>NC_141699.1:442252669-444652669 GCF_964263255.1 Lissotriton vulgaris
CATGTACAGTAACTGTTGATTCTGACTTTCTGGTATATGATGTATATATACCACATTTGTTTGTGATTTCATGTCACTCTCACTTAACCTTTCCCTCTATCCAACACTTGACATTCCCCTTCGCCCCCACACCGCACAATTTAATGTGATATTTGACCAAAGTTGTTTTGCAAATCTGTTCATAAAATGTGTTGTCCCAGTGTGATTAAACATCATTGGTGACTGATTTTTCCCTCTTTTTCCTTCTTTAATGTGGTTTTATACTAGATATCTTTACCAAAATGTTATCTCCCCACACCCAAGTAATTAACACATTGTGACCACCATTGGTAATTGAGCTACCTCAAAAACCACACCTTAAAGCATCATGGTTCATTTGATATGAAATAAACTTTCTCTGAAAGATCGTACCACGTTGTCATATAATTATTTGATCTTTTCTACTAAATCCCTTTCATACTTTTCTTAACGCAAATCTAAAGAGAAGTCGTTCTATCTTATAATTAAAGTGCTTTCCTTACAAAGAAGCATAGTGCATATATTCATCTCAAGGCTTTTTGTATTCTATAAGAGAACCGTCTGTTTTATCAAAAGTTCACCCATTGCTTTTCTTGTTAAAATCATAACTAAAAATACATTCTGTCTATTATCGAAATTCTGTAATTTAACAAGCTTCTTTAAAAAAATCTAATAAAAACATTAATATATTACTAAAAGGCAAGGATTTTCACTACAGATAAAACAAGTGTCTTTCTTTTTCTACCTTTTCATTAATAACCGTTCAGGCCTATTTTTATGTTCATATGTGTCTGCACATTATTAATCCAAGGACGATGAATAACGACTAAATATACTGTTCTCTTACGACACAATGGTTTTATTGCTCTAAATATATATTAAAAAGGTCAATCTATAGCTTTCTTCTCAGATTTATACCTGTAGAAATGGGTTTTCTGAAGCAGAATTCCAACCATCCTTTTATTAGAATAAATGGAATCCTTTGCACTGATGAGCCCTGTAGTCCACAGCATGTCCTACGCAGTTGCATCAGTACTTTGAGATGAATGTTGTGCACCACGAAAGTGTAAGAACGCTTTATTGGATTGGCAAATGCAGTCAAATTGACTGTCAAGTGGTAGCATAAGACCACAACCTGCTTTGTGCCATAAAATATTGCCATTTTATCATGAGTAATACCCTCTTCCTGGATTCAAAGAAATTTGGGGCATTTGTACAAGCCCCTTTTGCCACGGGAACGTCACTTTTTGTGACATTCCTGTGGCGATAGGGAGCTTGCCTTGTGTACAAGTCAGTGTTAAGCCACTTAACGTGGCTTAACACTGCCTTGTACATAAGGCACCCTTTCACGCTAACTTACAGTGAAATGGGCATGCAGTGGGCGTTGTGGTGGGCGTTCCACTGCAACACCCATTGTATTTGACTCTGCCCCCTATGTACAAGGATGGCGTACATAGGATGCAGCTCCAAAATTAAGACCACGAAAATCCTGGTCTTAAGTTGGCGAAATGAGGATAAATGAATTATTTCTCCTTGTTTTTGCTTTTTTCATGTGTGATGCCTTGTGCAGCACGTATGGAAAAAAAAGCAAAATGCCATGGTTTGTTTATGTACAGGAAGGTGTCCCTTCCTGCGCATGCAGGGCCTACTGGGAACCAAAACCGGGCCTGGCAAAGTGCTCGGCCGGCCCCCCTCCCCCAGGGGGGGATGTTTGTGGGTGCCGCCAAGCTCTTTATCAGGGCCGGTTTTCGGCCGATTTTGTTACAGGGCCGATTTTGCAAAAACGGACCTGTAACAAAAAAGGCCCCAGGGGCCCCAAACCGGCCCCCCACCCGTGCGGCACACCGGGGGATAGCCCGGTACCCGCTACAGCCAGTCCAGCCCTGTGTACATGACCAAACCTTTTAAAAAAATGCCTTTTTGTAACTTTCATGTGTGCTACACGAAGCAGCACACATGAAAGTTAGAAAATGGCATTTTAGGATTGTTTATGTTGAGGAAGGGACACCTTCACACACATAACCAATCCTCCCTGCACACAGACACCCTTGCACTCTGAAGCAAGGGTGCCCGTGTTGGCGCTAAGTTGTTAAATTTAGCACCATCGCAGGGGGAAATGCAAGGCTGCACCACATTCTTGTCAATATGGTGCTGCCTTGCGTTTCAGAAGTGGCGGAGTGTGCCGTTAAGCCAAGGAAGGAGGCTTTGAACACGCTCCCCCACTTCATTGTACATATACCCCTCTTTCTTCAAATAAAATCAAGGGGTGGCCAGGTGAGACTATATATGTGTGCCCCTCACAATTAAAAAAAATATTTGTAAGTTCTGGTGAAAGGGTGATGTTTTTCACCACCATTGATGACCAATGTACTGTTCATCCTCTGATATTATTAGGGTACTTGGTTAGGTTGATTACAGCTTTGCAAATTAGTGCTATTGAAAAAGATAACCTATGTATGAAGCCAAATGCAATCCCATGGGGATATCAAGGCAACATTTATTTCCTAAGCCCCACGTGATGTAGGATAGACCAAAAGATCATCAGCCCACAGGAGCATAACCACAAATCTCCTTTTGTAAGAAGCACATTAGACAATACCCACACTCCAGTTAAGTCAATGGAGCAGCACTACAGGGCACCATCCTTCAAAAAACATTTAAAATAAATCACACTCAAATCCTGTTTACTTAAGCAAATCATTTACTTGAAAGATTTTTGGAGTGTGGCGTGCAACCACAACTTCTTTGATGCTGTTGCTGTGTTCAATTCTGTGAGACAGAAATACACACTGCTTTAGTATTCAATGTTTCTTTTTGCGTACCTCGATCCTAACCAGGATACCAAGATAAATGTACTAATCCACATACAAACAAACACAGTGACCACAAAATAAAAAATGAAAGCAAATTTTTACTCATTGCTGCATCTTTCAGCCCAGTACTGATGCTTTAAAGTAATTTTAACCACACTTACCAGTAACTTGAATTTCCTTCCATAGGATATCATTTCCTGCTATATAAAATATTTATAAATCAAAAAAATATAAAATAATAAAATAAATATTACAATTTCAATATTTTTTTAAACTTTTTTTTAAATTATATAAAAAATATGTAATTTAATTTAAAAAATAAATATCTAAAAATAAATACTTTAAAACAATGGAGTAAATCAGTATAAAAAATATATAACAATTAATACATTTAAAAATTATCATTTAAAAAACCTTAGAAATTCAATACAAAAACCATAGGTTTCAGCCATGTTATAATTAGGAATTAGCTTTTAAAAACCTTAGAAATTTACTGAAAAAAACATAGTTTTCACACATGTTATAGTGAGCTAGACATTTCACTCATACAAAACCATTGAAATTCCCCCATTATAGTTAGTTCAGCTAACTATAACTCGTGCGCCCGCAATGCACTGCGGGCGCACAGAACATTGAAACCAGATTGCACCGCAAAGCAACTGAGGGCAATAGTATCCTCAGAGCCAATAGCTCACATCCCCGCAATTTGGTACAAAGTATCCCGTATGGGGAGCTGTTACAGGCTAGAAGAAACTGCAGCTCAATTGAAGCTTTTGAATTGGAAAAACTCACAATGTGTTTGAGATTTAAGGAACATGGCTATGGTACAAAAACTATCTCAGAGGCCTGTAAAAGGGTAGAGGGAATTGAGAGAAATAATTTGCTGTATCCAGTGAAACAGAAAGATGGGTCGGATAAAATCAGATTCATCACAACTTACTGTGGACAGGCCAACAATATCCTCCAGATTTTTAAGAAACACTGGCATGTCCTTTTAAGTGATGAGCACTTGAAACCTGATCTAGGGAGCAATCCACAGATCACGTTTCGGAAAAGCAGATCATTGACAGACGAACTAAGTCACTAACATGTGACACAACTTAATCGAGGTATACAGGGTACACATTCAGGCTACAAACGCTGTAATAGGTGTAAAGCCTGCAAAGGGAGTTCAAACTGCAATAAATTGGTAATTCCCAGTACCGGAAAGGAATTCACAATTAAGAAACACCTAACCTGTAACACTACACATTGTGTATATATTCTAATTTGCCCATGCAACAAATGGTATGTGGGAAGCACGAAACACCAGGCCGAAAAGAGAGTTCTTGAGCATCTTCGAGCTATAAGGAACAACAACAGACTTTATCCGATAGCTCAACATTTTCACTCACATCACTACCAAGATGAGACAGGAGTGCGCATGGTTGTGATTGATTGTGTGGACCTGGGGATCAGGGGGTGTAATCAGGAGTTATCCCTACGTAAATTAGAATCAATGTACATCATCGAATTCGAAAGTATTGTACCGAATGGTTTAAATGTTACTGAGGAACTGGCAATACATCTGCATTAATTTCATTGTATGAGCTAAGAATAGTACAGGATCGCAGTCGCAGTTTTTAGTAATTTTATATTTCTGTTTTCATAGGTGCTTGGATGGTGTAGAATATTGTGGCCACAGGAATATTAACGCACATGTTGGCCCAACTTAGACATCAACGAATTGTTGCATTAAGACGCAGATACTAGTGGATATTCCACATATAACATTGTCTAAACCCACTGGGGCATTACCTTTCAATCTTGTCACGTCTATTAAGTTGTTGATTGGCTTGTTTTTGACCTGTTCTAAGTTGTGCTTCATTGATGAAAAGCTATGAACTGAGCATAATATGATTATATACACTTCAGAGGTGTAATATGATGGTAATGATTTTTGCATGTCTCCAATTGGTCGAGACTACTGCTAAGCCCACTTGGGCGAGACCTTCCTGCATGACTATGATTATGATTTTCAAATGAGTTGTCCGATGATTATGATTTTCAAATGAGTTGTCATATGGAAGTTAAATTATTTGCACGTATAATCATGATTTATGAAGAATGCCAAGGCCACTTGGGCGAGATTTTCTTAATTTATTGCATGACTATGACTATGATTTTCAAACGAATTATCACATGGAAGTTATACCATCTGCATGTATAATCAGGGTCTATGAATATGTGATGAAGTACAAGTCATAATTCCAACTATGTGCGTTTATAATAGAACTGCGTATATGTGGCTGAAATGTTTTTGCACACGATAAAATGGCTGATACATTTACCAGCATGGATACAGCACCGGAAAGTAGTCCTATGTTAATGTTTATGATTTGTTTTAGACCAATGGATTTAAATTTGATTGTGTGCATTGAGACTCTCAAACGTGATCAAGGCTTAATCGCCGAAACGCGTTTTTTTTGCCGCAATAAATCACTCTTTGGAGAAGGATGGTGTCCGAGTATCTTTTGTATGAGAAAGATTGGTGAGAGGACATTTTGGGACTTCCGGTGTCCCTACTCGGACCGGCAGACGACAGCATTCCTATCATACCGGAGATCGGTGGGAGAATATATATATTCTCCCACCGTGACCAAGCCTTAGTGGCGAAACGCGTCGGTAGGGAGCTGCTGATTTCGTGCCTCTAATAAAAACACTTTGAAGCATCCAGAAGTAGCCTGTGCCGTTCTTCGGATTGGGAGAAACTTTGTTCATAAAATTAAGGGTGTCCGGCACCCACACAGGCTCGCCGTGCTACGAGACGAGGAACAGCCGGGAAAGGTTGTTTGTTCATATATATATATATATATATATATATATATATATATATATATATATATATATATATATATATGCACCAGCATGCTTAGCGAACACTGCTTGCAAAGGAAAATCTTTGGCCTGTGATTGGGTGCATCGGCACCAATGGGAACATCAGAAACACTAGTTAAAGTCCCAAACTGTAACAACATGGTTTTAGAACACGGAGCTGGCAATGAATAAGGCACACGCCGAAACGCGTCTGCCAGGTGTTTTTAATCCTACTTGTCAAGATGGTGGCGAAATAAATCTCCTGACCCCTCCAAAACGCATGTGTCGGTCCCGTTTCTTGTCAAGAAGCGGGAGTGGTGGTGGATATGTATGCAGCAGTCGACGCTGCAGAACCGGCACGCCTCTCGTTCTGGTGCTCCGCTTCAAGTCGGCATCCTGGTGGTGTATGTGTTGGAAGCGCAATAAGCGGCGCCCCCTCGCCCAAGACGCTGTTCCTGGTTCGAGGAGAGAGCGGCAGCTTGCTGCCGAGTTGGATGGAGTTGGGAGACGATTTTGCAACCTTGGTCCCAGAGGCGGTGGATGAGCAGACTCACGTGCCAGCAACAGCTGGGGCATTACTACATGCATGAACGGATCACTGTATCGAAGTTCACAAAGTGAGGCTGTGACCAGGCTTTGTGGGACCCTAACTGACTCACTGGGACTACATGCACCAGCATGCTTAGCGAACACTGCTTGCAAAGGAAAATCTTTGGCCTGTGATTGGGTGCATCGGCACCAATGGGAACATCAGAAACACTAGTTAAAGTCCCAAACTGTAACAACATGGTTTTAGAACACGGAGCTGGCAATGAATAAGGCACACGCCGAAACGCGTCTGCCAGGTGTTTTTAATCCTACTTGTCAAGATGGTGGCGAAATAAATCTCCTGACCCCTCCAAAACGCATGTGTCGGTCCCGTTTCTTGTCAAGAAGCGGGAGTGGTGGTGGATATGTATGCAGCAGTCGACGCTGCAGAACCGGCACGCCTCTCGTTCTGGTGCTCCGCTTCAAGTCGGCATCCTGGTGGTGTATGTGTTGGAAGCGCAATAAGCGGCGCCCCCTCGCCCAAGACGCTGTTCCTGGTTCGAGGAGAGAGCGGCAGCTTGCTGCCGAGTTGGATGGAGTTGGGAGACGATTTTGCAACCTTGGTCCCTGAGGCGGTGGATGAGCAGACTCACGTGCCAGCAACAGCTGGGGCATTACTACATGCATGAACGGATCACTGTATCGAAGTTCACAAAGTGAGGCTGTGACCAGGCTTTGTGGGACCCTAACTGACTCACTGGGACTACATGCACCAGCATGCTTAGCGAACACTGCTTGCAAAGGAAAATCTTTGGCCTGTGATTGGGTGCATCGGCACCAATGGGAACATCAGAAACACTAATTAAAGTCCCAAACTGTAACAACATGGTTTTAGAACACGGAGCTGGCAATGAATAAGGCACACGCCGAAACGCGTCTGCCAGGTGTTTTTAATCCTACTTGTCAAGATGGTGGCGAAATAAATCTCCTGACCCCTCCAAAACGCATGTGTCGGTCCCGTTTCTTGTCAAGAAGCGGGAGTGGTGGTGGATATATATATATATATATATATATATATATATATATATATATATATATATATATATATATATATATATATATATATATATATATATATATATATATATATATATATATATGTTTAAACCATAAGCAACCAATATATTTGTATATGTATACAAATTTTCATATATTTGATATATATTTCTACAAAGAAATGCACACATCTAAATACATGCATATGTTAAAATTATACATGTTTACATACACAAGCAAGATTGAACACAATCAGCACAATAGTATACCCTTTCATCTGTGTTTGATAGTCAACATGAACTTGGCTACCCATGAAGTGTATGGTATAGTGTCAATGTTGCACATAACACAAACTTGCTTTACTTATGTGGGTTGTTTGTATTATAGCAGTAATGATGCTTCATATTATTCTGAGCTATTTTGCACTTCCTTGCATAGCACTCATGCCATACCCATTTATAAAGTAATGTGAACAAAATAAGTTAGGATGATGTCATTAGTGATGTCATCAGTGATGTCAACAAGGATGTAATATGAGATGTCATCACTGATGTTATAAACAATGTCATAGCACATGTCATGAGTGATGTAATTTTTATTTATTTAGAATCTTGTAAAGTGCCTGAAATACCAGCTGAAGGGTATCTCTGTGCTGCGGGAGTGCTAGAGAAGTACAGGAAGAGAATTTCAAAAGAGCTCGGTTTTCAAGACCTTGTGGAATCAAAGATAGTCAGTACATTTCTGAAGGTGGCTTGGAAGAAGATTCCAATGGGAGGGAGCCAGATGGTAGAATGCTTTCCCGCCTATGCTGTATTTCTTAACACAGGACACAGAGAGGAGTGATTTTGTGCCTGCCCGAAGAGTTCTAAAAGGCTTATATCGGATGAGTCTGTCGGGTAAATAGAAGCTGCAATGAGGCAGACCTGGCAGGAGAGTTGGAAGCTAAATGGGCCACAGTGTTCTGGACTACCTGAAGTCTGTTAAGAGAGGATTCATTGGCTGAGGTCAGGAGGGTGTTACAATAGTCTAAGCGACTTATTACCAAAGCCTGTAGGAGAGTTTTGCGGACTGTCCTTGGGAGAAAAGTGAAAACCCTTCTTAAGAGGCTTAATACGCAGAAGCAGTGACTCATGGTGGGCATAACTTGCTCCTTAATCGTAGTTACTGGTCCAGGTACCCTCCTGAGATTTTTACAACTGTTTTTGGGCCCAGTGCAGCACCCAGGTCAGTGGGCCACCAATCTGAGGACCAGAGTTGGGGAACCTCTCCTAATAGCATAATCTCTGTTTTGCTGGCATTAAGCTATATGAAATTATTGCTCATCCAAGCCAAGATGGCTATCACGACTTCGGAGAAGGTTGACTGGGTATTGGGAGAATTTTTATCAACCGCCATTAAAAGCTGGGTGTCATCAGCATATGAAATTGGGATGAAGCCCAGTTCCCTTAGTAAATTCGCTAAGGGAGCCACATGAATATTAAATAGAGTGGGACTGAGGCAGGATCCCTGAGACACACCATTTGTCAGCTCAGATGTTTGGTAACGCAAGGTACCAAGGTTGATGGATTGGGTGCGGTGAGTTAAGAAGCTTGACAGCCACTGGAAGGCAAGGCTGTGGACTCCCACATTTTCTAATCTATTTAGAAGGATGAAGTGAGATATTGAAGTGATCTAAAGTTAGAAATGGGGGCCTCTAGTTCGCAGATGTACCTTTGTCCAAATAGGGGCCCTGGCTTCTAGTCAGGGTAAGGGTGATACACTCCTAAAATAACTCCTGCTCACCCTCTTGGTAGCTTGGCACGACCAGACAGGCTTATCTCAGAGGCAGTGTGTAAAGCATTTGTGAACACATACCGTAATACAGTGAAAACACTGCAAATGGACGCTACACCGGTTTAGAAAAATAAGTAATCTTTATCTAAACCACAACAAGACCAAACAACAAAAATCCTCAAAAATAGGTTATTCACTTAAATCAAGCTTGTAGCAACAAATAACTTCACTTGGAGCTATAACGATGTTGCGACCGGTGGAAATCCCAAAGCATGGCGCCGACCGCGAGGTGCGCGGCGTCAGGCCAGGAGTCAAGCAGACCCACAAAGAACAGTACCTTGGAATGTCTGAAAACAAAGACAGTTCTTGGCATCGGGGAGGTGCGGCTTCGTAGGCACTGCGCAGCGTTGGTTCCTTGCAACCCCAGGGAGGTGCAGCATCTGTTCCTTACTGGAGCACAGGGGAGGTGAGACGAATGTTCCTTAATGCGTTGGGGAGGTGACGTTAAGATGGCGCAGAAACCACTGTTCCTTACGATGTCGCGATGTCGATAGATTCGGGTTCACCCAAGTCGAGGATCGGCTCCGCGATGATGAAGTCGGCTTTGGAGTCGATGCGGCACAGCAGCAAGCGTCGGACCCACGTCGCAAGTCGGAGCAGGGCTCATGGCTTCGGTCCGATTACGGCATCGCTCTCTGGCGTCGATGTTGCATGGCGGCTGGTGTCGGGGCTACTTCGCAAGTCGAAGCAGTGCTCACAGCTCCGGTGCAGATTACGGTGTTGCCCGCCGGGGACGGTTTTGCAATTTCCTTCTGTAGCAGCTAAAACAACAATTCTAGATGCAGAAAGACAGAAGGGGTGAAGTCTTTGTGTTCCTGAGACTTCAGAACTGGAGACAAGCTCAGTTTCAAGCCCTTGGAGATCTGTTCTTCAAGCAGGTGACAAAGCAAACCAGCAAAGTCTTTTTTCCCCTTTCCTTGGTAGCAAGCAGCCACTGCAGGCCAACTCCAGACAACAAACAGCACAGGGGTAGTATTCCTGCTCAGCTTCTCCAGCTCTTCTCCTTGGCAAAGGGTTCCTCTTGATTTCCCAGAAGTGATCTAAAGTTCTGGGGTCTGGGTCCCACAGTTCATACACACAAATCCTTTGTTCTTTGAAGGCAGAGAGTGTCTGTACCCAGCAAAAACTATTTCTGTCCTCTCCGGTGCAGTTTCCTGGCAGGAGGTGGAGAAAGCATTGTTGGTAGCCGACCTGGCCCAGACAGGTGAAAGGAAATCTCCTCCCCCTACTCTAAATTCAACCCAGGTCCATTCAGCCCAGCCCTGAATCATCAGACTGCCGGAGCCGCTGCCCTCCTCCAGCCCCTGTCACTCAAAGCCAGACATGCAATACACAAACCTAGCAGAGGCACACTGGCTGTTTAGGCAAGAAAATACCTACTTTCTAAAAGTGGTGTTTTCAAACACACAATGTTAAAATCACCTACTCTAAAAGATGCACTTTAACATTCTGAGTTCAGGTGTACTAAAAGTTATTTTCCTGTCTTTTTCCCTGGGTCAGTTATGTGTATAAGATGTTATAAGCAAACTAACAATTCTGGCCGGTGGGAACAGATATCCTTGCAATAGTGAAAAATGAAATTGGCAGTATTTCACTATCAGGAAATGCAGCACACATCAGAGCATGTCCTACCTTTCACAAACAATGCACCCTGCCCACAGGGGTACCTTGGGCCTACCTTAAGGGTGACTAACATGTAGAAAAGGGATGATTTAGAAACTAGCAAGTGTGTTCACTTGCCAAGTCGACATGGCCCTCCCAGACTGCGCATAGGCTCTGCAATGGCAGGCCTGGGCCACATTTTACAAGCTTCTTCTGTGGATTGTCACAATGGGTGCTGCAAGCCCACCAGCAGCAATTGATTTACAGCCCCTGGGCACACATGGTGTGCTGAACTAGGTTCTGACAAGTGAATAAAATAATCAATCATGGAATCACTAATCCACACAACAATTTACAAAAGGGAGCACTCGTAGTTTGGCACTGAACAGCAATGGCAAAGTGCCCAACGCATCTAGACCAGCAAAAACACAGGATGCAGCAGCAAAAAATGGAAAGGAAACCCACGCCAATGGTGCCAAGTCTAACAGTGTCAAATGCAGCTGACAGATCCAGCAGCACTAGTAAGGCAGCTTGTCCATTGTCCATTGAGTGCCTGAGGTTGTCCTTAACTGCATCAGTGCTGACTCCGTACTAAACTTGGGTCGGAACCCGGACTGAGTGGAGTCAAGGCAACCTCTTGCTTCAGTGTATTCTGAAAGGTGCTTATTGATGTGTTTTTCCAGAAGATTTCACAAGTAAGGTAACAGGGAGATAGGACTATAGTTGGACAGATCATCTTGAGGGGCATTAGGTTTCTTACAAATGGGAATTACCTGAGCAGCCTTCTATTCGGATGGAAGATGGCCCTTGCTCATGGCAGAATTAAGAATAGAGAAAACAGTGGGTGCCAACTGTTTATGAAGTTGTGAGGATACCTTTTTTTTTGTTTAAGAAATTTTTATTAAGCATTAAAACAATGATACAAGAAACATGTCATGAAAAATTAGGAAAAAGTACATATGAGTATAATAATAATTGAAAGACATCAATCTACAGAAATTTATATAGAGAAAAGAAAGGCATGTAAGGATAGAAAGGAGAAAGAAGAAAGGAAAGGAGTGAAAAGGAGAAAAGAAAAGGAGGAAAGCAGAAGACAGGGAAAGAGAAGAGGAGAGAAAGAGGAAGATAAGGAAGTAAAACTAAGGGATCATAAGGGACAAGGAGCACGCGGTAAGGGAGAAGGATTAGAAGAGAGATAGGAAGTAAAGGGAAGCCATAATAAGTCAGATTTAATTTTCAAAGGGATAGAGGTAGAAGAGGCAATAGAAATTCTATGTTCATCACATATATAATTCCACCATGTGTGGACCGAGAGTTTAGAATTGTCTTTCCAGCACGATAAAATGACTTTAAATGCAAGTGCAATAAAAAGGTCTAACAACTTAGCAGAGGAAGGTGTACTAATATCAATATCATCAGCTAAAGAACCTAAAAATATGTGTATAAAAGACAATTGTGAAGAAAGAGATAACATTTTCATACATATATTCCAAACTTCAGTCCAAAAGGATAAAACTGGGGAACAATAATAAAGTTGGTGTTGTAGAGTACCAGGGTCTTTAGAACAGGACCAACATAAAGGAGAGGAGGATGGAGAAAATTTATGGATAGTAACCGGTGTAATAACAACTCTGTGATAAATAAAAAGTAGGGATTGGGTAATGCGTGCAGCAACAGAAACTTTAAAGAGTCGAGACCATATACGATCCCACAATGCAGTGTCAAAGGAGACATCCAGATCAGTTTCCCAAGCAGTCTCCACTATAGACTTAAAACGGACAGAACAATCAGATAATAAAAGTGAATATACAAGGGCAGCTTTAGGTTGTTGGGTGGAAAAAAGAGGGTAAAGTGGGGTGACAGGAGTAAAAGAAGAAAAAGAGTCAGAGGAAGAGGGTAACGAGGATAAATGAGATTGAATAGCAGAGATTATAATAGAATATTCAGCAAGAAAAGAGGAGGGTAAGTTAAACTTATTTTGTAGATCCACAAAAGAAAGGAGATTAGAATCAAGAAAAAATTGATGTACAAACATTATATTCTTTTCTTTCCAGTGTTTAAAGTAAAATGATTTACCTTTATATCTAAGAAATTTGTTGTACCAAACTACAGATGACAAAAAACATTGTAGAGGGGAAAGGGAAGAGGAAAAAACATTTTGCAAGGTAGATTGGCAATATTTTAAAATAGGATACTTGGATATAAAGGTACAATTTGACATGAAAGGAACATGTTGAAATGAGAAATCTTTCAAAAAAGAGCGTTCCAGGAGCACCCATTTAGGAACAGGAGTATCAAGGAAATCATATGCCAAGGAGAAGGATTGTTTGATAAGAAAGGCAGAATGATAAGAGCCAAAATCAGGAAAACGAACACCACCTTCATTTTTAGGTCGAACCAACTTGTGTAATCCAATGCGGGGATGTTTATTGTTCCACAAAAATTTTGTGAATATTGAATTGATACGGGAAAAATAGGATTTAGGGATTTTGAAGGGGAGCATAGAGACTGTATATAAAACATGAGGGGTAATCATCATTTTGATAGTATCTAATCTACCCCACCAAGAAAGAAATAGGGGAGACCAAATCTGCAGAAGGGATTGAATTTTCTTAAATAACGAATCAAATGTTATTTTGAGGGTATCTTTTAGAGAGGAAGAAAACCATATGCCGAGGTATTTAATTTTAGAAGGGCACCATGCAAAATCAGTATTATTAAACATATATTGAAAACACAAAGAATTAAGGGGAAGCACTTCAGTTTTAGATAAATTGAGCTTATATCCTGATATTGAGGAGTATAACTGAACTTCATCTAAAAAGGGAGGGAGGGAAGATTCAGGATTGGACATGTAAATGAGGACATCATCAGCGTATGCTGAAAGTTTGGTTTCGACAGAGGGGAACTTTAAACCCGTGATGTGAGGGTTAGAACGAATACGTTGCAAAAAGGGTTCAAGGCATAGGATAAATAATAACGGGGAAAGGGGACAGCCTTGTCTTGTACCTCTTGTTAAAGAAAAAAATCTGGAAAATTGGTTGTTAACAAAAATACTGGCACGGGGAGAGGAATAAAGGAGTTTGACTAACGCTATAAACTTTGGTCCAAAGCCAAACCAAGTGAGGGTTCGAAACATGTACTGCCAATTAATACGATCAAAAGCTTTTTCAGCGTCTAGGGAAAGGGCTGCTAACGGGGTTTTGACATTTTTGCTGTGGGAAAGGACATTGGAAAAAAGACGGGCATTATCCGCAGCAAGTCTGCCCTTAACAAACCCCACTTGGTCTGTGTTGATTAGGCGAGGGATAATGGAATCAAGGCGAGAGGCAAGGATTTTAGCGAAAATTTTACAATCATAATTTATTAAGGAAATGGGGCTGAAATTCTTACATTGGGAATGATCCTTATCAGGTTTCGGGATGATGACAATGAGGGCGTCCAAAAATGACCCAGAGGCCTTAGCTTCAAGAATAAAAGAATTAAATAAATGAAGGAGTTTGGGAGCAAAAAACGAATGAAAGGAGGAGTAAAATTCAATCGGAAGGCCATCAGGACCAGGAGCTTTTGATTTCTTAAGGGATTGAATAGCTGAGGTAATCTCTTGGAGGGTAATTTCACGTTCTAGGTGTGAAAATTCAACAGGGAGGGCTGGGGGGGATGGGAGGCCGTCAAAAAAAGTCGTTAAGTTAGCATCAGAAGGGTGAGTGTCATCGGTATATAATGCTTGGTAATAGTTGTGAAAAACTTCAGCAATGTCTTCATCGGAAGTAACTAACTTGTTGAGTGAATCATTAAAAATTGGACCGATAGCTTTGCGTTCAGATTTGATTTTCAAGTAGTTGGCCAACATTTTACCTGCTTTGTTCTGACCCCCATGATATTTAGATTTTATTTTAAGGAGGGTATGACAAGCTTCATTAGTTATAATTTTATTAAGGTCTGATTTGGCATGGATCAAGTCCTTAAGGGCAGATGGGGATTTGGAGGAAAAGTAAGTGTGTTCAAGTGATTTAATGTGTTTAAGTTGATCTTCATATTTTTGCTTATTAAGCTTCTTCTTGGCAGAGACATAGGAGATCGTAAAAGCATGAAAAGAAGCTTTAAAAGCATCCCAAGTGTTAGGAATGGAAGTATCCACAGGATCATTTAAGGAGAAATATTCATGAAAAAATTCAGTACATTTTTTCACAAAAGTGGCATCAGATAAAAGAAAAGAGTTAAATTTCCAACGACTAAAAGTGGAGGGACTAATGGATAGATCCAGGGTAGTATAAACCGGTGCATGGTCAGAAATAAAAATAGAGCCAATAACAGATTTTTGAAGGGAGGGAAGGAGAGACTTACTGAGCATAATGTAGTCAATCCTTGAGCGTGTATGATGGACATTAGAGAAAAAAGTATATTCTAGTAAATCAGGATTACACACTTTCCACGAGTCATAAAGAGGACGAGAGGCAATGGCAGATTGGAAGGCCTTATGGGTTTTATCAGGTTGGAATTTACTTGAAGACAAACGATCAGAGAAAGGGTCTAACCACTGGTTAAAATCACCAGCAACGATGAAATTAGGACAGTCAATGGATGCAATAAGCAGTTTAATGTCTTTCCAAAATTTGGGATCTGGACGAACAGGACCATAAATATTCAATAAGACCATCGTTTTGTTATGAATAACCACTTTTGCCATTGCCCAACGACCTTCGTCATCATTTTGGGAGGAAATAATTTGTGCATTTAAAGACTTATGAAATAATATAGCAACCCCTCCTTTTTTGTTGACCGCAGGGGAAAATACAACCTGACCCACCCATTGTCTTTTCAATTTAAGAGAATCAATGTCCGAGCAATGAGTTTCTTGAAGAAAGACAACCTGTGAATGAAATTTGGTTAAATGAGACAATACCTTCTGACGCTTGACAGGATGACCAAGACCACGAACATTCCAAGAGACAAAATTACACATGTCGGAAGGAGGAAGGAATTGACGAAGGGCGGAGGCAACACACAGCAGGGAGATCACTATATAGGGGAAGACAAAAAATAACGGTTAAACATTGAAGTGGGAGAACGCTCATTTCAAGAAGAGAATGAGAGATGAAATAGCATGGAAGAAAGAGACAGAAAAGTAAATAAAACAGCAGAGTTAGCTTGAGAAGAAGGAAGGAAGGAAAGAAAGAGAAGAGAAAGAGAGAGGAAAGATACATAAAAGAAGGAGATAGGATTAGAAAACAGGTCAAGGCACAAAGGCTTGATCTGAAAGGAGAATAGTAACCAAAATTCATGAGACGCGGGTACACCAGAGAGAGGACATGACCCACGAGCAAACCATAAACGGACATATTAGAAAGGCTAAACACAAGGATGTGAGAAGAAAGTGTAGAACAAAATAGAAGGGGGAGATATGATAAGTGAAGATATATAAATTAAAGCAATAACGTTGGAAGAGGAAAAACATTGATAGAAGAAAAAGCATTAGCTGGCAGTTTCCATGGTGGACGGTGTGATGCTCATCAGGTAGTCTCGAAGTTTCTGTGGATCATCATACGACTTGGTACGACCATTGTGTGTGATCTTACAGAAACAGGGATGAAGAATTCCATATTGAATGTTGAGTTGTCTCATCGTGGGGCGAAGGTTCAGGAATTCCTTACGTCGAGCATTGGTAGCAGAAGAGAGATCTTGGGAAATGAAGATGTTGTGGCCAGACCACTGTAGACGACGTTTGGCCCTGGCAGCTTTTAGAACAGCCATGAGTTCTGTGAACTCCAAGAATAGCATAATGATTCCACGTGGTTTGGATGCGTTGGAATTGATACGACCAAGGCGGTGCGCTCTCTGGATGTTGAGAGGATGAGTCGATGGGGAGAGTTCCAAAAGTTCTTGAATAAGTTTCCGAATAAAAGAGACCATGTCAGACCCCTCCAAATTTTCCGGAACACCATAAACGCGTAGGTTGTTGCGTCTATTTCTATTTTCCAAATCCTCGGTGTGCAATTTGAGTTTGTGGATTTCTTGTTCCAAAAGTGGAATCTTGGTTGAGAGGTCTTGTACATCGCTGACACGTTGCTCTAAGTTCAAAACCTTATTTTCCATGACCACCCAGCGCTCCTCGATCTGCTGAAGTTTAGCGTTGGTAGCAGTCATAAACGGTTGAACACCACGCACCTCCTCAAGGATGGAATCCAAAACAGGATTAGTCGAAGAGTTTATGGGGGAGGGTGGATCATTCTTTTGTCTTTTGGGTTTTGTTCCTGTTTGCGATAACTTCGGCGAAGTAGAGATATTTGCCATGATGCTGGATGAAGAAAGGAAGCTTTGTCCAGTAATGCTGTTGACTATGAAATAGAGCGTGGACACCCAAACGTGAAAGGGGCACACCTTGTGGCAAAAAAGAATGCACTGAGACACACTATTTATCAGTGTGCGAGTGAAGAAGCAGCCACACGAGGACAAACAGGAAGCATCCACTAATTCAGAGGCTTGATATTGCGGCAAACCGACATGGCAATATGGAGTATCAGATTAAATGAAGTACAGCACCAAGACATTCAAATGGAGACATAGATATCGCATTGAGGGATTGAAGGAGACTGATGGTCATTAGGGGTGAGAGGAACAAAAAAACCTGTAGGGGCACTGAGGCATTCATCACAGTCGTTGAGCATGAGGAGGAGGTCAGGCATCCAGAGGCACAAAATGGCGGTCGTTCCACCTCAGAGAAAAAAAATTGCGCTTTTAAAATGGAAAGCGGCAGTGGCATCAACAGTGAAAAGTAGATCACAGCAACTCAAGAGTGAAGTAGGGTAATATACAGAAATATTGCCACATTAGCGTCAGAGCGAAGGGGGAAAGAGCAGGAACATTGCAGAGAAAATATCCGGATCGGCAGCACACAAAATGGCGGCCATTCACGTTGCGCAGCGAAGGAATATTTACCCAAGCAAATTGTCACTGAAAATAAGCTCTCTCCGGCCGGTACATTGCTTCATTGCGGAGTCCCCACCTTCCGATGTTGATACTTGTGAAGAAAACCGCTCGACAAGCGGTTTTGTTGATGTCTCACGGCATCCGCGGAAAGTCCGAAGCGGAGCTCACGGAGAACACGTCCTCTATCGCCGGCGCGCAAGCCACGCCCCCCTTGTGAGGATACCTTAGCAGGTAAAATATACTGAGGAGAACCTGATTTAACTGTTTTGATAAGAGATCCCACAGTATCAATTGAGAGTGAGAGAAAGCAATCCAGTGAATGAGTAGTGAGAGGGCGTGCAGGATTGAGGGTAGAGAGGTCGTTTAAAGGGTCCCTATCTTTAGTAATTTTGTCATATATGCTCTCAATTTTCTGGATAAAATGGTTAGCTAACTTATCACAGAGTTCTTGTGAAGGAGTTAACTCATTGTTGCAAGCCTTGGGATTAGTAAACGAGTTGAAGATGTGGTAGAGTTCCTTAGAGGGTTTTCCTGCCTGATTAAGTTGTGCCTCAATATGAATTGTGCATGCTTTCTTTAGGTTCTTATGATATAGGGCAAGAGAATTATTTTACTTTTCTTCATCTTTTTTGACGCCAACATCTTTCCAATTTTTTGCATTGACTTTTTTCCTTCCGTAGAATTGGGAAGAACCATGCGACCTGCGTACGTCCAGTCTTGGTAGGATAAGATTTTAGAGGGGGCAGCTGATCTTGGGTGGAACCTACTATATTGTTGTAGCTGGCTAACAATCTTCAATGTTATCTAAGGACAAATTGGCATTGATTGGGAAAATGTTCGCAAAGTGGTTGGGCGTAGGGGACCCACGTGACCTCCCACCCTTTTATTAAAAAAGCCCCTGATAGATGGAGTCCTTAGAATGATCGGGAGGGGGGGCAAGTGGTCCCCCTCCCCTTCAATTATAGTAGTGTCCCTGATGGAGGGTGTCCTCTGGGCCTAACAAGTTTCAGAGTGAGGGGCCACATAGCTTGCTGTCCTTTATGTTA
Source organism: Lissotriton vulgaris (assembly GCF_964263255.1). NCBI lineage: Eukaryota > Metazoa > Chordata > Amphibia > Caudata > Salamandridae > Lissotriton > Lissotriton vulgaris. The sequence continues at coordinate 442,271,352 of NC_141699.1, forward strand.
AGTAGTGGTCTTCTGGGATGGAGTCCCCAAGGCTAGGGGAGGGCCTATGTGACACACCTCCCCTTTAATTCAAAAAATACAGCCCCGGAGATGCATCCCAAGGGCCAAATAAGGCTTGGAGAGGGGGGCCATGTGGTCCCCCTCCCTTTTTCACCAAACTAACGCCCTGGGGAAAGGGTCCCCAGGGCATTAAAAGGCTTGGGAAGGGGTTCATGTGGAATCATAAGGTCCTGTGGCCAATCCCTCCCCACACTGTGCACTGCCAAAGTCCATGCGCTGCAGGGGTTGGCTTTGTGTATGGTAGGAAAATATTAATTTGCGTTTGAAAAACCCTAGAAATTGACTGGAAAAAAAGCCAACATTTAAAGTAATGTTATATTTAGGTCTAATAAAGAGATCTATTTTTGTTTAAAAGAAGGAACATAAATTTACTGAAAAGCCAAAGGTTAAAGTACAGTTATAGTAAGGTGAATAAGTGAGCGACAAAATGGAAGTTTTGAACAAAAATAACCACAGAAACTCACCAAGGTACACCCTCTAAATTGACCAGGTATCGGTGGGATTTATTTATTTATTTTATTTTTAAAATTTCTAAAGCGCGCAAATGCCTTACGGCGTCTGTACGGGATTGATATATTCTTTGGGGAAGAAGGTGAGTGTGGCCCCATTCCCCAGGCTGATTTCAGTCCCTGGAACCCCATGCCCTTGCCAAAATTCCAAAAGGGAAAGGGCTGTGCTGCCCCCCTCTAAGAGCCATTATTGGCCCTGAGGACCAGCTTCTGCTGTGTCCCGGGGTGCTGTTTCCTTGTCGGCACTGGTGAGTGCAGAGAAACCTGTGTTTGCTCTCGCTTCAAGGAAGCTATTTCAAAACTAGAGCCAAGCGAGGGCAAACATGAAGTCCGATCCCAACTGGAAGGAGCTTTAAAAATGCTTCCACTAGCTAAAAGTGTACTTCTGATCTGTCCCCTGCCTGCAGTGATGCTGGCAGCAAAACAGATATCAATAATAATCCCACTTGTAGAAAGCAGCATATTTAGCTGCTCCCTGGTGGTGCATTCCTCCCGATACCCCATCCAGGAAATGGAGGGTTGCCTAGGTTTGCACCAGGGCATCAAACCTTTATTGGCAAAGTCCTGGGGCGTGAGATCCCCGGGGCCATAATTGACCTGGGAAGGGGGGTGTGTACCCCCCTTTCCCTTTGGAATATGGCCAGGTCCTGGGAGATGGGATCCCTGGGGCCAATAGCGGACCAGGGAGGGGAGCTGGGTGCCAACCCCCCAAAAATATAGAGGTGGGCCCTGGGGTTGGGGTCCCAGCTGCAAAAAACAGGAATCGGATATGGTCCACATACCCCCATAAGAAAATGCACCAGGTGTTACCGGGACAAAAATTAGTCTAGGGAGGCTGAGACGTGCCGGGAGGGAAATATATGAAACAGATATCTCCTCCACGGAGGGAGCTGCTTTTCCATAAGCCCCATCCATGCAGCAGAAATGTCTGCTCCCGAATGAGACAGGGAGCCAGCTGTGACGCCAGAAACCTTGAGGCTTCCCCGCGGTCCCGGTGAAAAGAGCAGAGAGAGGCAACATAAAGGTCAAAAGGGAACAGAAAGAAGCAGAATAAAAGTCAGAAAGGAGCAGAAAGAGACATAATAAAGGTGAGCAGAGAGCAGAAATAGTCAAGATTACGGTGAGAAACAAGCAGAAAGAGGCAAAATAAAGTTCACCAATGAGCAGAAAGAAGCAAAATAAAGGTGAAAAATTAGCAGAACGAGGTAGAATAAAGGTGAGAAATTTGCAACAAGGGGCAAAATAAAGATCACAAATGAGCAGGAACAGGTAAAATAAAGGTGAGCAATGAGCAGAAAGATGCAAAATAGAGCTGAAGAACCAGCAGCAAGAGGCAAAATAAAGGTGAGAAACAAGCAGAAAGAGGCTGACTAAAAATCAGCAACAAGCAGAAAGAGGCAAAATAAAGTCCAGCTATGAGCAAAAAGAGGCAACATTGAGATCAGAAACAAGCAGAAAGAGGCAAAAATAAGGCCAAAAATGAGGAGAAAAAGGCAAAATAAAGGTCACAAATGAGGAGAAACAAAATACATGTCAACAGTGAGCAGAAAGAGACAAGATAGAGGTCAGAAATAAGCAGAAGGAAACAAAATAGAGGTCAGCAACAAACAAAAAGAGGTAAAATAAATGTCAGAAGTGGTCAGGAAGAAAAGGAAAACAAGCAGAGAATAATCAGGACCCACTCAGGCACTCATGCAGAACAATTCAGGCACTCTCATATCCACTCACAGACCCAGACAGTCATGCAACCATTTAAAAATTCACTCATTCTTTTCTCTGATCCACTCGCAGATCTCCTCAAAGACTCACACCTGACCCACATACCCACTGACACACTCACACACCAACTCACAAACCTAAATTAACTGAATAAATACAGAGGTTCTGGGATGTTATAGTTGGGCTCAGATTTTACTTGTACAAAACCAGTGAAATTCAGCAGATACAGTTACCTGAGCCAACTATAACTTATGTCCCCGCAATGCACTGCTTGTGATCTCACATATTACATCACTCATGACATCACTGATGACATAATCCACAGAACCACTCACTCACCCACTCACACTCCCATAAAACCTCTCACACATCCACTCCCACACAACCCCTCAGATACCCATTCACAGACCCATGCCAGTACACACACAATCAATCACTCATCCATACAGCCACTCACACCTACACTCACTCATACTCCCACTCACACATCCACTAACTCATCCATACATGCACCCACTCATTCACGAATACAGCCACTGAAACATCCAATCATACAGACATTTACACACCCACTCATACACCTTTACAGCCACTCACATACCCATTCAATCACCCATACATAAACTCACACAGCATTCTCACTCACCCATACAGGGATGCACACGCCCACATACTCACCCATTCTGAAATGCTGGGAAAATGACCTATCAGACTAGAGTAGTGCCCCTTCCCTCAGGAAGTGATCACTTAGAGGGTATAGACACACTAAAGGAAGGCAGCCCATTGACTACTCCCTGTTTCTCCCTTTAATGCCCCTAAATGTAGTATTTAGCTGGCATGCCTGGGCCTGGAATCTCAGATTTGATGAACATATAGAAGAAACGGTCCAAGAAGAGCTGCTGCCCAAGACACTAAAACTTACCTGCTGCCTTAGGCACTCGACCATCATGGTCTGCTGTCTTTCTCGCCTTGTCACTGTGAGTACTCCAAGAACCATGGAGCACCTCTAGTTAAATTGCCAAAGAACCTCCCTTGGGGCAGAGGTTCTTCTTCCTTGTCACATGGAACTGTAGACCCCAGTCTTACTAACTTGCTGCTCTCCGGCAACTCTGAAGCAGCACCCAGACAAAAAGGGGTGCACCAGATCTGCATGGTCAGATTTGTCCTCCCACCAAGTTGAAGGACCCAGGATCTACTGGAGCCGTGCTGATCTAATACCTAGGGTACCAGACCCCTGCAAACTGCACCAAGATGAAGAGTCCACCCTAGACTCTACCTGCCCAAGAAGCAAGCACCTGTCGATGGATGTTAAGACCCGAGAGACCTACATTGTGAGTGGCCCGGCTGTCCTGAAATTACCTCTGTAATTTGCCTGCCGGGAGGACATCTTAATGCATGCTGCCCTGCTGACCTATCTGCTCTGCTCTGCATCGACTGGCCTCAATAACGATAATCCAGCTGTGCTCCCATGTCCCTGAGGCCCCCTCAGACTTACCTTTAAGTCCCTTTGTGCAGTGTGCTTTCAAGTGGCCCCCTCTTTCGAAGTGCACCACCTACCAATGACCTCAGCCTTAACTGATGGAACGTTGGATCTGAGATGTGAACCTTGAAAGTCGACTGCACAATTTATATACATGTTTGTCTTTTTACCCATTGATTTCAATGGTAGGTAATTGCACTCAAATGTGATTTAATTTGCAAACTCTAAAAATTCATAACTTTAAAATTACTTACTGTAGAACGAAGTTCTTGATCTAAAAAGATATTTAAAAATCAATGTTATTTTTGCATATTGGTCTCAGATTTATTCTTGATTGTGTGTCTCATTTATTGCCTCTGTGTACAACAAATGCTTAGCACTACCCTCTGATAAGCCTAACTGCTTACTCACACTGCCACAAATATATCTTTAGTATTATCACTTTTGCCTCTGTAAACCAATAAGGGACTCAGGGGCATATTATCAAAGGGGTTTATCTCCGCTTTTTTGGCTTTAAAAGCCAAGAAAGCGGAGATAAAATTATCTCCCTATTACCTAGCTGTCTCTAACACCAGTTAGCAGCAGCTAGTAGGAGATAGCGACCATCTTGGGCCCCATTTTGCATGTCAGTGATATTTACCACTAATGACATGCAAAGTGGGCGTGCCAAGATGTTAGCGACTGGAAACAGTCGCTAACATCGCTATCTCCTATTACCAACTTTTGGAGATATTTGCGCTAAGCGCGAATATCTCCAAAAGCTAACACCTGCCCTGAGCAGTTCTTAGCCATGTTATCCAATGGGAGGTGGATAACATGGCTAAGAGCATTAGCTCAGTAATGCATGAATATCGCAGACTTTTCAGCGATATTCATGGATTGCGGCCGATTTTTATCGCATTTGCGATAAACCTTGATAATACCAAGGTTTATCTGCGATAAATATCGCCGCAGCTCAGCGGGAAATTTTTATCTCTAACCAAGCCATAGCGATAATTATCGCTATTGCTTGGTAATATGCCCCTTGGTGTACTTTATTTTAGTACACTATATAGAGAGCCAGCTTCCTACATTGGTGGCAATGGTGGGATCTACGGCTTTGCATTTGCTGATACCACTCTGTCAATAAGTGACCACATGAGTAAATCTAAAAATTGTATTGAGCCTAGTTATACTTTTAATTGGCCTATTTGTTGTACAAAATCTAAAATTAACTGCTAAGAACGTGTGTGTTCCTATCCAAAATGTCCCAACTTTAGTAAAATAATGGCTGATACTGATAACCAGGCTCAGGAGCTTGATCTGACCCTTTTCATGGACCTGTCTCATGCCAGGTGCAGGACACTCTTTAAGGGTTATGGTATTAAAACTTCAACTCATGTTAATAAAGCGAAGCTCAGAAGGCTGTTAGCAGAGTTTGAGAGAGATAATCTAGAACTAGTAGCTCAATCTGTAGGAGATTAGCCTTCTTATCAAGATCAGTCTGAGGAAGTGGCTGAGTACCTCGACTCAGATAGAAATGAGTACCCCTCAGAGGAGGAACTTATCCTGGAAACGTTGGCCAGGAAATTGAACTTAGAAACTAAACTCCTAGACATAAAAAGACAAAGGTATAGATGGGACTGCAACCCATCAGTGGTGTCAGGACTTTTGATAACTAAGAAGAGTTGAGATTCTTTTGACTCAAACTCCCTAAAGAGACTGTCCCTGAATATTCAGATTGTGATGACATTATCAAATGGCTCACTGCTTACGAGAGAGCCCGCGCAGACAGGAGAAAAGCCAGAAAGAGCCAGAGCTCTCTCTTGTGGGAACTTTTCTAATGGAAATGCAGGGTTATACTCCTGACATTGAATGAGAAAGATGTTGAGTCCTATGAACTCATGAAGGGTACCCTGACTGAAGGCTTTGGATTCAGCACTGAAGAATAAAGGATTAAATTCAGGGAAACTCAAAAAACTCAGAGTCAGTCCTGGGTGAAAATCATTGACTTTGCTATGAAAACACTAAAAGGCAATTACAATCTCACCGGAAACCATTTCTACTAAATCAGTCCCAGAATGCTTTCTAGACAACTTGTATCGGGTGAGTCTGAATGAGCCATTTGGATGTATCCAGATGCTTTCAAATAAGATTTGGTCGAACTTCCATTGACTTCAATGGGAGCCTGTGTTCCAAAGGAGAACACAGGCTCCCATTGAAGTAAGGGGTGACTGGGAAAAACCTTCCACTCTGTGGCAGGCACCCCATGTTTCCTGCCACACTGAACATGGTTGAAAAGGGGAGTCTCTTGGGTACCCCCACAGGCCTGTAGCAGGCCGCCAAAGACAGATTCCAGCAGCTGATTTGTCCCAGAGAAACCGATTCGGAACGGGTGTCCGAATAGGTCATAATAATAGCTCGCTCGGAAAACAAGTCCATAGAGCTGTACGATTCGGCTCCGAAAGACTCGATCTATCCGAATGCCTTTAGGAACCAATTTGGACAGCCCTACTGGTTTGCGGGCATTTTAATCCATCGTTGGGAATTGTGTACGATTTGGTTGGCAAAAAGGGTTCCGAAAGGGATTCAGCAATTCTGAATCTGATTCGGAGCCCTTGCGAGCGGGGTTATAATCAACCCCTAAGTGGCTGGCTAACTGGTAATAATGTGTATGACTATGAAGGGCTTTAATCATGAAAGAGCATCTGCTAAGTAATTGTTATAGTGAGAGAATACATCAGCATTTAGTCATCCTAGGTCCACTTTTTCCTCTAGAGTTGTCGAAGAAGGTAGACCACTGGTTCAAAACAAGGTAACGAAGACTAACAGTGGTGGGGGTGATCAAAAGAAAAAGGCCAAAAAGGCCCCCCAAGGGAAATATGGTGACCAAAAAGATATAAACAAAAATTAAGCTTATTAGGCCCCCAAACACCTTTTCAGGAGGATGGGCCCCGAATCTCTTCACAACCCAAGGGTGAGTACCAGTGTAAAAACCGGGATCCCAAAAAAGCTTGGTGTCATGATTGTAAGGCTCTTGGACACCAAACTGAAGACCCTAGCTATAAATCCTGAAATAATGCCTCTAGCACACATGCAGTAAATGCAGTAGTGAGTCTCCAGATGGGATCACAGGCGAGCCCTGACCATGTCAAGGTGCTCACTGAGGCAACGTTAGTGTCAGAGGGTAGAGTGGATATAGCTACACTGGTTGTCTGGTGCAGTAACCTGGAGAGATTAAGACAGGAGCCACCATATAAATGGGATTATGGTGAAACCCCTGAGAGACACTGGTGCCAGTATCACCATGGTGACTGAGCAACTGGTGTCCTCACCAATATCTGCTGGAGGACACCTATACAGTCTTCAACACTGACAATCAAGCTAGGGTGCATCCGATGGCATTGGTGTCTTCCGATTGTGAAGGATAACTGGCCTCGAAAGAGTAGTGGTGTCTTTTGCTATTCCTATAAATTATCTGCTTGGCAATGATTTGGAGTACTGAGAATGGGCTGAGGTAGAAAGGAAAACACATACAGCAATGCTGGGAATGCCTGAATGGGTATATTTGAAAACCAGAGCACAATGTAGAACCCAGTGTGAAAAAGAAGTGTTGGAGCCTAAAAGTATGGACCAACCATCCAAGAGAAATGGCAAGATGTCTGGGATGCCACCTTCTATTCAGACACCAGATCAAGTTCCCTCTCCTCAGGTAGAAGACCCAGAGGAAACCGAGGCCAATGAGCTTGGGTTTTACACAGTAGAGCTTTTGGGCCCATGGGAACACTCTAGAGAAGATCTATGCCTGAAGCAGCTAATCTTCCCACACTTGAAAGCTAAAGGAGGGACTCCTATAGACACATGGCAGAGACCCCAACTCTGGTGCCACTAGGAGAGTGGTAGAGCATCAACAGTTTATAGAGTTTCCCCTAACATTGGTCCATACCATTCCAATAGCTGGGCATCTTGGCTAAACCAAAACATGGAGTAGGTTGGTGAACCCCTTCTACTGGCCAGGAATGTTTCAGAAAGTGCAGGGGTTTTGTAACTCCTGTGCCAAGACTGGTAGCCACCCAAAAACCTCCTTAATTCCAGTTCTAGTGGTTGGGGTATCATTTGAAAGGGCTGGGATTAACATTGTTGGTCCCCTTGACCCTCAAACAGCATCAGGAAACTGATTTATACTGGTGGTAGTGGAACATGTCACCATTTATCTTGAGGCAATTTCCCCATGAACTGGTGAAGGTTCAACTTGTTTTTTTTCAGTAGGGGTGTGTTTCCTAAGGAGTAACAGACAGAGGTAAAAACGTTATAGCTGCATACTTAAAACACATGTGGCGTAATATATAGGTTCACTACCCCCATGTAATCCACAGGCAAATGGGCTTGTTGAAAGATTTAAAAACACCCTAACAGGTATGATTGGTGTACTCCCCCCAAAAATCTGAGGGACATTTGGGTTTTACAACCATGCCTGCTTTTTGCTTATAAAGAGGTTCCACAGAAGGGACTAGGTGTTTCCCCCTTTGACTTTTGTTTGGACACCCTGTCAGAGGATCACTCTGTCTTGTAAAGGAAATATGGGAGAGAACCCTCAAAGAACATAAGCAGGATATTGGGTATTGCGTACTTAGCCTTCGTTCCAGGACAGCTGAGTACATGAGAATGCCTACAAAAACCTTGCCAGCCAAGAGCTCCAGAAGCTCTGGTATGACCTAAAGGCTGCCATGGTGAAGTTCCAATCAGGGGAAAATGAGTGGCTTTTGGAGCTTGTGGCTCCTTGAACCCTTTAGGAAAAATGGACTGGGCCCCAGCCTACTCTTCAAAGAAAAGGGGAGGTCATCTATTTGGTTGACCTTGGCAGATCTAGGAACCCCAAGAGGGATGTACATGTAAACTGCTTGAAACCCTATAATGACAGAGCTGATATGATCATGCTCATGGTCACTGATGAGGATCAGGAAGCAAAGAATGAATCTCTCCCTTACCTCCTCAATCACAACCCTAAAGATGGATCAATTAAAGGAGTGGTCTTGACAGACACCCTCGCTGACCAACATCAGACTCATTGCAGTTAAGTCCTAGATCAGTTTACTGATCTCTTCTCCCTATCTCCTGGTGTGGATAACTGGTGTAGATATGATATTCACACTGGTGACAGCATACCTGTCAAAAATAAAATATACAGACAGTGTGGCCATGTGAACAAGAACATCAAGGCTGAATTAAGCAAAATGCTGGAATTGGGCATCATTTAACCCTCAGAGATCCTATAGGCCTGCCTAGATTTCTTACTACCCACGTCTTATTCCCAGTGTGGAAAGAAAGAAATGAGGTTTTGTGAGGGACTATAGCGGCCTCAATGCAAAAAAAAAAAAAACAATGCACATACAATTCCTAGGAATGATGAAATATTTGAAAGGTTGGAGGCAGCCAAACATCTGAGTACTTTTGATCTCACATTAGGGTACTGGCAGAAAGGTGTGACCCCTGGAGCAAACTAGAAATCAGTATTCTCAACCCCATATGAGCACTTCCAGTTTACTGTGATGCCTTTTGGATTGAAGAATGCCCCTGCCACCTTTCAGAGGTTGGGGAATAAAGTCCTTGCTGGACTGCAATCCTTTACTGCAGCATATCAGGAAGATATTGCTGTTTTTAGCTCCACCTGGCAGGATCACTTGATCCAATATGAGAAGGACCTGAAGGCTCTTCCGAGTCAGGCCTCAGTATCAAGACAAGCAAGTGCCAGATAGGGTAGGACATGGTTGTATACTTGGCCCATCTTGTAGGTGGAGACCAAGTTCAACCCCTGGAGCCCAAGAGCCAGACTATTCTGGATTAGAAAGCGCCAACAACGCAGACTGAAGTCAGGGCATTCCTTGGCTTGACTGGGTACTATAGGAGGGTTATGCAGAGAATTGGGTCCATTGTGAACCCCTCACGGAAATGACCTCCAAGAAAATGCCCAAAAGGGTTAACTGCACAGTGAGCTATTCAAAGGTTTTTGACACCCTGAAGGAAGCAATGTCCTCAGCCCACATTCTGAAAGCTCCAGATTATGCCAAGCAGTTCATAGTGCAGACAGATGCCTCTGAACATGGGATAGGAGCGGTCCTCTCCCAGGATAATGATGATGACCATTATCAACCTGCTGCTTTCTTAACCCCTTCGATGCGCCCATCCAGCAACGGCCATCGTGAGCAGTACCTCCGTTGTGGCACGCACATCCGTTGGCCGACGCGGCCCCGCCCACTCAATAAAACCGCCATACCACAGTGGAATTGCTGCCACAGTTAAGCGGGTAGGCAGGAAGCTTCTCCCTAGAGAGCAGAGTTGGAGTGCCATTGAGAGGGAAGCATTTGCTGTGGCTTGGTCCCTGAAGAAGCTGAGACCATAAGTTTGGTTCTCACTCCCTTGTCCAAACCAACCACAGACCTCTCGGATGGCTCATGTAGATGAAAGAAGAAAACCCCAAACTGATAAGGTGGTCCGTATCCCTGCAGGGAATGGACTTTACAATGGAACACAGACCTGTGACTGACCATACAAATGCTGATGGCCTTTCCAGATTCTTCCACTTAGATGAGAAGTGCTCTCTGGGAAAAGGTTACTCATTTCATCCTCTTTTGGTTGGAGGGGTCATGAAGGAAAGTGCCTTAGCCCCATATTTTCCTTGTTGCCTGATATGATTTTTAAATGGAAGTGCACTGGGTCCCTGCTAAACAAGTTCCCAGTGACAGATCTCTTTCTCAAAACTGTACATTGAGTAACCCCCGTAAGTCCATAGTAAGTGATACCCCTGGAACTTAGGGCATGGGTACTGAAGCGGGTCCTCTGTGGCTGCAGCACCAATTGTGCCACCCCAGGGACCCCTCACCAAGACCAGGTAGACTGCCATTGCAGGCTGCTTGTCTTGTTGCAGAGAAAACTAAATAGTCGACATGTCACAAAGCCATGTGTGCCATGCCCCCATACACTGCATAAGGTATAGGTAAGTCACCCCTACCGCAGGCGCTATAGCCCTAAGGCCGATTGCAGTACATCCATGTGTGGACATATCTTCATGAGCAGATGTTGTCATACAATATCCAGCCCTTTCTTGGATATTGTAAGTGCACAGGTAATTCATAGAGAGTGCATGTGTTGGATATTTGTCATTTCAAGTTTCCTAGGTCCATGATGGCTTCACTGTACCTCACAACTTTTGGTATCAAACATCTCATCTTATCAAATCCTCACTGATGCCAGTGTGGGATTTATAAATAAAAGCACAAAGGAGATCCCTCAGAGAGTCCCCTGTAAAGCTACCAAGCACTGGTGTGGTCTCTGAATAGTAATAGTCAGCCTGCCACCACCAGACATGTTGGCCTCATGGGGTGAGAGCCCATGCTCTCAGAGGCCCGAAAGAAAGCCTGCTCTATAAGGAGGTGCTTCACACCTCCTCCAGGTCAGAATCGTCTTCCAGAGTCGAAAGCTTCAAAGGCGGTGCCACCTTTGAAGTGCAACCCAGGCTTCTCCAGATAGGTCGGAACACCAAGGTCCTTGTCCTGATCCACATTTGGCGGGAGGACTATTGGCTAAATTAGTTAGATGAGGGGTAGTGTAAAAAAGTCAGCCAGCACTACCACTAGGGTGTGGAAGGTGATGTATACACTACTTTTAAAAATCCACCATCCTGAGATGGTGGCAAAATAACCTATCAGGGCTAGGGAAGTGCCCCTTCCCACAGTAAGTGACCACTTAGAGGGTGTAGACACCCTACATGTTGGTAGTCCATTGGCTACTACCAATAATCCAATAATTAGAACCGGAATAAAGAATGTTTACAAAATCAATCAATTAATCCATCCGGGTTTTGTAAAGCGCTCTACTCACTTGTTAGGGACACAAGACGCTGGGGGGGGGGGATGTGAGCAGCTCCGTTGGGGTCATGCTAAGGGCCAGGCCTTGAGGTCCTTCCTGAATTGGTGCAGTGTTGGCTTCACCAGAGTTGGAGGGACAGATAGTTACAGATCTTGGCTGTGAGGTAGGAGAAGGACCTTCTACCTGCTTTGCTCCCATAGAAGTGTGCGACGGTGGATAGGGAGAGGTCGGCTGATCTAAGGGTTCTCTTGGGGCATGGAAGGAGATGCGGTTGTTGAGGTATTGAGGTCCAGTGTTGTTTAGGGCCTTTTAGGCATATGTGAGCAGCTTGAAAGTTATTCTTCTTTTGACAGGGAGCCAGTGGAGGTCAGGGAGGTGTTGGGTGACGTGGTTGTGCTGAGGGATATCGAGGATTGGTCTGGCTGTGGCATTTTGGACTGTGTCAAGTTTGCAGAGAACGTTTTGTTGATTTCGGCATAGAGGGCGTTGCCGTAGTCCAGTCTACTCGTGACGAGTGCATGAGTGTCCATTTTCCTAGAGTTGGGGGGGATACACTTGGATATCATGCGTAGTATACGGAGGGTGTTGAAGCATATGGAGGAGATAGAGTTTTTCTGGAGATTCATGGTGAGTGAGGAGTCTAGTATGTTGCCGAGGTTATGTGCATGGTCCGATGGGGTGGGTGGGTTTCCGAGGACGGAAGGCCAACAGGTGTCATCCCATGAGGAGGGGGTAAAGCCAAGGATGAGGACTTCTGTTTTTTATGAGTTGATTTCAGGCAGCTGTTCCTCATCCAGGTTGCAGCAGCTTTCATCCCTTCTTGGAAATTGTGACTGGTGATGTCATGTTCCATGGTGAGGGAGAGAATGAGCTGGGTGTCATCGGAGTAGGAGATGATGTTGACCCTGTGGTTCCCCAATATAAAGGGCTGATTACCCCTACCCCACAGACAGAATAAATCAAAAGTTAAATAGCGCTAAAGGGTTACTTGAGGTCGCGCTCGACATGCGCACGTCCAAACTTTAGGCCAATTGTGATGGAAGGAAGGCCAACTACAGGACTCAGTCAGGTACTCAGGCAAATACCTTGTGTGGAGCAAGCGCCAACGTCAAAGATTCAACCTGAGGAGTCAAGGAAAAGCTGCGTTGCCGGCTCTGAAGAAGGCTTCGCTGATAAAGACGCATTGTACGTCATTGTTGACCCATGCAGTCCACCGAGGCAATGTCATTGATTTGTTCCTAGTTCGGCATCAAAGCACAATGCGTTGGTTCCAATCAGTGCAAAGTCATCAAAGCATCAATGTTTTTGGTTCTGGGAAGCAGAAATCACATTTCAAAGGACCAGGGCACAACCTGTCAGGGCAGGACTCAGATGTCAAAGTTGAAGGAAGACTTTGATGGCACTTCAGAACAGGGGGCAATCCAGAAAGCCCTTGGAGTCACTCTGGGTTTAAGTGACATGGGTCCAGTCCTTGTCCTCAGCAGGGCAGGAATCAGCAGGCACAAAAGCAGTACAGCAAAGCAGTTTTTCCAAAGCAGCAGTCAAGCAGGGTGGCAATACTTGTAGCCCAGCAGTCTTTACACCTGGCAGAGGTCTTCACAGGCCCAGTAGTATACCAGCTTGGTGGGGTCCGAGCTCCAGTACTTATACCCAAATGTACCTTTGAAGAGGGGGTGGCTTCAAAGCAGGCCAAGGAAGTGCACAGGTCCCCTTTCATCCCTGCCCTGTCAGCCAGGCTATCTATTGGGTGGGGGTAATCAGCCCGGTGTGTGGGGAACAGGACACTGTCTATTCAGGTGTAAGTTTCAGCACCCACTCCTACACCAGGAAGAACTATGAGAATGTAGATGAATGCAATTGAGTTCTCTGTCCCACCCACTCTTCTTTTGTTTGTGGTTGTCTAGAGGGAATGCACAAAGTGTAGCTGTCACCCATCCCAGAAGTGTTTTGGAGACAGGCTGCAAGGTACACAGAGCAGTAAGAACCGAGAATTGTCCACTTTCTAAATGTGGCATTTATAAAACAGTAACATTATATCAAACTTTACCAGTAAAGAGGATTTATCATTGCCATTCCAAAGATATCAAAAAAGATACATCTACTCCTTGTTAATCAGGAATTACAACTTAAAAGGGTTTTAAGTAATTCCCAATGCTAGCCTGTGACAGGGTTAGACCACACAGTAGTGAAACATGAATTTAGCTGTCTGTCATTACCAGGACGTGAACAAATTAAAAGTACATGTCCTACCATTCAGTTAAAGAGAACCCTGCCCATAAGGGTACGTAGGGCCTACCTTAGGTGTAATGAAAGGGGAGTTTAAGGTTTGGCCACGCAGTAAACTGTATACACAGGCCTTGCAGTGGCAGGCCTAAGACAGGTTTGATAGGCTACTTTTGTGGGTAGCACAACCAGTGGTGCAGGCCCACTAGTAGCATTTAAATTACATGCCCTGAGTATATGGTATACCACTTTACAAGGGACTTACAAGGATTATGCCAATTATGTATACACTAATGTCACCATGTTTAGGGGAGAAGCACAGGCACTTTAGAGCTGATTAGCACTGGTAAAGTATTCAGAGCCCTAGGGCCAACAAAAAGATACAGCAAAAAGAGGAGGTAAGCAGGAAAAAAGTTTGGGGGAAGACCACCCTAAAGATGACAGGTCTAACAGGCAGCATGTAGTATTTCCCACCTAAATATTATCATTCCAGTCTCAGGGAAAGATTACCAAAAGACAAATAGTACTTCAACTTCGACGAAAAATGTCTATTTGTCTTTTCTAACACACTTGATGGCACTGATGTATGTTTCCTGGAGTTTTACTTATAGGAACAAATAAAACATTTCTATTTGTAAAAAGAGACTGGAAGATGTTTGCAAGAAGGACATGATGATGACAACTCAGCTAGAAAGGTAACATTGATTTAAAAAGCTGTTGTCAAAAATATTGTCATTTCTCTTTGCAAAGACAAGCCAAATAGAAGGAGCCAGGCTGGAAGCTGAGCAGACAGACAGATGCAGTGCTACCCCTGCATGTAAATCCTGAGTGTGCTTCATCTTTTGGCTCCCAGACTGAGATTGCCTCAGGCACTGACTGTCTGTAGGACCTTCGTGTCAGACATCCACTTGAACAAATCTAAATAATCTAAATATTGTTCTACAAAATGTCTTGGTTACCAACCTAGGATCTTATTTACAAGTCCATTCTGCTGCCAGTGAGTCACTTTTTTTTGACGCACCAGCGGTGCAGAGCACTGACCCATATCTACGAGGCCAAGCAAAGCCACTTAGTGTGGCTTTTCATGGCCTCGAGGATATGGAGTAAGTCAAAGTAGTGCAAGTCGCTGCGTTGCCTTACTCTGTGTCAAAGATGCATTCCATGGGCATTGCAGTGGGTGTTCCCAAGCAACACCCATGTATTTTGACGCATTCCCTGGGAATCCGTCAAAAGTCTATGCCTCTCTAGGGAGGAGATATAACTTTATTTCTTCTCATTTGTATCTCTTTCCATGTGTGCTGCAGACTGCAGCACACATAAGAGAAGGAATATGCCTCCATTGATTGTTTTATGCAGGAAGGTATCAATTATTCCAACAATGCAGCCACCATTGCACCATGCTGCAAGGGTACCTGTGCTGGTGCAAGAAAGCCAATTGTGCACCAGTGCAGTGGAAGAGGACAGGATTATGCAGTATCTCATAGATACGGCACATTCCTGCCCTTTTCTTTTGATGCAGGGCAGCGCAGCAAAGAGACTTGCTGTACTATTCTGCTTCAATAACTAGTAAATAAGCCCCCAAGGTTATAAAGTAGGGCTAACAATGTTTGTCTTCCTTTAATATTTTGTGTAGATTTAAGTTCACATACTTTCATCTGTTTAGACTGCAATTGAAAAGGTTTGTCTGCCTCTATAAGTTGTACACTTCACTGTGTCCTAAAGGTCTTTTACCCCAGAAGACAAGCACATGTACAAGGAGTGCTCATTCAGATTCTTACTAGGGTGGGCCCTCTTTTTTGCTTCATTTATTGTCAGCTTCACCATGGGCGTGCATAAATACTATGGACCCTTGCCACTAGTCAGGGTAAGGGGGTACACTCCTAAAATAACCCCTGCTCACCCCCTTGGTAGCTTGGCACGAGCAGACAGGCTTATCTCAGAGGCAGTGTGTAAATCATTTGTGATCACATACAGTAATCCAGTGATAACACTACAGATGGACACCACACAGGTTTTATATAAAAAATAAGTATTCTTTATATAGACTTATCACAAGACCACAAACAACAAAAATCCACAATACTGTACTTAAAATGGTAGTTTTAGCTTAGTTCTGTTGAGTTCTTAAAATGCAACACTTGAAGTTAATGTACCTTACGATGCGTTACGCTTCCACAACAAAAGTGTTGCAGCCATGGAAATGCTGCAAAGTACTGGTGCAAAGAAATAAAGACGTGAAGATCTTCCAGATGCAGCACGTTTCTCCGACGTTGCGAGAAGTCTCAGCTCGATGCGTCAGCTGCAGCAGTGACACCCTTGTTCATAGATGCGACGACAGCGGCTTTGGCGGTGACACTCTTCTCCCTCGATGCGAGAAGCTACAACTGTAGCGGCGACACCCTTGTTCAGAGATGCAACAACAGTGGCTCCGATGGCGGCACGCTTCTCCGTGTGTGCAAGACGGTTTTCTTGATTTGGTGCAATGCGTCAGCTACAGCGGCGACATCCTTGTTCAGAAATGCGACGGCAGCGGCTGTGACGGCGAAATGCTTCTTTCTCGGTGCGAGACGCTTCTCTCGATGCGGTGCAATGCGCCAGCTACAGCGGCGACACCCTTGTTCAGAGATGCGACGGCAGCGGCTGCAACGGTGACCCGCTTCTTCCTCGGTGCAAAACGCTTCTCTCAATGCGGTGCAATGCGTCAGCTACAGCGGCAACACCCTTGTTCAGAGATGCGACGGCAGCGGCTGCGACGGCGAAACGCTTCTTCCTCTTGAGTTGCGCTTCCAGCTGCTTGCAACACGCAGTCCCTCAGAAGCCCTAAAACAGCAGCAGGCACTTCCAAAGAACTCTTGGGGAGCTTGTGGTTGAAGTCTGCTGTCCCTGAGACTTCAGCAGGAGACAAGATCTTTTCTCAAGCCCTTGGAGAGCCTTACAAGTTGATGAAAGTATACAAAGTACCTTTCTCCTTTCTTTGGCAGTCAGGCAACCACTGCAGGCCAATCCTCCGAGCAGCACTTCAGCTTAGGGATAGACTCTCCTCCGTTTCTTCTGGTTCCACTCCTCAGCAATGGTTTATTCTTGTTGTCCAAAAGTGTTCTAATTTCTATGGATCAGGGTCCCAATATTTATACCCCAAAAATCCTTTGTCCTCTGAGGGCAGAGGGGGCCTTTGCGTAGTCCAAACCAGTTCTGAAGCACTCTGTTTACATGACTCCTTCTTTCCTTTCACAGTGCAGGGCAGAGACATCAGACGCATCACTGTGGGGGGCAGGCACAGCCCTATTCAGGTCCCAGGTGAAACTCCTCCCTCCCATCTAAATGCAGATCTTTCTATTCACCACTGGGTGGACTCACCCTGTCTCCTGGAATCCCCCAGCCATATCACCCAAACTCCACACAAGGAATACACAACCTAGCAGAGGCAAGCTTGAATAGTTAGACAGGAAGAAATACCTACTTTGATATTAAGTAGAGTGGGAAAACATAAAGCTTAAGGCCTAAACCTAAAAATGGGGAAAATATGGAGGAAAGGGAAAAAAAGAAACAAAATTAAAAAACAATAACATATCACAGACACACTTGCATTAACCCCTTGACTGCTGGCCCGTTTCCGCCCCTGTGCTGTAAACAAATGAACAGGGGCGGGCCATGACGAACCCCAGCCGTCATCAGCACACGAGCACCGTAGTGCATGACGGCTGGGGTTCGTCATCAGCATGCAAGGGGTTAATAAAAAAAAAAATTTTAAAAGTGAAATATAGTCGCAAGAGGGGTTGTAGGGGAAATATAATAATATATATATCGAGTGCCAAGTCGTGCTTTTAAAGAGATCCCCGCACCAAAAAATGGCCCCGGACATACGTGGAATCCGCTTCGGTGGTGATGTCTGTACCTAGGTTACTGGGAGTGCCGGGACCCACCACTGGATTTGGCAAGCAATTGGGCAGTGTTGGAGTAATTCTACGCCACATTGGGTGAGCTGGACTTCCGGATCTACCCCTGCTTAACGCTTTGCTGTGACTCGGTGGGGGTGCGGTTTGGGGAGCGGAGGAGACGCCGGCATTGTAATTACTAGATGCCAGTATCCCGCAAAATGGTTCATCACTTACCCTCGCAGATTTCCCAGAGCAGTCCACAGCATTCTGGGACATGGAGTACAGATGCATGGGGCGTCCTCCATGTTAATTAGCCAAGAACACGAACTATTGCTGCTTGAGGGGGCGGAGGTTACTGACATCATGAAGGAGGGGCCAGCGGTATTAAAACCTTGACTAACGCCCAGCTCCTGCTCAAACCATTTGGCGCTGAAGAAGGCGACATAGATCGCCGAAATGCATTCACCTCAGAAATGAATTTGGTTTACCTGCAATAAAGGACGCCTCCACTGCCTCCCCTGATGTGGTCTCTTCTTCTTGCCTGTGGAGAAGGTTCTTGCATATATATATATACAGGAAACCAAAGCACGGAGACAGCCCTTCTCGCCATGGTGGAGCATCTGCATGCGGTGTTGGATGCAGGTCAGACGGCGGCGCTTGTACTATTAGACCTGAGCGCCGCCTTTGACACCGTCTCGCAACGTATCCTCCTGCGTCGCCTGGAGGAGATTGGCATCGGCGGGCTCGCCCTGCAGTGGTTCCGCTCCTTTCTCGACAATCGTTCTTTTTGCGTGGCCACCCCCCCTTACCAGTCCAAATTCCATCCTCTGGCCATGGGGGTTCCGCAGGGATCCTTTCTGAGTCCCACGTTATTCAATCTATACGTGAGACCGCTGGCTGATGTCGTCAAGCAGTGGGGCTTGACTATGGTCTCCTACGCTGACGACACTAAGCTAGCGGTTACTATCAGCGGGGTCCGGAACAGGATGCCCCCAGGTTTCAGAGTGGACTGAGGGCAGTGGCCGGTTGGATGACTGCCAACTGTCTCCAACTCAACGCAAAAAAGACTGAGATCATGATTGTCGGTAAGAAAGTGGATCTTTGGGGGGACAGATGGTGGCCTCTGGAACTTGGGCCACTCCCGACTCCGGTCACGGAATTAAGAAACTTGGGAGTCTGGCTGGACTCCACTCTCAGCTATGTTGGCCATACAAAGAGAACTGCGGCAGCTTGCTTTGGTGTTCTTCGGGGGTTAAGATTAATCCTCAAGTTTTTTGATGCCCCGACCAGGCAGCTGGTGATTCAGGCGACGGTCATCTCCCGGCTTGATTACGCCAGCTCCCTTCTGCTGGGGGCCAACCAAGCAGAAATTACTCGCCTGCAGCGTGTTCAAACCGCTGCTGCCAGAGCGGTAGTTGGCTTCCCCAGGTTCTGCTCTGTTTCTAATACCCTACGATCCTTGCATTGGCTGCCGGTCAAAATGAGAATTGATTTTAAGGTACTCTGTTTGGCCTTTGAAATTTTGAAAGGTTCCGCTCCCCAGATCCTCAGCAACCTCTTGTCCCTCTACACGCCGACCCGCTCTCTTAGATCCCTCGGACAAGCTCTCGCGGTAGTACCCCGGTTCAAGCTTAGCCGAGCTGGGGGGCGATCTTTTCCGTGTGAGAGTGGTGGCTATTTGGAATTCTCTCCCTGTAGAGATCCGTTTACTGGAGGATCTTCTTCTGTTTCGTAAGGCCATAAAAACTTTCTTATTTTAATGTCCCGTAGCTGTACCTCCTATTAGCTCTCTGCATTGGCGCTGCTGTGTTTTACCTTGTCGTGCGCCGGGACGCTCCTTTGCTGGAGCATCTGTGCGCATTATAAGTGCCCATAGCATAGCATAGCAAAGGGTGGAGGGAGAGCGGAGAGATAAATATACCACATAAGGGGTCTCCTGGTCCTTCCCACCATAAAACGAGTTTCCCCTTAGTTTCCATTTCGGCTTACAGCTGTAGTTAGGCGATTGGTTATAGCAGAAGGGTGGAGTTAAGGGCGGAGGGCTGTTGGAGGCGTAAAGCTGGTTACCCATCAGGCCAGAGTAAGTAGGGGTGGGTTTTCCAGGGGGGGTGAGAGAAGGGAGGGAGGGGGAAAATAGCAAAAAATCATCATAAGTCTGCCTCTTGGCATATTACAGTATGTTTATTTCTGACATTTGTCCAACATCAGAATTCTAAAATGTCAATGTTAGGACTCCCTCAGGGGCTGTTGTGAAAGGTGGAGGAGCAGGGGATAGATGTGGCACCATGACACTTCTTCACTATATGTCCTGGAGTATCAATGGTCTGCGCGTGAGAAGTAGGCGGGAACGTATTATGCAGTACTTGAGGGACTCTCCCGCGCTGATCATTGCCATACAGGAGTCACACCTTCTTAAAATAGAGGCCACAGAGATACTTAAAAAACAGAGATGGGTCGATAAATTCTGCTCTACTGATCATAATGCTAATATCAGGGGGGTACTATTTATCTTCAAAAAAGCTGCTAAAGCACAAATTCTGGATCGCATAGAAGACCATACAGGGAGATGGTTGATACTTAGAGTCTTGTTGGCTGGTCAGAGCTGCACCTTGGTGGGCTATTATGGCCCTAATTCAGATGATCCAATGCATCTGGATAACATTAGGAATCATCTGGTACTTTCTCAAGATCCGGTGATCTGGATGGGCGATTTTAACATCGTGCTGAATCCTAGGTTGGATAAATCAGCAAATTCGAGAGCCTGCAGTACACCAAGGTCCAGGCAAACTCTAATAGGAATTATGACCCAGCTTGGCCTGGCGGATCTATGGAGGGAAAGAGCAGGTAGTAAAATGGGGGTTTCCTTCCAGAATAGTAGATTCAAGCACACATCTAGAATCGACTATGCTCTGTTCAGTTATAAATTGAAAGACACCTTGACAGTGATAGAGTATCTCCCATCTCATCTGTCGGACCATTCGGATCTGGTTTTTACCCTTAGATCCTATAGCAGGATGGAACATCCATCTTGGTCATTTGACCGGACACTCCTACGTGAGGAAGAAGAAGTCAACTTTCTGGCCGCAGAAACTACTGCATTTTTTATATAAATCTTGAATCCCCAACCCTGGCTGTGGTCTGGGAGGCCTTTAAGGCCTTTTTAAGAGGGTGTATCACTAGCAGGGCCTCCTATCGGAGTAAAAACTATAAGGAACAGGAAATGAAGGTTATTGAGTTAAACCTAGGGCAGTCTCTAGGTTCCTTAGAGGAGCAGACAAAACTGGCTGAGCTAAAGCTCCAATTAGAAAACATCTTACAAGAGAGGGTTAACAAAAGGTGGAAAGCATGTAAGATTTCCCACTTTGAGTTTGGAGAGGCCGCGGGCAGGGTATTGGCATGGAGAATAAAATATGACCAAGCCCTGAAGTACATTAGAGAAATCAAGGTAGAGGGGGAGGCGGCGCCAAGGGTATCAAATCTAGAGATCGGCAATGCCTTTTTTGAATTTTTTGAGGCAATCTATAGGGAAGAGCTACCTAATGATCAGACTGCAAGGGATACGTGGCTGGAAGGGATTATGCTTCCAACTCTCTCAATAACCCAGAACAACAGCCTAGAGACAGTAAAAACGGAGGCAGAGGTGAGGGAAGCAATACGGCAAACAAAAAAAGGGAAAGCATCTGGCCCAGACGGTCTTCCTGGAGAGATCTATGGAGCTTTGGGGATGCTATTGACCAAGTATTGATGACCCTCTTTAATGATATCCTAAGAGAAGGGATGCTACCGCCAAAATCGTGGGGTGAGGCCACAATTTTTCTCATCCCCAAACCAGGGAAGGATGTTTCGGACTGTGGGTCCTACAGGCCAATATCGTTGCTGAACAGTGACTATAAGATCTTTGCCACCATAATGTCAGCAAGATTGGGAAGAGTAATAGGCACCATTGTCCATCAAGACCAGAAAGGTTTTATCAAAGGGCGCCATCTCTCGGACCTTACACATGACTTGGTAGGGGCAATAGATATTGCCTCGGCTTTTTCCCTTCCACTGGCCACCCTCACTCTTGACGCGGCAAAAGCCTTTGATAGGGTCAATTGGCCCTATCTGAATGATGTACTAAAAAAGTTTAACTTTTTGGAGGGCTTTTGCAAAACCATTGCCTTGCTTTATGGGGCCCCTTCAGCTAGGTTGCTGATTAATGGGGTCTTGACAGAACCTTTTAAGATCACTAGAGGTACGAGGCAGGGCTGTCCGGTCTCTCCCCTCTTTTTCAATTTATATAGCGAGCCGTTTGCCCAGGTTTTGCAGGCAGACAAAAATATTCCATTGTTTAAATTTAAGGAGTGGGAAAGGCGGACAGCACTATATGCTGATGATATTTTAATCTTTACCTCGGACCCGGTACTGTCGTTTTCTGTTGTGATTCAAAGGGCAGAAGAGTTTGGTAATGTCTAGGGGTAAATTGTCAACCCAAGCAAGACTGAGGTTATGGTGTGGAATATTCCAGATTTACGGTTAGGCATAAACATCACCACCTCTATGCGCTATCTTGGGACCCGAATTACCCAAGACATCGGTACCATTGCACAAGCTAACTTAGACCGAATATCCAAGGAATGTAAAGGCCTATTGAAATCTTGGACTCACCTGCCACTCTCTATAATGGGTAGGGTGAACCTAATAAAAATGTGTATTCTCCCTAAGTTCACATTTATTTTTGGTGCCATTCCTCTGGGGTTCGATGTCAAGATGATTGATAAGTGTCAGCGAGAGATTAATTCCTTTATCTGGAATTACAAATCTACTAGAATTGCATGGAAGAAGCTGAGGAGGAGGAGGGAAAAGGGAGTTCTTGCCCTACCTGATTTAGTATACTACGCATGGGCCTTTCAGTTGTCTTATTCCAGGATGTTTCTAAAAACACCATCTAATCTTCCTGTGGGGACGATGTATAAAGCCATGTTAACCGGAGAAAATCTACCAGCTGATGGATTTCTGTTTAAGTTTGGGAGCCAGAAATTATTTAAAAAAATAAGATTAAAAATTTTACAGTCATGGGCTAAGGTATGGTTAGCCATTAGAAAAAGACTGGTGCTGTCCTACTACTCTAATTTCGCTCCCATATGGGATTCTCCGGGTCTACCAGTGTGCCTAAGGGACAGCTTATCTTCTTCATTAAAGAAGGCTGGGATTACAAGATGGGGAGAGTTAATGGCGGATGGATCAGTAATAGCTTGGGATGATTTACACGATCGCATAGGTCTAGCGGTTTCCAGATTGAAATTCATCCAGCTGGAAAACTGGGGGAGGGCTCAGGGGTCTAAAGACGTACACTTTGGGAAGTCAAGCTACCTGGAGCAGCTGCTAGTGGAAAGACCTAGGGGAGGCAAGGAGGTGGCCTTTTGGTATTGGCAGCTGCAGGAGGAAATCGATAGGGATTTTTCCCTCCCAGATGAGCTGTGGGGAGAGGCGACTGGCTTTCAGTGTGAAGAGGTATGGGTAAGATCTTTTGCGCTCCTTTATAAAGTTGTGAAGCCATCCTGGTTAAGACGTAACCACCTGTTCACAGCCCATCGGGCATATATAACATCGTTGAGACTTTCCAAATTTCTCCCAGACAAGAAATGTAGTAAATGCAATTTATTGGAAGCATCGGACATCCACATGTTCATGGAGTGCCCTGACATCGGCCGCTTCTGGGAGGAAGTGAAGTCTACTCTGAACTCTATTTTGAGTACATCATTAGTAATCTCATTGCAATTTATCATCTTTGGCTTGGAGGACAGCATCACCGGCAAGGCTAGATCCTTTTTGTTCTATGCCATTTTGTTCGCTAGAAGGCAGATTTGTATACAGTGGGTTGAGAAAATTGCTCCATCACATTCTGGTTGGCTCACGTTCCTATATGAAATATCAAAGGTTGACATGGCTAGATCTTGCAATAAACGTAACCTGGCCTTTTGGGGTCTATTGACACAATGGAGATAGTATTCCGAGTCCCCCCCCCCCCCTCGGGTCCTATGATTATGCTATCAATACTTGGACCGGGTCTGGCCTCGTTACGGTTTTTTGGTCCTATAGGTTGAAATAAACCTATATGCAGTTAGCCCAAGATCCTGAAACCTCTCTTTTTCTTGGGACCTCTCTGCCACCAGGAAAACATTTTCGGGTTCGGGCGCCAGAGATGGGCAAGAGTATCTTTGCTCCGCCTCTTGGACAGGGACACGCAAGGTGGCTGGTATCTCCTAAGTAAGGGGCAAGGCAAATGAGGACTAATTTGAAAAAAAAAAAGAAAATACCTACTTTCTAAAAGTGGTATTTTTAAGCACAGAATGTTAAAACCAACTTCTCTAAAAGATGTATTTTATCATTCAGAGTTCAGGCCTACGAAACTCGAATTTCTACCATGTTCCCTGAGTCATTTAGGATTATAAGATGTAATGATCTAACTGCCCATTCTGGCCTATGCAGAACAGGTAGCCTTGCATTAGTGAAAAACGAAAATCGCTGTAATTCACTATTAGGACATGCCACACACATCAGGGATTGTCCTACCTTATACTTACAATGCACCCTGCCCTTGTGTCTATCATAGAGGTGTCTGATATGAAGAAATGTGAAGGTTTAGGGACTGGCAAGTGGGTGCACCTGCCCAGTCAACATGGCAGTACCAGACTTCACGCAGGCTCTGCAATGGCAGGCCTTAGACACACTTTTACAGGCTGCTTCTGTGGGTGAGCGTATGCACTTTAGCACTGATCAGCAGTGGTAAAGTGCCCAGAGTAATAAAACAGCCAACAACAGGTCAGAAAAAATAGAGGAGGAAGGCAAAAAGTTCAGGGATGACCCTGCAAAAAGGGCCAAGTCCAACAATTTTCTATAGTATGCTTGATTGTAACAACAAAAGTACTGTTTCCACATGAGTTTTCCCCCTAGAGGAAGCTCGGATGTCAAATGTACCAATGGATACATTGAAAAAGAGTTCACTCTTTCTGAAGGAAATGTATGTACAGTCCAGCCAAGCACTGTTTGTGAGGAGACCATTGGTAACCCAACAACAGTGAAGGACCCCTAACAAGGACTAGACTGAGGACTAAAAACAGTTGAGGTCTGTTGTCCATAATGACGATTTTAATGAACTGTATTTGTTTGTATTTTTAGCCCTTGTGATAAAAGACCTATGTTAGAGCTTAAATGCCTCGGCTGAAGTGGAAGGTCTTCTGTGCTGTGATTCTGAGGAAGGGGCGGAGAAAGAAACAAGCCTTCTTGACTGAAAAGAAATGTCTATGTATGCAGTTGGTTAGTCTTTAAATATAAAGGCTACTTGGGAGCCAGTAGAGGAGGTGTTAGTTGATGGAAACACTTTAAATGTCCTGAAGAACTAGATTTGTTCTTTTTGTTAGGTATTGTAGGGGGTGTTCCGAGCTGAGTTGTGGAGTGCAAGCTTTTAATGGACAGTTGTAACATGTCTGTATCAAGTGCAGTCTCCATATTACTAAAATGCACACTTTGAAAACATTTTTGTGATTTGACCTAAGTTTTTGTCCACATTCTGTGGCAGCCTATCTTATATTGTGTGCTAGACCTGACAGCCCTAAGGTGGTCTTCTCCCAACGTTTTGCCTGCATCCCTCCATTTTATTTTCTGACCTAGTTTTTGCTGATTTTAGGATGATTCTGCACACTTTACCACATCTGACCAGTGTTAAAGTTCTTGTGTCCCTCCCCATAACATGGTAACATTGTCTTAACATCAATTGGCATATTTAATTTAATTTACTTAGAAGTCCCTAGTAAAGTACACTACATGTGCCCAGGGCCTGTAATTTAAATTCTAGTAGTGATCCTGCAGCACTCATTGTGCCACCCACTTAGGTAGCCCTCTAACCATGGCTGTTGCCTGCCACTGCACAGCCTGTATGTGCAGCTTACCATGTCACTTTCACCTGTCAAGATAAACCTCTTGCCAGGCTAAAACGTCCTTTTTTATGCAAATAAGCCATCCCTAAGTTATGCCCCATATAACCAGCAGGACACGGTGCAATGTGTTTAAAAGGCAGGACATGTACTTGAAAGTTTTACATGTCTTGGTAGTGAAAAATTCCCAGTTTCGTTTTTCAGTACTTCAAGGCTCATCTCTCCCATAGAATAACATTGGGATTACCTTATTACATCTTTTAAGTATAATTCATAAGAGATATGCTTTTCAAGTATGGTGTCACTAAACTCACAATTTAAAATCACAACTTATTGTGAAGTTGGATTTTAAGTTATAGTTTAGCAAATGCCACTTTTAGAAAGTTTCAAAGAACAACGGTCCTTAGCAATTTAGATAAATAGACAGACAATTATATATAGGCCACAGTGGGATACTATATAGTTACCATGTCCAGCAGGACACAAATTCTTATTTTAGTATTAGATCATGAATGATAGTCAGGGATATTAAAACAACAGCAGTTATAGTAGGGCACAATCCTGTACCATACTGAAGGAAGAAATAACGGGGGAAAAAGAAACAGTTGACACACAACAATTATGAGGAATACAGGCAAAGACTGAGCATAGTGGTTACTTTTTGGATAAGTATCTCAAGTATACCCAAAGTGGAAAAAACACAACAAAATATACACAATGGTAAATTGTTAGACCACTAGAGAAAGTTGACGTTTCGATCCCGTGCTCAAATTAAATTGGGATCATCATCAGGACGACAACATAGATTTTGCCTGGTTTGAACATTTGAAGCCTGTTGGGAAGGAACAGGAAAAGAAGGACAGAGTGCCTAATTAGAAATTGATAGAAATGAAGCAACACTTGAATAGTCTAAACAATATTCAGATACAGACAGTCTAGTAAAGGAATATCATGCCGGCATTAATGCAAGAGTGACAGCGGTTGGAAAGAAGTGTGACTTCAAGAAACATTTGCTATTCAATTCCGACAGTACAACGATAATTTCCATTTCATAACCTTAGGCATTCTTTACCGGTACATTGAAATATTCCACAGATAAACCAGTACAGTGTATGTGCTGAAATGGTGCGCGCTGGACATGCAAGACAATTGAATCGTGAGCCAGACTAGGCTGGAAGACACCATTGTGTAGTGCCTAAGGGTGAGGGTGGATTTGCGATGCAATTGTGACTGGCAGGCGAATAGCAGAGGAATGTGAAATGTGGAACAGTGAGGGGTGCCGTTTTTTTGACAACGGACGAGCACTTGTGAGAGTCAACCCCATAGGAGAGCCATTATGCTCCGGCTTACCTCGGGTGTGAGGCAACAAATTGTGTTTAGGCAGTGAAGGCCAGGTCGCGTCTGCGGACCTAGAGTGGCAAAATACTTACATCCCCTAAAATATCTCTCGTCAAGAGAAAGAAGCATTAGAAACACTCATAACCAACTCCTCTTTAGTAATAAAGAGTGCCGACAAAGGCAGGGGTGTTGCACTCCAAGAATTGGATGCCTATAAAACTGAAGTCCTACGCCAACTTAACAATACTGATCACTACCAAAGGTTACCAGGTAACCCCACTAAAGAAATTCAAGCCATTATCTTTAAACTAACCTCCCAAGCATGTACGGATGGCTTTCTCAGTAAAAAGGAACACAATTTCCTTACTGTTAAAACTCTATACTTACCAGTAATCTATACTTTAAAGTTCACAAAAATCCAAATAATCCCCCTGGGCATCCATTCGTCTCAGCATGCGGCTCAGTTTTGGAACCACTGGAAGCTTACGTGGATTTTTTCATCAAAGGGTTTGTAACGGAAACAGCCTGCTATGTGAGAGATAGCATGGCTATGATTAACTTGGTCGAACATCACCCCTTTAATCCCACATATGACACACTCTGCACCATGGATGTAGAGTCATTATATACGAACATCCCCCAGACAGCTGCTCTACTCGTCATACAGAAAACCCTGGACTCACGACCACGTCCGCACAGGGTCCCCACTCTATTCATACTCCAGCTCCTTGAATTATGTCTATCTAGGAATTTCTTCAATATCAACAAGAGAGGAAGGGCATACACACTCCTGTACCCCGGTTAAATGTATATAAACAACAAAGGAGTGACTGTGATACAAAAAATAAAACTAGTGGCAGTTAAAAGTTTAACTCCGGTGTGTGCTGCACGCGTGATCAATGCTCACACACGTGCATACACACAGCGGGGCAATCTCAAAGTCCCTGTATGAGCCCAATAGACTATCCTCAGTAGAAAAAAGTCAGGGGGCTTGCTGGTCACCCTATAGTAGGCGGAGGGAAAAGAACCTTACTTGTTTGAAGGACCCTCACTCACCACTAGTTGGTGACATGCTTCATCATTGGGTCCCCGCTGGGGTGACCGAATGTCTCCCCAGCGTGCTACGACGCCTGGTTACAGCAGAGCAGGATGTCGTGAGTGCAACAGTGCCCAAATTAGGAGGTGACTAAATGTGATTGTGCAAATGTGTTCAAAGTTAAAAAATGCAAAGGTTGTGCCTTAAATTTTTTTTTTAATAATGGCCAGCCTGCATTGGTTAAAAACAAAGTGAGCGGACTCCCCAGGTTCTTAATTAAGGAACCGGAATCCTAATCAAAGACAGAGGTTGGTCGACATGTTTCAGCTGTTTGGTTGCGTTTAGCTCAGCTTTCTTCAGGACCTACAAAAAAGTCCTCTGGTGGTGTGCGCGCACTAAGGTGCACCCTCCCGGGAGGCTCAAAGTGTGAAAAATATATACAGTGAAAATTTTCGGATATTTTCCGTCAATCGCTACGCCTGCGTTGATAATAGGCGATAGCAATGTTAGCGACTGCTTTCAGTCGCTAACAGGTTGGGTACGCCCACTTTGCATGTCATTAGCGGTAAATATCACTGACATGCAAAGTGGGCCCCAAACCGCTCGCTATCACCAGAAAGCTGTCGCTAACTGATGAAATGATGAAATTATCGCCGCTTTGCAGCTGAAAACATCCGCAAAAGCGGCGATAATTTCATTTCGCCTACCTTGGTAATATACCCCAGGGTTCTGCTCCAACAGTCGGTCAGTATATAATGGTAAACTCAGTAAGTGGGAGAGAACCATACCTTCTTTTGCAGATGTCGACCAATCATCAGACCTTATTGAGCAATAAAAAAATTGGCGCTAAGCGCGAATATCGCTTAAAACTAACACCTGCTCAGACCACTTTTTGACCTGTATATCCAATGGGAGTTGGATATTCAAGTTGAGACCCTATTGTCGTTAATGCCTGAAAATCGCTGGATTCCCAGCGATATTCATGCATTTCGCCGCTATCGCCGGATATTTTATCACATTGGAGATAAACGTTGCTAATAGCACGTTATCTCTGCGATAAAATCCGGCGATGCGCGGCGATGAAAAAAATGTTGCTAAGCTTATTTAGCGATAAATATTGCTAGTTGTTGATAATATGCCCCCCTCACTCTTGGCTGCCCACCTGAGAGATAAGGCTTGCTTCAGCAAAACAACATATCTTTTATGATGCCTTCAGGATTATAAAATAGCACTGGTCTCCCAATAGCTTTAACATTTTCCCTTTTTCCTATTCCCAACCAAGGTATATGGAACATATTACCCAGATTAAAACAGTCCCGAATGATTAACCTGTTAAGATTTGACACATCCTTGAGACAAACTGTGCACCAAAATAGGAGCGCAGACACAAATAAATTTTGCGATATAGCCCATGCCAAGTTCTTCATGATTAACCAATGTGGGGATGCCTTGTCCTACACATAAAAGGCTCTAAAGAATCTGTTTTACCCTAATTGAATTGGGGCAATAGTGGTGCAGTCCCATATCTCACAATCAAAAGTGGCTATTGGAATACACTTAGCGTTACAGACTTCTAACAGTGTTTGCGTTGGCTTGTGTCCCAAAGAGGAAGAAACGTCCTTTGGACTAGCAATGGCCCAATTCTATTAAGATATTTATGTAAGTGAAATTACCCACCTTGCTTAATACCTGTCCCTGCACTGAGAAACTGGAGGCTATAGAGTTTTTGGGACCCAGAATCATAACATGGGAATTTTTTATTTGATAGATCGGTCTTGGCTATCTGCAAAACCAAACCACAAAACCAATAGAGATGTTTAAAAGCCACTAGAGGCTTTTAGTTCTGCATGCCCTCAATGCCTTCAAAACCACATGATCTATGTACAGAAGAGCAGGGAGCCATCTCCCACCTGCTCTTGGAATGGTTAGACCTGCATCAGAAAGCACCCCCTCCAAATGGTTAATATACATAATAACAAGAAAGGGTCCTAAAATACTGCCCTGATAAAATCCTCTCCTTAGACTAAAGGGCTTAGTGCATTCTCTGTTACTCTCAAATCTAACCAAACCCATCAGAGCATGATGGAGATCCTAAAAAAAGGTGACCAAAGACGATTCAACCCCCATGCACCCCAGCTCTGCCCAGAGATTATTGCTGTTAACCTCATCAAAGGCAGAGTTAAGATCCACGTAGAAAAGATGTATCAAGCCCCTTTTGGTCCTGGTTTGTTTGGTTATTAAAAATGTACATTGAAGTTTTGATCCACTGTGCTCTTGCCAGATGTAATTCTAAACCCATAGTGGATGAAAGGCAGGAAATTCTGCTCATTGCGCCATTGAGTTAATCTCTCCAGAAGCACCCGACCAATGCTTTTTACCTCAACATCATTTAGCAAAATAGGTCTATAGCGTGCAGAATCTTTTCTTTCTCCCTTCTTGAACAATGGCACTATTACTGAGTGACGCCGTACCTTTGGCAAGGAGCTAATATTGGCATCATTAATTTGAAGAGTGAGGCTAGGTGTCCATAGGTCGACTAGGGTGTTAAACAAAATCCTCAGGACCCCATATTTGCCTGGTGCCTTGCTGGAAGGGAGGGGTCAAATTGCCTTTCCTACTTCCTCTCAAAGAATCCTCAAATTACCTCTCTCATGAGTGAACAGGGTAAGGGGCTCAGAACCCTAACCATAATAAAATTCTGAAGAATGGTTCTCCCAGACCTGAGGAGGCACTTTGTGTTATACCTGCTCCTTTTCATGAAAAGGATGCTTAACTACCCTCCAGAACATGGTACTGTCCCTCATGGCACTAGCTGTCAAAAGGTTCTCCCATAGTTCTTCCTTTAGCTTAAGTTTCCTGTTTTTTAACGGCGCTCCAAATTTGTCTTTATGCTTTTTCACCTCTCTGCTATTTCTATTTGTTTTTTAAAGCAGCTAGGAGCACCTTATGTGCCCTTGTGCAGTTTGTGTTGAACCATCTACAAGGGGCTGAGATACCAGGCAATGCTGATTTAGTAAGCGCAGGACTCATATAGGCGCATAGTGTGTCAAAAGCCCTAAGGATGCATCTTACAAACAAATCTGAAGATCAGATTGACAAAAGGAGACCAACTCAGCATCAAAAACCTCAGGAATAACCTTATCCCAATTTAAACTCCATCCCTGATCTTTCAGGATACCTGGGTTTTAAAAGGGGTATGTGAATCCACCGGCTTCTTGTCACAATAGAAACTAGCATAAAGAGGCATGTGCTCACAAAAATTATTCCAGATCACTGAAAAACTATTCAAAGGGGAGTATATGCCAGCTGAAACACAAATATAATCAATAAAAGACCAAGTACCAAGACCTTTAAAAGTTGGAACATTTTTAATTGAGTTCACTTCTCTTTAACTCAAGAGATTGACCATGCGTAGCAATTCCTACAGGGGTGAAGATTAAAATCTCCAAATATCATCAGTGCAGTATAATTAGGGAGGCATGGAGTATAACCCCTTCCGTGGTCCCGTCGGCTATTCCCTCCCCAGTGCTGCCGATGGCCAACGGCAGACGCAGCCCCGCCCACCCTTTAGAACGCCCGCACCGCGGCGGAAAAACTGCTGCGTTTAAGGCGTTAAAAAGCATTTCAAATATACATCACTACATCATCGGACTCCTTCCCATAGAAAGCATTGAATACATTAATGCATAAAATTATAAGATTTAAAAAAATGAGAGAAGTACCCCAAGAATGTGGGAAGAATTAGTTGTAACCACTTCAGTTTTACAGGTAAAATCCAATTTAATAAATGTAACTAAGCCCCCCCCTTGCCCTCCCACTAGAGTATGGAATCCCATTGATAATAAAAGTGGCATAACCATCTAAGTGTATATGCCCTAACGTGTCCCACGTCTCCTGAAAGGATATATTATCATAACAATTAAGGATCTTGGTCCTATCAGGGTCGTCACATTTCCAGTGATGTTGAATATGCAATGTTACATCACATGCACTACATCGCGTGTGATTACAACGTGGCTGTTACGACTGCATTGTTGCAACGCAAACCATCACATCGCAAGTCGTTTCTACGTATTGCTGGAGGGGCACGCTGGACTTAGGAATAGTATAATTTACTATTCAAACTCCAACGTGTGCAGCAATATGAAGGTGATGGAATATTAAATGATATTGGGCCATATGTATCAACACATTTTCCCATAGACACAGAATGGGCAAAACCCTTTGATACATCTGGACCATTATTCCTTAGTTTAGCGTGCGCCCTACAGCAAGTCATAGAAACGACTTGCAATGTAATGGTTTTTGTTGTAACAACGCGGTCGTTATCGCTTGCGTTGTAGTATATGCGATGTAAACGCTGTTTCCCAGTATATTTATTCGAGCTCCAATTCACCTACAGTGGAAAAGGTCTGTCCACCTTTCAATAGCCACCAAGGATGAAGTCTGTAAATTGGATGTTTAAATCCTAAAACCATACTTGGCTGATCCTCAGGCTCCCACATTACTATACAGCATTCCTTTGAAGCCAGACCTATTGGTATTGCCCAAGCTTGTTTTTCTTTATGCCAGGAAAAATGCTGTTTACCTGCAGCTGTGATGTAAACATTTGAGGTTGGATCAGGAATGCGCTTTCAGCAGACGCGCTGACGTTTTTGTGCAGTCCATTGTAAGAAGGAAAACATAATCTCAATGCTCAAGTCACCGCCATTTTCCACTAATAGCTCTCTCTTAGTACTGACACTGTTGCTGTGTAAAAGGGGAGTTTTTGTCCTGTTCTGTCTGGGTTTTTCAATGTTTGCACAATTTAATGAGGTTTTAATCTTTGCAGGCATATTTGCTCAAGACATTTCTTGCGCGGAGCAAAGGGCGGCGAAAGCAACCGAGGGAATGGCTGCTTTTTCCATCCTCGGCTGTAGCCAGCCGCTAATTCTGCTTTTCAAATATTACACAGTCCCTGGAAAATAACTGTAATAATTCTTTCGGCCTCTGTTGTGATGAGAACAGATAGAATTGAAACCCTACCAGCGTGTGTTGGGAATGCTTTTGTTTCTTAACAGAACAATTGATTGGAAAATGATGGTCGCTCCTGAGAGATGCACCGCAGAATTAAAAAATGACCAAGAAAACCATCTTTAAAACATGGATGCTGCATGCTAGTCAGCCTCTCAGTAAGACATTAGCATGCCTAACAAATAATTGAGGAATCCCATAACAGCATGCGCCAAAGGATTTATGACGCGGAGCTCAAGTGCCTCATTGTTGGTATTCTGCTACTAATATTATGAGTGAAAGTTAAAATCGTTAGACTGGGCTGGCCACAGCACCTTAATTGAATTTCAAAAAGTTTGCATTTAATATGCAGACACAATCCCTAAATTATGGTTTATGGGCCACATGCATCAAAGTTAGGAATTGCTATTCCTAAATTGCGATTTTTAAGAAATCGCAATTTAGGAATCGCAATTCCTTATTCATGCAGGAATCGCAAAAAAAAATGTGATTCCTACACATCCCTTATTTGCGACTCCCAAACTGTGAATCACAAATAAGGAATTGATTCCCATTAATTCCTATGGGCCTAGAGACCCATAGGAATCAATGGGAATTGCATGCGCAATATGCGAGTACCAAATAGGTACTCGAAATTGCACATGCAATTTCAAGGATGCCAAAAGGGCACCCTGATGCACCCCTGAAATGGCATTTTAAAAACCTGTTCCACACACACATGCCCGAAGGGCATGTATTTGTGCAACACAGAACTATGAAAAATTTACTTTTGTGCATGTTTCAAAGTTCTCACAAATTACCATCAACTTTGAGTTGATGTTAATTTGTGTTTCTTAAATCCGAAATCGCAATTTTTGTTGTTGCATTGCATTTAGGGAATCGCAAATTTATCGATTACTAAAATAGCAATTTTTGCATTTTGGGTGATGTATCCCAAATGCAGATATTGTGGTCGCAAAGGGGCAGATTCTGCGAATCTGCCCCTTTGCGACCACAATTTCCAATGACACATGTGCCCCTATGTCCTTTGAAGTAATTCATGGAATTTTATATTAACCCTGGGCGTAGGACTACGCTACGCTTGCAGAGCGTGCGTAGTTTGCATTCCTACGCGCTACACAAATTGCATGTAGCACTGTGCAAAAACACATAGCGGGCATTTTTTGCTTGCTCGCGTTCCTCAACGTCAAGGTCACAGCACGAAAGGTGGAGGGCTGGGAGTGGCATCCTGTGTTAATAAAAGGATTGTACTAAGCTGCTAATCGAAGGTGGTATGGTGGTATGGTGGCATGGGGGTGATGAGGGGAGGGTCAGAGAATAGAAAATACAAATAAAAATCCCTTACCTTCCGCTCTGCTGCCGATGCCGGCCTTCTCATGTCTCCTTTCATCCTAGAAGTGGATTGGCCTGAGAGCACAGTCTCCCCATCCAATTCCTGCGCAACTCTCTTGAGAGCAGCGCAGGGATTGGCCTGGGAGGGCAGGTTTAATGCTCGCTCAGACACAGGGACCTGTGCTGTTCAACCATCTAGCTGCGGAATACAGCTGGGTTGCAGAAACATAAGTACACGTGTCAGTTTGGCCAACCAAACTGACATGCACACTTCCTCCTCCCTGCCGTGGCCCTGCCCCGTCCCCCCCCTAGACTCTGGACTCCAATGATAAGAGGCTCAGACATGATAATAACATTTTTTTATTATCATTTTATTTATCATCTGCTGGTCGAGCAGTGGTGTAACACTCCTCCACCATTACAGAGGAACTGCCTGCTGGGGCTGAGCATGGACTAGCAGTCCATATCTAACCGTGTACAAATGTTCTATGTGTCAGCCCTCAACCAGGCATTACCTCAGCAGGCATTGGGGAGGCCTGTGCCACATTGCTGATGACAGTGCTTTAAATGGGAAAAAATAAGTGCAGGTACTCACCAAACCATGGACTAAGGGTGGAGTTTGGGGTGGAGCTACTGGCAAAGTTGAGAGGAAAGCTCTTGACAGATTTTAACTCTCCTTATCTAGATTGTTACTGTTTAGTCTGCCATGGTGCTTTCTTTAAAGTAACTTTTGTTATTCTCCTGAATTCGATAATTATGTTTATTCACCTAACATGGTAGTAGTCAGTTAAAAAGTTAAAAAATAATGAAGAACACTGATGTAAAGTATCAGAAGCACAAAAACAAAAGGTTGTGGAACATAAATGAGAATTGATGATTTTTTTATTATCCTATGGTGTAGCATGCCACCTGACAAAGTTGAAATTGTAACATTAGTTCCTCCTGTGTTTTTTTTATTTGTGAAGAGCCCAAGAGTCTCTTTTTGATATTTACCATGAGTATCCATAATTATTGCTTCATTTTGTCCTTCATTTCAGTATGTAATTTATATAAGGAAAAATGGTATTTCAGTGAATTATGGAGCCAAATCACTTCTTCAGGAAAGTCGAACCCCCCTTAAAGTTATGCATTTTTAACAATTTTTTTTATCAAAAACTGCTTTTCCAGTCTCCTTTTCCCTCATCATTCTGTCTGCACTCTTGTACTTTTCTTCACTCTCTTCTGTTCTAGTTTCCCTAACTATGGGCTCATTAGGATGTCGGGCGAATTGCCCCCGCCAGGCCGGCGTTAACCACCGCCGGCCTGGTGGGGCAATCCGCCCGACTTCCTGTCCTGAATTCCCCCCGCCATATTAGAATGCCCGGGGGGACCGCGACGGACGGAAAATCTGTCTGCCGCTTTTCTGACCTGGTCGCCTTGCGGCCAGGGCGGAAAAGGATGAATATGGTGGCGGTGTCTAATAGACACCGCCAGCCATATTAGGATGGCCCAAATCGGATGGAAAGGCATGCGGTCTTCCCTCTGGGGGCCCACTGCGGGCCCCGAGAGTGAAGGAAAGGTGGGGGGTGCACACGGGGGGTACCTGTGGTACCCCCTTCATTTGCAAAAACGAAGCGGCAGGCACCGCGCGGTGCCTGCCGCTTTGTTTATGCAAATGCTGTAATGCATTTTTAGCATTGTGGTGGGCGTGCTAAGAGCACCGCCCGCCATAATGCTAAAAATGCAGGATGTGCCCGCCACTGTGGCGGGCACATCCTAATACCCCCCACGGGACCCCCGCCCTTATGGCGGGCGGTCCCATTCCCCGCTAGGATGACGGGCGGACAAAGTCTGCCCGTCATCCTAATAGGCCCCTATATCTCTGAAACTCCCTGTCTGAATCCTCCCGTCTTTTATTAAATATTGCTCTTATCTTCATCCTTCATTCTTTTTATCACTCTTTCTCATCTTTGTGTTTCCTTTTCTTTCTTTAGTAAACTTTCTCCAACCCTTATCCTTATTCCTATTTCTTCTTTTCACCCGATCTCCAGATCGTCTCTCTTCCCTTTCTATATCCATCTCCTTTCGAATTGTCTAAATTTGCACATGCAAAACTGAAGATCAGACAACTTAGCCAGACCGCCAGCCAATCATTGTAACCCACACAGACTGGTGAAAAGAAGAACTAGGAATGAGGGTTTGAGAAAGTTTACTAAAAAAAGAGAAGGAAACACAAAATGAGACTGATAGAAAGAATGAAGGGCGAACAGAAGGTCTGAACATCTATTAGGTCTCCTGAGATCCTCCAGACAAGAAAGTTAATTTTCCCCTCTAGCACCAATGGGTGTTCCTCTCCATCTGGGCCCTGAATGAGGCCTAAGGATACTGGAATTAGGCGTGAAATATCTATAGCTAGTTCCATCACTCCTGGGAACCACACTCGGGACCTTCAGAAGGGAGTCACGAGAATAATACTGCTGGAGTCTACTCTCACTTTCTACAGAACTCTTTGAATTAGGGAGAAAGAGGGAAATGCATAAGCTTTGTTCTTGCCCCATGATTGAAGAAAGGCGTCTACTGCCAATGCCTCTGGATCTGGTTTTCATCTGAAGTAAGTTGGTACTTGAAAGCTTAACTTGCTCGCAAATAGATTTATCTGTATTGGACCCCAAAGGTCATGTATCAGTGACAAGCGTTTTGGATGTAATTTGTAATTTCCAATCACTGGAATCCCTGAGAAATCGAAAATTCCAGTCTGCTCTTACATTTTAAACCCCTTTTAAACCCCTGATATAAATTCTGCTCTTAGAACTATTTTGTGTTCCCAACATAAATACCATATTTGTTTAGCTAAATCTGAGAGCATTTTGGATTTCGCACCCCCAAATCTGTTTATGTATGACACTGCAGAGAATGTGCCTAAGTGAATCAGTGTGTTTGAATTTTTTTAGAAGTTTCTTGAAGCTCATAACGGCATTTTGGGCCACCAACATCTCTAGGAAATTTATAAGGAGTGACTTTTCCTCCAGGGACCAACTTTCCCCAGTCTCTAGATTCCCTATCCGGGCTCCCTATCCTCTGTTGCTCACATCTGATTCTATTACAAAGCCTAGGACATTCCCGAAAATGGCCCTGCCATTCTATGCTTTGAGGTTTTTTTAGCCACCAAGTTAAGTTCTCTTGTGTGTCTGGTGAAAGGGTTACCCAGTCTCGGTTCCATAGCCCTTTCCTTAGTCCTGGAGCTTTTAGTCTCTGTAACCCTCTGTAGTTTAGTAGGCCTGGAGAGATGGCCTGAATGGAGGAAGAAAGGAGTCTCAGAACTCTTGCCAGATCTCTGAGTATGATTAAGTCTTTGGATAGGACCATCTTCATGTCTCCTTTTTGTGAGGTACAATTAGTTGGGATAGAATGGAGTCCACTTGAAAGCCCAGGAAGTCAATTTTTTGTGTAGAGATCAACACCAACTTCTCTGTATTTATAATAAATCCTAGTTTTTCAAAGAGTTTCCATTGTCAATAGTAAGTACTTCCAGTCTGTCCTGTGGCATGATAAGTGTGTTGTCTAGGTATATGATTAACCGCACTGCTCTTTCCAAGAGGTAAGTGACTACTGGGTGAAATAGTTCTGAGAAACACCACGGGCTGACAGTCCAAAGGGGAGGCAAAGAAATTGATAGAGCACACCACTCCATGTGAAGCAGAGATGATTTTGTCTGTCCTCGTCCATGGGAATCGTAAAGTAGGCATCATTGAGGTCTAGTTTTACTAACCAATCCCTGGCCTAAAGCATATCCCTCAAGAGGTGTATAACCTTCATTTTGAAATGTCTGTAAACTAAAAATGTGTTCAGGTCTCCCTTGTCTTTCGGGTTTATGATTGTTCTCTAGCTCTTGTCTTTCAAGAGCTAGAAAACAATCTTGTCACAAGGCTCACTACCGGACTGCCTAAAAACAGGGCAAGTCACTCCAATCTTAAAAAACCCCTCAGACCGTAACAATTTCAGGCCAGTAACAAATATTCCCATGCTAGCCAAAGTCCTGGAAAAATGTGTACAACAACAATTCAGCCAACACATCTCTGAATTCAAACTACTGAATGACTTCCAATCAGGATTTAGACCAAACCACAGTACTGAACCAGCAATTCTGCACATTGTGGACGGCGCTCTACTTGCCCTCTACCACAACGAAACTTGTCTCCTAATTTTGCTCAACCTTTCTTTGGCATTCGATACTGTAAACCATGCCAAAATATTAGATCATGTGAAAAATAGGATGGCCTTTGAGGGTACAGTCCTAAAGTGGTTTAGTTTGTTCTCAGAAAACAGATCGCAAAAATTCATAGTCAACCAAACATCAGCATCATCCAGAAATTCTATTGGAGTACCTCAGGGCTCGACAATATCCCCTGCTGTATTCAAACTGAATGTAGAGTCACTCACAAAAATCTTACAACAGGCAAACATCTTCTTCCACATGTACGCAGATGACACACAGTTTTACATCAAGATCACTTCAATAGAAGAGATAGGTTTCGTGAACCAGGCATTAAAGAGAATCGCCCATTGGCTAACCTGCAATCACCTCAGCTTAACCCGCATAAAACTCAATTCCTTCAGATTCCCCCCAGAAACACGGTACGAACATCCTAGAGTGGACCAGACTGATCACGGTAGTAACCTTTAGTCCGAGGATTGTAGATTCAACCAAATCCTTGTGAATTATTCTAGACAAAAACGTGAACATGCTATCACATATTAACAAAATGGCAAATCATGCCAGTTTCCACTTAAGCTACCTCATAAAACTTAAACCTTTCATAAATAACTCAGACCTTAACACAGCAGTCCATCTACTAGTCATATCGAGGGTCAAGTACGGTTGCACAACTCTAGCCGGTCATTCCAAAATTTTAACAGAACCACTAAAAGCCTGTCTCAACGTGGCCATAAGACCTAATACTGGCTCCAGAAAATTCGGCCACATCACCCCTCACCTGAAAGCACTCATCTGCCTGCCTTACGAAGCAAGAATACAACAAAAAATGGCATGTATCACTATCAAAGTGATACACTACAAAACATCAGTGTACCTAGCCCAGAAAATCACAATATCAGGAGGATGCCGTGTTTCCCGGAGTCATGAAGATCTATTAGTGAAATCAACCCTCTTCCAAAAGAAAAAAACTTATGACCGAGCTTTCTCTGGTGCAGCACCATGAATTTAAAATGCTCTCCTGTTGAGTAAATACCAACAAATAAATGAAGTTAAGAGGAGTTTATTGGTACAAATGAAGCACCGCCTGCATACACATCCAGTGTCCAGGAAGATAGACGGTAACTGACCCTCAACACAGTTAGGGCCAACAGTACATTAACAACACACTGAGGATGTCTCGAGCGATGCACAATTGAATCACAATATCACTCGAGACCAGATTGAAATAAAAACAATAGCACGAGTCGGCGCGAGTCCATGCAGAGAAATGCACGAGCGGAGCCTCGCACTCAGCATGTACTCGCGCTGACCCGTGCAGTACAATACAACACACCTTCCCCCCTTATGAAAAAAAACACTGTACATTATACTTTTCTCGTAATGAAAGCAACAAAATCAGACAACCACTTTGGTTTCTTGGTGACTCTTTTTGGTAAAGAAAAGGTAACATCTTGACTGGTGGAACTGTTATCTGAACACGCAGTCGTAGTGAGAGTAGAACCCTGATTGGTAAGACCACTACTAGAGCAGCAAGGTAAAACATCTGTAACATGGGAGTCCTCATCCAAAAAGGAGAAATCAGGATGTTCAGGAACAGGTTCATTACAGTAAACATCCTTGTCAGCTTTGAGAATAGCAATTCTACTCAGATTCCAAACTTTATTGTTGGATAATCTCACAGAGTTTTTTAAAACCTCTACAACTTCAAAAGGACCCATTGTAGTAAGGAGTGACGCTGAGTACAAGTTCATGGGTTGTTTATTGTCATGTAGATAACATCAGACTGCCGTCAACTTGCCAACCTCGAAGCCTGGGTCACTGTGTCAACATTCCACAGTGAGCGCCCGGCTGACATAAGGAATGTACCAACATGGAACTCTGAAGAGGGGGGAAAAAACGGGGAACAGGAGAAGGGTAAGGCATGGCTAGGTTACAACACATCATCCCCCTTAGGGAAAGGAACCAGGGAGAATCTGGGAATGTGTTCAAGGTGAAAGAAATACTATGACTGTGCAGTGTGCGTGTCTATCTCATTATGTACTGTTTGTGCCACTGAGGAGAGGTTCTAAATCGGTCACTCCTTCTGTCTTGTCTGTTGGTTTCTCTGACGTCATTTCCTTCTGCTCTTCTCTCTACTGTCCTATATGCTCTCCCTTCAGCTGGAACCAAACGATCATGGCTCCAAAGTCTCCCATCTTCCATGACTGCAGAGTTTCTATTTGGCCGCCGGATGGTCTTGGAGGCATAGAACTTGTTGCCACCTCTCCATAGTCTCTCAGGTTTCTTTACATACACCCCTTGTCCTTCCTGAAATTCTCTTTCCTTCACTCCCCACTTCTTGTCATACCATTCCTTGTATTTCTGTTGACTGTCTTCAATCCTCCTCTTGACCTCTTCGTGTTCGATCGCCGTTGTCTGTTTTCTCCCCATCCAACCTGGTGTGAGTTTGGTGCCTGCTTTTCTTCCTCTCAGTAACTCAAAGGGCGTGCATCCAGTGGTGGACTTAGGCGTGGTGTGGTATGCCCACAACATGTCCCTTATGGCTTCCTCCATGTTCTCTCCTGCCCGGTTGGCCAACTGTATGCACTCCTTCAGCATTCGGTTGACTCTCTCCACCTTTCCATTTGCTTTAGGACAATACAGTGGTGTGCGAATGTGGGTCACCGAACAGTCTTTGAGGAAATCCTTCATCTCTTCCGATACAAGTTGGACGCCATTGTCGGTCACCAGTGTGGAGGGTATGCCTTCTAGGGTGAACACCCCTTTAAGGAAATCTACTATCACCTTAGTGCTAACACTGTGGACGGCTTTGCAGGTTATCCAGCTTGAGAAGTAGTCTACTAAGACCAATAAGTAACAGTCTTGGGGACCTCCACCCCGGATGGGGCCTGCAATATCAAATCCTAACTTGCTCCACGGAATATCCGGAACTTCAACTGGTGATAGCGGTGCTTTGCTCGTGATCTTAGTTTTATCACTCAGGGCACACGCGTAACAATCACGTACCTTGTCCTCCATTTCTCTGTCCATTGTAGGAAACCAGTAGTCTGCCCGAAGTCTGGCCTTGCACAGGCTTCTTCCTAGATGTCCTTCGTGGGCCAGTTCCACTACTTGGTTTCTTATTGCATCTGGAGGGACCAATTTTCCTGACTTCAGTATGAGATCCCCTTCCACCGATAGCTCCTCTCTCACGTTCCAATATGGCTGGATCTCTGACTCCGTGTCCTTGCATTTCTTGGGCCATCCGGACACAATATATTTTCTCACCTTCTTCAGTACTTCGTCTTGTTCCATCTGTGTTTCCCATGACACCTTCTCCACAGC
The DNA here is from genome assembly GCF_964263255.1 of Lissotriton vulgaris. Taxonomy (NCBI): domain Eukaryota; kingdom Metazoa; phylum Chordata; class Amphibia; order Caudata; family Salamandridae; genus Lissotriton; species Lissotriton vulgaris. The sequence goes on from NC_141699.1 coordinate 442,313,220, forward strand.
CGCTAAACGCACCTCCAGGATTGAGCTACCCTCCTCTTCTTCTTCCTCTTCTCCTTCTGTGGGTGCTCTCGACAAGATGTCTGCAACTCTGTTTTGTTGTCCAGGTATGTAGGACACTGTGAAGTTATAGGCTTGTAGGCCCACTGCCCATTTTGCTATCCTTGGCGTCATGCTTTCCATGTTTTTTTTTGTAAAAAGTGAGACCAATGGTTTGTGATCAGTCTGTATTTCAAACGGAATTCCCCAAATGAAAAATTTGTAGTGACACACGGCCCAATACACAGCTAGTGCTTCCTTTTCTATAGTCGAGTAATTTTTTTCAGATACTGTGAGGGTTCTTGATGCAAAAGCTATCACGTTTATCCTGCTGCCTTCTCTCTGTGCCAGGGTTGCCCCTATTCCTCTGTTGCTTGCATCCGTGGAGATGATGGTTACACCGTTAGGATCAAACTTCCCTATATACGGAGCTTCGATGATTGCTTTCTTTATGCACTTCATGGACGTTTCTTGTTCTTTTCCCCACTCAAATACACTGTCCTTCTTTATCATGTCTCTTAGCGGCAGTGACACCATCGCAAAATCCTTAATAAATTTGGCCATATACTCTGCCAGACCTAGGAAAGACAGTATATCCTCTTTACTCTTGGGAGCGGGAGCATTCTCCACTGCCTTTACCAAGTCTAGTTTTGGCTTGATGCCGTCTTCGGATAGGGTGTGTCCCAAGTAGTCCACCGAGCTTACTCCCAGTTTGCATTTGGAGGGTTTCGTGGTGAAGCCTACCTCTTTCAACTTCATCAGGACCCTTCTAGCCATTTCATTGTGTTCTTCTTCACAACTTCCATAGATAAGTATATCATCTTGAAAACAGATGGTGTTTCTACAGTCTTTTAACGCATGTTGCATGACTCTTTGGAAAGCAGCTGCGGCTGACGCCAAACCAAACGGCATTCTCTGAAACTTGAAATTTCCAAATGGGGTCGTAAATGCTGTCAGTAGTTGTGAATCTGGGTGGAGTTTGATTTGATAGTATGCCGATGACAGGTCCAGTACACTGAAATACTTAGCCCCCCTTATGGTGCTTAACATCTCCCCTATCCTGGGAAGAGGAAACCTGTCCACAAGGATGTTCGCATTCAGGTCCCTCAGGTCCACACAGAGTCTTATGCTGTTCCCTTTATCCTTGGCCATGATGACGATTGGGGCAAGCCATGCTGAACTCTCAATTTCTGTAATGACGCCCTCACTTACTAGTCTCTGGAGTTCCTGCTAGAGGGGCTCCCTCATGCGCAATGGTATGGACCTGGTCTTGTGCACTACTGGCACAGCTCCCTCCTTTAACACTATCTTGTGCATGTAATTCTTGAATACACCCAATCTATCACTGAACACTTCTCTAAACTCTTTGGTGAGATCCTCTGATATTCCTTCAGGTTCAATTAACAACACCTGCTCTCTATTGTTTGGATCCAGAGTGATCCCCAGCTGCTTCTGATGCTTCCAGCTCAATAGAGTCGATCCTCTCGTGGACACATACACCTTCCCTACAGTGTGCCTATCCTTAAATGAGATTCTCATGGTCACCATGCCCTCCAAGGGAATCCTCCCTTCATTGTAACCCTTCGGACTGATGTCTGGCGGCAACAACTTTACAGGATGGTTGGCAAATTTGTCATCAAACACTTTCTTGTCTACTAAGGTATATGGGGAGCACGAATCTGCGAACATACTGAACTTAACCCCATCAAGTAAAACATCACATTTAGGGTAAATATCATCATTGTTGTCTTCCTCATCCCCCACTTGAAAAACGTAAGACTTTTCCCTTTCCTCTTCCTGGTGTGTCTCCTCAATGACATGTACTGCCTTTCCCGGGGCCTTACACACCTTAGAATAATGCCCCCATCGGTTACACTTTCTGCACTGTACATTCCTTGCCGGACATTTCCAATTATTTGCTAGGTGATTGGGGCTGCCACATTTATAACACACTGAGGAACTGGGCTTGCTGCGATTGACTTCTTTACTCTTGTCACCTACTTTGCACACTGTTTCACTCTCTGTACTGAGTTTACCTTCAGCCCTCTCTCTGTTAGTCCCCTCTGGTGCTTTCATTTCCCTCATGCAACGTGCAGTGTGCTCTAGTCCCTTAGCAATGTTTATTGCCTCTTCCAGATTTGGGTTCTTAGTGAGTAATTCCTCTTGTATTTTTGTGTCATTGGTGCACCTCACTAGTTGGTCTCTTATTAAAGAGTCTGTGAGCTGACCAAACTCGCATGTGGCTGACAACCCTCTTAACACTGCTATATAATTGCTCACTTTCTCCTCCCTCTTCTGCACTCTCTTGAAGAACTTATGCCTTTCCATCACCACGTTTATTTTCTCCTTAAAATGAGCCGCTAATTCCCTCAGCGTGCTTTCATAAACATTAACTCCTTCCTCAACCACCTCCTCCTCATCCTCAATCAATCTCCCTGTAATATCTTCGTATATTTTCCTCCCATGTGTGCCTAAATTGTGTAGCAATATATGTTGTTTGCGTATGTTAGTGTAGTTACTACCCCCTATCGCTATTAAGTAAGATTTGAAGATTCCTTCCCACCTTCTCCAGGGAATAACTGGTTCTCCTAACTCATTGAGAAAAGGTGGTGGTTGGCTCATTCCTGCTCCTGCCATTGCCATAAAACTTTACAAAACTTATGGGTATATATTAAAACTTAATGGAGAATCACTGTGTCTCCAGGAGCGAACTACTCTCTTCCCCTAACTGCAGTGGCTCTCAGCTGAGGGATAACACATTTAAATGCATCAATAATGTCACTTTCCCTGTTGTGTCACATAAACCATGAAAATGCAGGGGAATCACATAACACAGCGTCCCCACAGTCCCCTTTCTACTTCGACTGGTTAAATATGCTGGGTCCAATGGAATTTCTGATTTCCACCGACTGGCGGGAACTTCCTGTCAGAAGAGCGTGGGCTGCAGGCTGAGCTAAATGCCACACTGACGTTCCTTCGAGGAATCAAACGCTTCTGCACTGCTCAGTGGGGGCTCCCACAGAGGAAAGAAACGGAACCTGAACACGGAGTTCTCAAAATCACTTCAGGGCGACTGACGGTGAGCGCGCTGCATTCATGTGTGATTTCTGTCAGAGCGCCGTCTGTTGAGCGCGCAGGCAGCTTGAGGTCGGTTACAGCCTCGGCGTGTGTCCGAGCGCGGATGGCAGAGCGTGCAGGGGCTTTATGAAGAGACGGGAGTACAGATTAGCTAGAAGCGTCCTTCAGCTGGAAACGGAGCAGTTTCATGCGCTGGCTGACACGGAATGTATCGCTGCGCCTTTCCTCCCTGGGGTCGTTGGATGTCCGACCTGGCAGCTACGCTCCTTTCCTCCCCATAAATTTCAATCTGACAGTCTAAACAGCAGGCACGATGCCCGACTCGGCACCCGAGTGTGCTAATTGACCCTCTGGCCCCTCAAGCTTCGCGTCGCTCCTGCCTTATGTCACAGTCAATGCGCCCGACCAGGCACCCGAGCAGAAAGTGAACATCACGCGCTGTTAAATTTTTTAAATAAGCAATGACATCACAGTTCCACCTTACTTGTTAACCTTCACTGTTTTCATGTCCGCCAGCTTAGTTGTGAAGCTCCTGTTCGAACTTTCCTCTCAGGCTCCGTGTTTATTTTCCTCGTTGACAAGCATGAATAAATACCAGGGAAACGGCAGTCACTGTCCCTGGCCCAGTTTCCTCCTCCTCGTCGCCAGTAAATGTGGTAAGGAGTGACGCTGAGTACAAGTTCATGGGTTGTTTATTGTCATGTAGATAACATCAGACTGCCGTCAACTTGCCAACCTCGAAGCCTGGGTCACTGTGTCAACATTCCACAGTGAGCGCCCGGCTGACATAAGGAATGTACCAACATGGAACTCTGAAGAGGGGGGAAAAAACGGGGAACAGGAGAAGGGTAAGGCATGGCTAGGTTACAACACCCATAAATGAACTCTCACCTTTCTTGACCTTCCATGGTTTCTTGACTTTTACCATCATACCAACTTCCACTTTAGGATCCCTTTTCGAACCACATTTCTCATCAAAGTACTTTTTGTTTGAGCAATGAGTGCGAATAAGGTTTTCCTTGACTACACTCAGATCCACATCAGAAGGAGTGGATTTCACCAACCACGAGGGATTCACCTTGGTCCTAGGGATTCTCCCTCTCATGATCTCAAAAGGGGAATACCCAGTCATTGAATTCGTGGTAGTTCTGTACATCCACACTTTCTTGAAAATTTCTACTTCCCATTTTTTATCATCGTTGCCAGTAATCTGTATGGCTCCTTTGAGAACCCTATTAAATCTCTCTATTACCCCATTTCCACTAGGATTATATAAAGAAGTAGTGGAGTGGGTAATCCCAAGCCTTGAAAAATAGTCATTGGCCTTTTTGGAAATAAATTGTACACCATTGTCGGATATAATCCTCACTGGTAAACCTTCTTCGATAAAAACCTTATCTAGAAAACATAGAACCGAATCGGTATCTATTTTCTGGACAATTTTAATAATTGGCCATTTGGAAAAAATATCAATGGCTGCTATAACATACTTGGACTCGCAGCCAATAGGACCCATGATGTCTATGGCAATGGTTTCCCAAGGATTGTTAGGAATAGTATGTGCACCCATATTGGGTTTCAAAGTAACTAAAGACTTATCAGAGTTGGCACATACCACGCAATTTCTGACCAATCGTTCGATAAACATATCCATCCCTGGCCACCAGAATAAATGTTTAACTTGTTGCTTGGTTCTAACCATGCCACTATGACCTTCATGACCCTGCAGAACTATAATTTTCCTCACACCCTCTGGTGGCACAATGCGTTCACCTCTTTTGATGATGTTCTCACAACATGAAAGTTCTGACCTTACTTCCCAGAAGCTTTTCAATTCTGAACTCAAAGACTTCTTTTCAGGCCAAGAACCAATGATGTAACTGGCAACACTCTTTAAAATTTCATCATCCTTAAATTTCTCTTCCCACAAGGTCTGATCAATGGAAATGGGACCCTCATCATGGATCATGGCAATCTGAAAATTGTCCCAATCATTATGTACATCCTCTTGAATAGGTAAAGGCATCCTAGATAGAAAATCAGCAGAAACGTTTTCTTTCCCCGGTAAATACTGTATATTATAAATGAAATCCTGCAAACGCATGGACATGCGTGCAATACGGGCTGAAGCTCTTAACATACCTTCTGTAGTTAGCAGCCGTACTAACGGTTTGTGATCACTCCTTAGAACACATTCTTTACCCCAGACAAACACTCTGAAATGTTCCAAAGCCCAAATGCATGCTAAAGTTTCCCTTTCTATTGTGGAATACTTTTCCTCAGCAGGAGTAAGGGCCCTTGAAGCATGCGCAATAATGACTTCCTTTCCTTCCTTATTCTTTTGGGTAAACACAGCACCCAGTCCTTTCGCGCTAGCATCGGTAGTAATAATGTTTTCCAGAGAAGGGTCAAAACAAGATAGCGCACTTGCTGAGCAGATAGCATTCTTCACATCACAGAACTCCTTCTCACACTCATTGGTCCATTCAAAAATAACCCTATTCTTAATTAACTGCCTGATATTATATGTTCTGCATGAAAAATCAGGCACATATCTAGCGTAGAACTCAACTAACCCTAAAAAGGACCTTACATCGTCCTTAGATAAAGGATGAGGAGACGATTTGATAGCTTCCAAAAGTGAAGGTTTAGGTTTGACACCCTCTGCACATAATTCATGGCCTAAGTAATTTACAGAATGGTCACCAAATTTGCACTTCTCATGCTTAATGGTGAGGCCATGTACATTAAGTGCATTCAAAACTTCCTCTAAAGCAATAATATGCTTGTCTTTGTCATCATTGAAGACCAATATGTCATCCTGAAAACAAATGGCATTTTTACAATCTTTTAAAATATCTTGCATGACCCTCTGAAAAATAGCTGCCGCAGACGCCAGGCCAAAAGGCATCCTGTTGAATCTGAAACACCCAAATGGTGTAATAAATGCCGTTAAGTCCTTACTCTTCTCATTCAACTCTATCTGGTGATAAGCAGCAGATAAATCGATTGTTGAAAAAATATTTGACCCCCCAACTACTGACAACATTTCAGAGATGCGAGGAAGGGGAAATTGGTCTACAACAATATTATTATTAAGATGACGAAGGTCAATGCATAATCTCACCTTGCCATTAGCTCGTCTAGCAACCACTATGGACGAAACCCATTCAGAGGACTCTATTCTATCTATTATACCTCCTTCTACTAAAGCATTTAATTCATTCTTAACTTCCTCTCTGACAGCAAAGGGGATATTTCGAGCTTTATGTATTTTGGGACAAGCATTCTCCTTTAAACGAATTTCATGTTTAAAGTTAGTTAATTTTCCAATGCCTTTAGAGAAAACATTTGGAAATTTTCTTAACATCAATGAAGAGATACCATTCTGCTCATCAATCAACATCACTGGATTAGGACTATTAGGATCCAGTACAATGTCAAGCTTACCAAAATCAAACCAGCTAAGGACTGAAGGACCCTTCTTGGAGACATACAACTTCGCAATACACTTTCTGTTTTTAAATCTGAAAACTAAAGTTCTGAATCCTAAAATATCTATCCTTCCCCCAGAATATCCTTCTGGATTAATATCACTTTCTTCCAAATGATTGCCTAGTCTTGGTACAAACAATTTCTTCCAAACAGATTCACATACTATGGAATAAGGTGATCCAGAATCTGCGTACATGTTGATCTTTACCCCTCCAATAATCATATCACACAATGGCTTCTTCTTAATGGAATGGTCATTCACATTTAAAACTACAGAATCTTTTATGTTCAAAACAAAAGAGCAGTCATTGGAGTCATCTGTGAAATCATCCTCATCACTATTCTCACTTAATTCAATGCACTTGACTTTTTGGTTGACATTACCCCTTCTGCAGGCAGAAGTGAAATGTCCCTTTAAGCCACAATTGGAACATTTCTGTTTTAAGCCAGGGCAGGTTTTGTCATTAGCCAAATGTGATTTGCTGTTGCATCTAAAACATTTAAGATTACCCCTTGAAGCTTCAGGATTTGCTTTGGAAGGAAATACTTGTTTCTTCTTGAAAGTATCCCTATTTTTGCCATCATATTTTTGATTAATTTTTGCAACAACATTCTTACTGACTGAAGCATCCTTCCCTTTAACCTGTAATGCACTTCTACAAGAAAGTTCAGCCTTTCTAACAATTGACAATACAAAATCTAAGTTCTCATCACCATTAATCCAAAGTCTTTCCTGTATGGTCTCATTTTTGGAGTGCATGACCACTTGATCTCTTATAAGGTCTTCTTGTAAATTTCCAAATTTACAATCTAGAGCTAAAGTTTTCAAAGATGAAACAAAATTATCTACAGTTTCGTCACATAACTGTTTTCTCTGGAAAAACTTAAACCTAGAAATTCCTATGCATACTTTGGGGGAACAATACTTATCAAAATCATATACAGCCTTGTCAAATACATTCATGTCACCACTTGCTTGTGAAGTAGGGAGTTGATTGAAGGCTTTTAATCCTTCAGGTCCCAAACAGTGTAAAAAAATACCCTTTTTTTCTGGGGCTTTCATTTTACCATTTGCATCTAAAGTCTCAATATAATTTAAGAAGTAAGCTTTCCATTCAATCCAAGGCATACAAGGAGAACTACCAGCTGACCAATAACTTTGTGGAGGAGAAAGAGTATAACCTTGAGCACACATAGTGATAAAATAAGCAAATGATAAGTTATTTTACACTGAATATTATTAGCTAGTAAAAATAAAGCAAGTAATTAGTCTTAGTAAAAAAAAAAAAAATTAATAAATAAAGTACTTGAATGTCGAAGAAAAAAAATAGTCAAATGAATCCTGGAAAATCAGAATAATTTTCTTGTGTACAATTGAAGATTTCCAAAGGTTTTCTTGTACTTCAAATCACCATCCGTTTTTTTGCAGCTTTCCAAGCTTTCACTCCGTTTATTTTGAATAGATCTCCTTTTTTTAAACGAAGAGAAAAAAAAAACGAAGTCACCTTGTCAGTTTCATCAAAAGCAAGGAAACCAATGAAAAGCGGCGTCTCAGCTTTCGTGTGAAATGCAGCAATAGCTTCCGCTTTGTTATCAACCAATGCGTGTGGAGCAAGGATTCACAAACGCGATGAATAAACAAAGACGCGCACATCCACACGCAGATGAAATAAATCCTTCGCTCTTCGGCCGGAAATTCAGTTCTTCAAGTGGCTGGTGATCGCTTCAATGAAGGTACAAGCTTAGATGGAAAACGTTCGTTTTAGATGTGTATTAGACTTCCAAAAAAATACGTAAATAAGTATAAATTCGGGCAGGAAGTGCTTCTTTCAGGAAAGGTTCAATGCTCCGTCCCTCGTCGCCAGAATTGTTGAGTAAATACCAACAAATAAATGAAGTTAAGAGGAGTTTATTGGTACAAATGAAGCACCGCCTGCATACACATCCAGTGTCCAGGAAGATAGACGGTAACTGACCCTCAACACAGTTAGGGCCAACAGTACATTAACAACACACTGAGGATGTCTCGAGCGATGCACAATTGAATCACAATATCACTCGAGACCAGATTGAAATAAAAACAATAGCACGAGTCGGCGCGAGTCCATGCAGAGAAATGCACGAGCGGAGCCTCGCACTCAGCATGTACTCGCGCTGACCCGTGCAGTACAATACAACATCTCCCCACTAACATTAGAAGAATTTCGTCCATCTCTGCTTTCAAAAATGAAGCCAAATCTTTTTTTAAGAGTAAATTTCTTCCACAATCTCAACAGACTTGACAGTATCAGAGATCCTTCTTCATCATACACATGCTACCTCTCATCGAACACTAACCTAATTTTTGTCTTGTATATATGAATGTTAAAGCTCAAATGTTTCTCCCACAAATCAATGTACAATTACTTATGACCTTGTAGCATAACTGTTTCTAGAAACTTGCTGTACACTGATTATTTTTAAATCCGCATCGCGTTCATGTTGTTCTAAGTTTAAAGATATTTAAATGTAAAGTGCTCTGATACCATATTCAGTCTCATGTTTGTGCTATATAAAACACCAAGGGGCAAATTCTCAAGGAGTTATCGCTGAGTTAATGGCACTTTATTGAAGCCAAAGTTGCAATAAATGTATTACTCCATGCACAAGCTGATGCCAACAACCCATAGCACCAGTTTACCTGTGATAGCAGCCGCAAAAAACATCGCCACAGATGACCCCCGCAACTATCGCTAATGAGATGCAGAGTAGGCGTTCCTGTTCAAAAAGCCGCAACAACACCACTCTACAACATTCTCCACAACCAGCCAGATCGACCATACGACCACAAAACATGCGATAAGGCGAGTTAGCAGCAGGAAACTAACACCTGGTCTGACCTGGTGTAAAGTCGGACCATAGCCTGCGCCACAAAAGAGGCCCCAGCCCAGAGCCACACCTGAAGGGCAACAGATGCCATGGAGCCACTGATCATGCAGCTCGGAGCCCCAACAGGATCACAACACCCACCGCCACCCCCCAAGGACTCCCCTCCCCTAGACCCCCCCTGGCCAAAGACATGCCACATCAACTACACTGAATCGTGTACCAAATAATCCACCTGATGTCGCACAATAACTTCTGGTGACATGTATGAATAGTCACAAAAATGAGCACTTTGAATCAACAAATAAAAATGTATTCAAATAAACACCGAACAGAAATGAAGACACATGGCGGCTCCGCTCGGGACAATCCATAGGTCACAGCTTGCAAGACAAAAATCATGAAGGGGAGGTGTGTCCTGCGCACATCAAGGGACAGAGAGAGAGCGAAGGAGAGATGGAGACAGAGAGAGGGAGAAAGAGAGGGAGAGAGATAGATGGACAGAGAGGGGGAGAGAGAAATAGACTGACAGAGAGGGGTAGAGCGACACAGAGAAAAGAAGAGAGGAACATGGAGAGAGAATGCCGACACTGTGCACCCAGACCAAACTGCTCACCTTCTGCCATCGGTGTGTCTCCAACCACGTGCTGGTATGTAGTGCAGTTCCACAGGTCCCACAGCTGAGACAGACCCGTCATCTGCCACAGAGTCCAGCTACATGAATGGCACAGGACATACAATTGTACACAACATCATTGCTGGTTCACCCCTGCGCAGCCAGGCAGGTGCACCCCAGCCCATCCCGCAGCCCAGCGGTGCATGCCCGCTCCTGCACTCCCAGGCAGCTGCACCCCAGCCCCTCCTGCCGTCCAACGGTGCATGCCCGCCCCTGCGAACCCAGGCCTCACTGCTCACCTTCTGCCACCGGTGTGTAGAAAAGAGGGCCCACCACATGCCACTGAAAGCCACAAGCCAGGGGCCCGCGGACATGGCACCCTCCACATCATGTAGCCCCACTCCGCAGACCACCAGGTCTCACTTTTGATTCTGAGTCTTGATTTCGCCATGCCAGAGGACATACCAGTGCACCCGGCATCATCGCAGGCTGCACTCCCGCTCAGCCTTATAGGTGCCACTAACTCTGTGATCCAGGAGGCGAAGCCACATGGCAGTAGGCCCCTGCTGCCCGCTGGCTCAGGCCTACACTGCGGTCCAGCAGGGCAAACGAAACCTGAGCAGTCCAGACCGCCAGGATGGGGCATCTTGGCAGGCTGCACACCAGCTCAGCACTTAAGGTGGCACTATCTCAGTGCACCGAAAGTCACTGCCCCGTGTCGGTGCGCCTGTGCTGGCTGCAGGGTATCCGGTGCCACCAAGTCTGTGCCCCACAAGTCATGGAGCCTCTATGATCGGGTATCGTGGTGCAGATGCCAGCATGGCACCTCCGGGCTGGCGCAGGGCTACATGCATGCCACACGGATACACCCCAGGAGAGGTTGGAAATGGCATCAAGCATGTGCACTCAGCCCTTTTTATTGGCAGAGTCACATGTCCATGTCCTGTGATGCGTGTGCTGGATGGGTGTGGTGTGGGTGTAAGCCTGCCATGAAGGAGTGGCTGTGGCATGCTGACAACTAGACCTATGGTCAGCAGATCACTACAGGGAAGTCCAGCCACATGTAGCGTTGTCGTCCTCCCTGCGTGTGTAAGCGTAGTGGGCTGGCCTGGCATATGCCAGTCCAGTGTAAGGGTTTGAACAATGACCCCGGGGCTCTGGAAGTTGTTCCGTACGGGCTGGACAAGGAAATAACAAATGCGTGTGTCACTGTTTTTGCGTCAGCGCCCCCCCGGACAACATTTGGCAATGTGTCACACTGTGACCCAAGTCCAATGACATGAGCCACATGGATGTAAGAGGGATTCACTGACCCTACATTCATCCATACTGCCACATTTGTAAGACAATAGACATGACATATCTGTGTGATTCAGAATGTTTAATGCACATTCAGTGGAGTGTTACATCTGGAGCAGCACGGAGCCATGCAAACTCCACTTTACAATGTTGGCCTGTGGAGGGCCAGCCAGAGTCCTTCAGGGAATGACAGGTCCAGAGAAAGAGGAAGTCTTCCGTCTGTAGTCTGAGTGCTGTGTCATTGGCGATCACACACTATATGGCAGTCTATGTCGAGGTCCAAGGTGAGTGTTGGAGGGTGCATCGGAGGACAGTGGAAGGTGATGATGCAGAGGGCAGAGACAAGCAGAAACTGGCCATATGGCGGAGATGAATGCTACTGCGTCCTTCTTACCACAAAGGCGGTTTCCTCTGCATCTTCGTTCTCTGCTGTTCCATGTGCCACATGTATGGGTGGTGCTGGCCTTTCTCCAGCACTGTGTGGCAGTGACACCTCAGGGGCCGGAGGTGGAATGTCTGCCGCACTTATGACACTGACTTCAGGGGGTGGAGATGTGGATGTAGAGGTAGCAGCCGCATGCATCAGCGCCAGGCCTTGTGGCAGCAATGCCTTGAGGATGGTTTTGAGGTCATTGAGGAACTCAGCTACCACTCGCTAGTGTGCAGCCCTGGCAGCTGCTCTTTCTGCATTGGACCACTCCATGGTCTCCATTAATCTCCGCATGTGTCCCAACTCCCGGGTGACATCGCTAGAGCCAATCTGCGCCTGGACAGTTGTTCTATTCTCTGAGTCAGGGCTCCAGTGATGTCAGCCATGTCCGTTGAAGAGCATGGAGTGGAATGTGGGTGTCCGTTAGGGACTGTGAGTGGTCCCTGATGGGACTTAGACACCCACATATAGCATCTAGTTTGTCTGCCATGCAGTCAAAGCCCACCCACACCTGTTCAGCCAAGTGCTCCTGGCATCCCATCACATGGCGTTGGAAGGCCATGTAATCTTCGTGGAGGTCCTGGGAGGCAGCTGTGGTGGTGGGTGCTGCATGCTGTGTGGTTCTGTGAAGGAGGTGGGGTGTCCTTGTTGCAACTGGGCTGCCCTGCTCCTGGAGGTGGGCTGCGGAGGCTGTCAATGAACTCTTGGAGGGTGTCGAAGCTGTGGTTGTCCCCTTTGTCATCAGAGAAGAGAGGGTTGGTCTGCTCTGCAGGAGGTGTTGATTCTCCCTCTGCAATATGAAAGGGAGATGCAGTTTAACAATGTGTTCACATGTATGTTGTCGCTTTGTCCATGTTTACATACAGACTGCTTGACTGTGTACATCGTGGCTGTTTGGGAGGAGCTGCCTATTTGATGGGGACAGTAGACATTTCGACAACAGATGTGTGTGTATTTGAACTTGTATATTATCAACTCACATTTCCCTGCAATGCCAATTGTGATTGGCCAGTGTCTACACCCAGTCGGCACCAGATGTGTCCTGCATTCTGCTGTGGACGTGTTGTGGTTTGTGCCACTTGTTGTCAGTGTTGATGTGCTCTGCATGTTCTGTGTGTGCTGCATTTTAAGATAGTCGTCCCTGCAGCTCTGATTTTGCTGCCCCTTATTCTTTTCATGCGGTGTGCATTTGACTCCTGTGCTTACACAGTGCTGATATGTTGCATACTTGGGTACATTGGTCTCTTGGTGGGAGTTGGGGGCTGGGGCATGGTTTGTCCGCAGATGTGCTCAGCTCAATTGTGCATGTGTGCCATTGTGCCCATCTCCCCCATCCCCCAGTCCCTGGTCGTTACTCACCCTGCTGCTGATGTGTCTGGTCATGTTCAGCAGTGTCCAGTCCCACGACTCCAGCCACTGCCTCCCCACTGATGACTGCAGACACCATTTCCTCCATCTTGGCCAGCTCCTCCTGTGGCGCAGGACTCCCTCCTCCAGTCTGCATTGCTGCCTTCCGGTTGTTAGATAGTTTCAGCTTGGTTTGGCACTGAAGGACTGGGCTATTCTAAGGCCCAGCGGTGCCAGGGGACAACACCTGAAACCTTTGTGGGTTACCTGTTCTGGCGTACAAATCACAGAGACACAGGACACTTCCTTCGGCGTCAAAGATCAGCGTTTATTTACTGCAGGGATACAGAGATCGCAAGAAGTACACAAAGTGTAGGTTCTGAGAGACTGCTTCAAATTGCAAAAGTGGATCGCTCCTTTTAAACACATTTTCGTCATTGCACAACATGGCGAACAAAAGGTTACAACTCAGTTCCCACAGTAAACTTCAAAAGGGTTGCTTTCATGTTTTCAGGAGCCCGGAACATAATTACAGTAGCATCGCCGGTTCCCAACTGTAAAAGTACGTTATCCCACCATAAGGCACATTCCATTCTGGCTGTAAACAAGTTAAGAAAAGAGACAGAAACAGGTGCAAGGAAGACAAAGACAGACAACAGATTGAAAAAGAGTGTATGGGGCAATATCGGAAGCATGATCGCAGGATCCAAGGATTCGTGCCTAATGCATGCACGGCTGAAACAATAGACTGGCACGGCAAGATGAGCCTCGAGCGGAGCCATCTGCCTTTGCCGTGTCATCCCCCTAGTTATAAAGACACACTCAAAGGAACATATGTCTTCCGCAAGAGCTTGGGAATCCCAGGGTCACGAAGCGGACATTGTCCGTTTGCTGGCTACTTGAGGGCAAGAAACAAAATGGATGCCGTATCTAAAATGGATCCCGTGGGTTCAGATGGAGAAACCCACGAATAGGACGAATGATGCAAAGTAGAGTAGCGAAAACGCATACACCCACTAAACTCGTCATTTGCGGTTCATAGATACCAAACTCGTCCATATTTGGACAAGTCAAAAAGACGTCATTACGATTCTCACGGAACCTCTGACGCTCCTTTTGCCCTCATGTAGGCAAGCACTAGTCGATATCAGAATCGATCTCGATATTCATCAGATCGTTCAGATGTTGCTGTAACATTATTCTATCCATCAATGCTTCTTTGGCAACAGATGGCCGTCTTATACACGTTGTAGCACAGAGGCCACATAAGGCAGGACCACACTGCATGCAAAGACAACACGTGAACAGAAACATCACAACAACCCCGACGATCATCAGAATCTTCCAACCCCAAGTCGACATCAAGCCCCAAAACCATCCTAGTAGCGTCCAATCACCTACGTCCACGTGTATGGACTCGGAGGTCTTATGCAACTTCGAGATGGCTTGATATACAGTTGGAGCGTTATCAGGAATGAAAATACAGCAACTCGAATGGATCACCTTGCACACACCACCTCTATCTGCAAGAACAACGTCTAGAACCATACGGTTCTGCAACGTCATAAGTCTATCCGCCTGAAGCTCTGCTGTCAGATTACCAAGAGCACTTGCAGTTATGTTAGCAGTTGATTCTACCACGCGAGTCAACTGTCTCAGGTTCCTACTATTAACCATAGGTCCCCAAAACGGCAGGAAACCCTTAAAGAAGTCTCCTGCTTCTTGACCGGCAGTGTCCTCTTTGCTAATAACGCTTCTCACAACTCTAGTCTTGTGATAGTCCGAGGCAACTGTGAAAGTTGGTGGCAAAAGATTCGCAATATAACAGGCGCCCGAGAAGTCACGGGGCAACCATGTATAAGTGCGATCATAACATACAAAATAGGTACCCTTGGCAGTCAGGAAAACGGTGGAAGAGAGCATTGGTAAAACATACGTTTCAGTACAAGCACTCTTCCCAAGCTGAACTCTTGGATTTCGACCAAGACCTTGCAAGCAGAAATTACCGAGATGGGGTACAATCCAGATCGGAGACGAGCTCTTAAGCTGTCTATCACCCACTGACATGCTATACTCAGCCTCACTCAGATCCTTGTATGCTCGCACTTCTTCCTCCGGAATAAGCGATGCATAAAAAATATCTCTATCTAAGTCAGCAATCGCTATCGCCAAAGTCTTGTGGTACGGGCCAGGACCAAGGTCTGCAGAGCGTGGCTCTCGACGGGGGTAGGAATCTAGTGCACTACGGAACATGGTTTGGAATGCTCGAGCTGACCCCTGGGAGCTGTAAGGAAGAACCAAGTACGGAATACCCTTATCCATGGTATGTGGCATTAACCCACACACCCAACAGTTAGTAGTATTCATCACCAACTGATGCTGATGTAGGAGTTGGACAAAGGAGTTGTTCATGAATTCCGCACATCTAACCTGTTCATGTTGGGGCAGAGGATGAAAGGAATGTGGAGAAACAGTGGGAACAGAATTCAGTTCATGAGAAGGAGAAGTAGGTGAAGTGGAAGGCAATAACGACTGAATTCCAAAATACACTCCACCCACTAATAGCATAGAAACAGTCAGAAACAGCAGGAATACCTGAAACAGAAAACATTTTGTTCGTACAACCTTATGCAATTCTGATCTCTGCGCCGACATCCTCTCTACTTCTGACAGCTTAGAGAACTCCATCCTCTAAAAACCGTCCGTAACCTTCTTGACGCACTTCGTTCTGAGTAGTGATTATCAATTCCCAGGAGTTCCCAGGAATCGACAAAAGTAACCGACCTAGTGTCAGAAACCTGCTAAACAGAAGGAAGTACCCGCACGGCCCTACGGTCAACCCGGATGAAAGGTTTTCTTAAACAAACATTCAATTTAACACAAGCTGTACAAAAAGAGGAACACATGTGAAAAAGAACTCAAAAATCAATAAAGAATGCAATTGTTCATAATGTTCGTAGCAACAGTAGGGGGGATAATATGAATTAAAAAACAAAAGGGATTTTTTTATTAGTCTTTGTCACGTGAACGAAGAAAATATCGACTTCTTCCAGGTCTAGTTTGCTCTTCAAATAACTGTTCAGATTGCAAAACAGTGTTCGATCGTTCTGATGACAGTTCAGACCTTGAATTCTCCGATGCTGACGATTCAACAGGTGTATCTGGCTGCGATGAATTGTTTCCTACAGGTTGAGCATCACTGAACGGCACATAACGTAGAAGGGTCTCGGTCTCCGTTGCGGCAATTCCAGTTCTGACCCACTTATCTGCTGGCAAAGGAATTGGGACTTTCTTTGTATGAGTGGCATGCACCCAGTTCTTCCTGCCTTCCAACCGAACTGCAGTCCTTGTCGCCAGCAGAACTTGATAGGGTCCCACAAATCTCGGCTCGAGATTACGCTTTCTCCCAAAATTGCGGGTAACCACCCAGTCACCCGGTTGGAGCCGATGTCCAGGACCCTCTGTCTGTGCCGGTAGAGCTTCAAAGACCTGTTGATGAATTAAACTCAATTTAGCAGTCAGATCATAAAGATAGTCAATCAACATTGGATATTCAAGACTGTCGAATGCCTTAGGCCTCGGGACTCCCCAAATGTTTGCAGGACGGCCGAACACAATCTCAAATGGGCTAAGCCCTACTCGAGAGTGCACAGTCGCCCTGGTCGACAAGAGAGCTAGAGGCAGTGCATCGGGCCATGACAGACCAGTCGTGGCTTGAATTTTAGCAAGTTTCAGTTTCAGAGTGCCATTGTACCCTTCCAGTAAATCTGCTGACTGAGGATGATTGGCGCTATGGAATTTTTGGCGTATTCCAAGGCCCTTACACACACTCTTCATCACACTCCCCACAAACTCACTTCCGTTATCTGACCATATGATCCGTGGCATTCAATACCGTGAAAAGTATTCCTTCAGTAGGACTTTCGCTGTGGACAGGGCAGTATTATCCTTAGGAGGGTAGGCCTCAATCCATCTGGAGAACGCGCAAACCACAACCAAAACATATTTCAGGTTATTGCATCTCTCCATATGGATGAAGTCCAATTGGATAACTTCAAAAGGACAAGTAGGAGGAGCAAAATGACACTGTTGGAGTGGGGGTACCCTTGCCAGGATTATACATCAAGCATACCATACAATTCTTAACCACTCTTTCAGCACACTTAGCAATCCCATCATTTTTCCATACAGGAGATAACAACTTACATATACCTTTCGCGCTAATATGTGACATGCCGTGGGCCATAGTAACAACGGCAAGCACATATGCATCTGGTAACATCCACCTCTGACATTCTGACAAATCAACCCAACATCCATGCACGTCTAACTTTCCTGTTCTTTCTTTCCACTTAGTCTTTTCAATCTCGGTAGCCTCATTCTGAATCGCTTTCACGCTCTCAACAGTGTCCTCACACATACCAGTCTCCGTCGGCCATCTTACTGAACTCATTACATACATTCGAGTTTTCAGATCCTTAGCCGTCTCCTTAGCAATCTCATCCGTAAACGCGTTACCACGACCAACATCATCCGTAACCTTTCGGTGCGCGCTGCATTTAATGATTGCCACCTGCTTGGGCAATGTAAGTGCATCCAAAAGATCGTTCACGAGCTGTCCGTGTTGGATCTTCGTGCCATGCGATGTCATAAATCCTCTTTCTCTCCACAATCGACCAAAGCTATGAGCTATGCCAAATGCATATTGACTATCAGTAAACACATTCACTCGCTTTCCTTTAGACAAAACACACGCTCTCGTTAACGCAATCAACTCTGCCGCTTGCGCTGAATTCTGACTCAATCTCTCAGTTTCCACAACCGTACTCAACGTCACTACAGCATACGCGTCGTCACATCACCATTCGGCAACTTAAAACATGAACCATCAACATACAGAGTACCATCGGGATCTGCCAATGGAGTGTTTTTTAGGTCTACATGACCCTTCGTTTCTTCTTCAGTTCTTAGATAACAATCATGTGGTGCTACATCATCTAATTCCATATTAGTCGGCAACAATGTCGCCAGATTCAGCACATTACAACGCTTTATTTGTATATGACTTGCCAAAAGTGTCAACTCGTAACCGGACAACCTTGCGCTCGTCAAGGGTTGAGTTTTCGTTCGATTCAAAAGAGTGTCAACTGCATGCGGAACCATCACGGTAAGCATATTATCCATGACCAGCCCTGCAGATTGCCGAATGGACACCGCAGCTGCCGCTGTCGCTCTTAGACAACTCGGCAATGCTCTAGCTACTGGGTCCAAGGTCGAGGAAAAATATGCACATGGACGCTGCTTACCGCCAAATTGTTGCGTCAAGACACTCAACGCACAACCCTCTCTCTCGTGGACGTATAGTGTAAACGGCTTACTGTAATCAGGAGTGCCTAACACAGGAGCCGAACACAATGCATCACGCAATTCAGAAAAACTTTTCTGACACTCTTCAGTCCATGGCAAAGCACGTCGGACATTACCACCCACAATCATACCGTTCGAAAACTGATTCTGGAGTTCAGTCATTTCGGGCGGTACATTATCTACCTCTTCATTATCCCACTCCTCTCTTAAGGATTTACACATTTCCTCAAACACGAATCTTTGTGTGGGCTCATTAAATTGAGAGAACGTATCGTAAACTATGCGCGGAGTGTACTTAGCAGGATGTCTAATCCATTTACGCGTCATTTTCACTAACGTCTCACTCTCCCTACCACCAGGAATTTGACTTCGTCTCTGAGAGACATCCGAAACATCGGACCCAAGTATCGGTCCGAAAAGTGGAGAGTAAAGATTAGCAACAGCAGTAGGTATGCGACTACGAACAGAAGGAGAAGAGGAGAGAAGTACAGGAGCAACAACGTGAGGACTGAACGTAGGAGCAGTAGGAGTAGCCAAGATAGCAGAAGTAGCAGGAACAATAGACTGAGAAGGTATAGGCAGTGGAGCAGTAGGAAGAAGGGCAGGTAAGGGAGCAGGGACAACTTGAGGAACAAGAGGATTCGGAGGAACAGGAACAACGACAGGCTGACCAGCAGCTGCCGGAACAACAGGTTGAGGGACAGGAGGAACCACAGGGGCTGTAGTATCCTGGGCATAAGGAGGTGGTGATTTCAGTAGATAGGACAACAAAGGATCCTCTACCGATTCCTCTCCCTTCTTATCAGAACTTGACGGCAAAACAGGATAACATTTATCCACCGCCATATGATGCAGTCTTGTAAAATCTTCCTTTTCCTTCTCGTCTTTGTCTCGCTGATACTGTTCTGCATTTCTCATCACCGTAATGATACCTTCTCTCTTATTTTTCTTAATCTGTTTGATTTCTTTCTGCTTGGCCTCTTTGCGCCATAACCGAAAGGAATCAAACATGGCCGGCCTAGCTTTCTCCTTAAACAATTTTGCTTCGAGATTATCTAAAATTGCAGTTTCGAAACTACCATGGGGTGGCCAACTAAAGACACCATCATCTTTAGTATAACCAATCCAATATTCATTATATACGATAGGACCCACTCCGTGTCGACTATAGAGCTCATAAATTGGAGTTCCAAATGGGGGTATCGGACATGAGCCCTCCACCCAGGAGTCCGTACCACAACATTTAAGGAAACCAAATAAAGTACTACGGCCAGGCATCGTGCACACTAACCGAGTTTATAAACTTCAAGGGTTATCGAATTACGATGTCCTCGCAAAAATGCAAGACCCTCGGTTTTTGGCAATTGCAATCATCAAATAAAAACCCAACAACTAAGAACCACAAATGCAATGGAACCATGCAAACAACCAAGTTTCAACAACAACAACCAAGGTTTCTGGGAGCGACCCACAAATACTTAACTGAAAGAACAATGGCGTCACCAGGAAGGCCCGTCTATCGTCTCGCCGTACAAAGGACTACGCCAGGCGCTAAAACAGGTCGACAGTCAGGGCATCAGTCCATCGCAGCCGTCAGGAGGCGGGAATCTTCGCGGGAAAAGTCTTCGGACCACTTATTTCGACAACAGGATCGATGAAGCGGGTTGCACCTTCCCTCGGAGATTTCACACGAAGTTCCTAACGATCGTCGGGCTTTGGACCGGTACCGCTGATGTCGCCCCATGTTGGGCGCCAACTGAAGGACTGGGCTATTCTAAGGCCCAGCGGTGCCAGGGGACAACACCTGAAACCTTCGTGGGTTACCTGTTCCGGCGTACAAATCACAGAGACATGGGACACTTCCTTCGGCGTCAAAGATCAGCGTTTATTTACTGCAGGGATACAGAGATCGCAAGAAGTACACAAAGTGTAGGTTCTGAGAGACTGCTTCAAATTGCAAAAGTGGATCGCTCCTTTTATACACATTTTCGTCATTGCACAACATGGCGAACAAAACGTTACAACTCAGTTCCCACAGTAAACTTCAAAAGGGTTGCTTTCATGTTTTCAGGAGCCCGGAACATATTTACAGTAGCATCGCTGGTTCCCAACTGTAAAAGTACGTTATCCCACCATTAGGCACATTCCATTCTGGCACATTCCATTCTGGCTGTAAACGAGTTAAGAAAAGAGACAGAAACAGGTGCAACGAGTTAAGAAAAGAGACAGAAACAGGTGCAAGGAAGACAAAGACAGACAACAGATTGAAAAAGAGTGTAGGGGGCAATATCGGAAGCATGATCGCAGGATCAAAGGATTCGTGCCTAATGCATGCACGGCTGAAACAATAGACCGGCACGGCAAGATGAGCCTCGAGCGGAGCCATCTGCCTTTGCTGTGTCCTTCCCCTAGTCATAAAGACACACTCAAAGGAACATGTGTCTTCCGCAAGAGCTTGGGAATCCCAGGGTCACGAAGCAGATATTGTCCATTCGCTGGCTACTTGAGGGCAAGAAACAAAATGGATGCCATGTCTAAAATGGAACCCGTGGGTTCATATGGAGAAACCCACGAATAGGACGAATGATGCAAAGTAGAGTAGCGAAAACGCGTACACCCACTAAACTCGTCATTTGCGGTTCATAGATACCAAACTCGTCCATATACGGACAAGTCAAAAAGACGTCATTACGATTCTCACGGAACCTCAGCACTTGACGTCATTCCAGTGCCTCCTGACTTCTTTCATTGTCCTCTTCAGCACTCCCACTGTGCTCACCTTGCCCACGATGGACTGCCATAGTTCTTTTTTGGTTGCCAATGACACAGTGAAATTGACGAACTGTTGTTGTTGATGGTGTTCTACCACCTCCGATATCAGGATCCTGTTTTCCTGTGGACTGAACTGCTTCTTCCTACTCTTCTTCTCCTTGGCCTTCTTTGGCCCAGATGTCCCAGGCAGGTCTTCCGGGAGGCTTTTAGGCTTCTGATTCTCCTCCGGAAACATCCATTGTGCTTCGCTGTTGTTGTATGTCCGTTTTTTTCTACTTTTATGGTGATTTTTCCCTCCTGACGCATGTGAATTGCACACCTGTTGCTGGTATTCTCAGATTTTTGTTTCGCGATCGCCTCATTGCAGCTTTTTTTGCGCTTGCGCTTCGCATTTCGCGGCGTGGTGTTGATTTTAACGCAGTCATTTGACTCGTTATCCGCAGACTATTGCATTGGGCCGACATTAGAGAATGCTTTGTTATCATGGCGTAATTTTACTGCGATAGACTACGATGTTGGAAGTTGCGATTAGTTACTTTTGCGATAGTTATACCATGTTCTTGAGAATATACCCCAAATAAATGTATATATATATATATATATATATATATATATATATATATATATATATATATATATATATATATATATATATATACACCTTCCGTTCGGCGAAAAAGCTTTGATGGCCGCTATCAGCGGCGTGCCGGGACGGGATCGCCACTCCCCCGTATCCAATCGACAGTCGTTCTTTTGTTTATTTTATACAATTGTTGAAGATGATGAAGCCTGCTTCAAAATTTGGAAAGTGCTCATAGCTCCAGATATTTTGAGACCAAGTAGTCTGTTGTTTATGTTTATGTAACTCACAGGTCACATGATTTACATTTAAATGTACTGTCATTTCGCACCAACACTCGTGAACAAGGGAACTTGTTTCCCGAAACGCGCCGAGTGCGTTCTTGAATTAAAAACACTTTTGAACGGAACTGTGGCCTGGATATCGTTCTTGTGTGAAAGGAAGAACGACTGTCGATTGGATATATATATATTATTGAATAACAAAACGTTTTTCCTGCATACTCACTCGAGTTGGATCGTTTGTGAGCTTCTCTGACTGTTTAATGTGGCGTTCTGAGGTCTGCACCCTGCCGTAGCCTGTCATCCATTGACGGGTTGGGAATTCTTCTTCATGTATATATATATATATATATATATATATATATTACCTACTGGCGGTTGCCAGTAGGTATATATAGTTAGGATTTTTTTCCTATGGGATTTCTGAAAATTCTATGTCGAATAACTTTGGCGTTTGTGGACGGAATTCCGCTTTGGTGTCAAAATTTTCAGGAAAATGGCACATTTTGTTATAGCCGAGATACCCGCCACCCCCTCTCAACACAATCCCCAAAAGGAGTGAAACCGGAAACAGTTCTTGAAGTTTTTGGAAGTGGGATGGAGTGACCATCCCGGCCGTATTTATTAAAACAAAATTAAAACATTAAACGTTTCATGTTATGTACAATTTCATTACCATATTGCGATGTTTGGCTAACCTTAACAGATTCTCTAATACAGAGGTTCTCCTAGCCGAACTAGCAACCTACAAAACATTTCTTGACATATTGAAATTGTACAACCTAACGTTTAAGGGCCAACAGCAAGGTCATAACCGGTGTCAAGATCCCTAACCGGACTTACCCCTCCCACTTGGGATGGGCGACAGCACGGAGGCGTACCTCAAGTGCAACTACTACCAATTTCCCTTGACTTGACGGGGGCACCTAAAACTCGACGCCAGTTAAAGGTCGTTCGAATACTCGTGTGAGGTATCTAGAAGGTATCGTGGCCCTTATCCCAACCCCACACAACTTACCGCATCTGCCGTCGCAGATGTCACTGGCCCCGGGAAATTCCCCAGGAGGGGGCTGTAACCCCTCCTACAAAGGAAGGGGCCTTGACCGCCTTTCCTTTACTTCCGGCGACCCATCCTTAGAAGGGACCGCCTCCCCATTGAGGGGCCAATGGCCACCTCTCCCGAGCGCTCCCATCCGTGTTGGGTGACGCCCACTCATAGGGATCTACTAATTAGTGCTCACCGATCATGACCTTACCGCCTACCAAAATAAATACGACAGTGCAAATTAACCTAAGAATACATTGGCCACTATGACCGAAAGAGCATACATCAAAATTCGACACTAACTGAATATCTTTAATGGCAAACATACTCAAAACGAACATTCTTTATTAACTCAAAATCAACATGGCACTACAACCTGGAAACGAAAACAAAAACAAAATTCATCAACTTTATTATACACAACTGGCTGTCTTCAGGGGCTGGTGGGTGGGTCAAAATTGGCTCTTCGTTCTGTCCCGAGCTCACGTGCAGCGAGGAGGTGCAGCTTCAGAGCACAAGAACAAGAGGATGTCTTCTGGTCTTGCGTCCCTTTTTATCCGTCTTCAGGGCGGGCGTATACCCGCCCCTGCCTGCCCCTGAGGGCGTGGCTGGCTGCGTCGGTGTCTAGGCCAGCCCACTCTAGGGCGGGAACGAGCGCGCCCCAGCTACGCCGCTTCGGGCATACCAGCTGAGACGCGCCTCCCGCCCAAAATGGCTTCCCGGGGGGATCAAGGCACTCGGCCATAAGTTCGGGGGGACCGATTCGGTCGCCCCTTTCCATTCTGAGCAGCCCCTGAAAATTTGGGGGGATTTCGTCAAGGGGGGGCCGAGAAAAAAGGGGGGTCCCAAAACGCGTTTTTCCCATTCATTTTTCCATAGGGCGGTTGGAATCACTTTTAGCTCGAACGGCTGAATGGATTTATACGAAACTTGGCAAAATTGTAGATTTGGTTTGCCCGACGTGCCTTTGCTATGTCTCAATATATGTGCTCCAGTGGATTTTGAGAAATTAACGTTTTAAAAAACAGATATATCTGTGACAGCGTCCCGGTTAGCGCCCCGGTTCACGTTGCTGATGCGTAACGGAACTTCGCGAGGAGAAGCGGATTGGCTCCCCGGTGACTGTCAACATTCTAAACAGTCCGGAGCGGCCGCCATCTTGTGTCTCGGTAGGATCGAGACACAAGAGGTGGAAAAAACAAAGTGGGAAATGAGCATAAGGGGGCAGAGTACATCCTCCCTGACCCCCTAGGTTTGATGAGGGGGCTTTAAAAGGGCCCCGTGGGGCAAAAATAAATACATTTTAGTATCGTTTTTTTTTGCGGGGGGAGCGCCCGGTACGCGCACCGGGAGGCGGTCCGGGGAGCGTAATATATGGAAAAAAGAATGAAAGAATGTTCAAATATTGTATGTTTATTGATTGTTCTTTTTGTTGTATTTTTTTAAATTTTTTTATTTAAGTACCAACATGTAGGTACCAATGCAGAGTCTAAAAATAAATATACACCGTTTTCTTTGGAGATATCTTGCATGTTGTTTCAGAAGTTATTGTGGTATATGGAATTCATAGCATAGTCTGTGAGGAAAGCAGAAAGAACATGGAGGCAGGAGATGATAAAGAGATGTTAAATACACATTGGAGATAATATAGTGGGAGATAGGAAATTTTATTCTTTGGAGGGCATACAGTATTGAAGTGGCTGCCGGTGCCTCGCATGAGGAGAATGTCCTTCCCAACGCGTTTCGTGAAACTAATCACTTTATCTGGGGTTACGGGAATGTGTGAGGGAGAACACACCTTCTTTAAATTACATTTCTCTCGCCATGGTGGGCGTGGACACTCCCGTGGCATGCTGGCATTTGGAGTTCTGTCTTTACTTTACCCAGTGGTGCGCCTTGTTCTCACTCTCAATAAAACAAAGTTCATAAACCCAAGTGGGTTGCTCCGCACTGAAAGGACTTGTCATGCCATTACAGTTCTCCAAGGCCAAACCTCTCCTCTTGCCTCAGCGCCTTTTGACACCAAAGCGGAACTGCACGAAGTGCAGCGGGGCATTCCTCGCGGCTCAGGCGGGGCCACATTCACATCCAACATCGAGTTGCCTGCTGTAAGAAACACCCATCACAAGTAAGTTCAGTTTTCGCCGTATTCAATTCTTTGGAGGGCATACAGTATTCAAGTGGCTGCCAGTGCCTCGCATGAGTAGAATGTCATATCCAACGCGTTTCGTGAAACTAATCACTTCATCTGGGGTTACAGGCATGTGTGAGGGAGAACACACCTTCTTTAAATTACATTTCTCCAGCCCTGGTGGGCGTGGCCACTCCCGTGGCATGCTGGTATTTGGAGTTCTGTCTTTACTTTACCCAGTGGTGCGCCGTGTTCTCACTCTCAATAAAACAAAGTTCATAAACCCAAGTGGCTTGCTCCGCACTGAAAGGACTTGTCATGCCTTTACAGTCCTCCAAGGCCAAACCTGTTCCTCTTGCCTCAGCGCCTTTTGACACCACAGCGGAACTGCACAAAGTGCAGCGGGGCGTTCCTCGTGGCTCAGGCGGGCCGCATTCACATCCAACATCGAGTTGCCTGCTGTACGAAACACCCATCACAGGTAAGTTCAATCTTTGCCGTATTTTATTCTTTGGAGGGCATACAGTATTCAAGCGGCTGCCAGTGCCTCGCATAAGTAGAATGTCCTTCGCAACGCGTTTCGTGAAACTAATCACTTCATCTGGGGTTACGGGCATGTGTGAGAGAAAACACACCTTCTTTAAATTACACTTCTCCCACCCTGATGGGCGTGGCCACTCCCGTGGCATGCTGGTATTTGGAGTTCTGTCTTTACTTTACCCAGTGGTGCGCCGTGTTCTCACTCTCAATAAAACAAAGTTCATGAACCCAAGTGGGTTGCTCCGCACTGAAAGGACTTGTCATGCCTTTACAGTCCTTCAAGGCCAAACCTGTTCCTCTTGCCTCAGCGCATTTTGACACCAAAGCGGAACTGCACGAAGTGCAGCGGGGCGTTCCTCGCGGCTCAGGCAGGTAGCCCTCACCAAACTCCCCATCTGTGAGTCATTGTTGAATTACACAGTGGCGAAAAATTAATGAGTTGTGTGTGCTGCCCGGGTATTTAGAAACAATATCAGTGATGACATGTTTGGCATTGCACACTACCTGTATGTTCAGGGAATTATAGGACTCCAGTTCCAGAACACATACTCATTCTGTGAGGGGGAGATAGCGACATGGGTCCCATCTATGTAGCCAATTACGAGGGGGAATTGGGCTATCTGGTAGAACTCCTGCTTGGTCTGATCTGGTGCATGCTGTGTGCTGGGGAATTGGATGTGGTGAAGCAGCCACTGTACCATTTCACAAAAGAAAGCATGGAATAAGCGCAACAGTGCACTCTGAGAGAACCCTCCTGCTGTGGCTATCACACCCTGAAAACTCCCTGATGCCAGTAAGTGCAGTAAGCACAGGACCTGTACATCGGTGGGAATGGTGTGCGTCCTGTGTGTGGGGTGTTCTAGTATGGGTTTGAGCTCCTCTATTAAGTCCAGGATGCTGTCTTCGTCCAGCCTGTAGTTCACATGGATCTCCTCCACAGTACGCTGAAACAGGCTGATGCACGCTTTGAAGATCCGATCCTAGTGTCTCCTTCTCTGTGCTGTACCTCTGATTCACAGCCTCCTGGCTGTCACATACAGCCCAGCTATTATGAAACCCCCCTGTGGCATTGTGGGCCTCTTTAAATAGGTTGCACCTGGTTACCACCTGCACAGAGTTGGTGGTAATTGCGATGTGAAAAATAGCGAAATGGGATTTTTTCATGCATCTCATTTTGCGAATTCGCAATTTGCGAACACGTCATTAGCCAATTTCACAAATGACGTGCCACTGATTGCAAGTTCGCAAAATTATTTGCAGATTTATTGCCTCGCAAAATTGCTAATCGCAAAATTTGAGATTACCGTTTTTGCGCACCGGAACACTTTATTACATCGAAATATCTGTTTTGCGATCACATACACTGTTTATTTGCGATTCGCAGTGTTTGCGATTGCAAAACAGCTTCATACATATGGCCCATATGGGCATATTATCAAGCCATTATAGCCGGTCAGCGGCACTTCCATGCCGCTAACGAGTTTTCTTTTTTTCGCCCTATTATCAAGCTGTTGCTAACAAGCGTTAGCGACCGCTTTCTGGGGATCGCAGTTGTTTTTTTTAATCGCCATGTATGCCAGCGATAGTTTCCACTAATGATATGTAAAGTAGGCATCCCTTCTCAAAATTTCATGAAAAATGTCGCTAACACCACATTGCACTATTAGCAATGACGGCCCGGACACGCAAAGCGATAAAAAAACGCTAAAGCCCTAGAGCTGCTGGAACTTAAGAGCAGAAAAAAGCTAGTCTAAAAATGGTGATAAAGGGAGGTATATAAGGGAGAGTAGCTCAGGGACCCATCTGAAGACCCACTGATGCCATGGAGGTACTAATCATTCAGCTTGGAGCCTTCCGAAGGCAACAACCACCACTGCCACTGCCACCTATACCAGGGCCACCACCGAAGCAGTGCCGAAGAAGACAGAGGGCCCTGTGCAGACGTCTTAGCCTCGCAGACCTAACGCCAGAAGATGTCATTGCCCACTACAGGCTCAAAAGGACATGTATCCAACACATCCTGAACCTAATAGCCCACAGGCTGACGGCGCCAACACATCAGAGAACCAACATTCCTCCGCAGACAAAGCTGTTGGCTGTGCTACACATGTTTGCCTCTGGGACCTTTCAACCAACAACGGCCAGAGTCGGCAGAGTTTCACAGGCAGCCTTTTCAATCTTCCTCCTGACTGTTTTGGATGGCATACTCAGCCTGATACCCCACCACCTTCACTTCCCCAACACTGAGCAGGAACAGATTGAGACCAAGCAAGGCTTTCACACCATAGCTGGATTCCTGCAGGTTCTGGGGGCAATTGACTGCATACATGTTCTATTTGTGCCCCCTGCGGACAGCGCACACATTTACCGCAACAGAAAGCACACCCATTCTATGAATGTGCAAGCAATGGTGGACCACCGGAGACTGTTCACCAATGTCATAGCCAAGTTTCCAGGGAGTGTGCATGATTCCTACATCTTCAAAACAGTCCATCATAAACCGGCGCTTCTAGGATGGCACATATGGAAATGCAGTTCTTGTTGGTAAGTACTAACTGAACACACCACACGTCTCAACTTCACATACAAGCAACTCACAATTGTTATAATGTACATGTC
The DNA here is from genome assembly GCF_964263255.1 of Lissotriton vulgaris. Taxonomy (NCBI): domain Eukaryota; kingdom Metazoa; phylum Chordata; class Amphibia; order Caudata; family Salamandridae; genus Lissotriton; species Lissotriton vulgaris. The sequence goes on from NC_141699.1 coordinate 442,341,721, forward strand.
ACAATCTCACATACAACATGGCAATCAACATGCCCACTTACCAGACACAACAACACAAGGAACTGTGTGAACTGTGGCTAGCTATGTAGACAAACCATCCCTAAAGGCTTAGCCCTTGCAAATGTGGGGAGGGATGAGAACCAAGTATGTGCGACGGAGGGACTCGATCCATAAGGAAAGTATGTACACAAGGCCCAGTGTGTCAGAATTGTGTTGGACAGTCAGGACTAAGCTGAGCGCAGACCTGCCCATGTGGGCATATAGTGTGTTTCCGTAGTCCAGCCTGAGGGCAATGACTGTGTGGGTAACTTTATTATACGTCAATGGGGAAATCCATTGGAAGGCTGCATGGAGGATGCAGGGGCAGTCGAAGCAGCTGCAGGCCACTGCGTAGACCTGTTGGTTCTCATGGAGCGGGAGGAGTCAAATACGGTGCCTAGGTACCTAGAGCTGGGGGTGGGGCTTCTGAAGCTGTTGTGCCACCAGGTGATACCACATGCTGATGGTTTTGTTATGAGGATGAGGATTTATGTCTCCTCTGTGCATAGTCCTCCCCAGCTGTTGATCATCCATGTTGCAATTGACAGCAATCCTTCCTGGAAGCCCAGTTTGGTGTGTGTGTGTATTGTTGAGGGAGAATATGAGCTTTGTGTCCGTGTAGGTGATGATGTTTAATGGTATCCTCAATCTTGCACCAGTTCTTCTCCATTTGTCAGCAGATGCATCTGCTATCTTTGAGGTTGTTTGTGACCGAGGTGGCATTTATTGCACACTGTATGTTGCAGTTGCATTGTGAGGCAAGTGTGTATGCACAGTTGAAGACAGATGTCTAAACGTGCGATCTAGTGCCATTGGTGACAACTGCAGTGTTGTGGGTGTTGCTGTTGATAGGGGTGTATAGCATCTCCTCGTTGACTGAGCTCCATTAACTTTGTGTGGTTCCGTATGTGGTCTAAGCTGGCTTTGGGTTGACCGACAAGAAAGTGTATGCATTTGTGGTCACTACATGTGCGTTTAGTGGGGTTAAAGAACTGGACGAAGTTCACACATGCAAAGAAGATGTCAAAGGTGTGCCCTGCCTTGTTGCTCAGTGTAGTGAAGATTTGGGACAGTATGATGTCATCAAACATGTCCCAGATTGTAATGGATTATGAGTAATAGTGGTATGTGAGTTGGAGGCTCCACTCAGAAATGAGTACCTAGTCCAGGGAGTGCACGGTGGGGCGTCTGATGATGTTAATGGTATGGGTGAAGCATTCCTGACTTCAGTGGACCATGCAGGCCAGGGGGCTGCTGAGTATTGCTTTTTGGCAGTTCTGGACATGAAACTACACGTGTTGTGCGGTGAGGCAGGTCAGGTGGCAGTGACAGCATCAGAACTGAACGTGATCCATGTCTGGTGTGGCCTATTGCCAGTTAAAGGTTCTCATGGCATTGACTGTGAGGAGTGTGGATGAGTGCTATCTCTAGACGGTAGGAGAGCCAGGGTGCCTGGTGGTGTTTGTGTTAGGCCTGCAGTGCAGATATGCGCAAATGGCCTTAACATTGTTGCACAGTAGGAGTGCCAGTGATGCAACTGTGCAGCACACACAATAAAATTGGCTCGGGCTGAGGATCAACTGTGAGGCAACGTAATTAGCATTGATGCTGGTAAACAGTCATAAGCGACACATGGCTAACATGAAATCCAACATAGCACAATTCACACACCACAAACCATCAATACTAATAACACAGCCTGCATAACCAATAAATATTGGTTATTGTGACGATACAGACTCTGTGGATGCCCCCTCGGGGCACTTTTCCCCTCATTGCTCTCCCATTCTGTGTTTGCAAAACGACAATGAAGACTGCGGCCCCTTTAAGTCCTATGCCTGGGCCACTCCGCTGGGGGAGTCACGTGGTTCCAGCGTTCTAAATAAGGAAGACGCCGAGGAAGAATGTCGTCGTACATGGGGACCACGGATCGGAAGCCAAGAGGAGACACCGGTGAGGACTTTCTTCATTTCACCGTCGGAGAACGGAGGGACGGAGCCTGACACCGGGAAGAGGACAACAACAGCCGAAGCCACCTGCGATGCCGAGGAGCTGAGCACCGGAACAGAAGGGCAGCCAGACCCTACCTGGCAACGCGAGTACGCCGGCCACGGCCACCGGGGGTCGTGGCTGCACAAGGTACGAGACAAACTTCAACTCTCTTGGGGTCGGGGACCGGAGGACGGGAAAGGAGGGGGGAAACCGGGTGGAACCGAATAATTGGTGTTGACACTGTGCATAGAGGACGGGGCACAAAACGTCCGTTTAAAGAACTGCACGCACACTGGTGAATGTTCTGGTGAAGAGCTTCCCCCACTTCCCCCACTTCCCTTGCTTCCTGCGCAGCTATAATGCGTAAAACCCCCATATCTGACAAGAGTTCTTGTTTCTGTTTTGTTTCACGGTATCCAAGGAGGTCTGTCAAGCCTGAAGACCGGGGAACTCCGCTTTGGGTGAAAACCTGAGGAGGAGAACAGAGTGGGACCAAGTTGTATTCCTACCTCCATATTTTGCTTTGGACTCGAACTACATCTCCCAGAACTCCCCTGTTTAGCTTGGATTTGAACTACTTCTCCCTGACTTACCTTGTTTATTTGGAAACATATACTCTTTTGACTCTGAATAAATCCTGACATTATAAGGCATCTCATTTGTCTTGGTCTGCTTCTACACTGCGCTACAGTTATGCAGGCTGTATTATTAGTGTTGGTGGTTTTATGGTGTGTGAATTGTGCTATGTTGGATTTCATATTAGCCATGTGTCACTTATGACTGCGTACCAGCATATGGACACATCTCTCCATGACACTACTCTGAAACCCCACCACCCAGGCACAGAGGAAGTATAATGCGGCCACAGAAGCACCCGGTCCATTGTGGAGTGCGGTATGCAGTCATAATATTGAGTAAAAAATATTGAATGGGCAAAATATTCAATAAAAAATATAGAATGGGCAAAATATCGAATGGACATGATATAGACTACAAAAATATAGAACAGAATAGCAGTAATATCGAATCTAGAATATAGAATGGACACAATATCGAATGGACAGAATATAGACAACAAAAATATCGAATTTGAGGTAAGTAAGTTAATATCGATTTTTTAATATCTCATTTTTTAAAGTGGGTTTTTATGTTAGTATATGTGCGAAAAGTGTATATTAATTTTATAATTTTTAAAGTAATTCATTTTATGGTATTTAATTTTGCGCAATATAATTCTGTAGCGGGTTGTGGGTTTATAGGGGAATAGCGTGGGAAGTAATTTAATTATAATTAATTAAATATTTTAATTTATTTATTGGTTTTTAATTTGAATTGATTGTTAATTAATTTTTAATTTTTAATTAATTAAAATATAATTAGTAATTTATTTTTATTAATTGTTTAATTGATAATTATGGTAATTTGATTATTATTTTTTCTGTAGCAGGTTGTGGGTTTATAGGGGAATTGGATGGGAAGTAATTTAATTGTAAAAAATTGGTATTTATTTTGAATTAATTGTTAATTTTTTAAAGAATATTTCTTTATTTTAGGTCCTGAAGAATCGCCGGTTACTATACATAGGCGAGAAACATGTCAAACAATCAGAGCACACACTAAACCTAGACTCAGAATTGAAAACATTATATTCCAGCGAGTACTGGTTAGTAATTCGTTTTTAATTAGAGCAGGGGACCCCCAGAATAAACTGGATCCTGGTACTCCTAGCTTTATTTTAATTCACTTACCACGTCTACGCTATTCTGGCCGCACACCCACACTTCACCTGACGTCAGTTGGATTGAAGATCTCCGCCAAAGTGCCCCTCTTTGAGGTGTCGCCAGTTGGGTATTGCACCGCCGACCCAACGAGGAGCATGCCCAGATGATGAAACATGACACCTGCAATGGTGTGTGAGGGCATTACATCCAACAAAATGGATGTCCAACTGAAGGTTCCAACGAGACCCTACAACATCCCCTACCACTGGTGTAATTAGTACATTCCTTTACTTTGAGGAACAGCTCAGCTCCGTTTGTATTACATACGATTGCAGGGCACCTGCTGTAGCTGGCCCTTCCACTTCTTATGAGTGGTAATCACCCTCCCCTTAAAAAGCTCTCCCTCTTGTTGTAAACAATACTCTGCAAACTCAAGACAATACAGAACACTGCCGCCAGACCGGTCCTCGGCATCCCCTGGCACAAATACATCAGCCAACACCTACAATGACTCCACCAGTTCACAGAGGAGACAATAGTCAGCTTCAACATCCTCATCTCACGCCTACAAATGCTTACACAACAACAGACACAAATACCTCAATCACAGATTCAACCTCCACATGCCCAAAAATAAACTACAATTCACAAAACTCTCACTGGCCAAAACCTCTTGAATCCACAAAGTCTGAGCATGCTGAAGATCCTTCTCTCACATTGCAGCCAAGACCTGGACCGAGCTACTGGCAGACATCAGACATGCACCCTAAAAACCTTCACGAAGCCCCTGAAGAGCTGGTTCTTAGGTCAACAGATCTGTGCCCCCACGCCTCGTGACTTCCAAGGGCAAGTAGCACTCTTACAATTCCCCAGATTGAATGATTGATTTGTCATGAAATATGCAATGATGGTGTCACCTGGGGTAAAATTTGCAATTTAGGGTGTCATGTGTTTTGAAATATGATATTTAGATATTTAGGGTGTACATCTGTGTATGAACTTGCTCTTACCTTGCAGATCTGGCTACTAAAACAAAAACGCAATGCTATTTTCAAACGCCTGATGGAAAAATACATTGCTCAACACATTGTACAATACAAAATATTACTCATGAGCCTATTTGCGTGCAGATTTTCACCGCTTACTCAAAAACGGGCAACAAATAGACAGGAAGTGATGTCTGCATGCTTTCTGTCTACTGAAGTAGCGTTTTGCACTTTCACTTTCTCTTTTGAGCATATTGCTGGTGATTGTGGAGAGTGTTGGAGGTGTTTGGTGGTGTGTGCTGCAGTTTTGAGATTTGGAGAGTGTTGCTGTGTCCTGTGTCCTGTTGATAGTGTCTGTGAAGTTTTGTGAACTGATTTTTTGTGTTTTGTTGTCTCATTGTACTCAATCTTGTCGGGGTTTGTGTTGTGGTAGTTAACTTTTTTTGTTGTTATTAGGGATATTTTAGAGGGTTCTTTTTTTGGCTGTGGGGTCACAGGTGTGCAGGGAGATGCCTGCTGAAGGCAGGTCGCTCAGGATGTCCGAGTACACCTTGGGGGACTTCCTGTGGATGATAACATTCTACCTGCCCTTGATGTTGGAGAGGGGAGGCCGTATCCTTCAAGGATACAACGTACATGTGCAGAAGATGAGGTGGGAGCGTGTGTGGGTGCAGATGCTCCAGTTCTTTGGAGTAGACCGTACCAGTCGCCAGTGGAAGCACCGCTGGCAGAATCACCTGGCCCATGAAGATGACCTTCTGGACTATGTGGGTGCCATGACTGGCCTATAGGGTGGTAAGTACAAACTCCACATTTAATTGTGAATGCTTCTATGAAAAAACATTATGACGTGTGTGGCACTGGTGCCAAAGTAAAAAAAAAATTGCTGAGTGAGGTGGGACATGTAATGCATTCACACATAATATTGGCACATCTGAGACACAACGCTGCATCATATTGACAAGCATACAGGGCTAGTCAGTGTCACCCACTGCGCTAGAGCAACACTGGCACACCTGTGCAAAATGTGCATGCAGGCAGAAGATTGTTTGTGTATGGCAGGGTGAATGTACATGAACTATCCGAGGAATTGTTTATGTGAGCTGTGTGCTGGCCAAAAGGTAGTGTTGAAATGCTGTCTTCAAGAATTGTGGTACGTTAGCTACGCTGCCCTGTGAACATAGTCACTGCGTGACAATGTATTTTATATTAACAAATGGTCAAAACAAATCTGACATCTTCAGATTGTCATACACCAACAACCTCTGTGAAACTGCCTTGTGCGATCTGCTGCAATGCAATCTTACAAAGAGCATGTATAACATCATAATGCATGTAGTAATGGTGCCCTGTGGATGTCTCACAATACTTTTATGTGCATGTTAGTTAGCATTACAGTCTGGTTTGTCCCAACTCAGCATTCATTGGTCTGGACATCATATATTGGCATAGAGCAGTGTCATGGATATCTGGGTCAAATGATCAACATTCTAATATGCAGTATGGGTGTTTATCACATGTCCCCTGCCTATATTGCAGTGATGTATTGTGGAAGTCAGACGTGTGCACAAATCAGTAAGTGAAGTTTGAGCAATGCATTGGTCTCACAGTTGTAACTTTGCCCATCCCCAGTCAGTGATACACATTGTAAATAAGGTGCAAATAATCGAGACCCGATCGCCAACACAAAGTCACTTTCATTGAAGTTGTGTTGTCATTAGGGGCCTAGCATCATGCCCGAGGCAGCGTTAATACACTTCACGTGTAATAACGCTTCCTTGTTAATAAGGAACCCTTTCACCCTGTGTTTAGCATGAAAGGGGCGTGCAGTGGGTGTTGTGGTTGACGTTCCACAGCAACACCCATTGTATTTGATGCTGCCCCCTATGTACACGTGTAGCGTTCATAGATGGCAGCACACAATTTCACACAAGTGACATCTTGGTCGTAATCTGACTAAATGAGGATGAATACTATTTTACTCATCATTTTAGCTTTTTACATGTGAGCTGCCTTGTGCAGCACACATTGAAAAAGCAAAATGGCATGGTTTGTATAATTAGAGGACAGTGGCCCTTCCAGTACATACAGAAAATTTTTTGAATATTCCATATTGTGTCTTCCTATGTGCTGCATGAAACAGCACACATAAAAGTTACAACATGGTATTCTAAGATTGATTATGTGCATGAAGGGGCACCTCCTTGTAAACAAACAAACCTCCCCTGCACACACACACACCCTTGCACCCTTGCACTCTGGTGCAAGGGTGCCTACGTAGGCTCAAAGTTGTGAGACTTAGCACGATTGCAAGTGGAAAAGCAAGTCTGCACCACGTCCTGGGTAAAATGGCGCAGACGTGCGTTTCCAAAGGGCCAGGGAGAGGCGTTAAGCTGAGGAGGCTAATGCCTGTCTCTGCCACTTGCTTGTCAATATGCCCCTAGGTCTATGGGTACTGTCACCACAGCACATGCCTGTGGATTGCAGAGCATACTGATAGGACAGGAGACTTGTAAGTGGGGTTGCTGATGACTATCAGAGGACATAGAATGCATGTACACCCTTGCCTGAGATGACTGTGCAAGTGTGCCCGATGCACAAGGAGGCAGTGCTTTTCAGTACATAAGTGCTCAGACACAGTTCGGCACTGTGAATTTGTAGGTATGCTGCATGCCATCGTAAGAGAAGTGGCAGTGTGTATCTTTGAGCCAAGCATATCAATGGCACGTTTTCCAAACACACAGCAAAGGTGGCTCGATGAATCTCATTGGCATGTTTGGCCACTGCAATGGTGTTGACAAGCTGTCTCCTTGAGGCCATTCCCTGATTGAATCTGGATGAGGTGTGGGAACTCCTCTGTCCCAATTGGTATCATTACTGTGCATGCATTTACCACGCATGCTTTAGCTCTGCCTTCATTGCTGTGCCATTTATTTCATAATGCAGGGCTCTCCAATGCTATCTGTGAAAAAGCATTACCCCTAACAACACTATGTGCATCATGACTCCAGGGTGCCATTACAATGGGGAATGCATTGTGACTGTTTATGTTGTAAAGGCCTGCGTATTTTGATTCAATATGAAGTTAGCTTAGCGGATCCAACAGATGCATGAGTGAGTGAAAATTTAGAGGAAAGGATGTTCCCTCCTCTCTGCGACAACACTTCACATATTGTGTAGTAGTGTTGGAGAGAAGGACAGTGCATCATATATAAGTCAGCGTTCAGCCACACAATGGGTTTCAATGTGTGCTGCATGATGCAGCATAGTTAAAAGTGTGAGTAGGGCTGTCCCAGAATTGCTCCAGGGCAGGTAGGGTAACCTTCCAAAACATTTACAAGCCCCCCGGCACACAGACACCCTTTCACTCTTGTGCAGGAAGGCCTGGGTTGGCTCTGACTTGATGAACTGCACAAAGTTGCTGGGGGACACACAGGCCTGCACATGGACATTGTACATATCATGCAGCACTGTGTCACAGGAGAGGATGAGGGTGGTGTTACACACGGAGGGCTAATGCCTCTCTCCTCCGATTGCTTGTACATGTCACCCTCAGTCCGGGTAAGTCATGGCATCATCGTTTGACACTGTCAGTCATCATCATCATCATCATACTTTATTCAGTCATTTATACAAAAGACCATCAAAGTATACACAGATAAAAACACAAATATATATACAATTAAAATAGTATTAAACCATTTGGAGCGCAAGTGCAAATGACACCCCAGAACAAGATAAAACAACATAAAAATTCACTCTACATAGTCAAGCTAATAGAGTACTATACAGTCTTCCAATCTCTTAAAATACTAGACAATGTATACCAACATGATTTTTAAGATACGTGTACAACGTATGATAAAAAAAGTTTAGAAATGACTTTGTTACTATAATAGAAACTTTTTACGGATCAACCTGAAAGAAAATAGAAAAGGACTAAGAGAAAAAACTTTTGGCCCTGATGTATCTAATTTTAAGATCCTGAATGCAATCTGGTGCTGCCTAGCTTCCAAATTGAGACATAATGGTCTAATCCATTTCCTGCGCAACTGCCTATACTTTGTACAAAAAAACAAGATATGTTCTTCAGATTCATGAACCTCATGGGAATCAGGACAAAGATCTAAAACCAGGTCAGTTGCCTCTTTCCGCGGAAAATTTCAGTAGCAGGTTGCCATATCTAAATCTAATATAGAAGCTCTTGGGTGTAATCAGATCAAGGAAAGGCTCAAACAAAAAACTTATTTTAACATTTAAAAAGTTGGATGTTAACTGTCCACTTCTTTGGGTATTGGTATATAGCCCCCCTATAGCGCTCCAGTACGTGGCTTTAAGAGTCAGAATATCGCTTTAGATGGCCTTTTCTGGGTGCTCCCACAAGACCGTCAGTTTCAGTGTTTTACACCACTTGGCAATATGCTTGAACCACGGTAGTTGTTTTGCCTCATTTAGTGCTAGGACCTCCCGTAAAGAATTACAGTAGTCAATTAGTTTGCGGTGGTCCAAAGGAGCAGCCAATAGTTAAGGGTCTCAGGGCAGCTAAATCGGCTATTCTTTTTATCCCAAGACCACAAAAGGGTGGAGTGAGTGATGTTGTAATAGGTAGCGAGATAAGAGCCCTTGCGAAATTATTCTCGCAACTCAGTAGTTTATTTACCGAGTTAAATCCCCATATCTCTGCTGCGTATAAGGCACCACTTTGGGCTTTTGCTCGATAAATTTCAAGGGCCGGTGAAAGAGGTTGGGGATATGATTGTTTCAGCTGATATTTCCAGCTAAGAGTCTCATTTAAACCTATGCCCAAGTAATCAAAACTTTTTACCCGCTCCAATGGTGCTTGTAGAATCTTGACCTCTCTTACGCCTCCCCGTACTTTTCCAAACACCATAAATTTAGTTTTAGTGGTGTTCAATTCCAATTCCTTCTCGTTGCAAAAGCTCAAAAATCTATCCAGTAGTGCCTGTAGACCCATAGGATTTGTAGATATTAATAAAGAGTTGTCTGCGAAGAGCAGAATGGGGACTTTTGCATCGTTCATCGAAGGGGCATTGTTCTTACAGCTCATTAAACAACTAACCACATCATTGATAAACAGGGAAAACAGTGTGGGGGCAAGAACACACCCTTGTCACACCTCCCGTTTGATCGGAAACCTCTCTGTCAATTCCCCGTTTTTCCCCCACCTGATCTGGGCATGATTGTCCTTATGCGATCTAGCAATTATGGACACCAGATTTTCCGGGGCCCCTTGTTCAAGCATGGTCTCTCACAATAAATTACACAGGACCAAATCAAAAGCGTCTCGCAGGTCCACAAATTCTACGTAGAGCCGGTGTTTCCTGTGTAGCACGTATTTCCATGCCAACAGGGAAAACTTGAAGGCTTGGTCGCATGTGCTAATTTTAGCATGGAAGCCCTACTGAGCAGGGGAGAGCACCTTATTGGCATCCATCCATTCTTGGAGCTCATCTGAAAGTTGCCTAGCAAAATTATTCTTAAGATTACCAATTAGACTGATGGGTCTATATATAATTGCAGGGGATAGAAGGATCACCCTTTTTAAAGATAGTTTTTACCTCTGCTGCCCTCCATGTTTCTGGGATGTTCCCACCAGCCAATATACTATTAGACAGAAGGTTTATGTATGGTCCTCATATCATTGGTTCGGATTTATACAGATCCCCGGTATCAGGTCGGGTCCTGGGGCTTTCCCTGCTTTTAATTTGCTGATTGTAGACAAGGTATCCTCTAAACTAAAAAATAGTAAAGAGTTATTTACTGTCTTGACAATAGCAGTGCTGTCTACAATTGGGGCATTCTGATCAGTGTGTAAGTCCGTAATGGCCACATCATCGGAATACAGGCGCGAGAAATGTTCCACCCAAACTTCTTGTTGTAAATGATGTTTATTGGAAATAGAGTTTTCCGCATTGCCCTTGAACACAATAAGACAAAACATGCGGCTATCTCTGGCATGGGCTGCTAAAACGAGATCATTCCAGTTTGTATCGGCGTGTTCGCGCTTTGCTTTACCAAGTGCTAATCTATCATTATTACGAGCTGAGATTATATCCATTCTAGAACACTCTTTTGGCTTCCTTACAATCATTGTTGAACCAATTACGGTCCTTTACACTGGCACGTTTTCCAATGCCACTCTGTTTTAAGAAAGCTGATTCTAGGGCCTTAAAAAGTTATTTGTGTACTGAGGTAACATGCGGGTCATCAATTAGATTAAAACTATCCCTGTGGCCACACAAGTTAACTAAGGAGCCCACTAGGAACTCATATATCCTAGAATATAGGTCCTGATCTGCTTGGATTTTAGGCCAACTAACTCTTCTACAATTATTAGTTGGGGTTGGCTCTGTTGATTTGGAAAAATGACAATGAACATCCCTATCTAGAGCCTTGCCTTATAATTTTAAAAGCAAAGAGTTATGGTCACTATCTGACCTTGATTCAATAATCATGCCCTTTATTAGTGGCCAGATTCTGACATCAATAAAAATATAATCTATTGTGCTTGCATAGGCACCCCTCTTAAAGGTAGCATTCGGTCCTAGGTATGATAGGGTTCTTCCGTTACAAGCCCTCAGATTCCTACCAGCAGTTAGGAAAGCAATCTGTTAATGCAACATTAGAGTAGCGTTTACAATGTTTATCAGTTACTACATTAGGAATGCCCCATAACTCGTCCTCCTCTTCAAGAGAAGTGCTTAATACAGCGGAAGGCTCAAACACAGCACTGAAATCTCCAGCAACTATACATTTTGAATTCACTTGAGAACCCTCTACTAGATCATCCAGTAAAGATACCACTATGGATTCGCTATTAGGAGGTTCTGTCCTAGCATAGACATTTAGTACAATCAGGACTAAGCCGGATGGAAATGTAAGCTGTATATCCATAATGTCAAGTGAGTTTATCGATAGTTGCTTGTGTCTGCAGGTTAAAATGTTTCTGACCAAGATTAACAGGCCGCCTCTGGCCCTACCTGACATGTTCGGTGGTCAGGCTTTCACATAGTATGAGGTGAAGCCATTGATATGCACCGTGTCAACTGCCCAGGTTTCTTGAAAAACACAAAATATCAACATTTCCTAGGCCGATGAACCATTTGGGGTCAAGGAGCTTTGAGTGTATCCCTGCTAAGTTCCATGATAATAGTTAGACTATTATTTGACCTATTTTGTTCAACAGGAACACCCTCCACAATGTCTGCTTCACCATCGACTATGTGTACGATTCCGTCCTCAGCGATCATAGTTGGCAAGTTTGTAGCTTCCTGTCCCGTATAAGAGTTACCATCCTGTGACTCATTGGGTGCAACACTGTCAATACTCGGAGAGACTACGGATGACACTACAGAGTCTAGATCAGTGATAGATACAAACTCCTGGAGTGGGCTACCAATTATAGATTTTACATTTAAGGCCCCTGTTAATGCCCCAGAGTTAATAAACCTTGAATATTCCATACTGAAATTTTGATTCGCTATGGGCAATTTACCACTTGCCTTGGCCAAATTGTCCAATCTACCACTATCTAATGGGATTAGAGGAAACCATCAATCGTTCTCGTCTAAAGCGTTGAAAATATCAAACTGGTTATTGACTGGAATTCTGCATCTAACTTGCCTCTGCCCACCCATTAAAGACTCCCCAAAAGGTGCCTGTGTCTCTCAATGATGCTTGTAGAATTATCCAAGGGGTAAAACACTAATCCCTGAATGTTCCAGTGACCAATTACCTGCCCTTTCTAAAATTGCATGGACTAGGTCAGGGGAACCAAAGGAGACTACAACACAGTCAACCTTCTCTAGACTTGTTCGAGTTCCCCACCCAACCAACCTGTCTCACCATTTTAAAATGAGAAAAAAGATGATTACGTAACCCTGTCCTCCTGTTTAGCTCAAATAGGGATTTATTTTTCAAATTGAACCAGTGTTCCGAAGTTCCCAGGGACAGTTTAGGAACGTTGGTTAATATTATCATATACGGAGTAGCTTCCGGGGGCAAATCCAGTACATTACATAGTATATGTTCCCTTCCCGGTTTTTTGAGAGTGCCTGAGTTCCTTTGAGACTGTATTTCTTCAGTGCGCATATGTTTGAGCGTGTTGGGGAGAGTTGTTTTTGGAATAATTTGGCACTGTTCTTGTGTGCTTGGGCTCTTGGTTAAGTCTGTCACTCGCTAATGGTATCATTGCTTTTAGGAGCGGCCGCTGTAATAGCTGAACCCAGGCCCAACCCAACAGTAGCCGAGTCACTTTTAGAGCTATGGGTCAGCCCAGAATACTGAACAGGCTTAGAGCAGATAGATCTATCCTGGGATAACTGTAAAGAATGAGTGTTTTTATGGTGTGACTGTTTCTGTGTATCTAAAGAAACAGCACTAGTTAATGTGTCGATTTACTTTTCCAATTTAGACAGCTTCTGTTTCAGAGGATTCAATAAAACGGAGATAACATCGCCCTATTTAGCCCAAACCCCTTCATCGACAATGTGTAACTGTGAGGGTAAAAGTGATGGAGAAAAAGAAGTGTTAACCGCAGTTGGACCATCGGTATCCTCCAAGTCATCAACAACTTCCCTTGCTGCACCTCTATGCCCTCTTTAAGACATTGGGTATGATTGTGTACTAGGACCTGGCCCTTTCCATTTTTTAGACTGAGATAGACTGCTGCCTCCTTGTATAGATTTAGTTATTTTGCTTCTAGTATGTACTTTAGATCTAACAACCATTTCACCTGTAGGTTGGGCAGTACTCGGCATAGTAACCTGAAGGGGCAAAATAAGGGTTAGAGGGACTAATGGTGGCTTGGCAGGGGGTCGAGGATTGAGGGGGATGCCCGTGGTTGTACAGCCAGAAATATTGGGTTGTAAATGTGGTAGTTGCAGTTGGGGTTGTTGGGGCACTAGAGAGAGTCTGCGCTCTGTGAGGGCAATCTCATGAATGAGGACTGATTCAGCCCTCTGGAAAAAACCATCAAGTGTGCCTATCAGCCCTTGGCCTACTAGAGGTTTCTTTTTGGTTAGTTCTTTTTTGCGCCATAGTAATGTAAGTGATATTACTTTTCCTACTTTTATACACACAACAAGTCTATGATCATCTAATACCTTATATGGCAAATCTCAGTCAAAGTGTTGGTTTCCACAGCAAGGGCTAATGTCACGTAATGGATGAATCCTGCCCAGTACACAAACCAAGTGGTGTGGCCCGGCCTCCTTCGGGCGCTGACAGGCTGCACTCATTGGCGCTTTCACATTGCAAGGGACGATGGTTGTTGGAGTCCCGCCGGTGAAGCGCAGGTGCCTCCTGCTGATGCCCCAACGGTGCTGGTAGTGCCGGTAAAGCTGCCAAAGTTCTCGGGTCCATGACAATATAATGCGCTCCCGCCGCACCCCGCGGGAGACCGCAACAGCTTTTATGCGCCACCTGCCACTGGCTGCACTCGTTGGCGCTCTCACAGCGCAAGGGACGATGGTTGTTGGAGTCCCGCCGGTGAAGCGCTGGTGCCTCCTGCTGATGCCCCTAGGGTGTTGGTAGTGCCGGTAAAGCTGCCAAAGTTCTCGGTCCGTGTCAATATAAAGCGCTCCCCGTCAGTCTCATTTGGTTGTGACAGTACATGTCCCATGCCATGCACTGTCATGTAAGTCTTCCCAGAATGTAGTCACTGATCCAAGCTTCAAAATTTTGTGGTCCACGTCACTCTCTGACTTCACATAGTTAGGCTAGAGTGTAGGCTCCATGTTTAAGTGATCTTGTATTACAGATGTGATTGGAGAACATTGACATAGTCTAAAAGACTCAAAATTTCCATTGTTGATATTTTACAGACAACATGACGCCAGCCGACCAACATGCGTTCCAGGTGAGGAAGGACCGATTCAAGTATGTAAAGAAGGTGGCAAAAGGGTACCACAACATGGCCAAGAGGGACCAGGAGGAACGGAAGAAAGGTACATGGAAGGCGGTGCCGGAGATTGCAACAACTGCCACCCAGCCCATCCCAGGCCCCTCTGGCATCAGTGGTGGATCCCAGCCCGGACAGGTGTCACATCTCCCTATGGCCACACACCCCCAAGGAACAGGCCCACCTGCAACTGGCAATCGGGTGGTGCCATTTACAGTGAGGGACAGGAGGATCCTGCATGATAACAATGTGTTCCTGGCAGAGATCTGGAGAGAAATGGCTGATCTGAACAGACATGTCACAGACATGAAATAACACTTCAGACTGCCATGATGCCTGGACATGTTGGACCCCATCCCCCTCTTCTCCCTTCCCCCAATGTTTTAGAATCTGATATTAGGTAGTGTTAGGTTAGTTCTTTTAATTGTTAGGTAGTGTAGTTTTAGCCTAAGTTATAGTTAGTGTAAGCTTTTAAGGTAGATTTTAGATATTTATTATTATGCCGTATTTGGGGATAAGTTTCCTTTTCCTTTGGGTGGGGGGGTTGATATATGTGTTGTAAAGAAAAATACAAATATATATATATATATATATATATATATATATATATATATATATATATATATATCCTGTGCACCGTCTGTCTCCCAGCTCGCACGCTCGCGCAGACCCAGCAAGCAGACTCCGGACACGGACCTCGAGGTATAAACAGCTTTATTCACGCAGAAAGAGTCACCAACGTTTCGGCTCTAACGGAGCCTTGATCACATGACAGCGTACATTTGACTGGGTACACCTTTTATAGTGAAAGCGAGTGATTAACGTAAAACACCTGTGCAAACTTGCTAATAAACATGGAAAACATACTACAATTTTTATATATATATATATATATATATATATATATATATGGTCGCCAGTAGGTAGTTATAGTTAGGATTTTTTTCAATGCAAAATCTCAACATTCTATTGGGAATAACTTTGGCGCCGGTTGAGGAATCTGCCTGAAAATTTCCTCAAATTTGCCTTGCGGCGCTTCAGTCCTTCCCTGAAAGTTTGGGGGGGCCAAGATAAAAGGGGGGTCCCAAAACGTGTTTTCCCCATGTTAATTTCCATAGGGCGGTCGACCTCACTTTTAGCCCGAACGGCTGAATGGATTTCCACCAAACTTGGCAAAATTGTAGGGACTGGTAGCCCGATGTGCCTTTGCTATGTCTCAAGATATGTGCTCCAGTGGATTTTGAGTAATTTAGGTTCAAAACAATATATATATCTATGGCCGCACTACGGTACGCGCACCGGGGAGCGCTCCGGGCACGCTACGCGACTTGCGCGCGGAAAGCTGATTGGCTCTTGGGTGTCTGTAAACATTCGAAACAGTCCGGAGCGGCCGCCATCTTGTGTCTTGGTAATATCGAGACAAAATAGGAGGCAAAAACAAAGGAAGAAATGACCATAAGGGGGCAGAGTAGACCCCCCCTGATACCCTAGGTTTGATGTGGGGGCCATAAAAGTGCCCCACGGGGCAAAAAAAAAAAAATTGATTTGCGCGCGGGGGGTTTGCGCCCGGAACGCGGACCGGGGAGCGTACCACAAGGAAAAAAGAATGACAGAGTTTTTCAAAAATGTAGCCTTTTTTTTATAAATTGGAGGTAGTTCTAAAAAGAACTGTTTTTTTTTCTTCTTTTTGTTGTTTTATATATTTTTTAATGTTTTTTGAACATTTTGTACTTTTTTTGGCTTTTATGCACTATTTTATATTTTTTTGTTATTTTAATGGGGAGAAACAAAAAACAGGGAATTCAAAATGGCTCAACTGGAGCAAAAAAAAAACAGGAAAAAATTAGGGTTTTTGGGGGCAATTGTGGTTGTCACCAGCAAGGAGGATGAGCTTTATGCTCTGTTCACCATAGGAGATGGTCTTACCACAAAAAATACATGTAATTCTGAATCCCCAAAACCGTGGTTGTATGCAAGGGATTGTCTCCCTTGTCTCTGGTCCCGATGGAGTGGGTTGCTTTCTTTTGGAGGTGGTGGTTGAAGATTGGGGAGGGTTACTGGCCAGTTCTCTCATCTCTGCAGCAGAATAGTTGTTCGGATGCTTGCGCTGCATGTGTCTAATCATGGTATTATTACCAAAAGAATATTTTTTGTTAGGGTTCCCCCTTGAAAGTTCCATGCCACAGATTAGGCAAGTCACCTTGGGTGCATTTACTTTCTTCTTGCCCTCTGGTATAGAAAAAAACTCCCATACAATGTGCTGCCTTGGCTTGTATGGGGTATTGTCTTCTTGCAGCCACCTTCCCCCCTCCTCCTCCTCCTCTTCCTCCTCCTCCTCTTCTTGACCACCAATGTAATGTTGTGGTGGTCCTCTTGGTGGTGGTGGTGGTGGTGCAGATGCTCCAGCTGCTGCTGCTACTGTAGCCATTTAAAGTACAAAATAGTTCTCAAAGATGTTCAAACAGGTCTTTCTCAGTCAAAGGACAAAGTCAAAATAAGGAAAAAAGGTGGGGTCTTTCATCATTTGGAAATAAAAACTGTCCTGAACCAATGAAAAGTGTTATTTTCAGGTCACATGACCCGGGCTTTCATCATTTGGAAACCAAAACTGTTCTGCACCAATAAAAAGTGTTATTTTCAGGTCACATGACCCGACGCGCATACGCGACGCGCCCCCGGGTGAGCCCGGGGGCGCGCCTCGGGTCGCGTCGCGTAAGCGCGTCGGATGTTTACGTTGCGTGATCGTATTCGCTCGAGTGCTTCCGGGTGCGCTTATGCCGTGCGTATCACGCGGACGCGGCTACGCGATACGTCACGATGATGTTTTCGTTCGCGGCAATAGCGCTAACGGGACGCTAACCGGTGCGCGCCCCGGGGTGCGCTGAAAAACTGCGCTTTCCAGTGCGCACACCGGGGCGCGCACCGGGAGCGCACCAAGGCAAAATTTTTTTTAAAAAAAATAGATTTTTATATAAGTATACAATAGAGGATTCATTATAAAAAATATTACATTTCAGAGGTTTGAGGCCCTATATATAGTTAGGAGCTAGCATTTAAAAAACCTATGATATTCACTGAAAAAACCATAGGTTTCACACCAGTTATAGTTAGGAATTAGCTGTTTAAAAACCTATTAAATTCACTGAAAAAACCATAGGTTTCAGACCAGTTATAGTTAGGAATTAGCATTTAAAAAACCTATGAAATTCACTGAAAAAACCATAGGTTTCACACCAGTTATAGTTAGGAATTAGCATTTAAAAAACCTATTAAATTCACTGAAAAAACCATAGGTTTCACACCAGTTATAGTTAGCATGAAGTTTTACTCGCATAAAACCATTGAAATTCCCACGTTATAGTTAGTTGGACTCACTATAACTTGCGCGTGAAATGCACTGCTGATGACATCACATATTACATCACTCATGACATGGTCAGTGACATCACTCATGACAGGGATGATGTTGGGGAGTGTGGCTTATTCCCTAGTATGCAACTCATACCATCACTGGACCATCCATTTGAATGTGTAAGTCTGGTCATGACAAGTTATTTCACCTGATGTATTGTGCCAGGATACCTTAGATTTGACCACAGTGAATTTGCATAGATGACAGGGTGGTCATTTGGATTTATGGCCTAGTCTAGGGATAGTCATTTGTGACGTTCTACATCTTTAGTGTGACTCACAGAGTTGGACTGCACATTGTTGTCCATTTACATTACAACCTAGGGAGATGGCATGAAGAGGAAATACAGTTAGCTACTGTTATCCATCATGGAGATGGATGTATGCGTGGGGTACCACAGATTCCGTCACACACCTGCATACCAGATGCTCCTGGCTCAGAGTCCATCTACATTGCACAGACCTTGGAACACTTGCTGCGTAGTGCTGGTGTGTTAGCTTCCTTTGCTCAATATCCGGCCCATGCATGATTTAGTACATTTCTGTGTCCATTGTGAACAGCACATGGAACAACAGTGTTCCTGATTCACAAAAGTCATCTGTGAGTAAATAATTACTTAACATTTTATGGTACTCACAAATGGCAGTTAGGAGTAGTGCAGTTAGGCTTACTGACTTCACTTCTCCTAAATGCCTTTGGTCACTCACTTAGGTTGTCAAGTTATGATTTTGTCCCAGCTAACATTTAGGCGCAGACACACTGTTCCGCTGCACACAAGGGGGAAATGTTGCATTGCTCCCTGTAGTGGCAGTGCCATAGGCACTTGTCCCAGCTCTTCTGCCATTGGCTCATAGTGATGCCACCCTTGAAATGTTGGCCGTGCATTTGATTATATGCTGAGGGAAGTGAACCACACATCCCTACACACATTGCCTGATACGCTCACAGTGGTCACAGCATGAGAGGGATCACATTTTTGCATGCATAGTTTTTCTACAGGGAAGGGCTGACTGATGCCTTGCACTTAGTAGTGAGTCCCTATTTGCAACTCTTCTTCACTGAGGCAGACATTGTAGTTCCAAATGTGTAAGGTGGACTTGTGCCCTTCCGTGTCTTCACCAATGTGAATATGGTGTGCAACACCTTGGGATGTGACATGCAATGTGCACCAGTACAACAGGCTTTGTCCACCCTGTAGTGTGTGAGTAGATATGCCAAGGGATATTTGTTTGCAAAAGGGGACACTACTTGTGGCATGCAACAAATGTGGACATTTTAGCAGATATGCCTTTTCCTTAAAATGGATGTAGTGCTAGGTTGGTTTATTGCTAGTTTGTTGTTTTGGAGGACTGAGGGCACAGCTAGTTCACACATACCCGGCCATCACACTGCCTATCTGTGTCAGTTAAAACATGTACATTGCTCGTATTTCAGTGTCCATACACTTTTTACAGACTTCTATACTTGATTGGTCATGGACAGCACACATCTGTGTGAGTTAAGTATTTGTATTTACATTCAAAGGATGAAGACTCGACCAATGCTTGGCATACAAGCACACATTACATAGATGCCCGTTAGAGGGCCAGACAGAGGGGCATATTATCAAGGGGGTTTATCTCCGCTTTTTTGGCTTTAAAAGCCAAGAAAGTGGAGATAAAATTATCTCCCTATTACCTAGCTGTCTCTAACACCAGTTAGCGACAGCTAGTAGGAGATAGCAACCATCTTGGGCCCCGCTTTGCATGTCAGTGAAATTTATCACTAATGACATGCAAAGTGGGCGTGCCAAGATGTTAGCGACTGAAAACAGTCGCTAACATCGCTATCTCCTATTACCAACTTTTGGAGATATTCGCTCTAAGTGCGAATATCTACAAAAGCTAACGCCTGCCCAGAGCAGTTCTTAGCCATGTTATCCAATGGTAGGTGGATAACATGGCTAAGAGCATTAGCTCGGTAATGCATGATTATCGCGGACTTTTCATCGATATTCATGCATTTCGGCCGATTTTTATCGCTTAGGAGATAAACCTTGATAATAGCAAGGCTCCTAAGCGATTAAAATCGGCGAAGCACAACGATAAAATTATTGCCGCTAACCAAGCATAGCGATAATTATTGCTTATGCTTGGTAATATGCCCCTCTGTCCTCTATCAATAATTGCATGTGTATCACCATCCCTTCTTACCTGCTCATCTTACATATAAAATAACATCTCCTACATACGTCCCATATTTCTGCAAAAAATGCATTCAAGGCGGTTTCATATAGTCCGCTCACTAGTTTGGGAGACAGAAAGTTTGCATTTTTAGACTGCAAAATCTTGAAATTGCTTGATACACTCATGCACATTGAATGCTTCCATTGTAAAATGTTTCTGTTATTACAAGGACCTCTTGGAGTGGTGTTTATTTTTTGATCGTTTGCCACCATCTGTCTTCTTTAGTGGTCTGAAGTATAGGTGTGTGTGTATACATGTACAGTGGCCATCTTGCCATGGATTTTCAAAAATCATTTGAAACACCTTTACAAGATAACCACGATGAATTTGAAATTTCTGTAAAAGATGGCCCCTATAAAGGTACACCCATATACGACAGCTATCTTGTAATGGATTTAAAAAATGTAAGAAACTCCATTACATGATGGCTATTGTGCACTTGTGTATATGCTAAAAACTAATGACATGCACAGTGGGCGTGCCAAGATGTTAGCGACTGAAAACAGTCGCTAACATCGAGATCTCCTAATACCAACTTTTGGAGATATTCGCGCTAAGCGCGAATATCTACAAAAGCTAACACCTGCCCCTGAGCAGTTCTTAGCCATGTTATCCAAAGGTAGGTGGATAACATGGCTAAGAGCATTAGCTTGGTAATGCATGAATATCGCTGACTTTTCAGCGATATTCATGCATTTCGGCCGATTTTTATCGCTTAGGAGATAAACCTTGATAATAGCAAGGTTCCTGAGCGATACAAATCGGCGCAGCTCGCCGAAAAAAATATTGCCGCTAAGTCAACATAGCGATAATTATCGCTAGTTGTTGGTAATATGCCCCAGAGTCCTTTGGTGGTAACAGCTCCAAGGGAAGAGGGAGAGTTCAGTCTGCAGGTTGATTGCATTGTCATTGGTAAGGGAAAATGTTATGGCAATCCATGTGGAGATCCAAGGTGATTGTCGGGGTACAGTGGAAGACAGTACAAGATGATTTTCTGTGGCATAATACTAAGCCTGGTACCAAGACGAAACAGGCATTTTGGCATCAATGGATGCTACCGCTTTCTCCTTAGCACAAAGCACTATCATCCTCATCTTCTTCCTCTGATCTGTCATGTGCCTCACATGTGGGTGGTGGTATAGTGTGTGCAGCACTGTGAGGCACTGACACATCAGGTGGCGGAGCAGAGGATGTAGAAGCAGCAGCAGTATTCTTTGGTGCCAGACCTTGGGGCAGCAATGAAGTGATGAGCAGGTTCAGAGCATGATATATTCCAGCTACATCACACTGGTGTGCTGCACTGGCAGCCGGATGTATGACATTACAACGCATGCTTTTACCACGCATGCTTTTACATTGCAAGTTTTACAACGCATGCCTTTACAATGCATAGGGTTGAGGGGTGCTGGATAGTGAATAGTTTAATTTACTATTCCAACTCCAGTCCCCGTGGATAGTAGGGAAGGTGTTGGATAGTAAATTAAATCTATTCCCTATCCTAGAGCGCCCTCCAGCGCAATGCGTTGTAATGGTTTGCGTTGTAAAAGTTGCAATGTAATGGCACTGCGTGGTAAAAGTTGCGTTGTAAAGGATGTTTCCCCTGGCAGCTATATCTTGTGCCTGCATCCGCTCCATGCTCTCCATTATCCGGTGGATATTGCCCAAATCCTGGCTGACATTTCTGGAGCCACTCTGACCAGACAGTTGTTGTTGTCTCAGAATCATGACTCCAGCAATGTCAGCCATGGACTGTTGGAGAGCATTGAGCGGGCTGTGGGCATCTGTGATTTTCTGTATGTGGTCCCGCATGGGACTCAGACATCCACGTCTGGCCTCAAGTTTGTCTGCTAGCATCTCAAACCCCACCCACACCTGTTCAGCCATCTCCCACTGGACCTCAAACACACGGTGTTGGATGACCAGATGTGGGTCCTCGATGTCCTGAGAGCCAGCTGTGGTGGGAGGTGCTTGCTGCTGGTTGGTTTGTGCAGGGGGTGGGGTTGCTGGAATGCTGCTGGGTTGCCCTGCTCATGGAAGTGGGATGCCAAAGGAGTCTAGCATATTTTGAAGTTCCTCCTGATCTATGGTGGGGTAATCATCCTCGTCATCAGTGAAGGTTGGGCCAGTCTGCTGTCCATGAGGTGATGGCTTTCCCTCTGCAAAGTGATAGGGGAATACAGTTCAACAGTGTATGATCATGCATTGTATGACTTTTCAAGCAGACTGCAGGACAGGGTACATTCAGACAGTTTTAGAGGAGATGCCTATTTGTTGCAGGATATTAATAATTTGAAGGACATCACAGATGTGATGTTGTTGTATGTTGTCATCTCACAGTTTACAGCTATGACGAATGTGATTGTACAATTGTTACACTCAAGCAGCACCAGTTGTGTCCTATGTTCATTTGTGTGAGTAATGCAGTTTGTACCACATAGTAGTCAATCAAATGTCTTGTTTACGTTAGGGGTTGATATGTACACGAGGATGTGTCAGAGTGTGACCTGCTCCTTTAAGGATGTTGTCCACACTAAGGGGCCGATTATGATGGCGGACGGACCTGAGTCCGTCCGCCACCATAGAGTAGGAGGGACCGTCCGCAGGGGTTGCGGCGGTCCCTCCGTGCACATTAGGATGTGACCGCCACCCTGGCGGTCACATCCTGTATTTTTATCATTGTGGAGGGTGCTGCTTGAAGCAGCACCCGCCGCAATCATAAAAATGCAGGCAAATGCAGGGGGGTACCATAGGTACCCCCCATGTGCACCCCCCACCCCCCCTTCACCCCTGGGGGCCCGCAACGGGCCCCCAAACACAAATCCGTATGCCTTTACACGGCAGAAATGCCGCCGTGTAAAGGCATCTTTCCGCAGACATCCTAATATGGCTGGCGGTGTCTGATAGACACCGCCAGCCATGTTAAAGCTTTTCCGCCGCGGTCGGAAGGCGACCGTGGCGGAAAAGCTGCGGACTGAAAAACGATCCCCCAGCCATCCTAATCTGGCGGGGGGTCTTTTTCAGTCCGCAGCGGTTTTCCCGCATCCTCGGGGCCGGAGGTGGCTTCCGCCGGCCCAGAGGATGCGGGAAAACCGCAATCGTAATCAGGCCCTAAGCAACCTCAGTGAGGTGGCCTGCACCATGGTAATATGTTGGGCCTGCAGGCATGCTATTCATCATGCACTGTCACTTGCCTGGTAAATGTGTCTCATGGACATGCAACATTGCAGGGTACTGCACATGTGCATGTGTTTTGTGCAAGATGAGTTATGTGTGAGGAGGGCCCCCTTTGGGCACATTGGTACTGAGAGCCTACTTGCTGTTTCAACATGTGCTGCACTATGTGGTACACATGGACTCCCAGGGAGATTTGTCTATTGTGATTTGACTTGTTTTCTCTTGCATGCATTGCTTTCTGGCCTCCTGTTGGCTTACCCATTGTGAGTATTGTGCAACATGAGTTTCTATTGTTGTTGCTGTTTGAACAGACTGTGTCAACACCCATTGCACTCAAGGCTGACCCCACGTGTGGTGTGTAAGTGGTCAGTTATCTGATGTATGTGCATTACATGGTGCCTATTTATAGTGCTCAGCCTTGTCACCGCCACCCTCTCAAGAGATGCAAACGGCAGGGTGATGTGTGTTTGTGTGTGTGCCACACAGCTGCTGACATGGATGATACATGCTGGCCTGGAGCTGTTATTGAGTGCCTAGCTTAGCATGTGCGTGATAACTACCTGACTGCATATTTTTTCACTGACACATTTGACTTACCAAACAGTTAAGTTTAATTGCACATGATGGTGTAATGGGCAATTCATATCAGTACTTATGTGTATTGCTGTTTTCTGTATGGCAGATGTGTAAACTTGGGTGTGGAGGAGTGCAATTTGACTAAATGGTTGAAGGTGGCATTTGGGCCTTTGTCATTAATTATGACAACTTTTCTATCCTTGCTTGTTATCATACTTTGGTTGTCATACTGCTTTACAGGCACATCGTGGTTCTGTGAGTATGTCACACAGACAAGGAATGCAAGACATATTTGTGTTACAGATTCCTGATCTGCATTGTCCACATACTATGGTGTTGTAGGCATAGCCCCCCCTGCTCATTGTATTCCATCACCCTTTGAGTGATGTGTGCTCTTTGTGTGCATTTATGGATGTACATCTTTTATCCCCCAGCCTACATGGTTACTTTGTTGTTCTATTGAATGTGTTTGTGGTATGCAGAATCTCTAGTTGCTTCCCCACTTGGTGTAGAAAGGACTGCATCTCATGATCAGCCAAGGGGGCATATTGCCTAGAAATGCAGAAGGATGTCAGAAATTCCCCTTTGCCTAATCACCACACATGTCCAATTCATCTGCACATGGCCACATCTCTCTGATGGAAAAATGAGGATGCACTGTGAATGTGACTGAGCATGTGCACCGGTAGGCATGCCACCACCGTTGTCAGCACACCTGCAACTTTGTGCACGTGTGTCTGAATTGTGTGCAGGAATGTGCATGTTCATATAGGTGGACTTTATTGCACATACACAACCTTGCACACAACTGAGACACACATGCACAATGTTACAGGTGTGCTGACATTGGTGGTGGTATGCCTCTTTGTGCACATGATCAGTCACATTCACAGTGCATCCTCATTTTTGAAACAGGGGGAGATGCGTCCTTGTGCAGCCGATCTCCATATGCTTGGTGATGAGGCAATGGGGCCATTTTGCCATCCTGTCACATGTCAGGTTAATGTGCCACTTTGCCATTTGCTGTAGGATTTATTTAGTGGTCTGATGTTGATCTTGGACTGTGTTGGGCTTACTTTCCTGTGCACATTTCCAAGTCTGTGTGCACCAATATGTGTCTTCCAATGTATTGTTGAGTTGGGTGACATGTGTCTATGCCACCATGGGCAAGGGTATCCGGAACATGGTCCACAGTAATTGTGAGTGTGCACTGCAATATATTTAATTGTACATGAGTGCCATTGGCCCATCCACCACCATCCCGCCAGTCCCTAGTTGTTGCTCACTCTCTTGTTGTTGTGTTTGGCCACGTTCAGCAGTGTCCTGGCCCGCAACTCCAACCACCGTCTCCTAACTGATGACTCAGGACACCTGCTCATCCAACTCATACAGCTTTTCCTGTGCTGCTGGACTCCCACCTCCAGTCTGCTTTGCTGCTTTCAGGTTGGCTGCTAGTTTCTCCTTGGTTTTGCTCTTGGTATCATGCCAGCCCTTCTTGCAGTCGGTCCACTGTCCTCCTCCTATCTCCGCCGGCATTCACCTTGGGCACAGTGTCCTTTCATATTTCTTTTTTTCTTGCCAATGCCCTGTGGAGGTAACAAACAGTTATTGTTGGTGTTCAGTCACCGCCACAATCAGGACCTGGTTTTCCTGATGGCTGAACTTGGGATTCCTCTTCCTCTTGGCCTTCACATGGGTCTCTGGCTGCTCTTCCAGTGTATTTGTGGGGTTGTTTGTGGCCTCTGCACTGGTTCCAGCACCATCCACGGCTCCTCTGCTATTTATTCTGCTTAGCGGGCCTTTTGTAGTGCATTTTCGCACTGAGCGTGAGAAATGCAGGCCTGTTGCCAATTAGCAATCGGATTCTGTCGCTCATTGGCCATTGCCACTTTTTTTACAATAGCGTGAGATTTTTTATCGCTGTCGCGCTAAATCTATTGACATCCATTACCACTGGAAAAGGAAGCTATCGCCTTTTAGCGGCGTGTTGCTAATACGCCGCTAATACGGCGATAGATTCCGGCGATCAGCGGCGATAAAAAAACTCATGCTAAAAGCAAATTGCGATAAATATCGCAATTTGTTGGTAACATCCCCCATAGACTCCATTACTTATTTGAGACGTGCGGTCTTAAATTTTGGGTAGTTCAGCTGTTTCTGGTTAGCCCCATAGACTTGTAATACCCGTTGGCTTAGGGACGCTTTATCTTCCAGTGGGTGGTACCTCTTCTTGGTGGACCCATAGGTTCCCAATTTTTGGCGACTGCATCTTTGCTTGAATGTTTATTGAAAAGACAGAAAGCGTTAGTTGAATGTTTCACCATGTTAAGATTTGTTTAGAGCTTATCTTATTTTGATGAGGTTAATTCCTTTAGTTTAGGACTGTGCTGTTTATTGGGTGAGGATTTTTGTTAGTATGGTGTATGGTATTTCACACTTTTGAGATGGGTGTTATTTATCACTAGCGACTCAACTAATTACTGCTGGTATTTCAACAAACTATTCTGATGTTCTACTTTAATACTGACGTTTTAAAATCGATCTGCACACCGACTCCATAATATCGAATATCAACATGCCATCACGGTAAAAAGATGTAGAGTTATGCCTAGTACATCCATACTTCCTTATGTAAGTATACCTAGATGATATGTTGATAATAGGTGTTGTGTAGTCGAACTTTGAGCAGGTTGACATTACTGAACACTATATTTTGGCATAAAACCCCCATTCCATAAAATCAAAGCAAAAATCAAGTAGATTCGGGAAGCGTCTGATGGATTTAAACTATGTGTCTTTCAGTGCAACCTTTCGAAACTTAATTTGCAATACTTTATGTCGGATTAATACAATGTGCTTGAGTTCCATTTTTCGTCAGTCCGTAAAAACATCAGAACCAGACATTTTCTTTAAGCCTCAGACACCTGTTCTGCTTAATTGTACTCTGCCGTTTCACCTTTCACCGTTTGTAAAACAAAGTAAGTTGAATCCTACTTAAGGCCATTCTGCCGAAGGCAAAACGACTCGAGAGAAAAAAAAATTGGGCTATCTGACTGTTGAAATAGTACTAATACTACGTTATGTTTGATTTAATGTTAAGTTTAGATGGCTGCAGGCTATTGCAGTACTAGAAGATTCTCTGAAAGTTCAGTCGCTAATTGCATGCAAGTCTGCAAATGTCTGCCATAAAGGCCATAGTGAAATCCATTAGAAACTGCGACAGAAGGGGAGCAGCAGCTGCGTGGCCCCCAGTGCCTACCCAGACCAGTTATTTATGTCTGCCAGAGCAAACATGACCAGCAGCATTCATTATGTTTCTAGAGGGCAAGGGGAGGAAACAAATATTACAGAGAGCTTAAGGCTTTTAATACTGGCTATTTTGAACTCTGTAATTTCACTGACAAATAACTAAACAGTTTTTTACAAATTAAAACCATTCTTTTGGTTACTATGTGTGAGCCTGTCCTCTAGCCGGCTGTAAAATAATTCCTATTTTACATATATGTATTATGCAGTGCTTCATTTATGACGGTGACTACAGAGGGGGGCCGCAGTGCACATTTTCAGGAACTGGGAATGTGTTTTTTTCATTAGACTTTGATGCAGAGCAAGAGAGAGAAAGGCAAAACACGGAGAAAAGATGAGGAAACAAAATATAGGAAAAAAATCACAAAGAGAGAAAGCAGGGACAAAAAAACACAGAAGCAATACTAAGAGGAGGGTAGTAGAAGAGAGAGGCATATAATGGAATCAAGAATAGCCTGGTTATTCTGGAACCCTGGCATTCAGAAGCACCTACAGTGGGCTCATAAGAAACAAATTGGTCACCTGCAATTAATATTATGATTTTTTTAAATGAATAACTGATCATACTCCTGCCAACACAAACAAAAATATTGCGGTGGCTCAGAAGAGCGACATCCTAATATCACCAAAACACAAGAGTATACTCTTGTTTGAAATTATGAACCTCGTTTAAGTGGATTAACGTCAAATTAAGTATTTTTAGTAAGATTTTGGGAGCACAGTGCATGGGTAACATATAGTGGTTGTGATATGCAAAACATGTAAAAATTATAGCTGTTTAATTATTGGGTCTTTATTACATTGTTTCTAATATCGACAAACCATCCCAGGCAATCTAGATAATTAGCAGAGTGGAAATTAACTGCTGAATTCTTCATAATAGTATAAACTGTTGTCAGGTTCAATAATAATATTTTGAATAAAAGTAATGCCCTGGCCCTTTTTGCAGGGTTATCCCTAAACGTTTTACCTTCCTCCTGTGTTTTTCAGATTTCTTTTTTGCTGGCTTTTGACCTCCGGACACTTTACCACTGCTGATTAGTGCTAAAGTACAAGTGCTCCCTGTGTAAATTGTGATTGTGATTGTTATTCAGAATTGGCATATTTGATTTAATTGTAAGTCCTTAGTAAATTTCACCAGGTGCTAGGGCCTGTAACTTAAATGCTACTGGTGGGCTTGCAGCACCGGTTGTGCCACCCACCTCAGTAGCCCTACAACCATGTCTTAGATCTGCCACTGCAGTGTCTGTGTGGGCCGATTTAAACTGCCAATTTGGCCTGGCAGGTGCACCCACTTGCCAGGCTCTAACCTTCCCTTTTACATGTAAGGCACTCCTAAGGTAGGCCCAATATAGCCCCATGGGCACGGTAGAGTGTATGTGAAAGATAGGACAGCAACTGGTGTGTTTTACATGTCCTGATAGTGAAATACTGCTAATTTTGTTTTTCAATATTGCAAGGCCTATATCTCCCATAGGTTATCATTGCATCTACATTGTAATATCTTACAAGTATAACTTTCAATTGGGAAGAGACAGAGATTTGGAATTTGGGTTCTCTGAACTCATGATTTACAAACATATATTGCAGTGAAGTTGGTTTTTAAATTGAGTGTTCGAAAATGCCCCTTCTAGAAATCTCTCTCAATCTGTCTAAGATTGAGAGATATGTAATTGTACTATCTTCTTTATAGATGCATTTCTGACCAAAGGACAGGTAACATGGATATTACATTCTGTTTATCTTCTACATACCTCCTAAGACAGTATACCATTTGAAATAGTTTCTTCAAAACTTTCATTTCTCTCTTATCCCTTTAGAAATTGTTTGGCAAACTAAGAGCCATTACACACAGGTCACCATTGTGCTTTCACTCGTTAGGTAAGCCATGATTTGAAATGAGTAGGGTTATAAGTATTCACATTGTGATATATAGACATGTATTAGCTTCCTTATTTTCTTTTTTCCTTTTCAGACCCCCGACGAAGGGGCCGTTGCCCCGAAATGCATTGGTTTTTTTTCTTTCCTTTGTATTTGCTTTATGATTGCATATTGCACCTGTGTTTTGATAAAATGTGATCTTTGTTTATTATAATTTAACCATTGAATAACGAAGTTTGTAACCTTTATGATTGGAAAACACTGATTCAAGTAAATCATGAGTACATTGAGATGTTTGTTTAAATAAAAGGTTTAAACTAAACCGATTGAGATAAAACTTAACGAATAACCTTTTTGTTGTGCGCACCGGAGTCCTAGTGACTCTCTGACACTAGGCCATATGCATTCCTTCTAGAAAATGGGCATGTTCTTGCTTTGCCATTCTGTGCCTCTGCCTGCTAATGGAATTCCCTTCTGAGGGAGGTGGTCAGTTAGGCTTTTTGTGAATTCACTCTTGACAGAGGGAGCTGAGGTGTGCCCTGCATATTCTGTTGTCCCATCACCAGCTTGATGGGTCTTTCTGAGCTAGAGTGGTTGGAGGAATTGTCATTGACACCTGAATAGGGCTGTTCCTGTCCTTTCACAAAGCTGTCTCCACCCCCCTGTATTGTGTCTGAGTCAGGTCAGGCAAAAGCAGGGTCTTGCACACTACAAAGACTTTCCTTTGAAGTTTGACTACTTCAAAGGGAGAAAATGGTATAAGTACTGGAGCTGCGATGCCAAAAGTTCAGAATAGTTCTGGACTAAGAGGAGATTTTGCCAAGAAGATGAGCTGGAAAAGCTGTAGGAGGGCAACTGCCACTGTGCTTGTTGCAGTATTGTACTGGCCTACTGCTTGCTGCTTCTGTGTTGGTCAGTGAAATGACTGGATTGTGCATTCTGTGGCCTGCTTGCCAAGATTCTCCAAGGGCTTGTGTGTGCTTGTCTCCAGTTAAGAAGTCTCAGGGCCATCAAAGACTTACTTCACCTGCAGCACCTGAGCTCCCCCGCTGGAAATTCTGAGCCAAGCCAAGTGGTGTAAATTATAGTTCTGGGCTCTTGGAAGAGGCTTGGCTGCAAAGAGAGAAGAAAATCCAGGCATCGACTCTCCGCACCTGTTTTTCCAATGCAGCAATGCTGTGCGGTTGAAGAATTAACATATTGCCAGTGTGAGGCAAAATAATCGACGCAGTCCCTTCCATGCAGCTGAAACATCACCACAGCCTGAATCCTGAGCACTGTGTCTCCGACACAAACACTCTGACATCTGAAAGAACCAATGCATCACCGGATTCGCGGCTGGAAAATCGATTCAGCGCCTGCTCCGACGACGCTGCATTGACCTGGCACATCATACTTCAATGCTGTCTTTCAATGACACAACCCCACAGTATGGACCAGAGGCCGCATGTCTAGAAAATGATGCTTCGCCTCTCCTCCCAGTAAGGAATCGACTCAACACTTATCCTACCCAGGCGGAAAGAACTGACCCCTCTATTCCTCTGGGACTACGGAACTGACGCATCGCTCTTGGTTTCTGGTGCCTCACCTCTTGCAGCTTTTTTTCATCCCTGATTTTGATGCCTCAAAGGTACTTTGGGCAAAAACCAGCACATCCGTAGATTTCTATGGACCAAACTTGCTTAATCTTTTAAAAGTGACATCTTTGATTATGTAATTTGGATTTTTGTCATTTAGGTCTTGTTTTACTTAAAGATTGGTTCTTTTTCTAAACTGGTGAGGTATCCATTTGTAGTGTTTTCACTGTGTTATTGTTTGTGTTTGTACAATTGTTTACATATGAAATAAGCCTAACTACTCGTACCAAGCTACCAAGGGAATAAGCAGAGTTTATTTTAGCTGTCTAATCGCTTACCCTGATTAGAATAAGGGTCCCTACTTGGACATGGTGTAAGCCATTGCCATCTAGAGATGTTTTTAAAAAATAAACTACTATTCAAACTTTATGTTTCTCTGCACAATATTTATGGATTGAAGCTTGACTCTAGGGACTAAACGTTTCTACCCAGAAGAGCCACATTTTAGTTCAACAGGCAGAAGCAGTTGTACACTTACCTAGTCAAAATATTTGCAGACATCTGTAACGTACACATGAACAAAATGTTTTGGGAATTTTTTCCTAAACTTCCCTATCCAAACAGGCACAACTTACGATATTTGGACGGCACAGTCACAAGTATTAGGGGTTTACTAACAAAACGCAGATACCACATTTTACACACCTACTTTAATGTGAGTGGAAACTGCTGATACACTACTTTTACATACTTCAGCAGGTGTTCACCTCATTTTGATTGCATTTCCTTGACCACTCTTCAGGAAGACCCTTGGGAATAGCAACAAGAAAAACCTAGGAGACAATCGACAAGAATGTACATTAGCAACATTTCACTCTAGGAATAGCTACAAGACAGACCTAGGAGAAAACCCAAAAGAATGTAAATTAACAATATTTCACTAACTTTCTTCAGTTCTCACAAATTTGTAAATATGGTGCAAGTTCGCTTTCACCCGGGTACAGTCTATGGAAAACTGGGGCCTTAAACTATGAAAACTGACAGTCTATCCACCAAGATTCTTCCCTATCATCAATATCTACTGTGATTACATTGGCAAGAAGTATTAAACAAGGGTTTCTCATTAGGGTAGGGTGCAGGAAAGGTGTTCTAAGAGCTAACTAACAATGCAATGTACACAAGCTTAGGAAAACCCAATAGATGTCACCTTGCTACAGGTTACCTGCTGGATGATTTTGCCAATGTTTTCTGTTTGCATCCCTAAATGGTTCTATGCATATACACAAGTGCACAATAGCCATCATGTAATGGAGTTTCTTACATTTTTAAAATCCATTACAAGATAGCTGTCGTATATGGGTGTACCTTTATAGGGGCCATCTTTTACAGAAATTTCAAATTTATCGTGGTTATCTTGTAAAGGTGTTTCAAATGATTTTTGAAAATATATGGCAAGATGGCCACTGTACATGAATACACACACACCTAGACCACTAAATAAGACAGACAGTGGCAAACGATCAAAAAATAAACACCACTCCAAGAGGTCCTTGAAATAACAGAAATATTTTACAATGGAAGCATTCAATGTGCATGAGTGTATCAAGCAATTTCAAAATTTTGCAATCTAAAAATGCAAACTTTCTGTCTCCCAAACTAGAGAGTGGACTATATGAAACCGCCTGAATCATTTTTGGCAGAAATATGGGACGTATGTAGGAGATGTTATTTTATATGTAAGATGAGCAGGTAAGAAGGGATGGTGATACCAATGCAATTATTGATAACGGACAGAGATCTTTAAATGAAATTATGTTCTGCATCTTGAGTCAGTGATGATTCTACACTGCTTCTGAAGCATACCCTCTTCTTTAAA
Source organism: Lissotriton vulgaris (assembly GCF_964263255.1). Lineage (NCBI taxonomy): Eukaryota > Metazoa > Chordata > Amphibia > Caudata > Salamandridae > Lissotriton > Lissotriton vulgaris. The sequence continues at coordinate 442,374,408 of NC_141699.1, forward strand.
TCTGAATGTGCATATGACCCCTACATTGGGGCCTATACACAAATGCAAAATAACACGTGAGTAAACCTGCAACTGTATATTTACAATTTACTCTTATATTTTGGGGCGAATGTGCTACTTTGAGCTATTCACCATTTCTGAGTTAATATACTTTAAAATGTAAAATTATACATCTCCACCCTCTGACACCAGGAGGTGAAGCCAAATGTGTTAGTAACATTTCACACATAGCTTGACATCTCCATGACCTTCGTGGAGATTTCTGCCACTTTGATGGACATCTCTGCCACTGTGAGGGAGTGTACACTGTGGAAAGAAACGGGAAAAATGACTATGGTGTATCCATTTTTTTCAACATTTTATTCTATTGTAAAAATATATATACTTAAAGTAAATTAAAACAATTCGTTTTACGACTAAAACAATAAAATTTTGGAGCACATTATTTCTTCAAAATAAATGTTTATTTATTAGTTGCATCATTTAAATATATTAATGTAGTTTGTAGATATTCATTCTTAAACTAAATAAAATAAAACACCTTAACTTTGGAGTGTATATTAAATTGAAATGTTGTCAATTTTATTTAAAGTTTTGTTTTAGTTTGCAAATTGCATTTACATTTCTAATAAAAGCATAAAAATAGAATTAATTTAGTAATAAGTTAAGTATTTTTAATCTAATATCATACTTAATTATTCATTCTGCATATTTCTAAGATTATACGCACACACATATGTACACACACAAACATAAGTAAAAACGTACAATATTGTAATCATTTTAACATTATTTCCTCTGCAGTGTTATATTAAATGCCTACCTCTATTATTTTCTATGGGAGTGTAGTGAAGTACCTGTGGGTGGCCTTATGTGGTGCTAGACTTGCTCCAAACTTGGGTTGGAGTACATTTACTACTGTATTGTCACCTTTGTGGCAGTAGTAAGTTTAGAAGTGTAGCTTTGGAACAGCAATGGACATACACTTTTTGGGCTTTTTTTTAAATAACTTTTCCCTCCCTAATTTTGGGTTTTGTATTTTGCAGTATGTAAGTGGTATTAATGCAGTACTATTTTACACATTACAAAATGCAGTTCATAAATCAGACCCATTATGATTAACAGACAGCAGTCTTACGAAGTGACCTGTGAAGGTTGATAAGATTACTGAGAAAGGAAGTTCCAGGCTAAATTCGTTTGAGGACTCATTTGGCCAGTAATGCAGGAATTCTTGGGATTCGCTTTGGTCTCCTAAATGCTGACTTCGTTTTGCAGCATTGAATGCAGCCACCTTTTGTGAATTGAGATCTTCATACCATACAAACCAATAAAGAAATGATTTAGGGAACTTTCAAAATTCATGATGTTCTGTATGTCACTATAGTGTACCTTTAAGGTAATATTATAGTTGTTAATAGTTATGCATGTATATGTGTGATATTTTTATAACATGACCCTAGACAAAAGTCAAGTAGCACTGCACAAGCAATTGAATTTGTAGCTAGGTTCTGGGGAAAACAGTGGACTATTCCTGCATTGCTTTACGTGGAGCTATTTCTTCGAATCCTTCCTAAAATGCAGCAGGATGGACAAATTGTGATATATGCTAGGATGTTGCTCCAGATGCTGGTTGCATTTCAGAGAATTAAAAAAAAAGCATTGATATGCACATTGAATTTGAGCAACAGTAACAGAGGACCACAAGATCGCTGCATTTGGAGGAGGCCATGAAGGGCCTCGGCAGAATGTGGTGGTCTGAGGAAGAGTGGGATGGTATGCTGTATTGAAGGCTATTTTCAGAATTCAAAGAACCGGCATAAGAAGGTGATCGTTATCTAAGTTTTTAAGAAGCACACTCAACAGAGAGGGGTTTGACCACAGTTATATCCTGAGGCCAGGACTGAGTATGATATGCATCCAAGATTCCTCTGAGTCCTGATGGTCTTTTAGCTGCTTTGTAAAAAGCAGCAGTAATACTTTGTTGTTCACTGGTAAGTTTGCAGTAGTATAAATAATATTAGAACATTGGAATGTTGGGTTCTCCATTGAAGACAATAGAGTGCTCTGGGATTCAAATGGCTGGTAGAAGCCTTGAGCATCAACATTCCCATGTTTGCCTTTGTTCACAGCTGTTTCTGTGAACAAACGCTTCACAGAGCTCGAGGAGACATCAAACCCCTTAGGCTTCATGAGGCCTTTGTTTTACTATTTAGAACATTCTGCCCACTATGGGTGGAATGTTCTAATAGCCTTAAAGCCCTATGTAGCGGGCTATACCGGCCAATAAAGGCCTGCTTCCTTGTTAAAGGCCCTCACCTTCAGCTTGGGCCTTTAATGATGGAGCGGGCCTTTAATGGCCAATAGAGTCGGTTATGATGGGCTATAATGCTATAGAATAGTATAAATTAATATTTCTTTAGTCTTCTATGTTCAAAGTACAGAGGGTGATGAAGTCACATCCTAAACAACGAAATTATTGAATCTTTGGCATTTAAGGATTTGAAGTAACTAGCCCTAATGATGTATAAGGGGGCACGTTATTTACTTAGCAAATTATGGATATTTACATAAGTTGTGGGGAAAAGACATCAACAAATGTATAACAAACTCAACAAGACAATACATCTACTGGACACTCAGCACAGTTATGTGACTATATTATATAGGTTTTTCTTCCTAAGTTACATGAAGTGGGTGGTGATGGGGCCTGACTATGAGCTATAATATGGGGGCCTTGTTCCAGGAACCTAAAGGGTAAAATGTATGCATTTGAAACATCACCTAACTTAGTAGACTCTTCTGAAGAAAGTGGCTTATCTCAATGGCCTACTCACGGTCTAATGTTTAAACAATACCTTTAGAGCTATATAATAAACAGGAGACAGTCAACGCTGAGGTTATATAATGAGATAACTAGGGTATTCAGTTTCAGTTTATAAACTTTATTCGACAGTTTAAAAAAACGTCATAAAAGTACACAAATAAAATCAAACATGTAACATTACACAGGGAAAGTACATATCATCATGGTTTGTTTTCAGGGCATACAGAAGTCAACCAATAAAAAACGAAATAATAGCTAAAAAACCATACTTTTTCTTGCAGCAACAGATTTCAGAATAAAGGTTGCGATAAAAAAACACAGATCCGGGCTACCAAGCGAAAATAACAATTTCATGGCATTTGATGTAGAAGACACAGAATATTTTTTAAATAACGGTTTCAGATAAACAATACGTAGGGCTTTATAAAGGGGGCAGATTAACATAAAATGCAGGGTACTTTGTTTGGTTAATCCATCACATGGACAAGCAGATGTTGGATAATTTTTCATCTTTGGAAAGGCCACAAGATTGTGGACAATACCTAGTCTAAATCTGGATAGGACGAATTGGTGAGATTGCCTGTAAATGATTTTAAGATAGGTAGGCAAACCAGGACCCTCGTTTACATTGGAGGAATAGAAAGCATGGGTTGAGTAATTACTTGTATCTGCTTTCCTTTTATCGAATTTTACCCTCAAAAATTCTTCTTTCACCTCCTTTTTGGACAAAGTAGTTACAATATCGGGTTCATTACGTACATCCAAATCAAAGAGTTCTTTAAAGGTAGTGGTCACATACTTTATCCATGGTATATTTTTGAAATTATCCAAAAGCAAACAATCTTTGATAATGCTCTTTGTAAAACTTGTTTCGTCCTTCAGCCAAATAGACCTCCTTACCAGGAGGGGTCTCAATTCGATTAAATCGGCTATATGGTCCATCCTTAGTTCCTCGTGGACCAGGTAGTTAGATGCCGATGATGGTAAACAAAGTAACCGTTTCAGAAACAGATTTTCCAGAATTTGCAAGTCTCTGTTAGACCCGTGCCCCCATACCCCGGAACCATAAAGCGCTATTGATGAACATCTGTGTCTATAAATATTTAACATTGCTGGAATCCGTCGGCTGCCCAGTTTATTGGCAAAACGGAAGACACCTAGTGAAGCCTTCCCCATCCTGGCTTTTATGTTAGTTTGTTCCGGTGTCCATGAGCCCCGACTATTAAAAGTAATGCCCAAATAACAGAAGTTATCTACAACCTCAATTCTGTTATCTTTGAAATAGAAAGACTTAGGGTGATTCACCTTTTTGCCACAAACCATTATGAATGTTTTAGAGTTGTTGATTTTGAGTTTCTTACCCTGAATAAAATCATAAAAACAGTTCATTAGCCGCTGGAGGCCGATTGGGGTTCTAAATAATAAAACAGTGTCGTCCGCATATAACAACACTGGAATAGGTAGGCCTCCTGCTTGTGGTGTATCAGCTTGGACCTGTTTTAATTCTTGTTCCATAGAATTAATAAAAAGGGAAAAAAGCAAGGGGGCCAATACGCACCCCTGCCTAATGCCTGATTTTACCATAATCTTTCTCGTACACTCTCCTGCTGGTCCATATCGAATCTGTGTGGAAAGATTGGAATATAACCTAGCTAAGAAATGGATAATAGCTGAGGGTGCTCCCATATCAAGAAGGGTTGTCCACAGCAGGGAATGATTCACCAGGTCGAAGGCACTGGAGAGGTCTGCAAAACAAAGGAATAAGGAGCCGGATTTGACCTTAGTATATTTACCTATTAAAAGGTTGAGGTTGATGCACTGGTCAATGGTTCCCAAACCCTTTCTAAAGCCATATTGGGATTGTGCCAGGATATTATTATCGGTCGCCCACTCCTCCAGGCGTAGCAGTAGTACCCGGCTCATAATTTTAAGGGAGGAGTCTAAAAGGGAGATGGGGCGGTAGTTTTTGGCCTCCCCTCTATCTCCCTTCTTATAAATCGGAATAATAACAGATTCACTCCAGGTTGCCGGAGTGGAGTAGTCAGTGGCAGCATTAAAGACCTGGGTCAATAAAGGGCTCCAGAGGGCCAGATCATGTTTGTAAAGATCTATCGGGACCCCGTCGGGTCCTGAGGCTTTACCTCCTTTACTGGAATTAATTGCCGTGACTACTTCTCGGATGGTAATTCCCAAAGGCTGCGGAGTCAGCAAGGGATTCATACAGATTTTATCATAAGACTCCTCAGGGGGGTCAAAAATTCCTGAAAAATATCGGACCCAGCTATCTTCGCTTACTAATGCGGTAAGTACTGGAAAATCTTCTTTCTGGAGGAATGGGGCGTTAATAGTACTCCAAAACAATTTACAGTCCCGGAGAGCTGCAGCACTATCCAAATTGTCCCAGGCTTGTTACCGGAGTTCTTTTTTCCTGCATTTTAGTTCTATATTATAATTGGACCTCAAGGTTTTGACCACTTCCCTGTCTCTTGGGAGATTGGACAGTGCTTTCTTAAGAGTTTTTAGCGCTGTTGTACAGGCTTGGTCAAACCAGCCAACCTTATCCCGTCTGGTATTGATCTTATTGTTAGTAAAAATTCTATTAATAATAGTGCCAAGTTCCTCAAAATCCGCTATAATACCCATAGGGGGGGCATTGACTTCCAGACAGCGAAATATCTGTCTGGAACCACCTACCACAGCTGTACTATGTAGCTTTTCTGATTTTTCCGTACACCACTTTATCCGGGTTCCATTAGGCCTACTTGGAACAATATTATCAACAACCCTGTCTGTAGGCGTATTTCTGGGACCCCAGATAAGAATAGACATAGTTAGGGCATTATGATCGCTCAGACAATAGTCCTTAATAATTGCCACTGTACAGAATGGCACCAAAAGGGTTGAGATCAACAGATGGTCAATAACCGACTCAGTATCCCTCCCTTTGAAAGTTGGAACTATATTTCCCATTTTATCGAGGGCTGGTTGGTGGATAACTAAATCAAATTTTAATAGGAAACTGTTAAGGGAAGTCCCATATGGGGAGTGTTGAAAATGTGCTTGATTCTCCCCCGAATCCCCATCAAACCCACAAACTGGGGTGTGAGAGTGCGGGCACGTTCTGATGTTGAAGTCCCCTCCCCATATGATGTCATAAGATGTGTGGGATTTATTACAAATTTTATTCAAAAAGGCTTCCAGTTCGTCCACGACTAGGGTGCTGGTAGGATCAAATGTATTATTGTAATGATTGATCAGTATGGTGTTCCTACCCTTTTTGGCTTGTAGTTCCAGAATTTGTGAATGTGTGCCAACAATAGAATATGAACCTGCAGTTATCGGGAGATCTACTGATATTAGAATAAGCAGGCCCCCTTTTGCCCTCCCCATAGCGGATTCCTGGGCAACACAATTATAGGAAACAAAACCATCAAAGTGAATGTCTATAGTGGACCATGTTTCCTGTAAACATAAAATATCAACCCCAAGAATAAGTTCCCTCCACCCTAGAGCCGAAGCTCTCTGATGCCACCCAGCTATATTCCAGCTCACCATGGAATACCCTTGATCACTTGAAGTAGATATCTCTTCTAAAGGAGAAATCATTGTACATCCCCTATCAGCAATAGCCTCAGCTGGTGGTGAAGGATGGACTTCAGTTGGTTTATCGGGAGTTAAGGGGATCAGATCGGGTAAATCAGAAGTTATTTTGCCACCCATTACTGGCAAGGTGTAATATTCCACAGTAACCCCGCTATCGAAAAAATTAGTCTCGTTGGGTAGAGGGGGAACAGTGGTATATATACTGGGTAGTCAGTCGACTCCTTCAAGCCCATCAAGACAGCTGTATCGATTATAATTCCAGAAGGTGTTCTGCGGGGTCTGAAATGGGGGCAATCTGGGGTGTCTTGGGTGAAAAGGCCTTCCCCTACGTTCAACCCTAGTCCAGTCATTGCTTCCATCATAATACATGGGGTTAATAGGTGGTGGGAAGAAAAAGGAGACAGGAAGAGTCTGGATAGTAGAATCTAAAGACCTATTAACACCCGCACATATGTAAGACACTGTACGTGGATCTCTAAAACTGACAGTGATACAATCTCCCTTAATGGATTTTGGGGTTTTACCAACCCATGGTACCCTCCTCACCATGATAACTTCATTGTGCTGGTGTGCCGGAAGGGGTCGGTTCCAATTAAGCCATTTTATAACTTGGTTTTTAAGGGAACTAAAGGTTTCAGTTTCACCCCTATCTAAAGGAGGTGCTCCTGCCAGAATTACCATAAGCCGGTTGGCCTCCGGTGGGAGATCAGGCCGTCTAGTTCTTGGTGTTTTGAGATCTTCGGGTGGGGGCCCTTGGGTATCGATAGACATAAGTGCAGGTGGGATATGCAAACCTGGGGGGGGGCCTGGAATATTCTGTGGGGCAACTAGGGTAACCGAGTTAGAAACTTGGGGAACAGGTTGGGTGCTTACGGTCGTTGGAACAGGAATTTGGGACACAGTAGTTGGATGAATAATTTGGGGAGTAGGCATACTAGGAGGGAGACCAGAACTATTAGGCTTGGTGGAGTTAGCTAAAAGAATAGCAGTTGATTTCTCTATATTAGACATTCTGAAATCAAGCCTATCTAGTTTGGCCTCTAATGGAAAAATAATTGATTTTAGTAGGGTTGCAATTTTATCCATAGAGATATCGTTACAGGGTGCGCTCCCTTCACAGTTGGAATTCAACAATACGGATTCTCCATCTATTTTGGCTGTTTTAGATGCCCTCCCGGTATTTTTACCCTTACTGTTATACTGTCTCTTCCGTTTCTTAATAGCCCCTTCTTCCCCCCCCTGAGTGGTAAGGAGGGTAGTATTTCCATCATTTACAGAGGGAAAGGAAACATTTGCACAATCAGAGACAAGGCTAGAATCAGCTACGATAATGGGGGGATTAGTTATAACAACAGAATCTACACTTAGCGGAGGGGCAGAATCGGGAAGTAAAAGTTGGGCATCCACCACAGGCAAGCAGTCAGTAGGTCTTTCAGGGGTTTTAGCATTGGCAAAGGGCCCATACTAGAACGTTTAAGAGACATTAGTTCCTTGGACAGTCGTTTCTCCAGTGTGACAATTTCTTTGTCAATAATGTTATTAGCCCTAGTAAGAAACTTCTCCATACCTCCTGCAGCAGATTGAGATCCTCCAGCCAACAGGGATTTGCTCCTGGTTTCGCGTCCGACCATGATCCACAGGAATTCAGGCAGCAGGAAGATTTAGGGGGGTAGCCCGGTCCGGTCACTGCCGGTCACGAACGGGCACAAACGGGCCCGCTCTTGGCCCGGTCTTCGCCCGCTTCGTCGTCCGCGCGCGTCCCGCGTACGCGTTCCAGGCGTGGTTAAAATAGAGGAGGAGAAAAGGGGGCGGGAAGAGGAACCAGGTGCGCGCGGTGGACGGCGCTAGCACTTCTGGACCTCGCAGTCCCGCTCCCAAAGCAGATGACGGATCAGGCTCTCCCCCTGCCGAGGTGACCGAGCCGATATGCTCCCAGGTCGCAGGATAGTCTAATTAAAGGGCTCCGCTGCAGTTCTTGACCCCAGAGCGGCCACAAGCACAGAACAGCAATCCACACGCTGCTCGAGCGGCACCCGCGCCAGCGGGGGCCGCGAGGAGTTTTAAGGATTTCCAGGCAGGTCGGAGGGAGAAGGGGGCAGGAAGAGGAACCAGGTGCGCGCGGTGGACGGCGCTAGCACTTCTGGACCTCGCAGTCCCGCTCCCAAAGCAGATGACGGATCAGGCTCTCCCCCTGCCGAGGTGACCGAGCCGATATGCTCCCAGGTCGCAGGATAGTCTAATTAAAGGGCTCCGCTGCAGTTCTTGACCCCAGAGCGGCCACAAGCACAGAACAGCAATCCACACGCTGCTCGAGCGGCAAAAGCAAGTCATACTGGTAGATATCAATCATGCCTCTCCTTATGCTGTCTCATCTATCAAGACAGCTCAAGGAAACTGGGAGGCATTAGTACTGCTGAAGCAGTAGTCAAGTTACTGTAACAAATAGTCAGTTTGTAACTCAATAATGACATTATGCATTTTGACCCTATGAGCAATACATTGTGCATTAATATTTCCAGTAGGGTTTTTTTTTTTTTCAGGTTTGAGCAGAACTAACTATGTAGGGGAGTCATTGGTAAAAGTGATGGATTGTGGAAGTTGGGGCATTTAAGATTAAGTTTGAGAATATTACCTCATAAATCAGAGTTGCAGCCACAATAGTCACGATTTCCAGCTTGAGACCACTTAGCAGCTAGCTGTACGAACGTATGAGTAAGGGCTGGTCGTGCATCAGTATTTTATGTAGCCTATCGGGGAGACAAATTTTGAACAGTTCCAAACATGTAGCTCATTGTGGTGATGAAGCAAGGTCTCGGAGAGAAGAGAATTGCTCAGAGCAATCCACTCGTTTAACTCACTAGCAAGTTATTAATAAAGTTTTGAGAAAACTAATACGGAGTTACACAAACATTTGTGGGTTAGTGAAGTTTGCGTATGGATGTACTAAAGCAGATAAAATTGAAGAAGGACTAATACCACTTTAAACGGGAAATCTGTTTTGCGCATGCGTCAACTACATCTACGTAGTATGACAAATTAATTCTTGGAGGGAAATTCTGGTGCATGAGCAGAAGCTATTAACATGGCGGCTTGAAGATTCTCATGGATGGCACCTGCTTATCTGAATTTAAAGCAAGCTATTTTACTAATGCTAATGCGGGGATAAGTTTATTACATAAAATGGGATCGAGTAGAGATTGGTGGTATACAGTGCAAACACTTATTTTGGGAAATTACATCTGTCTTTTGACTTTTATTATTAGTGCGTATTAGGGCCTTTCTCACATAACTGAATGAGCTGAATGATGCGAAGTCTATGCATGCCCTCTGATGAAGTCATGAAGGTCAATGACATAGTAGTTGAAAGGGAGCCAAGATTGAGTGCTATAGCCTGGGAACTGATGGTGCAGAGTTCAAAAGCGAAAAGTTCTATTCATCGTAGTGTCTTAATGTTTCAATATTGACACATGTAGTACATGGGAATAAAACGTATGAATAAAAAGTAAGGGGTTGGGTTTACAGACAATGGTTTAACTGAATTTTATGACATGTAAGCATGGTGTGATGAAGACCTCCCTTTGCTAGACCAATTTAATTTCGTTTTTTCTCAATATTGAAACATTAATGTGGGAAACATGCAGAAAGAAAGGTATAATTAAGATAGCTTTAGTTAGGTAGTCAGAACAGAGGAGAAATGCTGATGGCGACTTTCTGAATGCTGGGAGAGAAGCTGATGCTGTGAGATGCTGGAATGCTGATCAAGATCTGATCACAGAACCTGAAGCAGAACTTTCTATCCTAATATAATTGGGTTATATCTGAAGATTGAGGAAGAATATCGAGGAGGAAGAGTGTGTCAGAGAGGGGTGTGGCGCAACCATCGGTATCTTAGTGAGGGTAACGATCCCGTCCTGATTCCTGTTCTGAAGTCTTTGGCTCCTGAATCTATCCCAGGGGACCCCCACCAGCCCTTTGGCCAGGTGGTTGGTCTTCCACACCAACCTTGGTAAATATAATTTTTTGTTAATTGCTAATGTTTTTGATCTTTTCTCTCTGTCCTCTCCTTTTCTCGCACCAATTTTTGCAAGAGTCAAAAATAAATGCATTGTGTTTATTAATTTAATTTTCTCTCCTATGAATGGTGGTGACTGCACTGTATTTAGATTGTTCACATGCATCTATAAATTTAGATAAAGATTTTTTAAACTTTTTGAGTCTGTGGTGATCTACTTAAAGTATAGAATAGTTAGTTTATGTTAATTTTCGCCATCAACTAGATTCATCTCATGTTCCATTGACCAGAGAAAAAGAACTTGTTGATCTTCGAAGGGTTAGTTGAAAATTGAACTGAGGTATTGAATAAACTAATTATAAGCAGTCTGTGAAATTTATAAAACTTGAACCCCCACTAGCGTTTTAACCACTGTGAGTTTTATGGGCCCAGGTGAGTATGTGGTAGTGGAGTATCTGTTGTTGGTGAACCGCTGAATCAGTGGCTGCGCCGTTATGAGCATCTTTAATTATTCATTTCCCATGATTATGATGCAACCATGCCTTAGAGGTCAACACCGGCCAAATCATTGAGAAATCTGGGCTGAAGAGGGTCTTAAAAAAAAGAGAGATTGATATGTGACAGGAAGCGATCAATGCAGGAGGGCCTGCCTATATTATTCTTCTTCTTCACAAGCTTAATACTACCCGCTCTCAAATGTTGTACTTGTGCTATAATGAAACTATCAATTACTAGCTTGTGTAGATCCCAATCAATTTCTTAATGTTCTGTATACTAAACACAAGGAGATGATGGAAGGAGTGCAGAAACTTTTCAGACACTCACCTCCAGTCCCAGATCTGGGTTGAACCCATCATCATTCTTTCCTTCAGTTAGCCACCCCAGTTCAGAACCAGCCATATGCAAATCGGTCTTTACCCTGTTCCTCATGGGAGCAGTCCAGCTCAAACTGCCAAGCCAGGTCTTCCCTTGACTGGCAAAAAGCATCCTGAGACCTTTTTAGTAAAACAGAAATTGTCTTCTCACTGTCGCATAAATGTGTATGAGCCCGAGCCGACCCAAATCCTTCAACTTCTGTAGTTATTGAAGGTATGATTTGACATGACCTTATTACTAGACCTGGGTGGAGTTTGCAAAGTTCAGTTACGCAGAACTCAGTGAAGGGACCAAAAGAACTCTGCTGCACCACACGGAGTTCTGCAATGGCTGAGTGCGTTTGGTCATACCATTTGTGTTGATTTTCAGTGCCGCATGTTTGTCTTGCACTGTAAAATCAGCGTGAATGGCACCATACGCAGCACAAGATAGTGCTGCTTCTCTTTTCTTGCCAATCAAGTAGATTTTAAACCCGAGATGCAGATTTCTCAACTGGAACAGAAAGTATCTCAACTCAAGGGGTCGCGACCATCAATGACTGCTTGCATTTGGTAATCTGATGGCCCGCGTTGCAAAATCTCAGTTGAAGGTGGATTTTCCACGCTCACATGCACCAATTTGATGTTGGGGTGCAAGGTAAAAGCTCCTCTATACGGAGCAGAGTTTTTCAGAACTCTGTATGCTCTGTGGTGTGCGGAAAACTCTGCAAACTCTGCAAATGGAGCAAAGTTCACCGACCAGGCCTAGTAAATACTTTATCTTTATAGTGCTTCTTATTTCTCAGCTGAATTTGATCAATGAGATTTGTAGTTTAATTCAGGGTGCAGATGGGCACAGACGCCTCGCTGAACATACATTGTACCCCACTGTATACCCCTCTTGCCCTTTTCAACGCCCGACGCTGGAGCCTCAAAGTCACGCGAACATCCTGTGATTCTTGGCAAATCACTTAATCTCCCCGTGCCCGAATGTGTAATGTAAATAAGGTGCTCATGTAAAGCACTCCAATACCTTCGGGTCGAGTTCGCACTATATACAAAAAATATGCAAAAAAAAAGTGCACCCTGCGTACAAAACCATGATGTTGAACTATAACAGTGGGAAACAGTCATATTTATGATTTGTGCTGAGTTTCCTATACACCGTTACAGAGAGGAATCAGAAAGACACATTCTCCTGTATCCCAATTACACAATTAGGAAAAAAATACTTCTGAACAACACATTTTCATTAAAAACCTTATAACTGTTTAACAAGTTATACACATTGAAAATATTCCACTCAGATATGCAGAAGAAAAAAAGGACGAAATTTACTAAATCATCAACACATCACAGCTATGAACTTCATCTTCCTTCTACTCAAGCTCTCCAGAGTCATGTCATCGGCAGAAATAGTGGCAATGTAAAGTTCTAGTTTGGAACACTAAACTATTAACAGAGCTATGCAAAAGCTCAGAATCATTTTAGTCTCTCAAAGAAGTGCACAACTAAACATGACTAGTATCCTACTTATTTTATTTAGAAGGGGAAAACAATCAGCCTCTTGACAAGTGGGAAGGAGCAACTAGACAATGTAGACAGTGACAATAGTGCTAAAATGGGTACAAACTGTGGCTATGGTCATTTTATCACATCCACCTGTTTAGAGATGAGTGCAAATTGATAGGTCCCTTACTGTGAGAAACTAGGTTACTGATTGAGGGGGATAAAACCCTACTCAAGCAACAACCACAATTCTTGTAAGGGTGAGGAACAAGCAAACCCTAAATTATCCTGTGCTCAACCCTCTGATCGCTTGGCACACAGCAGTCAGGCTTAACTTAGAGGCAATATGTTAAGTATTTTTATGCAGCACTTCAAACAGTAATAAAGTGAAAACATATCACGATATGTATCCCACATCAATTTTGAAAAATAGAGCAACATTTACTAAATAAATGAACACATCAAAAATACAAACATTAGAACTAAAGATAGGCAATTTAAAAGACTTTGGTGACAATGGCACCCAAAAGCCCAAAGCACCACTCGTGACTATATGGTCATGCGAGACCGGGAGAAATTTACAAGTTTAGGCTGGTTGTGATGGAGCATGTGTCAGATCCAGGGTCCAGGTTAGTACCGCTGAAATGCTACCTTTTCTGTGAAGTGCAATTATTCCAGTTCATGAAGGAGGGAGCTGCGAGGTGCAGGGAAGTGTTGAGGATGGTCGTCAATGTAGCCCAAAGTGCAGACCTGGCATTGCGGACAGTTGTCGCTGTAGAGCGAAGATCCTATTGTGGGCAGTTAAGCTGGAGCTTCGCAATGGTGCTATTTTTGAGAGGCAAAAAAATAACAATTAATGGACAGAATGCTGAACAATGTCAAACACTCATCCTCAGTACAGAGAATGGGCCTAAATCCATAGGCCCTTATTTATGAGGCCTTGCGTCAGTTTTGCGCCGCCGGTGCGTCACTTTTTGTGACGCACCAGCGGCGTAAAATATGCGCCTTGTTGCGCCATATTTAAAAAGTGACGCATCTAGGTAGATGCGTCACTTTTTAAACCCCTGCGCCACATTATGCCTGCGTCAGGTATAATGTATGCAGAGGGGGCGTTCCCCTGCAAAAAGCCTCGTAATAGTGACGCAGTGAAATCTATGAGATTTCACTGCGTCACTTTTAGGATGCTGATGCGTCAAAATCTTGCGCCTGCCTCACAGCAGGCTTAAGACTGACGCAAGCCCTTTCATATGGGGCTTTCCCCATGTGAAAGGACGCATTGCTGGAGTTGCGTCACTTTTGAGACACACTCCAGCAATGCGTCACTTTTGCGCTTACAGATACGTCAGAAATACTGACGTATCTGTAAGTCCTTGCGACATGATGTGTCATGCATTAAATATGCCGCATCATTGGTGTCGCAAGGAGTGCGCAGTGAAAAGTGACGCATCGCTGTTTTCACGCAGCGATGCGTCACTTTTCCTAAATGAGGCCCCTGGATTTTTGCTCACCAAGCCATTCAGGTTTGGACACAGCCATATGCAAATCAGTCTTGACATTGCTTCCCATTGGAAAGTCTAGACTGAACTGCCAGGCCAGGTCCTCCCCGATCAGAAACAAGCATACAGGGACAGGTTTCACCCTTGTTCTGGGTTCATCAGCTGGATATAGCTTGGTTTCAGTGACAAAGTGTGCATGGGAACCACGTCTGTGCAAACTTGGATTGTAGGTTAACGCTGTAAAGCTGTTTCTTTCATTCCGCGCTGCTGACACTGGCAATGATGAATTGAGCCTGTACTAACTCAGTCATTTTTTTGCTAGGTGAGAATTTACTGGTGAAAAACAATGGAATGCACTAAATATTACAAAACTCATGATTGGGATTCTTGCATGGAATTTAATGGCGGGCCCTAGATTTAAAAAAAAAGTATTTGTAGGAGTGAATCCTCATTTGATTAATGGATAAAGTGTGATGTTATCAACTATATTTTCTCAGTAATGTATTTATTAATGTTTCAAAACTGAGACACACCTCATTTGTTCTCTCCTCTTTTCACCAGTCCCTTGGGTCCTCCCACCCCTTCAAATTCTCCACCAGTTTGTACCGCTGGAAATTATTTACCACTTACTTATCGCACAGTCTGTCAGATACTGAAACTGAAGTATGATTTTGGCAAATGACTGAGTTTATTAAAGTCGCTCTCACATCTAATTGCTCCTTATTGGAAATGTCAGCTTTCACAGTTCATTAACAAGGGCATTAATGAAATAGGGAAAGTGAAGTTTGCAGGGTAAGAAGATAAATGTGGAAATCTGATGAATACAGGCAGCCATAAACCAAACATGCTCAACTTTAATAAATGGAAACTGAAGGATTTTGCTTTGTTTATGATGGGATTGGACGTTGCCTACTTATTTAACGCAAAATGTCACTAAATGGCATTGTTATTGCTGTTATTGTTACTCTGTTGTTTTCTTCAAATGGAAAAAAACAAGGAGTGCATTCAAGAAGGAAAACGTGACATGGTTTTATTACAACAACTAAAACGTTTTAAGTGAAACTGTAATGTTCAGGTAAAAACATAAAAGCATAGAAAACAAAAGATCGGCACACTTCTTGAAAAAAGTATTAACTAACTGAAATGAATAAAGGGTATCTTTTTAATGTAATCACAATCTACGTCTGGTTTGGCGTGTATGGAAGGAGTCAATAAAAGGTTTTTGTCTGCACGTCCACAAGTCAGAGGAGGGAATGGCTCTCTCCATCAAAGCAAAAGTCAGGGGAGCATATGTTAGGAATTAGCAAGGTAGATGCTTATTAAATGCAGGTTGGGGTCAGGGCTAGACAGGCCTCTTATTTACCTGGCATTTCGCTGGTGGCCTGGAGTCTTTGGAGGCCGGTTCCGAAAACCCAGGGTCTGCCGTGGTAACTCAGCGGTAGCAGACAAGGGGATGCTTCAAGAGAGAGAAATAGAGTGGGGGGTGGGTAGAGAGAAAGCTAACAGAGGAGAGCCCGTAGTGAGGAAAGACAGGGCATTTACAGAAAAGGAAATAAGGTGACCACCTAGCATGGGGGAAAATTCAGGACAGCACTGTAAAAAATTCAGGACAAAGGGTAAAAAACCAGGACAAAGATTAATGGCAAAGGTACAAAATTCAGGACATAAAGAGGAGCGGCCGTACTCCATTGATTTATCGATAAGAAGACCATCAGTTTTCTTGACGTCACTGAGAATATGGTGAGTGTTGATGTGAATCTATTGATTGATTGGGTTTCAGTGGAATGAATGAAGGGAAAGTGGGTCCCTTGTTATAAATAATAAGGGGAGTAGTGAGTTATAAATTGTTTCCCTCCCCTTTTGGTCCGGGGAGTTGAGTTAGCGCTTTATTTAGATACTATTATAGGTGTATATAACTCCTCCAGTTAGGGAGGATAATTTAAATGTTATGTTATTATGCCAGTGCAAAAAAACTTCTTTTAAAATAAGATGGCACTTATGGAGAACTTAACAAAAAAATATCTCTTTTGCATGCAGTTGAAAAAAGATAGGGTAGACAACATTGGTATGTTAATTGTATATATACAATTTGAACAAATCACTAAATGGTATATATATATGCATGGATTATTTCTTTATAGATGGAGGAATAATTTCCCGGAACACCTTTTGTCCTGAAGAAGGTGGTTGTTAAATTTTGTTGTTACCACAGAAACGCGTCAACGCCAGTTTGGTACACAAGGAATCCATCGGAGACAAACCATTTGCTTGCTCTCTCAGAAAATAACATTATGAAGGAGGTATTGTGAATTGGTTGTTAGGATTCTTCCAATATTTTTCGTATACAATAATTTCACAAAAAGGCAGTGTCTCCTGTTCTTTTTTGTTTAATTAGTGAAGGGGCAATTATTTCTTTGCATTATTTGATTTTTTGAGACATATATACCACCAAAAGTAGTTCAAATATTCTTGAAATGCTGTTCTAGGTCACCTGAAAGCAGTAGTTTAATTGAAAAGTTTTTCAACTCTTTTCCCCTTATAAGAAATAGGCTGATGCACGTATTAAGCAATTTGTTGATCAATCAGTAATTTATCAATCAATTAGGTATTTATAGAGCGCGGCAAATCACCTGTGTGGGTCTCAAGGCAGGAGAGTAGCTAACTGCTTCGTGGTGATTGTCCTTTTGAACAGCCAGGTCTTGAGTCCTTTACTGAATTCCCAGAGAAATAGGGCAGTCCTGAGGTGCAGGAGAAAGTCATTCAAGCCTTTGCCACCAGAAGTGAGACGATGCATCCCCCACTATTGCCTTGGCAGATCTGGGGGGGGTCTCTGCGAGGAAGAGGGTGTCAGATCATAGGTGTTTGGTTGGTCATGCATTTGCTGGTCATTCACTGGCAGGGCTTTGTATGCGTGGGTCGACATCTTGAACTGGCGTCTCTTCTAGATAGGGAGCGAGTTTCACTTTTAGTATGAAATGTTTTTATTGAGCATTTGCAACAAGACAGAAGTACAATAAAGCTGTAAGAGGCCGTGGGTCAGCCCGATGGCTGACAGGCAAAGCAGTGTGGTGGGAGGTTACCAAACAAAGGCAATAACATGCGGAATCGCGATTCTACACAGCAAGCCGCCTACAACCCAGCATTGGCCGGCCGCATCAGAAACATAGTAAAGCTGGAAAGCGACCCTTATTTGCCACCAGATCTACCAGGTAGTTAGGCCCAGATCCCGTAACAGTACTATGTAGTTCGGTACTAACCAACCTTCAGACCATCACTCTCCCCTCGCCAAAGCGTTCCTCAGTCTGCTAAAGGTGCGTCGCACCTCCGTCATCTAACATACTCAGAAAGAAGAAAAACCCCTCCCCCTCCCCTCCAACAATCCCATCCCGACCCAAAACTCAGCAAACCCCCCCATCCCTATGGCCCAACACCCCTTTCCCCTCCCAACTCCCTCCTCTCTTGGTCCATGATCTTCTCTTTCCCCCATTGGCCTCCTCCAACCAACAGGGCAGGGACAGCCTCCTTCCTCTCGGTTTCGGTCTCTGTCAGTCTCAGCAATTGAAGGTACCTCGGACAAGTTACCTCCACAAACTCGGAAGACAATAGAGCTAGAAATGGCCTCCACAGCTCAGCATAGCTGGCCCCTTCCCAAGCTCTGGACAAAGAGAGCCTTTCCATGCCCAGGACCATCCAAAGGCGGTGAAGCCAACCCTGGTGTGTAGGAATCTGCTCCAATCGCCAATGCGCCACAATGTTCTCTATTGCCGACCCCAGCGCGGGATGTCTGTGTCAAAATGAGCGTCTACATCGTCTAAGATCCGACGCCAGTATTCCTGCAAGAATTTGCATTCCCAGAGTATGTGTACTAGTGTGCCAACCTGACCACAACCCCGCCAGCATAGGGGGTGTTTGCCACTGTCCATCTCATACAGGCGCTCAGGGGTGTAGTACCAATAGGTCGCTACCTTCTTGAGAGTGTCTGTGAGCCCCATATGGTAGGCCGAGTGACGCGCTCTCTAGTACACTCCCTCCCATTCCTTATGGGTAAGGGATCTCCCCAGCTCCCGCTCCCAACGCACCCTACTCGCGCTGTAGGTGTATCTGTGTTTGTGCATGAGCATTTTATAGAGATCCGAGATTAACTGCTTGTCCGTTGTGCGAGTGATCAGCCAATGCTCAAAAGCCATCAGGCGCCTACCTGCTACGGCTCTCACAGTGGTGTTAAGCGCCCAGTGCCTGACCTGGAAATATCTGAGCCTTTTGGATTCCGGCAGGCCGAACTCCTGACGGAACTGTTGGAAAGGGACTACTCCCTCTGGGCCATAGATATGGTGGAGAGCGCGACAGCCAGCTGGTTTCCAGCCCGCAAAAACCTTCCCATCCATCCCCGGTCGAAAATCCAGGTTCTCAATGATGGGGGTCAGAAGTGGTAAGACCCTGGGGAACTCCCACTTGGTCCCAAATTTCCAGCGGAACTCGCGTGATCAAGGACGCGTAGAGGTTAGGAGGCCTGTGTTCTCGGCGCATAAAGGAAATTTTTTGTAGGGTCCTCCCGGCGACCACCTGGTCCTGAAACAGCCAGTGTTTCCCAGATTCCCATCGGACCCATTCCATCAGGAAGCGTAACTGCGCAGCTAGGTCCGGAATCCCAATTCCTCTGTTCCAGTGCTAGCATCGCTATCTGCAGCTTCAGACGGGGTATCCTCCCATTCCATATGAACTGTGAGAGCTCCGACTGCATCAATTTTATCCAACCTCTCGGCGGAGTAAGGGGTATTGTGCGAAAGAGGTAGAGTATTTGAGGGAGGACCGTCATCTTGACGGCTGCCACCCTGCCCAGCCATGACAGCAGGTAGTATTTCCACTGTCCCAACTCGTGTCTGATTTTCTGTCTCAGTTGGGAGTAATTAATATCTATGGTAGTCTGTAGGGAAGGGGCGAGTTGTATACCGAGATATGAGACCGCCTCCGAGGCCCATTGCATGGGGAACGCATCTTGTAAGCCGGAGCGCGTGGCTGGCTCCAGTGACAGATCGAGGGCCACAGACTTAGTCATATTAACTTTAAAGCCCGAGACTCAGCCGAACTGAGCAAGATGGTCAAGGCAGGCAGGAAGAGAGTTCCGGGGGTCGGCAAGTGATATCAGTACATCATCAGCATACAGGCTTATGGTGTGGACGTCGCTCCTAAACTTGATCCCCTGCACCTTCGGGTCCAGCCGAATTAGCTGCGCCAGAGGCTCCATATAGAGGGCGAACAATAGGGGGGATAACAGGCTTCCTTGTCTGGTGCCTCGCTCGATTGTGAACCGCGGAGACGTATAGCCATTGACCCGGACCGCAGCAGAAGGGAATTTATAGCAGTTTAATACCCTGGTTCAGAATTTGGGCCCCATGCCGGCCTTCACTAACACTCTCTCTAAATAGGGCCAATGCACCCTATCAAATGCCTTTTTGGCATCGATAGCCAGCATCATGTATTCATCCTTCATGCGAGCAGCCTTCTCTAGGAGGTAGAGGGTCCTCTTGGTGTTGTCAGAGGTCTGTCGCTCCGGAATGAATCCAGAATGGTCTGGATCAACCAGCACCCCCATGCATGGTCCCTGTCTGGAGGCGAGGATCCCAGTGTAAAGCTTAAGATCCACGTTTAGGAGAGAGATTGGCCTATATGCTCCGTAATCTGCATGGTCTTTGTGTATAACCGCTATAGATGCCTCTAGCAAGTCCCTCGGGATCGCACCCTCCTCCGCAAAAGAAGTAAAGAGATTAGCAAGCAATGCGGCTGCCTGGCCACGAAAGGTTTTATAAAAGCTCGCCGGGAATCCATCCAGGCCAGGAGCTTTGCCCAATTTGAGGCAGGAAATAGCCGAAATCACCTCCTCCGGACTAATGTCTTTCTCCAGACAGTCAATCTAATCTTGTGTCAGGATCGGTAGTGGGATCGTCGCCAAGAAATCTGCTTCCGCCTCTGGGTCTGGTGGGGCAGCCGCGTATAACTCTGCATAGAAAGCACTGAATGCCCCAGCTGTAGCCTGATCCCCAGTGACAGGTGAACCATTGCTCCCTTTCAATTCCTGAACTTCCCGTTTCTGGGTGACCGTGCGTAACATGTGCGCCAGGAGGCGCTCGCATCTGCCCCCCCTGTGTAATACGCATGACGCAGTCACAAGGCTGCGTATTCTGCCCTATCTAGATCTAAGGCCGCAAGCTGCTGGCGGGCAGCTTTCAATTGCCGCCATATTCTTGGGGGCCCTGTCCTCCTATGAATATGCTCCAATTCCCTAGTCCTCTGGGTAAGCACGCCCCTCTTGGCCTCATGTTCCGTGTTCTCCGCTGTCGAGACAGAGATAAATTCCCCTCTAAGGACCGCCTTTAGCGCTGCCCACTGTGTAGCCAACGTGGTCTCATTGTTGCTGTAATGGGAAAGGTAATCCGCTATCGCCCCCTGGATTTTGGTGACCACCACTTTCCTATGCAACAATGATTCCCGGATACGCCAGACCCTGCTGGAGCTGAGTGCCATCGTCCCGGAGAGGGTGACTGTGACCGGCGCGTGGTCAGAAAGAGAGGCCGTACCTATATCAACGCTGGTGACAAGCGATTGGGGAACTGTGGAGACAAGCAGGTAATCTAGGCGCGCATACATTTATGGGCAGCAGAAAAGTTGTGTAGTCCTTCTCCCCGGGGTGAAGCACGCACCAGAGATCCACTAACCCAAAGTCCCGCACGCGGGCCAAGCCTGCAGCCGATAGCGCTCCTACCTGTGCAGTGCGTTGACAGAACCTATCTAGCAAATTGTCAAATACCAAATTCAAATCCCCACCTAGCAAGAGTCTGTCGTATCAGTAGTGTCAGTGAGCGCCCTCTGCAGGAACTTTTCTTGGCGTTCATTAGGCCCATAGATCGTGCCAATCGTGTAGGTCAAGTCCCCCATCGCAAACCTGTAGACCAAAAGTCTACCTTTAATTTCAGCAAGTTTGCCCAGAACCTTACCCTTAAACTTTAGTGCCACCAGAATCTCAACTCCCGCCTTTTTATCCGGGCATGAGGAAAAAAATTGACGGGGGAATTTACCAGACTTAAGCTGGTGGCAGTGGCTGGCTAAAAGGTGCGTTTCCTGTAGGAGGCAGATGTCCGCCAGAGATTGGTCTAGTTGGAGCAGGACCGCTTTGCGCTTTACTGGATTGTTCAGACCTCTCATTTTTAAAGTGAGAATAACCAAATCACTCATCACCATCTAGAGAAATGTATCTACTAAGCCGCCATGGAAGCGGACCAGTGTGATCCCACTTGGGGAACCCAGTGCCATCCCTCCCCCTTAATGACCAATAAACTGAGGTATGGACCGCTCCACCCTTCTCCCAAACCATGGACCCAACACCCTCCCCAACCAATATCACCCACCCCTCCCCACCCCCAGCAAACCAACCAGAAAACCCCCCTCCCCAGCCTGAAGGATACAGGAAATAGTCTTGTTCATTGTCCACTAGTGTCGATACACTGTGAAGAACAGTATCGGGGGAATGTGTCTGGATCCATTGTCTCCCCTCCCGCCGCCGACCCGACTCATCCCATCCCAACCGCTCTTAGGAATGCTTCAGAGTGTCGTGTTCAATCTTCAACCGTTGTCAGTTGCCGCCAACTCCATCGCCGCCGTCTCCACTGCTGATTGCTGACCCTCTTTGATCTTCCCTGCGGGGGGACGTCTCGGCCTGCGCTTCCTCCGTTGTTGCCGCCACTGCCCTGCGGTGTCCGCCCCCGTTGCCCCCCTGGAGGGTGGGCCCTCCTCCTCCTTCGGTTCCTCGATGCCCAAGAGGTGGCACGTTTCTTGGAAGGACCTCAATTGGCAAACCTTATTGTCCCACTTAAACACCAGCCGGAAGGGATGACCCCAACTGTACGAGATGTTGCACCGTCTCAGATCAGCGGTGACCGGCTTAAAGGACCTACATTTTTCAAGTGTAATGGCCGCCAAGTTCTGGTATAAGGACGGAGAGTGGTCACCAAAGGAAATAGTTCCCATCTGTTGAGCTTTGCTTAGGATCTCCTCCTTGGTACGGAAGTCCTGTATGCAGACTAAGATATCAGCCGGCAGGGCTGAGGCGGCCCTGGGCGTACCTGTCCGGTGAGCCCTATCAATGCGTACGGCAGAGTCTGTTGGCCTACCCAGGACGTGGTTGAATAGGCCCTGCGTAAAGTGGAAAAGGTCCTCTGTGTCGGGAGTCTGTTTCACCCCCCGGATCCTGATGTTATGCCGCCGGGAGCGGTTTTCCAAGTCTTCAACGTGGGACTGAAGGTCCACCTGCTGATCATGTATATGGATGATTTCCTGCTGCAGAGCCTCTATTTCAATATCGCGCCCATCGGTCTTAGTCTCCAAGTCAGCTACTCTTTCTCCTATGGCATCCGTGTCTCAGCGGACCTCTCTAATCTCCTCCTGTAATTCCTTCTTCAGGGCGTGAATGTCCTCCCGCAGGCCACTGAAGAGGGATTGTAGAAAATTCTTAGTGATGGGCTCCTCCGTACATGATGTTCCAGCGGTAGGAGTGCTGGCTGCCATTTTGCCGGTTCCTTCCCGCTGTCCCGACATATTGGGTTCCGCTCGCTTCCCCGCCTTGGTAGGGGTGAACAGGTCTTTAATGGTCCTGTCTTTCCAAAGCTCTTGCTGTGGACATGTTCCACGGGGCCCGTAACCAGGTAGCAGCAGGTGCAATGTGACGAGGCGGAATTGGTCCTCGAACACGATAGAAACCCCGGTTCCTCACCTGGGAGCGAAGCGGTCACTGAACGCTCAAAGAGCCCCTCTGCGGGAACCACCGGTGTTTCTCTAACCCCCACATAAACGGCAGGGGGGCACCGGCCCTACCTCCTCTCACTCAGCAGGGGCCGTGCCTCGTCGTCTGACCACTCACCACCACCACCCGAGTGTCATTCCAGCCGCCAGTCCTGAAGCAGGCCTCCCGATCCCTGTGGGTGCACCACCGTAGGCCTCTCGAGTGTGTCTGTTATGATGGTGATCAGGCACGCTCCCACATGGTGCCTTACAGGAGCCGACCCCTCGCTCCACCAGGCCGCCAACTCGCAATCCTAATGGCGGCTGCCAAATCACAGCCCCTCTGGCCTCCTCAACCCTGCTGACCAGTCCTCAACCCTGTGACAGGCCTCTCGTTGCCTCCAGGCGATCTCTCTCTCTGGCCTGGGTTCCCCCAGTCCTGTGGGGAGGAGTAGCGCCGTGCAGTGGCGTCTCGCCGGCTCTCTTAGCAATGCGGCCGTGCAGCGCTCACTGGGTAACACCCACGCCCGCACTCTGCTCCTCACCTCCGTGTGAGACCCCTGGGTCCGAAGTCCGGGCGATAGGCAGCCGGTGTCACGTCGGCGGGCCCTCCGCACAGGGCTCCCTCGTTTCCTTCACTTGTCGGCCCAAGCAGCTGTTACCTCCTCAGGGACTGGTGGCAGCAGGTCCGTAGCAGCCTCCGGGCGACACCACCCCGGGGGCCTCACGCAGAATCGTGCGGGCCGGACCCACCACCAGTGCACCGACACTTGCGTAGTGGCGCCCCAGCTGAGGCGCACCTAGTCCGGGTGTGCTCCGCTGCCAGCCTCGGCCCCACCTCCTCGTCTCTGTGCACCACAAGGCCGCACCAGGGCGCTCTCGGGCCGAGCCGTTTTTTTCTCGCGGCTCCGGGAGCCCGGATCGGTCCGTATGGCTCTTCTCCAGCACCTGGCCCGTGAGGGTGGCAAACGCTCTCCGGGTGATCACAAGTGCGGGCGAGTAGGTGCAGTATAAGTTGCTATGCTAGCGGCCGGCTGCGGGAGCTCCGAGAAGCACGTCTGCTCACACTGCCTTCTTGGCCACGCCCCCGAGTTTCGCTTTAAGAGGTGTGGTGTGATGTGGGTCCATTGGGGGAGTTTGAGTTTGAGGGTGAGTCTTGCCAGTGAGTATTGTATTAGCTGCAGTCTCTTCAGGAGGAGTGAGTTGATTCCTACTAAGAGTGTGTTCCCGTAGTCCAGCCTGCTGTTGATGAGGGTCTGCGTGACAGTCTTTCAGATGTTGACTGTGAGCCATCTGAAGATGTTGCAGAGTATGCGTAGGGTGTAGAAGCATGTGGATGAGACTACAATTACCTGTTTCTTCATAGATTACTTGCTGTCCAAGAAATCGCCAAGGTTGCAGGCGTCGTCTTTCGGGGTTGGAGATGGGCCAATTTCACCTGGCCACCATGTGTCGTTTCACAGTGAGGTGTTGTTGTCAAAGATAAGGACTTCGTTCTTGTCCATGTTGAGCATGAGACAGACAGATTACTCTGTGCTTGTGAAATCTATTGCATTTTATATACATTACTAGCAGCCCGTCCCGATGTTGCGCGGGAGCAATTAGGCTTCAGGGCCTCCTCCCACCCCGCTTTTGTAAGCTGCAGACGTCACTTTTTCCTCCTGTTATTTACTTTGCTTCAGGGCCCCCGCCCACCCCACTTTTGTAACTTGCACACATCACTTTTTCCTTGTGCACACGTTATCTACCCCCTTCCCTCCACTCCACCCAAGGGACGCACGTTAAAACCCCTCTGGCTACAAGTCACTTTTTCCTCCTTTTCCTCCTGTAATGCACCGTTTGTGTGACATTTGTAGTGCACCGTTTGCGTCCTCTTTCTTGTCCTCAGGCTTCACCGACCGCCGCCCGCCCATCCCGTCCCCCGCCCTGACCGTCCCGTCCTCCACACGGCCCGGCCCGGCCCGGCCCGTCCCTTCCCCCGCCCGTCCCGGCCTGTCCCTTCCCCCGCCTGCCCCTACATGAGTGCCCTTACCTCCGCCGGCGCTGCTCCCACCTGTCCGCTCGCACCACCGCTCCTCCCCTGCGCCATGTCCGCCGCTCCTCCTCCGCCACCGGTCCTCTGTTCCTGGCGTCACCGCTCCTCCCCCGCGCCATGTCCACCGCTCCTCGGATGCCGCTCCTCCCGGTGCTCCTAACGTGACCACGCATGTCGCGGACGGCGCTACTTTTGAGTGACTACTTTTTTTTATCTAAAATTTTAAATAACATTTATTTTTTTAATTTATGTAGCCTATAACCATCTACACACCCTGCCGATTGCAACGGTGTATCGGGTGTGTAGATTGGCGCAGTGGTTCCCGAGTTTACCCGCTTCAAAGCCTAAATGTTTCTGCTTTATTATAGTAGTATAGATAAAAGTGGTTCACATCCCGCCCTCACTTTATCATGGTTCATGTGCTTGCCACTTACTTTTTCACTGCCTCCATTGGCTGTTGCATGCTATTTCCTGTTGTTCCTCTGTGTGTTTCTGTTATCAGTATCTCGTGGCCCAAGTACTGTTTTCATCCACTTTGTGGGACTTTTCTGTTAAGCATTTGCTGCTCCCCGACCTGCCTCCCCTCACAGCCTGGTATCGTTGCACTCCCCAGCTGCTTGTACTCATCGCTATTAATAACTCATCTCGCATTGCAGGACCACCTTAATTGTTTACATCGCTGCTATTTATTTAATTATCCCGCATTGTAGGACCGCTTTTATTGTATACATCGCTGCTATCTATTTAATTATACCGCATTGCAAGACCGCTTTAATTGGATACATCACTGCTATTTATTTAACTTTCTTGCATTGCAGGACCGCATTTATTGCAAACATCGCTGTTATTCATTTATTCTACTGACATAGCAGGATCGTTTTTTATTAGTGTGCCTTATAGCGCTGAACCACCTCGCCTGCTAAGTAGCTGCTTATATTATTGTGCCATCGCTGTGTTGCCTTGACTGACATTTCATTTAGTGTTTTCTGCACACTTTGCATTACTTTGGCTGCTTGCTCCGTCCCGCGCTGCCGGCCATTTTGTTGTTGATATTGTTGTTGTGTCGGCCTGCACGAGTCTCCACCCCGCTCCCGCCTTCCCAGCTTACCCTCCCTCCCACTAAGACTATCAGGCCCGCGTTGGGAAGATCGCGCTGTGACCGTCCTGTTTACCACAGACGCGGTCGCTCCTCCACGCTGCTCCCCGACCTGCCTCCCCTCACAGCCTGGTATCGTTGCACTCCCCAGCTGCTTGTACTCATCGCTATTAATAACTCATCTCGCATTGCAGGACCGCCTTAATTGTTTACATCGCTGCTATTTATTTAATTATCCCGCATTGTAGGACCGCTTTTATTGTATACATCGCTGCTATCTATTTAATTATACCGCATTGCAAGACCGCTTTAATTGTATACATCACTGCTATTTATTTAACTTTCTCGCATTGCAAGACCGCATTTATTGCAAACATCGCTGTTATTCATTTATTCTACTGACATAGCAGGATCGTTTTTTAATTAGTGTGCCTTATAGCGCTGAACCACCTCGCCTGCTAAGTAGCTGCTTATATTATTGTGCCATCGCTGTGTTGCCTTGACTGACATTTCATTTAGTGTTTTCTGCACACTTTGCATTACTTTGGCTGCTTGCTCCGTCCAGTGCTGCCAGCCATTTTGTTGTTGATATTGTTGTTGTGTCGCCCTGCACGAGTCTCAACCCCGCTCCCGCCTTCCCAGCTGACCCTCCCTCGCCCCTCCCCTTCCACTATCCACTTATGACAGATGCATTAGCGTGCAGCGGTTACGCGCAGCGGGCGCGCCCATGCGCACCAAAGGTGCGCCAAAGGTAAGCCCGTCTACGCCCGTCCGCGCCTGGATCGCGCCCAGCGCCATACCCCCTGCTTCCCGCCTCCCCCCACCCACTAGAGCCACATATGACGCCGCTACTCTCCTCGCCCTCAACCCCGGTCGCACAGAACTATGCTGCGAGGCTACCCCAGGACGTACCCATGGCCCATTCGCCTGCCTCTCCTGCAAGTTCAACTGCCTCAGGACCCTCACCAAATCCACTTCCTCCACACACAGATCCGACTCCAACCACTTAAAGTGCATCCTGCTGAACACCCGCTCGATCCATAGACACGCTACCGAACTCTGGGACCTACTCGACACTGCATCACCGGACATCACCTTCCTTACAGAAACATGGATGAACACATCATCAGCACCCCACATCGCCATAGCCATACCAGATGCATACAAGATTATCCGGAAAGACCGCACCAATCAAACAGGAGGAGGCATCGCCATCATCCACAGGAACACCATCAAAATCACTACCAGCTCCGACGACAACCTTGCAACAGCCGAACATCTCCACTTTCAGATCCACACCGACCCCAGGACCACACTCAGAGGCACCCTCGTCTACAGACCTCCAGGTACCTGCACTCAATTCAATGATGACATCACTGACTTCGTCAGCCCACATGCCCTCACCTCCGAGAACTACATTCTTCTAGGAGACCTCAACTACCACCTGGAAAACAAACAAGACAACAACACCACCACCCTTCTGTACAACATGGCCAATTTCGGACTCAAACAACTTGTTGACACCCCCACCCACACAGCCGGACATACGCTCGATCCTATCTTCACCTCCAGCAAGCACATCTCCTTTGATCGCACATCAGCTCTCCACTGGACAGACCACAGCTGCGTTCACTTCAGCTACAAAACCACCCTAACCCACAACCGTCCACAACCTATTCCTTGGAGAAACTGGAACAAAATCACCTCAGACCAACTCCTCACTTCACTCAGCCAAAACCCTCCCACCCTCTTAATGGACCCAAACCATGCGGCCACCAACTTCAGGCAATGGATCACCCACAGTGCTGACGAACTAGCACCCCTGAAAAAGCACCAGATGAAATCAGCCAGCAAAAAGGCCCCCTGGTTCAATGACGAACTTAAAAAATCAAAGAAACTATGCCGATCCCTGGAGAAGATATGGAGAAAAAACCCAACTCCCGATAACATGGCCTCCCTCAAGACAGCCACCCGCAAACACCACCAACTGATTCGATCCGCCAAAAAATCTGCATTCAAAGATCGTCTCGACAACAACACCCATAACAGCAAGAAACTCTTCAACATCGTCAAAGAATTCACCAACCCCACCGCAGCATCCAACGACATCACGCCCTCCCAAGACCTCCGCAACGCATTATCCTCCTTCTTCTACAACAAAATTGCCGACATCCACAACAGCTTTGAGAATACCCCCAGCGATCAACACTCCCCACCGCCCTCAGATGCTACTCCACCAACAAACAACCTCAGCGCCTCGAACCCAATCACCACTGAAGACACCATTCACCTCATAAAATCAATCCACTCTGGTTTGCCAACTGACCCCTGCCCACACCACATCTTCAACAAAGATGACTCCATCATCGCACCCCATCTCCGTGATGTCATCAACTGCTCATTCAACTCTGCCACCTTTCCAGAAAGCTGGAAACACGCCGAACTCAGCGCCCTTCTGAAGAAACCCACAGAAGATCCCTCTGAACTTAAAAACTACTGTCCCATATCCCTCCTCCCATTCCCGGCCAAAGTTATTGAGAAAGCCGTCAACAGCCAGCTCGGCCCCTTCCTTGAATTCAACAACTCCCTTGATCCATCTCAATCCGGGTTTCGAGCCAAACACAGCACCGAGACCACCCTCATTGCAGCGACCAACGGCATCCGAACACTCCTGGACAACGGAGAAACAGTGGCCCTCATCTTACTCGACCTATCCGCCGCTTTCGACACAGTCTGCCACAGCACCCTTATACATCGCCTCAGAAACATCAGTATACAAGGAAAAGCCTTGAACTGGATCATCTCATTCCTCGCTGGGAGAACTCAAAGAGTCCGACTCCCCCCATTCACCTCTGAGGCCACTGAAGTCATCTGCGGCGTACCACAAGGATCTTCACTCAGTCCCACCCTTTTCAACGTTTACATGAGCCCACTCGCATCCATCGCGCGCCAACACAACCTCAACATCATCTCTTACGCCGACGACACCCAGTTAATCCTTTCCCTCACCAAAGACCCCAACACCGCCAAAACTAATCTTCACCAAGGCATGAAAAAAGTAGCTGAATGGATGAAACACAGCCGCCTAAAACTCAACTCAGACAAAACGGAGGTGCCCATCCTAGGATCTTCCCCTTCAGCTTGGGACGACTCCTGGTGGCCCTCCGGTCTGGGCTCAGCACCCACACCCACTGACCACGCACGCAACCTTGGCTTCATCCTAGACTCCTCTCTCTCGATGTCCAAGCAAGTCAACGCAGTCTCGTCCTCCTGCTTCAACATACTCCGCATTCCAAAAAAGATTTTCCGATGGATCCCCCTTGAAACAAGAAAGACTGTCACCCATGCACTAGTCACGAGTCGACTGGATTATGGTAACACACTATACGCCGGAATCACAGCAAAATCACAGAAAAAACTCCAGCGCATCCAAAACGCGTCAGCAAGACTCATATTAGACATCCCTCGCCAAGATCACATCACCAGACATCTAAAAGACCTCCACTGGCTCCCCGTCAACAAAAGAATCACTTTCCGCCTTCTCACCCACGCACACAAAGCCCTCTACAACCTAGGACCCGAATGCCTCAACACTCGACTGTCCTTCTACAAACCCACCCGCCAACTGAGATCGTCCAACCAAGCCCTCGCCACAGTCCCGCGCATCCGAAAATCCACCATGGGTGGCAGATCCTTCTCCTTCCTGGCTGCCAAGACCTGGAACTCACTCCCCACCCACCTGCGCCTCACTCAGAACCACATCTCCTTCAGAAAAGAACTTAAAACCTGGCTGTTCGACAAATAATGGACCCCTTCCCCCAGCGCCTTGAGACCCTCTGAGTGAGCAGTGCGCTATACAAATTCCCGAACTTGAACCTAATTGTTCTCTAAGCCTCACCTTCCCTCAGGTTTTGCATGCAGTAGCCCTGCAACACTCTTCCAAAATTACTGCTTTGTTTATTCATGATTGTTCACAACAAGTTTTCAGGAGACCATCAGAAAGGTCTACAATCAAACGAAATGGAGGCAGACTCACCTTCCTAACAGCAGTAGGTACTCATGAGATCTCTGTGCGAGTCTTGTGCCTGAGTGTATACTGCCGCACTATGCACTGCAGTGCTAGTTGCCTTGAGACTAAACAGGTTGCACTGTCCGGTATGCAAAACAAGCTCATAAAATTCACAAAGTGACAACGTAAAGCCATGTACCTCTACTAGGCAATATTTTTAACCACCTTGCTATGAACTGTTTGCCAATATTTTGCATTGAGTGTACTTGTTTTCGTGCATGTGCTTGTGTCTGCTTATATATCTTAGTTAGGTGAACTGTGCATGTGTATGTGTGTGTGTGTGTGTTGGACATACACTTTTGGGTACTTTTTTTAGTTTGTGTTCCTGGGTATGAATGTGTGTGCATCAGAATTGTGTGTGGAAGTCTGTACACGTGTGATGTAGCATGCCTGTAAACATCGAGGCTTATGCGTGTGTGTGTAAGGGCATGTGGGTGAGTTAATTTGAGTGGGGGACACCGCATGGTCTGCCAAGATGTGGTTATATGTGATAATATTGAAAAACATTCTTATGGAAACCTTTTTGGGAGAAGCTTTCTCCGCATATCTTTCTTGAATTTTTCTCTCTTTGACTAAGCACGTCCAATATTAATGCACCTGCTCAATGGTGGAAAGGAAAATCTAGAACAGCAGGCACTCACCACTGCGAATGTCTGCTTCCTGTTGAAATGTGCAAGTACTCTACTGTTAAAAATATTCCGCCCCATCAGAGAAGTGCAAATACTTTCCATTAGTATTACCAAGATGGTCATCACTTTTAGCATACAGGACACTTTTCTTGTTAGCACCGGTCTGGGATGGCAGTATCTTTTCTTTTTCCTTGGCCCTATTATCCATTTTCTCTCTTTAGTTTCCATGACTTTAGTTGTGTTATGTGTTTTACCTTCACATGATTCTAGGTGGCCTTCTGCGGTATGGCTCTCATATATTTTCTGTTTACTGCCAATAAAGGCGTGAATTAATATAAAATAATGCACTCTGGTACAATCAAAACGATCTTAACAAAGCAGAGTGTCCTCAGTTGTAGACTACCTCAATACCAAAGTGCCACACACTAACACCCACTGTTGTGTGTGTTAGACACTGTTTGATCTTTTGTGGACCAGCCATTCAACATACATTGTTACAATTAAACAAGGTACAGGAAAGATCTCTTAAAATTCTTTTATTTAACAAATATAGCTATGATATAAAATATCATATTTTTCAAATATACAAATATTACACAGACAAATCTTCCCAGTCTCGAACAAGTAGGGGGCATATTATCAACAGCTAGCAATATTTATCCCTAAATTGGCTTAGCAACATTTATTTTTATCGCCGAGCATCGCCGGATTTTATCGCAGAGATAACGCGCTATTAGAAACGTTTATCTCGGAAGCGATAACATTTCTGGCGATAGCGGTGAAATGCATGAATATTGATGTAAATCTAGCGATATTCATGCATTATCGCTAACAGGGACTTAGCCTGAATATCCACCTCCCATTGGATAAACAGGCTAAGAACTGGTCTGAGAAGGTGTAAGGTTTTGGAGATAGTCGCGCTTAGCGTGAATATTTCCATTGCTACACCTGCGTTGATAATAGGCGATAGCGATGTTAGCGACTGCTTTAAGTCGCTAACAGGTTGAGTACGCCCACTTAGCATGTCATTAGCGATAAATAGGGGAGTGCTGTTTGATCAGTCACTGACCTTTAAAGAACACGTCAACCAGGTTGCTGGTACCTGTTTCGGGGTTATTTCTTTGCTGAGAAGGGTGTTTCCTTTTCTCCCAGATCACCACAGAAAGACCTTGGTCCAGGCTCTGGTCGTCAGTAGACTGGACTACTGTAATGGCCTTCTTTTGTCAGCTAATGAAGGCCAATTCAACAAACTACAGGTGGTCCAGAATACGGCCGCGAGGTTAGTCATGAATGCTCCATCTAGGACTCCCTCCCGGCCACTACTGACAGAACTTCACTGGCTGCCAGTGCGACTGCGGACCAAATTCAAAATCCTGTGTACAATTCACAAGTGCCTGATGGGGAAAGGACCGAAATATCTCACCTCAGCCTTCCTTCCTTATGTTCCTGGACGTTCACTACGATCAAGCAACCTCCAGCTCCTTAAGGTTCCAAAAATTAAAAAAACTCGGCAAGGGGGCAGGGCCTTAGCATACACAGGGCCTGTCCTATGGAACACCCTGCCCCTCGCATTAAAACTTAGTACTGATCACCTGTCTTTCCGAAAAACCCTGAAAACGTACCTTTTTTCCAGCATCTAATTTCACTCCACTCCCACCACCCACTAAAAATGTTTATGGGCAGAGTAGCTGGTCTCCTTTGTATGGCAAAGCGCGGAGATACCCCTTCGGGGGTCTATTCAGGCGCTATAAAAGCATATAAATAAAAATAAATAAATATCGCTGACATGCAAAGCGGGCCCCAAACCGCTCACTATCGCCTAGAAGCTGTCGCTAACTGCTGTTAGCGACAGCTTGCTAATAGAGCGATAATCTCTTATCGCCCTCCTTGATAATATGCCCCTAGATCTTCTGACTGCATTTCATTTGTATGCATTTCAGCTGCATTTTTTGGTTTCTCCTATGCTTTTAGTGTAATATCCTTGTGTCAGCATGCAATTTCAAGAGAGCTTGTGAGCTCTATGATTTTCTTTCTACTAAGCCTTTTAACTCATCTTCTCAGAGGTTCTATGATGCCCTTTTCCACTCCATAAACCACAACTGTACTTAAACATGTTTCTCAAATTTTTGTTTGCGGAACGTTGTGGGCTACATCTCATTTTTGCTAAATCCCCAGCCCTTCACCTAGTATCCTCCCTTTATATTACCACCTGTAACTGCACAATATTTTGCCTTTCTCAATAAAAAGTCGTAACACTTTTACTGGGCGAGCAAAATCCTCGAGAAGCATATTAATGGGCATTTAACATTGTTCCTTGAGAGTAACCATCTGCTCGATGCCACACAGACGGGTTCTCGTCCCAAGCATGGGACAGAGACGGCCCTGTTTGCGGTCACAGAGGAAACCAGAGAGATTCTGGATCGGGGGGGATCGGTGGCAGTCATCCTCCTCGATCTAAGCGGCGCGTTTGATACGGTGAACCACAGAATTTAACTGCACCGACTTCTTAGTTTAGGAGTATCAGGGAGAGCGATAACCTGGCTCAAATCTTTCCTGTGTGACAGATCATTTCAAGTCTTTGAAGTGGATATTATCTCCTCCAGTAAACCATTGGGTTGTGGGGTACCGCAGGGCTCATCTTTGAGCCCTACATTGTTTAACGTATATATGAGACCACTGTCCATATGGTATTAAGATCATTACTTATGGGGATGACACTCAGCTAGTGGTCTCCCTCGCGCAGAGGGACAGACAATCAGCACCGGCTGATTTGGTGAGCTGCTTGGAGGAAGTAAAAAGCTGGATGACTGCATCATGTCTCAAGCTCAATGAAGACAAAACAGAGCTTATGCTCCTTGGCTGCTCTACCTCGTTTACAGCTAACTCTATATGGCCCCCCTGTCTGGGTCCGCCTCCAATACCCAAAGATACTATAAAAAGCCATGGTGTCTGGCTGGACAAGACTTTGACCTTTGACAGCCAGGCTACCAGGCTATCAGCCATCTGCTTTGGTCTTCTCAGACTCCTTAAGAAGATTCTCCCCCTCCGACCCTTTGAAGCAAAACAAACTATGGTTCAAGGCTTGATTCAGTCCCGCCTGGACTCTGGCAATGCTATCTATTTAGGAGCCCCTGAATACACCTTACGGAAACTTCAGCTGATCCCGAACTGTGCCGCGCGCACGTTGCTTCAGCTCCCTCGCCGGCTCTCAGCCAAGCCCGGGCTGAGGAGCCTTCATTGGCTCCCTGTTAGGGAGATAATCAATTTTAAATCCATGTGCATCTCTCATCAGGCCTATTGGAAAACAGATCCGGTGATTAAACATTCCCTAATCACTCCATTTCAGCCTAACAAACAACTGCGCTCTACCCATGCCTTTTTGGCCATAGTCACTAAAATCAGGAGATCAAGATCAGGAGGCCGGTCATTTTCCTAAAATGCGGCCAAGATGTGGAATTCACTCCCTCTTTACCTGAGATCCAACCCCAATTTGTCCTCATTTCGTAAACTGTTAAATACTTTCCTTTTCAATAAACACGACTAGCTTTCTTTCCGCCAACTGGTCTCATCAGGTAGCACCACTTTCTTTAGCGCTTGGACGCCTCAGGGCAGCTATCGCGCTCTATAAAACCCCTTTTCATTTCATTCATTTCACTCAGTTTCCGTAGCTTATATTGCACAATGACTCACAAAGCTAAAATTTACGATAAAAAAACTATCTTATTATTAATCCCAAAGGCGCAACCTATTGCATTTACCAGGGCTTGTTTTTTTCTCTTTGCCATTTATGCGGGTGAGGGGGTGGGTGGGTTTTCACTGGCATTACTGGCATTTTTAACAGATAAAGGCTTCACATTGATTGCCGACATGCCAAAGTCAGACCTGGTGATCTCACCAATGCTTATTTTTTATTCACATCGCCTAGAGTGGAAAACAAAAATGTGGCTTGAGCTGCATTCGTGTGAAGGGAAAAGGAGCGACACGTTCCAGACCAGTCGATTCAGAAGACATGTATGAGTCCAGGCATCTTATCATGGCCTCAGGCTTATTAATATATTGTACACCAGGGTACATTTATCAAAGAGAGACAGCGGATTAAGGCCACAATCTGTGTGGATGAGCCAGGTTTTAATTGTATGTTTCAGTGCAGCCGTCGTGAGCGATATATTCTTTTCATAATGATAAGAATCACCGGCTCACTCAGTGGTGTCCGGGACACTGATGTCGCAAATTTCCCCGGAGGAACGAAAGAGATTGAGAGCGTTTTTTCGTCTCGCAAACACCAGCCGCGCAAAAACACTTGAAAGCTCGGCTGATGGAACCATTTTATGGTTCTTTAGCCCGAAGTGGCACTGTGATGCCTTACACCTCATGAAGAGCGAGGTAACGTGCCTCCCAGTTTTTCCTACAGCCCGCTGTCAGTAAGTTTGGAGTTCTGAAAACAAGGTCTAATTTAATCTCAGCATCCATGCTCCAAAACAGTGTGTTCAGAGCTCCAGGCAATGTTTATAGACATGTTTGTCCCGGACAAACAGGGTACTTCGACCTGGACCAAGATGAGCATGTGGAAGCCTGAAAATTCAGCATCTGTTTATCGGTTCATATGGAAAAAAACACAGTAGGTCAGTATTTAAAATGAGTTTTTATTATAAGACTATTTAGGTCTAACTTCATTTTCGGCAAACAGCATTTTTTCAGATAAAGGCTTAAAAAGACTGATGAGAGGGTGCAACATTCATTAATTCAGGACCTCACAAAGTGATTCATTTTGAAATCCTAATGGGAATTTTTAGGCTCACAGCAAACAATTTATTTTTTCATCTAAGTGAATATGGAATTCGATTGTGAGCACCGAACCACATGCAAATACTGATGCAGCGGAACTGAAACCATATAAACAATGTTTAACAGCAGCATTTCTCAATTGGAGTTATATTACAAAACCAGCATGTGCACGGAGCACACAACAAACTGACTATTGTGTTAGAGTTGCAAAGCCTGATTGCTCAAAATTCTGCTAACTTTTCAGAACTACAGGTAAGTATGTAAAGTACGTACTTATCTGCTTAATTTGTAAATTGTAAAACAATGTCAGGCCCAGAGTTTTGTTTGCTACCTACTGGCAAAGATGCCCAATACCACTTCATGTTTTTTTAAATCAAATGGACAGAGAGCCATTAGACGCTCTCTATCCATTTATCTAATTTTTGCATGTTACTGTTTTTTTTCCTTTGTCACAATCTTTTCTTCCTTCTCTCTCTTCTTCTTCTCCATTGTGTTTTTTCCCTCCTCTTGCTCCCTGTCAAAGTCTGAGGAGGAAAATAAATGGTGGCACCAAAAAAGAGCATACGAAGTGTACCTGACCTGCAAACACTAAATTGTGAATTATTAGTTGTAGTGGATGGCAATCCGGTTCACTGACATGACATCAACACCATAAATAAGGTGCAACAGAAATATTGTGTCAAAAATATCGAGCACAAAAATATTGTTTCCCTATACATATACAGTCTAAGTACAAATATATGGAAAAAAATATTGGTGTACACAAATATCGAAAAAAGATATGCAAAAATATTATTTTTTTACGTATTACCTACTGGCGGACGCCAGTAGGTAGTTATAGTTAGGACATATTTTCCATAGGAAATCCGCAACATTCTATTTGGAATAACTTTAGTACCGGTTGATGAATCTTCGCGAAATTTTCAAAACTAATGGCAGGTCCGCTCTGCTCCTATCCTGAAAGTATCGGGGTGATATGTGAAGGGGGGCCGGGAAAACAAGGGGGTCCCTTTGCAATTTTCCATGGGAACCTCAAGCCGCAGCTACAGCCCGAAATGCTGAACTGAATTACACCAAATTTGGCAAAGAGGTAGTCCTTAGTTCAGACTCGTGCCTTTTGCTTAAATGGTGTAAATCTGTTCAGTAGTTTTTTAGATATTAAAGAAAAAACATACATATATATCTGGGCAGAGCCTAACGACACATCTCATCGTGAGATCTGATTGGCTGTCAGCACTTCATCCAAGAAGTGTTGGCAGCCATCTTGGGACTAATATACATGATAGCACCTCTTTAAAAAGCATTGCAATTAATAGAAGGTTTTAAGACTTTAGTTACATTATAAATCATTTGTTGATTGTACCATACTCATTTTAGGAATTGTGGTGTGTTCTAAGGTGATTTTGTCAAGTGAAAAAGCCTTCTGCTGGGATATCATGAATCATGTTTGAGAGAAAACTATTTTCTCATCTTTGTCCCATAGAGGTATGGAAGGTGCCCCAGAAGCTATATTGAGAGCGTATTTTCTGTAAATTCACATCGCGCAATAACAACAATCCACACCTTATAAACTTAGCAAAAAAGGTCACTTTATTAAGACAGGCAAACAGATAAAATCCTTCTTCTAAAACAAAAACTTTGTTATGACAGAAAATTCCACATCGTCAATATTTTCAAACATTTTATCAAAAATAGATTTAAAATATTTCCAGCAATACTTAATAAAAAATACCCCACATACTGCACAATCCCATCATTTCCTTTTTCCCTCTTTATATTTTCTTAACAAGCTTTCCGTCTACCCTCCTCCCACCCCAGAGGGAAAGGATAAGCCCGCTCCAGACTATCCAGACCCCCCAAAAAGCGCCTAAATAAAGAACAACTAGCGAAAGAATAAAACTGTTACCAGTCCTAACGTGACGTGATGTTTTTCTTTGTAAAATAAAAAACAAATAAAATAAATAAAGGGTGGGTCAAACAAAACGTTGGCCACCACAAATCTCCTCAGAGTGAAGCGTTCCCGCCCAAGCACCTCCCCAAATAGCCTCCCACTAATCCCGCCCCCTCTCCTGTATTGGACCTATCGCACTAGGGTGGATTGTTCCACCACGCAAATCACCCCAGGGGGACACCAGCTCGCGCCAAGGTCCCCCTGCGTCCCCATCGTGCAATAACAAAAATCCACACCTTATAAACTTAGCAAAAAAGGTCACGCTATTAAGACAGGCAAACAGATAAAGTCCTTCTTCTAAAACAAAAACTTCGTTATGATAGAAAATTCCACATTGTCAATATTTTCAAACATTTTATCATGAATAGATTCAAAGTATTTCCAACAATACTTCATAAAAAATACCCCACCTACTGTACAATCCCATCATTTCCTTTTTCCCCTCTTTATATTTTCATAACAAGCTTTCCGTCTACCCTCTCCCAACCCCAGAGGGAAAGGATAAGCCCGCTCCAGACTATCCAGAACCCCCAAAAAGCGCCACCCAGGAAAACCAAAGAGTTTTTCTGGCCCCACCCCAATCATCTGTGGAAAAACAAAACTATTTTGTATTGTTATCACACCAAAGGTTTTCTCCCCAAAATCCCGCCAGCAAATCTCTCAACTCCATCAAATAGTATGCTTGACCTATTTGGGACAAATCTACCCCATCCTCCCGAAAAAGATGTTTCTCAATACTTGTGATGTTCTCATGTGTCAAGACTTTGATACCCATTGCAGGACAGAAATTTTTCATTGCACGATTTAGGTTTTTGCGAGCCTTCTCCATCGCAATGTGGTTGGGAGCCCCCCTCCTGTGATGCCTATAAATAAATTCTGTCCATACCAGCGATGTACTCACCCAGTTGTTCTTTATGACAGCTAAATCCAATTTAATTTGTTTTAATAGAGTTAAACCCGATAATGGTACAAGATCATTTTCACCTAAATGAATGATCAATAAATCTGGAAAACCTCTCTCGAGTGATAATCTTGACAGCAAGGGAAACAGATCTTCTCGCCTCATCCCACCATTCCCTTTCCAGAGGACTTCATGGCCTTTGCTGCGAAGACCAAGCGATCTGCCGTAAATCTGCCGCTCTGCAAAAATAGCTGCCAATTTAACGAAAGAGTGGCCTTTAATCCATGTACGCATTTTCCTCGGTAGAGAAGTTTGAACTCGACCTAAGGCGGGAAAAACAAAATTAGACTATAGACTTGTAAAGAAACAGTAGTCATCTATTTTCTGACATAACGAGAACAACAAGCAGATTTCCATCTAACAATTCTTTTAATATCTACTCAACCCCAACCCAACCTAGCCGCTTCAGTAGCAGCCCCAATTCGAAAGGGGTGGGTCCCAAACAGTAAGGAGTTTTTCCCAACCAAGGTCAAGGTTTTACGTAAAACAGCCAATAGATGAACACAGGTAATCTTATCCCCATTACGATATCGAAATATAGCCCCATATTGAAAATCAGGCGAACTTGTGAGTGACTCCCATTGCCCCAGAGGGCAACATTCCCGTACACTGCTACCATTTGAGTGAATCAATGTGCCCTTGCCCAATTGATCAGTTTTTGATTTTCTGAACAAAATCTTCAATGTCCCTTGTTGAAAATAAATGCCACTGGTTTGAATATCCAACTGACCCCTCAGACCCAACAATTCTGAAACCCTGAAAGCCCCACAAAATAACCATATCATACAAAGCCTAAAACCAGAAACCTCCCATCCAACATAACAACAAAATGGTAATTGTACCAACAACTGCTGTAAAAGTGTAAAAGTTATTGGTTCGCGCAGATGCAAAGAATTTGCACGTTCCCTACTGAAACCTTGCAACATTCCATTTAACAAAACGCCCCCACTACAAGATCGTGACCCAACAATAATTGTCCATAAGAGGAAATCCCAGCCAGTTTCCCAGCAATGGTTGTATGAGATAAACCTTTGTTGATTAAAAACAAAACAAACTGTAAAATTAATCAATCGTTACCGACTGGTGTCCCTATAATGCTTTGAGATTTAGCGTAACTTAAAAACGCAGACCAAGCCT
The DNA here is from genome assembly GCF_964263255.1 of Lissotriton vulgaris. NCBI lineage: Eukaryota > Metazoa > Chordata > Amphibia > Caudata > Salamandridae > Lissotriton > Lissotriton vulgaris. The sequence continues at coordinate 442,414,141 of NC_141699.1, forward strand.
GTAGATAACTGCATCTGGTGGAAGGAGCTATAGATTTTTCGACCAGTTCGATGATCCTCAATCCCCCAGCACCCAGATGTCTTGTGGAATCGCAGTTTTGAAGCTGTCCTCCCTTGGCGCCAAATTGCAGAATTTCTGCCAATTAAAGCGAGACAAAGTGCCTGCGATTGAATTAATAATACCTGGAATGTGCCTCACTCTAAAAACAAATTTTTAGTTTGAGACTCTGTAGCATGAAAGATCTCAAAAGACGCAAAACCTGTAAGTCTTTCACTTTTTGTTTATTAATAAGTTCAACAACAGACATATTGGGGATATGGAACAGAACACATCTGTCTCCGAATTTCTCACCCCAGACTAGCAAGGCTACTATGAGAGGAAACAATTCTAGAAAAGCAATACTTTGTCCTTGTTGGAGCCAATGCTGAGGCCATCTTTCCGCACACCAGCGACCTTCCCAAAATAAGCCAAACCATGATCCCCAGATGCATCTGAAAATATTTGAATCTGCCATATAGTGTTATCTTCAACAAAAAAGAGAGAAACATCATTGAAAACCCCCAAAAATGTTTGCCAAATCAACAGGTCATCTTTGATGGCTTTAGTAAGTCTTATCCTATGGTGAGGGAGGTATGCTCCTGACATTGCCATTCCCAATCTTCTGCAAAAAGTTCTGCCAGCCCTGACCACCCGATAGGCAACATTTAGGTATCCCAACAAACGTTATACCTGTCTGAGTTCAATTTTATCCTTGTCCATAACTTCTAACAGAAAAGACCTGATTTCAGCCACCTTTGCAGCTGGCAAACTAGCCATCATAGCTTCAGTGTCAATCTCAATACCCAAAAAGATAAGTTTGGTAGAAGGACCTTCGGTTTTCTCAGGAGCCAATGGAACACCAAACTGCCTGTCCAATGAACAGAAAGTCGTCTAGATAGTGACAAACATATTTGTGACAACTTTTCTGCACAAGGCACCATTGCAAAAAGTGCTAAAAGTTTCAAAAAGAGCACATGATACTGAAAAGTCCATAGGTAACACTCTATCGACATAAAATTCTCTATTAAAGAACATTCCTAAGAGCTCAAAATTTGATGGGTGAATAGGTAGCAAACGAAAAGCAGACTGAATGTCACATTTCTCTAGTTCAGAACCAGTACCAACTAACCGCATCAATCTTAGAGCGTCATCAACAGAAGCATAGGAGAAGTTGGAGTCAGTAGGGGAGATGAAATCATTAATCGATTTACCCTCCGGCCACGATAAATGATGAATTAATCTGAATTCACCTGCCAATTTCTTGGGAACTACGCCCAACAGGGATACAATCAAAGTTTGTAAAGGACACTGTCTAAAAGGACCTACTATCCTTCCAGCTTGTAACCCCTTCCATGCTCATGACGAGCTCAGCTCGAGCATGCTTAAATCTGCAAAATTGCCTGGTGCATACGCCTCGGTTAAAATTCCAACAGGCGCCTGTTGTAGGTAGTTATCCTCTACCCTAAGCACCTGCCCCAATTTGGGCGGGACGAGGCAGAAAGGTCCGATACATTATTGGCAGACCACTTGCAGTATGTATCGTCACAGGTGGCTGAGTAGAGGACATCCACTGCAACCAAAGTTCCTGATTCACCTCACCCCATGGTTTGTCATTAAAAACACTGACTCTGGCCCAAAATTCTTCATCGTAATTGAGCCATGCGTAGCCGCCAAATTGTAAATGTGCTCTACGAATTATATCCATGTATTTAAACATGGCTATTGCCCTGTCTTGGTGACTCTCACAATACACGCTGGCATATATAAAAAATACAGCGGTCCAATTTTCAATATTCTTAGGTACTCTGGTGCGTCTAGAGAGTTCCAATTCTTCCTCTTTGGACCCCTCCCTGGCTTGACTATCTCTTTGAAACAGTTTGAAATTGTCAACAAATTCATGTTGCAAATCTTTTGTTTTGTCTTATCCGAGAGATGCATACCCAAAGGCAGAGCTAAACCCATTGAAGGAAGCTTTTTACGGATGTTAATAGGACTTGAAACCTGCCCAGAAATAGAATTGGCCCCCTCCAAAACCTGTTTGTCTTCACTCAAAGTTTTGTTAGACCCTGTAATGCTACTAGAAAAAGGTGTCTGATTTGTAACATTCACTATACCCCCACTTTTCTCCATAACCAAAGGCTGATTTACATGCAAATCATCAACACCCACTGAAACAGTATTATGCTTGCCCGTCAAATGTTGTGACCAAGCAGCCAACCAATTAGGCGTACCTGTCGTTAACTCAGCAGCCCGCTTTCAAATTCATGAGTATCATCGCAACGACGATGTCCGCTACTCCGATCTTGAACTGTTGCATAGTCCGCTCTTGACTTCTGTAATAGACTAGAAGAATTGATTGTGCCCGGACCCCCTTTTAACAAAACATGATCAAATCCCAACGAATTTGCATTGCCATCAAAAACCTCCATAAAACCCCTCAATTTGCATTGTCCTCCACAGTTCCTTGATCACAATGATCATCCGATAAATCAAAAACATCATTGCTAGTACCTGGCATTGCACCATCCCCTACCCCATCATCATAAGTTGCCCAAAAGGTCACAGGCCTCCGCTCAGAGAGCCCGGCCGCATTACCAAAATCCGCCCCTGATCCGTCTTGTGAAGATGAGACCTTACCAAAAGCCGCCACCTGCTTTGCCCTATTCATTATGGAAAAACTTGACATTGCCTGTAAGACTGTATGAGATGTGGACTTCTCGCCGCCCCTGCCAGAAGCAGTTGAAAACTTACCAATACCAGAATCCAGGATGCATCCCCCAACCTTGGACGATGAAGGAGCGGCATGCTTAACCCAAATCCACTGTCCATTTTGTGGTCCACAAACCGAATCAAATGAAACCTGAGTATGAGAAGGAGGGGGGCGAGATTCCAGAAAAATAGAAACTATGTCTGCCGAATCACCAAAGTGAACTACCTGTGAATGATCATGCTTAATGGGGGCCACACATCAACATCATTTACTATCTCAGTAACATCTTCATTGAGAATTGCCTCTGATAAATCAATATAACCAGAGTTAGATGAATTTTGATTAGATTTTGCCCCAGGGGGGTGTAGGCTGAGGGGTCAGCACAATATCTAAAGCAGAACTTCCCAATAGGTTCCTAACAGTCTGCGCATTTTGAAAAACATGACTCTGAATACAAACAGATGGCACTTCATGAAAAACCCTCCACCTCGTCTCCACTGTCACTAGAATAATCAACCAGTGCTGCAGAGCGTCCGTTTGATAGTACTGGCGGTGCTATATTAATGAATGGTAAGTTTTTGCCAGCCTGAGTATTTTTTCCCTGCACAGAAATGCCCAAATATGCCTTTTTTGTTGTAACATTAGCTGTTGCTTCATTTGAAAGAAGTATCTCAATCCCATGCCCCCCCACTTTCAACACTACCTCTACTGAGGGAAACCCGCAGACTTCTGGAGGCAGCACCTCCCCTGCTGACGCCACGCCTTTTTGCCCGCCCCAAACGCGAAGCAGAGAATGCCTCCAACCGCCTCTCCTCTACCGCAGACGAGGAAGGGCAGCGGTGAGGAAGCAGCTTCACGTCGCCGCTCCGATGTGAGGGGCGGCCATGCTTCAAAATATGCCCCGGTGAGTGATCTTCTTTATCTGGCACAAGCTGTGAGCGGCTCTTCAAGGGCAGACATTCCGCCACAGCTCCCAATACACCGAAGGCCGCCACACGCTTCGGACGCGTAACGCCTGTTGCCAGAACCGCCGGGATACCTAGGTGCAGCAGATCACCATGCGAATCGCGTCCCTAACAACGTCAATCTCCGCCATGACAACCGGACAGAAAAGCTTCAGCTCTGAGAAAAAAGCCGAAGTCAATCAAAACGTTGGCCACCACAAATCGCCTCAGGGTGAAGCATTCCCGCCCAAGCGCCTCCCCAAATAGCCTCCCACTAATCCCGCCCTCTCTCCTGTCTCGGACCTATCGCGCTAGGGTGGATTGTTCTACCACGCGAATCACCCCAGGGGGACTCCGGCTCGCGCCAAGGTCCCCCTGGGTCCCCATTATCTTTCTCAGGCATATGATAATGAAGTCTGACATTCTCAGTACAACATGTACAGACAACAAGGGCAGAGACTGTCAGTTGATTAGTTTGTGTTCTACTGCAGCTTCCCAGATTGTTCTAAAGTACAACTAGAGCGCTAACAGCCTTACTATTGACAAAATGATGGCACACCTGAAGCCATCTTGATTGGATTAAACTGGTAACACTTAAAATATTTAATGTAAAAAGGAAAACAATGAGGGGGTTCATTTTGTCATAGAAATTATGGTTAGTGTTGTAGAAAGAAAAATTAGAGCATGTTTTAAGAGAGATCTCAAATCCTCTTCAATTTAATTTGAAAATTCTGAACAATCGCTTTCAATACTAGCAGTAGACTTCCAGTTAACTACCTGGTGAGCACTACCCCCTACACTACTCAAACACCACTGCACTACCCTAAACCCTAAAACACTACCCCCAGCACTTGCCCCTACACTACACAAACACCCCTGCACTACTCTAAACCCTAAATCACTACCCCCTACAGTACAAAAACACCACTGCTCTTCCCTAAACCCTAAAACACTACCCCCAGCACGACCCCCTACACTACCCAAACACCACCGCACTACCCTAAACCCTAAAACACTACCCCCAGCACGACCCCCTACACTACACAAACACCACTGCACTACCCTAAACCCTAAATCCACCCCCAGCATGACCACCTACACTTCCCCCAGCACTTGCCCCTACACTACACAAACACCCCTGCACTACCCTAAACCCTAAAACACTACCCCCTACAGTACACAAACACCACTGCTCTTCCCAAAACCCTAAAACACTACCCCCAGCACAACCCCCTACAGTACCCACACACCACTGCACTACCCTAAACCCTAAAACACTACCCCCAGCACGACCCCCTACACTACACAAACACCACTGCACTACCCTAAACCCTAAATCTACCCCCAGCATGACCACCTACACTACCCATTCACCACCCCACTACCCTAAACCCTAAAACACTACCCTAGCACGACCCTTTACTCTTCCCAAACACCATTGCACTACCCTAAACCTTAAATCTACCCCAGCACGACCCCCTACACTACCCAAACACCACTGCACTACCCTAAAACACTACCCCAGCATGACCCCTACACTACACAAACACCACTGCACTACCCTAAACTCTATATCTAGCCCAGCACGACCCCCTACACTACATAAACACCACTGCACTACCCTAAACCCTAAATCTACCCTAGAACAACCCCCGAATACTACACAAACACCATTGCACTACCCTAAACCCTAAAGCACAACCTCCAGCACGACCCCCTACACTACATAAACACCACTGCATGACCCTAATGCCTAAATCTACCCCAGCACAACCCCCACACTACACAAACACCACTACACTACCCTAAACGCTAAAACACTACCCCCAGCATGATCCCCTAAACCACCCAGACACTGCTGCACTACCCTAAACCCTAAAACACTACCCCAGCACGACCCCCTACACTACATAAACACCACTGCACTACCCTAAACCCTAAAACACTTCCTCCTAGACCACAAAAACACCACTGCACTACCCTAAACCCTAAAACCCTACCCCCAGCATGACCCCCTACACTACACAAACAGCATTGCACTGCTCTAAACCTTAAATGTACCCCAGCACTACCGCCCACACTACCAAAACACCACTGCACAATTCTAAACCCTAAAACACTACCCACTACACTACACAAACTCTACTGCACTACCCTAAAACACTACCCCCAGCATGACCACCTACACTACCCAAATACCACTGCACTACCCTAAACCCTAAAACACTACCCCAGCACGACACCCTACACTACCCAAACACCAATGTGCTACCCTAAACCCTAAAACACTACCTTAGCACGACCCCCTACATGATGAGGAATTTATGCAGTGCCTCGTTTCGAATACTCCTTTACAAACATGTCTGTTTGCAGTTTCACGGTTTCGCTTTTAGCATAGTTTGTTTCCGTGCCTCTAGAGGAAAAGTATTTCACTAGAGCGATGTCTCATAATTACACCCCCTTCAGACCTATGAAAGTGCCTCAGTCCTTTTTCAAAGGTTTGTCACGGATATTTCGGCTGGCAGTTTGTGCAAATGTAGAAATGCTTCAGAACATGCTAAGCAGTAGCACAGCTGAACTCTGATAGATCGCTCGCCACTTAAACAGTAAGGCAGGTGTAAAATGGGGCGTAACCTCAGACCACCTCTCTGCAATGCAGCTCTCTGGCGCTTACTGGAGGTACCTGTTGGGCTAGTTGGACCCCAGGGACCGTGAAGATTCAAGGGGACCTAACCCCCAACTTAAAACAAGCCACAGGCGCGTTTGCTCAGGCGGAAGGAAGGGGGCTGGGGTTGCAGTGACATATGTTCAAACATGCCCTGTGGCGCGTTTTAAGTTGGGAAATTAATTCCTATTCAATTTTGATTGTCCTGGGGGCCAACTAGCCCACCAGGTACCTCCAGTAAGTGCCAGAGGCCTTCGTTGCAGAGAGGTGGTCCAGGCAATGCCCCTTTTTACACCTCTCTGCAACGCAGCTCTGTGACGCCTACTGGAGGTACCTGGTGGGCTAGTTGGACCACAGGGACCCTCGGGATTCAAAGGGACTTAATCCCCCAACTTAAAAAGTGCCACTGGGCGTGTTTCCACAGTGGTGAAGGGAGGGGGCGGGCCTGAGGTGATGTGTGCAAACACTCCCTGTGGCGCATTTTAAGTTGGGGAATTAATTCCCTCTTCAATCCTTAGGGCCCCTGGGGGCCAACTAGCCCACCAGGTACCTCCAGTAAGTGCAAGAGGCCTGCATTGCAGAGAGGTGGTCCAGACCACGCCCCTTTTTCACCTTTGCAGTGCAGCTCTGTGGCGCTTACTGGAGGTACCTGGTTGGCTAGTTGGACCCCAGGGACTGTCAGGATTCAAGGGGACTTAATCTCCCAACTTAAAACAGTCACAGGGCATGTTTGCACACATATCACCTCAGGCCCTCCCCTACCTTCACCACTGTGCAGACGCGCTCCGTAGTGCATTTTAGGAGGTAGTTTTAATCCCCTTGCCCTATTATGTACTAGCGGTACAAAAGGGGGTGGTGATGGACGGACCAATCAAACACTCACACCCAGTCAACAGATCTGGGTTTAATCCCTCACCGTTCTTTAGCCCACTCTGCCACCCAGTTCAAACATGGCCATATGCAAATCAGTCTGACCCTGTGCCTCATGGGAACAGTCCAGCCCGAACTGCCAAGCCATGCCTTGTCTGGACCGGAAACAACCTTCCTAGGACCAGTTTCTGGCATTACAGCCGTCTTCAGCCAGGCTTGCTTGAATCCAGTGGAAAATGAGCAAGGGACTCACGTCTGAGCATACCCTGACAACTTATGTCGAACAAAGCGGTACAAAAGGGGGTGGTGATGGACGGAGCATCTGAACCAATCAAACACTCACACCCAGTCAACAGATCTGGGCTTAATCCATCACCGTTCTTTAGCTCACTCTGTCACCCCAGTTCGAACATGGCCATATGCAAATCAGTCTGACCCTGTGCCTCATGGGAACAGTCCAGCCCGAACTGCCAAGCCATGCCTTCCCTGGACCGGAAACAAGCTTCCTAGGACCAGTTTCTGGCTATCAGCTGTCATCAGCCAGGATAGCTTGACTCCAGTGGCGTGGAGAGCACGGTGCTCACGTCTCAGCATACCCGTCCCACTCGGGGTGACAAATGCAAAAACAACAATTGATGGACAGAATGCAGAACCCTTGTTTGCAACTATTATGTGCTAGGGCCTTACAGAGAAGGTCATGCTAATCACATGGGTACCTCAATGCATAGTGTTCCCTAGTGTATGTAGGTCTTTTCACTGTATTCTAAGTGTATTTTAGCATACCACTGGCTCTAGGCCTGGTTAGTCAGAGTCAGTTACCACCAGTACCTGTCTGAAAAAGTTGTAGGCACAGGATGATTTTGTAACAAGGTCTCTTTCTGCTCTTCTGTTATTTCTTTCTGCACATGTCTTGCTTCTTCTTGCACTTTTCTTCGTCTTTGTGGACTTCTGTTGCTACTTTCTGCATTTTTTTTGCTTCTTTCTGTGCGTTTTTCTTTTTTCTTCACATGTCCTACCTCTGTAGGCACCGCTAGAAACTAGCATTTGAAAAATCTTTGAAATTCACTGAAAAAACCATAGGTTTCAGGCACGTTATAGTTAGAAATTAGCATTTAAAAAATCTTGGAAATTCACTGAAAAAACAGGCTTCAGGGGTGTTATAGATAGCTGGACATTTCACTCATAGAAAACCATAGAAATTCTTCCGTTATAGTTAGTTCTCCTAACTATAACTCGCGCACCTGCAATGCACTGCTGATGACGTCACATATTAAAGCACTCATGACATGGTCAATGACATCACTGATGACATCTCAAATGACATCACTGATGACATCACTGATGACATCCCAAATTACATCACTGATGACATCATCCATGTGATAAATTGATGCATCTTCTTACACCCTAATATAACCTTTGATACACCCACTCTAAATTACAGACTGCCATTCTCAAAACCATTGACACTCCAACAGTAATAACTACATACACACTCACTGATTCTTAGGTTTACACACACATCCACTCACTCACCTGTACAGTCACTCGTATTTATGGTCACTCAGTACAGGACTATCATATGCACTCATGAACCTATATAAACACTCACACGCTAAATCAGCGATGGGGCTTTCCGCGACCCGAGCCGGCCGCTTAATATTCCAAACGTAACTACTCCGACACTTGGAAAGCCTCACATAACGTTCAACTTCTTTATTGGCAGCTGCAGACTAACAACTTCGCAGTACAAGGGTGATTCTTGCCTTACATGCCATACTCGTTTCTGGACATCTGGTGCCTTGTTCACTGGCAAGGCATAGTGGAAACCAGGGAAGCCGGAAGTGATTTCAGTTTTGTAGCCGAGTGTAGTGGGCATGTCTCCTGCAGGGCATTCTGGTTAGGCAGTCAGCTCTGTTTATCCATAGTGGGAGCCTCCCCTTCAAATCCACAATTGCTTCTTACACCCCACTGCGTTCCCTTGAAACATGCCAGGTAGGTAATCCGCCTTCTGTATATATATATATATATATATATATATATATATATATATATATATATATATATATATATATATATATATATATATATATATATATATATATATATAGAGAGAGAGAGAGAGAGAGAGAGAGAGAGAGAGAGAGAGAGAGAGAGAGTTAAAAGTAAAAAATGTTAAATATTTTAACTATATAACATTAATATAATACAAATGAAATATGTTAAAACATATTTAAAAAATACATATCAATATATTCTAAACACTCACACAGATATGTAAAACTATTTAAAAATATATATTTTTTAATTAACAATCTAATTTTCTATTTTTTAAAGTTGACTAATATAACAAGAATATATATATATATATATATATATATATATATATATATATATATATATATATATATATATATATATATATATATATATATATATATATATATATATATATTACCTACTGGCGGTCGCCAGTAGGTAGTTATAGTTAGGACCTAGTTTCCATAGGAAATTCACAACATTCTATTTAGAATATGGCCAGCCCCGCTCCGCTCCTTCCCTGAGAGTTTGGGGGTGATTGGTCAAGTGGGGGCCGAGAAAATAGGGGGACCCAAAACATGTTTTCCCATGCAATTTTCCATTGGGACCTTTAGCCAGGGCTACAGCCTGAACGGCTGAACGGAATTACACCAAATTTGGCAGAGAGGTAGAGTTCGGTTCGCAGATTGTGCGTTTTGTTAAATGGTGTAAATCCGTTCAGTAGTTCCTGAGAAAATCAAAAGTAAAATCATAGCGATAGCTAGAGACGAAGTACAGCACGTGTACGGAAATCCGTACAATTACGAGCACGAGCTGCATGCTGATTGGATGTCAACTGTCTGTCAACACTCCAAACCAGGAAGTGTTGGCAGCCATCTTGTGCCTCAGTAGCACCGACTCACAAGAAAGAAAGATTGTGCTTTTTGTTAAATGGTGTAAATCCGTTCAGTAGTTCCTGAGAAAATCAAAAGTAAAATCATAGCCATATCTACAGACGAAGTACAGCACGTGTACGGAAATCTGTACAATTACGAGCACGAGCTGCATGCTGATTGGATGTCAACTGTCTGTCAACCCTCCAAACCAGGAAGTGTTGGCAGCCATCTTGTGCCTCAGTAGCTTGAGTCACAAGAAAACAGTAAAACAAAGTTGAAAAATAAGGAAAGGGGGTAGGGTAGAAACATGATGACCCTTTAGGCCTGCTCAGGGGGTCTCACATGGATATTTAGGCGCAAATGTATTTATTCATTTTTTTAAATAAAAAACCCGCGTTGTACGACTATTGTACTCGTAGGCGGTGGAAATGAAAAAAACAACTAGAAGTTTGTTTTATTCTTAATTAGCTCCCGGGGCGGGGGGGAAATCCCGGTGGAAATGTCCAACAGGAACAAAAGAATGAATGAAAAAAGTAATGTTGAGGACAGCGATGCTCCTGCTTCCTGCGTTTTATCAGGTTTATACACTGTTTCCCATAACACAAACGTTCATTGCAATAAATTAATAGAATTTTAACTTGAGCAAAATCAGGATGAATTTGTGGGTGTGGACCGTTTGCTGAAAATGCTGGTGCAGCAGTTGATGTGCTTGGTGCAGTAGCAGGTGGGTTGTCCTTCAACCTCTGTGTTGCAGCTCGAGCAAAGTTGTTGGGGTGTAAGTTCTTCACGTGTCGCTCCATATTTGCTGTGCTAAAGGAGTATTTTTGAGATGGATCACCCCTTGAAAGAGTTTGGAAAATTTTACAGGTTACTTTTGGAGCATTAACCTTTTTTTACACATCTGGAAAAGTAAAAAACTTCCAAATTAGAGCTTCTTTCCTCTTCTTTGGAGGTTCTTTACGAATGAAATATTCCTTTGAAGAATGGCTGGAAGATGAGTTCATTGCTGTTATTATGGTAAACTTTGTTCTATTTGACAAGATTCTCAGAAGAGATGCTTCTTTTTAGAAAGTCAAAGTAGAATTATTAAAATGGGACAGAAGTTTCAACAGTTGTAATAGGAAGTGTTATGAACCAATCAAATCTCTTCTTTTAAAGTCACATGGCTTTGCGTATGGTTACACTGTTATTACGGTGCTCTTAGGATGCGAGTACTCATGACGATTCACCGCGATTGGTGTAATTGCTTTTAAAAGTAATATAGGATTATTGGAACTTAAACATTTTTTTTCATAATTATCCTAGGTAATGTGTCCTGTTAGTATGTTCAATAAATACATAAATATATGTTTTTAAACAATGAAAAACATTCGCGTTTTTGTGTACGGGGCATCATACATGACGTCACACGGAAGCTTTGATGCGACGTGTAATGTGAAAGCGTATTCGTAGCGTATGCTGAGAATGATTAGCAGTACAAACTATGATGCGATCACTCTCTCACTGTCAAATCAGAGCACAGGGCGTGCTATGATAATGGTTACAAGTGAGCAATCATTGGAAATCCGATTCAGCTGTGTGGCTTATCCACGGTATCATAACGTTACTTTTTAGCCTGTTTAAGTTTGGGGTTTGCATGAAATACTATGCTATAGGTAGATGTGGATCTTTAGGCAACGCTTATATGCATGAAGCTTGGTTATTATCATTTACATATAGGTGCCTGAGGGAGGGAAAAGAAGTGAATGTGAATGGCGAGGATTGCACAATAGCACCAGATCACTTCTTAATTTGTAGACACATACAATTGCATGGCTCTTGTAGTCAAGATGCGCCTAATTTGGTGTGAATTTTGAAAGGCACTGCGACACCTGCTATCATACCAACGTTCAGTTTACTGGAAACGTGAGTTATTTAATTAGAAAAAATGCAGATTGTTGTGCAATGTTACCGGGCATCGGTTACATGATTAAAGTAACTGAGCTTGTGGTTTGCTATAAAAAAGTTGTGTTTACTCCTCTGCATGGGAAGCTGGATGTTCCATCTGGCCGTCGATTCTGACCTTGAAAGAAGAGTCAACCAAATGAGCCGTATAAGACCGCTAATGTCTCCAAAAGATGTCGCTTTTACATCTGCTAGAGAAACATTTGTCCTTCCTGTAGCAAACACCCGCACAGAAGTGTATGATTTATTAAATACAGACGTGCCTCTGTATTTTGGGGAGTTAATTCAGAGTACAATGCGTCCTTGACTACAGGGTTACCTTACTTTTTTAAAGTTAGAAGCAGTGGTCTTGCGACTTCTTTTCAAAGTATATTTTGTGTCTTCCCGGCATTTTTTTATTCGATGTTTTCCAGCATCTTTGGTGAATTCCGCTTAATGCTCGCATTGGTTGCCGGTGTGCTTTTATTAATTTGTTTAATTCAACATGGATGCACATCCTGGAGCACACGACAATATGTCCTGGCTGTTGCTGCTCCGCAACTGAATGCTTAGTTTTTACGGAGCGCTGCCTCTGGCAACATTGAGTGCAGCTTATGGATTATAGTTTAGATTTTCCTTTTTCACATGCGTTCAACCTGTCTTCCATTGCCTGCGATTTCGACTGGGTGCTGGATTTGTGTCTCTGCAGTACGGTGTCTCCCAACACGGATTATGACCAGCTGATGAGCCCCTTAGTGGTTCATGACTTGCTCTGTTCTGGCGGTGGGATTATGGCCTTAGCAGCGATACATGGTATAATGGGACATTGGAATGTTTTTGCAGCGGCGCATGACTTCTTGGCGCGCAGTTACATTGAAGATGACCCGAGATTTCCCCCATGGTGATAGAGGCTCCCGTCGTTGAGGAACATGTATGTTCATTCTCACTATTGAATTGGATTGCTGAAATGTTTTCAGATGAGAACAATTACTGCCTCTTGGAGGCTGTTGCTACATACTGTGCTTATGCGCTGTTGGATTAAGACTCTTTGATTTTTCTACATATTCGTTATTATTTAGTTACTGTTTTCTATCAAACAGCGAATAATTTTTTATGCAAATTTTAACTTGACTCTGCTTTTCAGGCTTGGACTCTGCGTTCCTAGTTCGCCCACGTTTATATCACGTGGTTCTATCGAGGGAGGGTGTCGTGGGCTGAGCCTTGCACTCACACCGTGTGAAGTTAGCATGGGTTTATTAGAAGGTTAAATGCCATTTTTGCTTTCCTGCTCTGCTTTGCAAACGACATACAATTTTGATATTGTTTACAGAAGGCTGAGTATTTTGTTTCACATGATAATAATTAGTTATGCTACATTTCTAGACTGCCTCGCTAGTTTAGTGTGTATAGTGAGAGCATGGAACATCAAGGCTATCTTGGATACTGTGTCTGTTATTCGGAATGATCCTCGCACGTTCGACCTATAACACATATGCAGCTGTGGCCACGTCTGATACTGGTGCGTTTAATAATGTATTGTGGAGGCATAATTATACACAGTTGGAGAACATTGGTGTCCTGACAGTTTGTGCAGTACTCAATGTGATCCACTACTGCTGAGTACCAGAGGTATGGGGCCATCCATGTAATCCTATGAGACCTTCTGTAGTTATAAACTAACCTGGTAGGTAGGGATGGTGAAATGTAGGTATATTTTATACCTGTTTCCCGTTATCAATATAAGATGCTTTCTCCCTTTGTATTTTATGGAATAGTAACAATGCTGACAACCTTGTTTCTGATAATATGTTTGGTTGTATTATCTAAGGTACTGTGCATGAGATTACGGCGTTAGAAATAAACATTTCAAACTTGCACGTGTCTTTATTTACTCCTTGTTTTGGACTGGTGTAAGACTATAACGGAAGAGTGCTCTTTTTATCTACCTTACTTGAGGTAATATAAGTTGCATGTTCTGGGTTGACTAGTCATTGGTGTTTTTGCTATTGGACGAAGAACCAATAGGTCACTGATTGCTAGTCTGGTAGGGTGTTTGGGTACTAAGGTGGGTTTTGGTACACCGTAATTCATTGAGGTCCTAAGTCTTTTTGCACAGTTCTGTGTAGGATCGAATTCCTGCAACAGTAGTTACAACAAAAAGGCTTGATAAAGGGCTTTGAGTTTGAATTAGAATATGAAATTGAAGACTAATTGATAACTCCAGCCAAGAAAGGGAGCAAGTGTGCAAATTAACAATGTCTTCGGCTGGGGTACTTGTTACAATAAAAATGTTCTATAAAGGCCTGCACTTTGAATAGGAATATGAAATAGAAAAATAGTTGGTAATCACAGCTAAGGTATGCAGCAAGTAGTTGTGTGTATGTGTGGATGATGTATTGATTGAGTGGAAGATGAAAAAGGTGAAAAATAAGAAAGGCTGGAGACACACAAACTACCCACTGCCTTGTCAGTGAAAAGAATCTTTGGATTTCCAGCTCATTACACAGATAGGGTGTTGGATTCCGCAGTGGGAGCAAGAGAAACGAGTAGCACATCTAAGGAAGCAAGCTAGTGCTTAAAGTATACATAGTGTGCGGTAGTAAGGACACAAGAAAGGATGGAAGTGTGCAAATTACCCACTGCTATTGACGGGTAGTAGTTACGAAAAAGGCTGAATAAAGGGCCTTCACTTTGAATTTGAATAAAAGAAGAATAATTGATAAGCCCAGCCAAGAAAGGCAGTAAGTAGGTGTGTTTTTGTGGATGATGTGTTGATTGAGAGGAACATGAATAAGGTGAACAATAAGAGAGGCTGCAGAGATGCAAACTTTCCATTTCTTTGTAAGGGAAGTGGGTGTTTAGTTTTCCAGTGCATATATATATATATATATATATATATATATATATATATATATATATATATATATATATATATATATATATATATTAATACCACACCAAACTTCACCATCCAAGAAGGCGCTGACTCCGTGTATCTCAGTTCAAGGGTATTTATTTCATATCAACTTCTGCTCAGACGCGTTTCGGCGGCAACCTCCGCCTTGCTCACTAACATCTGACTAAACAAAATAACGCTTTTTATACATGTTTCAAACTTTCACATGAGTCATAATGGTCATCCCTGATTGGCATTGATTTGTTGCCATGGTGACTGTAAGTTACACCCAAACAATTACGTGTTTATCACAATTCATTCGTTTTTCTGGCATTTTATAATACATTTCTGTGTTCCATTACGTGGCATTTCAGTAGGCACACATTTATAATATATTTACAATCATAATTAACACATTTACTACATCCTGTCATTCGCTCATATCAATGATTGGTGTTTTTTTAACATTGGCGGGAGAAAACCTCTGTATTACGTGACACCTTGCCTGTTTGCGGTGTCATGGAAAATCTGGCCTATCAGAAGGGAGGTGTGTTCCCCTCCTGATCGTGATTGGTTGCCTAGACCTCGGTTCTCACAAATGGGCTCTGCTGTATTGGACATCGGTTTGCTTGCCTAGTGGCAGAGGCAGAACAAGTTTACAGTTGTCAATGCGCCCTCGTGCAGTCGGTGAGTAGCTCTCTGTTTGTTTCGAGCGAGCCTATCGTATTTCGAACCGCTGAGGAGAGAAACTCTATTTAGCGCTAGTGCGCATTAAATCTCCTGCTTACGGATGATGTCCCTCAAGTATAGAGACCAAAGCGTGCCATACTCGCCATTAGGGGTGTTTACCATCTGATCAGGGTTCAGTATAACTGTGTGACAGAGATAAGTGATTGGTTTTAATTTTTCGCGTATATTGTTGTGCAATGTTATAGGGTACTCGGGAAAGAAACGAAGCTGCTCTAGATGTGTACACTTAGGGCTTCATCGGCATTAAGCCCTGTGGGAATTTTGGAATTCAGTAAAATATTATATCTGGATTCCAGACGACGCAATGCAAGTTTGCGATTGCCTCCCCTAACATTTTTTGGGACATTGTCTAGTACGCAGTAAGTTAAGCCTTTGGCGTCTCCACCATGTACTTCGTGGATGTGTCTCGCTACAGGGTAAGCTGGGTCCTTGTTAGTTATTGCCCTTAGGTGTTGCAACACTCTGACATGCACTGGGTGAATAGTCGACCCTACATATATTTTGCCACATACGCATGTTAACATGTATACAGCATGGTCTGTTTTGCATGTATAGTGATCCCTCAGAGTGTAGGGTTGCTTTCGGAAGGGTACTGTGATACTGAAAGTATTTTTGCCATGGATGCAGGCTTTACATTTCGTGCATTTTCTAAATCCTTTTTGGGATTGGAACCAGACTTTTTGTTTAGGTACTTCTGGGGCATTGCAGACCAATTGTTGCCGCATAGATTTTGCTTTCCTGAAGGACACTAGTGGTCTTTCACCCACTACACTACCTATGGTTGAGTCATTTTTAACCAATGGCCAATGCCTTCGGAGTATTTTACGAAGGTTGGCTTGGTGACGATTAAAGCCTGTGATTAGCCTGGGTGGTTGTTTGTCTGGTGCGGTAGCCCCAGTTTCCACTTCTTTTGGGAATAGTAATTCCTGGCGGGTTTTAGAGTTACATTTTGTCTCTGCAGCCTTGCATGTCTTATCAGAGTACCCTCTATCTTTTAATCTCGAAAAGAGATTTGTCTTGGCATTTGTTAACCCATCTTTTGTGCTGCAATTTCGGGTCATCCTAAGGCATTCTGCGTATGGGATAGACTGTTTTAGTGGTGTTGGGTGGAAGCTGTTTGCGTGGAGGATTGTATTGCCCGCAGTGGGCTTACGATACGTGCGTGTTTGTATTTTACCATTTTCTACAAATAGCTCCACATCCAAAAATTGAATACTTTCTCTGCTGGCATTGCACGTAAATTTTAAATTTAGTGAATTCTCATTCAACTGTTCTGTGAAGCTGTTAGCACTTTCCACACTCCCCTCCCACAAAATGAAAATATCATCAATAAATCGCTTATAAACAATTACATTCTTCTCCATTATCTCCTGGTGTTGGTTCATCAGTACCTGCTCCTCCCACCAGCCCATATGCAGATTCGCATAGCTGGGGGAGAAGCAAGTACCCATTGCTAAACCCTGAATCTGTTTACAAAACAATTTATCAAAAATAAAGGTATTATTTGTGAGGCACCACTCAGTCATCTCCAGAATCATTGTAGTGTGTTTATACTGGTCAATTGGTCTTTTACCCAAAAAATGTTTTATGGCATTCAGTCCATCTTTGTGTCTAATGCTGGTATACAGCCCTTGGACATCCAATGTCAAGAATACATAATTTTCTTTCCACCTGACATCAAATATCTTTTTTAGGAAATCTCCCGTGTCCTTTATGTATGCCGGTAGTTTCTTGACCTCGGGTTGGAGAAAATGGTCAATGTACACACTCGTATTCTCGAAAAGGCTTCCTATTGCTGAGATTATTGGTCTTCCCGGTGGCACTTTTTCATTCTTATGTACCTTTGGGATTAGGTACAGTTGTGCTGTTACCGGATAATCTGTTTTAAGAAATTCGAGTTCATTTTTGCTCAGTATATATATATATATATATATATTCACTGAAAAAACCATAGGTTTCACACCAGTTATAGTTAGGAATTAGCGTTTAAAAAACCTATTAAATTCACAAAAAAAACCATAGGTTTGACACTAGTTATAGTTAGCTGGAAATTTTACTGACATAAAACCATTGAAATTCCCACGTTATAGTTAGTTGGACTCACTATAACTTGCGCACCTGCAATGCACTGCTGATGACGTCACATATTACATCACTCATGACATGGTCAGTGACATCACTCATGACATCACTGATGACACCATCCAGTGAATGTGTGTCTTTCTGAAAAATAAATATGTTTTATATATGTATATGTAAAGGTCGATGGAAGAAGAAATGTTTAAATAAGTGTCTTAATGGATGTTTTTTTTTTATTGATTGGTTAACTGGCTTATTAAGTGTATCTTAGTGAATACATATTTTAGCGAGTATTGTTTAAATATTTAAATATATGTATCAGTGTTTCACTTTGTGTATAAGTGGCTGCATGGATTAGTGAGTAGCTACATGTGTGTGTGTATGGGTTATTAGATTTTCTTTAGTATCAGTATGAGTGTCTGTATGGTTTTGTGGGGGTATTACTTAGCACATAGATGCATCAATGACTGACTCACTGTTTGTATGTGTTTTGAAGACAGCATATGTGCAGGACTGTATGGGTGGATGAGTGTGTATATGTGTGTGTTAGTGAGTGAATGACTGTCTCACTAGTGTCTTTATCAGTAACTACATATGTTTTAATCTAGTATATGTGAGTATTGATGTATATAAGTGAGTACATGTGAGAGTGAGAGATTGTAAGAGTTCTTCTTTAAATAAGTATGTGTTTCTATAAGTGATTGTTTAAGAGAGTAAGTATGCGTAAGTTTCCTTAGAAGTAAGGAGGTAGTGTGTGTATAGCTGTATATGCAAATAAATGGATGTTCAATAGTTTATTTGCATGTGTGAGTATGTGTGTGAGCAACTTTTGGAAGACTGTCGGTGTGTTACAGGATGTATAGGTGTATCACTACATATGATGAGTGAGTATATGTATGAGTGACTATATAGAACTGTTGGTGAATGAGTGGATGTGTATATAAATGGTGGAATTACTGAATTGGTTGTTGTAACTGGTATGGGTATCTCCACTTTTTTGAAAATTATTAGTTTCTATTTTTGAATATGTGTTTCAAGGGTTACTTTACAGTGAAAGGAGGTCTGTCACAAGGATGGTGTCATCAGTGATGTCATGAGTGATTTCACTGACCATGTCATGAGTGACGTAATATGTGATGTCATCAGCAGTGCATTACACGCGCAAGTTATAATGAGTCCAACTAACTATAACGTGGGAATTTCAATGGTTTTATGTCAGTAAAATTTCCAGCTAACTATAACTTATGTCAAACCTATGGTTTTTTCAGTGAATTTAATAGTTTTTTTAAATGCTAATTCCTAACTATAACTGGCGTGAAACCTATGGTTGTTTCAGTGAATTTCAATGGTTTTTTAATAGCATTTCTCTATAGGTATAAAAAGTAAAAAAAATTATAACGAATTTTATATTGTATAATTATGTAATATATTTTTTAATTTTTTTATTTTTTGCCCCGGAGCGCTCCCGGGGCACGTACCGGTGAACGCACGGGTAAGCGCAGTGCTTTGGCTCGCCCCGGGGCACGTACTGGTGAGCGTCCCGTTAGCGCTATTCTCGCGTATGAAAACAACATCGTGACATTTCGCGTAACCGCGTGATGCATCATATGATGCACTGCGTAAGCGCATCTAGGAGCACGCGAGCGCATACGATCGCGCAACGCCCTGAGGCGCTTACGCTACGCACCCCCGGGCGCGCTCCGTGGCGCGACTATCAACATGCCTTGGGTGCTGCCCGGGGCGCGTAGCGTAAGCGCGTCGGGTCATGTGACCTGAAAATAAAACTTTTTATTGGTTAATTTCACTTTTGGTTTCCTAATGATGTAAGGCCAGGTCATGTGACCTAAAAATAACACTTTTCATTGGTTCAGAACAGTTTTCTTTTCTAAATGATGAAAGACCCCACCTTTATTCCTCATTCTACTTTTGTGCTTTGAGAGGTAGACCTGCAGTTATTTCAGTAGAAAATGGCTACATTAGCTGCAGCTGCTGGATCTTCTGGACCACCACCACCACCACCACCACCACCACAAGGACCACCACAAGTTCACAGAGGTGGAGATCAAGAAGAGGAGGAGGATGAGGAGGAGGAGGAGAGGAGATTCGTCCAAGAGGACAATATTACCTACAAACCTAAAGAGCACATCATCTGGCAGTTTTTTTCAATCCCCAACGGCAAAAAAAAGTAAATGCGCCTCAGGCAACCTGCTTAATATGTCATCAGGAGCTGTCAAGGGGGAATCCCAACAAAAAATACTCCTTTGGTAACCACACCATGATCAGACATATGCTACGGAAGCATCCTAATAACTATGCTAGGGCAGAGGTCAGGGAACTGGCCAGAAACCCTGTCCAATCTTCTGCCATCACCTCCCAAACTAATGTTTCCACCCCATCGGGACCGGAAGTTAGGGAGATTTGCTCCACCATACAAACAAAGTTTTCCAATTTTAAAATCGTTTGTATTTTTTGTGGACAAACAATATGCTATGGAGAGAAATGCATCACACTTAATAACCGTGCTTGGGATAACCACAAGTGCCCAAGGAAACATTAATTTTTTCCGCTTTTTTTTTGCTCCCGTTGAGCCCTTTAGAATTCCCTGTTTTTTGTTTCTCCCCTTAAAAAATACAAAAAATAAATAAAAATGTTCAGAAAAGTCAAAAAAAGTAAAAAATGTTCACAAAAACAATAAAACAACAAAAAGAATAAAAACAACAGTTCTTTTTAGAACTACCTCTAATGTATAAAAAAAGTAACTTTTTTGGGAAAGTCTGGCATGCTTTTTTCTCCACCGTACGCATACCGGGGCACGTACCGGTCGCTCCTCCGCGAAAATCGAATTTTTTTTTGTTTGTTTTTTTGGGGGGGGGGGCCCCCAGGAGTGGACATTTCACAGGGAAAAGACAGGAAGGGTTCCTAAGCGGTATTCGGACAGCGCCGGGAAATTTCCGTTGGAGGTAGCTGTGCGTTCTACAAATGCTGGCATTTAAATCTTTTTATGGTCAGTGACATCACTCATGACATCACTGATGACATCACTGATGACATCATCCAGTGAATGTGTGTCTTTCTGAAAAATAAATACTTTTTATATGTATATCTCAAGGTCAATGGAAGAATAAATGGGAAAATAACTGTAGAAATTGATGTTTTTCTTTCTAAAATTGATTGGATAACTGACTTTTTAAGTTCATCTTAGTGAATACATGTATTAGCAAGTAATGTTTAAATATGTAAATATCTGTATCAGTGTCTCACTTTGTGTATAAGTGGCTGCATGGGTTGGTGAGTAGCTACATGAGTGTGTATATGGGTTATTAGTTGCTTTTTTGAGTATCAGTGTCTGTATGGTTTGATGGGGGTATTACTTAGCGCATAAATGCATGAATGAGTGACTTACTGTTTGTATGTGTTTTGAAGACAGCATGTGTGTAGGACTGTATGGGTGGATAAGTGTGTGTATGGGTGTGTTAGTGAGTGAATGACTGCCTAATAGTGTCTTTATGAGTAACTACATATGTTTTAAACTAGTATATGTGAGTATTGATGTATATAAGTACGGATATATGACAGTGACAGATTGGAAGAGTTCCTGTATAAATAAGTATGTGTTTCTATAACTGATTGTTTAAGAGAGTAAGTATGTATATGTTTCTGTAGAAATAATTGTAGTGGTGTGTGTAGAGCTGTATATGCAAGTAAATAGATGTTTGATAGTTTCTTTGCATGTGTGACTATATGTGTGAATAACTCGATGTATATGTGTGCGTGTGTAACAGGATGTATAGGCGTATGAGTACATATGATGAGTGAGTACATGTATGAGTAATTATATAGAACTATTGGTGAATGAGTGGATGTGTATGTAGATTTTGGAATTACTGAATAGGTTGTTCTAACTGGTATTGGTATCACCATTTTTTTTTAAATTGTAGGTTCTATTTTTGAATATGTGTGTCAAAGGTTATATTAGGGTGAGAGGAGGTCTGCCACTCTTTCACAAGGATGATTTCATCAGTGATGTAATTTGAGATGTCATGAGTGATGTCATGAGTGATGTCACTGACCATCTCATGAGTGATGTAATATGTGATGTCATCAGCAGTGCATTGCGGGCGCGCAATTTATAGTTAGCTGAACTAACTATAACGGGGGAATTTCAATGGTTTTGTTTGAGTGAAACATCCAGCTTACGATAACATGTGTGAAACCTATGGTTTTTTCAGTGAATATATATATATATATATATATATACAAAAAAAAGGAGAGAACTCTGGGTAGTTTGGTGGAAAGCAGCTCCTGTTAGAGCACTCTCAATACCAGCGACACTCTAAATCTGCTCACTTCAAATGTCTGTTTTTCTATCAAAATTTTTAAGCATAGGATTAGCACAGTGCTATCCATGCCGAGATAGAAAAGGACAAGGGGGCATTTTATCAAGGGGGGGCGGTAGGAAATTATCACCTCTTTAGCAGCCGTTTTCGTCCGCTAAGCAGCGATAATTCTATCACCCTATTAGCAAGTTGTCGCTAACAGCAGTTAGCGACAGCTTGTAGGCGATAGCGAGCGGTTTGGAGCCTGCTTTGCATGTCTGCAATATTTATCGCTAATGACATGCAAAGTGGGCGTCCCCAACCTGTTAGCGACTAAAAGCAGTCACTAACATCGCTGTCGCCTATTACCAACACAGGCGTAGCAATGGAAATATTGGTGCTAAGCACGAATATCACCAAAAACTAACTCCTGCTCAGACCAGTTCTTAGCCAATGGGAGGTGGATATAATGGCTAAGACCCTGTTAGCGATAATGCGTGAATATCGCTGTATTCTCAGCGATATTCACAGATTTTGCCGCTCTCGCCGGGAATTTTATCGCTTTTGAGATAAACGTTGCTAATAGCACGTTATCTCAGCGATAAAATCTGTTGATGCGCGGTGATAAAAAAATTGCCGGAAAGCCTACTTAGCGATAAATATCGCTATTTGTTGATAATATGCCCCAAAGTCTTTTGCCATTTATTCAGCAAAGTCTTTAAGACTAGCACAGTGCTGACCTTGCCGAGCTGTAAAATGACAAAAGCCATTTATCACTTCAGGGACAGTATTTCAGCTTTGAATTGGTAAAATACCAACTCAAGCTAACCTAAAATGAATAAAAGCAACCCCTGACACAGTGTTTCGCTCTAATTAGAGCTCTTCAGAGAGATATAACTTTGTCGAGACACAAGGGAGCACCCAGTATAATTCAAAACAAAACCCTTTCAGGCATAGAGTGATGCATAAATTAAGCATAAAAGAAGGAGAGAACTCTGGGTAGTTCTCAAGATTTGGTGGAAAGCAGCTCCTGTTAGAGCACTCTCAACACCAGCGACACTCTAGATCTGCTCACCTCAAATGTCTGTTTTTCTATCAAAGTTTTTAAGCATAGGATTAGCACAGTGCTATCCACGCTGAGATAAAAAAGGACAACGTCTTTTGCCATTTATATAGCAAAGTCTTTAAGCATAGGACTGGCACAGTGCTTTTCTTGCCGAGCTGTAAAATGACAAAAGCCATTTATCACTTCAGGCACAGTATTACAGCTTTGAATTGGTAAAATACCAACTCAAGCCTACCTTAAATGAATAAAAGGAACCCCTGACACAGTGTTTCGCTCTAATTAGAGCTCTTCAGAGTGTATAGCTTTGTCCAGACACAAGGGAGCACCCAGAATAAGTCAAAACAAACCCTTTCAGGCATTGAGTGACGCATAAATAATGCAAAAAAGAAGGAGAGAACTCTCGGTAGTTCTCAAGTTTTGGTGGAAAGCAGCTCCTGTTAGAGCACTCTCAACAGCAGAGACACTGTAGATCTGCTCACCTCAAATGTCAGTTTTTGTATAAAAGTCTTTAAGCATAGGACTAGCACTGTGCTGTCCTTGCCGAGCTGTAAAATGACAAAAGCCATTCATCACTTCATGTCCAGTATTACAGCTTTGAATTGGTAAAATACCAACTAAAGCCAACCTGAAATGAATAAAAGCAACCACTGACACAGTGTTTTTCTCTAATTAGAGCTCTTCAGAGTGTATAGCTTTGTCCAGACAAAAGGGAGCACCCAGTATAAGTCAAAACAAAACCCTTTCAGGCATAGAGTGATGCAAAAAATTATGCAAAAAAAAGGAGAGAACTCAGGGTAGTTCTCAAGTTTTGGTGGAAAGCAGCTCCTGTTAGAGCACTCTCAACACCAGAGACACTCTAGATCTGCTCACCTCAAATGTCTGTTTTTCTATCAAAGTTTTTAAGCATAGGATTAGCACAGTGCTATCCACGCCGAGATAGAAAAGGGCAAAGTCTTTTGCCATTTATAGAGCAAAGTCTTTAAGCATAGGACTAGCACAATGCTGTCCTTGCCGAGCTATAAAATGACAAAAGCCATTCATCACTTCAGGTACAGTATTACAGCTTTGAATTGGTAAAATACCAACTCAAGCCAACCTGAAATGAATAAAAGCAACCCCTGACACAGTCTTTCGCTCTAATTAGAGCTCTTCAGAGTGTATAGCTTTGTCCAGACACAAGGGAGAACCCAGTATAAGTCAAAACAAACCCTTTCAGGCATAGAGTGACGCATAAATTATGCAAAAAAGAAGGAGAGAACTCTGGGTAGTTCTCAGGTTTTGGTGGAAAGCAGCTTCTGTTAGAGCACTCTCAATACCAGAGACACTCTAGATCTGCTCACCTCAAATGTCTGTTTTTCTATCAAAGTTTTTAAGCATAGGATTAGCACAGTGCTATCCACGCCGAGATAGAAAAGGGCAAAGTCTTTTGCCATTTATACAGCAAAGTCTTTAAGCATAGGACTAGCACTGTGCTGTCCTTGCCGAGCTGTAAAATGACAAAAGCTATTTATCACTTTGGGTACAGTATTACAGCTTTGAATTGGTAAAATACCAACTCAAGCCAACCTGAAATGAATAAAAGCAACCCCTGACACAGTGTTTTGCTCTAATTAGAGCTCTTCAGAGTGTATAGCTTTATCCAGACACAAGGGAGCACCCAGTATAAGTCAAAACAAAACCCTTTCAGGCATAGAGTGACGCAAAAAAGTATGCAAAAAAGAAGGAGAGAACTCAGGGTAGTTTTCAAGTTTTGGTGTAAAGCAGTAACCCTGGGCGCAGTGCTTCGCTCCGTCCACGGAGTGTACGTAGTGTTGCCTACTTCGCGATTCGCAAAGTAGGCGTAGTAGGCAACACTACGCACACTCCATGGCTGAGCAAAGTTGCCTGCCACCCGCCTCCCTTCCGCCCTCTTCTACATCCCCATTTTTAATATTAAATGCACTAAAATATTGAAAAAGAACTTACCTTGCATGCTGCGTCCAGGGACTCCCTCTTCCAGTTGACGCACCAACTTCTTCAGACGAATGCGCATGTGCGGGCGCCCGCGCATTTTTCGCAAGAAAGGCGCATGCGCATTCGTCTGAAGAAGTCGACACGTCAACAGGAAGAGGGAGCCCCGGGACGCCGCATGCAAGGTAAGTTATTTTTCATTAATTTTAGTGCTTTCAATATTAAAAATGGGGTTGTAGAAAAGGGCGGGAGGGAGGCGGGTGGTGCGTAGTTGGGCTACGCGAAGTGTGTGGGTGGGCATAGTGCCCACCCCACTACGCGGAGCTTCACGTAGCCCCACTACGCGCACTATGCCCACTACCCCCACCCTTAGAAAGCAGCTCCTGTTAGAGCACTCTCAACACCAGCGACACTCTAGATCTGTTTACCTGAAATGTCTGGGATTTTTTTTCAAGCATAGGGTTAGCACAGTGCTATCCACGCCGAGATAGAAAAGAACACACACACTATATATATATATTCACTGAAAAAACCATAGGTTTCTCACAAGTTATAGTTAGCTGGAAATTTTACTGACATAAAACCATTGAAATTCCCACGTTATAGTTAGTTGGACTCACTATAACTTGCGCGCCTGCAATGCACTGCTGATGACATCACATATTACATCACTCATGACCAGGCCCAAAAGAAATGTATTGTTTTCCAAAAAATTGCGAGGTGTACGTACCGTACGCGCATGGTACGCGTTCAGTACACGTACCCCGCGATTTTTGAGTTCTACACGTTTGTTTTTCTGCTTTCCTGTGCCTCAGTCTACCAAGGCACAAGATGGCTGCCAACAATTTCTGTTTTGGAGTGTTGACAGACATTGGCAACCAATGTGAATGCAGCTCGCGCATGCGAAGGTCCGTGCATGTGTGCGTACCGTGCGCGCATGGTACGCGTACGGTGCGCGCCTATAGATATATAAATGTTTTCAAATTCGATTTTCTCAAAAACTACGTTAGGGATTTACACCATTTAAGCAAAAAGGCGATCTGCGAACCGAACTCTACCTCTCTGCCAAATTTGGTGTAATTCCGTTCAGCCGTTCAGGCTGTAGCCATGTCTAATCGTCCTATGGAAAATAACATGGGGAAAACACGTTCTGGGACCACCCATTTTTCTCAGCCCCCACTTGACGAATCCCCCAATACTTTCAGGGAAGGAGCGGAGTGGAGTGGGCCATCTTCTTTGAGAAATTCGCAAAATTCATCAACCGGCGCCAAAGTTATTCCCAATAGAATGTTGCGGATTTTCTATGGAAACTAGGTCCTAACTATATATACCTACTGGCGACCGCCAGTAGGTAATATATATATATATATATGCTGCCCATTCTGGAATAAAAGCACATATCTTGCACCTAACTTCTGCTGGTCCGTACCTTTTTTCCACGCGTTGCCTTGCGCCTCAGGATTGTGGATTGATATATATATAAGTATAGAAGTTGTTTTGGGATTTTAACATATTTCCTATGGCGCGCACAAGAAACCCTTTCGCTCAGGGGTCACGGACACATGGAACTCTGTGTTTTGTCGAGGAATTGAATATTCCGTGACCCGCCACTGTAACCTCGAAGGTGAGATGAAGCAGCTGATGACAACGGGCAGCACACTCCAGTCTTCACACTTGGAAGTGGGAAGACTGGAGTGTGCTGACACGCGGTTGCCGGTCTGAAGGAGTTTCTGCTCGCAGGACGAGAGGACTTGAAAGGACATCGGATGTATCTACCCCAAAGTGGCACATGTGTTAGAAACAGTTCGTGAGAAATAACTGGGAAGACTTTATATGTATTCCTGATGAATGTGGCTTTATTAGAAGGTCCGCCGAAACGCGTCGATGCAAAAAAGAAAGGAGGATTATGCTCTTTATTAACTGAAGATAATTCTGACGCTCTGCTGAATTAAGTTTCTGTCTGTGACATCCTTTTTACCAATAGGAATCTAATTGTTTCCTTATTTTAACTGTCTGTCCCTGTTTTAAATTATTTTATGATGTATTGTAATATGAATAAACTGTCTAGTATTTTCTCATAATTTTGTTTGATTGTACATTCTGCCTCGCTAGTATAGCATCACGTTAATGTTGTTGTTTCTATTCATGTGTGTTTGAGAACGTACGGTCTAACAGTAAGGTGTCCCAAAGTGAATTTTTTGCTTGACGAAAATATATTTTATAAATACAACGGTGTGATTCCCCACTACTTGCATTAGAGCGCCAGCATGATTCATTTTGGGACTGGTGGTCCCTGTGATTAGTGCGAGCAAAGACAATCCAGCACAAGTGAGCCCACTACCACTGGGAAGGAGGAGCCTACATTAAGATCGTTGAGTTGGTTTTCACACTTTCTACGAACTGTGGCATTTGAGGAAGGCAATCTGCCGAAACCGGTCATGCCTGTGTTCCGAAATAAATTACTGCTAAAGCCCCGCTGTGTCCCTTGCTTTGACTCGAAAAGGAGGAGAAGTTGTTTTGGGATATATATATATATATATATATATATATATATATATATATATATATATATATATATATATATATATATATATAGGAAGCAAACGCTCTGGAGCTTGGGAGGGAAGCACGACCATGGTCCGCCCTCCGGCCATAACATGCAGCCTGCTGTTACCTTCGTGTTTGTCTCATTGTCTCTGCCGACGCGTTTCGGGGCTCACACCCCTTCCTCTAGGGCAAACAAAGAGCACGCTATGAGCCCTGCATCTTGCGTTATCCAACTTTATTGATACCATTCCCGCCTCCCAGGGGCGTGGTTACATCGCGCTGGCCTCTGGTGCATTCTCATCCCAGGGGCGTGGTTACATCGCGCTGGCCTCTGGTGCGTTCTGGGGGATGGAGTTTTCGATGCAGGTAAGTCTCCTTTTAGTAAGTTCAGGCATGGTCTTCCAATCTGTTAAGAAAATATTTCTCTGAGTGAGTCACTGTTAGGTGCGAGCAGGCTCAATTTTGCATCTGGAGCATGGTGCTGACTTAGTCTCGTAAAGTTCAAAACAGCAGCCTCGCATAGCTTGTGATGTGTGTTTTCACCGGCTATGGATGGTTCTCCTCCCCACGGCCAGGCACCGTGTGTAGGTATAGGAAGCAAACGCTCTGGAGCTTGGGAGGGAAGCACGACCATGGTCCGCCCTCCGGCCATAACATGCAGCCTGCTGTTACCTTCGTGTTTGTCATTGTCTCTGCCGACGCGTTTCGGGGCTCACACCCCTTCCTCTAGGGCAAACAAAGAGCACGCCATGAGCCCTGCATCTTGCGTTATCCAACTTTATTGATACCATTCCCGCCTCCCAGGGGCGTGGTTACATCGCGCTGGCCTCTGGTGCATTCTCATCCCAGGGGCGTGGTTACATCGCGCTGGCCTCTGGTGCGTTCTGGGGGATGGAGTTTTCGATGCAGGTAAGTCTCCTTTTAGTAAGTTCAGGCATGGTCTTCCAATCTGTTAAGAAAATATTTCTCTGAGTGAGTCAATAAAGTTGGATAACACAAGATGCAGGGCTCATGGCGTGCTCTTTGTTTGCCCTAGAGGAAGGGGTGTGAGCCCCGAAACGCGTCGGCAGAGACAATGACAAACACGAAGGTAACAGCAGGCTGCATGTTATGGCCGGAGGGCGGACCATGGTCGTGCTTCCCTCCCAAGCTCCAGAGCGTTTGCTTCCTATATATATATATATATATATATATATATATATATATATATATATATATATATATATATATATATATATATATTACCTACTGGCGGTCGCCAGTAGGTATATATAGTTAGGATTTTTTCTCTATGGAACTTTTTAAAATTCTATGTCTAATAACTTTGGCGTTTGTGGACGGAATCGGCTGAAATTTTCAGGAAAATGGCACGTTCTGTTTGTGAGCAGCCCCTGAAAATTTGGGGGGGTTCCGTGAAGGGGGGGCCGAGAAAAAAGGGGGGTCCCAAAACGCGTTTTTCCCATACATTTTTCCATAGGGCCTTTGGCCTCACTTTTAGCTCGAACGGCTGAATGGATTTACACGAAACTTGGCAAAATTATAGGGACTGTTAGCCCGATGTGCCTTTGCTGGGTCTCAATATATGTGCTACAGTGGATTTTGAGAAATTAACGTTTAAAAAAACAGATATATCTGTGACAGCGTCCTAGATAGCGCACCAGATCGCGTACTTTTCGCGTAACGGAGCTTTGCGTAGCGAAGCTGATTGGCTCTCCGGTGTCTGTCAACATTCTAAACAGTCCGTTGCGGCCGCCATCTTGTCTCTCGGTAGGATCGAGAGACAAGAGGAGGAGAAAAACGAAGGGGGAATTTAATGAAAGGGGGCAAGGTATATCCTTCTTGACCCCCTAGGAATGATGTTGGGGTTATTAAAGGGTCCCGTGGGGCAAATAATAAAAATTTGATTTTTCGCGGTAGAAGCGCTTCTCGGTTCGCGAACCGGGTCGCAAACTGGTAGCGAAACATGAATTCGCCATTTTGTGTTTCGATTTAATTAAATTACTAGGTATAAGGGGGTACGGGAGACGTATCCTGACCCCTTATGTTTTCTGAGGGTGGCTGAGGAGGCTCATATATGTTGATACATGTCTTCCAGCGGCTGTGCGTGAGCGTTTTTTTTTTTTGCCGCTTGACTTCTGTTAACGTTCGATTCGATGGAAATCAGGAGCTGTTGACCGCCATTTTGTCACTGCGAGTAAATATTTTGTTAAAAATAATTGTTATAAATTATTGATAAACATTGTCTGCGCCATCTTGCCTTTTTTGCAATGCCACACTTTTGTTGAGCATGGCAGCCATTTTAGATGCCTTGACCAGACCCACTCTCTGCATGCCGCCGATCCTCAGCATGGCTCCCCACCCTTGCAAGCATCTCCCCCACGCACTGGTCACCCCCGCTCTCTCTCTCATGCATGGGCCATAAACCTCCCCCCATTTGCGCTGCTCTTCTCTGAGAATCACACTCTGTGCCCGCCCGACACCTCCCTTTCACCCTATTCACTACCGCACCCTCTGACACTCCTCTTCCTCTGTGTCCGATTGTCCAGGCCGGTCCCAGGCTATCACCTAGCCCTGCAGATGTAGTTTATGGCCCCAGCTGTAGAGAATCACCCCTTTTCAAAGGAGTTACAGTAGATCAAGGCCCCCACCCGATGAGATCGTCACACCACATGCGTTCCTACTATCTGATAACCATCCTGTATTGTGCTTGGGGAGGAGATTCTCACTGTGAGGGTG
The DNA here is from genome assembly GCF_964263255.1 of Lissotriton vulgaris. Classification (NCBI taxonomy): domain Eukaryota; kingdom Metazoa; phylum Chordata; class Amphibia; order Caudata; family Salamandridae; genus Lissotriton; species Lissotriton vulgaris. The sequence goes on from NC_141699.1 coordinate 442,444,547, forward strand.
TGTGGGTCCGAGCCTGAAACGGAAGATTCCAGGGATGCCTTTTTGTACATCAAAGTCTTCACAATTATGTGTCACATTAAAAATATATAGCACTCCAACAAAGTTGTAGGATTATAACACTTTAATAACTTATAAATATATACAACGCTCCAACAAAGTAAACACGTTAAAAAAAACTTTTTAAACAACTATTTACATGACATTGCTTTAACCAGGATAGATAAAGAAATGACACAGTGATGTAAAAGTTTCTGAAAGAAATGCCAAGAACGTCCCATGTGAAAGTGAATTTTATCTGGCAATTTTTTTCTTTTCCTTCTCGTGAAAAGAAAGTTAATGCCAGGTTCGTTACCTGCCTCATCTGTAAAAAAAAAACCTCTCGAGAGGGACCGAAAAAAAATATAGCTGTGGTAATCATACCATGCATCAGCACATGGAGAGGTGGCACTCTCTTAATTATTCTAAAGCACAACTTCGAGATTTGGTGGATAATCCCCGACCGGCAAAAACATCCACCAATGACTTAGCAATAAGTGAGTCAGAGGCAAGGGAAACGTTCCCAAATCTGTAAAAGAACTTTAGGCAGATGAGATTGACTTGTGTAGCATGTGGTAAACTAATTTCATGCGGAGAGATGAGTATTACTTTAATAAATAGATCATATGAAAATCATCAATGTCCAAAACGTTCTAGAAAGTAATTTTTGTCATTTTTGAGGAAGAGAGATAACCTACAGTGGTACGGGGTCGTTTTTGTTCGTACTAGGGGGGCCAGGTTACATTCGTTCGGGGTGGCTTAGGGGCATTTAAAACAACTTCCCTGATACAGGTAGCATATAAAGTAGAGGCTAAATACCAGGATCTTTATCGATTGCTTTATGCTGTAGAAAAATGAAAAACACACAACAAACCTGGACCATTCATATTTTCAATGTTTCTGCGTACTATACTTTTTAACCCTTAACTAATTGAGCTGCTTCATTTCACCTGCTTTTTAAAAAAAAAAAAAAAAAACTCGGAAACAGTGGCCATTTCTTCGAAACTTACCAATCTACGCGTTACAACTACGTTTGCTTTTTCAAAAACCTTTAATAAAAATGTTGGTGCCCAAATACGGGTTTACAACCCCGTGGGCCGGCCACGGAGCAGGCTGGAACTGAAAATGGGGGGGGGGTATTTATTTGTGGAAAACATAACAGAGTAACTGGTCATTGATTTCATAGTAAAAAGTGCGTCAAGTGCAACAAAATCATATCGATAATTCATTGTGAGCAAGTACCAAAAGTGTCGACAATTCGAACCTTCAATAATAAATACAGTAATCAATGATGCATTAGAAGTTAATATCAATTCATTGTTCGAAAGTGTAATCAGTACCCGTCCCATGTCAATTCATTGTTCGAAAGTATAATCAATACCAATCCTGGATCAATTCATTGTCAGAACATATAATCAGTCTTATCCCATATCAATTCATGTGCTAAAAACTGCATACATATCTCATGATATCAAGGCTGAGCAATCGGGGCACAACAAGGAGTTGAGAGTTTCATTTGTACCGGCGCCATTTTGGGTGAGGTCAGGAAGGTCTAAGTATAGTCAAAATGTCTCCACCAACTCGTGGTTGGACCGGGACCTCTTTTGGCAGTCCAAAAGTTTTCGGTGAAGGGTAGCAGAGGGGACTGGTGAAATGAACCATCAGTGAAAGTGGGGTGGGAGGAAACAATCTCTCCTACCGGGTCATACTGGTGTCCCACCGGAACTGATCAAGTTGGTAGTCTTGCAGGATTTTGGTGATTTCAAGACTGAGGTCGGCGCCGGCATAAGCGCGCCGACGTTCCGCGGCTACGTCGTGGTCGTTCCGTGGGTGATCATGGCAGTCATTCCCCATCGGGGGTCGGGGGCCCCCGTGGCTCTTATAGAATCTTCAAAGTTGAGGAGAACGTTTCTGGACGCAGGAAACTAGAAGCGTTGTTGCACCGCAACAGTGGACGAGACCCCCGCTGGGTGAGCGGAGCATCATTGCCTCGCAATAGTGGACGAGACCTTTTGTCGGGTCAGTGGAGCGCCGCTGCATCGCAAGAGTGGAGGAACCCTTTTGTTGGGTGAGTGGAGCGTTGGGGGTGCAGCTGAGGGGCCCCCACCTGTGGGGGTGGGAGAGGCTCGTTCGCGCCGCCTCTCCCTCCCAGCGCACCCCATGACGACACCTGGCGTTGATATCCGTGATGTCCGGACCAGGCGATAAGAGGGGGGGGGTCGGAGGCAGAGGCAAGACATCCCCCCCCGTGGCCTGCAGGGCGCCGCTTCAGGACCGAACGGGGAGCTCATATCAAGCCGGGGCCAGACCAGGAGATACGAGGGAAGAGGGGGGGGGTCGGTGGCATGTGCAAGACATCCCCCCCCCAGTGTTGTCGCAGCCATTAAAGGAAGAAGAGGGATCCTGTCGGCGTCGGCTCCTCTTCTGGCCCAGGGGGGGGGGGTCAGTGGCATGTGCAAGACATCCCCCCAGTGTTGACCCAGCCATAATTGAAAAAAGAAGAAGATACCGTCGGCCTCGGCTCCTCTCCTGGTCCACCTTATGCAACAACCCTTTTGTTGGGTGAGTGGAGCGTTGGGGGTGCAGCTGAGGGGCCCCCACCTGGGGGGGTGGGAGAGGCTCGTTCGCGCCGCCTCTCCCTCCCAGCGCACCCCACGCCGACACCTTAGGACTGTCCTTGTCCAAGGGAGTGTCCATGTACTGGGGAGTATCCCTTGCCTTGGGAGTACCTTTTGTGCGGGATGCCTGTGTAGAATGTGAAGGCATTTCCCCCAACACCACTTGTGGATCCTGTGTGTGAACTCCAGTGTGTCTCACGTTGTCTTTGTTAACAGATTTTGCTGACCTAGGGGATGGTGTCTGTGCCCTCCGTGCCCTGGCGTGCTGTTTGTGGCTGCTTCTAGTGCAATAGCCTGTATAAGAGTCCTGGTCAGAATATTCACTCCCCCCTGAGACATCAAGTGGTGTAGGTGGGGGAACAGAAGTAGCACCCTGTCCATGCGACTGTACAATGGCAGAAGACACAGTGTTTGCCAATGACTGAACTGTCCTGTGTAGACCGGCAACATCACCATGCATCCCTTCCATGAATGTCACCACCTGCCCCAAATTCCTATTGTGGTCTTGGAATGCATTGATCATATTGGTCTGCCCCACACACAGCTGTCACAGCAGATCAACAGCCTCAGCACAAAGTGCACTTTGGGTCACCGGGGCAGGGGCAGCGGTGCCTGCACCGAACGCCACTCTGCTCCCCCTACTTCTGCGTGCACGAACAGTACATGGTGCAGTTGGCGGCAGTGTGGGCCCTGTGTGCTGTGTCCCGACCGAAGGTGTTGATTGCCAACTCCCAGTCTGTAACAACAGTGCTGACTCACCAACACTGTCGGAAGATGAGGACGATGGTGTTTCGACATGCGAGTCCTCAGGGACGGTCCTGTCCCCCTCCCCGGGGCTGCCCTCTTCTGTGTCAGGCTGCGTGCGTGTGTTGTCTGATCCGGATGCATTGCCACCACTCATCTCCGTTGTCTGTGGCTGAGTGCCCTCTGCCAAAGCTGAAATTCAGAGAAAAGAGGTGTAAGTCATGGCCACACTCACGTACAGAAGGACAAGAAATCTCTAATTTCATTTCTGACAAAGAACATGTAGCCCCCATCCAGCACACGGCCCACCCCTACCAGTCATCCTCACATTAAATAACCGGTGGTGGCCCTGAAACATGTACAGCATGCGGACAGGGCAAGTGCATGTCGATCTGCACACATGTCTTGCCATGGGGCCATAGACCTCTACGGCATGTGCTTGAACACTCAACTACTAAGCAAGTGGCGTGTCAACATGGTGGACATGGATGTCAAATTACACTCCGCCAATGGCACCAACATGGCATTGCTGCAAAACATACGCACCACGAAAGTCACTACTGTGTCTGAGCACCAATACATGCATTGCACTCCCGAGTAACATACACATACAGTCTGCTTACCGCTAGTTTGCTGTTGATCCACACTCAGCCGGTCGGACAGGTCAGGATGCGTCACAGCAATGATACGGTGCATAAGAGGGGTCATGGAGCGTCGGGCCAGACGTGGCGTTCTTGGAATCATCCCCAGTGTCATCTCCGCTACATTCTTGCTCAGCCTGGATATGTCGTCCCAGCGTTTGTGGCAGTGTGTGTGTGGTCTATTGCACACCCCCACTGCCCGTGCATCACGTGCTATGCTCCTCCACACTGCCTTGCGAAGGTGCAGCTTTAACTACCACGATGGGAGACAAGAGATTAACGTAAGTGGACAGTATGACATGCACATACTACGTAGAAAGACGTATCTACATCCAGCCATGCTCTGCACAACACATGTGAAGGTCCCACAGCACACCGGAAGGCCTACAGAAGACAGGAGCCACTGACCACCTCAGGGCCAACAACATGTACACCACTGCACTTACCACCTGTCCGGGTGCACCGTACAGCTGTTCGTAGTGGCTGAGCACACCGCCCACGAGAACATCTAGTTCCGCTGCGGTGGAGGAATGAGACCGGATCTCTCGCACAGAACTGCCGTGCCAGCATGGCTGGCACGGCAGTTCTGGACTGGGCCTGGCACGGTGGATGTGGACCAGGCTGGGCCGGCCGGTGTATGGCGGATGATGCAATGTGAATGTAAGGGGGGTCATGAACTGCCATGTCCATTGACATCATCAGAAGGATGTGTTGGCCTGCACCTCCCCCGCGGAATGCGTGCACTGCCATGGTGGCGCCAGTGATTGAACATTGTAGCAAAGGAAGCATCCGTCCCGGAAGCTTGCACATGCAGTTGCCGATGTGTGACCGTGACGGTCCGTGCACATGCAGCCAATGGGAAGAGGGAACGCGGACCGCGTATGCCCATTCGAAAATAGCGGAAGCAGTGCACCGGCATGGCGGCGGCAATGATTGTATATTTTTTAACGCTGCACCGTGGTGTATAGTCCGCACTTGCGTTATGAGGGTTGTGATCGTGATGTCGAAACTGCATATGTCATGCACTATATCATGTGTGTTCATACTATGCCCATTGATGTGCACACAATGTGCTACACATGTGCATGTCGACGTGTTGACGTCTTGTATTTCCCTACACACGTTTCAACTTCTTCACATCTACACTGTACATCACGGCTGTCTCACCACATTCTGAATCTGTTGTCAGTGTGTGGTTAATGTGTGCTAATAACAATGGTGGGGGTACACATGCATTCTGTGTATGCGTATGTGTGTTGCCTGTTGTGTGACCATGCATGTAATGTGCGGATGCTCACCATTGTCGGTGTGGTCATTGGTGCATGATGACATGGAGTGTGTGTAGCATTATCGTTTTGTGTTTGCACGTGCATGTGTGTCTGTGATGAGGCTTGTACACATTTGGGTCCTTACACATGTCTTGTTAGCAGTAATGTTGACATGAGACTAAGTTGCATTGTACATGTTGACACACATCATGTTGCTAGTGGCTGCACATTGTTCATACGGCACTCCGTATTGCAGTAACTTTCAGAGATGTCACACATATGACAATTGTCCACAACATTTGTATTCTTGCTAGTGTTGACTTACATGTGATGGAGTTGCACAGCCATGCGTTGTTTGTAAATTGACTTCTACTACATCTACTCCCACACAGGAGGGCTCCAAATGTCCATCGCCCATACACTGTGCTGGAGGATATGGTTGACGAGGAGGTGATCAAGAAATTCCGGCTAGATCAACGTAGATTGATGGAGCTTGTAGACCAATTGTCTCCTCATCTGCAGCCACGAAGAAGGTATCCTGGTTCCATTACACCCACAGCAAAGGTGATGGCGGCACTACACTTTTTTGCAACTGGCACCTTTCAGTACACAGTTGGACATGTTGGGGGGATGTCACAGTCCATGTTCAGCACGGTACTTTGGGATGTTCTAAAAGCCATGATGCTGTACAAGGATGACTACATCCATTTCCCACGGCCGGCAGAGTTGGCAGCAGTCAAAGCAGACTTCTATGCACTGGACCAAATACCACACGTAGTGGGTTCCATTGATGGCACACATATCGGTCTCATTCCACCACGGGCACGTGAGGCTGTATATAGGAATCGGAAGCACTTTCATTCGCTCAATGTGCAGGTGGTGTGCCTGGCCGACAACATCATATCCCATGTGTGTGCAAGATTTCCTGGCTCCGCACATGACTCCCACATCATGCGGAGCAGCATTGTCCCCCAACTGATGGCAAATCTGCGTCCAGAACATGCGTGGCTTGTTGGTGAGTATGCTGTGGGAATAGTTGTGTTTTCTGTGTGGCATGGGGTACCCACCAATTCTGGTTGTGATATTTGTGTCTGTCATCCCCCTACATAGGCGACTCGGCGTACCCAAACCGGCCTTGGCTGCGGAGTCCTATTCGTAATCCAACTACAGCGGGTGAAATGCGATACAATGATGCCCATGGAAGGACACGTAGAGTGGTGGAACGTACTTTTGGACTGCTAAAGTCTAGGTTTCGGTGCCTGGATAAGACCGGAGGGGTTCTGCCTTACTCACCAGGCAAAAGATGCAGGATCGTGATTGCCTGCTGCATGCTCCACAACCTGGCCTTGCGCAATAACATTGAACTGATCTTGGACCCTGAAGACCAACAAGTTCCTCGGCCTCCCATTCCACCCATGTTGACTGATGAGGATAGTGGTGAGGAGGAAGATGTGGACCAGAGACGTCAGCTCATTGATCGCTATTTCCCTTGAATGTGAGTAACTACCTCTTGTGCCGGTTGGCAATGCGTTATGTATGTTTGGTGGTGGTGTGTGGATGTGGTGTTCATCAGCTGGCTGTTCTGGTATGTAATGTTTGCATGTGTGTGTGTTTATTTCTTTGGACATGCAAGTCTCCATGATGTGTGTCCTCTCATCTACTGATATTGTGATGCGTGTGGTTTGTGGAATGTTGCACTGCAGTGTGTTGTGATGGGTGTGATTCAGTTTCCTGACGTGTGTTTGCTGTCTCTGATTTTCCCTAGGTCACTCCCACAGAGGCATGATTCTGTTCGACATGGATCCCTGCACCTGGTAACGTCTGTTTCTGAGACAATCATGTGAATAAAACATGGAGGCAACACATCATTGAGTGTGTAAGTGAAATTTATTTACAGGTTGTGCATTGGTGCTGGTGGATATTTACAAGTAAGTGATGGGTGGGGGAGTGTGATTTGAAGGTCATGGTAGATGAAATGTCCGGGCTGACACCACATTGGGTGATGTCCGGCTAGTCCAGCAGACCTGTGCCAATACTTGGCGTAGTGGGACAGGATAGTTTGCGGGTGAATGGCAGCCTCAGGCAGTGTTTGAGTCATTGTCAGCCCCTCTTTGAGCATGTAGATGGAGCATCCCCACTGCTCTCACCTACTTCCAGCCTCGGACGGCCCCTCTGTCTTGGAGCCGGAACGGAGTCAGCTTGGGGGGAAGGTTGCTCAGGGGCCACATCCGTGTCCAGGGGCACAGGTGGCGGTGGCGGTGGTGTTGCTGACCGTGGCAGCTGGACACTTGGTTGAGGGGGAGGTGTTGCGGCCTAACCATTCCCTCCACAGTGATGTCTGCTGGCCCATGAGGTCCCCTGTTTGGCCAATGCGGCTGTCAATGGACCGCAACAGATTGGTGTTTTCAACCGAGTCCTGGTGTGCACGATCAGCCTGTTCCTGCCCACGCTCATAGGAAGGCTGGACTTTGGCTAGGGCTTCCAGAGAATCAGTGCCAGGATGGGGTGGGTGTCCTTCCCCAGCTCGCCGGTGAGAGGTACTCCTGCTTGGGTGATGTGGCCTCGGCTCTCTCCTTTCCCGTCAACTCTCCCTGCTTGGCTGGGATGTTGATGGCCCTGCGTCGTGCGGTGGATCAGGCAGGGTGGCACAGGCAGGAGTGGTGGTACTGGTGGTGGTGGAGGTGGTGGTGGTGGCTCTACAGCTCACTGTGGCAGGTGTTGCAGGAGTGACACAGGCCATGATTGTTGAGGCAGGGATTTCCAGTGAGCCAGATGGCCCTGGCAGTGTGCTTGGGCCCGCTCAGTCCTCCGCACCGGAGCTGGCTGTGGCATCGTCCCCAGAGAGTCCTCGATGTGAGTGAGGCGAGTGTTGCGGCCGGTTGCTGGTTTCACCAGTCAAATTGCGATCACCTGAGGGACAAGATTTTGATGATCAATACTGTGGACATGACATGTTTTATTTTTCATACATTACATTTCAGTGTCCTCTCACACACACCCCACCCACCACCACCACCCTCCCTGTGGACATGGGTGCCTGTTGGGAGATGTGGTAGTGACCTTTCTCACACACCCCACCCACCTCTCGACACACACCACAAGCACCCTCCCTGTGGACATGGGGGCCTGTTGGGAGTTGTAGTGCTGGTCTCTCACACACCCCACCCACCACCACCACCCTCCCTGTGGACATGGGGGCCTGTTGGGAGTTGTGGTAGTGACCTCTCTCACACACCCCACCCACCTCTCGACACACACCACCACCACCCTTCCTGTGGACATGGGGGCCTGTTGGGAGTTGTGGTAGTGACCTCTCTCACACACCCCATCCACCTCTCGACACACACCACCACCACCCTCCCTGTGGACATGGGGGCCTGATGGGAGCTGTAGTGCTGGTCTCTCACACACCCCACCCACCACCAACACACTCCCTGTGGGCATGGGGGTCTGTTGGGAGTTGTGGTAGTGACCTCTCTCACACACTCAACCCACCTCTCAACACACACCACCACCACCCTCCCTGTGGACATGGGGGCCTGTTGGGAGTTGTGGTGCTGGACTCTCACACACCCCACCACCACCACCACCTTCCTTGTGGACATGGGGGCCTGTTGGGAGTTGTGGTAGTGACCTCTCTCACACAACCCACCCACCTCTCGACACACACCACCACCACCCTCCCTGTGGACATGGGGGCCTGTTGGGAGTTGTAGTGCTGGTCTCTCACACACCCCACCCACCACCACCACCCTCCCAGTGGACATGGGGGCCTGTTGGGAGTCGTTCCCATTTTGGGGAGTATGTGGCCCACATGCATGGGTTGGGGCCTGGGAGATGTGTCTTCTCAGTTGTGTGAGGCAGACCATGTCGGTGTGAACGTGGTGCTTGCTTTGTACTTACCAGCCTCTTATCCTTCCTCAATTCCTTCCAGGCTCTCCTGGTGCATTATGCCCAGCACCTTTTCCTCCCAATCAGTATAGGGTATGGGCTCAGGGGGTGTGCCGCCGCCAGTGTGCTGTGCTCACAGATGGTTTTTATATTTATATTTATATTTTATATTTAGGGGGTTTTATAGAGCGCTTGGTGACGCACAGTGGCGTGTCCCCACGCTAAGGAGCTGATACCTGCCAGAACTTACAAATGCAGAAAAACTACTGTGTGAATAAAGCCGTCTTCAGCTTGGCTCTAAAGATTGTTTCTGAAGGTTCTAATCGCAGCGCCATAGGTAGCTTGTTCCATCTGGATGCTGCGAGGTGCCTAAAAGATCTTCCACCCATCCGGGCTCTGGACACCTTAGGAATTGCCAGGAGTCCTGAGCCGGAAGATCTCAGAGAGCGAGATGGCTCATAGGGTGTCAGCAATCCTTTCAAAGGGAGCGGAGCTCTCCCGTTGATGATCCGGTGGCACGTGCACAGGGCTTTGAATTCCACCCTCCTACGGATCGGGAGCCAGTGCAGAGACCGGAGGGCCGCTGTGGAGCCTGCTCTTCTGGGTAGTCTAAGCACTAGTCTGGCAGCGGCATTCTGGAGAACCTGAAGACGGCTCAAATTCTTCTCCAGAGTTCCCAAGTAGAGAAGATTGCCGTAATCCATCTTAGACGTGACTAGTGCATGCACCAGGGTTTGGCGGGCTCTGATAGGTAAGAATTTTAATACCTTCCTGAGACTTTTGAGGGTCCCAAAGCAAGATCCAACCACCTGATTGATCTGGGGACCAAAGGTAAGGTCAGAATCAAACCAAATGCCCAAGTTCTTTTCTTTCTGGCAAGGGGTGGGTGCTGGACCCAAGCACGACGGCCACCACGCCGACGTCCACGCCGATTGGCCTCCCCCCACCACCAGTACCTCGGTCTTGCCTCCGTTGAGCTTGAGGCAATTGGCGGACATCCAGGCCACGAGGTCTTGCATGCAAGCTCTGAAGATGTCCGGCGAGGGACCGGGCGCGCGTGATAGGGAGATGACCACCTGCGTGTCGTCGGCATATGACACCATTTGGAGGCCGTAACTCTCTACCAAAGAAGCGATCGGGGCAACATAAAGATTAAAAAGAGTTGGGCTCAGGGACGAGCCCTGCGGCACCCCTTGATCCAAAGAGATGCGCTCAGAGTAATGGTCGCCCTGCCTTACTTGGAAGCCTCGGCCTGCAAGAAATGAGTAAATCCATTTCAGTGCTGCCCCTCTCACCCCGCCTTTGCTCAGACACTGTAGCAAGATGGAGTGTGCTACAGTGTCGAACGCCGCACTGAGGTCCAGGAGGATTAAGGCCATGGTTTGTCCCTCATCAGCACCTTGCCTGAGGGTTTCGGTAGCCCTAAGGAGGGCAGACTCCGTAGAGTGACACGGCCGAAACACGAATTGCGTAGAGTGAAGGAGGTTGCTTTCTTCCACAAATTTCATTAGCTGCTTATTTACCACCTTCTCCGCTACCTTAGAAAAGTAAGGCAGCAAGGAGATGGGGCGAAGATTATCTAACTTCTCAAAGCTAATGTTGGGCTTCTTACGTAGGGGGAGCACCACAGCCTGTTTCCAGTCCTCTGGTATGGAGCTGGATAGGAAGGAGATATCTAGCAAGTGTCTGATATAGGGTTCTAGTGTTTCCAGACTGTCTCCCAGCCTTTTTGGGGAGGCGGGATCCCGAGGGGAGCCAGATTTAACAGATCTGCAAATTTTACCTAAATCCACCGGTGAAGGGGTGGTGAAATTAAGTAGCAGATTTTGATTGGCTTCATCACTCAATAAGTCTGCTGACATTTCCGCTGCAGGAGGTGTGTGGGGAAAAGCAGAGTAAATCTTAGACACTTTATCTCCAAAGTAGTTCGCAATGCGATTGCATGCTGCTACTGAGTGATCTTCCTCTAAAGTAGAGGTTTTTGGGGTAGCCAGAGTTTTATATATGCTGAACAGTTCCCTAGACGAGTTCTCTGCCTCGTGGATTCTGTCAGCATAGTATGTGGCCTTCTCTATCCTGATCTTGTTGTGATAGGCACGTCTCTTCGCGAGATAGGCCTCTTTCATCCGGTCGTCGTATGCCACTCTCCACTGCCTTTCTGCACGTTTGCAGTCCCTTTTGGCGCAACGCGTCGCCAAACCAGGGAGCCGTTCTTTGTCTCTGAGCCCCTTTGGTAGGTCGTCCCAGCGGGGCTGTGCAGTCCAGAGCAGCAGTAATACGGTCATTGAGCAACCTATTCGCTGTATTCACATCATTGCCTCCTGGGGGACCTTCCGCAGTGAGGGCCGTATTAATCTTTTGCAGGGAGAATCTTGCCCACCTGCGCCGAGGATAATTGAGTGGGGTGGGGGCGTTGGCTTTATATTTAGGCAGGAAGATGACAAATGGGACCAAGAAATGGTCTGTCCAAGGCAGGGGCACTGGGGGATCAACTGAGACATCCTCCCAGTTAGCAAATATTGGGTCAAGCAAGTGCCCACGATTGTGTGTAGGAAGCAGCCCCTTTAGTTCCAGCTGTAGGGTGTGAAGTTCATCCCGGAACTCCACCCCTCCTTTATCGGAGGAGTCGTCCTGATCGCTGATTCAGTAACACACTGATAGTCGTCTGGTAAGGCTTGGACAACATCAGGATCAGAATTGGCCTCTAGCCAAGTTTCAGTGATGAACAGCAGATCGGGATGTTTATCATTGAGAAGGTCATATACATCGTGTTTATGGCAGCTAAGCGATCTGGCATTGATCAGGCCGCAGGACAACAAGGAGGTGCTAGCCCTGGAGTCAGCAAGCGTGGTACTAAAATGGAATTGGCAATGTTTACATCCTTTGATCTCCCCAACCCTTATACTATGAAGGCCCGGGGTACAAGTATACGAGGTGAAACTTACTAAGTCGCTCCTGCTCCAGGTAATTCTGCCATCAGGGACAAGGGGTGTGGCCCTGGGCCGTGTCCGGTCGCGGACGGGCGCAGACGGGCTTGGCTTTGGCGCGGCTTTGGCGCCCATCCGGCACGCCCGCTGCGCCAACCCGCTGCGCCGTCTGGCCGTGTGACACATTATATAGGGTGTGAGGAGGGTGGGAGTCCGGCGCGACTAGAACGCAGCCCCCAGCCACACCTAAGATGGCGCCCGCCGCCGCCAGCACCTAATCAAACAACACGGCTGGGCGAGGCAGGGAAAGAGAGTATAGGCGTGGGAAGAAGTGTCAGTGTGCCTCAGTAAATTCCCAATTAAGATTCTCTATTTAGAAGCCCCCCAGTAAAATTCATAAAAACGATCTTTTTAGCTTTTAAAATGCAGATTCACAAGTACAAATTCTAGCAAGTAAATTCTGGTAAAAAACGCTTGCAGCCCTAGTGTCTCTCGCTAGGGAGAGCTCGAATAAAGGCAGCAAGGGCTTTACAGAGCAGCCCTAAATAGCCTGGGAGGGCCGGAGTCCGGCGCGACTAGTGCGCAGCCCCCAGCCACACCTAAGATGGCGCCCGCCGCCGCCAGCACCTAATCAAACAACACGGCTGGGTGAGGCAGGGAAAGAGAGTATAGGCGTGGGAAGAAGTGTCAGTGTGCCTCAGTAAATTCCCAATTAAGATTCTCTATTTAGAAGCCCCCCCAGTAAAATTCATAAAAACAATCTTTTTAGCTTTTAAAATGCAGATTCACAAGTACAAATTCTAGCAAGTAAATTCTGGTAAAAAATGCTCGCAGCCCTAGTGTCTCTTGCTAGGGAGAGCTCGAAGAAAGGCAGCGAGGGCTTTACAGAGCAGCCCTAAATAGCCTGGGAGGGCGGGAGTCCGGCGCGACTAGAGCGCAGCCCCCAGCCACACCTAAGATGGCGCCCGCCGCCGCCAGCACCTAATCAAACAACACGGCTGGGCGAGGCAGGGAAAGAGAGTATAGGCGTGGGAAGAAGTGTCAGTGTGCCTCAGTAAATTCCCAATTAAGATTCTCTATTTAGAAGCCCCCCCAGTAAAATTCATAAAAACGATCTTTTTAGCTTTTAAAATGCAGATTCACAAGTACAAATTCTAGCAAGTAAATTCTGGTAAAAAACGCTCGCAGCCCTAGTGTCTCTCGCTAGGGAGAGCTCGAAGAAAGGCAGCGAGGAATACTGGACAGTCAACTTGAATCTTCAACTTTATCTTATAGGCTCAAGTTCTTGTATCTCAATCATGTAACTTTCCAGCAGTTACTACAGTCATATCATCTGCAGCTCTTTTAGACTTGAATTTGTCTTATCAGTATCGATATACAATCATGGCGTTTCTTCTGACATTTGGCGGCCTTCCTGCCACTTTATGGCTACGGCAAAAACTTCTGTTCCTTTATTATTTGAACAATCTATAGGAATTCTTGTGCTTTATCCTTTTTGTTAGTGCCAGCTCTGTTTAAAATTTTGACAGGAGGTCCACCTATTCGGGCGCCTCTGTAGCGTAATCCATTCCATTTTAGCACGGATGCCTTTGACCCTGGTTTTTAGGTCATGCCACCACCTCTGGATCTCGTGCTTTGTCCTTGGCACGGTCACTGACACATTCACCCGACTTACTATCCTGACCCACATGTGATTTTTGTTAGCCACGGTGGTCTGCTGGACTAGTGTCCCGAATATGTGGGGTTCAACACGGATGATTTCATACACCATGACCTTCAATCTGTCTCCGTGAATTTTTTTTTTTTTTTTGGGTGCCATGGTGTGTGGTGCTCAAGGTGTGGGTTGAGTGGGTTGGGAGGTGCAGGTGTGTGGTGTGTAGGAATGGTGTGGTGGGTGTTGTGTGGTGGGTGTGTTTGGGTGGAGGTTGTATGTGTGCAATTTGTGTCTGCTGTCCGTCGTCTTGGGCCTCTTGCTAGCAGCTATGCTGTGATGCAAAGGATTGTGGTAGTGGGAGGGAGTCATTTTATAGTCTGTGTCGTGGTTGTGTCCCAATGGTTGTTGGCAGTCAGGTGCGAGGTGGGTGTGTTGACTAGTGTGGATTAGTAGGTGCTTGGGGGGGTGTCATTGTGGCTTGTGATTGGTGTAGATGTTTCAGGTGGGTGGTAGTCTTGTTTTGTGTGTTTTGTATTAACTTCCGTCAGACATTTTGTCATTGGTTTGATGGTAGGGATGTTGTTCGTTTTGGCCTTCCGCTGGGATGCACCATTTCTCGTTGGATTGTTTCAGCTGCGGCCGTGGATTGAGGTGAGTTCCGGGGAACTGGCGGCGTTATCCTAATCGCGGCCACGGAGCCTCCGCAGGTATTGCGGTGGCTGTGGCTGTTCCCGCGGTCATGCTTGCGGCGGTCTCAGGTGTACTCCATTCGCCGCGGACGGAGTTTGATGTGGTCCGTCCGCTGCGGTCGGAGTTTCATCCCATTTTCATCCTAATTGCTACGGAGGTTTATCCGCGGAGCGGTCCGGAGTATCTTGGCCGCTTCCTTGGCGGACGGAACCCGTTTCCGTCCGCGATCCTAATCGGCTCCTTAGTTACAAGCTATGCTCATCAATACAGTTTTTCTATCTTAATTCAGTAAATAGGCCCAACTTGACATTTTCTTTGTGCATCTGTTCCAGAAATTACCTGAGTATGTCCTCAGGATATGATCACCTTCTTAAGAAATTACTAATCTTAGTCTCTGGTCGTTTTAGTTATCAAGTCAGTAGTACGTATTGATTCATGCCAGTAATTACCTTAAAAAGATACTTTTGTTTCTCTGACATCTATTCCATGAGATACTCAAATAAGTCTTCTGGCCTTGGGTTATGACAATCTTCCTTAAAAATAATGTCCTGTAAATGACAATTCATGGCCATTTTATTCTCCTATAATAGAATATTTATCAACACTCTTCATAAACTAAGTTCAGAGTTAACTTACTCAAATAAGAGTATATGATCACTTCTTCCTATTTGTAGTCATAGAAATGTAATATTCAGAATCTCCATTGTCCCTGTCATATCGGTGTCAGCATTTGTGTACAACTAGATTATTAAAAGAAGGTGCCATTTTCCTAATCCTAGATTGGTATCTCATTTTATCCAATCAACAGGTTTCAGACGTAATACCAAAGCAAGCACCTAAGTTAATACTAAGTTCTTGACACTCCACATGATACGGGATCCTAAAAAGAAAATGTGTTTTAAGTTCCATAATAGCTTACATTTCTACACCACTCTATGTTAGCTAAAACTGTAAAAAAAAACCAGGGGATATATTCACAAGAAGGTGTGATAACTACAGCAAGAGTAGCGTAAAGCAACTTCTAACATCGCAGCCGCAAAAAGTAGAGAAAACTAGCCAAAGCTCTGCAAACCCCACATGTCTGGTGGGACAATGCACCATAAAAACCACAAAAAACAAAAAAACAGAAACAAGCCAAAGCACGTAGCAACATGGATGCACCCTGACCCAGTGCAGAGGCCATCTCGAACTCCACAACCCCCACAGACGACCAGCAAGGAGCAACGGGGCCAAGGAAGGACAAGGAGGAGAGAGAGAGGAAGACAGAGTGCAGACCGCAGGAAAACAAGACCAGCGTCACAGAGCTCAGGGCCCACCCACACCCCACTAAGGAGACCCACACTGCCATTGAGACATTGAGACACATACAGATACACATTCACAGTACAGAACCACGATCAGGTGCGCCCAAATTGTAGTCACACACCCATGTTGGCTCTGCATATGACAGACCTGGCCACTCCCCTTATGAATTGAGTGGGTGACGACAACGCTACACGTCCAAGTTTGAATCAGCTGCCTGCGGTGACATGTCTGCATCCGATGTACACAGCACAATGTAATGTTGTAGGTCCCAGGGCCCACATGCATACAACAAGACCACAGGGACACACACAGATATTATGTTGAACTGGCTATGGGCACATGCATCCGGATCCTTTATTGGCAGGGCCACATGTACAGCGATGCCTGTGCTGGATGTGTGTAGGGTGAGTGTAAGTCAGTCTACACGGATTGCCTGGTGCTGGCAACCAACTGAACATTGGACACCAGTGCAACGGAAACTGAAAACACATGCATGACAGAGTAAACTGCTGAGTAACATGGAGTGATCTTCAGAATGTCCAGAGGACAGCCAACATGCAAACAGAAGTGTTCGTGAGTTGCAGTGCACTGGGTCTGGGACACTAGAGATGAGCGGGCTCATGTGAGAAAAAAGTCTCGGATTGTGTCTCTTCGATATATTCGTGATGCAGATGCAGTGGGGTGTGTGAGACCTGCATCATCTTCCCCATCAACATCTCAGGGCCCCCACACTGTTTGAGGTGACATACCTGAACAACCGCTCCACAGCACAAAACACAATCAGCAATGGACAATTGCCTGCGGTGCACTGAGTCACTGGCACCTGGAGTTCTGAGCAGGGTACCTGGCCGATGATGGCATCCACGACAGAACTATGCAACTCCATAGGCCTGTCAGGACCACCGTTTCGACTCGGGCAGATGGGGCTTGGAGGTGGTCCTTGCAGTGGTGGCATGTGCCTCCTGCAGTGAAGCAGCATCCCAGCCGGCCTGGACTCGCTTTGGTGTGTGAGCCCTGGTGGGACACATTTTGGCCCCGTGGCTGCGAACAGCGCAAGACCGCAGGGAAATGGCGTTGATGATGCAAAGGCCTACTCTTCAGGTGCCATCCAATGTCACCGGAAAAGGGGTCCTGGACCGGACCAGTACAGAGTTTGTGGCCCCGGATGCACAGCGGCCCGCAGAGGGACGGTGACTTGCGGTGCAGTCATATGGGCGATGGGACCTGAGTGGGACACCGTCAATGTCCAAGGTGTATGTTTTGGAGTGTTTCAGGGGACAGTGGAAGATGTCCTCCAGGGCAAGACACTGACATTTTAGATTTTATCAGGAAGCAGCAAATGGAGGAGTGGAATGTGACAGCCTCATTGCCACCACCAATTCGGTATCAGCTACATGAGGAGGAAAACTGCCCCCTAGTCCATAGGATCAGACACCACCACAGATTGACCAGAGAGTGTCCATGAATGTCGGGGAACAGACTTAGTGGCACCCGGGCTGAGCGGGGATGCGGCCTGTGATGATGCCGTTACACTGATATACACTCTGCCATTGCTGAAGCATGACTCTGTGACCTACTGGATCGCAGTGTAGGTCGGAGGCAGCACTCAGCAGTTGCCCACAGCAACAGGTCGTTGGCTCGCGATGCACCAGGGTAGTTGCCGGTAGTGCACGAACACCTCCATAATGATGATCCTTTTCTCTCCACCAAGATGCAAGGCGGCTTCCTCTTACGCCTCTCCTGGAGTCCAATGAAGTGTTATCTGCCTTTGCATACTTGATGTTCAGTTCAAATTCTGTGACCTATTCGAGCGTAGACTAGGCCTTGAGCAGTGTAGGCCGGAGGGAGTGGTCAGCACAGGCCATTTACCGAGTGTTGCCGGCATAGGTTGGTGGCTCCACCGGCCTGCGTAGTTCAGGTTCAGTGGCACCAATAGTTCAGTCAACACCATGACTGTGACCGGGCTTTCGTCTGGACTGAGCCGCTTTTTCCTCTAAATCCTCTCCATGGGACTACTGTTGTGGACTCTGCTATTCATGAATCACGACTAGGTGCTGGATCTGAGACCTACTGGTCGGTAGCGTAGTCCTGGTCCCTCATCCATGTATCGCCTGCTGGTGTTGAACAGGGTTTGTGGCAGCACGTGTCACATGCTGGCCCTGAACAGGGTTTGTGGCTGCACGAGTCGCCTGCTGGCATTGAACAGGGTTTGTGGCAGCACATGTCGCTTGCTGGCGTTGAACAGGGTTTGTGGCAGCACTTGTCTCAAGTAGCCTATATGGAGCTATGCCTCACTGATGGGGGGTCTGGTGCTGTGGCCGCTGGTCGGGGGGACATCGGTGGTTTGAAAGACTGTCCGGGTCGAGAGCCTCTGGCTTGGAGGTTACACTGGCATGAGGTGGGCCCTCCTTGACACACGCCGGTGTCTGATGCTGATCAGTGTGGCCTGGCTGCGCAGGGCCGGCCCTGCCAGGTGCGTGCTCTAGCGGGCCAGGGTGAGGCAGGAGCACAAGATCTCAGGCTACTCCACTAACAAGGATGATTTTGGCCTTGTGGCGGGGTGGGAGGCGCCGCCCTGGCAGAGACTTTGTGCTTCCTGGAAGAGGACCACGACCAGGGCTACGTGCTTTTTAGTCACATCCCTACGCTGGCCTGGCATACGCCGGCACCTCCCACTCTGCTCACGCCTACGGGGGGCGAACCAGGCAACATTTTGGCAAGGACCCCCCCTGGCTGGGGTGACATGGTTGTCTCCACTGTCTACTACACTCCATACCCCAGAGGTGTATGTCGCTGTGGATATGGGTGTGCTCTGCCTACTGAGGTCTGTCCAGAACTTTGCCCCCATTCTTGGCAGTGTGTAGTTTCCCAATCATGGTTCTTCTTCATCCTTCACACATGCCTGCTTGCCTCCTCTCCTCACATTCATCTCTTGTGTGGCTGAGTTGCCCTGATGTTGATTGGTCATGTTCAAGGCTTGCCCAGGTTACCATTGTTAGTTGTTCTATCGTGTCTGGTGGGTGGGCATGTTGGTTGTGAACTTGTGATGTGTGCATTGCCAGAGTTAGGAATTTCATGGTTGAGGAGTTGAGGTGAGTGGGGTGTTAATTGAGAACTTGCCAAGGAGCTGTGCATTTCCCTGGGAGCCAGCCTGGGAAGGCGGGTTGCTGATGGTATTTCAGAAGGTGAAGTGATCATGCACACTGGCTGTGTATTTGAAGGAGACATTGGTGTGGGTCCCACTTTGCTCTGATGTTGCCTGCATATAGATGTGTGACGTGTGCTTCCTTTTGCGCTGATAGTGTGCTGTGTCACCAGGGGTATCAGGTGGGACGTGTGTGTAGTATATTGCCCCAATACATGCGTGCATCCGGCTATGTCGTATGGTCCTTGATTGGTCTCCAGCTGTTCATGCACATTGTATTGCCCGTACGGGGCCTAGGATGCCAGAGTGATGGTGATGTCTATGACAGGTGTGGGGGACTTGGATGTGGCTGTCTGTGAGACTCTGACGACTCTGGTGGGTGTTGATTGGGGAGTGCCAGAGGGCAACAGGTGCAGCACAGCCAGCAGCTTGGTGTGGGTGGGATGTTGGTTGTACGCTGTGTTGGTGCTGTTGGCCTGTTGGGCGATGATAGCCAGGATGCGTAGGATGGTTGTCCTTTTCAGCCTGTAGTGGACAGTGACATTGTCAGGAGTTGTGCCTGTGAGGCAGGTGCATTTCCTGGGGGGGCTGCTGTATTTGTCTGTGCTGCCTCTGTGATGGTCCAGGGGGGGGGGGGGGGGGGGTGCCGGGTGGGTGTTGTGGCCCTCTTGGGTGTCCGAGCTGCATGATCAGTGGCTACATGGCTTCTGTTTGTCTTCAGGTGTTGCTCTGGGCTGGGCTCCCTATTGTGGTGCAGGCTGCCATCTGACTTTGCACCAGGTCAGAGCAGGTGTTAATTTCCTGCTGCTAATGTGCCTTATTGCGTGTTTTGTGTTCTCATCGTAGATCTGGCTGGTGGTTGTCAATGTTGAGGTGTGGTGTTGTCACAGGTTTTGTCACGGGAACGCCTACTCTGCATAGTTGCGGGGCTTCTATGCGGCGATTTTTTATGCGGCTGCTATCGTCGCAAAACTGGTGCTGTGGGCTGTTAGCACCTGCTTGTGAATGGTGGGGTAAATTTATCACAACTTTGGCTGCGATAAAGTGCCGTTGATTCAGCTATAGCTCCTTGTGAATATACCCCCAGGACGCGGACTTGCGTCCGTCCGCGACCCCAGAGCAGGAGGGAACCTCCGCATGGCATGCGGAGTTCCCTCCTGTGCAATTAGGATGTGACCGCCACCCTGGCGGTCACATCCTCTATTTTTAACATTGCAGCGGGTGCAGCTTCAAGCTGCACCCGCGGCAATGTTAAAAATGCACGCATTGCATTTGCATGCAGAAAGCGGCAGGCACCGCGCGGTGCCTGCCGCTTTCTGCATGCAAATGCAGGGGGGTACCATAGGTACCCCCCATGTGCACCCCCACCCCCCCCCTTCACCTAGGGGGCCCGCAACGGGCCCCCGCAGTGAAGATCCGTATGCTTTTCCACGGCGGAAAACCCGCCGCGGAGAAGCACTTTTAAAAGCCCATCCTGATATGGCGGACGGTGTCTGAGAGACACCGTCACCATATCAGAGCTTTTCCGCCGCGGTTGTAAGCCGACCGCGGCGGAAAAGCTGCAGACAGAAACCAGGACCCACCAGCCATCCTAATGTGGCGGTGGGTCCTTGGTCAGTCCGCTGCGGTTTTTCCGCATCCTCGGGGCCGGCGGTGGCTTCCGCCGGCCCCGAGGATGCGGAAAAAACGCAATCATAATCGGCCCCCAAGTCTCTTGAATCTAAGGTTGCAAGTTTCAAAAAGGAGGAGAAGAAAAGGGAGGAATATTTACACCCTAGATCAGACTCGAGATCGGGAATCGAACCCCTAGTGAATGCGATGAAGTGCCTACTTTGAGCAATACTGTGTTTCGCCAGTACCAGTACCACAGAGGAGAGACGGAGAGCCACAGCGGTGCCACAAGAGTTACCTGAACGGGGGCCGCAGTAGTTGTGACGCGGAGTCATTGGAAGACGCCAAGATCAGAGACCAGCCGGTAGGGACTCGCTGGTAACTTCGACAACCCCCAGGGGGTCCCCGGTGGCTTTTCGGAGCTCCGTCTTGTCAGAGGAACTTGGCAGAATTTGGCGGGGCGACCTGCGGTGCGGCGGGGGCCTGCAGTGAGGCTCCCCCACCCCACCCTACCCGCCTGTATCTGCGAGCCTCTGTTAGACAACCACCAGTCCTGGTTCTCGAGGAGCTCTATCAGCGAACCAGTGAGCCGGGTGGAGATCGAGTGCAGAAAAACGCCTGCAGGGAAAACCACCGTTGCCGTCGGCCGTCAGGGCCCAAGGGCTTGGGGTCATTGACACATGCCCTTTCCTCATTCCTTTGCCTGAGGACTACCTACCCACGGTTTGGCACGGCCCAGCAGTGATAGAAGCCCCTCACACCCGCCTGCCTGCCTGCCTGCCAGCTGCCTGTCTGCGAGAAATAACTTTTTTTAAAAACAACACGTCCCAGGAAAAAAGCAGCACAGGGCAGAGTGTAGATCTGCCAAA
The DNA here is from genome assembly GCF_964263255.1 of Lissotriton vulgaris. Taxonomy (NCBI): domain Eukaryota; kingdom Metazoa; phylum Chordata; class Amphibia; order Caudata; family Salamandridae; genus Lissotriton; species Lissotriton vulgaris. Next base: position 442,465,946 of record NC_141699.1, read on the forward strand.
GGACAAGAGTTCAAGCGAGTGAGAGCAACCCCTGAAAAGCTCCACCAAAGGCAGTAGTGTAGTAGACAGCTGAGTAGACAGCGGAGGAGCTGAAGCAGCACTTAGATAGTGTGGGTACCCACGGACGGCAGAGCATTGGAGCATTGGTGCAAGCACCGGAGCCCGCACCGAAGACCAGCATTCGTTGAGGCGGAAATCAGAGGCAAGAGGTAAAAAGGGCGAGGGAGAGCCAACTGAGCAAAGCAGCGCGCTTAGCCTCCCGCCCTTGCCCTCTTAAACTATCTCAGTTGCCACACTGCCCACTGCTGCTTGCCTCCCAGCGATCCACAACTCCCTTCCAGTGCCCACAGACCTTTCTGTGCCTGCCAGCGCCTCTTAGCGCCTTCCAGCGCCCCCAGGCTGAGATTGGGGCTGAGACTGTGTTTTTTGCCTAGTCAGACTGAGGTGGTCAGTTATAATTCTTATACCTCAGTCTGTAAACCCCTTCAAATTTTTCTCTTTCGCCTCAGTAATCTTTCCAAGAGAGCTGACTAGGATGAGTTCAGGACCTTAATGTAAATAAAGCACAGAGGTAAAGTATTGAGGCTCCAACGACAACAACATTGCCAGCATCAAAATCAGTTACACTACTGATACTTAAGGTCCAACACAAAAGGCTCAAAGATCCGGGTTCTAGTCGGGTTAAGTGAGAAGCCCCCCACCAGACGCTGTCAATAGGGTCTCGCAAGGAGAGGCTTCCCAAGCACCAAACCAAATAGAACTAACGTAACTACACAAATAAAGTTAACTAATACAATACATAGGAGCTATGCGATCCGGTAGAGTAAGGCAACCCCTACTCAAACCAAAATCTAACTCCAAGGCCAAGTCGAGGAAAAGGAAACTTGAGCCAATAATGTCATCACATCTAGCCAATCCTCAGGAAGCAAACCCTAATGTCCACACCATACCCAAAGAAGGAGCCATCAATGCAACCTCAATTCCAACTGCAATTTTAACGTTAAATTCAACTGCAACTTTAAATGAAAACGAAAATAAAAAAGATATTGTACCACCTATGGCCAAGGCCTCCACTTCAAGTTTAACTATGTCTCTTCAGCAGCCTTTGAGACCATTGACTTCACCTGAGATATCACTGTCATTCCCACAGCCCTCACTGTGCTCTACATTGAAGCTACCACCAAAGGACCCAAACAACCTCATAACTGTTGAAAGAACGCCAGCGAGGAAAAAGATAAGCACGCATCAACCAAAGATATATACAAGGTTTTCCTTCTTGAAAGACCCTGTGACAGCCATTTACTCCAAGACCGGGAATATAAAAGGACTACAAACACCGCTTCTATCAAGTAAAATCGATTGCAGCCGTACCCACAGCAATCCAGCTGCTTCATCATGGCTCGCCGGGGGTTATAATCATCTTGTTACTGGGGTAACATCTGCAGCACTAGCATCACCCGGAACCAGAGGAGAGGCTGGATCCACCTACTCAGCAGGTCAAGGAGCTAATAACCATGACAGCCAAAGGAGGGATAACTTGGATATGGTACCCTTCAGAAAAGGGATCGCTACCGACAACTTACAGAGCCCACAGAAGATGGTTGGGTTTGCCGAGATGGCGATCAATTCCAATTCAGCCAGTCAGGTTGAGATACATCCAAGCCAAGCAAGCATACTGCACTCAGAAAACCGAGACTCACCAGTCAAAATCAAGGCTCAGATTCACAATGGGGGAAAAGGACAAGATACACTTCTTCCCCAACTGTATAGTAGTTCCCCAATTTTAATGAAGACAATCCGAGTAATACAGACAGAACAACCAACAACGTATAAAGAGCAGGATTGTAGGGAAGAAAAAACGCAAAAAGAATTCTCCCAACCAACAGCTCACTTACTCAAACTAAGACACCTCAAACAATCCCAGTTGGCACCTGGGAACAAATAGCAACACATAGTAGACAAGCAGCGCACATGTCCTCAGTGGGCCGCACCTTATTACCATACAATGACTCCATTTCCAAGAACAATTCCATAAACAACGGCAAGACTTTTATAGCCACACAGGAATGGGAAGAACTAGTTGCTTCATACAACTCTAAACCAGTCCACTTTAATTCACCTAACGAAGCAAACAATCCCCCAAGACTGGAGAAAAGCAACAATACTGGAAATTTGTTCCCTGAATCAGTATGGACCACAATCCTAAAAACCCTGCAAGACTCAGCCACATCTAGAATTTCAATCACAATAAAATAGATTTGCAGCTCTCTGTCCTACAGACAATGGCCGACTCTATTTCAGGAATTGACTGGAAGATATCAGATTTAAACGGTCTCATAAAGATGGGCCAAGAAGCGGCCTACACGGTCCAAACGACACCACAACTATGCTCCTGTGAATCGATCTTAGATAAATTATCAACCCTACCATTTTTTATAGGGGACCTGATACACAACCTAAAATCATCAGTTCAACAAACTTCAGATCCTAGCACAGAACTCCCAGCAACGCTAGTGATTGAGCCAACAGCCAAACTGACCGCAATAACCAACCCACCCTCATAGGGTACAGAAGCTTTACCATCACTGTCGGAGGATATGGAAACTAAACATATAAACCACGCCGCAAATGCAGTTGATTCGGTACCAGACAACTCTCAGGCCCCCTGAAAGACTCGTAGAAAGAAAAAAAGGAAAGGAAGAAATAGGTTCCTAAATGACGCAAGATGTTGCACAGAAATGCAATCGAATTCATCCTTAGAAATGAATGAATGAAATGAAAATTGGATTTATAGAGCGCTGCAGTTGCCCTGAGGCGTCCAGGCGCTTAGCCGTAATGACCCGCTGCTGAAAAGCCAAAGACATGGAACAACTTCTACTCGTATACTTGCATGAAGATCTAGAGAATCCTCCAGCATCTCCCACTATCATCTCTCCAGCAGCTCTGATAAAACCAACTATTAGCACCATCCAGAAATCTCAACCTAGTAAAAGCAAGCGGAGGCTCTCCCAAGGAAAAACAACTCAATCAACACATAACATGGAACTAACGGTGCCTGAACACATTCTAACAATAGAAATCCAGGACAATGTTAAGACTAACAACACAGAGCTATCACAGCAACCAATACGAATATTGAATAGCAACACAAGAGAACTGAGGACAGATAGCCATCAAAGTGTGCAACCAAACTGCCTAGTCATTGGCAGCCCAAGCCGTTCCTCCCAGTCCAGTCTTCAAGGCTGTGAGGGATCACCAACAAAGCCAATAAAAGTGCATCACCAGGACAGTCCGACAATCATCCTCTTCACTCCAGAATACACGTCCCGAGGCAGGGACGATATACTGAATAGGGGAAACATACTAAGACTTTTATACTCTGTAACAAGCCTAGAAAACATCAGCTCCAAATAGAGTTTCTGTTAATCAACGATTTACAACGCTCGGAAACAACAAAAGCAACCTGGAACTCCATTGAGACTGCTGAGAAAATCTTGAAGGAAGAAGCATCGTTCAAACAATGGGGGATTGATCTGAGACTTGAAAAGCAACCTCGCTATCCGACACATTTTTTACCCCTTATCAGGTCACCGGCGCAAAAAAACACAAACTCAGTACTAAAAGGAGCTAGGAGCAACTCTCTAAGAGTGCATCCCCAAGATACAAGACAAGAACCAAGGCACTACAATCAGGCTTCGCTGGTCACCCACCTCAATTGGAAGTCGATTCAACAAACTCAACACAGCTAATCATATAAATTGACAAAGAGGAAAGAACCTTGATAATCTCGTAGAAAAAACCAGTCAGATTTGCTTATGCACTTGGAATATCAATGGCATAGCCAACAAAAGCAACGACCCAGAGTTTCTACAATACAACTCATTTGACCTGCTACTGCTCCAAGAAACCTGGGAGGAAAAGGCATTTGAGCTGCAAGGGTTTACATCTCGTTGTCTACCAGCAAACAAAAACTTCACCTTCGGTCGCAGATTGGGGGGGCCTAATGATTTTTGCCTCAATAGCAACAATAGGTGAGGTTACGATAATAGAATCTCATTTAACTCATATAACTCCGCCTAGCGCAATACAGGTGGAAAAGATCTCACTCCGGTTACATAAACAGCCTCAAGACATAATAATAATCAACACTTGCATCCACCCTAAACAGAAACGACAAGCTGCCAATGAACTTATAAAAGCCTTGGTAAAAATAATTGAAGCAAAGGACTCCGACTTAATCATCCTGGCAGGGGACTTTAACATGTTTCTTGTCAGTTCGGATCCAGATGATGACCTTAACCAAGAACTTAGCGCTGCATGGGGAGTGCCAAGACAGGGCTCTGTAAAAATTACCAAACCAACAAATTTCTCAAAAATGTACTTCAAGAACTAGAACATCTTAATTTAAGGGCCTTGAACAGGCGCTATGCCGAAGATGATCCTCTGGTCGCAACCTTTCATTCTAACAAGCAATCCTCCCACCTGGACTACACATTTACATCTTTAAATATGTTTGACAAGGTAACGGCGTTCAAAATAGGGACGAGCAACCTCAGCGAACACCTGTCACAATAAAAGTCAATTCATTACCGGAAACTGAACCACACATAGGTATTGACATTGAAGTAACTTCAAATCTAAGGCAGCTTCGGTGCAACCCCCACAACATCGGCTCCATAAGCCTTGCAGCGAAAACTCTTTTTACTCAAACGGCAAGCTCCACAACTAAGCTGTCAGAAGTATGGCAAAACTTCATTCAAAACATCAGTGTGAAATTGTTAAAAAGCCCGCCAAACAGGCTATGCCAAGGTAAGGGAATTTCATACAAATTACAATCTACCCCAGAAATGAAAACGCAAAAACGGGTAATAAACCAAACACTGAGACAGATGCAAAAGGATCCAACAAATCGTGACTTACCAACAATCCTATGGAAAGCAAAAAAACTGTTAAAACGGAAGAAATGGGAAAAACAGAAGCAAAAAAATGACGAGCTATGGGGAAAACTTCTCTACGAAGTAAAACGGAAAAATAGCTCACGGTTCTGGCAAATGATCAAAAGAATAAAACATCCAGATCATCTCAGCCTAAACTCAAACATAACGGAGAAAGCATGGACAAAATATCTATTCAAGCACTTTAACAATGAGGAAAGCCTTGAAGAGGTGGTGACAAATTAGCTCAGTAAAGAAGCTCGAAGGGAAAAAACAGATAATTACTACACAGCGACTAGGACCCAAGAAACTTGCACAAATGGGGTCCTGCTACCACCTCGAACGGACAAATTAATGCCAGAACTAAGTTCCTCTTTCCACATTGAGTTTGAACAACTGGCCACCATGCCAGTCGACGTCAAAAGGCAAATAGCGAGGGGTAGACCGACAGGAGCCCCCGAGCCAAACGGCATTCCACAAATGCTGTATAAATCAGATGCGGAATTCTGGAGCGCAGCGCTAACACCAATATTTAACAACATAAAGAATACCCAGACCCTTCCTGAATCCTGGCACGGGTCCGTTATCAGCCCAATTTTTAAACATGGGAACAAGAAACATCCAAACAATTATCGGCTTATTGCCCTCATAGACGTGGAGGCCAAGTATTTTGCAGGAACCATCCTGGAGGAGTTAACGGTATGGGCATCTGAAAACTCAGTAATTCCGATCAACCAAAGAAGGTTCTGCAGGGGTCAAGGGACCACAACCAACATCATGGCACTGACCCTGCTGATGGAGGCAGCAAAAGAGATAAAAAACAACCCTATACCTCTCCTTTATTGATTATACTGCTGCATTCGACTGTGTGGACCACAACAAACTTTGGGAGAATTTGGACAATTAGGGAATACCTAAACCTCTCCTAGACGTGCTGACATTACTCCATTCAAACACCTGCATTAAAGTCAAACTAGGAGCGGGCACACATCTCTCTAAACCCATTCCGACAACAAAAGGATTAAAACAGGGGTGTGTGCTAGCACCAATTCTATTCAATCTTTTTCTTCCAGACCTACCAGGGGAACTCGATAAATGCCTCAGTCATGCACCGAAACTGGGGAAATTCCACTGTCCAACCTGCTGTATGCGGATTACTTGGTGCTGATAAGTCGGATGTCAATAGGCCTCCAGCATCTTCTGAATGTAGCCCACTCCTTTTCAGTAAAGAATGCCCTGCAAATAAATTCCAACAAATTTAAGGTTAAGGTGAATTACAAAAAAATGAAAACAAATTGGCACATAAACGGAGAAGGGCTGGACCTGATGACTACCTATAAGTATCTGGGAGTAATTCTGGACTCCAAGAATTCATTCAAAACTCAATTGGACTCCTTACGAGGAAAGGGAACCATAACCTGCTTGGCCATAACATCTTTAAAGGCCAAACTCCCTGATCTAAGGCTCAACCCTCTTCTCCAGATTCTGCGCGCAAAGTTACAGCCGACTCTCACATATGGGAGTGAATCCCTTCAAGGGAAGTACGCCACATTACAGGACACAGTTATAGCTAACTCATAAAGGGCCATCTTTAACCTGCCAAGATACATCTCGCCTGAGCAGATCCGGTTAGAATTCAGTATTCTTAAACAAACACTAGAAAGGCGGAGTGCGTATGTTACCAGCTGGCACAGATTTGCAGCGCTGAGGTTGGCTACATAAACTCCAACATATGGGAAGAGCTGCTCCGACATCGTAAATCCTCAGATAGAGATTATCTATTTGACTCACTTCAAGTCCTGGGGTTGTCTGACCTCTGGGGCACCCCAACAGACCTCTTGTCTTTCAAAAAAGTTGCGAAAAAATCTGCACGCATCATCTTATCTATTGAGGACAAGGAGGCACTAACAAAAAGAGCACATGGTTGGATCACGCTCAGTGACTATGGAAGAATGCAGCCACAAGCATATCTCAACATTGGTATGAATCTAAAAACGAAGGAAAAGTTCTTAAAATTACACCTCGGCGTAATTCCAGTAATCCCGCATCTACCACCTTGGGTAAGAAAAAATGTTTTGCAGCGTTGTCGCCTGTGTAAAGTTGACAAGGAGGACATCGTCCATGTGATATGTATTTGTCCTAAACTAAAGGACTTGAGGTACAATTTATTACAGCCCTCTTTTAAATTACATGGAGTCAGGACATGTAGGCAGGCTGTTAAACTGTGCTTTAACCCCATCAACACAAAATTAAACTGCCGGCTCACAAAGTTTTTTGATTTAGCAGAAAAAAAACACAAGACCGCCTGGCGACCATTGAAACATTTTATGGACAATTATGAACTGACATAAATCAAACTTGCAAACTGAGGAAACTTGAACTTTTTAACAATTTTTAGCACTGTTTTATTGTTTTTGTAAAGATTTTAATTAATCATGTGCAAATAAACTATTTATTTACTTACTTACTTAGTGAATGCAATGCAATGTTATCCTCACACTGATTCATGCCACCCGGCTTGTTGTCATTTTAGTGTCATACCGTTTTATAATGTTTGTATTTTTGGCACCCATACGTTCTATGTATTTTAATCCGAAATAAGCAAAGGGTCCAGTAAAGAGCCAATAAAATTAGCACTACTATGACAAATTCAATAGGCAAGGAATTGCAAATCCCACATATCGAGGGCACCGAATATGGTTACAGCAATATTGACTAAGCCCGGGCATAATTTCAATTATGCCAGACAAATTGGAATCATTTTGGTAATTTCGTGTTACTCTTTTATGTGAAATTACTGATAATTATGTGATTACTGCTGCTTGAGTAATTATGTGTTATTTTGGGGGATAATCCTACCACGAGAGCACTTTTAGTGAGTACGAGCAGCCGCTTCCGCTCGCAATTCATATTCTAGCCCTAAATACAGAATTATTTTTCTCTCATAATTAAGCATAATCTCGCAGAATTCCCAAGTAATTCTGCATGATTACATTACACTAAATAACAAATTATGGCCAGCCATAATATAAATGGGCAGAATATTGAAAGGTAACTTTCTATACATTTTCTAAACATGTCTTCACATATACATACCATGGTGATATATATCACTGAGGTACATAGATGTAGTGTTAGAAATAGTAAATTCTTACCTCCCTCTACGCACTTATCTTTAAATATTTTGTTCCTTTATAATGGTGTAAAGATATTCTGTCCAGTGGATATTCATGATTCAATATTCCCATAAACAATCACTATAACAATTAAAGACAAATCTCAGCCTAACACCCACAATTTGTATTGTCATTCGAATCTGCCATCTTCTAGTGTCCGGGCTATCATCACACAATCATTTTTAGAGGTAAATCTATATGATCCAGGTAGCACAAACACTTGATTTTAGGATAAGCAAATTTTAGAAAATGATTTATTTATTTAAGGAGTTTTATATAGCTCTGGCCGGACCCAGGGGTATCGGAGTGCTTTACAGCAGTGTTTTGCAGGAGTTATATAGTAGAGCAGTCTTATGCATAAAGGTTCGGTAGTCCAAGAATGCAGTGCATTCTTGAGGTACTATGTGAGTCCTGAGGTAGCCTCATTTTATGCACAATTGTCTTGGAGTGAGCTGAGGTGGATCTTTGTGATACAAAGTCAAAGAGTAACGGAGTCAGGGTTACCGTAAAGGCGGCGGCTATTGATTCGGGAGGGAGCGGTTGAGCAAGAGGGCTTTTGGGTGTTTTTGGAATTTTATGAACAACTGGATAGTTCTGATATCTGCTGGGAAGGAGTTCCCGATTTTGGGCGCGTTTCCGGCGAAAGATCTAGCAGGGTTTTCTTGTTTACGTGTTTTCATAGGGATGAAAAGAAGGGTGTTGGAGCTCCTGGGGCTTCTTGTCTGACCGGACCTCTTGAATTTGGCGGCCAGATAGTCCAGTTTTCCTGTGTGTAGGGCTTTGTGCGTCAGGCAAGCAGTACTGAAATTAGCACGCTGTTCAACTGGGAGCCATTTTAGTTCTCTTAGTGCTGGTGAAATGTGATCGTATTTTTAGATTCCAGTGACCATTCTGGCTGCTACATTGAGGGTTGTTTTGAGGGGAGCTGGGTGGGATTTTCTGGTGTCAGTTAAGGTTGCATTACCATAGTTGAGTCTGGTTAGCACCAGTGATTAGGCGGCTTGTTTGAGGTCCTTGGTAGGGATGAATTGTTTAATTTTGTTGAGAAGCTTCAGGTTGAAGAAGGCTCTCTTTCCGGAGTTTTTAATGTGGTTGGTCATGTCAGGTTTTGGGTCTAGGGTGATTCCCAGTGATTTTACAGAGTTAGCCAGAGTGAGATTACCATCGAGAGCATACATAGCTTTAAGCCATTCTGCAACTTGAGGGTTCTCTTCTTTGTTGGAGATGAGGAGGATCTCCGTTTTGTCTTGATTGAGTTATGGGTGATTTTGGGACAGCCAATGTTGGATTTCTTTTAAAGTGTCATTTAGTCTGAGGATGTCGTCTAGGGAGGAGATTTGTAGATAGATCTGGGCGTCATCAGCATATAGGCGGAAGAGGATGTTAGCATTTTTAAGTATGGTGGTGAGGGGTTCCATGTATATGTTGAACAGTTGTGGACTGAACCTTGGGGTACACCCCTGCTGATGGGGTGAAGGTCGGAGGTAAAGTTTTTGATTTTTATTCTTTTCGAACGGTTATGTAAGAAGGAGGAGAACCAGCGTAGGACCACCTCATCGGCACCTACCCTTTCTTGTAGGGCCTTGATGAGAAGTTGGTGATCAACCATGTCAAAGGCTGCCGATAGGTCAAGGAGAATGAGTAGGCAGCATTGATCGGTATCGAGGGATTTGTGCATATCGTCTGTCATGTTGAGGATCGCAGTCTTGGTGCTATAACCTTTTCTGAATCCCGATTGGTGAGGATCAAGAAAGTTGATGTTGTCCATGTGCTGAGTCAGTTGTGAGAGGACGCATTTTTATAGGATTTTTGATGGAAGGGGGAGATTGGAGACGGGTCTGAAGTTATTCAAGTCCATGCAGTCAAGGCCTAGTTTTTATAGTAGTGGTGTTACTTGGCTGACTTTAAGGCATTCAGGTATGATGCCGGTTCTCAGAGAGCTGTTAATGATTCTGCACCAGAACGGGGTTATGGAGAGTTTGAGTTTTTTGGTCAATTGGGTAGGTATAGGGTCAAGGACATGGGAGGCAGGTTTGGAGGTGGAGATTAGCTTGAATATCTCGGCTTCCGGGATGGGGTTGAAGGACTTCCATGTTTTCGTGGGGTGCAAGCACATGCTTTTCATTGTAACTGGGGGCAGGCTTTTGCAGGCGAGGTTGGTGCTGAGGTCTAGTGAGAGCTCAATCTTGGGGATTTCTTCTTTGAAGAAGGTAGCAAAGTTTTCGCACAATTCCTTGGAGGCCTGATTAGAGGGTTTGGGGGACTTGGAGGTTTGTTGCTTGATGATTTTAAACAGTTTATTCTGCCTATTTTTTGCGTTGTCCAGGGTGGAGCAGAAGAAGTTGTATTTTCTTCGAGCTGCTTTGAGTTGTTCGAGTAGGCTTGTGGAGGGGTTGCTTTTCCATAGTCTTTCTGTGGCTCTAAGTTGTCTCCTTTCGTTGTTGATGTCCGTATTGAACCAGGATGTGAATGGGATGGTCCTGTTTTTTTTTTTAGTTTCAGGGGGGCTACTTGGTCTAGAATGGATGTCAAGGTTGTGTTGTGATGGGCAGTGAGTTTTGTCGTGGATAGATCATCTGCGGAAGTAGTGAGGCGGGAGTTGACCTTTTCCTTCAGGTTGGCCAAGTTGATCTGAGTGAGGTTTCTGGTACATCCATGGGCAGGGTGTGGTTCATCGTAACTGGCGATAATGGCATATATAATTGCTCCTTTTTTGTGAGTTTCCTCTGTGCAGTGTTGGGTGAGGTTGTTGTTGTGTACCAGCTCATTCAGGTTCTGGATTAGCGGGTTGTTTTCTTCATTCCAGTGTAGGTTGTGGTCGTCCAGAATTAAGGTATTCACATCTCATAGTGAGCAGTGGACAATCAGGTCAGACAGGTGTTCAGTGAAAGTGATGGAGTTGCCTGGGGGATGGTAGATAAGGTGGCAGGTTAGTGTTTTGTTGATGTTAGTGCTGATGTTGATTGTTAGGCATTCAAAGGTATTGTAGTTAAAGAAGTCTTTTTCCATCACAGAAATATTTTCTCTGTTGATCATTGCTATGCCTCCTCTTCAGTGGTCTTTTCTATCTTTGTTGGTGATTATAAAGCCTGGGGGGACGAGAGTGTCCAGGAGTGGTAAGGAAGAATCACTAAGCCAGGTTTCGGTGATGAATGCTATGTCTATGTTGTGAGGGAGGATGGATTCTGCTAGTTCTGTGGCATGTTTGGTGGCTGATGTGCAGTTTATGAGCATGCAGTTTGTGGGGGTCATCTCTGTTTGGGTTTCTTCATTCAGGGGGGCCGTGGGGATGATAGTGCGGGTGGTCGGGGGTCTGGAGGATTTCAGAGGGTCTCTTACTAGTCCGGTGATCACCTGGATTTTGGATTGGAGGGTGACAGTAATAGGATTGTCATACAAGGAAGCTAGGTCTGCCGTTTCACTCTCAGACATAGCGTCTCTACTTCTTTCGGGTCTCTGTGTCAGATTGGAGAGGGGGTTAGCGATCCATCTTTGGTGGGAAGCCTTGGATGGCCTTTGTTGTGTATGGGTGGTGAAGGAGTGGGTACGCTGAGGCAGATGGGGCACGATGAGGTTGGCTAGGATTTCACTAAAGCCCTGGATTATAGTTGCTATCTGGGTTTCCAGCAGGGAGAGTCGCTGCTCGATCTCTAAATCGTTGAGGTACCGGGACTGGTCCTGTGCAGGTGTGTTGGGCCTAGGGGGGAGAGTCTCAGGATGTTGGGTAGCCTTGTTGTGGTTGTTTTGTCCATATTGGGTCTAGGGGGAGAGAGTCTCAGGGTGTTTGGTAGCCATGTTGTGGTTGTGTTGTCATTGTGGGGCTAGGTGTGGCCTTGAGTGTAGAGTGGCGGTGGTCATGTTGGGGCGTTGGTGTTTTATTGCATGTGGGTTTGGGGAGGTGGTTGGCAGTCAGAGATTGAGTGTTCAAGTTGATTGAGGTGGATTGGGGTGGCTGGAGATCGGGTGGTTGGTGGGGGTGAGAGCCAGAGGGGGAAGTAGAGGGGTCATGTTCTGCCTGGGGGTGGTGAGGGGGATGTCGTGTGGTGAGGGGCGTGTGTGGTTGCTGGGGAGTACCGGAAAGGTGGGTGAGTTCTGATGGCGGGTCCGGTTCTTCAGGGGGGGAGTAGGGGGCGGGATGGGGAGGAGAAAATTTCTCTGCAAGGACTTCTTGAGGAATAGCACACTATCTCAAACTACAAATATACACAATGCTATTTATGTACTTAAAATGTAATCACATGGCCCACTTGGATTTCTTTCTGTGTTTTTCCAGGAAAGACTGGGAGACTTCAGGCATAGACTTACTCAAGGGCTGGAAACTTATTCGGCGTTCCACAGTAAAATGTCTGTTTTGTCATCTAAGGGACAAAGTCACTCCTGGGGCAACTGTGGTGTGTTTAACTGGTTCATTGAGAGGATTCCTATGTTTTTCATAAGTCTTTTAAAACAAGTAGTGAAAAGATGACCTCTGGAGCCTTCTTGGGGATAAATATGTTTAATGCAGAAGGAAACACGGGAACATGTCTTATCTATTAGGGGCCAGAGAGCAACTGCCTGTCATGGAATCTGGCTGAGCAGATTCCATGACATAACAGAGTTTTCAGGAGCGCGTCACCACCCATCTCCCCTTTTTCAAACAAATAACAAATAGACCATATTGTGCATATACATTTATGTCTTAACAAACAACTAAATACTGGCTTTTCTTCCCTTCTAAAGGAAAAAAACAAAAACAAAATGAATTCCAAACAAAATCTTCTAATTTTCTGGGAGTAGATTTTGTGCGCATACTCCTTCTTACATTTTTTTCTTGAGCTTTTTCATTATTTACATTAAAATGATTATCGGAAGACTTGGGATAACGAGCATTCAGATCGATCGCTAAACGAGAAACATTCCACCAATTTCCATCAGATAATTTTGCAGCATTTCTTCTTAAATCTACAATTTGTAACAGAGCTTTAAATGTAGACAATCCTTTTCCAACGAGACAGGGGTTTTTAACTCGTACCCAATCCCCTAACTTCAATTTAATTTTTTAAAGTCTTTAACAATTCTTCTGGTACTAGAAACATCTGAATTAGATTTAGCTACATCCCATGTATTACTAATGTCAACATCTTTGTCAAGACCAGAAGACATCCAAAAAGGACATAAATCAGTAGTAGCTTTTCTTCCTCCCTTTAATTCAAACGGGGTTTTAGTTGTGACACTGTGAGGTGTTGTTCTATAACTCCAGATTAATTCCTTCAAAGATATTTCTACATTCATATTACATTTTAAAGTAGACTGTATATATTCAACTAAAATTCTATTGATTCGTTCCACTTACTTTTGCTTTGTGGGTTGTACAAAAGTGTTTTAATATGCTTGATATTACATTTTTCTAAAAATAATTGCATCTTCATAGAAATGAATTGTACACCATTGTCAGTTAGTATTTAATTTGGGATATCTTCTCTTGCAAGGACGTCTTTAAAAAATTTGCTAACATTTTTTGTAGTTGTTTCTATCACACCTCTAACCTCTACCCACCTTGACAAATGATCAATTAAAACAACAAAATATCTCATGTGGTTGGGTAAAATATGGTAGGCCCTAGGAAATTCACCCCAATTCGCTGCTAAGCTCTTTCTGGACAAACGGTGGGACAATCAACTTCCTTTTCTGTTTTCAAGACTTTATCACTAATTTTACACTTTCTGCAATCACGTACATACAAATAAATTTCATGGTCCATTTTTGGCCACCAAAAATGTTTTCTTATTTTCCTCTTTGTTGAAGTAGCACCTAAATGACCAGAATGTGCAAAATGAATGATTTGCTCTTGAAAGCATGTAGGAGGAATAAGTTTATCACCTCGCATTAGTTTGTTGCATTCTAATGATAATTCATCTGATATTTTCCAAAAACTTTGGAGCCTTTCATCCAAACTCTTTTCGTTTGGCCAACCTGAAATAACCATTTTTAAGACTTGTTTCAAAATAGTATAATTTTGCAATTCTTGGATCCACTCATTTTCATCTTTACATATGTTAGAATCACCGATAAAGGCGATAAAACACTCTTCTATTTCCAAATCCCAATCATACTAGTCACAATCACCAATTGAAAGTCTCGAGAGACAATCTGACCTAGAATTTTTCCCTCCTGGAATGTATTCTACTGAGAAACAAAATTCTAGTAGCCTTGCTGAAAGTCTGGCTATATGTGCAGTAGTGAGTTTTAACTTTTTCCCTGATAAAATTTCTACTAGAGGACGATGATCTGTCCTTAATATAAATGGTCTTCCCCACAAATAAGCTCTGAATTTTTCTACTCTCCACACACACGCCAATAATACCTTTTCTATAACAGAATATTTGCGTTTGGGAGGACGTAAAGTCCTAGATGCAAAACCAACAGTTGTTTCATGTTTAACATTAAGCTGAGTTAAAACTGCACCTAAACCATATTCGGAAGCATCAACAGTCACACAAGTTTTTCTCCCTTCAACAAATGGTTGTAATGCCGGTGCTAAAGTGATATCTTTTTTAACTTGTTCAAATGTCTGTTGGCAAATTTCAGACCAAACAAATCTCTCTCCTTTCTTGAGCAAAACTTTAAAACATTCAGTGATACGCAAACATTTAGCATAGAATTCACACAAACTTAGAAATTATAACAATTGGTCTCTATTCTGAGGCACAGGAGCATCTACAATACTCTTCACTAAACTCGGTCTAGGTTTGATTCCTTCCTCAGTAAACACGTGTCCAAAATATTCGATTTCTCTAGTTTTGAAGATACATTTATCTTTTCTTAGAGTTACACCTCTTTTTTCTAATGTTCCTAAAACATCAATTAATGCAAGGTCATGTTCATTTTCAGTGTCAGCAAATATCAAAATGTCGTCTTTGAAAATTGCTACATGTTTGTTGCCAAAGAACATGTCTGACATCAGTCTTTGGAACACTGCCGCAGCAGATGCAATACCGAAAGGCATGCGACAAAATTGGAAAACTCCATCTGGAGTTACAAATGCAGTTAGATGTCTAGAGCTTTCTCCTAACTTAACTTGATGGTAAGCTGCCCTCATATCTAGCTTGCTAAACCATTTAGCTTGTCCTACTTTAGTTATTAAATCTTCTATTCTGGGCAATGGATAATTGTCTACCCAAATGGCCTAATTTACACTCCTCATATCAACGCACACATGTAATTCCCCATTCTTTTTCTTCGCCAAAACAATCGGGGATAATCACAAAGTTCCATTAGTTTTCTCAATAATAACCTGTGAGCAAATATCATTAAGCATGGCCGAAAGATCATTCCTTACACTTAATGGTATGTTCCGAAGTTTATGCTTTATCAGAACAACATCACTTTTGACTTTAATATGGTAGCTGAAATCTGACATTTTGCCCAGTTTGTCATTAAAGACCTTTGAAAATTATTCTCCCAAAACTTGTCATCATTGGTTATCAAACCTACTCTTTTTTTTTAATGAAATAGGTTGTTCTAAACGTGGTCTAATTGTAACGCCTAATTCAGCTTGGTGGATGAGGCCTAGTACATTTATTCCTTTTCTTGCAACATAAGTTTTACCATATATAGATTCATTCAAAATTTGAATGTTAGACTAGAAAAACCCAATAAGATCAACTTTGCTTCCCTGAAATGCTACCGTGAGAATATCTGGACGAAGTAAAGTTTTGTCATGCCAGATCTTATCAAAGACTTCTTTCTAAATAATGGTTATGCGTGTGCCAGTGTCAACCAATAACTGTATGCCATGACCTTCGATTGAAACATTAAGATTTGGATCAATGACTAGCTCTTCATCATTTGAATTGACACACCTTACACCTAAAAGCAATTCTTGATTTGTCTCAAGGTTTTCCTCAGCAAAATTATTCCCAAAATCATTTAAAACCCACCAAACATTAAAAGGTTTGCCAGATCTACACATTTTCATATAATAACCAAATTTCCCACATTTTGTGCATTGTTGTCCAATGGCTTGACAGAATTTAAATGAAAAAACTTGTGATGGTGAACCACATCTAAAACAAAATGTTCTTTGCAATTGTTGACTATAGGAGTTAGGCTTGACGAAGGGTTTATTTTTGAAGTTCTGTTGTGGATTCTTTGTCAAATTCGGTTTGTTAATGACTGCTCCAGAGATTGATGTTTTAGCAAGAGAATCCTTAAGTACTTTAGAGTCAATGGAATAATCTTCAATGCTTTTGGCTAAATCTATGGCTTTATCTAAAGTAGGGTTTTTGCAAGCTAATAGTCTTTGTTGAATATTTTTAGAATGACATCTAGCAACTAATTGGTCGGGTATTAATGCTCCAGTTAAGTTTTGCCATTTCACATTTGGATGCTTTTTTTTTGTTTAAAAGAATTTTATTGGGATTTTTGCAAATACAAAAGACAAGCAATAGTAAAAGTACATAATCAACTTAATACAGTAAAATATTAGGCAAAAATCATATGAAAAAATATAAGCACCAAGAGAAAAAGAAGAAAAAGGAAATGAAGAAGAAAGGACAGAAGAGAGACAGAAGGGAAGGTAAAAGGGGAAGGAAGAGCAGAGAGAGGGAAGGAAACGTAATCTAAATAATATAGAGGAGGAGTATTTGCAGGAAAAAAGAAGAATGAAAATAACATCAAGAAGGTTTGGTAGATAGATAAGTAGTAAAAGGGAGCCAAAGGAGGTCAGATTTAATTTTCTGAGAGATAGAAGAAGATGAAGCAATTGCAATCCTATGTTCATCACAAATGAAATTCCACCAAGTAATTACAGACAATTTTGAATTATCTTTCCATAGGGATGAAATCACTTTAAAAGCAGGAGCAATAAAGAGATCAAACAATCTCGCAGAAGCAGGTACAATATCTAAATCATGAGATAAAGAGCCTAAAAAGATATACAAAAAGGATAAAGGAGTAGTAAAACCAAACATTGACATGCAAATATCCCAAATAGAATTCCTAAAGGCTAAAACTAAAGGACATTCATAAATTTGGTGTTTGAGAGAGCCCGTTTCTTTTAAACATGACCAACAAAGCGGGGAAGATGAGGGTGAAAATCTACAGATATGAACAGGAGTTATAACCACTCTATGGTAAAGAAAAAATAAAGATTACATCTTTAATGCCGTGACTTAAGTGTCTATACTTTCTTTAGGTTGTTGAGCTCTTGTGAAAAATTTGTATCTATGTACAACCATATTTTTAGTTTTTGTGAAGTATTTGTCTAGTTGCGCCACAGCTGTCTCAAATTAATCTAAATCCTCATTCTCTGCAGGTACGTGTTCAGGTAGGTGATCAAAAACATTTTGCCCCTCGACTCCCAAATGATAATACATTAGGTTTTTTCGTCTTTCTGGCCTGAACTTTTGAGCATCAATAGAACCTAAATAGGCTTTAAATGATCTTAGCCATAAGTTCCACTCTAAAGGTGGGTTTCCTGGTTCTTGCAGAAACGGTGCTGGTGCTTGCATGTCGTCCATACGAAATTTTTAAACACAAAATTAGTGTTTAACTGTAGGGTACAAAAAAAATGAAAGCGTGCTAATTGCAGATGTAATTGGCACTTATTTTCTTTTATTTGTTGAAAAGTTTTGATTTGAAATGATTCCTGAAGTGTGCAAATCACTGTTGAAAAACAGTCATTTATAACCTATTTAGTTTCATTGCCCATTCATATCCCAGAATGCAATGGGTTGGATGAGTCTGTTTTCTATTTCCACAGCATTAACCTTCCCATAATGCACTGTGAAAGGAGTTGTAGACTGTGTGACAGCTCGAGACTGGGTGAGTCAGTGCGTTATTGATTATGCACGTTTAAATGAGGATGTTTTTCTTAATTTAATAAATGACAGTACATCGCATTCAGCGTTCTTGGTTCTTTTTGTCAAATAAAAGTCGAGTCGCAGCTGTGTCGATGACGCAGATGTCGTTCGTAGAGTTCGCGTGCAAAGACTTGCGCCGATACCGCTCACATAGTTTGCGTGTAGTGACTCGCGCTGTTGCCGCTCGCAGAGTTCGCGTGTAGTGACTCGCGATGCGTGTCTTCGTGTGGCCGCAAGCTGAAGCGAGTATAAATATTAAAGTTAAATAAAACCTTTTTCACGGTTATCCTCATGTGCGCGAAAGTAAATGGAAAGATCTCACCAATTCTCCGGCCCCAGTAAATTTTCAAACTTCACGGTGAGCCGGTAAAACAAAATTATTTCTTCTTTCGTGTTCACAAAATATGAACACAACTCTCCCTGTTCGTCCGATCGTCGCCAGAATGAAAAGATGACCTCTGGAGTCTTCTTGAGGATAAATAAGTTTAATGCAGAAGGAAACACGGGAACATGTCTTATCTATTAGGGGCCAGAGAGCAACCGCCTGTCATGGAATCTGGCGGAGCAGATTCCATGACATAACAGAGTTCTCAGGAGCGCGTCACCACAAGTAGTCTCTTTTATGAATCTAGATGTGCTCTAGAAAATGTGTGTAAGTGCTGCCAACTACTCTTCTTATTATAAGGGGTCCACTATCTAATGAGGAAAAGGAACGTCAACGTAAACCAAACCTATGTCTTTATTGTGGCAAAGCTGGTCATTTAACTAGGGAATGTTCTGCAAAACTAAAAAAGACTACGGTTGTTGCTAGTGTAGAAGTTGATCAAGAACAGGGAAAGTAAGCCTCTCGACCAGAAGGGAGATTGTCTCATCGAGAGAAGCCGTACAGCTCTCACAGTCTCTGACCAATTAGCAGTTATCATTTAAGCAGCAGGATGGCGCAGTGACATTGGCAAGCTTCTGTCAACTTCGACGCATAAAAAAGATTAAGAAATTCCTTACTAGGGAGGCCTTGACCCAATTCATAATAGCTCTAGTCATGTCTAGAATTGCCTATGCCAATTCTCTCCATTTGGGTCACCCCAAAATCCTTCTGCATAGTCTCCAGCTTATTCAAAACCAGGCTGCCCAGCTGATATATCATAAAAAAAAAAAAAAAAAAAAAAAAAATACGGTCATAACGCCCAGGTGACTAAGAACCACCACTGGTTGCCTGTTGCACAGAAAACAATGTTGAAGGTGTGCTGCACAGTCTTTAAGGCCTTATATATGAACTGTCCTGCCTTTGTAAAATCTTGAGTTATTAAATACTGTCCTACCAGAGTACTGAAATCCTGCCACCTCCACTATCTGGTTACCCCCTGATGCAAAAAACAAAGGACAGAAGGGTATAGGTTCTCTGTCACTGCCCCTCGAGCATGGTGGTACACATTGTCACTGGAACTTAGGACTACTACTAACTATGCTAGATTTAGACAACTACTGAAGACATGGCTCTTTAAGCAGGCCAATCAATAACTGTGGATCAATGTCGAATCAGCTACCTAGCGCCAAGAAACCGTTTGGTGAACGTGTGCTCCAGAAATTCGCAGTAACATAACATAACATAACATAACATAACATAACAATTGGAACTGAGAGGGCCTGGCTTGTTGGTAAATATAATCTGACATAATATTGTTTTTTCAATGTAAGTAATATGAAATTGTGTTACAGTGCCTCTTTTTTTATATTTAGGAGACTCAAAGGAGACTTTTTATATTTAGAAGACTCAGTGATGCCAACAACTATGGTTGTTGGCATCACTGAGGAATCGAACAGCGCCAGGGGAAACCCGCCTTAATGAGGCCCATTTGAGAACATGGTGGCAAGTCGAGCAGACTTTGGGTTCCAAAAGACCAGATTTCACTGTCTGGATAAGATTGGTGGAGCCCTCTACTCACCTGAGAAGGTTTGCCAAACCACAATAGCCTGCTGCATGCTGCACAACATAGCCTTGCAACTGAATATCCCTTACATCACAGAGGATGGTAATCATGAAGAGGCACTGGGTGAGGATCCTGAAATGTCAAATGAAGATGACAGTGGTGAGGAGAAAGGAGTTGAATTATGTCAGGATGTCATTGACAACTTCTTCACATGAGTGTAAGTATCTCATTTTGGAGAAACATGGCAGCAGCAGGCTGACTGCCGTAGTGCTCTGCTCTGATCCCCGCATGAGTGCCGCGGCTTTTTCTTTGTTCTTCTTTGCTACGTTTTGAAGAAAGCATGTCATCTCGGAAAGAAGTGCGGTTTAGCATTTTTGAAAAACCGCAATCATTTTCAACAGGGTACCAGTGCACTCGGTCTGCGAAGTTTCCGCATAACACTACTCGGGCTCCGGCTTCGCCTTGATGTGTGTGGTTCCTGGCGTGGAGGCGGAGAGCTCCGAGCCCCAGATCGAGTCCGAATGCAGGAAACGCCCAGCGGGAAAGCTAGAGCTGCTGCGTTGGAGTCAGGCCGCCCTGGAGCTCCGCAGGGCAAGACACGTTCGGAGTCTCCGTAAGGACTCCCACGCAAGCAAGAACAGTGAAAGAGTGTCTATTGCCAGCGCTGGCGTTTGCTCTGTATCCAGTCTCCTGGGCACGGGGACAGACGCTGGATTACCCAAAGGTGGGCTGTTGGAGGCAGATGCTAGCACAACAGAGGTAAAGGGGAAAAAAGGTGGGAGTAAATCGAAAGTTTTTGAACTTTCCCCTACGCACATGAAAGCAACTGAGACTACTAAAGATAGTCAAAGCCAAAATAAAGGTTCCACTAAAGGCCTGGGAAAGGTAAAGTGTCCCCGTAAAAAGAAGGGCAAAGGCGGGGAATTATCTTCAGTGGGGAAATATTCAAGGAGAACGTAAGAAGCCTCAGATCCCCCAGAAACGTCAGCAGCATTTGTGGGCTCCGGATTTGGGGGGGCCCTCTCAAGATTCTACTCGACTAACCCCGGTTTGAATTTAGAAAAGACATCCTCATACCTCTCAGCAGAAGTAAAGCCCAAGAGGGGGAGAAAGTGTAGCAAGGCGGTTAAACCTCCTCCAGCTCCTTCCTCAAAGATTACTCCCTCTTTGCGCTCTTACTTTAAAGTGGTTCCGCAGGTGCTGGAAATAGGTCAAGATCGCCCGCTGAAGGATAATAATCCCACTGAGACGTTGTCTGAGAACAGTACTATGGCATCACTGGAGCAAGACCTGGAGCAAGAATTGGAGCAAGAACTTCCTAGCGGATCAGCGGGGCAGTCACTGGACTCTGATTCCGATGCTCTACTGCACCTCGATGTGGGGGCAGGGGAGGGTCAAACAGTTCCATCAGCTTTAGACTTATTTAGTAGTAGTGTGGTAAATAATTTACCGTATCGTTTTTGCCATATAATTATAAGTACAAGAATAGCTCAATAATAATGAAAGGCAGAGTCCGGGGTGTCTGAGTCTTAAAGGGCTTTAATTCAGAAATTACTCGAGTCAATGGAGATCCGTTCCATCAATACAAGGGTTCGGGCATGCAAGGGATGTCAGGAAAGATGTCGACGATTTATTCACAGTACATGGCATATATAGTAAAATGACACAATAGCATTGCATACAGTAGGCGTGACAAGTGAAATGTATATGATAAGAACACATGTGCGTAGCAAAAAGGCGTGAACATGGGTGTGCACAGAGGCGTGAACTAGAAACGTCACAGAAAAGTGTCATGAGGGGGTGGATGCTAAGTGAATTCTTGCAGAGTCAGCTGAAACCTATGGCCTGGATGCGCGTGCAGCTAATATGACGTGTGGTTGACGTGTGTCTGGAGTAAGCTAAGAGTCTGACTTTTAACACTAGTAGAAGAGGCAAATGTCTGGCATGTCAGATCGACCTGTTCCTAAAACATATCTGGTATCTGGTGTTTGGAGGATGTTTATACTGGAGGAAAAGGTCTTTCGGGCAGAGGCTTTGCTACACTGAAGGTGTGCGTGTCTAGGTGCAGATGCGCAGAGCCAGGGCCTACCATGGTAACGGGAGCAATGAATTACATGAGGAGGACAGGAAGGCTTGGCCCTTTACTCTGCAGTCGGGAACTGTTTACTTATTTTACTAGACAGGAATGTGTTTTCGAGGAGGCTGAGCTGGCTACGCTGATAACTTGAAGGCAAAATACTGTTTTTGGCAGGCAGAGCAGGCCGAGCCGGGCACCGCTCGCTTGGCAGGAAGTGAGGCAGAGGTCAGGGATGCGTCTCATCTCCACGTTGCAGCTTTCGGAGACAGAGACGAAAAAGTGGTTCAATGGCAGGAATCAGGGCCTAACTCGGCAGAGCCAGGAAAACGTGAAAGTGCACCATGTAAAGACGGTGGCACGGCATACTTAGGAATTGAATTATCAGTCCATTCATGGTGGATCTGAAAGAGGACATGTTAACGTTGGACGCAAATGTATTTGCGTCTTTAAATTCGGTTGCGGAGGGAAGTTACATGCACTTTAACTCGTACATGGAGACGATGGGGTACTCGTTAGGGGACATAACTTGACCATAAAAATTCCAATTACCTCATTCCCTTCTTGTCCCCTACGGACCCATTAGGATATATCAATTTTCATGAGACCATCTATTTGTTCATATAACATTATTTGTTCTTCTTTCTTTAATCGGGAATGGGAACGTGCACTTGAGCGGGGAGTGCAAGATGTGGCGCACAAGCCGCAAATCGCTGGCCCACATTGAAGACATAAACAGCAACTGAATACAATGGCCAATATTATCCCTAGGAATGACAATAGCTTCCATCCCCAGGCTGTTACTACACCCCAGAGCCAACCGGACCAAGTCCATGAGCCTGGGTTCTGGTGTATCTGATGGGCAATTTCGTGAAGTCTGGTGATGGCCTTATAGACCGAAGGCGCGTTATTAGGAATAAACACGCAACAACTGGATCCGATGACTCTACAAGCTCCGCCCCTATCGGCCAGGATGACGTCAAGGACAAGGCGGTTCTGAAGAACAACAAGTCTCATAGCAGACTGCTCCTCTGTTAAGTTGCCCAAAGCTGAAGTAGTCTCATTCACAACTGCTTCGAGAGTTCTGGTTAATTTGCGTATCAATTTACTATTGGATACTGTGTCTAGATAGGGAAAGAATCCTTTATTGAAATCTGTATATTGTTCCCATGCGGTTTCAGTATAATCAACTAATGGAAGGTCTCTTTTGGGTCTAACATGAACGAGATGGGAATTTCTGTGGTAATCAGGAGGAGCTAGAAAAACAGGTGGTAGTAGGAATGCAATGTAACAGGTACCATCCCAGTCTAGGGGTAAGCGTATATAAGCTGTATGGCCACAAACGAAATAGGAATGACGGGTAGCTTTGAATGTGGACTTGCCTTTATCACTGAATTCGATCACAGTAGTACATTCACTATGACCTAGGTGTACTGAACCATTCTTTCTAACACATAATTCACCTTTGACTGGTAATACTGACATAGTGGGCAAGTCGGGACCAGTTTCTGACTGAACATTTAGAATCATGAGGTTGAGTGTAAAATTGCCTAATCCATACACTTCGTTTTCTAGGTCGGTCCCTGTCCTTTGGGGAAGACCCTCCTTGTCTGGGAAACATGCCTTATTCAGAACTGTGTTTAGATTCCCCCATACCCATCTACCCTGGGAAACTATGAAATCAGCATCTACAGAATTAATTAAACTAAACCATGCACCACAGGAACCATTGTGTGTGAATGGATACGGAAAGAGGGGCAGAACTCCCTGATATTTCTGATAGGGAGGGAGTCGGCCACATATCCAACAATTGGTGGCATTGCTGGTCTGATGGGAATGGTGTAACATACTGATGAATGAATTGTTGCGCAGCGCAAGTCGGTAAGACAGTTCGTGTGGAGGTAGTTCACTAAACGTGTGTTCTGCGGTATCATTAGAAAAACGTGCAATCGGAAAATACATGTACAACATCAGGCTGGTGCCAATTAACGTAAGACCCAGAAAAAACATAATAATCAGGGTGCAGATGCACCTACTACGGAGATTTTTACAGTAACGATTTCTTTTCATGATCTCCTGTCTATCTCTCTCTCTATTTGGATCTAGCTTATACATTGCCAGAAACTGCCTAACCGCATCACCCAGGAGGGGACTTAAACAATTAAACTGTCTGACTTACTTACCTTACTTACCTTAGTTTTAGTTTGTACTCCTCTTGGGGAGTTCTCTCTCGAAAAGGGAGTTTTGTATCTGTCTCTTGTACTTGAGAGTCCTGGGAGTCAGGGCTGGGCAAGAGTCCATGGAATTTCTTAACGTGACTAGAATACACCCAGCCCTTCCTCCCCTCCAGTTTCACTGCAGTCCGGGTGGTTAGCAAGACAATCTTCGGCTCCTTCCAGCGGGGCTCCAAAGGGCTGGTCCTATCAAAGTTCCGTATAACCACTGTATCCCCCGGGACCAGGGCATGCGGCTTCACCTCGGAGTTGTCTGGGAAGGCTGCAGCAACCTGTGAACGACAAGATTGTAGTGCAGACATCAAGGAGGCAAGGTAATCTGTCAGCATAGTACTATCGACATCGGTTATTTTTCTCGGCAGAGGCGTCCCCCACATATTAGGAGGTCTACCGAAGACCACCTCATACGGAGATAGCCCTGTCCTTGAATGGGCTACTGTTATAATGTGCTTATTGCCTTTTCCATGTCTCTCCTCTTTGGTTCTCTCTCTGCCTGCTCAGCCTGCTATGATGTCATGTGGAATGTTAGGGTGGCTTTGTATGTGGGAAGAGCAGTTGGTGAGATGGGCTGAGCAGAGTGGACCTTGCTCCTGGTGGGGCTTTACCAGAGACTACCTGATTTACCAAGGATCTTCCTGTGATTATATACCTACTAATTCTACCTGATTAAACCTACTTATACCATCTACAACAGATGTCTGCCTCATCACTTCATTTTAACACTGGCGACGAGGGAAAAAGAACCTAGTTGAGCTACATTGTTTGATCTTGACTTTTAAACAGAAGTAAGTGAAGCTGTTTATGTATATGAAGAAGCGTTTTCACAAAAAGGATTTAAAGTTTTGGAATTTATTGTCTTCTAATAAGCTGAATGGGGGAAACTAGGAACCCTAAAGGCCCCACCAGTGACCCTACCAACGGTCGCCCTTTGGATTAGATTGTGCCAGTTTCCATTAGCCTGCCTACAGCCTCACAAGAAGATTTCAGCTTATGACTGTTTTCGCTTATTGGAAATTTACGAGTACCCTCTTGTTTTAATGTTATGGCTGCTGGTCTGGATTTTACTGTCATCAAACACTGGAAGAATCACATCTTGTCCTGAAGGCAGATTTTGACTGTCTTGCAATAATCACTTTTATGAGCTGTCATGTTATGTGCCTAGAATTCTTCACAGTGCTACACACGCAGCGTTTTGTTAATTAGCTCCGCAGTGAACTTCAATGATGTCCTATCTGACTCACCGTGTTAACACACTACGCTATGTAGGAGCAGTGCAATGAAAATGTGTAGCGCTTACGATTTGAACTGTTTGAGCCCAACAGCGCATTGTCTCTGGAAAAAACACAGCGCGTACTTCTACTCGAGACCTTTATTTTACAAATAGACTCTGCGCGCATGAAGGACATTTCGCTACATTCACTCACCGCTTTGTTTCTGCGCATATGCTGGCAACAGCGAGTCATTTCTCTTCGTTGGCACCAGTGACGGTTGGTCTCTGCAGCTCCTTCATCTTCGCCTGCATGATTGGTGTGGTGACGTCACTGGAATCCTCGTTGGTATTGGTGCAACTCTCCTTTGACCTCGGTGACAGCGTCAGGTCCAACCTCCTTGTGTGGTCTATTTTCCTTAGAAAGCGACACCGAACGACGCTGTGGCGGTCATTTTGGGACATTGGGATGAATCCCTTTGTTATTCTGAGTTTCACGACGTTTCACCTCCAAGTTTGACTAGCAGATACATCGCAGGCGGGTGTTGTTTACTTTTGCCTACATTTCATTTACGTGAAGGCTAACTTTATTATACTTGTGGCAAACCTGGTTTTACATGCGCAAATCTGGATTTACATGTGCTAATGAGGATTTTATGGTGATTCTACGCTCAACCAGAGGGGAGTTCTCGTGTTGATGGTGCTGTTTGTGGCGCAATTCTCTACTTACGCTGGATGCTACCTGCAACTTTTGGACTATGGATGAAGGATTATTGACTGGATTTTCGGGTGAGGTATCGCTCATCTTCCTAGACTACGGTGACCACGTTTATTGTTTTAGTTTGTTATGTTAATATTACCTTGTCTTACTTTTTGCATATTCACAACTTTGTATTGGGGGCATGTTACTGTGGTTGATTTGTATGTAACCTTGCAGTGTGTTTTGTCTGAATAATGTTGTTTTACGGAAGACGTCGCGAATCTTCCTGTATTTACAACATTCTTTACTTGAGACAGCTCACTTGAGCATGAGACATTTATATTTTTGCTGGTCATTTGTATTTTTGTCTCTTGTTTTCTGGGGTGGTGTTGACGAGTATGTTTGTTTTTTTTCCTTGACTCTGGCGGTGTGTCCCTTGTACGGTTGTGCGTGGGTGTCATGTGTTTTGTGGTTTTCCTGGGTTTTGTCATGGATTTTGGTGATCCATGTTTTGTTTTCCTTTGTGTGCGGTTGTTCCCTTGATTCTGTGTTCTGGTGTGTGTTGCGGGAGTGTCTTGTTTGCACGCTTGTGCTTGGTTTTTTCTGAATTTTTAAGTTCTGGTCAACTTTGTCTAGGATTTTTGACATTTGAGTTAGGGTTTACCTATAGTTTTTCGTGTGTGTGTCCTGGGTTTAAGCTTGCCCATAGGTTTACGAGAGTGTCTTTGGTTTTAAGTTACCCTTGGTTTTTGTTTAGTGTGCACATGCTGTGTGTGATTGCTGCACACGTGGGGTTAAGGGTTACCCTTGGTTTTTGGTTTTGGGGTTAAGGGTTACCCTAAGTTTTTTTGTTTTCTGGTTATGCTATTTGGCTACACAGTCTGTGTGTGACGGGTACACACTTGTTACCTTTATTTTGGGATTTGTGCTGCTAAGGGTTGTAGATCCCTGTTGCCCCAGCTTATCCGGATTTAGTATTGTGCTTGTTTTGTTTTATTGCAGTTTTTGTGCATTGCACATTATGTTTGTGTGCGGTTTTGGATTTATTGGTTTTTAGGATGGTTTTTCTTGTTTTGTTTTTCTTTTGTTTTTGATCATTTTCAGGGAGAAGGAGGTATTGTATTGTGTTGATACTGTGTCTTCTTCTTTCTGTCGGAAGTGCGCTTTCCATCTGTGCATTTCTTTTTGTGCTTATGATCATTATCCAAGGGGAGGGTTGAGTTTGTTGCATTTGGTAATGCTTTCTCTTCTTCTCCTTTTGGTTTTATATTTGTACATTCTCTCTTCTTCCTGTTGTTGCTTATATTAATGCATTCTCTTTTTCTCCTTTTCTTTTGTATGGTTAGGGGATGTTCTGGTTCTATATTTTAATACATTCTCTGTTTCTTCTCTTCCTTGTTTGTTCAGTTATTAAGGAGGGGGATGTGTTATAATGTGCTTATTGCCTTTTCCATGTCTCTCCTCTTTGGTTCTCTCTCTGCCTGCTCAGCCTGCTATGATGTCATGTGGAATGTTAGGGTGGCTTTGTATGTGGGAAGAGCAGTTGGTGAGATGGGCTGAGCAGAGTGGACCTTGCTCCTGGTGGGGCTTTACCAGAGACTGCCTGATTTACCAAGGATCTTCCTGTGATTATATACCTACTAATTCTACCTGATTAAACCTACTTATACCATCTACAACAGATGTCTGCCTCATCACTTCATTTTAACAGCTACCATTCTCATATAAAACAGTGCAACAGGTAATGCTACTATCCAGTCTACGCCCTTTTCTTT
Organism: Lissotriton vulgaris; assembly: GCF_964263255.1. Classification (NCBI taxonomy): domain Eukaryota; kingdom Metazoa; phylum Chordata; class Amphibia; order Caudata; family Salamandridae; genus Lissotriton; species Lissotriton vulgaris. The sequence continues at coordinate 442,493,816 of NC_141699.1, forward strand.
ACAAACTTTAGCAAGTCGAGTTTTCAGAGTCTGATTGTGGCGCTCCACGAGACCTGCTGCCTCTGGATGCCGGACACAGTGGAACTTCCACTGGTGTAGTGTAGTTCCTAGTTTCCCACTAGGCCCTGCGCATTGGAATAACATAAACAGTAGTATTGACGTGGAACTGCTTATATTCCAGGCCTCCACTGACTATGCTAAACTTAATTGGGTTGTGTTACCAACTAGCTCAGAGGTCACTGGAAACTTTCTTCTCTGCATAGGAAGTGATCAGCTTCCTTGGCACAGACAAGAAGGGATTCAGTTTTCCAACAACCGTGCAACATGACAACTTTGCTCCTTAGATCAAGAGTCAATCTCTAGGGTCGTGTGAAACAATAGACATGTATTTCACTCAGTCAGTCTAGTGCAGTTTACTTTCACGAGATGTAGAGAATAGAGAGACGGGCGTTTGTCAATAAAGGGTTAACATTTATTGAACAGTCTTTCTTCTCGTACAAGAGAAATGTATTGCCACAATTGCAATAACTGTTATTATAAAAAGTACGTACAGTAAGATAAGTATTGCGAAATAGAACTGTAAAAGCATTGGTATGGTTTCTTAGCCATACAATGGTTTAAAAGTAATAAAACATATATACAGTCATATATACATTAGGCTAACATACTCAACTGGTGCTTCTAACTAAGCCTACCCCAGTGTGCCTGACCTAAGCCTAACACATGAAAAGGGGAGTAAGTAAGTAGCTTAAGTTAAGTTGGTTTTGCCAAGGTTTGTTTCAAGAATTCTCGTCTAAGGGTTTAGTCAACACCATACCTCTGAATAGAATGATGGAGGATTGGTATCTCCTTCAGGGGTCTCTCTCGATATCCCAGTCACCCGCGAGGGTAAACCGGAAGCGCCGGGACTGGATTTCTCTGCACGAGAAAGGCAGCGGCTCTCTTCAGCGCGTCGAGGAAGGAGGGGGGACAGCGTCCGCGGGCAGCTGGAATCTGCTGGATGTCTTCGCAGAGGACGGCTGTTCAGCTCCTTAAGCGTACTGTACCATAGTTCGCGCTGTAGCGGCGATAATGGTAATCAGCAGCTTCACCACCACAGGATAGCAGGCTGCAGCGACAGAGTGCTAGATTTACCAACACAGGGTCATGCAGGCAGCTGGCATCAGCAACAGGCAACGAACAACGAGCATTGCTTAAGGCAACGTTGGTAATATTTATACCTGACAGGTGCCGGGTTTGACGCAAGTTTGCTGGACATAAGACATCAATTAAAGATGTCACTAGGAAGTGACAGTTATCAGTTGCTCATTAGAGTTCCATTACTAATCAAAACATAGCAAGCGGGGATTTCCAGGTCTGCTAAGTTTTTATCTTGTTGAAGAACTCGGAGTGTTATCTAGGAATATCAGATAGTGACTGCTGCTCTGTCATTGCACTAATTGGTCGCAAAGGAAGTAGCAGAGAGTCATGCTGGAATGTGGCTCTGTTCGTGTGAGGCCAGAGATGACTTTTCAGAAAATCGCACTTGAACGGTTATGCCAATATAGGGAATAAATGGATTTATAGCCGAATAGGGGCATAAGGTCACAGTATCGATAAGGAACCTAGATAAGCACGCAACACCCACCCCACGTTTTCATGTCCATCAAAATCACTAAAACTAAGCAATTAGATGCATGTGTAACATTGCCCACCCCAAAATACATAAATGCATTCGAAATAGGCGTACTTTTAATACATGGAATTTAGGTACTGTACGTTTTTTAAAGCATAGTAATCATTCAAAAATTATTGCATATGAAATCAATGAACGATAATGCAAAAGGAATTACACATGAAGTATCTCTGACAGAAGAAAGGCGAGATAAATCATCACATAAAAATGCATTGTAATAACATGTGTGCTAGAGGCTGGTGTTATGTTGTTATGTCTCCAGATGTGTTTAGAAATAGAAGTGTGAAGCTTCTGTTCTCTAAGAATAGTTTTTACGTTAAGCAAAGAATTGTTCGTGCCAAAAGGTCAATATTAGAAAAATTGTCCAATTCAAAAAAAAAATAGATTTCCAAAGCTCCTGGCAGTTTTTGTTGATCAAAACTGAAGGCCGAATTCAGAGTTCATGGGAACGCTGTGTGTCGGAAAGCTTCTCAAAAGTTATTGTTTCTCTGTGGGTGAGAACATCGTATCAGACAGGCTCTCAAAGAATTGGTCTACAAATTCAGGTGATAGTTCAACCAAATTAGATAGCGCTGTAACTTGGCAGGTGTGAGAATGATTGCTGTCATCGAAGGCAGGACCAGCAATGCTCACAGAACGTTGTACCTGGATGATGTTGCTTTTGTCACTCGCTCCACTGTTACCACTTGGCTGTAGTACAGGAGTCTCCACAAATGCTGTCATCAGGATTGGTAGCCGCTGGGGACAACACAATGCGTGAGCCGTTTTTGGACTGAGCAATGTATCGACGTCCATTGGTACTGCTGATGGAAGTGAAAGACAGATGTCCAACACGCATTCATCTCCGCAAAGCATACACCGTAGCACAGGTAAAATGCAATTTTGCCATATCGGTCTGAATGAAAGGAACCAGGTCATGTTTAGATCTCTCAGCCTGGCCAATCCGAGGACGTCAGTTATCCTGTCCCTGTAGCGCATTGCTAGGATTGTCTCTTCCATTCCCATGGGAGCTATGTCTGAGCCGAGGCTTGCCATAACGTAGCAGGAGGGTCAAAAATAGAATCCCTGCAACGAGTCCCAAAAATAATGGTATGCCGCCAAAAATGGAGTGCACAAAATAAGGAAAGATTCCCAAAATTGCCTGGAAGGGTGTTAGCAGTCCCGTAAAGACTGTCTTAAATATGCCTGGGATGCTTGTAGCACTAGACATGTTAAGGAGTTGGCTGAACATTTCTACGAAATGCACGGGGCAATTTGTTGATAAAAGTTCATGGACTTCAGTAGCCGTCCTTGCGACTAGAAGATCATACGTCTCTTTAGATGACGTTATAGGCACGGTTGTCTGTAAAAGCACAGATTTCATTTTGCTTAATGTATCAATTCGTATAGAATAGAGATTCAGACGAGGCCAGAGGGGAGTCACTATGTCTGGAGGCCCGCTCGGGAACAATGCTTGCATACAACATTTGACCATGGACGTTACTTGTACTAGATAACTTTTCCCTGGCGCGAGGCCACAACACCTGTGATCCGTTCTAAGAATGTAACTCCCGTTTGCGAGTTGCATAAAGAAAGGCTCTATCTGAGTTGCAGGTGTGACTAGCTGGTGGCATGAAAGGTTGTTTGAATTTCCATCACATGCTCCGTGTAAATTAATACCCTGACACAAAAGTATACCGCTTAGCGAATGTTTACAGTTCTCACCACTAAGAAATACATTTTTGTCACTGTCACTATAGCAAGAATGAGTGTATGGTAATTTCCACTCGGATTTTACATATCCTTTACCCAATTGTTCATACTGGCCAGCAGGTATGTACTCAAGGCACTTTTTAAATCGGAAAGTGGTTATCGGAATTGTGATAATTCCGTGTATTATCCATTCAATGACAGGACTCTCTGACATTGTCAATGGTAATCTCGCGAGTCTTTCGATGCTCAGGATTGTATAGTCTGCTCCTTTCTGTGCCAAACTGATCTGTTTATCAGTAAGGTTAAAACTGGAAAATAATGACGTTGTGTTGATTAAACGCCAAGGCACATAGCCTGAACGAAGATTTTGCAGCGTCCAGCCTAATTCTATAATAGAGCGCAATTGAGACTGGCCATGTTGTAACATTAGCAAATCTCTGTCTATCACATCAAAGGCAGAGGATACAATATTGTCCAACGAATCAATTCTGGAAGACAGAGTCATTAACCCATTGTCTACCACAGAAAGTGATTTCTCCAAATTAATACGATCAATTTCTCGTATTTTCTCAGCAGTTTCAATTTGCTTTACTTTCCAAGCCTCGTTGTAAGTAGCATAGATACTGGTCGCTATGAAACGCTTTTGACGCTGTTTGCGTGGTCCAAGAATGAAATCGCGCAAATCAGCACCATCTTTTAGTAAAGACAAGTGTTGCTTAATTTCAGCCAGTGTGGACGAAGTTAGCCATTCGAGGCAGAGTTTCCCTACACTGTATGTTGTTATAATCCCTGGATGCTGTCTCTGGGAGTATCTTGAGTCTAATCTGGTCATTTTTAACCCCTGTGTTTTATTCAGGAATCTATCTTGACAGCTATTTGTGTCTGTAGGCCAGATTAACCACTTTTTCCAATCAGGATGTGTTCTGTTGAAATGTAAAATTTGTGACACGTCTAACTCAATATCTGTGGTTGCATTCTCAGCTATTGGCTTTGGTATAGACGGTGTTTTAAGGTCTTTGATCTTAGCTAGGCCAAGACAAGATGTTTGGTGTATTGTGTCATTTAAAAACAACATTTGTTCTGGTATCATGCAGGTTCTAAATAGTGCTTCTATGCCTTGCACCTGCCAATCTTTTGTACCCCAAATTGTTTTCGTTTCAATATTATTTTTCCAATAATCAAAACCAAATGTCATCATTTTGTCATAAAATGCTTCTGAATATATCAATTTAGAATTTGTCAGCATTGTTTTCATTCCTGTTTTCTCTAACAGTTTATAATAAAACGTTTCTGCATCACTGGTGTTAAACCCTGAGAAGTATTTGAATTTCTCAAAAAATGCTTTAGAACTGCTTTTAGGTGGTGTAGAACAATGTTCCCATTGATTATACATAAAAACATTTCTAGGCTGTGCAGATTTATGCAATTAATGATCCCCATAGTGGGTGTAACAGAATAACTGCTCATAACTAGATGAACCTTGTAAATAATCATGATCTGTGAATCTAGCTGACATTACTAAATCAGACATCATGTCGTTAATACTGTTAAAGTCCCAATCATCAGAGAATGTACTTGGTGTCACAAAGTCACTTAAGGAAACCTTTAGTTGATGAGGATACTTCAGGATTTCGACCGGACCATATATCTCATAGTCTGTTTTCTCCCATACTACCCCACCAGGTATTGGAATTGCTGTGACATTTACTGTTGACAGTTCTCTTTTCTTCACGTGGGATGATCTGTGTGGTTTCAGGACTAGGTTGATGTTCTGACTTGCTGTGTCCATTGTAATATATTTTCCTTCAATGAATTTTCCCAAACACAGTACCATGATGAGCCAAAGCAGGAGAAAAAATACACCTAGACCGAACCAGAACTCTAGCCAAGGGGAAACAAGGTAGATTTTCTTCAGTTGATGAAAGAGTTCCGTTGCTTTTTCTTTAAAAGACTTTTTTGTTTCTGGCATCACTTCGGGGTCGTTTAAATCTTCAGAGAAGTTGTCGAAGTTGATGAAATAACCAGAGGCAGTTCTGTCAATTGATGGGATTGTTCTTTCAATCTGTCTCTCGGTAGCACTTTCTGATGCCACATCATTGTAGACTGGTGTTGTTTCTTGACGAACTGTCTTAATCTGTGTTTCAAGAGGCACGAGTTCCATGGCATTATTGCATAGTCCTTCATTGTGCACTGCAGGCTGATAGAATGTGATTAGTCTTTCAGTTTGAACCTCTTGGATTGTTGCAAGTTTGGGTATTCTGTTGTTTCTTGGGAGTCCACTGGGCCTACTGTTGATTATAGGCCACATGCTTGTGGTTTTACCAGATCGATTGACACGATTCTGTTCTCTTTTTTACCAGCAAGGGGCGGTAGCACAACTGATCTTGTTCCGGTGACTGCCAAGACAGGTACTGCTTTTCTGTAAGAAGGCCCAAATTCCTTCTTAACCGCGATCTTTTCTCTGACTAGATCCCCAATCTTTGGAATCCAGACAGGCCTTGCTGGGGCTGTTGCGGGTGGTGCCTCGTCAGTGGTACTTGGCTGTTGCTTTAACTTTATGTTGCTTAATGATTTTCTTGTTTCATTCAGTTCCTGTAAAACAGCCAAACGATCCTTTACATCAAAGTGCGTTGTCTCTTCTTGTACCACTGACATCTGACTATCGAGGTCCTGAACGTGCATTCTAATTCCGAACAATAGTTCGTATGGGCTGAAACCTTTTAGAGAATTTCTTGGCATGTTATTAAGACTAGTCTGGACACTCATTAAATGTTTGACCCACCCAGCGCCTGAACCTAATACCTTCGCTGTTATAGATTGCTTTATGTCACGTTTTTTTCTTTCTACCACACTATTCCCTTCGGGATGCGACGGACAAGAATACCGCAACCCAATTCCCATGCTGGCCATGGCCTCCTTATAAGCTCGAGAGCTGAAAGCAGGACCCTGGTCAGAATGGAACGTGGTAATTGCGTATGTGCCGATAAAGACTCGCAAATCTTTTATAACAGTTCTAGGCGTCAGCCGAGTGCTGGAGGCCTCATTTTTAAAGTGCTTTTCGTCTTAACTAATTAATAGGACGCAGGTTGGGGTGCAGGCAGCGTTATGCTCTTTCTGACTGGTAGCCGGTAGCAAGGTTCGCTACTGCGATCCCTATTGCAGTTGTCACAGTTGTTTGCATATATTTGGTGTTCTACACTCATTCCCGGCCACCAGAATACTGATTGCAATTCAGTCAGTGATTCCTTGATCTCTCTGTGCCTTAGACCCAAACCCATATGTGCGTCTGCTATTAAAAATATTCTCCTGTTCATGTTTGGAATTACTCTATCCCCCACTCCAGGGATTCGAGCAAAAGGAACGGAGTTTGCATTGATTATGTATGCATAATTGAGTGGATAGTTTACGGGTAGTGCTGCACAGTCGCCTTTTACGGTCGTTTTTACTGCCAGCATGGTTTCCCCGTCTATGTATTTATCTGTACGCTTTTTTGTGGCTACGGAAGCCGGTTTAGTTGCTTCCGCTGTGGCTGTATTAGCCAATGAATTCCCTGCAACGTGAACGCCATCACGTCGAAGACTCTGTGCGTGAATCACGTGAGTCTTTTGTAGTTCTTTGTGTAAAAGAGCTACCTCGTTCCAGAGCTTTTTATGCTTTATTGTGGCACCTGTGTCATCTTTGTAGTTGTTTTCGATCCAACTCTGCAGTTTATTGTTGTAAGAGTTGACGCAAAAATGAGAATCGCACACTATAAGTGTGGGGAATTCGCGGTCTGCATTTTCGAGCGCCATCTTTAAACATCTGATTTCAGTTCTCTGAACCGAACAGTACTTTACTGATTCAGTTTTTGTTATTTTCGGTTTGATTTTACCGCACAGCCAACGACATTTAATGATCGCACATGCTGCATCGTAGGATTTTCTCTCTACGTTGAAATGCTGTACAGAGCTATCTGTATAGATTATACAGGCATATTGTGGGAGAGGTAGAATCTCGATTGGCAGAGGATATTCTTCTTCATATTCTAAATCATTCAGTTCTTCGTATTGCGGGGCGAAATAGTATTTCACATCTTCCGCTCCTAGAGAATCTATACACTGTATCCATTTCGGATCCAGTGACACTGTAGGCAGGTTTACTGGGCTGAATAGCGCCTCGAAGGCGGATTCCGCTGTGAGGATGTTAATCCTTTTGCCGTGTGCTAGTTCTCTTTCATTTGCTAATGCGATTTGCACTGCGTTCACAGTTCTTTCAGTGTGACTGAATGTTTTTTCTGCTTGTGTGTACAAGTGAGATTTAATTGAAATAGGTACCTTTTCTCCCTCATTAGAGGTTAGGTATGTGAATCCGCATCTTCCTGGGATGACTCGGATTACAAGATCGATCGTGTTGTCACGTGTGTCTAATTTTGTTTTTGCTAACATGTCTGTTTGCAGTGATCTCAAAATTTCTGTGTGTTTTTGAGTCCAATTGATTTGTTTAAAATCAGGTTTTATTAGTTCGTAGAGAGGTTTAACCCTCTCTGCGTAATTTAGGATGTAAGTTCTTCCGAAATTCAGAAAACCTAAAATGGATTGTAAATTCTTCAGCGTTTTTGGAGCTTGGAGTACAGCGCACTTCTCTAAGAAGTTGTCCGCTAGGCTTTTCCCTTCACTTGATAATTCGTACCCTAAAAACAGTACTGTCAGATGGGCAATTCGGGACTTTTTAAAGTTGAATTTGTAACCCTCTGCTGCGAACCCAAGTATAATGGTGTTCACTCTTTTCAAGTGAGTATCCAAGTCGTCGTCTGTGAGATAAATATCATCTACGTAAGATAATGCTTCATCATCATATATTTGTAGTAACTCTGTTACCCTAGCTGAGAATAGTCCTGGGCTGTTCTTGAACCCCTGTGGGAGTCGACAGAATTTTTTCTGCGACCCAAATGCGGAGAAAGCGGTCAAATATCTGCTTTCCGGTGCAATGTTTTGACAAAAGAAACCCTTAGAAATGTCTAATGTCGTTTTGTATTTTTTCCTAACTATGTTATTCATTAGGGCTGCACTATGCGAGTTTTGTACTGCAAAGGTTTTGCAACATGTATTAAGATGTCTGTAGTCCAAAACTAGACGATATGAATTGTCTGGCTTGGAGACAGGAAACAAAGGATTGTTCATTTGAGAGGTGCATGTTTCAATCACCCCCTGGTACTCAAGTGGATCTAAGATCTCCCTGACCTGTTTTTTAGCTTCTTGCTTTATGGGATACTGCCGTTGGGCAGTTGGTTCACTTTTTAGTTGGATTTTGTGAGGAGGAGAGTCCTCATCCCATCCTACATGATTTTTATACAATGCAGGTGCCTGGGCTACTGCCCATTTCTTGCATATGTATATTTTTTATGAATCGGAATGTGATTCGAGAAGGCGGGCATAATCACTTCTTCGCCACGAGGGCACTCCCTGACAAACTCTGGGGGCCAATCTTTTTCAGCTAACAGAATATCATAGCCTTTTGAGAGCTTATCCCAAAATAGACCCTTAATTTTCCTAGTCTTATCACCCTCCATACGCAATGTTATTTCGTATATTTTATGGGGCTCGCTAAGTCTGGTGTCGGCAGTTTCAACCTGAATGTATTTATTCGTGTCCACTGTCTCCAGATGACTCATCAAGTTCTTGCGCGCTATACTGATTTCTGCTGCACTGTCCAACATTGTCAATGCCCACTCCCCGTTTTTCAACTGTGTCCTCAGTATCCTCGGCATGGTTGATTACTCTAATACTGGATACCTTCTTTTTAGGAAATTGAGATTTTTTACTCTGAGCAGGTTCCTTGTCTTTGGACTTGGTGTGCTCTCCTGGGTCTGACCGTCCTCTTCTTTCCGAATTCTGTGGAAGAGATCGAGAGGGACGTGTATCAATACTTTGATATCTATCAGGTTTTTTTATATTATCCCTATTTCTAAGGTTATATCTTTTCTCAGAGGGCTCCCGTTGGGGAGACTGGCGTTCTCGAGTCGGAGTTCTTTCCCTCCGTCGAGGAGACCTTCCTCTGGTCTGGAAATTTTTTTCCTTGGGAGTGGATTGTTTATTTCCATCCCAGTTCTTTTTAGGAGTGTTTAAATTATTTTTAATAAATAATTTTTCAGGATTTTCGAGCAGTTGGGGCTTAACTGGTTTTCCACCCAAGCTGTCTCTACCTAATTCTTCATAGCATTTTTCTATGATTTTTGCAAGCTCAACAGGATCTTTTATATCTGTTTCCCTCAACTTCTGGCGAATCGCCACAGATGCTGCTTCTCCTTTAATGTTGGCTAATAATATAGCCGAGACCTGCTTGAAGTCTTTCAGTAATTTCATACCTAGATTTAAAGCGGGCTCTGGACCGAATTCATTTTGAATCTGTTTTAGCACTTCTGGTATTACCGCCATAGACGGAACACCGTGTGTTTTTGTGTAAATGGAAGCAAAGACTGTACCCCAAGTGTCGCAGTCCTCCACGTGTGGTGCGATTCCCATAGGAAGGCAGATGGTCAAGATTCTGTGTTTCTCAATAGGGGTAGTATCAGGAAATACTGCCTCTATTTGAGTGATTTTCTGTGCTAACCAGAAAGGAATTTGTTCCCGTTTTACGGGTGTTTTACCAAGACATGACTGTATGTTCTGTGGTGTAATTTTATTTGTGTTCCCCTGATGAGGGGTCAGCTGGTGTGAATTAACAGCTGGCTGGACTGTTGCAGTCCGCATTACATATTGGACTAATTGCCTATGTATTTTTATTAATGTGTTTAGCTGTACTAACAGCTCTTCCTTAGACATTCTTGCAATGTCAGGATGTGGTGTGTAGCTGGCTAGAACCGGCCACGTGGCTCCTGGTCTACCTAGAGGACCGAGCCTAGTTATGTGATTATTGTGTTTTAGGGCGCCATTAAACCAGAGCAGGTGCTCTTGAAATTTAAGTGGGATTTCAATCTCCTCGAAAGGAGCGTACTCTCCCGGAGGTTCCTCTATTTTGTAATAGTGAAACTCTTGTGTAGCAGCGTTTGCCGCTGGAAAGTTTATCCATGAATAGAATACCTCTGTCTGCCGATACTCGTGAGCCTCTATCACGAAAATTACTGTACCACCTTGAGGTGTCAGTCCGTTTTCTATAAGTTTTAACGTTATAGATCTTCTTAAGTGAACCGGGATGATAATAGCATCCGGGTCTGCTTGTTCGGGACCTTGCTGAGTCGTGTCTACTGCGGCCCCAGAGGTTCCATTATTTTCTACTGACATTGTATACATGCAGGTTTGCAGAGTAGGTCTCCAAGGAGACAAAGATTAGGTGCACAATATTTTGGAACACTGTATCCTTCAACGTTGAATAAACCAGAGCTTTACATAGGAATCTCTTCCTACTAAGGTCGGGCGGATTTTAACCTTTCACCCACTCCAGACGTCTATTGGAGTATTTACGGGAGAAAGGGGTCTGTGAAATATGCACGACTGAGTTACTCTAACGTCTTGCGTTAGTTTATCACCTTACCAAACGTTGGGCGCCATGTAGTGTAGTTCCTAGTTTCCCACTAGGCCCTGCGCATAGGAATAACATAAACAGTAGTATCGACGTGGAACTGCTTATATTCCAGGCCTCCACTGACTATGCTAAACTTAATTGGGTTGTGTTACCAACTAGCTCAGAGGTCACTGGAAACTTTCTTCTCTGCATAGGAAGTGATCAGCTTCCTTGGCACAGACAAGAAGGGATTCAGTTTTCCAACAACCGTGCAACATGACAACTTTGCTCCTTAGATCAAGAGTCAATCTCTAGGGTCATGTGAAACAATAGACATGTATTTCACTCAGTCAGTCTAGTGCAGTTTACTTTCACGAGATGTAGAGAATAGAGAGACGGGCGTTTGTCAATAAAGGGTTAACATTTATTGAACAGTCTTTCTTCTCGTACAAGAGGAATGTATTGCCACAATTGCAATAACTGTTATTATAAAAAGTACGTACAGTAAGATAAGTATTGCGAAATAGAACTGTAAAAGCATTGGTATGGTTTCTTAGCCATACAATGGTTTAAAAGTAATAAAACATATATACAGTCATATATACATTAGGCTAACATACTCAACTGGTGCTTCTAACTAAGCCTACCCCAGTGTGCCTGACCTAAGCCTAACACGTGAAAAGGGGAGTAAGTAAGTAGCTTAAGTTAAGTTGGTTTTGCCAAGGTTTGTTTCAAGAATTCTCGTCTAAGGGTTTAGTCAACTCCATACCTCTGAATAGAATGATGGAGGATTGGTATCTCCTTCAGGGGTCTCTCTCGATATCCCAGTCACCCGCGAGGGTAAACCGGAAGCGCCGGGACTGGATTTCTCTGCACGAGAAAGGCAGCGGCTCTCTTCAGCGCGTCGAGGAAGGAGGGGGGACAGCGTCCGCGGGCAGCTGGAATCTGCTGGATGTCTTCGCAGAGGACGGCTGTTCAGCTCCTTAAGCGTACTGTACCATAGTTCGCGCTGTAGCGGCGATAATGGTAATCAGCAGCTTCACCACCACAGGATAGCAGGCTGCAGCGACAGAGTGCTAGATTTACCAACACAGGGTCATGCAGGCAGCTGGCATCAGCAACAGGCAACGAACAACGAGCATTGCTTAAGGCAACGTTGGTAATATTTATACCTGACAGGTGCCGGGTTTGACGCAAGTTTGCTGGACATAAGACGTCAATTAAAGATGTCACTAGGAAGTGACAGTTATCAGTTGCTCATTAGAGTTCCATTACTAATCAAAACATAGCAAGCGGGGATTTCCAGGTCTGCTAAGTTTTTATCTTGTTGAAGAACTCGGAGTGTTATCTAGGAATATCAGATAGTGACTGCTGCTCTGTCATTGCACTAATTGGTCGCAAAGGAAGTAGCAGAGAGTCATGCTGGAATGTGGCTCTGTTCGTGTGAGGCCAGAGATGACTTTTCAGAAAATCGCACTTGAACGGTTATGCCAATATAGGGAATAAATGGATTTATAGCCGAATAGGGGCATAAGGTCACAGTATCGATCAGGAACCTAGATAAGCACGCAACACTGGTACCCCAAAAGGAGTGAGATTTGCTTCATCAATTCAGACGAGAATGGCTGACCGTTGTCTGAGTACACGATACGGGGCAAGCCATATCGAGGGAAAAACTCACGAACCAGCTGCCTGGCAGTGGTCGGGGCAGTGTAATCTGGGACGGGATATGCTTCTGTCCATCGGGATAGGGCACATACAACTACGAGGACATACTTAAATCCTCGGCATCTGTCCATCTGGATATAATCCATCTGGAGGACTTCAAAAGGATAGTCAGGAGGATGAAATCCACCTTGCTCTACGGGAATCCCTTTTCCTGGATTGAACTGACAACAGATCATGCAGGTACGCACTTTCTGTTTTGCTGCTGCTCGTAAATGTTTGTTGAACCAGAGATTCTGTAAACTGTCTAACATGGCTTTTTCTCCTAGATGTGCTGGGCTATGTGCAGTGTTGATGATAACTTGAACCATAGAGTCGGGGAGGAACCATGTGGTTTTTCCCCTCGTCATCCATCCCTGATCTGTCTGGACCCCTCCTTGTTCAGCCCATTTCTTGATTTCGTCTGGAGTAGCATGTGTCTGTATGTCAATGACATCTAATGTGGGGTCCCTGACTGTCATGCTGTGTGTCAGTGATGATACATCAGTCTTTGTCATATCAGTCGTCTGTGTATGAGTCTGTGCTGTATATTTCGCAGTCTGATCTGCAAAGTCGTTACCCTGTGAAATCTTGTCTGTTACTTTTGTATGTGCCTTGCACTTCATGATGGCTATGGCTGTAGGCAAATGTATTGCTTCTAACAGTGCTTGAATGAGGGGACCGTGTTGGATTTTGGCTCCGTGAGAGGTCAGAAAACCACTCTCTTGCCAGAGGACACCGAAGTCGTGAACGACTCTGAATGCATAACGTGAATCTGTGTATATGTTTACTTTCTTGTTCTTGGCTCGTATACAGGCTTGGGTCAGAGCAATGAGCTCTGCTGCTTGGGCTGACAGGGTGTCAATGCGATGTGTTTCTATGACTTCAGTTTCAGTGGTCACTGCATATGCGGCCACTAGCTCTCCTGTGCTTGTTCTCATGCATGAACCATCCACATAAAGTGTCAGGTCTGGATCGGGTAATGCGACATCTGTCAAGTCTTGTCTAGGTTTCGTAACGGTGTCAACTACATCTACGCAGTCATGTGAAGTAGGGTCTGTTGTGCTCGATGGTAGAAGTGTAGCAGGATTCAGTGTATTACAACGTCTGATTTCTATGTGTGGCTGGAATAACGTCAATTCATAACCTGTCAGTCGTGCTATTGTCAAGTGTTGGGTCTGTGTTCTGTTTAGAAGAACTTCAACAGAATGTGGAACCTGTACTGTCATTTGGTGTCCCAATACAATGGAATCACTTTGTCTAATTGCTAGAGCTGTCGCTGCAACTGATTTCAAGCACGCAGGCAAGGCCTGGGCTACTGGGTCCAATGTGCTCGAAAAATAAGCACACGGTCTGTGTTTGTCTGCCTGAAGCTGAGTAAGAACCGACAGTGCTGTGCCGTCGCGTTCTGTGACGAAAAGTGTAAAAGGTTTGCTGTAACATGGTGTCGCTAAAACAGGTGCTTGACATAAGGCTTTCTTTAATTCGTCAAAAGCTTGTGTATGTTCCTGGGTCCAGGGGAGGACAGTCGAAGACGCTGCCTCCTGTGTTGTCAACTGTATGAGTGGTTTAGCTAGAAATGCATATTGGGGAATCCATTGTCTGCAATAGGAAGTGAGTCCAATAAAGGCTCGTACTTCTTTCTGTGTCTTGGGTTGTGGAAGATGTGCAATTAACTGTATACGATCAGGTGTCAGCTGTCTCCCCTCTTTGGATAGCAAGTGCCCAAGGTACACAACTTGCTGGGCACAGAATTGCAGCTTCGAAGGAGACACCTTGTGTCCCTTGTCCGCCAAGAATAACAATACTTTCAGTGATGCTTGTTCACATTCTGATTCACTTCAGGCGGTGATCAATAGATCATCGATGTACTGTAGAAGGGCAGTAGTGGGAGGCATGTGAATATCATCAAGTTGTCGTTTCAGTGCTTGGCTGTAGATGCTGGGGCTTTCTGTGAATCCTTGAGGTGCGCGTGCAAATTTGAAGCTTCGGCCATTTAAACTGAATCCGAAAAGATACTGGCTTTCCGGGTCAATGGGGACACTAAAGAAGGCGTTCTTCAGATCGATTACAGTAAAGAACGTCGCCTCTGAATCAATAGCTGTCAATAATGAGGAAATATCCAGGACCACAGGATACTGGGGTACCACGCATTTATTCAATTCGCGTAAATCAATAATCAGTCGATAGACTGGAGGTGCATTTGGATCAGTACGTTTAAGAATTGGAATAATAGGGGAATTACAAACATTGGAGTCGGTTTCTACAACCACTCCTTGTGCAATGAGCTCGTCAATGATTTGCAGTAAAGCCACTACAGCATCTGGTGGTAACTTATATTGTCGAATACGTGGTAGTATAACTCCTGGCTTGAGTGTAACACGGTACGGTGTAATGTGCATACAACCTACATCAGCAGGGCCTTTCACCCATAAATGTGCAGGAACATTCTGTAACCTGGGATCAAAATCTCTCAACACATAATGGCCCTTAAAATCACGAAGGAACAGCCTAACTCCTTCCGGAGAACAACAAATTACAGCTCCTAGAGCTTTCAGGGTTTTGATACCAAGCAAGTTTTCTGGACATGATTTAGTGAGCAATAAATCTGTAGTTCGGGACAATGGACCAACTGCAAGGGGTATTGGTTTCGATACTTCATTAACAATAGGCTTTCCTGAAAATCCAAGGGAAACATTCTGTGAGCCTGAGAGGGGAGCCCCTGGAACCTCTTCGTGACTGATGGTTGTTCTGCTTGCCCCTGTGTCAATCAAAAACTTTCTATCTTTCCCTAAAACCTGGCTATGTACATAAGGACCCTCTTGATCTACAGGAACCTCAATAAGGGGCAAGCCAACCTCCCTCTCTAGGCTGTTTCATGTGTATTGCTGATAATCGGGGTAATCGGATTGGGCATACTGATACATCTGCTGTGTGACTTGCTGAGTGGCGGCAATGGGTTGGGGCTGTGGTACCGCTAAGGCTTGCTGTGGAGCATGCATAGGTTGTACATTTTGTGGAACATGCTGCTGGACCTGGTGTTGGACCTGGTCCTGTCTGGGCGGACGTGGTCTCTCTTTTGTTTTGCCTGTAGCGATATTGTGTTTCAAAACTGCGCAATCGCTTATATAGTGACCTGGCTGTTTACAGTAGTTGCATGTCCCTTTAACGGGAGCCGCTGAATTATTTGAGTGTGTCGCGCCTTTTTTCTGACCATCTGCTGGAACTGACTGAGCAACTAACATTTTCATTTTCGTGTCTTTCATACGTCTCTGTTCGTGATCATGTTCCTCTCTAAATCTGTTCTGGTGATATTGTAACATTTGTAACATTTGGGAAGGCGAATTGGCTTGCCATGTGCTCTCGACTTTCAGTACACGGTTCTTAACCTGGGGCAAAGAATTTTCGACCAATTTAGATACAAAAAGGTGTGGATATGACTCGCTACTTGGTTTCAGGCCACTATTAATAGTAAAACATTTCTCAAATCGGGAATAGAAATCACTAGTGTCTTCATCGGGTTTCTGTTTGCAGGCTGAGATCGCGTCCCAGTCCTCCTTTTTAGTTGCTAACAATCTTGGCAAAACCTGTACTAACAATCCTGGCAATGCTTTAGTTTTGTCCCCAAGACCTAAACCTGGGGTTCGACCGGTTTCTTCCGTTTCAAATTCAGCCCAAACAATCTTTTTGTCTCCCACCTCCCATTCCTTTTCCTTGAGTTTCTCGTAAATACCGGCAGGCAACAACACTTTCAATATTTTCATAATGTCGGGATAGGTGTAATCCCCCATGAGTAGCATGTCTTTTAATTCACGGTGAAAACCTGCAGGGTCTTTATCATGACTGGGCACTATTTTCTTCATTTCTAATAATTCCATTTTAGTAATGGGCGTGTAAACAAACACGCGTTCAAAGCTATCATCGTCTTTCTTGACTGGATGTACTTCACGTAAAGGATTCTGTTTGTCAAAGTGATATGATTGCCTGACTGGGGGTGGAACAGAAACAAGATGTGGAGTCAATAACGTTCTATATTTGTGACGTTGCTCTAAAATTGTTTCAATTAAATCGGTACCTAGGCCTCTCCATCGTCTCAGGAGTAGGTCTTGCAATAAACTATATAACGGACCTGGATCAGATGCTTGGTTTTCGTACTGTATAATAAGGTGTTGTGTCATGTATATACCAGCTAGTCGCTGTTCTTCTGGATTAAGACTTAAAAACGTTTGCACTACTGAATCGTCTTTATAGATACTGTCATCCCCGGCCCACTGTACTGCGGACCGGGCTAGTTCCTGATCACGTAGGGTATTGAGTTCTTGATAACCTACCCGTTCTTTCAGTACTTTGTCAGTCATCTGGAATACATGCTCAAGGGTGCATCGCTCTGGTATCGGACAAAGGTAACGTTTCTTGTTTCCGAACGTTTCTTGTTTACGAATGGGTCTATCGAAGGGCCTATCAATAGGATACGGTCCAGGAAGTTTCTCTCTACCTACATATGCTATTATTTTTCTCTCTGCCTGTTGTGAGGTTTCTGCTAGATTCTCTGATTCATCCTCCTCCTCCGAGGAGGTTGGGTCGTCTGATTCGAGTAGCTCTTCGGGATCTCGACGGGCATGTATATCTATTATTTCTTTACGGATCTTTCTAACCATAGCATGTACACATTTCTCTTTATCATGTTTACCCTCAGCAATATTTTGGCTCCATCTGATCAGTCTATTCATCTCATCTTGTGGAAAACCTGCCTGGTCTTGTTCCCTTATTAAACAATTAACCAAAAAGCGCATGATTAAACCTTTGTTCTCAACTTTCTGACGTGACATGGCGTCACCAACAGACTCCGGTCTTTCTCCTGTTCTAATAAAATGATACATATTGTCTAGATGTTCTGGCATTCCTGGCAGTAACACTAAATAATCGGTAACACGTCTCAATCGTAGGGAAGCTAACAACATGGGTCCTGTTCTACCAGGCACTGTATCATATCTGCAATCAGTAAGCTATTCTTGGAGTGTTTCAGCTGGAGCTCCTTTAGGTGTTCGTGACATTGCGAGATCTCTCATTGTTATACGATGTACCTGTGGCGGGGTACGGAAACCTCCTCTAGCACCTCCAGAGGCGGAGGCTTGAGCATAACCTGACTGTAGGGTCGGTATTTGTGGCGGGAACGGACCCTGGGCAAAAGGATTGAGTGGATTAATACCACCAGGGAAAACTACCGGGGAAGTGACAACAGGTGGTGGAGGTGGTGCGGGAAGTGCGGGAACAGGTGGAGGCTGCAGAGCAGGATGTGGTGCGGGCGGAGTTTGCTGTTGCGGGCCTGGGGGTAGATGATCGTGGGGTTGGCCATCAGTAGGTGCAGGTGGTACGGGTACATGGGCAGTAGCATATGCAGGAGCTACATCGTCTAAATAGGAAGAAAGGAAAATGTCTGCTGCGGTCTTATGACGTAATTTAGTCGGAACCAATGGAGGGGGCAGGTCTTTCGGTTTTTCCGGGGTTGCGGGCAGGCCGCCCTCGGCCCGGACTGGATACAGTCCTGACAAGATGGCATTACTCTGTCTGTCGTGTTGTTCCATTCTAACTCGTTCTCCTTCTTCTATTAGTTCTTTTTCTTTGGCTGTTTCGGAATCCTCTCTACTTTTCTCTGCTTTTCTGAGTGCTTTCTCCGTCCGTCTATGTGATTCTTTACGCCATAATTCAATGGCATCTTTCTGTGATTGTCTGGCTTTCTTTTTCCATAATGCTTCCTCTACTCTCATGATGCACTCGGCATCCCATGTCCCTGTAACAGGCCATCTCTGATTCTCTGCTAAGTCTTTCGTGTATTCCACCCACAAGTCGAGATATAAAATGGCATCTAAGCCGTGCTTGTGGTACATAAAATGACCAGGAGTGTCCCTGGGTGGGATGGGAACAGCTTCCTCAAGTATCCCTTTTCTAGTCCCTATCTGTCGTAATTTCGAGAATAAAGGCATTGCTGCCACTGAAATGTACACGATAACAATGAACACAATATAATATGCAAACAGTCACTCATACCACGACATCAAACACATTGAAACATTTCGAACATAAATTGACAACCCACTAATTCTATAACGAGAACAAAATTGAACCGTTGTATACAGGAATTACTTGATATACTGCTAAACAGTACAGATACACTGCTAAAACAGTGCAGACTGGGTCTGTGTACCCAAACCCGTCTTGACCGGATACAAATCAATGCACCCGTCTTGATGCGTCCCCAGCAACGGTACTCACCGGGAAGCACGGAACGGAAGGCCTCGGAAACTCGACTGGACTGGACTGACGTCACCGCTTCTGCTGCGCACTACGCATGCGCCTCGGCACTACAGGTGGGCCTCTCGACACCTCGGACGCTGCTCTCTCGGCTGGGCTCTGGTCGGGATCCTCCGCACTCCTCACCGCCTCGTATGGATGTCGATCGCAGTCTCCGTCACCTCCGTGGGCCTAAGGGAGATACAGGAAATCCTGCGGAAGCGCTTGGGGTCCGTCACGGCCGAGGCAGGGGGCCAGGCCTGCGACGCATCTCCGGCGCGTGGGGTGGGGGAGGGGTCCCTATTCGGGCGCCAATTATGTGGTAAATAATTTACCGTATCGTTTTTGCCATATAATTATAAGTACAAGAATAGCTCAATAATAATGAAAGGCAGAGTCCGGGGTGTCTGAGTCTTAAAGGGCTTTAATTCAGAAATGACTCGAGTCAATGGAGATCTGTTCCATCAATACAAGGGTTCGGGCATGCAAGGGATGTCAGGAAAGATGTCGACGATTTATTCACAGTACATGGCATATATAGTAAAATGACACAATAGCATTGCATACAGTAGGCGTGACAAGTGAAATGTATATGATAAGAACACATGTGCGTAGCAAAAAGGCGTGAACATGGGTGTGCACAGAGGCGTGAACTAGAAACGTCACAGAAAAGTGTCATGAGGGGGTGGATGCTAAGTGAATTCTTGCAGAGTCAGCTGAAACCTATGGCCTGGATGCGCGCGCAGCGAATATGACGTGTGGTTGACGTGTGTCTGGAGTAAGCTAAGAGTCAGACTTTTAACACTAGTAGAAGAGGCATATGTCTGGCATGTCAGATCGACCTGTTCCTAAAACATATCTGGTATCTGGTGTTTGGAGGATGTTTATACTGGAGGAAAAGGTCTTTCGGGCAGAGGCTTTGCTACACTGAAGGTGTGCGTGTCTAGGTGCAGATGCGCAGAGCCAGGGCCTACCATGGTATCGGGAGCAATGAATTACATGAGGAGGACAGGAAGGCTTGGCCCTTTAGTCGGGGAACTGTTTACTTATTTTACTAGACAGGAATGTGTTTTCGAGGAGGCTGAGCTGGCTACGCTGATAACTTGAAGGCAAAATACTGTTTTTGGCAGGCAGAGCAGGCCGAGCCGGGCACCGCTCGCTTGGCAGGAAGTGAGGCAGAGGTCAGGGATGCGTCTCATCTCCACGTTGCAGCTTTCGGAGACAGAGACGAAAAAGTGGTTCAATGGCAGGAATCAGGGCCTAACTCGGCAGAGCCAGGAAAACGTGAAAGTGCACCATGTAAAGACGGTGGCACGGCATACTTAGGAACTGAATTATCAGTCCATTCATGGTGGATCTGAAAGAGGACATGTTAACGTTGGACGCAAATGTATTTGCGTCTTTAAATTCGGTTGCGGAGGGAAGTTACATGCACTTTAACTCGTACATGGAGACGATGGGGTACTCGTTAGGGGACATAACTTGACCATAAAAATTCCAATTACCTCAGTAGTCAAGTGGTAGCTTCAGGACCTGTTTACGAAGTTGATGTAACGGGGGCTATGCCAGCTCAAACCATAGCTGTGTCCCCCTCACCCTTACCCTCACCCTTTCAAGATGAAATTAGGGGCAAAGACCATTTAACAACAACAGACCTGGGGAACTTTAATATTAAGAACTGTGTGGAAGCAGGGACAATACAACCCCCTGGTTCTCTTCTAGCCCCAAGCTCCACTGAGGGCTGTGCGTCTCTTAACCTTGATGAAAATGGAGCCCAAGATCCCAGCTCCACTCCCATTTCTGTCGCCTCACTACAGCTGATGTTTGCAGCACTATCAGCCGAGATCAAGCGAGGCTTTGAGGAGTCTGCTTCTAATCAAAGAGACATAAGAAGCTTTTGCGAGTCCCTGGATGAAAAGATTGTTGGCCTCTCTGCAAGAACTCAAGCCTTAGAAGAAACTGTGGGGCAAATAAATATGCACGCTGAAAGCGTTCAGGATGACATTCAGAAGCTAAGGACAGAAGATATGGCTTTATCAGAGAGAATGGAGGTTGAGGAGAACAATGCCAGACGATGCAATATCCATATCCTAAATGTCCCGGAAGGGAGTGAAGGAACAGATATCAAGGGCTTTATTATCTCGCTACTAAAAGATTCCCTCAACCTGCAACATTCTAATGAGGATCTCGCAATGAATATACAGCGCATCTACTGAGACCCATTTAGGCGCAATCCGCAGAGAACTAAGCCAAGGAAAATCCTCGTGAATTTTCATACGTACACTTTGAAAGAGCAAATCTTGAATCTTGCCTTAAAACAAAAATCATTAGCAGGCAAGGGGTTTAACTTCCAGGTACGCTCAGACCTGTCCAGATTCACTCTTGATAAACAGTGGGAGCTGGGTAGGAGATTGGACGCTTTTCGCGGGTTGGGCGCCACGGTACAGATGGGTTTCCCTGCATCCCTTAAAATAATGCATGACAACAAAATGCACAATATATGATTGGTTCAGGCTGCTGATGAGCTGTTATTGTCTTTGGGTAGTAAGAAGAGGAAAGGGCCAGCTGATTAGGAAAGTAAGAGGCTTATCATGCATGGTTAATAGGATAATGAATTTCACAGGATTTATAAGCTCTCCCCCGTGTATCTTCTACTATAAACAGGTTTTGACTTAAAAGGTTAACTTTTAGGTAGGGTCTTGTAAGGTATTGCACCAAAATTTCAAAGATGAAATAATGTATCACGTACACAAATAGGGGAGCGAACAATAACACAATAAAAAAAATAAAAAAAGAGACTAAAGGCACTTATGGGGGGTCTGGGAAGAGTCGGGCACTTACTTCCGGAGTTCTGGATAGTGAGTACAAGGTTTTTCATGGGAGAGAGGGAGTCTTGGGGGGACACAGGGGGGTGAAAAAGCAAAAAAATATTTATTCTCAATTGAGCTCCAATCAAAAGCTATTAGGGAGTCTAATTCTAAATGGCAGATAATTAGGGCATTGTATAATTTGGTAGTATCCTTAACCAATATTTATTCCCAGAGCTATGCGTAAGCTTAATATCTTCTCCTGGAATGTTAATAGTCTCCACACCAAACCTCGAGCATATAAAATTCTTCAGTATTTGCGGGATCTTGATGCGGGTATCATTATATTACAGGAGACACACTTAATCGAAAGTGAAATGCTTGAGCTAGTTAAGAAGAATAGATGGTTGGACACTTCAGTCTCAACCTCCCAATCGCTGAATATAAGGGGTGTGTCTATTCTGTTCAAAAAACCTATGAACATGAAAATCATACAGCAAAAGGCAGACACTGGAGGGAGATGGGCTATTGTAGCGGTCGAGATAGGCGGCGCAGTTTTAACAGTAGTTGGCTACTATGGGCCGAACCGAGATGACCCTATGGCAGTAGAATCTTTATTTTGACATCTTTTACAATTCCCAGAGCCAGTCATAATCACTGGCGACTTTAACATCGTGTTGAATCCTATACTAGACAAGTCCCCAACAAGCAGACAGCAACCTCTCTCAAAATCTAGAAACTGTTTACTTGGGTGTATGAACCAATATGGCTATGTCGATATTTGGAGGGTAAGAGCAGGGCAGAGGCAGGGATTTTCATTCAGGAATTTTAAATATCGACACCGGTCGAGAATAGATTTCATCTTAGTTAGCCGTGACCTGGTTAACTCTGTTAAGAACGTGGAATATGTTCCATCGCATCTCTCCGATCATTCTGCTATGAAGCTGGAAATTGAGTGGGGGGATAAGCTTCCCTCCAGGATGTGGTCTTTCGATAGATCTCTCCTTACTTTATCGGAAGATATAGAGTTTATACAATCAGAAACACAGCCATTCTTTACAACTAATATTGGTCCAGCATCACTTGGTGTTGTTTGGGATGCCTTCAAGTGTACATTGAGAGGAATGATAAAGAATAGGAGTACATACAGAAGAAGGCAGTATATGAAAGAGGTGTCTTCTATCGAAGAGAATATGACAGCTGCCCAGATAGACATTGAAAATTGTAGGGTTGACAACAACCTTGATTTTACCCTGAAACATGCAAAATTGGTAGAATTGAAAAACAAATTGACATCAGTTTTAGACAGGCTCATCTTGCAGAGATGGGAGGCGAGCAAACTATCTCATTTTCAATATGGGGAGGGGGCCGGCAGGTTGCTGGCATGGAAAGTAAAATCCGATCGGGTGCGAAATCATATAGACTCGGTCACAGCAGACAGAGGCACCTTTACAAACGATGTAGACATTAGGGAAACTTTTAAGGATTTCTTCCAGGCTATATACCAGGAAGACCTTAGCGTTACTTCTGAGAATATTGCAAGCTGGTTAGAAGAAATCCCTCTACCATCCTTGACGGTCGAGCAGAGCACACCTTTAGACAAAGAAATAACCAAGACTGAGGTAAGCAGGCCATACAGGGAGCTAAGGGAGGTAAGGCTGCAGGAACTGACGGCTTACCATCTGAAATCTACAAAAATCTGCAACTAGAGGTTATCTCCCGTTCTGGTGGCACTGTTTAATAAGATATTGATGGAAGGAGAGGCCCCTCCGGCCTCCTGGGACAACGGCTCTATAACACTCATCTTGAAGCCAGGAAAGCCCTCATCCGATTGTGGCTCATATCGGCCTATATCAATTTTAAACGCCGACTACAAGATTTTTGTGACTATATTGGCCAAAAGGCTTGGTCAGGTTGCCCCGGATATACTGCATCCCAATCAAAAATGTTTTGTAAAGGGGAGACATTTATATGAGCTCACGTATGATCTGATAGGCGCTATAGATGTGGTGACGAAGGAAGCACTGCCCCTCTCGGTTCTCATGTTGGACGCCACCAAGGCCTTCAACAGGGTGAACTGGCTGTACCTGTCGGAGGCCTTTTTGAAATTCAATGTGGGGGACAAGTTCTGTAGAGCAATAAAACTGCTCTATAGAAGCCCTTCGGCCTCAATTTTGATCAATGGGGGCTTATCCGAGCCATTTAGGGTTACGAGGGGTACGAGACAGGGTTGTCCCCTGTCTCCCCTATTATTTGATTTATATATAGAGCCATTCGCGCAGAAATTGAGAAAAAACACACTAATTAAACCCTTTGTTTTCTGCGATTGGGTTAAAAAAGTGGCCCTTTATGCGGACGATATTATGATCTTTACACCAGACATCAACACTGCGTTCCCAGCGGTTATAGATTTAGCCCTGGAATTTGGAAAGGTTTCAGGGTATGAGGTGAATGCCTCCAAAACCGAGTCAATGTCATATAATGTCAACTTAAATACCCACAGTGAAACATCAAGAGTTAACTTGCGGTATCTGGGGATTAATATAGACAAAAATATAAATTTGATACCCTCTTTAAATTTTACAAAGGTTGCTGCGCAGTGCAGAAAATTGTTGTGAGCTTGGGCACACCTACCTCTTACCATTTTGGGGAAGGTAAATCTAGTAAAAATGTCTATACTGCCAAAGGTTTCTTTTTTATTTAATTCAATTCCGTTGTTTTTTGACCCTAAATTAATTTCAAAGCTGCAGAGCGAGATTTCTTCTTTCATTTGGAAAAACAAAAATCCAAGAATTGCTTGGAAAAAGATAAGACGTCGAAGGGAGAAGGGCGGGTTGGCGGGTCCAGACCTACAGGCTTATGCCTGGGCATTTCAGCTATCGCATGCACGAATGCTTTTGAAAACACCAACTGAGACTGGCGTGGGCCTTATGTACTCCACCTTGCTGAGCTGCGAGGGAGTTGGGCAGGGCAATTTCTTGTTCAAATTCGGAGACCCTAAATTCTTTAAAAAAATAAAGCTGAAGGTACTACAGGGGTTCGCCAACACGTGGTACAGAGTGAGGCACTTGATCAAACTAGGATATCACTCAAGCAGAGCACCAATATGGGATCTACCGGCACCCCCAGCCTGGGCAGAAGATGCATTAGCCTTGCCACTCAAAGAGGCTGGAATTGAATCCTGGGGCGACCTGTTCTCCGATGGATCTCTACTTCCATGGAACTACTTGATCAACAAAGTCGGGCCGAGTCTCTCAAGATTTAAATACTTACAAATCTCAAGTTGGGTTCAGGCATATCGCACACAGGCCTCGCGGAACAGTAGCTTTCCCATAGGGGGAGGGAGTGATTTAGAGACATGCCTGGTGGACAAACCCCCTACAAAAAAGGAGATCTCACTTTGGTATAACATGATTCTAGAGGAAGCAGATGGTAAATTTTGTCTTCCAACGCAATTGTGGGCTGAGTCGATGCCAGGAAAAGATGTGGAAGAACTTTGGATAACTTCGTGCAGGGTGCTGTGGGATCTGGTTAAGCCTGCTTGGCTCTGAAGGAACCACTTATTTACAATGCACAGGGCTTACTATTCCCCACAGAGGCTGACAACATATTCCCTGACAGGTCCGGTCTCTTGCCCAAGATGTGGTCTGGAGGCGGCGTCTGACATCCATATGTTCTTTGAATGTCCGCAAATTACCCCCTTTTGGGATTCCATAAGTAATAAACTGTCCTCGATATTGGACTTTCAGATCTCCATCGACTTGGGCTTAGTCATCTTTGGCCTGAGTGGGAAGTCCCGCAGCGCTGCCTCTAACCTGGTGTTCTGTTCCATTTTGGCGGGTCGGAGGGAAATTTGCAGGCATTGGAAAGATGCATTGCCACACACCTTTTACGAATGGCATTCTTCAATCCTCCAGATTTCAAAACTCGATCTGGCAAGGGGAGGGAATCAGAGAAGGAGATCCTTTTGGAAACAGCTGGAGCGGTCACATTGAGCCTGGGGTTTTTTTTTCCCCCCAGGTCCAATGATTAATGCAGACATGGCTCACCTTCTGTTCCTGCTACAGAGGTAGCGGTGCTTTTGGGGCCCTGGTACCTCGGGCACTATTGTTCAACAAAACAGCCCGTATGCTAGAGTTTCATGGCTCGCCAGCTGTTACTGTTGGGATTTGATCACCATCCCTCCTACGCTATCCCTGCCAGCTGACGCTGTGACAGTACAGAGGCACAGCCTGATTTTCTGCTCTGCAGCAGTTTTTGTTTTGATAGATTGGAGCCATGTACGCAAATGAGGATATAAAAAAATAAATAAATAAATAAATGAGTGTAAGTATCTCTTTACATATTATCACATTGAATGTTAAACCAACTATTGATGTAATGAAGAAAAAAGTATATGCTGGACATTTTTAGGAAGGGCAAGTTCAGGGAAATCCAGGTCACAAAGTTTCGACACATTGACTTTTGTGTTCATTTTCATTGTTTATTTCTAATTGTGCTTTAGAAAATGTGTCTATTTTATTATTCTCCATTACTCATCTTTCAGTTAAATGGTGCTGTTTCGAAGTGTCCATTAATTGATTCTGGGAAGCACCAGACCTGGGACAGTGTATTGGAATGGTCCATTGTGTACAACATGTAGTACTGCCATGATTTTTTTCTATTGGTGTTATTGATGTGGGATTCCTAAAGTGAGGCAATTATCTAGCTCTAGCTGATGACATCAATCAATAATATTTTGCCCATTGAATTGTTTTTGTTATACCCCTCCTTCCAAGCTGGCAAGGTCTGAAATTGGCAATGTGAACATGGCACTTAGTATTTATGCTATGTATGGATTATTATGTTTGTGAGAATGTTAACAAATCTTTGCCAAATGTGATAAATTACTAGCTTCTCTTCATTGGTATTTGTATTTTGTTGTCATGTGAACTTGAGAGAAACAATAAATACTTGCACTTTAATTATGATTACACAATCATTTGCTTTTTGACATTGATAATGTATAATGGAAGGAAAGAAATAAACTAATTGAGTTGATCAATACAACACCAGCCTTTGGATTTGTGAGTTTTGATTATATTAAACAAAACCTAATGAACTAAAAGAGGATGAGAATGAAAAAACAAACCTAAAAATAAAGTCAGTCTTAGTGAATAAAACTATTCGTGAAGAGCCCAAATTGTTTGCAGTACAATGTCCAAAATACAACTGGCATCAGAAAGATAAATGTGTCCAGAAAATGGTCCACATTGTGAATGGTAGTCCCATACTGGAGACAATTAGGTTCGGTGTCTATTGCTGGTGGTGGTAGAGGTCTTGCCATCCTCTCCTGCAAGTAGTCTGAATGGATGTCCCCTTCTGATCAAACCGTTGCAAAAAGTGGGATATTTGCTAAAATTAAAATTCCTTGTTTTAATGATTTCCAGAAAGAGCCATTTATTGAGTGGTCATGACTATTTCTGTGGACTGATGCTGCTGGTTTCTTGAAACTGTGCACGGAAACACTGCTAACCAAGCCTCAGTGCATATTCTTTGACTTCTAAAACATGTTGAAAGTGACTTATGGCTTTTTTATACTTGCAGTTGCGGTCATACCATCGCCACACTGCAGGTCCTCCCGCAGTATTACCAATGTGGCGGTTGTCCTGCCGCAGAACCACTGTGTCTGAAGGGGATCCAGGATCCTTTGGTGGTGGAACAGCAATGAGGTGCAGGAACATAGTGGTGGTGCCGCTGCAGCATCGCCAACCATATTTCAACTTGCTGGTCCACAGCCCTTTTAATGGGGGCGAGCCCAGAATGAAAAGGGGGGCATAGAGGCAACATAGAGGCCCTACAGGGCCTTTGTGCTGCTCCTGGACCTGGGGATGCATGCAGGGGGACACATGTTGTGCCCCCCTGAAATTGGACTTCTTTTTCTACATGGTGTGGCATGCATGCCACACTGTTCAGGATGGTGTTGCAGGCACTTTCACGATGCTGGCTGCATGTTGGGCTCTCCTATGAGCCTAATAGCTCTCTGCTTTGAAACCACACCAGCACTTCCCGCCCACTATGGATTACAATCATAATCCGGGAGCAGGCGCTCCATGGCTTTGGCGGCCTCCTGCAGACAGCACGGTGGTGGGGCTGCAGGAGGACTGCCAAACTTGTAATAAGGCCCTCACTTCTTACTGCTATACTCAACTACCCATTAAGGACCTAATATCTGGTGCCCATAAAA
This sequence comes from Lissotriton vulgaris, assembly GCF_964263255.1. Classification (NCBI taxonomy): domain Eukaryota; kingdom Metazoa; phylum Chordata; class Amphibia; order Caudata; family Salamandridae; genus Lissotriton; species Lissotriton vulgaris. The sequence goes on from NC_141699.1 coordinate 442,521,690, forward strand.
CACCCATAGTATGGAAGGCTAAATGTCACCTATGAACTACAGCATTAGTGGGACATCAACTAGTGTGACCAGACAAACATGACTCCAGGCCTACATCCATAGCCTAACAGCTGAAATTTTAAACCAGCAGCCTAACTTGCCAAAGTAAACCTTTTTTGAAAGGAGATCACCTCCCTTTTAAATATTAATACATTTCCCCATAGAAGGTGTTTTAGCCCACGAGGCAGGATGCATGTTATTAGGAGTACCCAAATGGGGGAAAGGACGAACGTCGGTCTTTGATGAAAGTGTGACTATAAGACAGCATTCCCACGATGGTCCGAGATTCAGAGAAACACTTGTAAACTAAGAAAAGGTTCACCTATCCGGAAGAGTAGAAAGGTGCATTAAAAATTGTAAACGTTTTAAACGAAACCATGAATGCCAGAAGACCACAGTGAGGGTCAAGACCATAATTTCTAAGGGATCCACACCCTGAAGAAGGCCTCATTGACCAAAGGGGGCTAAAATGGGAGGCTGAAACATGTTGGTTTTTGCAGTGGGATATAGAAGCAGTTAACCCTCCTGCAAACCCCCAATCTTATTTTAACCCTGCCAAGGAGAATCAAGAATAAAGGTAATTACAAGGTATCTCTTTAGACAGTTTTTCTGCACTCAAGATCCCTTCCTTAGGGAACAGTCTTCCCTAGCAATCTATCTCTTTTCTTTCTTTTAACTTTCTCCCTCACCACTTTATACTTTAAAAAAGCAGCGCTCCGTGCAGTGTGTTGGTCTGCTCCTGGGCGTCTGCAGCGGCCCAATGATGAAGCATGCCACCTCATTGTGGGTGAGGGCAGTATTAGGAAAAGTTTTTGTTGTTTTCCCTCTCTCTTCATGTCTCTGGTTTTACTAGCAGTATAGACTTTTTAGATATAACAAGGGAGTAGGAACCGCTGGATTCCAAACCAGGTCTACACTCTTGTCCCGATTTTGATTGTCCTTCTCTCTTTAGTGAGTTTAAAATATGTTATTAAAAAAAGTAAGACATGTAAAAATTTAGAGTTAACCTGCCCTTACAGGGACAAGCACCCAAAAGCTATTCATACTGTAGGAAGCCTGGCTGGCCCATTGAGAAAACTTGGAAACAATGTTAAATATACATTATGCGATCTCTGGATTAGGGCGAGGTAGAAATTTGATTAAATCACAATTTGTAATATTAATTAAAAGTCAAACTTAATGGAGAAGTTGGAATTTTAATAAATAATAAGAGAAATCATTTTTAGAAAGATACATTTTTCATGCCTGAAGCTCCAAAAAAGCTAAGTTGCAGTTGCCCTACAGCATTAGCCAAGTGAGTGCTTAGCCCTAATGCGGTGTGAAAAATATTCCTAGACAATGGCTTAGGTGTAGTGAGGTGCTTCCTCTTCCCATGGCAGGAAGTTGGGGTGCACAGAGGATCTTAGTTTATTGCAAAGGTGCCTGGGTCTACCCTGTCACAAGCAAATGCTAGGTCATACCTGAAAAGGAACCAGTTTTTGTCCTCACTGTCAAGAAGGAACCCAACCCAGTGGGGAGAGCTGCTCTAAGAACTGACTTGATTTGACCAAGGAGGAGGGCATTGCTCATTACCCTGGCCACAGCACTGGGCGGGCAGATAGGCTGTGCACAAGGGGTGCAGTATTCCTCCATCTCAAATTTTGAGATTGAGGGCCAATGTGAGTTTGTTTGGGCTAGAGCACAGAGGAATTGCTGCAGAAATATCTAGGGGCACCCATGAGAACCTTTACCCTGTTGGCTAAGGAGAAACCAGGAGTCACCCCCAACCATTACCCAGAAGGGCTGAGCTTGCTCTCCCTTGTACCTACTACAAAGAGGTGGACTCCAGTGATCAGTTGGTTGGTCTCCTGTGTGGCTACTGGGCTTCCAAAAGCTTCAAGAGACCTGTTCCTTAGGTTCCTAGCTCACTAGAACCAACCAGACCTGACCTGCAATATGTTGGTGGCCTTTTCTGGAGTAATCTTGACACCCAATTGCTGTTAATGAGGTTCTGGGTAGCATGAACAGCACCAAGCACAGTTAACGACGGGTGCAACTTCTTTCTGCCGCACGAGGAGATATTCTACTCGAGAGGCAGCTTCCTCAATGCAAACAACAGATTTCTCAATTCAAGCAGCAGCAACCTACCCCTAATGCCCTCTCCTGAAAATGTGGAACTCACAAAACCTTTGGACTTCCAGACCTTCGGATGGTTGGGATAATCCACCCAAAATGTGACTTGTTAAACAGGTTTCTAACCCCTATCCTAGACACCAGGTTTTAGGATGAAATCAATCTTCTGATTGCAGCTGTGTTTGACCTTGACCAGCAATCACAAAACAATGGGGTAACCCAAAATTAACCTGAAGGACCTGGGTAACTTATGATAAAGACAAACAGTGGTTCGATCTGAAAAAGCAACAAGAGGCATAGGAGAACAGAATATATTAAACAATCTCCTACCACTATATGGAAAAGAAGAAACACAGTCTCATAGATTCAATCCACGGTTATGATGTTAGGGCAGCAGACAGGATTTGAACCACAATGCCTCCTCCCTTGTCAGTTGGCTTGATCACTATAGCCTTATTGAGTGTTAGAGTTTTTAAAGCCTCATGTTCAGTTTTGGCTACATTGTAATTCACATATTTGGTTTGGAGATGAGATTCATAATATCTCTCATCAGCACCTGCACAAAGGCCACAATTGTATGTGTCATCAGGTGGGTCGGAGGTGTAAATGTAGATGGTTACTTCTGTCCAGTATTAGACACAGTTGCCCGGAATGGAATCTTGTTGATATCATATTTAAGGCGTACTTTCCAGAAGAACTGGTGGAGTTCCATTTTTAAGTTAACAGAGTTGGGCACTGTAGTGGGAACAAAAGATAGTCTTTTGGAAAGAACCCTTTCCTCTGCCGATGTCAGTGTGTAATCTCAATGATTCACAAGGGCTGGTGGTTTGCTAATTCACCACCTATAATACTGTCTGTGAGTCTGTATTTCCCCATGGCCATCTTGATTGAAGCGCACTTGCTTCCTGACTCTGCCCCATGTTCGTTCTCTTGGTTGTCCCCTGGTCGTAACATCAACGCTCTTGCATTAAGCCTGGATTGTTTGGAAATAGTAACTTAACAACTGGACCACTTTTAGATGCAATATATGTTATCAGAAATTGTATACCGGACAGGTTCAATGTACAATATTATGATTTGTTAAATGGTCTAGAGGACCCCCACCTTTTTCTTTTCCTTTTTCAACTCCTTGTCTACATAAGCACCTTCTCTGAGCACTCATCTTTTTCACTTTATTCATTTGTGGATCAAAGGTTTTTCAATATATTATGTAAATAAGAATGTTGTTTGGGACTGACTTGTATGTGACTAAATTTTCAGAAATGCAAATATGTGTATGTGTCTTAATCTTATCGTTTTGAAATCCTGTCTGCTGTCCTAACCTCATAACTGTGGATTGAATCTACAAGACTGTTTCTCTTCTGTTCCATATAGTGGTAGGAGATCTTTTGATATACTCAGTTCTCCTATGCCTCTTGTTGCTTTTTCAGATCGGACCATGGTTTGTCTGTATCATACGTTGACCTTGACCAGCAGCACCTGCACTTTTCTCAGGATGGGACAATTTATGTAACCCATCCACCTCCTTATGCTAGGCTGTTCTGCTCGAGGACTACCTGAAAAACTGGAAAAGAACTGTTTGAAGTCAAAAAAGCATCCCCAACATGAGACAAAAGCTTACAGGAACACATGCACACCATGCTTTTGAAATGGTGGATGCTGTCAGACTAGAGAAAAGTGATTCTAATGGAGCTGATCCAGTGGTCCAAGGTAGAAACACAGCAGTGATCTATAAAATGAGGGTAATCCGTTTTGGTGCAGTGACTTTCTCTAGCATACTTGCTCCCCTGCACCAACATAAAAATCTTTGCTCATCCACCATGAAAACTCCTATGTTTTCCCACAGCAAACCTCGCTGCCGCCATGCACCTGGATGTAAGAACTTCACCATTGTGGGTTTTGTAGCTATCTGGATTTATCTGAGATTTTGTAAACATGTTTCAAAGTGTATCAAGACCTAGACTGATGCCCCCTAAAAGTTCCAGACAAGACATGTCTGATTTTCTTGTGGTGAGCCAAACTTTTCATTATTTCAGAACACTGAATCCAGTCAGAAGGGTTCCTTAAAACACCTACATATCCATTGAATTAGTAATTGTGCAGCTATAGCAGCGGGTGCTCAAAAGTATTTGGATATCAAAAACAACAAGAATGTAGTGCACCAAAATATATTCACCACAAACCACCTCTTTCAGGATATAGATCAATGAACATGACAGTACTCCAGGGGCTAATGAAAAAAAATGCTATTGGTCACTTTCAAGTTATAGGCCCTGAAATCAAATCCACATCCCTACTCATTAGCCTTGAGTCAAAGGAGGCTTGGCACTGGTGGACAGTGGCAAAGACTATTACTTTTAGCACAGTCTTGCATAATGTTTATAATCTTCACTTCTTGCAGCACAGCCTAATTTATTTGGTGCAACACTTGCAACGTGCTGCAAGGCATCTTGCAATGTTCAAGAGTTTTGCCCCATGCTGCACAGTTTTTAACAGTGTATTTCCCTTCTTCCCGAATAGACTCAATCATGGTAAGTCTCACCCCTTATAGCACATTCTCACCAACTGTTTAGAAGGCATATTTTTAGAGACTACCTAATATAATTTAACACAAGTCTTATGAATAGGTGGGCATGCTTGTTCATTTGGTGTGCATCCTACACATTGAAGTATAGCCTTACTCATTGGATGCATCTCTAACATCCTAAAGGAAATACATTTTCACTGGGTGCAAATGTCACACTCTTGAGCACCTTTACACTCAGTGGCTCTGAGTGTTCCAGATTGAAAGCTTTGTTAAATTATTTATTCTACCCACCCCTTCCAAGAAGATTCTCAATCACAATATAGGGGTTGGAATCTGTAAACTATATCAGGTGAAATGCAGAAGTGTAGCTAGAGGCTTTAGAAAATGAGAGGTCTAGTGACATGTCATTGTATAAAAAACCTCTATCACCTGTTTGTTGGAAACTATCATGATATGAGCACCATTTTAAGGCAGTGTTCTCAAAAGTATCTTGGGGCAGTGAGCCTGTAACACTTCTGAGATGAGACTGGCCTCCATAGAACACCATTGACATACTGGAAAATGTAATGACTGGCCTCTCTTGGCCAATGGCCTTTTTCGCAATATTTTATGAAAACTAAGTTTTAAAATGCACTATATCACCACAATTTTTATTTCTTTTCTTGGGAGAATGAGGGAAAACTCCTCTTTGAGGAAATCTGACTCTATTTGTGCAAGTTGTAACAGCTATTATCCCCAACGTTTTCAAAGACCACCATTGAACCCTGGGGGTAGTGCTAACCAGTACTTCACGAGTCAGTGGTTTCTGGTAGGCGCCACTGGCACCTATTTGTAGTGACCTACACTTACTTTTCTACATCAGATATTTAGAGAGTGCCAGAGAGGTAAAAGCACACAACTCGAAAGATAGAGGACGAGAAAAGGTGGCAAAACTATCTCAAAGGTAGAAAGCAGGAACCAGCAAGAGTGAGAAAAAGGAGCAGGAAATGTCTGGTAGTGGATTAAAGACTACCCGTGATGGTATTCAGCACGCCACCATTTAAGTACACCAGCAGTTGGCTTCTGAACAGTGCTTCGGACAACGGCGCTCTTTCTTTCAAACATTAAGCACTGGTGTTAAGCGTTACGTCACTTTCTGTTAGGTTTTATGTGTTTTAATATTTTTAAATGCTGCTAGGCATATGACAGCTTTACTGCTTTCCGCAGTGTTCACCTCAAGGTTTACCTCACAGAATATGGAAAGTTATTCCTCTTTTTGATCATGAAAACCTTTCCTGCGCCTACAATGTGCTGAACTAGGTCTGCTATTAGGCCTGCTATTGCTGCCCTCCCAAAGCCTGGTGTGCTGATACTAGGACTTGGCTGGTGCTAGGCCTCTTCTTCTTGGCCTCCCTTCCTAAAGTGCTGGGCATAGGACCTGGACAAAGCAAACACAAGGAGATGATGGACGGAGCGCTGAAACTTTTCAGACACTCACCCCCAGTCACATATCTGGGTTGAATCCATCATCATTCTTTAGCTCACTTCGCCACCCCAGTTCAGACATGGCTATATGCAAATCAGTCTGACCCTGTGCCTCATGGTAACAGTCCAGACCGAACTGCCAAGCCATGTCTTCCCTGGACCGGAAATAAGTATCTTGGGACCAGTTTCGGGGTAATGGCCCTCATCAGCCAGACTAGCTTGAATACTGTGGCAAAGTGAGCAAGGGACCCACATCTGGGCATACCCTGCCAACTTAGGGCAAACAAAGCAAACACAAGGAGATGATGGACGGAGCGCTGAAACTTTTCAGACACTCACCCCAAGACACAGATCTGGGTTGAATCCATCATCATTCTTTGGCTCACTTCGCCACCCCAGTTCAGAAACAGCTATATGCAAATCAGTTTTGCCTCTGCTGTTGCGGGCCAGGCTGCATGTTCTATCGCCCTAAACGGGGAAGTCCATCAAGGTATTGATTAGTCTACTCTGGCTTTAGGCTAGAAGGGCATTGTGTTGAACCTGATCCTTTTTGCAGAGTTATCCCTAAACGTTTGGACTTCTTCCTCCTATTTTTTTAACTTAATTTGTTGGCTTTAGTATTCTGGGAATTTTACCACAGCTAATCAATGCTGAAGTGCATGTGCTCTCTGTCTAAACTGTATTAATGATTGGTTTATCCATGATTAGCATATTTGATTTACTAATAAGTCCCTAGTAAAGTGCACAAGGTGTGCCAAGGGCTTGTAAATCAAATGCTGCTACTGGATATGCAGCACTGATTGTGCCATCCACATGAGTAGCCCTGCAAACATGTCTCAGACCTGCCACTGCAGGGTCTGTGAGTGTAGTATTACAGTGCTATTTCAACCTGGCAAGGGCATCCACTTGCCAGGCCCAAACTCATCTTTTACTGCATGTAATTCACCACTATGGTAGCTGCGAGGCAGCCACATGGGCAGGGTGTAGTATATTTAAAGGGTAGGACACATACTGGTGTGTTTTACATGTTCTTATAGTGAAATACTGCAAATTTTGTGTTTTACTAAAACACTAACTAACTACTAATTTTGTTTTTCACTATTTCATGGACTTTCTCTCCCCAAGCATGAGGAGTGCCTTGAAATATATGTTAAGTGTAATTTCACATTGGGAGCAGATAGAGATTTGGAGTTTGTGGTTTGGGGTCTATGAACTCAAAATTTAAAAATACATCTGTTGCTGAAGATGGTTTTTAAATTATGTGTTGGAAAATGCCACTTTTAGAAAGTGATGTGAATAATGGGTTGTACTGTGCACACCTTTTTTCTACTTCCTAATTATAGCTCACTTGTACTCTATAAGCTCAAAACAGGCGTGCTAGGAGGGAAGGAGTTAGCTACCCTCCACCGACATCAAAGACTGTGATACAAGTGACTGCCTGTCCCTTGACCCCTCCGGAATGGCACGTCATGGTTCGTTCTGAAGAATTTCAGATAATATTAATAGGAGGCCTTGGCGACAGGGTCAACTGGTTGTACCTGTCAGAGGCCTTGGCAAAGTTCAACTCTGGAGGCGGATTTCGTCGGGCAATTGGCCTCTTATATCAGAGCCCTAATGCCTGTGTTCTGGTCAACGGAGTTCCTTCCGATCCCTTTAACATCTCGAGGGGAACTCGGCAGGGCTGCCCACTCTCCCCACTCTTATTCGATCTATATGTCGAACCGTTTGCCCAATGTCTAAGGTACAATGTTGATATTAAGTCGTTCACGTACAGAGGGTGGGAGAGGAAGGTGGCCCTGTACGCGGATGATATCCTTATTCTCACATCTGAGGCTCATTTGGCCCTTCCTGCAATATTTAAGGCGGCATCTGAATTTGGGGAGGTACCGGGATACGAGATTAATGCCTCAAAGACTGAGATGATGATATGGAACATAGACCAGAACCTATTTAGTTCTAGTATTCGTCCTGGCTGTAGGATGAGGTATCTGGGCCTTACCATTGTAGGAAATATTGATCAGATTGCCACAACAAATTTTACTTCTGTTGCTAAGGATTGCCGTAAGCTACTACAATCGTGGGCTCATCTCCCTCTTTCATTTTTGGGAAAAGTCAACTTGGTTAAAATGTCTCTTTTGCCCAAAATATCCTTTTTATTTAATACTATCCCCTTATTTTTTTACCCTTTACCTAATAAAAAGTTACAGGGCGAAATCAGTACATTTATTTGGAATAAACATCTTCCAAGAATTTCTTGGAAAAAGCTTAGGAGGCGGAGAGAAAAGGGGGGGGCTTTTAGCTCCAGACCTCCAGGCGTATGCCTGGGCATTTCAGTTGTCTCATGCCAGGATGCTATTAAAAGAACCATCTGAGTATGGGGTGAGGATCCTGTACTCTACTTTGCTCAAGGGTGAGGGTGTCAGCCAGTAAGGCTTTCTTTTTGAATTTGGCGACCCCAAAAAATTAAACTAAAGATCTTACAGGGAATGTCAAAAGTATGGGCTCAGCTAACTAAGTCTATTAGAATTGGGTACTATAGTAGCAAGACACCTTTATGGGATCTTCCTGATAGCCCGGATTGGCTGGGGGACAGTCTCGCAGTCCCGATTAGGGATGCTGGAGTTGTGGTCTGGGGTGACTTATTTATTGATGGGGTACTGCTCTCTTGGGATTGTTTGAGTAATAAAATCGGCCCAAATTTGGCTAGGCTCAAATATCTGCAAATATCCAGTTTGTCCCGTTCATATAGCACCCAGCCCAATCGACGAAGCAAATTTCCTTTAGGAAGATATAGCTACTTAATAACTCTTCTAGTTGACAAACCTCCGCCAAGAAGGAGATTTCTTCTTGGTATAATTTGATTTTGGAGGAAATGGATGGTGCGTTTTCACTACCAGATGAGCTTTGGTCGCTACATGTGAACAACAGTAATTTACAAGATCTTTGGAGAACATCGTGTAGGACGCTGTGGGATGTGGTTAAACCGGCGTGGTTATGTAGTAACCACATTTTTACTATCCACAGAGCGTACTATTCTCCTCGTCGACTTTCAAAATTCACACCGAGGAATATGGTGCCATGTCCGAAATATGGGCAGGAGGCTGCCTCGGACGCCCATATGTTTTTCGAGTGCCCCCATTTGTCCTTATTTTGGGTAGCCATAAGTAAGACTCTTTCGTTATCTCTTGGCTCTAACATCGTTTTGGATCTATCTCTGGTAATATTTGGACTGTTAGAAGGGGTCTCCAATTCGGCGAGGAAGCTGTGCTTCTACTCCATTTTGCTTGCTAGAAGAGAGATCTGCAGAAAATGGAAAGATCCTTTCCCTCCTTCCATTAATGACTAGTACGCTCCAACACTGCAGGTCTCCAGGTTGGACTTGGCTAGATCTGGAAACCCTGATAAAAGAGCTTTCTGGCGTATGTTGAAATGGGTTCATTGAGTGACAGTTTTTTTTTTCCCCGGGTCCAATGATTATGCCTTCAACCCATTTCTGGGAATAGCTGTGCCCTTGTGATTAAACCAGTGGTATTCTGGCTGCAAGTTACACCCTCCTTAAGGTTTTTATCTTGGTGAGAATTGTTGATTTAAACACTAGTGCTGAGAGACGTGGCCCATACTTTAATTCGGTCTCTACAAGTTGTAAAAAAAAACTGAGGCAGCATCCTGCTTGTTAACCTACTCTCTTCACCATAAAAACCTAGGTGGCAAATGAGGACAAAAAAAAATAAAAAAAAGTAAAAAATATATATTAATATAAATTTGAGTTTCGGTAGTTGAATGCGCATAGAATATTTCTTGTAGATACAACAAGTGCACAGGCACCATTAGAGTGGTCACTCTAAAATGGTGGAACGTTTTCTATTACTGTAGTTGACGGAACTTAGTCCGTCATCGCTGTCAGTAGGAGGGCGCGTTCATTGACGCATACCGGGAAGCAGTGAAATGATGAGAACATGGACGGTATGAAGTCCACGGCGGTGTACTGTATACCACGGCGATACCGCGTCTATAAGATATTGAGGAGGTATGGATGGTCTCAGTTTTTGAAACCTTAGAAGGCGTTCACTTTCAAACCGAGCACAATAGATTGTATATAGAGGTTGTCTATCTGTTTGCAGAATCTGCAAATGGCAATCGCATTAAGCGGAAACCAAACAGCATTGTTAAACACCGTGCTTCTTTGAGGTATGGTTGGGTTATTAAAGAGGCTATTGTATTGTAGCAGATTTAATCGGACAAAGCCGGTGACAGCGGTTTCTATGTATGTTTGTTTCCAGAAACACTGCAAGTTTTTCACCAGTATACGTATATTGAACAGTAAACTCGGGAGATTTAAATCTAGAAGAATTAGAGGACTAGTGTTCTATAAAGGTACCTCGATGTTTTGTCAGGTTGTATATTTAAAGGTTGCGCGGTTTGTACACAATTGCTCATATTTAACATTCTGTGAATTGTAGGCGATTGATTTTCCAGTGGGAGTTTACACTCGAGGCAGTTCATTGTTTTACAATAGATCTCCGTTTACACAAAGGTATGATTTGAATTCTTGGGAACTAGTTTTGATCATTCACTAGAGGCTCTGTTGGTTCAATAGTACATTTGGTGACATGCACAATGGTAAGAGATTTTCAACCACATTTTACACTACAGTCACTTGTTCACTGTGGGTGTTGACCTTGTTTTGGTTTGAAGGTGGTCGTTTTTTGATAATGATTATCAATGAAGAATTGTTTCAGTTGATGCAGGTCCTAGAGTAACTGAGTGTATGCTGTCTATCCTCTATTTACCTGAGCATATAATAAATGTTGTGCAATTTCAAGGTATTTTCAGCGGTTATTCGCCCACTTTGGACTTTGACCAAAAAAAGTGATGTACATTGTTTTATTTTTCAGTTCCCCTGAAGAAGGGATTATATCCCGAAATGCATTGGGACCCATCACAGCGTTAAAGTCATTTATTTAATGCCATTGTACCATCAAGTTATGACATGTTTAAGTTCAATATCATAAGTTATATGTAAGAAATATGTGTGCATTATGGAAAAATAAATGCAACAAATGTTTAATGTTCACAGTTGACCTTTTGGAAAATATTTTTGGTTCAAATTTGATCTAATTGTATTGAGAAACATAAAAACTCTTTTGTTTAAAAAGAGCAAAACAAGAGGGTTTTGCAATCGCAGAGCAGGCAGGGTCTAGGGACAGGCAGTCACTTGTATCACAGACTTTTAAAAAGTGGGCATTTCATTTTCCTGCTTAGCCATTCTATGCCTCTGCCTCTCTGTAGATTCCACATCTGGGCTGGCTGATAGTTGGGCACTTGTACATTCACTCTAGACAGTCACACCAAGGGAGCTAAGATGTGGCTTGCATATCCTGATGGCCCATCACCAGGCTGATTGGCCTTCATGAGCTAGAGTGGTGAGAGGAGTTGTCACTGACACCTGAATAGGACTGTGCCTGTCTTCACACAAAGCAGTCTCCACCCACTATAGTGTGTCTGGAGCTAGGCAAGGTAAAGGCAGGGTCTTGTTCCCTACAAAGACTTTCCTTTGAAGTTTGCCTACTTCAGAGCCAGAAAGTGATATAAGTATTGGACCTCTGACACCCCAAAATCGGTTTACTTTTTGTGTCCCAAGGAGACTGCAACTACAGGGTGCTGCCCTACCAGGAGGGACTGCCACTCTGCCACTGTTCCACCGCTGGCCTGCTAGAAGCTGATTAATGTGTGACCAGAAGGAACTACCACTTTGTACTGTGCACCGCAGTGTTGGCCTGCTGCCTCTGCACTGAGGAAGGAAGAAGCCCTACCCAGTACATCCACTTGTACCTAAAGGAACTCCAAGGGGGTGTCAAGCTTGCCTCCTGTTAAAATGTCAAAACACACACAGCGAAAGAAGAGTCTAAGGGATATTTAAAGACCTGCCCAGAATAGTATCCCCTCAAATACTAATAATATCAACAAGAAAAACTGGGGTTCTATATAAGAGCTCACAGGAGCTCCAAACAGCTAGGAACCCCTACCGAAGTGAGTCAAAGCATGTAGTACTAATGAGTGCATCTAAACATGGGAACAACAGGAAACCTGATCAACAGAAACGCACTTGATTGTTGGTGAGACCCATACATCTATATTGGATTCCCATCAAAGTCTTGTCATGAGCGCCAAGAAACCGTTTTGGTGTACGTGCGCAGTATAAGCTTTTTAACATAACATAACATAACATAACATAACATGATCAAATGTTCTCACTTGGTCATCCAAAGTGGGATGGTCTGTCTCTTGATCATCAAGACCTTTCCATAGCCCACACGAAGTTGGGTCACGACCACAATGACTTCTAAACCATGAGCCTAAATTCTTGATGGGACCATGTGCAGTGCAAAACAAACAACAGGTGGTGACTTAAAATAGGGTAAAGAATCAAAAAGAAACTTTAATAGATATTGATCTTTCCCTAACTAAAAACAAGAACAGTGAAAAAAAAGGCAATTTTAACATATAACCGAAAAGGGCCGACATGTTTTAGCCGATAGGGAAAGAGATCCCACGGCTTTCTTCAGGGCCTCTGTTCTAAGTATTTGCTACTGCGTGATTACGTAATAAATCAAGAAAATGTGAAGTAAATCAATTTAAATAAAGGATATAAGTGAACAATCCATATTACTATTCCTCTGCATCAATTGGTGTGTCTCACATCTAAAAAGTAAACAATCCAAAATGATTACTGTTTCGAGCGAGAAAACTGTGTTCCTCGTGTACATGTTGCGCAAAATGACAATTATTATTACTCACCCAGATTGACCAGGGACTAGACCACACCTCTCGTGGACCAAGCTCAGGAAGTAGGAGGCCCCGCTCTGTGAAGGCAAGGAATGGGGTACTTAAAAAATAGGAAGATGACCGATTTTTAGTTTATTCTCCCCATCTAAAAGACATGTAATGTTGACCCTCTCCTGTCCGTGCATCACAGTCATAAACACCCATCTTATAAACTAGCAGTTAAGGCTCACCTAAACTCAAAATCACACTTTTTTACAGACTTATAACGAATATTAGAATTAAATATTCTCTCCTCTATATCATATGGACTTCAAATAAGAACCTTTCTATCCAAAAACAAGATGGAAGAAAAGAGGAAGGTGAAAAACTCAGCTAAAGTTGGAAGTAAAGGCACTGCTCTACGTTACAAAGGCTTAAGGAAAAACCCCTACCTATTAGTACAAAAATCCTTGCCAGTGAAACTTGAGCAAACAGCACTAACCTGTCCGTCGTTGCCTCTAGCTGTACCCAAGTCAGGGGGGAGGCAATGACCGGAACAGGCTGGGCGTTGATGTAGCAGAGTGCCTAATTGGGGCGGGGCGCGCTTGTTGATAACTTTAAAAGTTAACCATTTCTTTAATTTTTGAAAACAAGACACTGATAAATGCACACAGTATGGATACTGAATCGCTCTCAGTACGGACGCTAAATCACTCACTTATTAGGCAAAAAACTTGATTTTCAAAGAAGATGTTCAGCTCAAGTGGCTCACTCTGCACTCGCGTAGCCACGCGAGATCTCGGAGAACTACAGGGTGACGTCATCACCCGTGGACTTGTAGTTCCATCCTTGCAGAGTATGTTAATTGCAACAAGCGAATGCTTTATCAAATTCAAGAATAGCCGTTTGCGTCAAAGATACCCAGTACCTATGCGACTTGGAAAAACATCAATCTAAATATCCGGGCACATACTTAGAAAGGATCCTTTTAACTAATTGAGAAGGATAACCCGTCACTGTAAGGTATTAAGCCCATATAAATTCACTATATTTGTACTGCATAGCAAGAATTTAGGCTCATGGTTTAGAAGTGATTGTGGGCATGACCCAACTTCGTGTGGGCTATGGAAAGGTCTTGATGATCAAGAGACAGACCATCCTACTTTAGATGACCAAGTGAGAACATTTGATCATGACAAGACCTTGATGGAAATCCAATGTTTATGTATGGGTCTCACCAACAATCAAGGGCGTTTCTGTTGATCAGGTTTCCTGTTGTTCCCATGTTTAGATACACTCATTAGTACTATATGCTTTGACTCACTTCGGTAGAGGTTCTTAGCTGTTTGTAGCTCCTGTGAGCTCTTATATAGACCCCCAGTTTTTCTTGTTGGTATTATTAGTATTTGAGGGGATAATATTCTGGGCAGGTCTTTAAATATCCCTTAGACCCTTCTTTCGCTGTGTGTTTTTTGATTGTTTGAGCAGTTGCTGGCTGCAGGTTGTTTCTTAACTACACGTAACTAGGTAGTTTTCTCTAGTTACACCCTGTGAACTAGTTTGTTATCACCTGTTTTTGAAGACTGTTCAGGGTTGGCTCCCTAGTTTCAAAGTTCACTTACTCCTCTTTTGATCATGGCTGAAATCAGCGGTTTGGCCTACGATGATTCAGGTTTTCAATCTATACTGGATAGCATGCCAAGCATTCTGGAAGCTCTTCCAGCGCCCACTTCAGGTACGGTTGATGAATGGGCAAAGGTTTTGACACTCATTTGCGCACACTAGTGCATGGAATAACAATGGCAGAGTATATGCAGGCAAGCTGCGTACCTCCAGGTTTGATAGTGACTAACGCTCCCCGCTTGTTCTTGAATGACAAAGCATTCTTTAAAGATTAATCGCTTATCGCCTGGCGGTGTACCCGCGATTGACTTATCCTAATAATCAGCACAGCCAAAAGGGTAGCAGATTCGTTTTTAATTGAAATACAAGTTCTAGAGGCACAAATTAAGACCACCATCACGCCTACTCTTTTTAAGAAACAACATGAAGAAACAAATAAGAGTAACAAGGAATTTAAGGATTCGATTCTGCAGTTCAAAATCGATAAGTTTAAGAAAGACTTAGCGAAATTAAAGCATGATCGTGTATATCCCTACACCAGTGATTCATACAAGGCACCTGAGTACAGGAACAATGGCAAGAGGTATGGCTCCAACTACTCTGGGTCAAGTTCGGATACCAATAGTGACCCAGATACATCAAATCCCGCCCCACCCATGATAGTGTTCTGCCTACAGTGAGCCTGTAGTCACCATCCTCTGCTTGCCCAAGCTTCCCTCGCTCCAGGGCACCAGGTAAGAGAGCTTCTATGAGGGCCAAGCAGAGAGAATATGAGCCCCAGCCACAGACAAGCTCTGAGAGTTTTGAGTGGTTGCATATCAACCTCAACTTGGGGTTATGCCTTCAGTAGGTTCCCCATGGACAAAGATTTGCAGAGATTCCACTGTCCGTGACAGAGCCCCAGCCCTCCTACACCTGTGAGTGATTCCCCATTATCCCTTGTGTCTACATGTGTGAGGCTTGATTGCCAACCTGCTGTGTTCCTTAGGCCATGCCAAAGCCAAATCTACAACCGTGCACCGTGTGTGGTCCGCCGATGCCCAGAGAAGCAACATCCCACCTCAGTTACTGGTCCAGTGAGAGAGTACATGGCCTGCCCTCGCACTTGAGGACAGTTAGGTGGGATTACCTGGTCGCATTCTGGTTACCCTGAGGCCAAGCTCCCTCGCTCCCTGAGGTGAAGAAGACTGCGGTGAGGGACGGGACACATTACCGTAACTCCCTTAAGAGGAGTGCCTGAAATTTGTGTTCTGAACTAATTTCTTTAAAACACATTATCTGCTTTCTAAACATGCAAGTGCGGTTAGCTGAGATTACTGCAATACTTGCAGACAAAGTGATTTCCTTTAATTCAAGCACAAGCGGTTGCAACATGCTTCTTTTGTGCTCCTCACACTCATTTTGCAGATACCATAATCACTTCAATAGACGCGCACGAGCTGCAAGAGTCATTGTTATTCATGCTGTCCTGAGTGTTTAAAAATTGTGTAAAGTATTGGTTGAATTTTTGTTGTTTTGGTCCCATCTTTACTTAAAGATTGTCTATCATTATATACACCTGGTGTGGAGTCCGTTTTGTGGTGAGTTCACCTGCTCGAGATTTTACCATACTCACCTGGACCCATAAATCATACGCACTTTGAACAGGTAAACGTACGCTTAATCAGTGATTGAATTTTACTTATTTTTAGGGCCTATACCTTTAACTTACCAATCCTAGTCACCGGTACCTAGAGTCCTAAGGGATCAAGGGAGTTAGCCAGAAAAAGGTAGTAAATAACATTTGCACTCATAAAATAACCACATACTCGGGGAAAGTTTTAACACTTTATCTATGCAAATTCTTAAATGTCAGAGTCTATACCAATTTGATTAGAGCACATTAAATTAAAAAGAATATAATCAAGGCAAGATGATGTGAAAATACTATGAAACTTTCTTTAAGCATTGAAACATAGGAAGGATAAGAAGAGGAAAACAGCACAATGACATACCCACACAACTTTATATTTACCTAGAATGGTGTGAAGACCAACCCTGGCCTTGGGTTGAGAGAAAGAACAGGACCCCTGATAGCGCAGGTGCCAATAGGATAGAACAGGTGCAGACCTGAATCAGGATAAGTACAGACCAAATTGGATTAGGACAGGACCACCGCAGGTCAGGACCAGCACCCACAGCTAAAGTACAATGCCAGCGTCACACCCCTCTCTGCAGCTAACAGCCGGACCCCGATTGGGTTATCGAACCTTCTCCCACAGAACCCAGATTGGGTTATCGAACTCCTTCCAAGAACCCTGATTGGGTTATCGAATCTTCTGACAGAGTGCTCCGGCAGCACCTCTGCTCCCGAATCTTCTGACAGAGTGCTCCTCCAGAACCTCTGTTCTCGATCGCCTATTGAGTGCGTTGGGTCAGTGACAGGTAAGCTATTCGGACAAGTCGGACAATCTGACTAGCTAAGCCTAACTTAGTTATACCATTTTCCAGGGCAGTGTACCACCCCTCAATGTGGCAAATGTGTGTATTCCCTCAATTTGATTGGTCAAAGGACAAGGAGAGATCACCACACCATACCAGAATGAAGTAAATTCATTCAAATATTAAAATGTACGTTTCCTCCCATAATTTTATTTTCCCATGCACTTTTATTCCACCCGGCAGTGAATGTATCAATAAGAATTACAATGTAATATAATAATTTGTTCAGCTTCCTTCCAAAGGGTCAAAAGGTAAGATTCTCATGAGCATCTTCTGGCAAGTCAGGAGTTGGCATGAGTTCAATGCCATGGCTTGTGGACTCTTGAGAACGTAGAGCATACGCAGTCGCGGGACCCAAGATGAAGCAACATTGTACTTGATTGGTCCAAACACGAGCTAATATCAAAGTCAAAGAAGAACAGTTTTAGAACAAAGAATAAATGAATGCACTGTATACCACTTATCTCTACTCTATTCCCATTATTTTATTTTTACTACAGCTTTAGGGATTAGGCAGAACGAACAGCTTAGTAAAAGCAGTGCATGAGAACATAGAGCAGCCATCTTTAGTTCTAGTGCGCAGAAGCAAAGTTTTTTCACCAAAGCAGAAAGTACGTCATGTCACGTGAGTGTGACAGACTCATGCGCAGAAAAGTTCCCGCGTTGCGGCAGCCATTTTAATGCATTTGCGTTCCTGTTTAGTAAAAGCACATAGACAAGCTTCCCCTAGATACCTAAAATGTCATGTGGTGCATTTGTTAGCAGTCAAAACATGTTGGGTAATACATTACTTATTATTTTGAGAGGGTTGAGTCCAAGCAAGTCACTTTACGTGTGAAACCTTGCTCCATCATTACTGTGTGTGTGTGTGTGCACAAATACTTTACACATTGTCTCTGATAAACCTGACTGCTCTGTGCTAAGCTATCAGAGGGTGTGACAGGTCATCTTTGCAGTTTAACCTACTTCCCCTGACTACTGTGGTGGGTTCAGCCTGGCTTAAATGCATTTCTTACTCAACCAGAAGCTCCATCTATAACACAGGGTGTAAACAAATTCCACAAATACCTATAGCATGCTCCTGCATCAAATAATTCAAAGACCTTGGAATGATCTATATTGACACTCATGTACACTTCCTTAATCTGATCTTTCATTCGATTCTAGAGACCAGTTATTTGGAATGGTCAGCCCTACATCAATCTCTAAAGCATTCGGTGATTAATTCCTTAAAATTGTCTTTTCACAACTTTTGTACTCTCTATAGACAACAATAAAGCAGTGGCAATTTGTTCATCCAGGGCTATGATATAGACTGATATTTGAGTGTTGCTTGCAGATAACAAGAATTTCTGTTTTTTTAGTGGAAGGATGTCCATTTGAGGTATTTACAATAATTCTAGATTTTCCAAAATCAATTCCTTCCTTCCTGTATATTTAGCCTAGAATATGTCCTGTTAATGATTCCATTACAATTGTCAGGGGAAATAAATCTGATTATACATCAGCTACAGGACTGGAAGGATAATACTGAACCTTAGAATATAAATTAAATTGAATTTGTCTAGTTGACATGCAGATTCTTATAACAGCAATAGGTCATTGGCCAGCGGCGGTTCCTCCATTAGGATGGAGGAGCGCGCCCCCCTCCACTGCAAGTGCAGCAAACATGAAAAATAAAATAGTAATAAGAAACATTTGTAACCATTTAATTTTTTATGCTGGCAATGGCAGCTGAGTCTGAGGGCAGGATCAGCATCATTCAACAACAGTGTGGTGTGGACTTCAGTTTTAAGTGGGCTTGTCACTTTGTCTTGCGACAGCCAGCCCGACATGCGCACTTTAAACATTCCAACCCAAGCAGTCTTAGACAGGGAGGGGAGAATACACAGACCCCAGTGCTGGAAAAGCATCACATCAGGGCACTGCAGCCAATCCTGATGCCGGCTGATCACAGAAAGGAGAGGGGCTGGTGTTGGAATTTGCCCTTTTTGCACGGTTATCCCCAAACTTTTTGCTTCTTCCTCCTAATTTTTCCTGGCTTGTTGTTGTTGGTTTTGGGACTCTGTGCACTTTACCTATGCTGATCAGTGCTAAAGTGCATATGCTTCCTGTGTAAATTGTTATCATGATTGGTTCTCCCTGATTGGCATATTTGATTTACTGGTCAGTTCCTAGTAAAGTGCACTAAGTGTGCAGAGGTGGGTATATCAAATACTACTTGTGGGCTTGCAGCACTGATTGTGCCACCCACATGAGTAATTCTGAAATGGTAACTCAAACCTGTCACTGCAGTGTCTGTGTGCAGTTTTTAACGGCCATGTCATCTTGGCAAGTGCACTAACATGCCCGGCCCTAACCTTCCCTTTTCTGACATGTCAGTCACCCCTAAGGTAGGTCCAAGGTACCCATGTGGGCAGGGTGCGGTGTATGTGAAAGGTAGAACATGTACTGGTACTGGTTATCTAAAGTGTGCATCCCCCTTACCTTGATCAGAAGTGAGGGTCCCTATTTGGACAAAGGTACTTACCTCTGCCAACTAGAGACCCCCATTTCTAACAGCTGGTCTAAGTCATTATGTCAGAAAAGGGGGTAGGAAGTGAGTATGACAGCAGAGTGTGTGGGGTCCGTTTGCAGCAAGTACTTGATTTCATTATGTAGTCTCTGTACTTGTACATAGCATGCTCACCTTTACTTTGGAAGTCATCCGAAGCTTGCAGTGTTAATGATTTTAATATGAAAAAGGATGCTGCTGCATGATAAACCACAAAAAAGAACAATTGATGAATAGAATGCAGAACAATGTCATACATTCACCCCAGTACAGAGATCTGGGCCTGCATTCATCGTTTTTTTGCTCACATGCCATTCCAGTTTGGACATAGACATATGCAAATCAGTCTTGACCCTGCCCCCAAAGGGAACATTCCAGCCCGAACTGCCAGGCCAGGTCCTCCCAGGACTGGAAACAAGAATCCTAGGACCAGTTTCATGGTTTCACCCCTCATCAGCCAGGATTGCTTGACTCCAGTAGCATGGAGAGCATGTCTGGGCATACCCATCCCACTCAGGGTGACAAATACAAACAGAAAAATTAATGGATAGCTTGTAGAACAATGTCATACATTCACCACAGTACAGAGATCTGGACTAGATCCATTGTTTTTTTCCATGCTAAGCATGATAAACCAGCTGAACATGAGCCAGAAGATGGCTGAGACAGGAGCTCTGGCTATCTACTAAAGGACATACGTTGACTGCATACTAGATTCAGGGATGGACTGACCGCCGTCGCTAAATGGATGACAGCAAACTGCCTCCAACTCAACGGTGGCAAAACCGAGGTGCTGATCTTGGGGAAAAACCCTAACAGCTGCAGTGACCTCTGGTGGCCCCACTCATTGGGCCCAGCCCCCCCCCCTAAAAACTCTGGCAAAAAACCTAGGAGTTTGGCTGGACTCTGCACTTAACTTCCAGTCCCACACTAAAAAAGTTGCCGCAACTTGTATTGGATTATTGAGAAGCCTCAACCCCATCTTAGGCTACTTTGATTCCAAAATGCGGCAACTTATCGTACAATCGACCATCTTGGCCAGACTGGACTACGCAAGTGTCCTGCTGTTAGGAGCTAACAAAACTGAAATCAAGAGATTCCAACGGATTCAGAATTCGGCTGCCAGGGCAATAGTAGGCCTGCCTAGAAGGTGCTCCGCGAGAGCTACCATTCACAGACTACAGACTACATTGGCTGCCCGTGGAAGCCCGCATCCAATTCAAGGCCCTCATCTTTGCCTTTAAAATTCTGAACACCGAGGGTCCAGAGCTCCTCCGCCCGCTGCTGACGCCCTACAATCCACAACGCAACCTCCGGTCCAAGGGGCAACATCTAGTCATGGTACCCCACAGGAAGTTCGGTCGCATCGGAGGACGCTCTTTCAAACTACTGGGGGCTAAGTTATGGAACTCCCTTCCCCTCCACATCCGTTGCATCGACAACCTACTAGCTTTCCGCAGAGCTATCAAAACTCACCTCTTTCCCCCCCTGTATGTCTCCCTCTTTTCCCTACTCAGCTGGTTGTGTTATGGTTCTAGCGCCGGGACACCCCGTTGCTGGGGCAGCTGTTGCGCTTTACAAAATGCTTAACATAACATAAAATACCTGAAAGCAGAACATGTAGGAGAGGTGAGGAAGTTCAACAATTAATTTGTGTATTTCTTTAGAACAGAGTTATGTCTGGCTCCGCTCTTCTGTGCCTTTGTCTGATGTGTGCGACTTGTCAGTGACTGTGCGTCAGAGCAGAGAAACATTTCAGGGTCTGGATTTCCGGAGGGACTCTATGTGTGAATGCAAGTTGCTGCAGTTGGGAGCTTCTACGGAGAACCATCAGGTTTACCTCATTCCATTTTGTTGTGAGTAGGTAAAATATTCATCTCACAGGTTCATGTAAGCTGACCGCCACAGTCACTGGGAGGAGGAAATGTATTCAAAAGCTAGACATGATAGCATTTGGTGGTAGGAAATGTGATGCTAGTGGGGACCCCCATCCTAGCATACCTAAAATAGAATGGAGACAGGTTCTTGGATGAAAGTTTTGGGGTTTATGGAGAGTTTCCTCAGTAATCACCTTTAGGTTTTGCATGTAGATCCTAAAGAGAAACGTCGGTGTAGTCATCATCGAGCTGCAGGGTAGTTTGGGTCCCTTTAAACTCAAAAGCCAGTAAATTACTGGAAAATGTGCAAACTTGTGGCACTATATGCGGAGCGAAGAGATGACAGTTACAGAAAGGTGACACCATGGGAAATTGAAAGCATGGCGCTACATCATTAAATTATATACAGCGCCACTAGAAATATGCAAATCTACGTCCGCTGTATTTTTTGCATAGTTATGGATTTGCTGCATGTGCCACATAATCCATCATCTGCTGCATAATCTGCAGATTGTAACAAACAACAATGTTGTCTCTAGCTCAAATGGATCAAAAGTTAGTAAAAATGCAGCAACATATATTGCTGTGCAGGGAAAGCACTTAGCAACGGTTGACTGTTCGCCTTTCACTTGCATATTGCTGTGTTTGGGTGTTAAACTAGAACTAATAAAGTGAAACCTATGTCCAGACATTGTTAACATGTAAAAAATTACAAAATTATGAACTGATGCTCCCACAAAATGTGCCTCATTATGACGCCTATTGGGTCTTTTCATGCCGCGTAATTTAGTAAACCCTGCCGGCTGCCGCAAAATGTAGTCCTCTCTGGCTAAATAATTTCAGTGGCCCAAATTATATACAGTGACTTTGGCACCAGATTTAACTACATAGAGGTGAGCCAGGTCCCAAATGGGGACTCATAGAAATACTTATCGTATCACCATCAAATATCAAACACGTTAGAATTCGCCTTTTTAAGATATCTACACGAGTCTCATAGAAATTACAAATTAACAGAGCCCAAATCATCGCTTGGTCAGGAATGTCCTATTACTTACCGGTAATCTTCATTACTCCGGGTCCCGTAGTCCTCGACACCTTCATGCTCAACAAGTGGAGATGACCATCTCCCGAAAGAAAAAAAAAACAAGAGGAATGCTGGGACACTAATACTGCCCCTCCCCCCGGGAGTACATAAGCAGTACTTACCCAGCAGACCTCCTGTACTAACAAGCCCAGACAGGAAGGCCGGCCGCCCGGGAGGGAGGGAGGGGCGCATGAAGGTGTCGAGGACTACGGGACCCGGAGTAATGAAGATTACCGGTAAGTAATAGGACATTACCCCCAGGTCCCTCCGTCCTCAACACATTCATACTCAACAAGTGGAGAATACCAAAGCAGAAACCCGGCCTTCCGCACGCACAAGCACACCCAGGAAGCCACAACAAAAGCAGCCACCCAAGGGAGCACCGAGAAGGAGGAAAGGAAGACCGCAGGAAACAACCGGCCCGCAACCCAGAACAGGACAGCAGGGACCAGGGCTGGAGAGAAAGAAAAACCCAGGGCTCCAAAAAAGGAGGCCGCCAACCCGAGCAACCGACAACCGGGACCCGGACCAGAACAACAAGACCAGCCAAAACAACCCATCGGAGAAGACCGCCCAGGCCAAAACCAGTAGGAAGGCACACAGGGCCAGGCAGACCCACCAGGAAGACGAGACAACCCGGAAGAAAGCCAAAGAAGAAAAGGCCAACAGAGCGCAGGCACAAGCACCCAGCTCAAAAAGGAAGGAGAAGCACAGGCCAGAAACACGGCCAAACTCCCAAAAAGAAAGGACGCAAGCTCAAGAGACCCAAGGAGGAAACCCAGCCGAGGAGGCCCAGGAAGCAACAAGCAACCAGGAGCCGAACAGGACCGAGAACCCGACCCAAAAGACAGGGACGGGGAAGAACCCCAGAACCCAGCCGAAAGCCCACCAAACAAGGAGAGGCCAACAAGACCGGAAACCAGCAACAAAGAAAAAACTCAACCAGGTCGGGAACAGAGAAAGCGACCACAAGCCCAGAGAACCCCAACCCCAAAGGGAAGGGACACAAGGCAGGAGGGGAGCACAGAGCAACAGGGAAACCCCAGCAGCCGCCCAACGAGGCACAGAGGGCAGCACAAAGAAGGCGCCCAAAAGACACAGGACCGCCAGGAACCCCACACCTAGGCCAGGCAATCAGCAAGGGCAGGAGCAGCGGGAAAAAGAAAGCCCAGGGAGCACAGCACCCAGACCACAACCACAAGGTCCCAACCCAGCAAAGCCGGAGAGGAGCCAAACAAACCGCAAAAAAAGAGGCCAACAAACCCCAACAGAACCGGGAAGCCAGGACCTGAGCCAAGCAACCCGACCACGCAGGAGGAACAGCAGGCCCAAGCAAACCCCAGAAGAAGAGCAGAGGACCAAGCAGCAGGAAACCACAGACAACCCGCAGCCAGAAGGGAGGGACACGCAGAAGCACGAGCACCACAGAACAGCACCCCAACCACAGACGGAGGGGCAACCAAACAGACCCACACCGGGAACAAAGCCCGGGAAAGCAAGGGAGGAAGGAGCGAGCCAGGGCCACAGAACCAGGAAGAACCCGGAAAAGGCCGGCAACAACCCCCAGAGCAGGCCAAAAAGGGTCAGCACAGCCCGAAAACCCAGAAGGCACAGCCCGAAGCCCCACACACAGCCAGCAAGAAGCCGGCAGAACCATAGCCACAGAACCCCACACAGGCCCACAACACCGGGAAACAAGCCCGGGAAGAGAACCAACAGCAGGAGAAGGCCCAGAAGGAACCACCCGGAAGCGGTCCCAACTCAGAACACCCCGCCAGGGCCCCAAGGGACACCATCAGGGAACCAGAGCCCAAAAAGGAGCACCACAAGCA
Organism: Lissotriton vulgaris; assembly: GCF_964263255.1. Classification (NCBI taxonomy): domain Eukaryota; kingdom Metazoa; phylum Chordata; class Amphibia; order Caudata; family Salamandridae; genus Lissotriton; species Lissotriton vulgaris. The sequence goes on from NC_141699.1 coordinate 442,546,051, forward strand.
GGAGCGGGCAGCAGCAGCATAAACCTCAGCCAGGCACCCACCAAGGGAACCAGACGAGACCAGAACAACCCAGGGAGCAAACACCCCTAACAGGAGACGGACCAGGAAGCCAACAGCCCCCAGCAGCCCCAGAATGCCAGACAGGGACCAACCCGGCCCGACCAAGCACAACACAGAGCAGCGGAGCACCGGGACAGCACACCAACCCGGAGAACAGGAGGCATGACAGGAACCAGCAGCAGCCCAGAGGCCCCAGCCAGGAACAAACCATGCAGGCACCCCGGCAGAAACAGGAGGGGCAGACAGCCAAAGCCCAGCCCAGGGGGAGCCAGCGCAGAAGCAGCCAGGCCCAGCACACAGAAAAGCCCCCGGACAACACCAGAAGCCCCAAGCGGGAGCAAGGGAAGCCCACACCAACAGGAAGACCCAGGCAGGCACCACAAACAGGCACCAAGCAGGGAACAGACGAGAACAGGAGCAGGCAGGGCCGAATCAGAACAGCCGCACTCAAGGCAGCACAAGCCACCCAAGCACAGGGAGAGGGGACAGACCACCCCAAGGAGCCCCCGGCAAGACACAGGCAAGCACCCATGAGCGGAACCAGGCACAGCCCAAGGGACGGGAGGAACAGGACAAGGAACCAGGAGCCCCCAAGGCGACTAACCGCACAGAAGCAAGGAAGCGAAGAACCAGGACACCCAAGCAGAGCAGAGGCACAACAGCCAGCCCGCAGCGGAGGCAAGGCCACAGAGGGAGAACAGCAGGGCAGGCCAACCAGAACCAGGGGAGCCCACAGGACCCCACCCCCGCATCGGCCCAAGGAGCAGGAACACCGACTCACCACCAGGCGGGGCAGGCAGCCCGAAGAAGAGGGGGAACAGAACGCACCCCCCACAGGCCATCGCCGAAGAAGAGAGCAAGGCGCAAGCAAGCACGCAGGAAAACCCCAACAAAACAGGGAACACCAGGAGCAAGCAAAGGCAGAGCCAGCGAAAAGGAACCCGTCACCACAGAGGCAACCTGAACCCACGCCAACCCGAGGCAAGCCACAAACAGAAAGGGCGAACGCCCACAGAGCCGCCAAGAGCACGGGCACATCCAGAAGAAGAGAACCAAAGGGAGCAGAACCTCGGAACGCCCACCATCCACAACAGCAAGATCCGGGGCGGGCTAGCGGCAAGGGCCGAGACCAGGAACAAGCCACACAGGAGGCAAGCCGCGTGGACTCCCGAGACAGCAGCAGGACACCCCAAAAAGCAAAAAGGGACGTAGCACAGCACCGAACACAAGTCCCCAACAAACCCCAGCACCCCCAGGAGGCATCGACCCAGGGACAAGACACACGCCACAAGGCACACCTGTCAACACCCCAGGACCGGCACCAGCAGGCGAACAGAGGACCCACCAACACCGGACAGCAGGACACCAGCGGCCAGACTCGAACCCACGGCCACGAGCGCCAGCGAAACCAGAGGCACAAGAAGGAGCACGGAGCTCAGCGCCTTGCAGCACCTAGAAGAAAAAAGTGGGGGTGAAAACAGCCAAAGCGGGGGCCAACAACACAACAAGGCCCCCACCGCAAACGTGAGAAAAACACATACACATGCAGCTGGCAAAGGCGGGGGCATAGAAGGAGACCAGAAGGCACAGCCACACCGAAGGACAAGCCCGCAGGAGTCCGGCGTCCAAGACCACTCGGCCCGTCAAGGACACAAAACCGAGGGAACAGGCACAAAGCCCTAGGAATCGCCAACCACTCCGACAGAAAGTGAAAAACACTAGTACATCACATCTGAAAAGCGGAGAAAAGAGTAGCCACTAGAGGGCAGGGAACAGGAACACAAGGAACGTCCCACACACAGCGCCCATATATCCACAGGGACCGAAGAAACACAGCCCCGGACACCAGGCACAAACCCCCCATCGAAACATTAGGAATGAATCAGAGGACACCAGAGGCGGCCCCCGAACCGGACATCAGAGGCCCCCACATGCCAACAACAGGAAACAATCCAGCGCTGCCAGTGGCGCGGCGAGGGAAACCCACACTCCAGAACACATCAGAGGCAGAGTGGGGGACCCCGCAGCCCCCCCCACCCACCGGGGTAGGCAGAGAAACGGCACGAGTAGAGCGACGCAAAATCGAGGCCAGACCCCTGCTGCCGTCAGCACCGGCCACCTGAAACAGAAAGAAAATGGGCAGCACACTCAGGCAGGCAGAAGAAAAAAGGGGATCCCAAAATCGGGACTCACCAGGAGTGGGGGCCAACTCCAGGAACAAGGCCCCCACAGCACCACCGAGCAGAAGTCCAGCAGGAGTCAGTGACCCAAACACAACCAGTCTTCACAGATCAGCAGCCCTCGTGGAACAGAAGCACGAGTGCAAACATCCTGCCCCTGGATACCCCGGCACAAATCCCAGCGCAGCCATGCACAGGACGACAGCAAGGGAGAAAAAAGAAGAAAACGTCCCCGAAATCGGGACTCACCCGGAGTGGGGGCCAACCCCAGGAACAAGGCCCCCACACCACCGTCGATCCAGGATCCACCAGGAGCACATCCAGCGAGGCAGGGTCCCCTGGCCAGGCACAGGAAGCCCAGCAACCGGGAACTCCAGCACCAGCCACAAAGGGCCGGTAGGTGCAAGCAGCACACAGCAAAGCCGGGAAATCCACAATTCCAACACCGGCCCCAAACAGAGACTGACTCCAAGCAAGCCCGGCAGGCCAGGAGGCAGACCAGGGAACCCCACGCCCACACAGCCAGGCAGCAGGGCGGGGGGAGAAGAGAAGCACCGCCACTCAAGCCCAACAGGAGCAGCACCAGCACACCAACAACTCTGTCGACAGACAGAAAAAAGAACAGGAGGTCTGCTGGGTAAGTACTGCTTATATACTCCCGGGGGGAGGGGCAGTATTAGTGTCCCAGCATTCCTCTTGGTTTTTTTTCTGTCGGGAGATGGTCATCTCCACTTGTTGAGAATGAAGGTGTCGAGGACGGAGGGACCTGGGGGTAAAAGGCTCATTCCATGCATTTAGCAACACGAGTGGATTCGACAACACTTGCCTTCTCCCACTGCCCGTCTCCTTGAGCTTTCAGAGAAAACTAAATAAATTCATGAAGAGTTTCTTTGTTCAACAGCAAAATTCCCTGTTGGGCACTCCACAGTGAAATGTGTAGTGCCATGAGAAGAGCCGGCCCAGGTGTGCATTAACTCCTTCGCCACATCCCGCTAATTATGCTGTGTAGGAATAACACGAATGCATTTATAACGAGACCGCTACAGTTCTATGTGTCACAATTCCTCAGAACGTTAAGTGATACAAAATTAGCTTGTTTTCTAAAACCGAAGACTGAGGAGCAAGGAACTGAGGAAAATACGTCATGCCAAGCATATTTGGCAGAGAAACTGCTGAAAAAGCACTAGCTCTTTCTAACATGCACTTTTGCCCCATTTCAATCTGCCCTTTGGCAATGGTTTGCTCCTGTCTGTGCTTCACGTGCATCCGTCGTGTTTTAGGAACATGCTCAAAGTCACACCGTGGGTGTACGCAGCACAGCAGAGACTTCCTAATTTATCTCAAAAGCGCTCTCACCTTCCTCTCACAGCCCACCAGGGAAGGTAATTACTGGCAAACTGGCACGCATGCCGCTGCACCTGCGCCTATCACCAACTTTCAGCGTCAGCCTCCTCGCTGTGGCGGAGACAGCTTCGATATTCTGAGACTGCAAGACACGCACTTTACAGGTTCTTTCGCTATAAAAACTAAAGCACGCTCCACTGAGTTCCAGGAATCTTGAATGACGTGAACATAGGCGTAGCTCCCATTGGCGCAGCAGATGCAGTAAGTAGCACCGAGGCATACTGAACACTCAATTCTATAGTATTTTGTGGTGTCTTAGCGTGGACACGCTCTAGTGTTTCTATAAATGTAATACAATCTACACCCACCCACCACAGACGTCATGGTGTCACATGACGCTGCCAATAAAAGAGGCTGAGCGCACGTGCTCAGGACCTTTCCTACCACTCTATCCTGGTGTCCGTGTCGTCCTTGCTGCACATACCATGTGGGCCCAGGGCCCACACTTTCATACATTACAATGGCGACGAGGTCGGTAGTGCAACCACGCGTGCTACTACCAAACACTGCGAAGAAGGGGGAGTGGTGCCTGCCTGAAGGGCACCCCCCTGCAGCAAGGCACAGCGAGCCGAGAAGCCGGTGCAGGTCGGAGCCCAGCAGCCACCAAGAGGCGACCAGCTAGCCGACTGAAGCCACCTGCGACGGCCGCCACCAACATGTGCCTCGAGGAATGAGCGGACCGCCCAGAGCCCACCTGAGACGGCCGCAAAGCAAGGACCCCACCAGAGTGGAGCACGGGCCGGGCGGAGTCCACCCGCCACGACCGCGACGCAGCATCTGGCCTGCCGGCCGAAGGTGAGCCCCTGGGGGGTGAAGAGCCAACAGTAACTGGGCAAATAATATAAGCAGGACCAGCGGAGCCTACCCGCGGTCTGCTCGAGTCATCCCCGAACCCCGCCGCGTGGGTAAAGGAAGCGGCGGGGCCCAGAGTAAGCCACGGCGCGTAGGGAAGGCGGCCGGACCCAGAACACAACTAAACCAACGAGGGGGAGGGAGCGGAGTAGCTAACCGCCTCCCGACCCCCCTCGCGACGTGGTCCAGGCCAGCGGAGCCCACCCGCGACCGGACGGCAGCACCTCCATCGTGGGAAGACACAGCAGCGCCAGCGGAGCCCACCCGCGACCTGCCGGCGGTGCCCCCAGTGAAGAAGAGACGAAGCGGCGCCAGCGGAGCCCACCCGCGGCCCGCTGGTAGCGCCCAGAGGAGGACGATGACTGCAGAAGCCAGCGGAGCCCACCCGCGGCCCGCAACAAGCATGGCAGGTCTCCGCCGCGCAGCGTGAGCAAAGAGGAGCTGCAGCGGCGGGAGACCGGCGAAAGTGAAGCCGGCCGTGCCAGAGAACCACTAACTGTTAAATAGGCAGAGCCGGCGGAGCCTACCCGCGGCCTGCCTTGAGCGCCCCTGCCCAGGGAGGAGTGACTGGAGCGACGTGCTCCCTCGCCGGAGTAAAGCAACTTCACCCCCGCCCGCGTGAGCACTGCCGAGGTGGCTGCGGACGGGGAGAGAGAGAGTGAGGAAGAAGCAAAGCCTGCAGGCAGCCAGCGCTGCAAAGCGAAGAGACCGTCTGCCAGCGCCGCCGTCAGGAAGGAGCCCCCCGCGTGTGCTCCGTGTGGGGCAGAGTGCCAGCAAGCGGTCAATACCGCCAAAAGTTTAAAATTAACCCACTGAGACACTAATCAAGTAGAACCACGGTGCACCCACAAAGACAGCAATAAAAGTCTGCCCAGCATCAATGCCTGCACAACACTAGAAAGGGAACTTAAGGGTGCTCCTCCAATGCCTGCCTGACACCAGCACAATTACAATTGGGAAAACAATTCTTACACACTTAAAGCAAGAGAAACCCACTCACCCATGTCAGCAGCAGCTTCAACCCGGGGCACTGAAGCAGTAGAGTGCACATCCCGGGAAAGACAAGACAGGCTATTCAAAAGATCCAGCAACACTGCCACCCAGTGGCCAAAAGTATTACTGCACCACCATCTTGCAGCACAGAAACAAGCACAGAACAACGCAACAGGAGTAAGCACCATCGAGAAGCAACAGTCGGAGTAGCGCCCCAAGGGAAAGCATCTCAACGCCGCAAACCAGTAAGCGCGCTCCGCGAAGAAGTCAAGTAAGAGAAAACACCAACACGCACCAGCAAGGAGTCGGCATATGCCACTTCCAGAGTGACGTGGGAAGAGGCACCAACGCCTCACCAAGCATCCAAGCAAGGACGAAACGTCTGGAGAAGACAGCTGCCAAGCACTGGAGGTAGGATCAGGGAATAAGACTGCCTAGATCGGAAGACGGAGAGAGCAGTGACTTCTAGTGGCCACGGGAGATCACCGCAGAATCAACTAACGCCCGCCAACGGTCCGAAGCAGCAAACTTCTGACGCCATCCAAAGCAGCAAGTACCCGACGGTCCAAAAGCAGCAAAGTACTGGACGTCAGCCAAGCAGCAAGACAAAGGACGCCAGCCAAAGCTGCAAGTACCGACGACACGCAACAAGTGTCCGAGAGCCTTGAAGAAAACGGGCGCAGATAACGCGCCACGTGGCAAGGCACTGCCCCCACGAGATGGAAGAAGGGCACAGGTAACGCCACAGTGCAGAAGAGTTACCGAAGAAGACCACTAAGCGTGGCACCCCCAGAAGCCGATCCACAGAAAGATCGCGTACCAAGTATGACCCGCGATGGGTTCTCTAACCAACATCAGAAAGTCCGAAAGGACGACCGAAGAATCCTGCCAAAAACATCAGCAGGAGCGGGCCGCCAATGGTCCAGGACGTTCGACCTAGTCTAGGTCTCTAAACACCATCCCACGAACGTCACCTACAAGAATCCAGTGAAGAGGGTTCGCGACGCCAACTCAGGAAGCTGAGGAAGAAGGAGGAAGTGTTCCAGTCGGGGACAAACCAGGATCACACATGCAGCGGGCGCGCCCTGCATGGAGGAGCCAGGTCAGGAGAGAAGATGCAAGATTGGACTGAGTGATGTCGCGAAACAGAAAGGAAGAAGAGGAGAGATCTGCGTGGCACGTCCGCCACTGCGAAAAGTAAGGAAGAAGAGGAGAGATCTGTGTGGCACGTCTGCCACTGCGAAAAGAAAGGAAGAAGAGGAGAGATCTGCGTGGCACGTCTGCCACTGCGAAAAGTAAGGAAGAAGAGGAGAGATCTGCGTGGCACGTCTGCCACTGCGAAAAGAAAGGAAGAAGAGGAGAGATCTGTGTGGCACGTCTGCCACTGCGAAAAGAAAGGAAGAAGAGGAGAGATCGGCGTGGCACGTCTGCCACTGCGAAAAGAAAGGAAGAAGAGGAGAGAGCTGAGTGGCACGTCTGCCGCCATCAACAGAAAGGATGAAAAGGAGAGACCTGCGTGGCACATGCCACAGTGAAAAGAAAGGAAGAAAAGGAAGACAGGTGGCAACCCTGCCACGGCTTGAGAGCAAGGAAGGATATCCACGTGGCCGTTGCCACAGTTAAGCAGGAAGGACATCCACGTGGCCGTTGCCACAGTTAAGAACAGCAGGAAGAAGGATATCCACGTGGCCGTTGCCACAGTTAAGCAGGAAGGACATCCACGTGGCCGTTGCCACAGTTAAGAACAGCAGGAAGAAGTATATCCCAGTGGCCGTTGCCACAGTTAACAATAGAAGGAAGTAATCCACGTGGCCGTTGCCACAGTTAAGTAAAGAAGGAATGAATCCACTTGGCTGTTACTACAGTTAAGAGTGAAGAAGAAGTCAGGCGCAGTGGGTCCCCACAGTGAGCCCAAGGCCAACCATCATTCCACGGCGAACCACAAGAACTCCAACCGCACCCGTCACCGAGGAGGTCAGCAACAGAAAGACTGTGAGTACAACGGGGTTCCCCAAGGCTTGCAGACTGTTTCCATCGGCACCACCACCAGGCCTAAGCGGACAGGTTCCCCTAAACAAACTGAACTCCATCTGTCCAACCCCAAGCAGCGGCGAAGTGAAAAGCTTGGCGGAACTGAACACTTCACTGCATCCTGAGATATGTTATTTCCTACAAATGTAAACTCTGAGGCTTAATCTTCCCATAGATTAAAAGGGGGAGTGATGTGGTGTCTTAGCGTGGACACGCTCTAGTGTTTCTATAAATGTAATACAATCTACACCCACCCACCACAGACGTCATGGTGTCACATGACGCTGCCAATAAAAGAGGCTGAGCGCACGTGCTCAGGACCTTTCCTACCACTCTATCCTGGTGTCCGTGTCGTCCTTGCTGCACATACCATGTGGGCCCAGGGCCCACACTTTCATACATTACATATTTTATAAATAAAACAGCACCAACTGGGAGCAGGGCCCATTTCCTTACGTACAACAGGGGCCCATCGACACAGTAGGCAACAGGGCCGTCCTAAATAAATCCTGCTCATCCTTGCCAATGCCCGTCCACTCGTGGAGGGGCGATCAATAGCCGGAAGAGATGGGTGGGCTGTAATAAATTCGTACGAGTTCTAGATAAAATAAAGATTTCCCGCGCAAACTCCCCCTCAGCAGATATGGATCTTGGAGGCTTTAGGTGAAATGTTGTCATTCCTTTCTGTTTATAAATCAAAGAGCGATCCATTTTAATTGTCTAAGAGGATTTGTGAAGAGCGAGGAGACCCTAAGCCTCTTTGTGCGTTGGCAGATTCTTACTTGGGATACTAAATAAAAAAGAGACGAAGGACCACCAGCGTGCGCCGCAATGCACCCCAACAGTCGTTCATCCAAGAGAAATTCGTATTTGCTGAGTTTGACGCTGGGTTTACAAGACGGTCCCTTGGGGAAAGATAGGCGCCATTTGTTCTTTTATAAAATGCAGAGAATTATTTTTAAAAAGGCTGTAATTCACCCAGGCAGTCGAGGCTGCCATGATTTGTTGCAGATGCACAACAATCTCAGAACAGCACGATGTTTTTGAATTCAATCAATCACTTGTAAAGCGCACTACTTGAGGGTCTCAAGGCGCTGGGGGAGGGGGGTGCTTCTACTGTTCGAAGAGCCAGGTCTTGAGGAGTCCTCTGAAGGCCAGCAGGTCTTGGGTCTGCCGTAGGTGGATTGGGAGGGTGTTCCAGGTCTTGGCTGCGAGGTGGGAGAAAGATCTGCTGCCGACAGTCGTTCTTTGGATGCGGGGGACTGCGGCGAGGGCGAGGCCGGCGGAGCAGAGCTGGAGGGTGGGGTTGTAGAAGCTGAGTCGTCTGTTGATGTACGCTGGTCCAGTGTTGTGGAGTGCTTTGTGGGCGTGGGTGAGGAGCTTGAAGGTTATCCTCTTGACGGGGAGACAGTGCAGGTCTCTCAGGTAGGGTGTGATGTGGCTGTGGCGGGGGATGTCGAGGATCAGACGTGCAGAGGTGTTCTGAATGTGTTGGTTATGGCGGTGTGAGGGTCTTTGGTGAGGGAGAGGATCAGCTGTGTGTCATCGGCGTAAGAGATGATGTTGAGGTTGTGCTGTCGTTTTGGCAAGGACAAAATACCTCGGCAACCGTTAAAGTTGGTAATCATACAACTTTAATTTTGATAGTAATAACATTATATATGTTGCATTGTGTACTGTACCTAGGGTGACCAACTGGCATGGGTGCAAATTCAGGACGGTGAGTGTAAAAATTCAGGACAATGGGTTGAAAATTCAAGACACAGGAGGTCAAAATTCAGGACAAAACTTTGGGGCAAAAGGTACGTTTTACAGGCACGTCAGAGGAGGTCACACAATAGTATAGAAGTAAGTAGATAGACAACGACTTAAGTACAAGTCAAATTAAGTTTATATTAGGTTAAGACAATCGTGCACTTCACATTTTTCAGTATGCCCGCAGCTTGCTACCTTAGACGATTCAAAACTATTGGCTTTGTCAATGGTTGTTAGTTGCTTAAAATAAAAAAAAGTAGCAACCATGGCTGTTGAATATAATATTGAAAATGCGTCAGTTCTAAAATGATGAGACAGTGAAAGAACTATAACCTGTTCTTTATATATACTGTTTTCTCATGTTGCAGCATGAGCGTTTTACCTTTCATCCATCTAACAGAATGTCCTGCTGTACACTGAGGCAGGAGGAGGCCACCACATGACTCATATTACTGACCTTAGAAGGATGATAGGCGGAGTTTGTTGGGATTTGGACTTGTGACCTTCAGATCATCTCAAGTGCCAGCAGTGATCATGGAACTCATTGAGCTATCTTGCATTCTCTAAGGATGAACAATTAGAGCTGGGGCAGGGCCCCCTCTGGCCCCCTCTGAAGATGCTAGTACCTGGCAGCTATCCTCCAGCATCTTGGTATGGTATCAATAAAGTTCGATGCTTTAAGTTAAAAGCACTCATTCTAAAATGTACAGTTCTACTTGTGAACTGAAGTCGACAATGACAATACTTGAGTGAGTTACAACCGCTCGATACTCAAAAAGGACACGTTTAGATTCAGAAGGATGAACCCATTCCAACACAGCTGTGCCAAAGGTATACAACTGTTACAACGAAACTTTTACCACGCAAACTATTACAACGCATTGCTCTGGGGGGCCCTATAGGATAGGGAATAGGTTAATTTACTATCCAATAACCTTCCCTACTATCCACGGGGACTGGAGTTGGAATAGTAAATTAAACTATTCACTATCCAGCGCCTAAAAGCATTATGCGTTGTAATGGTATGCGTGGTAAAAACCGCGTTGTAAAGGTAGGCGTTGTAAAAGTATGCGTTGTAACGTCTTACATCCGTGCCAAATGTCCATTAAGTGGGGAGTTTTCAACACCCTACGATGGGTCACCACACTATAATGGTACCATTCTGTACAGAATATGTACCAGTACATAGAATTAAGCAATTCTAACTTTCTGCGACAAAATACGTGTGTCCAGGCCAAGCTGACATTTCATCTGCTCATAGAACAAAACAGGTGAAAATTCGTCCATTGGAATAAACCCCGCACCAATTTGAATACATATATTTCCGAATTTTCGGGAAATCCTCAGTGGAGCCCAGAGTGCCTCATTGTCATTCTGTGTGTGGCAATTAGCCGGCAAACAGAATGACAATGGGCGGGGTGGGGCTGCTCTTGTGCTCGGGGAGTGCCAGGCGGCCCCATCAAGGGGCTAAGGCTTCTTGCAGGGAAGCAGTGCTGCTTCCTGTAATGGCTACAATTACGGACAAAAGGAGTCCGTAAAAGGGATCCTCACCAACAAAGGACCTAAGGTCCAAATTACGGACAGTCCGTTAAATTAACGGATGTTTGGTCACCCTAACTGTACCAGCGGGTTTGAGGAAGGAAGGAATAACAACAGGTACGTAATACTTATGTCCCACCAGATCTCCCAAATCTTCTTTGAAGTGTATTCAGTATTTGTGTGATGTATAGCATGAGTCCAGCTGATTAGGAACAGAATACAGCATTAGCTAAAAACACATTTAAATCGGTAGGCCTAGCATCCTTTGAATAGTAAGGTTCCATGCTTTATTTATGAAGGAATGAGTGCCATGCCCAGAAGACGACCCATCGAGTTCCAAGGCTGTGTTATCTTGGATTCCCTTCTGGCCTCTTTAATCCACTTACAGACACTCCTTTGCTTTTACCTCACTCTTACAGTTCCTGCATTCTTCTTTTGTGACAGTTTTTCTGTCTTTCTCTTCATCCCTCTATCCTGTTTGTGTGTTTTTCTTCTCTTCCTTTCTGTTAATACTGGATGAGGAAAAATAAGTGCCGGTCCCAAAAAGATGTGTCAGTGGGCCCCACCGTCAAACACTGGCTCAAATATAGCACTGGTCAGGTTGCACAGCCATTGCTGGTAGCAGCTCGAGCAGTTAAACATTCAGTGGTAGGCACCAGGGTTGGGGTAGGCCACTGAAATCTCAAGCCTGGCTTGAGTAATATGTCTGGCTGCGGTTCCGCTCAAGGTTATATGGGATTCTTGAGCCAAAGCTGAGCATTTTATCTCGTCCCCTCTACTTGTTCCTCCCTTTCCGAATGAGGCGTTTATGCTTCTACAGACAGGTATTTTAAACAAGCCCAATCTGTTTTGGAAACAAAATACAAACAAACCCCCCCCCCCCCCCATGGACGAGGATATACACCCCCTTCTCACCTTTATCCGCCTGCTAGTTTCTGTCCTCATGGGCAAGTAAACCAAGTGCGGGGTTGTAACGAGGGGGACCCGGTTTCGGGCCCTCCAGGCTTACCTGTTATTATCTCCCCTCTTTCCCAACAGCACACCGACTCCTGGAAGACAACGGACGCGGCATACATCCCCGTGATGTAGAACAAGGACCTCTGTTACTTTAATTGGGCGGAGCTGGACCCTGACCCCGCCCACCTGTCACTGGTAAAACCCAGCCCGAAAACTTCACAGGTGTGTGATTCACCCGGAGGCGGATAAGGAGAGTGGCGGCAAGAGGACGGATGAGAGTGGAGTTCGAGGAAGGAGGAGGCGAGCGAGGGAGAGTGGAGTTCAAGGAAGGAGGAGGCGAGCGAGGAAGAGCAGAGGAAGGAGGAGGCAAGCGAGAAAGAGCGGAGGACGGAGGAGGTGAGCGAGGAAGAGCGGAGAACGGAGGAGGCGAGCAAGGAAGAGCGGAGTTCGGAGGAAGCAGGAGGCAGAGACCGAGACTACAACGACAAGCCAGGAGGCCAACGGGAAGGCGCATCGCCCAGCCACACTTCCCGAGAAGTGTGGCTAGAGCAGGTACGATCACGCTTCACGGGTTGGGCGGGACATAGGTGGGTCAAACCACCCTGAAGAAGCACTCGGCACTCCGTGCACTTACCCCCCCCTCTCACCATACCGACACTTGTACCGGGGTACGTTATCCGCACGTGTGTGTCCTCACTCCTTTCCCCTAACAAACGCCTTTTCAATACCAGGTTAACACTGGTTTCTTTCTTTCCTGTCGGTATCCGGTACACCTGGAAAACGGCGGAAGAACGGCCTACAACTCCCAGAAGACTTCGGGAACGGCGGTTTGGAGCAACGAGAACCACGACGGAGGACACCGATATCCCCCTCCCATACTACCTAGTGCCGGTCCAGAAGAAGCGACTGTATAAAATAATAAAACCGGCTTTACCAAGAACACCGTTGTCCGTGAGTCTATTTGAATCCCTGAGCGAAAGCCCACAGGGGTACAGATTGCAACTGTGAATTTACTTCATCTTGTATCTCCAGAGCTCTGCAGGGCTTGGCTCACGATTGAGCCGTCAAGTGCAGAGGTTGCCTGCACTTCAGGTATGGCTTTAAGCTTCCTAAATTTTATTTTGTTAGGATGCTGACACAGTTTTTGATAAGTTCTTCTGAACGCCTGCTTGATGGGGAGATGCAGGTCAGTGAGACGCTTTCAGCAGGATTACAGGACACATGCTGGGCTTGTCTTCTAGCAACTCTTTGTGTTTCTATTGAATTGCTCCAGCTGAGGAGATGTGTGCATGCAGGTGCGTCTCAGCCTCAGAAAGATATTCTCTCTTGTGTGGGTCACCGGCATTGATCCTCCATTGCATGAGCCTTGAGAATTTCCAGCCTTTGTGGGCCTTCTTCTGAAATGGTTATAGGAAGAGATGGATTGTAAATTAGAGTCCATCCTTCCTTTCTTCCTTTTTTTTTTAAAAAAAAGAGCAGATGTGGCTTCTTTTCATTGGTAAACTCTTAGTGACCTTTACTTTCATTAGCAGATTGTGAGTGGGTTTCTTGGTATTTTAGAAACCTGGCCTGCTTGCCCAGTATTTTTATATTCATGGAGGAGAAACTCATGTCCAAGACGAAGGAATCTCTTAGTTCCAGGATCTCTTCCAGGTATTAAGTCAATAATGGCCTAAGTTGATGGTCATAATCCACCTCTGTGATTGTATGAAGTCTGTTTTAACCATTCCATCAAATTTTTACTTGTTATATTGTTCCCAATAGAATGTGTAGGAATGCATATTAGGACAACAGTACTTCAAAATGCATGGATTGAGTCCATTTACATCATCAAAGAATGTTGGCCCAACTCCTAGCTAGATCACAGTGCCTCACCCCTCCCACTAACCCTTATGGGGTAGAAGTTGGTTTTGGCAATCTCGAACATGACACTCCGATCCCCAAGGGTATTGTGGAAACAGATGTTACCCCTTTTGCTGTTTACTCATGCATGCCCTCTGTAAACATAAGAAATATACAAAGAAAGTTTTTAATACATTTATTGAAACAATCGTGATCTTGCATAGAGAGAATGCACTGCGATACCTAGGCAAATAAAGCAAAGCAAGGTAACAAGCATTATGAACATGTTGAAAAGAATGAACAGTCCGACCATGGTAGTTTGTTTTATATTTATAAATACCTCTACCTAGCTCTACCCCTACTCTGAGAGCATAGTGGGTGTACCCTCTGCGTGATCTCTTAGGTTAGCCTGAGACCCCATACCGAGATGAGTTGGTCTGGAGTTGGATTGGCAATCCCTCTCTATAGCATCAGGATGGATGATCAGCATTAACAGAGCTACATGTGGAACACAGCATTCGTTCCAGGACCATCGTGGCTTGAGTGCCCCCTATGACCTGTTAAGGGAGAGTGCGCTATTTATAAAATAAACAGCTCTGATGTAATGATGTGTTTAAATGTTAGAAGCTGTCTTCGAGTGGACAACACAAACATTAGGGTATCCTGTTTTGTTCCTTAGCCTTGAACGTAGTGTAGTGATTAGGTCGCAGGAAAGGTTTTCTTAAAATAAGCAGTTTGTACAGCTTTTCTTAGAATAATTTTGTGTAATTAAAATAATGTAGCTAAAGTGAAGTCTGCTAAAATGTATGAAAAAGGAAGCTAAAAAGGCGAACCAAAATGGGTCCAAGAGAGCTTCACCACATCCTCCCCTTAACCATGGAAAGACTCATCTATTAAGTTATCTATTCTATAAATAATAATAACAATAGTTATGTTCACAAACCAAGTAAACTAAAACTATTTAAAACATGGCAATTAAAATATTTCTACAAAAAAGATTATAAAACAATTGATAAAATAAGGGCTGAATAAAAAATCCCAAGAGTCTCACAAAAGGTCTTCGATATTCTCAATGTTGAAGGAACCTAGAAGTGATTCAGCATCCACAGACGATATTTCTAAAATGGCCTCATTGATTAGTTTCAAAGAACAAACATGACCATCACCATCAACCAATGCTGAAGATTGTCTTCCTTCCGTGCACCAGCATTGAGAAAGCCCTGGTCCTTGAACCGAGGAGCTGAAGCATCGAGATTCAAGGAGAGATGACTCACAGAAAGCATCCTAAAGCATTCTCATGGGACAACTACGGAAATCGGTCCTCATTAGACTCACCAGCAGATTAATGTTCATCAATGGTACCAATTGCATTGCATGGTAGATGTCGAGTGCACACCGGAAAGAGCACCGCAGACAGAAGAACACAGGAAGCACGCAGGTATAGCACACAGCAACCAGTCAACATTTAGCTCCTGTAACAAAGATAATCTAAAAAACTGTCTCATTCCTTCACGACACAGCTGTACGGGTGGTAGAATCATCACCATTAGGCCACAAAATGGAACATCCATTGCGGAGCAACAAAAATAGGGCCAAAATACCACACATCAGGAATAACTTAAGTGGTATGCCTCCAAAACCACTAGAAAATATAGAATGTATGAAGGACAGAATCAGTCCAAAATAGTCTGAAACGTACTGACGAAGCCAGACTTAAATACTTTAAAAAAAGTGCACCAAATCAGCAGTGTTTGATGCATTAAATATGCGTTGCACAAGTTCACCGAAATAGCGAGGCAGTGTTGTGCAAAGTCAATACTGAATTTCAGAGGACGACCTTGCTACTTATAGGGTAAAGGTTTCACAGGCACATGTAAGTGCCATGTTCCACTGAAACATTAAGGCTTTTTGTCTGCTCAAGTTGTCAAAATTAACCATACCGGTTGGAATGTAAGGCCGCAAACCTACTCCCCAAACCATGTGTATTGGGGGGAATAGCACTGAATTTGAACATGTGACTATCTGACAGACCGAAACCACACATGGGATGCCTGCTCTCATCCCACAGCAACTTTGATTGCTCAAAATCAAATAACTTCCATTAAAAAATAATCTAATGACTGGAAAAATCGAAGTAACACCCCAGATTGGCCATCAATGCATTGCACGCCCGTGGAGTGTCACCTGTTTAGAAATGAGCGAGCGGCCAAGCAAAAATTCTCATTCGTTTCCTCTAATGAACAACTTTCATTCCCCTCTTACACAGCTGTAATAAAAAGGGCAATGACCACACTTGGTTGACAACACTTTCCCCTAAAGACTCATATCTACCTATTGGAAAAAGTTTTATGCAAGATGTAAACTGAAATGTTGAAATTGTTAATAAGATCACCCCATTTATTAACCCTATTGTGGATGATGTTTCAGCTACTGTGCAAAAATAACAGGTGATGGACAGAATGCAGAACAATGTCATACATTCACCCCAGTACAGGGATCTGGGCCTAAATCCATTGTTTTTCTGCTCACCATGCCTTTCCAGTTTGATCCCAGCCATATGCAAATGAGTCTTGACCCTGTGCCCCATGGGAACAGTCCAGCCTGAACTGCCAAGCCAGGTCCTCCCTGGACTGGAAACAAGCATCCAAGGACCGGTTTCGGGCTTTCATCCCTCATCAGCCTGGATAGCTTGATTCCAGTGGCATGGAGAGCACGGGACTCACGTCTGAGCATACCCGTCCCACTCGGGTTGACAAATGCAAAATAACAGGTGATGGACAGAATGCAGAACAATGTCATACATTCACCCCAGTACAGGGATCTGGGCCTAAATCCATCGTTTTTTTGCTCACCATGCCTTTCCAGGTTCGACCCAGCCATATGCAAATCAGCTACTGTGAACAGGCAACGGTTCTAATTTCATGATGGTTAGCATTGTGTTTGTAGCATCTTTCTTGGCCATCAATTGTTGCTGAAGTGTTAAAATGAAAGGCGAAATTAGCTATGTGGAGTTCAAGTAGCTCCGGGGCACCCAGCAAGATTAAAAAACCTGTAGTGTTCAGCTCAGCTGCATAATTGACCCAAGTTGACTGCACATAGTATAAAAAAGGCATGCAATTTTGTTTAAGTCAATAGGAGACGATACAATGTTATTGAATTTGTAAATACATGTTGACCACATATTAATGATATTATCAACAACAGCAGGTGCTTTTTTTAAATTAGTTGGATCAATTTGCCTTAAATGCACATCAGCTTTCAGGTGTGACACTTCCCATATTTCATTGGAGGTAGCATTATTACATCTTTTAGAATGCAGGGACTTAGGACCTAACGGAAAAACTTGCAAATCCATGTCCTCCTAAAGGAAAAATAGATGTTCTTTTACTGCGGACAAAGTGGAATGTTGCAACCATTGCTGGCAGAATTTCCCTACTGAATAGATGATAATGGCCCTTGAGTGTTAGGACCGGATGTAATGAGGGTTTGGTCTACTAGTTTTTAAACTTTGTTTAGAGATCAAAAACATGCATGACAACCATTTGTGTGCACTTGCTACAATAACAGCCTGTCAGGAACTCAAAGTGTTGAGCTGTATGTACCATTTTGTACCATACAATTGAGTTGTTCCTCAGTCTAATTTAATAAATGATGCCAAGTATCAAATAGGGCAATTGAAGGAATACTGAGCAGGTTAATTCCTTTAATTTTAGGAAGACCTAAGCATGTGGTCTGCAGCACTGTCTTACTTAAGAAAATCATTTGTTTTGAAATCATACAGGCTTTAAATAAGGTATTTGTGCCCTGCCAGTCTTTTGTTCCCCAAACTAATTTTGTATCAGTTGTGTCTTTCAAATAGTCATAGCCTTTTTGGGCCAATTGGGAAATAAATGAACCTTAATAAATTAATTTGATCTGTGTGAGCATATTTTTTTTTACTAGTGAAGGAGTAAGTTAAACAATAACAGGTTATGGGATCTAAAATAATATGCCCAGAAGAATATGCAAATTTGTCCATGTATGTTTTGGAGCTACCCATTGGGGGAGCTGGGCAATGTTCCCATCCTGTAAAAAAATATAAACTGTACATGGAGTACTAGCTCTGTCTAAATAATTATGTGCATTGTGAAGGTCACAAAACTTTTTTCAATAATTAGCGGAGTTTACGTACAAATCTTCACTTTCAAATACAGTATAATATTCAAGCTCTGAGAACCGTGAGTCAACTGTTTTTACATCCCAATCATCAGACACATTTCCCGAGTAATCATATCACCCATTGTGACCTTAACCCCTTCGACGCTGATGACGAGCTGGGCTCGTCATGGCGTAGCCTCCTCGCACGCTGATGACGAGCTCAGCTCCTCACGTAAAGTGCGATTTAGAAAAACTCAGCGCAGGAGCGGAATTCTGCTAGCGCGCATGGAGTTAAATATGTAAACAATATGCAGTGTCTCAGTAGGACCAACATATCATATGAGACCTTATCCCAAACAATTCAATCAAGCACTGGAAAAGCAGAAATGTTGACAAGGGACAGGCCTCTTCGCACTTTGTGTGAAGACGAATGAGGTCTCAGTACCTCTACTGCCAATTATGCACAGAACATTCTGGAAGATAATGTCCATTTATTAGCAAAAAGAAAACAATCACAAATCTAATCCAAAGAAGCAGAAAAAATTAATTGTGAGATGGCAATACAAATGTAATGCCATGGAGGATCAGATTAGTGCATTTTAACCAAAGTCACGTACACTATGTAGTGAAGTGTGAGACGAGTCAGAAGAGAAGTCATCAACATCGACAAAGTATTCCAGAAGAAGTCTGTTAAAAAACAGCAGATGTAGCAGACAGGAGACAGCTGGTAGATACCTCCAAAGGTGGCTCATCATAAACAAATGTGTTAGAAATAACAGAAGCAAGCTGTATAATAGTTAATTCTCCACACCCCCCAGACAGGAGGGGTAGCAAAACTGGAGTTGCTGTGAACTTATAGAGGATGTTCTTGTAGGGTAGCAAGAGGGGTAAGGGAACTATCCAGGAGTTCTTGTGGCCCATTGTGTAGTACTGACCACATAATGTGATATAACTTGTTTAATGAAGACAAGTCATTTGTCTTTACAACCAGCAAGAGTGGCAAAATCACGGTTCATGTACCTTGAATGCCAAGATATGGCTGAGGTGCACGGTATGATGCCCACATTAATTCTTTACTGCAAGTTTCTCTCAAACTAGATGTCCAACTTTTGGAACCCTGTCAGAAGTTGTTGGTTGCTCCTTCACTCCTTCAGTGGCGGAAATCACTGAAAAATTGTCTAGGCAGATTATTTAATGCTCTTTAATGCATGTATTGGTGTTTTTGTTCCTATTGCAGGCTTTGCAGAGTCATCTGTAAAGATGATATACACAAGCGTGAGTGTCCTGCATCAATTATATGAAATGCAACCCTAACTGGAGGGGGACATACCAAGATACATTAATGTTCTCTTTTGGGATAACTTGTCATTTGGCTACAATATTATCCTAGCTGAAAAGGACTGGGCACCTGAATTTGTAATGGATTACCCAAAGGGAGAAAGAGTAAGTTTGCCTGCTTTTTCCAACCTTGTCCCAAAGAGAGTGAAGTATTCATATGCCAATAAATGGGCTTTAGTGTTAGCTCCTGTGTTATACCGCAACCATGTGGGGTGGGATGATGGTTCCCCTTGTCGCATTATATCAGTGAGGTCAACCCCAGAACCTCAAAGACAATACCCTTTTAAACATGAGGCTAAAAACAAGTTAGAGATGGTTACATAACTTGAAAACCAATGTGTAATAGAAAGATGCACTTCCCCTGTGAATAATCTTTGTTTCCAGTAATGAAACCTGAAAATTCACATCTTCTAGTATTATATTACAGCTAACTGAACTCAGCTGCATTTACATTCGCTGTACAAATCGTGTATAGAGAGGCACTAATAAATAACATAGTGCGGAAGAAATACAAAACAACCCTAGACATCTCAACTGGATTTTTCGGCCAAAATATTCCACCTGAAAGCAGGTATTGACAGCATTTAGTATGCTTGGGTCTGAAAAGCAGTTCTGTTGTTTGCCTCAAGGGTATGAAAATAGCCCAGGGTTGTCTTCAGCCTGTGTTACAGAACTTTAGCAAGACTATGATGACTAGGCATTGCCCTATGTCAATGACACCTATCTGATGGATGATGACCTATCAACACACTTGGCAAAAGTAGATCGCATAATATTGGGATTTGCCGACATGGGATACAAATGTAATTGAATCAAAAATAGCCCATCTCAATGTCCAATTTTTAGGATATGAGCTGTCAAGTGAAGGCAAAAGCCTAGCTACCCCTTTCCTCCTTGAGAAGTGTGCACATTTACCACCACCAATCTCCTTGGAGAAATTCCAATCAATTTTTGCTTTCCTGAATTTTGTCAGAACTTACATTCTAGATTACGCAGAGTGGGTGAAACCTTTCTACGTCTTGATATGTCCCGACTTTTCATGCACACATTGGACAACTGAACACACACAACTGTTATGTTCAGTACAAACTGACATGCTACCTTCAACACACTTACATATATGTAAACACAGCAAACTTAGAGATCTGTATCATTGCGGGTGCATCAAGATATATTTACATACATTCAGTGAGTGAGACACTGTACTAATTGAATATACATTGCATTTATACACCAATGCTGATATTCTGAAAAGATTTGGATGGAGTACAGACTGCTGAGGTGAGAGAAAGATCCTTGGCTCAGGGGAAACACATTATTGTTGAGACTCTGCGTCCAGGCCTTGAGAATGTTTTGATGACCAGCACTACTAATGCCAATCTTTTACAGCTGTGATGGCTACAGTGAGCCAACTCTTTAACCACAACAGATGTAGAGTACAGATTTAACTCTACACCACAATCACAAGCATACCTGCCACATACAAATTAATTCCCTCTGCCTAATGAAGTCATGCATCTGGATTAGTATGAATGATTACATCATCTATACTGATGGTTCTGTATAGCCTGTTGTATGTACAAAACACCATTTCTCTGCAATGTGCATCACTGGTAAGTGTAGAATTGAGGATGGTGAATTCTAGCCTTCCAGGTCCTACACACAGTCACTGGGTGATTGCACAGCACAGCTGGCAGGACTCAGGGCTCTAATTCTGGTCATGCCAATTAAGTGCGAAAAACATTCAATTTTCTCAGATTCCTGAAGTTGGGGATCGAGTGATACTAAATTCAGATCACAGGATAGGATTGATTCTAGCAGCATAGGAGGGCCCAGCATATGGACAAGGGGTGGCAGCTACAATTTTATTATACCGCTATTGGTGGCCAGGTCTCTACAAACAGATGAAGGACTTTGTCCTCAAATGTAATATATGATGGCATATGAAAAGTTCCATCATGGCATGTCCACCACAGACGCCTTTATTGATCTCAGACTCAGCTCTAGCTCGTATTTATATGAACCACTGTGGACCCTCACAATTGGATTGGGCTTTCAAACACATCTTGGTTGCAGTAGATTCCTCTTCCCAATTACTATGGGTCTGGCCACAGCAATCGGCTGATGCCCGAACTGTTATAAAAGTTTTCAGGTCTTTATCCAGGCATACGCAGTAGCCACATTCCATTCGGTTCAGGGTCCGGAGTTCACCTCAAAGGGTCACAGAGACAACCATGGGAAAACAGGGCGTGACTGTGCGGTATTCTTCCCCCTATCATCCTGAGGGAAATGCGGTAGTGCAGAGGAAGAACAGGGACTTAAAGCAGGCTTTAGTGAGGGTCTTAGATTGAGGTTGCAGTTGAGTTAATCGCTAATACGGTGTCCTGAGAGCCCTAGACAATGGCTAGAAATCCCTGGGTGGTTGGACTCCCTATGATGTCCTGTTTGAGATAAAGTTGTCGGTAACCAACCTTGAAAGTCCCAGTACAGTAGTAGCGGAAACACCATTTGACATTAAGGAATGTTTAGAAGTTTTACAGGAACTGAACAACTTTCTAGAAGCTCAGAACAACATCCTGCAG
This sequence comes from Lissotriton vulgaris, assembly GCF_964263255.1. Lineage (NCBI taxonomy): Eukaryota > Metazoa > Chordata > Amphibia > Caudata > Salamandridae > Lissotriton > Lissotriton vulgaris. The sequence goes on from NC_141699.1 coordinate 442,567,721, forward strand.
AAACGTTATGCCACCAAATAAGTGAATGAATCACCAGCAACTCCTGGTTGGATCCCCAAGATTGTTGAACTTGTCCAGGAGTTGATAGTGGAGAAGAAAGAATTTTGGGCATCTTACAGAGCACCTATACCTGTCCTAGCCATTGAAGGCATGAGAACTACCGCCCCTTGTTGGTTACAAAATCAAGAGATTTGTGTAAAAAGAGCTCGTCAAACCGCAATATATGTCCAGTTCTACACAGTAGGCCAAGAGGCCTCCTTGGAAGTTACCAGCCTCCTGTCACTACCTTACGGGAACTCCTTATGGAAGCTTAAATCAATGATGAAGCCTATTCTCTCCTCCAGGGTATAGCTAAAACTGAAGTATTCCTCGCAAACATCATGCACAGAACACAGATTTTAGTTTGGCAAGCAGACACGCAAGGTGTCTACCACAACGTGCACCACAGGAGTCTACTGCCAGTTCTCAGAAGGATCCAGAGCTGCCAACAATAGATCGAACAGCCTCCGGCTATTTCATTGACCATGATGAATTCCTTTGGATTCAACTGACCCACTACCGCCCAGAATGCATGAATTCTACATTTGGCTGAAAAAGACATACTTTATCCCACCTTGGATATACATTTGGACTACAATATCATTACTTTTCCTCTTCATTTTCACTGGTTATGTGACAGTTTTTTTTAAAAATAATTTTTATTTAAGTAAGCAAAGCAATTTTCAGACATTATAATTGGCATGACGTGTATATAGATCACAATATTAAGCATATAAACATTTACATCATTCTCATAATCCCACATTTGGATATCACCCTTTCCTACTTCCTCCCTTAGCCCCACGTGTGTTGAACAGTCTACTTTGGCTGGTTTGTTTAAGTACTCTCATCCAAATCATAATCCCCAGGGGGCGGTGGCTCACATATATCTCCCCGATAGGAGTTCCATCTCCCCCATACCCTTTCCCACTTTTTCAGACATCCCCGATGCATAAAGACGGACTTTTCCGCCACCATTGCCAGGTCCATGTCCGTACACCACTGGGCAAGGGTAGGACCAATCCTAGACCCCATTGCTGTGCAATGTTTCGCTTTGCCACTGTAACCCCAAGAGTCACCCATCCCTGAGCCGTCGTACTCAAATCCGTTGGTTCCCACATATTGAGCAAGCAGTACCTCGGCTCTGGCAAAATAGTGACTCTCGTGACCTGGGAGAGTGTCCTCTTCACTGCCATCCAGTATCTCACTATTTTGGGGCAGCTCCAGATGGTATGGAAGAATGTCCCCAACTCCCCGCACCCTCTCAAGCAGTTCGGCATGTCTGTCCGCCCAATTTTATGAAGGAGTACCCTCGAGTAGTATGTGCGGTGGAGAATTTTAAGTTGGATAGGTCTTAGCCTTGACGGAATAGTCGGCTCTTTAGGGGAAGCTAGTGCCTACCTCCAGTCTGCCTCATGAATGTCTCCCACCTCTCTCTCCCATGCAGCCTTGGTAGTCCCTGTGGGGTCAGGTCTATTATTAATTATTTTTTTATGCGTCATTGAGATCGCCTTTTTTTGCAGATGGTCTGTCAGGAGTCTATCCTCTAATGGCGAGGATTCCTCCGGGGTCACACCTGGTGATAAAACTGATTGCAGTGCGTGTCTAATCTGCATATATAGGGGAACCTTTCAGTTTCAGCAAGGCCATAGGTGGTCTGCAGATGTGCAAATGGAACCACTTCCCCTTTCTGCCACAAGTCCCCAACTGTCGATATCCCTATGGTGTCCCAATTTCGGAACCCCTTGGAGTGACCCAGCTTCCCATAGTGGCGTTGCTAGGGTAATTACTCCCTCCCATCCCAGCGTGGGCTGAGCCACAAACCAGATGTGTATTGTGTGTAGTGTTGGACCGGTGATCGTTTGCTTTTATTTTCTGTTATATAGGGCATTCATGATCCCAGCCGGCTCAAGAAGATCCCTGTCAAGCCTGAACGCTGGCTCTCCTTGAGGGACGTGCAACCACTGGTTGATCAGGACAAGCTGGGAGGCCCAATAATATGCTCTGATGTCTGGAAGAGCGATTCCGCCATCATGCCAGCTCCTAGCTTTTTTTTTTTTAGCGATGCGGGCGCCTTCCCGTCCCAGAGCAAAGTCGTCATCTCCGCCTCAATTGCACCTAAGTACGTTGATGGGACCGGGAAGTGGGTGTTTTGAAACGGATATAAAAATCTCGGTAGCGCCACCATTTTAAAAAGCACAGCACAGCCAATGAGTGTCAGAGGCAATGTTCGCCAGCGCTTAACATTCTTTTTAAGTCGCATCAGCGGTTGGATCAAATTCATTTCAACAAATTGTGTCCGATCATGCGTGACAAAAATTCCTAAATATTTAAAGCCCTCTGTGACTACTTGCAAGGCACATCCCCTCGGTAATCGCGGCGGCGAGCCCAGCAAGACATACAATAGCGATTTGTCCCAAATTATTGTGTATCCGGACGCCCGACCATATGCAGCACATATATCTAGTAAACAATTAATGGACCACGCTGGGGAAGTGAGGTATAGCAAGATGTCATCGGCATATAACGAAATTCGGTCCTCCAAGCCGATCACCCACCGTATTCCTCGTATCGCAAAAAGGAAGGGCCACTCCACCAGGTCAAACGTCATACGCGCATCTAAGGAGAGTATGGCCATATCCTCACCCAAGGTCGACCTGTGCTCCATTACGCTAGTGTTGCGGTGTGGCATAAAGCCTGACTGGTCCGGGTAAATAATTTCCAACAGATGTGGTTCTAGCCTCGTGACCAAGGCTTTGGTGAGTATCTTCGCCTCTGTGTTTAGAAGAGATATCGGTCTATATGACATGCATTCCGCCGGCTTTCCAGGCTTATGTATAGCAACAATGGCAGTGAGGCGCTGGTTCCTGGGCAGAGCCCCAACTTCCAAGCTCTCTTTGTACATATCTAGGAGGGGTGGCACTAATTGTGCAGCCCCAAGTTTATAAAACTCCTCAGGATGAGGAGAACGACCTTGATAGGGACTGGACTGATGATGGTAGCGATGTTGGAGACTGGTGATTGAATGAGAATCACCACGTAGTCCGCCCACAGAATTAAAAGCTAATAACTTAAAAACTCAGGATGAATTAAAAAGGGCCTCCGCCGTATCTGGTTCATTATCTTGGGATAGCACGCTCTCTGCGCAAATCGGCCTGGGGGAGAGCGCTACATCTAAGGGCCAGAATATACCATTTAATCAGGATGAGCTACCACCAGGAGAGATAACACTAGCTGTTATCTACCAGACTATCATGGCGCACCGAGAGGAGTCCCGGCAAGAGAATGCTCTAACACAGGGGGGTTGTCGCAGAGTCCAAAATTCTATTCGCACCGTGGAAAAAACCTGCACGGACATAGCTACCAGAATCGGAGAGGCCGAGGAGAGGACCTCTAACCTGGAGGAAGCCCTAGCAACACAGAAGGCTGCAGCGGATATGATCGGCGCACAAAAAGATGATATCTTATGGAAGCCCACTGATTTAGAAAATAGGGCTAGGAGGAACAATCTTAGGATCTTGGGGGTCCCTGAGGGTCATGAAGGAGGGGATGTCAGGCAATTTGTCGTTGAGCTTTTTCCAGATGTAAAGCAATGGGACTGGAAGCTTAAGGTGCAATGAGCACACAGATTTCCTTTTAAGCAGAGACAGAAATCAGGATCATCAGGGGATAAACCCGAGCAATTTTGATATGCCTCAATAACTTCCTGGCGAGGGAGAAGATTTATGACCTAGCTAGACCTGATAGAAAAAGAGTTGGGAAAGATTGTGAATTTTTTGTCCGCCCCGATCTTTGCCCATTAATGGTTGAACGGAGGTGGCAGCTCCGTCAGCTGATATCTCCATTTCAGTTAAAGGGTGCCCAAGCCTTTTTACTCTTCCCCTCTAAATTGAAAATAATCTACCAGGGTCAGACCAGATTCTTTCTTTCTGAAATTCAGTCCAGGGAGTACTTGGGTACTATATAATTAAGACGGCTGTAGGTTTTGTTTTTTGCTTCTTTAAAAGCCTCCTCCATCTATTTTTAGTTATTATTCTTTGGGGGGTCCCAGGGGCCATGCTGTGGTGAGCCGATTGCAGGGGGGTCACCCCTTTATTGTTTTTTTCCGTTTTTTCTCTGTTTTTTGCAGTTGACTCTATTTTTCAGTTATAGCTATGAGGGGGTGAGGGGGTCCAGGTGAGAACGGCCCATTGGCTCATACCATCACAAGGCCCTAGGTCCTGTTGCCAGCTAAGGGGGCTGTAGGGGGTGGTTGGGTGTGGATAGGGGGTAGCTTAAGGGGAAGAGGAGGGTCATGGGGGTGGGTGGTTTAAGTTTCTCACAGTTTTGGATTTTTCTGATTGTCGTGGCTTGAAATTTGATCAAGGTTGCTCTGTACTAACAATTATGTTTAAAAAATTGGAAAATGCACAGTTAGGCTTCAAACCTTTTTTTGGTGTTAATGGGACAGGGTAAACTTACTTGAAGTTCATGGAACATTTGTGGACTCAATGATCCTAAAAAACTAACATTATTTTCTAAAATGTTTAATACTATGCAATTAGATGTATTATGTATGCCGGAAACTCACATACTTTGGGGGAGGCGTGACTGTCTAAAGCTACCGGGATACGACCAAATTACCTGTTCTATGATTAGGGGCGTTGTTGTCTTAATGAAGCCAGGAGTGGGCAACTGTTCCAAGGTCCACGAGGACAAGATGGGTAGATCATTGCTGAAATATTAAATGATAACAGATCATTAACAATTTGTACGATCTATCAACTTGCCGAGCAATTTCAATCTGGCAGGCGATCTTAAGTATACTGGTAGAAAACCCGGAGCGTTTAAGGCTCTACAAACCCTAGTGCAAGAGCATGGGTTAACGGACCTATGGCACCGGCAATACAAAGTTAACGATGGGTATACATATTATTCTGCCCCTCACAATAAAATGGTTCGATTGGATTGCTTTTTTAGCTCTGAACAAGTGGCTGAAACAGCCTCTATCTCTGCCCCTCCTAGAATCCTGTCGGATCATAATCCGTTGGTTGCGGAATGCCCCTGGATTTGTCCATCCAGAGCTCCAAGGACATGGACTTTCGAAAGGAAACTCTTGTTGGACGAGACATACCAGGTCCATATGAGAAAATGGTTAGTTGAATTTTTAGATGTCAACAGGGAAACAGCATCCAATCAAATGGTCTGGGATGCATTAAAGGCCGCAGTTCATGGTGAGACCAAGAGCTTTGCGCCTATCGCCAGAAGGCAGGACAGGAGTTGGTTAAGAGCCAAATCGAGGAGCTTAGGTTAGCTGAGTTAGAATTAACGTCTAAAATTAGGAATGGGTCTTATATAGAAGAGTGCAAGTAGAAGGTCGCCATATTAAAGTCCAAACTCTTGGAGTCTTTTGGTCAGGAATTGGCAAGCAAATATCTCCAATATCGCACAACAATGTTTGAATATGGAGAGAACTCTGGGAGGATATTGGCCAAGAGGCTCCAACAGAAAAATGTGCAGGTTCGCAATATTAAAATTCAGGACGAAGCCGGGGTAGTCTAGGACACCCAGGAGGGTGTGGCTGATGTGTTTCAGAAGTTTTATTCAGCACTCTATACCGAAGAAAACAGAGACACTCAGTGGGAGTCTGAGACTGAGGATTTCTTACTGGGATTGGATACCTCAAAGATTTCTCATGATCATAATGAATGTTTATCGGCCCCTATTTCATGGGAAGAGGTCGAACTAGCGGTAAAAGCCTTAGCCAATGGGAAGGCCTCTGGATATGATGCCCTCCCCCTGGAATTTTATAAGACCTTCCTTGGGTAGGTCCGTCTTGACTTATTAACTACTCTTAGGGCTGCACAGAAAAGTATTGTCCCCGATTCAAGGCGCCAAACAACAATCGTTGTGTTTAAAAAGAAGGGAAAGCCCGAGCTGAGTCCGTCATCCTATCGAACAATCTCTCTAATAAACAGCGACAGTAAAATATACTCTAGGATTATGGCATCTAGGTTGATAGAGGTGATTGTCCCATTGGTATCATTGCGCCCACATGGTTTCATTCCGGGCAGGGACACTGCGGTCCATGTCCGGCGTGTCATAGCCCTCTTGGACTGGGCCCAGGTCACAACCACTCCCCTCGGATTGATCCTGTTGGACGCCAAGAAGGCATTTGACAGGGTCTCCTGGGGGTTCTTGTGGGCCCTGCTCCGGTGGAAAGGTTTTGGTAGTGAGTTCATCCAAGAAATTCGGGCATTATACACCTCCTCAGTAGCAGTGCTTCGCATTTCTATTCAGGAGTTGGGATATTTTGATATCAGTAGAGGCACTAGGCAAGGGTGCCCTTGTTCACCCTTGCTTTTTTCTCTATCCATAGATCCGTTTTTGAGCAGAATAGAAGGACATGCAGGGATCTCGCCTTTTAGGATCAAGGGTATAGAGTATTATGTGTTGGCCTATGCTGACAACATTGTTGTCTTAACTTCAGACGTCCATTCCGCATTTCTGGCTCTTAAGGCTTGGGCGTCCGCAGAAATTTTTCCAGGGGGGGGCAACATTTTAACTTCGTCACTCGCCTTCCAGGGGGGAGCAAAATTGTAACTTCATCACTCGCCTTCAAGGCAAGTGAAAGGCAGACGGCCCATTGTCATTCTTTATGTGATGATCAGCAGCAGACAGAATGACAATGGGCCTGTCCAAAGTCTGCTCGAGGTCGGGGAGGGGCTGCTGCAGCCTCTACAGTTCACAGAGAAGTGCGAGAGGCCCCAAGTGAGAGAACATTTAAACTCCTGGGGCTTCTCGCAGGGGAACAGCCTGCTGTAATCATGAACATTAAGGATAAAAGGAATGGGACCGGCGATCCAGGGGGGGGCAAGCGCACCCCCTTGCCCTCCCCTGCGGACGCCCATGTCTTAAGGCATCTGCGGAACAATTCGAATCAGAATCAGGGTACAAGCTAAACGTGGCAAAAACTCAGGTAGTACAAACATCCAAGATGCCGTACTCCGATGCCCCAGTAGTTAGTGAAGCAATTTATCTGGGAGTAAAAATCACTGCTGCTGTGGAGAGCATTCCGGATTTGAACCTCCTACCAGTGGTCTAAGCTGTAAATATCAAGCTAGAATGGTTGGATCATTTACATCTATCTCTCTATGGCCGCTGCAGTGTTCTTAAAATGCTGCTCCTCCCAAAATGTTTGTACCTTTTCCTGACAATCCCTTTAGAGCTTTCGCAAAAAAGCCTGGAAAAGGCTAATAGAATCTGCTATAGGTTTCTCTGGGGGTATCGCCGGTCGCGAAGAGCGGCTAAGTGGATGTGCCTCCCACGTGATCGAGGTATTTGTGCTGTACCTAATTTGGTATTATATTATTGGTCTGTGATGGTTCAATCTTTTGGACCACCATGCTTAGGGGACAGCGTGGAGCTCCAGCCATGTAATAGACCTACTATTTTTGAGTTGGGTCTCGGCTCAAGCGCCAAGGGTATCCAGACGCAAGTTTTGGATGCGAGTGATTTTAAGAAGACCAGGTTTAAGGTGGCCATTGCTATGTTTTCAATATGGCAAAAGATTAGGCGGAAACTGCCTATTCCTAATTGAAACATCTATACGCCACCTAAATCCGCTAGACTCCTACCAGGTATCTTCCAGGACCAGATTATTTTTAGATGGCAGGCACTTGGTATTCATGTTATAGGGGACTTAGTGGGGGCTGGGCAAGTATTATCTTATTCGTCTTCGAAGGACAAGTTCCAGCTGAACACGCATGATTTAAAAAAATATTTACAGCTTAGAAGCTTTATCCTCAAACGTCTTAGGGTATCTCCCTCAATGCTAGACAAGCATTTGATTTTTGAGCTGGTTAAAAAAAAGGCCAGAATTGGGACGGTTTATCAATGCCAATTATCTAGCTTTCTGGACAACCTTGAGGTGCAAAATCTTAAATGGGAAGGTAAACTCGGTAAGACTGGGGAGGATGTGAGACCTGCATTGGAGCTAGCTTGTGTGTTTCTGGTCTCCGGAAGCCTTCAAACTCAAAGTTACATGGCAGTGTTCGATTTATACTACACGCCCGCAAAAATAGCAAAATGGGGCTGTAGAAAGGGCGATCATTGTGCAAGATGCGGGCTGATGCAGCAGACGCTATCCACATGTTTTATTCCTGCCCGAGTCTGCACAGTTTCTTGTCCGATGTTGAGCGATTTATTAATACTACGCTCAACATCCAGTTTTCATTGTCCACAGATATGGTGATAATGGGTGTTGAAGACTCAGCGGTGTCTAGGAACTCATGGCATATATTCACCTTTTTGTTTATAGCTATGTCTATGATTCGTCTCTTCATCACGTCGCAATGGCTAAGTCCTGAAGCAGTTTTTAACAGGAGGGAGAGTAAGGGAATTTACATATACATATGTGAGGTGGGAACTCCTGGTCCCCGGAACTAATAGTAATAACAATGAAGGAGTGCCCCCTGAATGAGAGGAAAAAAGCAATTTGCTTTCTCCTATTAGGTATGGCTAGGTAAGCACAAAGTGCCCCAAACCTGTTAACTGGACAGTAGTAGTCCTTTAAGAAGACCCCTCACTCACTTTGCCTTACTGCCAAACTACACTGTTAATTCTGTTGCATTTATCTTTTCTATTTTTCTTCTCTTTATGTTGCTGCTTATTGCCAATGAAATCTGATGTATGTATTTGTTTTGACTGCCACGACCACACTGTCTGATTTTTCTTTAAATAAAAAAAAAAAGAAGTCTTGGCCAGGCACAGATCCTTTGAAAAAGCTTAAGCAGAACTATGACACTGCAATGTACAATACATGATGCTAATCCTGGCAAAACTGAAAATCGAAGCAGAAAGGAAAATCGTGGTTCTTCAACACACCGGCTGTGTTTTGGGACTTGCTGGAGGGCTGGTGCCTTGTAGGTCATTGGAAAGAGCAGTGGTAGAAATCCTTACTGTGTGTAGTGGGCGCTAAGGCCTCAGGCACCAGAAGTTGGCTGCTTGTGGGGCAAAACCAGTTGGATAAGGAAAACAATGCACTAACACAACAACACGCAGATGGAGAGGAGTGGGACTCTATGTGAACTGAGTGAATCTGGCCAGAGGTAGGTACTCAATCAATCAATCAGGGTGGTTGAAGCACAACAACTCACCTGTGAGGATCTCAAGGTGCAGGGGGGTTCTGTTGAATGTAGGGGTCGTCCGAAGAGCCAGGTCAGGAGGTCCTTAGAGGACAGGGGAGGGTCAGCCGAAGAGCCAGGTCTTGAGGTCCTTCTTGAACTTGGACAGTGTGGGTGCTTATTGGAGGTGGAGAGGGAGGTCGTTCCAGGCCTTGACTGTTAGGTAAGAGAAGGACTTTCCTCCTGTTCTGGTCCTGTGGATATGAGGGACTAACAAGACTTCAGTTTTTATAACTGATCCCCTTATGCCCAATAAGCAGGAACTGTAGCTATCATTAGTTTTGCCAGAATACGTTTGTGAGTTAATGGTTTTGATAGGTGGGTGACAGATGCCTAAGACATTGGGGCAGCGGGTAGTTCCAAACCCGCAGCATGAGGCCATGGGTTGGGGTGAGGTGAGGAAGAAGGGGGCATGCTAAAACAGGGCATACTTAGGTGCAGGGGTGATGGACCTGATGTTGTGGGTAGGAGGGGAGGTGGTTTGCAAAACCACTATGACTCAAAACGATTGGCCTAGCTTCCTCTGTCTGCCCATTATGAAATAGAATGTTAACAGTCTGGGCCACAAGATCAAAAGGGGAACCGTACAGATATGTCTATACATATGATCGTTTACTAGAAACTCACCAAGTGGGGAATAAATAGGACTTCCTGGTGATGGGCAGGTGCAATGTGCTGGTGCACTCAGGATTTACCACAGGCTCAAGCAGCGAGATGATAGATCATAGGTCTCTTCTGCTGGTGGTGGAACAGAGGTGAACTGATTCAGAGGGCTGCTATATGGCCATTTTAGGGGACTGAAATAAAGTAAGGATACTGGTATTGACATGGGAGTTCCCCCTGAGCTTCAGTTGTGAGCCCTTAAGAGAATGGCGAGATGGATCTTGCAGGCACCAGATGCTCTGTTGATTGTTGGGGGGCTGAACATGACCATGCATCTATACATGGATAGAGTCATCAGAACCAACCAGCAGGGAGGGGCTGACAGTAGTCTGCAGGGCTCTGTAACTGCACTGTGATGTGGGACCTATGGAGAGGGGCACACCCCAGTGAGAGACAGTGCTCATACATGTCTAACTGACTGTAAATGATGACCCAGCTTGTTTTCTACTTAGTTTCCGTGAGTCATGGGGACAAATTGTGATGCAAGATTCCCACCAAGGGGAATTTCTGGCAATGCCCCACTGTGCACTAGATTACATACCACAACAACACTACACAGGGGAGAGTGGAGGTTAGATCCATGGGATACCAGGGACTGGGTCACTGTACAATACCTAAGGAAAGCAGCAGAGACCTACTTAGCTGAGAAAGTAGAATTAGTACCATCACAGGTGATGAGCAGGGAGGCTTACAAAGCGGTTATTAATGGGGAACTTATATCCAGAACAGCAGCAAACAAAGGGACAAACTCCAAACTGTACAAAAGTTGGAAACACAATTGACCCAATGGGAGAGTGAATATATATATAATGTCCAGCAGTGTACCTTGCACTCTGCATTTTGCTATTGAGGGAACACTATCAACAGATACTGAATGACAAAGCCAAGACACTCCATCACGCAAAGCAACACAAACTTTACAAGGTAGACAAAGGCAACAAGGCTAGCAACCTGCTAGCCTGACTGGCATGCCGAGAGGAAGGCCAGAGATGGGTTCATAAAATTGCAAGCCTGACAATGGAGGTGGTTGAGTCTGTGACCAATTTCTCACAAGCCTTTGTGTCGTACTTGGAGTGTCTACATCTTTGCAAAATGGGCTGTTCAGAGGCAGAGATTTGTTATTTTGGGAGAGACATCCTTACCCCTAGTTTAGATAGAGAGGACTGGGAGGAGTTGGACCACAATTTGGAAGGGATGGAGCCAAAAGAGACCATAAGTAAATTAAAATCAAGAAAGACACCGCAACTTAATGGGATCCAACTCAAATTATTTTAAAGGTTTTGCGTTACGCTCAGTGGGCCTCTCCTCCAAGTGTATGCAGATGCCCAGAGAGACAGCAGATTTCTGTGGGAAATTCAGACAGTCAAAATTGTCCTTGATCATATAACTAGGAAACTACTAGAGGAATGTGCCTCATATGCACCCATTTCACTGCTTAGAATGGAAACAAAAACATTGGGGAAATTGTTGGCCAACTGCCTACTACGAGCAATCAAAAAAATTGATGAAGCCAGACCAGTACAGTTTTATGCCATACAGATCCCCTTGACATAATCTTCGATGCTTATACGGGGACATGGCCAAAAATATTTGATACATGAAGCAATAGAGATCTTGTCCCTTTACCCTGAGAAGGCATTTGACTCTCATGAAAGGCCATGCTTGATGGCAGTTTTGCAGAAAATGGTTTTTTGCCCAGAATTTTAAGGGTTGATTCAACTCCTATATTACAAACACTCACTCGAGAGCAGGTAAATGTTACATTATCATTTGCCAAGTTAGTGTACCCAGCTTTCTCCCCTTCAATTTATGCTTGCAATGGAGCACCTGGAAGAATGAATTAGAAGGGAGGTCCTCCTTCAGGGTATTAGATAGAACCCAGGGTGGAATACGTCATCTCCCTATATGGGGAAGATGATTTTCTCTGCCTGGTGGACCCCATGCAGTGTATTCACTGAGTTGTAGAAATACTGCAGAATTTCGCATCTTATTCATGGGTATATATTAATTGACAAACATCATTAGCATACCCACTTTCTGCATGGGAGCCCCAAAGAGACTGGACATGCCCCTTCCAGGGGACCTGAGAGGGATTACAATTCTGGGGATCTTCATTGCTGAGACCCTAAAGACTTAATGCGTTGTAATCTAGCACAGATCCTTTCAGAGTACAAGTTAATGTGCTCCACTGGAAGTAATTGCCGCTGTTCATGATGTGACAGTGACATGCCCAAAATATTCATGCTGCCGAACTTCTTATATATAAATTGTAAATTGATACTTGTATAGCGCACTGCTAACCCGCAAGGGTCTCAAGGCGCTTGTACGAATACCGCTGTGGAACCCATCCTGGCTTTCCCTGTGAGACGTCCACTCCTGGGCACCCCCAAGGTGGAGGCCAGGCATCCTTAGCGTTGTGCGGGCCGTTGTGGAGATTAAGCAAGCTATTGCCCAGAGTTGCAGAGTGGGACTCCATGATTGGAATAGGCACCGAGGTGAGAATCATCAGGTCCGTGGAATTTCGAGGCCAAGACCTGCCGAGGCGGGGAATTGAACCCTCGTCCCAGGCTAGACCTCTGCATCAGGGTCTGCCACTCTAATCATTGAGCCACACTTCTCCACTATGATATAAAATGCTCCTCATGAAGTCCCAGACAGCTAGCAACAAGACAAGATCACTTCTCTCAAATGGGGCACCCAAGGATTGCCCTCTCTGCTCTCATAAGAGAACAATAAGATGGAGTAATTGCCCTGCCACACTTAAAATTATTCTACGGGCAGCACCGTTACAAGTGGTGAATAACTGGGGGTTAGTCAGATAACACGACCCAGCCATGATGGCCACCAGAAGAGCTATGTCCACCTGGGTGCATGGAAAGAGTTGTATAACCGGGGACAAATTAAAATTACTGTCCTGGGAAAAGGGCAAGCCGAGCAATGGGATAGGAAGATCACATCTCTTAGAATATGCATCTATGGGATTCAAGATTTTTGGCTTATTTAGGAACACTTACAGGGATCCATGTTTGAGATCTTATTGGTATATCCAAGCTGGGCAATACTATGGGCCATCAGAGCATTATACCATTTGACAAACTCCAAAGGTAATACAAACTAACAAAGTCCCAATACTATAACTATTTGTAGTTCCTTCAATCCATGACAAAATATGTGGTGCCATTGGAGGACCTACCATATGAGTCACTGCTAGAATATAGCATGCTGGAGACTCTCCTATATTGGCATGCAATATCCCAAATTTATAGTACATCACTAGACAGCCTCACACAAAAATTAGAACAAGACCTTGGCATCCTAGATGATACCGACTGGGGCGAGGCTTGTTGGTATCCAAGGGAGGTCTCAGTGCAGACTGGATTTCATCTGATTCAAATAAAAATACTCCACCAAGCCTACTACACCTGGAGCAAATCTTCAAGATGGGTTGGATCGACACAGAACATTATGTTTTACCTTAGGGGGTGTAACCATGGAGGCACATTGCTACATACATTGAGGAAATGCCAGAGTGGGGGATATTAGTACCCAGGTTGTATGCTTGGGAATCTGTGGACAAAAGAGACACAACCCGCTGTTTTGTAATTTTGCCCTTAGTGGCCAAAAGAGATATGATGAGACTGTGGGGAAGTGAGGATGTACCCTAGATGTCACAGTGGGCTCAAAATACAGACTGGAGTATTCTGCCCAATGAGGCAGTTTATATGGCAAGGGAATGCCCCAAAACATTAAAAAAGATTTGGGGACCACGGCTTGACATTAGGGAACAGTATTGAACACAATTTTGGGATGATCACTTATATTGGCCTGGTGTTCTGCCAAATTGAGTAGACCCCAACAGAGACAGAAGCCTGGCTGGTAATCTTGATTAGATGCATCCCCACCAATGACGGTCACTGAATTACACATTTGTTGCAACCTCCAGTCGCAACAAATGTGTAAGTCAGTGACCGTCATTGGTGGGGATGCATCTAATCAAGATTACCAGCCAGGCTTCTGTCTCTGTGCTATGTAACTGTCAGCATGATTGTTTGGGAAATTCAATAAAAAAGTGTTTAAAAAAATAGAAAGTCAGGAGAGTACCATGAACCAAGTCAATTTGTTGGTGCACTTGCTGTGGGAACATTTGAAAAACAGGTGAAACTGCTAACCAGTGCTAAGGTGTTTGTTCTTTCTCATTTATACATTGTGAAATTGGCTTGCACCCAATTGTCACATTTCATTTACTTATAAGTCCCTAGTAAAGTGGCACTACATGTCCCTCATGCCTGTAAATGAAATGGTACAAGAGGGCAAGCAGCACACATTGCGGCACCCACTTAAAAGGCCTAGAAAACATGTCTGAAGTCTGCCATTGCAACCTGTGTGCGCAGTTTTAAACTTGGCAAAATGAACCTTTTTATACACACAATAAATGCCTGAGGAGGTTTATTGGGCAGCAGGGGGCAACTCCCCTTGCATTAAATCTAGCAGCACAAAAAAGCCACCTTGGGTCAAAACAAGTAACAGTGGAGTGTGAGGTCATCCTTTTTATAGGAAGAATTCACTCACCCACCCGTGGGTGGCATGCTTTACCATTGAGAACCTCCTCGGACTGCAAACCTGGTCTGGCGTAATACAACCTCCTCACTGTGAGGGAGGAGCTCAGGTATGTTTTAATTGTGATCGAGGAGCAATGGTAAACAGACAAAATATCGACTACAATTTATCGAATGGACATAATATTGAGTACAAAATATAGGCTGGACAGAATATCGAATGGACAGAATATAGACATCAAAAATATTGTTTTGAAGGTAAGTAATGTAATATCGAATTTTAAAATATAGATAGTCAAAATATCGAAGTACATAATATAGGTTAATGAAAATATCAAACATTTAATAATATCGATTTTTTTTATAGTGTATTTTATGTGTTAAAAGTGTTTATTTATGTTATAATGTAATTTAATTAATGAATTTAATGTTATTTAAATTTTGCGTAATTTAATTCTGTAGCGGGTTGTGGGTTTATAGGGGAATAGGGTGGGAAGTAATTTAATTATAATTAATTAAATATGTAAATGTATTTATTGGTATTTGTTTATAATTAATTGTTAATTAGTTTTTATTTTGTAATTAATTAAATTTTAATTGCCAATTAATTTTATTTAATTGATTAATTGATAATTATTTTAATTTAACTAATTTAATTTCTGTATCGGGTTGTGGGTTTATAGGGGAATAGGGTGGGAAGTAATTTAATTATTATTAATTAAATATGTTAATTTATGTAGTATTATTTATTTATAATTAATTGTTAAATACTTGTTATTTGGTAATTAATTAAATTTTAATTGAGAATGAATTTCATTAAATTGTTTAATTGATAATTATGTTATTTTACTAATTTATTTTCTGTAGTGGGTTGTGGAATTATTGGGGAATAGGGTGGGAAGTAATTTAATTATAACTAACTACATATGTTAATTTATTTTGGTATTTATTAGATTTTAATTGTTAAATAACTTTTTAATTACTAATTACTTAATTGTTAATTTGTAATTAATTAGTATTAATAGATAACTAAGTATAATGATTAATTTAAATTAGTATTTGTAATTAATGTTATTATATTATATTAAATTGATAATTACTTTTAATATTTTTTTATAGATATTAATCTATATATATTACCTACTGGCGGTCGCCAGTAGGTATATATAGTTAGGATTTTTTTGAATAGGGATTTCTGAAAATTGTATGTTGAATAACTTTGGCGTTGATGGACGGAATTGGCTGAAATTTCCAGTAAAATGGCACATTTTGTTTCTGAGCGTCCCCTGAAAGTTTGGGGGGGTTTCGTCAAGCGGGGGCCGAGAAAAAAGGGGGGTCCCAAAACGTGTTTTTAACATTGAGTTTTCCATAGGGCGGTTGGACTCACTTTTAGCTCGAACGGTTGAATGGATTTCTATGAAACTTGGCAAAATTGTAGAGACTGTTTGCCCGATGTGCCTTTGCTAGGTCTCAAGATATGTGCTCCAGTGGATTTTGCGAAATTAACGTTAAAAAAAATATATATATGTGACAGCGTCCCGGTTAGCGCCCCCGTTCGCGTACCAGACGCGTAACGGAACTTCGCGAGGAGAAGCGGATTGGCTCTCCAGTGACTGTCAACATTCTAAACAGTTCGGAGCGGCCGCCATCTTGTCTCTCGGTAGGATCGAGAGACAAGAGGTGGAAATAAACGAAGGGTGAAATGAATGTAAGGGGGCAAGGTAGACCCCTCCTGACCCCCTAGGATTGATGTGGGGGCTATTAAAGGGCCCCACGGGGCAAAAAAAAAAATTCGATTTTTCGCGGTGGAAGCGCTACCCGGTACGCGAACCGGGTAGCTCACCGGTAGCGTACGGGAGTCCGCCATCTTGTGTTTCGGACGAATTTAGTCACAAGACGGAGGATAAACAATGTTGGGAATGGGTATAAGGGGGCACGGGAGACATATCCTTACCCCCTAGGTTTTCTGAGGGTGGCTGAGGAGGCCCATATATGTAAAAAAAAACAGCCTTTTTTTTCAAATTTTTGCACGGTTATCGCCCGGTCCGCGCACCGGGTAGCGTTCCGGAAAGCGTAACAAAGGGAAAGCCAAGCGAAACAGTAAAATAATATTGGTGGGCTATCCTGGAGGTGACGCACTTCAGGAACGCTATAAATGATTGGATGCCACCTCTGCATGTGGCGGTGCATAGTATAGTTTCCAAAACTATACTTTTTGTCTGTGCTTTGGGACAGAACTGCATCGCAATGAGGCATGTCACCAGCCGGGCATTGACCTTTTTTTGCCCTCGAGGGTAAGAAAAAAATTGCCATATAAAATGGTCTAAGCGGTGGGATTGCCGGGGCTCTTCACGCAAGAACTGCCTCGGCTCTACCTCCTCTTCCTCTTCTTCTTCCTCTTCCTCTGGGTTTGGAAGGAACTTTGCAGGTGGTCCTTCCTTCCTAGGTGGTTGTGGTGGTGGTGGGGGTCCACCAGCTGCAGCTACTACAGATGCCATGACTGAACAAGCAGAAACAGGTCTTCCTCTCACAAAGATGAAAGTCAGAGTGAGGAAAAAAGGTGGGGGCTTTCATCATTTGGGAAAAAAAATGTTCTAAACCAATGAAAAGTGTTATTTTCAGGTCACATGACCTGTTACGCTTACGTTACGCGTCCCACTCAGCGCCCGGAGCGCTTCCGGGGTGCTGCGCTTCGCGCCTCGGGTCGCGCGCCGGAGCACTTCCGAGTGCGCTAACGCGGCGCGTCATAAGACGCATTACGCGGCAACGCGATACGTCGCGCTTACATGACACGTCACGATGTTGCGGCAGTTGCGCTAACGGAACATTTCCCGGTGCGCGGATCGGGTCGCGGCACCAAATTGAGCTAACGGGAAGCTACCCGGTGCGCGGACCGGTAGCGAAAAAAAAAAAAAAAATGTATATACATAAAAAAATTATATTAAATACATTAAAAATATATTTTTCCTTTAAAAAAAGAATACATTTTACAGCTTTTGATATTTGCAATTAAAAAACCATTGAAATTCACTGAAAAAAACATAGGTTATAGACCATATATAGTTAGGAATTAGCATTTACAAAACCTTGAAAATTCACTGAAAAAACCATAGGTTATAGACCATATATAGTTAGGAATTAGCATTTACAAAACCTTATTTTACTCACACAAAACCATTGAAATTCGCATATATAGTTAGTTGCACTAACTATATATCGCGCACCCGCAATCCACTGCTGATGATGTCACATATTACATCATTCATGACATGGTCCCTGCCTGGGGGACTTCTGTCCAGAACCCCCGGATGCGTAAACAGCACTCGAAAAAACGAGGCTGCAGACACTTGCAATATAATTATTTCTAACGTTGAGCTACACTCCTGGAGGTACCTTCTTTGCTGAACGGAATACTAATAATCAGATTTAAGCGTTTTTAACGCTCCAAGTACGTACTATTTATAAAATTATCGCGCAGCACTTATGCCTCAGATATAACCACCATACAGAAGTCCCCCAGGTGGCTCATACTCTAAAGATAACTAATATGAGCGCGCCTAGGACACTGAGCTAACGCCTTATAGAAACCAACAAGCCTTTCTTCTGTGACACGCTTAGATCCTTCATATTATAGAATTTTGTACCAAGCCCTCATATTTTAACTATAGTGTATTAGTTAATTATCTGTTTGCTGTCTTCGGCCCTGAGGAAGGTGACATTCACCGAAATGTACGTCGGCCTACCATCTACTGTCCAGGATACGATCTGGTTAATTCCATCATAACTAGTAGAACCATACCATCTAGGTTCCTATGCGTACCACACTAAGTACACCTCTGAGCCAGCATTAGTGTTAGTCCAATGTCTTGTACCATTATGTCTATGTGTTCAGTTTGTTAGATCTGTATCTTTTATTCTCTAGAATTAGTATGACTGATGTATGAGTCTGTGTTGTATGTTCACTAGGATAAACTGCGATTAGAGGGCGCTTTTTTGGATGATAGAATGACCATTACTAAAATTTGTATGTAAAAATGTGTTTCTCATAATGATTTTGTAATGCACTTCTGCACAAATGCTTTTTTTAAATGTTGAAAAATGCTGAAAATGAAAAAATAGTCAAATAAATATCTCATGTTTGAATAATACTTTACAGTTTCTCGTTGGCATCTTTCTAAAAAACTGTTCGGATATATTCCATGTTAAAAGAAATATAGGTCCGCACAGAGGTACTGTCTCCTTTATGCAAAGTGGGCACCTAAATGCCCGCTGTCTCCTACTAGCTGTCGCTAACTGGTGTTAGCGACAGCTAGGTAATAGGGCGATACAATTATCACCGCTTTTGCTGGAAAAATTCCTGCTAAAGTGGCGATAATGCCCTTGGTAATATGCCCCGTGGTTATTAGTTGAGAGGAATATACCTACATCAAGGAAAAAATTACAATCCTTGTCAGGATGAACCACTAACGTCACTAAATAAACCTAAGCTCAACCCTCTGGTAGCTAAGGGTACAGAGCAGACAGACATGATGTAGATGCAAATTATTAAGTATTTACGCAGTACTAAAAGAGGAATAGAGTAAAAATGCAATTCAAGAAAAATTTCCAAACAAATAGAGTAAACCTTTATGCACTAAATTACACACAAAAAAAAATCCAAAAAGGTGAATCAGAGTTATTCATTTTTAATTTTGTAAGTAGAAGTAACACCAAGAAGCACAAATTGCCAATGAGTCAATGGTTGTGGTAGAATAGGACCTAGGTAGAATTGGACACTGACTGTAATGGAGTGTGGCTAGGGTATACCAACCAGTTTCATCCTGGTCAGAGACTTAAGGTCTTATTACAAGTTCGATGGTCGGACTGCCCGAGAACCGCATCACTACGTCACCGCCACGCCGGCAATCTATTACCCACATTATTACAAGTTGTTTAGTCTGAAACGCCGACAGTGGCAGTCGTCCAGGCAAAACGGTGGTGGTCTGCAAAAATGGCTGTGCATCCGACGCCACAGCAGGTCTGCAATCCAACTGATATATTATGGCTACACAGCTGTAATCACGGTTTCCCAGCAGCAGTGAACAAACAACAGTTAGTCAACGGTGGTCAACCGCTGTGGTATGTGTTAAACAAACACAATAGTGACCATTGGATGGATTTAAAAATAACACACCTTATGTGCATTGGCAAGTGGACATGCCTGCAAATCACACTATAAAACATACCCCATCTCTGACCAGCATCCTTTGCTTCACAACTGCAGCGGAGCAAGACAGGCATCCAGCGTTTTCTTCATTTTATGTTAAGTCCTCCCTTTTTTCATCTTTCCGTTTAGCACTGTCCACCACCTGTAATATTTTTTTGCACCTTTTCACCCCATCATTTGTTAATTTTTCAGTTGTATACTCACTCACATCTTTTTATTTTTGCACCATGCCTGATGAAAAAAAAAGGTACGTAAACAACTGATAGACGTAACGCTGAATACATTATACAATTACCTCTAGTCAAGCAATCACCATGCCACGCCAGTTTAAACCCAGCCATATGCAAATCAGTTTTGACCCTGCCCCTCATGGGAACAGTCCAGCCAAAACTGCTGAACCAGGTTCTCCCTAGACAGGAAACAAGCATCCTGGTACTAGTTTCATGGTATTACCCCCCTCATCAGCCAGGCTACCCTCAATCCAGTGGCACAGTGAGTAAGGGAAACCAGTCTCAGGATGCTTATTTCTGGTCCAGGGAGAAACTAGCCTGACAGTTCAGGTTGCACTATTCCCATGGGGAGCAGGGTCAAGACTGATTTGCATATGGCAGTGTAAAACATAGAATGGCATGGGGAGCAAAACAAACTATGGATTCAGGCCAAGATCTCTGTACTGGGTGGAATGTTTGACATTGTTCAACATTCTTCCCATCAATTTTTTTTCCATTTCACCGAGAGTGGGATGTGTTCAAGCCGCAATAGGAAAAATACACTTTCCGACCACCGAGAAGATGGTCACTTTGTAATTTGGGATGCGAGACTGCCGACCCCTTTCTGGCACGATGCCGGTCAGACACGCGTCCGACTGGCATTGAATGAGTCCCTTGATTCTTACTTAAACTTCCCACTTTATTCCTCTACAATTACATCAATCTGTACCCAATATATAACATAAAAACATATAATATTTACACAATTTACATAGTTAATTGACTAATATAAATTCATTACTAATTATTGATAAATTAATATTCAATCAATTTTTACTCAATCATCTTCCCACTCTATACACCTACAGACTTAACACACACCTAAGATATAACTTTAGAACATAATATTTACACCATTTACTTTATTAATTATAATTTAAATAATTCATATTAATTAGAAAATAGATTTTGAATTAATTACACTTATTTTACATCCCATCTTGTACCTCTGCAAACCTCACAATATGCTACAACACTATTAATTACTTTTAAAAATTAAATTAAAATTATAAATAACATTAACAATAATTATACAAAGCAATATATAACATATGCAATTAAAATATAAACTGAAAACATAAAGATCATTAAAACATGATATTTTTTACAACTATATTTTTGAAATGATATTAAAAACTCAATATTTATTACGCTCAATATTTCAAACCGGATATGTTGTCTGATTACCCTTCCATACATAAATATCTTTGAGAATCTGGTCCCTAACATTTTCACTCTGTCAAGACCTTACAGAGTTCATCAAGTTGAAAAATTTAAACTAGTTACAGATTTAGAGTTTAACATGTATTTACAATAATTCCAAACAAGGGATCTGAGGCAAAGTGAGATAAGGTGATTGGCCCGAGAAGTAATAAATTACCCATCTTCTTCTCATTCAAAACTCGCCTGAAAAACCACCTAATTCTCCAACACTTTAACACATCTTGAAACTGTATCATCAACTCCCAATATCCTGCAAATGTATACTACAACATCAAATTTCTAATATTCATAGTTGCAATGCTACCTGTTTTGTCAGTCCAAATCTGCATTTGCATACACTTATATATAAATGTAATAAATGAATGATAGAATGTAGCTCTTTCCTATTCTTTCAGCATGTAAAACACTTTAATATCTCTTGATATAATGTGTGCTCTAATGAAAAAGCAATAAATTAACTAAAGTAAATATACTATGTTCACATCTTATTGAAGCGTTTTGATTAGTGAGAAAGACAGTTAATAACACTGCGCATAAACTGAGAAAGAAAACGCCATTGCATTTTGACAGGAGAGATTGCGGTAGATGTACGTCTAATGCAAGAACAGAGACTAGAATCTAGGGTTGTGTGAAATTTAATTGCGTTCAGGTAATAACACAAAGTTTTGAGGAATTACATGTAAATTACATGAAATGAAAATCCATCATTTTGAGCAATATTGTAGCGTAAAATGCATCCTCGTGCCCATTTCTGAAGCGATGGTGCATTTAAAGAAGAGCCCTGCATACAACAGCTGTGTGTTCACAGTAAATATTTACTGCAAGTGGTGCAAAATTACACAAAATTGCATAATGGCTTAATTTCTGGAATTTCGCACTACAAGTGTACAGCAAAATTCCCTTATTATGCAAATTATGGTGGCATAATTTACATTTTGCCAAGAACTTCCAAAAACTTGTCTGGGTAAAACACTGTGTCAATATTTTAGACTGGGCTCAACACCCTGGTAGCTACTGCACAGAGGAAATAGACTTAACTTAGGAAAATGTTTAAAGTTTTCAACTGTAACAAGACCATATTAAAATCAAAACAAAAACACAATCAAAATCCTACAACTAATTTCTAAAGATGGAGAAACCTTTATGAGCAAAATGACAAGAATCCACTGAGAGGGATGGAAAATATATATTTTTAAAGTTTCATGACAAAAAGCACCACAATAAATTGAAGCACCTTTCAGTAGTCACTGTTCATAGTTGACGGATTCTATGTGAGATTTCAGGGTGAGTGCAATGGAGCAATGACATAGATGAGCCAAGCAAGTTTATCCCAGCCAAATATTTGACCTTCTGCTTTAGTCTCTAAAATACAAGTCCAGTTAAGCACTGATCAGCTGGGCACCAAGGCCTCTTGCAGCTTGTTGAGTCAATGCAGCCACATAGAAAGTCATCCAAACAAACATTTGTAGTCCACTTCTTAGTCCTAGGTACAAATTAGTTCAGATACAGTCCATCAGGTCTCCACACACGTCTCAAACTGCAGTTCTAGTTCATTTCTGTTTATCCAAAGTTCCAAAAGGTTTTCTGACAAGTTGTAGGTGAGGTGACACTTTTGCAGGATTTACTAGCCAATCGGCAGAGGTGACTCCTACACAATCCGTAATCAATGAGGAACGAATTTCCATGGCAAACACCCTTCCTGTGATTTATCATAGAGTGCAATATTCTAAGTAAAATCCAAGATGGCACAGCCTTTCTGCTATTGAAAGTGATGTGAGTGCCAGCCATGGGTTTGCTTATGGGAATGAGCAGTCTTCCTCTTCTACACTAAACTATGAACATATCCCACTCCCACCGAGCCAGTGCCAAACTGGCTAAAGTGAGAACTGAGAACAAAATGTTTATCTACCCCAGGCCCCCCTTTCCACTCAAATGAGAATGGTAGACTCCGACCAGAACCCTTTCAAGTTAATTAAGGTCCTGATCCCTCCCTAGCTGTCTTTCCTGAGCTTATATCTGTCACACACCTCACACCCAGTTCTTCCTGCCAGAATCCCTAGGCCATCCTTTCTGATCTGGGAGCAGGTTTCAGTTTATTTCACAACTCATTATGGGGAACCACTGACAGACTAGCTGCTGTCAGGTTTGTGCTAATGATCCTAATAGGCGCTCAATTAGGCACAATCTAATGGCTTAAAGTCAATTTTCCCAACATGTAATAAAAATCAAATTGCACCACTGATTTTGATTTTTAATGAGCATTAAAAAGGCACTTGAAATATTCTGGTAGGTAATTCTGAACTAAAGATAGCATTATTATGATTTTAGGGCATTCTGCATGCCTAATTACAAGGCGACCACACGTGGCACGGTTGCAAACTCCCATTTCTCTATGGGAGTTTGTGTGGCAGCTGTGGCAGCTGTAAATCGGCCGTAGCACACAAGCTCCAATAAAAAATGTGAATTTGTGTGAATCCCTGCACTGTGTCCCCAACCAGAGGCTGCAGGGTAAAGGGGGTCTCGTTGGGGGGCCCAAATGTTGCTTTCTGACAGGCTTTCCTTGTCAGAAAGCCTGACATGGAAAGCTTGTCGGAAACCGTCATCATAATCCCTGCGGCGGAAACACCACCCATTGGGATTAAATGCCGGTCTCCGACTGGCCAAAGGGCTCCTTGAGACTCTTAAAATCCAGCAGAATGACCAGCAGATTCCAGTTTCAACCGCCTGCATTGTAATGAAAAAAGAGCAAATGATGGACTGAATGCAGAACAATGTCATACATTCACCCCAGTACAGAGATCTGACCTAAATCCATCATTTTTTTGCTCACCATGCCATTCCAGTTTGGACCCAGCCATATGTAAATCAGTCTTGACTGTGCACACAATGGGAACAGTCCAGCCTGAACTGCCAGACCAGGTCCTCCCTGGACTGGAAACAATCATCCTAGGACCGGTTTCAGGGTTTCACCCCTCTTCAGCCAGGATAGCTTGACTCCAGTGGCATGGAGAGTACAGGACCCACGTCTAGGCATACCCGCCCCACTCGTGGTGACAAATGCAAAAAGAACAATTGATGGACAGAATGCAGAACAATGTCATACATTCACCTCAATACAGAGATCTGGGCCTAAATCCATAATTTATTTTGCTCTCCAGGCCACTCCAGTTTGGACTCAGCCAAATGCAAATCCGTCTTGACCCAGCGCCCAATAGGAACAGTCCAGCCCAAACTGCCATGCCAGGTCAGGTCCTCTTTGGATTGGAAACAAGCATCCTAGGACCAGTTTCAGGGTTTCATCCCTCTTCAGCCAGGATAGCTTGACTCCAGTGGCATGGTGTAACGACCGGATTTTCGGACCAGATAGAATCAGCTCACCGAGCACCGCTAACCCTGCCGAAACGTAACCACCTCCTCCCTCCTTAGGACCTATTTACAACAGGTATCTATGTTTGCTACCCAAGGATGGGAAATTAGCAATATACATGCTTGGATCTTCTACAATATCACATTCATACAATATAGTCTTGCGACCATATAGGCCCAGACTAATCTACCCTGGGGCAGTTCTGATGACTTACCATAACACACTGGCTACACCCAGTGCTCGCTCAAGATAGGCACTGTATCCTCCCAGTGCTTTCACTATTACATACAAACACAAGCCACAATCCTGTGGGTATGCACACTGACCTCAGTCAGTGCTCTCATTAACGCCTCTTTCTCTGGAGACGATCTCATTACACATCGGTATCCCTCCTGATGCTCTCATTAACGCCTCTTTCTCTAGAGACGATCTCATTACACATCGGTATCCCTCCCGATGCTCTCATTAACGCCGCCTTACAATGACGATCACTTTCCTATGAATACCTTTAGCTCTTCATGTTGGGAAATCTCTCACTATCCACTAGAGGTACAATACTACAATATTATGGATCACACAAGAATGGCCAAATTACACGGTGTACAACTTATTCTCTATTTCAAGGGCTCCTCTCCCCCTAATTATTCAGTTACCATTTACCTGATCGGGGGTAGCATCCGTTCATGCAATAGCACCTGACTAGAAGAAAGGTTAACTTTACTGTATAAGAATAAGAGGTATACATTGGTTCAATAAGAACTGGGGTATCTTTATTATGATAAAAACAATAACAATATAATACTATACTATAACATATAGCCTGAAAAGGAAAATGAAAGGTTAGAATGTGTGCACGCTAACAAGAAAGGGTTGACGTCACCTTATTAATATGAAGTCTGGACTCAGCAGTCATCTGGGTTCTCTTCTCGTCTGTGCCTTGGCTCGTCTTAGGATCACACCTCTGCAGTCACGGATACACGTCTGCACCACTATGCTCTGTCTCCTCCGTTTCCCTCCAAGTCACTGGAACCTTTCTCTTATCAGCTGCTTTCTCTCTGGCTGTTCTGCACTACTACTCTCTCCTCTCAATCACGGACTGTCTCCACTTCTCAGCTTCAATCTTATATCTCAGTTTTTATTTCACTCTGATATTTGTTCTCTCAACTTAACTGCTTCACTCTGCATGCTCTGATCTTAATGTCAAAGCTCGCCAGCTGCTCCAACTAAAATAACTTCAATCTTTCTAAGAGAGTATCAGCTTCTCGGTCTTTCTTGGACTTCAAGATGGCGACTGTCTGCCTTGAAATAATTAATTGCATTGATACTAACGACTAGCTGCTGCCTACAGACTGACTGATTCACTGCCTCATGCCTTCGCTAATATGGAAGCTTGTCCCTTCATGGAAAGTTACGGCCAGTAACCTGCCGCCCACCAAATTCTTGTACCTCCCCGTACCAAGGACACGTTCTCAGCCGGCCGGCCTAATGTTATGTCTTCTGCATGGAGAAAAATACAGTCTTTCGATAAGGGCCAGCCTGAGCCGGTTCTCTCCAAGCGAACAACACCTCGTAACTAAAACATTACATTTGACCTAGAAGCATCTCAAGCTGCCGGGGTAAGAAGAAAGATGGAGTCTCTCCCGTTTGAGGCCTACAAGGCCCGAGATCTGCATAACTCCATGAAAAGTATACTAACACTCTTACAAAAGGACGGATTATCACTAATACTCATAAATCTATCCCTTAACATAGGTTTAAAAGCCCTAATCTAAAGAAAGGGGTACGGGATTGTGTCAACACGCCTTGTGAATAGGCTCTATTTACGGTTCTAATCCTTCTATGGATGTTCATATCCATCCCCATTACGGAACGGATTCTTGTCATCAGCATGATACTGTGAATTTCGATCAGAAAGTCTGAGTCGATCCTCCCTTTTCCTCATCTCGGGGGACTGATCCCTTTCATTCCTATATCTGCTGTTAACACGGTCATCTCTCCCCCTTTCTCTTTCCCCCTCACGCCCTCTCTCTTTTTCACGTCGAGGGGACACATCACGTTCATGCCGTTGTCCATCACGACGATCAGAATCATCACGACGTCTATCATCTCCACTGTCATCAGAATGTTCACGATCACAATCATTCTTTCGCACATGGCGGGCACCCTCCTTCCGATCCAAACCACGCTTGCGAAACATGTCCCACAATCGATTGTTAGGTTCACCATCAATGTCCTCGCACTTCATACCATCAGCCAATAAAGCAAGATACATATCACGACGAGTGAACTTATAATTCCCAGCAGTACGACCCTCAGGTCTGGACTGCCTCTCAGGTTTAAGCCATTCACCCAGCTCGCCAAGTTGACGCACGTATTCAAGCACCATAGACAAAGCATTGCCAGTCTGATTAATCAACAAAGTCATCATAACCTGCTTATAAGCAACAGGGGAAGAACGGATAATGCGATTACGCACAGAAGATGTTAACAAACCATCCAAAAATCTGTCAGATGTACTCAGAAAAAGCGCAGTTTTCATCACCTCCTCTTTCAGCCGTTGTGCCGCATCGTGCAAAGTGTACCATGGCTTGTCATTCAGAGGCCAATCAGATTCCGTAGGGTATTTGTGATTACAACCATCAGTCGCTAACGGAAGCAGACTAATTTGACCAGCACCATTATAATTCCGGAAATGATCTTGTATAGTAGAATCAGAACTCAAAGAACAAAATTTTAAAGCATCTCCCCATCTAACATGATGCCAGCAGCACCCAGTTCATAGAGACACACCATCCATGTAAGCAAGGCCTCACCAGGCCGTTGCCGAAAACGTTGCAGAATGTCACTAACTTCCTGTTGCGTAAAATCTTCCAAACTATCCAAAGGAACACCGTTCGGATTACCAGGAGCTTGTTGCAATTTACGTCGAAAAACCGGATGCACAGAAACCTCCGGACGAGCATCTGAAGAAGCCCTATCCATAGATTTAGAGGAACAATCAGAATGAGAAACGTCATGAGAATGGGAAGAGCGACCACGGTCGCCAGAATCATCATGTATGTCACAAGAAGTAGATTTACAATCATGTCCGGAGCGAGAAGACTCGCGCCTGTCAGACTCCTCAGCCGAGGAGCCAGAATCATTCGAGTCCCAGATATTACCATCCCATTCATCAGGATTCCAGTCCAGTCCGGCTTTCGCCACCACCAGACGTACCTGCCGCTTACAAACACGACCACGATGATTCTTATATTTGTATTTCGCAATTCGAACAGCAGCCCTTTCGGCTATTGTCTGATAAGTCTCAAGTTTGTCGGCAAGCAATTTATTTTGACATCGCAAAAGAGTATGAGCATTTTGCACTTCAAC
Source organism: Lissotriton vulgaris (assembly GCF_964263255.1). NCBI lineage: Eukaryota > Metazoa > Chordata > Amphibia > Caudata > Salamandridae > Lissotriton > Lissotriton vulgaris. The sequence continues at coordinate 442,595,578 of NC_141699.1, forward strand.
AAACTTCTCCTCCATATCTGCATACTGTCTCTGCAGTTTCAAAAATTTCTCATGTACAATCCTGTACGCAGTTAAAACAATCCAACCTCTGCGTCCCAAAATAGGAAGCTCATCACCCTTCACTACTGGTGCTTTCTGCAAACAAGCAATAACATTAGCCGGCTCCGCCAGCTCCAAACAAGAACTCCAATTTTCACTCAAACCAGTAGAATCGGCCCACTCACGGCCAAAGCCTTGTAAGGCGTTGATTCCCAGACGGGAATTTCAATAGGCAATTTGAAAGTAGATTTCGATTTACGCAAAAACATTTTGATAAACCAAAAAGATATATACAACTATAAACAAATAATATACAAATAAATTCTGTACGTGCCGAGTGCAAACCAACAAGATAAAAACAATTCAACGCACACAGGCTTCGTAAACAGTTCGTCACGCCAGATGTAACGACCGGATTTTCGGACCAGATAGAATCAGCTCACCCGAGCACCACTAACCCAGCCGAAACATAACCACCTCCCTCCTTAGGACCTATTTACAACAGGTATCTATGTTTCCTACCCAAGGATGGGGAATTAGCAATATACATGCTTGGATCTTCTACAATATCACATTCATACAATATAGTCTCGCAACCATATAGGCCCAGACTAATCTACCCTGGGGCAGTTCTGATTACTTACCATTACACACTGGCTACACCCAGTGCTCGCTCAAGATAGGCACTGTATCCTCCCAGTGCTTTCACTATTACATACAAACACAAGCCACAATCCTGTGGGTATACACACTGACCTCAGTCAGTGCTCTCATTAACGCCTCTTTCTCTGGAGACGATCTCATTATACATCGGTATCCCTCCCGATGCTCTCATTAACGCCTCTTTCTCTAGAGACGATCTCATTGCACATCGGTATCCCTCCTGATGCTCTCATTAACGCCGCCTTACAACGACGATCACTTTCCTATGAATACCTTTAGCTCTTCCTGTTGGGAAATCTCTCACTATCCACTAGAGGTACAATACTACAATATTATGGATCACACAAGAATGGCCAAATTACACGGTGTACAACTTATTCTCTATTTCAAGGGCTCCTCTCCCCCTAAATATTCAGTTACCATTTACCTGATCGGGGGTAGCATCCGTTCATGCAATAGCACCTGACTAGAAGAAAGGTTAACTTTACTGTATAAGAATAAGAGGTGTACACATTGGTTCAATAAGAACTGGGGTATCTGTATTATGATAAAAACAATAACAATATAATACTATACTATAACATATAGCCTGAAAAGGAAAATGAAAAGTTAGAATGTGTGCACGCTAACAAGAAAGGGTCGACATCACCTTATTAATATGAAGTCTGGACTCAGCAGTCATCTGGGTTCTCTTCTCGTCTGTGCCTTGGCTCGTCTTAGGATCATACCTCTGCAGTCACGGATACACGTCTGCACCGCTATGCTCTGTCTCCTCCGTTTCCCTCCAAGTCACTGGAACCTTTCTCTTATCAGCTGCTTTCTCTCTGGCTGTTCTGCACTACTCCTCTCTCCTCTCAATCACGGACTGTCTCCACTTCTCAGCTTCAATCTTACAACTCAATTTCTATCACTCTGATATTCGTTCTCTCAACTTAACTGCTTCACTCTGCATGCTCTGATCTTAATGTCAAAGCTCGCCAGCTGCTCCAACTAAAATAACTTCAATCTTTCTAAGAGAGTATCAGCTTCACGGTCTTTCTCGGACTTCAAGATGGCGACTGTCTGCCTTGAAATAATTAATTGCATTGATGCTAACGACTAGCTGCCGCCTACAGACTGACTGATTCACTGCCTCATGCCTTCGCTAATATGGAAGCTTGTCCCTTCATGGAAAGTTACGGCCAGTAACCTGCCGCCCACCAAATTCTTGTACCTCCCCATACCAAGGACACGTTTTCAGTCGGCCGGCCTGATGTTATGTCTTCTGCATGGAGAAAAATACAGTCTTTCGATAAGGGCCAGCCTGAGCCGGTTCTCTCCAAGCGAACAACACCTCGTAGCTAAAACATTACATTTGACCTAGAAGCATCTCAAGCTACCGGGGTAGAAAGAAAGATGGAGTCTCTCCCGTTTGAGGCCTACAAGGCCCGAGTTCAGCATAACTCCATGAAAAGTATACTAACACTCTTACAAAAGGACGGATTATCACTAATACTCATAAATCTATCCCTTAACATAGGTTTAAAAGCCCTAATCTAAAGAAAGGGGTACGGGATTGTGTCAACACGCCTTGTGAATAGGCTCTATTTACGGTTCTAATCCTTCTATTAGAATGATAGTAGACTAAAGTCACCTCCAATCACCTTCCCTCATGAAAGGGCCCAAAAAAGTCGGTCAGAACACATGGAGACCACAGGATGCACGTCTGGGCATACCTGTCTCGCTCGGGGTGACAAATGCAAAAAGAACAATGATGGACAAAATGCAGAATAATGTCGAGCATTCACCCCAGTTCTGAGATCTGTGCCTTAATCCATCGTTTTTTTGCTCACCATGCCATTCCAGTTTGGACCCAGCCATATGCAAATCAGTTTGACCCTGCGTCCAATGGGAACAGTCCAGCCCGAACTCTCAGGCCAGGTCCTCCCTGGACTGGATAAAAGCATTGTAGGACCAGTTTTGGAGTTTCGGGGTTTCACCCCTCTTCAGCCAGGATAGTTTCACTCCAGTGGCATGGAGAGCACGGGACCCACACCTGGGCATATCCGTCCCAGTCAGGGTGAAAGATGCAAAAAGAACAATTGATTGACAGAATGCAGAATAATGTCATACATTCACCCCAGCACAGAGATCTGGGCCTAAATCCATCGTTTTTTTTGCTCACCACGCCATTCCAGTTTGGACCCAGCCATATGCAAATCAGTCTTGACCCTGCGTCCAATGGGAACAGCCTAGCCCGAACTGCCAGGCTCACTGAGCCACTGGATTTAAGCTAGCCTGGCTGAAAAAGGGTCACATACCCTGAAACGGTCCCAGGATGCTTGTTTCTGTTCCAGGGAGAACCTGGTCTGGCTGTTCGGTCTGGACTGTTCCCATGGGGCACTGAGTCAAGACTGATTTGCATATGGCTTTGTCCAAACTGGGGTGGCATAGTGGGCAAAAGAACAATGGATTTAACCCAGACCTTTTGACTGGGGGAGAATGTTTGCATTTTCAGCATTCCGTCCATCATTTGCATGCTGTAACACTGCATTGTAATGCAGCATTCAAAACAGAAACCGCGATCAGGCTCGGAAAGCCTCCGACCTGTGGTCCGAGGCTTTCCGAGCCTCATCGTGATTTGGCCCCAAGTCTGAACTTTAGTTTTTGTCATAGGGCAGCAACAGCCCTTCACAATTAAAATGGCTTTTGGTGGCTAGTTGTGAGAAAGTGCCCTTTTTCTACATGGTATGCCCCCACTTTTTGATAAATTGCTGATGTTCTTTGACTGAGTGTGCCCTGGGCTCCTGCTAATCAGGTACCTAGGGCCTATGTTCCTTCCCTAAAATTGCATTGAAACCTAATTGGCATCCCTGGCCACAGGTCAGCCCCTGATAAATGGAACCACAGATACCCAGGGTACTGTAAATGTAAATGTTAGGATATATATAGCGCAAATCACCAAGCGGTTTCTAAGCGCTTGGTTAGGGAGCCCGTCCTGGTATTCCCCTGTGAGATAACCCCGGCAGGGTATCCGCAAGGTGAAAGCCAGGCATCCCGCCACGAGGGGCCGTTGTGGAGATTAAGCAAGCTATTGCCCAGAGTCGCAGAGTGTGAACCCGTGAATCGAGTAGGCACCGGAGCGAGAATTGTCGAGTCCATAGACATTTTAGGACTCAAGACCCCGCCGAGCCGGGAATTGAACCCTGGTCCCGGGCTGACCTCTGCTTCCAGGTCTGCCTCCTCTTACCAGTGAGCCACACTTCTCCACTGTGCCCAGAGAAGGCCTTTAAGGGCTGCAGCACTTATTGTGCCACCCTTAGAGCTCCTGTACCACTACACTTACACACTGCCTTTGCAGGCTGAGTGTTCTGGTGCAGAACAAAAATGAAGTGTCGACATGGTACACATCCCTGTGTGCCATGCCTACAACCCACTGTCCTGGCCTAGGTCAGTCACCCCTCCAGCTGGGTGCACTATGCCAGTGGTGAGGGTACAGGTGCATGATCCCTGTACCCCTACAGTGCCCAAGTGCATTCTTGGGCATTGTAAGTGCAGTGCTGTAATTAAGAGAATATGGTGATGGGAATTTGTCATTACGAACTCCACAACACTATATTGGCTACACTGAAAACTCTGAAGTTTGGTATCAAACTTCTCAGCACATTAAACCCACACTGATGCCAGTGTGAGATTTAATGTAAAATGCATGACAGAGGGAATCTTAGCGATGCCCCCTGAAAATCGACCAACTTCTAGTGTCCCGACTGAGTGTCTGCTTAGGCTGCCATCAACAGACATGTTTCTGGACCCCTGGGTCGAGAGCCTGCTGCTCTCGGTGGTGGGAAAGAATGCACATCCTGGGACGAGGAGCCAAGCCTCCTCCCCCAGGATGGGCAGGGTTGAAGGGGAAGCTTCAAAGGCATGACGCTTTTGTGAGCTTCCCCAGACCACTTGCTGCTTTCAGCAACTGGTCACCACCAGTTCTGCCCCCCACTTTGGGGGGGAGAACTGGTGAGAAAAACAAGTGAGGGAGAGAGGTGTGCCCACCTCTGCCAACTCCACGCCTCAGGTGGGGGAGGTGAGGTGAAACACAACTCTGAGCTCCCGCCATCTTGAGGATGGGGGGGACCCAACCAACCAGGGATAGGCTCCTGCACCCTCCCACTGGAGGGTGGCACAATAGGGGGTGCACCCACCCTGGGAAGGGACCCATTGGTACCTGCCCTCTACCTACCTGTAACGCCCCTAAATAAAGTATTAAAGGGGCATCCTGAATCTTGCTTCCCAGATCCAGAAATGACAAGATAGAAGATAAGAAGAAGGACCAAAACTGTGCAGAGCTAACAAGAAGATGACGCCCACTGACTTGGCCCCAGCCCTACAGTCCTGTCTCCCCTCAAACCTGTTCCTGCGAAACCCCAGTGTGTCCTGCAGCAAGCAACCTCAAAAACCCCTGCCTGCCTTACTTCCAAGTACTGCTTCTCCCGTGAACACCGGATTTGATCAATTGCAACCTTTGTCAGCAGCCAGAAACCACAAATCCAGCCCACTCTGCACCCGCCGATCCCGGCTCGAGTTTGAGTGGAAAAACACCATGAGGAGGTCACTCCAGTGATCTTAAACTGAGATCAGGTGACCCCTGACCTGCCTCAAGCCTCCAGCCAACGCCTGCAGTCTAAATCCAGAAGGCCCCCCCCCCTAACCACGACCAGGAGGTGGTAAGAAGATCTGACCCCAAAAGGCATCCCTGCATCGATGCCCCATGGCCTTATGTGCCCAAACCAATGGTGCCTATCCAACCCCTAATTTCCCAACTTACCGTTCAAAGTGGTGGTCGCACCCAAAAGTCCTTCGTCTCCCTGGCTGCAGTGCTTTTGCAAACCAGAGGTTATTCCATTGGAAACCACAGGGCTCCCGACGTCGGAACAGCACTCTGCATCCGGCCGCCTCTGTGCCCTGAGGGTACACCTTTTGTACTACTTTGTTTCCCCATTTGCCCTGACCTAAACCCTAGGAGTTTTGCTCGCAAAGCCCAGTGGCCTGCTTCTTAACAGCCACCAACCGGAGACCCCCTATCCTCCATAGGATAACACTGGGTCTCACCACTCTGCACCTGGCCGCCCTAGTGCCGCTGAGGGTATAACAAGAGTGCATCCCTAAAACTGGGTGACCCCTGAGTCTAACCCCAAAACCTTAACTCCCACAGTCAATAACTTACCTTTGAACAAATAACCTGTTTTTCCTCCATAGGATAACATTGACAATTTTCTCCCAAAAAGTTTTGAAGTGTGGAGTTTTAAAATCTAAAAATATTCTTTAAAAGCTGTACGAATAATCAAAATGCATTTACTTACCTGTTTACAGGAAATTTTCCAGAGCTGTATATTCTTTTTAAGTTACAGATCAGCAAAGTGTCTAGGTGTGCATTCAAATAGAAAGTACTTGTACAGTAACCACCACACCTATTGAAGTGGTTTTGCGTTTTTATTCCTCTAGCATGAATTCTTCATATTATGACATTAACATTCAACTTTTAAATCATGCCAACATCGAGAAAAACAATAAATTCAAAGCATTACATTAAGCATCAGTGACAGTGACATAATTGTCAACCAAAAGTATGCAGGACAGTAACATACAACAAATTACATGACCTACAATAGTAATGAGGTGACCAGTCCTTAGAAAGTGAAGTGTGGCGGTATAGACAATTTTCACTTTCAAATGCTATAACCTGCCAACAGCAGCTAGTCATATGGAACAATATCACCAGGCACAATGCCTTGCATGCTCACTGCATGATTCTGTAGTTGGAGAAAGGATTTGGACTAGCTGTATCGACTCAACGCGTTTTAAAACCTCTGATTTCTTTGAGGGTTCATCCTCTGAACCGGACTCGGTCAAAGGCTGCAATGTGTATTAAATTACAAAAAAGAATAATTAAGTTTATGTCCCTCATTGTGAACTAACCCTACTGATCTTTATGAGGCTGTCAAATTAATTCTTACCATGGGGAATTGTGAGATGAGTAGGACATTAAGGAATCCCAAGTGGCACGTATGCTCTCTTTTATTGAGGGAATTTCGGAATGAAAAGAGAGCGAGAGCCAAATATGGCCATGTCAGTGATGTGTGATCCACAACTGTAATGGAGGTACACTTTATTGAGAAGGCGCATGGCTTTTGGTGCGTGTTACGCCTGTATAACCGCTAAAATCAAAGGATTGCAAAATCGCACTTACGTACTATTACATTAGGCTAAGCGCTAGAAAGCTGCGCCTGTGCAATGGATGTTACTCCAACAGAGTGTTAAAACTTGCCTCTGGTGATGCGTACTGTGGCTCTCGTGGTACACAATCACATTTGAATTTAGTTATGCTCTGTGTAAGAAGGCGTATTGGTGTCACCCAATACGCCAGTTTGAACCAGATCAATCATAACAGTGCGTAAGAGCTGTTAACTCACTTGTTCAGAACTTGTGGTATCCAAACCGACACAGAGGAGTTCCTCTGTGTTAGACCTGAATCATAAAATGCAGCGTGTCACATTACATTTCTGTGTCCAAGGTGTGAGAGCATTTTGTGGTTTATAACAAACTACAAAAATAAAACTCACTTGTTCAGTGTGTTTACGATGCGCTGCACCGGAAGGGGAGCTGTGAATAACTGTCACGGTTTAGTGCCCCTGAATGCAAATGACAAACACACTCTTGTAATTGATTGCGAGATTAGCTTAAAAAATGTTTAAAAGAACTGGATCCGGGGAGGAGCCAAGCTAGCGACCAAGATGGTCGCGTAGAGACTAGGCTCCGCCGACCTCCGTTCCTGGACAATATATCCTGTAAACTTTCCTGTGAGCTATCATCACCCCCGCTCTGAGAGTATGAGCGACGCACATACCTTCTCCCCCGGATCGCCTCCGTGACTCGGGCACAGAGCTGTGCCGTCCAGAAGTCTGGGGTCTGGTCCGGAGAGAAGCCGGGATCTTGCGTGGATGTAGAGGCTGACCTCCAGTGCAACAACTTTGGGGGCCACTAAGTGTGTCACCCCGGCCCGAAGGTGGAGGTTGGTGCCCCAAAATGGTTGCGGTTTCCCGCCATCTCTGCCTGGAGGATCGGGATGGGAGGCCTGGAGCACGGGCGATTAGGACCTTCTGCCCGACTCCGAGGATTGATCGCGGGGCTGTAGGGGTCTGCATCCCGCCGCCTCCACCTGGGAGCTCGCGGTGAGTGGTGGGGAACGGCTCTCTTGTTTATCTAAGGAGGATATTGATTATATGGATAGTTCCCTGACTGCTGATGAAATAGCTCAAGCTATCTGCTCATTGAACTCTGGCAAAGCACTTGGAAATAATGGACTCCCAATTGAACTGTACAAACTCAGACCAGATAGACTAGCCCTTTACCTTAAAGGTATGTTTGTTGAGGCCCGGGAGAAGGGAATCCTGCCTAGGGACCAGAAAGTGGCATCCGTGGTGGTAATCCATAGGGAAGGTAAGCGCAAAAATAAGTGTGCCTCGTATAGGCCTATTTCTTTATTAAATGCAGAGCCCAAAATATTGGCCAGGATCCTCTTAAATAAACTGATAAAAGTGATTAGTGGGTTGATCCACCCGGACCAATCAGGATTTATCCCCCATAGAAATACTGCCTTGAATCTAAGAAGGTTACATGACGTGATAGCCAGAGCTCACACTCTGCAGGAACCAGCCGTTATCGCTTCCCTTGATGCAACCAGGCTGGTCAACGGACGGGCCTTGGCACCCTTTCATTTTGGACGGGGCACTCGGCAGGGCTGCCCCCTTTCTCCTCTCCTTTTTTCCCTGGCTCTGGAACCCCTGGCGGCTTGGATCAGCTGGGAACCATCAATCTGTGGAATACGATGGTCCCCTGAATGGGAAGATCGGATCTCTATGCGGAAGATATTCTGCTTTATTTGACCTCCCCTCGGAAATCCCTCATGATAGTATGCAATGTCCTAGCCTCTTTCGGTAAAAACTCCGGACTTTCGATTAACTGGGGGAAATCTCTGTTGTATGTCCTCAGTGGAGAGGCCCCGCCCCCCCCCCGAAGAATTGTCCTATCCAGATTAATATGAGTGGGTTCAAATATCTCGGTATCTTTGTCTCTCTGGACCCAACAGCTAGATATGTTGAAAATCTTCTTCCCCCTTTGCGGAGGCTTAGGAGTGACTCCGCTCATTAGCGAAGGCTTCCGATCTCTTTGTTGGGCCTGGTGGCCCTCTTCAAGATGATGTCTCTGCCTCGCTTCCTCTATGCCCTTCAAAATACTTTAGACGTAGTCCCCGCAAGTTATTTCCGTGAGGTAGAGGGGCTACAACATAGTCTGCTATGGGAGGGGAGGCCCTGTATTGCTTTAGCCAAGCTGACGCTCCCGTGGTATGACGGAGGTATCGTACTCCCAGATATCAAGCGGTATAACTGGGCCTCCCAGCTAGCTGCTATTAATCATGGAACATATGGGCCCGTTGCAGATCCCGGATTTGCTATGGACAAATGGCTCCTCCCAGGTGGTAGTTATAATAGGGCATTGTATTCTGAACCGGTGAAGCTCGGTCTGACAGGACCGACGAAACACGCAGTAAAAATCTGGCATGATGCCACAAGTTCTTTGGGGTGGAAGGACAAATTGGCACTGGCAACCCCACTTTTTAATTCGGAGAGATTAGGTAAGCTGTGGAACACAAAGAGATTTGAAAAATGGGAGCTGATAGGGATTTCAACTATTAAGGATATGTGGGGCAATGGGCGGATGAAATCATTTACAGAAATGCAAGTAGAGTTTGAGCTTTCAGACTTATATATTATATTTCCACTATTTGCAAGTTCAACATTCATTAACGGCTGCTCTGCCTATGGAGGAGGAGCTACCGGAAGCTTCGCCTCTTGAGGATAGAATCTTAGATGGTCAAAATGATCTCCCTGATCTATAAGAAACTAATCAATATTAGGGCGGATTTACTTAAAGAGCTGAGGGTTAAGTGGACACGAGATGGAATAGAATTGGATGATGAAGACTGGCAATCAGCTGTGTCCTCCCCAAAAGTGGTTCCTATTTCTGCAAGATTGCGACTGGTACAGTTAAAAATACTGCATAGGGTCTATCTCACTGGTCCCCGCCTTGTACAGATGAGGTTGCTGAAAGAGGGATTGTGTAGACATAAATGTGGCTTAGAGGGTACTTTCTTACATGTTCTTTGAAAGTGCCGTTACATGACCGAGTATTGGGGTAAGATTCATAATACTATTCAAGAGGTCACGGGTGTCACCCTGTTGCCAAAGGCGAGAAGGTGCCTTCTTAATATATGGGAACCTACTGATCTTAACAATGCACAGACACAGTGGACCACACTGAGCTATATGATCGCAAAAAGAAATATCGCCCAACAATGGGGTGCTGAGCTGCCTCCCACCCTCGAGAACTGGAAAAAGGACTTGAACTGGAGTATGTTCCGGGAAAAAACTGTGTATGCTGCGAGAGGGCGTCCCCAGAAATGGGCCTCAATTCGGAATTAGTATAGAGGAGATATTTGTACACCACCTAGAAATTCAGTATTTGATGTTCCCCCATCCCTTTTATGCTTTTAATAAGTATGTACTTTGGTTCTGCTCCCCCCCCTTTTTTCTTCACAAATGTACTGCAGATTATGATGTGATTCGTCAGTATTGTGTCTTTTTCTGTTTGATGCCTTAATTTAATAAAAAGAATTAAAAAAAAGAACTGGATCTAAGCAGTGGCAAAAGTTAGACACTCACTTCATGTAGACGAAAGGAAAATGTGAATTCAAGGCGAGTGGGAGACCGGTCATTCGGTCGGACTTCTTGTGGTGTGTACCAAGCACGCTTTTGGGAATATTTCAGTAGTTTTGACGGGTACCCTTTGGCTCTCAGCTTCTCTGTCAAGGCTTGGAAATGAATCTCATAGTCCTCTTTGCGGGTGCAGTTGCGCCGCACACGCAAGGACTGGCCGTAAGCTAGCTTGTCCTTCAGACTCTTTGGGTGGAAGCTATTGAAGTGCAGTGCTGTGTTCTTGTCAGTGGGCTTGTAGTAGAGTGCGGTTATGAGTACTGCTACAGTGGGTAGTACCTCTACAACCAAGAACATGAAACTGTTTATACTGTGTGCCAGAATGAAGTGATTTCAAGTTTTTAGAGACCATCTATTTACACTTGTTTCTTGTAACCAAATAGGTTACAGCTCTCTCTAATAGGAACAGTCACCAACCAGTGAGTACAGATACGTCCTTGGGAGCACTGGTGTGGACATACTCTTTTTTTAATTACTCCCCATCCCCCCTCTTTCAGTGTTTAGTGAGAAAACACTGCCTTTAACCCACGACCAGAGGCATCAGGTTGGAGAACAAACATTTTCTCAAAAACAGGAGACATGAGTAAAGTGACATGATGTAAAGAATCTGTCAAAATCTGGAAACTTTGTTCTTGTTCTTCCAACCACCTTATCTTGTTCCCCGAATGTGTGTTGGTCAGCAGATCCATAAGAGGCCAGGCTATGCTAGAGAAGTGTGGGACAAACTTGTGACAGTATACTACTAGACCTAAAAAAGAATGTAGGTGTTTCTTTGTAGTCTGTTGAGGTATGTGTTGCATTGCCTCAACTTTAAATAACTAGGGTTGGATTGTACCCTGGGTGATAGAAAAGCCTAGGTAGTCTATGTGGTCTGTGGCAAATGTATTTTTTCGGGTTCAAAATAAGGCCTGCTTGAACTACGGAAGATATGACCTGCTCTAAGTGATGCAAATGGGTTTCCCAGTCAGGGCCATATACCACAATGGCATCTAGATAGTTAACAGGGTACTGCTGATGTGCCCGTAACAAAACATCCATCAACCTTTGAAAGGTAGCAGAGGTGCGGGGGCGCAACAGTTGGTGTAACCTGTGCTATGTAAGTGCATTAAAAAAACATTTTAAAAATGGGCATCATGTAGACCAAAGTGTAGGACTTTGAAATGGTATGATCCTAATGTTCCAGAAAAGGCTATTTTTTCTCTAGCGGTTTTGGTAAGGGGAATCTGCCAATATCCCTCGGTATGTTTGATGGTTGACATAATTCTGACACCCCCTATTCTTTCTATCAGCTCGTCCACTCTTGGAATAGGATAAGTGTCGAATTTGTACATAGCGTTCAGTTGTCGGAAGTCTATACAGAAGCAAAGACTACCATCGGGCTTGGGTACAAGGACTATGGGATAACTCCACTCACTCTGGGAGAGCTCAATTATCTGCCATCATCATATCCTATAGTTCTTTTTCTATAGCCTGCCTTCTGGCAGCGGGAATTCAGTATGGTTTTAGCTTGACTACCCTACTCCCCTCTGTAACGATATCATGGTCAATTAGAGAAGTACGTCCTGGAACACTAGACATGACACCTGAATTGTTATCCAGTAAAGCTATCAACTGTTTTTTTGTTTCTGGGTTAAAGTATTGCCCATATTAATTACATCAACAGATGGGTCCCGAAACAGCCGAAGTGGTACTTCAAGGGGTTTGGTGAGAGCAATGTTCCCCACGGATACCACTGGGTCCCCTATATCAGTCTACAGTTCCTCTAATTTTTTTAAGAGGTACACATGGTAGATTTGTCTCATCTATCACTTTCGGGGTGCAGCCACCCTGTAAGTCACTGGAGTTACTTTTGCTTGAATAGAATAGAGTCCCTGCCATGTGGCCAAGAGCTTCTTTTCTGTGATGGACTACACAATGTGAATTTTGTAACCTATAACAAACTCCCTCTTTTTGGCTCCCTTATCATATGCCTCTTTTTGTTTTTGTTGGGCTTTTTCCATTTTGTGTTGTACCATTTCCTTTAGCCGGAATATATTCAGTCATAAATAACAGTCTTTATTTGCTCAATTAATATTCCGCTAAGGAGTCCCAATCATTGTTCTGTGCCATGGTTTGGGTTATGCTAATGCTGCTGAGGATAGAGGGTCTTGAGAGGATAGAGTATATTTCCTCATCTGTATAGCTTAGTTAGCCCATGTTTTTCTCCCATCGTGTTTGTTGGCGTTTAGGAGTTTATTAAATGTTCATGGGGTGAGAGATGCAAAAAGCTTCTACCCCAAAATGTGTGCTGGAGATCAATTCCATATATGAGTATTGTTGAAGAGAGAGAGAGAGAGGGACATTAGCATGGAGTTGCTATTGATGCCGGTTTATGAAGAATAATTTTCTTTTTAATTTCTGTAATGAGGGAAAGGTTGCTTCCTCAAATGAAGAAAAAGACTCACACAGCTGTGGGCTACTTATAACATCCAAATCAAGTTAGGGAGAGGGAAGAGCAGAGGTTCATTCAGTTCCCAGTAATTTACAACCAATAATTAAAGAGAGGGGGAATGAACCACATCAATCTGTGTACCAGAGTTTTAATGAAAATTGTTTCAGAGACCTTTAACCACACATCACAGCTGGCGGCAGATATTATCTCTGTCCGTGAGGTTCGATGGATAGTGTCATCATTGGGTCTATCACTTGAGTGTCCTGTTCTCCAAGTGATTCAACAAACTCAACCAGGAGGGAGACTGTCTGGGTATTGACCGCGGTATATCATTTAAAATGATCCCTTATCCAGGAAAGAACATGTTTATTGTGATAAAAATCTGGATAGGGATAAGGTTAAATAAAGGGTCTGTGTTTTTGTTGATAGGCTACAGCTCCATGGCACCTAATGATCAAGTCTACATGTTTCGGCCAGTGGGTGCCAATATGGGTCTATTGGCCTTTATAAGGACAGTATAATGGAAATTCTAAGCTTCAGGGTACTTTACAAGCAATGTGGGTGAGTATGTTAACTCACAAGTCGTCATTACTGAGCACACTTCGCTTGAGACGAGTTGTTGTTATAGGCGCAGTCTTTGGCATATAACTAGGAGAGAACCAAGAAAAGGAAAATACATGTATACAATTTGGAATATTATAAATGATCTACAACGTTACTATGACACTCCTAGATATCTTTCCATTGACACGGCTGACAGATATACATCATGGTGTGAATATAAACCATTAAACCTTAAAAAACTAAATCTGATCATAACTCCATAATACTAATCAACATATGATTATTTATTAAGAACTCAATATAACCAGTAAGTTTTATGATAGCCAAGAGAAGTAAGGGATAAATTACAATCATAGAAATGATAAAATACCTTCAAAACGAGTTGAGTAACACCCTGGGATTGGAGAGTATGAGGTATGGCATATTTTGGTCTATTAGGTAAATAGGGGTAAAGGGGAAAAACATTAAATACCCTGAAGAACAATGAAAGGATCACCATATTGCTTCAAGATCCCCATTTCACTGACCATAACAAAGAACCGTCCTGCTTGGTGCTTGGATTTCTCACTCTCGTCCTGAATGTTAGAAGTCAGCAACTTTGCGTGCGTTTATATAGTCTACCTGATTGCTCGCATTCAAAGCACCTGTTGACAAACTCTATCAGGGGGATGATTTCTATTCCAGTGACGTGGAGGGCTGATATTTGTTAAGTGTGCAGCTGATGTGGAGTAACCCAAAACAGTGTCGATCGTCTTCGCGGATGTGGAGATGTCCGTAATCAAAAGTGACTGTGCGGTCGGTTTGTTATTAGAGTGATTAACTATGTTTATTGAAAGGGGCAAATTAAATAGGGATGAAAATGTGTTATCGTGTGTAATGGCTCATGGTGGCCCAAATTGTGTGCATGTTTTTTTTTTTTTAAATTATAAACACAGTAAAAATAGTTGTGTTTGAAAAAAAAACTTAAGAATTGGGGTTCGTACTGTACTCTCATGTACAATGACCCACTGTGATCTACGTGGAGTGCACATCATTTCATGGAGTGTTAAAGGAGGTGAAGATACTTTCACGTGAAAACAACGTCTTGAGTATAACGCTGATTTTGAAGTTAATATTTTGGGGCTGATATATTTTAAGATTTCACTAGTTGGTGTTCATTTGGGTACTAAAATAACTCTTTCATTGTTGACTAAATAATAGCACCATAAAGATGGTGGTTGCCAGGGTAACTTGACAGGGATGTTTTGGGCGGAATTGCACAGCCAGTTCGCCTCTGTTTCAAGTTAAGCGCTGAGACAGTGTTATCTCTTGATAAGTCATCATCATCATCATCATATTCTTTATTCGAATTCCAAGAATTCATAAAAGCACAAAAACATAATTTACATATTTATCATAAAATCCATATCAAATTATTTAATTCCCCCCCAAAAAACATAGTTATACCGATTAATATAGAGGGCAGAAACTCACACATTGTCCATCATTTTCCGTGCTCGAGCAGTGATTCTCTGAAAAGTGCAAGTGCGACAAATTATCTCTTCATTGTCCAGAGAGAGTAGCAATTGATATGATTCCTCCAAAGTAATTTGTCTATGTTTTTTCAAAAAGGGGAGTTAAAAGCTATTTTATATATTTCAAATAAAACCTACAGGCGAAGAAAAAGTGTAAGTCATTTTGTTTGCTTACCCCGTCGCAAGGGCAACTCATGTAATCTAAGATAGAATGATGGCTTAGTGGAAAATTTTGCAAGAATCTAACAGTTCCAGCCCTCAGTCGAAACAGAAGACATCTTTCCCAACTTGTCACGGGCAGGGTTAAATATAATAACAAGGGGTATCTGTATAATTCCCTGCCCATGTAAGTGGTGACTGTGGTTTTCTTGGATTCTTTACTCATTCTATCCATATTATAAAGTGCATAAAGTGCATTCTTCAGTTCGCTCTTATGAACTGAGTGAACTTTGCTTGAAACAGTGAAAATGCTACCTTTTTCAATACTGCACAAACTCTTGTAGACCCCCGACAGCCATGGAATCTCCATTCCCCTTTCGCATTTTAAACAATCTGTTATAATT
The DNA here is from genome assembly GCF_964263255.1 of Lissotriton vulgaris. Lineage (NCBI taxonomy): Eukaryota > Metazoa > Chordata > Amphibia > Caudata > Salamandridae > Lissotriton > Lissotriton vulgaris. The sequence goes on from NC_141699.1 coordinate 442,611,158, forward strand.
TATTGGTTTAGGGTCGCTAGTTCGTTCCTCCAAACAGAGTGCCAAAATAAAACGGGTCGAGCACTAATGAAATCAGATATAAAGTGTACATTTAATTCTTTATGCAGGATACATTTAGAAGTAGAAATCGGTACCCCCATCAGCTTTCTGAAGAACCGATTTTCTTCCTGCTGAATACACGCATTCTTCGCCGTGCCCCACACTTCAGCCCTGTAGGTAGCTACGGGGACGCATTGTAATTTAAAAATCTTTACAATTGCTTCAATGGTACCTGATTTCTTAGGTCGGGGAATACTTAAAATTGAATTGATGGCCTTTGAGGATTTGCTCGTGGACTAGGCCAAATGCCCAGTCCACAGCCATTCGCAACAAAGACCATCCCCAAATATGGGAAATTATGAGTGGAAATAAGTCTGTTATCCCCTACTAATATGGAATTGAGCTGACGTTTCCCTGGACCACATGACATAATAAATGACTTATTAAAATTCACCCGTAAGTCCAATTCATCCATATATTCTGTAAAACGCTTTACTAGTGTGCGCAGAGAATTAGGGGTGTGGCCCATTATGACTGCATCATCTGCGTAGAGGAGTACGGGTAATGGTTTGCCATTTATTTTGGGAACATCCGGGGTAGACTTTCCCAAATGGCTACTCAGACCATTGATATAACTAATAAAGAGCAGGGGTGCTAAAACGCACCCCTGTCTTACTCCCCTTCCTATCTTAATCGGTCCTGAAAGTTCCCCTCCCCTTCCTATCCTCACTCGTGCTTTGAGCTCGGTATGTATGAATGCTAAAAAATGGACCAATAGTGGATCTAGACCATAACTCAATAAAATAGACCAAAGTTTGGACCTGTTAACTAAATCAAAAGCAGATAACAGGTCCATAAACGCTAAATAAATAGGGGCAGAACGGGCAATGTTGTATTTATCAATAACCAATTTAAGGTTTATACATTGTTCGACTGTGCCGACCCTACTTCCAAAACCCAATTGGCATGGGGATAAAATGCTGCTTTCTTCTGTCCACTCTAAAATCCTGTTATAGATGACACTCCCCAGAATCTTTAGGTTATTATCAAGTAAAGAGATCGGTCTGTAATAAACAGGACCCGATCTGTCGCCCTTTTCATATATCGGGACAATTACACTAGATCCCCATGTTTCTGGCATAAGTGCTTGAGGTAAGCTGTTAAAAACACTGACAAGGATTGAGGCCCATAGTTTAGGTTTCCATTTATAATATCTATGGGCAGCTCATCTGGTCCTGGGGCCTTATTGCCATGACTCTGTGCAATCGTGTCTTCTACCTACACCAAAGTTATCTGTAGGTTGCTAGCCTGTTCCTGCCCATGGTAATTCAAATTATGTGACAATGAGGCGTACATTTTAGAAAAATGGTCTTCCCAAGAACTACTAGAAATTGTGCAGCTTACTGATGTTAGCTGTTGGCCCATATTCTGCAGATATCTTACAGCGGGCCAAAATGAATTCCCGGTCTTTCTAGCTGCTATTTCTGTGAGGGCTTCCCAACGTTCTCCCAAAAGAATGCTCTTTCGCTCGTTTATTGCTATTTTATAAGCTTTCCTAGCTTTGCTAACATCTGCCCTAATTCTAGGTAAGCAAGTGTTGAGGTTAGAGACACTAGCCTCTAGACTGGGCTCTCCAATAATCACGAAAACTGTGTTTTCTCATTCAAGTTCATTCAGTTTTAAGGACACAATTCAAACTAACCTCACCTCAACTTGGGACCAAGAGTTCAAACCACCGAGCACATTCTGTGCTCCGACCACGCACAAAACCCTAGAAGCATTTGAAAGATCAGTCATGTCTGACATCCAAAAAATTTCCTTCAGCAAACCTAAGAGGTCCAATTTAAACGCCAAAGAATGGAATACACTAAAAAATCTCAGTAACGACAAAGAGTTAACTTTTCAAAAAGCCGACAAGGGCGGCGCCCTGATAGTAATGGACACAGAGTTCTACACATCAAGCGTCAATAATCATGTCCAAAATCAGGAAATCTATCTACCATTAACTGCAGATCCCACAGCAGAGTATCAAAAAATCTTATACCAGATTGTAGATCACGCATTGACCATGAAGTGGATTAGCCAGAAGACACATGCTTTCTTTCATTTAAAATATCCAAGGAGACCGCAGCTTTACATGTTGCCTAAGATTCATAAGGACCCCATTAGACCACCATTCAGACCCATCGTCTCGGCCTGTGGATCGATCTCAGAACCCATTGGCAAATTTGTGGACAAATTTTTACAACCGCTTGTTCAGAAAAGTGTCACATACATCAAGGACACCACATCTTTTTTAACATGTTAAACAATGTGAAATTGGCACACAGTGAAACGTATTGGTTATGCACGATTGATGTTGTTGCATTGTACACTTCCATCCCACACCGTGAGGGCATTGAGGCCCTTGAATGGAGCTTATTGCATAGCGAACTTGAAGAATATCAGAGAATCTTGATTTTGGAACTGATGCAGTACGCACTATATCACAGCTATTTCGAATGGAATGGAGAATTTTTCAATCAATCGAATGGAACATCGATGGGCTTTGGGGGGGCCCCCTCATATGCTAATATTTTTATGCAAAAATTTGAAAGTGATCACATACTTGCTAATCAAACATGGATTGAAGGTCTAACCATGTTCAAGAGATTCATCGATGATATTTTTTTGATTTGGTGCGGATCAAGAGAAAAACTGGAAGACAACATCAAAATGCTTAATTGTCAAAATGAAAGGATCAAATTTACACACACCATATCCAAAGACTCCATAACTTTTCTTGATGTTCAAATCAACATTTCCAATCATGAAATCAGTACTAAAGTATTCCAGAAACCCATGGATAGAAACTCGAGTTTGCTCTTTCAGAGTTTTCACCCTGAACCATTGAAAAAACATCTGCCTTTTTCGCAATATACACGATTGAAGAGAATAACATCTGATAGGGTACAAGCCAAAGAATCAATTTCGCAACAAACCGCAAAGTACAAACTGAGAGGGTACCCTGACGATATCCTAATACATGCGATGGCTAAAGTTGATAAAATCAAGAGGATTGATTTGCTGACACCCAAAACCAAATCCACCATCCAAAAAACCGTATGTGTACTCAAATACTCATCAGATTCAGAGAAAGTGAAAAGAATCATTAATAAACATTGGCATCTGGTACGATCTGAACCTGATCTGAAAGATATATACAATGAACGCATTACTTTTGCATATCAAAGGTCGAAAAACTTAAAAGAAGTACTCAACACTCCTATGAAAGAGAAGAAACCATGGAAGGGAATGTCTAAATGTTTTAATTGCATCCACTGCAACAATGTTATCTGCGGAAACACCGTGATGCATCCCACCAAAGGTTTCCCTATTGAATTAGAGCATTCTGGTAATTGCGACACTGCAAATTGCATATATCTGATTAAGTGCCCATGCGGCAAGATATACATTGGGCAAACCGAACGCAAACTGAAAGTCCGTATCACGGAACATAAAAGTAACATCAGACTCAACAATCTTAAATCAGCAATTGCATGCCACTGGAAAGAAATGAATCATCAGATATCCCAGTTAAAATTCATGGTGATCGAGGTTATCCATCAGCGTCCTGACATGGATCCCATGAAACAAAGACTGAAAGCAGAGTTTCACTGGATCAAAAAACTGAATTTGTCCCACCCCATGGGTTTGAACGATAGCATTGAGCATTCATGGGTCCTATGACTCATTTATTGTGCGCATTGACTCGTTCCATGTCCTGTTTCCCTGAATAAGTGACATTGTTTATAACTCACTTTTACACAGTATATTCAATTGTATGCATTGCGCATGTAGTATTGCTCGTTTTATTGAATTTTGCTGTTTTTCGTTTCTTTTGTTCAATGACAGGTTGTTAGCATAGCCGTAGCGTTATCACCGGTGTTTTAAGTTCAATGCGTGTGGGAGTTCTGATATCTCTGACAAGTGCATCTTTATTTATTTTGAAGCCATCGTACTCCTCTCACGTGACCACGGTTCCGCAACGCTATTGGTTGCGATCGCGGTCACGTGATACACATCTCATCCTATTAGAACCACTGTAGTTAGTTTGTGGTAATTAGTTGAATTCACGGAAGCGCGAATGCTCCAGAAAGCTTGTAAGTTATTTTACGCTCATCATTTGAATTTCTGAATCGTTGTACTCCTTAGCTCGTGGGAGTAGCCAGCGTTATTATGTTCGCACGCCACTCAGGTGGAGCACTCTTCTGCTCAGTTTCTTTGATTTTAACGTTATGCGTGATGGTACCTTGAACTGGTGTATTGGGTCTTATTGTCAATCACGATGCCTCCGTGTTTTCTTCTTTTATTTTTCCTTATGTTACGTAGTTGAGAGTGATGCTATGCTATATTATTTAGAATGGTTGGCCATCTGATGGGTGACTAATTTAGTCCTGTCTGATTTCCTTTCTATAGACCCCTGACGAAGGGTCATGGCTGTTGTTTGACCCGAAATGCATTGGGTATGAGCAAAACGTGGATTAATGTATCGACTGACAGCACAGCATAAGAATTGTATTATGTTGGCAAGAAAGTAATCATCACGTTAATGAACCAAATGAAGTCAAAAATGTATTTGAACTGAATAAAACTGAATGAACTTGAATGAGAAAACACAGTTTTCGTGATTATTGGAGAGCCCAGTCTAGAGGCTAGTGTCTCTAACCTCAACACTTGTTTGATTTCAAAGGCACGTGCAGGCTACGTGCGACGACGAGGGCACCCACCAGTACACTCAACAAGAGGTTGAAAACAGTCTACAGAGTGCTCGGGATAATATTATTTGCTAATTCTAGGTAAGGCCATTAGGGCCTTGCGCAATTTCCTGTTCGCTTCAGAACAGTTATGATCAAACCATCTTGGGTCTTTTGGGCCCTGAGATAATTGCACTGATAAAAGAGATCTGATCACGATGCATATTTTAGTAAAATCTTGAATTACGTTAGGGCCACAGGATGTTATCGATAGGCAGGAGTTAATTAATGTCTGATGCCCTGTTATTAGGGACTTGGTTATTTCCCTACTGTCAATCCCTTTCCAATTTAGTCTCAATTTATCCGTCGAGGGGGTTATGTCCCTTGCCCCTTGTGAGGTAACATACACAGGCCGTTGAGCTAATCTTAAAGCCACTGTTAAGGGGTTATGATCCCCAAATCTGTTACTATGACCTCTGTTGCCAATATCCAGTCCGCCAGGCAAGGAGAGACAAAAATAAAATCGATGATTGAAACACTATCTCTTCCTCTATGTGTTGGCACCACCTGGTTCGTGGGGTGTAAGCCTATGTCCATTGCATTACTAAGAATGTGTTCACTAAGGAAGGATCTCAACTCTAGTCCCCTCCGCAAAGCTGGATCTGCCTGTAGTGCGCCTATATTATGAATGTCTTTTGGGAGCTTAGCATTGAAATCCCCCCTAGAAAGATCCCCATGCCCTCACCTGAGACCTGAGTTTTTTCTCAATTTGGAAATAAATTTAAAAAGTGCTATGAAATTTTTGTTTAGTGTTGAATTAAAATCATTATTATAAAAGTTTATTAAATAAAAAGGGACTTGGCACTTATATTCTATTGCCTGTATATTGGTTAGTATTTATGATCTTAAAGCTCCCTCCAGCTGCTATACTGATCCCAATAAATAGGCCCCCTAAAGCCCGACCAAAATTTGATTTCGTCGCCACTGTACTAAGACAATGGTACCCTTCTATATGTAAATCATAAGGTGCCCATGTTTCCTGGAACATTATTATATCCTGCAAAGAAACTAGTTGTAGCCATTCTTTATCTGCTAGTCTCTGCTCGAGGCCAGCAACGTTCCAGCTGAGGATTCTTAGGTCAGAGCCATCAATACTTGAACTGATGTTCTGAGATAACTCAACTGTTGGCCCCCCACTGATTTTATCATGGCTAGTGCCACCCTTAGCCTTTCTCTGAGAGACGGTGGGGACCATTAATAGCTGTGTATTACAAGTCCCTTGAGGTTCTTGCTCCTTACTGATTGCTGATAGGTGGGGACATAAGGAAGCTGATAATATATTATCATTTGTCCTCCTACCTGGCAGTCAGTCTTGTGATTAGAAAGAGCTGTTTCAAACCGGTTAGATGTTGGTACATTATACACGTACCTCTGCTGGTCTGGGACATTAACTGGTAATTCACATCTAATAAGAGGCAAGAATAGTTCTGTCCGATAGAAATATCCTAAGGGTAAAATGTGTATCGCTTCTCTGTCCATATGCCTTGTCCCTGCTCTTTCCAAAATGTTATGTACTATTTCTATTGAGCCAAAGTTTAATATTATACAGTCACCTTTGCTGGATTTGGTCAGTCTACCTATCCATGGGACCCTTCTTGCCATTTTGAATTCCTGTAACAAAAAACTCCTCAATCCCGTCTTACTGTCCAATAAATGAAGTGCCCTGTTTCTTAAAGAACTCCAGTGTTCCACTGTATTAGAAGCTAAAGTTGGAACATTGGAGAGGACAATAACATAGGGTGTGCATTCGGGAGGTAAATTTAAGTAATCTTTGGTGTTAATAATTTGTGCAGTATTAGTACTAACCTTATTCAAGTCCCTGTTATTATTGTTGTTCCCCATCCCTAGTGTTTCCTTCCTTTGATTTTGATTACATGAAGTGAATTGTCCCGTATTAATAACCAATGAGGGGGCAATTTTGCCCATTCTGATAGGGTTGCTGCTTGCAATTGCTGGTTGACTGGAGAAAGGTACCAGGCATGTGTTAGATCTCCCAGGAGCTGTCAAAGTTCCATTGGATATCTGATTGGGCTGAGTGGATAATTTATGTTCGATATTATCGAGTCTGGTGTTAATGTCGACAAGTTTATTTAGAAGTGGGTTTAACAATACTCCGAGTTTGTCTACTAACTTGGATAATAAAATATCTCCCAATGTGGTTTCAAGCTGCTTACAGTGGCAGTAGCACCCAGAGACACAAGGTTCAGTGAGGCTGATGCCACTAGCCACCTCAGTTGTACCCGTCTTCCCATGAACAGTGCCTGTAGTTTTAGCTACTTTGTTGGTCTGTTGAGTTTTGGCAGGTAGGTCCCTTGCCTTACATTTCCGGTTTATGATTTGGGCTGTGGTTCCCCCACCCAATGTTTGTCGTGTAGATCGTGTGACAATTTGAGGTGGCGTCAGGGGTAGTGGAGGTTACACTCCTGCATTTACATCTAATGTTATAATGGGTGGAACTACGACTACTAATTCAGGCTCAGGGGATCCAGTAGCTAGAGGGAGCAAATTAACCATGCTACATTCAACTAATTTAGATGGGATAGAAGAGGGCCCGCTTGTTGCTATTGCATTGGGAGCAGAACAAGTCAGTGACAGTCTTTTCTGTGTAAGCTCAATCTCCTTATTTAAGAAGGACTCCGCCCTAACAAAAAAGGCATCAAGGGGGCCCACTACCCCATTACCCCCCTCCCCGCTAGTGGTGCTCATTATTCAGTAGGAGATTTAAACACAAATACTACGACTATGCGTACAAATGATTTCAAAATGCAAACAGAGATATTAAAAGACTGACCACGTACCAAGAAGTATGTCCAAAGTCCCAGTGCGAAGGGGGGTGGCCCTGCCCTGCCTTGTCCTGCCTAGGACGGCCGCAGACGGCCCGCCCTTTGCCCGGGCTTAGCCCAGCGACGCCCACATGCTCCCGCGATGCGCAGAGAGTGCCGCTTCTATGAGCGCCTCCGGGCGCGGAAGTGGGCGTAGGTGGGTGAGGTGATGGCGCAAGGAATTCTGGGGGCTGTAGTCCCCCCCCTCGGCGGCCGCGTGGATGTTCTGGACGTGGCGGTGGGGGAGAGCAACAGCCGATGGCCCACGGATCTGGCAGCGCTTGAGTACAGGTAAGCTATCTCCAAAAACAAAGTTTCAGCCCAAAGAAGTGTGGTGTACAAACTCCCGCTCCACCAAGAGAGCGCCGCTTCTATGAGCGCCTCCGGGCATGGAAGTGGGTGTAGGTGGGCCAGGTGAAGGCGCAAGGAATTCTGGGGGCTATATTCCCCCCCCATCGGCAGTCCCTTGGATGTTCTGGATGCGGCGGCGGGGGAGAGCAACAGCCGATGGCCCACGGGTATGGCAGCGCTTAGGTACAGGTAGGCTATCTCCAAAAACAAAGTTTCAGCCCCAAGAAGTCATTCTCGTGACCTTTAGGAGGATTTTCAACAATAGGTATGTTACTTCAAACAATTTATCATTAGACCCAAGTGAGGATTCCGGTTAATTTTTAAGGACTAGGCTCAGTTTACCTGGACCAACGTTTGTGTTTTTAAGAACACTAATATTCTCAAATGGTGTCTGATGGTAGATATTGTTGCTGCCAGAATCCTATTACGAGAGCAGAGGTGCTCATGTGAGTATTCCTATTGGTTTTAGAAACTAGGGTCAGATTGCCAGGATCTGTAATCGACGATCTGTGCTAAGCGTGTGTCTATGTGCAAAGACATTCACATTTGGACTGTTAAATGATGGCATTTGTGAGCCTTCATTCACATTAGGAGTATCAATTTGGCTAAAAAAAAAGCTGAAGGAATTGATTTGCTGGCTAGTATTCAAAGTGTAATTTTCTGGTTAAATGTTAGATTTCTGTAGTAGATGTCCTTTTACTTGTTAAATGTTAACCAGAGCATGTTGTCATTTAGTGCTTTGTCAAAAGCCTTAAGGCAGTAGGCCCATTTTTGTTCTTTTTGAAAAAGGATGCGTTCTGTGTCGCTTCTCGTGCCATCCTGTGTTTCAAAGATTACCCACTCTAGTTCATTGCTCCAATAAAGCACCAATCACCAGCTCATTTCTAAGAAACTTTCAGTGTCGTTTCAGGATGGCACTGAGTTTATTTTGATTTGTACCTAACAGAGTGATAGGTCTCATTGGGTTATCTTCACTGATTTGTTTCTCGCTATATAATAAATCTTCCTTTTTCTTGTGCTTGACATTAACCCCAATTTTTTTCAGGACCTTCTGCCCATACCCTCTGCATTGTAATTGGGTTATTATTTTTTCCTGTTCATATTCATCTTCAAAAAGAGACTGATTACTCCACACTTGCTTTGCCCTCAAAATCTCACTCTGATGGATAATTTGTTTCAGGGGGTCTAAGTGGAAACTGTAAGCATTGAAAATACTGTTCCTGGCAGTTTTTCTCCATAAATAGAATTTCCAATCGTTCCATTCATATTAGAAAGGGTGAAATACAAAAATGGATCACTTTATTACTGGCCATAAAGGAAATGTCAAAATTCAGGTTGTTGTCATTCAAACTTTCAACAAACTATCTAACCTCATTTCCCTTACCTCTCCATTTAATGAAGAGGTCATTTATAAACCTCAGCCTTAAGATGACTTTTTCATGTATATTATCACTCAGGTCCCCTGATATCCCCTGTTACTCCCACCAGCCCATATGCAAATACGATAGGAGTGAAACAGGTACCTATCACATTTTCCTGTAACTGCCTGAAGAGGTCCTATCAAACAGAAACATATTCTTTGTCAAGCACATATGCTTTATACTTAAGAGCATCTGGTTCCGTTTATATATCTGAGGGTTCAAGATCGTAGCCCTTCACAGCGGCTGGTGATTGTATAAAGAGCGGGTAGATAAAAATTTCAAAGGAGGAAATACTTCTCCTATTGCATTCCCATTTTTTCCCCATAAAACATCATTGGTGTCCCTGGGATCTATTATTTTGAACTATTAAAAGTGTGTATACCAGTATATTCCATATGAACACTGGTCACTACCTTTTCACCTAACTGCTTTGTCAATGATATACTGAGATGTTACACTGTAATGCTATTTGACCACTTCTGAAAAACTCAATAAAGAAGATTAAGTTAGCTATGATCGTTATTTCTAACAGGTTTGGCATTTTGAAGAACGGTTTTGTGTGCCTGTAAAATTATACGCCCTTTATATTTCACAGCAGCTGATAATCGGGTAAAATAAGGATGCTTCCAAAGTTGCAAAAGAGATAATCATTCTCCTATTGTATGTCAAATATTTTTCACAAAACGTCAGTGGTGTCCCAGAGGTAGGAAAGTTGAGTTTCAACACATCATTAAGAAAATAGTCTACGTACAGGGCTGTGTTTTTCAGAATTCTCCTTAGATCTAATATTATGAGCCTACCAAATAGATGTGTTTTGTCTTTATGTACTTTAGGGAGAAAGTGTAAAGCAATATTATGAGAAAATCATTCCTCTAAAACATGATCTCATACTGTTCCAAAATTCCCATTAGAAAGCATTGATTTTGATCCTCATAGAAATGTTTTTCATCCTTGTGTACTCTGTCTACTTATACCTTCATAATATGCTTTGTTGTTCAATAGAGTGTGGCTTCAGAAATTTACATCATAGGCCATAGGTGAAAAAAAAATATTCCCACCCTTATCTAAGTGTTCACTATGATATCCTTGTTTTTTTCATGTTTCTTAATCTTTTGAAAATAAGGTTTTCGATGTTTTGTTTATTTATTCTTTTGGCTTACATATTTCATTTCTTAAGTGTAATCAATACTTCATGATAAATGTCTACGGCATCAAAAGTTATTTGGAAGGGCCTGGCTATAGGAAAGTGTCCCTTTTTGCATGGTTGCCCACCCTTTTTGTCTAATATTGGAGTACTTTGACTAACTGTGCGCTGGGTTCCTGACAACTAGGTACCCAGGGCCTATGCTCTTTTCCTAAACTTATACTATTGCAAACCCCCATTTGGCAACTCTCTGGCCCTATGTAAGTCCCTTATAAAAGGCACCCTAAGTACCAAGGGCACTGTGACCAGGGAAGGCCTCTAAGGGCTGAAGCACTTATTGGTCCACCCTTAGAGTCTCTGTACCTTTACACAAACACACTACCAGTGCAGGCGCAGAACAAATTGAAGTGTCAACATGGTACCCCTGCCTGTGTGCCATGCCTATAATCCACTGCCCTGGTAAAAGTAAGTCATCCCTCTAGCAGGGTGCACTATACCAGTGGTGAGGGCACCAGGGTGTTAGCCCTGCACCCCGACAGTGTCTAAATCCATTCTTCGACATAGTAAGTGCAGTAATGCCATAAACCGTATATGGTATGGGAGTTTGTCATTACGAACTCCACAGCACCATAATGTCCTTACTGAGAAATGGAGAAGTTTGGTATCAAGCTTTTCTGAACATTAACCCCACACTGATGCCAGTGTGATTTTTAATGAAAAATGCATGCATAGAGCAATTTAGAGATGTCCCCTGAAAAACAACCTAACTATAGTGTCCTGGCTGAGAGGCTGCTCACCAGCTGACACCACCAGACATGCAACAGAGCACCTCCTGGGACAAGGTGCCAAGCCTCCTTTACCATGATGGCCAAGGTCCACAAAGGGGAAGCTTCAAAGGTTTTCCGCCTTTGTGAACTACCCCAGCTATTTGCTGCTCCCAGCAACTAACCACCACTGGTTCTGACCCCTACTTTGGGCAGGACAATCGGTGGGAAATCCAAAGTTAGGCGGAGAGGTGTGCCCACCTTCGTCAACCCCACCCCTCAAGTGGTGGAGGTGAGGTGATGCCCAAATCTCTGTCCCCGCCATCTTGCAGATTGGGGGAACCAGCCAACCAAAGTGAGGTTTAAGCCCCCCCTACTGGAGTGTGGCATAATAGGGGGTGCACCCATCCCAAGGTGGCGACCTATTAGTCAGAACCCCAGGATATTGCGGCATGGATTAGCAAATTTAGTGGCACAAATATGGAAATTTAGCAGCACAAATATGGAAATGTAGCTGTAATTTTGCGGCACTTTGTTTTATTGCAAATCATTAATTTTCAGCCTGAAATCAATGGAAACTGTTTTAGAAGAGTATTCCACTTTTGAATTGGCGTGTTTAAAGTGTCTGCAGCTCTATGGAAGCACAACTCCAGTCCTAACCTTGTGGGAGGGAGTTGTATTTCTCCCTGGGATGTTCTAGTGCTCATGTATGCACCCCTGCCGGGGTACAACTGCCTTCCAGATCCATGAGGCAGGACACCTCTTCCTGAAGCACCCTAGGGTGCAAGATCATAGTAGCTGATGCAAATATGTGCAAAGACTGCATAGGGAGGTCACCTCCTGCTTACATGGTCCAGTCCTAATTGGTTGACTTGAGCATACACCTAATATTCCTTGTGCATAATACACAGAGGCATCTTAAAACCTAAGAGGAAGTTGTCAGTGTGAAGCAGAATACCAAGTTGCAATCATTGCAAGTGCTGGGCCTTTTACAGTAGGCCACAAAAGAACACACCAGCTATCACCCCTTCTAGAACCATACTGCCCACATTCTAATGGAATGACAGCATTCAGTGAGGGTGGGGCTTGGAAGTGTCTTCATCAGGCAAACCATCATCCACAGAGCACAAGCACTAGAGGAGTGAACTGAAAGTCCTGTAGAAAAGTGAGCTGCAAAGTAAGTGATATAGAATTTAACACATAATTGCATGATATATTTTTATAAAGTATGTGTCTGCTTGATGAGCGTTTACATCTGTATGTTTGCCCGCACTAAGCCCCAAGTCAAAAGTAAAGGTTTCACATTTACAACCAAACATACAAAATCACCAACCTTTTGTCTATTTTTCTGTGGAGCTCCGCATTGGCCAATAAGTGCCAGATGGGCTTTATAAACCAAAGAAATACATTGATAACTATGTATGATACCAATAATAAAGTTTTAAATAGACTTCGTTCCTGCCTTCACCAGTCATGCAAGCAAATAATTCATTGTTTGAGTACGAGAGTATTCCTGGCCCAGGGAGTACAGCATTAGACTTTTCTGTCTTCCGCTACAAGTACGTGGTCCAAATAGCATTATTTCCACAGCCTGTCTATGTGCTTAATCTAAATAAGCTCCTGAGATATATAGTCTGGTGGTTACTTCCGCTATGATCCACCCCAAGCCACATTAAACAGAATTATACAAGCTGCCAATGGTGCTGAGAGTCTCATCAGTCACCTTAGTTGCATTAATCTTGGTGTTTAGGGGTGTGTCTCCCCAGCAGATTTTGATTTCTTAAGCCATCATTTTAGCAGGTCCTTAGACTCTGCCTCTTCCTTGCATACATACGTTTTACCACACTGGCTTACTTTCAGCCATGCAGGTCCCTGAACAAAGTCCTGCTCTTGAATCAGTGAAATAAGTTTCTTGAGTCTCCATCTGTTATCAACTATATGACAGCAGAAGTTAGAGCTCACAAAAAATGTGACTGTGTCAACTCTGATCAGATTTGAGGGATTAGCTATAGAATAAATCTCCTGGTGGGGAATAAAATTGCCAATGTAGATCATAATAGGTTGAGGATATTTTGAGACGAGATGTGATGGATTATTCTGCTGTAGCCGAAACTAATGAGCCCACAGTATCTGAGGCCCCCAGTCCTAGTCAGAAAGCTCAGGGAACACTGTCTGAAATAGAATGACCACGAATCGTCTAGTGCCGCCCCAAGATTCGTAAATTATTTCAGCGCTGTCTAGTTTGCAGATTCCTCACATTGCTCACATACCAGCATCTTGTAAATCCATGCATTCTTGTATACAGGTCAGTAATTCCTCTGTTCTAATTCTTTCCGGTGTTTACACAAAACACAACTTGTTTAACTTTTTAGGGAGTGATGATACAACAGCACACAGGGTTCATGATGAAACATTATCACACAAACAAAAGCTTCTATTATTGTGGACGTCATATGATGGCCACAAGAGGTACGTGTTTCCCAAAAGTTGGGAATTGAGAGGTGAACATATCTGTTGTGTTTCCACAGCCTTGTCAAAATGGAGAAAAAAAAACAAATTTTCCAAATTTTGAAGCAGTTCTGTGAAAATTGTGGCCTTTTTACGAAACTGCTGATTTCGCGATTTGTTTGCAAATTGCAAAATCGCAAATTCCCGGAGGGTCTGATTAGTTCTGACCTGTACATGCATGTAATGCCCCAAATTTAGTATTTAGGGCCAACCCTGAACCTTGCCTCCTCAGACCAGAGCTGACAAGAAGAAGCAAGAAGAAGGACCAAACAGCCATGCTGATAGAAGAAGAGGAGGATACCCACTGATTTGGCCCCAGCCCTATCAGCCTGTCCTGACCTCAGACTCCTCCAGCAGAACCTCAGTGTGTCCTGCAGCAATCAGCCCTCAAAAGTTTGTAGGACCTGCACTGCCTTTGCAGCCAAATAGGCTCTGTCTCCCGTGAGCACCAGACTTGCTCAAAACCAACTGACTCTGACTCCGGCCGATTCCATGAGTCTGCAACACTCCGCTCCCGGTGCCTCAAGGTTAAGTGACCCAATATCCTCAGGAGGTCCTCCCGGTGATCATAGCCTGGATCCTAGTGTCTCCTGAACATCTACAAGCTCTTAAACCAAATCTGCAGCCAACTATTGGAGGATCCCCTCAACCGCGACCGAAGGCAACCCCCTGACCGACTCCATAACCAAAACGGTCCAGACAGACCATTCGCGACAGTTCGACCAACTCCATCTCTGAGCGTTTGCGGTCATGAGAAGATGACACCCAAAGGCCCTGTTCACCTCATCAACCACTGACCGACTCTGAGGGACTCTCGACCAAATCTGTAGCTTCAGTACAAAACCGCATCCTACACTCGGCTGCCTCTCTGCCTCTGTAATTCTTGTGTTGGTCAGTTGGCCCTACTATGCTGACCTCGACCCCAGGAAATGTTGTTTCCCAACCTGCTGGCCTGCTTGCTGCAGTCCCCCACTCCCACAACTGTCCTTAGCCCATTGGCTATCATGTGGTCCCTGCACTCTGCTTCCGGCCAGCTCTGTGCTCCTGGTGGTGAGACTCAGTGCCCATCTGACCGAATCCTACCCACGGACCCGTAAATCCAGTACTGTCTTCTCAGGACTAAATGTGGCTTGTGAGTAATATTGTAAACCTGTTCTGATCTTGCAAAACACATTCTATCCTATTTCCTTTTTGCAGAAAATGCACCAGCCTAGTATCTAGAGATACCTGGCTGTGTAAGAAAATTAACTAAAAAGTAATCCTGACTATTTGCGGATACAAAGTAATTATTCTGTAAACTGATAAACTGCATTCAAACTGTATTTAAATTGCATATACTTTCAAAGTATTTTTATACTTACCTGTACCAGGACTGGCTTGGTTCTAGAAAATAAATATAACTAAATAATATTTTTATACAAAACCAATTGGTCAGAGTTCAGTCTTTGAGCATGTGTATTCATTACTTGCCATAGTGTGTATAATAAATGCTTAGCACTAGTCTCTGATAAGGCCTTACTGCTCTCCCACACTACCACAAATAGAGAGTAAGGTACTATCTACTTTAACCTTTGCCTCCCTTTGGGGATCCCCTGGACCCTGTGAACACCATACCTTACTTAGGTATAGTATATACAGAGCCAGCTTCCTACAATGGCCCAGAAGTCCGACATGGCGGACGCGCTTTAGTGGAGGTCTGGCAGCTGAACTCATATCCTTCACTATCCTGCCCAAATTGCACTACAAAATGTTACCCACCGGCCTGGAGCATGGGCCTAGTGATTAAAGTCCGGTGTCGGCGAGCTGGCTGTCATTGTTCCAGTGGTCATGTTGGGCTGTGGAGGTGATTGGAGGCTTGCCACACTACTTTGGTACCCCAGCCCTTGTGGTGGTCCAGGTCTGGGTGCTGCAGCGGCTCTGTGATGAAGGTGGACAGCATTACCCAGGGGGCCTGCTGTGTGGGTTTGTCCCAAGCCCTCACCAGAAGTGGAGGAGATGTGTCCCAGTGGATCTTCCTGCATGGTCTTGTGCAACAACGCAAGGGGTGGTCACCCAGTGGCCACAGAGGTGAGAAAATAGGTGGAGGTCTTGTGGAGCCGACGGCGTTCCTAGTCAATCCTGCTCAGTGAGTGGTGCTTGTCGGCATGTCTTGCCCACAAGGCCTATGAGGCTGCCCAGACCAAGGCCCGCTGTTGCAGGACACACTATATCTGGACTGGTTTACATTCATTTGTGTGGTAGTGGTGCCTTGCCCCTGCGGAAGTGCTGGCCTAAGCCCACCTGTGTGAAGACCCTCATTGGGCATGGCAGGTGGGGTGGCTCCTAATCACGGAGGCAGCTGGGTCCAGTCCTGGTGGGGCTTGTTATCGGGGGTCTGGCCCTCTGTAGCTGATCCCCATTCTCTATGGGCCTTCAGTGTATCGTTGCTGGCTCAGAGGTCTGCTCCTACACTTATGGGATGGAATAACTGCCCACCTGCCCTAACTGCTCATGCTGCACTCTTGGAGCTGTAGAGTGAGGGGGACTGGCGGTTTGATGGCGCTATTGGAACTAGACCAGTGCTTGTGGATTGCAGGTCTGACGAGGCCACCTCATGGCTAAAGACAAGCCTAAGGGCTCCATGGCCAAACAAAGCACAGTGGACAAGTTCATGTGGAGCCATGGCCATGGTGGCCAACTCAAGGAGTGCCCCAGGCAGTGCTGGGTAATGCGCCACTTTTGGCCGCTATCACCCAGTCCAGAGACATGCCGGACGTCAAGATCAGTGCTGTTGGCTTTGACGTGACCCTGCTGCGCCAAGACATTAAAAAAACTGTGGAGTGGATCACCGTAGCTGAGAGTAGAGTCTCAAACGTTGATGATACCATGGCCTCTCTACAGGAAAAGGACATCATGCTCACAACTGTAACAAGGCATTTGGCGCCACGGATTAAAGATGTGGAGGTCCATGCCCATCACAACAACCTACAGTTTGTGGGCTTCCAGGAGGGCTGCGAGGTAGAGAATGTGGGTAAATTCCTTGCTCATTGGATCACTACACTTATACTCCCCAACTCCCTTTCCTCTGGTTAAAAAGACACACCCAGGGGCATGGCTGCAGTCTGTTATTGCCAAAATCCTCAATTTCCATTACAGAGGCGCTATCCTCAAGTTTGCTTGTGGTTAGGAGGCACCACAAGTCTCACTGCACCATGATCTTTCCAGACTATAAAAAAGGGTCCAACGACAGCGCTAAACCTTTATCGCAGCAAAAAATCGCCTTCCGAATCTCAAAATTCAAATCATGCTTCTCTTTCATGCCCTCATGTGTGTAGTGTATAACTCTCAAATTCTGTTCTTCGATACCCCTAAGGAAATCTTTGCCTCGATGGATAAGACTGTCTCCTTGATGCCTAACACTTTGTTGTATTTTGACTCTGATTAATCTTCAAGCGATAATAACTGGCTGCAGGCCAAACCCACAAAGAAATGTTGGAACAGGCCTCGCTCTTCATGGCAATCAAAACATTGGGGAGATGCATAGTGACAGGCCTTCACAGCCGGGGACCTGGTCTTTGGCCCACTGCAGTGCCTGCGGCCGCCGTTATCTTTGATGGTGGTTTAATCATACTTACCCAGAGGTCTGCAAGGATGGTGCTTAGCAGGAGGCTGCACATCAAGCTAAGTGGGCATGAAACTGCGATTTTGCTAAACGGTGGTTAAGTGCAAGTCCATTTCCCCATGAAACACTTCACCTGAAACTTTTGGGTTATCAATAGTGCTTAATTTGAGCTGCTGGTTGCCGGTGCTCAGCACAGGCACTTAACACCTTCAGCGCGGCACGAATTTTCGGGCTGTGCTGAAGGTTCTAAAAAACGGGCGTGGTCGTGACGGAACGGTTCTGTCCGGAGCACAGCCCAACCGGTGCTCATGACGGAACCGCTCCATCATGAGCGTCGCAGGGGTTAATCATCAACATCAACGCTTTTCATGAGCATCAGTTAAGGAAACATTCATTTACTGGGACATTAAGTGATTTCCACATTTGGGGAGACTCAAACCTGGCTCCCCAGCTCCAAAGTCTCCCCACTTTCACAGTTAGTAATTGGTTCTGGTTTAGGCAGTGCTAACAGGAGAGATGGCCTGGTGTAAGCTTCCTCATGAGGAGAGCTCCAGCACCTATTTTTTAACAAATTAACAACTTGTTACCAATCCCAGCTGTTCATGTCCTTCAGTTGTCCACATGGTCTGACTTTCTGCCAGACTCTGCTCACATCCTTTCATGTGTAGAAGACAAGACACGTTTTTTATCATTTTTTATTCAGTTTTTGGTTTGTGGGCTTCGGGCTGGATTCCCAAACACTGAATGGTTTCTGTGTCTGTGAACACAGTTACAGGGTTTGGATCTGTGGTCCTGGAGGACGAAATCAAAAACACTCTTTTTTGCATATTTGTAAAATTGTGAACCGGGATCAAAGGCAATTCATAGACTCTGGTTTTGCAAAATTGGTCAAGGGTTTGCAAACTAGAGACCTATTCTCAAACTGCATTTTATAGTACATATAGTAGTTCTACCTCTCACATTCGACAAAATGCTATTCAGTAATCTATGTGCGGAGATCTATGCCTCTGGCTCTCCTACCTTTTTTGTGATGAGATCTGTGCCTCAATTGCCGAATTTTCAGCTCATATATACACCTATGTTTTAGAAGTAAAGGCAGGAGGGATGGGGAGGGGCTGCAAAATAGCGAATAATTATGACTAAAAGGAATGGGTTAAGGGATGACTAAAGAGTGGTTAAGACAGAGCTAGGGAAAGGTTTGTGAAAGTACATGCAGCCACCCATAAAATAGTACGTGCCTTCCCATTCACAAACTACATTTCTAAAGTTACTACACTAAGAAAGGACCCAAAACAATGGTAAATGTATCTCAGTTTAGACCTGGAGTAAGTCGAGAACCTCAGATGGTCAACTAATGGGACAGCAACGCGTTAAAAAATTATTGAGGCAGAGAATAAAATAAAACCCCATAGCGTCCTATTTCTAATATTAAAAAGTATGTATTTATTTTGATGATTTGAAAATATAAAAAAATACATTTAAAGTTAACATTATATACAAATAAAAAATGGGTTTTTTTGTAAAACATTTTATTAACCTGCTTAATTTAAAATAAATGTAACTATTTCAAAACATATGTGACATTGATTTAAATTATTTATATACATACATTAGTCATTCCTTTTTAACACATACTAAAGAAAGACGTGTCAGCAGGGTGCTCCAAATCCCTTTGACATACTAAATGAATATAAACATTTTACTTAAGGTGGTATTTTTTAGCAAATCTTGAAAAACGAATATATTTAAAAGAATTAAATATTTAAAAGAATTAAGCAAATAGTTCAGAAGGAATTTTATCTTGTAGTAAATTTGAATACATGAAGTTCATTGCTTGTCTTTTTCCATAGATTTTATCAGTGCTAACTGACCGTGAAAATGAGGAAGTGCTGTCGAGGTAAAGAGACCATTGAAGAAGTTATTGTAACCTTTGTAAATAAAGGTGAGAGTGTTATTTTGGCCAATCATCAAACTACTAGGGACAACTTTGGCAGCAAACTAAAAGGGAGAGAAAGAAAGAAAATTAGCGGGTGGCGTGGAAAGGGTTATTAAGAGTAAGCAGAGAGATAGATTCAACGTAATTAAACAGGTTAAATGTGCATCTTTTTGGTATGAATCCACATGCCAGTTAAGTTGGGCTCTTACATTTAGAGGTTAGTAGAGCAGACACTGTCAAGCATGGTGATGGTAGCCCATGTCAGTTATAGTGCTAATAAAAAATGTGATTGCTGAACTGCTATTTGAATATTGCCAAGTGTTTACAGAGATCATGTATCACCAGCTTGGTGTTGATAATGCCTAGTGGTGTTCGCATACTATTATTTATATATAGCTGTATATGTACCATGCGCTTTATAAAAGGATGTGATTAGGACTGCAACTTATAGGTTGCCTGCAATGTCTGAAAGGGAGCCATTTATGCAGTCAAGTCAAGAATTCTCTTTCAAAGTGTGTCAACTTTTGAAAAAGTTCATAAAAGAAAAGGGGGTAGAAAAATTGCTTAAATTGCACTTGAAGTAATTTGGCAAGGATAACCAACCCAGTAAAGTCATATATTCTATCTAATATGTTTGCAGGTTGATCTTTTTGTTTATCGTGACACGATCTGCAGAGGTCAGATGAAGTTTGAGGTCAGGAGTGAAAGGGGAGGTGTTATGTTTTCTCGGATTGTCGTTGTCCAATCCAAGGATGGTATGAGATCACCAGTGGAGGCGGACGGACCCCTTACCCACACCTCTCTGTTTGCACACAGGTCTGTGAAGTCACAGTCACTGTTATTGCACTCTAGTACCTACAACCAAGGCAACTGCTCACAATTCGTTTACAATATTGAAATTCTCTAGATCCCTTAACCCCTTCCCTGCTCATGATGAGCTCAGCTCCTCATGAGGCACAGTGGAGCTGTGCTTATGACGAGCTGAGCTCGTCATGAACAATGGTAAATCTTGGTTTGCAGCACAGGAGGGGAAAACCTCTAGCAGCCAAGGTGTTACACAAATTAAAAAGAGAACATAAACAATTAAAGACAGGGACCGATGTATTTATTTTCACTATTGCTTACAATCTATAGATAGCATAATTTTCACTACCACCCTAAGATCGATATCTCATGGTCTCTCACTTTTCCTTACAACAGAGAGAGTTGTACTCACGTTCACTGGTGCCTACGAATCAGAGACCGATTTTAGGGGCTCATTATGATGGCGGGTGGACAGGGACTGACCGCAAGTCGTGCAGCGGTTCCACTGGCCCATTTTGGATGCACCTACCATGCTGGTGGGCGCATCCTGCCCTTTTACCTTTACCGACGGTGCTAATGGTAAAAGGGCACGCAGAGCATTTTCCTGCACCACCTAGCAGGCACCACGCGTCCGCCTGCCATGTGGTGCAGGGAACTGCATGGGGGTACAACCCCCCCAAGTGCAGCCCCCCATCCACATGGGAGCCCAATGGCCCCCAAAGCCAAACACCGCCAGTCTTTCCATGGCAGCTTGACCGCCATGGAAAGGCCTTTCACCACACACACCTTAATTTGGCTGGTGGTGCCTGCTAGGCACCCCCACCACATTAGTGGCACAAATCTGCCTGGCCGGCAATCATAACGATTGCCAACCAGCGGAAAAGCAGTGGATGGACTTTTGTCCGCTGCAATACCCACCACCATCGTAATATCTCGGGGGTATTTCACGTTACGATGGCCTAACGGTCGCCACTGCCGGCTCGCCCGGAGCGATCGTTACACCATCGTAATGGGCCCCTTAGTTCCAAAATAACTTGCAGCTTTATATTTCGTCTTACAGTAGCAGCTGTATGAGAAATGTATTGTCTCTCCTTTTTGATTAATCTTTTTATCTGTACTAAAACACAGAGAAGAGTAGTAATCTACTTTTCTCTTACAACTCAAGGGCTGGTTTATACTTTTACACTCCCTTTTAGAGCTCGGTGTCTCACTGAAGGCTACAATGCAGAGACCGCTTTGAAATACTTCTGTTACTACTCTTCAGTATGTAGCTTCTAGAAATTATTCTATAATGGGCAATAAATGATTATATGATAAGTGCCTGCCCATGTTTACCCCTGTTGCATCTCTTCCTCCAAGGGCCATCTTTGCAGAACAGACGCTTTTTGGTGCAAAATGCACACTCTTCACTCTGTGTGATGCCTACACAGGTATGATACTATAGCCTGAATATGAGGTTGACAGTGTGTCCAGAGAGCTCCACTGCAACACCGCCAAACCCATACTGAGACCGCCCGCCAGATTCCAACTGGAATACAGGTCCAGCAGTCTAGCTTTGGCAGTCCAGCAGCGGTGCCATGCTAAGGCTCATATGTAAGCCTTAGCAAGGCATCTTCTTAGGACCGCAATGCGCATTCCTGCATGGCATTGAATGTGAAGTCCATGGCATGCAGGAACTGGGGGTGCATGCAGACAGGAGGGCACAACATGTGCCCCCCTGCATGCACCCCTGGCCCTGAGGAAGCAGGGGGACATATAGGCCCCCTTAGTTTTCTCACGCCACACTTTTCAAGGCAGTCTCACTATCCATGTACACTGTAGTGATGTTGAAACTTGTAATATGCTCGGTTGTGCTGCAAAAGCACCACCAGCATTTTGTGGGCCTAAGACTGCCAGGGATCAGCGGTCCCATGGTGGTCTAACATCCCAACTCGGACTACAGCAGTTGGACCATCGGTGCGGCAGTAGCTTCATCACCTCCGTGCATTTGTCAATCCATCAGACTGCCAAACTTATTTTTAGGCCCTATGTGTACATCATACACAAATAAAGAAACAAGCACCCGAAATCACCTATGTACCACAATCAGGCATTAGATATGCCATTCATTGAATGCCATGACGATGCTGCTGAACCTGGAAGTGGTTGAGTGTCAAAGCACTACAAGAGTTTTATACCCATTTACAAAATAGGAGTTTAACTAATATTTGTTGTCATTGAAAATCGTTTTGAAGAACACACTAATTGAAAGGTGAAATTTTTAACTTCTGAAAATTCTTTCTTGTACTTACCATACAGGTTTGTTTGATCCTTCGTCAGCTGCACAGTAGTATTTAGTCCTGCTGATAAACCTCAGAGAATGGAGGCTTTTTGTATTTGGAAGAGAAGGCTGCCTGTTATTAAATAAAACACTGAACAGGAGAAATACAGAAATTTCGTCCAACTGCATCTGCTGTGCCACTGAAGACTTGAAGCACTTTTTTATTAGACTGCACCCTGTAAGGCACTGTGAGCAAGAGTTCCATTACCAAGCTGCTCAAATAAGGACATTTCGACAAGCCAGACAAGCACATTTTCTTCTGTTTAAGTGACTTGTCTGGTGGAGCAACAAAATAGAATGAAAGATTTTTTAGAAGAAGTTGGGAATAGAAGGAAAACGTTTTCAAGAAGGAGTTTTTGCGGGCCTTTCCCTATGCTTCTGAAGCTACATAGTTAGGGCTAGGGCTTTTTATGTTTTTAATCATAACTTCAATTGTGTTTTTAATTTTTCTATATCATGTATAGTGTTTTTATAACTTATGTAAACATATATTCTCTTCATGTGAAAGGCTGCCATGCTCTGCATGTGGGCCGAAAACACTGCAAATAAAACAATCATTTGCAATGCATTAGCTCTAACATTCACACAAGTTTGAGCTATTGGCATTCTAAATGACAATGCCTTTTATTTATGTTTTGGGTTTTAAAGCGTAAATAGCGAACTCATGCCACACAAACAAAAACATATGCTTTCATGTAGAAAATGTGCTTGTCATGTAAAGCGATTTACATGACAAGGTTATGTTCACTCTATATAAAGCGCAAAATAGTACAATTACGCACTCCACATATGACTCAAATGTGCCCGAAACGTGGCAGCCGCTCTCACAGACAATAGTAGTGTATTCTAGCACTGGGTTCTAGCACTTTAACTGAAAGTGCAACAGCTTGCTGCATGGCTAAATACTTAGGCCCCAAAGGCGAGACCGATTGCATTGCAAATGCTTGTTTTCTCTGCCCTCCCCTGCATTAACTTGACTGTGATTTTGCTTGTTTTCTCTCAGCTTTACCTCATTCCATGACACCTCCTTGAATTGTTTCTTAACGACTTCCTTCACTTATGGCAACAATAGCAAACACCCTATCACAAAACAGGCTTGAACTGGGCAAAAACAACGGATATACTATAAAATGGGAAAAAGGGGATCCCAACAACCTTACTAACACTTTAGTAAAGTCCGCTTATAACAACATTTTGATTTGCCTGGATCCCCATGCAGAACCAAAGCAAATCCTGGAAAACTTTAGGATGATACTAGAACAAGTTAAAATATTGTTGACCAAATCACCCAAACAAAACAAACCAAGCACTACAGGTTGGTTTAACCACGACTGTACCAAGGCACAGACCAACCTGAGAAAAGCACTTGGAAAACCAAATAGAGATCAAATAAAGATTCAACATCTCCGGCGAGAGTACAACAATGTCAGAAAGGCAAGGAAAAAGAAGTTGAAACTGTCCTTGTGGAACGCCCTGCATAAAAGTGCACTCTTGAAAGATAGTCAGTCATTCTGGAGAATTCTTAAGTCGCCCCTGCTATCAGACTCTAACACCCCACAGATTGACGTGGCCATCGACGAGGAAACCTGGGTGAATCACTTCTCAAAAATCTTTGAACTAACATCATTAATAGAAGAACGTCATTTTAACCTTCCACCTGTAGTATTTCCAATACCAATAGACTTCGAACTACAGAATGTTGAAATGGCACTATCAATGAGCAAGAGTGGTAAAGCACCTGGCCCCGACGGGGTCCCAGTGGATTTATTTAAACATCTTCCTGATCTTTGGGCACCAATACTCACAAGAGTTTGCACAGCAGCAGCGAAACTCGGCCTGTTGGAGTCGTGGTCATGTTCCATCATGGTCCCTATCTTTAAGAAGGGGGACCGCCAAGACACGAAATGTTATCGACCAATATCCCTGCTCGACTCCCTAGGCAAAGTAGTGGGCAGAGTGGTTCAAGAAAAATTACAGCAATGGGCAAAAGACAAAAATATCCTCTCGGATCTGCAGTTTGGATTTAGGGAGGGCTTTGGAACAGTCGAACAGGCCCTTAATTTAAGCTTGCTAGTGTCGAAATACATCCACGCTAAACCAGGGACCATTTATATGGTCTACGTGGATTTGTCCTCCGCGTTCGACTGCGTGTCGCACGCGAAGCTCTGGTCACTGCTGAGTACATTAGGGGTTGATCCTCCTCTCCTGGACTTTCTGAGGGAGCTATACGGTGAAGCCTCTGCAAGAGTGAGATATGGGACAAAAGGAGAGCTGACTGCACCGTTTAGGGTAGAGCGGGGAGTAAGGCAAGGGTGCGTCCTGGCCCCCTTCCTCTTCTCTCTGTATACCAACGGTCTAGAGGAGACCATGTTGAGGGGGGTGCAGGATTTGCCCAGACTGAAACATCGCCTGATCCCCGCTCTGCTTTATGCGGATGACGCAGTTATTTTAGCACGTACCCCTATCGAGCTTCAGAAATCCTTATATAAATATGCAGACTTTATAGGTGCTTTGGACTTGCACATCAATGTAAAAAAAACATTTGTCATGGTAGCGGGTGGACAACGAAAAGCCACTAAGACCATCTTCTTAAAAGATCAAAAAATCGAAAAAACCTCGCAATAACCATACTTAGGCACCATGATTGATGACAGCTTAAACTGGAAAGCAGCGGTTGAGGCTAGGAGACATCTTTTCAAACGAGCAATTCTAGCACTGATGAATTTCTCTAATAAACTTGGAAAAAGACCATCAGTATAACTGTTACAGATTTACGCTGCAAAATGCCAAGCCATCGCACTATACGGGGCAGGGATCTGGGGACACACAGCCACTGGTTCACTCCAAAAAGAAGAAAACATCTTCATGAGATTCCTCTTGTCAACGCCAAAAGGCACTTCCATCTATGCCTCACATATGGAATTGGGAATCCCATATATTGAAGACTTAATAAAGATCCAGCCACTCTTACTTTGGAGGCGCGTCTGGCTGTCGGAAAATAATAGGCTGACTAAAAATATCTTACAGGACACCATGGAACTGGACCACGTACAGAAAATAACATGGCTCTCCTATGTCAGACATTTCTTTTCCGACTTAGGATTACAAAAG
Source organism: Lissotriton vulgaris (assembly GCF_964263255.1). Taxonomy (NCBI): domain Eukaryota; kingdom Metazoa; phylum Chordata; class Amphibia; order Caudata; family Salamandridae; genus Lissotriton; species Lissotriton vulgaris. The sequence goes on from NC_141699.1 coordinate 442,636,775, forward strand.
TATTATCACACCCCAGAAAAACTAAATGAAATATCCAAGAAAGAACTGAAACAAATCGCGCTGAGCCATCTAGAGTCCTTGAGACTGACTTTGCTGACAACTAAAAAATCTGTGATTCATGCGAATATGATACAGCAGTCCCCGAAAATCCAGCTCTATCTTACCCTGGAGTTTACAGCATATGACAAGATGCTCCTAACAAGGTTCAGACTGAATCTCTTTTATAGACTAGTGACATTTCCTGAAAAAAACAATTGGAATACTAACATGGACCCTTGTCCATGTGACGATCTGTCCCAACAGTCTACCATTCACACAATTTTGTTTTGCAAGTTCTTTCACACCCATCGAAAAATCTGGATAATCCCTTTATTAAAAAGATGGGGTCACAGACAATGTCGCCCAGCCATGCTAGCACTACAGACGTTGGATTCTGAATGTACCTGCTATCATGTACTCAACTTCCTAAAGTGTATCATGAGGCATAGAAATAACCTTTGAAACAGAAGAAAAAACTAGAAGGTTACAACTGCCCCATTACCAACTTAATTTGCACAGTATCTGGTGATATGCTTTTGAAAACTTGTGTATAATAATTGCTTTTATAAAACTCTGTGTATTCTGTACGTTGTGATAACTTTTATGGTTTTGCACTGCTAAAAAACCGAATAAAGATTATTATTATTATTACTTCCTGAGTATTGCAAAGTCACTGTTTATTCTCCAGAACGGATGTTGGAGAATGGTCAATGTATGACCCTCACTTGCATAATTTGCTCTGAAATTTGTGTACCAGTAAAAAAGTAAAAAACAAAAAACAAAAAAAGAGTAAAGTGGAAAGGGGCGACCATTCGGTCCCCCCGAACGTATGGCCGAGTACCACAAGCCCCCCGGGAAGCCATTTTTGGGCGGGAGGCGAGCCTCGGCTGGTATGCCCGAAGCGGCGTAGCCGGGGCGCGCTGTTTCCCGCCCTCGAGTGGGCTGGCCTAGACACTGACGCGGCTGGCTAAGGGCAGGCAGGGGCGGGTTTACGCCCGCCCTGAAGACGGATAAAAGGAGCAACAAGCCAAGAACGCATCCTCTTGTTCCTGTGCTCTGAAGCTGCACCCCCTCGCTGCACGTGAGCTCGAGACGAAACGAAGAGCCAATTTTGAAAGTGGTAATCTTTCTTGTTTGTCTTACAGATACTCTGTTGGGGAATGCCTAAGAAAGTTGGAAAGCGAATGACTACCGACCAGATGCTGCGTGTTCTTATGAAAGAGGTGACCGACCTAAAGAAGCGAATGGCGGAGAAAGATGGGGAAGAGGGACCGAAACGTCCGTTGGCTGGAGCAGCTCCGGGAGGAAAAGGCAAGAGGCCCAGAAGGGGAGCAGCTGGAGGGGACATACCGGTTCCCTGTACCCCACTCGAAGAGCCAACTCCGGTGCCGGCGGAGGGGAATCCGATTCCCGTGGTGGTCACCCCCGTGTCCGGGGAAGATATGCCGCCCGAGCTGGCAGCACAATTAGCAGCGTGGTTGGGTAAAAATAACGAGGGCGCCACGGCTGACGACGCACGGTTTTTGATGATGCAACTGCGTGAAACAAGGGAGGCGGCGAAGGCAGCATCGCCAGTCATCACGCCGGCCGCAGCAGGAGGAAAGCCACCTGGGATAGGCTCAGCCGCAGACACAGCTTCCGGTTCAGGTAAGCGGCCATTGCCGATTGCGAGGGATGAGTCTGCCCCGTCAAGAAGGGAAAAGTTGGGTCAACATGTCCCTCTAGCTATTAAGGAGAAGATATGGGCAGATGAGTATGTAAACATCTTCTCGTTGCTTACCGATCATTATGAGATGGAATTTGTTAAGAGCCAAAAGGAGCTCATGCACCCGAGTGTCTGGCGCGCAAAGATGGCCGCCTTCAAGGTAAATGAGAACATTGGCAATTGGGGCAAGGCGTGGGGGATTTTTACATCCATCCTGGGCGAACGTAGGCCCGAATTACTGTCTGAATTGCCGATTTATCAGTCACGGATCATGGGGTATTCCGTGTCACATGGGGGCAATCAGTGGTTCTGTTACGATAATATTTTCAGAAAAGCGAAAGAACATGATAAAAACTTAACTTGGGATTGTTACGATTCTGTGTCATGGTCAAAAATGGCGAATACTGGTATGTTGAATTTGCCATTAGTAGGGAGTAGTGTGGGGGAGTCCTCCCGCCAATATTCTGGGACCTCCTTTCGATCAGGCGCGAGTAACGAATACCAGTCCGGGCCGAACGGCACCACAGGTAAAAAGGGGAGTTGTTGGAACTTTAACAGGGGTAAATGTACGAGGCCCCAGGGGTCATGCAAATTTAGGCACGAATGTAGCGGGTGTGGGCAAGCGTCCCATCCTGAGTCCATGTGCAGAGCCAAAACGGGTGATAACGGGGGTAGAGGAGGCGCCAAACAGGTCTGAAATAGTCCGAGGGGCGCCTTTACCTACTCCGATTGATACCATGGCAATGATTCCTTGGCTCAGCGAATACCCGGACCACGCTTCCGCTGGGGTGTTGCGGAACGGGTTTTCATATGGTTTCCGCATCCCAGTGGGGGAGTTTCAGGGTTTAGCGAAATGTAAAAACCAAATATCAGTCTTGCAGCACACGACCGTGGTACAGGAGAAGATTGGGAAAGAGGTGGCTCGAGGTCGAGTCGCCGGTCCGTTTAATGTGCCACCGGTTACTAACTTTGTTTGTTCCCCCTTAGGGGTGGTCCCCAAGAAGGACCCGGGTGAGTTTCGGCTGGTACATAATTTATCAGCCCCACGTGGTCTTTCCGTAAACGATGCGATAGACCCGGCAGTATGTTCAGTACGGTATGCATCTTTCGATGAGGCCGTAGCCATTTTGAATCGCCTAGGGCCCGGTGCGCTGATGGCGAAATCTGATATCGAGTCAGCGTTCCGGTTGCTCCCGGTACATCCAGACGATCAGCGTCTTCTTGGTTTCATGTTTCAGGGACACTATTACATGGATAGATGTATGCCAATGGGTTGCTCTATATCTTGTTCCTATTTCGAACAGTTCAGTTGTTTCCTGCAATGGGTCTTCACAAGGAAGACGGGGTTTCATCAGGTTATGCATTATCTCAATGACTTTTTGTTTCTAGGGGCAGCCGGGGATCCGGAATGTGGTCAGGCTTTGAATGAATTTTGTGTCTTAATGAACCATTTTGGTGTGCCATTGGCACCCGGTAAGACGGTGGGTCCTTCGACTTGCCTCGAGTTTCTGGGGATTGAGCTCGACTCGGAGGAGGGTTGTTTTCGTTTACCAAGAGAAAAAGTGCTTAGGTTCAGGGCATCCCTGGAGACGTGTATTAGTCAGTCTAAGGTTAAGTTGCAGCAATTACAACAATTGGTGGGACAGCTGAATTTTGCCCTGAGAGTAATACCGATGGCCCGCCCTTTTTCCCGCTCGATCGCTCAGGCCATGGTCGGCCTGAAGGAGGGTCACCATCGCACGAGGCTCTCGGCCGAGGTTCGCCAGGACATGCGCATTTGGTTGGCATTTCTGGCGGATTTCAATGGTCGAGTTGTCTGGAACAAACCGGCGGTGTCCTCCGAGGAGCTGGGGCTGTGGACAGATTCGGCAGGGAGCATTGGTTTTGGTGCCATCTTTGGCACACAATGGTCGGCGCAAAAATGGCCGTCATGGTGGCATGAGGATGGGTTGACGAGTAACATTGCTTTTCTTGAACTGTTCCCCATTCTGGTGGCCCTGAAAACTTGGCCTGAGGGGTTTAGAGATCACTCTGTGGTATTCTGGTCTGATAACATGACCGTGGTTGAGTGTATCAATAGCCAGGCGGCACGATGCAAATGGATCCTGAGGCTGCTGAAAGAAATTGTCTTGTTGTGTATGCAATTGAATGTCCTATTTAAGGCAAGACATGTGCCAGGGGTGATGAACCAAGCGGCTGATGCGCTTTCTCGTTTCCGTATGCAGGCCTTCTGGGGTTTTCTGCCCACAGCGGACCCGGTGGCGGCACCCTTTCCCGAAGCTCTCTGGTCTCTCGGTGCCCCGAACTACGAAACCTCGTGGGAGAGAGTTTAGCACCCAGGACAAGGAAGGCATATGAAGGGGCGTTCCGTTCCTATTTGGCCTTTTTGGGGACTGCTGGAGGGGAGCTTTGGGGCCAGGAGGAGTGGGTAGTAAATTTCCTGCTGTCTTTACATCAGGCAGGCAAATCTGTGGCTACTGCCCAGAGGCATCGGGCAGCCATTTCCTTTGTGGCTAGGGCTTATGGGATCCAGGACCCGACAGCGTCTTTCGTTGTACAAAAAGCGCAAAGGGTGGCATCATGGGGGGGGACATTGTTGCGACACGCTGACACCACCCCACTGACGAGGTTTCAGTTTCAGCGGGTGCTTGCGATGTCAATCTCCGCTGCGGGCTTGAACCCCGGCGAGTTTGGGACCCATTCCTTTCGGATAGGGGCTGCTACAGAGGCTACAGCCAGGGGTCTGAATATCGAACAAGTTAAACGTGTGGGGCGTTGGTCCTCGAACTGTTATAAAAGGTATGTGCGGTTGCACATGTTGTGAAGCTGTAATGATGTACTCACGCTTCTTGTTTTATTTGGTTTTCAGTTGCGCAAGCCTACGAGGCGGGGCGGACTGTGCAGTCGACCCAACACCGGGTCAGCGGTCAGACATCACCGGCTGTGAAAAAGGAGGTGTGGGTCGTGGGCCACTCATACGTGAGGCGGGCCGCGGACGTATTCAAAGCAGGTGACTTCACGTGGCTGGGGAATACGGGTACAGTGTGTCCTTCTACGGAAAGGGCGGGCTCTGTATTGACCAGTTTCAATCAATTTTTGAGGGTTTGTTAGGGCGGACGAGGTCACCGCCGGCTATAGTCATAGTACATCTTGGGGGCAACGAATTGGTGTCCACTGGTAGACGACTACTTCTTGAGGCAATGCTTTCCACTGTAAGTTGGTTAGCGAGAAGAGTTCCAGGGTGCACAATCGCATGGTCCCATACGATACAGCGAAAAGTGTGGCGGGGGGCTCTTTCAGTTTCTGCTCTGAATCATTCAGTAAGGAAGATTAATAATAAAGTGAGTCGATTGTTCCGTTCAAGTACACTGCATTCTATTTCGCATGGTTGTATTAAAGGGGACAGTATGTATTTGGGTGATGGTGTTCATTTGTCCCGGGTGGGGAACAAGTTACTCATAGGAGACCTGATAGCTTGGCTGGGGACTTTAAGACATGACCTTTAGGTAGGAGTGTGTGGGGGGTCCGGATAGCCGGTCAACTATCCGGCCTGTGGCGGTAAGGTCATGATCGGTGAGCACTAATTGGTAGATCCCTATGAGTGGGCGTCACCCATTACGGATGGGAGCGCTCGAGGGAGGTGGCCATTGGCCCCTCAACGGGTAGGCGGTCCCTTCTAAGGATGGGACGCCGAAAGGAAAGGAAAGGCGGTCAAGGCCCCTTCCTGGGTAGGAGGGGCTACAGCCCCCTCCTGGGGAATTTCCCGGGGCCAGGATATCTGCGACGGCAGATGTGGTAAGTTGTGTGGGGTTTGGGAGGGGGTCTACGCTACCTTCTAGATACCTCACACGAGTCCTCGAACGACCTTTAAGTGGCGTCGAGTTTATTGGGGCCCCCGTCAAGTCAAGGGAAATTGGTAGTTGCACTTGAGGTACACCTCTGTGCGGTCGCCCCTCACAAGTGAGGGGGATATTTCGGGTTTAGGGATCTTGACACCGGTTACGACCTTGCCGTTGGCCCTTAAACGTTAGGATGTACAATTTCAAAATTTCAAGTTAATGTTTTGTAGGATGTTAGTTCGGCTAGGAGAACCTTTGTATTAGAGAATATGTTAAGGTTAGCCAAACATCGCAATGTGGTAATGAAATTGTACATAATATGAAACTGTTATTTTAATGTTTTATTTTTGTTTCATATTTTAATAAATACGGCCGGGAGGGTCACTCCCTCCCGTCTTCCAAAAGTTCAGAACGGTTTCCGGTTTCCCATCCTTGGGGAGTGTGTTGAGAGGGGGTGGCGGGTATCGCGGCCATATGGAAAGGGGCGACCATTCGGTCCCCCCGAACGTATGGCCGAGTACCACAAGCCCCACGGGAAGCCATTTTTGGGCGGGAGGCGAGCCTCGGCTGGTATGCCCGAAGCGGCGTAGCCGGGGCGCGCTGTTTCCCGCCCTCGAGTGGGCTGGCCTAGACACTGACGCGGCTGGCCACGCCCTAAGGGCAGGCAGGGGCGGGTTTACGCCCGCCCTGAAGACGGATAAAAGGAGCAACAAGCCAAGAACGCATCCTCTTGTTCCTGTGCTCTGAAGCTGCACCCCCTCGCTGCACGTGAGCTCGAGACGGAACGAAGAGCCAATTTTGAACCCACCCACCAGCCCCTGAGGACAGCCAGTTGTTTTGAATAAAGTTTTGATATGGTAATTCTATTTCTTGCAGGTTGTGGTGATTGTCGTGTTATTCTTAGTATGCAATAAAGAATGGTCAGCTACAATATGTTTTTCAAATAAAGTAATTCTGCACTAAGTATTGATCAGTAATCATACGTGAAATGGTTTATGGTTGTTTTGTAAATTGAGTAATTTAGTTAAATTGTCGTATTTATTTTTGGTCGGGCGGTAAGGTCATGATCGGTGAGCACTAATTGGTAGATCCCTATGAGTGGGCGTCACCCATTTCGGATGGGAGCGCTCGAGGGAGGTGGCCATTGGCCCCTCAACGGGTAGGCGGTCCCTTCTAAGGATGGGACGCCGAAAGGAAAGGAAAGGCGGTCAAGGCCCCTTCCTGGGTAGGAGGGGCTACAGCCCCCTCCTGGGGAATTTCCCGGGGCCAGGATATCTGCGACGGCAGATGTGGTAAGTTGTGTGGGGTTTGGGAGGGGGTCTACGCTACCTTCTAGATACCTCACACGAGTCCTCGAACGACCTTTAAGTGGCGTCGAGTTTATTGGGGCCCCCGTCAAGTCAAGGGAAATTGGTAGTTGCACTTGAGGTACACCTCTGTGCGGTCGCCCCTCACAAGTGAGGGGGATATTTCGGGTTTAGGGATCTTGACACCGGTTACGACCTTGCCGTTGGCCCTTAAACGTTAGGATGTACAATTTCAAAATTTCAAGTTAATGTTTTGTAGGATGTTAGTTCGGCTAGGAGAACCTTTGCATTAGAGAATATGTTAAGGTTAGCCAAACATCGCAATGTGGTAATGAAATTGTACATAATATGAAACTGTTATTTTAATGTTTTATTTTTGTTTCATATTTTAATAAATACGGCCGGGAGGGTCACTCCCTCCCGTCTTCCAAAAGTTCAGAACGGTTTCCGGTTTCCCATCCTTGGGGAGTGTGTTGAGAGGGGGTGGCGGGTATCGCGGCCATATGAGAAGAGCATAAATAAGCCAAAGTACGTGACCCAGTGTAATACAAGACAGTTCCTAGGAAGTAATTTCCAGATACCCCTTCAATGTGATGTGTCCTGTGGGCTGTCGTGGCCAAACAAGGGACAGTGGTAAAAGTTGGCAAAACCTGATAACTATGAACAGTAACGTTGTCTAACCCAACCCTAGGAGGACGTTGAGGTGGAAGAGCATGATATTAGGACATCCAACCTGAGGTCTAGACCTTCTGCTTCCACCACCAACCCTGCAGACCTACTGCTAAGCAGTCACGAACAACAGCGATCCCACCCCTCATACACTAGGAATCCCCAGAAATATAATTTTAGGTGCAACCTACAGTTTTAGCGGCGACTCACACGCAATAATCTGTATCAGCCTAGTCCATTTATTTTTGTTTGAATTGAAAAGGGATGTAATGTGAAATCCAATAATATGCCATGGCTAGTATAGCTGCACGGATCCCAAGGCTCGGCATGCCTTGTGATAAAAATTAAAAAAAGGCTAAAGGCACTCTGCCTCAGTTCAGGAAGGTGCGTGATGTGTGTCACTGTACCCTGAGTGAACACCAACATCTGAAAGTATTGGCCAAAACCTGATCCTACGTCCCCCTCCCCAACTGCACATTTAATTGAATCATATTTGCATAATCATTGTCAATGTTTTATAGGAAAATAACATAAAACCTATATACGCTCCACAAAAAGTCTCTTTTATCTAAAGTCCATAAACTGATCACATGACAACGCCAATATTTTTACCTCCCTTTTAAAGTGACGAGTGCAAGTTGTGATTGGTACTTGTTAATAGACATAGACAACATGTTGTTCGACTGTTGTTTTGAGAGTTTACATTACAAATTGCTCATATTTTGTTTAAATGTCGTCTATAATAGAACTTATTTAAGGACAGTATATCTGTTAAGTCATATGCATACAAATGTAAATTCATAACACTGAAAAAAAACAATAAAACAGTGTCAATGTTAAAATGCATCACATATATCACCCTTCAATGAATAAATAAATGAATAAATAAATATTCATTATATAAATTTTCTGTAAATACAATAAAATATTTTAAAAACATTTACTCATCTACTGTATGGGTTGTATGTAGATTATCTCTGCTTCAATGCGTTTTTATTTTTCATCTTTTGGCCTCCTGTCCTGTTGGTACTCCTGTATCTACTCTCAACTTGGAATGCCCGGTAGTAGATACATTCCCACTTTCAGTCTATTTTGCCATCTAGTTCCCGTACTAATATAAAGTGCTTGCGCAAAATACAATTGTGCTAGCTCTAAATACAAAGATAAAATTAAGGTTAAAAAGCCACTATGTGCGTGGTTCAGGTCGGTTTGGCAGCCCCTATTATTTCCAGATAAAATATCTGTACAATTACATTGTATATTCAAACTCATTTTCCTTCAAAATATAATGCTAAAACCTCACCCAATTCATTCATAAACTGATCCATCGAGTTTTAACAGGGTATTTACAGAATTTTTACTGAAGGCAGGTGTACAAGTCTTCTGTAGAGTTTGAACCTCCTGGGGCATTACTATTGAGGTTTAGAATGTACCTAGTTTCCAATTTTCGTAATTTCCCTTCTCTGTCCCGTCCCCTTCTAATTATTGGTATTGTATCAATAAGGTATTATGTGAAGTGCTCAAGGTCACTTTCATGCACCTCCCGAAAGTGTCTTGCCACTGGTGTAGTATGGGTTAACTCCAAAATATTCCAAGTTGAGTCTTCAGTATTCAAATTAAGTATTTATTCAAGCAATGACCCACGACCAGTATTCACAGATGAAGTCTCCTTCTTTGAATAATCATATCACTGTCTCTAACAGAACACTCTAAATCTAGAACATGTATAAAATACCTAAACAACTACATTCCTTAAAGCACAAGAACATCTTACCTCAGTACATACTACAACTGGATATGTTTGGTCTTAGTTGTTAATGCTCCTGATATGTTGTAGAATCCTTTTGTTCTCTGGCAGTTTATTACTTCCCACATACTTTACTTTACAGGAACATTCCAAAATATATATGGCATATTCTGCTTTATAGTGAAGTGGTTTGTTGATTTCGATTTCTTTTTCACTGGAAGCTGTTTTGCATATTTTTTCGTTTATGCCATATTTGCATGCTTTGCAGTTTTTACATTTTACAAACCCATTCCGTTGTACCCACCAATTCGGTTTGTTATGGGTTTCTGGTCTGCTAGTAGCTAAACTGTTGAGCATAGACTGAGCTCTTCTATATGTGATCCCCAAGTGTTGTGGTAAATTTGCCCCTTTAACAGGGTCACTTTTCACAATGGGCCAGTTACGTTGCACAATGTTTTTGATTGAGTTTTCCTGTGCACTGTAAGCTAATATTAATCTGAGTTCAAAAGGGTTCTGTTTCTGACTATTGTCTTTTTCCTTGGGTTTAAGTAAAGTGCATCTATCTTGGCTAAGAGATTTGTGAATTGCAGCCTCTGTAGTTTTTTCAGAGTATCCTCGAGATAGGAATCTCCTTTTGATTTCCTGTTGTGCTTTACTTAAATCACTGGGGTTGCTGCAAACTCTTTTGAGTCACAACGTTTGCCTATATGGGATGATCTCTACAAGATGTCTTGGGTGGAAGCTCAAGAAATGGAGTACTGAGTTCCCAGCCGTTTCCTTCCTATAGATTTTAGTCTCTAGTTGATAATTTTTTATATATACCTCAACATCAAGGAAATACATTTTTCTGTTACCGATAGATGCAGTGAACTGTAGATTGATGTTATTGATAATGATGGATGTTACAAATTCAATTGCTTGCACCTCAGGGCCCTCCCACACAATAAACAAGTCGTCAATAAAGCAAAACAATAGTTTACCATTTTTGCCATATAATGTTTGTGTGTGGTGCCGAGGACCAGCTCCTCAAACCAGCCCATATGCAAGCAAGCATAGCTGGGGTAGAAGCTGCCCCCCCATCGCAACCCCCGCATCTGCTGGTAATGCGATTTCTCAAACATGAACCGATTATTGTTCAAACAGAAACTCGTCATGCTTATCATTAGCATACTGTGTGGGGACAATGGAGTCTTGTTTTTTCCCAAGGTAATATTCCAGGGTGCGTACTCCATCCTTATGGTTGATACTAGTGTATAAAGACACTTCATCTAGAGTTATCAATAAGTAGTTGTCTTTCCATTCAAAATCATTTAATTTAGAGATGAAATCTCCAGTGTTTATTATGTAAGAGGGCAACAGTTGAACAAAGTCCTGTAGAAAAAAGTCAATATATTTTGACACATTTTCTAATAAGCTATTTTGTGCCAAAATGATCGGTCTTCCTGGAGGTTTCTGTGAAGTTTAATGGTGTTTAAGGATAAAGTAAATGTTAAGAACAATAGCGTTTTCATTTCTAATGAACTTATATTCGTCCATAGTTAAAAGTCCCACACTTTTCCACGCTACCAATTTTCCATTAAAATCATTGTACATAGTTTTAGTGCCAGATCATTACTTATTCGATAGCATGCTCTATCATTAAACTGTGACTGGGCTTCCACAATGTAATCCTTTTTTGCCCATAGCACAACGTTGCCCCCTTTATCAGAGTTTCTGATGACAATATTGTCATTTTTTTGTCGTTTTGATATCAGCTGTTTGTATTGCCAATTTCTGATGTTAGATTTTCCTTTGGTGTTCTGTATTTTAAAGTTTAATTTTTTATTTCATTTGTCACATTTCCATAAACAATGTCAATTCCATCCCTGGGTGCTATAGGAGTGAACATCGATTTATTCTTAAAGGGATTCTTTTTTCTGGTTATTCTCCTTTGCCTTGTATCTTCATTACCACTTTGATCAGAGCTGCTAGGATTCCTAGGTTGCCTGTGTTATTAGTTTCTTCCTGTAGTTCTTCCTGTGCTCAACAATCGAAACTAAAAGTTCTGGTTAAGGGCAAATTCTATATGCTGACAGACGTGAATGAAGCACAGGAGCTACTTAGCAGGATCTCACAAGATTAGAAACACTTGAAGGACTTGATTTATCCATTTTCTGGTTACCTATAATTTTCTTTTGGAACGACCTGTCTTTCCTCTGAATACATTTGATCTCTGTTTGGTTTTGTTTCTCTGCGATTATCCTGATTTTCCTTGCTTCTTTATGGATTTAAAAATAGATTTTTCAGGTTCTTGTGGGTAGGGGTGGGGGTCGGGTCCAGGGCTGGGTGCCAGGGGGTTAAGGGGTGCAATAACAAGGCACCTCTATGTTAGGGTTTAGGACCTTGTGACCAGAGTGGGGGAGAGTAGTGGGAGCAGAGCGGGGCCATGGGGTGTGGAGTAGGAGGTTGGGGTGGGGGACAGGGGTGGTGGGGGTGAAAAATAAAAAATATTGAAGTTGGTGGTGGTGTTTTTTTCTGTGGGGTTGAGGGGTTTCTTCACCATATATCGGTACCAAGAGAAAAGTTGTTTGGACAGAATGTGCGTATAATTGTTGAAATGTTTATCTTAAACATTTATAATTTCAAATGTCTATTAGTAGGGGCCTCAAAATAATTTCTTTCAATGTTAATGGTCTAAATAACATGAACAAAATGCGAGCTATTGAGTCATGGATCCAAACTGAAAATCCTGCGGTAATAATGCTGCAGGAGACCCATATTTCAGCTGCCAAAATTGATGATGTTTCCATGTTTAAGATATGGCCCTCATTTCAGGGGGTTTCGTCCTCTACAATATCCCAACAGGGGGTTGCGCTCTTCTTAAATAAGAATTTGGATGCTGAAATTATACAGTCAGAAGAGGGCGGCTCAGGCCGATGGTGTTGGGTTACATGTTTAGTTAAGAACAGACATAGGCCGATTACCTTTGCTTGTTTTTATGCCCCAGTGGACGATAACCCTCAGATTTATGAGGTTTTGTTTCAATCATTGCTAATGGTGGGAGGGGATATCGTTATTGGTGGGGATTTTAATTTTCTCATGAACACAAAATTAGATTCTACTATGTCCTCAAAAAAACAGCTTAAACCTAAATCATAGAGATCAATTACTAATAATATGACAATACTTGATCTGTGTGACCCATGACATTTACAAAATCCCCCAAAAAAGATTTCACCTGTTGGTCAGGCAGATTTAAGTCCTCCTCTCGCATTGACTTTTTTCTGGCCTCTAGGCAATTACATTTTTCCTATCAGAAATATTTTCATAATGGCTTTAAAGATCATGTGATGTTAGCCATTGATTTCACTTTGGGAGAAGATATGAGAATCCCTAAGCATTGGGTATTTAATAAGGCATATTTACGAGACAAAAACTGGGTCACTTCACTTAAATTGGAGCTTATAGATTTTATTGCTCGTAATTCCGGCACGGCTCCTCTTCACATTATTTGGGATTCGTTGAAAGCTTTGATTAGGGGTATAGTGATAGGCAAGGATGCAGCTGATTGGTCTGCAGCCAGGAAATCTAGGAATTCATTACAACAAAAAATTCAGGCTTTAATTTTGCAACAACAATCTAATCCCTCGAGTAATGTCCAAAATCAATTAAACAAAGCTAAACGGGATCTTAGTACTAACCTATTCGCACAAAGCGAAGAAATTTTCCATAGACAATCACAAAAAATTCATGAGGAAAGTAATTTTACCGGTAAATTCTTAGCCTGGCAGGTTAAAGAACAAGCCGCTGCAAATCAGATCCGTTCTTTAAAATGCCCCGTTACACATAGTGAGATATCACAGTCGGCGGCAATTGGCTCCCTAATGCTCTCTCATTATCAAAAGATCTATAGCAAACATCACGATATAGACCATCAAAAGCTCTCTGATTTTTTGGGTTGATATGCAATGTCCTTTCTCTCACAAGTAGATCAGGAGACAATGATGAGTCCATTCTCTAAGGAAGAATTGGAATTGGTGGTTAAGGACCTTCCAATTGGTAAGGCTTGTGGCCCGGATGGGCTCCCTACCGAATTTTTTAAGGTCCTTTTGAGTTCTTTTTCTGATCTGTTTTTGCAATTGTTAAATTCCATGCTGGATGGTGGGTAAGTCCCAGATTCTTTTCATGAAGGTGCGGTAGTGAGCTTTCTGAAGAATGGGAAAGAATCTAAAGATCCTATTTCATATAGACCCATTACATTATTGAATTCAGATTACAAAATTAGTACAAAACTACTGTCAACTCGTTTTAACACTATTGCTGCCGATTTGATTCACCCTGATCAAAATGGCTTTATCGCAGGTGGTCAGTTAATTGCGAACACACATTATTTGATTGAGGCGTTAGACCACTGAGACACGGGGTGTTTCAGCTTTAATTGTTCTATTAGATGCAGAAAAAGCTTTTGATTTGGTGGTCTGGGCAACACTTTTTATTATTTGAGAGCACTTCAGAATCCCGCGACAAATTATTAGTTTAATTCAAAATTTGTACACCGGTGCTAAAGCCAATGTGAATATTAATTCTGTTATGGTGGGGTCAGTTTTAGTTAAACAAGGTACGCGGCAAGGATGCCCTTCGTCACCTATTCATTTTGCTTTTTTATTGAGCCACTAGTCGTCGCTTTTCGGAGCTGTGTGAATGTTGCTCCCCCGATTATTTTTATGGCATAAATCAAATTATATGCCGACGATATTATGTTATTAGTTAAACCAGACTTGCAATCTCAAACTCATGCTTTACAGATTTTTAAGAATTTGAGGCCTTAGGTGGCTATCGGAATAATAAAAAAAAGATGGAAATTTTGGTTTGCGGGGGCTCAGAACCAGAACTACATCCAGATTTAGGCAGTTGTATCAATTCAAGACCCAAACGATATTTGGGAGTCCTGTTCTCTGCTTCAGTATAGGATTTATATACACTTAACTTTGATCCTCTTCTTCAGAAAGTTCGCTCTATGTTTGCCAGGTGGAACCCCTTGCCATTATCCATCCTGAGCCGGGTTGCACTGATTAAAATGTCCGTACTTCCGCTTTTTAATTTTTTATTTTCCACCATTCCTTGCTTTCTGCCCGGTACTTTTTTTTCAAAAGTAGAATCTCTGTTTTCAGGTTTCGTGTGGGGAAAAAAAACTCCTCGTATTGCAATAGGTACACTTTATGCAGATACAGAGCAAGGAGGTGTTTCTCTACCAAATCTTAAAGACTACTATAATGCATACTTTGCACAATATTTGGATAGATTTACAATTGAAATTCACAGTCAGGATATACTTATTAATTTGTTTTTCGATCGAATTTGTCATGAGGCTCAAATTCCCTCCATCTTCAGGTACCTAAATCACCTAAACTTGTTCGATATAAGATTATGAATTGGTTTTTTAAAAGACAGGATGCCATGCTTAAAAGATATTCTCACCCGCAGATTAATTCAATGACTCCTTTAAATAATGTTTTCGCCTCTACAGGGATTAAAATTGGATCAGAAATAGTTGTAAATTGGTAACGTGCTGGGTTCAATATATTATCAGATTTTTTAAGGGATGGATCGTGGATAACTCCGGGAGAGATGTCACGTTTAATCCAGGGCAATTTTTTGTTAATAGGGTCTTACAGTTTGATTTATAAAACTTTGGTGCAATTGGACCCAAGGTACATTAGCAGCCCCACTCAGTTATGGAATGATCTTTTTTTGACTGTACGGGTTAGAAAACCCGGGGAATGGAAACGGTGCTTAGCACAGAGTAGGGAGGAAGATTTGAGTTCAAAAGCAATTAAAAAATGGCAGGAACAAGAGAACCATGGACTATCCCTTAACACCTGGAAGACCAATAATAAATTCAATTTTAGTATATTGAGAGGTGCCAACTGGCGCAGAATGCTATTTTTTAGCAAATGGCTTTTATATCGTACTCCGGCAGCCATCGCCAAAATGTATATTAATACTTCAGCCAACTGTTTTAGATGCCTGCAATTCGCTCCAGACAATTGGTCTCACATAATGGCACATTGCCTTAAAATTAACCCATTTTGGAATGAGATTTTCTTTTTTCTTCAAACTTATTATAAGATTAGGATTACTTGCAATGTTAAATTAATGTTGTACGGCTATGATCCCGATCTCAAACTTGCAGACCAATTGATAAAATTGATGTATATAATAATGGCAGTGGCAAGGTCATTGATATTCCAGAATTGGCGGTCAACACAGGTTCCCTCGCTCCGGGATTGGCTTAAAAAAATGAAGAAAGTTAGAAAGAGTGAATTACTTTATGCACAACGAATGGGAGGGGTGAGAAAGTTTGATAAAATTTGGAGATCATATTTTGAATAATTACGGACAAAAGCATTAAGATCAAAAAGTATCTCTTTTTTTGTTTGTATTTTTCGTAAATGTTGTCATATGTTAAAATCTTGTAGTATATGCTTGTATGCTTTGTTTCAATGACCCCAAGAACTTCAATAAAAAATAAAAATAATAAAAAATAGAGCTGCTAGGATTCCTAGGTTGCCTGTGTTATTATTTTCTTCCTGTAGTTCCATTAAGATTTCCAACAGAAGTGTGTCTGATGCCGTGGCCATGAATTCAGGATTGTCAGTTTAACTCAGAGTGTCGGTATCTGTATTGCTTTCTGTTGTATCAAGGTGTGATTTTTTTGTAAATTTGTACACATCCATTCTGGTGTTGGCATAATTAGAAATTGGACTCGGGACAGTAGGAGAGTGCTAGTAGCTGTTTTTCCACTTTATTTAAGTCTATATCTGTTAGATTGATTACTGTTTTAGCAATCCCCTAATTTTCTACTGTTTGCGGTTCCACCATCCCCTCCCGCATCTTTTATTGGAGGCAGGCCTCTCCCGGCTCCAGTGGTTTCACCTCTTTCTGCTGTGTTCCTTTGAGTCCGCGGACGGAGTGTTGAAATCCGTTCTTGTGATAAATAATCTAGCTCCTCTGCTGGAGACAATTTTGGACGCGCCCTGCTGGTACTTGCATGTCAAGTTTTATATTCCACTTCACTTTCGATTGCCGAACTCAAATCTGAGTAAGATGTGTTACTTTGCCCTTCTCTGTTGATTGGAGCTTTAGTTGTTGATTTTTTTTTTTTGTTTTCATCACTTTGTATTTTCTGGAGAAGGTTAATATGCGCCCTATCTCGTAGTCCACTTTGTAAAGAGCCTCTATTTTGTCTTGTAGTGCCAATCTATCCACTTCAGCATATTGTACCAACATTTCCACTCCTTTTTTGTAATAGTCGAGGTTACATTGAGCACAGTCCCGCATCATGTCCTCATTCAGTTGTTCATAACTGGGCACAATGAGGATCCTCAATCCTCTGGGATTTCTCCCCACATCCAGGTATCTCTGCAAAGATTTATGCTCCCACCCTTTTCCTTGTTCAGCATGCATGAGTTTTTCTAATGTTCTAATTTTTTCTTTAACACTGCTATTTGCTGGATTGGGGTTAGTGCTTCATTGGTTAAAGTTAGCATTGCTCGAAGGAATGATGCTAAACATTTCTGAGGCTGCAGCCTCCCGGTCTTTCAGTGTGTTTGCCGACATTTTGGTCTATATAAAGTTGGAGTAACTGTGGTGACTGTTACGGGCAGAAAGTTTCAACAGTGTGGTTTTCTGCTGCTCACCGCTTGCACACCACTGTCCCCACTATGCAGTGTAATAGTCCTACCTTTCTCGTACCATCTGTGTCCAATGAGTACTCCGACACAGTACACCCCGACCCCGATCAGGTAGTCCACTTCGTGGTATATATATATATATATGTATATATATATATATATATTTTACCTACTGGCCGTTGCCAGTAGGTAAATATAGTTAGGACCTAGTTTCCATAGGAAATCCGCAACATTCTATTTGGAATACCTTTAGCACCGGTTGACGGTCGTGAATTTCTCCAAGAATATGGCCTGCTCAGGTCCGCTCCTTCCCTAAAAGTTTGGGGGTGATTCGTGCAGTGGGGGCTGAGAAAAAAGGGGGGCCCCAAAACGTGTTTTCCCCATGCAATTTTCCATAGGACCTTTAGCCAGGGCTACAGCTGAACGGAATTACACCAAATTTGGCAAAAAGGTAGAGTTCGGTTTGCAGATCACACTTTTTGTTAAATGGTGTAAATCCGTTCAGTAGTTCCTGAGAAAATCCTAAGTAAAATCATAGGTAAATCTATAGGCGCTTACCGTAAGCGTACGGTAAGTGTACGGAGAAGAGTACCATTACGAGCACGAGCTGCATGCTCATTGACTGTCAAATGTCTGTCAACACTCCAAACCAGGAAGTGTTGGCAGCCATCTTGTTGCTCAGTAGAACTGAGGCACAGGAAATCAGTGAAACAAAGGTGGAAAACACGCAAAGGTGGCAGGGTAGAAACACCATTATCATCATCAATGTCTTTATTCGATGTTATACAAAACACCATAAAAGTACAGTTTAAAATACTAAAAATACATGCATTATTTACTTTACGGCGGGAAAGAAGAAATGCAAAAAAAATCAAATAAAAGCAAAACAGACTAAAAATGGGAGATACCAGGACATTCTTTGCAATTCATCATTTTTCATTTAAGTCTTCCCCCTCAATTCCCGTTCCCCCCATCCAAACCTCTCATCCCTCTCAGTTTAAATGCTAATCTGAAAAAAGCTCGTAATAGAGAGCAAGGTCAGGGGATCTTGGGCCATTTGCAGATATAAAAGGGCGACCTTAGCATGTCTGAATTTAATTTTTTTCTGGAGGCTAATTAGGTACAGGCGCCTGGGCAGTAGATGTAAAGGGCACAGTAATACAAAATGAAGGGTATCCTGCGGAGATTGTTGATCGCAGCCGCAGGGTTCATTTGGCTCAGCAAAGTTAGTAAAACCTGCCGGTTCAGTCAATAAATAATGTAAAAGGTTGAGCCTAAAACGTGTCAATAAAAATCTATCATGATCGTTATGGATAAGGGCTAGGTATGGTTCCATTTGGTCATTTGATCTCACTTGGGTGTATACTCTGACTGACGGGTCTGGGAAGAGATCTTTGGAGCCTATTTTACCCAGTACAGATTTCAGATATTTCAGCCAAGGAATGTCTATACCTTTATCCCTAAGAAGGCAATCCTTGATTATTTGCCTGGTCAATGTTGCCTCAGGGTTCTCCCAGGTCTTTAACCAAGCTAACATGGGTCTGACCTGTAACTTATCCTCTATAAGGGCCTCCCCCAATTCTTCATGAGTAATATACGCGGGAACACCCTGCAGGACCTTGAGGAGCCTCCTCATATATTTGTTCTCCTCCACCTGCAAATTTTCGGGATTAGCGATCCCCCATAGTTCCGCACCATATAACACCTTAGAGCAGCAAACTGAATTATATAGAATCATCATCTTGCTCCGGGGACCAACGGCCCAAGCGGCAGCAAAAATGTATCATTGCCCCTGTGCAGGATACTAGCTTATGTTATGTTATGTTATGTTATGTTATGTTATTATATTTTATTGAGAGCGAACAGCTGCCCCAGCAATGAGGCATCCCGGCGCTGAACCATAACAGAGACCTGAAGGGAGGGGGGGGAAGGAGAGGGACTAGGGAAGATTTATGTTGAGGA
Organism: Lissotriton vulgaris; assembly: GCF_964263255.1. NCBI lineage: Eukaryota > Metazoa > Chordata > Amphibia > Caudata > Salamandridae > Lissotriton > Lissotriton vulgaris. Next base: position 442,655,716 of record NC_141699.1, read on the forward strand.
GAATAGAAGTGTTTTAATCGCCTTGCGAAAGGCCAACAAGTTGGTCATGGAGCGAATGTGAGGAGGCAAGGAATTCCAAAGCTTTGCCCCCAAAACTCTGAAAGAACGGCCACCTATTCTGCTTAGTCTTATGCGGGGGGTTACTACCATATGTTGGACTGAGGAGCGTAGGGCACGCTGGGGAGTGTACGGCTCTAGGAGTGGACGTAAGAGTCCGGAACAGTCAGTTTTAAGAATTTTAAAAGCGGTGGTGCAGCGCTCTTCTAGTAGTTCCTTAAAATTTTGTTGCCCATCAATTAAAATGCCCAGGTATGAAAAGGACTTCACCTTCTCTAGTTTACGTTTTCCTATTCTGTAATTAAAACATTTCTGTTGTGTCAGCCCAGCTTCCATCACGTATGACTTGGTCAAGTTGGCCGAAAAGTCTAGTTGATTCATAAAATCCACAAAGCCGTCTATTAGAGTCTGTAGGCCCCGCTGCATCCGTGCCAGCAGTAACGCGTCATCAGCGTAGAGCAAGACAGGGATTGCTCTTCTGCCTACTCTAGGTGAGTCCATATTTAGGCTTAACAGGACTTGTTCAAGGCCATCTATGTACAACGAGAACAGAAATGGCGCTAAGATACAACCCTGTCGACACCACTGGTGCCGGTGAAAGATTTAGTGCATCCACCCTCTAGGTTGTACCTGACATTGGCCGAGGTGTTCCAGTGCAAGGCTTTTAAGATTTTTATGAGATCCTGATCTACTCCTAAGTTGCTCAATTGGGCCCACAGCTTCTCCCTGTTTACACAGTCAAAAGCTGTGGTAAGATCCATGAATGCTAAATAGATTGTTTCATTATTAGCAACGGAATATTTAGCCACCAAAAGATATAAATTTATACATTGATCTGTTGTAGATCTGTTAGCCCTGAAACCATACTGGACGTCAGTAATAATCTGTTGATCCTCGGCCCAATTCATCAGACTGTTTAGGACGGCTCGTCCAAGGACTTTGGCGGAGACGTCTATTAAGGAGATGGGACGATAACACTGAGGGTTATCTCTGTTCCCCTTTTTAAAAATTGGCACTATTGTGGCCGTTGACCACGAACGTGGAAGCCCCGTGGCTATAGCAGCATTTAATACTCTTGTAAAAATTGGGTCCCACAATTCCACCTTACTCAAGAACTGGTCCGGCGGGATTCCATCCGGACCTGGTGCCTTATTTTTATTGAGGCCTAAAATGCCAACAGTGATCTCCAGTGAATTTGAGTGTTACTTTCCAGCTCCCCCTCCCCTCCTCATAACACTGTGCCTCGCAGTTCGTCCGGTTATAGAGACCTCTGAAATGCTCCACCCACTGTCCCGGGAGAACGTTAGAGCCTAACTGCGGGCTGTTTGCATCTTGAAAGCAAGGTTTATTAATTATCTTCCAGAAGGTTGTGTTATCTTTCATTTCTGCAGCTCCTCTCAGCTCCTCCCATGTTTGAATTTGGAGGGCCCTCTTCCAACGCTTTAGCTTCTTTTTATAGTTGAGCCTACATTGTGTCACGTTTTGCTTATCGCTTGGGCGTGATCTTAGTGAGGCTCTTAACCTTCTCTGTGCTAGGGAGCATGCACTATCAAACCACCTGGGATTATTATTGGGCTTTGCCTGTCCTGTCACTTTTAGAAGACCGTCTATCAAACAACCAATTTCTTCAAAGAGGTGTCCCCAAATTTGACCCTTCCATAGATGTGTCCAGGCATTTCTCTAGGAGCTGGTCACCTGCTTTGGCAAGGGACCTATAAAAACTTTCCCCGTCAATTCTCGACCATTTCAGGCATCTGCCCTGATCAGTAATCTTTTCTATATTTTGCCCTCCCCTGCTCCTCACCACCCTATTTACATTTGCCATAGCTAGGGACAATTCTAGGAGATTGTGGTCACTGAGGACACTCAGTTCTATTGAAAATCCCTGTCCTCAACTCTTTAGTAGTTGGGACACCAAAATAAAATCAATAAAAAAGCTGCAACCTCTTCCCTTAAAAGTGGGGGGGATCGGTTTGTTTGCAATCAATGGCCAGTAGGTCCATTGTTTGCTCAAGCCCATAGTTACAAACCACCCTGCCCAACTCCTTGCCCTCCGGTGTCTGCTCCCAATGGGGTCCCTCCTCTCTACTGCAGGACATCCAATCTTCTCTTATGGGTAGTGGTTTGGGGCATAGATGACAGTTGAAGTACCCCGCAACAAGGAGCATAGGAGCTGTTGTACTCTGTTTTTCCTTGGTCATGGATTTTAATCTTCCATCCAGCTCACTCACTCTGCTGCCTCCAGAGTTATAGAAATGTACTAGGGTTATGTTGTGACCCCCTAGGCCTGCTCAGGGGGTCCCACAGGGACTCCCAAGGCCCCAAAAATTAAAAAATAAAATCACAGGGTACGCGTAGGAACGCGTAACAGTGTGGGGGTCCATCCCCCCACACTGCCCCTGGGCCGCAACCCCTGGGGCAAAGTAATTATGCTTGCGGGGGGGCGCAAGCCCCCCGCAGCCCCAGGGACTGCCACCCCCGGGGCTTTGTTATTATTGAAGGGGGGTCTCTAAGGCCCCCGAGCCCTAGGGACCGCCACCCCCCCCGGGGCTTTGGTATTAATGATGCGTGGGGCTTACGGGCCCCCGCAGCCCCGGGGACTGGCAAACATGTTAGCTGCTCTCTCTGACGAAAAGCAATGCCGGCTCCCAAAGGACGTGGGGAGCCGACTGGGACCATGGGGGCATTGGGGCTCCCACCCCGGTCCACAACATTACATTTTGGCCCAGAGGGATGGGGTCCCCGGGTATTATAAAAAATTAGTAATAGATGCTATTTTTTTTACAATAGATTTACTGTACGCGTACCATGCTCGTACGCACGATGTACGGTGCAAAGTCTGTAAGTCGTCCCGTGAGCGTACCGCAGCAAGAAAAATAAAAATGCTTTTAGATATTTTTGAAGTGTATGTGTTTACATGTTGGGTGGCTCTAAAAAGAGCCCTTGAGTTCATTGGGAGATTTTAGTACCTACAAGTAAGTACTGATGCAGAGTCTAAAGTTCAAGAGGAAGACTCTGTTCCCCTCATCTGTAAAATGTACACCATCTCTCCTATAGATGCCATGCATATTGAAGCGCAGATTGTTATGGTAAATGGACCCCATTCTATAGTCTCGGAGTAACGCAGAAACAGATTTATTCACATGTTTCCTAGCTTTCTCAATCTGTGGACAAAATTGATTGGACCAGTTTCATTTTTGCCTTTGACATATATTAGAATAGACAAAGGTAGTTTGGGGGAAAAGTGACATCAGTTCTGTAAAGGTTGTCCTTCATAAACATTTCCAGTCCTACCCCAGTCAAAGTGCCTAGGTCATTGCCACCACAGTGCACAATTATGAGGTTAGGGTGTTGGATATGCATAAAGGATTTCACCAATGGCATCAATTGGTGCCACTTTAACCCCCTCTGTCCAATCCATTTAATGTCTACATTTGGTAAACCTAGGTCTTTGTGAATTTCTCTCTGTTGTGCATACCTTTTACTCCAGAAAATATAGCTGTGTCCCACAATCCACACAGTAAGCATCTTGAAGAGAGGTCTCTGTAAATGAAAGGGCAGTTCAAATAATTATTTTTTCTACAATGGTGGATAAGTGGAGTTTTGAAAAAAAGCAAAGAAGTGATTGGTTGTTTGAAATGATACTAGCTATAAAAGTAGGGTGCAATTTTCTGTTTTTTAAAATCCTGTCATTTATTGGTTAAGAAAAGTAATAGAAAAGAACATTACTTAAGATAAGCTGGTATATTGACAAGCCAAGCACACTTGCTGTTTCTATTTGCAACAATGAACCAGCAACTCTCCTGAGGCGGAAGCCGGGAGACACCTAGCACCTTTTTAAAACTTGATTATTGAATTGCTCTTTGTGTATTACTCTGTGTTTTTTAAAACAAACCTCACCCACCCTTTCAGCACTTACTAGGCGACAGAAGCGCCGAACAGCGACCCTCGCTGCAACGTAGGAACCGACTCTCACAATCATTAGACGCCATTGACGGCGAGGTAAACCGGCCACGCCCACCCCGAGGCCACGCCCACCCGCCCGCGATTGCATAAAAACGCTGCCTCCAGCGCTCCTAATCTGAACCAGCAACTCTCCTGAGGCGGATGCCGGGAGACACCTAGCACCTTTTTAAAACTTGATTATTGAATTGCTCTTTGTGTATTACTCTGTTTTTTTTAAAACAAACCTCACCCACCCTTTCAGCACTTACTAGGCGACAGAAGCGCCGAACAGCGACCCTCGCTGCAACGTAGGAACCGACTCTCACAATCATTAGACGCCATTGACGGCGAGGTAAACCGGCCACGCCCACCCCGAGGCCACGCCCACCCGCCCGCGATTGCATAAAAACGCTGCCTCCAGCGCTCCTAATCTGAACCAGCAACTCTCCTGAGGCGGAAGCCGGGAGACACCTAGCACCTTTTTAAAACTTGATTATTGAATTGCTCTTTGTGTATTACTCTGTGTTTTTTAAAACAAACCTCACCCACCCTTTCAGCACTTACTAGGCGACAGAAGCGCCGAACAGCGACCCTCGCTGCAACGTAGGAACCGACTCTCACAATCATTAGACGCCATTGACGGCGAGGTAAACCGGCCACGCCCACCCCGAGGCCACGCCCACCCGCCCGCGATTGCATAAAAACGCTGCCTCCAGCGCTCCTAATCTGAACCAGCAACTCTCCTGAGGCGGAAGCCGGGAGACACCTAGCACCTTTTTAAAACTTGATTATTGAATTGCTCTTTGTGTATTACTCTGTTTTTTTTAAAACAAACCTCACCCACCCTTTCAGCACTTACTAGGCGACAGAAGCGCCGAACAGCGACCCTCGCTGCAACGTAGGAACCGACTCTCACAATCATTAGACGCCATTGACGGCGAGGTAAACCGGCCACGCCCACCCCGAGGCCACGCCCACCCGCCCGCGATTGCATAAAAACGCTGCCTCCAGCGCTCCTAATCTGAACCAGCAACTCTCCTGAGGCGGAAGCCGGGAGACACCTAGCACCTTTTTAAAACTTGATTATTGAATTGCTCTTTGTGTATTACTCTGTGTTTTTTAAAACAAACCTCACCCACCCTTTCAGCACTTACTAGGCGACAGAAGCGCCGAACAGCGACCCTCGCTGCAACGTAGGAACCGACTCTCACAATCATTAGACGCCATTGACGGCGAGGTAAACCGGCCACGCCCACCCCGAGGCCACGCCCACCCGCCCGCGATTGCATAAAAACGCTGCCTCCAGCGCTCCTAATCTGAACCAGCAACTCTCCTGAGGCGGAAGCCGGGAGACACCTAGCACCTTTTTAAAACTTGATTATTGAATTGCTCTTTGTGTATTACTCTGTGTTTTTTAAAACAAACCTCACCCACCCTTTCAGCACTTACTAGGCGACAGAAGCGCCGAACAGCGACCCTCGCTGCAACGTAGGAACCGACTCTCACAATCATTAGACGCCATTGACGGCGAGGTAAACCGGCCACGCCCACCCCGAGGCCACGCCCACCCGCTCCCCTTCCCCCTATAAAATCATGTGCAACTACCGGACGCGCAGCGGACGGGCGCAGCGGGCGCGCCGTCAGCGCGCCGAAGGCGCGCCAAAGGCAAGCCCGTCTGGGCCCGTCCGGGCCCGGACCGGGCCCAGGGCCAGTCCCCCTGCCTCTTCCACCAGCCCCTCCCGCATCTGCTGGACTTCTGCCCAACTACATCGGCTAAATTCGCATTTTTGCCCGACCTGCCCCCGCTGCAGCCCGACTCACCTGGAAACCACTCACTATCTCTGCCCACTATGCAGCTTTACGCTCCCACCCTGCCAACCCCGTTTCCCCCCTTGCTCACTATCGCATTCTTCTTCCTCCAATCAGCCCACTCTACGTGCAGGTTTGATTAACTGTCGATCTCTGCCCCGTCACGCAAACGACATCTGGATGTCCATCTCATCTGAGGAATGGGATATTCTTTTCCTTACCGAGTCCTGGATCACAGACTCTTCCTCACCAGACATCTATCTGGCCATCCCCCCAGGCTACGACATCAAATGCCTAAATCGAACCGGAGGCAAGTCCGGTGGCGGTCTTGCCGTCATTCTAAAATCTTCCTTCCAGCTTACTTTCACTAGACTTAGTGAAATAGGCACCATCGAAGCCATGTACTTTTCCCTCTCCGACAATGCGTCTACTATTCTAGCTGGCTCACTCGTCTACTGTCCCCCTCCCGTCTCTACGCCCTCCCTGAACGCCCTTGTCCACTTGCTAGCCGATCTCTCTATTAAACATCAAAACTTCATTGTTCTGGGCGATTTTAATCTCCACATCGACAACCCGCTTTGTGCTAAAGCTACTAACCTGATTGACACCATGGAAAGCCTCAATCTTAAGCAACAGGTTGCAGGTCCCACGCATGTGGCAGGCCACACCCTGGACCTCATCTTTGCTAACTTTCCGTTCATCACTGCCCTCCAGCCTCTCCCTTTAACCTGGACCGATCACTTCCTCGTCCCATTCTCGCTCACCCTAGGACGCAAATCTGTCCAACCGGTTCATAGGAAGGAACTAGGACGAAAGTGGCATAAGGTCACTTGTGCTACCCTGGACCCCATTTTCCACTACCAATCGGAGCTCCTCTCCCCGAACATTGATGAAAATGTCGCCAGGCTAAATTCTACCCTTCTTAAGGCAATCGACTCCATTTCCCCCCAGATAACCATCTCCTCCACCAGGTCACGGCCCTCGGCTCCCTGGTTTTCCACCTCCCTTCGGGAGGAGAAAAGCAAGTGCAAAGCTCTGGAACGCAAATGGAGGCTTCACTATGACCCTGATGCCAAACAACTCTACAGAATGGCCCTCAAACAATTTCTTAAACTGAAAAAGGGCGCTATGAAAGACCACTTTGCCACCCAAATCAACAGAGCAAAAAACTCTTCAAAAACGCTCTTTAATGTTGTTAAAGACTTCATCAACCCTCCTGCTAGAGCCCCCCAAAATACCGCTAGTCAGGCCCTTTGTGAGGGACTCTCAGATTTTTTTCTAGAAAAAATAAATAAACTATGTGTCTCCTTCCCCACCGAGACAATCACCTCACCTCCTGCTCTCAATCCCCCTGAGTCCCCATCTCTCCTTGCATTTAACAAACTAAGCACGGACGAGGCCATTAGATTGCTCATCGCCTGCAAATCTGGTGCCCCCTCCGATCCTGTTCCCGCCAAAATCATGGGAGAACTGGCACCCTCATTGGCCTGCCCTTTCCTCTCCGTCTGGAATGCCTCCCTCCACCTTGGCTTCTTCCCCACCTCCTGGAAGGAGGCACTGGTGATCCCCATTTTGAAAAAAGCAGACGCGGACCCCTCGATCTTTTCCAACTACCGTCCTATCTCCCTCCTCCCCAAACCTGCCAAAGTCTTGGAAAAAGCAGTTCAGCTCCAACTTACTGACTACCTAGAAAGCCACTCTCTGCTTCACGGATCCCAATCCGGTTTCCGAGCAGGGTTTAGCACCGAGACGGCCCTGTTGGAGGTGTCGGAGACCGTTCGGGAGTGTGTGGACAGGGGCGAGGAGGCCATGCTGGTTCTCCTCGACCTGTCCGCAGCTTTCGATACGGTCTCTCACCCCATCCTCCTGGACCGTCTCAGGCAGATAGGCATCGGTGGCACTGCTCTCGGCTGGATAGAGTCCTTTCTCTCATCCAGAAGTCAGAAAGTGCTACTGCGCCCCTACAAATCACAGGAAAAACCCCTGTCTTGTGGGGTGCCACAGGGCTCCGCCCTCAGCCCTCTATTCTTCAATGTCTATCTGGCCCCCCTGGCTGACGTCGTGGAGTCCTACGGGGTCAGGGTGGTATCCTACGCCGACGACACTCAGTTGGTGTTTTCCTTTCGGGACCACTCGGACTCCGCATTTCTCAACTTCCGCCAGTGTCTGAATAACATCAGCAGCTGGATGACTACGAATCATTTAAGACTGAATACAGATAAAACGGAGGTTCTGTTTTTTAATCAAAAAACCTCTATTCCCTCGCCTTGTTGGTGGCCGACAGCTCTTAATCCCGCCCCAACCCCGGTGCGCTCGGCGCGGAATCTGGGTTTCATATTTGATGACTCCCTGTCATGTAAAACCCAGATTAATAAGGTTACCTCTGCCTGCTTCATGAAATTACGGATGATAAAAAAGATCCTCCCGTACCTTCCTACGGACTCCCGTCGCACAGTCACCCAGGCCCTTATCACGTCCCACCTGGACTATGCGAATAGCCTCTATGCAGGAGCTCCGCAGTACCTGATCGGCAGGCTGCAGATTGTCCAGAATGCTGCGGCCAGGCTGATCGGTAACATCCCTTACCGCCAATCTGTTTCTGCATATCGAAGGCTACTCCACTGGCTCCCTGTGGCCAGCCGCATCCAGTTTAAGGTACTCACCCTCACCTATCGAGCCGTCAACAACTCTGGTCCCACTTACCTGAAAAATCGGGTCTCGATATCCCGCTCCACCAGATCCCTGAGATCCAATGACCTCCGCCTCCTCATCTCGCCCCGCTTCAGACTTTCCAGAACCGGTGGCAGAGGTTTCGGTGTCATTGCTGCCAGACTTTGGAACTCCCTTCCTCTTGAACTGAGGTTCTGCCCCTCTGAAACCGTCTTCCGAGCCAAGCTCAAAACCTGGCTCTTCTCCGGACTCTAACTTCTTTCACCGTCCTTTTTCTTCTCTTCCTGTTTCCACTCAGTAACCCCTGGTTTTTAGCGCCGGGACACCCCTTCGGGGGTAGCTGCGCGCTTTACAAACTCCATAAAATAAATAAAAAATGATGAACTTTTCACCTGTGTTGTCAGTTCAGTGTTCGCTGAAGTGTTTCTACGGTAACTGGCAGAATGTGGTTGGGGAAGGGTTGAAGGTTTTGTCAGTTGGAAAGGGTTTCAAAAGTTCAAGCAATAGAAAAGTGTGTTTCATTTTGATTCAATGTGGGAATAAATGTGATTTGTTATTTATTTGTATATGAGTGTGGATTGAATGTGTAGATTGACAGGAAATGTTTGCTGTTTGCTATAGGACTTCCTGACTGCCTTGTGTTAGTTAAGGGGTTTTACAATGATCCCCAATGTCCATTCTTTTTTTTTGGTTTTGTTCGCTTACGAGATGACTTTCGGACTTTGCACCATACGTCGTACACACGAGCATGGTGCCCGTACGGTAAATCTATCGTAAAAAAAAGTAATAGTCTCTATTACTAACTTTCTATAATCCCCGGGGTATATGTTGGCGCGGGGCTTTTTGCCCCCCCACAGCCCCGGGGACCACCACCCCCTGGGGCTTGGTTTAAAAAAAAATCCTGTGTGGGGGGCTCTTTGCCCCCCCACTGGCCCCGGGGACTGCCACCTCCCCAGGGCTGTAATATTGAATATAGGGGGTCCGTGACGGACCCCCCAGCCCCGGGACCACCACACCCCGGGGCTTTTCAATGTTGGGAGGAGGGCCTTACGGTCCCCCTCCTGGAGCATTGTGGTGGCCCTGGGGACTGCACCTCCCCAGGGCCAGCTCCTGCAGTGTCCCGGGGTGTCTACCCCCGGGACACTGCTGTTTGCTATGGTAGGGCGGGAGCCTCGTGGCTCCCGCCCTACCATAGCAAACTGCTTTTGGTCAGAGAGAGCAGCATGTTAGCTGCTCTCTCTGACGAAAAAGATGAAGACCGCTGCACTCGTTTTGATACTGTTTAAGCAATGGGTGCCGTTGGGTTGAATCTATTTAGGGTGCTCAGGGTGAACCCCTATCTGTCCGGGAGGGGCAAGTCAATGAAGCGAGAAATACCTTACCAGCGTAAGGTGAAGAAGCCTGAGCACTCCTGTGTGCTAATGAAAGCCATTTATACAATAAAGTTCAAAGAAAAATTTCAAAGTTATATTCACTTTGTTTTACAAATGCGATTTGTCCTTTTCAAATTAGAAAAGAGTTTATCCAATAAACAAAATGTTAAGTGGACAATTGTTGCATGATCAAATTCATAGGTTGAACAGTTCAAAATGTTTGATTTATAAATCTGTACATCCCCGATGCATTTTGAGCTTAAGAGCTCTTTATCAAGGGGTCAATGTGCTCTAAAGAAAGAAGAGGAAACGAATGTTACTAGTCAGGTCCCGAGTGCAGATTGAATAAAAAGAATTGAAACAAAACCGGATGATAGTTAGAAAAGTTATTAGGGTGGTGAACATGCCTTCTTAGAAAAAAAAAAAAAAACAGGATGAAGACGGTGTATAAATAGATGGTAAATAAAAGAGCGAAATTCAGTTTAAAAATAAATTTCAGAGTTCCCCTAAGGTGAAAACCGTGGGTGGTAGAATGAATGCGGGTGTACATGCGATGTCAGACTACGAACGTGCAACACTCATGTGGATGACTGTGCTTTCATTAGCACACAGGAGTGCTCAGGCTTCTTCACCTTACGCTGGTAAGGTATTTCTCCCCTCTCTGACGAAAAGCAATGCCGTTTCCCAAAGGACGTGGGGAGTGTTTATTCGTTGGTTGGTTCTAATTATACCTTTTCTATTATTGGTACTTATATGTAAGTTCTTAGGCATTGTCTAAACTTGTTAAGCAGCAGTGTTTTATATAGTGCTGAACTTTTGACTTTTTCATGATCTGCTGAGGGTAGGGTGGAAAGTTATGTCAGTTGGAAAGTTTTGAAATGTTGAACCTATGGAAATGTGTCTTTGGTTTTGAATTATTGTGTGAAGGAATTTCATTTGTTATTAATGTGTATATATGTGTAAATTGAGAGGGAAAATGTGCCATTTGTTTGGTTCAGCTACACGCACTGAAGCAGAGAGATTCTGTGTAAGTCTATCTGCTGTGTGAGTGGCATTCTTCTTAACCCCTTCGATGCTCATGACGAGCTCAGCTCCTCATGAGGCACAGCTGAGCTGTGCTTATGACGAGCTGAGCTCGTCATGAACAATGGGAAAGCCTACAAAGCAGCACAGGAGGGGAAAACCATCAGCAGCGATGGTGTTAATCTTCCAATCAGTTTGAAAGGTGAGTTGATTACTTGTAAGGGACTGCATGTGTTGCATTTTATTTTTAGTAAGAGTAATGTGTTTATTTCTGAAACGTTTGTAGAATATGCATTTGTATACCTATTGTGATAAAATCATTTGGTAAGTTAATGTGTTAGTTAGTCACCTTTGTGCAATAAAGTGCAGTGCTAAAAAATGTAGAATGTGTGCAGTCACTTTTTTAGTTGTAGAATATTTAATTGTGTTGCTTCTGTAGAATTAGGCTTGTGTTCTAAATCTTCTATTTTTTTATTTTTATTTTTTAGCTTTTTTTGTCCTCATATATGCCACCAGATGGAATGACTCTAGATCGAAACTCTCAATTCTGCCAACATAATGCCTAACTGTGCGCCCTGGAATATTTTATTTTATGTTTAGCTTTCGAGAAGTCTCCCAGAGGTAGGTTTTCTACTAGTCCAACTCCCCTGATCGATGTCCCTGTACCTTGTCTTGGGGAGGACCAGACCACAAACCCCTGGCATAATCATTGGACTTTTGTTGTCTAACTATCCGACCATTTTATCAACGGAGCACAGATCTTTGCCGCATCCTCTCCTCCACACATCAGATCTGTTTTACTTATAGCCATGATATTTTTTAGGCAGTCTGCGAACCTGGGGGGTGTTGGAGATTTCCATTCTCTGCAGATCTCCCTCCTGGCGATGACAATCACATAAAATATAAACTGAGTGATACTGTCTCTAATATCGTATTCCTCTAACAAACCCATAAGAATCCGTCTAGGGCTACAAGTGACTGATCTAGACAGTACCTCCTCTAAAAAGGTGCAGACCAATAACCAGTAGTTTTTAATTTCTGTACAATCTGAAAAATGTGTAAATCATCTGCCGCTGTTTGTTTACATCTGAGACAAAAGTGTGGTATTCCCGATATTTTTGAGAGTTTAGAGGGAGTCCAGTAGACCCTATATGCAGTGTAAAGATGATTTCATTTGAGGTTGGCAGGTTTTATTGTTTTTTGAGATATTACGAATGAGTCTATCCAAACCTCAAAATTGTTTTTCCGAATCATCACCTATTATATCCCCCCAAAGTTTCGAGATCTCTTCCTCCTGCCTATCCTTTGCCCCTATTAGTATGTTATAACATGGTGAAATCTCACCCTTCCACCCTTCTTGTCTATTAGCTAATTCTAGGAATTCACAGCCCGCTATTTCTGATGCCCAATTTTGACTTCCCCACCATGATGATAATTGGTAATATTTGAACCTCGTGAGGGACCTTCCTGTCATGTTAGATATGGATATCCAGTCTAATAGTTCTAGATTGACCTGCAGATCTCCCCATCGTATTAAGCCAGCCTCTCTCAAGGGAAAAGAGAGTCGATCTAATAGACATTCGGGTGTTCCGGGGGAGTCCCAAATTGGTGCCAGAGAATTGTAGTAAGGAATTTTCCAGATTTTACAAGCTGTTTGCCATAGTTTTAAGGCTGTTAGTAGAATTTTTAGGCAGACTTTTTTGTAAAATTTTTGGGCTCCAAATTTAAACAGAAAAAATTCAAGACCCTTAGGAAGGTCGGATAGCAAAGCTTAAAACAAGCGACCATGTGACGACGAATCTAGCTTATTGGCCAGGAGTCTAAAATGTTTTAACTGAAATGCGTAACAGTAGAAAAGCAAATCTGGGAGAGCTAGTCCACCTATTTTTAACCCCCTTCTCAACTTTTTCCAAGCAATTCTTGGTGACTTGGTTGCCCAAATGAATGAGCTAATCTTTCCCTGAAGGCTTGAAATGTCTTTATTTTGAAATGTCAATGGAATGCTATTAAATAGGAAAGTCACTTTAGGTAATACTACCATTTGAATTAAATTGACTCTACCATAAATACTAAGAGGTAGACTGGACCATCTTTGAAGGAGTTTAGTTATCTCTTTTACCACAATCTGCCAAAGTATTTTGGGTATGTCTAGCAATTTTTGAGTAATGTGAATACCTAGGTACCTGATCTTTGCTTTTGTATCTGGTATGGGGACAGGAATATTCCAACTCATTATGTCTGTTTTGTTTTTATTAATGCTATATCCTGAGACTGCTCCATATTCCTCTGCTAGATTGAATAACTTCGGAATAGCCTCTAATGGGTTAATAGTGTATAGCAACAGATCGTCAGCATACAATGCGGTCTTTAACTCCAGCCCACCCATATTAAAGGGGGAGATTGTTGGGTCTGATCTTATCACTGTCACAAAGGGCTCAATATATAAATCAAAAAGGAGAGGAGACAGGGGGTAACCCTGCCTCGTCCCTCTTGATATCTCAAACCAGTCTGTCAAGGACCCGTTAATTAAAACTTTTGCTCGTGGGTTCCCATATAAGTTTTTAACAGCCTGAATAAAGGGTGATGGAAAGCCAAACCTTGTTAGGGTGTCCCACAGAAACACCCAGTTAACTTGATCAAAAGCCTTCGCGGCATCTATTGCCACGATGGTAAGTGGCAGTCCCTTTACTTCGCATAATCAATTGCTCCAATGACCTGAAAGGTCAACTCATTCAATTGTCGTCCTGGGATAAAACCCCTTTGGTCAGGGTGGATGACAGTTTTAATAACTTTGGATAGCCTCTCAGCCAGAATCCCCGAAAATATTTTGAGGTCTTAGTTTAAAAGAGAGATTGGTCTGTATGACTCTATTTTCATTGGGTCCTTGTTTGGTTTCGGTATTAAAGTGATGGTGGCCTCAAACCAGGAGGGTGGAATACCCCCTCTTTGCTGATAGATATTATTGAAAAGGGACAACAGGGGTGGAATAATCTCCTCCTCATTATCCTTGTAGATCTCCGTTGGTAGGCCACCTGGGCCTGGGGCTTTATTCCTACTCATCTTTTTTAACTGAGCTCTAATTTCCCCCTCAGTGATGTCTCTCGACAAGGTCTTTTTATCTTCTTCATTCAATTGTGGTAGTGCCCTTTGGTTCCACCACTTCTCCAAATCTTTCATTCCAACCTTAATATTTTCCCGATATAACTCTTCCATGAAACCTCTGGCTTCATCCCTGATATCTTCTTCATTAGTCAACTGATCTCCAGAGGTTCTTTGGGTCAAGGTGTCAATGTTGTTTCTGGTCCTATCCACTCTGGCCTTTCATGCCAAAAGTGCCTCCGTATTCAAAGTTTTTTAATTTACTAGTTTCCCATCTATCATGAATCTGTTTATCAGCTCTAGCTTTGAGACTCAGCTGCAGCTCTAGAAGTTCCTTTTCTAATACTGGAATCTTCTCTCTTTCCTCCAAGGCTGCACGCTGAAGCTCCTGCTCTTTCTTTTTAATAGAGTCCAATTCTTTAATTTCTTTATCTTTTATCTCTTTTCTTTTTTGTCTCATATGGTGTCCCAGTAATTGTCTAAGAAAGGCCTTGAATGACTCCCAAACAGTCTGTTCTAGAGCTGAGCCCACGTTAAATAGAAAATACTCTCTTATACTGCTCTTGATTTTGACTCCAATATTATAATCTAGCAGAATAGTTCTATCTAAAGTCCATCTTCGTTCGGTGGCTATATTTGCGAAATGAATGCTTAGTTGTACTACTGAGTGATCCTAAAGGCCCACTGGAATATGAGTGACTGAAGCCAAAACTGACTCAAAGGAATGATCTACCAGAAATAGGTCAATTCTCGAGAATTGTTTGTATTTTTTAATATAAAAGGAATATTCTCTTAGGTTGCCATTATTGGGTCTCCAAGCATCTAACAGGTTGTGTTCTTTCATTATGTTTTCAAGAGCAGAGAGGGATTTTATAGGCAGAATATATTTTGCACTGGAGGTGCGATCTAGCTGAGTATCTAAAATGAGATTAAAGTCCCCCCCCCAAGAATAAGAGGTGCCCTACTAAGAATTAAGACCCTCTCCAGTTTACAAAGAAAGATTTCATTATCCTCATTTGGGCCGTAAAACACTGCAAAAGTATATGGTAAGCTAGCAATTAAGAGCTCAGCTACCAGCCACCTCCCTGTCTGATCAGTATCCCATCTCTGTACTTTAATACCCTTGTTTGCTCTAATAATTATTGCGACTCCTCTAGATATTCCCTTTTGCCTCGAGCATAAAATGTCCTGTACCCAACGCCTTTTCTCGAAAACCTTCTTGCACTCTTTTTCCTCAAGATGGGTCTCCTGTAATGAATATATACTAGCCTCGAGATTCTTTAGAAAATCACATATCCTCTGTTGTTCCCTAAAGCTTCCTATTCCATTGAGATTCCAGGAAATAATCTTACTACTTGTGTGAGGATTTACTGCCATAGCCACATTTTACCCTCCCAGTTAATCTCTAGGGTATTGTCTAGGTGTCTATGTATGTATTTATATGTTTGTATTTGTCTGTGTATGTAGATGTTAATTTTAGACTTTCTGTACACAAATGAGGACTTTTTTCTTATTTCCCCCTCCCCCCCTGCTCCCTCCCCCAAGGAACCCTCCCTTCATCTTGGGAGTTTGTCCTGCCCCTGTGGAGCTCTCCACCTTACAGCGCCCTATCAATCTTATCCCTTGCCCCTGTTAACTACTATCTATGTGAATTAGTGTAAATTAGTGTCCATTCCCTTCCCCTTCCTTGAAATAACTTTTAATAGAGGGAGTATTTTTTTGCGTTGAAATCTGCTGTGGGAGCTTACTGCTAATACTTTTCTTAGAGCTCCACTTCCTCTTACTTTTATGTGGTATAAGAGGTGAGGGTCTCACCTTCCCGCCCAATTCAGCTGAATTTAAAACCCCCTGCTGCTTTAATTATTGGTTTGACCTCAACTGGTATCTGTTCTTTATCACCTGTCCTCGGTTCTTAGCTTGCTTACTGTTTGCCCGGTCTTTCCCCTTATGCTCTGAAACTCTTATAGCCAAGTGTAAGTCTGCTGGTGTTAAAGTATCAGATACAGTATCTGGGCTTCCTTCCCTCTGACTCAACAAAACTGGTGCTGCTGCAGACGAAACTGCCTCCATGCGAACTCTTCCTTTGACAGGGGTAACTGGAGTAACTGGAGAAAGGTATCTATGATTGAGAAGTGCCCCCAGCAGACAGGACCTCTGTAATGTTGTAAGGGATAAACACTTTTCGCGCACTGCCAAATATCCCACTTCCACTTAACCCCCTCCGCACTTCACTCCAATGTCTCGAGTTAAGACTTATCTTCAATTTGTCCGTCTGCCTCGGAGAAAAACCCGCGTTCGTCACAAACTCCTCCACCGCGGCACCTAGATCCGCTCTCACCGCCTCGCTTCTCATGACCTGTGGTCGCCCCTCCTCCTCGTCTTCCCGGCACACGTTCGCTGCAACCATCCCCCGGGGTCCAAGGGTCCTAGCACCGACTGCCGTTCTCCGCCATTCTCCGCCGCCTCGACTCCGCTCGTTTGTTAAGCATGGAGAGGAGAAAGAAAAGCCTTGTTTCTGTCTGGGAATCGCTCACATTCGCTTCGCTACCAATTCTCACCGTGAAATCTCTGTAGGGACGTCGTAACCGTCCATCCAAATGCGCTCAGGTGAAGAGCTCTGCGACAGCCGCTAGCCTGCCGCCGCCATGTTCTAAATCTTCAATTTTGTAGTCAGTATACATAGACTGCTGCATACACTCTTGGGCAGATTTACAAGCCCCTTGGACCTCTTTCTTCTCCTATTGTGTCTCATTTTTGGATGTAATGTGTGGCAAGAAAAATAATAGTGCAAATTGGAAATGTATTTGCAAAATGAGTCAGGATTTTTTATTGAAATGTAGTGGTCATATACATGGAATGTGTTTAGTTACTAAAATGTTTTAGTGTGGTTAATGTGTTTTGGTGAAATGTATGGTATTTTCCTTTATTTTCTTATTTTAATTTGTCTTTCTTCACAGTGCCATTTCTTCTCATACTCCTTTCTGTCCCTTTAGTCCCCCTCTGTCCTTATTGTCTCCTTCTGTCTCCTAATAGTCCCCCTTCCTATTATAGTGTATTCTCTGACCTCTTATTCCTCTCTCTCTCATCATATGTCTTTCTTAATAATTTTCCAGTCAGTATACATAGACTGCTGCATACACTGTTGGGCAGATTTACAAGCCCCTTGTACCTCTTTCTTGTTCTATTGTGTCTCATTTTTGGATGTAATGTTGGCAAAAGAATAATGGTGCAAATTGGAAATTTATTTGCAAAATGAGTCAGTATTTTTTATTGAAATGTAGTGGTCATATACATGGAATGTGTTTAGTTACTAAAATGTTTTAGTGTGGTTAATGTGTTTTGGTGAAATGTATGGTATTTTCCTTTATTTTCTTATTTTAATTTGTCTTTCTTCACAGTGCCATTTCTTCTCATACTCCTTTCTGTCCCTTTAGTCCCCCTTTGTCCTTATTGTCTCCTTCTGTCTCCTAATAGTGCCCCTTCTTTTTATAGTCTCTCTTCTGACCTCTTAATCCTCCCTCTCTCATCATAACTCTCTCTTAATAATTTTCCAGTCAGTATACATAGACTGCTGCATACACTGTTGGGCAGATTTACAAGCCCCTTGTACCTCTTTCTTCTTCTATTGTGTCTCATTTTTGGATGTAATGTTGGCAAAAAAATAATGGTGCAAATTGGAAATGCATTTGCAAAATGAGTCAGGATTGTCCACTGAAATGTAGTGGTCATATAAATGTAATGTGCTTAGTCACTAAAATGTTTTAGTGTGGTAAATGTTTTTGGTGAAATGTATGGTTTATTTTTTTTTTGTCTAGAATCACACTGAGCGTCTGTGTAAATTAAAGAATTACACTTGCACCTTTTTCTATATTCTCCTCTGTCTCTTTCACAGTCTACGTCTTTCTGCTTATAGTGTCCCCTCTCTTCTGATATGTCCCTTCTTTCCTTATTTTAATATGTCTTTGTTCACTGTGCCACTTTTTCTCACACTCCCTCCTGTCCTCTTAGTCTGCCTCTGTCCCTATTGTGTCCTTCTGTCTTCTAATAGTGCCCCTTCTTTTTATAGTCTCTCTTCTGACCTTTTAATCCTCCCTCTCTCATCATAACTCTCTCTTAATAATTTTCCAGTCAGAATACATAGACTGCTGCATACACTGTTGGGCAGATTTACAAGCCCCTTGTACCTCTTTCTTCTTCTATTGTGTCTCATTTTTGGATGTAATGGTCATATAAATGTAATGTGCTTAATCACTAAAATGTTTTAGTGTGGTAAATGTTTTTGGTGAAATTTATGGTTTATTTTTTTTTGTCTAGAATCACACTGAGCGTCTGTGTAAATTCAAGAATTACACTTGCACCTTTTTCCATAATCTCCTCTGTCTATTTCACAGTCTTCGCCTTTCTGCTTATAGTGTCCCCTCTCTTCTGATATGTCCCTTCTTTCCTTATTTTAATATGTCTTTGTTCACAGTGCCACTTTTTCTCGCACTCCCTCCTGTCCTCTTAGTCTGCCTCTGTCCCTATTGTGTCTGTGTAAATTGAAGAATTATACTTGCACCTTGTTTCATAATCTCCGCTGTCTCTCTCACAGTCTACCTCTCTTTGCTTATAGTGTTCCCTCTGTTCTGATATTTTCCTTTATTTCCCTATTTCAATTTGTCTTTCTTCACAGTGCCACTTCTTCTCATACTCCCTTCTGTCCTATTTTTCCCCCTCTGTCCTTATTGTCTCCTTCTGTTAAGGAATTATACTTGTACCATGTTCTATATTCTCCGCAGTCTTTCCTTATAGTCTACTCTCTGCTTATACTGTCTCCTCTCTTGTGATATTTTCCCTCTTTCTTTATTTTCACTTGTATTCCTTATAGTGCTGCTTGTTGTCATAGTCCTTTCTGTACTCTAAGGGGGTCATTAGGATAGTGGGGGGACTTTGTCTGCCTGCAATCCTCACAGTAGTTGGGACTGCCTGCCATAAGGGCGGCGGTCCCGTGGGGGGTATTAGGATGCGCCAGCCACAGTGTTGGGTGCATCCTACATTTTTAACAATGTGGCAGGCGGTGCTCTCAGGATCGCCCGCCACAATGCAAAATAATTCATGTATGCATTTGCATACACAAAGCGGCAGGCACCGCATGTTGCCTGCCGCTTTGTGTATGCAAATGCTGGCGGATACCACAGGTACCCCCATGTGTACCCTCAATCACACCTTCCCTCTGGGGGCCTGCAGGGAGACCCAGCAGTAAAGACCGCTTGTCTTTCCGTGGCGGCATCACTGCTATGTAAAGGCATCTGCAGAGGCCCATCATGATATCGCTGGTGGTGTGTATTAGACACCGCCACCATGTTAAACTCTTTCCACCCCGGTTGCAAGGTGACCGGGCCGGAATAGCGTTGGACGGTCTTTTCGATGGCTACAGACCCCCCAGCCATGCTAATATGGTGGGGGGTCATTCTGGTTGGGTTGGCGGGTGGATTGCCCCTGCCAGGCTGGCGGTGGGTACCGCCAGCCTGGCGGGAGCAATCCGGCCGCCATCTTAATGGGCCCCTTAGTGTCTCTCTGTCCTCATTGAGCCCCCTTGCAGCCATCGCACGCCAACACAACCTGAACATCATCTCCTACGCCGATGACACCCAGCTGATCCTCTCCCTGACCAACGACCCCGCCACCGTCAGAGCCAACCTACACGAAGGGATGAAAGACGTGGCCGAGTGGATGACGACCAGCCGCCTGAAACTGAACACAGACAAGACGGAAGTCCTCATCCTGGGCTCCTCACCCTCCGCCTGGGACGACTCCTGGTGGCCCCCCGCCCTGGGCAACGCACCCAAACCGACAGACCACGCACGCAACCTGGGCTTCATCCTGGACTCCTCCCTCTCCATGACCAGACAAGTCAAAGCCGTCTCCTCGTCCTGTTTCAACATCCTGCACATGCTACGTAAGAACTTTCGGTGGATCCCCACCGAGACCAGGAAGACGGTCACCCAGGCCCTCGTCACCAGCCGACTGGACTACGGCAACGTCCTCTACGCCGGAACCACCACCAAGCTCCAGAAGAGACTCCAGCGGATCCAGAACACCTCGGCGAGACTCATCCTCGACGTCCCCAGACGAAGCCACATCTCCAGACACCTGAGAGACCTGCACTGGCTCCCGATCAACAAAAGAATCACCTTCCGGCTCCTCACCCACACACACAAAGCCCTACACAACCAAGGCCCGACCTACCTCAACAGCAGCCTCAACTTCTACGCTCCCAAACGCCACCTCCGCTCGACCAGTCACGCCCTCGCCGCCGTCCCCCGCATCCGCAGAGCGACAACAGGAGGAAGGTCCTTCTCCCACCTGGCTGCCAAGACTTGGAACTCCCTCCCGACCGACCTACGCCTGACCCAAGACCACCTCTCCTTCAGGAAGAAGCTCAAGACCTGGCTGTTCGAGCAGTAGTGGACCCCCCCCCCAAGCGCCTTGAGAACCTCCGGGTAAGTAGTGCGCGATATAAATGCCTATGATTGATTGATGATTGATTGTCTCCTCTGTCTCCTAATAGTCCCACTTCTTTTTATACTCCCTTGTCTAACCTCTTATTATACTACCCCCTGTCTCTTCATACTCTGTGTCTTTCTTCTTATACTCTCTCTTCTCTCCTCATACTGCCACCATTCTCCTCATACTGCTCATTATCTCTTCATTTCCAGTCCTTTCATACTCTATTTATCCCCTTATACTGCAGTGTCTGCTTTTATCCTCTTTTCTATTTATATTTCCTATTGTCTCATAGTCCTCTTTCTCTTGTTGTAAGTCCTTCTATTTTCATACTTTTATGTTTGTTGTCATAATATCTTCTCTCTTCTTATGAGTAATATATTAGTGTATTTGATATATTTATTTTATTAAAGTGATATATATTTTTATAATGGATTCTTTTGATCATTACTGAAAGAAAATCATCATGCCTTCTAAAATAGAAAAGACGAAAGGACGAAAGAAAGCAGTTTATTTGAAGAGAACTCATCTACAACATTTACCTGAAGAACAAAAAGAAAAAAAGTCCTGTTAAGAAAACTAAGACTTTTCTGCGAAGATTGTCAACCAGTAACAGTAGTGTGCGCAAAGTAAAAAATACTGTGACTGTTTCTGCAACTAAGAGAAAAGACAAGAACCATGAAACAACTTGTGAAAAAAATGTATATAGTAAAAGGTGGAAAAACCAATATCAGGAAATAAGGAAGAAGATGTTTTATAATAGAATTGTGTTTAATTTGACTAAGTTAATAAAGAATTGTAAGAAGAAAACCGCATTTATAAGAAGAGGAAATGTATTGAGAATGTAGTTGAGAAAGCTTTTGAATTTAAAAAAAACTTTTTGTTTTAGTAATCAATAGAATTTGATCACTAGATAAGCCAATCCATTTAATGAAGAGCAAAAGTAAGTGGAGAAGAGTAAAAAATAGAAGTAATTTTTCTGAAGTTTTTTTGGGTGAATGGAAACATAGTTCAAGTTCTGAGACTTTTTGTAATGGAGAGAGTTATTTTCAGTTCAGAGTAATGAGTTGTTGCATGCAGTTGATACTACAGGTTGTGCTTATGAGGTTAAAAATGGTTGTCCTATTGAGAAAGGGAAAATTGTTCCTAGAAATGTAGAAGAGGTGTTAGCTGATGAAGTATTAAGGAGAAGGCCTAAAGCTCCAGTGTACACCTGGAATTGCAGTAGTATTTGTAGTGTACGGCAGGAATCTATTGGTTTTTTACACAATTTTCTTACGTAACTATACTAAGAAAAGTGTTATACAAAAGATAAAGATGTTTCAAGGATTAGGCCCTTGCAGAGTGAGAGAAAATACTGGTTTGCAAGGACTATCTTTGGCTTGTCTTTCTAAAAAAGTATGTAGAAGTGTTTTTCACCATTTCAGGATGTTGGCAGTACATCATACTGAAATGAGGAAATTAATCAGAATGTTGTATTATGCAAAAAGTCCAGCTCTAATGTTAAAGAAGTTGAACAGTGCTCTTTTGCATGGATCTGTGTCAGAAAGAACGTTTGTGATGAAATTCAGGTTAGTTACTTTGGTGCAGAAGAAGATAGTGTATAAATTGATAAGTTAGTGGAAGGAAATGTAGAAGAGAATGTACAACATTGCAGTACAGAAAAATTTGAGCAAGAAATTACAAAGTTCAAGGTAATTTCAGGTGAAACACCAAATTATTCTTGTATTTGTTGTCGACGTATTCATTATAAAAATCAGACAAGGACTGTTGATTTGTATTTAATATGTGAAAAGGAAAATAATATGGAGTGGATGGAATTTGTAACTTATTTGTTGGTAGAGAATACTTTTGATTTGGGTTGTGATCAGCGTATTTGTAAATATTGCTATAACAAATTAGACGAAAACAAAATGCCTGCTAAAGCTGTGCATAATCATTTTGAGTTGGTAAAAACTTCCTTCTGACCTGGTGGATTTAAATACTTATGAGTCTATTCTTGTTCAATTTGTGCATCCTTTTCAGGCTATTGTTCGTATGGAGCCTAAGACAGGGAAATTGCCTCCTTGAGATTTAAAGAGAGGGTTAAAGGTAATAGTTGTGTATTTGCCATTAGATTTAAAGAAAAATATTAAAACAGTTGGTGTAGAAAATGTAGAAGATGAACCTTTAGTTATTCTTGTTATTGGCAATCCTACTAAGAGTAAGAAAATCTGCCAGGAATTAGTGGATGTTAGGAAAGTGAAAAAGGCAACGTTGTGTCTGATAAAAAATAATCAATATTATAAAGACGTGTTTATGAGTGAAGAATAAATAACTGTAATAGAAGATAGTGACTTGCCATCTGGACAAATTGAAAAAGTGGATGTGTCCAGAACTGAAGAAATATACGAACATTACAGTGTTTATCCATTGCATTTCAAAGAAGTGATGGGTAATACTATAGAGTTATTCCAAATGAAAGAAGCAAAGGGAAGTCCCATTAGTGTATGGGAAAAAGCTTGGAAGCTTGTTGTTTTCCTCATTTGTTTCCTGCAGGAAGAGGAGGACGATATGATGACCGACCTGTGCAGATTCCTGCTTCTGAATACCGGGCATTAACATTGTATGCAGAGGATCCAAGATTTCGACAATGTATTCCGTATTTGTTTCATCTTTTGTTTGAGAGTGATTTGTCTGGACTCTCTTATGCAGTAAACCATATATTGAAAACAGGTGTACATCTGCAAAATGTTTCTGCAGGGAATTGATGGATAAAGTATACCAGAAAGATAATGTTTTGGAATCTCAGCTAATTAATCTCATGGCATGTCAGCGTGGTACTAATGAGTACTGGTGCCGTCATCATGGAGAACTTAAATGTATGCTAAGGAACTTAGGAACTCCTACATGGTTCCTTACTCTAAGTTGTGCTGAATATGCTTGGGATGATTTACTTCAATGTATTCGAGAGGCAAATCCAAACATAATAAATATTGAATACAAGACACCTGGAGAATTGTGCTCTTTTGATACAGTTAATGTATGCAGGTATTTCAATCATAGATTTGAAGCTATGATGTCTTTAATCTCCAATAAAAAAAATCCTCCTCTTGGAGAGGTTGTGGACTTCTTTTGGAGAAAGGAATATCAAGCAAGAGGTGATCCTTACATACACATGCTGATATGGATCAAAGATGCTCCCAAATTTGGAACAGACTCAGATGATACTGTGTTGTCTTTCATTAAAGAATACGCTACATGTGATATACCCAAAAGCACACTGGATAAGGACTTAAGACAACAAGTCTTATGATTCCAAAGCCATCGTTGTGGGAAATACTGTCGGCAAAAGTACAAATCTAAGGACAAATTCTACACCAAATGCCGTTTTGGATTTCCACGTCCAGTTATATCGAAAGGAAGAGTGAACAGTTTTATGTCATCTTTGCGACATACTATCACAAGAAAGTCTCCTAAAAATACCTACAATTTAAAAAGAAATGAAGACTCAAAATACATAAATGACTACAACCCAGTCATTTTGTCCATGTGGAATGCTAAAATGGATATTCAATATGTTGCAGACATTCCATTGCTGTTGCTCGATATGTAACATCGTACATAACAAAATCAGAAAAGACGGAATTGAAGGAAATGTGGGAATGATTTCCCACGAGAACAGTCTAAGTAAGAAATGATATACTTACAGTTTGAAGATGTTATCTCATTGAGAAATTGGAGCGTATGAATGCTCGGATCGCTTATCATCTGCAAGTCTATACTCCAAATCTAGAAGAATCATTTGGGTGAGTCTAGGTCTTGCTGCAACACGAAACAGAGTATTTCAATCTGTACATGAAATTGAATATTTATCTGAAAAGGAGCCAGAAAGTACAAACATTGTGAAAACAAATATGTTGGATACATATTATCCAAACAGAAGTCATCATCATTTGTCTCTATGAAGAGCTGTAAAACTATATTTTTGAATGGAATATTACATAAAACATCAATAATGGTATATATGCTGTGATTGGTTCTGAAGGATGTATGGTGAAACAAAGAAAAGTACATTTGATTAATCACCGTAAACTGAGTTGCAAAACACCTGACAAAAGGGATTTTTACTATTTAGCTCCTTTGCAATTTTTCAAGCCATGGCGTTCAGAATTAGAATTACTTGGAGATTTCGAGAGCTATGAAGATTCTTTCAATGCAACTGAAGATAGTATAGAATGTCCTGTTTTTGGTAATTATGTGAAACTGTTGAATGATGAAATTGAACAAGAAGCTACAATTGCAGCTGAGATTGCTAGAGACAGTTCTCTAGACAGTCAAACTTCTGCTCTGTTAAGTCAGAATCCATTAGGAGAGCCAATTATTCAAAATGAAGCATACACTGCTATGGAAGAGGTGGATGCAGCGATGTATCCAGCTCAAGAATATGTAAGAAACTTAGGAAATTTGGAAGAACAACGAAATGTTGAGCAGAAACAAATATATGAGCAAGTGAGAGAACAGATTAACCATGGATTACTTCATGAAAAGAAAGAGTGCTCTTGCTCATCATTTCAACCTATC
Source organism: Lissotriton vulgaris (assembly GCF_964263255.1). Taxonomy (NCBI): domain Eukaryota; kingdom Metazoa; phylum Chordata; class Amphibia; order Caudata; family Salamandridae; genus Lissotriton; species Lissotriton vulgaris. The sequence goes on from NC_141699.1 coordinate 442,680,741, forward strand.
CGATTGTTTGTGAGTGGACAAGTTGAAACAAGAAAAAGTTTTTTAATTAAAGTAATTTCAACTTATTTACACAAAACAACTGACTCATATTTGTCTTGTGTTGTCACTGCTCCAACTGGGCTGACGGCACACAATATTAAAGGAATTACTTTACATCGTTTATTAATGCTACCAGTAGAGCATGAAAACAAATTAGAATACTACAAGTTATCTGGAGAAGCTTGTTTTGAAGTTGCAAGAGTCTTGAAGAAAATGAAAGTTCTCATTATTGATGAGGTAAGCATGGTATCAAACGTAATGCTTGCTTTTGTGCATTTACGAATGCAGCAAATTCTTAAAAAAGACTATGACGTATTATTTGGAGGAAAACACGTCATAGTTTTTGGAGATCTACTACAACTTACTCCTGTAAAAGAACAACCAGTGTTTAAAACACTGGCACATGAAGATACCAGAAAGTCTTTGGGGAGCATTGGAAATGTTAACATTTGGTCATATTTTGAGTATAAGGAACATATTACAAATATGCGTCAGGCAAATGATGCAGGTTATGGAAAAATTCTTCAAGATGTAAGAATTGGAAAAGTAACAGGACATGGCAAACAAGCTTTACTGAGACGACTACTTCCCAATTTGTTTCCAAATGAAAATATTGTTCCAGAGAAAATATATATGAAAATTGCAACAAACAAGTCTGTAATCTGCTTAATGCCAACACTGTGTGAATGTTCTGTATTTAATGAAGAAATGTTAAAGTTGGAAAATGAAGAAATTATAAAATTTGAAACTATTGATAAAATAGAGCATGAAGGAATCACTATTATTTTGACTGAAAAGTTGAAGAGGAAATTGGATTCTTTAGAGAAGTCGATAAGTAAAACTGCTGGTTTAGAAAAGAATTTGTATGCATGTGTAAACTGTAGGGTAATTTTACGCCGTAATTTGAATGTGGAAAAAGGTTTAGTAAATGGAGTAATGGGTAAAATTGTTGATTTTGTTAATTATGTAAATAGAGATGAGATTGAATTTTTGAAGATCAAATTTGATGAAATTGCTGAAATACAACAATTTAGTCGTTGTTCATCTCGGTTCTTGCTTGTAAAAGATTTGTATGTACGCAGAAAACAGTTTCCTATTAGTTTTGCATATGCAGTGACCATTCATAAATCTCAAGGTTTAACTGTAGATAGTGCTTTAGTGAATATGGGAAGTACCGTGTTTAAAGAGGGTATGGCATATGTTGCTTTGTCCTGAGTCAGAACTTTATCTGGATTGTACTTGAGATTTTGATGAGACAAAGTTTAATGCAGATGCAAATTGTGTGAAAGAGTATAACAGATTAGGAGAGAATATGCTCCCAATTTAGGTGAATATCCAGTATTTGAAAAGCAAGTGGTAGGTAGAAAAAGAAGATTTGAGAATATCTGTAGTGAAACTGTAGAGAAAGAAAAAAAATAAGATGAAGTTGCGCCTGCAAGCAAAAAGAAAAAGGACAGTGTTGAAGAGAATGTTGGTTTTTAGCCTTTCTTATAAATGGCAACATGACTGTCAAAATTATTTGATTACATGTAGCACTAATATAGACACTAAAAGATTCACATATTTGACTTTACCAGACTGTGAATCAGGGTCTTTTAACAATCTAGTTAGAGGAGCTACCCAAAACATGGAGTGTAGCCAATGTAAATTAGAAATGCCATCAACAATATTTATACAAAGATATGGACAGTATGTTATTTTAATGCTGCAAAGTTGTAGAGCTCATGGAAGAAAATTGGAAACTTTAATTTAAAAATGTGTAGTTGGTCAAGTTTCAATATCAGGAAGAACTTTTGTAGCTGTTGCAATTATTTTTCATGATGGACCTTTTACAACATCTGGACATTACACTGTTTATTTAAAATGTCTCAAAGGTTGGATACATTTTAATGATACTCAATTAGATTTTAAGCAACGTTTGCCTAAAGAGTTACCAAATTCTAACCTAATATTTTAAGCCACAATTTTAAGATCAAAATTTTGCCCTTCAGGATTACTGCTTTTAAGGTAGATTAGTCTGGTGTTGTAGAGTATTTTGTAACTGAGGTTGAGGCAGTGTAGGTGTATCATGTCGCGGGTGATGTGGCTCTAGCAGGGGACATTTAAGATCATTCAGGTGGAGGTGCTTTGAATTGGTTGTAGCTGTTATACGTGTTTGGCTGGATTTCTTGTGTAGAGGGTGTTGCCACAGTGTACTCTGTTTCTTCTGCTTTTCTTTAGGATGTACTTGTAAATGTTGTGGAGCATCTGGAGGGTGTTATAGCAGTTTGAGGAGATGTTGTAGACTTGTTTACACTTGTAGCGAGGAGTTCAATATGAATCATAGGTTGTGTACATGGTCAGTAGGTGTTGGTACTGTTCACAGTGTAGTTGACCAGCAGGAGTTATCTGAAGCTAAGGGGGTGAGTTTGAGAATGAGTATCTTCATGTGGTGTGAATTTATTTTTGAAGAGTTGCTCCTTATCCACTTGGTGACGTCCTTAATTGTGTCGTGGAAGTTGTTTTTTGTGGAATCTGGCTCCTTGCTGAGGAAGAGGATGAGCTGAGTGACGTCGAAGTAGGACATTGTGTTGTGGTTGAGTTGGTGGGGCATTTGTGTAAGGGTGGCCATGGAGATGTTGAATAACGTTGGACTGAAGAATGAGCAGTGGAAGACGGTGCAAATTATGTCAGTGGTTTTGGATCTGAAGGCTGGGAGGCAGACACTCAGAGTTTCTATAGAACAACTTTTAAACTAAGAATTTCACATGTACTATTTGGTCTTGCGGAAAAGTACGTGAAACCCTTAATGACTTTTTGTTGTAAATTTTGACTGCATATATTTGTAAGTAATATTATTTATAATGGAAGAAAATTAATGATGGTGTTTTTTTTCTTCAAGATTGTTTGCCATACCTCATAGTTACGTAAGAAATTGGTCTTAGAAAAAAAGATTTAAGATTGTTATTGAGATTGTTGGTTTTTTTTTTTTAGATAATCTTCATGATTGTCTTTTTTTGCCCGCTGTTATGTGATGAGTACTATTGAACTCACTGTTTCTAGTGAATTTCAATATATTCTGAGAACAGCAAAAAAGGCACCTGAAATGCTTTACAAATGATTTTGCGTTGTAAAAAATACATTTAACTGTATTTTGTTTTGTCTTCTACAGATGCTAAATTTATATATATATATTTTTTTTTATTTATTATTTTGAAGGTAAGTATAACTAACTGTTAAAAATGATCGATGGGATGTACTTCTACAGAGCTGAAGTAAGAGAATGTCCATGGTGTACATAAGTTTGTAAAGACGGTTTTTATCTTTAAAAACTTTTTTAATACATTTAATAAAAAATATACTAAGTCTACCTGTATTCTTTGCATTTTACTACAACACATCAACTGCTTTGGAACTGGTAAGCTGAAAAGATATTTTTTACTTTTTTTAGTACTGCATTTTATTATAATAGCCTTAGTTGTTTTCCATAGTTATAAAGAGTGACTGGTTTGAAAATGTAAGGAAATCTTATAACTAAAAATTCATATAGGCACATTTTATTGATATCATTATATAAAATAGTTGAGAATGTTTTTTGCATAATATGTTTTGAAGGGCACAATAGTTGATAAAGCTAGTTTTGTATTATGTATTAGGGAAAATGATAAAATGAAGTGTTTATGTTTTTCTGCAAGGAACAACAACATAATAAAATTCACTATGGAAGAAGAGCAGAAGAATATGGAAGAGAGTTTTGAAATTACTAACTCTCTGATGGAGGAGTCAAATATACCTTTCATGGGGAGCGAGAATGAAGATGAAAGTATTGGTGCTGGAGATATTGCCTGCGATTTTGTAGATGAAACATTGGACGATGATTTTGTTGAAGCATTACACAACATCGAGTTTCATGATATGACTTTTGAAATTCATGATGAAGAAAATTAAATTTCAGACAAAATAATGTTAGAAGCTATATTAAATTATGAAATGTTACAGGAATAAATTTATGATTTAAAATTAAAAATAGTTTGAGAGACTCTTCTTGTAGAATTGTAATCATTCAGGTAGTATCCAAGTACTCATGGTGCAAAGTGGGCCTTAGGACATGAACTGCTTCAAAGCTCTATAGATTATGTATGCACTCTTCTATGCACTAGCAAAGTTGTCTTTTATAGCTTTTATTTTCAGGTCTATATTCCTTTGTCTCCCTCCCTCTGTGTCCCTCACTCTCCCTTTATGTTTGTCTCCCACGGTTTCCCTCTTTCTCTGTCTCCCTCTCTCTGTCTGTTACCCTCCCTTTGTCTGCCACCATCTATCTTCGTGTCTGTCTGTCCCTGTCTTCCTCCCTCTGTCTCCCTCTTTGTCTCTCTGTCTCTGTCTGTCTCTGCCTCTATCTCTCTGCCCCTGTCCCTGTCTCTGTCTCTATCTGTCTGTCTATGTCTTTATCTCTGTCTCCCTCCCCCTCTCTCTCCCTCTCTCTCTGTCTCTTTCTGTCTCCCTTCATCTATCTCTCTGTTTACCTTCCTCTTACTTGCTCTCTACCTCTCTCTTACTCTCCATCTGTGTCACTCACTCTCTCTGTCTCCCTCTCTCTCTGTTGCTACAAGGTCACAGAGGAGGAAGCCAGCATGTTTTGCAATTTTCTTCCAGCAAGAAACCCTCTCTTATACCCAACTGAAGTTGAATTCTATACTGGTTTCTACGCTGAAATTGTTTACTACAGCCCTTTGCAAGAGCAGATGTTTGCCGTGTAGAGACCACTAACACAAGAAAAGCCAAGCCTTTATCCATACGCAGAGCACTTCTTCAATAGGGTTTACTCTTGGTAAATTGTGCACAGTTTTAACTTACAACACATCATGAATATTCTACCATCAATAAATGAGAGAGCAAGCAGAGAGAATGTGCCTTGAATTTTCAGAGAGCAGCCATGGTACATCTCTCTAATGGTTCTATGCAGAATAGCTCTGTCGTGCACCAAAAGTGAAGATAAACTATGAACGCATGGACACACATTTTTAACTTGGCATGCATACTATACATCCAGCTTCTCTGCAAGGGGCTTCCCTGGCTTCGCTGTGCGCAGGCCGCCGAGGCCAAGGTTAAGGCTTTGTTCTGCAACTTCAAGACACCGAAAGAATTTCCACAAAAGGAATTGGAGAGCCTCGATTAACACTGAAAGACTTTAGTGTTTTTTTTTGTAGCTGATAGACAGTCGGCATTTCCCTTTGACTAGCCTGGACATGAGAGCTGTTAGCACTGTTGCACTTCACAGGTGTCTCAAATATCATAGAGCAGAGTGTCAAGGACTGCCTCTTAATTAGCAGCCGTTATGAGCTAAGTGGTTGCGACACACCCACTATTTGTAGTCGACACAGTACTGTGTCGGGACACAAAGTTTGGAAAGCTCTACCGTAGGCCATGGACTGCTTTAAACCTGTATAGACTATGCATGCCGTCTTCTATGTACCTACAAACTAGTCCTTTATACTTTGAATTCACCAGTCTGTATCATTAGACTTTCAGCAATAACTCTCTTTTTGCGATGTTCTATGGCACAGCTTTCTACGTGATATTTATCAGGCACAAATAACTCAATTTTTTTGGCATACTGCTACATTATAAATATCATCCCTTTTAACATAGTGCTCTGCGTTAAAGGGGCATTCAATGGGTGTTGCTGGGAGCATTTACAGCAACACCTATAGCTTTTTGTCACTGCCTCAGACTTATGGGAAATTGTAAATTTGAGGCAGTGACAAAAACGTACGCCTCCTAGGGGAGGTGTGTTGAAGGCACAACAATGAAAAATAGTTTTATTTCTGTTCATTTCTCATTTTTCTATGTTTGCTGCATTCTGCAGTAATATAGAAAAAAGAAAAGTCTCTTGTGATTAATTTTGTACAGCAAGGTTTCCCTTGCTGAACAAAAATAATTAGCCCTGCAACACAGACACCCTTGTACGATTGTGCAAAGGTGCCTGCGTAGGCACAGGTACACCATTGAGTTATGGTGCAGGGGAATAGGAGAGGCATGTGCTGTATCTTATAGATATGGCGGACTCTGCTCTTTTTCATTTGACATAGAGAAGTGCAGCAGGAACGCCTGCTGCACTTCCCTATGGCAAAATGTCATAAATGAGGTACTATGTCCTTAGCCAAGTATTGAAAGTGCAAAGTGGGCCAAAGGGCAAGGAGTTCTTCACACCCCTAGAGACTTTGCGCACACTGTTCTATGCACCTCCAAATTTGTTTTTTATATATTGAATTCCCTAGTCTCTCTCCTTACACTTGCAGCAAACACTCTTTCACCTAGACACTTTCCTTGAAGAATTGTAGTCATTCACAGCCTCATTTATGAGACTTCTTGCGCTATTGGAACGTCACTTTTTGTGATGTTCCGTGGCACAGCTGTCAGCGTCATATTTATCAGGCAGCACTAAGGCACTTAATTTGGTGTTCTGTCGCCTGATAAATATCAGCCCCTTTAATGCAGTGTTCTGTGTTAAAGGGGTGTGCAATGGGTGTTGCTGGGGGTGTTCCCAGCAACACCCATGGCCTTTTGACACTGCCCCACATTTATGAGAAATCGATTCATCAGCCAATGCAGTACTTGATGTGAAAATTAGAAATTTATAGAAAACAAGCATATTCAATCCGATCATTCATCCCCACTGGTTGTAGGGAATTGAGTTTTTTAATCCAAAAATACTCAGCTTTCAGTCTCTGTTTAACGGGATCCATGTCCCGGCATTGTGGAATGACTGTTCTGAGTCCCGGAATGCTACCAGTTTCTGATTAGCATGATGTTTCATTTTGTTTGTTAGTTTGCGCTATTAGCGAGAGGCTATTTCAGAAATGTATCGTTTGATTTATATTTGAACTTAGCGATTAAGATCCCAGTCGCGTGTATTTCTATTGTTGCACTATTATTCGACAGGTGCATTTGGGGTCCGTTTAATTTTGGGCTATTACATTTCCCCATTTCACGCAAGTTATATTGCTTTATTTAACTTTTGTGTGTTCTAATATCGATGGGTATCTTGGTATTATTCACTTTTCTTTCACTCTGTGCACCCTGTAACTTTATTCTATTATTCATCCGCTCCTTCGTTCACATTTCCGTGAAGCCGTTGCACTCTAATCACGTGACACGCGTCACACGCGAAAGCAAGGTTGCTGATTGGTTTAATACCGTTAACTGTTTTCAGACACTCTGAACGCTTATACGGAGAAGAGTGTTGTCCGGTCCGGATGTAAGTCGCTTGGCTGTCATTTTTTCTTATTTTATCGCTTAAGCCTTTCACAATTTGTTTCTTATATCTTGTAGGCACATGAAAATTATCAGTTTCTATTGCGTTTCACATTCGGGTGAACAGAATATTGTCACTGTGTGGGATGTTTATTTTGGGTAACCCTGGGGGTATATGCATACTGTTTTAATTTTGCCTCGAGAGTTTAACTTTAAATACTTGACCACGGTGGTCTTTGTTACATTGGGATGAAAGCCTATACACTTGTTGACTATTTATAACTATGTTAACAACAAGGGGAGACCCAAGAGCTATTAAAGATACAGAGTCCATGCTCCTAACTACATCACTAAAACATAAAGGGACACTGCAACTTGGACGTTGGATGCAAAAAGTCATCCTGAAACGTAGGGGTGCTAAAAAGTCACCTAAACAAACAATTTAAAGAGAAAAAAGAGAAAGGGGGGAAGGAGACAGAGAGAGGAGCCTAGGTATAATCACCCATCATAACAAAGGCAAATATTGTCCTTCGTAGCCCTCACACACCCTTAGGATATCATGTTTCATCATACACCCATAGGATGTCATGCTTCATCATCGGGCCACAGCTCCACGTGGGGCCGGCGCTGCAATCCCCCACGGGCCCCAAGATGGGACACTTTACTGGAGATCTTTTTGGACAGCCGGATGGTGCATGTAGGTGTGCGGGGTAAAGGAGGTATGGGGTAAAATGAGGGAAAAACCAGTGCCTAGTGAAAAATGGGGAGGGGGTTTGTACGCAACAATATGTCGTAGTGATAAACCTCAAGCAGTAGTAGCCATGAAAGACGTTCCTGTTCTAATAGGTATATTCACCTGATGAATCAAGGAATCAAAGGTCAACATGTTTCATGCCCATAATCGCCCAGAGGTCGGTGGCATTTCGTCAGGACCAAAAACTTATAAGTGCACGTGAATTCTAGAAATAGAAGAAAACCTCTCAACTTAACTTAACAGGGCGGCCAGGGGGGTTATGTATCCAATCTCAGGATACATCTTCTTAATGTGTCCCGCTCCTGTATAGTACCTAGGACAAAGAGACAGACAAAAGAATATTTGTATATGCATCAGTAACAACTTGATGTCATAACGTGTGCCCGCAATGGTGCACATCTTACACAAAAGACAAACGTGAGTTGCACACAAGAGACACACCGCAAACAAGTACATATACGAGTGCATGGATAAACAGGCAGAATCGCCCAAAAAAGTGGCTCAACAATCACATATGTGATAATGAACTCAATGCCTCGTGGTTTTTAAAAAACAAGATCTAGATCGAGTTAGTACAGGATGCCCATGCCATACCTGACACTCGTCAATGAGCAAGGTAAGCCTGCTTATTGTTGTTATTATTGTAATTACCACTTGTTACCAATGTGTGGTTCCCCTTTTTGGTTTAGTTAGCACTTTCCCTAACCAGTGAGACGGGTTTGTGTAATCAATTGAACTTTTTATTTTCCTTAAAAAATTTTGCGCCTGCAAGGTAGTCTCTTTAGATCTAGATCTTGTTTTTTAAAAACCACGAGGCATTGAGTTCATTATCACACATGTGATTGTTGCCCCCCTGGCCGCCCTGTTAAGTTAAGTTGAGAGGTTTTCTTCTATTTCTAGAATTCACGTGCACTTATAAGTTTTTGGTCCTGACGAAATGCCACCGACCTCTGGGCGATTATGGGCATGAAACATGTTGACCTTTGATTCCTTGATTCATCAGGTGAATATACCTATTAGAACAGGAACGTCTTTCATGGCTACTACTGCTTGAGGTTTATCACTACGACATATTGTTGCGTACAAACCCCCTCCCCATTTTTCACTAGGCACTGGTTTTTCCCTCATTTTACCCCATACCTCCTTTACCCCGCACACCTACATGCACCATCCGGCTGTCCAAAAAGATCTCCAGTAAAGTGTCCCATCTTGGGGCCCGTGGGGGATTGCAGCACCGGCCCCACGTGGAGCTGTGGCCCGATGATGAAGCATGACATCCTATGGGTGTATGATGAAACATGATATCCTAAGGGTGTGTGAGGGCTACGAAGGACAATATTTGCCTTTGTTATGATGGGTGATTATACCTAGGCTCCTCTCTCTGTCTCCTTCCCCCCTTTCTCTTTTTTCTCTTTAAATTGTTTGTTTAGGTGACTTTTTAGCACCCCTACGTTTCAGGATGACTTTTTGCATCCAACGTCCAAGTTGCAGTGTCCCTTTATGTTTTAGTTATTTATAACTATGTGCCTGTATTGCTGAGAGAGTATCTAATCTGGTCCTGTATCACTCTCTGATAGACCCCTGACGAAGGGTCTCTATCATTGACCCGAAATGCATTGGGTATTTTGAAGGATTGGAACGAATGATTAAAGCATCATAAGATTATCATTATGAAAGTTATGATCGTTGGAATAAAATTTTAATGAAATCATTGGAATAAGATTCGTTACTATTGGAGAAAAACGAGTATGAACTGTTAAGAAACCACCAGGTTTCAACTGTATTTGTGCGCACATCCTTGTGAGAGGTGACCCTTCTCACTCTACGTTCACTGTTGATAAGGCACGGTTTGACTACGTGCGTCGGATGTGGCGCCAACCTAAATATTTATTATCTCAGTAGAGCATCATATCAGACAAAGTTGAGTGCACGGGGATAACACAGCTGTGCACCTTCCAATTACATCACATTGTAAATACCATACATTATGGCACATCTTTTGCACCACCGCTGCATCACAAATGTGATGCAACAGTTCTGTAAAAGAGGCACAAGGGGGTTGTAAAATCGCCCCTAATACATACAAATTCATCCAGGCAGTTTCACCAATAGTGCAAATTGAAGCATAGACTTGTAGCATATTTATGTGCATATGTTACGTTCAAGTGCTTCGGAGGTACTACAGTATACTATAGGTAAACACCTTATAGATTTATGCTGTAGCACATCCTTATAGTTCTGCACTTTCACATTCACCATACACTACTAATGTATTCATTCATTCATTCATGAAGTACACATTCTTTCTGAGAAACTTCTACAGACTAACATAGAAATATAGTTCTTTTTTTTGACCAGTAGGGGTAGTTCAAAAAATAACTGTTTTTTTGTCTGTTGTTGTTTTATATTTTGTTTGTAGCTTTTTCAACAATTGGGTTTTTTTTTACAGAAAAATTGAACTTTTTAAACCAAAAAACTGTGGACCTGGAACAAAAAAGTGGAAAAATTAATTATTTATTAGGGCAACGGTGCTGCTCTTGCCTCTTCACAATCAGGTCCACGGATTACTCACCATAGCAAAGCATTTCTTTACAATGTTTGCAGTGGAAAGTGAGCTCAGCAAACTGGGGAACAATATTGGAAAGGGGCGACCACTCGGTCCCCCCGAACGTATGGCAGAGTACCTCGATCCCCCCGGGAAGCCATTTTGGGCGGGAGGCGCGTCTCGGCTGGTATGCCCGAAGCGGCGTAGCCGGGGCGCGTTTTTTCCCGCCCTAGAGTGGGCTGGCCTAGACACTGACGCGGCTGGCCACGCCCTCGGGGCAGGCAGGGGCGAGTTTACGCCCGCCCTGAAGACGGATAAAAAGGGACGCAAGACCAGAAGGCATCCTCTTGTTCCTGTGCTCTGAAGCTGCACCTCCTCGCTGCACGTGAGCTCGAGACGGAACAAAGAGCCATTTTTTGAGCGTTATAATCTTTTCTTTGTCTTACAGATACTCTGTCGGAGAAATGCCCAAGAAAGGCGGGAAGAGAATGACGACTGAACAGATGGTTCGGGTCCTCATGAAGGAGATGACTGAGCTGAAGAAGCGGGTGGCGGAGAGAGACGGGGAGGGGGGGCCGGAACGTCCGTCGGCTGGAGCAGCCCCAGGAGGAAGAGCCAAGAGGCCAAGGAGGGGACCAGCTGGGGGAGACGTCCCGGTTCCCTGTACCCCGCTCGAAGCGCCAACCCCAGTACCGGCGGAGGGGAATCCGATTCCTGTGGTGGTCACCCCGGTGTCCAATGAGGATATGCCGCCCGAGCTGGCGGCACAACTTGCAGCGTGGTTGGGCGACAGTAGTGAGGGCGCCACGGCTGCCGAGGCCCAGGCGCTGATGAAGCAATTGCGCGAGAAACGAGATGCAGCCAAGGTGTCCGCGCCGGCTGCAGTAGTTGACAAGCCACGAGGGACGATTGCGACCGCGGATGCAGCGTCCGGTGCAGGTAAGCGGCCATTGCCGATTGCGAGGGATGAGTCAGCACCCTCTCGTAGAGAAAGGTTGGGTCAACATGTGCCTTTGGCAATTAAGGAGAAGATTTGGGCGGGGGAATATGTGAACATCTTCTCGTTGCTTGTTGATCATTATGAGGTGGAGCATGTTAAGGGTCAGAAAGATCTTATGCATCCGAGTGTTTGGCGCGCAAAAATGGCCGCCTTTAAAGTGAATGAGAATATTGGCAATTGGGGCAATGCATGGGGAATTTTTACGTCGATCTTGGGGGAACGTAGGCCTGAGTTGCTTTCCGAGTTGCCGACATATCAGTCACGAATCATGGGGTACTCGACATCACACCAGGGTAACCATTGGTTCTGCTACGATAACCTTTTTAGAAAGGCTAAAGAGCATAATAAAAGCTTAACCTGGGATTGTTATGATTCCTTGACATGGGATAAAATGAAGGAGACAGGTATGTTGAAAATGCCATTGGTAGGAAGTAATGTTGGCGAATCCTCCCGCCATTATGGGGGGACGCCCTTTCGTTCAGGTACGAGTACCGACGATTACTCGAAATCTGCCGGCAATACAGGAAAAAGGGGGTTCTGCTTCAATTTCAACAGAGGTAAATGTACCAGGCCCCAGGGATCGTGTAAATTTAAACATGAATGTAGTGGGTGCGGGTCGTCCCATCCTGAGTCCACGTGCAGAGCCAAAACGGGTGATAACGGGGGGAGAGGAGGCGCCAAACAGGTCTAACGTAGTCCGAGGGGCGCCTTTACCTACCCCGATTGATACCTTGGCGATGATTCCCTGGCTCAGTGAATACCCGGATCGTACTTCTGCTGGGGTGCTGCGGAACGGATTTTCGTATGGTTTCCGCATCCCGGTAGGGGACTTTCAGGGTGTGGAGAAGTGTAAAAATCAACTTTCCGTCCTGCAGCATACGACCGTGGTTCAGGATAAGATCCGGAAAGAGGTTACTCGAGGTCGGGTCGCCGGCCCGTTTAGTGTACCCCCGGTACAGAATTTTGTTTGTTCTCCTTTAGGGGTGGTCCCCAAGAAGGACCCGGGTGAGTTCCGACTGATTCATAATTTGTCAGCCCCACGTGGTCTGTCTGTAAACGATGCAATAGATCCAGAAGTGTGTTCGGTGCGGTACGCATCCTTCGATGAGGCCGTAGCCATTTTGAATCGCCTGTGGCCCGGGGCGCTGATGGCGAAGTCAGATATCGAGTCAGCGTTCCGGTTGCTCCCGGTACACCCAGACGACCAGCGTCTCCTGGGTTTCATGTTTCAGGGTTATTATTACATGGATAGGTGTATGCCGATGGGGTGCTCTATATCTTGTGCCTATTTCGAGAAATTCAGTAGTTTTCTACAATGGGTCTTCACAAAGGAGACGGGTTTCCGACATGTAATGCATTACCTGGATGATTTTCTGTTCCTTGGGGCAGCCGGGGATCTCGAATGTGGCCGGGCCTTGGCCGAGTTTTGTGTATTAATGAAGCAGTTTGGTGTGCCATTGGCACCAGGTAAGACGGTGGGTCCTGCGACTTGCCTCGAGTTTCTGGGGATCGAGCTAGACTCCAGAGAGGGTTGTTTTCGTTTGCCAACTGACAAAGTGTGGAAGTTCAGGGCAGCCCTGCAAGTGTGTCTAAATGGATCTAAAGTTACGCTGCATCAATTACAGCAGTTGGTGGGACAGTTGAATTTTGCACTGAGAGTTATACCGATGGCCCGCCCCTTTTCCCGTTCAATTGCCCAAGCTATGGTCGGCCTAAAGGAGGGCCATCATCGCACGAGACTATCGGCTGAGGTCCGCCAGGACGTGCGTATTTGGTTAGCATTTCTGGCGGACTTTAATGGTCGGGTCATCTGGAACAAACCAGCCGTGTCCTCTGAAGAGCTGGGGCTCTGGACAGATTCAGCAGGTAGCATAGGTTTTGGTGCCATCTTCGGCACAAAATGGTCGGCACAAAGGTGGCCGACATGGTGGCATGACAATGGTCTGACAAGTAATATTGCTTTCCTGGAACTTTTCCCCATTTTTGTGGCCCTGAGAACCTGGCCAGAAGGGTTCAAAGATCACTCTGTGATATTTTGGTCTGACAATATGACCGTGGTCGAGTGCATCAATAGTCAGGCAGCACGATGTAAACTGATTTTAAGACTGCTTAAAGAAATTGTTTTACTGTGTATGCAACTGAATGTGCTATTCAGAGCAAAACATGTCCCAGGGGTAATGAATCAGGCGGCTGATGCACTGTCTCGTTTTCATATGCAGGCTTTCTCGGGTTTCCTTCCCTCAGCGGACCCAGAGCCGGCACCCTTTCCCGAAGCTCTCTGGTCTCTCGGTGCCCCGAACTTCGTCACCTCGTGGGAGAGAGTCTAGCACCAAGGACGAGGAAGGCATATGAAGGGGCGTTTCGGTCCTATTTAGCCTTTTTGGGGACTGATAGAGAGAGGCTTTGGGGCCACGAGGAATGGGTAGTGAATTTTCTGATGTCCTTACGTAGGGCTGGGAAATCGGTGGCTACGGCCCAGAGGCATCGTGCTGCTATTTCCTTTGTTGCCAGGGCTCATAGTATCCAGGACCCGACAGCGTCTTTCGTTGTACAAAAAGCGCTGCGTGGGTGGCAACGCCTTGAGGGTCGCAGAGTAGATGAGAGGCGCCCGATAGGTTTGGATAGGTTGGCCCAGTTGTTGGCTACACTCCCTGCCACATGTTCATCTCAGTTTGAGGCGGTGTTGTTCCGAGCCGCTTTTACGCTAGCATTTCACGGGGCGATGCGGGTAAGCGAACTGGTGGCAAGGAACAAACAGGATGTGGCGGGGGGGTTGTGCCAAGAACACGTTCAGATCAGAGGAGAGGCAATGACTGTCTCCTTTGTCAGGTCCAAGACCGATCAAGACGGGATGGGTGACTGCATAATCATACGCAGGATTCCCGGGTCCTCCATGTGTCCGGTAAAGTGTTTAGAAGATTACCTAGCACGAAGGGTGGCATTATGGGGGGGGACCTTGTTGAGACACGCGGACGCCACCCCACTGACAAGATTTCAGTTTCAGCGGGTGCTTGCGATGTCAATTGCCGCTGCGGGCTTGAACCCGGGCGAGTTTGGGACCCATTCCTTTCGGATAGGGGCTGCTACGGAAGCTACAGCCAGGGGTCTTAATGTCGAACAAGTGAAACGAGTGGGGCGTTGGTCCTCCAATTGTTATAAGAGGTATGTGCGGTTGCACATGTTGTGAAGCTGTAATGATGTACTCACGCCTCTTGTTTTGTTTGGTTTTCAGTTGCGCAAGCCTACGAGGCGGGGCGGACTATGCAGTCGACCCAACACCGGGCCAGCGGTCAGACATCACCGGCTGTGAAAAAGGAGGTGTGGGTCGTGGGCCACTCATACGTGAGGCGTGCCGCGGACGTATTCAAAGCAGGTGACATGATTCGCGTAGCTGGGGAATACGGGTACAGGGTGTCCTTCTACGGAAGAGGCGGTCTCTGTATTGACCAGTTTCAAGCATTTTTCGAGGGTATGTTAGGGCGGACGAGGTCACCGCCGTCTATAGTCATAGTACACTTGGGGGGCAATGATTTGGTCACCACCGGTAGACGACTTCTCCTGGAGGCAATGCTTTCCACTGTAAGTTGGTTGGCGAGGAGAGTTCCGGGGTGCACAATTGCGTGGTCCCATATGATCCCACGAAAGGTGTGGCGGGGGCTATTTCTATTCCTGCTTTGAATCAGTCTGTTAGAAAGCTTAATAACAAAGTGAGTAGGTTGTTCCGTTCCAGGACATTGCATTCTATTCCGCATGGCTGTATTAATGATGACAGTATGTATTTGGGGGATGGTGTGCATTTGTCTCGGGTGGGGAATGAGTTACTCATAGGAGACTTCTTAGCATGGTTGAAAACGTTAAAACATGACCTTTAGGTAGGAGCTTTGTGGGGGGTCCGGATAGCCGGTCAACTATCCGGCCTGTGGCGGTAAGGTCATGATCGGTGAGCAGTAATTGGAAGATCCCTATGAGTGGGCGTCACCCAACACGGATGGGAGCGCTCGGGAGAGGTGGCCTTTGGCCCCTCAATGGGGAGGCGGTCCCTTCTAAGGATGGGTCGCCGAAAGAAAAGGAAAGGCGGTCAAGGCCCCTTCCTGTGTAGGAGGGGTTACAGCCCCCTCCTGGGGAATTTCCCGGGGCCAGTGACGTCTGCGACGGCAGATGTGGTAAGTTGTGTGGGTTTGGGGGGAGGTCTACGCTACCTTCTAGATAACTCACACGAGTCCTCGAACGACCTTTAAGTGGCGTCGAGTTTATTGGGGCCCCCGTCAAGTCAAGGGAAATTGGTAGTTGCACTTGAGGTACGCCTCAGTGCTGTCGCCCCTCCCAAGTGGGGGGGGGTATTTCTGGTTAGGGATCTTGACACCGGTTACGACCTTGCCGTTGGCCCTTAAACGTTAGGATGTACAATTTCAAAATTTCAAGAAAATGTTTTGTAGGTTGTTAGTTCGGCTAGGAGAACCTCTGTATTAGAGAATCTGTTAAGGTTAGCCAAACATCGCAATGTGGTAATGAAATTGTACATTAATATGAAACTGTTTAATGTTTTAATTTTTTGTTTTAATAAATACGGCCGGGGAGGGTCACTCCCTCCCTCTTCCAAAAACTTCAAGAACTGTTTCCGGTTTCCCTCCTTTGGGGATTGTGTTGAGAGGGGGTGGCGGGTATCTCAGCCATATGGAAAGGGGCGACCACTCGGTCCCCCCGAACGTATGGCAGAGTACCTCGATCCCCCCGGGAAGCCATTTTGGGCGGGAGGCGCGTCTCGGCTGGTATGCCCGAAGCGGCGTAGCCGGGGCGCGGTTTTTCCCGCCCTAGAGTGGGCTGGCCTAGACACTGACGCGGCTGGCCACGCCCTCGGGGCAGGCAGGGGCGGGTTTACGCCCGCCCTGAAGACGGATAAAAAGGGACGCAAGACCAGAAGGCATCCTCTTGTTCCTGTGCTCTGAAGCTGCACCTCCTCGCTGCACGTGAGCTCGAGACGGAACGAAGAGCCATTTTTTGACCCACCCACCAGCCCCTGAAGACAGCGAGTGGTTTTAAAT
Organism: Lissotriton vulgaris; assembly: GCF_964263255.1. NCBI lineage: Eukaryota > Metazoa > Chordata > Amphibia > Caudata > Salamandridae > Lissotriton > Lissotriton vulgaris. The sequence continues at coordinate 442,697,354 of NC_141699.1, forward strand.
AAAGTTTGATTGATAATTCTGATTTTCGTTTACAGGTTGCGGTATTATCGTGAAGATTTTGAGTATGCAATAAAGAATGATCGTTTTGTGTTATGTTTTGCAAATAAAGTAATTCTGCTTTAGTGTTCATCAGTAGGCATGCTTTGAATAAAGTTGTTGTTGCTACTGTCTGTTATATTTAGTCTTTAGTTATTTAGTTATCATTGTCGTATTTATTTTGGTCGGGCGGTAAGGTCATGATCGGTGAGCAGTAATTGGAAGATCCCTATGAGTGGGCGTCACCCAACACGGATGGGAGCGCTCGGGAGAGGTGGCCTTTGGCCCCTCAACGGGGAGGCGGTCCCTTCTAAGGATGGGTCGCCGAAAGAAAAGGAAAGGCGGTCAAGGCCCCTTCCTGTGTAGGAGGGGTTACAGCCCCCTCCTGGGGAATTTCCCGGGGCCAGTGACGTCTGCGACGGCAGATGTGGTAAGTTGTGTGGGTTTGGGGGGAGGTCTACGCTACCTTCTAGATAACTCACACGAGTCCTCGAACGACCTTTAAGTGGCATCGAGTTTATTGGGGCCCCCGTCAAGTCAAGGGAAATTGGTAGTTGCACTTGAGGTACGCCTCAGTGCTGTCGCCCCTCCCAAGTGGGGGGGGGTATTTCTGGTTAGGGATCTTGACACCGGTTACGACCTTGCCGTTGGCCCTTAAACGTTAGGATGTACAATTTCAAAATTTCAAGAAAATGTTTTGTAGGTTGTTAGTTCGGCTAGGAGAACCTCTGTATTAGAGAATCTGTTAAGGTTAGCCAAACATCGCAATGTGGTAATGAAATTGTACATTAATATGAAACTGTTTAATGTTTTAATTTTTTGTTTTAATAAATACGGCCGGGGAGGGTCACTCCCTCCCTCTTCCAAAAACTTCAAGAACTGTTTCCGGTTTCCCTCCTTTGGGGATTGTGTTGAGAGGGGGTGGCGGGTATCTCAGCCATATATGATTTGGAATGCTTCCAGGAGGTGGTGGGGCACTTGAGGTGCTAGCCACTGAAGGAGGTGGATTCTGCTGTAGGCTGCGAGTTGGCTCCCTTGCATAATTGTTCGCTTGCAAGTTTTTGACATGACGATCCATAATTGCAGTACCGAAAGAGTACTTTTTTGATGGAACACCTCTCGATAATGTCACGTCACAGATCTTACACATGACCTTAGGTGCATTCAACTTTTTTAGTCCCTCTGGAAAAGTAAAAAATTTCCATATAAAGGCTTCCTTCTTTTTCTGGGGAGGCTCATTCAAAAATTCATTTTCATCAGATGAATGGTCAGAGGGTGTTTGAGGCAGTCCAGCCATATTGATGAAAATTGTTCTACAGGACTTCAGCTCCAAAGAAAAGATCCTGCTCCTCAGAATATCCAAGTAGAATGATCAAAATGGGAGGGGTCTTTCAACAGTTGGAGTAGGAAGTATTATGAACCAATGAAATCTCTTCTTTTAAAGTCACATGGCTGTGCTTACTCTTACAGTGCGCTTATGTAGCTTTTACGCTGGCTTACAGTGCTCTTATGGTGCGAGTACGTACAAAGTACCGTCGCAATGTGCGTAATTGCTTTGAAAATATATGCCTATTAAAAGTTTAAAAAAACTATTTTCTTGATTATCCCAGATAATGTCTACCTTTACAATTTACAATAAATACATAGTTATATTGTTTAAAACATTATAAAACTTTCGTGAGGTACGCGCACGGTGCGTCGTAAAAACGCAAATGATGTCACACGGAAGCGCTGATGCGCCACGTAACGTCAAAACGTATTTGTGACGTATGCGCGCGTGCGCGCTTAGTACGACTTACCGGACAAAGGACGGTGCGATTACCTACGCGTACGGTGCGATTATCCCCCCCAAAAAAAGGAATTATATAGAATTTTATTTTTATATTTTTTAAAAACTAAAAATGATTTTTTTTTAAATTGTATTTTGTTTTATTAGTTTACATTAAAATATGAAATATAAATAAAAAAATAATAATATCTAAATATTTATTATAAAAATGAAGAAAAAAAGTTTAAAAAGAAAGAAATTTAACAATGAATACATTTAACAATTATCATTTACAAAACCATTGAAATTCACTGAAAAAAACATAGATTTAACACACGTTATAGTTAGGAATTAGCATTTAAAAAACCTTAGAAATTCACTGAAAAAAACATAGGTTTCAAACACGTTATAGTTAGGAATTAGCATTTAAAAAACCTTAGAAATTCACTGAAAAACCATAGGTTTTTCCACATGTTATAGTTAGCTGGACATTTCACTCATACAAAATCATTGAAATTCCCTCGTTATCGTTAGTTCAGCTAACTATAACTCGCGCGCCAGCAATGCACTGCTGATGACATCACATATTACATCACTCATGACATGGTCAGTAACATCACTCATGACATCACGGAAATACGTACAATTACGAGCAGGAGCTGCATGCTGATTGGCTGTCAATACTCCAAACCAGGAAGTGTTGGCAGCATGATGTTTGTCGGGAGAGCAGAGTCACAAGAAAACAGTAAAACAAAGTTGAGAAATAAGGAAACGGGGCAGCATGCAAAGATTCTGAGTCTATAGTCTTGGTCAGGGGTGGTACATGGATCTTTAGGCTCAATTTTTATTTCTTTTTTAAATGGTGGGGTACTGGTTTCTGGGCATAGGACCTCGTGACTTATAAAGAAATATTTCAATAATGTAAGTACAATTTAAAACCATTGAGGTGTAGGAAAGCCATATGAAGAATAAAAAAATAGCATTATGCATATACAATTTACAGTGGTGCTGATGTTGTGACGTCTTCTCTTACCTTTGCTTCTGTTGTCTTTTGTCGTGTCTTGAAAGGCTGCGGTTTCGCTGAGTCTGGGGTGTTTGACAGTCTGTCTGTCACCGCAGCAGAGGCAAGCAAAAGAGAGCATGCTCACGTCAGTGCCCGCATTATATGGGAACGGTGGGTGCTGACCAAACCAAGCCCAGGGCCGTCATTGGTAGCGTTTTCACGGTCTGCAAGAATGATGGCCCTGGGGGACATGCCATTGGGTAATGTATTGGTTTGTAGGCTAAATGATAGCAAGCATGCTAGGTGGTGGCATGTGGGTAGTGTGGGCGTGCGTGCACAGCGCATGTGCAAGTATGAGTGTGTGCACTAACAATTAAAAATAGAGATGTACTACGATGACAAAGGGGAAAACATGGCGGCCGCTGGTTAGGGCGGTGCGCGCGTCTCTAACGGACCTCTCCCAGTCCCTGCAGATACTGGGGAAATGTGTACCGTTGCCGGCTGTTCATCGTAATTAGAGGTCCCTGGAGGTGAGGACTCGCTGCGCTCTCATTTTCAGCCCCTTCCTGGGCTCGTTGACGTGTGGTGCGACGGACGGGGACTTGCCTTGACTCGGCTTGTCCAGACCCAGCGCGGTACGGCCGATGTGTGTCACCTTGGTTCCGCCCCCGCCTCTCTCCTACGGTGGTCAGAAGCAGCTGTGGAGCTTCGGCGGAGCAGCAGGGCGGCAGCTCGCGGACTGCTCAAGGGGAGTGCTCGTCGGAAAAACGTGGAAGGACAGACGGGGAAACCGCTGCTACTCTAGAGGGTGCTACCGGTCGAACCTGAATCCGACCCTGACTCGGACTCTGATTTGGATTCCTTTCTGGAGCGTGAAGGTGCATGGCCAGTCAAACCAGAGTGCATTACAACAGCGGCCAGGAGAAACAAAGCGCCTGGGGGAGGTGAGTGCCCAAAAGCTAGCGTTGGGACCAGCAAAACTCCGGGAAACCGAGGCGGGAAGGGCAAGAGACCGGGGAAGGACTCTGGGTATAGTACCTTGCCTGACAAGCACGGAGGAGACAGGAAGACACCACAAAACAGCGTGTCGGTGGGAGAGTGCAAAGGGGGGGAAGCAGTACCCGGGAGAGAGGTTACGGTGGAAGGAGAGTCTCAATCAGCCACCCCAGGGACTTCTCAAGGGGTCACGGCAGGAGGGAGGACTGCTCGCCCTAAATCTAACACAAGTTTTAATACTCAGACGGTGGGAAAAGGAAAATCTAAGGCCCGCAAAAGAGTGCATCCCGAGTTACACCATCACTATGATCTTACTTCAATGTATTACCCCAAGTGCTTGACATTGTGCAAAGCTTAGAGGGGGAAAGAGGCACCCAGACCAAGAGTATGAGTACCCCCAACGCCTCCAATGCCATTATCTCCCTAGGGCTCGTGTCTCCAGGTCCCGTGGGTACAATGGAGGTAACCAAGGCTGTGCCAGCCTGAGTCCCTGGTGGGTCCGAGCCGGCTTTGGTAGAGGCTGAAGGAGAGGCTGAAGGAGAGAGCTGTGAGAATGGTGATCCAATACTTGGGAGCAGCAGGGGGGTGGTCCCCTCGAAACACTGTTGTCTGCAATGAGGAATAAGATCAAATGTGGGTTTGCCGAATCTAAGCAAAACCAAAACGAGATCAGGGCCGTGTGTGAGACCCTTGAAAAAAAAGTGGATGGTCTCTTCGAGAGAACTGAGAGCCTGGAAGGTGCAGTGGGAGAGCTAAAAGCTAAGCTGGAGTCCGCAGACGTCAAGATCCAGTCTCTACGGAGAGAAGGGGATGCAACGAAGCACAGGGTTGAATCCTTGGAAAATTACTCTAGAAGAAATAACCTCAGACTTCTGAAGATCCCGGAAGGACAGGAGGGGGGTGAAATCAAGGAGTATGTAGTCTCCCTATTAAAGAACGCCCTCAACTTGGATGAGACAGCTGCAGAGTTAGAGAGAGATATCCAGAGGATTCACCGTGACCCCTTTTGCTTGAACTCCGGGAGAGTGAAGCCCAGGAAAATCCTGGTGAACTTCCTGACTTACTCCATCAAGAGAAAATCCTGAATCTTGCTCTCAAGGCCAAATCATTGAAGGCCCCGGATTTCTCCTTTGATGTTCAATCTGACCTGTCCAAAACCACGCTAGACAGACAGTGGGAGCTCAGTCAGAAAATGGATAAGTTCAGAGCCCTGGGGGCAACAGAGCAGATGAGGTTCCCTGCATTTCTGAGGGTAATGTTCAGTAATAAAATGAATAATATCCGCTCGCCCCTGGAGGCTGACGAGCTCCTAGCAACCGTTAATAACTATGCACAGGGGGGCATCTACTTCCACGCTAGCCCAAATTTCACTCTGAAATTTAACCATCTTACGCGCTCACCATTCCTGACCTGAAACAGTGTTGGAATGCAGGATAGTAAGGTAAAATAAACCCAGTATTAATCAATAAATAATTGACAAGTATACGGGAATAATGACTTGGAAAACAGAATATAATAAAAAGAAAGTCTGGGGAATTTTTTTAAATATATATATATATATATATACATAAAACAAAAGGAAGAATAAGGAAGGGGAAAGGGGAACAAGGAAGAAAAAAAAAGGAAAGTATAAAGGTATTTAAAATAAATAAAAAAATAAATAAAAAAGGGAACACACTATTTAAGGTATACACTTTTTAAGTTTTTCTTTTGACACAAATACGGGGACTCCTTGTTTATGTCTACGCCTTCCTGGGCGAATATCCAGCCCTCAAATGCTATGGCTTTCAGCGGTCCTAATCGTTTTTAGAGTAGACAGGGCTAGGTAGGGTCATTTTAGAGACGCAAATCTGGCAATTCATCGGGCCAGGTTAAGTATGGGTGGGTTTTCCAGGGTGGGGGGGTAAATCATTAAAAAGTGCTCGTAAGCCGGTCCTCGTCTTCTTTGTACACATCAGAATCCACTTTCAATGCCGCAAGAGTAGCATTAGCCAGGTCAAGAGCAGTCATTCTTGGCTCCCCAGCGAGGGTGGCCCGATAGGCTCGATGGGCGGAAGGGGTAGGAAAAGCAAATTAGTGGGTTGAAGGTTGAAGGTTCTATCCTGCAATGTCAATTGCCTGCGTGTGAGGGGTAGGAGACATAAAATTTTACAATATATGAGAGACTCCCCCACGCAGGTTATTGTCATCCAGGAGACACATCTATTGAAACAAGAGGTCAATGAAATGCTGAAAAACCTGAAATGGGTGGAAACATTTCTTTGCACGGACCACAATGCCAACATTCGTGGGATCCTCGTCATCTTCAAGAAACAGTCCAAGGCTCAGGTCATAGAGTATAAGGAGGACCCTAGTGGAAGATGGCTACTAGCTAATGTCTTGTTAGATGGGAGGGCATTCACCCTGGTGGGATATTACGGCCCCAACCACGATGACCCCTCCTATCTTAATAAAATTCTGAGCCATCTGATAACTTCCCAGGACCCAGTCATATGGATGGGAGACTTTAACTTAGTCCTAAACCCTAAATTAGGCAAATCGCCCAATTCCAGAGCATTGACCCACGTCAAATCCAGGTCAACCCTTATAGCAGCATTGACAAACCTGGAGTTAGCGGACCTATGGAGGGAGAGAGCGGGCATCACCTTGGGGGTGTCTTTTACGCTCTCTTTAGCTACGTCCTTAAGGATGCTCGGAAGGAGTTGGTCCTCCTCCCCTCCCATCTGTCGGACCACTCGGCTATTCTCTTTTCCCTAACTCTGGATCAGCAGACTAAATACACCTCCTGGTCTTTTGACCGGACGATTCTGCTTGAGGAAGAAGAGACAGATTTCCTTATAGTAGAGTCTACTTCATTTCTAGAATGTAATTTAAACCATGGCGACTGTATGGGAGGCATTTAAGGCCTACTTAAGAGGATGTATCACCAACCAAGCCTCGTATAGAAGGAAGCAATACAGAGAAGCGATATCAAGCAAAGAGCGGGAATTGACACTCCTAGACCTGAAGCTAGGCACTGGCACTATACCTTTAGTAGACCAAGAGAGACGGGTGGAGCTAAAAGCAAATCTGGATAATATACTCCAAGAAAGGGTGGCAAAGAGGAGGGAGGCTAGCACGCTCTCACACTTTGAGTACAGAGAGGCCGCATATCAAGGAAGTGAGAGTGGAGGGGAAAGGTACATCTAGGACCTCAAACATCGACATAGGAAGGGCCTTTCAGGAGTTTTTCCAGAGTATATATAAAGAGGAGACTATAGATGACCCAATGGCTAGGGAAGTGTGGTTAGAAAAGGCTGGTCTGCCTGCGCTTTCCTTGGAACAGAGCGATCATTTGGACAAGGAAATAACAGAGGCAGAAGTCATCAATGCTATCAGACAACTGAAGTGGGGGAAGGCCGCTGGGCCAGATGGTATCCCTGGTGAGCTTTACAGCGCTCTGGGCTCAGCCATTTTCCCAGTTTTGACTGTCCTGTTCAATGACATTTTATTGAACGGAGCGGTGCCACCCGAGTTGTGGGGTGAGGCAAACATTGCACTGATTCTAAAACCAGGCAAGGACCCAGCTGACTGTGGGTCCTATCGGCCGATTTCGCTCCTAAATAACGATTATAAGATCTTCACCTCTATTTTGTCGGCACGGCTTGGGAGTGAGATCGGCACGATTATCCATCAAGATCAGAACGGATTTATATGGGGGTGCCAGCTAGCAGACCTCACCCACGACCTGGTTGGTGCGATTGATATCGCCTCAACCTTTGCCCTTCCTTTGGCCATTATGACCCTCGATGCAACTAAAGCATTCAATAGGGTCAACTGGCCCTATCTGGCAAGGGGAATGAGGAAGTTTCAACTCAGGGCCAAGTTTTGTGGAGCCATCAACCTTCTATATAAAGATCCCAGGGCTAGTCTTCTGGTCAACGGTACCCGCACCAAGCCCTTTCAAATCATGAGGGGCACTAGGCAGGGCTGTCCGCTCTCCCCCCTCTTATTCAACATTTATATTGAACCCGTCGTCCAAATCTTGAGAGAGGAGTGCCGTATCCCGTCTTTTGAATTCTGTGGTTGGGCGAAGAAGGTTGGACTCTACGCCGATGACATTCTCATCTATACCACAGACCCGGCTCAGGCTTTCCCTTTGGTTGAAGAGAGGGCGGAGGAATTTGGGTGGGTCTCCGGGTATGAAATTAATGCGGGGAAAACGGAGCTCATGACTTGGAACATTGACAACATACATCTTCCAGTGACCCCCTCAATTCGCTACCTGGGAGTTAAAATCACCCATGACATCGGGACCCTAGCTCAGACCAATTTAGACCGGGTCTTTCGTGAGTCTAAGGCACTATTGAAAGCTTGGTCCTTCCTCCCCCTAACTGTGTTTGGGAAAACAAACCTGGTGAAAATGTCTATCCTCCCCAAATTTACGTTTATTTTCAACTCCATCCCACTATCGTTTGACCCCAAACAGCTCCATAAATGTCAGCAGGAAATACATTCTTTTATATGGAGCTATAAAACAGTAAGGCTGGCATGGAAAAAATTAAGGAGGAGGAGGGAAGAGGGAGGGCTTGCATTGCCAGACCTAGAGTACTACGCCTGGGCATTTCAGATGTCTCACTCCAGAATGTTGCTGAAGACCCCAGCAGACACAGCAAACAGGAAAATGTTTAAGGCCATGTTAATCGGGGCTAACCTTCCACTTGACGGATTTAAGTTTGGCCACCAGTGGTTCTTTAAAAAGGTGAGGCTAAAGATCTTACAATCATTGGTGAAAGTTTGGGTTCAAATAAAAGCTAGAGTGGGGTTGGCATATTTTTCCAATCTTGCCCCAACCTGGGACTCTCCGGGGCTTCCACCCTGTCTAAAAGATAGCCTCGCAGTTCCCCTACTAGAGGCAGGGATCCTAAGATGGGGAAAGCTGATGGCAGGAGGTTCTCTGGTAGAATGGGAGGTGCACTTTGAGAGGATCGGCCCAGCCCTATCAAGATTCAAATATTTACAACTGGTCAGTTGGTCCCGGGAGCAGTTAAGCAAAAATGATCAGGTTGGTAGGTGCAGCTTTCTGGAAAAACATCTGGTAGAAAGGCAAACGGGGGTTAAGGAAGTGGCCTTCTAGTACTGGTCCATTATGGAGGAGGCAGACAGTGAATTTAATCTCCCGATGGAGTTGTGGGGAAGTGACATGGGGGCACAGGGTGAGGACCTATAGTCTAGATCTTTTAGTCTCCTCTATAAAGCTGTTAAGCCAGCATGGCTAAGGCATAACCACCTGTTTACTGTGCATCGAGCATATCTTTCCCCCCAAAGGTTATCTAAATTCCAGCCAGGAAAGTGCTGTAACAAGTGCCACCTCCCAGCATCCTCCGAAATTCATATGTTTTGGGACTGCCCCAGTATCATCGCATTTTGGGAAGAAGTTAAGTTTACCTTGGAGTTAATTCTAAAAATATCGATATCCCTCAGCTTGCCATTAATTATATTTGGTTTGGATGACAACATAACTGGGCTGGCAAGGACCTTTCTGTTTTACGCAATCCTCCTCGCGAGATGGCAGATATGTAGACATTGGGTTGACTCCAAAGCACCAACACACGCAGGCTGGCTGTCATCTCTCTATGAAACATCAAGGGTTGACACAGCTAGATCTGGCAGTTCTCAGAACCTTGCCTTTTGGAATCTGTTAGTGAAATAGAGATGAATAGCCACTCGGGCTTCCAGGTTTTTTTTTTTTCCCCCGGGTCCGATGATTATGCCCCAACACTCCATGGTCCAGATGGGGGTCCCGCCTGACTACGACAACGAACCTGGTCCAACAGGCTGAAATATGCCTATATGGAGTAAGATCTTCCTGAAAGTACCTCCCGCCAATTCAGTACGTCTGTCCGGGTGCAGGATGGGATCATTTTCTGGTCTCTTTCCTAAGGACAAGTAAGGTGGTTGACTATTTCTTGGACTGAGGGTCGGGCAAATGAGGACAAAAAAAAACAATTAAAAACTGAGAGAGATGGGGTGGTGTTATAATGTACGCAGAGGCAGGCCCAGAATCGGATCTCCAATGAGTGACTACTTCTAATCATTCTCGTTAGCGCGCCCTGTGCTCTGATTTGTCACTGAGAGGGTGATCGCACCATACATGTAGTGCTAATCATAGTCAGCATGTACCCACGCATACAGTACGAATATGCTTTGACATTACGCGTCGCATTAAAGCTTCGGTGTGACATCATGTACGGCGTTCTGTATGCAAAAGGGGCAATGTTTCTACTCGGTTTAAAACATGTATGTATTTAATGCACAAACTAAGGGCAGACATTTGGGATAACTATGATTTTTTTAATACTTGTAATAATCATATATTACTTTTAAAAAGAATTACACAAATCGCGGTAGAACATCATGCGTACTCTTATTGAAAGATCTGCGCAAGCGCATCATAAACATTACGCAAAGCCATGTGACTTTAAAAGGAGAGATTTGATTGGTTCATAACTTTTCCTATTGTGACTGTTAAATGTTCCATCCCATAATAATTATTCGACTTTGACTTTTTAAGAAGAAGCATTTGTTCTGAGTATCTTATCAAAAAGAAGGAAGATCACCATAATAAGAGCAATGTAGTCATCTTCCAGCAGTTCTTCAGAGGGAGATTTCATTCCTGAAAAGCCTCCAAAGAAGAGGAAAGAAGCTCTAATTTGGAAGTTTTTCACTTTTCCAGAAAGTCAAAAAAAGGTTAATGCTTCAAAAGTAACCTGTAAAATTTGCGAAACAACTCTTTCAAGGGGTGATCCATGTAAGAAATAATCCTTTGGCACAGCAAATATGGTGCGACACCTGAAGAACTTGCACCTTAAGAACTTTGCTCGAGCTGCAAGACGGAGGTTGCACGAGTCAAGTCAAGTCAAGTCAAAATTTATATAGCGCACTACATACCCAGAGGGTCTCAAGGCGCTTGAGGAGGGGGGGGGGGGGGGTTACTTATCGAATATCCAAGTTTTAAGCTGTTTTCTGAAGGCTAGGTGGTTTTGGCTAAGGCGGAGGTGGATGGGAAGGGAATTCCGGGTTTTGGCTGCTAAGTAGGAGAAGGATCTTTCCCCCATGGTGGCTTTGTGGATGCGCGGAACAGCGGCGAGGGCTTGGTTGGACGAACGCAGTTGGCGGGTGGGAGTGTAGAAGGAAAGGAGCGTGTTGAGGCAATCAGGTCCAAGTTCGTAGAGGGCTTTGTGTGCGTGCGTGAGGAGACGGAACGTTATCCTTTTGTTGACGGGGAGCCAGTGAAGGTCTTTCAGGTGACCGGAAATGTGGTCTGTGCGGGGGATGTCTAGTATGAGTCTGGTTGAGGCGTTTTGAATGCGTTGGAGTTTTTTCAGCAAGTTTGCGGTAGTGCCGGCGTAAAGGGTGTTTCCGTAGTCCAGACGGCTTGTAACCTGACCGTTTTTCTTGTTTCGGTGGGGATCCAGCAAAATGTTTTTTGAGCATGCGTAATATGTTGAAGCACGACGATGAGACGGCGCTGACTTGTCTGGTCATCGAGAGAGAGGAGTCCAGGATGACGCCCAGGTTCCGCACGTGGTCCGTCGGTATGGGGGCTTTTCCTAGGGCCGTTGGCCACCAAGAGTCATCCCAGGCGGAAGGGGATGCACCTAAGATGAGGACTTCCGTTTTGTCCGAGTTCAGTTTCAGATGGCTGTGCTTCATCCACTCGGCTACTTCTTTCATCCCTTCATGTAGGTTGGTTTTGGCGGTGATTGGGTCTTTGGTGAGTGAGAGGATCAGCTGAGTGTCATCAGCGTAGGAGATAATGTTGAGGTTGTGTTGACGTGCGATGGTTGTGAGGGGGCTCATGTAGACATTGAAGAGGGAAGGGCTGAGAGAAGATCCTTGTGGAACGCCGCAGATGACTTCGGTGGCCTCTAACTTAAAAGGGGGGAGACGGACTCTCTGAGTTCTTCCAGCGAGTAACGAGATGATCCAGTCCAATGCTTTTCCTTGAATTCCGATGTTGCTGAGGCGTTGTATTAGGGTGCTATGACAGACTGTGTCGAAGGCTGCGGAGAGGTCGAGGAGGATGAGGGCGACTGTGTCTCCGTTGTCCAGTAGAGTTCGAATGTCGTCTGTTGCTGCGATGAGGGCGGTCTTGGTGCTGTGTTTGGCTCGGAAGCCAGATTGTGAGGAGTCGAGTGATTTGTTGGTTTCGAGGAAGGCGGCAAGCTGATTGTTGACGGCTTTCTCAATGACTTTGGCAGGGAATGGGAGGAGCGAAATGGGGCGGTAGTTTTTAAATTCGGTGGGGTCAGCTGTGGGTTTCTTCAGAAGGGCGCTGAGTTCAACGTGTTTCCATTTTTCTGGGAATGTGCCGGAGTTGAGGGAGCAGTTGATGACGTCTCGGAGATGGGGTGCGATAATGGAGTCTGCTTTGTTGAAGATGTGATGGGGGCATGGGTCTGTAGGGGATCCTGAGTGGATGGAGTTCATTAGGCGAATGGTGTCTTCTGTGGTGATTGGGTTCCAGTTGAGAAGGTTATTCGGAGGAGGTACAGGTTCGGAGGTGAGAGGGGTTGACTGGTTTACTGGTTGGTTGTCAAAGCTGTTATGAATGTCGGCGATTTTGTCATGGAAGAATAAGGCGAGAGAGTCGCAGATGACTTGAGAGGGGGTGATGTCGTTGGAGCTGGCGGTGGGGTTGGTGAATTCTTTGATGATGTTGAAAAGTTCCTTGCTGTTGTGGGCGTTGTTGTCTAGTCGGTCTTTGAGTGCTGATTTCTTGGCTGTCCGGATTAGTTGGTAATGTTTGCGGGTGGCGTTTTTGAAGGTGGCTTGGGTGATAGTGTTTGGGTCTTTTTTCCAAGTGTTTTCAAGGGAGCGACAGAGTTTCTTGGATTTCTTAAGGTCATCATTGAACCAGGGGGCGTTCTTGCTTCCTTGCTTGATTTGATGTTTTTTCAAGGGTGCTAGTTTGTCGGCGGTTTGGGTTAACCATTGTGTGAGGTTGATGGCGGCTTGGTTAGGGTTCGTCGAATAGGCAGGGGTTTTTTGAAGAAGTGATGTGGAGATCTGGTCGATTGTGATTTTGTTCCAATTTCTTCGCAGAGTTGGTTGAGGGTGGTTGTGGATCGTGGTCTTATTGTAAATGAAGTGGATGCAACTGTGGTCCGTCCAGTAGAGGGCTGTGGTGTGAGTGAAGGAGATATGCTTGCTAGAGGTGAAGATAGGGTCGAGTGTGTGTCCTGCGTAGTGGGTGGGGGTGTTAACACGTTGTTTGAGTCCGTGGTTGGCGAGATTGTCCAGGAGGGTGGTAGTGTTCCTGTCGTTGTTCTTTTCCAGATGGAAATTGAGGTCTCCCAGTAGAATGTATTCTTCTGAGGGAAGGGCGTGTCGGGTGATGAAGTCAGTGATGTCTTCGCTGAATTGTGCACGGGGTCCTGGGGGTCTGTAGAGCAGGGTGCCTCTGAGTTTGGTCTTGGGGTCGGTGTTGATCTGGAAGTGGAGAACCCACCTGCTTCTGCACCAAACACATCAACTGCGGCAGCAGCATTTTCAGCAAGCAGTCCACACCCAAATATTGATTCTGACTTTGCTAAAGTTGAAATTCTATGCATTTATTGCGATAAACTTTTGTGTTATGGGAACAGTCTATAGATTTGATGAAAAGCAGAATGCAGGATCATTGCTGTCCTCAAAATTAGTTGTTCTTTTTTTCATTCTTTTGCTCCGCTTGGAATTTGTTGAGAAAACACAAAATAATACAAAACAAAAAAAAACTGTTCTTTTTAGAACTACCTTCACTGGTCAAAGAAAGAACTATATTTCTATGTTAGTGTGTAAAAGTTTGTCAGAATGAATGTGTAGTTCATAAAGGAATGAGTGAATATGTTACTAGTGTATGGAGAATGTGAAAGTGCAGAACTATAAGGAACTGCTACAGCATAAATCGATAAGGTGTTCATCTATAGTATACTGTAGTATGTCTGAAGCACTTGAATGTATCATATGTACATAAATATGTTACAAGTCTATGTTTCAATTTGCGCTGCTGGTGAAAGTGCCTGGGTGAATTTGTATGTGTTAGGGGCGGATTTACAATCCCCTTGTGCCTCTTTTACACAGCTGTTGCGTCACTTTTGTGGCACAGCGGTGGTGCAAAAGATGTGCCATGGTGTGTGCTATTAACAATGTGACGCATCTGGAGGGTGTATTACATTGTAAAGCGCTGCGCCAGAAGAGGCTTTCTTGTGCAGAAGGGGGTGCAGCAAGGCCTCCTAAAAGTGAAATGTATAACATTTTATTCAGTGACTTTTGAGCTTATGCTGCATCAGAACCTTGCACATGCTTGAAGCAGGTGTAAGGATTGATACAGCATTGTGAGGATAGGGCCCCAAGAGAATTGCTGGAGCTGTGTTATACTTGCAACCGACGTCAAGCAATAATTCATCCAAAATATGAAATATAATCTAAAAAATAAAATAAATAGAAATATTTATATTAACAATATAAGAAATTAGTATAAAAAGAAAGACATAATAATTAATACATTTATAAATTATCATTTACAAAACCTATGAAATTCACTGAAAAAACCATAGGTTTCACACACGTTATAGTTAGGAATTAGCATTTAAAAAACCTTGCAAATTCATTGAAAAAACCATAGGTTTCACACGTTATAGTTAGCTGAACATTTCTCTCATACAAAACCATAGAAATTCCTCTGTTATAGTTAGCTCAGCTAACTATAACTTGCGCGCCCGCAATACACTGCTGATGACATCACATATTACATCACTCATGACATGGTCAGTGACATCACTCATGACATCACTGGTGACATCTCAAATGACATCCCTGTTGATATCACTGACGACATCATCCTTGTGGCACACCTCCTCTTACTGTAATATAACCTTTGATACACACGATCAAAAACAGAAACAAAAATTTTCAAAAAATGGAGATACCAATTCCAGTTAGAACAACCTATTGAGTAATCCCAAAATCTACATACACATCCACTGATTCACCAACAGTTCTATATAGTCACTCACACATGTACTGACTCATCATATGCACTCATACACACTTCATATCCTGTTATACACCAACACTCATCTATAGAGTTACTCACACACATACTCACACATGCAAATAAACTATCAAATATCCATTTACTTGCATATACAGCTATACACCCACCACTACACTAACTTCTACAGAATTGTAGACATAGTTACTCTCTTGAACAATCCTTATCGAAACACATACTTATTTATACAGGAAGTCTTAGAATCTGTCGCTCTCAGATATACTCACTTATATACATCAATACTCACATATACTAGTTTAAAACATATGTAGTTACTCATAAAGATACTATTGATACAGTCATTCACTCACTAACACACCCATACACACTCTCATCCACCCATACAGTCCTGCACACATGTTGTCTTCAAAACACATACAAACAGTGAGTCAGTCATTCATGCATCTGTGTGCTAAGTAATACTCCCCACCGAACCGTACAAACACTCATGTTGGTACTCAAAAAACTAACTAATAACCCATATACACACTCATGTAGCTACTCACCAACCCATGGAGCAACTTACATACAAAGTGAGACACTGATACAGATATTTAAATATTTAAAGATTACTCGCTAGTACACCTATTCCCTGAGATATACTTAATAAGTCAGTTATACAATCAATTTTACAAAAAAAACATCCATTTAGACACTTATTTACCCATTTATTCTTCCCTCGACCTTTAGATATACATATATAAAAAAATTGTTTTTCAGAAAGACACACATTCACTGGATGATGTCATCAGTGATGTCATCAGGGATGTCATTTGAGATGTCATGAGTGATGTCATGAGTGATGTCACTGACCATGTCATGAGTGATGTAATATGTGACATCATCAGCAGTGCATTGCGGGCGCGCAAGTTATAGTTAGCTGAGCTAACTATAACAGAGGAATTTCAAAGGTTTTGAGTGAGAGAAATGTTTAGCTAACAATAACATGTGACACCTATGATTTTTTTAATGAATTTGCAAGGTTTTTTCAATGCTAATTCCTAACTATAACGTGTGTGAAACCTATGTTTTTTTCAGTGAATATATATATATACATATATATATAAATATATATGGGGAATTGATTTTTCCCACTGATTTACACTAAGCAGAGTAAATTGTGGATGGGATAAACCCATTTAGGGCTTTTAAAAAACGGGAGTCTCCTGCCTGAATAGAGTATGTTGGGATCTTTGGCATACATGTACACGGGTCAGACATTGCATGACAGAAAACAAACATATTCATTATTGAAATAGGGATAAAAGTTAAGCATGAATAAACTGATAAATAAAAATATTTCTAACTCAATTAAATACAAATGAGAATTACCAGATTGAAATCCAAGTCTGTCTAACGGCCTTTCAACGGAATTGCCTCCTCACCGGGTTGATATATATTTTTTTGTAATCCTTCTCCTCTCACTTTACATCTGAAGAGGATTTGGCATTTGCCATTTGACCGTAAATGGGGAAAACACGTACCGTGGGTGGATAATGAAACAGATTGGCCTGACTTCTCAGCTACTGCATGGGGTCTCTAGTGTATGAGCGCGCTGCGCAGGGGTTGAACAATAATGCTAACATTAAAACGTATTACGCATGCACTTACAACAACAAAAAAAGTGCACACACTGATTTCACTCCTACTAAAGCCCCAAAATATTTGCAATGCGTCTCACATTTATATGCGAAACCTATTGCATTTCAAAGAAGTGGCCACCATTGTCCCGGCTGCTTCGAAAGGAAAGCGGGCATGGCGTGCTGAACGTAAGTAAAGCACATTGTGCCTGCAGCAAGAGAAACTCAATAAAGAAAATAGTGCTTACACACTTAAAAACATGTACATGTAACAACTGAAATAAAGGGGCCACTCACCATGGGAGGTTACATATGAAGACAAGTCAGAGGTAAGGAGGGACTAACAAGCATGAATCAGACGCCAGCATTTAGGAAGTACACTGATACAAGCCAATGATAAAAATGGGCAGAGAGTGGGCGGGGCTTCCCCTCCATATTCCACTACAGCAGTCTCTGTGAGCAGCACATGGATGCTGACCCAGGCTCGACCTAAAAATCAAGTTCAATGAGGACACCACTGGAGACCACATACCTACAATTTTTCTGGTGCACTGGCCCAGCCAACAGACACATTTTGAAAAAACTAAGTATGCAGCCATTATTTACTTTTGTGACAATCACATTTAAGCTTTTCAACAACTATTTTTGGATAATCTTCAGCATGGTTTTAGGCGACAGACAGTAAATACACACATGGTCTCTCTCCCTCAGTCTCCATGAATGTCACCTTGGGAGCCAGTGTATACTGCTGGCAAGCATGCAGGAATACCAAGCTTCTGTAGACGGGTACAACAGCAATAAGAAAATTACCAGGCCCGAGAACACATGCACAACACAAAGGGAATCAGTTGAGACCTCCGTGTTGCTGACATGAAGTTACAGCTATTACAAGTAAACACAAATAACTGTGTGATTTTTTTTTATTTTCTACACTAACATCATCTGCAGCAATAGGGAATTAAGTGATAAGTTATTTGGGGCACCGCTCTGAAGCCTACTATGGGTGAGCCACCACCACCCCATGTCCTCCCAAGCAACCGTGTCTGTACAACTCATGTTGTGCACGGCATTCAGCCATGCTGAGCTGGTTTTGGCTGCTGGGCGTGACCACTTGCCCAAACCGCTGTGGTGTAGTATCTCTGTTCTTAGGCACACAACAAACAACTCTCAATAAGTCATTGTTCAGCAGTATGTGTCATTTATAAAAAGGAAAAGTACGTTGTTACATACACTCTACATTATACTATGCATTAATTCACAAATATAAACAGCTTGGGAGGTGGGAAATAGCAGTTAATTCACCAGGAAGCCCTAGATTTAATACACTATACCACACTGATGACTATATATTGCAGTGTAGGCATGAAATTCAGACCTACTGGCCTCCTGGCTTTGTAACAATATCTTCAAACTCATAAAAGCGTGTCATTATTTCTCAATAGCAACAATATAAAATCTCTGAAGTGATTACCATTTTTTCTCGAAACTGTGTTTATTGGTTTTTCAAATAAGTATTTAAAAGGTCCAAGTACAATTAACAGGCTGTCCAGTAAAGTCATTCCTAATACAGTTCACAGTTTGCTAAATATAAGTGCCTTATTCTACAATCATAATTCTCTATACTTTCTCTGAGTTCACCATTTCACACCCCCTCCCTATCCCCCAAACCCCTTTCAACATAACTATGGTACATGGATATGCTCTTATCATGAATTCTAGAGTGTCTTGTGGTCTCTGCAAGGTCACCTAGATAGGGGGCTGTGGTGCTTTCTCCTTTGGATCTTCCCTTAAATTGCTTCAAGTTAGAATTGAAACAGGCTTAGTGCTCTGGTGCGCATGGGGCATGCAAAAAGTGGCAAACCTGCAAGGAGGTAGCCCATAATCTGTCTCGAGTCAGTGAGTTGGGGTAGTACCAGCATCTGTATTTGGGGAGGGGACACCCAGTCTAGTGTCATTTCTACCAGCCCGTGGTCTAATAGTGTTATGGGAAGTATGGAAGCTGTGCGTATGCCCTGTACCAGGGTATTGGTCACAAAGGTATAGTCTATACGTGAGTAGCTTCTATACCAGTGTGAGAATAAGGTATAGTCTCTATCCTGCGGGTGCAGTGTTCGCCAGGTGTTTCCTAGCCCTAGATCTTCAAACTTCTCTATCAGATTCTTGGAGAAACTGCCCCTGCCATGTCCATTGGCGTGTGTGCTGTCTAGATTTGGATCCCACGTCTGATTAGTCTCCCTGAAGATAATTTCCCATTCTGAGAACCCTCCCAATGGTTCAAAAAGGACTGTGTGAAGGAGAATTGATTGGTGTTTGGGCATATATTGTGGCAAAGGGGCATACCCAGCCCTGGAGCTGGCCTTTAACCATTACTGTGTGTCCTTCTCTATCTGCGTTATAGCCCGTCTTGGAGAAGTGCAATGATTTGTGAAACATTAGCACCACCCCATTTTGTTTTGAGGTTGTGGATGTCCTGTATATTAGGGGATAGTCTCCGTGGTGCAATCTGTGTTCCTCTGACTTTGTTAGGTGTGTTTCCTGAAGGGTCACTATGTCATTTCTCCTATCTATAATGTATTTCCATATTTATTGGCGTTTTACAGGGGAATTTAAGCCCTTCACATTCCAGGTCAATGTGGTGATCACCATATTCCTACCCAGTGGTGTGTTCTCTGGTTATTTTTGTTCCAGCTAATTTGTTTTTTTTCTCCCTGTCCCTGCCCCCTCCCCTGCAAGGTGTAGCTGTTCCCTCCCTCTCGACTCCTTCACATTTTCTCCTGATTGTACCATGTAACATTTTAGAGTGTTTAACTTTAAACATAACATTACAACATGAGTTAACATTCTTACATCGCTCTATCATTAATACTGCTCTACTTGGGTTGTGGTCTAGTCTGCTCTAGCACATTTTATACTTATCTCATGAACCATGGGATATGCCTGGAAGGTGTATGGTAGAATAAACATAAAGAAATTACGCATATGGACTACTAGATCTTAGGTCATTACTAACCCGGAGTTGCCATAAAACTCCGCACACCGCAACAGAGGGGAGTTTTTTGTGTTTGCGCACCCAAAATGTGTTTTTGAGTATGTGGGAGTGACTAACCAGGTGCCTGCGATTGCTGATGAGATTTCCCATCTGTTCACAAGCGCCACAATATTTGGTAGCTGTCTGCACAGTCCTGCAAGAGTTTGCAATCGCGAACACATTCTTTAGGCGCGCCATTGGACTTCCGGCTGAGGTTTTGTGAAGAACGCGATCCCGAAACCACAGTCTGCAATCTGGAGAAGGTTCTCTCCTGAGCAACATCAAAACCTTCTCGAAATGATAATTTGGAATAAAAAAAAACCACAGATTGACATTTGGATATGCTTTTTTGTGCAAGGAGTCCTTTTTCTTATTTTACTTTTTTTTAAGAGGAAGGAAGTGCCCCAGAGTTTCTAAATTGCTGTTCCTTTCCAGCAGGCTCCTCTCAGTGCTTTATCCATCTCCTTTTCACTTTCCATTTGGGTTTGGAGCTGGAAGGATCACTCTTTGTGTCTGCTCCATCAGATATTATCATTAGATGTGAGGACTGTTGAAGTTGAGATTTCACAAGTAAGTTTGAAAATTGGTGTTGTTTGTTTGATTGGGGCACTGCACCTACATTCATTTGTACTTTTCATTGCTTTAAAAAAAATCTATTGTTGTGGGTGGCCTGTAGTTTCAGTAGGGGCCTAGTTGTTTTTTTGTAGCTATTTTTTCTTCTTTTATAAAGGAAACATGTTGCACAGTTCACTACATTTTCTCCAACGTTGGAAATCAATTTGCAATATTTATTTAATTCACCAGCCCAGTAGTCTGTCAATAGGCCTTTCAGCAAGTAGGCCCAGAGCTACTCATAGGTGCATGAATCAACTGTTTCGGTGGCGTCTGTTGAATTGAAACATCATTTAGGGCATGGATGGCATTGGATTGAAATACAAAATGTGTATTTTCTTGGTATTTCACTTTTTTCAACTGTGTTAAATAAATGTCTTTGTTGGAGGTGTGTGGTTGTTGTGTTGCTTGCAAACCTTTTTTAGCCCTATGGATTTTCAATTTGGCATTGTTGCATTAAAGCTATGTTGTTTAGCATGCCTCCTTTGTCTGGCCAGTGTTTGCCTTGGCTGAGCCTCCCTCTGTGGCCAGAGGCCCTTTTGTAAAGTCTGTGTCCATATAGGCCTTCTTGAGTTCATTGTTTTCCAGGCCTCCTGCTTGTTGTGAGTAACCATGTGGCTGGTGCCCATGTTGTGGTGGTAGTTAGTGTGTTTTTGCCATAGGCCTACATGCCTTTCTTTTGTTTCTTTTGGCTTACTGCTTCTTGTTGTGGTAAACTGTCCATGTGGCTGGTGGCCATTTTCTGAAGGCAGCCAGTGTGCTTTTGCCATAGGCCTGTATTGTCTGTCTTCCCTTTCTTGTTGTTGAGGCCTGGCCATGTGATTGGCGGTCATTTTGTGAAAGGGAAGCCAGCGTGCTTCAGCATTAGGCCTGTAAGCCTTATTTGTGGTGGCCATGCCTTCTTGCTAGTTGATGTTCTGCATGCAATTTTTACTTATTTTATCCAGCAAGAAATGTGGCACAGTTCACTACATTTTCTAATAAATTTGCAATATAATTGATTTGAAATCATTAACACCTTCGCTGCGGCGGCGATTCCGCCACAGCGCTAAGGGGGCGGGGCGGCCGCGTAGCGCACCCATGCTGGTGACGGAACAGCTCCTTCACCAGCCTCGTTTGAGCTGTGCTCATGAAGGAGCGGTTCCGTCATGGCCCCGCCCGCTCACTGAAACGCCCAGCGCAGGCGCGGAATCTGCGCCGCGCAGGCGTGGCGAGCGGGTCATGATGGAACCGCTCCGTCATCAGCACAGCCCTACCGCGGCTGATGACGGAGCGGTTCCGTCATCAGCATCGAAGGAGTTAACTATGTGGCATAGTCTGACAATGGGTTTTCCAACCAATACGACCAGAGCTAGTCATGGGTGCATGAAACAACGGTTTCTGTGGTGTTTGTTGAATTTAAACATCATTTAGGGCATGGGTGGCATTGGATTGAAATTCCTTTAGTATTTCACGTTTTTCATGTGTGTTAAATAAATGCCTTTGTTGGATATGTGTGGTTGTTGTAACTTGCATGCCTTTTTTAGCCCTGTGAACCCTATTTTTGGCATTGTTGCATTAAAGCTGTGTTGGTTAGTATGCCTTATTTGTCTGGCCATTGTGTGAGTGTGTTTATTATAGTGGGCCAGCATTTGCCTTGGCTGAGTCTCCCATGTGGCCAGGGGCCATTTTGTAAAGTCTATGTCCATATAGGTCTGCTAGAGTTCATTATTTTCTAGGCCTCCTGCTTGTTGTGAGTGACCATGTGGCTGGTGGCCATTTTGTGGTGGCAGTTAGTGTATTTTTCCTATATGGCTGCATATATTTTCCTTTGTTCCTCTTGGCTTATTGCTTCCATCCATTGTCATTTGTCAGCTGGAGCTCTCTGAATGTTGCATCCCACGTGATGCACAATGCCAAACTGTTATATTTGTATTTTTGTTGTTGTTTTTCTTCTTTCCTATCCTTTCTGAGTGTACTGTCCAGTACACCATGCAAGCCCTTGTTGTTGTCACAGTCTCACAAATGGCTACACTGTATTGTTAATTGTTTTAATAACTGAGGTAATACATTTAATAATATTGAATAATAACACTAACAAGTGTGACCACACACTAAGTTACATTATATTTGTATGGACTAGTAGTAATTGAACCATAACAATGAATGCCACAGTTCACTGATGTTCTTCTTACTTCTTTACTTTTAGGTGCACAAAAGAGGAGACAAAATCACCCATTATACTGCCTGACAGAAGGCCTGGCACGGCGTCACATGACATGTGACCACAGACATCTCTTCAACTTGTGACAAAGAGAGTTTGGGGGGTGCACAACTAAGTTGATGGATATGTTAAAGGAGGATTGTCAAAGGTTCTGGGTGCTCTCAGAGGGTGGTGTTATCCGTCTAAACACCGCTGAGCAATAATGATGGTGTCGTGTTTGCGGAAAACCGCAGGTACATCCCCAAGGAGGCACACCATTTATGATCACAAGAAGTGGTTCAAAATTCACTTAGAAGATAGCATTTATTTACTTCAATGCTTATTTCTTATATTCCTTTTTGGATTATCATGCTGATATTCAAAACATATCAGAGGACAACACGGTTTAACATATGAACAGTTATTTCCAATGCATTTCGGGCTGTGCTGCCCTTGATCACGGAAAAGCTGAGGAGGAAGAATACAAAAAAAGAATATCAGGAAAAAGTAGTATCTGTAAAGCGTGAGGACAAGTTACTAGTGCTAGTGGTGAGGGGACTGGGTCATCAAAAAAGTGCCCGATATTAACGTGAAGGGTGAGGGAGTGCTCGGGTTTTTACCGTTTGCGTGATTTAAATAAAAGATAATAGTGCGCAAGGATGTTAAAATATTGCTTCATAGTATGAAGAGAGATAGCGCTGAAACACGCTATCCGTCAGGTGACCATCAAAAACGTGCCCGATATTAACGTGAAGGGTGAGGGAGTGCTCCGGTTTTTACCGTTTGCCTGATTTAAATAAAAGATAAAAGTGGCTGTTACCTGACGGATAGCGTGTTTCAGCGCTACCACTCTTCATACTATGAAGTAAGATTTCAACATCCTTGCGCACTTTTATCTTTTATTTAAATCACGCAAACGGTAAAAACCGGAGCACTCCCTCACCCTTCACGTTAATATCGGGCACGTTTTTGATGGTCACCTGACGGATAGCATGTTTCAGACTCCATCATTATCTCTTCAACTTGTGCCACTGAGTGCTGACAACTTCAAGATGGCCCCAAAGAAACGTACAAGGTCCAGTACCAAGAAAGGTGGCAGTGAGAAGAAGGCACTGCCACTTACCAAGACCGGTATGTCGCCCAAGACCTTTTTTTGGGAAAATAATAATAATAATAATAATGAAAGCCTTTTATATAGCGCCTGGTTACACTAGAAAACAGTGTGACCCTGCGCTTTATGAACATGGACTGGGCTGATATTGGGAAGATGGGGGAGAAAATTGAAATGGGGCAGAAGAAGGAGCTCAAACTTTCGGGAACAGGTATGTTTTTAGTTTTTGGCGGAAATTTTTTTCTGATGGTTCCATTCTGAGTTCAGTGGGTAGTGCGTTCCATTGTTTGCTGGCCAAGTATTTAAAAGATCTACCGCCCATACGTGCCCGGTAAATTCTGGGCTCTTGAAAGAGCATACAGCCTTGGGATCTTAAGAGTCGTTTGGGTTGATTCTTGGTCAGTAGTTTTTGGAGGTATATTGGTCCTTTTCCTTCGGCAATGCGGTGAGTCATGCACATTGTTTTAAATGTAATGCGCTCACGTATGGATAACCAGTGAAGGGTGGCTGAGGTACTTTTCCCTGATGACCTTCTAGATAGGTTAAGTGCCAGTCGGGCAGCTGCGTTTTGGACGCATTGCAGACGCTGAAGACCTTTTTTGCTCAAGCCCATATACAGTGAGTTGCTGTAATCAAGATGGGGTGTTACTAGAGCATGGATCAGAGTTTTTCTATTAGTCAGCGATCAGGTTTTTAAGTGTTCAGGAGTGTGGCGCTCAGCTTCTCACGGTAAGTATTAATGTCTCGTGGTATAGAATTAGGTGCTTCTTGGCGGAGGAAAACCTTAACCTCTGTGAGAGAAGAGGTTCAGAGACCTCTCTCTAATGTAATTGGACACGAATCCAGAGCACACTTCGTATATCAGATTCAGATCTGAATGATCAAGGCGCGTTATCGGGAGACCGGTGATAATTCCGTCCCGGTCCTAATCGGGATGTTTGTGTGTAGTGGCAGAACGGTACCGTGAATAATCGGTTGCCGAAATGCAGCTCCTGTTTCCGCATTTCGGAAACAGGAGCTGCATTTCGGCTCAATCCACGGGCTAACAGCCCGATTTACAACGACGCTGTGTGAACTGTAACACACGATCCATATTGTTGGAGGAAACGGCAACCGATTATTCACGGTACCGTTCTGCCACTACACACAAACATCCCGATTAGGACCGGGACGGAATTATCACCGGTCTCCCGATAACGCGCCTTGATCATTCAGATCAGCCCTGAAGATTCACAGCCACATGCTGTGTTGAAACACGTGTAGGCTAGAGTGATACACACAGTGATTCTGAGGAAAGAACACTGTTGAACAATAAAATTCGTTTTGATTTACTTATGCGTTCTTGATCTATCCCATCGCTTAAACCATTTTGCCCGCTTAAAGTTTGAAATTCAATCTGATATACGAAGTGTGCTCTAGAGTTTTTCTATTAGTTGCAGGGAGGGAATCCAGGGTTTTGCGTAGAGTTTTAAGGATTCCGTAACATTTGCCTGCAATTCCTCTGGTGTGGTGTTCGAGGGACAGAGTAGAGTCTAATCTGACCCTTAGGTTTTTCACCTGCTCGGAGGGCTTTGCTATGGCGCCAAGTTCAGATGGCCACCATGCAAACGACCAGATCGACGGAGTCTTCCCCAACACAAGAAGCTCAGTTTTATTTGCATTAAGGCATAGACAGTTGGTATTCATCCATCTGGCTAGGTTGCTGAGGCATGGCGAGAAGCTAGCTGAGGCTTCCTCGGACGGTCGAGATAGTGTCACCACTAGCTTGGTGTCATCCGCGTATGACACTATCTCGACCCCGTATGTCTCAACTATCTTAGCCAGGGGTGCCATGTACAGGTTAAATAGTGTAGGGCTCAAAATTGAGCCCTGCGGCTCCCCATGTCTGAGTGCTCGAACTTCTGATTTGAAAGGAGGGCAATTGATTTGGAATTGTCTATTAGCCAGGAATGCGCGCATCCATTCGTGAGCCAGGCCATCAATTCCAGCTTCGCTAAGGCGTGAGAGTAGTATGGGATGGGAGACGGTGTCAAATGCCGCGCTCAGATCTAATAGAAGGAGCGCAGCTGTCATCGCCTTATCTACTCCCCCTTAATAGCTCCGTGGAAAAAAGAAGAGCTGATTCAGTAGAATGGTATGTTCTGAATCCTGACTGTGAGGGGTGAAAATGGCAGCCTTCTTCTAGGAGCTTTATCAGTTGGGCATTTACTATCTTTTCCACCACCTTAGTGCAGAATGGTAGGAGCGATATAGGACGATAGTTGTCCAGTTGGGTTATACTGAGATTGGCCTTATTTTTATAGGGATAACCTGTGCTGTTTTCAGTCTTGTGGTATGTGGCTCGTCTGGAAAGATAATTTAGCCATATGGCTTATATGTTTTACCAGTAGTTCAGACTGTTTTTTGAAGATCTTGGGGCGAGTCACGTCTTTGGGGGAGCCTGATTGTATGCTACAGATGATTCTCAGCAGTTCCGTGTTATCTGGCACAGAAAATTGATTTAGATGACAGATGTCAGATGGTTCATCATTAGTAGGATGGTTAGTAGTTGTGTCATCCATGGCCTTCAGAAAGGTTTTGTAGATATTCTCTACTGTTTGGATGAAGAAATCCGCTATTGCTTCACAGGTTGCCGTAGGGTGAATATCTGGGGCTATAGTCCTATCAGTGAAGTGAGCTCTTTGTAAATGACAAAGAGTTCTTTGGTAGAATTATTGGCTGATTCAATTCTTTTACTAAAGAACTTTCTTTTGGCTGTTCTAATCTTTTTATGATAATTTTTTATACTGATTTTGTATTCAAGTTTTGCTGTTTCATCATATTTATTGCACCAGATGCGCTCTAGCTTTTTGCATTTTGATTTGATAACTTTTAAGTCAGTATCAAACCATTGTGCCGATTTAAGACATCTTACAGGTGTTTTAGTAGTCCAAGGTGCAGTTGCATCTAGTGCTCTTGTTAGCCAATTCTCGTAGTCTGTCCAGGCTTTCTCTATATTTTCTTTCAGAGGGGGGCAGCCTGCCTTAAGGGCGAGTTCTAGATCAATTTGTTTAAGTTTCCCCCATTGTCTGCGCTTAGATGTTATCTGCTTGGTTTGTTGGGGTTCTTTATGTTCTTGGATTGTGAATTTAATCAGGAAGTGGTCTGATCATAGTACCTGGATAGGGGGTTGGACCACCAATCCCTCCCAGTTCGCAAAGATCAGGTCAAGAAGGTGACCCGCCTTATGGGTAGATTTTAGGGATTGTAATTTAAGTTTAAACATTTCTAAAGATGCAAGTAATCCTTGGGCATCATTATTATTTTCGTCTTCAAGATGGAGATTTAAGTCTCCTAGGATAAGTAGTTTGTTGTAACGTAGAGCAGACTGGGTGATGACCTCTGTCAGACTTTCTATAAAATTTGTGGCCCCTCCTGGCGGGCGATAGATTAGGTAGCCATTAAAAGTTATATTAGGTCTGTATTTAATCACAAAGAAAGCGGCTTTGCTGTCTTTGATCGTAACCATTTCCAGGGTGCATATCAGTTCGAGTTTATGGATAATGGCAAACCCCCTCCCCTTTGTTTATCTCGGTTGATTTTTAGTATGCCATAGTTGTCGGGTAGGGCCTCTAGAATATCTGGGGTGGACTCTTCATCTAGCCACGTCTCAGTAAAAAAAAGAACTTCTGGTTGTTGTTCTGTTAATAAATCGAATATTTCAAATTTGTGTTTTCTTAGCGAGCGACGATTGATCTGAAACATTGTCAAAGATTTCATCTTATGTTTGTAATCATTGTTGTTTTTAAGATATTGAGGGCAGGTCCTGCACCTTAAGGGCATCATTTCAGCCTTTCATGAGTGTTTGCATGTTTTCCTAATAGGTGGGCAGAGGCTTTCTAGCTGCTCTTTAGAATATGAGATCATTCTTGGGGAGTCTAGAGGAAATCGGGCAGGGATTTGTGCCCCAGTCCCCGTTCGGCCACGGACGGGCACAGACGGGCTTGCCGGCGCGCCCGCTGCACCCGCCCGCTGCGCGTACTGGAAGGGGTGTTCATTTTATAGTGTCTAGGCCCAAATCGCCCAGACACTAGAGCGCTGTCCTTGTCCTCTCCCAAAATGGCGCCCGAAGTCTGCGCCTGGAGGGAGTGAGGGCGAAAATCAACAGGAGCCCGAAAATCGGCTTCCTGAGGTTTCAGGGGACTCTAGAGGTAAGATGCGGCAAGATGCGGCAGTGGGGGGTGAATTAAAAATAGCACAAAGCAATTCTAAGTGGTTTGGGAAATATCGGCGCTAAATAAACAAATGCAGTAATACATTTTAAAAATGAGAGCCCGAAACTCCTGGCTACTGCCTCAGGAGTCCTTGTTCAAAGTAATGGACAGATTGTGGTATGCTCTTTTATAGTGTCTAGGCCCAAATCACCCAGACACTAGAGCGCTGTCCTTGTCCTCTCCCAAGATGGCGCCCGAAGTCTGCGCCTGGAGGGAGTGAGGCCGAAAAACAACAGGAGCCCGAAAATTGGCTTCCTGAGGTTTCAGGGGACTCTAGAGGTAAGACGCGGCAAGATGCAGCAGTGGGGGGTGAATTAAAAATAGCACAAAGCAATTCTAAGTGGTTTTGGAAATATCGGCGCTAAATAAACAAATGCAGTAATACATTTTAAAAATGAGAGCCCTAAACTCCCAGCTTCTGTCTCAGGAGTCCTTGTTCAAAGTAATGGACAGATTGTGGTATGCTCTTTTATAGTATCTAGGTCCAAATCACCCAGACACTAGAGCGCTGTCCTTGTCCTCTCCCAAGATGGCGCCCGAAGTCTGCGCCTGGAGGGAGTGAGGGCGAAAATCAACAGAAGCCCGAAAATCGTCTTCCTGAGGTTTCAGGGGACTCTAGAGGTAAGATGCGGCAAGATGCGGCAGTGGGGGGTGAATTAAAAATAGCACAAAGCAATTCTAAGTGGTTTTGGAAATATCGGCGCTAAATAAACAAATGCAGTAATACATTTTAAAAATGAGAGCCCTAAACTCCCAGCTACCGCCTCAGGAGTCCTTGTTCAAAGTAATGAACAGATTGTGGTATGCTCTTTTATAGTGTCTAGGCCCAAATCGCCCAGACACTAGAGCACTGTCCTAGTCCTCTCCCAAGATGGCGCCCTTAAGTCTGCGCCTGGAGGGAGTGAGGGCGAAAATCAACAGGAGCCCAAAAATCGGCGCTAAATAAGCAAATGCAGTAATACATTTTAAAAATGAGAGCCCTAAACTCCCGGCTTCCGCCTCAGGAGTCCTTGTTCAAAAAAAAGTCCAACATTGTGCCTGCAGCAGTGGTGTCTAGATAGCAAGCTGAGAGCAGCACCCTGCATCCGTGCACCCACCCCACGAACCTTGGCTCTAGCCCATGTCTGTCGCAGAGGCAGCCAGTCTGATCATGAGTCTAACACTGACGAGCAGTGATGTTCAAATTGACTTATCGTTATTGCAAAGTAGTACCCAATCAATGCAGGAAACTCAGATTGGAGGGGAACAACAGCCGCAACCACCCCCAAAAGTAGTTGCTCCTCCAAAGTAGGGGCAGTTAAGGAGATTGAGCTTTCTGCTGAGGAAGAAGAAGAGCAAGCCACTCTTTCAGAAGATCCATTGTCTTCCCAATCCCCAGCAAGGAAAAGAACTTCTGCTGCAAGCTCCCCTTCTGATGATCTAGACGCCTCTTGGAAGACACCTCAGTCTGAGAGTGAGACACACCAAAATACAAGGCTAGGAAAAAGGAAGGTTCCAGAAAGCCTTAGAGGTATTGAGGTAGATATAGAAGGGGAGGATGATGATGAGCCATTCAACATGGACATTAGTCCCTCCCCAGTGGAGACTGACATTACCCCATCCTAAATTGCTGTGAGGGATGTGGCACAGATACCACCAACACAGATGATACCACCAACACCACCTCCATCTTCCATATTTCACCGGCAGCGACGTACATCCCCCATAACCACCTCTCTTGAAGTAGGTACTGCAGAGAGTCAAACTTCACACCCACCTACCAGTTCATCTGACATTGTAAGTGGCACCAGCTGCGCCAGAAAGTTGACCTCCCCAGTTTAGAACTTCTTTTCGGTCAACAGTAAGGAGGTGAACATTGCTATATGCTCCAATCTGTTGACAAGGTGTTAGTCATGGTAAGCTTGGTATAAATTATGGTGCCAGAGGCTAAACAATGCATCTGAGAAAACACCACTTGGTCCTGTAGGAGGTGCACCTTAGCAGCCAAAAAACTGCACCTGTTGTTGATGGAAGGGATTAAGGAGAAATTCCGATCACAGTGGAAGGTGAAAAAGAGAGAGACATGTTCTCTCTTACACAAAGCAGCCATGTCCCCTGTAGTGCAGTGGTACTGCCTACATCATCATCAGCAACATCACAATGGCACAAGAGTCAGGCTGAGACACCAAGGGGTCCCAGGCAGGAGCGTACCAAAATGAAAAATCATGCATTGATCCTAACATCTGACGTCAGGGAGCCACCTGCATCAGCGGCACCAGAAAAATAAAACATCCAGGCTACCATTCTAAGCAAGTTTCGGTTGGAGGGGCAGTACAAATGCAACCACCCAACAGCACATTTGTACAACGCGAAGCTGGCTAAAATGTTAACTCTGGACCTCCTCCCTTTTCCTTTTGTTCCCAGACGGTCATATTTCACCAGAGTTGCTGCTCCATCACGACGTGCTGGAATTGCTTGGACAAGCTTTGCAGCAGACTGCTGTTCACACTAGCCACCTGACAATAGACATGTGGACCAGTTGCCAAGCTACTGATTACATGTGCATCACAGCAAACCTGATCTCTTTTATGGTGGTTAGAGAATATAGATATGCAGTAGGTGTTGTTGACAATGGTGAGATTTGTAAATCTACTCGGAATCATGCATCTGTAGCAATGTTCGCCATGGAGAAATATTATACTGCTGCAAACATTTTGGAAGACTTTGACAGCAAGGTCTTTGAATGGCTGCGACCAAGAGGGCTTAACATTGGTTTTGTTGCCACGGACAATGGCAGTAATATTGTTAAAGCCATGGCCGACGGTGGGTTTTTCAGAGTCCTGTGTTTGGCGCACTGCATTACCATCATTGTTCAAGACTTTCTGAAAAAAGAAGACAAGTCAGCAACATACTGACCACCTGCAGAAGAATCTGCACACTTATCAGCCATTCTTTCAAAGCCCGCAAGCAGCTGAGGATCATTCACCCTGATAATAGAATGCCAGTTAAAACACTCATCCAGGAGATGCCAACACGTTGAAACTCAACTTCTTACATGCTTAAACGTCTGTTTGAGCAGTACAGGCAAAACAATGACTATGTCATGCAAAGAGGGGATGCTACTGTGAAAGGCATGATCATTGAGATGGACCAATGGTGGCCTTGTTAAATGACTGACAGAGATGCTACTTCATTTTGAAATCTTTACATGTGAAGTCAGCAGGGAGAACTGTAGTATAGGCCAAGCTATCCCATTGTTGCACATGCTACAGGAGCAACTGAAGGGGTGTCTGAAATGTATCGAGGAATGGAGGAAAAAAACATATGAGTTAGTGGAGAGCTTAACCCTTTGCTTATCTGAAAATACGTGGGTGCAAAGAGGCATTGTGTCATCCAACCATTACATTTGGGTCAAAATTCTGGATCTGAGTTACAAACCATTACTAAACACTGTCATTTCATTTTCAGACGGGGATGCTGCCAACTACAAAACTTGGATAGCTGTGGAAGCCACTCAGCTATAAAAGAATGGCCGTGAATTAGCGGCCTGCTACTCCAGGGCACAACAGGTACTGCATAGCAGCCTGCTTCAAGTTCAGCTTCAGAGCCTGAGGGCAGTGCGGATGGCTCACAGCAGCCAAAACCACCAACAACACCAAGAACAACATCAACAAAAGCAAGAACAAGATCATCAGCCCCAGTAAAATTGGCACAGGAATGGTATGTATGGCAAGGGCTTGTTAGGTCCAGTGCTGAGGCAAAGGCAAAAGAGGCTGAGCAAAGCGGAGCACCTATGAGCATTGAGGCCCAGGTGTATCTGGATGACCTAACAAAGGTCTACTTTGATCAAAACCCATTGCTGTATTGCATGAACCACCAGAGTTTGAGGACAAGCTCTACTTCCCTGACAACTAGGCTCTTGAGTTACTTTCTTTCTTGCTTTGAAGCTCCACCCAAAGAAACCAAAAAGATATAGCTAATGAATAATATTTATGTTTATTATTGTGTGTGTCACTGTCTTTCTGGTTTGAATCACAACAAATCTATCACCACCGTTTTACTCTTTTATTACCGGATTGGAGTTGCAACTGTGTGTAGTCCGTGAAGAAGTAAGTCCACTCCTCTGAGTCCTGACTTTCCCTAAACCGATTTCCCTCAAGCCAACCATTGGATGGACAATAGTACAACAAATGTGAAATGTGTGCCTGCCTCGAGTCCCTCCAAAGAATCTGACTATATATCTATCCTCCTTTCTAAGCTTATAGGGCCTGCCCTGGAAGAACAGGTAAATGATGACATGCGTTGCACCTGACTCCGAGTGATTGGTGTTTGTGTTGTTGTGCATGATGTCTACTAGTATTTAATCTACACACAAAAAAGTGACTCAAGTCAATGTTTCACTTCTTGTTGTTCAATAACAAAATTGTACTACTGCAGGCCGATCCATTGCATTTTTTATTCTGGACTCGGGACACTACAGAGTTGAACAGCATGACCATACCATACTCGCAGTCAGTTAGAAGGATCGGAGAAGATTGATGGAATAACTCGGAGCTTTTCATGAAGTGGCCTTAAAGGTAAACAACAACAACAACACTCGACCTACATGTCTGTGTAGTGGTGGAGGCGAGTGTGGTGGTATGACTGACAGCGGTGCATTGATTTTGTTACTTAACTTGGAAAATGCTATGTTGATGTGTATGTATGTGTGCTTAGTGCTGTCTGGCTCAAAACCTATGCTATGTGGATGGTGGGTGGATGGTTGGTGGGGGGGCCTGCTACTGCTGTTGGAGGTAACTGCTGGAAACAGAGTAGACATGATTTACCCATGCCACCTCCTAAAGTTCTCTTGTTTCACTCCTCCTTTATTTATGCAGTTTAACTTTACTTTTCTCCTTGATTTTTTAATTTCCTTTTTGTTTTTCCATCTACACTCACAGGTCAGACTTTACCCTGTCCTATACTGGGAAAAACAACTCAGACTTATCTGACCAACCCGCATCCGCCAGGCAGGCACCCAAGATTGATGGAAGGACAGTCCAAGGAAGGACCAAGAGGAAGGCCGCGTTGCAACTCCCAATTTGACAATATTTATACTATAATTTAATTTGATTTATTTTTTCTTTTTAATCATTATGACTGTGTGTGTTGTTGTTTATTATGTTTGCTTATATTTGACTCCTACAGATATTTTGTAATTGTCTGTGCTAGCTTTAAAAGCAAGCACGGTACAACAGAACATAAAATGTATGTAACTTGGGTCTCTCTGGTGGCAGACAGGCAAGGCGATTGCATAATAATAATTAATAATATACAGCTGTCCGGTACTACTAGTCTAGTACTACTCATCAAGTCATCATCATGCATGCATTTCCTTTTCTCCCTTAACAGATTTATGGTGGTCGGCTGCAAAGACTGTATGTTGTCTGTGTGTAGTGTTTGTCTTTGTCTAACCTTTCTCTCAAATGCCCCTTCCCAACCATTCATCAAACTCAAACCCTATTCCCCCGGGATGTGTGATTTATATTGAGGTATAACTAAATTAAATTTACACCAATTATTGATCACACACTTGCTGGGGCAGATGTGGTGAAAGCAACACTAACTCAAGGCAGGGTGAGGATCTTCTACTGCTCTAAGTATATATACTTCACTTTAGCCCACACAGGCAATATTCAATGGACCACCCATGCACAGTATTCGATGTTCTGATTTTTTTCCAGAGAAACATACATGATCCATCATAATAATATAATTCGTTGCCAATCTGGAGTCATCAATCATCATAGTTCCAGCACTAAAGGTTACAAACCTGCATGTCTGCTTTATCATCATAGCTAGAGTTGACTTCAGTCTGTAACGTGTATTAGGCTAACACTCCAGGCATTCTGGTTTATTTTACTTTAGCATTGCTTATTATATTCATGGTTTCTTGTTTGGCAGCCTTTGTATGTACTGTACTTCTACTAGTCGTTCCTCAAGTGGCTTACTGTTTCATTTCTTTTATTGCAAGTGCTACTGTCAGTACTACTACTACAACCACCACCATGGCACCTTGGGAAACCAACCTATCACCATGCAGCCATTGCTTCACCTAAGTGTAAATAAACATCAATCACAGGTAAAAGAAGAAGTTTGGGGAGACATAATTCATAATATGGAAATTAATTCAATAATAAACACACGCACACCCTTCTGAGTCCATAGGGATTTCTATCAGTTGGTGTTTTACACTATCAGCAGATTATTTCAATCAACAACTGGCTGCAGCCCTGCTACAGCAAAGAAACCATGTGAAGTAAAAGAGTAACCCCCCCACAAAACATTGACATCATATGTAAACTATAAATAATGTATTCCCCTAACAAATAAACTAATGAAAATAAAACACAACACCTGACCCACCCCTCTCCCTAACCCTAACCAATGTCCTTCATAAGAGTCCAATGTCCATAAAACCCAACTTTCCCCAATGCCCAATTCCCAACCAACAAAAAAAAATAAAAAAGAGGCAAGGCGACGGAGTTCTAGTGGCGGGCTCGCTGGATCGTGTTACTCTCCAGGGTGTTTAACCGCTCCTCAAGGCGCACCATCCGGAGGAGCATACAGCGCTTAAATACCTTGCAGTTGCATGCACCTGGGGAGGGTAGCAGAGTTCAAAGAAGAAGTGCAGCGGGTGGTTGCCAGACCATGGTACCATACCACTGGAGGCACTGAGGTGGCCTGGCTGCGGCCTGGGGCATTGAAGGAGGCTGCAGCTGCTGCTGCCTCCTTCTCCGCCAGAACCACCAGCCGCCGATATTCCATATGGAATATCTTCCAGCTTCTGTTGCCAGGTCATGGCTGCAAACTCCTTCCTGTTTGGTTGTTTTGGTTGGGAAGGAGTACCTATGTCAAGAAAGAAAAAAGACAATTGTAGCCAATACTCTTAGCAAAACAGTAACACAAAATTAATTATACATATAAAGTTATAGTGACACAGTAGCACTAGCAGGCACAGTACATAACATTTGTGGTATCATCCTACTTCCTCGGCATCTAACATTTGTGGGAGTTTCAGGCATTAATAGGCACTATGAAGTAGACAAAACTTCATCTTCTCTCTCGCACTCTTGTTTAGCTAAACTAACCTTGTAGGAATGCCAGCTCAGTCAGCCTGCGCCGTAGACAGACATACTTGCGTTGCAGGCCCACGTAATTTTTATTTCTTACTGTCTGCAGGTGGGGCAGCAGTAGTCTACAACTACACAATTATCTTATTTTTCTATGATGGCCGTACTTTATTACATCAATGGTAAGTGCTCAATTTCACTTTCACCCTAGTTGCTACAACAAGGCAGATATCTGATCTGAATGATTTTATATGGGACTATGTAAGGTACTATTGATTGATGTGTAAACATGCAGCCGATAGGCCACCCATGGCTGGCACGGTCGAAATAACATAGGTAGGGAGTGGGCCTCAGAGTCAAAGGGAGGCGATTGATAATGGGTGGTTATGAGTACATACATACCCAATATATATGTTGTACTTGCAAACCACTGTGAGTTAAAGGAGTATTCTGGAATACAACCTTCAATCAACAACCTTGAAAAAAACAGTCCTTGTTTCTCTTCCCAGCAATTTTTCCATTTATCATTGCGTTACTCTTCTAGCATTATATTTTGTTATTTCTAATCTTATTCTTAGCTCACCCTTAGCTTTGCTACTCTGGCACCATTCATTTTCCTTCACCTGCGCATCTTTCTCTGCCAGTCATATATTTCATGTCACCCGTCCTACCTCATTCCATCCATCTTTCCCTTTTCGTTCAACCCATCCTTCAAGGACGTCAGACTCTTTTCTTCTTCACAAAACTTTCCTAACTGAGTTGAAGTCAGATGGAATAGACCTTTAGTTACTCAACTCCCACCACTAATGCTATTGGTAATGCCAAGTAAAGGGTCTCTTCTTCAACCACTGTTCACAACAACTTAGTCTCTCTCAACAGTCCAGTGTACACCCTTGCAGCAAGTGTGTATTGTCAATAAGTAAGGACTATAACTTACTACCACCCGCCTCTGCTGCTGGCTCACCCACCCCTGCTGCTGCCACATCTGCTCCCTCCTGACTGACGTTGCCGGTCCGATGCTGGCCCCGGCACTGGTGGTCAGTACGCCTAGAGAAAACATTACACATTTTTAGATGCCATATACGCCACCCCCTGTTTATTTATTTTGACTAGCAAGATTGAAAATACAATACATACATACACCACACACTTCACTAGTACAAGTCGGGTACTAGAGAAGAGTAGACAGTATTATGTCCTATCCTATCAAAAATAGTAAAATATCTGGTTGGGCATTTTGTTGGTGGTAAATTTTGAAAAGCCTCTCAAGAAGAGGACAACCCAAAGAACTGGACTCAGTGGCTAGAGCTGTGCACCTTGGGTATCTGAGTATTAAAACTTTAAAAAAAGAAAAAGAGTGGCCAATTGGGTGGACAATCGGACATGAGGTCTCTTGAGTCCTGAGTCCTCTCCCTTGGTTGGAAAATAAAATTGTGCCCTCCTCTTCCTCATACATCCTTCCAGCCATGGTGCACAGTAATCAGTTGTTCACAATCAAGTGCTGCTGCTAATAATAATAGTACTAGGCCTAGATGAGAAAAAGAAAAAATACACCTCTTTGGAGTATCCAAAGTGACCATCATTTTATTTTCTGATTGAGTCTGAGAAAGAAAGTAAAAGAAAGCCTTCTAATCACAACAAACATGCATATGATACCTTATTTGGGCGATGAATCTGCACAGCAAAGTACTAGTAATAGTAGTAGTAAAGGACCAATTAGTTCTCTGAGTTTTACAGTCGTACCACCAAAAGGCAGTCCACAAAATACAAGTGGAGCGGGAACGAGCGCTGAAAAACCATAATAAATTATTAAGCAAGCTACACACAGACTAATAGTAGTACAGAGTCAAAGGGAGTTGGAATGATGTAAATTAAAAACAGACACTAGAAATATAATAACTAAGTAGGTATGTAAGGCAGGGCTAACAAGAATTTCGAAACAAATAGATTGAAGAAGATTTGGTAAAAAATAGAATAAGGCAACAGAAGTAATAGTTTAAAAAAATAAGGTGCAATAAAAGTTAGAGAAATATAAATATTAATATTAACAACAGGAGGACCTACTGTGGCCAGCAGCAGAGCCATCTGTAAAGGAGCAATTCTGGTCCTGGGAGGTATCTCCAGTCGCTGCGTCAGCAGACCCCATTGTCTTCTTGCCTCTGGATGCTGATCATGTCAGACATATTAAAGAGACAAAAAAATCATTAGTGTGAAACAAATTATAAATATTTGAAAAAACGCTAAAAAATATGTTTTGACAGGAAATGACAATTGCAATAAAATTAACCTACCTTATCTGATCGACTAGTAGTATCGCGATCGAGGATCGTCCTATCTCCTTATTTATTAATCCAGTGTTCCATTCCGATTCCAGAATAATAAACATAAGTACCACCTATCCCACCTATTCCAAAGACATTGGAATAAATTGGCAGAAATTATATTTGCTTCCTCTAAGTTCCCATCTCTTTGACGGGACAATTGTTCACTAAGTTTGCATTTCCATTTATTTCAGTCCTCAAATGCATCGATGGACACATGCATATTGCATACACCAAATTATTGGTTGGTTGATGGTGGGCTGAGTTGCAATATTATTCACTCACTAACAAACCACAAAAGGTTTTACTAAGGATTGGAGTCAGCAGCACCTGACGGAGGACATGGACTACTAAAACAATATCAAATAATACTAAGTAGCTAACTGTAATAACTACCTACTACCACTGTCTTAGTGAAAGGACAAAGGAAACTAGTCCTTCTAGCATTACCTAACATAAGTTCTCTAGCCTTTCTCACAAAATCATGCCAAGTAAGCGCAAAGCTGCAAAAACGTAAGATTAGTAGCAGCGAGCACCTGTCTAGAAGAATAACAATCACATAATATAAGATTTTTAAACGTAACTTACCTGCATGTAAGCAGCTGCAGCATTCTTGCTATTTGAGAAAAGATAATATTCGCAATAACACAGAACAGAACACACAATAGTAAAATAATTAGCTACTCACCAAGCCCCACAACTTCAATACCTAGCAGGTCACACACCCGGTCCAGGATGTGGGACCAATGGTGAGTCCGCTGGTTGAAGGTGCACCGGAACTCAGAGCAGCAAAACACTGCCTGGCGAACCATCGCCCACCTGCGGCGATGCTCCTTGATCCCATAGCCGGAACCAGGCCTGCTACCTGCTGCCAAGGTTAAGAAGAGGTGGTGATGCATGAAAAAAACTGGGGTGGCCACCTCCATCTCTTAGAACAAGGCTCGCACCTGCACCCCTTCCGGGGGTCATCTACAGCAAGTAAGGCGGCTCCTGGTCGCACTACCCTTAGCCATGGTTCTGGGGGGCGGAAAAGAAAATGTAGAAGTAAAAAGTATAGTCAGGAGAAGAAGTAGGGAAGTAAAAAAAATAAAAAGCAAGTAATAGAAAAACAGTACATGAAAAATATTAAAAGTAGAAATAAAATGCAAAATATACACTTAGGAAGAGAGAGGGATAGATAATAAATAAAAAAGATCAGAAACAAAGTTTTAGAAACAAAGGATTGAAAAGATTTGAGAGGAATCAAAAACAGACCTCTGAACCATACAATGAGTAAAAAAACAAGATGGCCATGCCCATTGGTGACCGCTTAGAGAAGTTTGTGTGATATTTCCTCCGAATACTCAAACTACGTTGCCGAATGTTAGGAACGTCTCCTGAGCATGCGGAACTCCGCGTAGCATTGCAGAGTTTTTTTTTGCTTTGCAGAGTTTTACGTAGCACTTCTACGTGAACTCCATCTGGGCTTAGTCGTTATATAGACCCTTGTTGTCCTGCTGTTGAACCTGCCCACCTATTAAAGCCCAGGTGTCCCATTGTGGCTTATCAAAGATGTTGTCGGTGGGGGTTCGATGTATTCAAGTGTCTGGAATTCTCTTTATTCAGTTCATTTAGTCACCTTTGGACGTCTTTTATGCGCCTCGGTTTGGCGGCATTGTAAGATTCTTCTTTGCTGGAGGTTGATTCTGGTTATTCTTGGGGAATACCTAGTATTTTCCCTGCTTCTTTAAAGTCAGTAACATGGTATGATTTATTAAGCAGCACAAATGCAAGGCCAAATGGGTATGTCCACCAGTATCTGATCTTTTCTTGCCGCAGCTTATCCGTTGCCGGTATAAATTGGAAGCCTCTGGACAATGTGGCAGGTGCGAAGCCTGAAAAAGTGCACATGAAAGTCCCTGGAAGGTGATGTTATCCGCCGTGTGCGCCACTTGCAGTTGGCTTCTTTCACTGGTAGTGAGTAGAGTTTGACCAAATCATCTCTGTGGCCAGTTGGAGGGCCCTCCTGCTGCTGATCCATGTGGTGTACACGCTTGATTTTTATTTTTGTTGTCGTATAATTTAGCAGCTCCGAGAACAGTCCTATTACAAAGGCCTCAAGGTTTGGACCATCCACTGATTCTGCCAGATTCTTTATACGTATATTGTCTCTACGAGACCTGTTTACCAGGGCTTCCCACTTTTGGATGGCTGACTGGAGTTGTGTTTTTATGAGGTGAGGCGCTTATCCAATGTTGTGTGCCTGTTGCTACAGTTTTTGCACTTTGGCGTCAGGGTTCTTGTGCCAACTGAATCTACATAATTTTGGAGCGACACTTTGCCCTCATTCATATCAGCTTTCAGGTTTTCGATGGAGGCG
Source organism: Lissotriton vulgaris (assembly GCF_964263255.1). NCBI lineage: Eukaryota > Metazoa > Chordata > Amphibia > Caudata > Salamandridae > Lissotriton > Lissotriton vulgaris. The sequence goes on from NC_141699.1 coordinate 442,736,771, forward strand.
TTCATGTGCATGCTTAGTTCCTCTCTTAATTTCTCCTTGAAGTCCTATAGTTTGACGAGGAGATCCTCTTTGGTTAGGGCCATAGTTTCTTCTGTTGTCGTTGCTTGACAGGCCTTTGCTGGCAGAAAATAACTGGACACCCTGTTTTGTTAAATCCAGGGCTACACCGACCTGCCCGAATGTACAAGGGCGAGTCGATAGGTTAGAAATCAACAACCTAGAGCACAAAGACTCGCTCTCCCCCAACTCATCTCTGGTTGATAACATCATCAACACTGCTACAAATGCGCACCCCCAAACTGTAAATGAGAGAGAGCAGGGAAAAGATCACAACACCGGAGCCTGGACCTCTCTCTTAAACGCAATTCAGCTAGCCGTAGAAGCCCTACATTACCAATCGGACAAAATGGATCTTCAACTTAACCTCCTAAACACACTGGCAGTTTTCACTGCGGGATTGATGACAAGCTAGGCAATTTGAACATTATGATACAAAGAGCCCAATCGGAAACCTACTTAAGCTGCAACTGCAATCAGGCGGTAGATAAACTAGCCACACTGCCTTCAATGTTAACTGATCTAATAGGGGACATAAAGTCGCTGCACAGAGGTAAATCTGCCAAAGAGAAGGATATCACTAACCCTGCAGAAGGCAACATCAGCAGCAACCCACCTGACACAAACTCAAACGACCAAGAACTCTCCGCAAAGGAGGAATCCATCCAGAAGAGATCGGAGTCCCAAAAAAAACTTACCGCAAAACAACGACGACAACAAAAAAGAAAAGGACGCAAGCAAAATCTGCCGACAACTACAACAAAACTCTTCCCTATATTCTCTAGTACTACTGCAAAACGCACGGTCAACCCCTCAGAAGGGGAATCTCCAGTAGCTACAAGTCTAACCCAACCACAAAACACAATCAGCAACCAGCTGCACCAGGCAGGCCAAGGGCCCCAAGTCCTACTGGCCGCCAATTCCCTCGGACATTTAGACACCCATATAACACCAGCAACAAGTACTAGCCAGCACACACAGTCCATTGTGCTCCTCGCAAAGCAGGAGCCGGATACTGAACGCCAAGCGACAGCCCTGACAACGACAACCAGGGAAGCCTCTTATCAAACGACAACCAGGGAAGCCTCTTATCAAATGGCCACCCCCGCCAAGCGTGCCAATCAGGCCCATCTAACTTCAGCAGTGATCAAAGAATCCATCCCACTGATCACCAAGGAGGTGGCAAGGGAAATACCTACAGGCCATACGTCAAGCCAATCGCAAGGCGACCAACTCAGGGCCAAAACTGCGACTACTCATTCTGCTCAGAACCAATCTGACCACTCAAAGTCAATCTGGCCACGAGAGACACAAACAATATTCATGCAACCAACGCCAACTGAAGCACCAACCTATAGCTCCAACATGCTAGGTGACGGTAGAAACCTAGCAATGCACAAAGCCCCATCCGACCTTGGTGTAGCAGCCCACGTCCATGCTGCACACGCAAAATGGAAGGTAGATGGTAGTAAAACACATCTAACTGAGATCCTCGTCTTCCACCCGGAATACACATCGAAAGGGCAGCAGGATGTGCTGAACAGAGGTAACATTCTCAAACTGCTGAAAAGCGTTCCCACCCTGGGGGGCCTAAACTCCAATGACCTAATTTCGGTAGAATTCCTGCCCCCCCTGAACGCAAATAGCCAGGAGGTGACCAGGACGACTTGGTCCTCTAGCGACATTGTTGACCTAATTGCATCAGAACCACTTCAATTCAAGAACTGGGGCATCAAGCTTACTCCACTACAAAGACCAGCCTACCCCTCGCCACTTCGCAGAAGAAACATCTCTGAAACAGCGACGCAACAGGCCAACATCTACAGTGTACTAAGGGGTGCGTTGGGGAGATCACCGACAAAAAGGGAGTACAATACTCGGCAGCTACCATTGGATAGGCCGCCAATGACAACCGGCTTGGAGCCAGCGTTTTCAACAAGCAGTCACAACTCAGCCCCAAGGAATTATCAGCCTTGCACACTTACCACTGCCAATCCCCAGCGAGACTGCGCGCCAAATAAGTACCCACGCAGCACGGGGGAATGGGTAGAAGAAAGTACAAGGAAGGCTTCTCACTCAAACCACCCATTACTAAGAGGAACATTGTCACGAACGATTTTTAGATGCCCAGAAGAGGAATGACGCTTCCAACAAACGGGAGAAGGCATCAGAGGAAGGGTGCCAGCTTTTGGCATCTGCTCCTGGAACATAAACGGCCTAGCCACAAAAATGGATGACTCGGACTTCATAAAGTATATCTCCCAATTCGATATTGTAATGTTGCAGGAAACCTGGTTCTCAAGCACAAAACACATCCCAGGTTTCTCCTGCTTTTCAACTGCGGCGGTCAGAACCAACAAATTTGGACACCAGTCAGGAGGCTTGGCAACATATGTATCCACCACATCAATAGCCTCGGCGGTCCAACTGGTTACATTAACATCCTCAACCTTATCCGTAAAGATCAAGCTTCAGCTGGGCACCAAAGAGGAAGAAGTCTGCTTTGTCAACGCATATGTTCATTCCAAAAACAAAGCCAAAGACTCAAAGAACATCCTGAACCAACTTGCGGAGCACGTGACCCAACTGGAGAACCCACTTTTCTTTTTGTTGGGGGACTTTAACCAAAACCTACTTGGCTCGTCAACAGAAGATGAAGCTCTGGCTCTTAATAAAATTTACAGCATACCAGCACAAAGTTCCCGTTCAGAGCAGAGAAAACGTCATAACAACGTTCTTCTCCAAGACTTAGAACATCAAAACCTTCGGGCGCTAAATGGCAGATTTCAGACCGACTCCCCACCAGTAGCTTCCTTCTACTCACACAGAACCAGTTCCATCCTGGACTACACTTTCGCAAGTCTGCCACTTTTTCCATACATCCAGGAATTCAGAATGGGGGATCAGGGGGAAAGCGACCACCGCCCTCAGGAAAGTCAGCTGACAGCAAAGACGCCAACGGCAATCAGGCCAGACAACACATTGGGGGAGATTTACACAATCAACCTAAGGAAAATCAAATGCTCGCCGACCACCACAACCACCCTGGCCGAAACTGCCCTACAACTGTACAACACACACACACCAGATGCAGTTGGGCTTATTTCCCACTGGGAGCAATACACAGATTCACTGGTCAACAAACTGGCAAGAAAGACTGCTCCAAAAGGCAACCACAACACAGAGCACAGTAGAACTGCTTTGCTGGGTCTTCTTTGGTGGCATGGGGGTGACCCAACGGTGGCACCATGATATGTGGGCCTTCAGACTTAGTATTGCTCGGACCCTAGCCTCCCTCAGTTGGCTTTTGTCAGCTTCTCTCCAAGTTTTCAATGCTGTTTGGCGCTTAGTGTCAAGGTGCCATCCAGACAGGTAGGATATCACTTTCTCTTGGCGCACCCGTCTTAGCCGGGTCCCTGTTGATTAACGTCTTGCTCTTGTCTCCAGTTGCGCTACATTGAGGGCTAAATAGCAAGGTTTGCAGTGTGGCTGCCTAATTTCTCTTTCGGGACCTATATCCCCCTTGCTTCGAAGGGCTTCACCTTGGCTCTCCGCAGTGTCGCATCACATTCTCTGATTTTCCCAAGCTGCTCTTTCCTTTCTGTACATTTGTGGGAACTTCTGAACCTGTGTCTCTCCCTCACCTCTAGTGAGTCATTGGTCTTAGTGTTTCCCCTGTCGTGGGATCCACCACGCCTGCAGTCTATAACTCCTCGCATCTTCTTCTTCATTTGTTGCTTCCTTCACACCCAGTTTGGGTTTTTTCCTTGGTGGAAGGTATGGGCCCTGGCCCTCCTCCTGCAGTCACTCTCCACCATGTCTGAAGGGCTCAGTGTCCCAAATTCTACAATGCCCCATGACTGTAGTGGCAGTCAGTCCCTATGGTACCCTATGGGGATCAATAGCTGCTGCTCGCTTGCCCCTCTGCCTTTCACCACACTATACATCCCAACCCGGGAACCACCTTAGTGTCAGGCATGGGCGGACTCAATCTCCCCTTCAATTGCCAGAGGGCTTTTCGTCCGCTCCTGCAGCTATTGCCGGTCTAGCCACCTTACTTGCTGCGGATCCCACCTGCATGTATCTGCACCTTGAGTCCTTTGGTCCGTCTTCCTCATCCGGCAGCTCACGAGCTCTCCACTCCTTGAAATTCTGTGGCGAGGTGTGTAGGCTGTACCACCGTTGCTCCAGAAACTTCATCGGCGAAGGGCGGGAGTCTCTGTCTCTCCCTCGCCACTGAACTCTGCTTTTACTGGGTGTCCCCCACATTCACTTGCTGTTCCACAGGCTGGTGTCGCTTTGGGGCACTGCTGTGTGCACTGTTTCAGCTGCGGCCTTCCCAACCCACGCTGATGACTGCATACTGCTGTACAATCTGGTGGCATCAGATGATTTTGGCCAGAGTTTCTTGCTTCTGTCGGTGTGTTCTGTATTTGTGTAGCCTTCTACTGTGATTACATGCTGTACAGTCATTTTCCCCATGATTTTTGTATCGTTTGTTGTGGAGCCCTTGTGGATTACGTCGATTTGGCCATCTTGGTAGGCCACGCCCCAGTCGAGATTACCAGTTTTAAAAGATTTACACTATTATAAACAAAAAAACACTGTTATCTTATCCATATAAAAAAGCATTACAATATTAGAAAAGTTTGTGCAAGCGTCTTTTGTTGCACATTAGGGTCTTACAGCAATGGCCCTTCACATCATAGCCAGAAAGCTAAAAGCCCCAGCTCCAGAAATGCTTTAAAATAGCATTAAACTCTCCATTAATAATCATTTTTTTAACGTATTTTTTTTTAGTTTTATATAGCGCAAACTGGACCCGAAGATATCAGGTATCATAGCGATTTACATGAGCATCAAATACGTTACACAAGGACACGTTCATTTTTGTTACTCACGGGGATATTAAGGGCCATATGTATCAAGCCAAATTGAATTTGCAAACGCCGAAATTTGCAGATTTTCGGCGTTTGCAAATGCAATTTGGACGATTGGTATGCATCAAGGAAATCTTCTTTCAAAATAAGGATTCCTTATCTTGCGAATGCAATGTAAGAAGGCAAAAAAAATAGCAAATTGACCTTAAGGAATCGCAATTTACCACCAACTTCTAGTTGGTGGTAAGTTGCGAATTCCTTTCAAAATGCATATTTTTTCTATTTTCTAAGTGCCATGTGACGCACATACATGCCCTTAGGGCATGTATGTGCGCCACATGTCCACCCATGACGATTTCAGGGGTGCAACAGGGTGTCCTTTGGACACCCCTGCACCCTTGAAAATATTTACAATTTGCGATTAGCAAATTGCGATTCGCAAATTTCCCTTTCATTCCTATGGACCTCCTGGCCCATAGAAATGAATGGGAAATTATTCCTTAATTGCGATTAGCAATTTGCTAATCGCAATTAAGGAATTTTAAGAAATCGCTAAAAAGTCCCTGACCATGTCATGAGTGATGTAATATGTGACGTCATCAGCAGTGGATTACGGGCGCGCGAGTTATAATTAGCTGAACTAACTATAACAGGGGAATTTCAATAGTTTTGTATGAGTGAAATGTCCAGCCAACTATAACATGTGTGAAACCCATGGTTTTTTCAGTGAATTTCTAAGGTTTTTTAAATGCTAATTCTTCACTATAATGTGGCTGAAACCTATGTTTTTTTCAGTGAATTTACAAGGTTTTTTAAATGCTAATTCCTAACTATAACGTGGGTAAAACCTTTGGTTTTTTCAGTGAATTTCGTAGGTTTTGTAAATGCCAAATTTTTAAATGTAATAATTGTTATATTTACTTTTTTGATACTAATTTACTACATTTACTACATTTTTTATAAAAAAAATTTTTAGCTATTTTTTTTTAATACATTATACTTTTTTAATGTAAAATAATAATAAAAACTTCAGAAATGCTTTTTTTTATTTTACATATTTTTTCAATATATTATATATAAAAATTATTTGCAACATATTTTTTTGTGCATTTTTTTGTGTGTGGTAAACGTAGAGTACACGTACCGTCCTCGCACACTGCAGTCGTACTGTACGCGTACTAGCGCATACGTCACAGATAGGTTTTGACATTTTTACGCGTCGTATTGGTGCTTCCGTGTGTACGTTTATACGGCGAATATACAGTCAGTTATATCCTGTACCTTCCATGTTGGCCAAGTTGTGGAACTTTACAGATATAATTTCACATTTACTTTTAAGACCCAGGTAACGTTAGCACCAGAAAACGGACACCCGAATCACATGATTTTTCACATAGCTCACGACAGAATCATGTCAACAGCTCCGGAATCATGCTTCAGAGCCTTGCGCAGTACTAGTGTACATCAGGCCAGCCGACTCCGCTTACGCTACCAGGAAAACACAACAACATTACATGGCCTAGATTTCCATTGTAGTGATTTGTTAGTTCCAGGTTTAGTTGTCAGAATGGCACACACACTCCCTCATGGCTGGTGTACACCCACACCAAACCCATCCAGGACATGCGTCACAACACATGTGACCCTATATAAAAAAAAGTCGGGGCGCACGTGCTCTATGCCATTTTAGAGTTGGTCCCATCCCAACCGCTGTGATGGTCGGCCCTAGTGGTTTGAAAGCTTCATGTAGGCACGAACTACCGAACAAGGAAGCCATTCGTCCAGTTCATCGTGTGCATACCTCATTCACCAAGTTCATCAAGTGTATATCTCATCTTTTTCCTGTCCTTGCAAGGTGAGAAATTTGCAGTATTTTTGTAATTGTCTATACTGTAACTATGAGTACTGCATTGCTTCCCATATATCGTTATGTATTTCTGTGTCACATTTTTTAAAACATAGACACTTAGAAGCCCCATTATTTTCCAATAATAATTCCTGCCCCGGGTCATCTATATGTATATACAAATCAGTAAGTAATTATTTAACAGATGTTGTGTTTATTATTTTCTTGAACATCAGTTATTTAAATCTTTAACTTAGGTTCTTACATGTCAAGAATTAATTTAGTAATCCTACAGTTACGACTACATTCAAAGATGGCGGTTATTCCCCTTTAAAATACCTCTACCCGTGACTTCATGTCTCGCTGCCTTGAATATCGCGATACCTCCAATGAAGTATCGCACGACAGCGCGTCTAAGTAGTTTAAATACCCCACAAACACACTCGTTCTGGTGCAGCAGTTCGGGTATGACGGGACCAGCGACGGCTTTATTTAAAGTAAGTGAGGACTCTGCAATCTAAAATCTATCAGATATGGGCTCCGGCAGTATAGTTATCCTCGCAGATGCCGGAGGGTTTTTAGCCGATGGTTCACATAGCCGTATACTAAGACGTTAGTGGTCATCACCTTGTAACTATTGCATACGCTACTAGTACTCGCAGATACAAAGACTTTTTTCAGTTCTTTATCATGTCTTATAGACAGGATTGCATCAGTACTACTCTGTGTTGCCTGATCAACTAGCACAGTTCTAGAATCACTTTTCATCTTCCGATCAGGGTTAATAATAAACTGCCGATTTGTTGAAGATATGATTATCTGCAAAAGTCTTATACTAGAAAGGCAACCTTTTCGAGGAACGATCGAGTCCTCACATTTTGTTTAATCTTTTTTCAGATGCAGCATTAGTTTCTATGCCATGTAAAGACGTATAGCCACCCGTCTGAGCCGTGATATCCTCAAACAAGATTTTCAAGTAGGTGTCATCTGTTTATAGGCTCCGTTTTCAGTGGATGGTATCCTAGGGTATTAAATGTGTTTATATTCTATTTTACATCTAGGCAGATATTCACATATCTCGTCAGAACCCAACATCAGGGGAGCACCACATACCATACTTTTGCACGTGACGTGCAATTGAAGAATTATACTTCTATCAGAATAAACCATCTTACAGGTACTAATGTTTAAGCATTAAATAGATCAATAGACAGACTCCTATGACCATTGAACCTCCGTTATATAATTGTTGTTTTAGATTTTAAACCCGTCCAGGATCTTCCTCATTTATCGTCACCCAGATACTGCTCATATTTATCACGCACAGAATATCCAGTAGATTCTTAAGGTAGGATATATTGTAATTCAGTTATTCACAGTTAGCCGCTAGTATTCTGTGCCATATATTAGGCACCAAACTGCAGACATTTAAAATTTCTTCAAAATGTGCGCTGAGATCAGAGTCTTTGTGATAAACACGAAATAAGGCACACAAAGGGAATGTTGAATGCAATGAAAAAATAAAAATGTAGATATAGACTGTATATATGTAAATAATGACATGTATATGTTTATTGTAAATATGTAGATATTGATGTGTACAGATAGAGCTTGTAATTATCTAGGGTAGAGAGTTTTCGGCACCGGGAGAGGGTGCCCTTGAACAATTCACATAGTAGAGATAACTAGTGTAATATAGGCATAACCACTGTCACATGTTGTTTATTATAGACTGTTTCATCTTTGAGAAAAATTAATTGAGTATTTTCTACCATTTTAGTATCAAATCGACAATTGAGAATACAAAACTCCTGATGAAGGCGACTCGCCGAAACGCGTTGGATCTAGTTTTGTATTGGGCAATGATAATCAGTTGTTGACTTATGTATTAATATATGTACAACAAATCACTGTAATTAGATATATATCTATGCTTAGAATTTTGTATGAATTGTAAAAAAAGTATAATAACGGTTATCTATATATTTTAAAAAAAAAGTGTGAAAAAAAGCCACATAACAATTGTGAGAGTAAAAAATAATAATTAAAAAGAAGTTTTATAAATACATACATCATGGTTTTTCAATCTGTTTAATAGCAATGTGTGATAGAGTATATGAAATACACACATAACCTGGTGTACAGGCCAGCTTTCATAAAAATAAATTTTTGTGCTGCGCCATGTGTCCTGTGCTTCCTTGCATGTAATGGTAGTGTAAGGTTTAATCGTAGTTCTGTTGTGATCCAATCACTTAATCCTCCCTTGACTTTCATATTTATTCGTGCGCTGCGTGGCAGTTCCTGGATTGTTCTTTTCAAAAATCATGCATGTCTGACAATGAACTTAATGTAATGTGCTCCCTCTTAATCCTCCTGTGATTGTCATAGTTGTTGCTGTGTCACGTAGTCCTCCCACGCCTCTATTCCTATAAATCGCGTGTGTGCCATACTCCAAAGTTAATGTAAGTTTTCTCCCGCTCCGGAAATTGATTCTTGTGAATTTCTGTGTTGCATTTTTCTGCTGCGCCACGTCCCCTTTGGTTCCTCGCATGTAATGGAAGTGTGAGTTTTAATCCTAGTTCTGTGGTCGGCCAATCACTTAATCCTCCCTTTACTTTCATATTTATTCCTGCGCCGCATGGCAGTTCCTGGCCTGTTTTTTCAAATATCATGTATGTTGGACACTGAGGTTAATGTAATGTGCTCTCTCTGAACCTCCCTTGATTGTAATAGTTGTTGCTGCGTCACATGGCACTCCCAGGCCTCTATTCTTACAAATCCTGGGTGCAGGATTAAAATAGTTATTGCTGCGTCACGTGGCTCTCTCAGGACTCTATTCTTTTAAGTCGTGCATGCATGATTCTAATACTTATTGCTATGTCACGTGGCCCTCCCAGGCCTCTATTCTTATAAATTGTGCATGCATCATTGTAATAGTTACTGCTGCGTCATGTGGCCCTCCCAGGCCTCTATTCTTATAAATCGTGCGTACATGATTCTAATAGTTATTGCTGTGTCACGTGGTCCTCCCAGACCTCTATTCTTATAAATCATGCGTGCATGATTGTAATAGTTATTGCTGCATCAAGTGGCCCTCCCAGGCCTCTATTCTTATAAATTGTGCGTCCATGATTGTAATAGTTATTGGTGCGTGACGTGGCTCTCCCAGGCCTCTATTCTTATAAATTGTACGTGCCCTTCCCGAAGTTAATGTAAGTTTTCTCCCGCTCAGAAAATTGATTCTTGTTCATTTCTGTGTCGCATTTTTGTGCTGGGCCATGTGCCCTGTGCATCCTTGCATGAGATGGTAGTGTAAGGTTTAATCCTAGTCCTGTGGTGAGCCAATCACTTAATCCTCCCTTGACTTTCATATTTATTACTGCGCCGCGTAGCTGTTCCTGGCCTGTTTTTTCAAATACCATGTATGTCTGACGCTGAACTTAATGTAATGTGCTCCCTCTTAATCCTCCCGTGATTATAATACTTTTTGCTGCATCACGTGGCCCTCACAGACCTCTAGTCTTATAAATTGTGCGTGCCGTAACCCCAAAGTTAATGTAAGTTTTCTCCCGCTCAGGAAATTGCTTCCTCCATGTAATGGTAGGTACTCTCTGTTCCTCACCTAAAGTTTGTGGGTGGATTGAGCTGTGAAGACAGAGTGACACTTGTATTAGTAAATATGTATTCACACACCTTTATAGTTATTTATGTCCTTGTAATTGAATGTGAGCATGCACAATTTGTTCTTTACATCTAACATGCAATTCTCTTCGTTTTTTTCTCATTTATCTTTATTTGAAATAGAAATGGATGCCACTAAGTTCCAAGAGCTTCTGGATTGATCTGTAATGTTTGTATCCTGATGGTTTCAGTAAAGTCCAGAAGCATGGATTGCATAGACTGTCTAAAAATGTCACCGTTAACGGTAGTATAATTCTCTGAGTATGGATTTATCATTGCAATGTGAAATTTAGAGTACTACAATGTGTATTTTAATCTGCAAATTTATGTGGTATGTATTTATACATACATTTACTTGTTGAATACTTTACTTGTTAAAAACATGACATCCATTTTTTGCAGTGCTAATTTTTCTGTTTTGTCATAAAATGTATTTATAAAAATGTTACTTTTTAAATTTCAATAAAGTATATATTTTTAAATGGTAAATATCAGTGATTGAGTTTTATGTTTCCTTTATTAGCTTGAGTTTGTACTACCAACAGAAAGCAAATATGCAGGCATTATCGCAGAAAAGAACATTAGAAAAGCAGACTTGCAGAAGTAGACTAAGCAAAAAATCAGAAAGAAAATATTAAAAAAGAGAATTTCCAAGAAATATAAGCCGCGCACCTTCAGAGAAGGAGATTTACTGCTTCTAAAAAGTTGCAGTCGAACAACGACGAAAGGAGGGATTTTGGAGCACAACTTCAATGGACCCTACTGTATTTCCGAAATGCAAGGAAAGCGTGTAATGTTAGTCAATGGTAGCAACTTGCCTTTAAGTACAACATATAATCTCGACATGTTGAGGCCTTATAAATCGAGCGTAAAAGGTGATCTATTAAAGGGTACCTTTTTTAAGTAAATGAACATAATTTGGATGTGTGGTGTAATAATGTTCCAGTTACCTAACCATAAATAATAATTCTTCATCAATGTATGTACTGAAAACCTTTCCTTTTAACCTTAGTGTTTAGCAATCTCAGCAACAGTGTCGTCCTGTATATTCATGGGCAAATATCGCTCTTCTGCTTTTTGGGTAAATAGTTATATCTGTTATGTGACTTTTTAGAGTTACAGGTGCAAAGGAATATTGAAAGTTAGTGATTCTTTGAATTAGTGTTTGACAGTAGAATTGAGTAACGTTTAGAAGACTATAAGAAATGTAAGATGTTTTTCAAAGGAAGTTTGTTTATTTTGAATATATATTGCATTGATATTCACGTTTTCGAATTGTTGTAAGTCTAAACGTATGTATTTGGGTGGTAATGTAAAGTTATTAATGATTGCATTTTTAACTACAGGTACCTTTTGAGAAAATGGACATTGTTCTTTGTCTGACAAATACTGGCTGTCATTGGATACTTCTGGTAAGTGCAAGATTTTCAACATTTATCAGTTAGTTTTGAAAGATATTGTTGGAAAATATGACTGGTTGTGATAGTTTAAAGTGCCTAATTTATTTTTTCAAATAATTTAAAGGCTAATATTTTTAAATCATTTTGTAATGTATCTAGAGTAGACTTCTGTACCATAACTCTCTATACTAAAAATCTTATTTCTATTATTTTTTTAATGGATTTTGAAACCTTCAAGCAAGACAATATTCATTCACGATTCACTGAGTAACAAAATTCAGACCTATCAAGAGTTGTTACTAAACTGAAGGTAACCTTTCCCTAACAAAAATCTCCGTTATCTCTTTAATATTTCCTATATTGCATACATATGTAATAGTCTATATGATTTCTCTTCATGAAATTTAAAAAAGCAAAATATTTAACATAACCATTTGTATGTCACTAAAGGGTTTTCCTACAGCAATTGAAGTGTCCCGACTATGGCCAATGGCAGTTAGTCGTAGAATGTAACCAAAAGCAACAGGTCAACTACAATTATGGTGTTTTTTTGTATACTGGTAATGATACTTCCATTATGGTTTTTTTAAATCTTAATTTGTTAAAGATACATTACTTTATCTTAATAGTTTACTTTTTTAGAATACTCATAAATAGGAAAGAGGGTTTTTAGGGATGACATTTGTGAACGTCTACTGAATGTGTCTATAGTACCCGTCGGAAGCATATTGCTATTCGCATATGATTTTGCCAGACCACTACTATAATCCTAACGTGGTTGCTCTGAAACCTCTGATTGCTTTTCAAACCCAATCCTATTGCAAACAATTTTTTTTATGTAAATTAAAATTCCGGTTGGAAATTTGCACAGCATACATTTATAACTATCTTTTCAGTACGCTCAGTGTTACATAAGTCAGCTGTCAGTTGCCCAGATTTGTATTAATGAAATATTTCTGGAGAATTATCTATTGAAAATTGCAATGGACCTAATGAGGAAATCAGGTTTGACTTTAACATTTCAATGATAAAAAAAGTGTTATACTCTAGTGATGAGATGAAGATTGGATTATTTGGTATTTTGTTTTGTCATATATTTTTTTTAGAAAAAGGCATAACTTTAAATTTTAACATAGTAGTGGAAGACATTTTTATTATGTTTGTGAATTTTCAATTATGTTTGTTGTCTAGCCATTACAATTTCTTTGGAACAGTTGTTACTGACTCATTTCCTTGATTTGAAAACAGTTGGAAACATGTACAATATATAGCAAATTCAATTTTCAATGGTTAGCATTGCTCTTATGATGCGCTAATGTACATCTTTTTTACATTTAGACTCTGTTGAAAAGTATTGTGGTGTCTGCAACCAAAAAGCTTCAGCAAGATATTCGGAAAACGTTATGGTAAGGGTCTTTTCTGAGTTGCGTGCTCCATGTTGATTCATTGGCTATGCACCCTTCCTAGTAATGGACTCAACATCACTTTGCCACTGACTGAGGACAGTTCACTATGTTTACTAAATAAGTTTAAGTTAGCATAACAAAAAGTTATTGACCTTTATACAATGCAAATAGAGTAACAAATTAATTTTCACTTTCTTCCCAACAGGCACAATGTTTAGAATTCTGCCGATGGGTCCACCTTGAATGTATCAAAACGAATGCAAGATCTTAGTTACCTTTTTCATGTTACAAATTTAACAAATGTGTGTATTAAGAAATTAAACATGTGATCGCATGCCAGCTGTAGAATTATATGTTCTGCATACTCCTGCCATCTCGTGTTGTGTCCGGATTATCATAAGTAGTATTTATTTGAAGAAGTCTTTCAAGTTGCGAGTAAGGTCACTCCTCCTCTTCTTTTTATTCTGTGTGGGCATCAACTCCATTGTTTTTATTCACACACAAGTTTGATAATGGAGTAAGTATGTGTAAGATAGAGTTGTTAATGCGTATGTGAAAAAAATAATAATATAAAACTACCACAGGTGTTGGCGGGTCAGGCAGGAGAACACATGTTAATGAATAGCTGAACATTCCAACAATACATGCTGACACTAATAATGTCCCAGATATTGACCTTGTGTGCAGTTTCTTACATAAGTCAACAGCCCAAAGCAGATATTTTAAGAAGTTTGCAAAAACCGAGCTGTACAGTGTCTAAATTGTTATAGTTATTTATTTTGATCAAATTTGATTTTCAAAAATTACTGGTTGTCCTTTTACAGGAGTAAGTTGTAGTAGATCTCCAAAAACAATGATGTGTTTTCCTCCAAATAATACGTCGTACTGTGTTTTTTGAGAATGTGCTGCATTCTTAAATGCACACAGGCACGCATTACAATTGATACCATGCTTACCTCATCAATATTGAGAAGTTTCATTTTCTTCAAGACTCTTGAAACTTCACAACAAGCTTCTCCAGATAGCTTGTAGTATTCCAATTTGTTTTCATGCTCTACTGGTAGCATTAGTAAACGATGTAAAGTAATTCATTTAATATTGTGTGCTGTTTTAGATGGGGTAAGGGGAAAAGAACATATTCAAAAAATGTAATACTGCATTTTAGTATAACATCCTGAGTCATTTTCCACAGTCATAAGCAGTGACTGGTTTCAAATTTTACAAAAACCTAAGAACAGGATATCTTTATAAGCGATTACATTTATATAACCTTATAAACTACTAAAACTCTACTGTTGGAATGTTATTAGACAACTGTATTTACATAATACATTTTTGGGTCAAAATAGTTGGTAAACCTACATTTGTATTATGTGAAACTGTTAAAGTGATGTTTTTATGTTTGTGAGCTAGGACCTAGAACATAATAAATTTGTTATGGATAAAGAGGCCAATTTTACAGAGGAGACATTACAAATGAACAACAGCGTAATTGAACTACAAAATCAATCTATAACAGGAAGCGAGACTAATTCAGAGGACATTAGTACTGCAGATGTCATCTGTGAATTTGAAAATGAAAGCAATGATGCTGATTTTTTGGAAGCACTGGATGAAGTAGAGTTACTGGAAGCTATAAGCTCTAAAATGGCAAACCAGCAGACATTATTAGACAACTGTATTTACATGTGAAAACTCTTCAGCCCCACAATTATGCGAGAGCTGCATGCGACAGGCTGTGGAAAGACCCTCCACCAACTGTAGCCAGCACTTCCACAGCACCATCAACTCCATATCTGAACATCCGTCCCGATTTTGCACACCTTAATATTTCACGCAATAATACATTTTTGGTAACTACTTCCCCAACAAGGCAGTGGGTAATTTGCGTGTCTGCTGCCTTAATTAGATGTTGTTGCCTATTCTTATTCTAATTCTAATTCAAATTATAGGCCCTCGATAGAGCTCAGTATTGTTGATTTTTGATACCATGGTAGGCACAGAAAGTAGCATCAACAGTTGATAGTGGAGACATCTGAACATTTTGTCGTCTTCAGGGGGACGTGCGATCGTCCCCAGGTTATCTATAGTATGTATTTTGTATGTATTTTAATGAAACTATTACAAACACTTTTCCATTGTAACACACACACCCATACACCAACATTTAAACATTTCTAATTTTATTAAAAAAGGCAGCACAGTTGTCGGGAGTTTTCTTGGCGATGGCTAAATTGTCTTCCATCCTTTTCAACCGTTAGAGGATACTTTTATTTTTTGTTTCAAGTTGTCAACTTGCTCAAATCTTCTTTCATCTACAGAGCCACTTTAATTCTTCTTCCAAGTTCAGCGACAGGAAATGTCAACTTGCTCATTCCAATTACAGGGCCTCGTAAGAGCCCTGTCTTATTTTTTTTAACTACGTCACCGAGTCAAGAGTGTGTAGTTTGCGCTTCTGCAGCCATCCTTGCATGTGGCTGACGTTTGTGGGATGCATTCGGATTTTGGTGGAAGAAACAGCGAGGGCGGAGGGACTTTTACAGCAATTTGGCAGGTATGTACAAGAGTGCAATGGCAATGTTGTATGGAGGGGGGCAATTGCAGTTAACTAAACATTTATATGGGATGGACATCGGAAGTGAATTAGCACCGTGAGCGGGCAGTTGAAACGCTGTAAAGCATAGGAGGTTAAGGTTACAGGGTGAAAGAAGATGGGTAGATAAAGGAGAACGATAACGGGAGAGGCAAGATGAGAGTGAAAGGCAGAATACCGCTTGTACACCTCTAGGATGAAGAGGAGGGTGAAATCCATATGATTCCTAAATGTTCAATTTGGAGCCTGTTTTTAGACAAATAAGTAAGGGAAAAGTTGCAGAAGGAATGAGTATACAAGGAAAGAGTCGAAATATGGTTCACAGCTAATAGCATTTCTCCGTAATTTAGTGTGTGTTAACACGTGCAGACATGATGTTAATTTTTGTTGAGAGCATATAAGAGAATATAACTTGACAGGAAAGGGCGATGATGATTGGTAAATGTTTATGCAATCTGCAGATGGTAATTACGTTTTTTTATGATCTTTCACAGCGACCCCCGAAGAAGGGCGCTATGCCCGAAATGCATTGGGTCATTTGTTTTCGAATAAAATGCTGCCTGAAAGGAACCCATGCCTCAGTCGTGTTCTTATGGAAAGTCTCTGACACATTTGGACACTAGAAACCTGAAAATAAGCAATGTATAGCCAACGTGTGGACTTGTTTTAAAATGTGGAAGAATGGGACAAAAACTGTGATAAGAATGATAACATTGAGTAAATACTAAATAATTTGATTCAGATACATGAAGCCCGTAATGGCACAATATGCTGTGCATTTGCTTGGGACGTGACCACGGCCCACCCATGTGATATTAGTACTTGAGTGCCATGGGGCATGGCGCTATAGCAATCTGCACGCTATCCTTGTACATACTGAAAAAAATACATTAAGATTGATAAAAATATGAACATGAGGTGTGCATCCTGACTCTTCATAAATGTCCTCATAACTGATGCCCTAAACCAGGAAGCACCCATGGATTAAAAAAAGGAGAACATTAGAAAATAAGAGCCCACACGTTTGAACAACAAAGTGGTTCGTGACAGATGGTGTGAAAATCGATTTTGTTAAGGACATTTTCTGTGAAGAAATGATCATGAAAACCTATCGTTTAACATTATTTACGCTCAACCTGCTCTTGAATTACGTGATTACCTTTGATTGTATGCCACGGCACGATACCCGCAAGTGCAGTGCTAGTACACGGCATTATGGGAAATGAAGTTTTGCAAGCTAAAGTACCAGGTGCAATGCATTGTAAAATCGGGGGAATGGGAGTTACTTGAATCTGTTGAATCTCTGAACCTATGGGGTGACTGAAAGGATGTGTTTAAAAACAAGAGGGATTGTGGGATGCATTTGGATGTTGGTGGAAGAAACAGCGAGGGCGGATGGATTTTAATGGCAATTTGGCAGGTATGTACAAGAGTGCAATGGCAATGTTGTATGGAGGGGGGCAATTGCAGTTAACTAAACATTTATATGGGATGGACATCGGAAGTGAATTAGCACCGTGAGCGGGCAGTTGAAACGCTGTAAAGCATAGGAGGTTAAGGTTACAGGGTGAAAGTAGATGGGTAGATAAAGGAGAACGATAACGGGAGAGGCAAGATGAGAGTGAAAGGCAGAATACCGCTTGTACACCTCTAGGATGAAGAGGAGGGTGAAATCCATATGATTCCTAAATGTTCAATTTGGAGCCTGTTTTTAGACAAATAAGTAAGGGAAAAGTTGCGGAAGGAATGAGAATACAAGGAAAGGGTAGAAATATGGTTCACAGCTAATAGCATTTCTCCGTAATTTAGTGTGTGTTAACACGTGCAGACATGATGTTAATTTTTGTTGAGAGCATATAAGAGAATATAACTTGACAGGAAAGGGCGATGATGATTGGTAAATGTTTATGCAATCTGCAGATGGTAATTACGTTTTCTTATGATCTTTCACAGCGACCCCCGAAGAAGGGCGCTATGCCCGAAATGCATTGGGTCATTTGTTTTCGAATAAAATGCTGCCTGAAAGGAACCCATGCCTCAGTCGTGTTCTTATGGAAAGTCTCCGACACATTTGGACACTAGAAACCTGAAAATAAGCAATGTATAGCCAACGTGTGGACTCGTTTTAAAATGTGGAAGAATGGGACAAAAACTGTGATAAGAATGATAACATCGAGTAAATACTAAATAATTTGATTCAGATACATGAAGACCGTAATGGCACAATATGCTGTGCATTTGCTTGGGACGTGACCACGGCCCACCCATGTGACATTCCAATTACAGGGCCTCGTAAGAGCCCTGTCTTATTTTTTGTAACTACGTCACCGAGTCAAGAGTGTGTAGTTTGCGCTTCTGCAGCCATCCTTGCATGTGGCTGACGTTTCTTAGGTTCCCTCTACAGACTCATACTTCACAATTCCTTTTTACCTTATTTAGCATTTGTGTACAATGAAAAGCTTAACAAAGACACTTTAATTCTTCTTCAAAGTTGGTAAGCAACATGAAATGTCAACTTGCTAATACCAATTATAGGGCCTTGTAAGAGCCCTGTGTTGATTTTTTTTGTAACTACGTCACCGAGTACGGAGTGTGTAGTTTGCACTTCTTCAGCTTTCCTTGCATGTGGCTGACGTTTCTCAGGCTCCCTCTACGGACTCATACTTTACAATTCCTTTTTACCTTATTTAGCATTCGTGTAGAATAAAAAGCTTAACAAAGCCACTTTAATTCTTCTTCAAAGTTGCTAAGAAAAATGAAATGTCAACTTGCTCATTCAAATTACAGGGCCTCGTAAGAGTCCTGTGTTGTTATTTTTTGTAACTACGTCACCGAGTCGGGAGTGTGTAGTTTGCGCTTCTGCAGCCTTCCTTGCATGTGGCTGACAGACTTTATTTCTTCTACCAAGTTGTCAACTTGCTCAAATCTTCTTTCATATTTCACCATAGTAGGCACATAAAGTAGCATCGAAAGGTGATAGTGAAGACATCTGAACATTTCTTCGTCTTTCAGGGGATGAGCGATCGTCCCGAGGTATTGTAGATTATGTTTTTTGTATGTATGCCTTCAACGCCCAACGTCACGCTGACAACGGCAGGGGAATTCTACTCCTCAGCGCCGATTGACTACTACGTCCCATGTTGGACACATCTGTGTAATAGTCTGGAAATCCAAACATCCTACAAGAGACACAGACTTTATTTTTTATTCCAAGTTGTTAACCTGCTCAAATCTTCTTTCATATACAGAGCCACTTTAATTCTTCTTCCAAGTTAAGTTATCAAGTTCCACTTTAAGGAGGTGTCTGTGCGCTGTTTTTCTTCCAAAGTAGTATATCCCATGCACTCCCACTGCATACCAGTAAGTTTTCAAAAATGCGTACCTAGACTGTTGCACCCCATTGACTCGCAGATTCAAAGAGGGTGCACTACGTGTCGAAGCAGGCTTTTCACTCGTTATTACAATGGCCATGCATCATCGCAAAATACACGAACTTAGAGCTTTGTAGGTTCTTTTTTAGGGGAGGTGGCGCCAATTTGTGAAACACAACCTGTAAGATAAAAAGGAAGTTAACATTGTGTGTAATTTTTTTATCAAAGGAGAGAGGAAGTGAGAGAGTGACTGCAAAAAAGTTTCACAGCTCAACTTTCTGTCACCAGTTTCTTAGTTGGATGTGGTTGCCAATCCTTATTCTAATTACAGGCCCTCAATAGAGTCCAGTATTGTTGTTTTTGGCAACTAAGTCCCCGACAAGGCAGTGGTAAATTTGCACTTCTGCTGCCTTCGTTGGATGTGGTTGACAATTCTAATTCTAATTACAAGCCCTCAATAGAGCCCAGTATTTTTGTTTTTTGATACCATGGTAGGCACAGGAAGTAGCATTGAAAGGTGATAGTGGAGACATCTGAACGTTTCATTGTCTTTAGATTCTGTTGAAGACTTCACAAGAAACAGCTTTCATTTTTCACCTTATTCAGCATCCACACAAGGCAGTGGTTAATTTGCGCGTCTGCTGCCTTCGTTGGATGTGTTTGCCAATTCTTATTCTTTTTCTACTTACAGGCCCTCAATACACCCCAGTATTGTTGTTTTTTGTAACTACTTCCCTGACAAGGCAAAGGGTAATTTGTGCGTCTGCTGCCTTCATTGGAGATGGTTGTTAATTTTAATTCCAATTAAAGGCCCTCGATAGAGTCCAGTATTGTTGTTTTTGGTAACTACGACCCCGACAAGGCAGTGGGTGTTTTTCGCATCTGCTGCCTTCGTTGGATGTGGTTACCAATTCGTATTCTAATTCTAATTCCAATCCCTCGATAGAGTCCAGTATTGTTGTTTTAGGTTATGCAGCCACTTTATTTCTAATAGCCACTTTAATTCTTCTTCAAAGTTGCTAAGCAACATGAAATGTCAACTTGCTCATTCAAATTACAGGGCCTCGTAAGAGCCCTGTGTTGTTGGATGTGGATGCCAATTCTAATTCTAATTACAGGCCTTCGATAGAGCTGAGTATTGTTGTTTTTGGTAATTACTTCCCCAACAAGGAAGTGGGTAATTTGCGCGTCTGCTGACTTCGTTAGATGTGATTGTCAATTCTAATTCTCATTACAGGCCCTCAATAGAATCCAGTATTGTTGTTTTTGGTAACTACTTCCCCGACAAGGCAGTGGGTAATTTGCCCATCTGCTGCCTTCGTTGGATGTGGTTGCCAATTCCTATTCTAATTACAGACCCTCAATAGAGTCTTTCTATTGTTCTTTTTCGTAACTACGACCCCAACAAGGCAGTGGGTAATTTGCACGTCTGCTGCCTTCGTTGGATGTGGTTGCCAATTCTTATTCTAATTCCAATTACAGCCTTCGATCTAGTCCAATATTGTTTTTTTTGGTAACTACATCCCCGACAAGACAGTGGGTAATGTGCGCGTCTACTGCCTTCATTGGATGTGGTTACCAATCCTTATTGTAATTCTAATTGCAAGCCCTCCATAGAGTCAAGTATTGTTGTTTTTGGTAACTACTTCCCCGACAAGGCAGTGGGTAATTTGCGCATCTGCTACCTTCGATGGATGTGGTTACCAATTCTTATTCTAATTACAGGCCCTCAATAGAGCCTACTATTGTTGTTTTTGGTAACTACTTCCCAGACAAGGCAGTGGGTAAAGTGTGCATCTGCTACCTTCGTTGGATGTGGTTGCCAATTCTTATTTGAAATCTAACTATAATTCCAATTACAGACCCTCGATGGAGCCCAGTATTGTTATTTTTGGAAACTACTTACCCGACAAGGCAGTGGGTAATTTGCGCGTCTGTTGCCTTCATTGGATGTGCTTGTCAATTCTTATACTAATTCTAATTCCAAGCCATCGATAGAGTCCAATATTGTTGTTTTTGGTAACTACTTCCCGACAAGGCAGTGGGTAATTTGCGCATCTGCTGCCTTTGTTGGATGTGGTTGCCAATTCTTATGCTAATTGTAATTACGGGCCCTCGATAGAGTCCAATATTGTTGTTTTTGGTAAATACTTCCCCGATAATGCAGTGGGTAATTTGCACGTCTGCTGCCTTTGTTGTATGGTTGCCAATTCCTATTCTAATTCTAATTACAGGCTCTCAATAGAGCCCAGTATTGTTGTTTTTGGTAACTACTTCCCCGACAAGGCAGTGGGTAATTTGTGCATCTTCTTCCTTTGTTGGATGTGGTTGCCAATTCTTATTCTAATTCTAATTCCAATTACAGGCCCTCAATAGAGCCCAGTATTGTTATTTTTGGTAACTACTTCCGCGACTAGGCAGTGGGTAATTCGCACGTCTGGTGCCTTTGTTGGATGTGGTTGCCAATTCTAATTCCAATTACAGGATCTCAATAGATTCCAATATTGTTGTTTTTGGCAATTACATCCCCAAAAAGGCAGTGGGTAATTTGCACTTCTGCTGCCTTCATTGGATGTGGTTGCCAATTCTTATTTTAATTACAAGCCCTCAATAGAGCCCAGTATTGTTGTTTTTGATACCATGATAGGCACAAAAAGTAGCTTGAAAAGTTGATAGTGGAGACATCTGAACGTTTCATCGTCTTTAGATTCTGTTGAAGACTTTGCAAGAAACAGCTTTTGTTTTTCACCTTATTCAGCATGCACACAAGGCAGTGGTTAATTTGCGCATCTGCTGCCTTCGTAGGTTGTGGTTGCCAATTCTTATTCTAAGTCTAATTACAGGCCCTCAATAGATCCCAGTATTGTTGTTTTTGGTAAGTACTTCCATGACAAAGCAGTGGGTAATTTGCGCGTCTGCTGCCTTCTTTGAATGTGGTTACCAGTTCTTATTCTAATTACAAGCACTCGATTGACTCCAGTATTGTTGTTTTTGGCAACTACTTCCCCGACAAGGAAGTGGGTAATTTGCATGTCTGCTGCCTTCGTTGGAGGTGGTTGGCAATTCTAATTACAATTGCAGGTCCTCAATAGATTCCAGTATTGTTGTTTTTGGCAACTACATCCCCGACAAGGCAGCGGATAATTTGCACATCTGCTGCCTTCATTGGATGTGGTTGCCAATTCTAATTTTAAATCTAATTACAGGCCCTCCATAGAGCCAAGTATTGCTGTTTTTGGTAACTACTTCCCCAACAAGGCAGTGGGTAATTTGCGCATCTGCTGCCTTCGTTGGATGTGATTGCCAATTCAAATTCTAATTCAGGCCCTCGACAGAATCCAGTATTGTTGTTTTTGGTAACTACTTCCCCGAGAAGGCAGTGGGTAATTTGCGTGTCTGCTGCCTTCATTGGATGTGCTTGCCAATTCTTACTCTAATTCCAATTACAGGCTCTCAATAGAGTCCACTATTGTTGTTTTGGTAACTACGTCCCCGACAAGGCAGTGGTTAATTTGCGCATCTGCTTCTTTTGGTGGATGTGGTTACCAATTCTTATTCTAATTCTAATTCCAACCCCTCGATAGAGTCCAGTACTGTTGTTTTAGTTTATGTAGAGTATTTATTTTGTATGTATGCCTTCAACGCCGAACGTTGAGCTGACGACAGCGGGGGACTTCTATTCCTCAACGTGGATTGCCTACTACGTCCCATGTTGGACACATCTGTGTAATGGGCTGGAAATCCAAACATCCTACAGGACACAGACTTTATTTTTTGTTCCAAGTTGTCAACTTGCTCAAATCTTCTTTCATATACAAAGCCACTTTAATTCTTCTTCCAAGTTAAGCAATGAGGAAATGTCAACTTGCTCATTCCAATTACAGGGCCTCGTAAGAGCCTTGTGTTGTTATGTTTTTAAATATGTCACCGAGTCGGGATTCTGTAGTTTGCGCTTCTGCAGCCTTCCCCACATGTGTGCTGACAAACTTTATTTCTTCTGTCAAGTTGTCAACTTGCTCAAATCATCTTTCATATTTCACCATGGTTGGCACAGAAAGTACATCGAAAGTTTATAGTGGAGACGTCTGAACGTTTCGTCGTCTTGAGGGGGACGTCCGATTTCCCGAGGTTATGTAGAGTATGTATTTTGTATGTATGCCTTCAATGCCGAACGTCCAGCTAACAACAGCGGAGGACTTCTACTCCTCAATGCTGATTGACTACTACGTCCCATTTTGGACACATCTGTGTAATAGGCTGGAAATCCAAACATCCTTCAAGAGACACAGACTTGATTTTTTATTCCAAGTTATCAACTTGCTCAAATCTTCTCTCATATACAGAGCCACATTATTTCTTCTTCCAAGTTAAGTTATCAAGCTCCACTTTAAGGAGGTGTCTATGCTGTTTTTCTTCCCAAGTAGTATATCCCATGCACTCTCACTGCATACTAGTAAGTTCTCAATATTGCGTACCTAGACTGTTGCACCCCATTGGCTCGCAGATTCAAAAAGGGTGCACTATGTGTCGAAGCATGCTTTTCAGTCATTGTTACAATGACCACGCATCATCGCAGAATTCACAATCATAGAGCTTTGTAGTTTTTTTTGGGGGGGGGGGGGTGACGCCAATTTGTGAAACACAACCTGTAAGATAAAAATGAAGGTAACATTGTGAGTATTTTTTTTATTAAAGGAGAGAGGAAGTGAGAGAGTGACTGCAAAGAATATTCGCAGATCAACTTTCTGTCACCAGCGGGTTAGTTGGATGTGGTTGCCAATTCTTATTCTAATTACAGACCCTCAATAGAGTCTAGTATTGTTGTTTTTGGCAACTACGTTGCCGACAAGGCAGTGGGTAATTTGCACGTCTGCTGCCTTTGTTGGATGTGGTAGCCAATTGTAATTCTAATTATAAGCCCTCGATAGATCCCAGTATTGTTGTTTTTTTATACCAAGGAAGGCACAGAAAGTAGCATCGAAAGTTGATACTGGAGACATCTGAACGTTTCATCGTCTTTAGATTCTGTTGAAGACTTCGCAAGAAACAGCTTAAATTTTTCTCATTATTCAGCATCCACACAAGGCAGTGGTTAATTAGCGCATCTGCTGCCTTCGTTGGATGTGGTTGCCAATTCTTATTCTAATTATAATTACAGGCCCTCAATACACCCCAGTATTGTTGTTTTGGTATCCATGACCATATATTGGTCGGTCTCAGAATGGAAGCTCCCCGGTGACTCATTTTGCAACAGTGACGCACAGTAGGCCAGGCAGCGCCGAGAGAGCCGTCAACCAGTCAAGAGTTCCGGGCCCGCAGACCAAACGAGGTATTTCTTATCACTACCATTGCATAAAGTCCCATCATAAGATGCGCCAACAGGGAGCGACAGTCCCACTAAAACCTTTGACATTATCCACCCCTCAATCATAGGTGTTGTCATTACAAATACCTCCCATAGTATCCGTGAGCAGTCTCAGTATTGTTCCTCCATGGGATCGCCAACCTCTGCATCCACGTCCTCTTTTCTGCGCTCCGTTCTCGCATTGCAATGCCAGTCCTTCATGGATTTCTGGAGTGCTCTTGGATCGGTGAAAATAGTGGATCTTCCTTGCCTGTTGACTCTCAGCTTCGCAGGGTACAGCATCGCATAGATCTCATAGTTGTCGCTGCATGGGCACAAACTGCCTTCTCGCCTCCTGCACCCGTGCGGTGAAATTCGGTAACAGGGATAGTGTAGATCCTTCATAATGGAGTGGTTGTTTCTCCCGGGCCAATCGCAGAGCCGTGTCCTTGTCCCTGAAATTAAGGAGCTTAGGCACTATAGGCCCCTGGTTTCGGTCTAGGGCCAAGGGTGTGATGAGCTCTCTCCACGACAAACATTGTAGAGAAGGCATCGTCTCCCAGCAGTTTTTTCAGAAGGGATTCCACAAATAAGTCCATATTTCCCGTAGGGACGGTTTCCGGAAGGCCTGTAATGCATATGTTGCATCTGCGGGAGCGGGCCTCCAAATCCTCCTCCTTGTCTTGCAGTACTTGGAGCACCTTGCCCAGCTGCTTATGCTCAGTGTCTAAAGTCATGTGCGCCTCCTCCACTTCGCCAATTCTGCGTTCTGACATGTCTATACATTCGGCATGCTTGTCCAGCCTCTCCGCCATCCGATCCATACGATATGTAAGTGCATCCATCTTGGTGCCTAAGGACGCAATACTACTCTGCAAGTTCTTCTCCATTGCTAGCAGAAGACCTCGGATGCCAGACCCTGTAGTTTCTCCAATATCGGAACTGCCAGCATCATCAGGCAACGCTTCAGGAGGAGGCTCCGGGGTTTTAGTCTTTTTAGCGTTGTCGAAAGTAAGTTTTGGTTGCGTTCTGTCTGGACACCCCATGATGGCACAAAACTCCTACCCTGCGAGCCTCTGCAGTGCCACAGTGACAGTGACTCCCACCTTTTTGTCTGTGCCGATCTGTGGCCCTTCTCGCGTAGGGGTATGCTTCAGACCACGTATAGGAGTGGAACGTTTTCACTCAGGCTCGTGGTCGTGCTCAGGATAACAAGGCAAGTCCAAGCTCCTTGAAAGTAAACATACAGGGATGCCTGGTACCTCCACCACGGCCACAGTGAGACAAATGGTCCACAAAACAGTGACACCCAGCTTGTAGCATTCCCGTGCACAGCAGTCAAGGATCAGCGTGAATGATTGGGTCCGCTTCCAGTAGCCGCGTAGGTGTCGAGTGCCAGAGCGTATCCAGCGCTGCAATGGTATCGATCTCTCCACAAGGTATGCGTACATCTATCTCACTCCAAATAGCATGGCTTAGAGGGGAGGGTAATACTGCACAGGCCCCTTCGCGCACCCATGTGAGGCACTTCCGTGCAGTTATGTCCACACGTGCCCCTCACCAGCTGTGCCAATCCTCCACGCAGTTTGCATTTCTCACCTCGTTGCTGGGGGGACTCTGTAGTGGTGTAACAGCAAGGCACACCCGCACACCCACCGCCACTATTTCTCCAAGGGTTTTGCGGTTGGTGCCAGCAGAGATCCCTGAGTCACTTCAAGACCACTGAGGTGCCCCCAATCCTAGGGACCAGCACTTCTGCCAGCGTAGCATGATCGGGCCCTCCTCCTACGCGCACGTGGGCTCCTCTGGGCACAGTGGACTCGCTACTTCTACCCGCTCCTATCAAGGCTATGGGAGGCGTTGTGCTGCTAAACTCTGTGGGGGGAATAGAGATGCAGCGCAATCCCATCCCTCTCCTTGTAGCGCGGTCCGAGTATGTAGGCCCAGAGGCCTAGTGGCACCTCTGGAGCCGGGGGCTCCATTTGCCCAGCAAGGCTGCCTCTGACCGTACTCAATGCGCGGGTCTCCGGGGGCAGCACGGTGGCTCCGTGCCGTGGCTCCGGATGACGCTCCAGTGTGCCCCCAGGTAGCTAACAGGTCTTCGCCCGCCTCGATGGGCTCACCAAGTGGTCCCAAGCCACCACCACCAATCTTCTCCGGGCCGGCACTTCACTGCATCCCGGCTTTCCGCAGGCCGCGCCTCCGTGATACACACCGCCAGCAGCAAAAGTCGAGCCACAGCCGTCTCGAGTGTCGGAGGGCAGTGAAAAGTTGCAAAAGCGATCACCAACTGCTCCAGTTGTGGCGACTGGGTTCAGAAAGAACAGGGAGCACTGCTTTGCGACGGAGGAGCCGACGGATTAGGCGGCCATCTCAGTTGCTGGCAAGCTCCACCCCCCGAGATGGTTGCTAATTTTAATTCCAATTACGGGCCCTCCATGGAGTCCAGTATTGTTGTTTTTGGCAACTACGTCCCCGACAAGGCAGTGCGTAATTTGTGCATCTGCTGCCTTCGTTGGATGTGGTTGACAATTCTTACTCTATTTCTAATTACAGGCCCTCAATAGGAGTCCAGTATTGTTGTTTTTGGTAACTACGTCCCCAACAAGGCAGTGGGTAATTTGTGCATCTGCTGCCTTCGTTGGATGTGGTTACCAGTTCTTATTCTAATTCTAATTCTAATTCCAGTTACAGGTACTCGATAGAGTCCAGTATTGTTGTTTTTGGCAACTACCTCCCCGACAAGGCAGTGGGTAATTTCCGCATTTGCTGCCTTCGGTGGATGTGGTTGCCAATTCTTACTCTATTTCCAATTACAGACCCTCGATAAGAGTCCAGTATTGTTGTTTTAGGTTATGTAGTCACTTTAATTCTTATAGCCACTTTAATTCTTCTTCAAAGTTGCTAAGCAACATGAAATGTCAACTTGCTCATTCCAATTACAGGGCATCGTAAGAGGCCAATGTTGTTATTTTTTGTAACTACATCCCCGACAAGGCAGTGGGTAATTTGCATGTCTGCTGCCTTCGTTGGAGGTGGTTGTCAATTCTAATTCTAATTACAGGGCCTCGATAGAGTCCAGTATTGTTGTTTTTGGTAACTACTTTCCCAATTAAGCAGTGGGTAATTTGCGCGTCTGCTGCCTTCGTTGGATGTGGTTTCCAATTATTTTTCTAATTCCAATTACAGACCCTCGATAGAGCCCAGTATTGTTATTTTTGATAACTACGTCCCCGACAAAACAGTGGGTAATATGCCCGTCTGCTACCTTTGTTGGATGTGGTTGCCAATTCTTATTCTAATTCCAATTACAGGCTCTCGATAGAGTCCAGCATTGTTGTTTTTAGTAACTCCTTTCCCGACAAGGCAGTGGGTAATTTGCACGTCTGCTGCCTTCATTGGATGTGGGTGCCAATTCTTATTCTAATTCTAATTACTGGCCCTCAATAGAGCCCAGTATTCTTATTTTTGATAACTACTTCCCCGACAAGGCAGTGGGTAATTTGCGCGTCTGCTGCCTTCATTGGATGTGGTTGCCAATTCTTATTCTTATTCTAATTCTAATTCCAAGCCCACAATAGAGTCAACTATTGTTGTTTTTGGTAACTATGTCCCCAACAAGACAGTGGGTAATTTACGCGTCTGCTGCCTTCATTGGATGTGGTTGCCAAGTCTTATTCTAAATCTAATTCCAAACCCTCCAAAGAAAGTCCAGTATTGTTGTTTCTGGTAACTACTTCCCCAACAAGGCAGTGGGTAATTTGCGCATCTGCTGCCTTCGTTGGATGTGGTTGCCAATTCTTATTTTCTTTCCAATTACAGGCCCTTGATAGAGTCCAGTATGGTTGTTTTTGTTAACTACATCCCCGACAACGCAGTGGGTAATTTACGCGTCTGCTGACTTCATTGGATGTGGTTGACAATTCTTATTCTAAATCTAATTCCAAACCCTCCAAAAGTAAGTCCAGTATTGTTGTTTCTGGTAACTACTTCCCCAACAAGGCAGTGGGTAATGTGCGCATCTGCTGCCTTCGTTGGATGTGGTTGCCAATTCCTATTCTAATTGTAATTGCAGGCCCTTGATAGAGCCGAGTATTGTTGTTTTTGGTAACTATTTCCCCGACAAGGCAGCGGGTAATTTGCACGTCTTCTGCCATTGTTGGATGTGGTTTCCAATTCTAATTCCAATTACAAGCCCTCGATACAGCCCAGTATTGTTGATTTTGGTAACTACTTTCCCGACAAGGCAGTAGGTAAGTTGCGCGTTTTCTGCTTTTCTTAAATGTGGTTGCCAATTTTTATTCTAATTCTAATTCCAATTACAGCCCCTCGATGGAGCCCAGTATTGTATTTTTTCATAACTACGTCCCCGACAAGCTAGTGGGTAATTTGCGCGTCTGCTGCCTTCGTTGGATGTGGTTGCCTATTCTTATACTAATTCTAATTCCAACCCCTCAATAGAGTCCAGTATTGTTGTTTTAGGTTATGTAAAGTATGTATCAACGCCGAACGTTAAGCTGACGACAGCGGGGAACTTCTATTCCTCAACGCCGATTGCCTAGTACGTCCCATGTTGGACACATCTGTGTAATGGCCTGGAAATCCAAACATCCTACAGGACACAGACTTTATTTTTTGTTCCAAGTTGTCAACTTGCTCAAATCTTCTTTCATATACAAAGCCACTTTAATTCTTCTTCCAAGTTAAGCGACAGGAAATGTCAACTTGCTCATTCCAATTACAGGGCCTCGTAACAGCCCTGTGTTGTTATTTTTGTAACTACGTCACCGAGCCGGGAGTGTGTAGTTTGGGCTTCTGCAGCCTTCCTTGCATGTGGCTGACAGACTTTAATTCTTCTACCAAGTTGTCAACTTGCTCAAATCTTCTTTCATATTTCCCCATGGTAGGCACAGAAAGTAGCATCGAAAGTTTATAGTAGAGACATCTGAACGTTTTGTTGTCTTGAGGGGGATGTGCGATCATCCCGAGGTTATGTAGAGTATGTATTTTGTATGTATGCCTTCAACGCCGAACGTCAAGCTAACGATGGTGCATATCTGTAATGGGCTGGAAATCCAAACATCCTACAGTACACAGACTTTATTTTTTGCAGAGTGAGAGAAAATACTGATTTGCAAGGTCATTCTCTGGCTTGTCTTTCTAAAAAAGTATGTTGAATTGTTTTTTACCATTTTAGGATGATAGCAGTACATCATACTCAAATGATGAAATTAGTCAGGACATTGTATTATGCAAAAAGTCCAGCAGTAATGTTAAAAAAGTTGAACAGTGCTCTTTTGCGTGGATCAGTATCAGATGTAATGGACGTTTGTGAAGAAATTGAGTTTAGTTACTTTGGTGGTGAGTAAGACAGTGCAGAAACTGATACATTAATAGAAGGAAATGTGGAAGAGAATGTACAACATTCTAGTACAAAAAAATTTGAGCAAGAAATTACGAAGTTTAAGGTGATTTCAGGTAAAAGACCAAATTATTCTTGTATTTGTTGTCGCCCGAACTCATTATAAAAATCAGACTAGGACTGTTAATCTGTATTTAAAAATTGAAAGAGAAAATAATAATGAGTGGATGGAATTTGCAACATATTTGTTGGAAGAGAATTGTTTTGATTAGGGTTCTGATCAACGTATTTGTAAATATTGTTATAACAAATTAAACATGAACAAAATGCTTACTAGAGCTGTGCATAATATTCTTGAGTTGGGAACTATTCCTCCAGAACTGATAGATTTAAATTTGTTTGAGTCTATTCTGATTCAATGTGTGCACCCATTTCAGGCTATTGTTCGTACGGAGCCTCAAACAGGTAAATTGCCTCCAAAAGGAGGAGACAGACTTACCATGTAACTAAATAGACTTCTTCAAAGAAAAACAACTTGCAAACAGCCCAACACAACATGAGATGGCAGGACTATAGAAACCATGTGAATCTACAGCCTTATATGCCTTGAAGAAATGCTTACTGTGTAAGTGACATTTTCCATCTGTAAAATGTAAGATCTGTCAGTAGTAAAGAAACATTTTCAGTGAAGTGAAATTAGTTATTCAGATACATAGAAACTATTTTCACAACTTGTTTACTGTTCTATCAGTGTTTCTGGTCCTCACGCTCAATATTTTCAGCTACACTGCAACTATTTTTACAACTTCTTACTGTAATAATGATGTTTGTGGTGCACACAAAATATTTTGTGATACATTAAAACTATTTTAAAAACGTATTTACTGTAATATCAGTGTTTGAGGTGCTCAAGTTAAACTATTTTTTGATACATTGTAACTATTTTAAAAACTTTACTGTATTTCAGCATTTGAGGTACTCACATAAAATATTTTTTGATACATTGTAACTATTTTAAAAACTTCTGTACTGTAATTTCAGTGTTTGAGATGCTCACTGAAAATAATTGTGATACATTCAAAATATTTTTCCAACTTTGTTACTGTAATATTGTCATATGTGGTGCTTCCTATGAAATGTATTTAATATTTATTTTGTAAATTAAGGCATGAAGTTTGAAGTTGAGTGTATATTTTTTTCAAAACATTAAATAAATAAATACATGACGCATTTTTGTTAAATGGTGTAAATCCGTGCAGTAGATCCTGGAAAAAGCAAAAGTGAAATCATAGATATATCTAAAGACGAAGTACCGTCCGAGCACTCTACCTGTACCTTTACAAGCTGCGTGCTAATTGGCGGTCAACTGTCTGTCAACACTCGAAACCAGGAAGTGTTGGCAGCCATCTTGTTTCTCTGTAGAACCGAGGCACAAGACAACTGAAAAACAAGTATGCAAAAGACAGAAAGGGGGCAGGGTAGAAACACCCTGACCCCCTAGGCCTGCTCAGGGGGTTCCTGAAAGGACCCCAAAAAAAATATATATTTATATTTTTTTTAAATCGCGGCATGCGCGTAGGATACGCGTATTGTGTGAAAAAATAAACATAGTCCGCTTTAGTGCTAATGAGTCCCCATGGGGCCAAGACCCGGGGGAAGCCCAGCCCCAGGGACCGCCACCTCCCTTGTTTTTTAAAAAAATATATGTGCGGGGGAGTTTTAGACCACCACCCCTCGGGGCTTTAAAACATTAATTGAGGGGGGCTCAAGTGCTTTATTTAAGATATACAGGAATATGCTCACTTTCTTGATCATGACACAGAAAGCCAGTCACCTCAAGCGCATTACAGAATGGTGCAAACCATGTAATTTAATGATTGGGTATTAGGAATGGCATACAGAGCTCACATTTAAAGTGATTTCCAAAACTTCTTACTTTTTCTCTGGAAAAGTTGGTAAGGTTTTTCCAAGATGATTTCAGCAATACAAACCTCCACTATATTGTACCACACTCCACTTAATAAAATTCCAGTCCACAAGACTGAACTGTACAAACATTACAACCTTGTTATTAACATAATAAAAACCATGGAAATGCACACAAAAAACAAAGGTTAAAGATGAGTTCGAATTCGGAAAATGTTATTTATGTTTGGTACATAAACCCACTTAAACTACACAATATTAGAAATTTAAAAGTTATAGTTATTTCTTAAATGTACGATTTACGCACCACTTACACACTTAGTTTAATCAGTAAATAAGTATTTGTAGAGCACAGTACTGTCACCCCTGGAGCTATCTGGTCGTTGGGGTGTGAGGTCTCTGTCAAAAAGCCAGGTCTTGAGGAAACAGTGGGAAGGAATGAGCAGAAAGAGGCAAAACAGGGGGCAGAAATATTAGCGAGCAGAAAAGGCATATCTGAGGGCAGAAAAAGGCAAAACAGAGGGCAGAAAAATGATCAGGAAAGACAAAGCAGAGCAAGAAGCCATAAACAGAGGGCAGCAGGTATAAAGGCAGCAGAGAGTAGTGGACTGCAGCTAGCTCAACAGAAGAAATGTCGCATAGGGAGCAGGCCCAAGCACCTGCTTATTTCACATTTGGGACAAACCCAGCTTTAACAACATAATCATAAGAAATCCCAAAGGTATAGTAGTGTTTTAAATTTAACATTGATGCATCACTTTCAAATTACTATGTTATACTTATAACTCACATTTATACTTATGCACCACCTTTACATTAATATCACTTACTCACACCTTTAAATTAATATCGCTCATGCACCTCCGCATATAGTCTTGTCACCTAACTCGCCACGCTCCATTAGCTATAATTTGTCCCTTCTCCATGCCCTAGCTATAACATTTGAGATACAGCATGTGAAACTATTGCATTAATTAAAACACTTATGAGATGAAATTATATTATTTTCCAGAACACAGTGAATGGTACAGTGGCGAGTTATAGTTAATGTAGTGTGACGAGTGAAATGACAAGACTGTGTGCATAGGTGCATGAGTGATATTAATTTAAAAGTGGTGAGTAAGTATAAATGTGAGTTATAAGTATTACTTATTTTAAAGTGGTTCATAAATCCTAAATTCAAAACATAACTGTAACTTTTCAATTTCTTATGTTTGTGTAGTTTAAGCTGGGTTTCTCAAAAGTAAGAAATAACTAAGTGCGTAACCGGTGCATAAATCATAAAATCAAGAGATAACTGTAGCTTTATGTCTGTGTAGTTTAAGTTGGGTTTGTATACTAGACATAAATAACGTTTTCCTCACTATAACTTATCTTTAACCTCTTTTCTTCTTTTTTACAATGAAATATATAAATATATACTCCAAGACTGGTGGGTTGGAGTGCATTTACTGCTGTTTTTTCACCTCTGTTGTGGGTGAATGTTTGTGGCAGCCTGTCTTTCCCTAAGCCCTTCTTACTTACATTTCCCTTCTTGCCCTCCCATTTTGTAATAAGTATTCCACATTACACAGCCACTCCTCCTTATGCCCCCCACATTAACGACTAAATGTAGGCTTCCAAGTGCAGACATTTCCATGGAGATCTCTGCACATGAAAAAATGAGAGGCAGAGGTGGACGTTTCTGCCTGCTGGTTAATGAATAGCATTTTATAGTATTTGAGTCTGTTAGACCTGGCATCATTGGCTTGAGTACCCCTTCCATTTTTACTGATTACCTCTGTTTTTTATATGTTTTTGCTGGTTATGTGCTTTGGGCACTGTGCCACTGCTATTCAGTGACACAGTGCAAGTGCTCTTTATGTTAAATTGATGTACTAATTAGTGATTCCATTATTGGGATATTTGCTTTACTTGTCTGACCCTAGGACAGTGCACCATTGTGTGCCCAGGGCTTGTAAATCAAATGCTGCTGGTGGGCTTGCAGCACTGGGTGTGCCACCCCCAGAAGCAGCTTGTAAAGTGTGTCTCAGGCTTGCCAGTGGAAGGCCTGTGCGCAGTCTGTGACTGCCATATCGACTTGGCCAGTGCACCCACTTGCCAGTCCCTAAACCTTCCCTTTGCTTCATATCCGACACCCCTATGTTAGGCCCAAGGGCAGGGTGCATTGTAAGTCTAAAGTAGGGCCGGCCCTGGTGTGTGTAGCATATCCTAATAGTGAATTACAGCCATTCTCGGTTTTCACTATTGTAAGGCTACTTGTTCTCCATAGGCCAGAATGGGCAGTTAGATTATTCCACCTTATAATCCTAACTGACTCAGGGAACATAGTAGAAATTCGAATTTAGTATGCCTGAACTCAGAATGATAAAATACATCTTTTAGTAAAGTTGGTTTTAATATTCTGTGTTTGAAAATACCACTTTTAGAAAGTAGGTATTTTCTTGCCTAACTGTCCAGGCCTGTCTCTGCTAGGTTGTGTATTACTTGTCTGGAGTTTGAGTGACAGGGCTGGGGGATTCCAGGAGACAGGCTGAGGCAGCCCAGTGGTGAATAGAGAGATTTGCTTCTAGATGGGAGGGAGGAGTTGCACCTGGGACCTGAATAGGGCTGGGCCTTCTCTCTACAATGCTGGCTCCATCTCCTGTGGTGTGTCTGATGTCTCTGCCCTGCACTGTGAAAGGAGAGAAGGAATCTTGTCAACAAAGTGCTCCAGGGCTGTGCCTTCCCTCCCCTCTGCTGGCTCCACCTCCTGTGGGGCGTCTGATGTCTCTGCCCTGCACTCTGAAAGGAAGGAAGGAGTCCTGTAAACAAAGTGCTCAAGATCTGGTTTGGATGCCTTCAGAGAACAAAGGATTTTGGGGTATAAATATTGGGACCCAGTCCCAAGAACTTTAAATCACTTCTGGGAACAAGAAACCTTTTGCCAAGGAGAAGAACAAAGGAAGCTGCAGGAGTTTGGACTGCCCGTCTGCCAGTGTGCTGTCTCCCCTTTTGCCATCCTTTTGTTCATTTTTCATTAGGCATCCAGGTACTTTGTTAAGAACTGTGTCACATTTATCATCAACTTGAACTAAGCAGCTTTTATCATCTTTAAGTCAATCTTAAGTGGAGTATTGTGGATTTTTGTTGTTTGTGGTCTTGTGTTAAGTCTATATAAAGAATACTTATTTTTATAAAACCTGTGTTGTGTCCATCTGTAGTGTTTTCACTGTATTACTATGTATATTCAAAAATGCTTAACACACTACCTCTGGGATAAGCCATCCTGCTCGTGCCACGCTACCAAGGGGGTGAGCAGGGGTTATTTAGGAGTGTAATCCCCTTATCCAGACTTAGAAGTAAGGGTCCCTATTTGGACAAAGGTGAATGCCATTGCCAACTAGAGACCCCCAGATCTAACAGAGTAGTACTGTCAAACAACAATTGAGGAAAATCAGAAAACACCAGCCTACGATTAATAGGCAGGCTTTCCTGTTTTAAAAATAACTATGTTCCAGCTTCCCTACCTGGCGTATACAGATGTTTCTATCTTTGTTAAGTAGAAAGGTGTGTGCGGTGCCCCCCATGTAATGCCTAAAGGACCTACTGGGGCAGGGAGTGATGGATTAGGAGTCTGGAAAACCTTTTTATATCCCACCTAATGATCCAACATTCTAATTCAGGTTGGCTCCAGGGCAGGGGCATCACTTAAACAAGCAGAAAATGGCCAACATCGGTTGCACCCTCTCATTGAACACCTGTTGGATGGCAGAGAAGCCAGACGGCACAATGCAGGCGGGATAGATGCAGTGGGGTGTAGCGTTGCAGTGGCATATTGGATTAAGGCTGTCCAAAAGGGCGATCAGTAGGTGACATCCAGAAAACACGTTAGATGAGTGACAGTGCAGGAGTGGATTTGCACTGCAGGTGGGTAATGAGTTAAAAGCAGGTAAAAAGATGAACAGTTGGCAAACAGTGAAGGCCCTGTTACTTTGAACTTTCACACTTTTTTGTTTTAAACTACAGATAATTGCATTCTTTGCATACCTATCTATAGTTGAACAATATATCAGAATTGCATGCCATCAAGGTCTCATTAACTCCAAACACCCTACTCTTACATTAACAATATATTTCTTTAAGATGCTCTATACATTTCATTTTTCCATACTTGGCCTGAAGATATCAGAGCAATTTACATGAGCACCAGTCACGTTACACAAGGTCACATTCATTTTTGTTAGGCACAGGGAGATTAAGTGATTTGTGCAGAATCACAGGATGTTGAGCGTAAATGCCGAGACTCGAACCTGGTTCCCCAGATTTGAGATCCACCACCCTAGCTCGTCCCCCAACATTAGTTTAACAGTATAACTTAGAATGGAACATATCTCACACACCCAGCACAGATCAGATATGACTTAAATGGGTGCCTTATGACTACAATGCTGCTTAAAAGCAATATAGAACTTTATACAAACAGAGTGCAGACATGCCATATAATTGGTTTTTGTGTTGTAGCAGATTTGACCTGAAGTCAGGCATTGTTTATTTTTGTGCTTCAGACAGACTGCATTTAAATTGCCACGCACATGTTGGTGCAAGGTAAAAACATGGCACATGAAAACGATGAAAGTGAGACCTAAGTCAGTCTGAAATGCTTGTGCTGAATTAACATGTGTTTTTGCAGTGTAGAGAAAAGTGGCCTTTTTAGCTTTGAAGAGTAATAGAATGTGTTTCTCTCTTCCCAGCTCATTTCTTGCAATCTAATTTCACTATTCCTGTCTTAAAAGACTTTGGCTTGTTGCATATTTTGATAAACATGTTTAGTTTAATAACACCTCTTTTTATATTGTGTGTGAATTAACAAATGCACCAAACACTACACATGGGGCTAAATGCTTTTTTTGCATGAAAAACGATCTAAAACATTAAAGCATGTTGCTGTGTGCGCTGTATTAACTGTGTGCGCTGTATTAACTGTGTGTGCTTTTAAAGTTTACACTAAAGCATAAAAATGCTATGTTGCACATTGCACATTTATTTTGCATGTTGTCATAAATATTAGAAAAGCTACTTTAAACTAATAGCTTGGCTAGGTAAACATGTATAAGGGGTATTAGTATGGAGTTGGGAAACATAATGTGGAGATTTACATGAAATTAATATTCTCTTTGTGTTTGTTTCATTTTTGCGGCCTAAGAAAAATGGCTGCCTGTGAGTCCAGCAAGGCTATGACTTGCATGAAAGAAGAGTGCATGCACAGATCTGTTTGACTCAAACCACAAAGAAGTCAAGGCCTCTTTGTACTTTGAAACATTCTTGTGATTGTGCCAATGTACCAGTTAGGTAAAGTATCCGTCCTGCTGCGCTGTGACAGGAAGGAAGGACAACAATAGAAACATTTTTCCTAGTAAAAGTTGCAAACATATAAAATGCATTAAATCATTTGCGCTTCTTTTGTTAAAACTGGTATGCTCTAGAATTTTCAATGAGTCAGTAAGGTTAGACCTCATGCCATTGTGGCTGACCAATCACGTACAAGTTTTCCTGAAGATGAAACATTTTTGTGTAGTCTGCCAAGAATTAGAGTATAAATAATGACCTCCCTGGAGGCGTGGTTGGCTATTAGGCTACTAGGCTCATTAGGCATCAGGGGGGCGTGTGAGCTCTTTAGAGAAGGAACAGATTAGACCAGACATTCTATAGGTTAGGTACAAGATCGTCACGGGTGCAGCCTTGGGCGTCCGAGGAGAGTAAGGTGGGGGGTTCCCTGGTGATTTTTTTCCAAAGTCCTGGCACATCATATTTTGGACGACAGGCCACATTCCTTTGAGGCCTGTGAAGGGCGGGCTGTTTCACCCCTTGTTTGCTTTTTAGACACAGAGATGCATAGAGCTGCAACAGATAGAAAGGCTTTTTAAATTTAGATGCTAAACGTTAAGTTTATGCTTTGACTAAATAATTAGGTCTGAAAAGATTTATTTGACTTATGCATTTATTTCTCTTTAATGGGAGATTTTTGCCAACTATTTAATTATTGATTAGCTTTGCAAGACTATTTTTCTTAGAAACTCTTTAAGAATTTTGACTGATATTTTGCGCCACATTTTCTTTCCTACATGTATTGCTTATATGCAGACTGTAATGTGTTCTGTATTCATGCTATTTTTCCGGTTTTCCAAATTCTGTAACCTGATTGATATTTTACTAATGAATGAAGGGTCAGAGAAAAATTAACTTTTGACTAGAAAATAAAACCCTTTAAAATACTCAACAACTCTCTTTATTGGCTTGAATAATAATTGCATTTCTGACTGTTCAGGTTTACATGGTGAAGGGCCCAACACCTTTTCAGCTGTAAATAAGAGGTAGCATGAGGGTTTTGCATTGAGAAATTACCAGAAGATATTACCGCTCCATCAGTTGTCATGCTCCCAATAGCGCTTACAGCTAAATGCCAACACACATGAACTTCCAATATAACATATTATATAGGACACTTCACAAGCATGCAGCATTACTAAGGGCCTAATTACGAGCCTGGCGTTCTGAGGACCGCCAGACCGCCCAGCCGCAAGATCACAAAATTGGTCATACTCTATCAGGAAGGCAGCAGCGACCTTTGGCGGAGCGGTGGTGCAGAGGAGCCCACTCCACCAAAAGTCATAATTTGGCCTGAAGACAGTTAACAGCATGAGCACAACAGCAGTCACCAACACTGTCCCCAAAAGCCGGCATACAAGAAAAAAACGCCTAAATAGAACTCTTATTACCCACAAAAACCCTATTGAGAAACTGCAGCAGATGGACTACAGGGTCTACAGCGCCACCCTAATACAGCCTTACAACCTTCCTAGGTGACGAATAAGCCAGATAACATGGTTAGCACGTGGACCGCCTAACAAACTTACAACACAGATAATGAATTAAAACCAAAAATCAACTATCTTTACACTGACGCCTAAAAAATTACAACTCACAAACCATTCCAGATTCTGGTGTTCGATGAAATCCGGCACGTCGGGTCACCTCAGTTTACACGGTTCCCTGGATAAATAGTATACGACTGTACATTGTTACACGGTTCTGAAAGGGGTGACATCGCCCATTAGCTGTAACTAAACATGAGGAAGGAGCCCAAAGTGTAAGATACTGCAGTTCAGATCTATAATTTAGCGGTGCTCTTGCACCCACGAATTGATTTTTAATTATTGACCTAAACAATGCAATGCATAGTATTAATTATTCAACCCCTTCTCAGATGAATGTACTGCACACATTCAGGACCGGCCCCTTTCCCTCCACAGGACAGCGACAGCCAGTTCTCATGAGAAATTCACTTTAATCCAAAATCATATTGCATTGTCTCAAATGTGTTACACATAAGGTTTAAGGAGCACCATCTGGATTTTTGAAATGCATTTTTCAGTGAGACTAAAAATGTATTGAAATATTTGTACTGCATAAATAAGAAAATACGATCCAATTGGATTACACGGTGCCCAAGTGAAACCGCTGCTTTCACAGAATCTTGTGAATACAAACCCAGATGAGGTTAAAGACTTAGCATTTTAAGCAACGGATGCTCAGATAAATAATGTTTCTAAATTTTGAGATCCCCACACTGACTGACCTCCCGTGTCTAGTCAAATTCTTATTTAGAGTAAAAATGCATTTATTTTTCAGCCCCACTAAGAGAAGGTGAGCAGGCCAAGCTTGTCCCGCTGATACACAAATCCAAAAACGCAGTCTGTCTTCCAACACTGTCTCCATGTTTCTAAGCTCTTAGTCCAACAATTTTGCGCGTTCAGTGTTAGGATGCCCGGAGCGCGATAAGTGCCGAGGCAGCTCAAGATTTACCGTGTCATTATATTTCGGGGAGAGGAAAAAAGCTACATTCAGCACTTTCTGGTAACGTGTACGGTTTTGTGTTGCTGGCTTATGTTCCAGTCCGATACTAGACAGCTCCAACTATCTCTCTGAAGAGCGTTCTCCAATTCCGATTTTTGGGTAAATGTGTAAAAAGAGGAGCTTTTATGCAACGAAGCAAAACAACATGTACACTGGGTCAAGTAGTAAATTGTGGGCACGAAGTCATTTTGGTACAGATAATATTTACGGCTTGTAGGTGATATGTTTTTACTCCCGATTTTATCGTAACGTAAAAAATGTACGGAGAAATGCAAAACATGGAAACAACCATTGGCAATGCCTATAGGTCCGGCTTTAAAAGAATGTTTTACGGTAATGTTAAGTATTACACGTAGATAGCATGGCAATGTATGTGCATTTGTGTGGAAGCAAATAACTGTAAAATAACATTGGAATAGGTTAAAAGGTCAAGTGACAGTTGTATGGTCAAACTAGACCTAAACTATCCTGTAGGTTATTGACTGCCCTCTTTCCATTTGTGCTGATGTCCGAGAAAAACACCATAAATGATTTGGTTATCTAAGACACCTTAATAGCATTACAATGTCATGTGTATGTCCCTGAAAGTTCAACATCAGGTAGCTGGATAAATAGACAAAATGATCAAAGCTGTGTGGAGGGAAGGCACTCTTGTTATGGAAGCACACAACTTCTGCCCAATCAAAAAATATTCTTCTGGCTCCCATAATGCGGACAGCGCCAGAGAATCCCCTGTGATTCTCACATGACTGACTGGCGACACTGCGCTGTCAAGCCAGACCATAAAAATGAGGTTCTTTCTATCTTCAGTAGCAAGCCACTGTACAAATACTGTATTGAAGAGCCTAATACTTTGCTGAGCAGCTCTATATTTCATTCCCAGAGCAAGAATTTGATCTTACTAAACACAATAACAATGGCCTGACACACAGGACGGTTCTCAGTGTGTTTGTCTGTGTGTGGGGAGCCATTGTGCAATTTCTCTACCCAGCACTGCCATCTGAGACTTCGTTATACAAACCTCAATAGGATGGGGAGATTATGACCAAGTGCTCCTGTGGTGGCCAGACAACTAAGACAAGGATTTAAAGCAGCAGAGCCACTTAAACCTGTGCAGGTGGAAATCCAAAGGTGACCCCAATTACTGCCCAATCGTTCGTTTCAGAACTTTATTAGTTTATTACACAATAATCATAAAAGCATACAAAAAGATGCATAATATACATACTTCTTAATACGTTCTGATACAAATTTACTAAAAATTTTGGGTTGAAAACAAGAAGTAAAACAATGCTAAGAACAGATACTAAGAACAGGTGCCGCTCGTATTAATTAAAAATACCACTTGATTAATTAATTAAAAACCATACTCTTCCTAGCGCCAATTGACTTTAAGATAAACGTAGCTGTAAAAAAGCAGATATCAGGGTCCTCTAGGGAGAATAACAGACTCATTGCGGATTTTATCTTTATAGCAGCCTTTTTTTTAAATAAAGGTTTCAAATATGCGATGCGGAAGGGTAAAAAAAGGTCACAAATCAGTAGGAAATGTGTGGTACTCTGTTTGGTAACACTGTCACAAGGGCAAGGGGCGGAGGGATGATATTTCATGCGTGGAAAAGCCACCAAATGGTGGACAATTCCCAATCGTAATCTGGTTAGGACAAACCGATGGGATGGCCTTGTAACTATTCTCAGGTAATTTTGAGAACCAGACATAGGTATGTTGGAATAATAAAATTGCGCAGTTGTTAGCGACATATTACCATTTCTCCGCGCTGCGCTTTCTTATCCATGTAACGACTCTTTAGCTCTTTCTTGGGGAAATCAGATAGGCATTTAGGATCTGCCTGGACATCTAAATTAAATGCATCCTTAGCTGTTTTCATTACATAATCAATCCAAGGTATCATTAAACATTTATCTAGGTTGAGACAATCGCTGATAATGCTCCTAGTGAAGCTAGTTTCTTCCTTAGACCAAATTGCTCTCCACACCAACAGAGGTCTTAAACTTATCAGGTCAGATAAATATTCCAGCCCCAATTCCATGTGCGTTATCTCAGTTGAGGCCGATTTTGGTAGGCATAACAATTTTTTGATAAAACAATTCTCCTCTATTTGTAGGTCCACATGGAGACAATGCCCCCAGACACCGGATCCATATAATGCAATTGAAACACATCTGCACCTATAGATATGCAGCATGTCAAGGATACGACGATTCCCAAGTTTAGTTGAAAATTTTAAAACACCATGGATACTCCTGGACATTTTAGCTTTAACATTAGTTACCTCTTGAGACCACATGCCATTACAGTTAAACGTTATACCCAAATAACAGAAATTTTTCACAATTTCAATTTTCTTATCATCTATATAAAAGGGTTTTGTCTTCCTCATTTTCTTCCCACACTGCATAATAAAAGTTTTTGTAGTGTTAATTTTCAGTTTCCTGCCCTTAATAAATCCCAAAAATGTGTCCATTAGCCTTTGCAAGCCGAGAGGAGTTCTGGATATTAGCACCGAATCATCGGAATAGAGCAGAATGGGGTTGGCCAGGCCATCCACTTGTGGGGCATCAGAGTTAAACTCCTTAAGTTCAATATCGATAGCATTAATAAAGAGAGAAAAAAGGAGTGGACCGAGAACACACCCCTGTCTAATGCCCAGGTTTACCTTAATGCTGTCCGTGCATTCTCCTTATTTTATTTATTTATTTGTGTATTTTATAAAGCGCACAGCTGCCCCAACGGGGTGTCCCAGCACTAATGGATCAAGAAGCAGAGGGCGCAATTTATGGATTATTGGCTAAAAAGGTAGGTTTTAAGGGACTTACGAAATACGAGTTCTGATTGGCATGCGCGAAGAGACAGCGGAAGTTTATTCCAACGCTGGGATGCGCAGACTTCGAAAGTTTTCCCTCCCTTTCGAGCTCTCTTAAATCTGGGGGTTACCAGCAAAAGTTGGGAGTTTGAGCGCAATGTCCTGGAATTGTGATAGGGGCGGAGGCTGGTTTTAAGATGGGTAGGGCCTTTACCCTGCATAGCTCTATATGCCAGTGTCATGGCCTTAAACTCACATCTCTTTGCGATGGGGAGCCAATGTAATTTACGGAGATGCGGGGTGATATGATGTCTGCGGGGGATTGATCTACACACAAGAGGGGAGAGGGCCCCAATAGTTTAAACTCCCATACCCCAGGCCCCCTAAGGAAACCAGTTAATCACAAGCAGGGGGTATATAGAGTGCACAACTACCACAGTGGAAAATTCCCCAGTTTGGAAAAACTTCCCTCACTCACATACCGAAGTATGTGACATGCTTCATCATAGGGCCTGCTACAAATGCCCTGGTGTAGCCACATCCAGGGCGGAGCATTAGGGAGGGGGAAAACAAATAAAATCCATGTGACAAGACGTACGATACGGTTAAATAATACGTACAACGAATAACATACATCAGTGGTGAAACGTATAAGTGAACACCTCATGAATCTGATATAAGTGCGACGAAAAAAGTGCAGTTAGGATGTGATTAAAACTGATTAGGGGTGCCAATAGAAAATATTGCTTTATTAAACCCAATT
Organism: Lissotriton vulgaris; assembly: GCF_964263255.1. Classification (NCBI taxonomy): domain Eukaryota; kingdom Metazoa; phylum Chordata; class Amphibia; order Caudata; family Salamandridae; genus Lissotriton; species Lissotriton vulgaris. The sequence goes on from NC_141699.1 coordinate 442,780,121, forward strand.
TTGATACCCCTATCAGGATTAAAAGTAAAAAGAAAGGATGGGATAATGTCTTACAGAGAAAATGAGGTTCCTCAAGACTACCCTCCTACCACTGCTAGAGTCAACATGTTTCGACCGCTTCCATTGTGCCCCGAGAGGTCACTTCGGTCTTCCTCAGGACTGTCGCAGTCAAATCCACTCGTCAACCTGTACCGTAATTCAGTCACAGGGTTACCGAAAGTAGTTGGTCTCATAGATCCATACTCATCCGGGTTTTTTTCAATTGTACAGTGGAGAAAATATCCCCAAAGTCACGGGGAGAACATACACGAGTTTATGAGCTACATAAACTCAAACTGGTGCCCATCAGGAGGGTATGCCCGTGAACACAATCATTCAGTTAGGTCATCCCTGCCCAAACATGAACCTGAATCCAGTGACACCGCGTAGTTTGTCTGGGGGGGATTCCCTCCACCAGGCGTGCCGCTGCATTTTGAACAGTCTGGAGTTTGTGACACTGACTAGCTGTGAGGCCAATATAACGTGCATTGGCGTAGTCAAGATGGGAGGTTATCAGGGCTTGGACTATTGTTTTTCGACAGTCTGTGGGCAGATAGTTTATCAGCCTTTTTATAGTTCTAATTTTTGCAAAACAGGATGCTGCTACAGCTTGCACCTGGACATCGAAGGAAAGCTGGTTATCCCAACGGACCCCGAGGTTCCTAACAGAGTCTTTGGGTAAGGGGGCTTGACTCAGGTCATCCGGCCACCAAAGACTAGATTCCAGTGGGGATGTTGTGTTAAAGAACAGGACCTCTGTTTTCCCTGCGTTAAGTCTCAGGGAATTTGAGTCCATCCATTTCGATATATTCCTGAGGCAGGATTTCATAAGGTCAAACGCCGTGGCAGTAGGCTCATCAAAGGTGATGAGGAGCTGAATGTCGTCTGCGTATGAGGTCGTTTTAACCCCAGCCTGTGCAATCATTTCCGCCAAAGGGGTGAAATAAACATTAAAAAGGAGCGGAATCAGGAAGGAGCCCTGAGGCACTCCCCATTTAAGTGGCCTAGCGGAGGATGTATAGGGTGGGGTATATACCTGCTGAGTACGTTCTGATAAAAAGGAGGCAATTCATTTCAGCACCCAGTCTCTTCAATAGGATCTTATGAGAGACGGTGTCAAATGCTGCTGAAAGATCCAGCAGCACTAACACCGCCCTCGATCCACGATCCAGCATCCATCTCACAGAGTCGGCCATTTCAATCAAGGCCGACTCCGTGCTGTGGCTAGATCGGAAGCCGTGTTGGGAATCATGCATAAGTCTATGGGAATCTACATAATTGGCAAGTTGGACATGTGCTATTTTTTCCAGGATTTTTGCCGGAGCAGGCAGGAGGGAAATCGGCCTGTAATTGCTTGGGTTATCCGGGGCCGCATTAGGTTTTTTCAAAATCGGAACCAAGGAAGCATGTTTCCATTTGTCAGGGAACCGTCTCCTTCTTGTCCATATCTTATACGGGCAGATAACTTTATATATAATCTTTCCAGGAAATGAATAATCCCAACTGGAGCACCTTGTTCCAATAGGGTTTACCATAGCAGCGCGTGGTCGACGAGATCAAACGCGCTGCTAAGATCCGCAAAGCAGAGAAAAAGTGATCCCTGCTTTGCGCGGGTATACTTCCCTATTAAGAGGTCCTAATTAATGGACTGCTCTATTGTTCCTCAACCTTTGCGGAACCCAAATTGGGATTTTGCAAGGATGCCACAACCCTCGACCCATTCCTCCAGCCTTACCAACATTACTCGACTCAAGTGATGAGTCTAAAAGGGAGATAGGTCGGTAGTTCTTCGCCTCCGACCTATCTCCCTTTTTATATATTAGTATAATTATTGATTCCCCCCAAGTGGGTGGGGTACTCTCGACAATTGCCGCGTTGAAAACCTTAGTCAGGACAGGGCCCCATAATTTTATGTCGGCCTTATACAGGTCGATGGGTACCCCATCAGGGCCCGGTGCTTTCCCTCCCTTGCTAAGTTTAATGGCGTGCTCTACCTCGGGAACAGTGATATTCAATGGAACAATTGGCCAATAATTGGACGCCGGCGGCGCCAAAACACCCTCCTCCTCCAGGTCAAAAATGCTAGTATCAAGATTGTTCAAAAACCTGTTCTCGATACCGCGCCATATTTCACAAGCTTTAATACGTCTGGAATACGGGTTAACAAATCAGATTCCGGCAAAACAAGGGGCCCTGGCCAAATACTATTGGCATATGAGGGATGCCGAAGAAAACACACTTGCCCACCTCTGCTGGGAAGAAGTCGAAAAACAGGCTAGGCACTCCAACTCCACGTGTAAGTCTCTTAGGAAAGCGCTTCTATCACTAAATCTGGAAGAAGCTTGGCTTTCACCAATGTCTTACAACGCTTTTAAACAGATCACCAAGATAGCTGTTAAACAAGCATAGTTGCAAATGGACAAAGGCTCAGTGGCTGGCAAAAGCCACGCTTGGATTGTGATGCCAACATATAACCAACTGAAGCAACAACCTTACTTGCAAGAATGTTTTAGGGACCACTACAAGAGGAAACTAAGCCTCCTGAGGCTGGGTTGTTTCATGAGTAAAGACCTTACTCCCAGATGGCTACGGACCTGGCCAACTTCAGACTGCCGCCTTTGCGACAAGGGTGATGAGTCGCTACTGCACCTATTATGTATTTGCCCGGCATTACTAAACCTAAGGAAGACCTTGTTGAAATCACACCTAAGAGAAGCTCAAGTCAGGACCAGTAGGGCAGCGGTGATAAAATGCCTCAGCAGGTCTTTGATACAACTTTCCTGCAAAACGATAAAATTCCTTGCTTTCGCTGCCCAAGAGCTAGAAAAAATACAGCAATGAAAGATGAACTGGGCTTCATGGTCTTGCCGTGGCCGGTCCTGGACTCTCTCTTATTTTCTTAATAGACATTTTCCTCCCTATTCTCCCTGTAAATGCACTTTATCAGTCTGACCATGTGACAGTTATACTTAGTTAAATACAACCCCCTAAGTACATTGTATCCTCTGCCACAGTATTCATTTGTTGGTCTAGATGTTTTACTGAGACAGTAACTCCCTCACAGAGGCATACCTGTGTGTTTTTAATACTACTTTTACATTTTGTTGCATATTTGTGCAATGTAGCTAATGATCTGTGTCATTTTACTCTGTTTTTATGTTGATTCAAAGAGGTTGATGTCCATCGCATGGTGGTAAGATCCCCCTTTTATGATTTTTACAAATCAAATAAAGTAACATTATCACTATCCTGTAGTCCTGTAGTGGCCAGGCAACTAAGACAAGGATTTAAAGCAGCAGAGCCACTTAAACCTGTGCAGGTGGAAACCCAAAGGTGACCCCAATTACTGGGAACTGCGACTTTGATAGAAATGTGTATCTACTGTTTTATGGTGGATGCATTTTACCACCAAAATCAAAATGTCCACCTTGCTGTTAATACACCCTTTGCATATCTGAACAATATTTCATTTCTGTTTCGTTGGTCAACTGTATATATTCATTTTGAATGTCCCTTGTTAATGTTATATATGACATGGATGATCAACCAGATTCTAAGGGATCTCACTTTGAAAAATAAAGACACATTGGGCCCCATCACATTAGGCCTGCAAATCCAATTGTAGTTGCAAACTCCCTTTAACATGCAAAAGGTGATTGTGTTGGATGAGAAATTACAGGTTATTGCTCCTGTGAATTTCAGCTGGTGAGTACTGGATACATTTCATAATCATATAGCATATAAGCTCATCTGCGCACTTTACAATAGGGAATGACAAGCGCTATTTCGTTATTTTTCACTTCCATTTAATAATTGTGGGAAATGTGTGCCTCTGCTAATTTGTGCACTTACTGCAATAGAAAATTTCAGGTGCACAGTTTAAGCCCAGATATACCAAGCTGATTGTGATCAAGTTCTAAGGCTCTGTAACATTTAGAGCCTGATTACGATTTCAGTAGCCTCCGACCTTAGGTCAGAGGCCTTACTACTGAGATAGTCGGCCTCAATACTGACCGCTGATTACAATTCTGCCGGTCGGAATTGAAACCAGCTGGTCATTCTGACTGGCGCCCGATGGGCTCCCCAAGCCTGTCTGCCAGTTGGAGCCCAGCCCGTAATTCCTATGGAAGGCATTTCTGCCTTCTGGATTATGATGCACGGTTTCCGTCAAGGTTTCCAGTCTGCCTTTCCGACACAGAAACCCTGTCGGAAAGCATGTTTGGGGGCCCCCTTCTGTTTTTGGCCTCAGTTTGGTGGCAGAAGGGGCACCATAGGTGCCTCTTGTTGATCCCTGAAACACGTGGCAGGCATCTTGAGGTGCCTGACACAGGGTGCAGGGATGAAGACAAACTCCCATTCCTCTATGGGAGCTTGTGTTATGGCCAGATTATGGCCGTAACACAAGCTCCCAAGGAGGAATGGAGTATGTGACTGCACCATGTGCAGATGCATCATGATTAGGCAGTCGGGATCGCCGAATGGAAGTCGGTTGGTCTCGTTTCCATGAGGGCATCCACCCAACATCAAAATATGCCCCTAAGTACGTATTTTATTTTTTGCAGCATTTATGGAATCCAAACCTTCCTTTGAGAATCAGGGAGCTCAAGACAGAGCAGGATGGGTGGAACGCATTTGACTAAAAGAATATGGTCTGTGTACCACTTCATTGGAGGTGAGGTTCAAGGTGTATGCACAATTGCAGCATTTACTAACAGGCCTTTCAATTACACATTGTCGAATTGGTTACACTAAAAATTATAAAGGTGTATTTCAAAATCATGAAACCTTTTTAATAGTTTAATGGAGTAAGTTGTTAACCAATTTGTGGTTTACCTACCTTATTAAGAAATTGGTTAAGTACAGGGGTCTCATTTCTGAGAAATGACGCATCGCTGCGTGAAAGCAGCATTGAGTCACTTCTCAGTGTGCACTCCTTGGGACATACCTGACCTGATGCGTCATATTTAATATATGACACATCATGTAGCAAAGAGTTACAGATACGTCATGATTTCTGGCGTATCTATAAGCGCAAAAGTGACGCATTGCTGGAGTGTGTCACAAAAGTGACGCAACTCCAGCAATGCGTCCTTTCACATGGGGCAAGCCCCATGTGAAAGGGCCTGCATCAGTCTTACGCCTGCGGTGAGGCAGGCGCAGGATTTTGACGCAACGGCGTCCTAGAAGTGACGCAGTGAAATCTCATTGATTTCTCTGCATCACTTCTATGAGGCTTTTTGCAGGAGAACGCCCCCCTGCATACATTATACCTGACGCAGGTATAATATAGCGCAGGGGTGTACCAAGTGACGCATCTGCTTAGATGCATCACTTTGTAAATAGTGCGCAACAGGAGGCATTTTTTACACTGCTGGTGCATCACAAAAAGTGACGCATCGGAAGCGCAAAACTGATGCAAGGCCTCATAAATGAGAGCCCTACTGGACTCTGCAAGAGTGAGCCCTGATACCCTAGAGGCATCACACCAGGTCCTGGGCCCATGATTGGCATCAGAGTGCACTCTTCTGACTACAACAGAGAAATCCTGAAGTTTTGGGCTCTTTGCAACTGCAAAGGGGCCACTTACTGTCAAGCTCTTGCCGCCTGTGCTGATCAACAAGGAAACGCTTCGGTGAACATGACTGTTTGCGCTACAGGCACCCTGTGATGATCGTCAGACATGATACTCAATGACTATCTGTGATGCCCAGCCTGCTCTTCCCGCTACAGTGGAGACCATCCACAATGCTCTTGCTGCTTCTCATGGCCTCCTCCACTGCTTACTGGATTCTTTTCACAGGACTTTGAGAAGGTAACTTTTAAGCAGGACTAACCTGGTACCTGTATCCGCCTGCACTCCGCTGTGGTCGGCCTGAACTTGTGACTTCACCTGATCTCGCACAACTAGATAACCGCGAGTAGCACTTTGTGTGTTCTGATGCCAAACTTACCTACAATCTTTAAAATTGCATATCTCCGGTTCTAGTGATTTTATTTTTGTTGTTTTGGTGTCAAATAATGTATTACATTTTACTCAACTTGCTAACTTGGTGTGCGATATTTCTTTTGTTGTGTTGTCACCTTATTACTGTTTAAGTGCTGCATACATTTTTTATACATTACCTCTAAGTTAAGCCTGATTGCTTTTGTGCCAAGCTACCAGAGGGTTAGGCAGAGGATAATCTAGTGACTTTTTGTGGTTCACCCTGACAAAGATTGTGGCTGTTGCTTGAGTAGGGTTTCACCTCCCACAGCCAACAACCCATTTTTTCACATCCATGCATATATCTTACCATCAGAGTTTATTATTGATATGAAAAGATGATTCAACATTTAGATGGTGTTATTTTCAGATTTGGAAGTTACTAATATAATAATTTCATGGAACGAGCCCAAGAATCTGCAGTAGTAAGGTAAATGTCAAAGGAAGGACTGCTTTTGAAAATATTCATAGAAAAAGTGAAAGTAACAATGACTTTTGTCTTTCACTGTTTCAAAGGCATGCTTGCCTCAAATATTTTATCTAGGGTAGTTTATTTTTCAAAATCTCGTTAATCACTGGGTTTTAAATGAGTTACATTTCTGGCCTTTAATGTTTGTTGGTATTTTTCAAATAATGGAGGTAGTCTTCTACTAATACGTTTTCATAGTACTCCACAAAATTTGAATTACAGTGTATGTGGTTTGAGTATTAATGAGACTTCCAGTGGCACTTTGATTGTTATGATTTGAAGTTTTGTACAAAACCATTAGTAAAGAGATCTGCTGTTTCTCTACAGAAGGCACATTTTTCTACTCATATAATTATGGAAGGTGTATTGAGTGTTTGCTGTATAACACAACTCTCATTTATTTCTTGAAAAGATGAAACCGCTCTAATGGTCTTAGTTAATTGTTTTATGTATTATTATTGATTTTATTAGAATGTATTGATAGTCACGTTTCTTTGGCCTAATGTACCTATCAGGATATTTTCAGAGTTGAGAAGCACAGTAGTTTTTGAGAAGTGTAAACAATCAATTCCGTAATATGATGAACATAGTGGTAAGGGTTTTAGGCCACATGCATCAAGCATTTTTGCGTTTGCAAATGGGCCAATTCTCAGAATCAGCCCGTTTGTGAATGCAAAAAATGCTTCTTACGTATATCAATCACTATTTTGTGATTCGGTAACCGGTTACCGAATAGCACAATGGGTTTGCGATTCGGTGTTTGGAAGGAGCGTGTTTAAGTCGTCCCTTCCAAATACCGAATTGCTGTGGTATATATGAATGTTTTGTGACCGTGAATGCAGTTGCAAACCATTCGCATGTACCATCAACTTCAAGTTAGCGGTAACCCATTCGCAAACAGAAAGGGGTCCCCAAGGGACTCCTTCCCCTATGTGAGCATATGCAAAAACTTTTTTAAGAGCAGGCAGTGGTCCCTTGGACCACTGCCTGCTCTTAAAATATGAAAAGTGAACTCTTCATTTTTAAGGAAAACGGATTGCATTTTAAAAAAAAGATTGCTTTATTTAAAAGCAATCACAAGACATGTGGGTCTGCTGACTCCAGCAGGCCCCCATCCCCATGATTTTAGAGATTTCTAGGGGGTCGCAAATTGTGGCCTACCTCATTAATTTTAATGAGTTAGGTTATTTTGCGACCCCCTACGAATCGTTGTATGAAACTCTTGGAGTTTCATACATTTGTGATAGCGATTACCTAATTGTGATTCACTGAAAATTGCAATTAGGTAATCACTATTACAAATGTTGATATATATGGCCCTTTATCTTCTTGGAAGGAGTTTTCAGCCAGCAAATTTTATAAAGTAATTGCGGAGTAGTATATGTAGAGTAGATTGTACGTTTGTGAAATTTATAGTGCAGTAAAGGGTATATGTTAGAAGATTTGTCAGTAAAGCTTTATTTTCGGTGTTATTAATTTCAGAAAACCACCACTGCAAACTAGGAGACACATCAAATAGCTTTATGTATGACATTGGGCGGGATTCATTTACAGGTCTGAATTGACCATTAGTATTCACAAAATGTGAAGTTACTTGTAGTTGGATTTACTCACACCTACAATGATGCCAATAGGGTGTCATTTTGTGAACCCAAACTTTGGAGTGGTGCACCACTCGATGTTAAAAGGGTGGTTGGTCAATAAGTCATATGGTCTTGTTAGAGTTGACTTAATCAATCCTTTATTTTCATAAATTTCCAAATACAAAAATGCCAGCCGAAGCGTTTCGTTCATATACAATGAACTTCCTCCGGGCATAGAATGACGGTCCTGGGAGAGAAAATGTATGTGTGCAGTATGGCTGCATGGGCCTCCTTGATAAGGGTCAGTATGCGGTGAGTTCGATAACAGATAGGTAGTAGCCGTCTGCTCCGGGTGTAGACGGCTACTACCAATCTATCAGACTCACCACATCTCCCATCGTTCTCATTCAAGGACAGTGATTAACAACTATAAAACTCTTAAACCGGCCTACTTAGACACTACGTTCTCTATCTACATTAAAAAACAACTAATGGCATTGCGTTTTTGCAAATTTCATCCCCTGACCGACGAGCCACATTGGAAGCATATTGAGTCAAAAGAATGCCGTCTTAGTGGCTACAAAAAGGAAGGCTTAATTCATCTAATATGCCATTGCAAGAAGCTACAATCAAAGCGCGTCAATTTTTTAAAGAAAGTCTTCCTGGATAGGGGAATACGCTCGTGTAGAACCACCATCATTAGAGGTCTGGATCCAACTGACCCCCACATGAATTGTAGAATGACAAAGCTTTTACAAGCTCATGAGAAATTATTGAAAGCGGCAGCACTTTAATGAGATAATCTCGATTTGGGACGAAAGTGTAAAATGAGGAGGAAATGAAACAGGTGTGAGCGCTGACTACTTGAGTTACATATATCACCTATTGAACAACTGCCATTCATATTTTTCAGACTCACGGCTAGCTAGATGGATGCATTTTTTTCTTTTGTTAAAATTAAATAAATAAATAAATAAAAAGGGATGCAGAGAATAGATAGAAGTAGATAATGTCTAGTTCCACATATTCACATTATAGGTACTTTTATAAAGATTATGAAATATGTAAATACTGATTCATGAATTGTCTTTTATACGTTTTATGCTGAGTTTACGAAATGAAGGGAAATGTTTATGTAAATTTGTAATTATTTTAAATTGATGTCTGCAGAACGTTGTTCTGTGTAAATTGTTACGGTTTTTATTAACTATACAATAATCACCTTTTTTTACCACTACGTTCACCCTGACGAATTGCACAACATTTTTCTGGTGCAAATTGTGTTGGCAACAAAATGAGTTGCTGCATTTCGGCCAATCTTTATTCTCTTGAAAACTCCTCTATGCACAGAGTTGAAAATCGCTGGACCGAACTATTTTCACAAGCCTAAATCAACATTTTTTCCCTCCACATCAATTAATTTGCACATCAGTGAATGATTGAGGAAGGTGACGGTTACCGTAAATCAATCAGATCAATACATCTATTTGAGATGTCTCTAAAGTTAAGTTAACAGACCTCAATCGGAAACCATCCCTTTCAAATGCCTTCTTTTATTGTCTCTCAATGTTTTCATGATCTTTGTTTAGCATTTTTGAGTACCTTATGATGTGTGCGGTGCTAATATGTTAAGTATATGTTTTAAGGATTCTGTCTTATCAGGAACGACTAAGAGGTTAGATGGTTAACAGATGGGGAAATGCATCTAGGGGCTAAACTGCTAGATTTGGAAACTGATTGCTAGGTTCATTTCTGGCTGTGTTGAGCCCTTGACTGAATATTGAATGGTTATGTGCAAATCTCTTAATCTCCCTGTGCCGAAAAATGTAAATATGTAAAATGCAAATGTCAATGTTTGTAAATCAAGTCAAAAAGGTAAATCCCCACTTTATTTACACCAATTTGTATCACCTCCTCCACATGCTCAATGTACACCAGCAAGTTGCTCCCAGCAACGTTTGTGGTATGTAAATACTATCACAGAGTGAATTATTGTGATCTGCTGCTCTATTAACATATAGAAAGTACTTTAAGAAGAGGAACTAAAGAGAGCTCCCGGGTTGTATTTCTGCAACATGTACAGCAATGTGAAAGACACAATTGATATGAATATTTAGGATCTCACAAAATGAGCAAGTGTTGGTGAAACTATTGAGGATGAACCTTACTTTTCAGCTTAGATTTTCCAAATCTATCACCAAGAACCAGCACACAATCCACATTTTGTTAACTTGCCTAGATTGGAAATCATTGGGCCGTCACTCAGGTCTATATTCACAGAGAAGTTTTAAGGCCTGGGCAAAGTGCGCTATTGCACCACCCTTTCCCAAATGAGGCCCTCCAGTAATTGAAAGTGCTGCCATAAATACTGCTCATTAAGACAGTTTATTTCTAATTTGACAGCCGAGCATGGTTAACAGAATTTCAGGGCCAGATTTACTAAGGGGTTGTGCAGGGACAAAGTCACACAAAGCTGTTCAAACTCTCCATGGCATTACCTTTCTAGTGCAAAAAGTATTTTTCACTTTAACGGTGGCCTTTCCTCAGCTCAAATAAGGGCTTGTGCTGCTCAACCAGTTGGTGCCTCTTTGCGTCCAGATGGAATTACTTGGGTATAACTTGGGTGGATTTATTCTAACACCCATACTGGAATATTTGCATGAAAATGCTGGAGCATGGTGTTACGCCAAATCTGGCATCGCCATGCTCCGACATTTTCAAAACACGAGGATGTTGCATATTTACAAAAATACAGCACACTCTTGCGTTTCCCCTAGAGCTGGCACTAAAAAAACTGCCTAGCGCATGTGCAGTAACCGTTGCGCCATGTTGCAGGGGCAATTGTTTATATGCAGGAAGGGACCTCTTCCTGCACATAAACAATCATAAATGGTGATTTGCTCTTTCTATGTGTGCTGCAAACTGTAGCACACATAGAAAGAGCAAAAAAGAAGAGAAATCAACAATTTCTTCTTGTTTCGCCATTCTAAGACTAGGTATTACCTGGCCTTAGTTTTTTGGCGCAGCCCCAGCCTAGTAATTCTGGGGCAGCGTTGAAAAGCAATGAGTGTTGTGGTGGAATGCCCACAGCAACACCTATTGCCTGGCTCTTTGCAGCAGCAGAATGCTGTAGAAAGGGGCTTATTTATAAGATGGTGTTAAGCCACATTAGGGGCTTAGCGCCACCTTGTAAATGGGGGGAAAGGAGACATGCTACCAGAGCGTCAGAAAAAGTGACACTACGGTGGTGTTAGGGGCTTGTAAATATGCTTGTAAATATGCCCCATAGATTTCCACAAAGACTAATTTACTAAGGTGGCTAGACTAGGATTTGTGTAAAAAACATAACATCTCCTTGAAGAGTGTGCTTAGGTAAATCAATGTTTTCACTTTTTCAAACAACCCAAACGATGCAAGTGTGCTGCACTGTCAGGCCCACATGCAATGTGTGGAATATTTCTGAATGTGTCTAACGAAAAGATTTTGTACTGGAAGGGTATGCTTCCAGTACAAATCAAACGAAAGACAGCACTCTGAAAAAGTTTAATTCTCCACGTAATGCACACATCCATGAAGGGAGATAAAACTTTATTGTAAAGGCACTTCAACCAGAGCGCTTCCAATATCTTCTGATTGAAATACAGCCAGCCTTCACAATAAACATACAATGCATTCTAGAATAGAACTGTCAGACTGAGTGTACAAGATAAGAGCTGATGATCGACACAGCACTGCACATTCTAAACGAGTTATCAATCATCTCCCTATATTAAACAGCAAATAATCATTAAGAGAAAGTAAAACATGAACAATGCTTGTCCGAGCGGCTGTTCGCGCTGTGGGACGAGATTCCGGAGGTTCTGACCATGGTGGGGGGCGATTGGAACGAGGTTATGGAGGTGGGCCTGGATCGCCAGAGACGAGCTCCTGTTGTGTCTGACCCCCCCCCGCGGCTGCTCCCACCAGATTGTGTGCGACTGTGAGTGGTCTGGGCTGGATTGATGTATGGCGGCATTTTCACCCTGCGGAGCGTGCATTCACGTATGTGTCGGCGGTGCATGGGTCCTTGTCGAGACTAGATTATTTGTTTGTGCCGGGTGCCTGCCTGAGTCGCGTCAGGGATGCCGCGATACTCCCCAGAGGCCTCTCGGATCATTCCCCTGTCCTGGCTACCGTGACCCTCCCCTCTAAACGACAACCTTTTCGCTGGCGCATGTCCACCTGGCAGCTGCAGCGGCCAGAGTATGTGAACCATTTACGCGAGGCGATTGACCACTTCTGGCGCGAGAATTTGCTGGGGGTTGTCGATGCTCTGGTTGTGTGGGAGGCGCTGAAGCCTACGCTCCGGGGCGTTGATATAGCTTGGTGTGTGGCAGCTCGGTGAAAACATCGGGAGGCCATTGTGACCGCCGCAGCCCGCGTTGAGGAGCTGGAGCAGCGTGGTCGGCTCAGGGGTGATGAGGGCGTCGTGAGACAGCTCCTGCAGGCCCAACAGATGTATGCCTCAGTCCTGCACGAGGAGGCCCGACAGGCGTGGCTCGCTACGCGCAGCAGGGTATACCAGTGGGGCGACAAGTCCTGCACCATGCTGCATAGGCTGTGCCAGGCGACCTTCCAGCCCCTGGTGCTGCCTGGTCTCACGGCGGACGACGGCTCGGTCATGACCGACCCAGATTTGCTGGCGGCTAGCTTTGCCCGTTATTACGAGGCGCAATACGCTCCTTGTGATTCTCTGATGGTGGACGAGATTGCCTCATACCTGGATGACCTGCTCCCGCAGGCAGTCCCTGACGAGACCAGAACCGCCTTGGAGGCCCCGCTTACGTCTGAGGAACTCGGGGAGGCCCTTGGTCAATTAAACACTGGCAAGGCGCCCGGCCCGAGCGGTTATCCTAGTGAATTTTACAAAAAGTTCCACGTCCAGCTGGGACCTCACTTTCGCAGCGCCCTGGAGGCGGCACGGGCTCGGGGCGAGTTGCCACCGGACTGGCGTCATGGCCAAATAGTGGTATTCTTGAAGCCGGACAGGGCGCCGGACCGGCACGACTCTTACAGGCCGATCTCCCTTCTCAACATCGAGGCCAAGGTCTTGGCGAAGGCCCTAGCGAACCGCCTTTTGCCTCACATTGCTGACCTGGTCCACCCTGACCAGGCCGGATTCATGCCGCACAGGGCCACCCGGCATAATATCCGACAGGCGCAGGCGGCGGTTGATGCCATGGGTGCTAGGGATGAACAGGCAGCACTCCTTCTTGCGGACATGGACTGAGCCTTCGATTCGGTGAGTTGGGCATATCTGTTCACCTTGTTAGCCCGCCTTAATCTAGGGCCTGTCTTCCTGTCATATATTCGTCTCCTCTACACTGGTGTTACGGCTTCGGTCCGCCTGGCCGGCGCTGTCTCTGGGCGCTTCCGCATCGGTCGTGGCACTCGACAGGGTTGCCCGCTGTCCCCCTGCCTCTTTGCCCTCGCCATGGAGCCCCTGGCGTCGCGGATACCAACAGATGCCCAACTACGTGGCTTTGTCTGGAACGATGACCTGGCGGATAGGATTGCACTGTATGCAGATGACGTCCTTCTATTCCTTACTGATCTGCGGCGCTCGGGTCCCCGGGTTTTGGAGATCATGCGGGGGTTTGGCGAGGTCTCAGGGCTCCACCTTAATCTGAACAAATCGACCCTATGGATTTTGGGTGGCGGAGTGGTTGCTGACCCATGGGCCGCCGAATTGCGTGTGGCGACAGATGGCTTAAAATATCTGGGCGTCTTTCTCTCGGACTCGCGGGCCGTGGCCTGGGCACGTAGTGTCTTGCCGGTGTGGGAACGATTCCAGACGGATGTTAAAACTTGGTCCAGAATGCCACTCACAATCTTTGGGAGGTCGGCCATCTTTAAGATGGTGGCACTGCCGAGGCTTCTATACCAACTCCAAAACTTCCCACACCCCATTGGCATGGAGTGGTTCCGCCAGGTTAACTCTGTGCTGGGCCGCTTCCTGTGGGATGGGGGTGCAGCCAGGGTGGCCTTGAAGACGTGCTTTCTATCTACATACTGTGGTGGCTTGGCCACCTCCGACCTCCTCTCCTATTACCAAGCGTCTCATCTACTTGTCCTCAATGAATGGTGGTATGGGGACAGGGGTGATCCGGCCTATGCCCTGGAACGACTGCTCATGGGTGAGCGCACGCTTCACACTATTCTCTATTCGGCTCGCATACGCCGTGGATTGCCGTCGGTCACTAAAGTGGTATTTGCGGTGTGGCGGCAATCCCTGCGCCGCATGGGTTGGTGGGGCAAATTAACAGCTGAAACGCCGCTGTGGCACAATGGCCTGCTTCCGGAACTGGCGGCCCTGGCCGGGTTTGAGGGCTGGGAGGCTATTGGAGTTACACAACTGGGCCAGGTCATGTCCGGCACCACCCTCAAGTCCTTCGAGGAACTCCGCGCGGAGTTCCAGATGCCTCAGTCCCAGTTCTTCCGCTACCTCCAGCTGCGGCATGCCCTCGCCCCGAGTGTGGCCGGCCTCGACTCCCTGCCGGAGTTCAGCCCGGTTGAGGCAAAAGTGTTTATGGGAGACTTGGGAGACAAGAAAGTCTCTAGGATTTATCAGACACTTGTTATCCACTGCTCCTCCACTCTCCGCTCCCTTCGGGAGGCGTGGGAGGTGGACGTGGGCGCCCTTGATGAGGATGATTGGAGGGAGGCGCTGGAATCCCTGTGCGGCACCGCCGTTGCGGTTCGGCTCCGCCTGATCCAATTCAAATACTTGCACCGTGCTTACTACACGCGTGAGCGTCTGTGGAAGGCTGGCTTGATTGCGTCACCGGAATGCCTGCGCTGTGGGGAAGTGCCTGGCTCCCTGATGCATACGGTGTGGTTGTGTGGTCGCCTGACTGGTTTCTGGAGGGGCGTGTGGAGTTGCCTGGCTGAGGTCCTGGGTTGGGATCTTCCTCGTACTCACCGGCTGGGCCTGCTGCATATTATGGAAGGGGTTGGGGGCAACATATATAAGCGTCACCTGTTGCTCCTGGGGCTGGTTGTGGCCAAACGAGACCTGGCCCGGGCATGGAAATCTGTGAGGGCCCCCCCCCTGTCTGCATGGAAGGCTGGGCTAGATTATTTCATGGGCCTGGAAAAGCCGGTCTTTGAGGCGCGGGGCTGCCCGCGCAAACATTTCAAGATCTGGAAGCGGTGGGCCGACTACCGTGGCCTGTCCTTGGACCCCCCGGCAGAGCAGGAGGAGGACATTTGATCACAGTGACACTTCTGGCCTGAAGCGGCAAAGCCCTGGTTGCGTTATACCTGCTTATTCTTTGTGCATTTTCCTTTTTTGTTGCTCTTTTTGTACACGTGTGGTGGGGGGGAGTGTTGGGCATGGGGGGGGTGTAGTTGGGGGGTAGAGTAGGCTGCTGGGGCATTTCTAAAACTGAGCTTATTTGGCTTTTGCTTCATCCTTTACTGTCTATGTCATCGTTACATTGATACTGTTGTGGTGATCTTGGTGTGTGGAGATACCACATTCTTGATACTCCTATGCTCAATAAACTTGGTTTTGGAAAACATGAACAATGCAGAACACATTGCATATCAAGAAGCAAATAATAGTAAAATGAAAGGAATCTTAACAGATGACATAGTGAAAAATAAACAATGCAGGACACATTATACACAAAGTAGCAAGTAACAGTTAAATGGAAAGGAATCTCAACTGGTGACACAGTCGTCCAAGAACCTAACCAGGACATAATTCAGGACTAGGGTTTCCTACCCGTGAGCAACTAAAGGGGGCATTTACCAGTATAATTATGTAGGTACCCAATATGCCCATAGCTACCTCTTCCCATGGACCGGTCAGCAATTGATGGCATTGCACAGACGGTTTTCTCGTGCACAAAATGTTGTCACTATTTTTACACTCAAAACACTCTCTGACCAAACTCTTCACTTGCAAATCCATATCTGTCCAACAAAATTACTTTCTTAGTCTGCCTGGTTTTACCCTTTACTAGTGTGAACCTTATCTGCTAGCCTTTCATGCAACACTGTGGGTGATATCAACTGCAGTGGTATTGGTATTAGTGGTGGTAGTATTGTAGTGTTGGTGGTGGTATCGGTGGTGGTAGTATTGGAGGTGGTGGTATTGGTGGTGGTGGTTGTATTGGTGGAGACATCGCCAGCTTGCTTGTTTGATTGAATTTTGAATCCTGCTTGCCTGAGGTCCCTTTCTGTGAATTCAGCTGAGCTATTCCAGCGCAAGGAACCTGTTCTCTGTTACTTTCCGGCCCCCCCCCGCTGCCGCTCACCATTCCAACTAGCGGCCGCCGAGCGGGGGGACTACGGTGCCCACAAGCCCTTGTGACATTGTCCCGCCTCCCTGAGACGATCACAGCGCCCGGAGGCGCATTAAAAACCCACACTTCCTCTGCATCGCGGGACGCGCGCGGGCGGCGCCGGGCTAAGCCCGGGCAAAGGGTGGGCCGTCTGTGGCCGTCCGGGGCCAAATGAGGCTGGGCTAGGCCTATCCTCTTACCTCTCGGCCAGGACTGCTTGAATACAAATCTAGTAAGCTGTCATTTCCCAGATTTGTCATTGTTTCTTGTAAACGTTGTTTGAGTACCTAGTTGTTTTGATATCAATTTAGTGGCCTAAAGTGGCTTAACTAGACCCATACTATTATTAGCATGCCCCATGACTTCGTGTGTGCCGAAAGGAAAGTCTCCATTAATCGGATGGTTAAATAGAGGAACATTAGATAAATATATCACCAGGGCCACCTCAGAAATAGAAAGAGAAATCGTATTGGCCGAGCGACGCGCTGAGCAATGCCGCTCTGTTGCGCTTCTCAAACACAAGCGCTCATCTTTGGGTCCAATACAGTTAGTCATCTCTTCACACACCAGTAAACAAACAGACAATGAGGGGCACGACTTATCTAGCAATGATAGCATTCCACTACTCCTGCAAGATAGAACTCCTTTAATTGACATAAATAGTGAACCAAATACAAACGTCTCAGCTTCCCTTTCCAACTCGTTACTAGAGGTAGAAGTTCTAGCAGAGACGCTTGCACCAATAGTAGAGATTGCTCAAAAAGAGAATAAAATCCCTAAGAATCATACACGAGTCCAAGGAACACCACCTAAAAAAAGAAGGAAGAGGGGGAGTGGACCCCAAAAAAATAAGATCAATCAAATTGATTTTGGCAAATCTTCTAAAGGCCCTACAATCAATGCATCTATGACACCTATCTTAGTTACTCCCCAATCTCATTCAATAAAAGAAACATCTAGTACCGATCTAATGGGAAGTATTGAACATCTAATTAGATCCCTCCTATTGCCTCTCATTGAAAGATTAAAAAGGATAGCGCTGCAATTGGGGTCCTTGGATCAAGCAATTGGAAATAATACAGGGTTAATTAAGAACTTATCAAAGACTACGCCAGCGCCTCTAATTGCTACTCCAATTTCAAATCCCACTGCTCAAAAGGAAGTAAAAAAAAATAAGCAAACTAATCCAAAACCATATAGACCACCATCTCCCAAAACATTGCGGCAAAATGAAAATAATAAAACTAGGGCTAAGGAGGCACAGGTGGGAGGGAAACCCCATGCTTTAGGAAATCCTTTAAACTTCCCGGCCCATGAAAGTTTAGATGGGGTAAAAAAGCCTAAGAGGCAGCAAGTAGAATTTCCACCAGAAGCGGTTCCTCTTGTGGTGGTTCTTATGGGAGTTCCAGTACTAGAGGATGGGAAGAGAGAAGATTATTTCAGCTAAAAAACAAAGTCATATATTGGCAACGTCAGAATCGACCGCTCCCTCCAAACTTCTATGGGGAAATTCTACATGTACGGCGTCTCCCCTGGTTGGGCCACAGAACAAAAGACACAGCGGGCGATAATATTATCATCAATTTTAGAGATCACAGGGCAGTTAGATATATTACAGAATGTTTCTCAGAAAATGGAAGCAACGGTATTATACCACGTGAACTGACCTACTTCTCTCCTCGATCCTCACTGACAACCATAACAAATTCTGGGGCTTCATCCCGATACCAGGCCAAACGCTTTAATTTCCCTATACCTGTTTATAACCGCTACGTGGCTCTCTCAGGTATGGATGGAGTGGACTGACTTCATTTCCGAAGCACAGCGAAGGCAATTGTAGACAGTCCACAAAGAGTGTCAACTACGAGTAGTGAGCTAAATCCTAACCATAACTTTTCTGACCCTCGTTTTAAATCGACACAGACTCAGGTCATGACCACAGACTCGTTGGGGAACTCCATTGGGATAAACGGGACCACAACAGGACTTAAATCATAAATTAACAAGCAAAACTACAATAGGTACTGCGGGATGCATTGGGAATGGAAACAAACCTCGTATCTCTGCATTATTCTGGAATATAGCAGGCCGACGATCAAAGCTAATAAATGATGAATGGAAGGCCTTTATTCATAAGTTTGATATTTTAGCACTTCAGGAGACCTGGTCACTTGATGCGATTCATATAGAAGGGTTCAAAACCTATTTTTCACCCGCCCAACCTTCAACATCGGGCAGAGCAAAAGGAGGTTTAACTATCTACATTTCAAACCTCCTTAACATAATTGAAATAGTCCCTATTAAACTAGAGCATAATGTTCAGATTCTTAGTTTAAATTTAAACAAAAGGGATAATTTCCTTATAGTAAACTTCTATAACAATCTCCCTGATGGAGACGCAGTGACTTTGGTAGCCTTGATCCGTTCTATATTATTATCCAAAACAAGGAAGACCCCAAAAGAGGTGGTAATTATTTGGGGGGGGGGATTTCAATTTGGGACCATGCCCAGTTGGTAATCGTAACATCTGTGGCATTCTCGATGAGAGTGATAACCCCATCTCACACTTTAGACATTCAACTCTAGGTAGTTATTTAAATGAAACCTTGTTTGATTTAGCTTTGGTACAAGCAAATAAATTGGACAATGAAGAGTCACCAATGGCTCCTACATTTCATGGGAGAGGTCATCAAACCACCATAGATTATATCCTGGTCTCCAATGGAGAGAGAATTATTGATACAGTATTTAGTAGACACACAATTGCATTAAGTGACCATTACCCACTTAGCATCTCTTTCCCATTGTCCCATAATCCAAAAAGTAGTTTTGGTTCTATTTTGGCACAAAATAACATGACACTGAATAGGTTAAACGGATACGCGCTAAAATGGGGAAAAGTAGATCCTATAGTAATCACAGAGTTAGTCATAATAAAGGCTTTACCCTCCATTATGAAATGTTTAGCCCCAGACACTCCAGAATTAGAAGTTATCTCTAATTTTGGTAGGATTATTAGTGCGATAAACGAAACCCTGTGGATAGAAATTAAACACAAATCAAAGAAGAGGAAGGGATGGTTTAACCACTAGTGTACGGCTGCCTACTCAGAATTAAAAACTGCTCTAAGAAAACTAGTCAGGATCCCCCACGAGATAACAAGTCTAAGGAAAACATATAATTCTGCACTAAGGAATAGGAAAGCAGAGGTAAAGAAACAACTCTGGGACCAACTCCATGAAAGCTGCACCTATAGAAACACCGTCGCTTTCTGGCGAATGGTCAAGTCCCCTTTTCTAGTTGATAATATTGATTATCCAAAATTAGAGGTGGCAATAGATGAAAAGGATTGGGTCCACCACTTTTCTAGGATCTTTGCAATTGACCCAGAGGCTATTAACCCACAAGAACTCAACCCTCGAGATCACATAGATACCCCCTATCCCATTGACCTAGAGTTTTCACTGGACCAGGTGGTTCTCGCTCTGAGAGCAAGTAAAAATGGGAAGGCTCCAGGTCCTGATGGTGTTCCCATCGATCTTTTTAAAGCCCAGATGGACCTATGGACCCCCCTTCTAACCAGAGTCCTGAATGCATCATGTGCAACAGGCCTTATGGAATCATGGTCCAAATCCGTACTAGTTCCTATTTTTAAAAAAGGGGATCGGGCGGGGGTCGGTAACCTGCTATCGCCCAATCTCCCTTTTAGATTCGCTTGGTAAGGTGGCAGGCCGAGTTATTCTTGAGCATTTGCAGGATTGGGCGGATGATGGCAGGATTATCTCAGATCTCCAGTACGGGTTTCGGCAGGGACTGGGGACTATTGATCAGGCTTTAAACCTGTCACTCTTGATAGATAAGTACGTTCACATTAAAAGAGGAGACCGGTATATGGTTTATGTGGACTTATCGTCTGCGTTCGATTGTGTCTCCCAGTCCAAGCTTTAGTCCCTACTGTTGGATATGGGGGTACCATCGAACCTGGTCAAGTTTTTGAGGGAACTCTATTCAAACGCGACCGCAAGGGTGCGTTACGGGCTGGGAGGTGAGCTAATAGCGGAGTTTGCAGTAGTAAAAGGGGTTAGGCAAGGCTGTGTCCTGGCCCCCTTCCTCTTTACATTATATACCAACGGACTGGAAAGAGAGATGATCAAGGGGTGCCAGGACCTTCCAGCAGTGAATAACCGCCCAATTCCCGCGTTACTCTACGCAGATGACACTGTTATACTAGCTCGTACTCCCCTTGAACTTCAAAAGGGTTTGAATAGATATTCCACATTTATGGCAGGCCTTGACCTAAACATCAATATTAGTAAAACTTTTGTCATGAGGGCAGGCACTGGTCACAAACGTAAAATGAGGGACATCTACTTGAAGCAGGATAAATTAGCGACCACACAGAAATACCCGTATTTGGGCATAATGATAGATCACAAACTATCCTGGAAACCGGCAGTAGAAAATAGGAAGCTCCTTTTTATAAGAACTACTACAGCCCTTGTTAACTTTTCCAGGAAGTTAGGTAAGAGAGCTCCCCCTGAAATGATCATGATTTATAAAGCTAAATGCCTTTCTGTGGCACTATACGGGGCGGGTCTCTGGGGTTTTGTGGCCACAGATAGTATACAGAGGGTGGAAAACATCTTTCTGAGGTATCTTCTCTCGGTCCCTAAGAGTACGAGTACCTTTGCTTGTCACATGGAGTTGGGACTTTCCTATGTGACGGATTATGGCGCAGAAATTGGATATCGGAAAAAGCAACCCTTACACAGTCTATTCTCTTCGATTGCCTAGCCATGGAGAACGTTCATAAATCTAGGTGGTTGTTGTATGTAAAAAGGTTATTTTACGATTTGGGTTGGGACAAATTTCATTACGACCCCCCCTCAATCTGTGAGGTTCCAAGGAAGGTATTACTGGCGAAATGTCTTGCACACCTTGAAAAACTGAGACTGATGAGTGAGGTCATGAAACCATCAGTCGTGCATAGCCTGATGATCCAGACGACAGCCGCTATACAGCCCTACCTCACATATAACACCACGAGCTATGAACGTTATCTTCTGTTTAGGTTCAGGTTAAAATTTTTCCACCGATTGGTTGCATTTCCAACTCAAAACAACTGGACTAAAGATCTTCCGCTCTGTCCTTGTGATAACACTTCTGTGCAGTCCACTCTGCACACTATTCTTTTTTGTAAATTCCATAATGTTTTCAGGAAAAAATGGCTTATTCCATTACTACAGCAAACTGGTTATAGACAATGTCGTCCGACACTACTTTTTTGCAGCTCTTGGAGGGAGAAGGGTTTGTCTATATAATAGTTAATTTTCTCAAGTGTATTGTTCGTCATCGAATGAACTTAGACTGAATCTGCCCATTTCAGGGTCTGTGTAATCTTAAATATAAAAGATGGTTTTTCACCTTATAATGTTATAAACTTGTAAGTTTTAATTTTTCTCTTCTGGATGTTGCGAATTACCTTAATTAAGCGACTGTAAGTTGCAAAGGAAAAAATCTCTATCTCTATTTTTAAAACAAAAAGTTATTAAATTGATGGATTGATACTTCTGAGATTGGTTATACATTTTAACTTGTAAATATTGTACTTTTATTTTAATGTACGCTTTTTCATTGTATTGAATTGTTTTTACTGTATGCTTTTATGATTTTGCAACTTAAAATCGAAATAAAGCTTAATTGACTGATTGACTGGTGGTTTTAGTGGTAGTGCTGGTGGTGGAGGTATTGGTGGTGGTGGTATTAGTGGTGGCATTGGTAGTGGTGGTATTGGTGGTGATGGTAGTATTGGTGGTGGTGTTGGTGGCAGTATAGGTGGTAGTAGTGGAGGTAGTGGTATGGATGGTGGTGATGGTGGCATTGGTGGTTTTGGTATTGGTGGTGGTGATATTGGTGGTGGTGGTATTGGTGGTGGTATTGGTGGTGTTGGTGGCTGTATTGGTGGTGATATTGGCGGTGGTATTGATGGTGGTGTTGGTGGTATTGATGGTGGTGGTGGTATGGTATTGGTGGTGGTGGTATTGGTGGTGGAGGTGGTATTTGTGGTATTGGTTGTGCAGGAGGTTTTGGTGGTATTGGTGGTGGTGGTATTGGTGGTGGTGGTGTTATTGGTGGTGGTATTGGTGGTGGTGGTATTGGTATTGGTATTGGTGGTGGTGGTGGTGGTGTTGTTGTTAATAAAACAGGCTATTGAAAACAACCAGTGAGATGGCTTAGTACATAGGACATGTAACACAGATGTGCTGTTGTCAGCTTCAGCCCATTAGCATACAATTATGCGCTACCTGAAATTCACATGGCTTAATTCTCTAATCATTTCTAAATCTATTTTACTTGGGGGAAGGGGGGGGGCGGTAAAAACAGACATGAGATAATGCCGGGTTAAAGGGATTGAAAGCAGGCACCCTTGTTACGGGGCGGCTGTGCTGCTTAAAAAAACACACAAGCGGTTTCAGCTGAAGCAGCACATGTTTAGCCTGCAGTAAGAGAACTCAATAAAGTAAATAGTGCTTACAGACTAAATAACAGATCCAGTGTAACATCTGAAGTAAAGGGGCAAGTAGACATGGGAGGTTACAAATGAAGACAAGGCCGGACTAAGGAGGGACAAATACGCCTATTAACGAATCCGAAGGCAGCATTTACGAAAGACAATGACACAAGCCAATGAAAAATATGGGCGGAGAGTGGGCGCGGCTTCTCTCCCATACTCCTCCGTTCAGATATGTACTGTATCTCATGCACTATGTTCACCCTGATGAATTGCACAACATTGTCCTGGTGCAAAATGTGAAGGCAACAAAATGAGTTGCTGCATTTCTGCAAATCTTTATTCTCTTGAAAACCCCTGTTTGGACAGAGTTGAAATTCACAGGACCCTTGTAATGAGGACCTAACTATTTTCACATGCCTAAATCAACATTTGTTCCCTCCATATCAATTAATTGTATGAATTGCATGTTTGCACACCAATGAATGCTTGAGGAAGCTGACGTTTACAATAAATACATCTATTTGAGATGTCTCTAAAGTTAAGTTGCCAGACCACAATCAGAAACCATCCGTTTCAAATGCCTGTTTTTTTAGATGTTTTTTTTTCTCAATATGTTTTCATGATATCTTTGCAGCATGTGTTTATTAGTACATTATGATGTGTGGGGTGCTGCTATGTTAAGTATATATTTTAAGGATTCTGTCTTATCATGAGCGTCTAAGAGGTTAGATATTAATAGATGGGGAAATGCATCTAGGGGCTAAGCTCTGGATTTGGAAACTGATGGCTAGGTTCATTCCTGGCTGTGTTATGCCCTTGACTGAATATTGAATGGTTAAGTGCAAATCTCTTAATCTCCCTGTGCCGAAAAAAGTAAATATGTAAAATGCAACTCTTTATGTTTGTAAATCAAATCAAAGAGGTAAATCCCCACTTGATTTACACCACTTTGTATCACCTCCCCCTCTCTCTTCATGCACACCACCCTGATGCTCCCAGCAACGTTTGTGTTATGTAAATACCATTACAGAGTGAATTATTGTGATCTGCTGCAATATTAACATATTGAATGTATTTTGAGGGGAGGAACGAAAGAGAGCTCCCGGGTTGTATTTCTGCAACATGTACTGTAATGTGAAAGACACAATTTATGTGAATATTTAGGATCTCACAAAATGAGAGCGTTTGTGAAACTATTGAGGATGAACCTTACTTTTCAGTTTAGATTTCCCAAATCTATCGCCATGAACCAGCACACAATCCACATTTTGTCAACATGCCTAGATCGGAACACTTTGGGCTGTCACTCAGGTCTATGTACACAGAGACGTTTTAAGGCCTGGGCAAAGTGCGTTGTTGCACCACCCTCTCCCACTGAGGCTCTCCCGTAATTTAAATTACTGCCATAAATACGGCTCATAAAGACAGTATATATATATATATTTTTTTTTTTTTTGTGAAAGCAATTCCAATACAGGTTAACCAAATACTTAACCATAAAAGACAGCAACTGAACATTTTTTAACAAGCAAAAAAGGAAAAATGCTACAAAAAAACAAAGATTAACATATTACATACAAGAGACAATAATATATTGGGAGCATATATTAGAGCTAAGTAAAACAGTCAAGCAGCCGAGCTGCCGAGATATCGGAGCATATGGTTCTGCAAAAACAAATGGGGAATCTTGACTATCACATAGAAGAGGATAGGGCGGACCAGGCAGTAATGGGAGACCACATCTTTTCCCCTTGCATCCTAGATTTTACTCCCCTGGTAGCATAACATGCTAATTCATAATTATAGACTGCCAAAAACCGAGCAAGCCACATTTGGAAGCTCGGAGGATCTTCCTCCTTCCAGCGAGCGGCCAAAATAATGCGGTATACTGCAGTGCCAATAAATAAGATTGATTCCTCATTGTGGCGCAATCTCAGAGTGCCCTCATATCCCAGCATAAAAATAGTAGGAGACTCCGGCAGATCCTGTCCAAACACCTCCTTCCAGAACTCCCAAATCATCTTCCTAAAAAGCCCCAAGCTCTCACAATCATAAAACATATGTACAAGAGTCGCGGGTCCGCTTTTGCACCTAGGGCAGCGATCGCTAGAGGTTTTCCCGCATGTGTACAATTTAGCGGGGGTATAGTAGAGATTGTAAACTGATTTATATAGCTGGGCTTTTAAGTTAGTTGAAAGTAGAAGTTGGGAGGCCAGTGCCAATACCTTATCTAAGTCCACATCTGGGTTATCTAATTTGCTGGCCCAGACTGCTTCCGTATGTTCCATGTCGTCGGCTGAATTGGCAAGAAGAGTGTTATAGAATGTGCCAATTCTGGAGGAGGGTTTCTGGATGTCTTCCATAAGGGATATTCTATTCCACTTTATGTTAGGAAGCAAGTGACCAATGCTTGACCTCAATTGAAAAAATTTCAGATAGTCCCTATTAGGTATGTCATATTGAGTCTGGAGGACACCAAAATTGAGCTTTTTATCAGGACCTAGAAGATCAAAAAGAGAGGTAAGTCCAAGGCTCTCCCAGTTAGCAAAAGTCCCATCGTTAATGTTTTGCGGAAAAAGAGGGGATTGCCAAAGTGGGGTATATCGGCTATATTTAGGAATTTGCATAAATGTTGCTATATTGGACCAAGCTCGCCAAGCCCCTATAACAATCTTGAATTTGACTTTTTTATAGTAGCCAGGGTCATAATGTCTAAGTAGAAACCCTCTGGCTTTAGGACCAAGGGCCAGCTGATAAATTGAAGGAATGCCACCCGCGGCTTCATTCTGTGTTATGTTGACCATGGGAGCAAATTGCTGCATATAAGCAGCCCAGTAATACAGGAACAATTGAGGGATAGCCAGACCTCCACGATTGTACGGCAGGGACATGTATTTGATTGATCTTCTGATCTTACCGTATTGCCAAATGAATTTGGAAATCTGGGAGTTAAGAATTTTTATAAATTTGTCGTCTACTAAAAGAGGAATGGCGCGAAATAAATATAAAATTTTAGGGAAAATGGTCATTTTGATATAATTCCCCCTGCCTATGATGGAGAGATGAAGGCTATTTACTCTGGCTAGGTCCTGTCTAATTGTGTCAATGAGGGGATCATAATTGCATTTGATAATGTCTTGAGTTTCAGCCGTAATATGCACTCCTAAATACGTGGCCTTCGAAGCCCGCCTAGAATCAGAGCAAAGCGTTTTTTGCGTGCATAAAATTACTGTCTTATCCTTATTTAGGGAGTAACCTGAATAAGACCCAAATAAAAGTGTAGTTTCCTCTATTTCGACTAAAGCTGCCTCCGGGTCAGGTGTTAAGATAGCAACGTCGTCCGCATAGGCTAGGACTTTAGTTTCATAGATACCTGTCACTACTGGATAAATTCTAGGGTTGGCAAGTATTTTCAGAATCAGGAGATTAATATAAAGAGCGAACAAAATTGGGGAACAGGGGCACCCCTGCCTCGTTCCTCTTGATATATTAACCACATGGCTGCTGCAGTGATTTTTCCCCAGTGCTGGAAATTGCCATTTTGCTGGTCATCAGCACACGACACCCGTGGGTGATGACGAGCTGAGCTCGTCATCAGCATCGAAAGGGTTAATCAAATTTGATTCCTGCCCCATTATTTGTAGTTTCGCTGTTGGATTGGAGTACATGGCTTTGATTGATTTTATAAATAGAGACCCAGAGTTGTAATGATGTAGGATGGCCCATAAATACTCCCAGGACACCCGATCAAATGCCTTCTCGGCATCGAGAAGGATCATTGAAGCTTGGCCCCTTGTCACCGACATAATGTCAAATATTGTGATTGCTCTGCGGGTATAGTCGGTGGTGCCTTTCTCAGGGATAAAGCCATGTTGCCATGGGCTAACCAGTTGTGTGATGACTCTCCTCAGGCGGTTGGCCAGAATTTTTTAGTACAGTTTTGAATCAGAGTTAATTAAAGAAATTGGGTGGTATGATGCAGTGGAGTCAGCAGGTTTTCCTTTTTTAGCAAAGATAATAATACTGGCGCCTCTCCAGGACTCTGGCGGCGTTCCGCTCCATTGAACCCCAAGGAAGAGATCTAACAATAATGGGAGTATTGTATTACCTAGGATTTTATAGAGTTCTAGGGGGATTTTGTCAGGGCCAGCCGCTTTCCCAGATGCCAATTCCGACAAAGCAATTTCAAGCTCTGAAATGGTAATTTCGCTCTCTAATTCGTCCTTAGTAAGGCTGTCGAGATTATTATCTGGGCAGGAAAGGAAACTACTAAGAAACGTTCTGGCTTCTTCGCTACTATAGACCCGGTCCTCCTGATATAGCTTCTGGTAGTACCTCTGGAACACTTTGAGTATGTCTTCTACTTGGGTGTACTCTAAATTATTCTCTTTTATTAAAGAGATTGCATTCAAGGAGGCCTGCTGTCTGGTTCGCAGGGCTAATTGTTTCCCTACTTTTTCGCCGTTCTCATAGAGATTTTTACGCTGGGATCTAAAGGATTCAGCTGATCTTTGAGTTAATACCTTATTAAGCTCTGTTTTACATATTAAAATCTGGCTAAGTATTTGCGACCCATCGAAAGCCCTGTTCTCTGCGATCGCTGTTATATGTGCAGTTTCAAGATTAGCTAATTCTGAAATTTTTCTAGAGTGCTCGGAGGCTTGCTGCTTCTGAACCCTCGCTACATAGCTGAGGGTTTCACCCCTGAGAGCAGCCTTATAGCTGCCCCACACTATATTTCTAGTGGCGCTATATCGATTTAAGTCAAAATATCCCTGGGTCCAGGTCCTGATATAAGAAATATAATCATCATTGGTCAGCAACTTCCGGTCAAATGTCCAGTTGCGGATCTTACGAGTTGAGGGAGATATATTTACTATCAGAGCCAAAATATTATGATCTGATATCAGCTTCGGGTATTTTGTGATGGTGGCTTTGCTTGAGATATCTCTGGTGGTAAATATATAATCAATCCTGGTATACTTATTGTGAGGGTGAGAAAAAAATGTGTAACCTGGGTCTGCAGGGCGCTTTAAGGACCAAATATCTACAAGATTATAGCTAGTTATTAGTGAGCTGATTGCTTTAAAAACCCTAGGCTTACGGCCACAATAGTTTGGGGTGATTGCACTGTGGAAATCTGAGCCGAGTGAAATATGAAAATAATAATAATAAACAAGCTTATAGAGCGCACAGTAACGCCATCACGGCGTGTCCCCGCGCTAAGCTACCAATGAACCTGCCTAGAGCACCCAACACCTATGCAGTATATAAGTGCGTTTTGAGCAGAGCCCTGAAACGTAATTCATTGCCCTCCAGACGCAGCACAAGAGGTAATTTATTCCAGTTTTGCGCTGCTAGTAGCGAGAAGGAACGGCCACCTATTCTCGCCTTCCTGATCCTGGGGACTGTCAGCAGACCAGTACCCTCTGAGCGGAGGGTCCTGGTGGGCTCGTATCTGCTGACTAGCTCCTTCAGATATGTTGGTGACTTGTCCCAGACAATACGGTGGCAGAAAAGAAGGCACTTAAATAGCACGCGCTTCTTCACCGGCAGCCAATGAAGCGCATCCAGCGCCAATTTCGAGCTAGCTCTCCTGGGTCTTCTTAACACCAGTCTGGCGGAGGAATTCTGGATGACTTGTAGGCGACCTATGCTGCCCTCGGTTGCCCCCAAGAACAGAATATTACCATAATCTAACCGCGAGGTCACCAACGCCTGCGTTAAAGTTCTTCTGGCTGATAAAGGCAGGAGGTCTAAGGTTTTATTTAGGGTCTTTAGGACTCCAAAACATTTGCCCACAAGGCGCCTGATATGGCCTTCATATGAGAGCGAAGGATTCATCCAGATTCCCAGATTCTTAGCCTCCTGACAAGGTATGGGGGTAGGGCCCAGGCAAGACGGCCACCACTCATCTGACCATTTCTCGCTTTTACCCCCTACCACCAACACCTCTGTTTTGGAGCCATTAAGTTTTAGACAATGGGCATCCATCCACTCCGCTAGTGCCTGCATGCAGGATTTGAAATTTTTTGGGGTGTTGGAAGTACACTGCGAAAGGGAGATTAACAGCTGAGTGTCGTCAGCGTACGACACTAATTCCACCCCGAACGAGTGTACAACTCTCGCCAGGGAGGCCATGTGTAGATTAAAAAGAGTGGGGCTCAGAGCAGAGCCCTGAGGCACTCCCTGGTCTAGTGACATCTCCCTTGAGCGACAAGTCCCCTGTTGAACCTGGAAACATCTGTCTGTGAGGAAAGATTGTAGCCAGCCCAGCGCAGGACCAGCGACCCCAGCTTCATTCAGACACCGTAGCAGGATGGAATGCGCTACGGTGTCAAAAGCCGCGCTCAGGTCGAGCATGATCAGGGCCATTGTCTGACCAGCGTCTGCCCCTGCTCTTAGAGTCTCCGTGGCTCTTAGAAGGGCCGTCTCCGTAGAGTAACCTGCCCTAAATCCCGATTGCGAGGGGTGGAGTAGACTACATTTTTCCAAATGCTCCGTAAGCTGAGCATTAACCACCTTCTCGGCTACCTTCGCCACGTACGGCAATAAGGAGATCGGTCTGAGGTTTTCTAGTACCTCCATGCTGACGTTAGGTTTTTTTCTTATTGGAAGTACTATTGCCTTCTTCCACTCTCTGGGAACTTGTTGAGTGGAAAAGGAGGTTTGAAGGACGTGTCTGATATGGGGTTCCAGCGCTGTCAAACCCTCAGATAAGACCCAGGCAGGGGCCGGGTCATTGGGGGAGCCGGACTTGACGCTCCGACATATGGATGCTAGCTTATCAGCTGCCGGAACCTCAAAGGTTAAAAGTGAGGAATCCGGGGCTGCCAATG
This sequence comes from Lissotriton vulgaris, assembly GCF_964263255.1. Lineage (NCBI taxonomy): Eukaryota > Metazoa > Chordata > Amphibia > Caudata > Salamandridae > Lissotriton > Lissotriton vulgaris. The sequence goes on from NC_141699.1 coordinate 442,809,878, forward strand.
AGCTATTTGCTCTAAAATCAGTGCCCTTGGCTGGTATGTGAGAAAAGGAAGCATAAATCTTCTTGACTTTACTAGAAAAAAAGTCAGCGACTTTATTACATCCCTCCTTGGAAGAATTTGCGGGGGTATTGGAGCTAGAAACCAACGATATCTCTTTATAAATTTTAAACAGTTCCCGTGAGGAGCTCTCGGCTTCCTCGATACGAGTCTGGAAATATTTGGCTTTTGCTCTACGCACCGCATATTGATATCTCCGGTGGGCTAGGCTATAGCTATTTTTCGCTTGCTCACTCGGGGTCCTTCTCCAGGTTCTTTCTAGCTTTTTGCATTTCGATTTGGTCTGCTGGAGTTCAATCGTGAACCATGGGGCCGTGCGTTGTCTACCAGCTCTAACTTTGCTTTTACCCATGGGAGCTAGCTCATCCAAGGTGGCCGTAACAAGTAGGTTAAATTCCTTGTTCGCCTGGTCACTATCCAGCGCACTTATTGGTTGAGCTTGCTGGATGTTGCCTACAAAGTTTTCTTTGGAGAATTGTCTCCATTTGCGTTTCATAACGTATCCATCCCCATTGTCTTTAGTCCTAACGGTCTGATAAAAGCAATGAAAATCCCCTGTGAGAATTAATGGGTCGGGCCAATTTGCTAGATCAGTTTCTAAAGCCTCAAATACAGATGGGTCGTCCAGGTTGGAGCCATAAGCCGAACATATAGTTGCGCCGAGCGCCATCTCCACGATTGCCCATCTACCTTGTATATCTTAGGCCTGCCGGACCGGCTTACCTAAGTATCTTTTGCCTAGGATGGCTACACCCCGTGTGCTAGCTGTATATGTTGTGGTTACTAGAATTTCATAGTCCTGAATTTGTAATAGGCTCCTTTTGTTCCAAAGGAGGTGAGTTTCTTGTAGACAAATAATGTCAGGTGAGTGCTGCTTAGCTATTTCGGCGAGCCGACCCCGTTTGTCCCTGCCTAGGAGCCCGGCAACGTTCCAGCTCCAAACGGTTATCCTCCCCATTGAATGTTGTACAATGTTCCTTTATTTTCAGTCCCTGGGTTGCTGTCTGCGTTTAAAAAAATACACTTGTAAATATAGAACAGTTTTCTTTGCAGTGGAATTTTTTTCTTTTTTTTCATTTTCATTTTCTCCCCCTTCCAACCCACATTCTCCCCTCCCCGTCTACTCCCCCCCCCCTGTTCCCCCCCTTGCTCCTCAAGTGAGGCAAACAGACTCCATCAGAGTCTTAAGAGCGATGTGTGCGATCTCATCTACCAGGTCCCTTCTGACATGCTAAAAAAAAAAAACTATATACAGGAAGAGAAGAAAATAAGGAGCTCTGTTATAACATTAGACCAGCTACATTAGCTTTTCTTACTCTGATGTTAATGGTTTTGTGACCACAGAAAAACTTTCAAAAAGCATTTCTAGAGAAAAAAACAAGTGAGAGAAGAAAAAAAAAATCCAACCCGTGCTACATTCCTGACTACTTAAATTCAGTTACTGATCCATCTCAGGGTAATGACGTTTCAGTGCTACAGGGGCCTTGTAGATAATAAAAAACAAACCAAAAAAAAAACAGATTGGGAAATTTGACAATAAGGCTTATCCGTACAATGGTTTACCAGTACCCAATGCTTTAACAGACGTTGGAGCTACGTACAATACACTATGTATGTGAACCAAACTACAATAATTTTCTCATGCATTTTTTAAGCTAACATACAGTTGTTTGAAAAATGTGTCTATTTTAAGCTATCCAAATATTCTTGGGCTTTAATTTCGGAAACAAAAAACTTCGTCTGACCCCCATAAATAACCTTTAGGCGGGCAGGATTATTGAGGTATACTGTCGCCTTTTTATCCTGAAAAGGTTTAATAAGCTGGCGCAGCCTCCACCTCCTTTCGACCGTGGTGTGACAAAAGTCGGGTCTCGTAAAATAGGAGATGTCTTTTAGGGTACGTTTGGCCTCTGGCCCCAGCTTTCTCAAAAACCGCCTGTCTCAGCAAGAAGTTCCCAAAATAAACTAGGATAGCCCTGGGTTATGCTCCAGGTTTCACGGAGGACCTCAGTGTGAGTGGCATACACTGAGCCCTCTGTATCTCCATATTGAAAGCTCCGGGAGGGAATCGCGTAACAAATTTATAACAAAGGAGCGGATATCTTCCCCCTCAATTTTTTCGGGAACGCCCAGGATGCGCAGGTTGTTCCTGCGCTGGCGATTCTCAAAGTCCTCGAGCTTCCATCGCATGTCCCCAATTTGTGCTTCATTGGACTCGACCCGTTCTCTTATCGTGATCACTTCATTCTCATTTGTTAAAGTCCTCAATTCAAATTCGGTCAAGTGGTCACCAAATGATCCACAAGTCTTTACTAGTTTCCTCACCACTCCTTGCACCCTACGGAGTGCTGCCTGAGCTCTTCGCCCGTCTTGGGACGTCTCCTCCTGATGGGCTGCAATTGCCTGTAGAAACGCATCTATATATGGAGGCGCCGGGGCCAGGGCCAAAGCGGAGTGGTGGGACTTGATGAGGGGAGGGCCACAGGAGTTAGTTGCTCAGTGTTAGAGTGATCATAGTTCAGGCCAGCCCCATTAGTCTTAATTATCCCCTTTCTACCTTCTTTTTGCCTGGGTTTGACGGTCAAGGCAAGGGGTTCTGGAGCATCAGCTTCTTCGGACGAGCTGTCGGATTCGTCGGTGAGAAATTAAGTATCACCCCATCCTTCCTCATCAAGGTCAGCCTCATCAGAGAAAGAAAAAAAGTCTGTGACTTCCTTCTCAGGATCCTTTTCTAGTGCCTTGTGAATGGCACCCCTCATGCCAGAGTCAACAGGAAGACCGGGGGATATTTGTGATGGAGAGCCCCCAGTTGTAGTAATTAGAGCTTGCTCATTGATTATCCCGGGACAGGGGCACTCGCTTAACCTTGATGAATTGGCACTATCTGTGAGATTAGCGCTGGGATTATCGCCAGAATAGCCTTGGGTCTGTGCTTGCACTCATATTTGCACTTGCTCATTATTTACTCCAGCTAATGTGCAAGTGCCCTTGTCTCTGCCAAGATCAATACTAACGGTAAAGTCATCTGCGCCCCCTACATTGGAATTAGCCACATTTAAATCAGGTCCGATATCTTCATAAATAGCCACAATGTTACTCTGCACGTGAAGGATTGGTGCATTATTCAATGGATTGCTCACCTCGGCACGCGCGGGTAGCAGCAAACCTGCTGACTCGCCGAGAGTTACTTCAATGTTCATTCGGGGCTCGGGCTCAGGCTCAGTCTTGATAGCGTTGTTGGCATTGTTAGTCTCAGCGCCTGATGTCTTCTCCGTAATGTCACTCGGTGCAAGGCTATTGCTGCTGCCTGCGGATGAGCCCTGACGCTGCTTCTCCTGACCCGGAAGCAAATTTGAGCCTTTCCGCATCAAATCTACAACCGATGGACCCGTAGGATCTTTTCGGGCATTTCTCTTCCGGGCCCCGGTTGTTTCTGATACTGCAGCCCCCTCCATCCTGGATGCCTGCGAGGGTGAGGGTGTGGAGACTGCCGGGGGTATCACCGGGGGAGCTGACTTTTCCAGCACAGCAGACTGTCTCTCCATGCCCCGACGTTCGGCTACCTCCCTCTGGGTCTGTCTTGCTGCCCTATCACGGGCAGCTGCTGAGAGTGCTGGAGGTGCCCCCGCCTTAGGAGCGACCTTAGGAGCCATCCCCGCTGGAGCTACCTTTGGAACGAGCGCTGGATCTGTGGCAGGGGTCTGGTTCACGTTTACTTTCGTATGGTGAATCCTGCGCTCACAGCAGACAGGGGTTTTTGATGACTGCTGCGGTGATCGAGTCAACAGGTGCCTTAATACCGCGCGGCCAATATAAATGTAGAGTATTACCGCCGGATGCATGGATGGGGTCCGGTCCGGCACTGCTGCGGAAAGCCAACCGAGTATATTTTCAATTTGTCAGCAGTTTCAAAGGCTTCAGGTTAAAGCGCATTAGCTGGTCTTTCATTCTGGTAAGTTACGTTCTGTATTTCGGAAAAAACAGAAGCTCCATAACATGTACAGGAAGGAGCCTGGAGCGTGACGCCTGCGATCCTCGTCAGATCGCCATCTTGCTGCCATAAATACGGCTCATAAAGACAGTATATTTTTCTAATTTGTCAGCCGAGCATGCTTAACAGAAGGTCAGGGCCAGATTTTCTAAGGGGTTACGCAGGGACAACGTCACATATAGCTGTTCAAACTCTCCATGGCATTACAGTTCTAGTGCAAAAAGTATTTTGCACTTTAAAGGTGCCCTTTCCTCAGCTCAGCTCAGTACCAGTATGTGCCACTTTGCCATGGTATTGGTGGTGGTGGTATTGGTGGTGGTGGTGGTATTGGTGGTGGTATTAGTGGAGGTGGTATTGGTAGTGGTGGTGGTATTGTTGTTAATAAAACAGGATTTGAAAATAACTCGTCAGGTGGCTTAGTGCAGAGGACATGTAACAGATGTGCTGTTGTGAGCTTCAGTCCATTCGCACACGATTATGTGCTACCTGGATTTCACATTAAATAATTCACTAATCATTTCTAAATCCATTTTACTTTGCATCCAGATTGAATTACTTGGGTATACATTGGGTGGATTCATTCAAACACCCGTGGAGAATATTTACAAGAAAATGCTTGAGCATGGTGTTACGCCAAATCTGGCATCGCCGTGCTCTGACATTTTCATTTTCAAAACACAGCGATGCGGCATATTTACAAAAACACACACACACCCTCTCATTTACCCTAGAGCTGGCAGTAAAAAAGTTGCCTAGTGCCAGTGCAGGCACCCTTGCGCCATGTTGCAAGGGTGCCTGCGCTGCAGGGGCAATTGTTTATGTGCATTAAGGGACACCTTCTTGCACATAAACAATCAAAAATGGCAAATTGCTCTTTTAATGTGTGCTGCAAAATGGCCATACTTTTAAGCGCTGTCCCAGCCTTGTAAATCTGGGGCAGAGTCAAAAAGCAATCAATCATTGCATTGTAAAGTGCGCTACATACCCGTGAGGGTCTGAAGGCGCTGGGGTGGGGGGATGCTGGATGCTGCTACCTTTCGAAGAGCCAGGTCTTGAGGAGTCTCCTGAAGGTTAGAAGGTCTTTGGTCTGCCGTAGGCGGATAGGGAGGGTGTTCCACATCTTCGCAGCGAGGTGGGCGAATGATCTGCCGCCGACGGTCACTCTTCGGATGCTTGGTGAGGAGCTTGAAGGTTATCTTCTTGTTGATAGGGAGCCAGTGCAGGTCTTTCAGGTGGGGTGTGATGTGGCTGCGGCGGGGGATGTCGAGGATCACATGTGCGGAGACGTTCTGGATGCGTTGGAGTCGGTTAAGGAGTATGTCCGGAGCTCCTGCGGAGAATGCGTTACCGTAATCCGGTCTAATGCTGACGAGGGCCTGGGGGACCATCATTCTAGTTTCGGTAGGGATCCACTTGAAGATCCTGCGAAGCATGCGGACAGTGATGAAGCAGGAGGAGGAGACGGTGTTGACCTGCTTTGTCATGGAGAGTGTGGAGTTGAGGATGACCCTTAGGTTTTGTGCGTGGTTGGTGGGTGTAGGGGGTGCTCCTAGTGCCGTCGGCCGCGAGGAGTCATCCTAGGCTGAGGGGGGTAGAGCTGTGGATGAGGACCTCAGTCTTGTTCGAATTCAGCTTCAGTCGGCTGTTCCTCATCCAGTCGGCGACGGCCTTCATTCCTTTGTAGAGGTTGGTTTTGGCAGTGTGGGGGTACTTGGTGAGCGAGAGGATCAGCTGGGTGTTGTCAGTGTAGGAGATGATGTTTAGGTCGTGCTGTCGGGCGACATGGGCGAGTGGTGCCATGTAGACGTTGAACCGCGTTGGCCCGAGAGGTTAGCCTTGGGGTACGCCGCAGATGATCTCGGTGGGTTTGGAGAGGAAGGGAGGAGGCAGACGCTCTGGGTTCTCCCAGAGAGAAAGGAGGTGGTCCAGTCCAGGGCCTTCTCTTGGATTCCAGCGTCGTGAAGGCGTGCTCTTAGTGTGCGTTGGCAGACTGTGTCGAAACCGGCTGACAGGTCCAGGGGGATGAGGGCCACGGTTTCCCCATTGTCGAGCATTATCCTGATGTCATCAATGGCTGCAATGAGGGCAGTTTTGGTGCTGTGGTTGCTGCGGAACGCGGACTGGGACAGGTCCAGGATGTTGTTCTGTTCGAGGAAGCTGGTCAGTTGTTTGTTGATGGTTTTTTTGATGACCTTCGCTGGGAACGGGAGAAGGGAGATGGGGCGGAAGTTCTGTAGGTCCTTGGGGTCCGCCTTGGGTTTCTTTAGTAAGGCGTTGATCTATGCGTGCTTCCAGCTCTCTGGGAAGGTCGCTGTCTCGAAGGAGATGTTGATGGTTTTCCTGAGGTGGAGTGCGATGGTGCTGCTGGCTTTGTTGAAGATGTGGTGTGGGCAGGGGTCTCCCGGGGATCCGGAGTGGATGGAGTGCATTATCTTGATGGTGTCATCGTTGTTGATGTTGGTCCAGGCGAGCAGGCGGTTGGTGCAGGTGGTGGTCGTGGGTGCGGGGGTGTCGGCTGTTGCCGGGGTGGTGACGGCATCGAAGCTGTCGTTGATGACTGCGATCTTGCGATGGAAGAAGGTGGCCAGTGAGTCGCACAGGTCTTGTGACGGTGGAATGTTGTTTGTGTTGGAGAGTTCCTTCACGATGCTGAAGAGCTCTTTGCTGTTGTGTGCGTTGTTGTCTAGGTGGTCTCTGAAGGCGGTCCTTTTGGCGGATCTGATGAGTTGGTGGTGTCGGCGGATGGCATTCCTGTGGGCTGTGTAGCTTTCCAGTGTTCTTTCGTGGGTCCAGTTTTTTTCTAGTTTTTGGCAGGTTCGCTTGGAGGCCTGAGGTCTTCGGTGAACCAGCTGGCTCTCTTGCTGGTATGGGTGTTGGGTGGTTTCTTGAGCAGGGCAAGGGTGTTGGCGCAGTCATTGATCCATTGTCTTGTCCTGCGGCAGAGGTGTCGGGGTCGGTCGGGTCTGCGGGTGGGATCTGGGTGATTGCGGCGGTTAGCTGGTCCTCAGTGATCTTGCCCCAGCAGCGGCGAGGTATCTGCTGGGTGCAGTGGTGTGTGGTGGGTTTCCAGATGGTGAAGTGGATGCAGCGGTGGTCAGTCCAGTGGAGTTTGGTGGTGCGGTCGCAGAAGATGTGGGTGCTCGCTGAGAAGATGGAGTCAATTGTGTGGCCGGCGGAGTGTGTGGGTGCTGTGACGAGCTGTCTGAGTCCGAGGTTCCTGAGGTTGTCGATCAGGGTGGAGGAGTTGGAGTCATTGTTGTTCACGAGTTGGAAGTTCAGGTCCCCGTGGAGGATGTATTCCGTGGAAGCGAGGGCGTGTATGCTGACGAGGTCGGTGATGGAGTCGCCGAACTGCAGTTGAGGTCTGGGGGGTCTGTAGTCGACGGTGCCTCTGAGGGTGGTTTTGGGGTCAGTGTGGATCTGGAAGTACAGGTGTTCAGCAGTGCTGAGGGTGTCATCGACATGTGTCAAGATTTTGTGAGCGTTTCTGTGAACGATGGCAATGCCTCCTCCTATTCCGTTGGTGTGGTCCTTGCGGATGATATCTTGTAGCCTTCGGGGATGGCTATGGCGTTGTCAGGTGCCAAGCAGGGGGTCAGTCAGGTCTCTGTCAGGAAGGCGACGTATGGGACGTTGGTGTCGAGGTGGTCCCAGAGTTCGACAGCATGTTTGCGGGTGGAGCAGGTGTTGAGCAGGATGCATCTGAGGAAGTTGGTTTCCATGTTGGGTGGGTTGGCGGGTCAGATGTTGGTGAAGCTGCAGTTCCGGCAGGAGTAGGGTTCTTGGGTGCGTTTCGGGGTGGCCTGGCAGCAGGTGCGAGACCCTCCACTGTTGAGTGCATGGAGAGTGCTGGAGTTGTAGCGGAGGTGGGTGTTGTGGTGTGCGGCGGCCAGGGTTCCTGGCGCTGGGCACGGTCCAGGTGCAGACAGGTGCAGATGGGCTTGCCTTAGGCATGCCTGCGCAGCGGCGGGCATATTTGGGCAGGTGGGAGGGAGGAGCAGGTGGGAGGCGGGAGCAGCGAATGAGCAGTGGGCAGTCAGGGGGGCGGAGCCGCAGGGGACACAGCGGCGGGGAACCGAGTGGCACAGAAGCAAAAAAATGGGGCAAAAAGAATGAGGGGGAAAACAGTGGCACAGAAAGCTAAAACGGGGCACAAAAGGAGGAGAGCAACAGTGGCACAAAAAGCAAAACAGGGCACAAAATGAGGGGGAGAAACAGTGGCACAGAAATCAAAAAATGGGGCACAGAACGAGGGGGAAAATCGAGTGGCACAGAAGGCAGGAGGACACAGAGATAGGCAGGACACAGAGAAGGCAAAAGGACACAGAGATAAGGGGCAGCTGGGAGAGTGGAAGGCAAAACAGAAGTCAGGACACAACAGGGAAATGCAGAGAGCGGAAGGTGAGCAGACCTACGAGCAAGTCCTCAGCAGTGGCAGCTGGGGCAGGGGGAACACAGGCGGAGCTGTGCGGAGGGGTCGCAACCTACCAGGAGGGTCAGGTGTAGCTCTCCTCACCGCACAGTGGGCGGAATATATGGGGAGGTGGGAGGGAAGAGCAGCTTTGAGGCGGGAGGTGGGAGCAGTGAATGGGCAGTGAGAAGTCAGGGGAGCGGGGCCACAGGGGACACAACGGTGGGGGAAACAAGTGGCACAGAAACAAAAAATGGGGCACAAAAAATGAGGGGGAAAACAGTGGCACAGAAAGCAAAACGGGGCACAAAACGAGGGGGAGAAACAGTGGCACAGAAGGCAAGATGACACAGAGACAGGAGGACACAGAGAAGGCAAAAGGACACAGAGATAGGGGGAGCTAGGAGAGCGGAAGGCAAAACAGAAGACAGGACACAACAGGGAAATGCAGAGAGCGGAAGCTGAGCAGACTTACGAGCGAGTCCTCACCAACGGCAGCTGGAGCAGGGGCACACAGGCGGAGCTGTGTGGAGGGGGAGTGATCTACCAGGAGGGTCAAGGGTCGCAATAGGTGTTGAGGTGGAATGCCCACTGCAACACCTATTGCCCGCCCCTTTGCCACAGCTGAATTTTGCAGACAGAAGGTTAATTATGAGGTGGTGTTAAGCCAAGTTAAGTGATGTAGCGCTACCTTGTAACTATGGAGAATGCCACAATGCCACCGGAATGCCAGAAAAAGTACCAAACGGTGGCGTTAGGGGCTTGTAAATATGCCCCATAGATTTCCACAAACCCTGATTTACTAAGGTAGCTAGACTAGGATTTGTGTAAATAAATAATGTCTCCTTGAAGCGTGCGCTTAGGTGAAACAATGTTTTCAATTCTCTAAACATTCCATACGATGCATGTGTGCTCCACTGTGCAGCACACATACAATATGTGGAATATTTCTGAATTTGTCTCATGAAAAGATTTTTTACTGGAAGGGTATGCGTCCAGTACAAATCAAATGAAAGACAGCACTGTGAAAAAGTTCAATTCTCCAAGTATTGCACACATCCTTAAAGGGAGAAAAAGCTTCATTGTAAAGGCACTTCAACCAGGGCACCTCCATATATCTTCTGATTGAAATAAAGTCAGGCTTCACAATAAACATACAATGTATTCTAGAATAGAACTGTCAGACTGAGTGTACAAGATCTGAACTGATGATCGACACAGCACTGCACATTCTAAACGAGTTATCACTCATCTCTCTATATTAAACAGCAAATAAGCATTACGAGAAAGTATGACATGAACAATGCAGAAAACATTATATACAAAGAAGCAAATAACAGTTAAAATGAAAGGAATCTCAACTAGTGACACAGTCCTCCAAAAACCTAGGACGAATGGAAATGTAATTGGACACTCTTTCCTACCCACCACTATTTCCACTGGGCTCTGAATCAGATTGAGCTTGACTACACAAACTGTCTCCAGAAGATCCATCACCTAAAGCAGAGTAGGACCCAGTGCCATTAAGTCTTTCAGCACACCTCACAACTCCATGGACCAGTTAGCAATTGATGGCATTGCACAGGTGGTTTTCTCTTGGAGAAAATCTTGTCACTGTTATTACACTCAAAACACTCTCTGACCAAACTCTCCACTTGCAAATCCATACCTGTCCACCACAATTTCTTTCTTAGCCTGCCTTGTTTTACCCTTTACCAAGATGAACCTTATCTATAAGCCTTTCATGCAACACTGTGGGTGATATCAACTTCGTCCCTCTAAACAACTAATCATCCAGACAAGACAATTTGCCACTAATCATCCAAAAGGTTCTACACTCCTCCAATTGATATTATGTTTTGTACCAAGTATTTTTAAAGCATGCGTACACCAGAAAGGTTTTATGGCGCTGAAGCACAAGAGGCAAGGGACTCAGAGATTATCCATAAGCCTGTCTAAAGAAACATATTTATAAAGAGGTCCTAAAGCTTGTATAGAAAGCTGTGGCTCTAATATGAGGGGGAAGAGAATCCCATATGTTTGGGGCAATCACAGCAAATCTTGTGCCATCCAGTGTCTTTTTGATGTACTTGGGAACGTCAAGCAAATTTTGATGAGCTGATCGTCGGTTACATTTGGAGGTATGGTTCCATATTCTGGTGGTAATAAAGGTAGGTTATTTGCTGTGATGAGATCCAAAAATAATAATTATGCACCCAGTTTTAAACAAGGTCATCTGGGCAACTGGCAGCCAGCATAATTTTACCATCAGCAGCTTACTGTGACAATATCTAAGCTAGGACTAGAACTAGCCAGGAAGTCTGGTTCTGAACAAGCTGCAGCTTCTGACTCAGTCCCTTAGGAAGTACCTTAGGAAGTACCAGATAGAGCGAGTTTACATAGTCGATACAGGACACGACAAAGGCAATTCAAATCTGAATAATGTCTTCAAGAATGAAATTTTTCTGGATTTTTTTGATTTTACAGAGCTAGAAAAAGCAAGATGAATATACAGTGCCTATGTGAGGCTTCATGGATAGGTCTTCATCCATGATGACCCCAAGGCTCTTGACCTTTTTTTGGTGGGGAGGAGGAGCACCCATCTCCACTGGCCAAATGGAAGGGTTCCAGCTATGCAGTTTGTTTTTGGTTGTAACAATTTCAGTTGTATCTAAATTCAACTTTAACTGATTCAAGTTTCACTTGTTTAGACTCTGACTTGCCCATGGCGGATCGCTATTAGAGCCAGCAGTCCGATCGCACCGGCAGGCCAGCCGAGAGTGAGCAGCAGTGGAGATCTGTAACACGGCGGTCAGGCCGGTGCCCAGTCACGCCAAGCGTTTCCGTGGGCCTTGTATCGTGTCTCAGTATCTCGATGACACACAGATCAAAAGGAGAGAAACAACACTTATTTAGGGTCAGGCCTGCCCACAGAGGACCGCCTTTAAGGGGCAGCAGTTCGAGAACCCAATCAGGCCAGTCAGAAGCAAGCCTCAGTCCAGATCTGCAGCAGAACCAACAGATAACTGCCCTGCTACATGTGGCGCCTCCGTAGGCTCGGTAGGTTGGCCTCACAACTCACTGTCCCGCGAATCCCCAGTAGTGCAAGGATTCTTAGTGCAGGGCCAAAACTCCATTCTTGATGTCACTGCCGCCTCACTCGGCCAGGTTATCTCCTACTAGTTCCTCCAGCATGCACCTCACTCGCCGGACATTCAGGGCAGTCACTCGGAGCCCAACACAGGCCCTAGCACCGTCCCTGGTCGCTTCAGAGCCCCCCCTGCAGCCTCTCGTCCGCCCGCAGCCGTGTCCGGCCGTAGAGCTTGCTGAAATGGCCGACAGGGATCACCCCTCTGGCCCCGAGAACAGCCCAGGACCCGGCTGGTAGCTATGAGCAGCACGGTTTTGGCCGTAGCCCCCCAAGGTCCCGCCACGCAGGTCCCGCCAGGCGCCGCCGCACCTAATGGGCAACACACCTCGCCAGTCCCACGCCGCCAGGCCCAGTAGGCCCGACCGTCCCCGGTGCCTCACTCACCTTTTCAGCCCCTATCGTGCCTGGCCCATCTCTCTCTGCAGCCTTCTGAGCCCTCTGGCCGGTCAGCCTCCTCTCCACGGATCTCTGGACACAGCGGTAGTTTGCCAGTTCCACGCCAGACAGCGCAGGTCAGCACACACCCGTAGGATGGGGTAGCGCCCACAGCCTACCAGGGCCCTCTGCCTCGGTCAAGCCTCTTCTCCCTGACTGGCCACAGCACTTCAGCTGGCCGTCCGTCCCGGTCAAGGATCTGTCTGCCAGGGCACTCCGGGCACCCCGATCTTGCCCACAGGCAGCAGCCTCTCGAGGAATCACCACAGGCGAGGGGCGCTAAGACCGCTGGTCATGCCGCCGCCATTTTCTGAAGCGCACCACGGTCCACTGCCTCATGGAGTTTGGGGTGAAAGCATCTCGAGGCTTGCCACATGCCTCCCTTGGACCTCCGAGGGGTTTTGTTTCGGCTCCCAGCAGGTTTTAAGGATGGTATTAGTCTGGTATTTTGTTCCGGCGCGTGGAGCTCCTCTACGAGGCAGCCATTCTGCTACGCGCCATAGCCACGCCCCCAAAGAGGGGTCAGACTTATATAAGTCTGGGGGAATTCTATCTGGTCCTGGTGCTTTCCCGGCTGTTAAACCGAGAATTCCTTCTAATATTTTATCCCTGCCAATTATAATTTTATTACTGTTAGAGTCAGGTACCAGACTGTCATATTCTCCCAGGGGGCAGTCATACATATGCTCGAAGTGAGCCTCCCAATCCTCCTTAGCTATATGACATTCAAGACCAACTCCTGTCTCCTGGACAAGAAATGCTTTTTTTAATATACCCCAGAATTTGGAGCTGTTCTTAAGGTTTTCAGGATCTAATAACTCGTTCCTTGCCTCATTCCTTAGGGTTTCCTTACATTTGGCTAATGCTTTTTTGTAGTCCCTGCGACAAACTATTACATCAGCTTGCACTCTAGGGTTAGAGGCTAAGGCTTCCCTTTGACTTCGTGCTGTTTCGAACAGTGCTTATCAAACCATTTAGGACCCACATTAGACTGTTTCTTAGCTGGTACAGATAACAATTCCATGACCCTATCAGAAATAATCTGGAAAGCTGCTAACACCTTAGAATGTTGTTGCACCCCCTGTGTGCAGATGCTAATTTCTTCTGCACACACAGATTTGATATTATTATAAAACAGCTCTGGGGCAACTTGAGTCCATCTAAGTCTGCGCTTTCCATCTGTTGTGCTTAATAGTCCCTGGTTAGTATTTGATCCTATTTTTGTAACCCAAGGACCTGTTAAGTGCAGTGAGAGGGGATTATGATCACTGAATTTGTTCTCCTCAATTAAAAAGGAGTCCACAAAGGGCTGCATATGAGACGAGATCAGCATAGAATCAATAAAAGTCCCCTTCCTGTGGCCCTTAAAAGCGGGTACCTCAAATGTAGTGAAAGGGTCCGTCAGAGCCGTGGTAGATGTCAAATCAAAATCATTGATCAGATCATTAAGCAACTCCCCCTCGATCGAGTGTTCAAAGTGAAATTCATGGATTCGAGAGCAACTCAAGTCAGAAATACATACAGATAGGGGGTTACCACAGGGATGTGTATTAAAATCACCCATAACCATAAGATTGTGTAGGCTATGACTCATAGACTTATTGATAAAAGCATTCAGAGCATGTAAATAACTATGATCCGAGCGTGAAGTAAGTGAGTTATAAAGGTTTACCAGACCTACAATACAATTCCCTTTTGTTAAAGTTAAAGCAAGAATACCTGGATTAGAGGTAGCAACGGTACGTACTTTGCATGCCAAAGTAACAGAGACATAAATAACCAAACCCCCCCTAGACCTTCATCTGGTAGAGACAGCTGCTGGGACAAAATGTGCTGTGTATCCTTCCAGGAGGAGATTGCATTCAACCGACCAGGTTTCTTGCAAACAAATTATAAGAAATTGCTTAATATAAGCAATCCAACTAGGGTTCTCTAACTTAGCAGCTAGCCCTGCAATGTTCCAGGAGATAAGGTTGTTTAAGCCTCCCCTAAATGTTTCAGCCATTACAGCACCTGTGACATCCAACCTCCCTTTTCCCAAGACACCGGTCTCTTCAAGTCAATCGCAGGTTTCCTGGCCAGACAGGATTTCATACCTGTTATGGACTGGGGGTCTGCGCCCAGTAGTGATTAAGTTACTATGTATGTTTTGGGGTAACTGAGGGAGAACATTATCGGAGAAGGATCTCACCCTAGTCCAGTCTCCTGTCCGCTAGTTTTCCTCCTGGTTAGATCTTCCCGGGTTCCTCCATGGCAATGGCCTATAGAAAAACTCTAAAGGTAGTAATTTAATATCAGTGCCCTGCAACAACTGTGGACCAAGGCCTCTTGATAATAAGCGGCCCGCAGTGTGGGGATTGTCAAAGTTGATAATGATGCAATCCCCACTCCCTGTCTTGTTAAAGCTACCAATCCAATTAACCCTGCGTACCATTATGATGTTGTTAATGATATTCACTCCCTCAGGAGTATTTTAGCTAAGCCAAAACACTGTCTTATTAAGCAGTTTTTCATACCTTTCAATCTCTCCTGGTGGAAGGGCAGGGACATTGCTCAGAATAACCACATATGGGGTGGCCTCTGGTGGGAGGTCGATAACCATAGGTCTTCGAGCCACACTGGGTCCCTCAACTGACCTCTGAGCTAAGTCCGGTAAGGGAGACTATCTCCTGGTGACTACAGGTCACACTGGGGTTGGTGTATCTCTTGATGTTTCAGGCGGGTTACTAGTACCACTTGTGACAGTTGGCCGAATACTAGTTGGCACTGGATCAGCCACTTTGTCATTATTGCCAACTATCCTTTCCATCATACTTAAAGGTCAGGAGTTGGAATTCTGTGAGTCTGCTGTGCCAGTTGTGTTAAAAGAATTAGCCAGCGAACACTCCAATAACTGTAACCTAGATTCTACCCCGCACAATTTTAATGCGATGGGTTCCAGCTAAATTTTTACCATACCCTCTCATTTCCCCCAGAAATCTCCCTCACCAAGCCCAGTATTCGTTGTACCTCCATCACTCTGAGCGATATTGGATAGGTTTCTCCGGTCCCCCTTTCCCGTGTCATGTATATCCACCGTTACTATCCCTCTTTTTCCTAAACCTGTGTGTCCCTGATTGGATGCCCTGTTTTTTTTAGGGATAACACTAGGTTTCTTAGGGCGGATAGAAGCCAACTTTTGCTTCTGCGTTCTTCCCCGTAACTTATACTTGACCGGGCTAGGTATCAATTCTGGAGTCCCAGAGAGCGTACTACCATTTAGTTGGAGCATGTCAACCTCTATCCGGGAGGACCTGTCTTGAACCGGGGGAGTGGTAATTTGGTTCTGGATATCTGAGAGGGCTGGAGTGGCAGATAACCTACTGTAGGTGGGGTCCAGGGATAGCCTGTGTTCAGTCAATATAATTTCCTTGTTAATGGCTGATTCTGCCCTAGTCAGATAAGCATCTAATGTTCCAACCATCCCTCGGCCACCACCAGCTTTCCGTCTTGCCATTTAGAGAACACTATCAATTCAAAATAGGACCCAATACTCAGTGGTTTATAGCGATAAACAAATCTAGTCTCAGGGAAGAATTAAAACCTACTGTTCAGTACATCACATCAATTATAATATGAGTTGACTATACAAAGCTTGTACCTTGGTATAAATGGATGCTGTACCCGGAAATAAAAATAAAAGACTAAAAATGTAGCCCTTGTTATAGTAACAATATAGTCTTTACCAATTTAATATTGGCTTGCAATTCACACTTTAAAACATCAGAAAATTGTTCCGTATTACACAGGAAAGCCACGGGTGCCAAGTTCCAAGTACGACTGTATAAGAGGCCTTTCTGTTGTGTAGAATGTTCACAGGACGAATAATTACTCATATGCTGGCGAATACTTGGCCACAATATAAGATTTTAGGGAGGTGGCCCAGCCCGGCCTCCTCTGGCCCCTGATGGCCACAGATGGCCAGTCCTTTGCCCGTGCACCCCGCGAGGCGGAGCTCCCAGCTGTATTTGAGCGCCACCGGGGCCGCAAGTCCTGCCCGGTATTGTAGTCCTGGGTGGGTGGGAGTGTGTCAGGAGCAGCAGCGCAGATGGCCCGATAGTCCGGGCGGCAGACCGCGAGTGCGGGAGCAGCGTCCTGCAAGGTGAGTGCCCCCAAAGTCTCTGACAGCTTCCCTGCTTCACCGAGGCTCCCAGCTGTATTTGAGCGCCACTGGGCGCCTGAACAACGTAGGCGGCGTCCTGGCCGCAAGTCCTGCCGGGTGTCGAAGTTCCTGGGTGGGCGGGCGCTGTCTGCAGCAGCAGCGCAGATGGCCTGATAGTCTGGGCGGCGGACTGCGAGTGCGGGAGCATCGTCCTGCAAGGTGAGTACCCCCAAAGTCTCTGACAGCTTCCTACAAGGAGAAGGGCAGTGTGCACATGGGCCAACCAAACCAGTCATGCACACTCAGGGGTGGGCACACCACTCCTCCCCTGCCCAGCCCTGCTTGCAGAGAAGCCCCGCACACCCAAACGCTTCTGCTTTCTCCCAGTTTGAGAAGCAGAAACATAAAATGGTAGTTATTACCATTAAATGTTTCTGCTTCTCGCACTGCCAGAAAGCAGTGGGGCGATGCTCCTCTGGCCTAGTGGAGGAGCCGCCCCTGCGGCCTGTCTCCACAATACTCGATACGCACAGCTGGAACACACAAACCAATACAAGAACTATTGATCATCTAAATCACTTTCTCCTGAAGACCGTACCTCTCCTTCCTAATAATATCCACTCTGTGCTGTGGCACCAGGGCAGAGAAACCTGGGGGCCCCGCTGAACCCCTTATTGCTTTATTTTACTACCCAAAAATCAGTGAGGGTGGCAAAAGTTGCAAAAGGTTGAAATCAGTTGATGAAAGGTTAATAGAGATATTTACAGAGTGATGGGGAGAATGGAATTAAAGGAGGAAGGAGGGGGGAAGAAAGTAAGGCCAGAAAAAAGTAAGGACAAAAGAACTTAAGGATTGTCGGAAGGGGTAATCAGAGAAATAAGGAATTGGAAGACATGTAGATGAAAAGAGGGCAGAACATTGAAGAGGTGTCCATGGGAGAGGGACTATACAAAGAGAGAGCCAAAAAAAAATTGAAAACAGAAAACCGAGATGCTAAAGAAGCAAGGCACAGTGAAAGGGTGGGGAGAAACACATAAAGTGATTCATGCAGTGAGCTGGCTAATCCCACTTGCCGAATGAACATTGAGATGATGTGAACGAGCCCGCCTACGCAGGCAGACTTAATCAGACATATTCAGCAGAGCGATGGTTGTCCCTTGTCAGGAGACAGCAGCGTTTCTAGGACCACGTGGAATGTGTGCAGAACAGCACCTTTCACCCCGGCTCGGATCTATTTAATATGCCAAAGATTTCATCTACACGATACTTATCAAAGGAAAATCTGCTTCCACGCCACCTTGAATGCCTTTTCTGGCAATATATCAACTCATCAGTCTGGCTTAACCAGTGCAGCTTTCTCATATTTTATGGCACCTATAAAACCTCGGCATGGAACACTTCGATTTTTCTAGCAGTAATTTTTATTACTTTTAGTCTTTTTTAAGTACTTGTCTGCGAGGTGCAGGCTCCCTTTCTGCACTGAGAGCAGTTTGCAGCCCTATGTGGTGTATTTTATCACGGTGTATTTTACAAAGCGTAACATATACGATCGATTGATTTCCACACATATATTTTAGAGGTACAGTACACCAATAATCCCAGTGGGCAGGAACCACCTGAAACCATTTACTGCGCTTGAGACCGAGGAACAGAAACAGACCTGTTTCCCCATTGGAAAAAATCTCCTGGCATATCCGAACCTTTGGAAGTCATGTAGAGACCTAGTCACAAAGGCATTTTGGACTATATAAAGTAGTGTTCCTGTACTGTTATTTATGTACTGTTAATTGCTTTTGTGAATTAACCCGTAACTTCTAAAATGGGAATAAAATGGAACAATACCAGGAATATTCATGTTGAGTTAGCAAAAATTGAAAGGACTGCACACTCTTTACACTTTACTAATTGGCATCTGAACCTTTGCGGGCTGATTAACATAGGCATGTAAGAGTACATAAAAGAGTATTCCTGTAGTACTACTTTCCATACTCATAAATAAATTTTTTCGATGCGGCACGGAGTGCCGGGACAGATTCAGCCAAAACCTCTCTCATCTTTCCTTCAGATTTGGCAGTCTGTCTAGGAAACTTGAACAACCAACCCGATGCACTGGGATGGGAGGATTCAGGTGTATTGGTGACATTGAGAGATATGCAAAGCTTTGGCATGAATAACTGTATTGCTCCTAGAGCTCCTGTTGGTGGCACACCTGCTTAAGACTACACCTACCATTCTCTAGAGCAAGAAATAAGGAATTTGAACCTGCCTCCTATGTCTGAGGTAGTGAAATTGATTCTAGCAATGCAGAACCCAACCCTACACTCGCAAGCAATACAATCCAGTCCATTCCAACCTTTCCCTGTGAGAAAGTGTTTTCACAAAGCAAGTCCCCCTATGATAAACATTGATACAGTGAGACACAGATCAACACCATGTGAGTTGGCTGGTCAGGGATTAATGCTTGTTAATCATGTAGGTCACCATGTTTATTGTCAATGTGCATAGAGGTGCACTAGAGGGTACACGTTCCTAATGGGTGTGGTATGCTAACCTTGGTTTCCATTAGTAGTTCCAGCAGCTAGCACAGTGAGAGCATGCAGGTGTGTGATTTACAATCTCTAATCTTTCGGATCCTTGCACGGTCACCGAACGGCCAAGGGAGTTAGCAGTAATGAAAAAATTCAATTTGCATGAAGCTTGTTTGGCCACACAATAAGGACCAGGAATCAGAGGTTGTAGTTAAGTAGTTTTATTACCAATAAATAATGAGTTCAGTTTATATGCATGTCAAGAGAATATTAAAAAAGATACAGGATTACAGCTGACAAGCTGAAATATTGCAATAGGTTCAATCTCAAAAGGGTTAGATATCATTTATTCACAGCCACAGCAATACAAAAACTGAGAATTAGCAATAGGTGTTCCTTAAAGAAACTCAGATTAGCTCTCCTAAACATGAATACATTGTAAAGTTCTCAAATGCGGGAAGGTGTTAGCATAGTAAAGACTCCAATAGAAGCTTTTTAGAATTGGAAGTGTGTATCATGAAGCTACAAACTTTCAAGAATAAAATAAGCAGAGAGGTCTGTACCTCTCCAAGTCTTAGGGTATCTGCCCTAACCTCTAACGGAGAACCACTAATTATAACCAACAAAGCTTCAACAATAATTGTTGAAAATTGACCCTTTTAGGGTGCTTTCCCTCAACTTTTTGCTTTTGTCTCACCTGGTTTTCCACTGATCTACATGCTAGCCTTAGGACTTTGAGTGCTTTGACACTGCCATTCAGTGCCAAAGCGCCCTGATTACTGTATACATACTGGTGATTGGTGTATAAATGATTGGGTGATTTGAGTTAGCTGTAAGTCCCTTGTCCAGTCGCAAGACATGGACCCAGGGCATGTAACTCAAATGCTACTCTGTGGACTGCAGCACTGGTTATGCCACCCACTGAGGTAACTCTTCAAATGTAACCAACAAAAATTAGCAGTGAGTCAAAAGCTCTTCAAATGTACCACAGGTTTTCCATGGTGGGGACTGTGTGTGCAGGTTACTGTTACTCACCTTGGCATTTAAAAGCTACTTGCCGAAGTTCTGCATGTCTCTCGCTACATCTGAATACTCTCTGGGGGCAGAGTGCAGTGTCGGGAAGAGGTGAGGCAAATGCACATGTTTGCTACATGCCCTTGTAGTGAATACCACAGGATGGTGCATTCAGTACTGTGAGGCCTGCTTCTCACATTGATTAACATGGGGGATCAATGGAAAGGTTTTTGAGCTGTATTTCTTACATGCAGAAAAGTAGCAGTATGGTGTTTGGTATCAATGGATTAGTAATGTAAATCCTCTCTGGTAGTGAGAGTGGATTTGAAATTACTAATGTGGAAATGTCATTTTGGGAAAGTGGGCATTTCAATGCTCTTGGCTCTCTGTGTGCCTATCAGCCTGTCTCCAATCGACATCTTGGTGCAGTGTGAAAGCTACATCTGTGCATTCCTGATAGACAGCCATAAATAAGAGGAACTCAAGGGAAACTACAGACCCCTGACTCCGAGGGGCCTTCCTGGGATGGATAAGAGGGGGTGGAATGGGCACCTGCATTCCAATTGTCAGGGTCCAGGTCCCACTACAGATATTGAACTAGCCTCCAAGGTAGTATGCCAGACAGGACTAGATTCTAGAGGGGGCCTGTGCATTTCAAAGGTGGCCTTTTAAACTGATCTCATCTTCAAAGGGCATTGTGGTTATAACTACTGGAGTTCCATCCTCAGGTGTTAAGAGACGTGTTTGGGATTGGAACCCTACTACGCTGGTTCGATGCTGAGACATTAACAAGAGAAACCATTGGGGCAGGAGGTACTGCAACTAGATTATCTACAGACTTGTGGTGGCCTATGGTTTGTTGTGCTCCAGGATGGGGACTATTACATGGTGGATGTTGCCTAGATGTTGCTGGCCTGCGCCTAATTGCCAACTGTTGTGGCCCGGGTCCCTGACCACTCTCCAAAGGCTGGTTGGCTCGTGTTAGATTTGGGGGTCTCTAGTTGGCAGAGGTAGGTACCTTTGACCAAATAGGGACCCTTGCGTCTAGTCAGGGTAAGGGGGTACACTCCTAAAATAACCGCTGCTCACCACCTTGGTAGCTTGGTACAAGCAGATAGGCCTATCTCAGAGGAAGTGTGTAAAGCCTTTGTAAACGCATACAGTAATCCAGTGACAACACTACAGATGGACACCACACAAGTTGTAGTATAAAAAAAAGTATTTTATATAGACTTTTATCACCCGGCCCGCTCGCTGAGGTCTGAATCTCTACTTTTGGCCGCCGTTCCGCGTGTTAAGAGGGCTCGGCTGGGCGGCCGCTCCTTCAGTTTGTTGGCTCCACAGATGTGGAATTCACTACCGCTCCCACTGCGGGGGGCGACTACTCTCCTTGATTTTAGAAGAGGTCTTAAAACTTGGCTGTTTACCCAATAGGTTTGCTAGCAGTTCCTCTCTTTTTGTCTGTTTGCTTTTCAACTTTTTTAACTGTGTTGTGTTATTCAGAAATCAGTTCCCCTTACCTAAAGCGCCGGGACACTCTTTTTGAGTAACCGTTGCGCTATACAAAAGAATAAATAACATAACATAACATAACATAACATAACAAGTCCACAAAAGACAAAAATCCACAATACTGTACTTTAAAAACTGTAGAAATAGCTTAGTTCTCTTTAGATGTAAAATGTGACCCTTGGAGTTTAATGTACCTTTGGATGCGTAATGCTATACTACAAAAGTGTTGCAGGGAAGGTGATGCGTCAGTTCCTTACACACAAGAACGGTGATGCATCGGGTCCCTACTGCTGCATAGGGGATGCGTTGGTTCTTCTCTGCTTGGCGAGGTGATGCGTTGGTTTCTTACTTCGCTTCTGTGGCGATGCGACCAGCAGCACCCTGATGCGATGAAGATCCAGTGCAATGAAAAAAAATGGCGTCTTCTTCTTGATCCAACAACGATGCATGCATGCCCGACGGCCGAGTGGCGACTCGACGATTCTTCTGAGCCGCGGAAGGCCCTGCAACATACTTCTCTGGGGATGCGTTAGCGTCTGCTGCGAAGGCGACACTTCTCAGGTGATGCAAGGCGCTTTGGGTGATACGATGGCGACAGCGGCAGCACACGTTTCCGGTGATGCGAGGGCGTCTGCATCAACGGGTGACACTCTTCTCCAGTGATGCGACGACAATGGCTGCGGCGGTGACACGCTTCTTCGTCTTGAGTCGCACTTCCAGCTCCCAGCGACACACAATCTCTCATAAGGCCCAGCTCAACAGCAGGCACCCAGCAAGGGAAGGCAGGGGAGCTGGTTGGTTAAGTCTGTTGTCCCTGAGACTTCAGCAGGAGGCAAGCTCTATCTCTAGCCCTTGGAGATCCTTTGCAAGTTGATTTGAAAGTAGCACAAAGTCCTTTCGCCTTTCTTTGGCAGTCAGGCAACCACTGCAGGCCAATCCCCCAAACAGCACTCAGCTTAGGGATTGTCTCCTCCTTCAGTTTCTCTCTGGTTCCTCTCCTCAGCAAAAGGTTCTTATTGTTGTTAGGAATCGAGCTAGTCCTGTTTCAATGGCCATGCCTTGTTATCATGTGACCAGGGGCTGGGAGATATATAGTCAGTCCTACCTTTAGTTCATTGCTCGATATTGCCAGTGTTTGGATTCCCTTCCTGGTTGTTGGATGCTGGAGGCTGCAGAGCTGATTTTTCCTCTCTGTGGTCCTTTCCCTTGTTTGCTGAGCTGTACCCTCTCACGGGCTCGTGAGAAGGGTTATTCCTGTTTTTTACCTCGGTCCCTTCCCTTCCCTGTCTTTTCTCTTTTCTGTTAGGTATTTAGAGGTATCCTGGTAACCCCTCCCTTTTTCCCTTTCTTATCTTTGTTATTCACTTGGGGGTTTAGGTTACGTTCCAATTTATTGATTGAGTGAACCGGGGGCTCCCGGTCACTCTAGCGAGCCTGCCAGCGTTTTGCGGTAGAGCTGAGAACCGCCGCTACTACGTAGCGCGTCCCCTCCTCAGCGCTATCTGCCTCCTTGTATGCGGAAGTGACGTTTCGGGGCACTCCGCGGCGGTCTAGAATAAACACTAGCGCTGATTTGAAAGCGCACGGAGGTTTCCCTTGTCTCGGCCCCATTGGATTTTTGTAGTTCCCTCACGGGGTTTTTTTGGTAGAGGTTGCTTGCCTTCCCTGACCTTTTTCCCCGGTTAACCTTTTAGGCGCCAGTGCCAAGCCCCCTGCTCCCGCTGTGATACTGCTACAGTTTTAAAGGCAGTCTGATTCTTATCACGTTTGTTTCTTCATGTACACAGCATCTTTGCGAAGCCAATCCTGCACTATACACAGGTGAGAGGGGACTGGTGACTAAGGCATGGTCATTGGGGGTTGATATCAGCAGTGCCCAGTGTATGTACAACGTGTTGTTTTTTCCTACTTGTGCTGCAGGTGCAGAAGCGCAAAGAACGTGGGAGCAGTGTCCTGGTGCCGTCAAGGGTGGCAGACTTGGTGTCTTCTTCATACAGCCACCCTCTTTTCTGGTCCATAGGTGCACCCACAGTGTGGTTCCTGTGGGTGTCCAGTGGGCAGGAGAAGGGGACTGGTGCTTGCTACGTCCCTGCAGTGTTTGGGCCGGTTGGGGATCTAACAGAATATCGAGCCCAAGTTAATATAACACTGCCCGGACTAGCATGGATGAGGATGGGAATCCCCTGGGGGGAGGTACGGGGGGCCCTCGATGCAGGATATAATGGGAGCTGTTCATACCCTGCAGGCACAGGTGCAAGAGTTGCAGCAGGAGAATGTAGGGTTGAAGCAGGAGTTAGTCGCCGTAAGAGCCCGAGAACAGTCACAGCAGAGGGGCACTACTCCAGTAATCCAGCCAGCTACCTTCCAGTATACCGGAGGAGCGGGTTCCAGCACTGCTAGCGGCGGTTCACCGATAGCGGTAACAGTCTCTACTCCTGTGGCAGTGCCCTTGGCCCCCCCTGAGAGATTCACAGGAGACAGTGACAAATTTGGCACCTTCATGAACCAGTGTCAACTGCACTTCATGTGCAGAACTAATGCCTTTCCTGACGACTCTGCTAAAATCGCTTTTATATTGTCATATCTGGCTGGTAACGCGGCCCAATGGGCAATCCCGTTAGTGGAAAATAACGACCGGGTGTTGTACAACTACCAGGCGTTTAAAGTCTTGATGCATGGTCTATTTGCCAAGCATGCGTTCATGCAGGCCAGCGACGCCGAGCTGTTGAAACTGCGGCAGGGCAGGCAGGATTTGTTATCATATATCGCCAACTTCAATCGCTTGGTTTCCGAGACGCATTGGCCGACTGAAAAGAGGACGTCCCTTTTCTATCAAGGGTTAAATGAAGAATTGAAGGACATAGTGTCTCAAGTGGTGGATCCTCCAGAAGACTGTGCGGCATTCATAGACTTGGTAGTGAAACTTAACCATAGGGTGACAGAAAGGCGAGGTGAGCGTAGCAGATTTCAGTACCCAAGAGGTGGTTATGTGAGACCAGAGGTAAAGGCGGGAGGCGAGAGCAAAACCACACCCGAGCCCATGGAAATAGGTGGTGTACGAGGCCCATTGACATCAGAGGAAAAGAAGAGAAGGAGAGAGAAAAATCTGTGCTTGTATTGCGGACAAGGGGGGCACTTTGCTCGTGATTGTCCCGTGAAACCTTCTGGAGCAGGGTTTGGGAAAAAGGTGGCATGTATACAAATAGATAAGATCTCGGAGAAAGAAAAGACTTCACAATATGAAGTGGTGGGGGCGATTGATCAGGCCCCTAGGCATTTTGTGATCAATGCGCAGCTATTGATATCTGCGCAGAGCCGTGTCCCGGTGTCGGTGTTGCTTGATTCAGGGGCCACCGGGAATTTCATGGATATATCAATGGCGGATAAATTGAAGGTTCCTTGTCAGCTAAAGGAACAACCGGAACCAGTAAGGGCCATTGATGGAACCGAGTTGACTTCGGGGTGTATCACCAGACAGACCGTGCCCTTGGGTTTAGTATGTGACAATGGGCATGTGGAGTCCGTGGTTTTCGATTTGATTGATGCCCCCTCGTTTGGCCTAGTTCTGGGGGTTCCGTGGTTACAAACGCACAACCCTAGGATTGATTGGGTACAGAGATTGGTCACTCTAGATTCGGTACACTGCTTAAAGAACTGTTATGTAGTGGCGGCGGAGCAGATTAACCCTTTGTCCTGTGCGGCTACCGAGAAGTGTAGTATCCCTCCACAGTAAGCAGCCTATGAGGAGGTGTTTGACAAAGAGTGTGCCCAAGGACTCCCTCCCCACAGATCATACGATTGTAAGATCGACCTTATACCGGGTGCCCCATTGCCATGTAGTCGGGTTTATGCATTATCGGAACCAGAAGAGGCTCATCTGAAGTCCTATATAGATGAGATGTTGTCGTTGGGGTACATACGCCCTTCTTCTTCGCCCGTATCATCGGCCATCTTTTTTATACCCAAGAAAGAGGGGTCCTTGCGGGCCTGTGTGGATTACCGCACCTTGAATTCCGCAACGGTTAAAAATCGTTACCCTCTTCCGCTAATCTCCGTGTTGCTAGACCAACTCCGCAAGGCTACAGTATTTACTAAACTGGACTTGCGGGGCGCATATCATCTTATCAGAGTCCGGCCAGGGGATGAGTGGAAGACGGCTTTTAAGACAAAGTACGGATTGTTCGAATACACTGTGATGCCGTTTGGTCTATGCAACGCGCCCGCGGCGTTTCAGTTCTTCATAAATGAAGTACTTGGTACATATCTGGACCAAACCGTCATAGTGTATTTGGATGATATCCTCATTTATTCGGAAAAAGGTCTTGATCATACAGAGCATGTGAGACAGGTGTTAAGGACATTACAGGAACAACATTTGTACGCCAAGTTAGAGAAATGTCAGTTTGGGGCTTCTGAAGTGGAGTTTTTGGGATTTGTTATTTCTGCATCAGGCATTCGTATGGATCCAAAGAAGATTCAGGCTATAGTGTCCTGGCCAGTGCCGACGAATGTAAAACAAATCCAGATGCTTCTAGGTTTCGCTAACTTTTATCGGCGATTTATTCTCCATTTCTCCGAGATAGTGGCCCCTATGACTCGCCTCTTGAGAAAGGGCGTTCCTTTTGTGTGGACTGGTGAGACTCAGGAGGCTTTCCGGATGTTGTTGAAACAGTTTGTGTCTGCCCCTGTATTGGTGCATCCTGATCCTGCCCTGCCGTATTTTGTTGAAACAGATGCGTCGTTGTGTGCGGTAGGGGGTGTTTTGTCGCAGAGAGACGAAGCTACTGGCCATATGCATCCCATTGCGTTCTTTTCCAAAACTCTATTGCCAGCAGAACGCAATTATACGGTGGCTGAGAGAGAACTACTGGCGGTCAAATTAGCGTTCGAAGAATGGCGCCATTACTTATGGGGTGCTCGCCATGTGATTACCATCTACACCGATCACAAGAATCTAGAATTCTTTCGTTCCGCAAGGGCATTAACACCGCGTCAGATGCGATGGGTTTTATTTTTTAATGAATTTGATTTCGTTATAACATATCGACCTGCAGCCCAACAAGTGAAATCTGATGCGCTCTCTAGAATACATGTGGATAAGAAGGATGAGGAATCCTTGAGCGCAAGTAGGACCATGATAGATCCAGAGAGAATAGTAGGGGCATTGACACTAGAAGAATTCCCTGCTGTAGTGAAAGATCAGTTAAGTCACCTGGACTTGGCCCCTTGGTTATCCCTGCCACAAATGGAGATGAAGGATGGTCTATTGTACAAGGAGGGCAAGTTGTTCATTCCACCTGAGCTAAGGGATGAGGTGTTGGAGTGGTGTCATTCATCAACCTTGGCAGCCCACCCTGGTATACGAAAGACGAAGGACCTGTGCATGAGGTGGTTTTGGTGGGAGTCCATGTCCAGGGATGTTCAGGGTTATGTAAGTGCATGCCCAGTGTGTGTAACGAACAAGCCTTCGCATTGCAAGCCCTCAGGACTTTTACAGCCTTTGGCAGTACCACCTGGTCCCTGGCATTCCTTGAGCATGGATTTCGTAACCGATCTACCTACGGTCACAGGTCTTACTACTGTATTAGTGGTGGTAGACTTATTTACCAAGATGGCCCACTTTATCCCGTTTCCCAAGATCCCTACCGCAAAGGAGATGGCAGTGGTGTTCATGTCCTCCATTGTGCGTTTGCATGGGCTACCGGAGGTAATTGTATCTGACAGAGGGGCCCAGTTCGTTTCACAATTATGGACCGAGTTATGTCAGGTGCTTAAGACCAAGATCTGTCTCTCTTCAGCTTATCACCCCCAGTCTGACGGTCAGACGGAGCGCACCAATCAGACGATGGAGCAATATTTGCGGTGTCTGATAACATCTTTATCGTGCGATTGGGTCACTGCATTGCCCATCGCGGAGTTTGCCTATAACAACAGTGTGCACTCCGCCTTGGGCATGTCCCCATTTTTCTGTTCCTTGGGGTACCATCCAAGGGCCATGGCGATACAACCCACGGGCCGCGTGCCAGCCATTGACAGTATATGTAAGCAATTGGGGGAAGTCTGGACGTTGGCGCGAACTAGTCTCTTGGAGGCAAAGGAGGCTATGAAGAAACAAGCAGATAAGCACCGAGTCCCTGCGCCTACCTACAAAATAGGGGATCTAGTGTGGCTGTCTTCCCGCAACTTGAGGTTACAGGGTCCACGTAAACTGCAGCCCAGGTTTGTGGGGCCTTATCCCATCCTCCAGATTATCAATCCTGTGGCCTTGAAGCTTAAGTTGCCACAGGAGTACAGGGTGCACCCGGTGTTTCACACCTCACTGCTTAAACCCTATGTACCAACTGATCAGGTGCTACCACCCCCCCCTGCGGTCATGATTGACGGACAGGAGGAATATGAGGTCCAGGCAATCCTTGATTCTAAGCGCGTCAGGGGGCGTTTGTACTATCTCGTGGACTGGAAGGGGTACACGAAGGATGACAGGTCCTGGGAGCCTGCTGGGGAGGTTCACGCCCCGCGGTTGGTTCGGGTCTTCCATAGATCTCACCCCTCAAAGCCCAGACCGGTGGGGAGGATTGTCGGGGGGGGGTACTGTTAGGAATCGAGCTAGTCCTGTTTCAATGGCCATGCCTTGTTATCATGTGACCAGGGGCTGGGAGATATATAGTCAGTCCTACCTTTAGTTCATTGCTCGATATTGCCAGTGTTTGGATTCCCTTCCTGGTTGTTGGATGCTGGAGGCTGCAGAGCTGATTTTTCCTCTCTGTGGTCCTTTCCCTTGTTTGCTGAGCTGTACCCTCTCACGGGCTCGTGAGAAGGGTTATTCCTGTTTTTTACCTCGGTCCCTTCCCTTCCCTGTCTTTTCTCTTTTCTGTTAGGTATTTAGAGGTATCCTGGTAACCCCTCCCTTTTTCCCTTTCTTATCTTTGTTATTCACTTGGGGGTTTAGGTTACGTTCCAATTTATTGATTGAGTGAACCGGGGGCTCCCGGTCACTCTAGCGAGCCTGCCAGCGTTTTGCGGTAGAGCTGAGAACCGCCGCTACTACGTAGCGCGTCCCCTCCTCAGCGCTATCCGCCTCCTTGTATGCGGAAGTGACGTTTCGGGTCACTCCGCGGCGGTCTAGAATAAACACTAGCGCTGATTTGAAAGCGCACGGAGGTTTCCCTTGTCTCGGCCCCATTGGATTTTTGTAGTTCCCTCACGGGGTTTTTTTGGTAGAGGTTGCTTGCCTTCCCTGACCTTTTTCCCAGGTTAACCTTTTAGGCGCCAGTGCCAAGCCCCCTGCTCCCGCTGTGATACTGCTACAGTTTTAAAGGCAGTCTGATTCTTACCACGTTTGTTTCTTCATGTACACAGCATCTTTGCGAAGCCAATCCTGCACTATACACAGGTGAGAGGGGACTGGTGACTAAGGCATGGTCATTGGGGGTTGATATCAGCAGTGCCCAGTGTATGTACAACGTGTTGTTTTTTCCTACTTGTGCTGCAGGTGCAGAAGCGCAAAGAACGTGGGAGCAGTGTCCTGGTGCCGTCAAGGGTGGCAGACTTGGTGTCTTCTTCATACAGCCACCCTCTTTTCTGGTCCATAGGTGCACCCACAGTGTGGTTCCTGTGGGTGTCCAGTGGGCAGGAGAAGGGGACTGGTGCATGCTACGTCCCTGCAGTGTTTGGGCCGGTTGGGGATCTAACAATTGTTTCCCAAAAGTGATCTAAAGTTCTGGGGTCTGGGTCCCCATGCTTATTCTAGCAAATCCTTTGTCCTTTGAAGGCAGCGGGTCCTGTACCCAGTCCAAAACAGTTTTGTGCAGTCCTGGAGCACTTTGTTGAAAAGACTCCTTTTTTCCTTTGACAGTGTGGGCCAGGGTCATCAAACACACCACAGGAGGTGGAGCCAGCATTGTAGAAGGCAGGCACAGCCCTATTCAGGTCCCAGGTGCAACTCATCCTACCCATCAACATGCAGATAGCTCCATTCAGCCGTGTCCTGACTCACCATGTCTCCCGGAATCCCCCAGCCCCTGTCACTCAAACTCCAGACAAGGAATACACAACCTAGCTGAGGCAGGCTTGGATAGTTAGGCAAGAAAATGCCTACTTTGTAAAAGTGGTAATTTCAACACAGAATGTTAAAACTAACTTATTTATTTATTTATTTATTAAATTAGTATGGCGCAACAGCTGCCCTGAGGGTTTCCCGGCACCTTGGATCCGAGTTTTGCCAGTTGAGTTGGTTATAAAAGCGGAATTTATTGGTTAAATAGCCATGTTTTAATGCCTTTACGATATTTGATGTAGCTTCGTTCAAACCGTAGTTTCAACGGCAGTGAGTTCCATAAGACCGGGCCAGATAGGCAAAGGAGCGACCGCTCAGTCGTGCCCGTTTAAACCTGGGGACAACATATTTTGCCTGATGCAATGAGCGAAGGTTTCGGGAGGGTGTGTATTTAAGCGCCAGCTTACATAGATATGCAGGTGCTTCCCCTGTGTTTATCCTGAACATGTAGCATAGTGCTTTAAATTTGACTCTATTGCATATCTTGAGCCAATGTAGCTTTTTTAGATGTTCAGCAACACTTGTTCGCCCAGGGAGATGTAGAAGAAGTCTAGCCGCCGTATTTTGGACGATCTGAAGTCGATGTATGATCTCTTTATTGGCTCCTAGATATAGGATATTCCCATAATCCAGTCTTGAGCCAATCAAGGCCTGTATTACTGTTCTCTGTGCCCCTTCTGGGAGTTGCCACAAGATTTTTCTCAGCCATTTAAGAATGGCAAAGCAGGTTGAAGCTGTTTTGGCTGTTTGCACACGCATGGACAGTTTGTCATCGATTAACACCCCTAGGGTGCGTGCGGATTGTACAGCAACAGGGGTAGGGCCCATTTCCGTGGGCCAATGTGTAGGTCCCCAGAGTTCCTTATGTTCTCCAAAGATGATTAGCTCGGTTTTTTTCCCGTTTAGTTTTAATTTCTTGGAGTGCATCCAGTTCGCCATTCTCAGTAATCCAGAACGGAGAGAGGAGATGTTGGTTTTGTCTGGTGTAGATAGGGAGAACACAAACTGTGTATCATCCGCATAGGAGTAAATAGTGAGGACCATTTCCTCAGCTATTTTTGCCAGATGGGTGACGTAAATATTAAAAAGTAGCGGACTCAATATGGAGCCACAAAGGATGTTCATGGTTTTGGAGGCATTATTTTGGGAGAAAACCTGGGATGTCCGATGGATGAGGAATTGTTTTAACCACTCCAGCGCTTTCCCTCTCACCCCTATGTCCTCTAGGGTCTGGATCGGGGTATTATGGGAGATGGTGTCGAAAGCGGCACTCAAATCTAGAAGAATGAGTGCCACCGTGCCACCGCTATCCAGTTCTTGACGGATAGCTTCCGTTACCCCTAGTAGGGTGGACTCAGTAGAGTGGCCAACTCTGAAACACGACTGGGAGATATGTAATAGTTTATGTATATTGATAAAATCCGCTAGCTGTCTATTTACACGTTTTTCCAGAATTTTGGAGAATATTGGTAGGAGCGATATCAGGCAAAAATTTGACAATATCTCTGGATCTCCATTCGCCTTTTTAAGCAGAAGCACTACCATTGCATGCTTCCATTCTTCAGGTAATACTGCTTCATTTAGAGATGCATTTAAGAGTGTTCTCGCTAAGTCCAAGATGCAAGGATCAAGCTGTTTTAGAATGCGGGCTGGTATTGGGTCCTGAGGTGAGCCTGATCTAAGGCTGTTAAGTACTTCCGTAAAAGTAATGGGGTCTAATGGCTGCCAAACTGTAAGCAGGGTCACAGGGGTATAATCCCGCTCATCAGGAACATTGGGATTTGGAGTTGATGGCGGGGTTAATTTAGAGTCGCAACCTACATTAAAATTCGAGTAAATGTTGGATATTTTGTCATTAAAATAGTCCGCAATAAGATTATATTGAGTGGTGGATAGTATAGGGGGTTCAGGTTGGTGGGCAGCTCCGGTTAAGTCTTTCAAGACTTTAAAAAGAGTACCGGGATTACTTTGTGCCTCCAATATGGTATTCTTAGTGTAGTTCCCCTTTGCTATTTTGCATGACAAGTGATAAACATTTAGTGCTAGTTTATATACTTCTTTGCTTGCTACATCATAATTTCTTCTCCACTGCCTCTCTAACTTTCTGCAGTTGCTTTTTTCTTCCTTCAGTTTCTCAGAGAACCATGGGACCAGTGGGTTACATGACTCCCGTTTACTCAGCGTAAGTGGAATGACAGTCTGGATAGCTGAAGATAACCATGTGTTAATTTCTTTATGATGTATGACTTTGAGCTCATTAGGAGTGATATTAGGTCTTGACCGTATAAGCTGGGAATTAAGATCGTATATGTTCAACTTTTTCCAATTTCTGATCCAGGCCTCCGTTCTTTTCAGGTCTTTTGTAGTTAGTACCCAAATTTCAAAATTAATTATATGATGGTCGGACCAGGGAATGGGAAGAGCGAGCTCACATCTGAGGTTATTAAAGTTTGCAAAAAAGGGGTCTAATAAGTGACCTGCTGTCGTTATTACATAGTTGGACATTGAGTGCTTCTAGATCGGATAGAAGGTTGAGAATCATTGGACAATTGTGGTCCTCTAAATGTAGGTTAAGGTCGCCAAGAATAGAGAACATGGAAGCCTCCAGCAGGGGTGGGGTGATAAACTCTGAATGAGCCGCCACCCATTCCCCTGCCGCACCTCGTGGTCGATAGATCAGGATTCCAGTAAACGTGATTTGCGGAGTGAGGGTGAGTTTAAAAAGTCCAGCTTCACAATTGTCCATTTTAAGTTCTTCCCATATACATTTAAAATCTTTTTTGAAAATTATTCCAATACCTCCCCCACATTGATTCAATCGATCTTTTCTAACTAGAGTGTAATTTGGGGGTAGGGCTGTGGCAATGTCCGGGCACTAAAAGATGTAATTTATCATTCTGAGTTCAGGCACACTAAACTCTCATTTCTACCTAGTTCCCTGAGTCAGTTAGGATTATCAGATGTTATAATCAAACTGCCCATTCTGGCCTATGGGGAACAGTTAGCCTTGCCATAGTGAAAAACAAAAATGACTGTAATTCACTATTAGGACATGCCACACACACCAGGGCATGTCCTACCTTTTACCTACAATGCACCCTGCCCTTGGGCCTACCATAGGGGGACTAATATGCAGAAAATTGAAGGTTTAGGGACTGGCAAGTGGGTGCACTTGCCCAGTCAACATGGCAGTACCAGACTGCACACAGCCTCTGCAATGGTAGACTTGAGACACACTTTACAGGCTGCCTCTGTGGGTGGCACAACCAGTGCTGCAAGCCCACCAGCAGCATTTGATTTGCAAGCCCTGGGCACATGCAGTGCACTGTACTAGGGTCTGACAAGTAAACCAAACCCGCCAATCATGGAGTCACTAATCTGTACATCAATTTACAATAGGGAGAGCATCTGCACTTTAGCACAGATCAGCAGTGGAAAAGTGCCTAGAGTCCTAAAACCAACAAAAACAGGTCAGACAAAATACAGGAGGAAGGAAAAAAGTTCAGGGATGACCCTGCAAAAAGGGCCAAGTCCAACAGCTGGCGTCTTGTCCACAAGAACCCAGGGACTGAAAGGATCTCTCCATTTCCACGAAATCATAAGAACCAGGTAGGGTGTGACAGAAATGGGTAGAAGTTATCGTCGGGTAGGACAAGGACTGTCCTGATGTATGTAGTAATAACACTGTGCAAAGGAGTGTGCTCGAAAAGATCAGCAACCCACCTGGGGTGCCATAACTTGAGGAGTGCTGCAGAAGTTTGCTGAGTCCGCAGCACCTGAGCTTGCAACCGCAAACCAGTGCTAGCTCTCCCTTCATAGCATGTGGTGCCTGAGGGGTGTTGAGGGGCGTTTTGCCAAGTCTACAGGAACCAATCCAGAATCCAGGACTGTCTCTTACCTCCAGATTGGAAGGACAACAGTGCCTGACATTGCAGCCTCAGTCTGAGGTATCTGGCCTCCTCCCTTCAGACACATGATGTAAGAGACTCTGTTGTTGGTAACATTGTGGCTGGACCAGAGGGATCTCGTCGTGCCTGTGTGTACTCACAGCTGGCTGCCTGGTGCGAATGTGGCTTGCACCTCTGCCTGGGGGAAACATTTTGTCAAATTAGAAGTGCACCAGCTTCTGGTGTCACAGTCTTTTGCCTACAGGGGGATAGCAATCCTGCACTCCTGAAGGTGCAACTGGGGACCTTGAGAGCTCAATCTGGATGGACAAAACCAAGTAACTGTTTCCTTCTGCTTTAGGAGGTCCCAACAATCTAATCAAATTGTCAGCAGCGGGTGCAACATATATTGTTGGCTGGAGCTAGGGTGCTCAGTCATGAGACACAGTCAAAAGCTGTGATTTCTTGACCATTACAACTGTACAGGTTATGTGATAGTTGGGAATGTCATGGTTTATTCTAATATGATAAAGGGAAAGTGGAACAGCCTCCACATATGTTTCTGTCATTTTTAATTTGTGGGAGGGATCGCTTGTGTCATGAATACCTCTGGGAAAGGATGACAATGGGTTTATGTCGCTTTCAAGGCTAAGAGTATAAGGGAGCAAGATAATTCCTATGAAGGCTACATGTATGCTCATGCTGTTCTGCTAAGAATGGAAGAGTTCGACAATTACATATAACTGTAAAGCAATCCAATGAGTATGTCGTTTTAATTTCAATGTGTGTGTGCTACAAAAACCAGTGTTTTATACATGCGATTGGGATTTTTTTTATGGTGTACTCAGTGTGTTACATGAGTGATGCTGTGCCAGTTCTTCACACTTTAAACTTGGGGATAAGCCTGACTGCTCTTTGCCAATCTACCAGAGGGAGCACAAGTATCTGATGAGTGTATCATACTCATCCTATCTAGGATGGTTGCTTCTGTCTGGTTTCTGTGCATCCCAGCCAGTCAGAAAATGCTGGGTTTAACAATAAGCATATCTCTTCTCACGCCACTAAGAACCAATCATTCCACTTCTAATGATATGCATTTGCAACACCACTTGAATTTCTCATCCTACAGCACTTAAACAGTTATTGCAACCTAGAGCAATCCCTTTTCCAGATATGCAATGGATAGGAGGCTTCATCTACTCATTAGGTTTTCATGTTTCTTGCCAAGATTTCTCTTCTGAGGCATTACTATCAATAAACTAAAACATACAACAATACACCTTTTCCCTAGCAAATTAAACCATGAAAATGCACCTACAAAATAAAAACATTCTAGCCAAGCAAAATACATTTCAAAATCAAGGCCTTTAGTCAGACAAACTTCAACTAAACATTTAAACATGCACTTCAAATACATGGTTAAACTTGTGCACATGTAGCTCCATGGCAAATCAAAAGTAAGTAAAAGCATGCATGATTACACTTTCAAAATTGACTTTCAGAATATATGCAAATGTGATTTAAAATATAAATGCAAAGATGAATACAGAATATATCTACATGTTTAAACGGAATGTTAGTGCACACGTTTATAAAGCTTCAATTTCTCAACAGTTACATTTTCTTAATGACACACTTTAATATTATTAAAGGCACACAGTAAAGAGAATGTCAAAATACATGTGAAATTGCACAATGACAACATATAAAGGATGGAGGCTCAACTGCGCTACTCCAATCCCCATTCTTTTGGCGATGTTAGTCATCACTATAACACACATATGAATCTGTATCAGGTGAAATCAAGCCAAAGCCTTGACTTTATCAACAACTTCTGTCTAGTGTGTTACAGGTGTGTCATGTCATCATAAAATCTACTCATATTCTCCTCCATTTCCATACAAGATGGGAAGGGATTGAAAAGAACTAGAAGGGATATGGTCCATGTCCCTTCTAGTTTTTTTCATCCCTTCCCATCTTGTCCTTCCTTCCTTGCTTCTATACTTGTGTATCCTTTAAAGATAAATGACAGACATATCACATATATGGTGATAACAATATGAGGTCTCAAGATAAAACCCAGTATTCTACTTTCTAGGTTCCCAAACCATTTGCCAATCCCAGAAATCCCATCTCAATTTGCTTACCAAGCACCTGTAGCTTCTAATTCTTTCATGTCTTGTTTCAGATCAGTAATGTCCTTAATGTATTTTGTTAAGTCTTCACTCTTGTCAGGTATATAGGTTTCAGCATTGCTGGACCTTTAGCATCTTGCAGACTCCGCCCTCTTTGGCAAGAAGAATATGTAATGAAAGAGGATCTTGCGAAACTATGGATCTCATAGCTACCATTTCAGTACCTACAGCCAATAAGGAACTTGCTGTATGTGTGACAGTTTATTCACTATGGTGGGCAACAGATGGAATCACTGCACCAAATATGTATCCCACAAGTTTCAGCATCACTACTACCTTGTTTAGATCTAGTTTTCTTTTCCCACACACGATCATTCAAATGTTCTACATCATAAATCTTAGGGAAAACTACACCTAAAAACCCAGTACCATACCATCCTCTGGACAATTTGAAGTATTCATGCTCCCCACAAACAAAATAAACTCCAGGAACAACATGATCTTATCATTCCTGGAAGTCAAGTTCCTACATATTCAAAACTATACTCATAATCACTTTTACCCTTGTACTTGGTGTGTAGAAAAGATCGATCTCTATTCCCTTTGTGTTGTCAATCTAGAAGTAGTGCAGGCATAACTCCTAAGTCTCAATGTTTTGCTTCTTCCTTATCCCACGGTCCTTTATATCTCTCTTACCAATTTGTTTTCTCCCTTACATCTATTGCTCTCTTCCTGTCTTCTACTGAATCAAACATTTCTCCTCAACCTCAGTTAAAGAACAGTGTCGAATTTAGTCTAAGGAAATAGTTAAATGTATCCATTGTCTTAGCAAGAGGGTGACAATTCAAACACTTAAACAAAGAAAATTCAGAAAGTAGGAAATCATAATTTGAGTAAGATTATTGGAAATGTCCATATCCATGAAACCAACTTAACAGAAGTCTACACGTAACACTATACATAAGAGGCATATGATGATATGTGATTCCTTCTACTGCTGACGGAGGCAACTGTGTATCGACATAACAGTCCTTTGCATCCATAGTGTCAACATATTGATAAAGCAATTTAAAAAAGACATTTAAAGAATAATCTTCTCTAGATGAATCCACATATAAAGCTTTATAGTCTAGCATGCAAACTATTATCTGTGAGGGCTCGGGGTCTTCGGTCTAACACAAGGCTTCAGCTCGGCTACTGTGGAAAATGTAGATGACGATAATTCTAAAAGGAGAACCTTTAATACTAAAACAATGGCAAACAACTACCCTAATTTTTTTTGAGTTATTAGTTTCCATGACTTGTTTAGAATCAGACCATTGAGTAGAAATTAGCAGAAACAGGGTCTTCTCTGTTCATTTTCACTTGTGCAAATGGAAAAACTAAATTTAAATGATATGCAATTACATTATTTACAAAGTGTTTGTGAGACTCCCATGGCCCTACCCAATGTTCTTCTAAATGACATCCTTTTGCTTCTTCTGCTGCCTGGGGCCTGAGAATCTTCTTAATTCTTTAAACAATGTCCTTTTCTGATATATTTTTTTCAAAGCACATTTTTATTTCATTTCTGCCATGACAAGCGCCAGAAGAACCAGAGGTAAACACAGTAAAAGCTCCTAATCATTGACATTACATCTTTACCATTGTTCAATACAAGCATTAATGCATATGAAAGAAGAAAAATACTATTTACCAACTAAACTGTAAGCACATTAACCCTCCAGTGCCCCCCTTGCCCACCAAACCCAGAGAACTTAATCCATTGTACAATTGTATTAAGAAGTTTCATGTGTATCCAGAACATATTGTCTACTTTCACACTCTAAATGCATGCCCATGTAGGAAAGCAGCTCAAAAGACAAACAACGATAGTCTATCCACCTCTGCCAAATTTCTGGATGTTACTGTGTACATCCTCTTGCTTGAAATACAGGTATCTCCAAGCCCATACAGAAATCCATGCCCCTTTTCCATACCTCTAACAAGGATGGAGTCAGGGCCTTCCATTGCCGGGCGGTGGTGCGCTTAGCAAGAGTGAGGCCGAGGAATGGTAGGTGGCACTTGTATCTATTGCCACCTATTTCTTCAGTGCTATACAGTGGGACTATTTTCAGAGACAAAGGAAGGTCCCAGGCCAGGACCTTGGCCAGGCACAACACAACCCCCCTCCAGAATCAGACAAGGACCCAACATACCCAAACCATAAGAAGAAAAGTACCTTCCTCTACATAACACGGCAGACACGTAAGGAGGTTTTAAGCCCCATTCTCCATAGCTTGTGTCTAGTAAAGTGTACAAGATGAAGACATTCAAATTTGAACAGTCTTAGTCGAGAGGATATCGCTCCCCCGCTTGGACTCCAACACCTCTGCCCAGTTGTCATTGTCGATATTTCCAAGTTCCCTCAGCCATGCCTTCCTAAGGGTTCCCAGTGTAGAAGTGCTATTTGTGATTAAGGATTGGTAAATCTTAGTTATTTTATGATTGCTGGGATCCCCCATGAGGAGTTTACTCTGTAATGGGTTGAAATCCAGGAGAGCTAACAGCATAAGTATTTAAGGGGTTAAAGCATGACGGCGCTGGAAATACTTATAAAATTGGTGGCGGTGCATGGAGAATTCCACTTGAGGTTCCTGGAATGATTTGAGGATGAGACCATGCATCACATCCTCAAGGATAGAAATCTCAATGTGGTCCCAGCCCCTGAATCCCTGCAGACCCACTACCTGGGGGAGCAAACAGAGAAGTTTCTTACGTAAGGCGACCCCACCATCCCATCCTATTCAGGGATTGCCTCCACACCAAGGCCACCACCCTTGTGGTTTTTTGAGAAGGGAACTCACATCTGATCTACTATATTGGTATTCATAGTGTGATGAGTTCCCCATCGTCCAGCACTCTACCACGTAATCTGTATAATCTCTGGAGCGATTCCACCATTTGTTAAGCATCAGCAGATGTTAGGCTTCGTGATAAGATTGAAAATCTGCTGCAGCGATACCCCCACAGTATGTAGATTGAAAACATGAATGCAGGGCCACCTGGGAGGAACCCTCCCCGTAGAAATGGCCCCAATATTGCATTTATTAGTCTGAACCATGTAGGTGAGATACGGTGTGTATGATTATGTAATTGATTGAGGAGATGAGGCAGCGATACCATCTTAAAGATGGTGGAGCAGTTGTAAAGGGACATGGGCAGAGAAGACCATGATCTAACCTTAGCTTTAACGCGTTCTGATAAGGGGCCCAAATTGTGATCCCAGGAGGTCAGCAGGCTCGCTGACATAAATACACCCAGGTATTGTAGGCCATCTGTTGCCAAAGTCAAACCTGCGGCCCACGGACCACCCCCCAATGACCTCAGTAGTGGCCATAGCACAGATTTGAAGATATTCATATATAACCAAGACGTCTCCCCAAACACGTGCATTATTTGTACAATCTGGGGGCCTGGTCTATGAGGGTCTGTTAGGAAGAACAGAACCTCAGTGGCGGATAGTGTGATACGATCCAAGACTTTCATAGGCCATTTGAAGCCCCAAACTAAAGCATCAATGCTCCCCCATGCGGCCAAGGGTTCCATGGCCAGAGCAAATAATAAGGAGAACAGGAGGCAGGCCTGCCTGGTGCCGCCTTTAAAGGGAAAAGAAGGTGACAGCGATCCCACGACATGCATGGAGGATATTAATGAGTGTAGGAAAGGAACCAAGATCCCATATTAAGATGCTGCAATAGTGTAAATAAGTAGGTTGAGCGGACAAATTCGCATGCCTAATCTACGTGTGCGAAGGGTAAGGCAGCTGGCCATCCCATTGTGTGTCCGTCGGATATTGTGGCGTGTAGCACGATGTGGCATTAATCCGGTACGGATGAACCAGGTCCACCATATATGGCATCAGCCTGATAGCCAAGGCTTTCACCAACAGGTTAGACTCTATATTAAAGGAATAAATTGGGCGATATGAAGAATGCAGCTCGGGGGAATGACCTGGCTTTGAGAACACCAGTATCTCAGTGTGTCGCTAGTCTGGGGGCAGATGTGATTCTTTGATCGTGGCCTGGACTGTGTCTAGATAGTATTTTCCCAGCAGCAGCCTATCTACTCTAAAGACTTTTCCGGAAAACCTGTTTGGGCTTGGTGCCTTGCCGAGCTGTAGTTCTGACAGGGCTTAAGCCAAATCCTCTACCATGGGAGGTGCTTCAAGAGATCTCCTGGCCTCGGCTGACAAAGTTCTTTCGGTAGGTCATCTAAAAATGTCTCTATTTGTACAGCTGGGTATCTCTGTTCACCTAGAGGGCCCGGTAGAGCGTGGCAAAACCTTTGCCGACTTTGTTTGGATCCGTAAGTACGGATCCATGTTTATCACAGACCGCGTGGACATGGGCCGGTGTCAGGGCATTCTGACAAATTCTGTGCAGTAATTTCCCCAAATTTATCTCTCCGTTGGTAGATCCAGCCATGTGCCCTTGGCCTCCTCTAGCAGCACCCCTGATACATAGCACCGGCATGCCACACCCCACACCTTTCCAAATCTATAATTTGCGCCTCAATCTGTGATAGTTCAGTTTGGTTTTTTTGGCGTTCAGCTACGCAGAGGCTTATGTTGACACCACGTATTGTGGGTTTCATTGCTTCCGAAAAAATGCCCATGGAGGGTGCAGTCGCCCCATTACGAGACTAGTATTTGGTCATAGAGCAGTGCAAACGTCCTCTTAAGGTCAGGTTTTTCAAGTGCCAATGGGATAGCCAGCACCAAAACACAGGACAGCGGGGGCTCACCAATAGCCTCAATGCTAAAGGGGAGAGGTCACAGAAACCCCTGGGCAAGATTTCGACATTCGAGACTCCATGAGCGTGACCTGTTGGCACAAAAATGTAATTTAGCTGGGAAAATGACCAATGCACTGTAGAATAAAAGCCATGGCCTGACTTAATGGGGTGATGGGCCCTCAAGGTATCAAACCATCCTACAACATCTTCTAAGGTTCTGAGACAGGACTCTCGCATATCACCCCAGTCCCAGAGGTACGCCATCTGTTGCGATCTGAATATTTAAAGTCATTGCAGTCCTCCCTTGCCTGCCGGCCAATCCATCAAGGGTCCCCACGTATCCACCATTTGGTCTACAGAAGACTCACTAAGTGGTGTAGGGGCATAGACACTGCCCAGAACTATGGACTCCCCATGGATGATCCCTGTCAAAAACACAAATCTCCCCTGTATGTTGACCCAAGTGTTCGAAAGCTGAAAGGGAATCCTAAGGTGAATAAAAACAGCCACTCCTCAAGGGTCCCCTGTAAATCCTGAATGGAAGGTTTGCACATAACCAAAGCGGGCCAAGCAGGAGTCCCCAGACACCAGGAGATGTGTCTCCTGCAGCAGTAAAATGTCAGCCTGTAATTGTTTGGCCTGTCGGATCAAAGCTCCTCACTTTAACTTATCCAAGCCCCCATGGACATTCCAGCTACCAATGTGAAGTCCCCCCTATGGAACCTGGGCATATATATTTGTCATCTGGGTACAAAACTTTCATGTGATGGACTGTCAATGAGTGGAGCTATCACACGGGGAGCACCAGAATAGTGCATGAGATAAAAGAAATGAACCGCAACTGTGCTACTTATCTACTCCCCTACCGCAATCCCAATACCTCAAAAATGTTAAAGTGTCTGTCATAGAAGGAGTCCAGCCCCAGCCCCAATGGGGTACAGGAACTGGACCCGCCCAATAAATCTCCAAATTCCCCATCAACAAATTGTCTTTCTGTAAGGTCCGGGGCACAACTATCCAGAAATGCAGCCAAAGGAACTTGTCATTTCCACCAGAAGGCTGTACTAAGTCAATAAATCCTCTACCTCTGCCACAAGCGATTTTGCCGTGTAGACAGTATTATGTGCTGTTTCTATGGTTGTGGGGGGTGTATGTCAGTTTGTCATTTTGGGCGGATGAGCGCCACTAATAGCAGGATCGATAATGACATTTCTTTTTGGGCTTTGCCTGTTGTTGGCGATTGTTGCTGGAGGATATCCTTTCCTCAGCCCAAGCAAACAATTCTTCCGGGGTGTCAATGAACAGTGTGCAGGAGTTGTAGATCACATGTAAGTAGGCCAGAAACAGGAGCATATAGGAGATTTTAAGTTCCCAGAGAGGGGCCTCTGCTGCCATAATAGGTTGGTGCTGCTCTTGGACCATTCTGGTGTAGTCAAGGAAGATCATGATGCGGTGGGATTCGAATAGGAGATTTTCTTGGGCCCTTGCCAATTTAAGGATAGTGTCACAGTCATGAAATTGAGTATCCTTGCAATGACGGGCCGGGGTTGGGTGCTTGGGGGGGGGGGATCTTTTCCACCAGAGCCCTGTGGCACATTCAATGACAAAAGAGGGGGAGAGGGTGTCAGGCGTTATACATTAAGTGAGCCAGATGGCTAAAAACTTTCCCAAGTCCTCGCCTTTGCAGTCGCTGGAAAGCACACAACGCAGAGGTTATTTCTATGAGCCCTTCCCTCAGCGTCCTTCACACGTGTCGCCTGTCCCTCGGTTAATACTTTGAGGGCATTTACTTTTTTTTGGAGTGTAGTGACGACATCCTCAACAACATAATAATAATATTAATAATCTGAGTTTATACATCGCCTGGTTACACTAGCCAGTGTGTCCCCGCGCTAGCCATTGGCCCCAAGCCTACCAAACTCTTACAGTCTCCCCAACCCGCTCCAAATTTGCCTAGCCCCTAGGGAATAAATAGGTTTTTAGTTCTTTGCGAAAAACCACCTCTGAGGCTTCTATGCGAAGCCTGTGGGGAAGAGTATTCCACCGACGGGCAGCCAGAAATCGGAAGAATCTACCTCCCATTGTAGCTCTTCTTATTTTTGGAACCTGCATCAAGCCAGCCCCCTGAGATCTCAAAAGTCGAGTCGGGGTATAGGGTGTTTATAGATTGAAAAGGAAGCGAGGACCTTTCCCCTGCGCAATCCTGTGGCTGACACAGAGGGCTTTAAACTGGATGCACTCCCTAATTGGCAGCCAGTGCAGCGACTCCAGGACTTTTTTCTGAGGCGGCTCTTTTGGGCAGCATCAGCACCAGGCGGGCGGCAGCATTCTGGATGTGTTGTAGTCTCTGGAGACATTTCACATTAGCTCCCAGATAGAGGACATTCCCATAGTCCAGCCTAGAAGTGACCAAAGCATGGACTAGGGCTTTCCTGGCTGTAAACCCTGGTCTCAGCTTCTGTAATGTGTTCTACTGTGTTACGAGGTACTGGTGCATCAGCTCCA
Organism: Lissotriton vulgaris; assembly: GCF_964263255.1. NCBI lineage: Eukaryota > Metazoa > Chordata > Amphibia > Caudata > Salamandridae > Lissotriton > Lissotriton vulgaris. Next base: position 442,852,477 of record NC_141699.1, read on the forward strand.
TTTCCGACCCCACTGTCCCAATCTTGGCATCAAGCATTTCTCTGGATTGAATAATTGTGGCCAACAGGGTTGTACTTCGCCCTGACTCTGGTGAAGCAATCCATTGTGCTCTGTTTGGAGGCTACCCCTGAGGGTTTATCTTCGGTCATTATGAGGCTGTGGGCTAGCAGGGAATCAAAACGTACAGCCCAATGGCCCAAGGCCCCACCATAGCTTGAGATCTTGGCAGTGCCAAATCACTAGTAAATTGTGGGTTGCGAAAGCCAGGAGTGGCCTGTCAGGCTGGTAGACGTCCAGCTAGCCAATATTTTTTTAAAACAGGGGGGGGATTGCTACAGGCTACGCACACCCCCCCACCCTAATTGGATCATATCCTGGTGTCGGAAATGTTCAGCCGGCTCCAGCCGATCCATGCTGGTGGCATGACTAGGCTACAAGTGTTGACAACAGGCCGCTGCTGTCATTCCAGGCAAGTCTCTCCAGGGCCGCTCTCCCGCAAGGATCACTAGCCACCCGGTCCAGGTCATGGAGAACTCCAGGGCTACCACTCCACTACCCACTCCGCTATACCGCAGCTGTACTGCCTCCAGGCCCCAGTCAGCCGAGCGAGCTGGCTCCACCCCAGTAGGGGCAGCAGGATCTAGACACACTGGAGCACAGCACCACTGTGGGTTGTCAGGTCCTGGCCAAGCCCAATTGCCAGACAGTCATTGCTGACCCCCAACACCCAAGTGATCAAGCCACCGACAAGGGCCCCGGAGTTCCCTCTCAGCGACCGATCCAGCAGTTCTCCTAAGCAGCCTGGCACAGGCGCCTACTCCCACCAGGCCACTGGTCACATGCCCGCAGGACTCCGAGCCGAGCGTGGCCGCTGCTCCATCTCGCTCGCCCTCTCATCCGCTGTATCTCACTGCTCACCTGTCTCCCCAAGCCGGGGGGGGAGGGGGCGGCCAGGAGAAAGGTATTCGTGAGTTTGGCAGGATAATGCAGGATAGTTTTTGTGGCTGCTGGAGCTCGCCTATTGCGTGTCCGCCAATTTCGGATGGCTAGTCCTCGCCTACGATTTCCCTTTCTATTTTTTTAACATAGCACATGTCAAAGTTCATCTTAAATGATTATATCAACAGTATTTAAAATCAATTCATTCAATGAGAGTGCAAGTTTAAACTCAGTTCAGAATAAAGCTCAAGTTCATGGACGTTCACAACCATTATCCTCAAAATATGTCTATGCAGGCGATGAGTGCCTTTGACATGGCACTCTAGCTCTTTTAGAGCTCCTGAGTACAGGTTGTTCACTTTCACTGTCACTCAGGCCAGAATACTCAGTATCCTCCGGGACAGTACTCAGCCCTTGTTCTGTTGGCAATCTTAATCTCTCTCTTTCTTGCCTTCTCAGCCAATAGTCCTCAGTCTCTACTCTGCATGACACAGCACTAGCCCCTTTGTCATGATCTGAGTCTGGCTGAGGTAGTGGACCAAGCCAATACTTCGCCACTGGAAGTTAATCAAGACCCCCTCAGGCTGACTAAGTGCTGTCACAGGCACTTGATGATTCTCTGCACTCTGTTCACCCTCTTCTTGCTGTCTTTCAGTTGTGCATTGAACTTGAGGAAGAAATACTGTCACATCATCAAGAGGACGCTCCACTCCATGAGTGTGGGCTGCATGAATCCAGTTGGGAAGAACCTCACACGTAACAGTAGTATTCCTCACTAGGATGGCCTGGTACTATCCACACCATTTAGGCTCCAGGCACGTTTTCCTAACCTGTTTCTTCACCAACATCAAGTCACCAGGACTGAGGTCACGGCACAGTTCCAAATTTGAAAAGGCAGCAACAGCTTCAACCTGGTGGAATACAGAATGGACCACATCAGCAATAGTCAAGAACCATCTCATCTGTAATGAACATAGCACAGAGCTAGCCTTAATTAAATGTATGGAGGAAGTAAGGGAGGCTTTAAATTGTGGAGGAAAGGCAATACTGATTATGTTAGATTTGTCAGCCGCCTTTGACACGGTCCACCATGAAGTTCTGATGGACCGATTGTCTAAAGTAGGGGTACAGAGTGCTGCCTGGAACCTCCTGCAGACCTTTCTATCTGAAAGAACACAAACAGTTGATCTGGACAACAATAAGTCAAAGCTGTTTTTCCTTCCTTATGGGGTGCCTCAGGTCTCTTCATTAAGCCCAACATTTGTTAATGTGTATGTGATATCTTTGGCAGGTTTGACAAGATCTTTTGGTTTCCAACTCACCTCCTAAGCGGATGACACTCAAATTATGCTATCCCTAAGAGATGGGGAGGAAAAGGAAACTGGGGCACGCTTTCACGACTGTATGAAACTATTTCAGGGTGGATGTCAACCAACGGCTTAAAACTAAATTCAAGCAAAACAGAGGTCATTGTATTTTGAAATAACCCACACCTATGGACATCAGACTGGTGGCCAGGAGGTTTGGATAGTTGTCCTGCTCCCACCCAGAAAGCAAAAAATCTGGGGGTGTCAGTGGATAACAAACTTATGTTCATTGACCACATAAGCACAGTGGTGTCAGCCTGTTTTCTGACACTTAGAACTATAAGGAAAATAAAGCCTTATCTTTCAGAAGGAAATCTCAGGACAGTGGTAACGGCACTTGTTATGGCCACCTGGATAACTGCAATAGCCTCTATCTGAATGCCCAAAAACAGCATATTAATAGGCTTCATGTCGCACAAAACGTGGCGGCCAGGTTGTTGTCACGGACACCTACATTTTTCTCTGTCAAAAAAGAGCTAATTCAACTACACTGGCTCTCCCTGAAACAAAGGGTATGCTCCAAGGCCCTCTGAATGATGGCCTTTAAAGCCCTCAATGGAGTAGGCCCCGAATAACTGAGGCAAATGTTCAAATGGTATGTTACTGGAAGGACTCTTCGGTCCACAGGAGCAAAACAAGTCAAAGTTCCCACATTTAAAAAAGCCAGCTGCGGATGTTGGAGTTTCATCACCTGCGCATCTAATGCCTGGAATGATCTGCTGTTTCATTTGAGGAATGCAGCAGATCTCCTCTCTTTTAGAAGGGGGCTGAAGACATGGCTGTCACCAATTGACATAATTTCTCTACTAACCAGTAGGCAGGGCATAGCGCCAGGACACCTCAGGGTAACCATCGCACTCTAAAAATTCAATTAACATACCATAACATTAACATAATGTTCACAATCACATTTGTGGGCATTGAGGCAGTCTCATTGCTCTCCCCCTGATTATGTCATGCTGGGATAATACTGTGTTCTATCAGGAAAACTATGAAGACTCATCAGAACAAAAAGCAAAGAGTCATGTTACTTCAGAGATGTTGATGCACACACTTTGGACAATCTGTCTTTCAGCATTCCATTCAACTTCTCCATGATGAAAGAAACCTCTAGCATATAACTGCAGTGCAATCTCAGTTCCAGTCGTCTCGCAATTTCCATGCATTTGTGTAAGCACTGAGAGAGTGCAGCCCTCCCTCTCACTGCAGCAAAAAGTAAAAGCTTTATTGGAATCAGGCCTTCCCCATGACAGGGCAGGACAGAGACATTCTGTCAACTCTAAGAGGGCAATCAAGCAGTCATTATTTCATAATATCGGATCAGACAAATCATTGCATCAGCCTCTGTAAAGGCTTGGCCACTACGGAAAACATTGGGAATCCACCGGTGACAGTCGCTCTGGGTAGCTGTCGGACTCATTTGAAGAATTACCAAGATTGTTTCTAGTAGCATCTTCCTCACTCTTCTCTCAATGTGATGTCTGAAATACAACACTTCGTTTTGACAATATTGTAACTTATTCAGGGATATTTTATGTCCATTCTAACCTCGGACTCAAGCAGCTGGTGACCACCCCCACCCACTACGCCGGACACACACTCGACCCCGTCTTCTCATCCAGCAAGGACATCGCCTTTAGCCACGCCACCGGACTCCACTGGACGGACCACAGCGCGTCCACTTCAGCTTCAGAAGGACCACGACCCACCACCACCAACAACAGGTTGCACGCAGAAGCTGGAACAAGATCACAGCCGACCAGCTCGCGACTTCCCTGAGAAAGAACCCACCCACCAGTGCAACGAACCCCAGCCAAGCGGCCACCAACCTCACGAAGTGGATCAGCGACTGCGCTGACGACCTCGCCCCCCCTGAGGACCCCGCCTAGCAGACCCGGCAGGAAGAAAGCCCCATGGTTCACCGAAGAACTCAAGAGCTCCAAGAAGAACTGCTGAGCCTTCGAGAGAACCTGGCGCAGAGACACAACACCGGACAACATGACTGCCCTCAAACTCGCCATCCGAAAACACCACCAACTCATCCACGCAACCAAGAAAACCGCATTCAAGGAACGACTGGACAACAACGCACACAACAGCAAGGAACTCTTCAACATCGTTAAAGAGCTCTCCAACCCCAACGCCGAAAACAACGACATCACCCCTTCGCAAGACCTCTGCAACTCCCTCGCCTCCTACTTCCACAACAAGATCGCGGACATACACAACAGCTTCAGTACTCAAGCGACGCATGCCATGACCGAACCAACGCCCCCCACCACCACCCTCCGCGCCAGGACCCAGATCAGCACGAAGACACCGTCCGCACGATGAACTCCATCCACTCCGGATCTCCGACCGACCCCTGCCCGCACCACGTCTTCAACAAAGCTGATGGTGTCATCGCACCCCACCTGCGGGACATCATCAACACCTCCTTCAACACCGCTACCTTCCCAGAGAGCTGGAAGCACGTCGAACTCAGCGCTCTACTAAAGAAGCCATCAGCCGACCCCACCGACCTCAAGAACTACCACCCCATCTCGCTGCTCCCAGCAAAAGTCATCGAGAAGACCGTCAACAAGCAGCTGGCCGCCTTCCTCGAGACGAATGGATCCCTCGACCTCTCGCAGTCTGGCTTCCGGGCCAACCGCAGCACCGAGACCGCCCTGATCGCAGCCACCGATGACATCCGAGCCCTGCTTGACAACGGAGAAACAGCAGCCCTCATCCTCCTAGACCTCTCCGCGGCCTTCGACACTGTCTGCCACCGTACACTAGTGCAGCGACTCCGCAATGTCGGAATCCAGGAGAAGGCACTGGAGCGGTTCATCTCCTTCCTCGCCGGAAGGACACAGAGAGTTCACCTCCCCCCGTTCAGATCTGAAGCCACCGAAGTCATCTGCGGCGTTCCTCAAGGCTCCTCGCTCAGTCCAACCCTCTTCAACGTCTACATGAGCCCCCTCGCAGACATTGCACGCCAGCACAACCTCAACATCATCTCCTACGCCGACGACACCCAGCTGATCCTCTCCCTCACCAACGACCCCGCCACCGCCAGAGCCAACCTCCATGAAGGGATGAAAGAGGTAGCCGAATGGATGAAGAACAGTCGCCTGAAACTGAACTCGGACAAGACGGAAGTCCTCATCCTGGGATCCTCACCCTCCGCCTGGGACGACTCCTGGTGGCCCCCCGCCCTAGGCAGCGCACCCAAACCAACAGACCACGCACGCAACCTAGGCTTCATCCTGGACTCCTACCTCTCCATGACCAGACAAGTCAACGCCGTCTCCTCGTCGTGCTTCAACATCCTGCGCATGCTACGTAAGATCTTCCGGTGGATCCCCACTGAGACCAGGAAGACGGTCACCCAGGCCCTCGTCACCAGCCGTCTGGACTACGGCAACTCCCTCTACGCAGGAACCACCGCCAAACTCCAGAAGAGACTTCAGCGGATCCAGAACGCCTCAGCACGACTCATCCTGGACATCCCCCGTCGCAGCCACATCTCCGAACACCTGAGAGACCTGCACTGGCTCCCGGTCAACAAGAAAATCACCTTCCGTCTCCTCACCCACGCTCACAAAGCCCTACTCAACCAAGGACCAGGATACCTCAACAGCCGCCTCAACTTCTACGCTCCCAAACGCCAGCTCCGATCGACCAGCCACGCCCTCGCCGCCGTCCCCCGAATCCGAAGAGCCACCACAGGGGGACGGTCCTTCTCCTGCCTCGCCACCAAGACATGGAACTCCCTCCCAACCCACCTCCGCCTGACCCAGGACCACCTCGCCTTCAGAAAGCAGCTCAAGACCTGGCTGTTCGAGCAGTAGCGGACCCCCCTCCCCTAGCGCATTGAGACCCTCTGGGTGAGTAGTGCGCTATATAAATGCTTTGATTGATTGATTGATTGATTGATTGATTGATTGATTGATTCTCAGCTATGTGGTCCAGCGATGCAGTGTTATCTTGTGTATGAACTTCCTGTCTATCTAATGCAACCTGTAAGTCATCTATACACTGCACTAGGACTGAGTTACAGGGCATGACTGGGGCCTCAAGATTAATTTTGAGGATCTGAATAAAGATTGAGGGACTCGTCTCAATGACACCGGAAAGCGAAGAGGTACTGGCTATCCTCATGCAAGCATATAGAGAAAAAGCACCATCACAAATCGATGACAGTGAACCACTCTGCCTCACTTGGAATATGAAACAAAATCACAGCTGGATTTGGTACCACAGGACAACAGGGAACAACTATATTGTTAATCTTTCTCAGGGTCTGCAGTATGCAGTATTTACTGCTAGGCATCTGCAAGCCCATAAAAGGTAAATCACATGGACACCCCATTGTCTCCTTCAAAATGTCTTGTTGTGTCATTGATCCAATCACTGTAGTTAACCCAGCAATTGTTTCAGAGGTCAGATTATACTGGGGGATTTTTGGGTACTCAACATTGAAATTTACTTTTATGCAAACAGGCTCAATTCCCTTTAAGAGACCAAAATCATTTCTTGAAAAGTCCCAGACCTCACATCATAAAGGTCTGGAAGTAAGTCCTCAGATGTCATTACAGTATACAACTCAACTTCTGGATCTTGACTCATCAGTTTAAAGACTACATCTTCATCATGGGTCTGGAATTCTACTCCTTTCAAGGTACAATAAATAGTGCAAGTTAACTTGCACAATAAATCAATAATATGTTCCCAGGACTTGATACACACACCATAAACTGGTGATTCCCCTTAAAGGACCCTATTTTAACAGACACTTCTTCTCTTAGAGGGTTTGCCATTTGTTTATTTGCAAATCCTTCAACTTGAATTCTGTTTCCCGAGAGGGGTAGGTTTGGAACTATCAATGTTCTAACAGTAGAGTGAGTAGCAGCAGTATCAATCAAGAATGATATGGGGTGACCCTTCACCGAACCTTCTACAAATGGACCACTCTGACTGCACCAAGACTCCAAGACTGCACCAAGTACGCAATCTTCCTCCCCTCTCTGGCACCGTCAATGTGAATGATTCGAGCTGTAGTCGTCAAGCTTATCAAACATAGGAAATTGCTGAATGCATTCTGATTTTGGAAGGAATTATTTTGTAATTAAGTTGGGTACCTTTTGCATTTGGCTGTGATATTGGGGTTTGAGGAACCTGCATCACTGGAGCTTGATACACACTGAAATTTAGCATTCTTGGTCTCTGTACATTATGTGACTTATGAAGTTATTATTCTGGGGGTGTGTAAACCCTGAACTCTGGACCTGGTTTTCAATCATCACTCTGTTGGGATTAAGATTACATTCCCTCTTCCAATGCCCTAATTTATTGCACTTATGACATGGATTCTACCTCTTCAGAGTTGCCACATCAATCCTAGTACTCAGGTCAATTGGAATACCATGGCCTGTACCTTGTTGCAGGTACCCATTTGAATCTTGAATCATAGGAGCTCCCTGCTGATACACTCCTTGCATAGGACCAACATTCTCTATAAAAGGTTGACTCTGACTTCCTCTCTGCGCTGCTTTTATCTGTGCCACCATTAATTTCCCTTCAATCGCTTCTGCTTCATATCCAATTCATCATTTCCATATTTTGCATAAATGCAAATCTCATCAATTAATTTATTCTGCCAACAGATCAAATGCAGTTGAACAATCAAGCTATTCTCAGGTCTAGATCCTGTCAGAAACCAGAACAAACAATTCCCCATGCCTCTAGCTTCGAGAGTCTCTATTCCACTGTGCTGCTTAAACACCTGCAACAGTATTTCATAATAGGCATGCACTGACTCTTTGGGTTCTTGGGTCAGCCTGTCAATCTTAACCCAATTGATGTCTTTTGCTGATATTTTTCCTTTCAAAAAGACTATCACCTGTTAATAGATGTTCATCACTAACAGTGATGGGGTATGTGATTTTAGATTTCCCTGAAGTTCCATCTCCAGCTACTCTACAGACACTTTACATATGCCCGCAAATCACTTGGTACTACAGTGTTGAAGAATGTATTCAAATCCACCCAAAGTACTTGCAAAACCTCCACAAACGGTTCAACTGTCTATACCTTTGTACTGGCTTTTTTTAAATGAAGCAATATCACCCCTACTTCAAGGCAAATGACCGTAGCCTCCACCAGGCACTTCCCTGAACGGAAGATTTGAAGTGCCCTATCCATCTATTTAAGATGAAGGCAACTCTCAGTTTATTTTCTTTTGATCCCTCTTCTTATTCCATCTGCCTTTCCACTTATTTAGCTCCCTTCATTTTCGGATATTACTAATTAATTCCTTATTTTGCATTTTCATTCCTGATGTTCTCATACTACATATGTCATTCTCATCAAAACATAAACACTAACTTTTCTGCAATTACTTGGTCTGGCTTAAATTTACATCACAAGTTTGATCCAATTCAGACAATTTATCATGAGCTAGTCCTGTGCTTTTAGTGTTGTCTTCACACATGAATAAAAGGTTGTTATCTTGGCAGGTATTTAATCGGGAAAGATCAAGATGTCCTTGTATCATCTCATCCAGTTCTAACTTGAGTCGGGCCTCATCCACTGTATTCTCACTCACCGGGTACTGAATTATTTCTCTGCCTATCCTAAATCTTCAGTTTATCTTGGAGGTCCACTGAGAAATCTCACAAAATCATCTAACACTCATTAATGAATAGAATTCTGCACTACAGAGGTATTAGACACCATCCTTTCTCTGGGACTACTGTGGATAACCCTCTGAGGTGAATTCCAAATAAACATGTCAGAAATTTGAGATCTTTGAGCGGACTGTACTACAGGAGTAAATCCTGCCTGATTCAAAGATGATCAGATGATCATAAGGGGTATTCCCCTGAGTCAGGACTTAAAGAATTCCTCCCATTCCTGGGAACACAGGAGGATTCTCTGATATATCTACTCCAGCGGGGACTGTCAAAGGAAGCAGAGAGGACTGCACCCCTCCAAGTCTAAGGGACTCTGCTCTAACTTCTAATGGAGTGAACACTAATTAAAACCAATAAAACTTTAGCAACAATCATATCTCTTCCCACCCCACCAGGAACCAAACATTTCGCTTCTCGTGATACACATTTGCAACATCACTTGAATTTCCCAACCCACACAACTTTGACAGTTACTGCAATCTAGAGTATTCCCAGTTTCTGATACACAATGAATAGGAGGCTTCATCTGCTCATTACGTCTTTACATTTTCTGCCACCATTTCTCTTCTCAGGCCTTACTATCAATAAACTAAAATATACAACAATACTCATTTTCCCTAGCTAATGAAATCATGAGAACCCACCTGCAAAAGACAGAACACGCTAACTAAGCAAAATACTTTTCAAAATTAAGGCCTTTAGTAAGGCTAACTTTAACTAAACATTTAAATGTGCACTACGAAAAACAAAGGTTATTCCTGTGCACATGTAACTCAAAAACAAATACAAACGTGAGTAAAAGCATCCATGATTACACTTTCAAATATGACTTTCAGAAAATATGCAAATGTGTCGAAGTATTAATGCAAATGTGACTACAGAATACATCTTCATGTTTAAACATTAGTGCACACGTTTATAAAGCTTCAACTCCTAAATAGTTACATTTCATTAATACATTTAAATGTTCATCCACGTAAATGCTATTAAAGGCACACAGTAAATATGTCAATATAAATGTGAAATTACACAATGATAACATATAAAGGATGGAGTTTAAATTGTGCCAAATAAACATGCTTTTCTTAAAGTAATAGTTTTGCTGTATGACGTGTATTAAGGCTGACCTATTGGTATTCATAGCTTCATACCTGACACTGTATTACCAAAGCAGCTGCACAAATATGGAGATTTCAGAGGCACACCCATATAGTGTACAGTGGGCTTCTCCTGGGCCATTTCTCCAATCATAAAATGAAAATCTGCTCTCCACATCAAGTTGAACCTGCTCTGGCATAGCTCATTCATTGTTATTCAACAAGAGTTTGTGATCAGTGGCATAACACAAAATAATGCCCCGCAGAATGTAATGAGGAACCCCCCCAGTCTCCCATATCTAGCAGATATTCATTGACCTTGTGCTGAATAGTGGACCCAGAAGGATTTGGGGCACCCTGAAGGGGTAACCCCTTTCCTCACCGCTGGGGCAAAGACAGAGCGAGCACAATTGTGAAGAACTGGAGATTTTGAATCGATGCTTAGTTTCAGCCACTCCTGAAGGAAGTCTTTAATGGGTGCATTAACTCTGCGCCTTTTCCTACATACAGTACCTCTCCAGGGAGAGGTGTACAATTACATATGTGTACTCATGTTCACGGTGACTTGTCCTAAACAAGCACTTTGGAACGATAGGCTATAAGAAACAGGCTTGTCTTCTCGTTTGGACCCATCAGACTTAATTGATAATAAGATTAGCGTGAATAAAAATGTCCAGTGTGATAGATACATAGCAAGTCATTTGCCATTTTCCTTAATAATCAGTATTCAGATTTATTTTTAGGGTATAGCCAGTTCTCTCAAGGATTCATTGGGGATTCCCTATGCTGCTCTGCCTTTCCACTCATGGGTCCAGACAACAGTATTCTTTCAACTTTAAGTGCAGGTTTCTGGCACATGGAAATTAAACAACTGCCCAAAAATATTTCAGAGAAGACGCTATTAATTTTCTCCAATTGGGTGGCAATCATTAGGTCATTTGCCAACAGTCTCCAAGCATATATTTTGGCATGGGGTCAAATTAGCTACATACATGAGTTCGTAATATGCAACAAGTCCTTCTGCAAGGGACAAAGCATACTACTAATACAGTATGGATTTGACTGGCATGCGTGTCTTTTTCAATATATAAAATCGTTGTTTGAGTTATTTATTGTGAGTTTAAGTTTGCTATTTCTTTTTCAGAAAATGCTTGAATTGAACAGAATTTTCTCTGCCTGAGCAGATCTAAATTAGGATTTCTAGTGCTAGGCCCGAAAGATAATAGCATTAGGATGGCTCCAAAAGCTCACTATCATTTCAGTCCAGGACTCCTAACACTGAGAGCAGGTGAAATCCCATTGGCACTAAAGCTCAGAACCTTGGACTGTAACAGGGTTTTTTTATTACAAAGACCAGACACTGCAGCAGACAAGACACCTCTGTTTTGTAATCTGAGGATCCAGGTACCTGTATTTTTTAATGGGAATAACTAAGGCATTACCAACAAGATAAAACCTCATGTAGAGTGCCCCAGACTCTGGCCGCAGCCCTTAGAAGTCCTTTCATTGACATAACTACCCATGATTTGTCATAAATGGCAAACCACTATCAACAAGCCTGAGGTTAGTTTTTCAGGGAAGGGAATCAAAGCAACTCTGAATGGGCTGGTATTTCCAGATCTGGAAAACTGGGAAAGAAGCTGCAAAGAAGACGCACATCTCAGCTTCCGCCCTACCGCTTATGCACCAAGGGCTGAGTAGGCAATGCTCTTCCTTAGAATACAATTAAGTAAAATTTACCAGAAGAATTGAAGTACTTGGAGAGATGTTTATTACTGCTGTCGACCTCCAGCAGTACCAGCAGGCTACTGACTGAAGAACACTATCAACATCAAAACACAACGTTCTTCACAAAATATGGAGGTTTTCAAAGAAGGCATCAGAATGTACATGCCAGACCCTATCAACAGCATTACAAGATGTTAGCTGACACCGGATTCCCTTCCTCCCTTCAAAAGAGATAAAGTAAGTTATAGAACACATATATATACCAAAGCACAACAACTTACTAAAAATAAATAATGAGGGGGGCTGGCCTGGTGCGCAAAGATGGCGGATGCGCCTTTGGAGAACTCCCAGCAGTCGACCAACCATCCAACAAATATCCTGCCAGCCATGCCACCCAGAATGGCAGCTCATTACCTTGTGACTCCAGTATTGAGGTGACAGCGGATGTGGGGAACCCCAAGCGTGTAAATTGTTGGGGGACTGGCGGAGCACGGTGCTGTCTGGTCTCCTGTCCAGTACCTGCACGGTGAACAGCGCTGCTGTTGTGGTTGCGGCCCCGTTGAGCCTGGAATTGAAGCCCCAGTGATTCCCCGGCCCGTGGTTCTAGATCAGCAGTGAATGGCACCCCCAGAGCCAACTGTCGCCAGGCAGGTGCAATGCGGGGAGGCTATAGGACCAGGCCGGGTCTCACAGCCTGGCTGCTTGGGCACTCAGAGGACCATTGGGGCCTCCTGATGAGGGCCGGAGGTAAAGGGGAGTGCAAGCCGGGAACTGCAGAGAGGTTAGTGACAAACCGCTGCGCCACCAACAATTATTGGCAGCGGGCAGGTGAAGCCAGCGGCTGCGGGCCGGCAAAGCCAGGGATGTGCCGGTGCGGCCTCAGAAAATATAGGTGCCTCTAGTGCATACCCGCTGATCCTCCTGATGATTGGAGATGACTTGGAGGTAGGGGGCGGGTTCGTGGCCTTCCCCTCATTGCCATTGATCTCCTCTCTCTGTGGGACCTAGATACAGATGAGAAAGGCCTCCTGATTGGGGGCTGGATATTGGCGGCACAGTAGCAGACCAGCACTGATTATAAGACACTTTACCTGGTGGTGGAGGCAGCATCCACGGTGGGCCAGAGCACTCCGGTGTGTGGATCTTGCCTCTCCCCCTCTTTCGGGTTTTGACTCTCTCCTCAAGGAGCTGGTGGCAGTTCAAACAACCGTGTGTGTGATACGGGGTTTGTGCTCCGTTAGTCGGTGGCCTTCCATGGCCCGCCCCTTGTGGCGGAAGTGGCCAGGCTAGGCCCAGGTGCAGTTTGCAGCTGGGACAGACAGAGTCTACTGTGGGATCAAGGACCTGCTGCCTCCGTGGGTCAATGGCCCCAGGAGTAGAAAGGGGCCCACCTTCTTTCAGTAGATTGGAGCATCCCCCAGGCTGTCACAATGTCAAAGGATAAACCTACATCAATTTCAGAGTACGATGGATCAGTACACCAGTTCTTATTCTGGAAGTAAGGATTGGGCGAGGTGCCTGTAACAATGTCCCCATAACTCCATGCTGCTTGCGGCCATCACTCAATCTCGAGAGGTCTTGAAGGATAATATTGGGGTGGTGGTTTGCAACGTGACCTTGTTGCGCCAAGATCTGAGGAAGATGGTTGATCATGGTTGGAGAAGTGTGGCTCAATGGTTAGAGCGGCAGACCCTGATGCAGAGGTCTGGCCGGGGACCAGGGTTCAATTCCCGCCTCGGCGGGACTTGGGCTCAATATGCCCCCATCTGGGGCGAGGCCCAGGCCTATCATTGCACAACTCCTCAACTACCTAGACCAGAACACTGTCCTACAATGTGCCCAGAGCCAAGAGAAATTGTGAACGAATCCGCCCACATCATGATCTTTCTGGACTGCACCAGGATGGTTCAGTAACAGCCACACTCCTTCCTCACTGCCAAACAAAATTTGAGAAACCTCAAGATCCAATATATGTTGCTATATCTATTTTGGTTGCAAGTAGTATATAACACTTGCACTGTGTTTATCAACAGTCCAGAGGGCAACTTTCAATGGATAGATGTGGCCATGGTGATCAAACCTCATACTCTGCCTAGGATAGACTCTGATTTGTCACAGAGCGATCGGCGCAACCATGCCAAGAAATCGGCCTCCAATCACCCCAACAGATCACAATCATCCTGGAGAAGCTCACGTGCAGTTTATAAAGAGTGATGCTGTCAAGGGGCTGCTGTTCTATGTGAGACTGGTGTATTGACTGCTATATTTGCTCACAATTGTTTCAGTGTTTCTAATCTCCTGTCTTAAGGAGATCACATGCCCTCTCCTCCTCTAGCCATAATGCCTGTTCATGAGATTTATGTCAATTGATTTGGTACACAGAGATGGGTTGGAGTGTTTACAAGACATGGGCAATGGTGGGTGGGGTGCTCTTTATGTGACTGCCACTTTAGAAAGATATTCCTAGGAATTCGCTGTAGAGACCATGGTCTTTGCTGTTGGGGTAGTGGGATCCATTAGTGGTGTTCCACTCGGTGCCCCCAGTTGTGGCTCGATGGCGACACCAACCGTGATAGATGCTTCCTGTTCCTTTCAGTATGAGAGTGGGGGAAGGGTATTTGTTGCACTTAAGTTTTGTTTGGTTATCTACAGCTGCACTCCCACTGCTCATGCTGCATTTGACACACATTCGCTGTCAATTATATTCTGCCAGAGACTCTCATGTCTAGCTAAATACCAAGGGGTTCGGGGCCAACTCTGCATTTTAACATGGAATGTAATGGGGGTTTTGGACAAAATACCAAGGGATTCGGGGGCCAACTCTGCATTTTAACATGGAATGTAATGGGGGTTTTGGACAAAATTAAGTGAGCAGCAGTCCTTCAGCAGGCCAAACACATTGAGGCGGATGTTGTGGTCCTACAAGAGACCCACCTTATGGGGACAAAACCCCCCCAGGTTCGCTCGCCATGGCTATACAGGTTTTCCACTCGGTATTCACACAGGCTCCCCAGGAACAGCCATTTAAATTCATTGCAGGGTTCTTTTTCCATCTCAGAAGGTGTAGTGGGACACCTATGGTCGCTATGTTGTGGTGGTGGGCCACCTTTATGGGTTACAGCTCACTCTGGGTATCGTCTATGCCCTTCTTCCACTGGGTGCCGCTGACATTGAATGCTTTCTCCTCATTTGGGGCGAGATGCCTAGTGATCTCTGCCTGGTGGGGGAGCCTGGAATTACTTCATTCACCCTGGGGCGGTGAGATGGCAACCACAGGGTGGGTGAGATACTCAACACAACTCTAAGCTGTCTACTCTCGTGACCACCCTCAGCTGGGCAGATCCATGGAGGGCTATCACCCCATAGAGAATGTCTAACGATACTATTCGTCAGTGCACAGGGTTTCTTCCAACTAGATTACGTGTTTATGCCCGCTCCATACCTCCATATAGTGTCATTGCCCCATATTCAACCGCAGGGGCTGTCGGTGCACTCCCCTGTGTCCTTGGCGCATCATACTGGTTCCACTTGCTCTAGATTTCAATGGTGGATGTCTCCATAGCATCTTCAGAACTTGGCTTATACTTTACACTTAACTCATCCACAGCCTCCTCAAAGGTGACTTTGTGGGAGGTACTTAATCCAAATATTAGAGGGATTGACATTAGCTTTTGCGCAGGAGATTGTAGGCCTATAGCACAGGAGGGGGTGGACTTTGAAACCCAGATTGAGAAATGGGAGATTGTCGTGGGCCAGGAAATAAAGTGGCAAGATTAGTCTGACCCAACAATTATACCAAGGGCACCTGTTAATGAAGCAAAGATGGCATGGCTGACAAGCAGCAACAAATATATCAATGGGAGGGACAAGTCTAGCCATATGCTACATATCTTGTGTCAGGCGGGTGGGGTTGTCACTGTTGCAGTGGTGTCAGACCCTCAGGGGGTTTGGTTTTGGGCTGGCGGCAGTCAGCCAGAGCTTTGTAGATTATTATGGGGCGCTATACGCCACAAAAGACCATATCAGTGCAGAATTGTTCCAGGAATTTCTTAGGGATATTCCGCTGCATGCTGTATCTGCCAAGGTGCATACAAAATTGGAAGAAAAACGTACAGTAGAGGAGCTGGTGTCGGCCTGGACCGAGTTGCACATGGTGGGGGCCCCTGGGTACAATGGGTTCTCAAGAAATTTTCTGAATCTCTTTGTGCCACAGCTGGGCTGTGGAAAGTCAGCCCAGTTTACGACCGATGCCCAGGCTGCTAGCTCAAGACGCCTCTTAGTTCCCATTCTGAATAGTTACCAAATAAAGAGACGGGCGCTGGAAGTAGGAACACAAGAACAGAGTTTTATTTCTCATGAGGAGAGCCTGTCATTTCGGACACGAAACACAGTGTCTTTCGGGAGGTGCTCTAACAAGTTCTCTGAGACATCGCCTTTTATACATCACAAACATTCCTTATTACAATAATAACATTGTGAAGCAAGGAAAAGACATCCCCGACCCCTCCCCGTTCTAGCGCAATCCAACACGTGGCTACAGTACAGGTCCTCACACCATACAATGGGAGGGGGCTATTGCTCAGCTGAGTGTTCCGTTGATTTCTTTGGAATGTGTGCCCCTGATCGATTCTCGGAGGGGTGGGGAGGTCATGATCAATAGTAGCTCTTTTGAAGAGGGACGAGTGCATACAGTGGTGGGCAATGAACTGTATCCTCAGGCGAAAAGAGATGACCAGTGGTCCGTGCGGACAATCGGACTCAGTGGAGGGGTCATCAAGGGAGAGGTATTCATAGGAAGAAGGGAGGTGATGGTCAGGCACGAGGTGTGATGCCCGGGGACAGAGTAGCACAGAGAGAGAGGTCTTATGACCCGTACATGAGAGAACGGGGGCAGTCAGGTACAGCTGGGGGGGTTATGTCAGCTGAGGCGAAGGATGCTTCTTCGAGAGGAAATGGGGGTTTGCGTGGGTCAAGCAGGAGGGATGCTTTTCAGAGCAGGGTCGCGCAGAGGGAGAGGGTTTTATGGCCTATGCATGTGAGAGGGGGGGGTGTTCAAATACACGCAGGAGGGAAGCCGGGGATTCCAATGAGCGGGCAAAAAGGCCATGGTGCCTAAAATGGCTGTCATGTACATATGGGCACGGGCTTTTACTGGCGGAATGATGCGGTCAATATTTCACGGTATTCATGGTGCTTACAGGGAGGGGAATGGGAAAAGGCAAATGAACGCCGCTTAGGTACATCAATTTTGCTAATTTTCACAGTCGCCGCTTTTACCATAAGCGAGTTCATTTCCTAATTGATGGGTGTACATACAAACATGTGTGGTTGATGAAAATACTAGCAGATTGCATATAACCATGATCAGTCGATGTGATTGGCAGAATGCAATATATAGAAATTTACATTTGTTGGGTTACTACAAGCCTAGGGTGCAGCGTACTACACAGTATAAATGGTTCTGACTTTCTCATCAATGTACAGCTCTAAAAGTGACCGTCAAACATTTTGAAAACAATACCAAGTGGTTGAGGGAGGAATTCAGTCCAATATATCTTCGTCACAGTGTCTTTTTAGCAGTGAGCCATCACTGGTAGGCTCTCGTCCGTATCTTTTCGTTGGCGCTGTTGAGCACCGGCGGTGGAGCTATAGGTCCAGCTCGGATCTATCCTTACGCGTTGCAGGGTGCGGTCAGTCCTCTGCTGTTAGACCACAGTCCTGTTCCCTAACCAATCCTTTTGGTGGTGCCTTATGCTCGGCACCTATATTTCTTTTTACTTCCGTTTGCAAACCTCGTTTCCACCTAAATGCTGTTTTCTTCTTTCTGAGTCAAAAAAGTCATGTGGAAAAAAGAGGGGGTTGTTGGATAGTCGAGGGAAGAGAGGGCGGAGTGGGGTCAGAACCTTTCGGACACTTCCAAGGGACCAAGGGAGCAAAGGATATCGAGCAGGCAGGCCCATCAATCGGGCCCAAAAAGGGGGTGAAGACTTCAGGCACACGTGGGTTAGCAGACTGAGGGCTTCAGGGCAGCCCGTCAACTTTTCATTTTCCACGTTTGAGATTGCTGTCTCGTCCCGTATTTTGTTGCTCTGCAGCTCCACCTTTGGTCGAGGTCACTTGTGTCTCAAGATCTGCAGCCAGGCTGTACGTCACGTCCGACCCTTCTCCTCCGGTGATCGTATATCTTTGAATAGGTACAAAACAAGCTTTAGAGAACTGGCAGGAGAAGACATTTATGCATGTGAATTCCTCCCTCAATCCTACGCACTTGGGAGATACGTTCATCGGTCACAGTCAGAAGTCTATTACCATGCAGTGCATATGTCGGCATTCCTACTGAGTTCATGCCAAGTTTATTTATCGTCTATTCATGACACAAATGGAGAGAAATCAGACTCCTATCAACTGCGTATTTCATCAAATTCAACATTTCGGAACCTCCAGCGGAGACTTGTCTTTCTAACCCGAGCCTTAACAGTCTAACATTTCCCTTCAGAGCTGGTTAACCCTTTCAAACAGGGCGGGTGTGCTATCATCGAGAGAGAGGGGGTAAACAGACTTTCATCGAGGAGCGACAGTTAATCAAGGTCATCAGTTACACTTCGGGGGTAGCTGATATGGTGCAGGGGTCAATGGGAGAAGCGGGGACGCTTTGAACATTCGCGCTTGAGTACATAAGGGTGGGGCAACCTGGACATTGGGGATCAATCTGGGCATTGGGGATCGTATTTCTAACGAACTGAAGAATAGGAAGCCATTGACATGTAGTCCCCCCTATAAAAGGCCAGATTGGGGGATATCAGTCGTCTTACCTGCCCTTTCTTTCTTAGTCAATTCAAGTTCATTTATTTTGCAGAAAGGAGAGGTAGTAATATGGCAAGTCACAATCGTTTTAGTTATTGTCAATTTTGCTGAACACCTTTGCGTTCAAGAAAAGGACCCAATTAGACTGGTGCCGACGGGGCACAATTTTACCACGAAAGGGAAGAGGGAATAGGGAGACTCTCATAGAGAGTGAGAGTCGTCCGCAACCTAAACGAGTCATTCGGTACACGTATGACATGTAGAGAGAGAGAGAGAGAGAGAGAGATAGGGAGATAGAGAGGGAGAGAGAGAGAGAGAGAGGGAGAGAGAGACATGTACAGTAATGGGTCATTTAGTGCGCTCACAACACAGAACGGTAGGGGTCAGGTAACACGGAAACACAAACAAAGGGAAGACATAAATCCATACATTACATACACACAAACTCAGTCAAAGGAAGACAGTACACGTATTACATACAAAAAAGAGATTCACGACAAAACATAAAACAGTTATTGGCCAAAAAGATCTTTCTGCATGCTGCGCATCTTTAGTATCCTATTTATCTACGTGCTGAGCTCTTTTTACCTTTTCCTCTTTTTCCTCTCGTTTGCTATCTTTGCGAGTGTTCTCGATCGCTAATACTTACACCTCGGTCAGTTGGTCAGGAATTAACCTGGTCGGGCTATTGCCCACGGTTGGATCTTGAACCACTCTTTTTTTTTTTTTTTTTTTTGTTTCTTCTTTTGGCAAGAAGTTCTCCAGGCTGAGGCAACGGAGGGCATTAATCGGGAGAATAGTCGGACAGCTTGGCTATATCTATAAAAGTGCGAGAAGGAGGTGGTACATTTTTGAACATCAACATCATTCCTACTTTTCCAGACGGGTGGTGCCTAGGTAAACCTTACCCCGGAACTTTCCTTGTCCTTTCCCTATCTAGTAGTTGCACTATCTGGTGTGCTGGTTCGAGTCAAATTCTGTCATACAGTACTAACCCGTCAAGTTTCTATGTCAGTCCATCCTCCCAGTCGCTACGTTCTAAGGAGGAACAGTCATATCTAAGTCTATGCTTTTCAAAGCTCGTTAGCATAAGTACTATGCTCAGATCCCCTTTTTCTCCTTCTGTCGGTCGTTCGACCATCGCTCTTCCATACTTCAACCGATGTTCCGACGTGACCTGCAGAAGGGAGGAGAAGAAGGGGGTGGGGGCAGCATTCAAAACACATCAGCGCGCAATAATCCGAAAATGTTTTTACCTACCACATACTCGACCTATCTCCACGGGGTGCATTCTCTACCATCTCGGCGTTTAAGCCCAGAGGGAACAGTAGTGTTAGATAGATAATCATCGATGGTCTGCGTATCTACATGAATCACTTGATCGTGGCCTTTTAGGTCATGTGCAAGGGTGGTGGTCAAGTGGCATTTCTTTGGTATCGCTTAAGGGCGTCTAAAACACTTTTCCGGCTGCCTGTGACACATAATGTAGCTGCTAAGTATCGGGCCTTTTTAACCTTCAACCTTAATCATACTGCATGTATTTTACTTATATCGGTGACAGTAGCCATACATTTCGAAACTCATCAATCCAAACGCTACGATTATATTTGCCTGTTCAAAAAAATCTTTAATAAAAATGTTGGCGCACAAATTCGGGCCTACAACCCAGTGGGCCGGCTGCGGAGCAGACTGGAACTGTGCACAAGAGGAACGAAGTCGGTGGCCATTTATTTCATAATATAAGGTGCAGCAGTGTAATAAAATCGTGTCGAAATTTATTGGAAGCAAGCATCATAAATGTTGAAAATTCGAACTTTCAATAACCATTAGTTTCAAACATTAACTATTCACTTAGTACCTATCGTGCATCAATCCATTGAAAAATCACGTAACCGGTATTCATCTTATGCTGGATTCATTGTTGAAATACATGATCAATACCCATCTCATATCTGTTCATTATCCATCCACATAATTAGTACCCACCCCATATCAGTTCATTGTCCCAACAAATAATCCATACCCATCTTACATCGCTTTCTTTTCCAAACACATAATCAATATCCATTTTATCTATTTTCATTGTCCAAAAAACTGCACACATATCTTGGAACATCAAGGCTGATGAATCAGGGTGCAACAAGGAGTTGAAAGTTTCATTTTGTATCGGCGCCATTTTGGGCGAGGTCAGGCAAGT
This sequence comes from Lissotriton vulgaris, assembly GCF_964263255.1. NCBI lineage: Eukaryota > Metazoa > Chordata > Amphibia > Caudata > Salamandridae > Lissotriton > Lissotriton vulgaris. The sequence continues at coordinate 442,873,289 of NC_141699.1, forward strand.
CCCAGTATAGTCAGATTGTCTCTACTGACTCGTGGTCGGACCAGAACCTTCTTTTGGCAGCTCAAAAGGTTTTTCGTAATAGGGTAACAGACTAGCGATATGAGCCGTCAGTCAAAAAAGTGGGGAGGGAGGCAATAATCTTTCCTACCGGGTCATTCTGGTGTTCCACCGGAACTGAACAAGTCTGTATCTTTGCAGGATTTTTAGTCATTTCCAAACTGAGGCTGGCGCCGGCAGGAGTGCGCCGACGTCTCGTGGCTCCATCGGAGGACGGGGGCGGGGGGGCGCCTCGTGGAGAGGTCGGCCCCCCCGGCTCTTTTAGAATCTTCAAGGTCGAGGAGCACAGGGCGCGGGCAAAGTCCTGCGCAAAAACCCACCTTTTGATATGGACCCTCTTTGAGCAGGAGCGTTGGGGTGTCGCTGGAAGCCTCCACCTGGAGGGGGGTGGGGGAGGCTCGTTCGCGCCGCCTCCCCCTTCCAGCGACCCCGCGCCGTTTCTTGGCTCCACCACTTTGGTACGGCCGTACCAGGCAATGAAGATGGGGGGGGGGTCGGAGGCAGCAAGACATCCCCCCCCCTTTGTGGCTTTTCGTGGCGGCCAGACCAGGCAGGACTACCTGCAACTCGCAAGCGTTGCCGCTGAAGGGACTACCTGCAACTCTCCAGTGTTATCGCTGCGGTGCTACCTGCTTTGGCTCCGGTTTTGATGACGGCCGGAGCTGGCGATAGAGAGGGGGGGGGGTTGGTGAGGGAGGCAAGACATCCCCCCCGTGGCCCGCAGGGCAGAAGGAAAGAAGGGAATGGGGAGACCATAACAACCTTCGGGCCGTCCGCCCCACAGCCTCCCCTTCCGATGGCGGCCAGCCGAGCCCTGTTCTACACGCGCTGAGGCCTCGCCTTCCGGATGGGCGTAACCGCGGACCTGTTGCACTTCGGGAGCTTCCGGAATGGGGGTAGGTATCTGCTGATTTGTATCTATTTCATGTTACCGTTATTTGGGTGTGGCGGGCAGTGGGAGAGCTACGCCTTTGGATAGCGAGGGGGCGGCGGGGCCTATCTACCTTGTGGCTGTCTTGGCGTCAAGTTTGGCTTCTTTCGCCATTTTATAATTCTTATTACGGTCTATTTCTAACGTTTTCTCATTTTAGTGAAGTCGGAAACTCATCAGTGGGCTATTGACTTAGCTCGACTTCTTTTCCTTCCTTTTCTAGTGTGTGTTTCATGCTAAAGTTTCTGTTAACAGGATTCGGTGATCACTTCATATTTTATATGTCCTTTTATTAGGGGTACTCCTGGATGGACCAGATGAGTTACCTCCAATAAATGGTCCGGGTGGAACTAGATTATCAATCAGTGGGGAGTGGGTAGGCCTGACGAATCATAAAGGGGCATAACCTACCCTTCTCTATCTGCAAAGACTAGATAGAATATTTCTACTCCACGTTATTTGCAAACAGAAAATACCTCAAACGAACAATTCCTTGGACAACAATGTCCAGTCAATCAATCAATCAGTGGCGAGAAAAACAGGCATGACGGATTATAACGGGGACAAACGTCTGCATTACCTGCCCTTCGCTATCTGCAAAGGGAGACAGAATATTCCTATTCGTCTCTGTTTGTGGACAGGGAAGATCTCAAAGAGCAACAATCGATATTTAATCGATATCAAACAATCAGTGGGGAGAAAGGTAGGCATGACGAATCATAAAGGGGCATTACCTACCCTTCTCTGCTTGCAAAGGGAGACGGAATATTCCTATTCCTCTTGTTTGCAGACAGAGAATATCTCAAAGAGCAACAATCGATGAAAATCGATAACAAACCATCAGTGGGGAGAAAGGTAGGCATGACGAATCATAAAGGGGCATTACCTACCCTTCTCTATCTGCAAAGAGAGACGAACGTTCCTATTCGCCGCTGTTTGCAAACAGAGAATGTCTCGTTCTCAAGAAGAGAACCAATATTTCAAGTAGCAACCAAAGCTAAATGAACCAATAAACAAACAATATCAGTATTTAAATACCGATTCCGATACAATCAATCAATCAATCAGATGGATAAAACCATCCTACCAATCAGGCGTAAAAACGCCCTACTTAATCTTACCCGGACCATGTGGACAGTTCTTCATCTTCCTCCTCCAGCGCCGGATCGTTCTCTTACTCCATGTAGCATTCCTGTGGGATTCCAGTCAGGACAATAGGTCACTCGAGAGAGGTCCGTTCAGAATCGGTGAAGTTCATTCAATCGGCAGCCGGACGAGGGCCCTCTCAAGGCAGGTATACTCCAATCATTTAGATGTTCACCTCATCGTCTGGATCTCTCTTACTGGACCTTATGTCACTGATGGACCCTGCGTTGGGACGCCAATTGTGGAAAGTCAGCCCAATTTACGACCGATGCCCAGGCTGCTAGCTCAATATGCCTCTTAGTTCCCATTCTGAATAGTTACCAAATAAAGAGATGGGCGCTGGAAGTAGGAACACAAGAACAGAGTTTTATTTCTCATGAGGAGAGCCTGTCATTTCGGACACGAAACACAGTGTCTTTCGGGAGGTGCTCTAACAAGTTCTCTGAGACATCGCCTTTTATACATCACAAACATTCCTTATTACAATAATAACATTGTGAAGCAAGGAAAAGACATCCCCGACCCCTCCCCGTTCTAGCGCAATCCAACACGTGGCTACAGTACAGGTCCTCACACCATACAATGGGAGGGGGCTATTGCTCAGCTGAGTGTTCCGCTGATTTCTTTGGAATGTGTGCGCCTGATCGATTCTCGGAGGGGTGGGGAGGTCATGACCAATAGTAGCTCTTTTGAAGAGGGACGAGTGCATACAGTGGTGGGCAATGAACTGTATCCTCAGGCGAAAAGAGATGACCAGTGGTCCGTGCGGACAATCGGGCTCAGTGGAGGGGTCATCAAGGGAGGGGTATTCATAGGAAGAAGGGAGGTGATGGTCAGGCACGAGGTGTGATGCCCGGGGACAGAGTAGCACAGAGAGAGAGGTCTTATGACCCGTACATGAGAGAACGGGGGCAGTCAGGTACAGCTGGGGGGGTTATGTCAGCTGAGGCGAAGGATGCTTCTTCGAGAGGAAATGGGGGGTTTGCGTGGGTCAAGCAGGAGGGTTGCTTTTCAGAGCAGGGTCGCGCAGAGGGAGAGGGTTTTATGGCCTATGCATGTGAGAGGGGGGGGGTGTTCAAATACACGCAGGGGGGAAGCCGGGGATTCCAATGAGCGGGCAAAAAGGCCATGGTGCCTAAAATGGCTGTCATGTACATATGGGCACGGGCTTTTACTGGCGGAATGATGCGGTCAATATTTCACGGTATTCATGGTGCTTACAGGGAGGGGAATGGGAAAAGGCAAATGAACGCCACTTAGGTACATCAATTTTGCTAATTTCCACAGGGCAGTAGCTTGCTTAAGGTTATCAAGGAGACATCTGATAGCGCAATACTCCCTCAAGACTGGCAACTTGTGGAGATCATATTATTTCTGAAACCAGGGGGACCAACAGATCAACATTCGTCCTTTTGACAGGTCTCCCTTCTCAATTGTTAAGTGAAGCTTTCAGCTGAGACCTTGGCCAACAGACTGCTGAAATACATGTCCAGCCTTGTACACTTGGATAAGGCTGGCTTTATGCTGCAGAGATCTACACGCCACAACATCAGTCCATCTATAATGCCCTGGTTATGGTAGACAGCCTGGAAATATCGGTGCCTGTGCTTTTAGCAAATATGGACAAAGAGTTTGATTCTGTTAGCTGGCAATACTTATTTGCTGTGCTCTTGTATACTGGCCTGACAGCTTCAGTCCAGGTCGCGGTGTGATATTGGCTCCCTTTGAGGAGGGCAGCAGCACCAGACATGGATGTTCACTGTCCCCGTTGCTGTTTGCCATGGCAATAGACCCTTTGGCAGTATGGGTACGTTCGGGCCCATTGTTGAGGTGGTTTGATTGGTCGAAGGAACTGTCAGATATGTTTGCCTATATGCTGATGATGCGTTATATACTCTTACTTGTCACGGTCTTGTGTTCCATGACTGCTGCAGATATTGAGCATTTTTGGCGAGACGTCGGGATTGCACACAAACTCTGGGAAATCCGTGGTATTTTTCATGAGGGAGACAGCGAGGGATAGGACATGGGCATCTGGTCAGACCATAGCAACCTCCAGCTTTAAGTATTTGGGGCTGTAAATTGCCCCAGACCCTGCCACGTCTTGGGCCCACAATATTGCTCTGATCTTCCCCCAAGTGAAGGATGAGATCAAAGTATGGTCCCCACTGCCTCTCTCCCTATTGGGCCACTCTATGGTATTCTAAATGGCTTCTATGCGGCAGATGTTGTGCAAACTACAGAATTATCCATTCACCATTCCCCCAACAGGGTTTAAGCAGGTCACACAAATGTACACAGTTTCTTTGAAGTGGGGGGTGGTACGCATTGCGCTTCAAACTTGCTTTCAGTCCACTTTCAATGGAGGCATTGCTGACTCAGATGCTTTCTCTTATTACGCTACATCCCATCTCCTTCTCATGGATGAATGGTGGGACAGGCAGTGGAGAGACCCGAGGTATGCGACAGAGCGTTAGGCAATATGCGACATGTTGCTCTTAAACCTTCTCTACAGTGGGGAGATAGGGAGTCATATCCCACCTGCAACTCAAGCAGTACTCCGGTTGTAGAAATGGACGCTTATACAGATGGGGTGGTAGATCCGACTGACTCAGATGAAACCACTGTGGGGTGGGAACTTTCTGGGTCAGGTAACATCCATGTTGGGGTTTCAGCAGCGGCACGTGATAGGCATCTCAACTTTAGGAGCTGTCATGCATGGCTTCAAGAATTGCAGACAGATTTTCAACTGCATAGGCATCAATTCTACAAATATCTCTAATTATGCCATGCTCTTATCCCCTGTCGGCGGAACCCACACTACCTACCGGAATTTCAACCTATTGGAGGGCAAATACTGACTGGGGATTTGGGTACCCATAAAATCAGACCGATGTACCAAACGCTGGTGACATATAGCACCACTACACTCCCAACCCTGTGACAGACCGGGCACGGGGACATACCCATACTTGAAAATGACGATTGGACAGAATTCTTGATGACACCACGTGAAGCGGTAATACAGTGCAGACTTTGCCTTGTCCAATAAAAATTCCTCCATAGAGCTTACTTCGCTAGGTACCGCCTGTGGCACATGGGTGCTATAGCCTCACCGGTATGCCTTAGATGTTGGATGAATGATGGCTCCTTCTTACATACGGTATGGGAGTGCAAGTGTTTTTTGGCAAGGGACGGTGAAATGCCTGGAAGATCCCATTCCACCCAAAACAGATCTTACTCCACAGCACTGTAGAAGCTGGTGGCAATAGGTATAAAAGACACCTACTTTTCCTATGCTTAACAATAGCTAAATATGACATTGCAAGGCAGTGGAGAGATGTTATCACCCACATTGGGCACCTGTATGCAAGGAATGGATCATTACATGGACATGGAAATAGCGGTATACCATGCTAAAGAGTGCCTGCAGAAATACGCTAAGATATGGCAGAGGTGGGCGTACCACAGAGGTATAGTTTTGGCACCAGTCCCTATGATAGCTCCTTTAAGGCTTCTGGCTCCCTACTACAATCTCGTATCCGCCAGACAGAGACCTTTAAAATGTTGTTCATAAGAAGGTTGGTGGAATAGATTTTTGTAATTTCTGATTGTGTCATTGGGGGTGGCGTCAGGTTGTTATTGCACTACATATAGGGATAGGCCATCAGCAGCCTTGTCATATGCTTGGGTTCGTCAGGACTTATCTTTCATGGGGCCGCCATTAAACAATACTCCTTTTCCTGAGACACACCATATTAATTCTCCGTTGTTTAGAATGAATCACTCTTTATCTTCTGGTTCTTCCTTCACCTCTAATGGTGTCCTTGACATGCAATCAGCTCTGAGATCCTCTCCCAGCGAAATTTGCATTTGTGAAAGTTTTACTGAGGCAGCCTAGTACCCCAAGTGACAATCCTTTGGCTAGGATCTTTGAATATGTTACAATTGATTATGTGCACCAATATTTTGTGATCAGTTGCTAACGCAAAGTTTTTGAAACAACACAAAACCTTTACATTTTTTGGCAGCTCAACAACATGCAAATTACTCTTTCTTTAGTACCAAGCTGACACGTAATGCCAAGTTTCAATACATTCAGCATAACATTTTACACAGAGCATATCTCAGCGAGACTACACAGGTTGTTTGGGTCTGCCTCCAAATGCCCCCAGTGTCGGGCAATGGATGCTAACATGGCCCACATGTTCTGTGGATGCTTGGTGGCAGAGGCCATATGGCGAGAGGTCACAGGCGCTCTATTAGAGGTTATGGTCTGAGACAATTTGTACTCTTTGTAGAGTGTAGTCCTGGGCTTGTTTCATAAATACAAAACTGGGAGAGCAACAAACAGTTTCATAGACCTGGCAATGCTTATAGTCTGTCGGTCCATTGTTATGCACTAGAAATCCATCACACTGCCGGGATTGAAACACTGGTGTGCAACAATGCTTTAATGGGGTAAAGCTGAATCTGCGGTGTCCAGGAGGGAGAAAGCCTGCGGATTGCGCAGGGTCCCTATACCTGTGGAATAGCACCCTCTGCTGTAGGACTTACAGATGCTCAAAGAGGGACCTCACCGGATAAAAAGTATTAGCACCTGACTATTGTTGTTGGTCACCATGTTCCCCTGCATTGCCGACTTCCCCCTTATTCCCTCCTCGTCCGGGTACTTAAAGCAGCAGAGGGTAGAGTTTATTGTTGTCTACATAACTCTGTACATGACAAACAGGCGATAATAGCACTTCTTATGTACCCATCATGTTCACATGTGAATTCATCTGTTATGACCTACAGATTATGTAAATTTACGTGTTCATGATGTGGACCAAATAATCCTGCCAAATTAACTGTATTGCACTGCATGTGTGGTACCCGGGATGGGTTTACTGTAACTGATTGTGTTGCATTGATTCAACTGATATTGACATGACCTTTTAACATTAGGATGTAATTCAATAAAAATTGTTTTTAAAAAAAAACTCCTTCTTTAGTACAAAGTAGTGTCTTTAAGCAATTGAAGCAAAATACATGTATTGTATACACCACCCTCTTTCTGAAACCGGTCCCTGGATGCTTGTTTCCGGTCCAGGGAGGACCTGGCTTGGCAGTTTGGGCTGGACTGTTCCCACAAGGAACAGGATCAAGACTGATTTGCATATGGCTGGGTCCAAACTGGGGTGGTGTGGTGAGCAAAAGAATGATCGATTAAACTCAGATCCTTAAGACTGGGGTGAATGTTTGCATTGTCCAGCATTCCGTCCATCAAGTATTTATTTTGCATATGTCGCCCTAAGTGGGAAGGGTATGCCCAGACGTGGGTCCCAGTGCTCACTACACCACTGGATTCAAGCTAGTCTGGCTGATGAAGGGAGATGCCCTGAAACCTGTCCCAGGATGCTTGTTTCCTGTCCAGGGAGGACCTGGCTTGGCTGGTCGGCCTGGACTGTTCCCACAAGGAAAAGGGTCATGACTGATTTGCATATAGCTGGGTCCAAACTGGTGTGATGTGGTGAGCAAAAGAATGATGGATTAAACCCAGAGCTTTGTGACTGGGGGTGAATGTTTGCATTGTCCAGGATTCCGTACATCAATTATTTCTTTTGCATATATCCCTCTAAGTGGGAAGGGTATTCCCAGATGTGGGTCCTGTGCTCACTACACCACTGAATTCAAGCTAGCCTGGCTGATGAAGGATGATGCCCTGAAACCGGTCCCAGGATGCTTGTTTCCGGTCCAGGGAGGACTTGGCTTGGCTGTTCAGGCTGTACTGTTCTCCCAAGGAGCAGGGTCAAGACTGATTTGACAATTTGGTGGGGTCCAAACCGGGGTGATGTGGTGAGCAAAGGAATGATGGATTAAACCCAGATCCTTGTGACTGGGGGTGAATGTTTGCATTGTCCAGCATTCCGTCCATCAACTATTTCTTTTGCATATGTCCCCATAATTGGGAAAGGTATTCCCAGACGTTGGTCCCGTGTTCAGTACACCACTGAACACGGGCTAGCCTGGCTCATGAAGGGTGATGCCCTAAAACCGGTTCCAGGATGCTTTTTTCCGTTCCTGGGAGGACCTGGCTTGGCAGTTCGGGCTGGACTGTTCCCACAAGGAACAGGGTCAAGAATGATTTGCAAATGGCTGGGTCCACACTGGGGTGGTGTGGTGAGAAAAAGAATGATGAATTAAATCCAGATCCTTGTGACTGGGGGTGAATGTTTGCATTGTCCAGCATTCTGTCCATCAATTATTTCTTTCGCATATATAGCAACTGCTAGCATTAACTGAAATGGTACACATGGCCTTGGGATTATGGGTTTTAAGAATCTCTCCAGAAAATATCTCTTGTTTAGTTGTTCTAAATGTCTTATCACAATTCTAATCCTACTTGAATTCTGTTCTATTCCCCATTAAACTCTTTGGAGCAGATTTACAAGAAACTGACGCATCTGTAGAGATGCGCCAGTTTCCCTGCGCCTCCATGCATAATCCTTGCACCACCATGGATGCACTGTATTTACAATACAGCTCTCCATGGCCAAAGGATTAACATGTGTCCGAAATTCTGATGCCTCTGTTGGTGCAAAAGTCAAACATTGCTGGAGTTGTGTCGTAAGCACAACACAACTCCAACAATGCACAGGGAGGCCCATACTTATACGATTGCGTCACTCCTTATGCCTGCTCCAAGCAGGCATAAGGTTTTGACGCAGTGGCTGCCCAGAAGTGGTTCAGTGAAATCTTGTAGGTTTCACTGCACCACTTCTACGAGGCTTTCCTGCATGGGAATGCCCACCCTGCATACATTATACCTGACGCAGGTATAATAAGGCACAGGGCTTCATAAGGTGACGCATCTCCCCAGATGCGTCATATTGTAAATGGGCCGCAACGAGGCGCATTGTTTACGCCTCCGCTGCATCACAAAAAGTGACGCAATGGCAGCGCAAAAGTGATGCAAGGGCTTGTAAATCTGCCCCTTTATGCTTTAAACTTTCATTGCCATATTCTGAATGAATTTGTAGTAAAATGTACATACCCCTAAAAGAATGCCATCTGCATATTTCTTGATGGGCTTAGGGGATTTCACATTGCTTCAAGAAGGCTTCCACATGGTTAACCTCTTTGGACTACGCACTCAATCCTACTCTGTCCGTACTCATGCTTCTTCTTATGTTCTGGAATACCTCACCTCTTCAAATGGTCAACCATTTTCCCTATAATCCTGTTTTGTTCAGTGTTGTCTTTGTTAGCAAGCAAAATATCTTCTTGGTATGCGAGTGTCAACAGTGCCTTACAGTACCTTATTAATTACCCTCTGAAAGACTGTTTCTGCCATCGCCAAAATTGAAAGGCCCTACCAGTTATGTCAACAGAATCAGATGTCTTGATTCCAGAACTAACCTGATCATAAGCTGTAATAAGGTCAATTTTCCTGAAGCACTTCACCCACCCAAAATTCACCATGATAGTCCAAGGCAACAAATGGCCAGCTACGTGAATATCTTCTTGGTATGCAAGAGCATAGAACATGGGTTCAGAGGACCACAGCACAACTCATCACCAGTTAGTACAATTAAGTCTAATTCACCAGAAGAAATGTAGTACTCTGAGAGAAGTTTATTGAAGGTACATTATTCCACCAGCACCAGTAGGCAAATGACTGAAAGAACTTTAGCAACATTCAAAACACAGCATTCCAAAAAAGAATTTACAAGATTTTAAATACTGAGCAGGTAACTACATTCCAGATTCTATTAGCATGGATACAAGACGTTAGTTGACATCTGATATCTTAGAGCACCCAGTAAATATCTACATTACACTTCTTACACATGGAATAACATCTGCAAAAGGAAATTTGGGATCCAGCAAGTTATTCTGGATTCCAATGAGTTCATCTTATGTTCTCAGTTATGTCACAGGTAGATTCTAGCAAGAATCACTAATTCATGCCCAGGTATGCTCCATGGAGAAAACTGGGAACAAGTAATGTGGTTCGGTGTGCCTCTGTCCTACTGCTAGTTGAAGGGACCTCTGTTTCAATTGTTTTATTTACGGTTGGGACACAGCATAATGCTACTCTCAGTTGTATTTTACGTATCACACGCATCGCATTTGGATTTGAGAAACTATCAGGAGTTAGTGATCTTAATTTGATTGTCAAAGCGGTGCCATTGTTTGAGGCCCTCAATTTTAATGAAAAGGGATACAGACTTACTGCTGATATCTTTGGCTCTTGTTTAATTAACTTTGGGGTCTGTTCTACTACAAATTTCTGCAATCCTATCTTTTAATGATCATGTTATATTACTGTTCAGAACTGTAGCATGCGTTCTGTGCGTGCGCACATCTATTGACATAGTTATGGATTGTTACTGCATTTGAATGGTCAGTTACTCCTGTGCGCTCTCGTTGGAAGCTGCAGGGGATGTACATTTAATAAATGTACTGCCTATTCACTCACCTGTGTCTGAGTGATCACTACAAAATTGGTGATGATTTGTACATCCCCACCCACGTGTGCATCATCTTTCGACACAGCTGTACTGTGAACACGACACAGCTGTAGTGCGTATCTTCTGAAATTTCGTGGCAGTTGTGTTTTCTTTCAACTTTCCCGCCAGTGGATTACTCCACCCATCCTTGGGCTGCTGCTGGATTTCCGTTGTCATTCCGCGAAACCTCTATTGATTTATTAGCTTACTGGTATGCACCAACCAGCGGTTGGTATCGTTAAGGTGAACGAGTTCCTCTCTCTTTTATGGCTGCATCTCTTTTGATGACTAAGTAGGTTGTCGTCATCAAGCAGAGTGTGGACTACCTCTGTGTTCCAGCAGCACAACGTTGATTGGTGCTTCCCTTTGTGTCACTGGAAGCAACGCTCTGCCTGCCCATTGGTCCGTCAAGCGTAAGTCCATTTCCCAACAGTTTTGTTCGTCGTTCACAGCAGAGTCAATGCTAAGGGTGCATGAGGGAACCAGCAACTGTGTCTTTGGTATTTCAGAAGCAAGTTGGTTACCATCTGACAGTACTATGACACAACAGGTGTTTCAGGAAAGATTTCTGGTCAGCAAGTGTTTCCAGAAGATGTCTTGACTCTTCTGCTCTGCACTCGGTGTCACTGTTTTTCATTTTTGGAGGCACATTTCGGCATGTTGTGACATTTTGGGACAGTTTACTGGAGAGAACTTTGTCCTAAATTTTGTACGTGAATGGATTCAGCATTTTATTTTTATTCTAATGTCAATGACTGTGACTGCTGTGAAAATACTTTTTGGCGTTTTTCATAATACAACTTTTCTATACACCTAAGTATTACACTCCCTTTTCGCAGCTATTGGTTTATTAATTTTACAGTTTCCTTGATGTGTGGGTGAGAGGTACTCTGTGTGAAGTACTGTTTCTTTATCGTATTAATGGGCAATATGCAGAAAGTGCAACCTCCAACCCCATTTTTGCAGCTTCCAGGAGACCCACTAGTCAGGTGAAAAGTGTGGTACAGAGCTTTTAGTAATTATTTAGGTGCAGTGGGAGGAACTAGTTTTAGTGCTGAATGGAAGAGATGTATCCTTGAACATTTTGTAGGATTTGAGGGTGAAGCTGTTTTTGGAATACAGTGATGGTGAGGAATCATTAGACGATTTTGAGGAGGCAGTAGCCAGATCAGAAAAACGATTTGATGTGGAAGGGAGTTTAGTGGTGGCTAGACACAAGTTCTGATAAAGTATAGTCTCATACGTTGCGGCACTATGTATCCTAGTATCAGAATGTGAGTTTGAACATGTTACTACTAAATTGATACGAGACCAAATAGTGGTACAATGTAGGGACAAAAAAGTACTGGAAACCATCAGTATAGTCAAAAGCATGGAGCTTTCTCAAAAAGCATCTAGAGAAGTAAGATAAAATTAACAAGTTGGGTATAGCAGTGGTTAAGGAACACATATAATTTGGTGAAAAACAAAGTAGTGATTCCAAGCACAGTTATTTATTTTATTTAGTAGTTTGCAGAGTGCACAGCTACCTCCGACGGAGGTGTCCCGGCGCTGAAGACAGTATCTCGAAAGGTTCAGAGGGATGCAGGAGGGAGTGGGCAGATTAGATCAGGGAGAAGAGCCAGGTCTTGAGTTTTTTCTGAAACAGAGGCTCTGAAGTCAGGAATCTCAGTTCTAGAGGAAGGTGATTCCACAGTCTGGAAGTGGCTACTGCAAAAGCCCTTCCTCCCGTTCGTACGAGGCGATAACGGGGGCAGATCATAAGGCGGAGATGGTTAGATCTGAGGTTTCGGGGTGCATGTGAGAACTACAATCTATGTCTCAGGTAGATAGGGCCTCGATCATTAAGAGCTCTAAAAGCCAGGATCAGAGATTTAAATTGAATGCGAAATCTCACTGGGAGCCAATGAAGTTTGATCAAATGAGGTGAGATGGAGTGACGGTAGGGGATGTTGCAGATCAACCTGGCACCTGAGTCCTGAACTGTCTGTAGTTGATTTATTAGATAAGCCGGGGCTCCGACATACAGACTATTTGCGTAGTCTAAGTGAGCGGTGATGAGGGCATGGACTACTGTCTTGCATGAATCTAATGGTAAAAAAGGAATGATTTTTTTATCATACGGAGCTTTCCAAAGCAAGACGTAGTGACTTTGTTAATTTATGTCTTGCAGGAGAGGGCAGTATCAAATTGAAACCCTAAGTTACGGGCAGGTTGGACTGGTACCGGAGGAGGATTTAGTTCAGTCGGCCACCAGAGTCTGGGAGAAATGGGAGATTTCTGATTAAAAAATAGGACTTCCGTCTTATTTGTATTAAGTTTTAGATTGTTAGAGGACATCCAGGCGGCAATATTCACCATGCAGTGGCGAAAGTTGTGAAATGAGTTATCGGAGTGATCCCTGAAGGAGAACACCAGCTGAGTGTCGTCAGCGTAAAAAATTACTCTGACGCCCCAGGATTCCACCACTTTTGCCAGTGGTTTTAGATACACATTGAATAGGAGCGGGCTGAGGGCAGAACCTTGTGGAACTCCCCAAATCAATGGTTTCTTGGTGGAAAGGAAGGAGCCCAGCATTACCTGTTGAAATCTGTCCGTGAGGAAAGATTTAACCCAAGCGAGGGGAGTCCCTCCGACTCCTACCTCTTGCAAGCGAGTGAGTAGTATGTCATGGGAGATGGTGTCAAATGCTGCGGATAGGTCGAGGAGGACCAACATGGCCTCCTCTCCCCTATCCGTGCATTCCCTAATCGACTCAGACACTTCAAGTAGAGCTGACTCTGTACTGAAGTCCGGTCTAAATCCTGATTGAGAGTCATGAAACAGCGAGTTTGACTCAAGGTAGTTGGACAGCTGCTCTTGTACCGCCTTCTCAAGCACTTTGGCTGGCTTGGGTAGGAGTGAGATCGGTCGGTAATTGCTCAGGAAGGTTGGATCAACACCTGCTTTTTTTTAATGGGAATTAGCATTGCGTGTTTCCAAGTGGAAGGGACAACACCTGAATATAAGGAGGAGTTCCAAATTTCAAACAGGGGGTTAATAGCTAACGGGGCAATTTCATTCATAATCAGGGCCGGGGCTGGGTCCAATGGTGAGCTTGATTAACATTTCAAAAATAGATTCAGGGCATGCTCCTTGGTGAGCGGTTTAAAAGTAGTGAGTGCGTTCGTGCAGAAGGTGGTAGGGACTTCAGTGATCTCTGTACCATTCTGAAGAATAGTTGCTGTGATGTTGGCAATTTTTTTAGCAAAAAAATCTGATAAATCTTCACTAAATGCTTGGGAAGTGGAAACTGGGGCGGACAGAGCAGTGGGATTAGTAAACTCTTTGACGATGTTAAAGAGGGCCTTAGTAGAGTTTATTGCATTGACAATAGTTTCTGCAAAGTAGACACTCATAGAGTTATGTTTAAGTTTATGAAACTCTTTAAGGGCCTGTCTGTAAAGTGACTTGGCTACAGGGTCATATGTCTGACGCCATTGTTGCTCCAACTTTTTACATCTGCTTTTGTTTTCCCTAAGTTCTGGGGTAAACCAGGGGACTGATGGTTTTAGTCTACGGGAGGTGAGGGTCTGTAAGGGGGCAACTTTCTCGATGGCAGTCGTGAGATCATTATTAAATGTAAGAACTGCTTCGTTGAGATCGTCAAGGAATGGGTCTAGGCTGTTATTGTACGATTGCTCTAGGGCAGTACATGAGATCTTGTGCCATTTTCTGCCTTGTGTTCTAATGGCAGATTCCTTCTTGACAATTTGAGTTAAAGATACCTCGAATGGGATCAAAAAATGGTCAGACCATGTCAGAGGTGTGGAAGGAAGCATTTTTAGCTTCGCGCAGTTGGAAAAGATTAGGTCAAGGGTATGTCCCGCAACATGTGTGGGACCCCTTACCCCTTGAGTCAGGTTCATACTTTGCATGGAGTCAAGGAGATAGGTGGCACAATTGCAGCTACTTACATCAACATGATGGTTGAAGTCTCCCAGTACCGTAAAGTGAGGGTGTTTAAGAGACAGATCTGCGGTGACTGCCAGTAGTTCAGAGATGGCAGAATGTGGGGTGTTAGGGGGGTTGTAGACCAGGATCCCTAAAAAAATGGCTGTGGTAGAGTCCAAGACGGCGAAATATTGTGCCTCTATGGGCTTTATGTTCGTAATTTTCCTAGACGTGATTGTGAGGTGAGTTTTTAGGATTACCGCAATTCCTCCGCCTGTTTTGGAACCCTCACGGCTTATTCCTGTAAGGCGGTAGCCGGTGGGTAAGGCAATGGAAATGTCTGGGTTGGAGGAGTCTTTAATCCATGTCTCAGTCAGGAACAGTAAGTCCCAGGACATGGAGGACAGTAACAGCCAGATATCACTAGCGTGGCATGGTAAAGAGCAGCAATTCAACAATCCCATAGAATATGTATTCATGGGTGCTGGCTGACTAATTGCAGAATCATGGGGCCAGTTAGAGTAAGGAGAGAAAGAAAAAGGGCAATTGTGACATTTGAACAAGAAAGGGCTGGACAGAGAGAGGTTGCACGGTGTAGGGGAAGTGCAAGTAGTCTTACCTAGGTCTATAAGCTGTGACCTGGTCCAGATCATTCTCTGAGCGGGAAGAGGGCTGACATCATGGCTAGCCCTTGGCCCGGAGCTGGCACGGACGGGCTTGCCTTAGGCGCGCAGACGGCGCGCCCGCTGCGTTCGCCCGCTGCGCTTGCCCGCTGCGCGTTCGGAAGAGGCACATAATTTGTAGGGGAAGGGAGACGACAAGGAGGGGCGTGGCCTCAGAAAATGGGCGTGGCCATAGGGTGCGCCAGTAATGGCGGCAAATGCAGTTTGTTTATGTTCCTGCGGCAGCGCTAGGATCCGCTGCCCGAGCTTTCTTAGGAGCGTGCTTGCAGGTAAGGTTAGGTTAAAATACAACACACAATAGTGACTCTCAAAGATTAAAAAAGATCGGCAGTCAAGCTCCCGGCTTCCGCCTCAGGAGATTCTATCTTCTGAATGACGCTAGCATTCAGTGTCTTTAAATAGTCAGGTCGGTGGGCGTGGCCTCATAAAAGGGGCATGGCCATAGGGTGCACCGGTAATGGCGGCAAATGCAGTTTGTTTATGTTCCCGCGGCAGCGCTAGGATCCGCTGCGTGGGCTTTCTTAGGAGCGTGCTTGCAGGTAAGGTTAGGTTAAAATATAACACACAATAGTGACTCTCAAAGATTAAAAAAGATCGGCAGTCAAGCTTCCGGCTTCCGCCTCAGGAGATTCTATCTTCTGAATGACGCTAGCATTCAGCGTCTTTAAATAGTCAGGTCGGTGGGCGTGGCCTCAGAAAAGGGGCGTGGCCATAGGGTGCGCCGGTAATGGCGGCAAATGCAGTTTCTTTATGTTCCCGCGGCAGCGCTAGGATTCGCTGCGCGGGCTTTCTTAGGAGCGTGCTTGCAGGTAAGGTTAGGTTAAAATACAACACACAATAGTGACTCTCAAAGATTAAAAAAGATCAGCAGTCAAGCTCCTGTCTTTGCCAAAACCTAAAGGAAAAATATTGTTCAAAAAAATGTGTGTGCAAAATGTGGTTTTCCTTCTTGTTTCCCCATTAGCCGTTTTTGTCCTGCCAAGAATACAGCTTGTCGCAAATGTGTCAAGCAAGGACATTTTGCTAAAGAGTGTATGTCTACAGACAAGGTAAACATTGTGCATGTGGACAATGCTAAGAGTGATACATATCAGGAGTTTGTGAATTCTATGAATGATTTGATTGTAGTGGTTGGGGATGAATCTGATGGATGTGTTGACCCTCATACAGATATCATTGTGGATGGTAAATCATTGCAACGTTTAGTGGATCCAGGTGCACACATGACAATGATTACTGAAGAATTGTTTGAGCAAAATTAGGAAAATAAAGCTCTAGAACCTCCTGATAGAAGCCCCGTTTCTTAGGAGGGCAGAAGAATAGAACTTAGTGGTTTCTTTGAAACAAGGTTAATGCTAATAAACGTTGTGTTCAAGGGAAAGTTTATGTGCCAAAAAAAGGACTCAAAATTCTAGGTTGGTACCATAAAAGAATCTTTGGCATGACACTCCAACCAGGAACTAGAGAGCAAGCTTCTTTGTTGGGAGATAGTGACTGAGGAGATGGTGTGCAGGTATGGGCTGACAACCATAAGGATGTTTTTGCTGACAAATTGGGTAATATCAAAGGTTTCAAGCATCTTATTAATGGAAAGGAAAATGCCATTCCTGTTAAACATAAATTGCACAATGTGCCCTACAGTGTCAGGGATGATTTGGCGGATGAACTAAGGAAAATGTGTGAGTCAGAACCAATTGAGTCTTCGCTGTGTTTTCCACCTTTGGTGGTTGCCCGGAAAAAGAATGGGAATCTCAGGGTATCTATTGAGCTATGTAGCTTAAAAAGTGAAATTTAGGTAGACTCTCATCCGTTACCCAGGATCGATGACATAGTTTCAAGGTTTGCAGGTGCCAAGATTTTTTCTAAGATTGATTTGTCTTCCATCTACCACCAGGTAAAATTATATAGCACATATCAACTACTTACTGAATTGGTGTTTCCTATAGGGTGTTTTCATTTAGAAGGATGCCTTTTGGTCTTCCCTCAACAGCCTCTGAATTTTCAATGTATTATGGAGATGGTCTTGGAGGGGGTCGAGAACACTGTTGTGTTCCAGGATGATATTCTGGTTTCCGGAAAAACGAAGGAACTGCATGACAAACGTCTTTGTGAGGTTTTGACACGATTTCAGGAAAAGGGTATTACTGCTAACAAACAGAAGTTTGTTTTTGGTGTGGAATCCATTGAGTATTTGAAATGTGTTATTTCAGTTGAGGGTGTTGAACCCTGTTTAGGGTTAGTGGAGGCCATTGTCAAAGCACCTGTACCCATGTCTAAGGAGCATGGGTCATCTTTTTCAGGTGTGTGTGAATTTTGTGCAAAATGTATTTCCAATTTAGCAGCCAAGACAGTGCACATGAGAGATTTATTGAAAAAAAAGCTGTGTTTGTCTGGAGTAATGATTGTCAGCTGGAGTTTGATCATATAAAGGAATAAATGCTCAAGAGAAACATTCTTACGTCGTTTGATCCTTCAAAAGAATGTGTGGTTTCTGTGGACACCAGCCTTAAAGGTTTGGTTGGCATGATCACTCAAACTAGTCATGGAAAAGAATGTACTATTGGTTTTTGCTTTACGTGCAGTATGCCCAAGCGAAAAGAACTACTCTGTTATTGAGAGGGAGCTTCTGGCCTACTCGTGGGCTGTAGAGAGGTTTAAATGCTTTCTATGGGGTAGATCATTTAAATTGTTGACTGATCATAAGCCCTTAATTCCTAAATTAAATGGTCATGTGGTTAAAGAGCACACCCCATGTATTGTGAGGCTCAGTTCTAAACTGTTACAATACAGTTTCGTGGTAGAGCATATTGCTGGTGGGAAAAACATGAGAGTGTATTTCTTATTCAGGTACCCTCTTCCTTTGAAAGTAGAAGATTCCTGTCTGCCTGATGAGGATAAAGAGTGTTTGATTGCTGCTGTGGATGCGAGCAGTGTCAGTGAGTTTTCCAAAATTGAATGGTTTGAATGTTTGCAATCAGACAAGGGGCTTATTGCTGTCAAAGACCACATTATTTGTGGGTGTCCTAGGGTAAAGAATCTGAGCCCTGAACTTCAGCCTTTTGCAAACATTTCTGATGAATTTTCTGTTGAAGGTGTCAGAATGATCATGCATGGGGAGAGATGTATACCTCCCAGAAGTTTGAGATCTCGAATTATTGAATCAGGACATGATGGGCATTTTGGACAGACAAGCACCAAAAGGAGAATCCGCAACATTTATTGGTGGCCTTCAATGGATCATCAGATTGACAAAATAGTCAGAGGATGTGTGACTTGTTGTACAAGTGACAAAACTATTAAAGTATGTACCCCTTCTTGTCAGGTGGTCGAGATGCCCATAGGACATTGGACAAAGCTGGCAGTGGACTTCCTAGGCCCATTTCATGTCCTTCCAAACAAACACAAATCAATCAATCAAATATTTGTAAAGCGCACTACATACCCGCCAGGGTCTCAAGGTGCTGGGGAGGGGGGCCGCTACTGATTGAACAGCCAGGTCTTGAGTATCCTCCTGAAGGTCAGCAGGTCTTGGGTTTGTCGTTGGCTCAGTCGGAAGGTGTTGAATATCTTGGCGGCAAGGTGGGAGAAGGATCTCCCGCCGGTGGTTGTTCTTCGAATGTGCGAGATGGTGGTGAGTGAGAGGTCGGCGTAGCGTAGCTGGCGGTTGGGGATGTAGAAGGAGAGCCATCTATTGAGGTAGGCTGGTCTGGTCTTGTGGAGTGCTTAGTGCGCGTGGATGAGGAGATTGAAGAATATCCTCTTGTTGACGGGGAGCCAGTGCAGGTTTCTCAAGTGGGGGGTGATGTGGCCGTGTTGTGGTACGTTGAGGATCAGTCGTGCCGAGGCGTTTTGGATGCGATGTAGTCATTTGATGAGCTTGGTCGGGGCTCCCACTTAGAGGGTATTTCCGTAGTCGAGTCTGCTGCTGACGAGGACCTAGGTGACTGTCTTTCTTGTATCTGTCGGGATCCATCTGTAGATCTTGCAGAGCATGCAGAGGGTGTTGAAGCAGGAGGAGGAGACGGCGCTGACTTGCTTAGTCATTAAGAGCATTGAGTCGCGGATGATTCCCAGGTTGCATGATGGTTGGTCGGTGTCAGGGCTGCCCCCAGTGCCGCCGGCCACCAGGAGTCATCCAAAGCTGATGGGTTGGAGCCGAGGAGGAGGACCTCTATCTTGTCCGAGTTCAGCTTCAGGCAGCTGATCTTCATCCATTTGGCGACGGCCTTTATTCCTTCGTGGGGGTTGTATTTGGAGGTGATGGGGTCCTTGCTGAGGGAGAGGATCAGTTGAGTGTCGTCAGCGTAGGAGATTATGTTGAAGTTGTGCTGTCGGGCGACGTGTTCGAGCGGGGCCATGTAAATGTTGAACAGTGTCTGCCTGAGGGAGGATTCCTGGGGTATGCCACAGATGATCTCGGAGGCTTTGGAATGGAATGGGGGGGAGGCGGAAGCTCTGGGTTCTGCCGGAGAGGAAGGAGGTGGTCCATTCCAGAGCCTTGTCTCGGATCCCTGCAAGCGTGGAGGTGTGTGCGTAGAGTGTCAAAGGCGGCAAAGAGGTCTTGGAGGATGAGTGCTGCCGCCCCACCATTGTCCAGCAGTGTCCTGATGTCATAAGTGGCGGCGATGAGGGCAGTGTTGGTGCTGTGGTTGCTGTGGAACCCTGACTGGGAAGAGTCCAGGATTCTGTTTTCTTTGAGGTATCGGGTTAGATGTATGTTGACGATTTTCTCGATGACCTTGACCAGGAAGGGGAGCAGAGAGATGGGCCGGAAGTTCTTGAGGTCTCTTGGGTCTGCCTTAGGTTTTTTGAGTAGGGCATTGATCTCAGCGTGTTTCCAGCTCTCTGGGAAGGTTGCGGTCTCAAGGAAGAGATTGATGACATTATGCTGGTGGGGTGCGATGGAGCTGCTTGCTTTGTTGAAGACGTGGTACGGGAATGGGTCTGATGGAGAGCTGGAGTGGATTGTGTTAATGGTCTTGATGCTGTCATTGACGCTCACGCTGGTCCAGGTTAGCAGGGGGTCGTGGTCGATGGTGTGCAGAGGGTCTGTTGTGTACTTGTCTGTTGGGGCTGTCTGGGTGTTGAAGCTGTCGTTGATGTCTGCTATCTTGCGGTGGAAAAAGGTGGTGAGGGAGTTGCAAGGTCTTGCGAGGGCGGGATGTCGTTGGTATTGGAGCTGGGGTGGGGGAGTTCTTTCACGTTATTGAAGAGCTCCTTGCTATTGTGTGTGTTGTTGTCGAGGCGGTCTTTGAAGGAGTCCTCTTGGCCGCCCTGATGAGGTGGTGGTGGTTGGGGATGGCGTCCTTGTGTGCTGCGTGGCTGTCCGGAGTTTGTTCATTGTGCCATTTCTTCTCTAGTTTCCGACAGGCTTGCTTGGAGGCAAGGAGTTCTGGGGTGAACCAGCTGACCCTCTTGCTGGTGTCTCTGTGGGGGGGTTTCTTCAGCAGGGCGAGGGTGTTGGCACAGTCCTCTATCCAGCTTCTGAGGCTGTGGGCAGCGTCGTTGGTGTTGGACGGTTCAGTGAATGGGCTGAGAGCGAGGTTTGCATGTAGTTGGTCTTCGGTGATTTTGCTCCAGCAGTGGGGGGGATCTGTTGGGTGCAGTGATGTGTAGTGGGTGTCTGGAAGGCGAAGTTGATGCAGCGGTGGTATGTCCAGAGCAGTTCGGTGGTGTGGCTGATGGAGTTGTTGTCGTTGTTGTTCTCAAAGTGAAAGTTCAGGTCTCCGAGGAGGATGTAGTCAGTGGAGGTCAGGGCGTGCATGGTGATGAAGTCGGCGATAGAGTCGCTGAACTGGGGATGGGGTCGGGGGGGTCGGTAGACGAGGGTGCCTCTGAGGGTGGAGTTAGGGTCTATGTGGATCCGGAAGTGCATGTGTTCGGCGGTGCTGAGCACGTCGGCGGTGCCAGTCGAGACTCTAATGCTGTTCTTGTGGACGATGGTGATTCCTCCTCCGACTCCTTTGGTGCGGTCTCTCCGGGTGATCTTGTAGCCGTTTGGGATGGCTATAGCGATGTCGGGTGCGGAGGAGTCGTTCAACGAGGTCTCTGTCAGGAAGGCGACATCTGGGGATGTTGTGCTGAGCAGGTCCCAGACATCGACGTCGTGTTTGCGTGCGGAGTGGGTGTTCAGTATGCATCAAAGGTGGTTGGGGTCTTTCTTGGTGGGTGGTTCGTCGGCTCTGATGCTGCTGTAGCCGCAGTTCCAGCAGGTGAAGGAAACGCGTTTGCGTTTCAGGGCGGCCTTGCAGCAGGTGTGGGTCCGTCCGGAGTTGAGAGCGTGCATAGTGCTGGCGTTGTAGTCACGGCGTTCGTCGTGGCAGGTGTGGGGTCCAGGGGTTCTGGCGCAGGGCGCGGTCCAGGTGCGAATGGGCGCCGAGGGGCTTGCCTTAGGCGCGCCAGCTGCGTGCCCGCTGTACGACCGAGCAACAGCCGGCATATATGGGGAGGTGGGAGGGAGGAGCAACTGAGAGGCGTGGGCAGAGAGTGGGCATTCAGGGGGTGGGGCTGCTGGGGACGCAGCGGCGGGGGCGGTGAGGGACGATGAAGGGAAGAGAAGGCTAAAGAGCCCAAAAAACGGGCCAAAACGAGTGTCACAGAAGGCAAGAGGGCACAGAAATACAGGGAAAAAACGAGTGGCAAAGAAGGCAAAAAGGGCACAGAAATACAGGAAAACCGACTTTCACAGAAGGCAAGAGGGCACAGAAATACAGAAAAAAAAACGAGTGGCACAGGAGGCAAAAAGGGCACAAGAACACGGGCAGCCGAGAGACAGAAGGCAAAAACGGGCAGGGAGGCACGGGGACAGCGGGGGGAACAGAAAGGAAAACCGGGCTGAGAGACGCGGGGGCAGCGAGGGGTATAGGAGGAAAAACCAGGCAGAGACACAGGGCCAGCAAGGGGTACAGAAGGAAAAACCGGGCTGAGAGACACGGGGACTGCGAGGGTAACAGTGGGAGGAAAACGGGCACGGACCACAAACAGGCAGCGGGGGAAGGCAGAACAACAGTAGTCACAGACACAACAATGAAATGCAGGCAATAAAATAAAACAATAAAGCGGAAGATGAACAAACCTACGGCCTACCACTGGCCACCAGGGACGAGGCGCAGGTCTGCGGTGGTGGAGGGCCTTGAACTACTTCAGAAGCGGCAGCTGGGGCAGGGACACACAGGTGGTGCTGTGCGGAGGGGGAGCGACCTACCTGGTGTGGTCATGGGCGCTCTCCTCACTGTGCAGCAGCCAGCCTATATGGGGAGGTGGGAGGGAGGAGCAGCTGGAAGGCGGGAGGCGGGGCAGCGAATGGGCAGTGGGCAGTCAGGGGGGCGGGGCCACAGTGGACGCAGTGGCAGGGTGGTGAGGGATGATGAAGGGGACAGAAGGCAAAAAGGGCACAAAAAACGGGTGAAAGCGAGTGGCACAGAGGCAGAAAGGGCACAAGATTGAGGGAAAACGAGTGTCACAGAAGGCAAAATGGGGCACAGAAATACAGGAAATACACTGTGGTAGTCGCGGATTTCTATAGTAAGTGGTGGGAGGTTCAAT
This sequence comes from Lissotriton vulgaris, assembly GCF_964263255.1. Taxonomy (NCBI): domain Eukaryota; kingdom Metazoa; phylum Chordata; class Amphibia; order Caudata; family Salamandridae; genus Lissotriton; species Lissotriton vulgaris. The sequence continues at coordinate 442,896,079 of NC_141699.1, forward strand.
TCATGTCTGATCCCAATGCTTAGGACACCACGCTCCTCTACTAAAGCCCTCTTATCCGTTCCCAGAGTCCGAACGGTTAGGAACGGGGACCGAGCCTTCAGCAAAACCGCCCCTGAAGCATGGAACTCCCTCCCCACACTTTTGAGAGAAGAGCCAGATCACGTCAGATTTCGGAAACTGCTCAAAACCTGCCTCTTTTAACCCTTAGTATCCCAACCCTCAAACTCCTCTGAATCTGCTGAATCCAAGGATCTTGTCTGCTCCTAGCGCTCTGAGACCTTCGGGTGAATTACGCGCTTTACAAGTGAAATAAATGTAAATGTAAATGTAAATGCTGCTGGTATAATACATTGTTTCCAGTCGTTATTTGCAAGAGAAGATTTCCCCAAGGAAATTGCAACAGACAATGGTGTTCAATTTACGTCTAAAGAAATGGTGGCGTTCTTGCAACAGTCTAACATTTTACCTTGCAGGGTACCTCATTATCATTATCATCCTCAAGCCATTGGTTTTGTTGAGTGTATGAACAGGGTGTTGGTGGAATGCATACAATGGGAAGTGAGCAACAGACTAGAGGTTAAAAAAAGCTGTGCAGAGCATGCTGTTGGCACATCGCACCACCCCATTCAAAACACTAGCTCTTCAGAGAGAGAGTGGCCAGTTTTGACATATGTTCTGCATGGATGAAAAAGTGGGGTCTGCAAATTGTATCAAAGGGTGTTAGTGATCAAAAGAAGGAAAGCACTCATATTTTTTCCAATGTTGATGGGCCAATGAGGATGCCACTGAACTTAAAAGGAAATATGACCGAAGTATGTGTGGGTGATTGGATTAGGATCAGACTTCCACACAAAGTTGCCAAAGGGTTATCTAAGTTTGGTCCTCCTACTATAGTAGATGCAGTCTTTTTTTGCTGTAAGAGTGGATAGAAAGAGTTGGTGGAATATCTCTAGAGCAGGGGTCTCCAAACCGGTCCTGGTGGGCCGGATTCATGCCAGATTTTTAAAATGACCCGTTATTGAAATGGGTCACCTCTAGAACTAATACTGATTCAACTCTTGGCAGATTAACTGAAGATTTCCTAAGGTATAAGGATGTGCCATTTCGGGAACCCTACCTAGATATTGTTTGGAAATCTGATGATAGAGCTTTGTACTTAAGATTCAGGGTTGGGGCTCTGCCAGTGTGCGCCTTAACTGCTCGCTGGAAACCCCTATCCCAAACAACACCCTTCTGCCCCATCTGCCAAACTAGAACGGAATCTGTAGTCCATATTTTATTTGCCTGCCCGGCATATGTGCAGCCGAGTAAAAGGTGGCTTAAACCTATATGTCGGTTATTGGGCACCAGGCACTCTAATGAAACACTTCATATTTTAATGTCAGACACACGGTCATTGTACGTCTCTGGTCTCTCAAAGTTTTTATCATGGGCATGGTCCATTAGAGCAAAAAGGCTTACAAAAAGTGTTTAATCTGTATCTTAAAGAACTTGGTCAAATTATGATTTTTAATCTTCTTATGTGCAAATGTGTTTTATAACATGTGATGCTTTTATGATATGTTTTTATCAAAATAAAGCCTTATATGATGATGAAAATAACTACATGTATCTCAATGGGGATATCCAAAAAATCTGGCATGAATCCGGCCCTCCAGGACCGGTTTAGAGACCCCTGCTCTAGAGTTTAGACGATCCCTAAACACATAGTAGGGAAGATGAATTTGCCTGGTGATGCTGTATGTGACAAGAGACGTTTGGTATGTGATTTATCTGCTGAAATCCCAGTTCCTCTAAATGTTTCTTAACTTAACACGTCTCTTAGAGCTAGTGAGAGGGAGGTGTTGGTCAGGTCTCCTACGGAGCATAGGAAGAAGCCACGCAAAAGTGGTAGGAGAGTTAATCCACCCAACCGGTACGGTTGGTAGTTCTCACTAAATCTTTATGTTTTATTTCTTGTGACATTACAGGTAGCCTTTTCCCTTTTCTTCCCCTTCATTCCTTTTTGTTTTCTTTGTTGCCTTTCTAGCCCATCCTGTAGCTCTGTTTTTTATTGTTCTGCAGCCTTACAATTTCTTTCCAGGTTCTTTTGTTTTCTTTATTAAAGGAAGGAAATGTTGTTTTATGCGTTCTGTGCATGCACAACTATCGTCATAGTTATGGAATTTTACTGTATTTGAATGGATAGTTACGCCTGTGAGCTCTCCCTGGAAGCTGCAGGGGATGTACACTGAAGAAACGTAATACACATCCACTCACCTGTGTCCCACTGATCACTACAGTTATATTATAAGGTAATTAGTAAGTACACATGCACCATACCTATTTGCATGGTGCAAGATGGCGATAAATCTCAGCACTGGACAACATCGAAAGAGGAAACTAAATAGATTGAAAGAGACACACTTTTTCTGCTCAATGGAAGGCTAACATGGAGGAGACAAAACCAATGGCCAGGAGCAGAGTTCTATAGCCTGAGACCCAGAACAGAGAGTGTGTGCCCCCATATAAACTGGAGTTTTTGTAATAAAGTTTTAGAACAAAAGCAACAGTTGGGTTGGTAAAATGGATTTTCTTTCACAAAACATCTCTTTATTGAAGATAGCACAAACACAACAACAAATGCCATGGTGCCTTGAACGCAGTAAGGGCACAATATTCCAGAACAATATGTTAACAGAAGTCACCACAGCTGACGAAAGCAATTGTATACTTCACGTATGGTAGCCAAAGAGTAAAGGCATAGCAACTTGCACACTTAAGTTACTTGGATTCCGCCCTCGATGGAATGTGCAAAGCATACAGGGATCTCCCAGAGGCAGACTATTTCTTAGTCCAACTCCCCTTTCGACACGATACCTGGGAGGACCAGGCCAATAACCACTGGCATAATCATTGGACTTTGGTTAACTTTCGGCCCAAGTTCTTAAAGCTGACCACACTTTGCTAGCGCTTTCGTCACCGCACAGCAAGTCCAACTGACTTATCGTCATGACATTCCTCAGGCAATCTGCAAATTTTGGAGGTGCCTCAGACTTCCACTCTCTACAAATTTCTCTCCTTGCGATTACAATTACATAGAAGATAAAATGAGTGGCTGGGTTGTTTAGTATGTACCCTGAGGGGAGCCCAAAAAAGATTAATCTAGGACAACATGTGATTGGTGTTAACAAAACCTCTTCTAAAAAACCACAAACCTGTCTCCAATAACTGATGATTTGTGGACACTCTAAAACATATGTAGGTCATCAGCTGCTCCCAGCTTACACTTTGGGCAACAATAACTCTCTGCTGATAACCTGGAGAGCTTGGCCGGGGTCCAATACACCCTGTAAGTTGTGAATAGGTGGTTCCTTCTGAGGTTAGCTGGTTTAATTGTTTTTTGTGATATAACAAATGCATCATTTCAAATTTTCCTGATCTCCTCTGGGTTACCTACTATTTCACTACTCCAAAGATTGGGTATCTCGGACTTTAAAGTGTCATTAGCCCCAATCAGAATATTGTACCAGAAGGCAACCTTGCGTTTCCAGACACCACCTCTGTTCATGAGATCTAAGAATTGAGGCTCCTCCTGCAACCCCCAATCTTGTCTCCCCCACCATGAGGACAGCTGATAAAACTTAAATCTTGTTAAGGACCCCCCAGTTAAGTTAACTAATGAGTCCTAGTCCAGCAGTTGGGAGTTGATACTAAAGTCTGCCCACTTTACTATGCCTGCCTCTCTCAATGGGGTTGCCAATCTGTCTAGGAGACAGTCCGGAGTGCCGGGTGAGTCCCAGATTGGAGCATGCATGTTATAGTAGGGCATTTGCAAGACTTTCCGGAGGTACAGCCAGGTTCTTAATGCAGCCTGCTGAATTTTCAAACACACCTTTTTGTAAAATTTTTGATGTCCAAATTTGTAAAGAAAAAAGTATGGGCTGAGAGACAGGTTAGATAACATTGCCTGGCATAGGAGACCATGCGAGGAAGAGTCAAGTCTGTTAGCCAAGATTCTAAAATTCTTAAACTGGAAGGCATAGCAATACATCAAGAGATCTGGTAATGCAAGGACGCCCAGCTTCAACCCCCTTCTCAACTTCCTCCAAGCGATTCTGGGAGATTTAGTGGCCCAGATGAATGAGCCAATTTTACCTTGTAGCTTGGCAATGTCTTTGAGGTCGAAAGATAATGGTATGTTGTTGAAGAGGAAGGTTATTTTAGGGAGAATTATCATTTTTATGAGGTTCACTCTTCCATAGATGTTCAAAGGGAGAGTCACCCATCTTGATAGTGACTTGCTGACTTCCTTTACAACATTCTGCCAGCTGGTTTTGGCGGTATCTGCTAATTTCTGAGTAAGCTGTATCCCTAAATACCTCATTTTTTGTTTAGCGCCCTGTACTGGGGGGGAACTGTTCCAGCTCATGATTTCGGTCTTCTCCTTGTTTATTTTGTAACCCGACACCCTCCCGAATTCTTCAGACAGTTTAAATAATAAGGGGATTGATTCTGTAGGGTTGGTGGTATAGAGGAGAAGATCATCTGCATATAATGCAGTTTTAAGTTCAACCTCCCCCATTTTAAAGGGCAGAATGTTAGGATCTGATCTCAGAGAGCATACAAAGGGCTCGTTGTAAACATCGAACAGTAGGGGAGACAAGGGACATCCCTGCCTAGTGCCTCTGGCGATGTTAAACCAGTCCGTCATACCCCCATTGATCAAGACTCTGGCGCGAGGTTCCTTGTAAAGGGATTTAATTCCCTCGATGAACAAGGATGGGAACCCTAGCTTAGCCATGGTCTCCCAGAGAAAAACCCAGTTGACTTGGTCGAACGCCTTAGCGGCATCTATTGCTACAATTGTTAGAGGAAGGCGCCTTTCTTCTGCGAGATCTATTGCCCCCAATACCTGAAAGGTAAGTTCGTTCAGCTGTCTACCTGGTATGAAGCCTCTCTGATCATGGTGAATTACCGACTTTATGACTTTTGCTAGCCTAGCGGCTAGTAACCCGGAGAAGATTTTCAAGTCAGAGTTCAAAAGAGAAATCAGCCTATAGGATTCTATCCTCTGGGGGTCCTTGTTTGGTTTAGCTATTATTACGATCGTAGCTTCAAGCCAGGAGGTAGGTGTATTTTCCCCTTGAAGGAGAATTCTGTTAAAAAGTGATACAAGGACGGGCAGGATTACTTCTAAGTTGTCTTCGTACACTTCTGATGGTAGGCCATCTGGGCCTGCCGCTTTCCCCCGACTCATCTTCTTCATTTGCGCCCTCACTTCTCCTTCTGTGATCTCACTGGTTAGTAAACTCTTAGCCTCATCGGGTAGTTGGGGCAGATCTATCCGGCCCAGCCAGGAATCCACTGCCTCTAATTCAATGCTACCGGCCTCTTGGTAAAGGTCCTTAAAGAATCCTCTCGCTTCCTCCCTGATCAGATCATCCCCTGTTAACTTAATCCCAGATATTTGATGGATAAGCAAGTCTATGTTGTTCCTACTCTTCTCTGCCCTCGCTTTCCAGGCAAGAAGGGCTCCACATTTCTCCCCATACTCAAAGTTCTTCATTTTGCTAACCTCCCATCTGTCTTTGATAGCTTTGTCGCTTCTTGCCTGGAATTTGGATTGGAGATCCAGGAGTTCTTTTTCTAACCTTGGGATACATTCCCTGTCCGTCCCGACTGCTAATTGCAGCTCCAGTTCCTTCTTTTTGATTCCTTCGAGGTCTTGAGTTTCTCTTATCCTTGATGATTTTCTTTTAAAAGACATAATGGAGCTCAAAATACCCCTCAAGTACGCCTTGAAGGAATCTCAGACCAGTTGTTCTGTACCGGATCCTGTATTGAAAAGGAATAACTCAGTTATACTTTCTTTGATCTTGGACAAAGTCTGATTTTCCAGCTTGAGGGTTCTGTCCAGGGTCCATCTGGGCACAGTGGGCTTAATTCTGAAGTTTACTATAAGTTCTATCACTGAATGGTCAGAGATACCTAGCGGTGTATGAGTTACTGACACTAAGTCGGGGATTAAAGAGTGGTCTAACAGGAAATAGTCAATTCTTGAGTAGTGTTTATATTTTTTGCTATAGAAGGTACACTCTTTAAGAGCACCATATTTAACTCTCCATGCGTCTAGGATGTTAAAGTCTTTCATAATATTTCTTAAAATACGGAGGGAGTTTTTTGAAGTAGAATATTTTGCTCTAGACGTACGGTCCAACATACTATCAAAAACCAGATTAAAGTCCCCTCCTAATATTACTGGCACATTATACTGTAGTAGGCTTCCCTCCAACTTCAGAAGGAAGTTGGAGTTATCATCGTTGGGACCATAATACACCGCGCAGGTATATGGGGCATTATCTATTAACAAAGCCGCCACTAACCATCTTCTGGACTGATCCGTGTCCCATTTCCGGACTTTTATTCCCTTGTTGGCTCTTATAATTATAGCTACCCCCCTTGTTACCCCTGTTTTCCCTGAACAGAGTACCTCTTCTACCCAGCATAGCTTACTAAAAACTTGTTTACACAGCTTTGCCTCTAAATGTGTTTCCTTTAGTAAACAGACTTAGGACTCTGAATTTTTTTTAAATTCGCACACCCTTGCTTGTTTTTTCACGCTCCCAACTCCATTGAGGTTCCAGGAGAGGATTTTTTTACTACTCATCCTACTAACAGCCATGATATTCTATACAAAAAAAAGTGACATTCCCACCTTCCAGTGTGCTGACTGACTTGCTGGTTTTACATTATATGAGGATTTTTTATTTTTACCCTTCCCCCCTAAACCCATCCCTAACCCTCCCGCAGGGAACCCCCCCATCAAGATAGGCGCTGGTCTCGCCTATGGGGAACCCCCAGCTCCTGCGGTACTGCAGACTAATATATAGCTGGTGCAGGATTAACATGTGTATAAGACATTTTCTTTTTTTTTTTTGACAAGGGAGTACTAATGCATCATAGTGAGAAAACCCCTTCCCAACAACATAACAGGAAGAAGAAGGAAGGAGAGCCTAAAAATGTGCACAAGAAAGGAAGCTTACCTTTCTAGGCTAGAAAGAACCATACAATATAGTCCCACGTCCCTGGAGGGGCCAAGGGATTGTGTCAGTGGAGGAGGGGAAGGTGACCCAGAGTTTAAAAAAAGAGGGGGAGGTTCAGTCAAAGAGCTGGAGAGCTTTACGTCTAGGCGTCGTAAGGTATGTATATTCTAAACGGGAGAAACATTGTAGAAGAGGTTGCCAAATAAGGCTGAACTTCCCCTCTTGGTGGCTTATTCTATGAGAAATCGATTCCATCACTAGGACTTTCCACAGGCATGGGAAACATTGGGCTGTGGTGGGGGTGCAGCAGGCGGTTTCCAGTGCAAGTCCATAATAATTTGGTTTGCCACCCCCAACACATGGGAGATGAAGTGCCATTCAGCATGTGTCATGGCCTGTAGGTGTTGGGGTTGAATACCGACAAGGACTGTCAAATACGAATCCGGGATTGGAAAGTCATTTTGCATTGGGGTATGCTATTCAAAATCTGTGAGATGTTGCACCTAAGGCGCTCCTAGTGTTTTGTGGCCAGCTATTCCCCAGTATTTGCATGCCATTGTGATTGGTATGTGATTGAGATGAGCACATGGGACCCGTTGAATGACCTGGCAAAAGTCTCAAAAGTAGTTAGTTGGCATGTGGTCCCCTGCGTGTTGGGTGAGGAGAGGGCCCAGTGCAGTCGCAGCTGGCATTACTCGTGGGTGGAGGGGCGGGGTGTCGCGCATGGGGGGTTAATTTAATAATACAAAAATTAAACTTACCTTCCCGCCAGCAGGGTCCCCTGTTGTCTCTGCTGCTGCCCGGAGGGCCGACCAAACCTGTCATACGCACTCAGGAGTGGGCACACCAATCCTCCCCTGCCCAGTCCTGTCCGCAGAGCAGCACCCGCCCACCCGGGACCAAACCCTTCTGCTTTCTTGCAGTGCAAGAAGCAGAAACATAAAATGGTAGTAATTTCCATTTTATGTTTCTGCTTCTCACACTGTGAGAAAGCAGTGGGGCGACGCTCCTCTACCTTGGTGGAGGAGCCGCCCCTGGCCCAGTGGCGTAACTGATAATATTGCAGTCTGGTAGTCTCTAGAGATGAAAATCCTGGTGACATTGGTTGAATGATTTGTGGAAATTCCCCTCAAAGAGGTCCAGAAGATTGTGACATTCTGCCTCCCTCCTGCAGCTATATGAGTGGGGCTGCAGAACTGGGTTGAAATTAGGGTTATGCTCCAAGGGGTTGTTAGGCAAAGAAAAAGTAGTAAGGCTTCGTTTTACTACAACTTTGTTTCATATTTCCAGGACTATTTCTGTGGGAATGGCAATGTAGGTGCTTCATGGCTTCAAGTGTCTGGGGAGCCATGCTAGGTCCCAGAGGAGGCCACAAGCCACAGCACGGTCCAAATGAAGCCAATGCTTGTCACTTTAACATACTTCCACTTTTAGACGAAGCAAACTTGTGAGGCCCAATAATAATTGAGGATGTTAGGGCATCCCAACACTCCCTCTCCTGAGGTAGGATCAGCACTGTGTTGGAGAAGTGAGGGCGCTTCTCCCCCCCAAATAAAGGAGTGAATGTCCCATTGGAGGCACAGGATCTTATCTTGAGATATCAGCGTAGGTAGGCATTGGTAGAGGTATAGTATTTTTGGCAAGAGGGATATCTTGACAGCATATAAATGGCCCAGCTATGAAACTTGGAGGAGCTCCCATCAGCAGAGGTCCTCTAATATAGACTTCCGGTACTCAGGCCAATTGGTCATTGATCAGGCAGTCAAGGTTGGAGTAAGTCAGAGGCCCAGGTATTGGATGATGTAGGGGCACATTGGAAAGGTGTAAGGGATTGGATGGCTGGGAGGTCTGCTGGAAGGATTGTTAGGTTCAGGGCTTGGGACTTGGCCAGGTTGATCCTTAAGCCTGAAACTACCTGAAGAGCCTGGAGTGACGCACAAGCGCTAGAAGAGATTTCTCTGGCTGAGCAAGAGTCAGAAGGAGGTCATCAGAGAATAAGGTGATCTTGTGGACATGTCCCCCAAAGGGTATCCCACCTATTTCCTTCATTTGCTGAATGATGGTTACCAGGGGATCCACCACTAAGGCAAACAGAAGGGGTGAGAGAGGGCAACCCTGCCTGGTGCCTCTTAGTAGATGAATAGCTTGGGGCATGTCTCCATTGACTCACATTCTCACAATCAGGGGGATGTAAGGGGCCATAATCTTGTCAATCATTGCAAGGCCTAGGCCTATGTTCTGGAGTACAGCCTTTAAGAAGGGCCAGCTGACCCTGACAAAAGCCTTCTCCACAATAAGCGAGGAATTTTTCCACTAGGTGGGCCAAGCTTCAAATATTTGCCTGCTCTCTGCCTGTTGTGGATGAAGCCAACCTGATCCGGGTCTGTAAGACCTGGGAGATGGAGCTCCAGTCTGTTAGCTAAGATTTTAGTATTTACTTTTGAGTCGGTGTTCAGAAGCACTATAAGACGCTAGGAGGCATAGAGCAAAGGGCCCTTGCCTGATTTCGGGATCAAAGAGATCTCAGCCTCAGACATGGAGGGAGGGAGCCCTGAAGTAGATGTGAAGATGATAAATAAGGCGAGCAGCTGATCTTGCAATTGCGGAAGAATTTACAATAACAAGCTGCAGGCAGGCCATCATGCCCTAGAGTCTTACCAAGAGGAAGATTCCTCAGGGACCGCTGCAGCTCCTCCAAACAGATGAGGGCTTCAAGCAGCTCTGTGTGAGAAACATCAAGGCGATCCTATTGACACCCCACCATATAATTGGCAATGACGTCAAGAGAGGCCTCCACGCTAATATAGAAGGCCTGGTAAAAATCATGAAATTCCTGCTGTTTAGACATGTCGGAGGTAGCCCATATTCCCGACGCCATCTGAAACCCCTGGATGTGAGAGTGAGCCTGTTGTTGCCGGAGTGTGCGCGCGAAGCAGGTAGTCACTTAATTATTCCTCTCGTAATACCTTTGTTTGAGGGCAAGGAAAGCTTGCTCCACCTTGTTAGTGCACTGTGTCTGCAATTGACACTGAAATAGGGCCGAGATGGTTTTTGGTGTGGTGTGATAGGGCGGCATGGTTCTAGGGTTCCAGGTCCTTGATCTCTGTGGCTATACCCATCTCATAAACCTGGCCTCTCTCACTGGGTGATTGAGATAGTAGTAATAGTACCCCTAATAGTGGCATTGGACCCATCCAAAATGGTATGTGATGAGATGTCCGGGTGAGTGTTAGTATCAAAGTAGTTTGTTATTGCAGTGCAGATGAGCCTCTAATCCACAGGATTTCGTAGGAGTTACGAAGGAAGGAGCCATCACGAAGAGGGACATGGCACATCGCCCATTCTATTTCAAGTCAGTTCTACATATGCATGGTCAAATATCAAAATGTCAGAGATGAGGGACAAGTCAAGGTCCCTCGGTAGAGAATGAGTGAGAAAGAAGTAGTCAATCGGTGAATATGACTAGCGACTTGGGAGAATAATGGGTGGTGGTATCTTCAGGTGTGTCTACCAATTCCAGATCTGTTGTGCTTAAGGCCAGCTGACATAGCACCAGTCCCCTGTAAGGAACCTGCACTGTGATCCAGAGAGAGGTCCCAGGCCAAGTGAAAGCCCACTCCCCCGACTATATCTCCACTCTCGCAGGAGAGGTGTTCTTTAAGCACGGTCCTAAGGAATGCATCTTGTGCCTGATTGGGAGTGTATGTATTTAGGAGTGTGAGGGGGCACAGACCACGCTGTTTAGTAAACTTCTAGAAACGGCCCTTCCCATCTGAGAACACCAGCAGAGTCTTTGAGCAGAAAGAAGCCTTGCAGATAATCACCACCCCAGCTGTTTTGGAGGCTGTAGAGGCCCAGAGTCGGATGGGATAGGTGTGATGTGTCATACGCGGGGTTTTCTGCTGCAGGAGGGTCGTATCCTGCAAAAAAATCATGTCAGCAGGACACTGGGTGATCCTGCTGAAAGAGATACTGCCACACCTATTTCCTTTTATTGTGTGAGTTGAACCCTCACACATCGAGTGTAAGGAATTTAACAGGAGGTGATTTTGGTCATTGGGGAGGGTTGAAGGTTAGGGTTGAGTGCCAGTATGTATAAGCAGCCTGAGACAAGTAGGGGAGTGGAAGGGAGAGGGTGAGTAGGAGAATACTGCAGGTGATAGATAGGCCAGACTCTGACCTCATGGACTGTTGTAAGTGGGTGAATAGGAGGAAAAGGTCAGCGAGAAACAACACAGGCCCAGCTGGCCAGGACGAGTAATGTGGTGAATCGAGGGGGCAGGAGAGGTGGTACCCCCAGGGTGGCATACAAACTAGATAAAAAGTAATGTGCATTAGGGAAAACAATAACATCAAGTCACCCAGGCCAAAATAGTAGAACCAGAGGTAAAGGGGGTCAGCTCATGGCAACACCGACTGACATGGGGAAGTCACTCCCCAAGAGCCTAGATCTGTGGGACAGGCTGAAAGCAAGTGTAGGTTTGAACCCCACCGGACCCCAAGACCCATGGTTATCAGGGCCAGCCTTGCATCACAAGGCCATGTTGGAGGCGTACGTGTCCATTTGTTTGGCAAAGGAGAGCCTGCTTGTGGTGATGGGTGCCTCTCACTGCCTGCCCAGGAGATGGCTGGTAAGTAGTTTGCCCCCAGGACCCCAAGGCTGCAGAGTAGGCTGGCTGTCAACAAAGGTTTGAGCCAGCCACAGACATGTGGAGTGACGTGTCACAGGAGTCCACCAGGTGCCCCACATGCGGTAGAGAGAGTGCAGGCTTCTAGGCGGTGGTTTGCTTGGGGCAACAAGGGGAGGCAAAGACCTGAAAGCTGATGCCAAAGTGCAGTAAGGGAGAAACTGGGGACCAGCAGCACTCAAAGCCCCAGGCCCGACTGGCTCATCAGAACCTACACAGCCTGAGGCTCATCACAGACCCAGCTGGCTCAGCAGAACCTAGGCAGCCTGAGGCTCATCGCAGGTGATGCTAAATGCCTCGACATTGGGGGTGACCACATACCCAGACTGGGTAGAGGGACGAGACAAGGATGATTAGAGAGGCTTCCATTCTAGAGATCCAAATTCAGCAGATGTCTCTGGGCCCCACTGAGCGGTCCTTGGGTTGGTGTCAGGAGTGGTCCACAACACGCTCAGAGGGGAGCGCACACTCCAGCGTGGGCATGACCAAAACACCCAGATCCGCTGCCCCCCTCAAGCCCATGCCACTCAAATGCTCCAGCAGAAATGTGCCCATCAGTGTCCCCAAGCTCCCATACAAACATTGTCTGTGAGATGCAGGAGCAGTCTTTGTCATGGATGCCGGTGAAGGTCTAGTCGCAGGGCCCCTCTGGGCTGACTCCAGCATGTGAGATATCAGGGCAGTTTGCACACCCTGGGCAAGGGGTTCTCAACTTGGGGTGGGCGGAAGTCGCGTAATAGACTTTCACGGAGAGGCACGGAGATTGAACCAATCTCCGTGCCTCTCCGCATATTTCCGTTATGCGACACCCGCCCACCCGGCGCCCGCCTCTTGCCCGCCTTATTAAATTATATTTAAAAGCTTAAAATCAAATGTAAATAAAACGTACCTTATTGCGGCCGCATCCTTCCCCATCGCGGATTCATCTGGAAACTGTGCATGCACGGGAGCCTGCTCATGCGCATTCCTCGGCAGGACTGCGCATGCGCAGACTCCCACGCATGCGCAGTTTCCAGATGAAGCCGCGATGGGGAAGGATGCGGCCGCAATAAGGTAAGTTTTATTTAAATTTCATTTTAGGCTTTTAAATATAATTTAATAAGGCGGGCAGGAGGCGGGCGGGAGGCGGGAGGCGGGCGGCGGGCGGCGGGCGGGCAGCCAACTTCCGTTCCGCCCACGAATGTGTGGAGATTTGCTTAAAATCTCCGCCTTCTTTGCGCAAGGGCAAAAGGGCAAATCTCTGCATATTCCGTGGGTGGAACGGAGATGTCCGCCCACCCCTATTCTCAACCAGAGGCATCTCTGGGTGCCTCAATCCCCAAGTCCTCTTTGGACTCCCCCAGGTCTGCGGTGCAAGTCCATGCACCCTGCAACACAGGTTGGAGTCTCAATATGATGGGCATATCTCTCTGTAGGTACTGAGGTGGGGAGGCAGCAGCAAACATCACAGGTCCAGGTCCCCCCCACTCTCACTCTCACACCAGACACACAAGGCCTCACCCTCTGTCACAGCACAGCCAGGGGCCATCCAGGACCAAGCGGGTTAGCAGCCACTGGTATCGCTGACCTCCAAGTATGCCACACAATGAAGGTGGATAAAGCATGTGGGCCCTTGCTGCTGACGTCCCCAGCGCTATTGATTCTCTGGTCTCTGGACCTCTTTACTCATGTCATGCGGGGGCCAGGAGAAGTCAGGCTTTATAGTGCCTGCCTCCCCTGCAACTGTGCACTTACCAGGCACCAGACTTCACAGGCAGTCGGCTCCGTAGCCCCTGGCTGCTGGGATTTCGAGGCCCAGGCAAGATGGCAGCAGTGGTGTCTCCTGCGTCATAAATTAGAGACACAATACACAGCCCTGGAAAGGGTCCCCATAGGCAGTAGGGTCCCATCAGGCCACCAGGATGCTCTGGCCACCGGTCCGCTGTCAGAGGAGTGAAATTGCAGCCCTGATGCAGTAGATTGCTGCAGGAAATACCCAGGAATACAAAGCTCCAAAAGGATATGTCTTATACCACCATAAGTATAAGTCCGGCAACGCTCCCGATAAAATTGAAGCTTTTAATTAGCATAAGCTGAAGAACTTCTTATTGAGTACTACAGTGAACTGTGCAGAGAAGCACAAAGAACACATAGCATTTAGCATGACTAAACATAGGGAGCTACTGACCATTGACACAACATGGTTCTGATTCACTTGAAGATAATGGAAAATAAATGTAAGCAGCCTAAATAGCTGGAGCAAACGTCGATAATTGCAGAAGCAGCCAATATTTTACCCATAGTATTCGGCAAAAACAACACTTTTTAGAGGCACTGTATTTATCACGGAAACCTGGCTCAACTCCCTGTCAGTCCCCAACATGGACATGCTGGTGCCGCCCGGATTTTCAATTACCCACAAAGACCGTCATAAGCAGAGAGGTGGAGGTGGAGCTATCATTCATAAAAGTAATCTCGCTATCACGGAAAGCTCATTGTGCCTGTACAGCACCTTCGAATGCCTTTCTATCAACATCAAATCATGCGCTAAGAGTTCAATACTATGCCATCTCCTCTACCACCCTCCAGGCAATTCAAAGGAATTCGGAATGCAGCTCTCTGACCTAATCACCCAATGCACGCTCAACAACGCCAACAAAATAATCCTGGGTGATCTCAACATTAGATGGAATAAAACAAATAACCCGCTCATCCAATCCCTCACCAGCCTTCTGCTAGAAAACAATCTTACACAACACTGCTCTGAAGAAACACACCACAGAGGAGCAATACTCGACGCAATCATTGCGGACAATGACACAATCACTATTGACTATATCATTCCAGTAGACTGGTCAGACCATCACTTCATTCTTTTCCATATCAACCAACAAGCGCCAACTCAACCAATAAAACAAGCTCCTTCCAAATGGATCAGGAATACTACCCAAGTTCCACGGAACATCCTTGAAGAAGAATTAAGCACACTTCTCCCGAACACGACGGAGCACCTCTCAACCACAAATCTCACCTCTCTCTACCACTCCAACATGACGTCCACCCTAGACCGCCTGGCATCCTTGAAACTAAAAAAAAACAGAAACATCCCTTCCAGATCTTAGTTCACATCTGACATCAATGATGAAAGAAGATTTCTCAGATCCCTAGAAAGAATATGGAGTAGCAATCCCTCCGCCCATCACCGCTAACAACTCAAGACAGCACGAAGATACAACAAACTCATCAAGGACAAAATATCTTCTTTCTTCTGATACGCTCTAGATAGTGCTAAAAACCGTCCCAAAGAACTTTTTAGCATCATCAGAAGCCAAACATCCAAATCTAATACATGCGATTTAATGTCCTCCAAAGAACATTGCGACAACTTTGCCAGCTTTTTCAACGAAAAAATCATCACGATCGATCTCTCTCTCAGCACAAATCCCTCCTTTCCCAGGGAGACCAAGACACCATCACTGTCTGACAGCACCCTATTGAACACACCCACTCACTGGTCCGTCTTCACGCCTATCCAGGAAGCAGAGATAGTCACTCTGATGGCCAACACCAAACCGTCATCTCACTCCCTGGATCAGCTTTCTATAAATCTGACCAAAGAACTGAAACACACCCTAGCCCCAAAATTGGTGCAAGATCATCAACAGCTCGCTGAGCTCGGGAAATATCCCGGATTGCCTCAAGGTTGGCCAAATCACGCCGCTACTAAAAAAAACAGGACTAGACACGGAAGATATGAACAACTTTAGACCCGTGTCAAACCTACCTCTCTTATGCATAAAAGTAGAAAAATGTGTTCTGCCACAGTTAACCCAACACTTGGAGAACATCAAGCTCCTCGACCCACACCAATCGGGATTCAGAAAGGGATGCAGCACTGAAACTGCAATCCTAAACGTCATAGACGATCTACACAAATCACTTGACTCAGACCAATGCTGCCTTCTCATTCTCCTTGACTTATCGGCCGTGTTTGATACAGTTGATCACACATTGCTCCTCAAAGTCCTTCAAGAAAGAGCAGGCATGGAAGTGACGGTACTAAACTGGTTATCCTTCTTTCTACACAATCGCTCGCAAAGAGTAAAAATCAAAAACTTTGAATCCAAACCCCTACCCGTCATCAGAGAAGTCCCACAATGGTCAGTACTCCCTCCCCAACTCTTCAATATCTACATGGAACCCCTAACCACACTAATCAGGAATTCCAACATCCCCTTCCACCTCTACGCTGATGACATGCAGCTTTATCTGGAAACCACCTCCATGGACGACATGATCAAACTTAATGACACGCTCAAAGACGTTCAACAATGGCTCTCACAGAACCACCTGAAGCTTAATCAAGAGAAAACTGAAGTCCTACTCATCTCCAACAGAGACGAAAACCCCCAAATCGAAGAATGGCTCAAAGCCATCGATGCCCTCAATGGCACCCTCAAGCTAAAGGACTCGGTTAAGTCCCTAGGTATCACCCTAGACCCCAAACTTGACATGAAAAAACACATTACGTGCTCCGCCAAAAGCGCTTTCCTCAATCTGAAACTTCTCTAAAAAATAAAACCCTTCCTGCCTCCAAAAGACCTACAACAGGCCACTCAAGCACTGGTGCTCTCCAGAATTGAGTATGGAATCGCAGCCCTAACCAGATCAGCTAAATCGCACCTAGGCCCCTTGAAAACCACCCTCAATGCTGCGGCTAGAATGGTCACAGGAAACAAGAAATTTGATCACATTTCTCCTGCGCTCAACGATCTGAAATGGCTCCCTATTGAACAACGAGCCAACTTTCGAACAGCATGTCTTACACATAAAGCCCTTAACACAGGCAAACCAGAATACCTGGCCACGAAACTCAAAAGGGCCGGCCAGTCCAGGAATCTCAGAAGCTCCAACACGCTCCTTCTCATTCCATTGAAATCTCGGAAACGCAAAACTACAAGTGAATCCTTTGCGGGTAATGCATCCAAGATCTGGAACGCCATCGCCCCCCCCCCACATTAGAATGAACTCCTATTTCCCGAAATTCAAGACTTTACTCAAAGCCCTCTTCCTTGAGTGCACCTGAACTGAAGGGGAAGAGCATAGAACCCCTCTATAGACTTAGATCTGTATGATAATGTTATTTGCAACGCTCATCAGCTGTCCAGGTGTGGATTCTACCTTCGCCGCAATGTCACATTGTTGTACATGTTGTGAAGCGCTCTGATACCCTTGGGTCCAGCTAGCGCTATACAAAACTTATAATAAATAAATAAATAAATGTTAAATGCACAGTGGGAGAAATGGTAATTAGAAGGACAACGTCACGCTAGAATCAAATAGCTTTGCCAGATTTCAGACCAAGGAAACTGTAGAGGGACAGCAACCCATCTCCTAGGACCAATATTATTCTGTCACTGGGGGGTATCTGCCTTGCTCAGCACCATGAGTTCTGACTTATTAGTATTTACTTTTAGCCACTTCCCAGCCATCAGCTCAACAACTTCCCCAAAACTCTTTTCATAAGATGTGTTCAATGACACTAAGCCAACCAGATGATGAATTGGATGTCGTTGGTGTTGGACTTGGTTCTTTGTGCAGGGTCACCACCAAACATTTTGCCTTCACCTTTCCTGTTTGCTCCAACTCGCTGTTGTTTGCTTCAAGACTTTGTCCACCTTAGCACTGCTAATCAGAGCTAAAAGCTTACACCTGCTCTTTAAAACATGGTAAAATTGGTGTACACCTGATTGCCACATTTACTTTACTTGTAAGTCCCTTGTAAAGTGGGATAACATGTACCCAGGCCCTGTACATTAAATGCTACTAGTGATCCTGCATCACTTATTGTAAAACATACGTCACGCCTGGATGTATTTTTAAACTGCCATGCGCCCTGGCAAAATAAACTTTTTGCCAGGCCTGAAACTTCCTATCCAATACATATGTCACCTCTAAGGTAGGCAAAAAACAGCCCATAGAACAGGGTGCACTACTCTGAAGCCTACCTCTCCTATAGGAAAATATTGGGTTACCTGAGTACATGTCATAAGTGATTCTTCTTTGGGAACAGGCAGAAATGTCAAGTTGGGTCTCCCAATAATTGTAATATAAAATCATTTTTAATGGCAAAGTCAGATTTTAAGTCACAATTCTGAAAAATAACATTTTTAGAAAGTTGGTATGTTCTTGTCCTAACAATTTTATGCCTGCAGCCTGTCACATTACAGTGATTAGAGTGACAGCTGGCCTTTGTGTATTCCTCCCTTAAAGTGAAACAAAGGGGGGTTAGATGTTGGCAGCATGGGCCATCCAGCCGGGATGGGAGGTGCAGAAACTGTTCCCTGCCCCATTTTCATTTACAAAGAACTGCCTCCGCACACTCCCAAAAAAATTCACACCTGTCTTTTGTCACCCCAAACCACTGGGAGCCTTGGTAGGGAGAAAGGAAATTCCAGAACCATCTGTGGGGGAACAAGTCTAGAGGTTTCTTCCACTTCAAAACTGGTACCAGGTATAACAATAGGGCCCTCAAACCCACTCTTCAGTTCACTCCTAGACCAGCAGAAGACCCTCAGAAGGCCTGCCTAGTACTTCAGAGGCCTGCTGTGATGCTCCAAGAGGGCTGCCTTACAGATTGATGTCTGCCTTTAGTCCTCAGAGGACTGCCCTGCTGCTTGAGAATTGCCTTGCTCTTGATCTCAGGAATACCAGAGTGACTCCAAGAGCTATTTGGCTCGCCCCTTGTTCTAAGCTACATGGACACAAAAATCTCCAACGTGATACCTGCACCTCGACTATGCTTGATGTGAGTCCTATCCTACAACTGGTGCCCACCCAGTCCTGGATCCTTGTAAGTGGTGCTAAAGGTACCCAAACAGCCAGAGCCAAAACTTGGGACCTGGAAAATGTTTGACCAAAAATTGCTCTCCAAACTGACAAGAGACAGGGACCTACCTGCTCGCCGATCTGCCCAGGTGGATCACTCTTCGCTCTGACTTCGTGGTAGCTCCTGCTACTTTCTTCTCTACAGCAGCAAAACCAGTTCAGTGGTTCCTCGCAGAAGGGGTATCTGGCCTCATGGAGCTTTCATGGGTTACAGTCTGTACCTTCTTCCAGCTACTGATTTTCGATCTCTAAAAAAGTATCCAAGTCCAAATCTAGAAATCTTTACTGCAACTTCATCCAGCAGCTCCCAGACAATGATGTTTCCCTCCTGGAGACTATCGACTGCCTTGCCCCACTGAATTTCACCTTCTCAGACATTTTCCTAAAAGTTTCTTCTAAGTTCAAATGTAAGCCAAGACCAGGCCCAATCCACCTTGTGTATCCGAACCCCTCTACATTGCGATCGGCTATAGGTTTTGACTTTTCCCCGATGTCACACGACTTAATGTCTGCAGTTAGTGCTTTAATCTTTTAGGAGCTAATTTTTACTAAAAGCTTTAAAAATTCATAACTCTAGTTATACTGATTGAATTTTTGTAATTTTGTTGTGAAATGATTTATGACATGTTTCTAAATTGATGTGGGATTTTCCTTGTTTTGTTTTTTCACTCTATTAATGTTTGAGTGCTTTATAAATAGTCTACACAACGCGACTAAGTTAAACTTGCCTCATTTTGTGCCAATCTACCAGAATTTTAAGCACAAGTTAATATATGATGTTTGTGGTACACCCTGACAAGGATTGTGGTTGTTGCTTGACATGAGATTCCCCTCCCCAATCAAAAAAAACTATTTCTAGCAATTGGCATGCACATAGTAACAAAAACCAAAGGAGTGGATGAATTTGACCAAAAGCTCAATACTGATGTTGATTAGGTGAGGGAAAGGAATATCTTTAAACAACATTGAAGGATACTGCCAAGGTGATGGAGATGAAATAAAATAATCCAGGTGACTCTGATTTCGACTTGTCAAGGACGTTCTGAATCAAGCTAATGCTTATTTAGGGGGCCATGCCTGAGATATTGAGCTTGACTGTTCTTATTAGAGCAAGACAATAGTTGTTTGCATATGCACTGTCTATGTCTAAAGTAACATACTGGGCAGGAAAAGATGGACTGGAATGTTGTCATAAATAATTTCTAGTGGCAGAGTAAAGTTCACGCATTCCAACCACTGCATTCTTGTTTTCCTCAGCTAAGAATGTCAGCAAATTGCAGGCAACCCTTGAGTTTAAGATGGTCAATGGTGTCAAAGACTATTACAAAACAGAAGAATCAACTTACTGATAATACAAACATCATCCTTCTGCGCTAGATCCTCCATTGCCTATAGAGAACTGATATTATACTGTGGTCCTTGTGAAAACTGACTGAGAAGCAGCTCCAAATACTCCTGAAAGATACTAAACTGTCAAACCCCTCATTCCTCCAGTAGTTTGGCAGCAAGGAGATGGGTTGATAATTAAGAAGTTCAGTGGAATTCAATCGAGTTTTTTTCAGAACAGAAAACACTTCAACCTTGACTGAGAGAAGACCTGTTGATGAATATTACTGAAATATTGACCACAAAACAATTTCCCTCAAGATGGAAATGTAACAAGAGTCTTTAGTTGAGACAGATTTAGGATTCTCCGAGACTGTACCTGTCTGAAGAAATAAGAATTTAGGATATTTTCTAGTTTGAGAGGTAATGGGAAGGGAAGGGGAGGCAGGAAAATTTTATGAAATGACCGATGTTCAAATATTTTCCTCATAGTTGGGTCAATGCCGGATTAGGAGAAGGAGAAGTTAACAACACATTTTTTTAGTAATACCTGATGGCAGCCTGGAGTAAATTTTAAATCATCTCTTCAGTTGAACCGTGAGTGTGGCACACATAGCACTGTGCCTGCATCGCCATGTTCTTAGCTAAGACTATCTTAAATTTCAAATGGTGTTTTAACCCTTTCGACGCTTATGACGGAACGGTTCCGTCATCAGCATCGGTTGGGCTGTGCTGATGATGGAACCGTTCCGTTACAACCACGCCCGTTTTTCAAACCTTCAGCACAGCGCCGCGCTGAAGGTGTTAAAATTTCTCAAAACAATTGAAAGAACTGTAATAAAAATAAAATATAAGTTTAGAATTGAAAATAAAATTGAGCACTCAGCCAATCAGTCAAAAGTACTTTATTCGGTTCATATTAAAACCATACTAAACATTTCATATCAAAGAAAGTTTTTTAAGAAAGCCATAAAAGCATACAGTACCAATTAACATTTCATTTAAACTTCATCCTAAAAAGCATATTGCCCTTTAAAAAATGTTTGTGAATTCAGTTAAATCATGCTACATCATAACGTTCGCTATTCCCATCTAATATTCTTCTTTAATCTAACTGCTGGAGTAAGAAAATTTGAAATATTAAAAATCTCCCACACATTCGAAAGCAGCTTTAACTAGAGGAGGGCTGGTTTAACTTGCATAAAGCCTTTGTCTTTTAAAATAGGAATAATAAAACGTTTACGGATATGAAGAAATTGGTCACAGAAAAAGATAAAGTGCATTGTGTCTTTAACAGAAAAGTCATCACAGGAACAAATCCCCAAATCTTCCTCCCTTTTCCATCCCGGAGATCCAGCAAGGAGGAGATGAAATTGATTCAACCTGAATCTGAGTAATAAAAAGCGGGTGTTTGAGTTAGTAACATCATTCAAGTATGGTTCAATAGCACATGTTGTTTTTAGCAATTTGTGAGCTCTTAGTGTAGGCTTGACCAGCTCTCTCTCTTCTCTAACTATGCCAGCCATTGACTTATAAGTTTCCTTGACCCACTTAAAATCCCCTTTCACCAACTTCTCAGGCGAGTTAAACAATTCTGGTCGTCCCAATTTGACTGATAACTTGTGAACATAACTCAGCCAGGGAATACGTGGCCCAAAGTCAAGCGCTAAACAGTCTCTGAGGATTTCCTGGTTTAATTCTAAATCAGGGTTTAGCCAGGTAGAGATCCATTTTAAAAGTGGTGCAATAGCTATTTCATCCTCCACACAACCAATTCCACATTCCTGATGGACAATGTAGCTGGATGTGGATTGAGGGACAGATAAAACAAAAAAAAATAAACTTGTCATCCACCACTTGAATTGTCTTCACATTCTTTAAACCCCAAAGGTCTGCCCCATGCATTGCCAGGGAAATACAATTTGCATCATATATCTTTAGAAGCACTTGCATTGGTTTGGCTCCCAGTTTACGGGCAAGACCCAGGACGGCTGAAGTGGATCTAGCCAAAACATTTCTTTTTTCTAAGATTTGGGGTGACCATGTACTTTTATCATCGAATGTGATGGCTAGGTATGGGAAAGTGGAGACCCTAGACAACACATTCCCTTCACAGTTCATGGTTCTTACCCCTTTTACTTTAGTGCCAATCATCATGACATGCGATTTAGAGAAATTAACACTAAGATCTATGGATTTCATAAAAACAGCAAATGAATTTAAAAGGCTTTGCAACCCTAACGCTGTGCGTGCTAAGAGGGTGATATATCCTTGCACACCTCTGATAAAACTGGACCCAAGTTATTAATGTAAATGGTGAAGAACAGGGGGGCAAGAATGCACCCCTGCCTAACAACATTGGAAATACGAATCTTCCCTGTGCATTTACCCATATGATCGTATCTCACGGTGGCTGACCGATCCCTGTGCAGGTCAGCAAGGAAGTACACAATATTTGTATCCACGCCAAGATGGAGAAGCATCACCCATAATTTGGACCTATTCACTCGATCGAAGGCCGAGGAAAGGTCCATAGTGTGCCCTTTTTGGCGACTGTGTACTTTCTGATTAAAATTTTTAGGTTGAGGTATTGATCAATTATGCCCCTTCCTTTCCTAAAACCAAATTGTAGACCTGAGAGGGTATTAGTTTCAGCCAGCCACCCCGTGAGCTTGCTTAAAATCACCCGTCCAAGCACCTTAACAGCAGGATCAATAAGGGAAATGGGTCTGTAGCAGCTAGGGTCCCCTCTATTACCCTTTTTAAAAATAGGTACTATTACACTACCAGGTACCCGGCAATCCTGATTTGCTAGCCTTATTAAAAACATTATACAAAACTCTAGACCACGTCTTAACATCAGATCTAAAAAGGTCAGCTGGGACGCCATCCGGTGCCGGGGCCTTATTACATGTCATCTAGTTAATGGCGTCTGTCACTTCTAACTCTGTGACAAACAGAGTATAAGCCTCGTTCTCAAATAAAGTATTGACAACCCCTCCCTGGACTGCACTTTCATAAACTGACTTAAAGTGGGTACACTAAGCCTGCTCCTGAATACCACAGTCAAGTTGACTATGAAAGGAATCGTGGAAGAAGGGTTTATTGACCACTGCCCAAAATTTAGAACTGTTTTTAAGAATATCAATGGATAGTAGCTTATTCCAAGCCTCACTTCTTATTTCCCTTTTTCTCATTTCGAATGCCACTTTATAGGCTTTCCTCAGAGCTACTACAGTGGGCTTATCCGCCGGATTCCTTTTCAATGCCTTCAACAGTTTTCGGTGGGCTAACGAATAGGTATGGTCAAACCATCTTTTCCCAGATTTATTCTGTGCCCTACAATGCCGTTTAAGATCAGCGGCGACCTGAATACAAATTTTAGTATAGGCCTCTAGGATGTCCTTATCCCCTGCATTTATATTCATACAAATACGCATATCATCTCCAACCTTAGTTAGTAAGTTGGATTGAAAATCCAGTGGCACCAGCCGACACCATTTAATTCTGCGGGCCTGAACTATGGGCCAAATATCCTGTTTACCCACCTTTCTATTGCAAGTTTCGGGTTTTCGGATCGCATCCACCAAGGTCAGGACCACTGGGTTGTGGTCACTAAACGTAGACCAGATTGCCGTGTACCCGCAAACCCTGGTACATAATAAAGAACTAATAAAAATATATTGAATTGTTGAATGTGTGCCATTCCCTTTAGAAGTGGGTACAATTCTAGGCCCTTTGGATATACAAGGATGTATTAGACCATTGTCTGCCATCAGCACCTCCAAAAAATTCACCCTGCATGGAATGCTCAAAATGGGTATCCTCTTGATCTGCTGGACCTAAACTATCCCAGACATAGCAGTTCTCATAACAGCTATGTACATTAAAATCACCTAAAACAATAACCGAATAAAAATCCTTATTATCCTCTTTGTATGAGTCAAGAAAGTGATGCAGACTGACAAGGTGTTCATTAGGAAAAGCTCTACCAAAAGAATTATAAAAATTTACAATAAGGATGGTGCCATTATGAGTGGATGCTATTTGCACTGCTAAACAGTAGGGTGAACTTGTTTCCAATTTAGGATGGATACCTGCAATATTTACAGATATCAGGGTCAATAGCCCACCCTTCACCCTCCCCATTGTTGAGGCTATTGCTGGGAGAGAATAAGTGGTATAACCATCTAGGCATAGCGGGTTCTCAGTGTCCCATGTTTCCTGCAGCCCAATGATGTCAGCTACACATAAAGAATTTCTCCATATAACATCATCTAGTGTATTTTTTAGGCCCGCAATATTCCAGGTGAGAATCTTCGTACCCTCATTAATTCAATAGGGCCCACCCTTTCCTCAATAGAGGTACCTGGTGCTGTGGTTTCCTTTGTGTGAACCATAACCTTATGTGTGATAATATTTGTTGATCTTGGGGTGGTTAGTCAATCAATTTCTTCCAGGTTTGTGAATACCTCAAATATATTTTGGGTGGGTACAGAGAAATCATGGGGACCCCGAGCCTGGGTTAAAAACACACGTTCAGGCCTTTGACTTGACATTGGTAACATATTTCGATAAATAAAACCCTAAGGGTAAAATACCAATGCCAATGTCTCTGAAGTACCTAGTTCCCGCCCTGTCCAAGATCAGTTTAACAATCTGCAGGGACCCAAAATTCAGTATCACACAGTCCCCTCTACTAGATTTGGCGGAGTTCCCTACCCAAAGGATCCTACGAGTCATTTTAAATTCTTTAAATAAACAACTGCCTAGTTCTGTTAGGTTATTTAAGAGATGGAGCGCCTTGTTTCTAAGAGAAACCCAATGTTCCTCCACACCACTCTGCAGGGAGGGAACATTTGTCAAGATGACGGTATATGGGGTAGGTTTAACCCATCTGCTCTGTGTTGGTATGGATGGTCACTCTGGCCCAGGACAATATTTATGTCACTACTGAGCTCATCCCTAAACCTTTTGATAGAATGTGGAACATGCTTGCTACCTGCATTGATATAAACAGAGAGTGGTCCTGAACCTATAGATTCTAGCGGTTGACTTAATCAATAATGAATCAATACTTAATGTGGAGCAACACTATCCAGTCTGCTCTATAGTACTCAAATACTTCGTATACAGAGAAAAACCTATCACCACGGTTAAAGAAAAATATTTTTCTATTTTATTTTTAAATTTTCATTTATATGTTCATAATTTTTACAATATATTTTTCAAAAGTAGGTAAAAACAAATAGGTTACCCCAAAGGGAGCGTGCAAAGAAAAGATGTGATCGGAAAAATGAAACAAGTGAGAGGAAAAGAAATTATTCACATTATTTTACAACCAATATCGGACATATAATTCGCCGTATTGAGTACCTGGCCAAGATTTTTTTATGTTATTGCAATCACAACATTGTAATACATGAGCCTATATATCCTATGTTTTGCACTATATACAATGATGTTGAACAATTGGTCCAAGGTTATGTAATGAAGGTGTCGACGTTTCGACTCGTCTTATACCCAACGGTGATTTAGACCTGGGGAAATCTAGATTTCAATTTGTTCTTACAGGATATCTGTTGGGAAGTTGTAAATTCGGATCTCCTCCCATCGCTTGCTCTATTTTGAAGGGTAAAAAAAACTACCTTACCCCTGTGTGAGTTATAGGTTTTTTTAATCTTCACCACGGTCAGTAATTTCCTAATTCTTCTCTTTAAGGGTTATTAAAAAATCCCTTGGTTGCCCCTGTTTGTTCCTACAGTCCTGATGAAGACTCGCAATCCCCAGGTCTAAATCACCGTTGGGTATAAGACGAGTCGAAACGTCGGCACCTTCATTACATAACCTTGGACCAATTGTTCAACATCATTGTATATAGTGCAAAACATAGGATATATAGGCTCATGTATCACAATGTTGTGATTGCAATAACATAAAAAAATCTTGGCCAGGTACTCAATACGGCGAATTATATGTCCGATATTGGTTGTAAAATAATGTGAATAATTTCTTGTCCACCACTGTATATTTCTTTTCCTCTCACTTGTTTCATTTTTCTGATCACATCTTTTCTTTGCACGCTCCCTTTGGGGCAACCTATTTGTTTTTACCTACTTTTGAAAAATATATTGTAAAAATTATGAACATATAAATGAAAATTTAAAAATAAAATAGAAAAATATTTTTCTTTAACCGTGGTGATAGGTTTTTCTCAGTATACTAAGTATTTGAGTACTATAGAGCAGACTGGGTAGTGTTGCTCCACATTAAGTATTGATTCATTATTGATTAAGTCAACCGCTAGAATCTATAGGTTCAGGACCACTGTCTGTTTATATCAATATATACCCAGGTCCATGCCTTATGGCCTACCCCATTTTCTTAATTGCTACCTGCATTGACTCAGGGTGCTTGGATGGTAACAGTACTGCCCACATCAGCCACAATCGAGATTTGGTTTGACACAACCCCCAAAGTCCCATTCGCGGTGATGGACACACTAGGCCCTCCGTTAAGTGGATTACAAACAGGGGAAAAAAACTGTTTCTCAATTCTACTAATCCTGGAATGAACATCAGAAAGTTTGGAGGAGATAGGTTTCAATAGTTCCAATAACTTATCCTCAAATTTAACTATAATTCGGTTTTCCAGATCACAAGACATCTGCTCAAACCATGCTTGTGAGCTAATGCCCACCAAACTGGGTGTACTCGAGTTAATGACCTCGGGTGCACACCCCTTTTTTCCCAGTGTGCCTCCCCTCGTTTTCAGCACTTTACTAGCCTGTTGTGAGGTGGCCGGGATACTGCCCGATTTCCTTTTTTTTTCGCTACAACGATAGCCGAAAACTCCCCATTGCTGGATTTATTTAACCGTTGTTGGCGAGTCAAAATTTTAGTGGGGAAAGGGCAGGTATTGGATAGTGCCCCGACTTCATGAGAGGCATTTTTTAACAACTCTCAGGATAATGATAGTCCCTGAAGCTGCGGTGTTTTCACCTGGCCATCTGAAATGTCAGCTGTTCCTACTGACTCTAACTGCAATAATGGGCCAGTTAAAGGAACACCAATAGAGGAACGACGATGGTCCATTGAAAGATGCTTTTAAGTTAGTTTGATCTCACGACAGAGTACCGATTCAGCTCTCACTAAAAAAGCATCAAGGGTTCCCACTACCCCTGAACCCCCTTCCCCCTTGCCACTGCCCTTACTCATGACTGTGGGTGACCATAGATTTAAACAACTGGAAATTGCACAAATATCAATATAACAAAATACACCTCCCAAAAATATAGAGTCATTAACCAAGGTCATGAAAGGTATGAAAATGTCAATGTTAGGGGGGTGGCCCAGACCAGCCTCCTCCTGGATATGCCGGGGTTAGACGGGCCCGCCCTTGACCCGGGCTTCGCCCAGGCGAGCCCGTGCACCTCCCGCGCCGCGGGAGCCTCCGTCAGGCCTTATGCTCCCCAAGTCCCGCTGCTCCTCCTCCTCCTCCCACGAGACTGCGCTGCCCTCTGGACGTTGCAGTCCGGGAAGCGGGTGAACCGCATTTGGGGAGGAGAGGAGGTGGTGGTGATGTGGCAAAAAGCAGGGAGAAAGCAAAATCCCCGGAGCTGCTAGCGCGGTTTATCCCACCTCGTGAAGTCCCGCAGAATGGCAGCAACAGTTTGGTGATGGAGGCAAGTGAAAAAGGGTGTCCCGCGCCACGGGAGCCTCCGTCATGCCTTATGCTCCCCAAGTCCCACTGCTCCTCCTCCTCCCGCGAGTCCCCACTGCCCTCTGGATGTTGCAGTCCGGGCAGCGCATGAACCGCGTTTGAGGAGCAGGGGAGGTGGTGATAATGTGGCAAAAAGCAGGGAGAAAGCAAAATCCCCGGAGCTGCTGGGGTGGTTTATCCCGCATCATGAAGTCTCGCAGAATGGTAGCAACAGTTTGGTGATGCAGGCAAGTGAAAAAGGGCACTCAATGTACCACAACTTTACCATTCCCTCAATTGGAGATGTATATCAAATTAATTGTTGACAAGTTATTTAAGGACATCTGTTTTTATCAACCTCTCTACTTCCTGGATCGGATTGAATGATCATGAAAAATAATAACCCATTAAAGTCATCTCAATTAGAAAATATTTATTTTAAATCACTTTGCTGCATAAAAATGAGTGCTCTTTAAATTCCTACTGGCCGTTTATAATGTGCAGAAAGCGATTTTGTTCATTTATACACTATGGGGCTTATTTACAAGGCCCTTGCACCACTTTTGTGTCCCTTTTCCCATGGTAAAAATTACGCAAAAGTGGGGCAAAGGCCTTGTAAATCTGCCTCTATATGCTTTGAAAACAATGATCACATTCCAAAGCATATGCAATCTTCTGCAGTCTTCTAGATCACTTGATTACCTATATACAAAAATAAACTGAAGTTTTTACAATTTGTTTAAATCTGATTCTAGTGGTTAATACGAAAATATCCTTCTCTTACGACAGATGCCCATCAAATTGAACATAAGAAAATAACGTAGCTTTCTTAAACTGTTTGTAAGTGGATATTTAGTAGGTGTTATTAGGGACCTACCACGAGTTATAAAGCCACAAGCATAATATAAGGTCCAGTTTAGCAGTCAATAAATTACACACTTACTCAAACCTTGGAAGCTGGCAACGAGCAGGCAGGCATTCTTAACTTAGGAGACAGCAGTGTAAAGTGTTTAAAAACAGCAATACATTAATTAAGTAAGACACAACAGACAAAAATAATCCTACTTAATTTATAAACATAAATTATATTTGAATCAACAAATAGACACCAAAACGTCAAACGTCCAATGTAGGGAACCAGTGATATGAATTCTTAAATTTAAAAAAAAGTACCACTTAGAAGCAAATAGTGCTCAAATGAAAGAACAGGTTGTGCTTGACCAGGGCAAATTCACGATTTCTTTACACTTACTCCCAGAAGTGTTTCTTGATGCAGGTAAGTGGTTCACGATTCAGAAAAGGGGGTGGTGATGAACAGAGTGTCTGAATTAAGCAGACCACTCTTACCCAGTCCAAAGATCAGGGCTTGATCCATCACCGTTATTTAGCTCACTGCACCATCCCAGCTCAGAACCTGGCTATAAGCAAATTATTCTGTCCCTGGCCCAGTGCATCATGGGAACGAGCAGACCAAACTACCAAGCCAATTCTTCACCAGAAAGGAGACAAGCTTCCGGGGACCGGTTTCTGGCATTTCAGCCGTAGTTGGCTGGAATCCTGATGGTGCAGTGAGCAAGGGACTCATGTCTGAGTATACCCTGCCACACCTATAGTGGCCAAAAACGATTCAGAAAAGGGGGTGGTGATGAACAGAGTGTCTGAATTAAGCAGACCACTCTTACCCAGTCCAAAGATCAGGGCTTGATCCATCACCGTTATTTAGCTCACTGCACCATCACAGCTCAGAACCTGGCTATATGCAAATTAGTCTGTCCCTGGCCCAGTGCATCATGGGAACAGGGCAGACCAAACTACCAAGCCAATTCTTCATCAGAAAGGAGACAAGCTTCCGGGGACCGGTTTCTGGCATTTCAGCCGTCGTTGGCCCGGCTTGCTTGAATCCTGATGGTGCAGTGAGCAAGGGACTCATGTCTGAGTATACCCTGCCACAACTATAGTGGCCAAAAACGATTCAGAAAAGGGGGTGGTGATGAACAGAGTGTCTGAATTAAGCAGACCACTCTTACCCAGTCCAAAGATCAGGGCTTGATCCATCACCGTTATTTAGCTCACTGCACCATCCCAGCTCAGAACGTGGCTATATGCAAATTAGTCTGTCCCTGGCCCAGTGCATCATGGGAACAGGGCAGACCAAACTACCAAGCCAATTCTTCACCAGAAAGGAGACAAGCTTCCGGGGACCGGTTTCTGGCATTTCAGCCGTCGTCAGCCCGGCTTGCTTGAATCCTGATGGTGCAGTGAGCAAGGGACTCATGTCTGAGTATATCCTGCCACACCTATAGTGGCCAAAAACGATTCAGAAAAGGGGGTGGTGATGAACAGAGTGTCTGAATTAAGCAGACCACTCTTACCCAGTCCAAAGATCAGGGCTTGATCCATCACCGTTATTCAGCTCGCTGCACCATCCCAGCTCAGAACCTGGCTACATGCAAATTAGTCTGTCCCTGGCCCAGTGCATCATGGGAATAGGGCAGACCAAACTACCAAGCCAATTCTTCACCAGAAAGGATACAAGCTTCCGGGGACCGGTTTCTGGCATTTCAGCCGCCGTCGGCCCGGCTTGCTTGAATCCTGATGGTGCAATGAGCAAGGGACTCACATCTGAGTATACCCTGCCACACCTATAGTGGCCAAAAACGATTCAGAAAAGGGGGTGGTGATGAACAGAGTGTCTGAATTAAGCAGACCACTCTTACCCAGTCCAAAGATCAGGGCTTGATCCATCACCGTTATTTAGCTCACTGCACCATCCCAGCTCAGAACCTGGCTATATGCAAATTAGTCTGTTCCTGTCCCAGTGCATGATGGGAACAGGGCAAACCAAACTACCAAGCCAATTCTTATACTGGGAAGGAAACAAGCTACGGGGACCGGTGTCTGGCATTTCAGCCGTCGTCGGCCCGGCTTGCTTGAACCCTGATGGTGCAGTGAGCAAGGGACTCATGTCTGAGTATACCCTGCCACACCTATAGTGGCCAAAAATGATTCAGAAAAGGGGGTGGTGATGAACAGAGTGTCTGAATTAAGCAGACCACTCTTACCCAATCCAAAGATCAGGGCTTGATCCATCACCATTTTTTAGCTCACTGCACCATCCCAGCTCAGAACCTGGCTATATGCAAATTAGTCTGTCCCTGGCCCAGTGCATCATGGGAACAGGGCAGACCAAACTACCAAGCCAATTCTTCACCAGAAAGGAGACAAGCTGCCGGGGACCGGTTTCTGGCATTTCAGCCGTCGTCGGCCCGGCTTGCTTGAATCCTGATGGTGCAGTGAGCAAGGGACTCATGTCTGAGTATACCCTGCCACACCTATAGTGGCCAAAAACGATTCAGAAAAGGGGGTGGTGATGAACAGAGTGTCTGAATTAAGCAGACCACTCTTACCCAATCCAAAGATCAGGGCTTGATCCATCACCATTTTTTAGCTCACTGCACCATCCCAGCTCAGAACCTGGCTACATGCAAATTAGTCTGTTCCTGTCCCAGTGCATGATGGGAACAGGGCAAGCCAAACTACCAAGCCAATTCTTATACTGGGAAGGAAACAAGCTACCGGGGACCGGTTTCTGGCATTCCAGCCGTCGTCGGCCCGGCTTACTTGAATCCTGATGGTGCAATGAGCAAGGGACTCACATCTGAGTATACCCTTTCACGCTTATGGTGGACAAAATGATTCAGAAAAGGGGGTGGTGTTGAACAGAGTGTCTGAATCATTTTGTCCACCATAAGCGTGGAAGGGTATACTCAGATGTGAGTCCCTTTCTCATTGCACCATCAGGATTCAAGCAAGCCGGGCCGACGACGGCTGAAATGCCAGAAACCGGTCCCCGGTAGCTTGTTTCCTTCCCAGTATAAGAATTGGCTTGGTAGTTTGGTTTGCCCTGTTCCCATCATGCACTGGGACAGGAACAGACTAGTTTGCATGTAGCCAGGTTCTGAGCTGGGATGGTGCAGTGAGCTAAAAAACTGTGATGGATCAAGCCCTGATCTTTGGACTGGGTAAGAGTGGTCTGCTTAATTCAGACACTCTGTTCATCACCACCCCCTTTTCTGAATCGGTAAGTGGTTCACAGCACCAGCCAAGGGTTCAGGTGCTCTGATTTGCCTCTTGGGGTCTGGGACTACAACTCCCACAATGCACCTGGTCACCTTATGGTGCTTTTTACAAACATTGCTCCAAAGTTATTAAAGTGTCTCCAGAAGGTCTTCTTGGGGTTCAAAGTGTCCAAAACACCAATGCAGGGGTCTAGAAGCTCTGAGATGGTTCTTAGGGTGCTGGGACTACAATTCCCACAATGCACCAGGCAAAATCCTTAAAAGTCCAATGGACGCACTCCAGGATGGAGACTTTCTGGTCGTGATGACGCAGGTGGGCTTCCTTAACCTATAGCTTGCAGGGAGTCTACTCATTAATACTACTTGAAACAAGGCAAAGTCCTTAGTGCTGTAGAGCAGCAGGTGCATTCCTTCAGAGTGCAGACCCTTTGGGGGTGCCGATCAGGTTTTCAGCAGGACAGTCCTTCTTCTCCCCGTAGTTTAAGGCAGCAGATCTCTTGTAGCTCTATTGTACCTGTTGCTTTCAGGGAGCCCTTTCCTTAATCCTTGTGAAGCCAGGCAAAGTCCTTAGGGCAGATGCAGTTTTTATGAGTGCAGTCCTCTTGGAGTACAGACCAAGGGTTCCAGCAAAGCAGTACTTCTTCTCTTGAATTTTCCAGATGGGATCTGGTTTGCTTGGCAACCCTTCTCTATTTATGTAGCGATCCTGGGCATCAAGCCAAGGGGAACCCCTGTCCAATGGGGTGCCACCTAGGTGTATGACCAATTCCTCCAAAGTGTGTCATATTCATGACCCAGAAAGCAGTATTATTCCAAAATCCAATATGGAGATAATTTCTCCTGACGGGTTATATCTGGCTAAGCCATTCCACTGATGTGGTTAAGTTTCACTAACACTCCCCTTCCTGCCCTTTCCCTAATCTAATTACAGGGAATCTTGTGGGGGCAGGATCTGGGGGTGAGCCTGTGCTGTCCAAGAGTGTGATTTTTCCTTTGAAGACAAGTTTAGCCAATTCACCCTCTTCCTGCCTGTAGCTTCTGCAGCTGCAGGTCTCCTCCCACAGGAAATCATTTTTTTCTCTCTAGCATGCTACTTCATACTTCATTAAGACAGTGTGGCTCAGTCTTGCAGAGGCTAGCCAACGAGGAGAGGGCAGCTGGAAGGCTGGATTTTGGCTTACAGAAAAGTAAGTTTAATAACTTTTTTCTGTGATAGTATAAATCTAC
The DNA here is from genome assembly GCF_964263255.1 of Lissotriton vulgaris. Taxonomy (NCBI): domain Eukaryota; kingdom Metazoa; phylum Chordata; class Amphibia; order Caudata; family Salamandridae; genus Lissotriton; species Lissotriton vulgaris. Next base: position 442,928,992 of record NC_141699.1, read on the forward strand.
AGTAGCAAATTATTGGATCTATCATAACTAATATTTTAAGTTATTGAATTACAATTTTAGCTCACACTTGCCAATATTCATACTTAAATAAAATATTCCAATGTTAGCCTATGGAGCTAATTATCTACAATGGGGAAAAATGAAATTGATGGTTTTCCTTCACCAGGCCAAGTCAAGTCAAGCCAGGCCAATATACAACATATTTTATAATGTCCCTGCGTATAGTTGCATGGCATTCTACCTCTGGGGCAACTGAGAGAAACCTTAGGGGTAACATATGGAAAGAATTAGATAAATTACTTCTTTGGAAATACATATAAATCCAAATTAAAAATGTGCATATTGTTGGAATTTAAAAGCAGGCTGCAAGGCAGGGCTGACTTTTAAAATGACAGCAGGCACCACAGTAGGACATATTCCAGTGCAGAAAATCTACTGGGCCGCTAAACCTCCCTGCCCTAATATATACTAGGGACTTATAGGTAGTTTGTATCCCCCTTGCTTTATTATATACTAGGGACTTACTAGGGTCTGCCATTGCCAATTATAATGACATCTAACCATGTACTTTTAAACGGAGCACAGACACTGGGTCTGGTTAGCAGAGCCCAGGGCACACAGAGTCATAAAATCAGCACCTGGTAGTCAGAATGGAGGATGAATGTTGGAGGACACTGCAAACAAGTTCTGATTTGTTACATAAACCAACTTGTAGCTTTATAGGCTATGACTTGCGGCTCTGTTCAATGGACTGTTTTCGCAGAAAAACTTCCAAGTCTATCAGCACTTCTTTCTAAACATTAAAACCCAGATGTACTTACTATATGTTTGAAATGACACTTGCATGAGGCAGGGAGGAGCTTCATGATGAAGAGCAGTGTAAATGCTATAGAAGACCTGGCACAAACAAGGTGCAAGTGGAATATTGCGTGATAGCCAAGTATGTAACGTGTTATTACCATGAAATTGCCGATTTTATGTGGCCTATCGTTGTGTGATCGTCTCTGGATTTAAATATATACTGGAGGGTGTACCTCAAGTAGATTTTTCCCACAACTCACCACTGGTTTGCCTTTGCGCTATTGTGCAACACATAGCATTGTGCTAAATTAGCTTTTGCAGCAGGACTTTTTGTTGACAATATCACGAGTAGATGTCCCTTGCAAATATGGCACTGCTATGTTTTTCCCAATTCTGTTCTATATGTGAAATAATTTAAAGCAGAAAAAAAACTTTAACATTGAACAATTAAAAATCAAATGAGCCTAAAAATCTGCACTGCACATTGTTTCCCATCTGTTTCTCTATATGTGAAATAATTTAAAGCAGAAAAGTAAACTTTAATGAGCCTAAAAAATCAAGATATTAAACATCACAATTAATTTGTGCACCTATCTATGAACTCTTGAGGAAAATAGAAGTGTCTATCAAAGGGTCCTTTCTTAAATGAATGGTAACTACCTAAAACAAAGGTTCCCACTCCCTCTGTTGTTATCTTAATGGTTCCAGAATTTAGGGCATGCAAACCTCCCTTGCAATGCCTTGAACGCCAATAACTGTGATTTGAAAGCGTGAAAAAATAGCTGCCTTTGTAAGCTAAGCTGATGATTGCATTCCTGCATTGCACTGAAGGTAATTGTGTGTTCAGTGTGCCTCCCTTAATGTGTGATGTTAACGAATCTGATTGAATTTTTAGAGGTATGCCTGAAGTATACGATAGAACTCCCCCCTCAGGACCTATTTTCAAAGAAAAACCAATACTCAATCCGGAGCCCCAGAAATTGAAATTACTTAACAGGACAGATGGAAAAATTGAAAGTGCTCCAACCAGGAGCAGAGCAGAGAGACCAAAAGAAAACCAAATAATTCTTACTTGTCTTCTTTATATAATGGAATCAGACTTGGACTTTCATTCCTGAAGCATGTCATCTATCTCAGTGATTAGATTTCATAACAATCAAGAATTGGATGGCAAGTATGTATTACAACTTAAGAAAGTTGGGGAGGTTCTAGCAACAGCAGCACAGGACAACATAACACTATTGCATAACATTGTGGCGTGACATAAGGCATGCTCATAGACAATCTGTCGGTTGACTTTGCTGAACAGAGAGCTATTTGATTCTCCGCATTCACTGCATGATGCATGCTGTGGGTAAATTTCCAATCTGGTTTTGGTTGAACATATGGGGCATGTTGTGTAAACCTAAGGGTGACTAAACACATGCTGGACAGAATGCTGAACCAATCAAACATTCACCGCCAGCCACAGGTCTAGTTTAATCCATCTATTTTTTGCCTATCATGCCACCCCAGTTTAGACATATGCAAATCAGACTTGATCCCGCTCCCCAAGGGAACAATCCAGCCTGAACTTCTAGGCCAGGTCCTCCCTGGACCGGAAACAGGCATCCTGGGACCGATTTCAGGGTATCACTTCTCATCAGCCAGGCTAACTTGAATCCAGTGGCGCAATGAGCATGGGACCCATGTCTGGGCATGCACTTCCCACTTAGGGTGACAAAAGCAAAAAGAACATATGATGGTCAGAATGCTGAACAAATCAACCATTCACACCCAATCACAGATCTGGGTTTAATCCATGGTTTGTTAGCTCACCATGCCCCCTTAGTTTGGATCCAGACACATGCAAAATAGTCTTGACCTTGCTCCTCATGGGAACATACCAGCCCAAAACTGCCAGGCCAGTTACTCCCTGGTACGGAAACAAGCATCCTGGAAATGTTTTTGGGGTATAACACCTCATCAGCCAGGCAAGCTTGAATCCAGTGGAACAGTAATCACAGGGCCGACGTCTGGACATACCCTTTCCACTTAGGGCGACTAATGCAAAAAGAACAGATGATGGACAGATTGCTAAACAAATCTTAACATTCACCCGCAGTTCCAGATCTGGGTTTAATCCCTCATTTTTTTGCTAACCATGCCACCACAGTTTGGACCCAAACATAAGTAACCTGAGGCTCACACCCATGCCCCTAATAGGGGACATTTTTGACATAGGCCATGTACACAAAAACATGAATCATGCAGCAATGCAAGCATCCATTCACTACTACCCTTCACGTCTTCAATGGCTTCACTACAGGTCTCTTCCGTCAGGTCTTCTAGAAGGTCCGCCCAATCCAGCAAATACCCAGAACAAGTAAGTACTACAGCAAAAAACGTGCAATAAAAGTGTCTTTAAAAGATGCACCCTGATAATTTTAAGGTATGGTGTGTTAATCTGACACTTAATACATGTAAGTTAAGGCTTTAGGTGGTTGTGTATAAAGACTATTAAGTGCTTATCACGGGTAAGGTTTACTAGGAGTTTCGATGGGTTTTGAATGATATTGATGTTAAATGAATCATCGTAATCGAACATTAAAAAAGACTAATTTGACAGTTCACATGACCCTAGACAACAAAGTGTATTCTATTTATTTGGCTCTGGGTGAGTATTGGACGGGTGGGAGGAATAACTAACTTTTTCTTATTGTTATAAATTGGCTATATTAAATAAATAAACATCACATACATTTTCTGAAAGTGAAATTTCATTGTATAACACAAATATGCACATGTCCTTTAGAAAGTTACTGTAGCTACTTCTTAATAAGTTTAAAAAATGAAGCACTAAAAAGGTATTGTTTTAATATGTTGTTCCTTTATGTATAAAAGTTGATTGCTTTTGGCCTGTTACTTTCCATCTCCAACTTCAATTTCCCTTTGGACAATGATTTCAACCTGCTCTGAGCGTGATGTAAAAGTAGATGCTAATTCTTAAAATGTACAGATCAGAATAATAGCTTTACATTTTCTCTTAGCAATTGTATTGCTTGGTAAATTCCAATATGCTTCCGCATGTTAATCTTTCGCACGTAATTTCACCGATCGGGATTTTTCGGAATGGAAGAAGACTTGAAATGAGATGGAATGAAATTAACGCATAAAACAGTGCTTTAATTTCTCTCCGCCAGACTGGTATTTGGAGCTTTAGTGTTCTCACTTTTGCTGTCCCTTTCCAACTATTAAATACATCCCAATTATTCCCATCCTCTGTGCTTGAATATTAATCAGACATTAAAATAACACCTACAACATATCTCTAGGACAGCACAGATCAAGAACACCTATCCAGCTAATTAGAGCTGCCGAGACACTGGGAGAAGGGTGAGCAGGTTAAATCATTTGTCGCAGCGCAGGGCTGCATTAGCATAGATTTAATGCCAGTGCTAATTTTATGCAATGGCGAGATCAGTAGTTTAATGCATCTGGCGGCCAGACAGGGATTTTCTTATACTGACAGCGCTGAATGAACCCCACTTTAATCCCCTCCCAGTAGTTTTAACGTCAGTCACCGCTCCCGTTTAATAAAAGGCCACCGGCATCGCGGAATTGTGTGTGATTTCGGGGCTCAGGCACGGCGAGATAGCATTTCGCTAAGGATGTGGTTTGGAATTAGACTTAATGGTTGATACAAAACTCAATCAATTCCTATGAAGTAACTGGATTATTGCGAATATACATAATGTGCATATATATACAATTACAGGTAATCCGACATGGAAACGTGTGCATCTATTCACACGTATGTACATTGAATCATATGAGCTGGCGCGAGGGGGAGGGGGGCACCCCTTTAAGGTGGCTTTACAACTCTACAAGGGGGCCCTATTCAGCCCAAGGCACATGAATATTTATGAGATATGGGAAACTCAGGAGCCCCCTCATCATGTTCTGCGGATGGGGTGGGGGGTGTAATATGAGTTTGCGTTACGCCATTCATCATTCCGACACATATAACTATATGTACAAGAACACATGCATTAAAATGCATAAACATGCAAACGTATACATAAACATACAAACATGCAAATCTGTATGCAAAGACAAAGTTATACATCTGCTCATACAAACAAGCAACCGTAAAACAGTATTTTGCTCCCATAGACTTTTGCAAAGATCTGGATTTTCTCCTTCAACATCTTTGGAAGTTTACCAGTTTCTTTTGAATATCCCAAGCTTTTATTTTTTCTTAATATTTGGCACCCTTTTTCGAATTCCTCAGACAAATATTCTTTCCTCATATCACCGTTTTAGAGTGTTAACTCGACATGAATAACATTTGTGAGAACATTTCTAGCGAAAAATGGATAAGATTTTCTTACATTTATTTAGAACATTTTAAGAAGTCAATCAACCAATCTTCAGGAATTTGTAAAGCGTTGCTACTCACATGTAAGGGTCTCAATGAGCTGAGGCGGATGGGGGGCTGTGGATCCATCCATACATGGAGGTTTAGTCAAAGAGCCAGGACATGAGATCCTTCCTGAATTGGTTCAGTGACGGGGGTAGCCTGAGGTGTGTTTTGCTGTTCACCCTATGTGGGAAGGGTATGCTCAGACGTGGGTCCCGTGCTCACTACGCCACTGAAGTCAAGCTATCCTGGCTGAAGACGGCTGATAGCCAGAAACCGGTCCTAGGATGCTTGATTCCAGTCCAGGGAAGACATGGCTTGGCAGTTCGGTCTCGACTGTTCCCATGAGGCACAAGGTCAAGACTGATTTGCATATGGCCATGTCTGAAATGGGGTGGCTAGGTGAGCAAAATAGCGATGGATTAAACCCAGATCTGTGACTGAGGTGAATGTTTAGCTATTGTGCAACATTCCATCCATCATCTTGTGTATTTTGCTGTTCACCCTATGTGTGAAGGGTATGCCCAGACGTGGGTCCCGTGCTCACTACGCCACTGGAGTCAAGCTATCCTGGCTGAAGATGGCTTGAAGATGTCTGATAGCCAGAAACCGGTCCTAGGATGCTTGATTCCGGTCCAGGAAAGGCATGGCTTGGCAGTTCGGTCTGGACTGTTCCCATGAGGCACAGGGAAAGCAGTTTAATACCTATCTAAAATATCTCACAAATGGCAGAGTTCAGGTGCAGGTGTAAGGTTGTTGGAATCCTGCTGTGTCCCTGTGGCTTCAGATCGGGAAGTCAGCTAACTAGCTCTTGGAGTCACTCTTGGGTTCTGGGTTCCGGAGATGCAGGTCCAGTCCTTCACATCCATGCAAGACGGCAGCAGGTCATCACACCAGTCCTTCAGAGCAGTATTCCAGCCGAGTGGCAGTCCTTGCAGAAGCATAGCAGTCCTTCTTCCTGGCGGAATATCTACAAGTCCAGAAGTGTACTTAAGAGTTGCTGTCTGAGGTCCAATATTTATACCCGGTTCTGCTCTTTAAAGTACACAGGTGCCCTACCTCTCCTACCCTGGCTGCGGACTAACTACAGGTGGCATGCAGCCCTTTGTGTGCCAGCAGTACACAGCCTATTCAAGTATAAGTAGGGCTGCGCCCAGCTCCTCTCCCCCATCCTGCCAGTGATGGCCCATCCAGGCACTCTTAAACTCTCTATTGTGAGTGGCTGTCTATGAGGGCTATACAATGCCCAACTATCAACTACACCCAGTCATGTGGCCCAGAGTCTGGCTATAGGAATTAAATGACTGAGGCAGAAAATGCCAACTTTCTAAAAGTGGCCTTCTAAAATTGGCCCTTTCAAAACTGTAAGTAAAATCTGACTTCACCATAGGTATGATTTTTACCAACCAGGCACTGGTTAACTATTTGGCAATTACATCTTAATAAGTGTAATAAGGTAACTCTAATGATATCCTATGGAGAGATAGACCTGATAGTAGTGAAAAACAAAAGTCAACGTTTTTCACTACAAGGACAGGTAAACCTAAAGGTGCATGTACTACCTTTTGAATATTTTGCACCCTTCCCTCTGGGCTGTCCAGGGCCTACTCTAGGTGTGGCTTATATGTTTTAAAAATGGAAGGTTTGGGGTTCTCAAAAGGTTTATTCCACCAGGTCAAAATGCAGTTTGAAACTGCAGATAGATTCTGCAATGGCAGGCCTGAGACATGGTTTAAATATCTACTTAAGTGGGTGGCAAAATTAGTCTTGCAGGCCCACTAGTAGTATTTAATTTACAGGCCCTTTTCAAAGGTAGTGTCACCTTGCAAGGTACTTACAAGGTTCTAATTGAGTATAAGTCAATGTTGCCATGTGTTAAGGAGTAAGCAAATGCACTTTAGCACTGGTTAGCAGTGGTAAGGGACTCAGAGTCCTATCACCAAAAAAAACTAGATCAACAAAAATAGTGAGGGTGAATGCAAAAGGTTTGGGATAAGCCATCCTACGTTTTTCAAGTCTAATAGTGACTTCTATAGACTAAAAAGTAAGGGTTATGCCTGACAAAAGGTTTATTCTTCCAGATCAAAATGGCAGGCCAGAGACAGATTTGCAAGGCTACTTAGTAGGGTGGCTGAGCAAGTGCTGCAAGCCCACTAACAGCATTTAATTTACAGGCTCCGGGTACATGTAGTTGGGGATAAACCAATGTTCTCATGCTTTAAGAAGTGGGCACACAGACTTTAGCACTTGGCTATCAACTGAAAAGTGTACAGAGTCCTAAGGCCAACAAAAAACAAGATTAGGAAATATAGAGGCGTAAGGCAGAATGTTTGGGTGTCGTAATTGGCCTGTTCGGATTAGCGATTAGCCGAATCTACACGTTGTCCTCCTTAACTTGGCTATATACGATAAACGCCATTTTGAATGTTGCAGCGGCCATCTTAGACCATGAGCGGCCTCGTGGCCGACGTGCCCTTTAGTCCTTTGTTCGTTCCACTGACCACTCTCATCTGCCCAGCAACAGGCTATTTTTAGTACTGGTCAAGCCACACATGCGCAGTTCTCACTGACCCGTAAGCCTTCAGGAATGTGCCGCTAACTGACCAGCGGGTTTGAAACTCTCCAATGAGCTGGCAGTATTCCAAAACATGACCATATATGTCTTTAAAAACTGTGTCTTAACTTGTGCCGCCTAAACTTTTATTGCCCCAAAATTGTATATAAACGGGGTCACACCGGTGTTCGGTGTGATACCTCTTGCATTACCGAAGGGTGCTGTTTGAGTGTACCACCACCCCATGGGGTTTTAATAAACTTGTTCTTTGCATTTTACAGTTTCCGTGCCAACAGTTCTTGCGTAAGTGGGTAATCTCTGGAGCGTGTAGGCCTTGGGAACCCCGAAATACTTCAATTGGCGACCACGAAGGGACTCATCGGCGACTCGGATGCCCGAAGGAGAGGTCGTGACGAAGGCTTGGAAATCCGCCATGGGCGCGCGCTGCCACGAGTGACCCGAGTCTTGGCTGCCACGGTGTTTTTTCCTTTCCTTCCGATCTGACCTTCCAGGTGGCGCCGGTCTCCGACTGAGTTTTCGAAGTGTCCGCATCGCTGAGAAAGTGCCGTTTGGCTGATTTGGCTTACAAGACCTTGGCAGTTGGAACCTGGATCTTTGGGAATTTGGTAAGCTTTGTGTTCGGTAAGGTAGTCTTCGGACGCTTACTGAAGTACTACGAATTGTGTTCGGTAAGGTAGTCTTCGGACGCTTACTGAAAATCTGTGCTTTGTGATCGGTGAGGACGCTTGCCGAATTCTATGAACTTTGATTTGAGTTAGCTAACATTGTGAATTTGTGATCTTTGAACTTATATGTGTAGTGCACTTCACATAGGCAGGCATGTAGAGATGTTTCTCTAACTTTGTTTTTTTTCCTTTGAGCGGCACAATCGTGTGGAGAACTGTAAGTGCCATTTGGTCTGGTGTCACGCTTTCGTGATACTTTTCGAACATGCCTGTTTTTAGCACACTCCGGGGAATGTGTTGTTTTGGAGACGGTACCTCAATTAGGTTAGCGGAATCACAGTCGGCTCCCCCAGAGGGGACACCAAATAGGGAAATGTATATCAAATTCGGCCTTCCACCTATTATGTACAGTAAATTATGGCATAAGTACACTAAGGCCGATCCCGAATTGCAATGGCCCCTACACGGGTCGTACGATTTGAGTAAAATCCAATTTGTAGAGCAATGTATGTTTCAACGCAGGTCTAGACAAAACATGTTTGATTGCGTGCGAATGTGGGAGAAAGCGGCGCGTGAGCGAATGAAGCGTGAGGTTGCCTTGGCGGACAAAGAGCAGCGTAAGGCTGCTCGGGATAAGGCTTTACAGCTTGAGGAAAAGGAGGCTCAGGAGAAGAAAGAAAGGGAGGAACGGGAGCGTAATTTGCAAACGACTGGTCAGTTTCCTATTCGCCGACCACTCTATCCTTTCCTTAATAATGAAATTGATGATTTTTCTTTGTTAGATCGGTCACCACCTCCGTACGTTCTGCCGACGGCTCCGGCTGCGGATTCCGAGGATGATGGACAGGATAAGTCGAACCAAAAGGGTGTATCTGCTCTCAGGTTTACTGCGGATAGGTCCGCTCATTTACGTAGTTGGGCTCGTAAAGTGAATAAGCATTGTGTTACTCAGGAGCAGTTGTTAACAGAGAAGAAAGGGTGGTCGGATCTTGAATTAATGTATTTTCTGTCCAGTTTGGCGGATGAAGTTGTAAACGCATATCGTGAACTTTCTGATACGCTTGAGCCTAAAGTGTTGTCGGTGTATCGTGAGAATTTAGCTAAAGGTGATTTTGATCTTACAGATGTTGACGACCTGTTCAAGCAATTGATCAAGCTGCGGGATGAGACAACCCAATTGCGACAGGAACGAAAACGGAGGCAAAAGGAGTCCGAGCCGGGAAATAGCGGGGAGGCTAAGGAGTGTTCTCTTCGTGGTTCAGATAAGAATTCTGCGTTGCATGTTATGCCTATGCGTGAAGCTGCGCCTTTGTATGTTCCACCAAAAGGGGAAGGTACGGATGATGATAAGTTGTCGAAGGATGCGAAAGGGTATTTTGTGTATAATTGGGTATATACGCCATGGAATAGAGCAGATGTGATGGCCTTGAAAAATTCTTTACCTGATCTTCGGAAGAATCCGGCGGCATTTTATGAAGGGGTGGAGGGGGCTATATCGTCTTGTGTGATGACTCTTGTAGATATAGATTTGTTTTTTGGGCTAATTTTACCACCTGATATGTGGAGGCAAATTCGTAAAACTAATGATGAAACGATTTTGGGGGGGGACATGAAAAGAGATAAATGCTGCAGATTTAGATAGAGAACCAGCATGTAAGCCTTGTCAGCTAATTCTAGATCTCCCGGCAGCTATCTTGCATAAATTAAAAACGCTTGTTCCCTCCAAGAAGATTGATTGGACCATGTTAACGTCGTGCAAGCAGAAACCCGATGAAACGGTCTCAGATTTCTTTACACGCTTCGAGGAGGCATTTCATGATTACAGTGGTCAATCTTTAACTGACGATACGGGTCGGCATTTGTTTGTAGATAAGTATGTGGCTAATCTCCTACCAGAGATTGCAAAGCGATTGAAGTCGAGTGAGAGTTCCTGGGCCACGGCGACCCCTGCGTCCTTGTTAACTATGGCTCAGTATTATGAGCGGCAGGAAGTGGAGGCTAAAGAAAGTGTAGAGAAAAAGACGAAGGAATTGAAAACGAAGGTGATGTTGGCGCAGGTTCGGGGAACACAGGGTAGAGGGAATGAGAGAGGTAGACGAGGTGGAGGTAACGCATCGTATGGTCGTACGGACATTGCGGAGGATCAGTGTGCTTATTGTAAGGAGTTTGGGCATTGGGCCGAAGATTGTCTGGTACTTCGTGAACAGCGTAGTCAGCGTGGTCGAGGCAGTGGAAGGTCAAGAGGAGGTTATACGGGAACAAGAGGTGGCGGAGGAGATCGTAGGCAGGTTGAGGAGAGGGGCCGTGGCCAGGACGAACGAAATACGTTTGATAGACGGAATCAATATCAGATTTTGGAAGGAGAGAATGTGGAACATCAGGATTATGTGCATGCATAGGATTGCGTAGGACGGGGTAAGGAATCAGTTGAAGTGCCAGTAGATCAGCAAGGTCCATATGTAACAGCGGGTATTTTGGGTTCTACTGATCAGTTTCTAGTCGACACAGGAGCTACTCGTAGCGCTCTGTCGAAAAAGTTGGTTCCGAGGGCTCCCCTGTCTGGCGAAATGATTACGTGTGTAGGGTTTGATGGCACACCCTCCCCCAGCCCATTGTCCAAGCCCCTTGCACTATGCATTGACAAATACTTTAGTTTTGGCCAATTTTTGTTATCGCCCCATACCCCAGATAATATCTTGGGCATTGACTTGCTTAAATATTTTCGAGCAACAATACGCTGCGCTCCAGAGGGAGTGCGGGTTATTCTGAATGACAACTACCCTGACCCTGATGATTGCCCTGACCCTGACAGATTTTGTGTCATTTTCGATATTCCCGCTTTGGCCTCTCTGCCGCACACGTTGTGGGCGACATCAGATACGGATGTGGGAGAGATGCGCATTCCACCAATACACATTACTGTTAAGGAAGGGGCCCCTCTACCACGAGTGCCACAGTATAAGATCTCGAAGGAAGGTGAAATTGCACTGACGCATATTGTTCAGGATTTGATTTCTGCAGGGGTGGTGGAGGAGGTCCCTTATAATGTTTGTAACAGCCCTATTCTACCGATTCTTAAAAGAGACTCAGATGGCAAGATCTATCGATTTATTATTGATTTGCGTGAAATAAATAAAATTGTCATTCCCCAATACCCAGTGGTGTCTGATATCACGACTTTGCTTACTTTGGTTCCACCGACAGCCACCACTTTTAGCGTTATCGACCTAAAGAATGCGTTCTTTTCTATCCCTGTTCACCCAGATAGCAGATATCTGTTTGGTTTTACGCTCAATAATAAGTCGTATAGATTTTGTCGTGTTCCCCAAGGATATACTGAGAGCCCTAGCATCTACAGCCAGGCTTTGAAACGTCAACTAGATTCCTTTAAATTGCAGTCTGGTGTGGCGCTCATCCAGTACGTGGATGACCTTCTGCTCGCCGCCGACTCCTATGCACAATGTGAACAGAGTACGCTTGCGTTGCTTTCCTTTTTGGCACAAAACAATCACAAGGTTTCCAAGAAAAAGCTTCAATACTGTAGACCCCAGGTGACCTACCTCGGTCATCTGTTGTCTAAGGAGGGGCGGGCATTAACATCTGATCGAATCCAGGCAATTTTAGATACACCAGTCCCCCGCACGCAGAGAGATGTGCGCGCCTTCATAGGGTTGACATCTTTTTGTAGACAATGGATCATGGGTTTTTCACATATCATAAAACCTTTGCTAGCATTATTGTCCAAAACTACACCGATGCCTCTTGAGTGGACAGACGAATGTCAGAAAGCCTTTGAGCAGTTGAGACAGGCTCTTTGTTCTGCACCCGTGCTAGGAACACCAGATTACACGAAACTTTTCACATTGTATGTGCACGAGAATGATGGGTGCACGTTGTCAGTGTTAGTGCAGTTACACGGGGATAAGCAGAGACCATGTGCATACTTCTCTGCCATTTTGGATCCTGTAGCACGAGGATTGCCTGGGTGTTTTCGAGCGGTAGCGGCAACAGCAGTAGCCATACGACAGAGTGAGGGCATAGTGTTATCACACAAATTGTTGGTGTTAGTTCCTCACGCAGTAGATGCCCTGTTAAACCAAACAAAGACCCAATACCTCACGAGTGCACGACTTACAGGATATGAGCTGACACTTTTAGCGCCACACATAACATTGAAAAGATGCGCTACTTTGAACCCCGCGACTTTATTGCCCTATCCGGCCGAGGAGGGTCAGGAAGAAAAACATCATGACTGTGTTTTCCTGACTGAGGAACAGACAAAGGGTCGTGTTGACTTACAGGATGTGCCACTTCCTGATGTGGATGGGGAACTGTGGGTTGATGGATCGTGTTTGAGGCTACCAGATGGTACGACTTCCGCAGCATATGCGATCACGACTCTTAAGACGGTGGTTGAAACAGCTAGGATACCACAAAAATCGGCTCAGGCAGCAGAGCTGATAGCTTTAACAAGAGCCTGCGAATTGAGTGCTGGCCTATGTGTGAACATATACACAGACAGCCGGTATGCCTTTGGAGTGGCCCATGACTTCGGGCTCCTCTGGAGGGAACGTGGGTTTCTGACGTCACACGGGGAGCACATTATGCACGGAGAGTTAGTGCGTGATCTCCTAAACGCCTTGCTTTGCCCCAAGAAAGTAGCGATAGTGAAGTGCAGTGCCCATAAAAAGATCACGGACAAAGTGGGTCAAGGAAATGCCTTTGCAGACAGCATAGCAAGGCAGACGGCTATGTCCCGAACTAGCTCCCCTATGTACGTGGTACAATCACAGGCTGAGAGATGGAGTGATGCTAGAGCAGAGATACGGGATATTCAAAAATCAGCTACAGAATCTGAACTTGCGGCTTGGGCAGTAGATGGGGTACTAGATGACGAAGGTTGTTGGAGAAGCAAAGACATGGAGAAGTGGAAATTGCCTGCGGCTTACTTACAGGCGATGGTCCAGATGACACATGGACTGGCCCATGTCGGAGCTCTTGCAATTACTCGGCTTTTAACACGAGTCTGGGAACATTCTGAGATTGCGAATACTGCAAAGAGAGTAGTGCAGACCTGCCTGGTATGCTTGCAACACAATCCTGGAAAGGGGACCCATACTCCGAAAGGAGGGTTCGTTCCACCTTCTGCACCGTTTGAAGTGCTTCAAATGGATTACATCCAACTCGAGCGCTGCAATAACCTGAAGTATGTCCTAGTGGTGGTGTGTGCTTTTAGCAAATGGGTTGAGGCCTACCCCACGAAAGACAATACGGCTTTGACAACAGCTAAGGTGTTGCTTAAGGAATTCTTTCCCCGCTTTGGAGTTTGCAGATTTTTGTGGAGCGATAATGGGCCCCATTTTGTTGGAAAGATTGTGGAATATGTACTGAAGGGGTTAGGGATTCAGCAAAAGTTCCACGCTGTATTCCACCCTCAGTCAGCAGGTTTGGTCGAGCGGTACAATGCCACGTTGAAGCTTAAGCTGGCCAAAATTGTGGCGTCCACATCTTTGAAGTGGCCAGACGCTTTGCCGCTAGCGCTGCTCTCTCTTAGATCAGTACCCCACTCACGAACTGGCCTTACGCCCTATGAGGTGGTGTTTGGCCGCCCTATGAATATCTGGGGGGTGCCCAAGCCGCGATTAATACATGATGTGCCTTGTGTTATGATGAATGATTATTTGGCACGATTAACAAATGATTTGCTCTCTATTCATCAACAGGTTCGAGAAGCGCTCCCTGATAACTCCACTGGAGAAGGCCACGATCTTCGTCCTGGGGACCACGTGATGATCCGCTCGTTTGAGAGAGCAAGCAGTTTGGAGCCCAGGTGGAAAGGCCCCGAGCAGGTCTTCTTGGCGACCCGCACCGCAGTACGAGTGACGAACAGGAAGCGGTGGGTGCATTCGACCCATTGTCGCCGTGTCTCTCCGGACCTGGTGACTCCTGCTGTGCTGACTGACTATAAGGAGATCTTGGAGAAGGAAAAGAGCCCAGCTGTGACGTCGGCCGAAGTGGAGGGAGCCTTCCCGGACCAATCTGCTACCGGAAGAGAGCGCTACAATCTACGCCCGCGATAAAAAGATTTTTGTTCCTTTTTTTATGACTGGTTGGTTACCGCTCCAGGTTTGTGAAACGGAAACCGGGAATTCCAAGGAGGGGGGATCAGTTCTGCCAGAGTAGAGACACCCGTCTTGGCCCGGAGAAGAAAACAACGGCTACCTCGGAGTTCAGCACCGCATTTTTCTTTTTTTCTAGGTATACACGCACGTGTATCTGGGACAATTTGTGAACAGTTTGTGAACAATTCGTGCTACTTGAGACTCTGTACAAACTTTCTTGAACTATGGCATCAATGGCATCTCGTGACAAGAAAATATTGGGTGCCTTTCTCTTTGTTCTAACCATTGTGGTGATAGCTGTTATAGCCTGGGTAGTCGAACTTGTGGTGCCTGTACGAGAACATTTGTTGCCGACTACCCCGGCACCGTCTGAACATTTCCATTTTACATTGCCATTCCATGAAGAACGCCATCGCCAAACGTACTTAAATAACAGCTTCATTCAGATTCTTCACCACACGCATAATATGACCAATACCTCTAACTGCTGGGTGTGTGGAATGTTGCCTGGGCACCAGAAGAGAGGGGGCACCCCACTTATTCCACTCCCGTTTTCGCACAATGGGTCATGCAATGCCTGGTACACCCTCCTCTTTACTTTGAGATGGCCAACCAAAGGGGGAGTGCTTTTCCGTTTGAATAAAGTATGTTCCCATGATAAGGATGGGTTTCCCCGGGCTGAGGGTACACGCTTTGAGTGGGAAGAATACAGGCCTGATAATGTATCTGCTCCACGAATATATAGCAATCAGCGAAATGTGAATGTATCCAGTGCTCATGTCATAAATGTCATTGCCACAAAAGCCGATTTATGTATCCGAAACAAGGGCACGATTGCAGTGGGGAAAAGCGAATGTAATATTACTCTCACGTTTGATAGCCCGAATGGCATTTCATTTGTTGCATCTCGAAACACCTACTTCATCTGTGGAACGAAGGGGTACCATCAGCTTCCAGTGGGGTGGTTGGGCACATGTTATGTATCGTTTGTGCTACCTCCTGTATTCATTGCCCCTCCGATGTACCACAACGACTACACTCTGTACCACGATTTTGTTTTGAACAGAGTTAAACGAACTGTTGCTCTAGAGGACATTGATCAAACGGACACTGCATTACAACAGTATGTGGATTTCAATCTGGGACTATTCTCCTTTGTGGGGGCTGCATTGAACAGCCGGAAAATCAGACGGCTGACTCGCGTTGTCGAGGCTGTTGCGAATGACACTGCTATTGCCCTGGGGAATATTACCGAAGAACTGCAGATTTCCAGAATTGTCACCCTCCAAAACCGGATGGTGCTGGACGTTGTTTTGGCTGATCTTGGGGGGGCATGTAGAATTATCGGAAGCAGCTGTTGTGTTTATGTCCCTGATAATTCTCCATCTGTGTATGATGCGATTTCCAAGCTGCATAAAATAGCTGCCGAAATACACCCAGACAATGGCACTTGGACACTTTCTGGATGGTTCTGGTCTATGATTGCAACTTGGGGCTGGAAACTGTTGACAATTCTCTGTATACTTGTGGGAGCAATGTTCTTTATATGCTTGTGTATCCAATGTGGCCCTGCCTTATGTTCAATGTGTCTATCAGCTTGCTTACCATCGAGGCGAGCTCTTGCCCATGACAAAATAATGCTACACAAAGAGGTGACACAAATTATGTTAATAGACATCGAGGACGAACATCCAGACTATGTACATTATGAGGTAGATTCAGCTAAACGCTAAAAGGGTCGTCTGTCGTAATTGGCCTGTTCGGATTAGCGATTAGCCGAATCTACACGTTGTCCTCCTTAACTTGGCTATATACGATAAACGCCATTTTGAATGTTGCAGCGGCCATCTTAGACCATGAGCGGCCTCGTGGCCGACGTGCCCTTTAGTCCTTTGTTCGTTCCACTGACCACTCTCATCTGCCCAGCAACAGGCTATTTTTAGTACTGGTCAAGCCACACATGCGCAGTTCTCACTGACCCGTAAGCCTTCAGGAATGTGCCGCTAACTGACCAGCGGGTTTGAAACTCTCCAATGAGCTGGCAGTATTCCAAAACATGACCATATATGTCTTTAAAAACTGTGTCTTAACTTGTGCCGCCTAAACTTTTATTGCCCCAAAATTGTATATAAACGGGGTCACACCGGTGTTCGGTGTGATACCTCTTGCATTACCGAAGGGTGCTGTTTGAGTGTACCACCACCCCATGGGGTTTTAATAAACTTGTTCTTTGCATTTTACAGTTTCCGTGCCAACAGTTCTTGCGTAAGTGGGTAATCTCTGGAGCGTGTAGGCCTTGGGAACCCCGAAATACTTCATGGGGGAAGACCATCCTAAGGCTGACAGATTTAATAAGAATAAACTTTCATTTGTTGTGGGTGCACATCCAAGAAATATATGCACACAAGAGAGGCCTGAGAAAAAAATTCAAACTGGAGGAGAGGCAATCCTTGTGCGATAAGAAAGTATACAAAATGGAATGAAAGAATATGCGCTACACAATCAAACAGGCCTATCACTTTTCAGATGACTTTCTGTCTCAGATGCGATACCTGATAGTAGAACTAATACCGGAGATGCTGTAGAGAACCTCATCCAATATATCATATTAGAGTGCTGTGATAAGCAATGCTTTAATTTAGAATGCAACACATAGAGAGCTAAAGAGAGTTTGTGGCCTGTGAAATGTAACTAAGAGCTCTTTACAAGAGACCTTGCCTAAGTAACTATTGACAGTGTGTAATTTCTATACATTAGAATCCTATACTTTAAGAATTCATTCAGAGAACCTTCTATTATTTCCTTTATTTGTTGCCACTGGCAGAGATACATGTGTAAAATGTAATCAATGCAGGTTATTAAAATGACTCATGGTTGATGTTTAGTTTGTTGGTTAGATTCTTCTGAATATCCCTCCTTATAGGATATCTAGAGCTTGGCAGGCTTTCTGCTATGTCTATCAGGACTACACAATGAGGTGCATTTTCTGACATGGATTGATGAAATGATGATATTTAGGAGACACCGTCTGATTGTGGTCATAATAGACATTATTCAACATCATTTTGCAGACCGTTTTCGGATGGAATTCTTGAATTGGACTATTTTCACTTCCCTCTCCATTGGTGACTTTTCTCTATTACTCCAATGCTTGAAAGACATGCTATATATATGTAGACAATGTCATCATATGCGATAATCAAATCCTAGGCAACTCAAAAAAACAATCAGACAATGATATACGGAGAATGTAGCTGAAATAATAAAGTAGGTGTCTAAAGAGAAAGTGGTTAAATTTATTGAATCAGAAAAATACATGTCATATTTTCTATGAAAACGCTTTAGCTCCAATACATTATTTGAATTCATAACATAGGCAAGACATATTAATCAAACACAATTATAATTTTATACATATAAATCAAAATTTACAGAAATAAAACAAATGTTACACAATATTAAAAATTCCTTTTTGTAGTAATTATCGACGCGCTTTCGGCGTTTCACACGCCTTCTTCAGGAAATTACCTACAAAAATGTTTTATTAAAAAAAATATATTTAAAACCACTATATAATAGTGAATATAATACTATTATAAACATATCCGATTATCTTAGTCTATGATAATCCATCATTGCCTCAATATTTATTCAATCTAGACAGAAAAAGCCATTGGATTTTGCGTAAAGGAGCAGATACATTTACTTATCGTTTGACACCATACTCAGTAATTATTCTTTTCAATTCATATTTCTGACATCATTTCCTAAGATTCCATACCATGTGGCTATCAATAAGCTGCATTTTGAGTACTCAGAACAACCCTATATATAATATATGTATTAGATGTTGCCATATTGGAAGATAAACATATAGCGATATTGGAACATGCTGAATACACTTAGAAACTATGAATGCCACTTACTTAATCGTCCGTAGACTTTAGCATGAAAAACTTGGACAGATAACCTATTTTCTTGATGTATTAAAATTCTGCAATATAAAGATTAGGTGGTCATCATTTATAGTTATTTTGACATACAGAGTATTAATTAACCTATTTTTTCAGCTTTAATTACTTACTCGAAATCTTTTTATATTGATAAAGGGATAATGATATATACGTTGATATGATGGATAGTTGTTTCTTAGATTCAGACCTCTTTATGTAAGCTGAAACGAGAATTATTATCATTCTATAGTGTAAACACAATTGTATCTCGATTGATATTGAAACTTCAAGCTAAGGGGATACTTGTTATTATAATGGACTGTGGTGTAGCCTTACTAAAGATCATTACATTTGATGGCATTCAATTCCAATAAGGTGGAAACATTAGTGACGCAAAAATTTCGTTTGTATTCATTGTAGCGAATAGTATATGTAACTCAGATTGAAATGTTTAGATGCACTCCATCTTTTTATTATTGAACGATAAAATCTGTGCATTATTTTAAATATTCACAGTGCATAGGTGGCGATTCATTGTAATTGATTAAACTACCTTCAGGTAATAATCGAATTGAAGCCTCCTCAATTAAAGAATTACAGTTGATACCATATAGATGAAGTATCGTAAACTGTCAAAAAACAAAACAAAAACAATGTCTTGATAGAAATATGTGCAAAGATCTATATATTACACATTCAGTAAACCTAATTTCCTTTTATGATATTAATTTGATAACAATAAGGAAGATATACCATGTTAGATCAATGTAACGTTTTATACCGCTCTATGGGATAATTCACCCTCTTCTACTAATGATGTTTTAAAAAGTTAAATATCTAAGCTCCTAGACGATAGTCCATTTTTAAAATGCAAAATAATCATAACTCTCGCATATATGTTGACGAAGCAAGTTACGCGGTAACAAGAGAGCAAGTATTGCAATACGAATAATACCCACATATAAAAAGAGATGTAAGGTCGCTTCGGGATGATGCTAACAACGAGGATAGGTCTGCGATTGTCAGCCGACGAAATTTCAGTATTTAGACTCAATGGTGTCAGTGTTGATGGGGCTGATCACCTATTAGGAACGCAGAAAAGTGGAAGACTTTATAAAAAAGCGATTTAAGTCATCTGTTGATAGACCAACCATAGCCACGGTTCTATCAACTAAGACCAATTATATAGGTCACCCGAATTAACACTAACAATGCCTACATTCAAAAAGAATGTTAGTCTCATCCTTAATAACATCCTTCTAACCGTTTGAACCAAAGATTAATCTAGACCGGGTTAGCGCTGATCATACCTGCATTCAAAGATGAATGTATGATAATGTCTTCCGTGAGTCTGACCGCTTCTAGCGTCTGACGACACTGGAACGGAATGGAGGTCGAGAAAACAGATCCTCCGACCCGGAAGTTAAAATAGAGACTCAAATGTCACGTGATTGAACATAAATAGTAACGCGACTGCTTCTCGCTTCTACGGGCCAAACGACATGGAAAGAGATGAAATACTAGATCTGGTTCCAGTGATAAAAATAATGCTTTAATTCAAACAGACCTGTATAGTGTGTAATATACACAAGAAAAAATTATGAGGATCTCTAATTATTACAGTGCTTCACAGCTGTTTCTGGGATGGGGGCAAGATGGCCGCTGGTGGACTGTAGTGGGTAGTGGCACCTTACTCCTTTTCCTCTACAATCACTTAATGGAGAAAAAGTGAATTACTCCCTCGGCGATGAAAGCGGATTCCTGTGGACCTATAGACGGCAAATCCGGCGATCAGGCCATTGTGCTTTGGCAGGAGGATACTCGCGAGTTACTGAATAAGTTCTTTCTCCGGGCCCAGGAAAAGATAAAGGCCCTCATTATATTTTTCATGAAAGGAACCGGCAGTATGCCGCCACGCACAACAAAGGCCAGTGAAACCAAAGCTAAAGAAGCAGGGATACAGAAAGATAAGGCAGGCAAGGATAAGAATAAAATTGAGCCCAAAACTTCATCCGGATCTGGCACCTTGAAGGGCAATATCACTGGTACTACAAGGAAGACCCTGGAAAAAAACTTTGGAGAAACGCGGATCTGTAAAGAAGCGGGGCAAACCCATGGCGCCCCTCGCGATAATGCTCCCCCTCGGCAAAAACAACCGAAGCCAAAAATAAAGGAAATAAAGGAAAACAATATGCGGCAAGCAACAATGATTGAAAGTTTTGCAAACAAACCTACAGCGATTGCATAGGACGCTGTCGGTAAAGTGAGCGGTTGAAAGGGCTCTGAGCTTCAGAACGTCCTCGTGGACGCCGTCTCCGTGGTTACCAAGCAACAGGAGCAGTCGGAGCAGGCAGGAGATTCGGCGGCAGCGCAGATGCAGGTGAAGTGGGTTGAAAGCGGATCAGAGGAGCAGATCGATGATCCTGCTATACGAGGAACTGTGAGTAACAGGGTGCCAGTAGCAGACTCCACGAGCAAAGAGCTGGGGGTAGTGGAGTCAAGGGATCCGCTAGAGGTATAACAGGTACAATAGGCGATGTACTAGGCTCTGATGGGGCCGAGGGGGCAGAGTCTGAGCAAGGTGGTGATTGAGTATTGCGGGACAATCTGGACAATCTAGGCATGGGGGAGTTAGTAGCACTATGCTCCGGAGCGGAACAAGTCAGACTTTGTGAGCTAGGGGCTGGTGGCGGTACTGGTGGCGGTGCAGCCTCACAGGACCAGTTCGTTTCGGTCAATGAAGATTCAGACTCTGTGGGTTCTGATGTAGAGAGCTCAGGGGAAATAACTGACACAGGGAGTAGCTCCGCAGCTCCTAAAAGCATGCTGAAAAGGAGACGCTTATCCAGAAGGAAACGTAATCCCTCAGGCAGCCCCGCAGACCCTTCCAAGAAGCTATTGTGGGACTATTCAGCCACCTCACAGACCTACTATGAACAGGATGCTGCCCCCTGCATGAATGGGGGTCAGGTCCGCCCCCAAATGTCACTCCAACCTGTGTCAATGGACATGCTATTTAATACCCTCAAATCTATGCAAAGTGAGGCCAGGGCCGAGAGCCGGAGGGCAAGGCAAGGGGCAAGAAAGATACAGAATACCCTGAGAAAGATGAACAAACTATACAACGAGATCACAGAGAGGGTTACCCAAGTCGAGGAAAGGACAGGGAAGCTTGAGGATGATTTCAACAGCCTCCAGACTTTTCAACAAGATCAACAGAAGTTGGCTGAAGATGTACAATGGAAGCTGGAGGATTATGAAAATCATCAATGCCGTAACAACATCAGACTTTTGGGTAAGCCGGAGGGGTCAGAAGGGCAGGATGCCAGGCTATTTGTTGTGAGCTTACTAAAAGGGGCTTTTCCAGAGCTATCTTCTTGGCACTGGGAGTTAGAAATCCAGAGGGCGCACCGGTTCCCTTTTACAATCAAGAGAGGAGAGCCCGGGGCTCAAGAGGGGAGACCTAGAGCCATTCTTATATTTCCGGTTGAGACAACTAATCTTAGATAAAGCAAAGCCGGAGGCCAAGCGCTCTTTTAATAATGTCACGTTCTTCGCTAGGCCAGATTTTTGCCATGTCACTGTTGAGCGCAGGTGGCGATTGAGACAGCTTATCGCCCCTCTGCAGGCACTGGGATCGGAGGCCTATTTGTTGTATCCAGCTAAATTGAAGGTGATCACCAAAGGGCAGGTGAAAATGTTTTTTTGGGAAATTAAAGCACTGGAGTACACGGTAGAGGTATTGGGGTACAGGAAAGGGGGCGGAAGAGAATGATGCGAAGGAGGTAAAAACCCTATGGCACCGGCTCAGTATAGGAGATCCATAGTTTGCAATTGGTATACCGTCGAAGGAGGTTCATGTTGTTAATTCGGTGTTTAGTATGCTAGAGGAGAGGAGGAGGCGACTACTATTTTTCTAAAGTGACCACACATAGGTCATGTTTGACCTATTTGCCTGTAGGGGGGGCACAGGTGGGAGGGGGGATGGGGAACAGGGGGAGAGGGGGTGGGGGGTCAGGGGGAAGGGGCAAGGCAGGGCACGCACAGCACATAAAGCACTTGCAGCACAGCACGATTTTTCTTTTTCTAAATGAGGATTTGGCCAAAACAGTAGAACAACCAATTGCTGTTTTTTAAATGTGTTGCCGGATTGCTTCTATTAATGTTTGTGGACTAAATGATACACAGAAAAGACTTTGGGTGTCTGCAATATAGAAAACAATGAAGCTGGATTTTGTTTGTTTACAAGAAACCCATGTGAAGGGGGTAAAGGGATTCTTGCTGGAACAACTGGGGTTTACTCTTTATTAGCTAATACTAAACAAGGCTCCAAAACAAGAGGGGTAGCTATACTTGGTAAAGGGAGGGATTGCTCAGTGATCAGAAAGGTGGAAGATGCATGGGGCAGGTGGGTAATTGCTGAGGTTATATACAGGGGAGAGAAATTCACTTTGGTCTCGATTTATGGCTCCACAGAAGATGATCCTGACATATTGGAGTATTTAGATACTGAATTAGCTAACTGGCCTGAACCGATTGAATGCTGCGGGGACTTTAACATCAATAGCCCCTCAGACTCTGAGGTTCAATCATGGAGGGGATACACTGGCAGGAAGAGGAAAACACTGCAATCACTAAAAGCTATGGCAGATCATAACGCATTGATCGATGTATGGGCCAAACTCAATCCACAGATGGATGGTACCACTTTTTTTTCAGCCCCTCATAGAATTCTTGTGAGATTAGATTACTTTTTGGTATCAAATTCCCTTTTATCTAGAACTAAAATAGAGAAACTGCCCCAAATTATTTCGGATCATAACCCCTTGATTCTTTCTATTAACTTAATGGGCACAGCCGTTAAACAAAATATCTGGACATTTGAGAGAGCCCTCCTAAAAGTCAGTGGGTATATCAACCATATGAACAATTGGATTAAGGTTTTTTGGAGAATAATAGGGGAGCATAGCGTCGGGTAATGCCTGGGATGCGTTTAAGGCTAGAGTCAGAGGGGAGACACTTAGCTACTCAATTCACAAGCAGAATTCTGAGAGACGTAGAGTAGAGGACCTAGTAGGGCTTTAACTAAGGTAGAGGAAGACCTCAACGTATTAATTCAACGGGGTATGCCGGTCGAGCAGCATTTATTCAAAATTATTAGGCTAAAAGCTGATGCCATAGAGGATATTGCTAGCAAGACTGCAGCCACATTTTTAGTTAAGAAGGAATAGTCCTTTGAATTAAGCAAGAGGGTTGGACATAACTTGGCAATTCGCACCAGGCAGCAAGCGTCAGCAGGAGAATTTAAGGGTATTTTAGATGGTCAGGGGATGTTGATATCTGATTCAGAGGGCGTCCGAGAGGTGTTCAGAAAATTCTATGCTGATCTTTATGGTATTGTGGAGGGTGGAGGCTCTAAGGAGATTAAGGAATATCTTAATCATAATTTAGCTCCAGAATTGTCAATTTTAGAATCCCCTATCAATTTGGAGGAAGTGATTTCAGCTTTAGCGGGTCTCCCTTCTGCCAAAGAGGTGGGCCCAGACCAGATACCAGTGGAATTCTATAACGTTTTCCAGAAGGAGCTGATTCTCAACTTATTAAATACATTTGTGCAAAGGCAGAAAGGACACTCAATACCAAATTCATGAGGAGGGGCGGAAGTTATTGTTATTTTAAAAAAAGGGAAGCCTGCTACAGCTCCTGGGTCCTATAGGCCTATCACAATAATGAACTCTGACTCAAAGGTATACTCCAAAATCTTAGCGAAAAGGCTGGCTAGAGTAATAGAGGGCATGGTTAGCAATACACAGCACAGATTCATCCCGGGTAAGGGTACCACCCAGCATATTAGGCAGGTTATAACATTGTTTGATTCCACCGAGGTCCCAGGAGACCTTATTGCTGCCTTATTTTTAGCCGCAGAAAAGGCGTTTGCTAGCAATACAAGCATTATATAGGGAACCGACAGCCCGGATTAGGATTAACAAAGGCCTTACCCCATCGTCACCTCTGCTGTTTGCGCTGTATATGGATCCTTTACTGCGTAAAGTAGAAAGGAATCCGAATATCCCAGCGGTAAGCGTTAACAGCAGACAGTTTAAAATACTCGCTTACGCGGATGAAGAGGCAATAGTTACTCCCAACCCCACCCGAGCTATCAATGAGATAGAAGTAGAGGCTCATAGGTTCGGTGAAATTTCAGTCTCCAGGCTTAATAGTAATAAGACTCAAATAGTTAGAAATTCCTATGTTGTGTGTTATGATTCTCGGGTAGTTAGTGTTGCAGTGTATCTGGGGGTGGAGATTTCTGCTGATTTAAATAGGATAGTGGAGAGAAATATGGCACCCTCAGGCCGAAGGGTCTAAGGTTAGTGTAGATTTGATTAGGATGAATAACCTTCACCTTTCTCTGGTAGGTTGCACAAATGTAATTAAAATGCTGATTCTCCCAAAGTTTCTGTATTTGTTTAGGGCATTCCTCTGTTATTTGAGGGTATGTGGTTTAATAAATTGGAGGTCGCTTGAATAGGTTCATATGGGTGCACGGGAAAACCAGGAGAGAGTATAGATTTATGTCTTTACCTACGGCTAGAGGAGGGTGGGGGGCTCCGGATTTTAGACTCTATTATTGGGCAGCAGTGTTACAGTTTATACAGGGGCTGGTGGGAGGTGGGGGGTAGACGCTAGAATAACATCAACCTCTATTGAAGTTTATGCAACTATACAGAGAACTGTTTTCTTAGCTGTACTGATTACTCCTATTTTAAAAGGACAAGGTTCAAGACTATTCGAGCCGCGCATAATATGTGGTCTGCCTTTGCAAGAAAATTTGGCCTGGGAAGGTTTAATAGATATACTAGGTTGTATAAAAATAGAACCCTACCCTCATTGATCTTTGCTGATGCAACTATGGCAGAGTGGGCATGTAAGGGGATCGTGAAAATTGGGGACCTGTTGGGTCCAGATGGGGGTCTGCAACAATTCTCAAGTCTGGAGGCTAAATTTCATATAAATAGGATTCATTTTTTTAAATATCTCCAGGTATGTCGTTTTTTAAGCAAAAGGAAAGGTGGGGCTGCAGGATTTGATAAAAAATAACATTCTGGAGGCTATTGAAAGAGGGGGGAGTGCTCAATTTGTAGCTTTTATGCAGCTCTGGCAGCAACCAAGCCGGATGATTTGGAAAAACATGTAGAAAAATAAGTTGTAGGTTGAGGCAGGCTTATTTCATAATTCCTTAGACCTGGGGCGTTCAGTGTTATGCTCTGCTTCGCTTCAATCTCAGCATTATAAAACATTAATTTCTCTATTTTTCACTCCAGCTTGAATAGCACAGTGGGGAGGGACCTCCGGGACAACATGCCCGCGTTGCAACACTCCAGAGGCAGATAGTATACATATTTTTGCTACATGCCCCCTGCTCCATACACTCATTAAGGATACTGAAGACTTTCTGTCTGGTACGCTTGGGCTTGATACTATCCTTACCCCTCCCCTGATATTACTTGGAGTTAGTGCGGAGGGTGACTGCCTATATGAGGAATTTTTGTTTGTGTCTATGGCAGTCTATAGACTTGTGATAGCTAGAGCATGGTTGGATAAAATAGCTCCAGTAATGCATCAGAGGCTGGCCACTCTCCTCGCTGTTTATAACCTAGAAAAAGGTATATATGCTAAAAAGGGTAGGAGGGCGAGGAAATTAGGAAAGAAAATATGGGAGCCATTAGCGGCCTGGAAAGAGGGTATGCTTAGTGATTGATCTTATATCTTATAAATATGATTTTGTGTAAACATACTGTTGTATCTTTGGTAGGCATTGCAATACTGTGCTATGGTTGTTTTGTTTCTGTGCTGATGCTGGTTTATTATTTTTCTTGCTTTTTTTGTATTGTGCTGTGAGTATATTTAAAAAATCAATAAATATATTTTTTTTAAAGAAAAAGAATCTCTAATTATGGTGACCTCATGGTATCTGTCTACATAGTTTAGGGATTAGCTAGTGAGTACTTTTAAAGATTCATTTGATCGATATAAGTTTATAAATGGTCACGTGGCTATACCTAGCGTCTACTAACCGCGCAGCATAGAGAGAGAAAAAATACTCGATCTCGGTTGGGTGATAGCATATTAATTGTAACTCTGAGAACTGAATGGTATATAAAATGTGCCATAAATAAAAAATTGGAATCAATAGTTATGATGACCTGTTGGTTATAAGTATATAACCAACTGCTGATCTCCCTGTCCCAAGCCACCGGTACAGCGGCATCTAACTTCAAGGCCTGTATGCAGGCTTTGGCAGGATGGATGAACTCGCACTGTCTAAAGCTCAACGGCTCCAAGACGGAGGTTATGGTGATTGGAGGGAGCAACTCAAGCTGGACAGTGGACTGGTGGCCAACATGCCTAGGCCCCACGCCCACTCCCTGTAAGGAGGCAAAGAACCTGGGAATATGGGTTGATCTCAAACTATCCTATGAGGGCCACATCAACCGTCTAGTGGGAAAGTGTTTTGGGATACTGAAAACTCTCAATCACACATTAGACTTACTCCCGCTGGAGGCTCGACGTACCATGACACAAGCTCTGGTTACGTCCCCTATGGACTACGGAAATGTTCTGCTCTTAGGCACCACTGAAAAAAGCTTAGGGCGATTGCAAGTCCTTCAAAATACAGCCACCTGTCTGGTGCTGAGACTTCCTAAAAGAGCAGCCTCTAAACCAGCTCTTGCGGCGCTACACTGGCTACCGGTCAGAAAGAGAGTGATGTATAAAGCGCTCCTAATATGCCACAGGATTATATGGCATAAAGCACAATCCTACCTTCATGACCTGGTACACATTTATGAGCCAACAAGAGCACTACGCTCAGTAGGAGCGGGTCTACTGAAAATCCCCCTTGTAAAAAGAGCAAAATTGGGTGGCCGCTCTTTCAGACTGATGGCAGCCAGCAACTGGAACAGACTCCCGATTAGCCTCAGATTGGAAGGGTCTGAAGTCAAGTTCAGAAAACTTCTAAAAACCCATCTGTATAATCTTTAAATCCACAGCTGAACAGAGGAGCCTTCCTATGCTTCTGAGCGCTTCCTTTCTCCATAGCGCGGGGACACGCCGAGATGGCGTCACCAAGTGCTTTATAACCCTCTTTATTATTATTATTATTATTATTATTATTATTATTATTATTATTATTATTATTATTATATAGATAGAGGAACTACTAATACCCGATTCTACAAATAAATAAAATACATATATCTCTATATACAGAAACATAAGTAAAAGCGAAGAAATGACATATTACAAAGGAGTTCTGATAAATATCCTAATTAGATCTAATTAGGTCACAGAGAAGACGCAATTTTATATGAACCTCATCAAGGTGGAACAAACCGAGGGGAACCAATACTGGTTGTTTTTCAACACAACCAGTATTGTAAGTGGCATACATTCGCGAGGTCGATAAGATATTGGTTCACGTACTATTACAGAAAGACTTATTTTCCCCTCTGTTTGTTCCACCGGGTCGGAGGATCTGTTTTCTCAACCTCTATTCCGTTCCAGTGACGTCAGACGCCAGAAGCGGTCAGACTCACGGAAGACATTATAATACATTCATCTTTGAATGCAGGTATGATCAACGCTAACCCAGTCTAGATTAATCTGACAATCACAGAACTATCCTCGTTGTTAGCATCATCCCGAAGCGACCTTACATCTCTTTTTATATGTAGTTATTATTCGTATTGCAATACTTGCTCTCTTGTTACCGCGTAACTTGCTTCGTCAACATATATGCGAGAGTTATGATTATCTTGTATTATAAAAATGGACTGTCATCTAGGAGCTTAGCTATTTAACTTTTTTAAACATCATTAGGAGAAGAGGGTGAATTTTCCCATAGAGCGGTATAGAACGGTACATTGATCTGACATGGTATATCTTCCTTATTGTTATCAAATTAATATCATAAAAGTAAATTAGGTTTTCTGAATGTGTAAGATACAGATCTTTGCACAGATTCATATCAAGACATTGTTTTTGTTTTGTTTTTTGAGAGTTTACGATCCTTCATCTATATGGTATCAACCGTAATTTTTTAATTGAGGAGGCATCAATTCGAATATTACCTGAAGGTAATTTAATCAATTACAGTAAATATCCACCTATGCACTGTAAATATTTAAAATAATGCACAGATTTTCTCGTTCAATAATAAAAAGATGGAGTGCATCTAAATATTTTAATCTGAGTTACATATACTATTCGCTACAATGAATACAAACAACATTTTTGCGTCACTAATGTTTCCACCTTATTGGAATTGAATGCCATTGATTGTAATTATCTTTAGTAAGGCTAAACTGCAGGCCATTATAATAACAAGTATCCCCAGTAGCTTGAAGTTTCAATATCAATCGAGATACAATTGAGTTTACACTATAGAATGATAATAATTCTCGTTTCAGCTTACATAAAGAGGTTTGAATCTAAGACACAACTATCCACCATATCAACGTATATATCATTATCCCTTTATCAATATAAAAAGATTTCGAGTAAGTAATTAAAGCTGAAAAAATAGGTTAATTAATACTCTGTATGTCAAAATAACTATAAATGATGACCACTTAATCCTTATATTGCAGAATTTTAATACATTGGGAAAATAGGTTATCCGTCCAAGTTTGTCATGCTAAAGTCACCCGACAATTAAGTAAGTGGCATTCATAGTTTCTGCATGTATTCAGCATGTTCCTAATACCGCTATATGTTTATCTTCCAATATGGCGACATCAAATATATATAAGTGTTGTTCTGAGTACTCAAAATGCAGCTTATTAATAGGCACATGGTGTGGAAGCTTAGGAGATGATGTCAGAAATATGAATTGAAAAGAATAATTACTAAGTAAATGTATCTGCTCCTTTACACAAAATCCAATGGCTTTTTCTGTCTACATTGAATAAATATTGAGGCAGTGGTGGATTATCATAGACTAAGATAATCGGATGTGTTGATAATAGTATTATATTCACTATTATATAGTGGTTTTCATTATATTTTTTTAAATAAACATTTTTTGTAGGTAATTTCCTGAAGAAGGCGTGTGAAACGCCGAAACGCGCGTCGATGATTACTACAAAAAGGAATTTTTAATATTGTGTAACATTTGTTTTATTTCTGTAAATTTAGATATATATATATATACAATTATAATTGTGTTTGATTAATATGTCTTGCCTATGTTATGAATTCAAATAATGTATTGGAGATAAAGCGTTTTAATTGAAAATATGACATGTATTTTTATGATTCAATAAATTGAACTACTTTCTCTTTAGACACCTGGTTTATTATTTCTGCTACATTCTCCGTATATCATTGTATGATTGGTTTCTTTGAGTTGCCTAGGAATTGTTTATCGCATTTGTTTTTCCCTGTCCTAGGAATTGTATCACATTAGGTTCAGGGGGCCCTTGATAACTTCCAATATGACATTGTCATTATGCCATTTCTTATGAAGGGGTACAAAAGGGGGTGATGATGGACGGAGCATCTGAACCAATCAAACACTCACACCCAGTCAACAGATCTGAGTTTAATCCAATGCCGTTCTTTAGCCCACTCTGCCACCCCAGTTTAGACATGGCCATATGCAGATCAGTCTGACCCTGTGCCTCGTGGGAACAGTCCAGCCTGAACTGCCAAGCCATGCCTTCCCTGGACCGGAAACAAGCTTCCTCGGACCGATTTCTGGCATTACAGCCGTCTTTAGCCAGGCTTGCTTGAATCCAGTGGCAAAGTGAGCAAGGGACTCACGTCTGAGCATACCCTGCCAACTTATGGCGAACAAAGCGGTACAAAAGGGGGTGGTGATGGACGGAGCATCTGAACCAATAAAACACTCACACCCAGTCAAGAGATTTGGGTTTAATCCATACTCTGCCACCCTAGTTCAGACATGGCCATATGTAAATCAGTCTGACTCTGTGCCTCATGGGAACAGTCCAGCCCGAACTGCCAAGCCATGCCTTCCCTGGACCGGAAACAAGCTTCCTAGGACCGGTTTCTGGCATTATGAAGGAGCTCTTCTCAGCAGCCTTGCCCCTTTACTGAACACCACAAATGGTTCACTAACCCATTGCACATTCTTGAATACTCTCAGGAGCAGCGAGAACGTAACTCTCTGAAAAAAACAACCTCAACTCAGATGACCTTGTTAACTCCTGTCTCATCACCCATTAAACATTCTTTGGGAATGTATTTAAGAAGACTATTACCAATCAGGTTCACAACAGGGTTAAGTCCAATGTCTTCCTTAATAACTGGCAGTCTAATTCAAGCTTCAGTTAAGAACAGAACTAGCCATCTATCAAGGGGCCGATGATGCTTTTCTCATCTCTGTCCTACATACACCATTTTGTGTCCTGTTCAACCTTTCAGCACCATTCAGCACCATGTATCACACAGTTATCCTTATTGCATTCTGTAGGGAATTAGACACAACCTTCATATAGTGGTTGACTTATTACCTGTAGAAGAGAATCCATCTATTTCAGATGGGCTACTCTCAGTCAGAACCTTTCTTCATCAACTCTGGCATGCCATCCAGAGTAAATTCAAAAAAACTAAAAAGGCTTGCTGGTAGGTTCTGGAGGCCCTGTCTCCTTTCTCCATTACTCTACAAATGTGCATCCTGGCATACTGCCGGTTGGGGGATGAAGACCCCTTAGGTCCAGTGGGTCCTTGGGGGCCAGCAAGCCCTCCTGTTACCTCAAGTAAGTCAAACACAGTGCGATTGCTGGGAGGTCTTCCAAGGCCACTCCCCCTTTCTCCACCACACTGTAAATGCATCTACTGGCACCCTGCTGGTTGGAAGAAGAAGTTTCCTTGGATGCTGACGGCCCTTGGAGTCCACCAAGCCCTCCTGTTACTTCTAGTAAGTCCCACACAGAGGGATTCCTGAGAGCTGGTCAGAGACCCCACCCAGGTTCTCCACCACTCTGTAAAGGTGACTACTACTTAAGAAATCTTAGTAACTCACTGAAAAAAAGAAAGGTTACAGGGGCAGCGCAGAGTTCTAGAGTATAAGGTTATAGTTAATTTTGGTGAATGTTGGGTAACAAAACATTGCATTTACCTGTAAATATTTCCCCACCAGCACAGAAAGCTCACTCCAACTAAACAATGGCATATGGTAACTTAGTTGGGGCAAGTCACAATGGATTAGTACAGACAGTCATTACATTTGTACCCCACCAAACCTGCAGGCACTTTCCCAAAGGGCCCATTTCGAATTTGGTCATTTACCTGAGTACTGACAATTTTGAAACAATGCAGCCGCCATGAAGTCCTTATAGTACTTGTTACTTCCAATCAATGAAGTGAACAGTGGGGACCTAACAAAGAAATCACAGGCTGAAACCTTCCACAAATCGCTGCCTGCTCTGTGCAAAGCTGCTTCTCCAAGAACTATCCCTGTCTCCTCATACTGCAAGCAGGTCCCTGCAGCATGGCCATTGTAAAATTTATTGGAAACAGTTTGAGTTACAAAAGCTGATGGATCATCATTGAATAAACGCAGAGACACTTTGAACTGCGGATCAATACTTGTGGTCAGCATCTACTTATCACTCTGCTTCAAATTCTGAACTTTCTGTTCTTTTGAGCTGCATGTCTGCATTTGTCCTGGCATAATTTTGCTAGATTGGTTTCTAGTGCATGGATCAATGCCAGGATCTGGCTAAGCTGCCAGTGCTGAGACTCTAAATTCTAACTATTTTTTGAAAAGGGGTGGTTTTATGAACATAACATTATAACCTGCTTTTTGAATTGCAAAAAAACTCTTTTATTACTCTTTTTTAGACATCAATAAGTTTTTCACATGATTACGTGTGCATGAAAATACAAATAAAACATAAAGACTATATACAATTATATACAATACACTTACAACTAAAATTGAAATTGAGACTGACACACCATAAGTTTGAACACACTCTTGGCCAACCATTCATAACCCACTCACACTATCCAACCTTATTTAACAAACACACAAAGGTCCCGGTGTCAACAATAACGTAGGAATACAAATAAAGCAAACGTTTTTATACAAATTCAGTTTTTTCTGCATGCTCTGATTAGGAAAAATTCTCTTGCTATTTGGCACCGGGACCTCATCACCCAGGGCCTAGCCAGTAAAAGTGGGTGCCTTCAGGGCATCCACATTGCTCTGGGACCAGCCAGGGGGAGGTTGCTGTCCCTGGGGCTGGGGAGTTCAAGAGGCCCCCATTGTTAAAAAAGTGCCCTAGTGAGGTGGTGGTCCCCGGGGCAGCAGGGGGGGCCATAAGGCCTTCTGCCGCATTTTATGTTCACATAGTCATGGGGAGGTGGTGGTCACTGGGCAATCAATGATCCCGAGAGTGGTGGCCCCCTCCTGTTTACAATGTCCCTAGAATATGCCCCACCCAGGGCCAATTAGAAATAAAGCACAGGAGTCTGTGCTTCATTTAATAAAATGTTCAGCAGGATCTGGCCACCCTGCTGAATTAAAAAAAAAGTTTTTGGACCTTGCAGGAAACTTGTGGAACCCCCTCCAAGAGGCCAAGGGCATCAGGATATTTCTACCATGCCCCCTTTTTTTGTGGGACTCGGCCTAAATGCCTAGTCCCAAGATGGCTGCCAATACTCCCTAGTTGATGTGTTGGCAGCCAGTCAAATTGCAGTAGTATTTTGGGCTCCCAAATATCTATATTTTAAAAAAATGTAAATATCTTTGAATATACTACATTAATTTATACTGAATCACAAAAAGCAAACTTTCTGCACCAACATCTAGCTTTCTGCCAAATGTGGTGTAATTCTGTTCAGTGGTTCGGGCTGTAGTTGTGTTAAAAAAATAAGAAATCCCCTCTTAAATAAAAAAATTGAGCTAGCAGAAAACTCCTCCAAGGAGCTCTTCTCCATATACAAGGAGCTTACTTCACTTAATAGGACTCTCGCTCCAGATACTTACTCTAAGGAGATCTGCGAGGCGCTCGTGGACTACTTTGTGCAGAAGGTCGAGACCATATATCGGTCCTTTCCAACGGGAGCGGATGAGATACCCATAGGACGAGCCGGAGAAACGAGACTAAGGGAAAATAAGTGCCTTAGCCAGTTTGTAGTCCCTGACCTACCGGAACAGATGAAGATAGCCCGTAGTATCCAGTCTGGCTCACCAATGGACGCGGCTCAACCTAAGATCTTTAAGAACTAGTTGGAACTTCACATACGTCACATTGGACGTTTGACAGAGCTATCTTTCCAGGCAAGCTATGTGCACCATGATTGGAAAACAGCTCAGGTAATCCCCATTAAAAAAAAGGCCTAAAAAAAGGCAAAAAAACCTCGATCTGTCCCATCTGGCCAATTTTCGCCAATTTTCACCCTATTTCACTCTTTCCTTTCTGTGCCAAAGTGGTGGAGAAGGTTGTCAATGCCCAGCTATGGAAATATATGGAGGAGGGCCAACTTCTCCACCCCTCATAGTCAGGCTTTAGAGCCAACCACTCCATGGAATCGGCTCTGCTTTTCTCTACAGAACTGCTCCACGGGAAAGTAGATGAAGGGCGGACAGCTGCTCTGCTGCTGCTAGACATTAGTGCGGCATTCGATACTGTTTTGCATCCTTTACTACTCGCCCGCCTCAGGAAGGCAGGGGTTGTAGGGCCAGCTCATGACTGGCTGTGCTCGTTCCTGGCGGACAGAAGGTTTCAAGTCCACTGTCCCCCCTTTAAATCGGAGGTGCGATCCTTAAAGCAAGGGGTTCCTCAGGGCTCTATTATGAGCCCTACTTTATTCCGTCTCTATATGGAACCCCTGGAGAAGGCAGTGGAAGCTTATGAGGTGGAGATTGTCTCCCACGCTGACAACACGCAGCTGGTGGTGACTTAATCCCAACCCCCGGAAGAGGCGGCGGCTAATTTCTCCACCTGTCTAGGGGAACTGGCAGGCTGGATGAATAACAACTACCTACGCCTCAATGGGAACAAAACCGAGCTTCTTGTGTTGGGGAAAGCGCCGTCCATCTGGTCTTCAGCATGGTGGCTGCTCAAATTAGGGCCCACTCCCATCCCCTCTGAGCAGGTGAAAAACCTGGGAGTACGACTGAACGTCAACCTGTCCTTTGAACACCATATCAGAGGGGTTGCAGGCAAGTGCTATGGCATTCTAAAAAGTCTGCATAAAACCTTTGACCTACTCCCCACTGCTGGTAGGAAAACGTTAATTCATACCCTTGTCTCTCCCCACCTGGACTATGGTACTCACTGTAAATTGGTTTCAGCAAAAAAGGATTGCACCAGCTTCAGTGCATGCAGAATGCGGCCGCCAGGTTGGCACCGAATCTTCCCCGGAAGTCATCCGGGAGTCGTGCTTTAGCCAACATGCATTGGCTCCCTGTCCGTAAACGTGTTGTGTTCAAAACGATGTGCATGGCACAGCTCATCGCACAGGGAAAGGGACCTATCTATCAACAAAATTTGTTGACCATGTATCGTCCAAAGTGGCTACTGAGATGTCTAGGTAGTATGCTCTATTCTTAAATTCGCATGAAGCATTTAAGGACAGCCCTAGACAATTGGCAACAGATTCAGAAAATTTTAGGCATTCCTTATTACCACTCTCAAGCCCCAATTTGGGACTCCCCCGGTACTCCAGAATGCTTAATGGATCAATTAGCTCTTCCATTGGGGAAAGCCGGTCTTTCAAAATGGGGGGACCTTTGTGATGCTTCGATATTATTGAGCTGGGAATCCCTAATGAGTTTAACAGGGGGTACCCTTACAAGATTCAAGTTCTACCAACTGTCTGCCTGGTGGGGGGTCAAAATTGGAATACAGAAGAAGAGAGCCCTTTGTTGGAACTAATAAGTAGTAATATGGGAAGGAAGGGTGAGACGGCTGAGTGGTATAAAATCTTAGTGGGGAGTAAAGACAATCTGGAAGCAGAAATTATTAAATTATGGGATACCTCCACATTTCAGATCTCAGAAAATATAGTGAAAGTTTGGACAGACTCTTTTACAATGTCTCATAAAATTATAAAACCTTCAAACCTGAGAAGAAATCACTTATTTACAATGTATAGGGCTTACTGGACTCTGGCGAAACTCTCCAAAATGTCAACGGTACAATATTCTTGTCCCAGATGTAAGCTTCCAGCAGCAGATGATACACATATGTTTGTTGAATGCCCTGAAATAGGTAGCTATTGGAGACAAGTGTGTGGTTTCTTGGAAGAGGTACTGTCATTACCATTCATATGTACCCGCAGATTAGTTTTCTTTGGTTTTCAATCTGATTATGACATTAACAGCTATATATCACAGTTTATCTTTTATGTGGTGGTCATCGCCAGAAGAGAGATTTGTAAAGAGTGGAAGTCAGAACTCCCCCCAAAATTTGCTGATTGTCTCAAAAACATCATGGCGGTGAGTAGATTAGATACACTATGTGGAGGGGTGAAGTCTGTTAAGCTTTGGTCTGCCTTAAAAGCATGGAGTGAGAAATAACAACTAATAGTCCAATGATTATGCCAGAGGTTAAGTGGTCCGGTCCTCCCAATGTAGCAAGTAACATCGCGAGTGGGAGTTGGACGGGAAACAACCCTACCTCTGGGCAATCTTCACTGGCTATCCACAAACACAAGGGCAGGAACGGAAGGTTTGTGTCAGTGGCCTGAAGTACGCCCATTTAGAGCTAACATCCACTGGTGGCATATATGAGGACAAAGAAAAAAAAAAAAAAGCTTGATGCTTTAGAATAGGCATCCCTTATACATTTCTGGCCATATCCCCTTTCAGTGAAACGTTGTTTCATCACCTGTCATTCTTTCTGATACTCCGATTCATTACTACAGTTTCTTCGGGCACGTAGAAATTCCCCATAGGGAATACTGTAAATTAGAGATTTTGGATGGCTGCTCTCTGCATGTAACGGGGTGTTACCAGCAGTTTCCTTTCAGTGTAAACTAGATGTTAACCTGTTGTTGACTACATTAATCTCAATATCCAAAAACACTGCTTTTTCTTTACATATTGTGCCTTCAAATCGCAAATTGACATTGTTATCATTCAAATGCCGAATGAATAATGTGGCTTGTTCATGGCTTCCCTTCCAGACGACGAATAGGTCATCTATATAGGGAAACCATGAAACCACATGATTGTGGTAATTGTTATAGCGAATGGGCACCTGCCGCTCCCTCCACCCCATAAAGAGGTTGGCGTAACTTGGAGCAAAACAAGTGCCAATTGCAATCCCCTGCTTTTGTCTAAAAAACATTTCATTAAAAATAAAAAAAATGTTTTCCAGACAGAATTGATTCATTTGCAAAAGCTTTTGATTATGGTCCAAAAACGAGATGGAGCGAAATTTCAAATAATACTCGCATGCTCTCAAGCCATCAGCATGCTTGATGGATGTATAAAGGCTATTGACATCCAATACTATCAAAAGAAAATGCTCTTCCCATACAATCTCTCTGATTTTGTTGAGAAAATCACAGCTGTCTTTTAAGTAAGAGGGTAAGCCTTCTACAAATGGATGTAAAAAGAAGTCTATATATTGGGATGGTTTTTTCTAATAGGGAACCCATAGAGGAAACAATTGGTCTCCCTGGCGGTTGTTCAGAGTTTTTGTGCAATTTAGGCAACAGATATAATATTGCCACTTTGGGTGTGCGGTTTAGCATAAAGGAATATTCTTCCCATTCCAGGAGTTTACTTGTATGCCAATCTTTAAGCATTTGATGATATTTTGTAATGGACTCCTGGATATCATTATTAGAAGTCTGTTCATAGCAGTCAGTGTCCATTAGCTGCCGCATTCCTTCTTTGATGTAGTCACTCACATTTTGAACAACCACATTCCCCCCCTTGTCTGATTGATGGATAGTAATACTCCGATCCATCTGCAAGCTTTTTATCGCCATTCTCTCTTGTTTTGATAAATTGTCCTGATTCCATTTTCTCTTTTTTCTCAGCATATTTTTTAAATCTTTAGTCATTAAATCCTCAAAAATATCAATGCCACATGGGGCAAGGTTGGATTAAACATCGATTTTGGCTTAAAATCGTTTGGGCAGTTCAAATTCACAGTGAAACCCAAAGCACTCGCGTCTAGCGGTGTAGAGTCCACCTCCTCATCTGCATGTGATGTCATTTGAGATGTCATCAGTGATGTCATGAGTGATGTCACTAACCATGTCATGAGTGATGTAATATGTGACGTCGTCAAAAGTGCATTGCGGGCGCAAGTTATAGTTAGCTGAATTAACTATAACGGGGGAATTTCAATGGTTTTGTATGAGTGAAATGTCCAGCTAACTATAACATGTGTAAAACCTATGTTTTTTCAGTGAATATCTAAGGTTTTTAAAATGCTAATTCCTAACTATAACGTGGCTGAAACCTATGGTTATTTCAGTGAATTTCAAAGGTTTTTTAAATGCTAATTTTTAACTATAACGTGGCTGAAACTTATGTTTTTTTCAGTGAATTTCAAAGGTTTTCTAAATGATCATTTTTAAATGTATTAATTGTTATATTTTTTGATACTGATTTACTACATTATTTTAAATTATTTATTTTTAGATATTTTATTTTTTAAATTACATTACATATTTTTTATATGCATACTGGGGGTCCATGAGGGCCAACTAGCCCACCTGGAACCTTCAGTATGCGCCAGGGAGTTGCATTGCAGAGAGGTGTAATGAGGCCACACCACTTTTGACCTTCTCTGCAACGCTGCCCACGGGCACTTTTGCAGAGGGGGAACTAATTCCCCTTGCATACTGGGGGTCCCTGGGGGCCAACTAGCCCACCAGGAACCTCCAGTATGTGACAGGGGGGTTGCGTTGCTTTGACCTGGGGGTGGCGGTCCCCGGGGCAAAATGGGGGGATTGGGGCCCCCACACTTCATTTTCACTATGCCCACAGGATTTGGTCACCGCAGGGGGTAATTTGAAAAAAAGCAGACCAGATTTTTTTGGGCCTTGTGGGACCACCTGAGCAGGCCTAGGGGGTCAGGGTGTTTCTACCCTGCCCCCTTTTTGCGTTCTACACGTTTGTTTTTCTGCTTTTTTGTGCCTCGGTCTACCGAGCACAAGATGGCTGACAACACTTCCTGGTTTGGAGTGTTCGCAGCCAATCAGCATGCAGTCGTGCTCGGGAAGGTCCTTGTACGTGTGCGTACCATACGCGTACAGGTCCGCATACGTACGGGTACCCCGCAATTTAAAAAAAATAATAATTTGGGGGGGCCTTGGGGGTCCTTGTGGGACCCCCTGGGCAGGCCTTGGGAGTCAGGGTGTTTCTACCCTGCCCACTTTGTGTGTTGTACGCACTTGTTTCACTGCTTCCTTGTGCCTCAGTCTAC
This sequence comes from Lissotriton vulgaris, assembly GCF_964263255.1. Classification (NCBI taxonomy): domain Eukaryota; kingdom Metazoa; phylum Chordata; class Amphibia; order Caudata; family Salamandridae; genus Lissotriton; species Lissotriton vulgaris. Next base: position 442,967,939 of record NC_141699.1, read on the forward strand.
CGAGGGACAAGATGGCTGCCAACACTTTCTGGTTTGGAGTGTTGACAGGCAGTTGCCTGCCAATTAGCATGCAGCTCGTGCTCGGGATGGTCCGCATACGTCCGCGTACCTACGCGGCCCCGTACCCGTACATGTACTATCCTCGTACGGTGCGCGCCTATAGATATACTTATGATTTTACTTATGATTTTCTCAGGTACTACTAAACGGATTTACACCATTTAACAAAAAGCGTGATCTGCAAACCGAACTCTAGCTTTTTGCCAAATTTGGTGTAATTCCGTTCAGCCGTTCGGGCTGTAGCCCTGGCTAAAGGTCCTATGGAAAATTGCATTGGGGAAAACACGTGGTGGGACCCCCCTTTTTTCTTGGCCCCCGCTTCACGAATCACCGACAAACTTTCAGGGAAGGAGCGGAACAGAGCAGGCCATTTTCTAGGAGAAATTCATGAAGATTCGTCCACCGGTGCCAAAGTTATTTTAATTTGAATGTTGCGGATTTCCTATGGAAACTAGGTTTTAACTATAACTACCTACTGGCGACCGCCAGTAGGTAATATATATGATGAAAGCGTACCGCCGAAACGCGTCTGAACCTTGATCTTGTGTGCAATAAATCTGTCCTGGATTTGACCCCCCGGGAGTGCAGTCTTTCTTCTTCGTGTTTACTGTAAGCCACGCCCATAAAGGGAGGACTCTCACAATAAATCTGAGAAAGTAACCAGGTGAGCCTTTCAATGCCTTTGTGTAAAGCCCATGATTAAGAGGCGTGAGCCTCGAAACGCGTCGGACAAGATTTGAATGCACGGACAAAGGGAATGCGTGCTGCATCGAGGCAACCACTATGAGAGCATCGTAGAGTGCATTCCTGAGCGCAAGGGCGTTTAGAGAAACAATATTACACGCGGCTGCCCGAGCCGTGGAAACAGGAGGTGCACCATTTCTACCCAGGAGAAAGGCTGTGGAGGACAATGTTCTTTTCCATGAAGCACGAAGCTCTGTTGCAAAAAGAAACACGCATTACCAGAAGTCCTTACCTACCAAAGGATATCACCAGCTGCCAATCTACACAGAGGAATGTAACCTACTAAAAAATATGCACTGAACTTACCTGTTGAACTGCATTACCCAATATGTAATGTGGTGTTTACTGTAAGCCACGCCCATAAAGGGAGGTCTCTCACAATACATCTGAGAAAGTAACCAGGTGAGCCTTTCAATGCCTTTGTGTAAAGCCCATGATTAAGAGGCGTGAGCCTCGAAACGCGTCGGACATGATTTGAATGCACGGACAGAGGGAATGCGTGCTTCATCGAGGCAACCACTATGAGAGCATCGTAGAGTGCATTCCTGAGCGCAAGGGTGTTTAGAGAAACAATATTACACGCGGCTGCCCGAGCCGCGGAAACAGGAGGTGCACCATTTCTACCCAGGAGAAAGGCTGTGGAGGACAGTGGTCTTGTCCATGAAGGACGAAGCTCTGTTGCAAAAAGAAACACGCATTACCAGAAGTCCTTACCTACCAAAGGATATCACCAGCTGCCAATCTACACAGAGGCAAGTAACCTACTAAAGGATATACACTGAACTTACCTGTTGAACTGCATTACCCAATATGCAATGTGGCATTTACTGTAAGCTACGCCCATAAAGGGAGGTCTCTCACAATAAGTCTGAGAAAGTAACCAGGTGAGCCTTTCAATGCCTTTGTGTAAAGCCCATGATTAAGAGGCGTGAGCCTCGAAACGCGTCGGACATGATTTGAATGGACGGACAGAGGGAATGCGTGCTGCATCGAGGCAACCACTATGAGAGCATCGTAGAGTGCATTCCTGAGCGCAAGGGCATTTAGAGAAACAATATTACACGCGGCTGCCCGAGCCGCGGAAACAGGAGGTGCACCATTTCTACCCAGGAGAAAGGCTGTGAAGGACAATGTTCTTTTCCATGAAGCACGAAGCTCTGTTGCAAAAAGAAACACGCATTACCAGAAGTCCTTACCTACCAAAGGATATCACCAGCTGCCAATCTACACAGAGGCATGTAACCTACTAAAGGATATACACTGAACTTACCTGTTGAACTGCATTACCCAATATGCAATGTGGCGTTTACTGTAAGCCACGCCCATAAAGGGAGGTCTCTCACAATAAATCTCAGAAAGTAACCAGGTGAGCCTTTCAATGCCTTTGTGTAAAGCCCAGGATTAAGAGGCGTGAGCCTCGAAACGCATCGGACATGATTTAAATGCACGGACAGAGGGAATGCGTGCTGCATCGAGGCAACCACTATGAGAGCATCGTAGAGTGCATTCCTAAGCACAAGGCTGTTTAGAGAACCAATATTACACGCGGCTGCCCGAGCCGCGGAAACAGGAGGAGCACCATTTCTACCCAGGAGAAAGGCTGTGGAGGACAATGTTCTTTTCCATGAAGCACAAAGCTCTGTTGCAAAAAAAAACACGCATTACCAGAAGTCCTTACCTACCAAAGGATATCACCAGCTGCCAATCTACACAGAGGCATGTAACCTACTAAAGGATATACACTGAACTTACCTGTTGAACTGCATTACCCAATATGCAATGTGGCGTTTACTGTAAGCCACGCCCATAAAGGGAGGTCTCTCACAATAAATCTGAGAAAGTAACCAGGTGACCCTTTCAATGCCTTTGTGTAAAGCCCATGATTAAGAGGTGTGAGCCTCGAAACGCGTCGGACATGATTTGAATGCACAGACAGAGGGAATGCGTGCTGCATCGAGGCAACCACTATGAGAGCATCGTAGAGTGCATTCCTGAGCGCAAGGGCGTTTAGAGAAACAATATTACACGCGGCTGCCCGAGCCGCGGAAACAGGAGGTGCACCAATTTCTACCCAGGAGAAAGGCTGTGGAGGACAGTGTTCTTTTCCATGAAGCACGAAGCTCTGTTGCAAAAAGAAACACGCATTACCAGAAGTCCTTACCTACCAAAGGATATCACCAGCTGCCAATCTACACAGAGGCATGTAACCTACTAAAGGATATACACTGAACTTACCTGTTGAACTGCATTACCCAATATGCAATGTGGCGTTTACTGTAAGCCACGCCCATAAAGGGAGGTCTCTCACAATAAATCTGAGAAAGTAACCAGGTGAGCCTTTCAATGCCTTTGTGTAAAGCCCATGATTAAGAGGCGTGAGCCTCGAAGCGCGTCAGACATGATTTGAAATGTGGCGTTTACTGTAAGCCACGCCCATAAAGGGAGGTCTCTCACAATAAATCTGAGAAAGTAACCAGGTGAGCCTTTCAATGCCTTTGTGTAAAGCCCATGATTAAGAGGTGTGAGGGGCGTCGGACATGATTTGAATGCACGGACAGAGGGAATGCGTGCTGCATCGAGGCAACCACTATGAGAGCATCGTAGAGTGCATTCCTGAGCGCAAGGGCGTTTAGAGAAACAATATTACACGCGTGTAGGCGAGTAGGGTCTGCTATCCTATGGTCACCCCAATTTATGCTTTTTGCTTCACTGGTTTTCGACTTACTGAGGCTGTGGGCCTGCTAATCAGACCCCCAGCCTGCTGTTCTCTCTCTAAATTTATAATACATGTGCTATAGGTACATACCACAATTGGAAATGGACTCATTTTTCAGCCCCTGTACCATGCACTATAGGTGCTCAGGGCATAGGTGCCACCAAGGCCTACCAGGGGCTGAAGCATAGCTTTTGCCACCCCTGGCTGGTTCTTAAATTGACACAACTGGCTGATCACTCAGCTGGGGCAAGTGGGTGTAATCACCCCTTGCTTAGATATAGTATACCTATATCTAAACCTATATCTGGACACATATATAGCCTGTAAGCCACTCCTATGGAAGGCCTCATCAATCCTGGAGGCAGAGTGCGTGGTTTTATGGGAGATGGAGCTCTGGCATGAGCTGAGCCTGTCTGCAGCTGTCGGGAACAACTCCCTAAGCTGATCCGGGATAATGCCATACCATATACTCTAAAGCGCCTTATAATCCTCGCGGTTATATAGCAACTTTGGTTTGGCTTTATCAAAACATGTCGTGTAAGGTGTCATACGAATTGGAATACTACCCCCTCGCCAGTTCTGGCGACGGGGGTAGCATTCCACCCTTCTAGAGGGATAAGACATGTTACTTTACTGAAACGCGGTTGATTTAAAATGAGCCTCAGATCCACAAAATGGATGCCTCTGCCACAGACACGGGTCTGGCCTCCTGCTGCTGACCGAAACTCAGCATATGGTGGCCTGGACAAAGGGTTTCCTGTCGCAGGGCGGTGTCAAACCACCCCAGACAGGAGATAGTGGATTGTAGCAGGGAGGTTTCAAAGAAACCAGACACTGCCTGGGGAGCACAAGGCTGCCCCTTGCATAATCCGGCCAAACCGGTTCTGGGGCATCCCAGCCCAGTCCCCGCGCGGCCTGGATCAAAAGAAAGGGGTGTAACCACCCCCTTCCTGGGTCCCACCCATAGGAGGGGACCTAGCAGGATGTCCAGCCCACCAGATTCGAATAAGAGTGGGAGCAGTGCCAATGCAACTCAGATCATCCTGAAGAAACATAAGAAACGAATTCTGGACCCTTCGACATTCTATTCAACATAGAAGACGGAAGAATCTCCCTTGTGGTCAAGGAGTGACCACCCTGTGCAAACAGGCACCATCCAGCCCTCGACCCTTGCTTTGTTGCAGTTCCCGCCGGAACTCAAGCAACAGAGATTGACGAGATCAAGCTTGCCTGCCTTCTCCCAGCCTAATCCACATTCCCTGCAGAGCTGAGACCAGTGGAGGTGACCGGAAGCGTGGGGCACGCCATCTTGAAAAGGCCACGAGACGCTGACCGTGCAGCCCACGAGTGACCCTCGAAGCTGTACACCAGGGTTTGAGAAGCCCTCACACCGAGCTACACTTGCACCCAAGCTACCCCCTCCACACTTGACGAGTGCTGCGTGAGGCCCTTCTGCTCGTGTTGGCTCGACGCGTTGGCCCGGTCACTTGCCAGCTTGCTTGTGGCCCCTGTGCCGACAAAAACTTGAATACAACTTGCTTTTCTGGTTGCTCCAGATCAGCACCAGCTCCTGTGAAAAAGAGCCCCCACTCTGACCCTCCTGGTTCGAGTGAGAAGCAATCTCCCGGTTCCGCGTGGATTGCTTTTGCCAAGTGCTGTTTGCTGCAATCTTGAAGCCGACAGTGCTGACGGCAAGAGCCTACAAGGGACAGATCGTGACCTGCTCCTGGACGTCACAGATGCCCCAGAGCCCACGTGACAGCGGAGAGAAGCCTCTCGACAACCACCTGATTGCGCCCGACATTGCCTGGTTCCGTCCTGGTTCCACCCTGGTCACTGCTGAGTGACCCAGACTCTGTCCCCTCTGCTTTCAGGTACTTTTCGACTTCGATCCACTCTTGGATCACACCGGACACTTCTGCTTCACATCGCCTGCAGCTTCTTCAGCTCCAAGCACCAAGAGCCTTCGTGTCAAAACCCGACGCCACTTCGACCCTGTGCACCCGCTTCCTGTGGGTGAGGTAACATTGCAACGCTGGTGTTCCCACACTGGTACACACCTCTAGGGTCTGTGTCTTAAGTTTTGTTCCTCTAGGTTCAGCGGAAGTATCTTTAAACTCACTTTGTGTAACTTTTACGCACCATTGACATTGCATTGGTGCAAGCCGCACTTTCCGTGCTGCACCTGAGTCCCGTGGGCTACTCCTGACTTCAGCATTGCTAGTCCTGACTGCTCCCAGCGATTCTCTAGGCCCTAGGCCTAACCACTGTTTGATTGGTATCTCTTATACCACTTTTTTAGTATATGGTTTGAGTGGCCACCGGCCCTCATCCAAAATTGTGCAACTTTGTATGTTATACTGTGCTTTTGATTTAACGCTTGTGCCCCTTTCCTCATAAAGAGTACTGGGGAGTAATTTAGAAATAAATACATATATTTTTATAATATATACTTGTGTGGTGTCCTTTCATTTGATTACAGGATTGAATGTGGTAAAATAGCTCGCTTAACACGACCTCTTAAGTTAAGCCTTTAATGCTGCTTAGTCCATGCTACCTCTAGGATAGCTTGTCTAACAAGGTTGACTTACAACCAGACATCTTTGGGGTTTGTTTGGACTGATACCAAGTGGTTCCAGAATTGGAAACACTACATATCAGGCCAACTTCTCACATTGGTGTGCAGCGGTGCGGATTTGAGCTTGCTGTTTGTTTTACCATTGCAATCTTTATATCAAATTGAAAGATCACATCAAGTACCTTAAGTACATATAAATCAAAAGCTTAGCATATTAAGTTCTACTGAACTTAGTAGTTGTAGATTAAAGGGATTAGCACACCCTGACTACAACTCACTAGCAAGGTACAGTAGGAAAACACTTAGTGTAGGTAAGTGCATCACTTACACCTCACTAGCAGTCATGTCTGATACAGGTGGAGCCTCAGGCTCTGCTCCTGTAGCAGTTGACCCTATCAAGGCAACTTCCAGATATGACAACCTTAGCCACAAAGACCTGAGTGCCTTGTGCACAGCCAGGGGGCTAAAAAAGGGCAGAGGCCCTACTATTCCTTCCCTGATAGCTATCCTGGAAAAGGATGACTTAGATAAGGTGAGTCAGGCTCCCTTAGATTCAGATGAGGGGGTAAACTCCCCTGAGAATGAGGATCTTCCAGATGAAGAAGAAGAGGAGGAGGAAGAGGAAGAGGAAGGCTCAGATGTAGAAGAGCCTGAAGATCAGGATCAGAGGGTGACCCAGGTACAGGTTGCCAGGCCTAACCAGGCCAGCCTAGACCTACATGGGAATGGAGAGGGCCAGCACCACTCCAGATCTCATAACCTAATTCTCCCAGGCAACAGGAGGGTGAGATCTCAATCAGGGGACTCTCATGTTTCTAGTGCCTCAAGAGAATCTCAAAGAGGGATGACTCCCTCTCAGAGGAAAGAGCATAGGGCCAGAATGAGGGCTGTCCAACTCCAGATAGAGAGGGAAGAGGTAGCCTTGGCTCAAGCTAAACTTGCTTTAGCAAGAGAAAGAAAATTGTGTGGCTTAGATGCCACTGGTGGCAGCAAAGTTCCTAAAGAAAAAGACAGGGCCTATGATAATAGAAACCTGACAAAAATTGTGCCCCCCTACAAGGAAGGGGATGACATCCACAAATGGATGACTGCTCTTGATAGGGCCCGCATGGTACAGCAGGTCCCTGAGGATCAGTGGGCAGCAATTTTATGGTACTCCTTTTCTGAGAAAGGAGGGATAGGCTCCTCACTGTTAGACCTGAGGATGCCAACAACTACTCTGTCCTGAAGAGTGCTCTTATTGAAGGGTTTGGCCTAACCACTGAGCAATACAGGTTGTTGTTCAGAGACACCCAAAAAGCACAGACTCAGGACTGGACTGATTTTGTTGATTGTGCCACTAAGGCTCTGGAGGGTTGGCTGCAGGGAAGTAAAGTATCAGACTATACGGGATTGTACAATCTTATCATGAGAGAGCAGATCCTTAATAACTGTCAGAACCAGCTGTTGCATCAATGCCTTGTTGACTCTGATTTGACCTCTCCCCAAGAATTGGGAAAGAAGGCAGACAAATGGGTCAGAACAAGGATTAAGCAGAAAACCCACAACCATGGTGACCAGAAGAAAACAGACCAGAAGGGTGGGAATCAGAAAGATAAAGAAAAGGACCAGAAGTCTTCAGGCCCCCAAACTAGTAATAAGGAGGGGTGTTCCCAAAATGGAAACAAGAAAAAGAAGAATGATGGCCCAAAGAAACCTTGGTGTAATACCTGCAAATCAGTTTCACACTGGGGCAGTGAATGCACGAAGAAAAATCCAGTTCCTGCCACTGCAGCTCCTAAAGCAACTGCACCCCCTAGTACAGTCAGCAGTGGTAGTGCACAACCTAAGGGGATAGTAGGGTTAACCTTGGGTACTGAGGTGGAATCTGGCCTAGTCAGAATCCCCACACAGGCAGTTCTCCTATATGATGTGGACTTATCTTTCACCACTGCAGTAAGCCCCAGTAACCTGGGCAAATATAGGCAGACTCCCTTAATCAATGAGAAACTGGCTCAGGCCTACAGGGACACTTGTGCCAGTGTCACTATGGTGACACCAGACTTTGTGGACCCTGGTCAGATTGTACTAGGTGAAAGTTACCTAGTGACCAATGCAAGCAACTCCACTACTTCACATAGTGTGGCTGTTGTGAACTTCTCCTGGGGAGGGGTAGATGGCCTAAAGAAAGTTGTTGTGAGTGCAGACCTCCCAGTAGACTGTCTGTTAGGCAATGATCTTGAAAGCTCAGTTTGGTCAGAAATGGAGTACAGGACTCATGCAGAAATGCTAGGGATTTCAGCTCATGTCCTTGCAGTGACAAGGTCTCAGGCTAAGAAGTGCCTTCCTGAACCAGTGGTGGATCTTGAAACAATAGACCAACCACAACCCAAGAGAAGGAGCAAGAGGGTTAAGGCTGTGCCTTCTCACTTGCTCCAGGTTGAGGATCAAGTTTCACAGGAAACTGATTCTGCAGTCCAAGAGGAGACTGTCTCTGAAGAGCTTGAACCTGACCAGGTTGAGTTTCTGGGGACAGGGGGACCCTCAAGGGCAGACCTGGGGCAGGCCCAATTAGATTGCCCTTCACTTGAACCCCTCAGACAGCAAGCTGCTGCTGAGGCTGCAGGGAATGCTCAAGGTGCCCATAGAGTTTATTGGGATGAAGGACTCCTTTATTCAGAGGCTAGAGACCCCAAGCCTGGCACAACCAGGAGGTTGGTTATACCTTTGAAGTTTAGGGGTTTCCTTCTTACCTTGGCCCATGATATTCCCCTTGCAGGACACTTAGGCCAGAATAAGACTTGGGACAGGCTTGTTCCACACTTTCACTGGCCACACATGTCAGAAAATGTCAAGGAGTTGTGTCGCTCCTGTGTCACTTGCCAAGCCAGTGGTAAGTCAGGTGGCACAACAAAGGCCCCCCTGATACCACTACCTGTGGTGGGGGTACCCTTTGAAAGAGTTGGAATAGACATTGTGGGTCCCATGGATCCTCAAACAGCATCTTGGCACAGATTTATACTGGTGGTAGTGGATCATGCCACCAGGTACCCAGAGGCAATTCCCCTGAGGACCACCACAGCACCTGTGGTGGCAAAAGCCCTCATTGCAGTTTTCTCAAGAGTGGGCTTTCCAAAGGAGGTTCTTTCAGACAGAGGTACCAACTTTATGTCTGGATACTTAAAAGCAATGTGGAAAGAGTGTGGAGTAAACTATACGTTTACCACACCCTACCATCCACAGTGCAATGGGCTTGTTGAAAGGTTCAACAAGACCCTAAAGGGAATGATAAAATGTTTACCAGAGAAGCTTAGGCGGAAATGGGACATCCTCTTAACCTGCTTGCTCTTTGCTTACAGAGAGGTCCCACAGAAGGGGGTTGGCTACAGCCCTTTTGAACTTTTGTTTGGCCACCCTGTGAGGGGTCCATTGAGTTTGGTGAAGGAAGGATGGGAGTTACCTCTCAAAAAGCCTAAACTAGACATTGTGGACTATGTACTTGGTCTCCGCTCCAGGATGGCTGAATACATGGAGAGAGCATCCAAAAACCTTGAGGCCAGTCAAGAATTACAGAAAGCTTGGCATGACCAAAAGGCTGTTCTGGTTGAGTTCCAGCCAGGGCAGAAGGTGTGGGTGTTGGACCCAGTGGGCCCAGCAGCTCTCCAGGACACATGGACTGGACCCTACCCTATCATTGAGAAAAAGGGAGAAGTCACCTATGTGGTTGACTTTGGCACCCCTAGGAGCCCCCACAGGGTGCTCCATGTAAACCGTTTGAAAGCATTTGTTGACAGGGAGGACATGAGTCTCCTCATGGCCATAGATGGGGATCAGGAGGAAGAGAGTGACCCTCTCCCAGACCTGCTTTCCCAGAACCCCGATGATGGTTCAGTTGATGGAGTAGCATTGGCAGGCAGCCTCACTGAGCAGCAACAGTTGGACTGCAGACAGGTGTTGCAGGCCCACAGACATATGTTTTCACTCACACCCAGCCAGACTAATTGGTGCACCCATGAGGTGGACACTGGTGACAGTCTGCCTGTGAAGAATAAGATCTACAGGCAACCTGACCATGTCAGGGATTGTATAAAGGCTGAGGTGCAAAAGATGTTGGAGCTTGGAGTGATTGAGCCATCAGAGAGCCCATGGGCTAGCCCAGTGGTCCTTGTGCCAAAACCTCATACCAAAGATGGGAAGAGAGAAATGAGGTTTTGTGTGGACTACAGAGGTCTCAATGCTGTCACTAGGACAGATGCCCATCCCATTCCAAGAGCAGATGAGCTCATTGATAAATTGGCTTCTGCCAAGTTTCTGAGCACATTTGATTTGACAGCTGGCTACTGGCAAATCAGACTAGCTGAAGAGTCAAACGCCAAAACAGCATTTTCTACCCCTAGTGGACATTATCAATTTGTGGTAATGCCCTTTGGTTTGAAGAATGCACCTGCTACCTTCCAAAGGTTGGTGAATCAAGTCCTTGCTGGGTTGGATGACTTCTGTGCAGCATATCTAGATGATATTGCTGTCTTTAGCTCCACCTGGGAGGATCACCTGATCCACCTGAAGAAGGTTCTGGAGGCCCTGCAAAAGGCAGGCCTGACTATCAAGGCTACCAAGTGCCAGATAGGGCAGAGCAAGGTTGTGTACTTGGGCCACCTAGTAGGTGGGGGTCAAGTTCAACCACTGGAGAGCAAGATCCAGACCATACAGGACTGGGCTCCTCCAACTACCCAGACACAAGTCAGAGCCTTCTTGGGCCTGACTGGGTATTACAGAAAATTTGTAAAGAACTATGGGTCCATTGTGACACCATTGAATGACTTGACATCCAAGAAGATGCCCAAAAAGGTTCAGTGGACAGTTAGCTGTCAAAAGGCATTTGATGACCTGAAGAAGGCCATGTGCTCTGCACCTATCCTGAAGAGTCCTGACTACTCCAAACAGTTCATTGTACAGACAGATGCTTCTGAGTTGGGGGTGGGAGCTGTGCTTTCACAACTTAATCAAGATGGTCAAGACCAGCCCATTGCTTTTATTAGCAGAAGGCTGACCCCCAGGGAGAAACGTTGGTCAGCTATTGAGAGGGAGGCCTTTGCTGTGGTTTGGGCCCTGAAGAAGTTGAGGCCATACTTGTTTGGTACTCACTTCCTAATCCAGACAGACCATAAGCCCCTCTTGTGGCTAAATCAGATGAAGGGTGAAAATCCCAAACTGCTCAGGTGGTCCATTTCCCTACAGGGGATGGACTTTACAGTGGAGCACCGCCCAGGGACTGACCATGGTAATGCAGATGGTCTCTCCAGGTACTTCCACTTAGAACATGAAGACTTATCTGGTCAAGGTTAAGTTTAATGTCCCTGCGTTTGGGGGGGGGGGGTTGTGTAGGAGAGTAGGGTCTGCTATCCTATGGTCACCCCAATTTTTGCTTTTTGCTTCACTGGTTTTCGACTTACTGAGGCTGTGGGCCTGCTAATCAGACCCCCAGCCTGCTGTTCTCTCTCTAAATTTATAATACATGTGCTATAGGTACATACCACAATTGGAAATGGACTCCTTGTCAGCACTTCGACAGCTCCCATCATGCCCCGCTGCTGCTTCCTCTTTCTTAGCTGCTCAGCAGCAAGTTAAGTGTTTTTTTACTCTCTCTACTGGGTTTTGGGGGCTGTAGTGTTAGCGGTTTGGTGTTTTGGCTAGCGCTGACATATTTCTTCATTTTCAGAATCCCCTGAAAATCACGGGACATTTTTATTGCTCCTCACGTGATTTTGTGCCCAGTGACAGAGCGGTGTGGTCCTCCCACCGCTAGGGGGCGAGCTTTTCACTCTGTGACCAGCGCGAGGGAAGGACGCTTTATCTAAGTGTTTTGTTTCGCACGTTTGCCACCCGGTCAGACACCCTTTGGGGTCGCAAATTTAGGCTTTTTTCCCAATAATTGAATGCCCTGTGTGGGTTGTATTGTAATTTCTGACATCCTAAGAGGTCGAAATCAGCACCAGTCTGTTGGTGCAGTAGGACGCTTTACTGGGTGGTGCCCTGTAAATAGAAGGGTTGCAGCGTCCCTAGGGCTAACCCCCTTTAAATTGTGTGCCTTTCGTGCCCCCACATTATCTGGGCTCCCTCCCAGTTTGAACTTAGTGCCCGTGAGGGCCCTTGATTGATTGCTGTGCCATATCCCTAATACCCTCCAGAGCTTAACTTACCTCATGATGCAGGGGGACCAAGGCCAGTACCCAGAGGAGGACCCTCTAAACTACGGCCCTTTGGATGACGATTTTTACCATGTGGTGGATTTAAACATTTATAGGGCAGTTGATCAGGCTATGATGATTCCCCTAGAGCAGCGCCTCACAGCGCGGATGGATAAGGCGTACGCAAAACCTGCGGCCCCTTATTACCGCGCCGGCCCCAGCACCTTCACCCTCCCCACTCCTAATAAGAAGTCTTGTACAGAGGGGATTGACTCTGAGGCTTTTGCTAGGGTTAAAAGCGTCTTTATGGCGCACAAGGGGTCCCGGCCCATCCCTGTGCCCACGGTGAAGGTGCCACCCCGACCCCGCGAACTATGTCCCCGGAGCAACAGGAGGATGGGGATTCTCCGGATATGGACGAGGAGGCCTGTTCCTCTAGGTCATGGCTTCTGTCCCAAGCAGCCTCCTCCGCGGGTCCTTCGGACATGTTGGACCCGGATGATATTGTCCACCCTAAGTCTTTGGACTAGGTTCCTGGGGAAAAGGTGGCCCAATATGTGGCGAACCGTTTGGTGAAGCCCGTGGACAAGGACGCCCGCAATTCTTCACCATCAGGATTCAAGCAAGCCGGGCCGACGACGGCTGAAATGCCAGAAACCGGTCCCCGGAAGCTTGTCTCCTTTCTGGTGAAGAATTGGCTTGGTAGTTTGGTCTGCCCTGTTCCCATGATGCACTGGGCCAGGGACAGACTAATTTGCATATAGCCTGGTTCTGAGCTGGGATGGTGCAGTGAGCTAAATAACGGTGATGGATCAAGCCCTGATCTTTGGACTGGGTAAGAGTGGTCTGCTTAATTCAGATACTCTGTTCATCATCACCCCCTTTTCTGAATCGCAGTCGCCTTAGAGAGGAGTGTCCTTGCCCCACCTTAGACGGTAAGGTGGCGATGACCCCAGATATTGACCCAAAGCTGGCGACATTTTTGGCTAAATTTGTCAAGGACCATAGGAAGGGTATAGACAGGTCCTTGCGTACCTGCCAGGACAAGCTGTTAGATGCGGTAGGTCTCATGACCAAGAATCTGGACATGGCCATAGAGGCCAAGGTCTCGGGGGATCTTATATCCCTGGAGGTCCTTTCCAATGGGGCGCAGCGGGCCATTGTTTTTCTTGGCAATGCGAATTGTGCTCACTCTACTGAGAGAAGGAGGTCACTTTTGATTAAGATTGACCCTAAGCTGGGTGACCTCGCCTCTTCTGAGCCTGGCGCGGTGGTGCAAGGGGGACTGTTAGGGGACCCATTTATTAAGGAGCTCGGCTAATTTGTATCCACGTTTACTTCTCTGGACAGAGCAGAGTCCAATATAAGGAAAGTTTTTGCCCCTCGGGTTTTTGAGCGGGCCGGACCTGCCAGGGGCCGCTCGTTCTGACGTGGCAACAGCTCCAATCGGGGGCAAGGCTCTGGCCGCGGTCAGTTTCAGAGCAACGACCGATTCAAAAATTTCTACCCGACGAGAGGACAGAGATTCCGTGTCCGAGAGGGCCAAAGAGGCCAGCAACAGGGTACTGGAAGATGTGAGTGTCCTGCCCTCAGCGAGTTTGCGGGTAGGGGGGCGCTTGGCGCAGTTTTTCCCAGCATGGGTTTACCTTAAAAGCGATGCTTGGGTACTGCAGACGGTCCAGGGCTTCCAGCTGGAGTTCCATGGTCGTCTGTGTCAGCTACATCGTCCCCGCCCCATTACTTTCTTGCAGCGAGATGCAGACTTAGTGCGCGAAGAGGTTTCCGCCCTCCTCCACAAAGAGGCAATCTGTTGCGTGCAAGAGCATCCCAGGGGTTTCCTCAGCAACCTCTTTTTGGTCGACAAGGTCGACGGGGGCCGGTGTCCGGTCATCAATTTGAGGGACTTCAATTAGTGGCTTGTATACCGCCATTTCAAAATGGAGGGGATTAACCTTTTTTCACAGGTGGCGCCTGGTCAGCCCACGAGCAGTTGTTACATATCAACTGCTTGGAGTTGCTAGCGTGGTCTTTTGTGCAATTGTGTGTCCTGTTACGGATGGACAATGTGTCGGCGATCTGATATATCAATCATCTGGGGGGACCAGATCCAAAATGCTAGTGGACCTTGCACGGGAGTTGTGGCACTTTTGCCTGGATCATCAGGTGTCGGTCACGGCGGAGTATCTGCCGGGTCGGCAGAACGAGGTGGCAGATTGCCATTCTAGGTACCTTCTGGATGCCAGCGTGTGGAAGCTGGACCCTCAGGTCTTCGCTCTGTTGGCAGCCAGGTGGGGTCCCTTCACAGTGGACCTGTTTGCGTCACGCCTGGATCATCAGCTTCCAAGGTACTTCAGTTGGCGCCCGGATCCATTGGCGGAGGCAGCGGACGCTTTCCTCCCGGATTGGTCGAGCGAGAAGGGGTATGCGTTTCCCCCGTTTTCAATGATAACGCGAGGGTCGGCGTTACTGCATCGTCAGTTGGCAGAGGCAGTGTTGATCACGCCATGGTGGAGGTCTCAAGTTTGGTTTCCGGTTCTTCTGGAACTTTCTTGGGATTTTCCAATCCTACTCCCCCACTCTCCTCACATTCTGCTCAGTCCGGACAGGACTCCCCACCGGTTGGTCCAGGAGAGATCGCTTAAGCTAATGGCTTGGAGGATCTCCGGCGTCGTTGGATGCCCCTGGGCCCTTCGGGAACAGCAGAGGATCTGCTCTCCAAGGCATGGGCTGATGGCATGACCTGGAGATACCGATCAGCCTGGCATAGATGGCGTGGCTGGTGTGTGCAACGGAGTTTTGAACCCGTGGGGGCAGATGTAGTCCACATTCTTAACTTCCTAGCCGGTTTGGTTGAAGATGGCCTGGCCTATCGGTCAATCAACACTTTTCGTTCGGCAATCTCGGCTGGTCACGACCTGGTGCAGGGTTCCCCGGTTGGGGAGCACCCCTTGGTGTGCAGACTTCTGAGAGGAATGTGTCTCTCGCTGCCTCCCGAGAAATGAATGAAATGAAATGAAAATGGTTTTTGTAGAGTGCACGTAGCTGCCCTGGGGCGTCCAAGCGCTATGACTGAGAAATGAGAAGTGCGGTTGCAGCAGATGATAGGACCATTAACCATATTATTTATTGAACAAAAATGTTTTTAGTTGCTTATGAAAGGAGGTGAGTTCTGGATTGGACCTTAGATATTGAGGGAGGGCGTTCCACAACTTGGCCATGTTGAAAGAGAAAGCGCGGCCACCCACTCTGGTTCTCTTTCTTTTGGGTACAATTGCCAGAGTGGCATGGGTTGAGCGCAGCTGTCTGACAGGTTGGTACGGGGTGATAAGCGAGAAGTTAACTGCTGGGCCCGTGGCCCAGAAAGCCTGGTGGGTGATACAAAGGGATTTAAAACTGATTCTATCCCTAACGGGGAGCCAGTGTAGGCTTTCTAGCCAGGACTTGACAGATAACCTGCGAGGGAATTGCAGTAGCGTCCGGGCAGCACAGCTTTGTATTACTTGTAATTTACGCAGGGTAAAGTCAGGTGCTCCCAGATAGAGGGCATTCCCGAAAATCCAAACGGGATTGAATCATGCCCTGTATCACAGTCTGTTTTGCTTCAAAAGGGAGCAGAGGAAGAATCTTCCTTATAACTCTAAGGATACCGAAGCAGGTGGCAGATAGTCTGGTTGCCTGATGGTCAAATGACAGAGACCTATCTAGCCAGATGCCAAGGCTCTTGATGGTATCCCTGGCGCGAGCCAACCCAGTAACATGAGCTCAGTCTTGTCTCCATTGAGTTTGAGACAAAACTTGGTCATCCAACTTTTTACCTTCTCCATACACACCGCAAGATCCACCTCGGCTGTGGAGCCACCCTCTTGAGCCAGAGAGACCACCAGCTGAGTATCGTCCGCGTAAGTAACGATCTTAATCCCCTATGGGCGGACGATCTCAGCCAGCGGTCTCATGTAGACGTTAAATAACGTCGGGCTCAACGATGAACCCTGCGGGACTCCACAGCCCAGAGGTTTGCTGGAGGAAATGGTGTTACCTTCATAGACCTGGAAGGCTCTGTTGCTCAAGTAAGATTTGAGCTAGTCCAGCGCTCTGCCAGATATTCCAGTATCCAGGAGACGCTGCAGAAGGATTCCGTGGTTAACGGTATCAAATGCCGCGCTCAGATTGAGGAGGATGACTGCCACCTTTCCTCCTCGATCTAAGATTTTCCTGGATTCCTCCGTGACCGCCAGCAGAGCGGTCTCCGTCCCATGATTGGGTCGGAAACCCGTTTGGGAAGGATCAAGCAACTGATTATTTTCAAGAAAAGCTATTAATTGGCCATTTATGTACTTCTCTAGGATTTTGGCAGCCCAGGGGAGCAGGGAGATCGGGCGGAGGTTATTAAGATTCTTAGTGTCCAAATTCGTTTTTTTGACAAGAGCCCACACCATGGCCTGTTTCCAAGCCACCGGGACAATACTTGTGGAGATTGAGGCGTTAAGTACTTTTAGTAAAGTGGTGAGAATAATTTGGGTAGCAGAGACCAAGATACGGGGAGGGGTGGGATCATTGGGTGAGCCCGATTTCACCTGCAGCATTAGGGAGGTGAGTGTATCCACACTCAGCAGGGGAAATTCAGACAATGAAGGTGAGAAATTTTGTTTAATTTCCAGCAAAGGGAGAAAAGATAGCTCTTCCAAAATGGTCCGGTCTGTGGGCGGGAAAGAGGAGTATATGAGATCAATTTTACAGAAGAAAAATTCCGCCGAATCCTCACAGCAAAGTTGAGGATTGTAATCAATTTGTGGCGGTTGAGGAAGCTTGGTGAGGCTTTTCACAATCTGATAAATCTCTTTGGAGCTGGAGCCGGCCTCAGAGATTTTATGGGTGTAGTACAGCGATTGAGCAGTCTTTATATCATTTTTATAGACTCTGATAGCCTCTCTGTAAATGGTTTTATCCAACTCAGCATATCCCAAACGCCATTTCCTTTCAAGTCATTTACAGTGACACTTTTTCTCCCGGAGCTCAGCTGAGTACCAGGGGGCAGAAACCCTGGATCTTTTTAGAACAGTTTTCTTGATAGGAAGAATGGCATTGAGAGAATTTTCTATCCACTTGTTGAATGACTCATTAGCTAGCGATGGATCCTGATCAATCGATGGTCTTGAGCTTTCTAGCTCATGTGTCCATTGTTCTAACGAGAGTTTTGACCAATTACGTGCTTCTCGCACTGCCGGTGTAAGGGCCGAGGTTATACCAGTCTCCCATATTAGGGGAGTTAGCGAGTGATCTGTCCAGGGAAGAACTATAGGGGGATAAGCCTTCAGGTTATGGCAGTTGCTGAACACTGGATCTAACAGGTGTCCTTTGATGTGTGTGGGGAATAAGACAAGCTGATTCATCTGTAAAGCGGAGAAATCTTCAATTAATTTTTTGGCGGTGTTATCCGTCATGTCATCTAGGCGGATATTCAAATCGCCTAATAGCGTATAGTTGGATGGGGAGAGGGCAAGGTCTGCGAGCATCGGAGGCAGTGATACACAGAACTGTTTGGCTTAACCCGTAGGGCGATAAATGAGCGCTCCGGTGAAACTTGTGTTAGGAGAGAACTCAAGACAGAAGGACAGGCTTTCACAATCAGTAAGGGGGCTGGAGAGGCAACGACAGGTATAGCAGTCCCTAAAAATGATTGCTAATCCGCCTCCCTTCTCATTGGGTCAATCATGTCTTGCAATTTGATAACCCTGCCCCAAGGTTTGTACTAACTCCGGTTCCGAATGCGGTGTCAGCCACGTTTCGGTGAGGAAGAGCGCGTCTGGTTTAAGCTCATCAAGTAACAGAGATAGTTCTGTACAGTGCCTTGGCAGGGATCTGCAAATTAGGAGGTACATTTTCCGAGCCACGTTATTCCGTCCTTTGGGATGTAAAAAGGGTTCTGAACCTATTTCTGTCTTGGCAGCCAAATAGATTTCTTTCTCGTAAAGAGATCACGGCTAAGTTAGCAATGCTTTTGTGCTTGATATCCTGCAGGAGAGTCTCGGACATACGAGCCCTTGGCATTACTGCCAGTGTTTTTCCCCCTGACGGGGTGACCTTCACGGTGAGTAGGCAGACTAAGTTCCGCACACGGGTCATTTCGTACCCGGCCTTTCCAGATTCTCCTAAACTGTGTATAGTGCAGTGCCTCCGTGCTTACGAGAATATGACTGATGACACTCGCCCTCCGGGCGAAAGACAACTTCTCATTGCCCTACGCAAACCGTACAAGGCTGTTTCTTCCCCAACAATCGCCAGGTGGGTGCATTGGGTGATGCAGGAGGAGGGGATTCAAGAAGTGGACCCTCCCCATATGGAATGTAAGTAACTCTTTCATGGAAGGTTTATGCTGTTTTGGCTGTATTTGCTTTGCACTGTTTTCTCTTGCCATGTGACTTTGGTTGGGCTAAGTAGATGGTCGGTACCTGACATTGCGATTTTTGCAGGGAATGATGGTCCCAAACAGGATGCGTGAGAATGCTGGAACATGGACTTCGTGCGAAGAAAGAGGAAGAGAAAGCAGCAGTGGGGCATTATGGGAGTTGTTGGAGTGCGGACACTAACAAAGGTCTGATGTGCAGAATTTTCTGATTCCCAAGTGTTCATGGGAAATGTAGTTGTTTGATGTTTGTTCTTGCTGCTGTGTGTAGTAATAAAGTGAAGGAAGAAGGCATAATCCTCGCCTCCGAGTCCTTAATAGAATTAGAACTTACCAGCACGAAGGCTAGGCAAATTCACATCCTCCAAACAAACATTCTAGGCAATGTGGTTCTACTACTACATTCCTCATACATTATATTTGAAAGATCATCTGTATCCTGTGGAATTTTTATGGATCCAACTGTATCGGAAACAGATGTTGGCCTTCTGTCATTTTCAAATACAAAATTAGAAATGCTTTTTTCAGATTGTCACCTTCTGGGGGGGGTCCCGTTTGTTGGTCATTAGCACAGTCCAGCTCAAACAACACGAAGACAAAAACATGGGTACACAAGACATTTAGTTTGTTTGAAGTTTTGTGTCAGAATTATTGGATTTATTTGTTGGGTGGGTGTATGTGATTGTTTTGGACAATACAACTGTAATGTGGTTATGTATATGATTAAAAAATCCTTAAAACAAAAAAGGAAAAAGAGGAAACAAAAACATCACATAATCACTATTATTAAATAGTCTTCAGAATAAAACTGATGGTGTTTAAAGATTTGGTCAGTATTGGTATTTGTAGTGTTGATGATGTTTCAGTGGTCCAGCCTTACTGGATATTAGGACCTAGGTTAGCATTTTCAGACGTGCAATATAAAATCCGACTTCACCATAAGTTGTGATTTAAAATTGTGAGTCCTGAGACACAATTTACCATGCTCCAAATTTATATTGTTTTCCAATTGGATATAACACTTGAACGATATTTTAAGGCAACCCCAATGTTAACCTATGGGAGAAATAGGCTTTGCAGGACAGAACATTTATTTAGTCAGGACATGTGCAACTCGAAAGTACATGTCCTACCTTTTAAATACAATGCACCCAGCCCATAAGGCTGCCTAGCGCCTAATGCAGGGTGACTTATATGTGTAAGAATGGAAGGTTAGGGCCTGGAAAGTAGGTTAGCATGCCATGTCGAAATGGCAGAATAAAATTGAACACTCAGACCCTGCAATGGCAGACCTGAGCCATATTTAAGGGCTACTGAAGTGGGTGGCATAAACTGTGCTGCAGGGCCACTAGTAGTATTTAATTTACAAGCCCTGGGCACATATAGTCCACTTTACTAGGAACTTACAAGATAATTAAATACATATGCTAATTGTGGATAAGCCAATGTTACCATGTTTAGAGTACAGGGCATGTGCAATATAGCACTGAATGGCATTGGTAAAGTGCCCGGAATCCTAACTCCAGCACAAATGAATTCAGCAAAAAGGGAAGGAGAAAGGCAAAAAGTTTAGGGTGACCCTGCCAAAAGGGCAATTTCCAACACTCCGTATTCGGGACGTAGCACAGCATTTCCATCGACCAATTCACTGGCAGTTTGGCAGGCATTTTGAATGTGCTCCTCTGTAGGCACCATTTTTATCAGGACACCTGGGGCAATGCTGGGTGGCAGAAGACGTGTGTCAGCCAAGTGATCCACAACTTTCCCACACATAAATATAAGGAAATTGTGACTTTTGTATCTAAATTTGAGGTTTACATGAGAATCTGGGTAGGAAAACATTGGGGGATCCACGCAAACCAACTCTCCCTGTACTACCCCGGATGTCCCGTTTTTAGAAATGGCTGGGTTTGGTAAGTTTCCCTAGATGGCCGCCAAGCTGAGTTAAAAAAATCTGGTGACTCCCTTGGAAAACCAGGTCGTTGTGTGATAGATAATTCAGATATTTCGTGAATACGATTTGGGTCCTTTGCTTTCGCAGGCACTTCGCCCACCCACACAAGAGAGGTACCATTGTTATCGGGAGACCTGAGGAAATGCCGGGTGGTAGGAAACTTGTGTCAGACCAGTGATCTCACAATTTCTCCACACAAAAATTAGATTTTTTTTTCTATATTTGGGGTTTGCAGTGGATTGTAGGTAAGGAACCGTCTTAAAATCCACGAGCAGCACACCACCCTGTACTCCCCTGGGTTTTTAGTTTTCAAAAATTTCTGGAATTGGTAGATTTTCATTATATACAATGTACACCTTGGCAGAGAAAGACAGAAAAGACAAATATTACTGCCCATCCATCTATTCCTCAACTTCACACACATGCTGGTTGGATTTGGCACAAGTGGTTCAGAGCATAAAATTAATAGTAGATTTCCCAAAAATGAAATGCACTAATAATAATTGAAAGGTTGAACACGTGAATCAATGACTCACAGCTAGTGAGTTGTAAAGCTGCGGCAAGGCACCAACCGCTTTCCAGGCAATTCATACACCTTTCATATGTGACACACACAAGACCATTCACACAACCAGCTCCGGGCGCAGCATAATACAACACTCACCTCAACAGACAATGTAAAGACAATGTACACCCTGGCAGAGAAAGACAGAAAAGACAAATATTACTTCACAACCATCTGTTCCTCAAGTACACAGACAAACTGGTTAGATTTGGATTGAGGGTGAGTGATGGTTCAGAGCATTAAATGTGTTAACTAGAGATTTCACAAACATTAAATGCAATATTGATAATTAAAAGGTTGAAAACCTGAACCATTGACCCACAGCTTGTGAGCTGTAAAGCCGCCGCAAGGCACCAACCTCTTCACACACCTTTCATACATGGCACTCATGACCATCCATGCCACTAGCCGTTGGCCCAGCACATTACAACACTTATATCAACAGAAGTTGTCTTTAAAGGCCCATCACTTTCATATGCCCACATGACTGACACAGCAATAGCACTGGCTGGTGGTTGATGGAGTGTCTGCACTTGCCTTTGGCTAGCAGCATGTGTAGCGGCCAGCAGCAAGTCACTACTCGCACACTGGCAGCCAAGTGCATTGCTACGCATAAATACTGCAAGCCAAGTGCCAGTCCATGTACATCACCAGCCAAACACCTTTCCACACACACCACCAGTCAAGTGCCAGTCCACGCACACAACCAGCCAAGCTTAAATCCACACACACCACCAGCCAAACACCACTCTCATGTACACCTCCAGCCAAGCACCAGTACAAGCATACTGCCAGTCAAGTGACATCCTCTGCAAACTTCCAGTCAAGCCCCAGTCAATGCACACCACCATCACATTTCTTTTACACCAAAAAGAAAACAGAAAAACATTTGGAGTAGATACAAAACTATAACTACAAACACAACAGCTCTAACTAAATACATCACACTAATGCCAACCGTGAGACGAAAAATATAAAGCGATACAGACCAGTTTACTTTTACGATCACAGTTGCACCCAAAAACTCTGTTGTGTGTGGTACAATGTAAAACATGTGGGTACACACAGCCCAGGTTTCGAAGGACAATTGGGGCAGTACATACACCTCTTTGGGCACAGACTATACCTTTCTTAGCTGGGAAGTTGATTTTGAACGTGAGAGGAATGTGATCAGTAAAGTGGCGATCTTTCAATCTAGCCACATCCTCCACCACTGCTTCTCAAGGATCTCTTGCCTGGTCCACTATTACAAGGCTGCCTAGCAGAGAATGCTGAAACTGAACAAATGTCATCTTTGACTCTGGAGAATAATAATGAAATGCAACAAAAGCATTGCAGGTTGCTAAATGGAATAATGGGCAGCCAATGTCTTATACCAAACACATGCCTTACGAGCAGCAGTGTAAGATTCTGACCTCTAACCTACTTTCTCTACACCACCCATGTGCCTACTGTGTTCTAAAATGCACACAGGTTTGTGTAAATCTGTAACCTGACCCCAAATAGTCGCAGGTGTAGTACCTTCTTCGTGGATGGTAGCCAACATGTAGACATTTCTCCTGTCAGAAAAGTTCAGAGATAAACACTTCATCACTACGCAAGGCACTATACTGTCCCTTCTCAACTTTTTTACATACAAACTCTTTTGGGTAACCATTACGGTTAGAGCGGATTGTACACACCAATGTAAAAGGTATCTATGTTTCAATAGTGACCTTTGTTAAAAAGTCTTCTATCAAGTTCCAACACCATTTTCTCACTAACTCCAAAATTGGATGGACAACTAGGGGGATCAATAAGGGAATCCATTCCAGTGTACACACTGAAATTATAAACATATCCTGTACTACTCTCAGTCAGCATATACATCTTAATTCCATAACGTGCCCTCTTGTTCGTAATGTACTGCCTAACCCCAATCAGATCTTGAACAGGATCAAAGACTCATCCCCAGCTATTTCTTTCCCTGGAACATAGATCTCTGAAAATCAATCTACAAAGTGATCAAGGACAGGCTGAACCTTAAAAAGACAGTCACAATCAAGGTGATATCATAGCAATGCTAAGCATTATTAACGAAAAGCAGCATCCGAAGAAGAAGCAAATACCGATTACACCTCATGGTTGCAGGAAATATAGCCATTGCCTCAAGGGGCTAGTAGACCAATATAAATACATGAGTGGCCCATCAAAAAAGTTAAGCCCAGGAGCTTCTTCTATTCATCATGATTTATGGGAGTCCATCAGGTAGCCCTAGTGTGGGGCTTAAGTCTGGCACTGGCACAATTGTTCCTCAAATACTGTTCAGCATACAAATCAGTCTGCTCATCAATCTCCTCCAAAAATACATCATCCATTATCAGCCCCAAAAATATAGATAGGGAAACATATTTCAGAATTCACCTTACACCCTGCAACACCACTAAAGGCAGGCAACACCAGCTGCACCATGTTTGAGTCAACCCAGAGTCCAGTACTTCCGATGGGAAGCCTTTCAGCCCTAGGCTGCAATCCAGATGCCTCTTGCTGCTCTATTGGCACATCTGTGTCTTCCTCTAAAAGTGGCAGTTCATCTGCACTGAGAGTGGCTTTATCATCAGTGTATTCCTCTCAGACAGAAAATTCACTGCCAGAATCCTGGTCTTCCCCCTCTGCCTCAGATGCAGTCAGTCTCTTAAACATGGTCAAAAGTAGACTTGAAAAACATACCAATAATGTGCTAAGCAGTCATCCTGTGGTTAGCCATAATCTTTTCTAAGAATAGTAACTTGATGAACAAGTGAACAATATCCAACACTGGATAAAATAAGTCATAAATAAAGTCTGGCTTTATCAAACATTAAGTAAAACTACTGGGATTCAGTAAAATCTAGAAGGAACGTCAATCAATAAAAATCATACAAAGACCTTTCTACTCTAAAACAATATCACACACTCTCAGAGACTGCAACACTGAGGATCAATTGCACTTACTCTGCACAGACACAGCAAGCATAAAAGAAGTACCACTGAAAAGAAAGGATTAAAAACAACAACATTACACACAAGGCGCAGAAATCAATATGTTAGTCAGTCAGTCAGTCAAAAAATAACATTATTTGGTTTTCACAAACCATAAAGCATATAAAACATATTTCATATAAAAAAAAATTTCAGTTCATAAAAATTCTACTCAGTTCCTTTGTGGCACCGAGCCTTCAGTCTTTGCCCATTTTTATAAGTAAGCTTTCTACCACTATCATACATTTTATCCGCCTACATATTAAAATGTTTGATGCGGCGCCCATACAACTTATCGCCGCCTGTCTGCAGGTGCGGATATTTAAATTGTTAAAAACCCTTCTCAGCAGTTTCCTTCTTTCTGAAATCAATATGTTGCTTTAAAAAACAATAACACAAAAAGCTAATAAAATTAATTATTGAAACATCCAAAGTATACACATTAGTTGAAAAGATTACAAAATAAGTGACTTAAGAACCACAACTCCACAAACTACAGATCTGAAGAACATGCTTCACGAAACAGGATTGACCAAAAAGACAAAGGAAACCATTGTCTCTACAATAAAAAAAATTACAAAATAAAACACGAATAAAAATTATAAAATATCGAAAGACACTGATATTTCCCCGAAAGAAGGGGTGGCAGCACCAGATGGAAGAAAACCTTAGCCCAAAGGTATATCTCCCACCACATACATAACCCTACTCCCAGGTGACTGAAGTGTTACCACCCACCCAGAGGCTCAATCAACTCACAAGAAGGGGGCAAAAAAACACCCTGAGGGCAGATCGGCCTAAAAAAGCCCAATCTGGTCTCAGGACAGGTCAGCATAAAAATAATTATGGGCACCAAAGAGATGGATCCCCTCCAAAACATAACTCCTTGGTGCCAGTGGGCTTCTGCCCAGTAAAGAATTTCTCCCACAGGGGACCAACCCTTGCCCAAGGGGTCGCTTCCCAAACAAAAAATAATCCCTGTTAGTTAAGTGTGATTTTACCCCCCTCCTAAAAATGGCCGTCTGCTTCCTGGAGGGGTGAAACTACCAAAAACAATTATCCCCAAGGGGAGCAACCCTTGCCCAAGCATTCCCTCCCCAAACTTAAAATAAATATGTGATTTAGTGAGTTTTCACCCTCCCAGAGGTCAGATGTGCCTAAATGGCTGATCCGCCCTTTAGGATGGTGCAACTACCAAAAACAATTATTGCAAGGGGTTCCTCCCAGGAATCATCATAAATAATGATTCCCTGGGTCCTAGTGAGTTTCGACATCCCCGGGGGCAGATTGGCCCAAAAGCAGTGAAATCAGCCCGGGGGGGGGGGAACACAGAACAAATATGCCCCCAAGGGCGGGACCCTTACCTAAGGGGTCACTACCACAAAAATCCCTGGTGTGTAGAGGTGTGGATTCCTGCTCCACGATCATGGCCCCACCATTCACCATGGACACGCATTCTACTCTCTACAGATGTAGGGTGGAAAGTCCTATCCAATGGTGTCAGTATTCCTGTAAAAAGCTAAACCACAGAGAAAGACACACCAAATATGAGTACTTTGCTTTAACATGCCTGAAGCAAACAGCTTCCAGCATGTCCCCGACAGTACTTGATGACATTGGCACACTGTGGGTGCGCCAACGTCATCAAAACGCAGAGGAGGGGGTCGGGAGTGGCAGCAGAAGTGCTTCTGCTGCCACCCCCTGTGGAGGCATGTGGGTGCGTGGCCCATAAGGGCAGCGCCGGCACTTCCCCTCTGACTGGATGTCTGGATGTGATGGTTACATACACTACACATGAGGGCCACTGCTGAGGACATAACCATTACGTCCATGGCACCACAAGGGTTAAAAAAGCACACACACATATATATGAATGTGTGTATATTTATGTACACATATGTAATATGAAACTATTTAAAAAATACTAATTATAATCTATATTTTAATTACAATCTTTTTAATATGCCAATATATAACAAATATTTATATATACACACACTCACATATAGAAATATTTATTATTTGTAGCAAATGAACTGCAACAAAATGTGAAATATTTCAAATTTAATTATGCATAAAACAATAAACAATATATACAATACTAGCAGCCCGTCCCGACGTTGTCTGGGAGCAATTAGGCTTCAGGGCCCCGTCCTGCCCCGCTTTTGTAACCTGCAGACGTCACTTTTTCCTCCTGTAATTTACTTTCGTGTCCCGTCCCCCACCCGGCCCGGCCCGGCCCGTCCCCTCCCCCGCCCGGCCCGGCCTGTCCCGTCCCCCGCCTGCCCCTACATGAGTGCCCGACGCTGCTCCCGCCTGTCCGCTCGCACCACCGCTCCTCCACTGCGCCATGTCCGCCGCTCCTCCTCCTCCGCCGGTCCTCTGCTCCTGACGTCACCGCTCCTCCCCGCGCCATGTCCGCCGCTCCTCAGACGCCGGTCCTCCACGTGCTCCTAACGTGACCACGCACGTCGCGGCCGGCGCTACTTTTGAGGGACTACTTTTTTTTTTATTTAAAATTTTAAATAATGTTATTTTTTTAATTTATGTAGCCTATAACCATCTACACACCCTGCCGATTTCAACGGTGTATCGGGTGTCTAGATTGGCGCAGTGGTTGCCGAGTTTACCCGCCTCAAAGCCTGAAAGTTTCTGCTTTATTATAGTAGTATAGATATTTTACTAACAATATGTTAAAAATCTATCTATATATTTTTCATATAAAAAGTTAAATAAATAAACACATACTAATAAGAAATATGTAAACAATACTAAAAAAACTATTAAACTCCAACTATAATAAATATATTATTTCCTCTCCAGTACATGCAACATGAGGGAATACACTGGATACAAAAGAGATGGCATTTACTATTCCCATTCCCATTCCAGTGTGTGCAAAAGTAGGGAAAGCATGGAACTCAGGGGGGGGTATTATTTACTTTTCCCACTCCAGTAGGGGCAACAGTAGGGAAAGTTTAGGGCTCAGAGGGGGTAATGTTAACCAATACCACTCCACTCTCTGCAACAGTAGGGAAAGCGTTGGACTCAGGAGAGGTTACATTTATTATTCCCTCACCAGTCAGTACAACAGTAGGGAAAGTGTTGGGCACCAAAGGGGTAAAAAGTGCTATTCCCACTTCGTGTGTGCAACAGTAGGAAAAGCTTAGGACTCAGGAGGGGTAAATTGTACTATTTCCAATCCAGTTTTGCGCAAAAGTAGGTAAAGGGTTGGACTCAGGGGATTAAAATTTTTATTCTAACTCCAGTCTGTGCAACACTAGGGAAAACATTGGACACCGGAGGAGTAAAATGTACTATTCCCACTCCAGTCTGTGCAGCAGTAGGAAAGGGTTTTGACTCAGGAGGGTCACATTTTCTATTCACACTCCACTTCGTGCAACAGTAGGGACAGCATTGAACTCAGGAGGGGTAAAATGTACTATTCCCACTTCAGTGTGTGCAACAGCAGGGAAAGCAGCGGACTCAGGAGGGGTAATATTTACTATTCCCAATTCAATTGGTGACACAGTACAGAAAGCGTTGGACTCAGGAGGATAAAATTGACTAATCCCACTCCAGTCTGTGCAACAGTAGGCAATACGTTAGACTCTGGAAAGGTTAATTGAATTATTCTGACTCCAGTTGGTGCAACAGTAGGGAAAGCAATGGACACAGGAAAGGTTAAATTAACTATTCCCACACCAGTCGGTGCAACAGTAAGGAATGGATTGGACTCAATTTAGTATACCCACTCGAGTCTGTGCTACAGTAGGGAAAGAGTTGGACTCAGGAAGGGAAGGAAAAGCTTACTATTCCCACTCCACTTAGTGCAACAGTGGGGAAGTGTTGGAAAACAAAGGGGTGAAAATTACTATTCCCACTTCAGTGTGTGCAATAGTAGGGAAAGCATAGGACTCAGGAGGGGTAACATTTACTATTCCTACTGTTAGACACCAAAGGGATAAATTGACTGTTCTCACTTCAGTGCGTGAAACAGTAGGAAAAGGGTTGGACTCAGAAGGGTCAAATTTTGTATTCCCACTCCAGTCTGTTAACCAGTAGGGAAAGTGTTATACACTGGAGGGGTACAATGTACTATTCCTCCTCCAGTGTGTGCAGCAGTAGGGAAAGTGTTGGACTCAGGATGGGCCACATTTATTATTCTCACTCCAGTAAGTGCAACAGTAGAGAAAGTATTGGACTAAGGAAGGGTACGATTTACTATTCCCACTTCAGTGTGTGCAACAGTAGGGAAAGCGTTGGACTCAGGTGGGTAACATGCATTATTCCCACTCCAATAGGGTGCTATGGTAGAAAAAGCCTTGGACTCGGAAGAGTAAAATTTTCTCTTTTCACTCCAGTGTGTGCAACAGTAGGGAACGCATTAGACTCAGGAGGAGTTAGATTTACTATTCCCTCTCCAGTAAGTGCAACAGTAGGGAAGACATTGGACTCAGGAGGGGTTATATTTACTATTTCCACTCCATTCTTTGCAACAGTAGGGAAAGTGTTGGACTAAGGTAGGGCAAAATGTACTTTTCCCACTCTAAATGTAAAATGTAAATGTAAATTAATACTTGTATAGCGCACTACTCACCCGAAAGGGTCTCAAGGACATTTGTACAAATACCGCTGTGGAACCCATCCTGGCTTTCCCTGTGAGGCGTCCACTCCTGGGCACCCCCAAGGTGGAGGCCAGGCATCCTTAGCGTTGTGGGGGCCGTTGTGAAGATTAAGCAAGCTATTGCCCAGAGTTGCAGAGTGGGACTCCATGATTGGAATAGGCACCGAGGCAAGAATTATCAGGTCCGTGGAATTTTTGAGCCCAAGACCCGCCGAGGCAGGGAATTGAACCCTGGTCCCGGGCTAGACCTCTGCATCAGGGTTTGCAGCTTTAATCATTGAGCCACACTTCTCCAGTCTAATTGGTTCAACAGTAGCAAAAGCATTAGACGGGGTAAAATGTACTGTCCCCATTACATTAACTAGTACAATACAGAGAGAGTACTTCACTTCAAACAAATAACCTATTTTAACAAGTCTATAAAATACACAGAAATCTAAAATTCAAAATATAATAATTGTATTTTTTAATTTCTGAAATAATTCCATAAATTAGATGTTTTTTATTAATTATTATCAATGAACACAAACATTATTATTATAAATAAAAAAAACTATACAGCAGCCAACAATTAAAATGTAATATAAATAAATTAAGTATTATTTAAATAACATATAAAATAATCTTTTTTTAAATAAATGAATACATATTTTTATTCATATTACTTAAATAACTTACCCCCTCCTCTGCAAACTAAAAACACACACCTAAAATATAAGTTAACAAACATAATACACAATGTTCACAATAATTTAAAAATAAATATTTAGGGCCTCATTAGGATTGCGGGCAGGCTTTGCCCGCCCGCCACCCTAACGGAGACCGGGACCGCCCGCCATAAGGGCGGGGGTCACGTAGGAGAAATTAGGATGTGCCCGCCACAGTGGCGGGCACATCCTACATGTTTTACATTGTGGCGTGCGGTGCTCTCTGATAAGAGAACGCATTTGCATATGCAAAGCGGAAGGCACCGCCCCCGCAGCAAACACCGCCTGCCTTTCCTGGGCGGCATTGCCGCCGCAGAAAGGCCCCTTAATGGTGGCGGTGTCCATAGGACACCGCCACCATATTATTCTATGGTCTTTTCGTCCGCCGCTGTCCCCACCGCCATCTTAATCTGGCGGGGGGAATGCAGGCATGGATGTCGGGCGGATTGCCTCCACCAGGCTGGCGGTGGCCACCGCCACCCTGGCGGAGGCAATCCGCCTGACATCCTAATGGGCCCCTTAATAATTACACATTATTTATTAATTAATTTAAATGTATGTATTTCCCACCCTGCACCCCTACAAACTCCACAACCCACACCAAAACCATAACTTAAAAATACATTAAATGCACAATTTACATAATTAATTATGAATTAAATAAGAATATTTAAACATACATTATTATTTACATTTAAAATAACCCTAAAAAAATGAAACCCGCTAAGACAGTAAAAATTACAATAAACAATAGCATTTAATTAGAAAACAACTAAATATTTGCAAACTACATAAAAAAAATATTACCAATGATTATGCAAACAATTTATATATACATTTAAAACATAAACTAAAATACCCATAATAATAAAAACATTATATCATTAGCAATGATATTGATGTAAACGATATTAACAACATAGATATTTTTAACATTGAATTTTACAACATAGATTTTTATTTAAATGATATAAATAACAAAGGAGCTCATTACGATGGCGGGCGGACCACCAACAACAGACCGTCGGTGGCAGTCCGAAAGTCATCCTCGGCATTGGTCTGACCGCTTGATTACAATGCCGGTGGTCAGAGCGCAGAAGTTGGAGGGTAGGATACCCGCCTCTGACTGGATCCACGAGCCCATCGGGTGGCTGCCGTACTCTTATCCCTACAATGAAGGCAGAGCCCTGCGCAGGCACTGCCAAAGGGATTAGGATGTGCCTTTACGACTGCCTTTTCATGGCTATCCCACTGTAATAAAAAGACAGACGAAAAGGGACTTTGGGGGCCCCAAGCAGGGTTCTGCCCCCCGTAGGCTACTGTTCAGTGGCACAGTGGGTATATGCAGTCTTCACCACATATCCATGCACCGTGTGCCTTACAGCACATGGTGTCTGACACACGGTGCATGGATGTGCACAAAGTCCCTTTTTCTACTGCGGCTTCCGCTGTGGCCCTTTTACTGGTAAATACTTTCCAATAAATTTACCAGCCTATTACCTGTGCCCCTTCCCACTACATTAGGCATGAAGATATCTATTTGGGCACCTTCTGAGCAATTACAAAGCCAAGGATAGTTCACAGTGACAATGAAGCACAAAAAGACATCAGTGCCAGCTACCATTTATGTTCTACAAAGTACTTTGTTGTGTGCCTGCTTGCTCATGCTTTCCACTGTTGCTGACATGGTGTTGATATCCCTCAACAGCAATCTCTGTGTTCAGTCTGAGATTATGAGTTGGTTCCTATCATGGTTTCATGGCCTTGGAAAACATAAGAAAATAAAGTACAGCTTCACATCAATGAAGACATTCGACCCTGTGGCACAGCGACACAGCAGAGTTGCTTTCAGTGTACAGGAAGCTGTAGAGAAAGAGTATGAAGAGTTTTTAAAACATGCCATCACTAAACGTTACACAGGTCCCACACCATGCATTTCACCCATTGTAGTAGTACCCAAAAAGGACTGTAGCGGAGAGGTGCACATTTGTGTTGATAAGCAAACAATTACATTAAGAGGGAGAGATGCCCTGGCCCTCAAATTGCGGGCATGATCATGCAATTGAACGGAACCAAAGTACTTTTCCCATCTTGACCTGAACAAGGGTTAGCATCAACTAAGGGTGGAGGAGACCTGCAGGTACATTTCCTTCTTTTCAAGCTATGTTGGTTTGTGCCATGTTTGCGTCACAAAAGTGAAGCAAATTGGTGCAATTTTTTTTTCTGATTCACTTTCCAGCGTTAAACTTGTAGGAAAGTAATGCAATGCAGCGCCTACCAGTGCTTTGCATTACTTAGCACCAAGGGCGCATACCATGGGCCTCATTTATGAAAAGTGACGCATCCTTGCGCAAACGCAAGGATGCGTCACTTTTCCGTACGGCACGCTGCGTCAGAAACTTGCGGCGCGGATGCGTCATATCTACGGAATGACGCACCATGCCGCAAGCGGAGGCGCAAGACGGGGAAAAGTGACGCATACGCGGCCGTCCTGACGTAGCGAAAAGACACGCAAGTGCGGGAAAAATGCCGTAAGTCGCATTTGCGGAACGACGCAAGTGTACGCATCGCTGCGTCACTATTACGTTGCGTCAGAATCCGGAAAACGCCAAAAACACGCGCATCTATCACCTAATTCTCCCGCAAATGGAAAAAATTGCCACCATGGAGCCTGAAGGACAGAGCAGCAGCCAAGGAAACCTTCCACATGGCAGCCAGGATGCCCAGCCTGCAACACAGGGAGAAACTCTTGGAAAGAGGAAGCGCAAAACAAATTTCAGTGCTGAGGAGAACGATACACTGATAAGTGAGGTAACAGACCATCAGCACCAGCTGTTTGCTAGTTCCAAATTGCCACTAGCCAAAAAAGAGGCTATTTGGCAGGACATATTGACCAAGGTGAACAGTGTGGGCCAATCTAGGCGGACAGTTATTGACCTAAAAAAACGGTGGAATGATATAAAGCGCCGCACTAAAGAAAAAATGGCCAAAAACCGGAAAGACTCTGGGCTTACAGGAGGAGGCAGCCCATCACAACAAGAAGAGCTGGATGACCTTGAGGAGCGGGTTGCAGCGGTCATCCCAGAGGAGTTGGTTGTTGGAATCCCAGGGCAGGACAGTGCACTGCATGAGGAACTGAAAGAGACACAGGAAGACACACAGGGTAAGTCCCTACAAGGGGAAATGTGCAAATAAGGTAATGTTGTGCTGTGCATAAACTAAGGTGGCTGGCTCAATTACTGACGTGTTGCTGAAAGAGAAATCATGCAATGTCATAAACTGTGAAGGGTCTACAAAAAGTATTGTACCAGGGACATGCACATGTTACATTTGGGAAACAGCTACCCCTGTGTAAGTAAACATATATGTCCAAAGTGAAGTCCCAAACCACTGCTGCACCTGACAAGTGCCACACGCAGGTGCAAAGATATAACTACCCTACTGAAAATAAAATCACACAACATCCTGCAACAGACCGAGTCTCACACTTGTATGACTTGGACTGCTACCACTGTGCTGGCAGGATGTTATTTTGTTCATGTAGTGGTGCCACAATGTGCCACACCCACAATAATAGGCCACAGACAGCCATGTAACATAGTACAACATATCATGTCATTGCATCATTCCCACATTAAAGTGTCAGAAAGCGCACTTCAAGGGCTGTTGCTAAGGGTATACCCAGAAACATCTATGTCCAATTGACAATGTACAATAGGAACGTCAAAATGTAACTATCATGCTGCGCCACAAAGATATGCATACACAGGGTCTGTGTAAGGCATGCACAACCTGAATTGAAACTTAATCTACCCTCCATGATAAAACCAACATATCTCTTTTGCATTCAAGTGGACACATAGAAAGGTGAAAAATCTTTTCATGACTGCATCATGCAGGAATATGTCCCTTCCATGCACACAAACACTGATCCCCTGCACCGCTGGACCCCCTGCAACATGGTGCAAGTCTGCCTGGGTTGGCGCATGCCAAGCATTGTGTACCTGTGTTGTTGTGAAGGACAGGTGTGCTGCTGAGTATGGCCATGGGCCTGGTCACGATAATGTAGTTGTCGTAGTACATGGTCAACCATGGCACATTAGAGTGCCTGCTCATTCTGAGTGTACCAGTGTATGGGTTAACAATGCCTCTGTGATGATTGTCGTGCTGCCACATGCAGGTGACACAGAAGTTGTCAGTGACAGTGATGGTGATGCTTGTAGCAGAGTTATGTCCTGGCAGGTGAGGTGGCATACAGGGTTGAAGGTGAGGAGGTACCTGACATTGTATTCTTGCAGTGTTCAAGAGGAATAAACCTTTGTTCACAGTGTGCACCTGAGCCAGTCAAATGCAAACAGCGTACAGTATGGTAGCCGTTGTGTCATGCGATGACCATTTCAATGTGTGCTGCACAATGTCAACTATGCAATGCATGTGTTCCAAAATAATATATCAAAATTCTTCTTCTTTGTGACCCCAATTATGTTGTGATATAAGTACTACATGTGGTAATGTGTGTCAGTATGTTAAAAAAAAATATTGACAAATGTTAAAGAGTAATAAAAATGTTGTGCATTTATGTGTCAAACAATAACAATTGGTTGTGTCATGGGGGACATATGTCGGAACTAATATTTGGATAGGTGTACATCATGAGAAATATGGGGTAACATCACAGATTATGAACTAATGCTGTGTACATAATTTGTGGCTATGAAAAATGGTGTGTGCATCACTCACTAATCTGACTCCATTGTGTGTGTTGTGGTTGTTCATAAAGGTATTTAATGCTTCAGGTCTGGGTGTGTGGTGACAAGGAAACTTAATCCATGTACTCACTGAACTTTGAACAGTGTATTTAAAGTCTCCGCTGTGAAACACCTACTCTACCGTTGCAACATGCCTAGTATGAACAATGAATGAAATGGAATGTCATGAGACGGCATGTTTTGGTATAATGTATGTGCCTTTTTGTACAAGAGTGTCACACCTGTTGTCCATGGGGGCACAGTGTCAAACATTGTCAATTGTGGAGGGAGAGCTGTGAGTTAACAAATGCAGGAGAGAACAATCAATGTCTCATGGTTGCAGGGATGTGTGTGTGAGTGTGTGCAGCAAAACATATTGAGACCCATTCACAGAATGAACTCAAGACTCAATTCTAATCTTACTACTATATTGTAATTCACAGAATGCAGTTACTACTTTTTCACATTCACAGAATGAACTTAATACTTTTGGTATTCACAGAAGTTACGATTTTGCCTAAAGTGTCTCTGAAGACAGACTTAAGATAGAGTAAAGGCAAAATCCTAACTCCTGTGAATACCAAAAGTACTAAGTTCATTATGAGAATGCCCAAAGTAGTAAGTGTATTCTATCAACACCAAAAATGTATCAAGTTAACTATTGAGTTTCAAGTTTGTTTTGTAAATCTGGAACACATTGAGGGAAGTCACACCTCAAAGATGTGTCCCAGTTCTCTCTAGCCTATGCAACCCTGCCTTTGTGTCACGTTAAAGGAATCAGCCAGCCAGGCTCACCACTCTGAGTCAATCACAATGCTGTGAAGTGCTGGTGTGACTTGTAATAGTAAGTGGGACAATACATGCTGGAATGTTGGCCATGTTTGCCATGGAGGCTGAAATGCAGCCTGTATACCAAACATGCAAGTGGGTATTACTGCTCTGGTCATCATGGGTGGTACCTGAGTCATCTTGCCAATATGCACATGAGCCACATCATCTAAGATGCCCCCTACCCACCCTCCCATGCCATGATGACACATAGCATTATCACATCAGTCACTCATCCCTTGGGTATCCATAATAAGTCATTTCAGTTCTCTCATCTGAGCCCACATTCCACATATGGTCTATGAACTACCACTAAGGCCACCACCCCTGTGTTCATGTGTTCGGTCATCACTGAATATTGTAGGTCACAATTAGCCTACTCAATGTCAGCTGCTGTGCAAGCCCACAGCAGACGGATGTACATGGTGTGCTGAAGCCACGCCTATGGGAAGTCTGAATATGCCCATCTGGGTCTCAAATGCAATCATTTGCAGCAGCAACTGATATACAGTCATTCACTGATGCAGCTCAGCCAGCCTCCATGCATTCATACATGGAAAACATTTGAGAATGACAACAGGCCTTTCCAAACATGACCCACAGACATTGCACATGCCTACACTGCTGACAAACCTCAACCACCACCCTGGTCTCAAACACAGCCTACACCAGCGTTACTGCAAGTGAAAGTCACACCTGGATACACAACTGTGCATACCACACCTCCACCCTCTGCAAGCCTAACAAACAGCACTACAGGGACACGGCATGGTAGAGCACTGATCTCTAAGAAGCAAGAGGCACCAGCAGATACCTTGGTAAGAACTGTATAAACACCAACACACCTGAAATGTAAAACACATACATGGACCCAATGAGGGAGAACCACAAATAAACAATCCTACATAATGGAAAGCCCTTCCAACTAGTCAAGGTCCTGCATTTATACAACAACCTATGCTGCAAAGCCACAGACATCACCCTGGCACTACAGACCTGTGATAAGTGTCCAACAAAGTTCACCATAAACAACAACAATTTCACTACAATAACTTTCCCGTACACATGAGATGCCACAGCCAGCACCACCCACACCTCTCACAACACAACAGCCATACTACCATACCCACCGGGACACCAGTCACAGCTCAATGCACACCCTCAAACATGAGATACAGCCACCTGTGGGATCACTACAGCCCTGTCCTCATTATATCAACAACAGCACCAAGATCACCATATTCACAGCCACAGGTGACATCTCCACCCTCCGGGACCAGGAGCTGTGAGTGTGCTCCAACACAGACTAACATCACACAGATTTGCTACACTACATGATGCAGGATTCTAAGGAACAATGCTTAACTGGGTCACTCACCCCAGCAAGAGGTTCAAGGATCAGACTGACAACCTTCACCTTCAAATGCACGTTATTCCAATGCTGAATGCAAGAGGGACCATCTATGTGTCTGACCCTTGTCAACATCAACAGGGCTGCCTCAGCACCATTTCTAACCAAATACAGCCTCAACATTGTATCCATTGCTGATGACAGACTATTCAAAGTCTCTCACACCTAAGACTACACCAGCTAAACACATGAAAAACAGTGAGGAATGCAGTACGTCCCAGTCTGCATCAACCACAGCTGCATGTAATCAAAATCAGAGAATACAGAATTCTGTGTCCTTGGAACAACTCCTTCAGCATGTGAAAACACATGTTGCATCTACCACTCTGATGGGAAGGGGCTGCCACTAACGCTCAAAGAGATACGTCTTGATGAGTCCTCTGAATGGGAGTAGGTCCTGGGTGTGCCGTAGATGGCCTGGGAGTGCAAGGTCTTGGCGGTGAGGTAGGACAGGGAACTGCTGCTGGAGGTTGGTCATACGATGCGGTGGACAGCGGTGAGGGGGAGGCTGGTGGAGCGGACGTGGCGTGTGGGGGTGTAGAAGCTGAGTCTGCTGCACATGTAGGGTGGTCTGGCCTAATGGAGTACATTGTGTGTCTGGGTGTGGAGCTTCAAGCTGATCCACTTGCTGATGGGGAACCAGTGTAGGTCTCACATTTTGGGGGATGATGTTGCTGCGGTGGGGACGTTGACAATCAATGAGACGCAAGTGCATTGGTTGTGTTGCAGTAGTAGTAGGTCTTTGTCAGGGAATCCTGCCTACAGTGCGTTGCAGTAGTCCAGTCTGCTGGTGCTCAGGGCCTGCATCAGTTATTTTTGTCTGGGGTGGGGATCCACTTGTGGATCCTGCATAGCATGTGGAGGCAGTTGTAGCATGAGGGGAAGATGGCGTTGACCTGCTCAGACATGGAGAGGGAGGAGTACTGGAAGTATTGTAAGTTGCGTGTATGGTCAGTGAGTGTTGTTGGTGTTCCCAGTGTGGTTGCCCGACAGGAGTTGTCCCAGGCTCAGGGTGTGGGTTCGAGGATGATGACCTGTGTCATCTCCAAGTACAGTTTCACACTGCTGATCCTCATCCAGTTGGTGAGGGACTTCATTTCCACGTGGAGGTTTGTTCATGGTGTGTGTGGGTCCCTGGTGATGGAGTGCAAAATGCCACATGCACTTCCTACTGTGCTGGAATGTGTCCCCAATACACACCAACTAAACGGACATCAGGACATGCACTCAAGTAGAATGTTGCAAGTGTGCAAGCACTGTCTGCCCATGTGCCATGTTTTTTGTAAAAATTTGGTATCCATCAAATGATTAATGCCATGTCACTTTTGGTACACATGAGTGATGATGTGTCGCTTGAACTTTGACATGTTGAAACACAGCAAAGTCAAAAAGGGTACATGACTCTAAATTGTGCATTTGCACACCACATGTCAGACATGATCATAAACATACATCTATTTTTGATTTCAGGCCATGGTACACCTACTCTGGAGCTGGAAGCCTTGTTTGAAACGGACAATGAGGGTGGTGAAAGTGTAACAAGTATGGGCCCAGGAATCATCCAGGACATAATACAATCACTACAAACTCCCTCTCCACCCACAAGAAGGCAAAGCAGCCCAGTGGGATCTCCGGTTGGCCAACAGGTAAGCACTTCTATGCCACCTTCCACAACATCTGTGCCTCACCAGTCGCCAAACACACTAAATTCATTTGAACAGCGTGTAGTGGATGTGCAGAGTCAGTTGGCACAGGAGGTGCGTAAGGGCATTGAGAGCATGGCAGGGACCCTAGAGGGAGTGCTCCGGTGCCTAACATCAAATACTGCCAGTGCGGAAACTGGTAGCACCACTGAAGCACCACCACGCACTTTGTTTGACGCCATGACTGAAATTTCCGAAGTCATGCAGCAGAGGCACAGACAAATGCCCACCACAAGTGCCAGCTTTGAAGTGGCCAACACTCTGAAGGAAATGCAGGACACCCTCAAACAAATGACAGCCAAACAGGATGAATACCTCACAAAATTGGCTGACTATCAACGAGATGTGAAAGCTGTGCTTGAGAACCAGCAAATAATGCTGAATGCATTTATGCGGTACCTGATGGGCATCGAACATGTTACAGGTCCAACACCATCAACATCTGCAGTCCATGAAGTGGCTATGCCTACTGTGTTGACTGCCCCACTGGTCACACCATCAGCTGGGACAAACACATCAGATGAAGATGAATCTGAAGAATCCCCAGTCCTCCGCAGAACAATGCGTTAGAAGCACATATTGTCAGGAGTTGGATTTTCCTTCACGAGCAATTGTTGTCATCACAAACTACATGTTCCACAAACCCTGTGATCTGTATATAAGGGTGGAACCTTCCGAGAAAGACGTTGGATTATTTTTGTACCTGACCCGGAGGTGGAGTAGGAGGTTCATCCTTGGGAATGCTTGTTCCATGTGTTTCCTTGTCTTGGTCCTCTCTGTTCCTACCTGCCGATTTTGCTGGATTCCCCGTTGGCTGAGCCTTATTGCACCGGCTCGTGCGGGGAACATTTCTTTTGTTTCCGTGCTCGGCAAACCTCGGCGGGATTCCCAAGTCCTGGAGGTGTCCTCCGTTGGCTGAGCCTTCTTTCTTCGGCTTGTGCAGAGTAGCTCTGTTGTGGGTTCTCATGTCTTGTGGAACCCGTCCTTCGGACCCAGACCTGTGAGCTTTTCGACCAGGTACTGTACTTACATCTTATAGGGGTGACATAACCCCAACCTTTTACTTTGGTTTGGTCCGTATGCAGAATGGTCCTTGTTAGGATATGGTGAAACCTGATTTCGGACATTCATCTGTTCGGTTATGGTATGTACTATTGAGTACTATTGTCATTTGTAAAGTAGGGAAAAGGTCTACCCTATCTAAACTCACGGCTGATTGTGTATTTCAGGTGGAGAACCTACACGCTTCACACACATATCCAGGACCAGTTAGTAGGGGAAGAGAATTATCTTCAGGGCCTCTCTTATTTTCGTTACAGGTATAGGGAATTGATATCTAGAGTATTTCATGTGTACATCCTTTACTTTAAAGAGAGATACGATCATTATTGTTATTTTGTCGTTCGAGATCTCCCTCCCTGCCGTTCCCTTCCTTTCCTCCCTGTTCCCTTCCCCTTTGCTCTCACTTGATCCTTCCTCGACCCAGGCTATCATAGCTTTCTGGGTCCGGTTAGATCAGGAGGTGGCTCCAATTTCATCATCCCGCTGATCCCGAGGACTTGGAGGATAACACATATAGTAGCAGCACAATAAATGAACACTGTCTGGTGCTCAGCATACCCCAGTAATGTCGATAAACACATTACTGGTAGGCAAAGGATGAACAAAAAATTATCTGTGGCCTCCCTCCAAGAGGTGAACTCATGATGTTGACATTCCCTTAGCACACAATGAAAAACTACTCACTCATGTTTATGTGTGGACTGTGCATGTACATCCTCAACCCTACTGTATGTCTCCCTTCAGTATTAGAGTCCTCTCATACCTTGATACATGCTAAGTTGACACTTACATCAATTTGCTAACTCAACATGCAATGTCCAACTGGAAAGGTTCAGAAAGTCACTAGGAAAGTGTGTACTACAGCATTGCTAATGTGCTACATGACAAATGATGTGATAAGTTAGAATGACTAACACTACAACTTTGTACAAGGAGGGGGTGAGTGTTAAAATCAGATCTGCTTGCACACTAACATTAATGTGGGTGTGTCCAAGGTGTATGTATGTGATGATGAAATATCTGACCTACCACATGTATATATGAAAGCAAAACATCAGTACGAGGCTGGCATCAAAGGCACATCCTATGGATTATGTATATAGGGACAATTGTTGTGCAGAGTTTAAGCACATCTGTGAACATACCCAACATGCGCAAGACCAGCTGAAGGTAGCCTGGATGTGAAAACCACCCCCACTACAAATGCAGCACTCCATGTATGCAACCTTGTGAGATAATACAGCTGTCTGCTCAGGACACCGTGTAAATACCAACCAACAGTTTCATGTTGACACTGCTGAAGCACCTTACCCCGTCAGCTGACAATTACAGCTATGAACACCCAGCTGTATGCCAATGCACAGTGTTGCCTGAGCTGCATCCTCCTACACACATGTCCTGCCCACAGATATGGCATAAAAATGTGTGATGCCAACTACAGCCGCTGGCACTAGTTACGTTGCCTGGGTCACATCTGCAACTGGCATTGCATACGCAATACACAACTTGTACAAGATCAGGCAGACATACGGCCACCAACACCATGGAGGGATGCCTTGCCATCATCTTCAGGAACTGCCTCCAACAGACTAATGCCATTATGACCAAGTGATAGCACAGTCCTGAACATGTCCACTCCTGTATCCAAGTCAACTACAGGACAACTCCATGTTGTACCCTTGCATACAGACATACTTGATGTGCCACAACATTTGGCAACTACAATGCAGATCACAGGCAGCACAAGTACCTACAATACATGGACTATGTACAGCTCAGACACCAGTGTCACTCATTGACCAACTCAGCCTATTCAACCTCACTGCATTCCTACACAACATCACCCACATCAGATATACCCAGGTTGTCATCAACACAAGTCACAAGGTGGAACACACCCGGGCACACATTGTCATCCAAGGTAACTACTGTTTCCTTGGCCATCTCTCACATCCTCCCTGATCCAAGGCCCAATGCATTCTCTCATCATTCTGAAAACATACCATACACATGTCAAGGGCACAGTCCCTGTGCAGACACTGGTGCAACATCAACACAGATCCCCTTGCCTTAGCACTGATACACACCCCTCCATCCACCATGTGCCACACTAACTCAGATCATTCCCACTCAGAGATGTAGTAGTACATACGCAAATACATGGCTGCAGACTCACTTGACGCACAACATACAACACACCAACAATGTCACCTGTGTATCCACTGACATACAACAAACAATGCTCATGTGCAGGCTGCTGGATTTAGCTTTGAGGCTCAACCAGACCCCAGGAATTGCACTCTGCCTACAGGGATAACATCACAGATAAAAGTACAACTCATCTGATCCACACAAATGCAACATCATGAAGGGCACAATCCTCTACACATCATGCCAATCCATGGCAAGCATAAACTCCATACCAAATTAAACAACGTGACTGAGCTCAGCCCTCACTCACTTCACGGGAATATCATACACACTTGGTACAGTCTCCTACCACTACATCAGCAAATTGAATGTCAACTTAGATGAACATAAGCAAGCCATACCACAAAACACCTTAGCCCAAGTAAGCCACACTACACAACGTCCTCTGGAGGCCACATGTTTCACACCACAAACACCGTGATGGACATACATTAAGGAGCACCCGCACACACCTGCCCACATCACTTCTTCCACAGGGCTGCATCCCCCATTGCACACAAACAGTGACAGTACATGGC
This sequence comes from Lissotriton vulgaris, assembly GCF_964263255.1. Lineage (NCBI taxonomy): Eukaryota > Metazoa > Chordata > Amphibia > Caudata > Salamandridae > Lissotriton > Lissotriton vulgaris. Next base: position 443,009,941 of record NC_141699.1, read on the forward strand.
CTCCAACATTAGAACATGCACCTCCACAGTAATTGCAAATGTTAACAAGTAAATGACATTAGCAGTTACACCCCTGCTGAACAAACAGACGTCAAGACCCACAGGAACATCTTTCAGCACACATTAGCAGACAGTCATTAACCAGAGGGTCATCATCCACCCAGTGATGTTCATTGGAACATACAACATCCCCAATCCTGCTCCATGACAAACAGCATCAAGAGGTCCCTCCTACACGCCACAGAAAAATCCACACAATCCTCAAAGTCGGTCACACTGCCAATCCATAGACAATATACATTGCTTCATTTCCAGAAACAATGTTCCACAACACACTAGCTGCCACACTCCACTATGGCATGCGGCAAGGTAATACCCCACACTGGATTGTCTCCTCCCTTGCAGACCAGAGCAGATGAATATGCATAACACATTTCACAGTACAACACACAGAGTACTGATGCTGAGTCCCTCAGTGACTGTCCATCAGTACCTTTGTCTACTATGTGTACATGGCCCCACTTGCTGAGAACATCAGTGGACATGGACTCTGCATAGTACCCTACGCCTAATACACCCAGCTCTGCCTCTCCCTCACCAAGGTACACAACATCACAGGACACAATTAACCACAATGGATGCAAGATGTGCCAACAAGTATGTGCCTCAGCTGGACAAATCTCCATTTGTTGTCAAAAGAGGTAATCACCCTCACAACAACCACTACCACATGGGACTATACCTGGGGGTACCCTGGGCTGGATAAACAGTTCACCACTCATATGTCTAATACAAACTATACATTGTACAGAACACATCCCTCACCCTGTCAGTACGGATAATAGTAGTATCCTCACCATAGTTCTTCACCCTCTGCAAACTGTGCAAGAGCATCAAAATTATTGTCAACTGATGCATTGATTAGACCTGCCACACATCCATCATCATCATCCGGTTCAATGTTAATGCCCTCAATATCAGTATCAAAAATACCCTCCGGACAAAAATGATTAACGTCCAGACAACCGTAGGTAGACGTTCCCAGTGGCTCCCATGATTATACCACTACCGCCAGCACATACAGGATAACTACTGCATCCACACCCATACAGATATACTGACACTCAAGGAGTTCACACATGCCTACACAGTCAGCCACAACCCTTGGCAAGCAAACCTCTACCAATGAATCTGCTTCGAGGCCCACAAGACATACGTCTGCAATACAGACCTAGCCATGGTCACATTTCCCTGCATCTACATAGCCAGCTTGTGAACCAGCTTTCTTTTCCATTTTCAGGAAAGACGTGGGTCATAGTGGCCCTGAGCATTGTGAAACACTGCAAACATTGAGCTACAGTCTCAATACCAGGTGGCCCAATTGATGACGGCCATTGTGCCATTTGACCCTCACTTGTTGTGACATTGTGTGACGCCTAACCCTGCCTAATAGTCATCATCCATCACCAAGGCACATGGTCATGCGATAATGTTGCATGCATCAAATCTGACCCTTACACGCCTTGTTCTGCGTTACAGGCACGTGCAATGGGTGTTGCTGGGTGCCTTGCCAACAACATCCATTTGCTTTTCACACTGGCCCAGATGTAATAGGAACATGAAATGGTAAGCTCTGTCCAGAAATACACAGACCCAAGGCAGGCTTAAGGAAGGCTCAATGTTGAGAATTATGATGAAGTTTACTTGTCTCACCTTTTTCACACAATGCAGTACATATTGTAAGAGGAAGAGCCCGTTGTGATGATTGATTAACTGAGAGGTGTCCGTTCCTGTACAAGTCTGATGGTCCCCGCAAGGCAGACACACTTGCCCCATTGTGCAAAGGTGACTGCGTTAGCGAAGAACAGGACATTGTACAACAGTGATGGTGAGAACAACAGGACTGCGCTGTATCTTGCAGACATGGCACGGTCCTGCCCTCCCTCCTGCAAAAGGGTAGCGCAACTGGAAGGGCTGCTGTGCTCCACTATGGAGAAACTTATTGAAAGAGGTCCCACAATCTTTACACATGATTGTTGTTCACATGGGCTCACCTGAGACGCATTAGCTAAAGTCCCTCAAGGGTGAGTATTGGCCTGTATGAATTAGTGATAGTGTAAGAACAACTGGCTTACAATAGCTAACATGTAATAGTAATCTCAGATATGAGATCATTGTTGACATTCCTTGTCCAGCAAGGATAACGCTCACCCACAGCTTATTTCACAACTTCATATGCCTACAAGTCAGAGTCATTGTGAAAGAAAGATATGATTTATTTGCAAAAAAAGTTCACACTAAATAAAATCTATGCTAAACTACACTACACTTATCAAAACTATAAATAAAATCCTACACTAAGCTAATCTAAGGCGCTAACATCTACACTTATCTTGTCTAACTGATCCTATACCTACCTCACACATACTACACAACACACAGATGACCCCCCACCCCCTATTCAACAATCACACATCAGGCACACATACACTTAATCTAAACACATACTAATTAACCTATCTAACTAAACAAGGATATATATATATATTTTTTTTTTTATTTTTAAAAACATTTAACATACACTATACATCAACCCCCCACCCACTCCTAATAACTTAACACTTATCCTAACACTATTCCTAAGTACTAAAACTATCCTAAAAACTATCTGACTACTTAAACATGTAAACAAGAACAAGGTCCGTAACTTGACAGGTGCAACACCATGTCATCAACAACAACCACAGTTCTTCAATGTCTTTATTCCTGCTCGTCCATTTGAGCAATGGTGGCCTTCATGTCCGCAACCATGGACAGCAGGGTGGCCAGCTGCAGCTGCATGCCCGCAACCTGTAAAGTCAACTCCTTTAGGCCCTTTTCAAAAGTTTCCATTTTGGCCTCTATTTTGTCAATCTTGGCCATCAGGAGCACACCGTCTATATCTGCTTGCGCACAAGCCTGTTTAGGTGGCGCTACTGCAGCTCCACCTGTCATTGTCCCAAGGGCCTGTGCAGTGTTGGTTCCTGATTTTGGATGAGTGCTTGTCACTGGGCTCAGATTAGAGGCATGTCCAGATGTGGAACAACTTGCTGATCCTGCAGATTGACTGTCCATTTGGGGGTCTACATCTACATGTGAGCCAGTTGCTGGTCCTGAGTCAATGTGTGACCTTTTCCCCTTTTGCTTCCTGCTCCGCATGTTGCATGGGGAAGTGGGAGTTGGTGATCTCCAGGTTCCTTCAGCACGTAATGCCTCATGTCGGCGTCCCATCTGTCTGAATGCACGACCAACATTGAGTATGTGTCTGTATCTTTCTAGACGGATGCGATAATGCCTCTCCTCATCTTGTGACATGTTGTCTGTAAAGGAGCAATGACATCCACATCAGTCTGCACTTACACATTGACACCTGTACACATGCACATTATGCGATCTTCAGAACATTTTGGCAAGGGCCTATCGTTAACAGGGCATCTATTTCAAAGCATGGGGTCATCATCATCGATTGTCATACACAGGGATGCTAAGTGATGTTGCGTAATACCTAAGATGATGATCACTGTAGATGACATGTAAGGCATCAATACATATGAGATGGTACATTCAAATGCATTTGTCCTGGGCATGAACCCAATGCCCCCCATTCACATATGCAAGCTCCTTCTCAACATGATGCTAGAGCATCTGTGTGCGGGCAAGTTTTCTCTAGGCATTGTAATTTGACACTTCATACGCAGATACAAAGCAAGGTATATGGACCATCAGCCCTGTATGCTGCACAAGGCAACACACATGTGAAAAGCACCATGTAAACAAAACATGGGCACATTAGCATTGTATTGGTGGGAGAAACACAGGTGTGCACTGCAATAGATTTGGGGACTGACTCCTATCATGTAACTCTTGTACATGGGGTGCTGCTTGGGAGTAAATATGTGGTGTGTTTTCACACAAGGCAACACACACTGCACAACACTTCCATGGTAGACGCTTCTTGACAGGGGACTACATATAGACAGCATTAAGGGATGGTATGTGGATTGACTATGCATGATCATTGATGCAATGGACATTTAAGCACATATACATCATACCATATCAACTACTGATGTCAATAGGGAATTGTGCCGGTGACCCTTTTAGTAGCATAGGTAAGTGCATGATTTTTGTGCTAATTAATGATGGACTTGCAGCACTGTTCCATCCCTCTAACAATGGCAAGTACTGACACATGTGGGCCACAAGGAAATCGAACTAGTAGGAGGAATATCTATGTAGTACTACAATGAGCATGTCTCATGTAGCCATGGTATGAATACACTGACTGTCACGTACCCCAAGGGTCCTTGCTCAGCACAACAGTCTTCGACATCTCCATGAGCACACTTGCCACCATTGCATGCACACACCACCACAACATAATATCCAATGCCAATGACACCCATCTGGTACTGTGCCTCACCCAAGACCCAGCCACAACCAAACACAACCTCCATGAAGGAAAGATAGCCACTGCAGAGTGGAAGAAGGTCAGTCAGCAGATACTGTAGACACACAATACAGAGGTTATCATCCTTGGCAAATCAACAAGCGCCAGGGACGCCGCCTATTGGTCCACAACAATGGTCACTGCAACAACACCCACAGACCATACACCCCACTTGGGATTCTTCCAGGTCTACTCACTCACAACTAACAAACAAGTGGACATCATGTCATCCTTCTGATTTTTGACCCTGCGCATGCTCCAATAGACATTCAGGTGGATCACCATGGGAACGTGTGAGACGGTCACCCAGGCCCTCATCAACACCCAACTGTACAAGGGGAATGCCCCATACACAGGAATCAATGCCAGACTTCACTTAGAACTACTACCCATAGTAAAAGCATCGGCACAACTCTTCTACGACATCCGTCACCACTGCAGCATTTCTACAGGCCAAAATGACCAACACTGGGTCACCGTCAACACAAGGATCACGTTGAGGCTCCTCACACACACACACACACACACATACATGACATGGGCCCAGAATGACTCCTCAAGGGGCTCTTGTTCTCTGATCCTACCGGCCACCTCTGCTCCACCAGCCTCCCACTAGCCACCATACCAAGGATTGACTGCTCTACCACTGGAGGTAGATCACCCTCCTACCTGGCCACCAAGACATGAAACACCCTTGGGGCACAACTACGACAGACCAGGACCATCTTACCTTCATTTAATTACTGAAGACCTAACTATTTCATGAGTAGCAGCACACCCCCTCCCTTCAGTGACTTGAGACCCTCACACCTGAGTATGGTGCTCTATGGAGGGCTAGATGTATTGTTTGATTGTGGTCTATTTTTGTGTGATGTATACTTACAGCAGCACAAGAAGTGTTACTGTGTTCCATGCACACTGTAACACCTCATACATGTGACCCTTATATTTGTGTTCATGTATTTCCACATGGTGCCATTGAGTCCTTGACACTTCCATGCACATGTGATGTGTAAACATGATGCATGCAAGAATGATGCATTTCGACTGTCTGCATACATGTCATGCATAGGAGACATTGTAAGCATACAGACAAAGATAGTAATGATTTCACACTCACCAGTGGCCTTAGGATTCTTGAAGGACTCCACCTCTTCCCTTGTGTATGGTGGTGGCCCACCTACAAGTGAAAGACAATATACCAGAATGTCAGCGTATGCAGCATATTTCCACACAGTACAGACATTACATGAGAGTCAGTTGTATCTTAAAGATTGGCTTACGTGCGTCCCATGAGTCAACGTAAATCAGACAACAGTCTATGGCTAACTGCTTCACGTGTGAAGCACACTCTTGCACTGCATGTATTACACACATGTGATCCCTTGTTTGTGGTGTCACATTGAGATGCCATTTGCTAAAAATCTGCACACTTGGTCCATTGAGAAAATATGTTATTGTCATGTAGATGTATGTGATTGTGCTTTTATGGGGGACGTTGGTACAATGGTCAATGTGAACATCTGAGTATTCACAGATGTGGCAGCAGATTAATGCCTCACACAACACAAAATCAACTATCCGCCATATGTATTCAAACAATTCTTGATTTTACGTTGCCTTTTTGACAATTAACTCCTCCCCAATACACATATGGCTTATCATTTGCTTATTCACCATTCACAGATGTACTGGCACCCTTAGATGTGTCAGTGTGTCAGCTTCATTGATGGGTGCAATGTGACAAGAACTGCAAGCAACATGCATTTACACACATACACATTGATGTGTGTGCAAATACAACATGTACACGGTATTCACATTACATGCAAATTTCCAGGCCTTGTAGATGTGTGCCTATTTCCAACGTGACTAAGCACAAGAGTGGATTACTAATATGATTGATATTGGTGTTTTGGCACAACAAACATGTCACCGGACATCATCCCAGCTGTATGATGTATCCTATGTTTGGGTATGCAAACAAACCTTACTCAGCCCATGGTATGCCATCATGTGTGCACATTGTTGCATGAGTGTATTGTCAATATCATGTTGTTTTCCATTCTGCGCTGCTTTTTACATCACAAGTAGTTAGTGTACATCCAGTCATTGTGTCGAATCCAAGTAATGAAATGTGATACTTCCTGCACACAGTCATGTAGGAGGGTTAATGCCATTGCATGTTTTGCACTCAATTGACACTTGTGCATCTTCTTTGCACACAGATGGTACTGTAGCACATTGTGTATTTAGAAAAACACATACAAAGACGTGTGTGGATCGAATTAGAACCACTACAGGGTTACTTGTGATGTTGGAAGACATGCTCCTCTGAGGTGATGTCCCTGTAGATTATTACTCAATGTACAGGGCCTACACTGTTTGATGGAGTGTGGAGCATGAAGTTTGCATCCAAGTAGCTGTTGATGTTATGCAATACTTAGTATGTTTAGACCCATTTTCAATAGCATATTGTCACTGCGTGACATATTGTCTCAAGAATCCTTCATGCATACACATGATATACCAGGATGGAACATGTTGTTCCCTTAAGCTAGCATATTTGTGCCTTTCCCTGGCCTTGACCACAAAGTGCTGCAATGCAGTAGGACAATACCTATTGCACCATGATGCAAGGGTGGCTGTGTTGGTTTGAAGAATGTATTTATACCGTATGGGATACTTTCCTGTACGTCAATGGTCAAACTGCATACACATTTGTTGTTGTGTGCTGCACAATGCAGCTGCACACAGGGAAATATGACATACATGGATACATTTAAACTTCACTCCCTGTGGCGCCTCACTTACACCTCCCCAGGGCAGGCATGTGCTTTTTGCGCTGCCTCACACTCGTACATCTCTGGCCTTATCTTCATAGGGCTTGCGCCGCCAGAGCGTAACTTTGACACATGTTAATGAGTGTTGCTGCTGCGGCAGAAGACCTTCATTACAGAGGCCCCTGGTGCATTGACTAAAGTCCATGGATGTTGGTGTGAACATGCCAAGCAACACCCATTGCACGCCCTTTTGACACATAACAATGCATTGAAAGTGCTGACCTTTATCATGCATGATTATGCCTCAATGAGCGGCATAGTCCAGCATGGTGAAGATCAATCTTGCTTGTGCGTTACCACTACGTCAGTAGAGGCCATGTGTATCATGCCTTTTGTGAATTGCTAAGTCTGACAATTGCAGGATTTTGCCGTTGGAGCATTTCAAACTGACTACTTCCATGGCTTAGGATGTATGAAACATTTGGCATTTACGGAATTGTAAAATTTTTCAAAACCTCATTTTGCCATGGCATTTTGGTACTTGCAAATGTGCTATTAGTTAAGTGCTATGGCCCTCATTTATGACTTTTTGCCGTAGGGAAGCGCAGCAGGCCTTCCTGCTGCGCTTCCCTATGGCAAAAGAAAAGGGCATAAATGCGCCATATCTATTAGATACGGCGCATTCCTGTCCTTTTCCCCTGCGCCGGTGCACAATGTGCTGCTGCGCCAGCACAGGCACCCTTGCACAATGGTGCAAGGGTGGCTGCGTTGCGGGGAAGATTATTTTTGTACAGGAAGGTAAACCTTTCAGTACAAAAATAAGCACAAGAGCCTTTTCCTCTTTCTATGTGTGCTGCAGAATGCAGCACACATGGAAAAAGGAAATACGAGGAGAAATAATGACATTTCTCCCTGTTGCCCCTCCCTTACGCCTACCCTGGGGAGGCGTAAGCTTTTGGCACTGCTTCAGAGTTACGATTTCTGGTACATGTGGGGCAGTGTCAAAAGGGCATGGTTGTTGCTGGGAACGCCCCCAGCAACACCCATTGCACGCCCCTTTAACGCAGAACACTGCGTTAAAGGGACTGATATTTATCAGGCAGCAGTACGCCACCAAAACTGCCGTACTGCTGCCTGATAAATACCACGCAGGCTTCTGCGCCACGGAACTTCATGAAAAGTGTATTTTAGATGGCGCAAGGGGCCTCATAAATGATGCCCTATGTATGTTTTTTTTTGTGTATCAAATTATGTTTCAGATTTAGCTAATTGACAACAACCGGTATTTGATGGTAAGTAGCTATTTTAGGGAAATATGCTCCATTGCACATTTTTGAAGGTGCCAGGTGATGCACACACATGTGCCATAGTGCATGTATGTGCACCATATGCACACACATCATTTTGATGGGTCCAGCAGGGTTTTTTTGAGAAACACCTGCACCCTTTGGAGAAATTACAATTTGCAACTAGCTAATGGCTGATTTGCTATTACAGTATTTATTGAAAAGTGATTCCTATGTCACTCCTGGGCCATGGGAATGAATTTTGGATTGATCCCTTACTTACAAATTAGACAATGCAAAGTAGCAACTATGGGAGAATATCGAATTCCTACAAAGTAGTGATTTTTCTTTATACATACCATTTTGCGATAAAAAAAAGCGATTCCATTATAACCGACATTTATTTCTTGAGAAAGGGTTTGTTGCTAGATATGGCCCTATGTCTGACTTTACAGGGGCACAAGGGGATCATCAGTGAGGCCCCTGTGGTTTGACATTTGATTAGCTTTACCTTAGGATACCGTTGTTAATACATGAAATAAATATATATTGACTTACCAATTGTTCCATCAACCTCAATGCCAAGGTGGTCCAGGAGATCCTGCTCACGGTTGATGAGATCTGCCCACCGATGTTTGTACTGTCTCAGGGTCCGGTCCACTCCAAAGATTCTCAACATCTGGTACCGGACCCTCTCCCACCTCAGATTCCTTTCTTTGGTTGGGTAACCCTGCACTACCCTGCCTCCACTCCCAATCATATTTGGGAGGTAGTGGAGTATCAGCCACAGTAGCCCCCCATACTCCTTCTCACTTAGGTTCCTAGACCTGGGTGGCATTGTGACAAAGCACAAGCCACGCTGTGTGAATGCCACAAAAAAAATTTTGCTGGCACAGAAATCCAAATAAAACACAATTTCTCCACTTAACAGTACACTACTCCCCCTATTACTAACTATGTAACAACCCCTAAACAGAACAGTAATCCCCCTATGAAAAAACTATTTAAACCCCTAAACAGACAGACGCCCCTTGACACACAAGACACAGTTAGACAATACACAACACTACAGACACTATTTGGACACACTTACCAAGACACACACTGTAAAACAACTGCAGGACAGGACAAAACTCTCAAGCACTTTCCAAACACACTCCTACACCTCTCAGAGACTACAGAGGAGTGAAATAGAAAGTGAAAGTATCTTATAACTTCCTGTTTGTGAGCAGGGCATGCTGGGTATATCATTTCCTGTTGCGATGCGACTCGTTTCCGGCGATGCGTCATTTTTTGACATGCGAATATAACCGATTTATGTCGCATCGTTATTTTAAGCATGGTACACTGATAATACATTTTCCCTTACGGTGCGACCTGTTATCGTGGGAGCGTCATTATTGTGATGCGACCAAATCATTATTATGTCGCATCGTAATTTGAAGCATGGGTGACTGATGCCATATTTTACCATGAAGGTGCGACCAGTTGCAGTAGAAGCGTCACTATTGGCATGCGACTGAAACCTATTTATGTTGCATCGCTGATTAGACGCAGGGTACAGTGATGACATTTTTTCCATTACGGTGCAACCTGTTATCGTGGGAGCGTCATTATTGTGATGCGACCAAATCATTATTATGTTGCATCGTAATTTGAAGCATGGGTGACTGATGCCATATTTTACCATGAAGGTGCGACCAGTTGCAGTAGAAGCGTCACTATTGGCATGCGACTGAAACCTATTTATGTCGCATCGCTGATTAGACGCAGGGTACAGTGATGACATTTTTTCCATTACGGTGCGACCTGTTATCGTGGGAGCGTCATTATTGTGATGCGACCAAATCATTATTATGTCGCATCGTAATTTGAAGCATGGGTGACTGATGCCATATTTTACCATGAAGGTGCGACCAGTTGCAGTAGAAGCGTCACTATTGGCATGCGACTGAAACCTATTTATGTCGCATCGCTGATTAGACGCAGGGTACAGTGATGACATTTTTTCCATTACGGTGCGACCTGTTATCGTGGGAGCGTCATTATTGTGATGCGACCAAATCATTATTATGTCGCATCGTAATTTAAAGCATGGGTGACTGATGCCATATTTTACCATGAAGGTGCGACCAGTTGCAGTAGAAGCGTCACTATTGGCATGCGACGTAAACCTATTTATGTCGCATCGCTGATTAGACGCAGGGTACAGTGATGACATTTATTCCATTACGGTGCAACCTGTTATCGTGGGAGCGTCATTATTGTGATGCGACCAAATCATTATTATGTCGCATCGTAATTTGAAGCATGGGTGACTGATGCCATATTTTACCATGAAGGTGCGACCAGTTGCAGTAGAAGCGTCACTATTGGCATGCGACTGAAACCTATTTATGTCGCATCGCTGATTAGACGCAGGGTACAGTGATGACATTTTTTCCATTACGGTGCGACCTGTTATCGTGGGAGCATCATTATTGTGATGCGACCAAATCATTATTATGTCGCATCGTAATTTGAAGCATGGGTGACTGATGCCATATTTTACCATGAAGGTGCGACCAGTTGTAGTAGAAGCGTCACTATTGGCATGCGCATTAAACGTAATTATGTTGCATCGTTGATTTGTTGCATGGTACGCTACTTCCTTATTTCCCCTTACAGTGCGAGCAGTTATCGTCAAAGCCGCATTATTGTCATGTGACCAAATCATTATTACGTGGCATTGCAAATTTGAAGCATGGCTGAGTGATGATATATTTTCTCCTCAAGGTGTGACCACTTTTACTACATGCAACATTATTGGCATGTGTCACAATATTCAGTAATGGGGCATTGCATTTTTTTATCTGTCAATGTGGTTGCAAATATTAGCTGCTGTTTTTTTGATGGTGGGCAAAAGATGCATGTTTACGCTTAGCATGGAAGTATCTCAACAGGGACAAACCATGTTAGCCTGCAGAAAATGTGTGTTTCTATATTCAGCTGAGTCAGACTAAGACATATGTTGACCATAGTCACTTTTGGGCCTTGTGTTATGTCACTTTTGTGCCTAGAGTCAGCAAAGCATGGGTCAGTTTCAGACTTATGCAGACCTAACGTCTCCCATCTCCCTCCTCCCGTCTTTCTCAACATTAATGTAGGACCATGTTACCCGATGTCTATCACACTACATCGAATCCTCCTGTCACATGGAGCCCAATCAAGGCGGCTTCAGACCTGCCCACTCAACAGAGGCAGTTATCTTGCCACTCTTGTACACACTCAGGGGCAACGCGGACGCAGGGTCCCCCCAAGTCCTCTTACTCCTGGACCTGTCGTCCGCATTCAACACGGTGGACCATAACATCCTTCTCCACCTTGGAAAACATGCAGGCATCCAGGGAACCACTCTTGAGTGTGTCGCGTCCTTCCTAACTGGAAGAACTGAAATGGTCCGCCTGGGACCCTATAGTGAAGCAAATACCCCCACGTCCTGTGGAGTCCCACAGGGCTCCTCCCATTCACCACTCCTGTTCAATCTATACCTTTGGCCGCTGATCCATTCTGTACAGAAATGGGACCTTATTGTGTATTACTACGCTGACGACTTACAGATCATCCTCCCGCTCAATTCACCTCATGCCATCAAGACGTTCCACGCTGTCATGATCCACATCCAATTATGGATGTACCAGTACCTATTGAAGCTTGACCCCGTTAAAACAGAGCTCCTCCTCCCTGGACTCAGTCATGGCCACTATGGCCCTCAGTTCTGCCCTCAGAGCTAGGTTCCCCCCCAGCCCTGGTAAAATCAGTCAAGGGTCTGGGAGTCATCATTGAGGCTGAACTCTCCCTAGGTCACAAGTGGGTGCGCTACTTTCTTCCTCTATGTACCAGGTCCGGGAGATCGTTACAGTCAGTCACTTACTCCCTCCCACCGCACTTACCCAAGTGGTGTTCTCACTCGTGCTCTCACGCCTGGACTTCTGTGAGTCCATCATCTACGGTCTCCCACGATCCCTGCCACACCGCCTCCAAGTTGTCCAGATTCAAGCAGCCCGTCTAATTCACATTACACCCAGATGGCAATCAGCCAAACCTCTACTCCACAGTCTTCACTGGCTCACAATAGACCAGAGGGCATCTTTTAAGGTGACCTGTCTCACATTCTAAGCCCTCCACTGGTCCCGCTCCACGTTTCTCAATTATCTTATTTTCCCTCAACGCACAACACAAACACTCATATCAGCTCACCGTCATCTGGTAGTCACTCCCAATACTAAAACCCAGATTTTTGGTGGTTGCACAATTTGTCATCTGCCTCCTGGGCTTTGGGATCTCCTTTCTCTCTCCTTCAAATCCTCCCCTTCCCTTCTGGACTTGTGGTAATCGCTTCAAACACACCTTTTCCCTTCCATGTGCTAACTCTCGGCCACTCACGCTTCCTTCCTCACTCACTCTGTCTTATGGCACCAGCAAGCCTATGGTCTCTGTGCACTCTATTAATTTCACCTATGAGACGGTTACATCAGATAACGTTGCTTTTCTGCTTTGAGTCAGGAATGCATGGCTCAGATTCTGACGTTGTCAGACCTATCGTCACTTATGTGCGTGGAGTCAGGAATGCATGGGTCAGATGCTGAGGTAGGCAGACCCAACGTCACTTTTGTGTGTTGAATCATGAATGAGGTTATGAAGTATGATACACTAACTTCATTTATGTGCCCACCACATTTGTTTATTTTTGCAAACTTGTGTGAGCACTGAAGGCTACTTTTTGATGGATGGGCAGATTTTGACGCACATCCACTGTGTAACATGTTGATGATTGTAATTTTTGTCATATTACTTATTTACTTTCATCATGACTTTGCAACATACAAGTACTTTGTTGTTATTTTTCCTGCTGTGTGATTTCATTATGTGGACTCCTCTTCACCAGTGCTTTATTAAATTTCTGCACCACAACATATGGATGGTAAATGTTGTTTTTTGACAATTGTGAATTTACAACCTAATTTATGACGTATTTGCGTATAATATTACTGCATGCATTCCTGCGACACTTCCCTACGGCAAGCAAATAGGGTGGGAAGGTGGTGTGTCTATGACATATGGGACATTCATGTGCTTTTCATGTGTGCTGACGCGCAATGGCCGGCCTGCCTACCTGCAGTATGTTTGCTGTGTTGCATGGAGGAATACTTTTGTACAGGAAGGGTCACCTTCATACACATGTGCATTCATACCCTGCACACCGAGACACATGCACTATGGTGCCAGGGTACCTGTGTTGGCCAGACACTGGTGAGTGTCCGCATTGCAGGTGACATTGCAAGGCAGTACAATGTAAATGTATGTGTGGACTGATGTATGTCTGATGTCAGCCTCCAGACATGAGAGTAAGTGTAATGTATGAACTCCACATATGAGATTGTCATGCAAATTGCTGTGTGAATTATTGTCAAATAATCATGCACAAGGTACATAAGGTTGTATGAAGTATTTTTATTTGTGCAAATACAATTGTAGATGCATGATGCAGATGTTATTAGTGACATTCTTAAAAAAATTGCGCACTATATCGGCACGTCTGCGGATGCCTGCTGCTGTGCTTGGATTTACAGGAGCATGCCCATCCTCCTGGTCATCCTGTGGCATTTCTGCATTCAAATCTGGATCATCGTAGCAGGGAACACGTGTGAGAACACAAATATTGTGCAGTATTGCACAGGCCAAAATAATTTTGCACACTGTCTCTGGTGAATAGAGCATGCGTCCACCAGACTTGTCAAGGCGCCGAAACCTGGCCTTGAGCAGACCAAATGTTCTTTCCACAATGTTCCTGGTCCGGCAATGTGCTTGATTGTATGCAACTTCCTGTGGTGTCTGTGGGTTTCCATACGGTGTCATCACCCACGGCTGAATGCCATACCCCTGGTCAGCTGTAATAGAATAAATGAGAAGGTACAATGAAAAGTTTGATATGGTTGTGGTAAAGTAGAGGCCATATGTTGTGGGTAATATTTCATTTGTCAGTGTCCATTGGGCATGGATGTTGCAGAGAACACACCCAGGGACTCACATGCAAGACACCTTTGCAACATAGTTCTGCTGTGCAATGAACACATATTTGGAAGAGACAGGTAGTGTAGGCAAACCACTGATATTAACAGCATATCATTCCATAACATAAATTTATTTCTTAAAGTAGATAAGTATGAAGTCCTCCTATGCATTTTGGCCAGGAGGCCCTTTGTCATGGAGCGTTCATATCCACACATTGCAAGGACCGTTACTCGGCTGTTCTAAGACCGGTGTTCTGTTATGCTGGTCTTAGAACAGCCAAGTAGCAGTCCTTGCTACGCGTTGATATGAACGCTCCTTGACAAAGGGGCTTGTAGAAATGTATTGTTGCTATGGATTGATATGGTGTTGATATCATCGATAACCCATTAACTTGAATACTTGTGAATTAAAAACAGAACTTGGATTACAACTTCTTTGAATCATTTTCATGATCATGTACGGAGTGCCTCGCCAAGGGGATGTATTTGCAGTGGTTTGTGTACACTACCTGTCTTGCACTTTTGTTGCTTTGACGGAAGCACCACCCTTGGGAGCACCCTCAGCTGAACAAGATTCTACATACTTCGTTTACTACCGCTGTGCACCACCCACATCCTTTTGTATTTTCACAAATTTGGAAGGACATGCATTGACTCCCTATATGCCTCTACATGACCGTGGGCCTCATTTATGAGGGACTTGCACCACTGGTGCGTGACCTTTTGCCATTTTACTTTTAACGCACCAGCAGTGCATGACCGTCATTAATTATGGCCCTTCTATTAATGTCTATGTATATGCTATTACATGGGTACTCACAAACTTTATTTCGGGGCCAAATGTACAGTGTGGCTTGTGGCCGAGGGCCGCAGTGGTGGGGCCGGGGTCAGTGGGGGAGTGGGCGGGGCTAGAGCCACAAATACAAACTGACCATGCCGCAGTAACAGACGCCTTTGTCTACTGAGCGACCAGACCTGGCATACACATCTCTCACACTCACTCTCTCACACTCACTTTCTCACTCACTCAATCACTCACTCACTCACTCACTCACTCAGTCACTCACTCAGTCGGTCTGTTTCCCTTCCTCTCTCTTCCTCTGTCTGTCTGTCTCCCTCCCTCTCTCTCCCTCTGTATGTCTCCCTCCCTCTCTCTCCCTCTGTTTCCCTCTGTCTGTCTGTCTCCCTCCCTCTCTCTCCCTCTCTCCCACTCTGTCTGTCTGTCTGTCTCCCTCCCTCCTCTCTCTCCATCTGTCTCACTCTGTCTGTCTCTCTCCCTCCCTCTCTCGCCCTCTGTGTCTCTCCCTCTGTCTCCCTCCCTCTCTGTCACTCTCCCTCTCTGTCTCTCTCTGTCTCCTTCCCTTTTTGTCTCCCTCCCTCTATGTCTCTCTCTGTCTCCTCCTCTCTGTCTCCTTCTCTCTGTCTGTCCCTGTCTGTGTCTGGGCCTGTCTGTGTCTGGCCCTGGGTCTGTCTGGCCCTCCTCCCCCTCCCTCTGTCTCTCTGTCCTTGTGTCTATCTCTGTCTGTCTCTGCCGCTATCTGTCTATGTATGTCTGTTTCTGCCCCCATCTGTCTCTGCCCCATCTGTCTCTGCCCCCATCTGTCTCTGCCCCCATCTGTCTCTGCCCCATCTGTCTCTGCCCCCATCTGTCTCTGCCCTCATATGTCTCTGCCCCCATGTGTCTCTGCCCCCATGTGTCTCTGCCCCCATGTGTCTCTGCCCCCATGTGTCCCTGCCCCTATCTGTCTCTGCCTCTGTCAGTCTGTCCCTGTCTCTGGCTTTCTATGGCCCTGCCCCTATCTGTCTCTCACACTATCTGTCTCTGACACTCTGCCCCTATCTGCCCCTCCCTCTATCTGCCTCTGCCTCTATCTGTCTCTGACACTCTGCCCCTGTCTGCCCCTGCCCCTGTCTGCCCCTGCCCCTGTCTATCTCTGCCCCTTCTGTCTCTGCCCCTTCTGTCTCTCGGGTAGTGCACACATACTGTGTCTACACGTCCCCGTCACCAGCCCAGAGACAGCCTCCCCCCCTGTAATGTAAAAGCCAGCTAGTTTTCTTTCAGAATTTGCAGCTTTGTAGGGTCTGTGTCCCACCACTTGTCCCATCATGGCACCCCCAGCAGTCAGACCAAAGCCCCCTTGGCGCCAGTCAGCGGAGTATTTAACGGGTCTTTGAAAGACCATATAATTGTTAATGAGGCTTTGTTGAATTTGATCTCTTCTTTACGCCCCTGCATCTCCACCCTATGCCTGAAATCACCCAGACCCAATAAATCAACAACCGGTGGTGTTTGCAGACACTTTGTAAAAAATTTTAATTTAACAGAGGTACATGTCTGCAAGGTCCACGGGCCGCACAGGAAGGCTTGCCGGGCCGCAGAGGAAGGCTTTCCGGGCCACTGACGGCCCGCGGGCCGTACTATGGGTACCTGTGTGCTAGTACAACATTATTACATCCAGAACCTCATTTATGCGTCATTACAGCAATATTAGCAGTATGGTAGCATGGATGGTGCATTGTATCATACTCTTTTTCTTACCTACAAGTAGTCCATTTCCATACTGGCCATTCTTGAATCGATCATTTATGATGCAGTTCCTGAAGATGAACGCATCATGTACACTGCCAGGGTATTTTGCCAGCACATTGGTAAATAGTCCACGGTGATCCACGATGGCCTGTACATTAATTGAATAAGTGTGTTTCCGATTGATGTACAAATGTGCAGTTGCTGCCGGAGGTACTAGTTGCACATGCGTACAGTCCATGGCACCCAGAACATGGGGTAAGCCTGCTATGGCATAGAATCCTTGCTTTATCTCCATCTGCTCTTGTGCATTGTTGGGAAAACGGAGGTAGCGGGGTGTGAGATGGATGATGGCATCCAGGACAGTTGGCAGGAATGATGAAAAAGCTGGCTGGGATATTCCTGCCAGCTTGGCGACTGTTGTCTGAAAGGAGCCCGAGGCTAGCATGTGCACAACACAGCCAGGAGCTTTGCCTGTGGTGGTATGTTTGTTGGCCTGTTGCTTCCTACCTCTAGCCTTGGTCCAATGAGTCCCAGTAGATGTTCAATGGTCTCCTTCTTGGGCGGAATAGAGTTATGACCTCCTCATCCCTGATGCCTCTCAGGACGCTCCTTGGACGGAATAACCGCTCCTTTCTGCGGCGTTGCCTTGGGGGTGGGGGTGGATTTTGTGGTGCAGGGGGTTGTGGTGGTATTCCTGCAGCTAGTTGTCTCCGTCTGGCAGCTACTCTCAGCATTACGACCTCCATGGTGTGGGTATAGTTGCAGCAAAGTTCAATGGCCTCCTCTCCTCTCTCCTCTCCTCTCGCTATGTGCCGATGCGTCATTTCCTGCGCGTCCGTTTTGTAGGCGCACCAATTCCGACGCATCTGCAACGCTGCGCCATTTCCGTCGCGGATGCGTCAAAAGCGGGAAAGTTAGTAAATGCGGATGCGTCATTTTTGCGCAAGTTTTTCCGCGGTAACGCCCACATTGCATACATTAATATTTGCGCGTCGCAGGGCATTCTGACGCAGTTTTTTTTTAGCGCAGTGAGGTAAAAGTGACGCATCGCCGGAGATGCGTCACTTCATTAATATGGCGCATGCGGTGCGCCGAAGATGCGTCATTATTTTTGACGCATCTTCGGCGCAAGCTCTCCATAAATAAGGGCCCATGAGTGTAGCATTACCGTTCCCATGTGACCACCCATGGTTTCTGATGCTAAACCCAAATTACTAAATAAAGAAGATAGTGTTTAATATCAGAAAACGACACCCTTTTGAAGTAGGTGCAAGGAAAAAGAAAATTTATAATTTCTCCTTCCTTTTCCAACTTTGTACGTGTGCTGCACTGTAAAGCACACATACATAGAAGAAAAATGGCTTAAGTCAGTCTATGCATAGTATTTTGTACTTTCTGTACGAAACCTATGCTAGACTCACGGAGACACCCTTGCACCATGGCGCAAAGGTGTCTCTGTGGTGCATGACAGCTGATTTCTGTGCCAATTGTAGGGAAAGGGGTGGAGAGTGCCATATTTCAGGAAATGTGGCACTCTCCTCCTCTCTCCCTTTCATGAAGTGCAGCATTTTTGGGTGCTGCACTGCGCTGAGTGAAAAAGTGTTAAATCTGCCCTTGAGTTTTGGAGTATCTTTGGCTGCTGAGATATTTCAGAATGGTATTTGCTGATTATTCCAAACGATTACTCATGTTTTTAATTACAGTGATAACATACCGGTTTTGGGAGAACACAAGAAGAACACAATAAAACCCTTAAACAAGTGTCCCAGTTGTTTGCTGATGTAGTTCTCACTCTGAACGCTATGAAGTGTGAGAATCACAAAACCAAACTCAAGTTCTTTTAGCACATATTCTCTGATGGGTGAATAACTTCAGACAAGGTGCAAGCACTTCAAACCACTTGCCCCTCACTCCCAAGATCTTACAATGCTGCAATCCTTTCTAGGCATGGGCAGTTATTGCTCAAGATACATGTGCAACTTTGCTACGGTAAGTGCCACATAGAGAGACTTAACAAAGTGAAATGTACTGTTTCCGTGGTCTCCAGAATGTGACCAGAGTTTCAAAGACTTTAAACGTGCAATCAAGAACGCAACTGATCAGGCCTACTTTGCCCCCATTTTCACACCAATATGTAATATAAAAATTTAATGTAATGTAAAAAATTCTTGTAAAGCGCACTTACACCCAGCGGTTTCATGGCGCTATAAGCAGTGGAGAGGCAGAGAGAAACAGGTGAAGGCAGAAGATAGAGGAATGAATTGAGCGCCTTACGGAACAGGTGTGTTTTCAAGAGGGACCTAAAATGAGGGTAAGAGGTGGTGAGCCTAAACTCCAAGGGGAGTGCATTCCAAAAGGAAGGGGCAAGAAACGAGAATTTGAGCCCTCCATGTCTCTTGCGTTTGAAGGTGGAAGTTTTGAGTAGCGCAAGATGGGAGGACCGGAGATTCCGGGGGGGAATGTGGTGTTGTAAAAGGGAAGAGATGAAGGCCTAGGTCAATAGGCCAGAAGTTGGAATTCCATGGATTGGATGTACCCCCGATAAGAACCAGTTCGGTCTTATCGGGGTTACGTTTCAGGTGGTTTGCTCCCATACAGTCACTAGTGTGACACAGAGAGGACTGGAAATTATGGATAGATTGATCCGAGGAGTCGATGTCGAGGTTCAGTTGAATGTCATCTGCATAATTGAATGCAGTGAAACTTCTGCCTCGTAAAGAACAAATGAGAGGGGCAAGGTACAAATTAAAAAGAAGGGGGGAAAGAGAGGAGCCCTGCGGGACGCCACATGTTAACTTAACCTTGTCAGCGGAGAACTGGGATAGACGGACAGCCTGGTGACGATTGCTCACAAACGAGCGAACCCAGTCAAGGGCTGAACCCCGGATGCCGGCCTCCTCGACACGGCCGACCAGAATATCATGGTCGACCATGTCAAAGGCAGCCGACAAATCGAGGAGTACCAGAGCCTGGCTGGTATTGCCGTTCGCCCCTCTCCGCCGCTCCTCCATTACTGCGAGAATTACTAACTCAGTAAAGTGGGCGGGTCGAAACCCGGCCTGTTGGGAGTCAAGGAACTGTGAGTGTTCAATAAAAGAACTCAAACAGTGAGTAACATGGGCCTCGGGGACTTTGCTGAGGTAAGGGAGTAGGGTGAAGGGACAAAAAATATTCATAAGGGAGGGGTCAGCATTGGGTTTCTTGAGGATAGGCACCACGACCGCGGTTTTAAAGGAACTAGGGACTAAGCCTGTTTTGAGTGAGTTATTGAGGAGAGTCAGAGGGGGATAGGGCAGGCCGAAAAAGCATCACACAAAACGTGGGGGGGGCAGTAGTCAATAGGGGAGCCAGAGCTCACCTTATTTAACAGAGTTCGAAACTCGTCTTCCGAGATGGGTGGTATCTGTGTAATCTGCTGCGAGTTGTGATCAGCAGACGTTGAAACAGAGATGGATAAATTGGATGGGACCGAGCAAGAGATACTATTTTTAATTTTAATAACTTTTTCAATAAAAAAAGAGTTAAGGGAGTCACATAGTGCCTGGGAGGGGGAAGGTTTGATGGTAATCCTATCTGGGTGTGAGAGTTCTTCCACAATAGAAAAAATGTCCTTTGCCTTGGAGGCTGAGTCAGTAATTTTCTTAGAGAAATAAGATGTTTTGGCTTGTAAAATAGCTAGTTTGTAGTCTTTAAGCAAGGTCGTGAATACCAGCTTCTTATCGGGAGTATAGTCTTGCCGCCAACAGCGCTCGGCCTGTCTAAGTTTGAGTTTTCTTTCTTTAAGTTCCTCTGAAAACCATCTTTGCGCGTCATGGGGGCGTTTTAACCTAACCTGTTTCAGTGGGGCTACAATGTCGCTAGCAGACTCAAGCCAGTTCTGCAGGCCCAGCGCTTGGGTGTCCAGCGAGTCGTCCTCCGGTGGGAAGGAGGCTCTAAGTAGAGTGGCAAAGGAGCCTGATTCGGCCCTATTCCAGTACCTAGTGGAGAGGTTACCCTCAAGGGGACGGCTAACATGGGTAGTAATAATGAGAGAAAAAGTAATAATAGAATGGTCCGACCAGGTGCAAGGAAGGACAAGGGGAGAGGAGTTGTAAGTCCATACCTGGTCAAGGGTATGGCCCTTGATGTGAGTTAGTTGGCGAATGTGTTGAGAGCAGTTCATACCCAGCAACAGATCGGAGAAGGTGGACGAACAGACACTCTCTCTATCATCAAAGGGCCAATAGTTAAAGTCCCCCAGGATCAAGATTTTAGAGTTGTTAATGACCAGCTGGGAGAGCATCTGGCTAAATTTAGACGGAAAATTAGGCATGGACTGAGGGAGCCGGTAAACTGAAACACAAATAAGGGGGGCCACTGGGGAATCCAGTCTAAGAGTAAGGCAGTCGATTAAGGGGATCGCGATAGTAGTTACTGAAGAGAATCTAATGGGATGTTTAATAATGGCTGCCACCCCGCCACCCAGCTTACCGGTGGGTCTATTGGCTTGGAGGGTATGGTAGCCTGGAGGAACCGCCACGAGAATGTCCGGCGTAGATTCCTCATTCAACCATGTCTCTGTGACAAAGAGTATGTCGGGCTTGTCCGAGTCTAGGAGCTGGAAAATCTCCAGTTGGTGTTTGACCAGCGAGCAGGTGTTCAGATAGCTCACCGTGAAATTTGAACTAGTAGCTCCTTTAACAGAAGGGGGGATGTCCACAGGGATCGGAGCGACAGGAGCAGTGGCTATTGCTTCCGTGGAAACAGACTCCGTAAAAGCCAAACGCGGACAAAGCAGACCCAAGGAGTCCAATATAGCCAATGTAGTAGAACAGAGGGGCCTTTGGATTTGCAGATGTTTCAATTTGTGAGCAGTATATGAGACAAAAAGGGCAGAGTGGAGTGCCCCTTGCCCCAGCCGGGGCAAGCCCAGTAGGTCTTGGGGCAATCCTTGCTCAACATAATGGCCATCCGAATGCTCAGAGACACATTGTGACCTATGCCAATTGAAGCCTGTCTGAAACAGAATGTGCCTTCCCTCAGCCTGAGAAGGAGAATCTGGTTGTGGTATGGTCCTGCAAACATTTCTATGTATTCCTCTACAGAAAATGATTTGCTGTCATCATAGATCACTAGGATTTGCATGCAATTTTTGGAAACCCAAAGATTAAGACACCCACTCGCATCAAAAGTATGACTATGAGTAGTAGTAGTAAAATCTTTATTCGGTTGTAATTTTACAAAAAACCATAAAAGCTTTCATACATTTCATTTCATTATAACATTTCTAAGACATGATCAGTTCATTTATAGAGTTTTATCGCACCAAGGAGATTGAAGATTATTATTTTTTAGATTTAGCCTGTGTTTAAAAATACAGTTTAGAAAAGTGCTTACAACTTTACATGTATATTCAGAGCTTAAAAACTGTAGCCACAACATTGCAGGGCGGCACCTTCGAAGGCCTAAATTTCGAAGCAAAGGAGTTAGCCAAAGTTTGCGATGTGCCGAATAAAATTTACAAAACAGTACTGTGTGGATTGTTGACTGCTCAGATAGTCCATCGCATGGGCAAGCCGTTAAACTTTCTTCCCAGCTGTTTCTGTTAGGAAGTGCTACCACCCTATGGAAAATGTTCAGCCTGAATCTCGCTAGTAGGAATCGTTCATACTGCGAGTCGACATAAGTCAAATATGGTTCCATATCCAAGGTGGTCATGACCGCTAGGGAGTGCTGTACAGATGGTTTCTTGATTTCCACAGAAATACGTAGTTCTTAGAAATGGCTCAGCGCCTTTGCCTTTAGTTCTTTTTTATTAATTTCAGCAATAGATTCAGGGTTATGATAAAAGTCTGCCATTCCAAGGTCAATAAAGAGTTTTTTTACGTATCTTAGCCAGTCTATTATTTCGGCACAGTCTAGGGTCATGCAGTCCGCAATGATATCTTTAGTAAGGGTATTTTTAGTTGAAACCCATATTCGGCGCCATAGGAGTATAGGTTCGATTTTGGCCAAGTCCTCAATATGTGGTAGCCCCAGTTCTGCATGGCAAGCAAAGTAGACGCTCTTTTTGGAACCGCAAGTAAGAATCTTGTAAATGAGTTCTCCGCCACCTGGAGGGCTTTCGTGTTTTTATGTCCCCACAGGCCCGCCCCATAAAGTGCGATGGAATGGCCTTTGGCTCTATAGATCTGTAGGAGTTCGACCAGGGGCTTTTTCCCTAGCTTCTGGGCGAATTTCATGAGTGCGGCAGTAGAGCGCAAAAGTTGGTGTTTACGCGCTTCTATTGCCGCTTTCCAGTTGAGCCTCTCATCTATCATAATCCCTAGATAGGGATACTGGGGGGTGGTGTCCAGTTTTTCGTTGTTAAGGTGGATGTTTTTTCCTTGTTTCCTGGATTGTCCAGCTACCATGACATAGGTTTTTTTTATGTTTATATGGAGGTCCAAATCGCTCATAAACTTCGCATAGCTATTCAGGGATTTTTGGGGCTCACGTGGGGTGCATGCTATGATGACCGCGTCGTCTGCGTATAGGAGCGCGGGGACCAGTCGATCTTTCACCCGGGGCAAGTCCAGGCCCCCCCTCAGCATCTCTACCTCAAGACCATTGGTGTAGAGGGAGAAAAGAAAGGGGGCGAGGACGCACCCCTGCCTGACCCCGCGCTCCACAGGAAAAGATTCCGACAGTTCGCCTTGTGTTCCATAGCGAACCCTGGTGGAAGCGTTGGAGTAAAGTTCCCTAAGTACGGTCAAAAGGGCCTTGTCGATTCCCATATTGGATAGCACCGACCAAAATTTTGCGTGGGAAACGCAGTCGAAAGCTGCAGAGAGGTCGACTTATACCATGTAGAGCCTCTCGCGTTTTGCAGACACGTATTTCCCCATCAGCAGGGCCAGGTTGAGGGCTTGTTCCGTTGTTCCAAGTCCCTCTCGGAAACCATACTGGATATCCGAGAGGGTCCCAGTGTCTTCCGCCCACTCCTGTAGTCGCTGGAGTACCACTCTGCCCAGTACTTTCCCCAGTGAATCCAGAAGGGAAATTGGTCGGTAGCAGGCCACCTCCTCTTTGTTTCCCTTTTTAAATATGGGTGCCAGTATAGATTGGGACCAAGAGGGGAGTAAGCCACACTTCATTGTTGCGTCAAATACCCTTGTTATAATGGGAGCCTACAGATCTAGTTTACGTTTAAAGAAATCGACTGGCACCCCATCTGGGCCAGGGGCTTTTCTGCTCTTGCTGGCGTTGACGGCAGCTATTACCTCTAATAAATCAACTGTCAATGGGATTGGGAATAGATTATCCTGATTTGGACTATTGGTATCTAAAAGGGGTACTGCTGATGATTTACTAAAATTTTTTGCGAAGTGATTTACCCAAGTTTGTTCCTCAATGGCCACTTCTATGCTAGGGCGATCTTCTGTGTCCATTAAGAAAGGTGCTTTTACCACCTTCCAGAACGAATAGCTATCTTTGTTTTTAAAGCTTTCATGCAACTGATCCCACAGGGCTTTTTTGAGTTCTTCTTTTCGTGCTTTACACGTAAGCCTATTTTTTTTCTCAAGGTTCTAATCTCCTCTTGATCTCTTATTGGTTTCGATAGGTCTCTCTTTAGCTTTTTATGAACGTCTGTACAATCATGATTGAACCAACCTTTTTTCCTTTCCTTGGTCCCTTTCTGATTTACAGTGAGACATTCATTCACTTTTCCTAGAATTAGATTGAACTGGAGCAGGACTTCCTCTTCACTTGCCTCCATGTCTAGACATTTCATTATTGCCGATTGTGCATTAGTTACGACCCGGTTTGTTAATTCATTTGGATCAATCTTCCCCCACCCCAAAGTATAGCCATTTGTTTTTGTGAGCTGTAAGTTATGCTGAACGAGAGTGGACATTATGGTTAGGGCAAGAGGTTGACCATTATCTAAGGATAATTCAAGAGCCAAAGCTGAGTGATCGCTCAACGTGTTGATTTTAACTTTAAAATGTGTGTGCCTGTTAACAAGAGTCGGTGTTATAAGAATAAAATCTATAGTTGTTTCACTGCCCCTACCAAGGTATGTGGGATCCAATTTCCCGGTTAAAGGGTTTATTTGATTTAATATAACTAGATCCAGACTTGACATAGTTTCATTTAAAAAGTCCCCCACTACCGTATGACTGAAATGGGTTATTTGGTCTTCTGTTTCGGCCCCCATCCCGCAAACATTACTATTAAGCTTATCACAAGGGTGATGGTTACAATCGCCTCCCCAGATAATACTTGGGGGTTCTACCCCTTGTGTTACTTTCATGCCATTAAGCAATTTCTTGAGGAGGGCCCCCAGTAAATTTATTCTCTCATTATCCACTAGATTGTTATATAGATTAACAATAAGGATAGTTCCCTTTGTCTTAGATGCTAGTCGTAGAATTTGGCATTGTGGTTCTAGACTGAGTACAGTAACTGCCAGATCTACTATGGTATTTGATATATAGGTTATCAACCCACCTTTAGCTCTCCCATGAGTTCCTGCAATTCCTGGTGAGAAAAAGGTTTTGTACCCTATCAGGTGCATTTCTTTGGTGAGCCAGGTCTCCTGGAGAGCCAGAACTTGGCATTCTTTAGTAAATTCTTGGAAACTTCCGTCCAAGAGTATTTCTCTAAGGCCCGCAACATTCCAAAACATTGTTTTGAGTTTTTCTGGTCTACTATCAGGGACCTGTCTTTTGCTTGCCCTGTTTTCTTTGTCTATCGCTAATGTCTCTGTATTTGGCACATGTTCCTTATGAGTTAAGATGGGTGGTATAGTTATTTTTATTTTACTATCCCTCGCGAAGTTTTCCCCTCCCTCGGACACGGTCCTCCAGTACTGCAGGTTTCAACCGTAGTAATTAGGGTAGTATCGCCAAGGATAGTCTCACTTCCTGTTTTGGGTGATTCTTGCCTCAAAGAGGAGTTACTGTCAAGTCAATCTATTCCCTCTAGACCAGACAACGTTGAGAAAGGGTTAAAAGTTGGGATGTTGAAATCTGGAAAGGTTATTTGGTAATTATTGCTCAAATTACTCCAGTATGGCTGGGGGTAGAGGAATTGTGGGGGTTGACTAGAGTAGTGATTCTGGGAGGATCGGTAGCCTGCTTCTCTCCAGTCTGGATGTGGCCTTCTGCTATGATGGTGTTTGGGATTGTTTAACAGTTCCTGGGGGTAAAAGTATCTGACATAGTGTGTGGAGATATTATCCCCCCCCCCCTGTGGCCTCGTACCAATCTCCTATTGTTCTAACCGCCCTATGGTCCTTAAAATTAATGATTATCACGTCCCCCCTTTTATCTTTAGGCCTTGAGCCTACCCAGACCGCTCGCCTTACTGACAGGATTTCTCCGTTAACGTGCGCAGGAAGGGGTCTATTCTGCTTTAACCAATAAATGGTTTTATTTTTTAAAGCATGATAATTCTCTCTTGCCCCATCTATTAGTTGTGGTACTCCTGTCATAACAATTGTGTATGGGGCTGATTCAGGGGGCAAATCTACTGTCCTACGTCTGGGTCTCTTTTGAGGTTGTGGTGAATTCTCGCCCGCCTCTCTATTGGGTATGGCATTCGTGGCTGGTTTGGGGTTGGTAGTTGGTAGGGGGGAGTTCTTTCTGCAGGGTTCTTCTCTACTAGACTTTTCCCTCTTACATCGGTTTTAGCCCCATCTTTTACCTGGGTGTTATTGGTTGGTTTAGGGTTTACGTTATTGGTTGTTTCCTTTAAAGATTTGGCCTCAGCTTTTTTTCTTGGGACATTTCCAGCTTTCAATGATACCCCGCTAGTGGATGGTTGTTCTGATAATGTAGTATTAGGGGCAATAAAGTTTTGTCTGGTATCTTTATTAAGTTGTGACGCAAGTTTGGTAGTGACCATAGTATTTTCTTCAATTTGTTTACTCAGCGTTTCTAAATGCTTACTCATTAATCTTGTTCTCTCCAGAAGAGGGAGCATAAGTGCCTTGACTATTACTTCTATCCTAGAGAGAAGTTCAGCCTCCATTTCGGGGAGTAATCCTGATGAGATGTTCTTTTTCTGCACCATGCTGTGGTTAGGAGATGGTATGGGTGAAGGGGCTATATTCAGAATAGTAGTTGTATTTGAGGTGAGGGGGAAGGTTGTCTCTTTCTTTTTTTCGGATGGTTATTTAATAGTTCCGAAGAAGTTAGAGAAGAAACTGACAGATTAGGAGAACTAGATAACCTGGAAGTGTTAGGGTTGACTAAAAGGATTTCTGGGGGTGGCTCAGGTTCATTACTTTTTGACTGATTGATCTCCTCTCTAGCTTCAGTTCCCAAGGTGGTAAGTGAATCGATGTCAATGGGGTTTGTGATGGGGGTCAGGGGATGTGAAACAGTCACGCTTGGGGAGGTAGCTTTCCCAATCAGTCCTAGGGAAGAGCGCTTACCAGTTAATACGTCCATAGATAAGCGCTTTTCAGTATCCGCTATTTCTTTTTCTAGGACAATCGTGACCCTTTTAAAAAATTGATCAATAGTCCCTGTTACTGGCCCCTTTGATGTGTTCACAGTTATGTTTCTGGGTTTTCCAGAGTCTGAAGACATGGTTACACATTGGTATATGTACGGTTTGATAGAGCAAAAGCAGCCGTACAGCGATGCACGGTGACTCGTGGTGCTTAAGTCAATAAACGGTTCCTGACAGATGTAGGGGAAGTGAATGGGATCTTCCCGGAAAATAATCAGTAATTGTTAAGGGGGTGGCCCGTCCCGTCCTTGGTTGACCTTGGACGGCTTTAGACGGCCCGCCCTTTGCCCGGGCTTAGCCCCGGGCGCTCCCGCGTGCTCCTGCGCAGCGTGTTCCGATGGATTTTATGGACACCTGGACCAGGATGGGCGGGGCGGGGCGGTCAGGGAGAGCGGGCCAGCTGACTCGGCCTTTCACAGACCAGGACTCTTGGGAAAGTGAGTACCGATCACGCTCGCAGCCCTGTCTCTCACCCCACACGCAGCCAAACCTTCAGGAGCACTGGCAGATGAAGCGGGACCCACGGAGCGGGTACCGCGAGTCGTGGAAGCAGGTCCTTGCAGTCTCGGCAAGTAAAAAGGTCTCAGTAAGGGTCCCACGTTGTTAGCGCTGATGGTCTCCTTTTAACCAGGATGGGCTTGGCGGGGAGGTCAGGGAGAGCGGGCCAGCTGACTCGGTCTTTCACAGACCAGGACTCTTGGGAAAGTGAGTCCCGATCACGCTCGCAGCCCTGTCTCTCACCCCACACGCAGCCAAACCTTCAGGAGCACTGGCAGACGAAGCGGGACCCGCGGAGCGGGTACCGCGAGACGTGGAAGCAGGTCCTTGCAGTCTCGGCAAGTAAAAAGGACTCAGTAAGGTCTCATGACTATGAGATCGTGCTCAAACCCAGAAAGGATCAAAACCCAGCTTATAACTTTTCATAAGTGCAGCTATCTCATCACAGTTAGACCTCAAGGACAGCTGAAGCATATCTCAACTTTATTGTAAGATCCAGCACACCAGTGCTTTGTCTGTGGAGAAACTCTATGCTGCCACCAATGCAGATAAGGACATGAGCATAATCAAAGAACTCATTACCATGAGCACCTGGAGGAGAAATACCTGGCCCCTTACAGATGATGTTGAATTCCAAAAGGTCAAAATGTTAACTTCCACCCAAGAAGGTTTAATACTGTGAGGCTTCAGGATCATCATTCCTGGAAGCCTAAGACAGCGGGTCATCGAGCTGCCCATGAAGAACACTATGGTATTGCAGCCAGCAAGAGAGCCTTAGGAGCAGGTGTGGTTCCCTCAGCTAGATGAGGGAGTTGAGGAGGAACTGAAGGCATGCCACATTTGCAATGGTTTGTCTCCCATGGTGACACAGCACATAGTGACAATGTCTGACCTGCCTCCCCATTATTTAAAGATGGTTGCAGTTGACTTTTTCGGGCCTTTAGGAAATGGACATCATCTCATGATAGTCATTGACGAGTATTCATGTTTTTCTTTGGTGAAAGACCTATCTTCGGCAACCCATGACAATGTCATAGAACGGCTTGATGACATCTTTGCAACATGGGGCATTCCTGAACTCCTCAAATCTGATTACGGTCTACACTTTAACAGCAAAGAGTTCAAAAAGGTCTTGTCCAACTCATTGTCATACACCAAACGAGGACACACTCTGGCCACAGGCCAATGGTCTAGATGAACAATTCATGGGCAATCTTAAGAGTGGGATCCTATCAATCAAACCCTCAATCCACAACTGAAGATACTCTAGCCACCTTGTTATTTGGGAGAGCCATCAGAACAAAAATGCCTCAATGGACTTCAGGTTGATCAGTGAATACTGACTAGACACCGACAGGACTCAGAAAAAGAAAATGAAAACGTATGCAGATCAGTGTTGCCATGCACTGGAGATATCATTTGACAAAGGACTGGGAACTGGATAAGCAGAAACGAAGATGTAAAATGGACACCCCTTTTGCCACTAGTCCTTTGTTGTAGATTGCAACGGGCATATGTTGACAGCACATCATCCTGGTTATTCCCTTCCTCGGCACACATCACATTTTATTCACCAACAGCAACATTTGTTGAGTCCTGGAACCATGCATGAGGCAACCCCAGCAGCAGGTCCGGCTCAAGCACTTAAGCCTATGTCACCATTGCCCGATCAGAATGGACCTCGATCAGCTCAGATCACCAGAGCAGGTAAGACAAGTGCGAGTGCCTTGTCCACTAATTGAGGAAAAGTGGGGACTCATTTATGAAGAGTGTCGCATCGCTCAGGGAATCCAGTGATGCAACACTTTTCATAGCGTCATCCTTCAAGCATGCTTAAGGGTTTGACGCAGTGGCATCCTAGAACTGGCGTAGTGAGATCTCATAGATTTCACAGCGCCACTACTACGAGGCTCTTTTGCGGGGGAACGCCCACACTGAATACATTATACTTGACACAGATATAATGTAGCGAAAGGGTTTACAAAGTAATGTATCTGCCTAGATGTGTCACTTTGTAAATAGGGCATGCTCTGGTGCATGTTTTACGACGCTGCAGCATCACAAAAAGTGACGGTCTAGTGGCGCTAACCCCTTTTAAATATATCCCATAGAGTTACTGGTTATTGGCAATTCAGGTCTCGTGTTTTTCCCTTATTCTACTCCAAATGCAGATGCTAGAATTCATCTCAATAAGGCTTTCAAAGTTTACTCCATCCTCAAATCTTTTGTTTTTATCCTCAAAACCGTTTTTCGAAGCGAGAACATACTTTACAGGTGAAAAATTGCCTGAACTGCTTCCCTGTCTTTCTTTTAATACCATACGCTGCAGAATGGTAAATGACAATGTCAGACCTATCTACGCACTTGATATTTCTTGTGTAGAGTTGGGCAAATTTCAATAAGCACTAGCTGGAACCATTGAATGATATTTCTGTAAATAACCTACATATTTATTAGCAAGCATTCTCAGCACCTGGGCTCACTCTTCAATTGCCCGCTCTATTTACTCGTTTTTTCCAGCATACAAGCATTCGTTTATTTTTGTGCATCTAAAGTTGGCTTCAGGCGCTTTTATTAGTCGAGCCAATTTTAATAGGTTTTCTTTCTGCCGTCGAAAAAATGATTGTGCTGTAATGTAATGCAATTCATTCTATGTGTAGAATGGGGTGCTGTAGTTATATTATATTTGACATAACAATATGAGCACCGTTAGAGTTTTTGATATACAGTTTTTGATCCAATTCAACTTACCAAATGGCTGTAAATATTAATGTAGAAAAAGCACAGGTTGAACAAAGGCAAATAACATAATTAAGATATTCATTGTGATGTTCAGCCCAAGCAGACCTACAAAATTTACATTTATCACTGTGGAGTACATGAGGCATGAATGTCATTGCACTCAAACAAATGCATGTACAGGATATATAATGGATAAATGTGAATTAGCGTATAATAATGCCGGAGAGGAGTTCTGATCACATAAAATACCGTACGACAAAAGAACAAGCACTAATAAATATCACCTGAAAAGATTCCATATGATAATATTAAAACATGTTTTACTTAACATATTATTCTATGAAGTACATTATTTTTACCAAAACATACTCTCACACCTTTCAACCTTCAGTGACCATCTTTTTAACATATGCATCTCTTTTCAAACAGTCTATCTATCTATCTATCTATCTATCTATCTATCTATCTATCTATCTATCTATCTATCTATCTGTGAAATCAAATCAATTCAACTCTGTCAGGACTTTTGTTCACAATACAGAACTAAAGTCAACCTCTATTTCTATAAAGAGTGCTCTAAACAATGAAAAAGAACTAATCACTGTATTATAATATATGCAGACAGAATACAGTATATGATCAAACCATTATATATTTATAAGATAATCGATAATAAATGTCATCTAATTATGTTATAATCTGGTATGAAAATCATATCTGATATTCCTATTTTAGTTATTACTACCTAAGTCGACCACCATGAAGTCCCATTGACGCTTATCACCATTACACTACTACTATAGTTTTCATGCAAGACTTTTCCACATTCGTTTTGGCAATCTTTATTTTGTTGTTAATATTTCCAATATTTCACTCTAGTTAATAGTCTGTTCTCGCAAGAAAAGAGGTCTTGTTGCTCACGATCAAGAGTGGTCATGGACTAAGTGATTGTCTATTTGTTGAGGTTCTTTATGACTTCATTCATAGTTTCTGTATCCCTGGGTATCATCAATATGTATTCGTTGTTTTATCTTTGATGCCCTCATATTAAAACAGGAAGAGAAATTGATAATTTTAAAATCAACACTTTCCATCACTGAAACTCGGAAATCTACATTGCTATTGTGAAACTTTGCAAAGTGTTGTGCATCATTCCATGTGTTATCTTGATTTTAAATTGCTCTAGGTATTTGCCAAGGACAACAAAAAAGAAAGAGTACATACTTGGCTCAATGACATGATCCTTGATGGTTTTCAACCTCAAAATTCACCAAAAAGTAGCTTAACCCTTGACACCAGCCTTGCCCACTAAGAACATAATGCCAAAAAACCAAAGACGGCCTAACCAGCTCTCGCTTCCATAGTGAAAAGGATTCTTACAGAAAACAGCTTCAGAATTGCTGTTGCAGTCTTCATACTTTTACTTTTAAATGTTGGTAATGCCCTGCTCCATGACCTTCCAGGATCCACATTGGCTCATCACCTCCACTCTGTGGAAGTCCATTGGTTTCCCTTGTTGACCAACACCATCTCCAAAACCAGCGGTATCATTTAAGAAAAAGTCATCCCAACCAGCACCCCTGTGGACAAACTCACCATCTCTGGTAGTTCTCACCACACCCACAGCCAGGACACCCTCAAACTAGATATTAAGAAGTGTATAAGAGAAAAAAATAAGGTAGCTGGCATTTTCCATCAATACACCCAGGATCTGGAAAAAAATCCCTATATCCATCTGGACCGCCCCAAATCTGCTCCGATTTAGAAACCTGTTCCCATGTACCTCTTTAAAAAACACTACATAACAATGTATTTCCTGTCCACGACCCAGTTACCCTCCACTCACTTGTTGACTAGATGCTGTCTTTGACTCTGTACATCACTCTGCTGCTTTTTGGCCAGGTGTGCACTATAGAAATATCACCTACAAATATACATACATTGATACATATTACATACATACTAACATAGATACATAAGATGATCGGAGCAGTGTTACTTAACTGGAAAAATGGCACTGCCCAATTAACATACCAAAATGTAAATAGTAATTTCCGAATGACATCCGATATGTGTTTGAAAAGATTGCTATATAGACACTCAACTTCGCATATTCCAAAAAGACGCAACTTTCTTTTAATTTCATCTATATGCTCTGACTCAGAGGGCCTAAGCTGTTTCTCTCGATAAATATCACAACATAAATTACACAATAGTGGTCCATTCTATAAACTCCGTTTTTCAATGTAAAATTTGAAAGGCACCCAATTCTTGATGGTTGGAGGAGGGCCATATCAAATCGAGTATTTAAACAAACATTGGCAAGGACAAGAGTTCTGGCTATGGAAAGGAGGTTGATGATTATTTTCTATTGCAATCTTACCCCAGAAAAAATAAATGAAGAAAAAAATAAAATATATTCTGCCTCAATGTGATGGCCATATGCCTTCAACTAAATTAAAATTATAACCATAATTTCTATTTGTAAAAATACAGTATACATGTTTCCTAATTAGGCAAGCACACATAGATCAGGAAAATAAACTATTTTAAGTTTAATGCACACCCAGAAAAGTTATCATTGGCTCTGAATTACTATAACCTTGACATAGTTCCAACAATCATTGGCAAAGCCAATATGTCTAGCATTGTTCGTCAGCCTTTTGTTAATTCTTGTTTTATTTTGTCATGTTTTTTGCAAAACTTTGTTGTTTGGGAACCTGCAGACCCTCATAAATCTAAAAACAATTGTATAAAGGCAAAAATGTTGTTTTGGTCTCAAAAAAACAAACATTCTCTGTCACTGAAGGGAACTACTTTGTGCGTGAATGTGCTCCTTGTGAAAGGGCAGCAAGCCATACTCATAATGAAGTCAGCCAATTTCTGAAGTGGCCTGACACATTCCCCCTTGATGTATGCTGGAGTGGGTGAAAGAAAACTGTGAATGACAAAACAACAGGCTGAAAACCCCTATAAGTAAGTAACAATGTTATTCACACCATTGTAGTAAAATCAAAACGTCTTGACTAACACAGACTTAAATACTAAAATGTCTGGAATAAGCAAGAAAGAAAGAGAGAACCAAAGAGAGAGAAAGACATAGAGAAATAAAGAAATTAATAACTAGAGAAAGAAAGACAGAAAGAATGTGGAAGGCAAGAAAATAAATGAACTGAAAAAAAACGAAGAGAAAAAAAAAGAAAAAGGGAAAGGGAAAGAACAAAGAACAAAAAATGGAATAATGGAAAGAAAGAAAGGGGAAGGCAAGAAAGAGAGAAAGAAAGAAAGAAAAGAAGAAAGGAAGAAAGAAAGAAAGAAAGAAAGAAAGAAAGAAAGAAAGAAAGAAAGAAAGAAAGAAAGAAAGAAAGAAAGAAAGAAAGAAAGAAAGAAAGAAAGAAAGAAAGGAGGATGAAAGTAAATAGAAGGCAGGAAGAAAAGAAGAAGGAAGAAATGAAGAAAAGAAAGTTCGACCCACAGGCAGAAAAGGTTGCAAAGATATAACACCCTCATGATTGTATTTTCAGAATGTATGTGAGCTGTTGGTATGGTGTAAAAAAGCAGCAGTAGGATAAACAAATACCACTCTAAAAGAAATTTACAACAGCATTAGCACGAGACAGAAACTGATGAAGCTGGAATGTGCCCAGTGATAACACCTGGTAGAAATCATCCTGCAATGACATCAGGCTCAACAAACAAAGGCAACAGTAAAGTTACAATAAAATAAAAACAAAACACAGAGACTGAAGGGAACGTCCTTGTGTATGGATGTCTTCCATGGGAAAGGATCAAATGTAGTCACTGAAGTAAAGTTAGGTAGTGGCTAAGGCAGGCTGACATATTAAAATGCCTTTCAATAAAGATGGCTATGAATGTATGGTTGCATTTCTTTTTATTTACGAAATTTAAATGTATTGATTATATGAGGCTAGGCTAGACCAAAAAATAGAAGCCTGATAACCTTTGGGGCCATCGGTTCATTTCAATGCTATAACCTCCAGTTTACTAGTTTTCACAGGTTACTATTATAAGTTAATATTATGCATTAGCAAATTTGGAAACACAAGTAACATCTAGCATAAATATGACCCAAATGGGGTTTGATTGATGCCAATTGCTGCAAAGTGTAATGAGTGCTTTTAATAATATCTCCAAAATGTTTGATCATCTTGATCTCACCAGACATTTAAAATAAATCTTTATTGATCTTTCCGCATGGCATAATTCGTATTATGGTTAATTTATACTGAACGTAGATGGATTCATATTCCCCAAACCAATGCAACTACAACTTCTGCAAAGATAATCTTTTCTACAAGTTTTAGACAAGGATGCAAATTCGCTCCAAAATTGAAAAACATATATACGAGTGATCTTAAAGCAGTTTTGTCTGATTTTTCTACCTGCTGTTTGTGTCTGATGAAGACCTTCTATAAGATTCAAATTATTACAATTCATTGGAAATTTAATTTGATAAAGTGACCCCATCCTTGGGCCAAGTTCCATATTAAACGGGAACAGGGTCAATGCAGCCCCCCTCCCCATGCCTTTCTAGGCCCAGTGGACCCCATCTCCTTGGGTCAAATTCTATTACTGAAAGGGAGGGGCTACAAAGCCCCCTCCCCATGCCTTAACAGGCCCTGTGGACTCCATCATCCATGGCCAAATCCCACAAACTAAAGGAGGGTGGCGCTCAGTCCCTCTCCCTTAGCCTTTTTAAGGCCCCAAGGACCATTTCCTGGAATCCTTTTCCAAGGGCCGGCTCACAGACTGTGTCCCAGGGAGCCAACTTCAAGACACAGTAGTTTCCCTGCCTGCGTCCGAAAGCAAGGAAACATATGTTTGCTACCATCTGGCAGGAGCATTTTTAAATCTCCAGCCTGGCGGGAGCAGACATGCCCTCCCAGCCTGCAGGAAAATGAGCAGGGAAGGTATGTCTGCTCCCACTCGGAGGTAGTTTTAAAAATGCTCCCACCAGGTGCGAGCAAACGTCTGTTTGAAGAGAATAGGGAACAACATATTGCTCCCAGTGTCAAATAAATGATTCTCTCTCTGGGTGAGAGAAATTCCGGCTGTGGGCACGGTGTTCTTGGGGCTCCCTCGCAAAGGCTCCAACTTTCTGTTTGGTGGGTACCCTGAATGGGCACTGGGGCACCCAGCTAAAATGAATAAGAACCCCAGGGGGGGTTTCACAGGGCATATTAGGACTTGAGGATCAGGGCTGCATGCCCCCTTCACCTTTAATATGATAATCAAGCCTGCAAGATGTGGTCCTTTGGGTCTATTTAGACCACAGGAGCGATGCAACAGTAGGTAAAACATAGGACTTCAGAAGGGTTAAATTTACTATTCCCACTTCAAACAGTGCAACATGGGAAAGTGTTGGACGTTGGAGGGGTAACATTTACTATTCCCACTCTAGTCGGTGCAACAGTAGGGAAAGTGCTGAACTTCGGCTGGGTTAAATTTACCATTCCTACATCAAACAGTGACACGGAAGGGAAAGTGTAGGACATTTGAAGGGTAAAATGTACTATTCCCACATCAGTCTGTGTGACAATAGGGAAAGCGCTGGATTTCGGAGGGGTGAAAAATACAACTCCCACTCTAAACAGCACAACAGTAGAAGAAGTGTTGGACTTTGGAGGGGTTAATTTTACTATTCCTGCCGCAGTCTAAACTCTTAATATAACAATTATGAATTAACATCATGAAATCTCTCTCTCTCTCTCTCTCTCTCTCTCTCTCTCTCTCTCTCTATACATATATATATATATATATATATATATATATATATATACATATATATATATATATATATATATATATATATATATATATATATATATATATATATATATATATATATATATATATATATATATATATATATATATATATATTACCTACTGGCGGTCGCCAGTAGGTATATATAGTTAGGATTTTTTCCCTATGGGATTTCTGAAAATTCTATGCCTAATAACTTTTGCGTTTGTGGACGGAATTGGCTGAAATTTTCAGGAAAATGGCACATTTTGTTTCTGAGCAGCCCTTGAAAATTTGGGGGGGTTTTGTGGAGGGGGGGCTGAGAAAAAAGGGGGGTCCCAAAACGCCTTTTTCCCATGTTAATTTCCATAGGGCGGTTGGACTCACTTTTAGCCCGAACGGCTGAATGGATTTTCACGAAACTTGGCAAAATTGTAGGGACTGTTAGCCTGATGTGCCTTTGCTAGGTCTCAATATATGTGCTTCAGTGGATTTTGAGAAATTAACGTTTAAATCAAGATATATATCTGTAACAGCGCTCCGGGCAGCGATCCGGTTAGCGAACCTTTCGCGTATCGGAACTTTGCGATGCGAAGCTGATTGGCCCTCCGGTGTCTGTCAACATTCTAAACAGTCCGGAGCGGCCGCCATCTTGTCTCTCGGTAGGATCGAGAGACTAGAGGAGGCCAAAACAAAGGGGGAAATTACCATAAGGGGGCATAGTAGATCCTCGTTGGCCCCCTAGGTTTTATGTGGAGGTTTTAAAAGGGCCTAGGAGGGTCCAAAAAAAAAAAAGCGTTCTGGGCAGCGAACTTTATGGATAAAAGAATGAAAGACTTTTCTAATACTGTATGTTAATTGTTTGTTGTTTTTCTTGTTTTTTTTTGTTTTCTTTTTTTTAAAGTGTTTTTTTTATTTTGATTCTTTTTCATAATTTATTAAACTTTCTAACATTTCAGTGTCTGAAATGTCATTATTTTCTTGAAATATTGTTTGCAATCTGTGAGGTTGCAAAATGTCCTCATTTGCAAGGAGGACATCTACTGCTTGGACACATTGCAGCAGTTCATTATCCAAGCTTTCATCCATAAATTCCATGTCAATTTGTTCAATTAATTCCTGGCTGCTCTCTTGCAGGTCCATCTCAAAAGAAACTTGCTGCTCGCCTTCCATTTTGCCTGAAATTTGGATTAAAAAAATATATATTAGTAGAGATAGGGCACTGTTGGGATTAATTTTAGATAGGCAGTTTTTATCAGTGAATTTATCTTTTGGCAGTGTATAGTATGAGAGTGGAAATAGGACTATAAAAAAGTGTATGTGATTTAACCAAGACAAGCCTTACTCCATTCATAACTATAACAGAGAAGTCTATCTAAATACATTACTACTACAGAGGGATAGTGTATATCTAGCAGAAAAAGTCTACTATATTAAGTTATAGTGCACAATATATTAAATTATAACTTACCTTCACAAAGAAGTTGAAGTTTTTTGAAGCTATTGAAATAGGAGGTACAACAAGAAGTAGTAGTCAAAATGGCTGTGTTTCCTTCTCTCCCTTTATATATATACAGGTATATAACCAATCAAATGTCAGGTAATAAAAGTAGAAAATGAAAGTAACATTTTCATTGGTTGTCAATTCCAACAACTCAGATGTGTTTTGTGAAGTAATTTACCTCACGGTACTTGGAGAGGTCTACAGGCTAAATGGCTAAATGAAATTTCAATGAAATTTGTGAGAATGGAAGGGATTGTTATGTAGTATGAGCTAATCTATATTTGGTGAGAGTGTCTCTAGTCGTTTTTCTGTAAATTACTTTCCCACCTTTTTTTTTGGACCGCTTTCCGGGAAGCGGCCCGGTTCGCGAACCTTAAGCGTCACGGGAGTCCACCATTTTGTGTTTCGGTCGCATTAAGATACAAGATGGAGGGCAAATAATGTTTAGAATGGGTAGAAGGGGTCATGGTAGACTTATCTTGACCCTCTAGGTTTTCTGAGGGTGGCTGAGGAGGCTTATATGTGCGGGAAAAAACATTTTTTTTAAAAATTCCGCGAGGTTAGCTTTCGGTTCGCGAACCGGGTAGCGCCCCGGGGAGCGAATTTTGTGGAAAATTAATGAAAAAAGTTAGAAAAAAATAATAATTGTGAGTGATCAGATGAAGGGTAGCTCTGAGAAGAGCTTTTGGGTTTATGGTACATTTAGGTACTTATAAGTAGGTACCAATGCACAGTCTTAAATTCAGAATGAAAATTCTGTTGCCCTCATCTGAGAAGTGAACTCCATCTCCTCTGTAGATATCTTGCATGTAGTAACGCAAGTTATTGTTGTACAGAGAGCCCATTCCATGGTCTCTCATGAAAGCTGAAACAGATTTGTTTACATGCTTCCTCGCTTTCTCAATTTACTGGACAAAATTGGTTGGACCACTTCCATTTCTGTCTTTGGCATATATTGGAATATACCAAGGCAGTTTGAGGAAAAAGTGCCATTAATTGCTCAAAGGTGTCCTTTAAAAGCATTTCCAGACCTACCCCTGTCAAAGTGCCCAAATCATTACCTCCACAGTGCACTATTAACAGGTCAGGTTTTGGCAAATGCATAAAGGTTTTCACCAATGGTATCAATTGGTGACATTTTAATCCTCTTTGGCCCAACCACTTAATTTCCACATCTTGTAAATTGAGGTTAGGTAAATTTCTGTTCTCAGCATACCTTTGAGCCCAGTGGATGTAACTATGTCCAACAATCCAGACCTTAAACATGGTGGGAGAAGGTTGTTCTGCAGTCAGATGAAGTGTGGTAATGAAAGGGCAGTTGAAACAGTAGGAGTTTCTAAAGAAATAAAACTGTGGATTTCCAATGCTAATGATTCATTAGCAGTGATTGGTGCATTTCCATTTCTGAAAACAGAAAGTTAGGGTGCATGGATGTGTTCTTTGAAACATGTAATTTGAATGGTCAAGGAAGAAACATTTAATGAAAGATTGCTCTGGATACGCAGGTGCACTGAGAGTTCAGAGTTCAATTGAAACATTGTTGTGTGAATTTGCAAACATGAGAGGTCTTCCAGGAGGTGGTTGCTATGGAAACAAGGCAGAGAGGGCAGAGGGGGGAAGGGTTTTGATTTGAAAAAAGTGAGGGAAGAGGTATGATTGGCTAATATCAGAGATATGTGAAATGAATATCTGTATTTCTGTGCTTTCAATAGCTGCAGCCTTTGGAGTGCATCCTTTTTCTTCTGCTGAAGATAATTTGGTGTATTTCTGAGACTGTTTTCAAAACTCAAAAAATATTTGCTAAGGTGAGAAAAGATTTATTTAATTTAGATAGAGAATAGTATGATTTAAGGAGAAAATGATGAAGAAAGCTGTGTTTTTAAAATGTGGTTTTGTCTCTAGTGATATACTAATAGAATTAGTTTCATAGAGAAATTGTAATTGCATATTTGGTGTAACATTCTGGCATGCAGTAACACAAGTTATTGTGGTACATGGAGCCCATTCCATGGTCTGTTATGTAAGCTGAAACAGATATGTTGTTTTTAAAAACGATTTAAGAAATCAATTACATTTCTGGATATGTACTGCTAGAGCTTCATAGGTTGTTTTGAGCCATATTTATAAGGTATTTGAGTGTCTAAGATGTTATGTTTTCCTTTTAAAATGTAAAGTGTTCCTCATGGGGCAAGTGTCTTGTAAATACGCTCCCACTTGTGCTTGGCAAATTTAGATTTTGATTATGGGAGTTACCTAGCCATGTTAATAGTGTCCCAAAAATGGTGCTAGGGCATTCCAGAAAACCCTTTCATGTGTCTCAAGGACATTTTTAGTCATTTCTTCATGAATGCAGGTATACAATTGATTTATATGCTGTGTTTAAAAACGAATTTTGAAATAAATTAAATTTCAGGATATGTACTGTTAGAGCTTCATAGGTTGTTTGGGGTCATATTTAGAAGGCATTTTAGTGTCTTTGATGTTATTTTTCCCTTTTCAAATGGAAAGCGTTCCTCATGGGGCCCTGAGCAGTTCTTAGCCATGTTATTTAATAGGAAGTGGATAACATGGCTAAGAGCATTTGCTGGAAAATGCATGAATATCGCTGACTTTTCTGCGATATTCATGCATTGCGGCCTTTTTTTTTCGCATTTGCGAGCAGTTCTTAGCCATGTTATCCAATGGGAGGTGGATAACATGGCTAAGAGCATTTGCTGGATAATGCATGAATATCGTTGACTTTTCAGCGATATTCATGCATTGCGGCTGTTTTTAATCGCATTTGTGATAAACAATTACATTTCTTGATATGTACTTTTAGAGCTTCATAGGTTGTTTGGGGTCATATTTAGAAGGCATTTTAGTGTCTTTGATGTTATGTTTACCTTTTTAAATGGAAAGCGTTCCTCTTGGGGCAAGTGTCTTGTAAATACGCTCCCACTTGCGCTTGGCAAATTTAGATTTTGATTATGGGAGTTACCTAGCCATGTTAATAGTGTCCCAAAAATTGGGTTAGGGCATTCCAGAAAACACTTTCATGTGTCTCAAGGACATTTTTAGTCATTTCTTCATGAATGCAGGTATACAATTGATTTATATGCTGTGTTTAAAAACGAATTTTGAAATCAATTAAATTTCAGGATATGTACTGTTAGAGCTTCATAGGTTGTTTGGGGTCATATTTAGAAGGCATTTTAGTGTCTTTGATGTTATTTTTCCCTTTTTAAATGGAAAGCGTTCCTCATGGGGCCCTGAGCAGTTCTTAGCCATGTTATTTAATAGGAAGTGGATAACATGGCTAAGAGCATTTGCTGGAAAATGCATGAATATCGCTGACTTTTCTGCGATATTCATGCATTGCGGCCGTTTTTTTTCGCATTTGCGAGCAGTTCTTAGCCATGTTATCCAATGGGAGGTGGATAACATGGCTAAGAGCATTTGCTGGAAAATGCATGAATATCGCTGACTTTTCAGCGATATTCATGCATTGCGGCTGTTTTTAATCGCATTTGTGATAAACAATTACATTTCTTGATATGTACTTTTAGAGCTTCATAGGTTGTTTGGGGTCATATTTAGAAGGCATTTTAGTGTCTTTGATGTTATGTTTACCTTTTTAAATGGAAAGCGTTCCTCTTGGGGCAAGTGTCTTGTAAATACGCTCCCACTTGCGCTTGGCAAATTTAGATTTTGATTATGGGAGTTACCTAGCCATGTTAATAGTGTCCCAAAAATTGGGTTAGGGCATTCCAGAAAACACTTTCATGTGTCTCAAGGACATTTTTAGTCATTTCTTCATGAATGCAGGTATACAATTGATTTATATGCTGTGTTTAAAAACGAATTTTGAAATCAATTAAATTTCAGGATATGTACTGTTAGAGCTTCATAGGT
This sequence comes from Lissotriton vulgaris, assembly GCF_964263255.1. Taxonomy (NCBI): domain Eukaryota; kingdom Metazoa; phylum Chordata; class Amphibia; order Caudata; family Salamandridae; genus Lissotriton; species Lissotriton vulgaris. The sequence goes on from NC_141699.1 coordinate 443,051,968, forward strand.
TGTTTGGGGTCATATTTAGAAGGCATTTTAGTGTCTTTGATGTTATTTTTCCCTTTTTAAATGGAAAGCGTTCCTCATGGGGCCCTGAGCAGTTCTTAGCCATGTTATTTAATAGGAAGTGGATAACATGGCTAAGAGCATTTGCTGGAAAATGCATGAATATCGCTGACTTTTCTGCGATATTCATGCATTGCGGCCGTTTTTTTTCGCATTTGCGAGCAGTTCTTAGCCATGTTATCCAATGGGAGGTGGATAACATGGCTAAGAGCATTTGCTGGATAATGCATGAATATCGTTGACTTTTCAGCGATATTCATGCATTGCGGATGTTTTTAATCGCATTTGTGATAAACAATTACATTTCTTGATATGTACTTTTAGAGCTTCATAGGTTGTTTGGGGTCATATTTAGAAGGCATTTTAGTGTCTTTGATGTTATGTTTACCTTTTTAAATGGAAAGCGTTCCTCTTGGGGCAAGTGTCTTGTAAATACGCTCCCACTTGCGCTTGGCAAATTTAGATTTTGATTATGGGAGTTACCTAGCCATGTTAATAGTGTCTCAAAAATGGTGCTAGGGCATTCCAGAAAACACTTTCATGTGTCTCAAGGACATTTTTAGTCATTTCTTCTTGAATGCAGGTATACAATTGATTTATATGCTGTGTTTAAAAACGAATTTTGAAATCAATTAAATTTCAGGATATGTACTGTTAGAGCTTCATAGGTTGTTTGGGGTCATATTTAGAAGGCATTTTAGTGTCTTTGATGTTATTTTTCCCTTTTTAAATGGAAAGCGTTCCTCATGGGGCCCTGAGCCATGTTATTTAATAGGAAGTGGATAACATGGCTAAGAGCATTTGCTGGAAAATGCATGAATATCGCTGATTTTTCAGCGATATTCATGCATTGCGGCCGTTTTTTTTCACATTTGCAAGCACTTCTTAGCCATGTTATCCAATGGGAGGTGGATAACATGGCTAAGAGCATTTGCTTCAAAGGTTGTTTGGGGTTATACACCATTTTTGGAAAATTATTAACATGCCTATCTAACTCCCATAATCAAAATCTAAATTTGCCAACCGCAGGTGGGAGCGTATTTACAATAAATTTGCACCATGAAGAACGTAAAATAGCATACTAGACACTCAAATGCCTTATAAATATGACCCAAAACATCTTATGAAGCACTAGTAGTGCATATTTCCAGAAATGTATTGGTTTTCATTTAATGATTTACTTCATTGGTAGGCCTTCACATGTTTTTTTACCTTGGTTTTTTTCAGTGAAAATCTTATCTGCAACCATGTGTTGGCCTCACCTCAAATAAACAAAACAGGTGATGGACTGAATGTGGATCAATGACACACATTCACCCCAGTCTAAAGATCTGGGCCTAAACAAATCTTTAGATAGGCTACATCTTATCGTCATCCTGAATTAATGATTTAAAATATTAGGGAGTGATTTATGAGTGTTGTATGCCTGTTTTGTACCATTGAGTGTCATTTTTGTGATGCAGTGCTGGTGGAAAACATTTGCTATGTTAAATAATTAGTACGGCATTAAGTTTTAGATGACTGTTATTTATTTACTGTTTGGTAATAGTGGTTAATAACATTTTATATTATATTTTTCCACAGATTCAACTGCAGATTCTTTCATAGTTTGGAAAATGCCTACAAAAAGTAGAATAAGAAAGGCTAGAAAACGTCAAAGACAGCAGGATGATGTTTTATTGCAGCAGTCCTCTTCTCCAAATACTTGTCAAAACAGCAAGAAAGGTCCGGGTAAGAGCACGAAATCATTCTTAAGAAATATTTGTAGTAAAAAAAGTTTTGCTCAAAAAAATGTTTCAGTTCACAAAAAGAAAAGTAATTTAAATGGAAAGGAGAGACCCATCACAAATGTTACTGGTAGAGGAAGAGATAACTCTGTGCATGATAGTAGAAGGAAACAACAGTTTAGGGACATTCGAAATCGAATGTTCCGTAATAGGATATTAGTTAATTTATTGAAAAATATTAAAAAGAAAGGCCAACAGAAAGCGGCATTTTATAAGAAGAAGAAAAATGTAGAGAAAATTATTGATCATGCTTTTGAAATTAAGCGAAAGTTGTTTATTTTGGTAATCAATAGAATTAGGAAACTAAGCAAGGTAATTTCTGATTTCAAAACAAAAAGTAGATGGAAGAGAGTAGTAAATCGTACTAACTTTTGTGAAGTTTTTTCCGGAGAATGGATGCATAGTTCAAGTTCTGAGGCATTTTTTAATGAGGAGACTTATTTTCAGGATAATGATTTGGTGCATGCAGTTGACATCAGTGGTCGAGCTTATGAAGTGAAGGATGGTTGTCCAGTTGAAAAAGAACAACTTGTGACAACAGAGACAGAAGAGGCGCTAAGTGATGAGGTTTTAGGAAGACGTCCTAAGGGTCCTGTGTACATTTGGAAGTGTAGTTCTATTTGCAGTGTGCGACAGGTTTCCATCAATTTGCTTTGTGATTTTATACGGACATTTAATAAGAAAAGTTTGAAGCAGAAAATGAAGTTGTTGCAAGATTTTGATCCTTGCAGAGTGAGACAAATGACAGGTTTGCGTGGTCATTCACTGGCTTGTCTTTCCAGGAGAGTATGCCAGAGTGTTTTTCATCATTTCAGGATGCTAGCAGTGCATCATAATAAAGTGAGAAAATTAGTGAGAATGTTGTATTATGCTAAGAGTCCAGCAATTATGCTTAAACAATTATGTGCTGCTCTTTTGCATGGTTCTGAAATAGATGTGAAGAATATTTGTGAAGAAATTGAGTTTTGTTACTTTGGTAGTAAAGATGAGAATGTTCAAATTGACCCTGAAGTAGAGGGTAATGTGGAAGATAATGTACAGGTTTCCAGTACAGATAATTTTCAGAAGGAAATTGCCACGTTTCAGATGAAATCAAGTGAGAGGCCTAATTTCACTTGTGTATGTTGTCGACGCACTTATTATAAGAATCAGACTAAGGTAGTGGATTTATATGCAAAAAGTGAAAGGGAAAATAATAGTGAATGGAAGGATTTTGCCACATACTTGATGGTAGAAAATTATTTTGATTTGGGATCGGATCAACGTGTGTGTACTTATTGTTGTAATAAATTAAACCAAAACCAGATGCCTGCTAGGGCAGTTCATAATAATCTGGAATTGGTTGAGATTCCTTCTGAATTGAAGGATTTAAATACTTATGAATCTATTTTGATTCAAAGTATCCATCCCTTTCAGGCTATTGTAAGAATGGAGCCAAAGACAGGGAAGTTGCCTCCAGCAGATTTACAGAGAGGATTAAAGGGAAGAGTTGTTTATTTGCCTCTAGATTTGAACAAAAACATTAACACAATTGGAATAGAAAAAGTGGAAGAGGAACCTCTGGTTATCTTGGTTAATGGGGTTCCGACAAAGAATAAGAAAATATGGCAAGATTTAGTGGATGTTAGGAAAGTCAAAAAGGCAACAGTGTATTTGAAGAAAAATAATAAGTACTATAAGAATGTATATGTTGCAGAAGAGGAAGTAAGTGATGAAGAGGATAGCGATTTGTGTGCTGGCCAAATTGAGAAAGTAGAGGCCTCTAAAAGTGAAGAAATATATGAACATTATAGTGTTCATCCTTTGCATTTCAAGGAAGTCATGGGGAATGCTATTGAGTTGTTTCAAATGAAACAAGCCAAAGGGAGTCCCATTAGTGTTTGGGAGGAAAGTTTGGAAGCTCGGTGTTTCCCACAGCTATTTCCCACAGGTCAAGGAGGAAGATATGATGAGCGACCTCATCAAATTCCTGCGTCTGAATACCGGACTTTACGATTGTATGCAGAAGATCCTAGGTTTCGGCAATGCATTCCCTATTTGTTTCATCTCCTGTTTGAAAGCGATCTGTCTGGACTGTCATATGCAGTGAACCACATCTTAAAAAGTGGTATACAGATGCGAAACATCTCGGCAAGTGACTTTATGCATAAAGTCAATGTCCAAGACAGTATTTTGGATTCTCACTTAATTAATCTCATGGCGTGTCAGCGTGGTACTAATGAGTACTGGTACCGTCGTCATGGTGATTTAAAATGTATGCTGAGGAACTTAGGAACTCCAACATGGTTCCTCACTCTGAGCTGTGCCGAGTATGGCTGGGAAGACTTACTTGAATTTCTACGAGAGGCAAATGGAAATATTGAAAACATTGAATTCAAGACACCTGGAGAACTGTGTTCTTTGGATCCAGTGAATGTATGCAGGTACTTCAATCATAGATTTGAAGCTATGATGTCTTTCATCACAAATAAAAAGAATCCACCTCTTGGAGAGGTGTTGGATTTCTTCTGGAGAAAGGAGTACCAAGCAAGAGGTGCCCCTCATATACATATGTTGTTGTGGATCAAGGATGCACCTAAATTTGGAACAGATCCGGATGACTTAGTGATGAATTTCATCGAACAGTATTCTACGTGTGCTGTTCCAAACGCAACGGAGAAGAAAAGTCTAAGAGAACAAGTTCTACGTTTCCAAAGCCATCGTTGTGGAAAGTACTGTCGTCGTAAATTCAGAAACAAGGACAAGTTCTACACCAAATGTCGTTTCAACTTTCCACGACCGGTGATTTCTAAAGGAAGAGTAAACAGTTTGATGTCTTCGCTGCGACATAATGTGACGAGGAAATCACCCAAGAATACATACAATTTGAAAAGGAACGAAGAGTCCAAGTACATCAATGACTACAACCCAGTGATTTTGTCCATGTGGAATGCTAACATGGATATCCAGTTTGTGGCTGACAACTGTATGGCTGTGGCTCGGTATGTGACATCTTACATCACCAAAAAAGTAAAGACCGAACTGAAGGATATGTGGGAGGACATTTCCCATGAAAAGAGCCTCAGCAAGAAGTTGTACAGTTTCAGTCTGAAGATGTTGTCGCATCGAGAAATCGGAGCTTACGAATGTTCTGATCGATTGTCTTCAGCAAGTCTCTATGCCAAATCCAGGAGTCTCGTTTGGGCGAGTCTTGGTCTTGCTGCAACGCGAAATCGAGTTCTAAAACCTGTCCGGAAATTGAGTATTTGGCAGAAAAGGAACCAAACAGTACCGACATTTTGAAGACCAACATGTTGGATACATATTATCCAAATCGAAGCAGTCACCTTGAGAATGTTTGTCTATATGAGGTTCTCCAAAATTATATATTCAAGAGGAACATCAAAGAAGATATTGAGAAAGGAGTGTATGCTGTAATTGGAAGTGAGGGATGCCTGGTCAAGCAAAGAAAATGCCAATTAGTAAACCATCGAAAATTGAGTGGTGAATCTCCAGAAAAAAAGGAGTTTTTTTATTTAGCACTTTTGCAACTTTTCAAGCCTTGGCGTGCAGAAGAGGAACTGCTTGGAGATTTCCTCTGTTACGAAGACTCTTTCAATGCAGCCAAGGAGTCCATAGAATGTCCTGCTTTTTCTAAATATCAAGAAATGCTAACTTTGGAAATTGAGCAGGAAGCAACGATTGCAGCCGAGATTGCCAGAGACAGTTCTCAGGACAGTCAGAGTTCTGTTTCATTGAGTCAAGATCCACTTGGAGGACCTATTATCGAAAATGAAGCTGCCACTGCTATGAATGAAGTAGAAAGAGCCATGGCACATGCTCAGGAGGATTCAGTTAACTTAGAAGACTTGGAAAAACAACTCAACGTTGAGCAGAGGAAAATATATGATGAAGTTACCAAGGAAATTGAGCACGGATTAAGTCATGAGAAGAACAAGTGCTCATGTACATCGTTGAAGCCTGTCCGACTGTACGTGAGTGGAGAAGCGGGAACTGGAAAAAGTTTCCTCATTAAAGCAATCTCTTGTTATTTGCAGGAAAGGACTGAGTCATCGCTGTCTTGTGTTGTCACCGCTCCTACTGGACTGGCAGCACATAACATTAAAGGTATTACTTTGCATCGTCTACTGATGCTGCCGGTGGAGCATGACAACAAATTACAATACAACAAGTTATCTGGAGATGCTTGCTGTGAAGTTTCAAGAGTCTTGAGGAAAATGAAACTACTTATCATTGACGAAGTAAGCATGGTTTCCAATGTCATGCTTGCCTTTGTGCATTTGAGAATGCAAGAAGTACTTAAAACTGAATATGATGTGTTATTTGGTGGGAAACACATCATTGTTTTCGGAGATCTTCTGCAGCTGACACCAGTAAAAGGTCAACCCGTGTTCAAAATACTCACGCATGAAGATACCAGGAAGTGCCTAGGGAGCATTGGCAACGTCAATATATGGTTAAACTTCAATTATGCTGAACTGCATCAAAATATGCGTCAGGCAAAGGATGAAGATTACAAGAATATTCTACAAGATATTAGAATTGGAAAAGTGACCGAGCATGGGAAAGAAGCTTTAAATGCACGATTACTGTCAAATTTATATCCCAAACAAGAGATTGTGCCTGAGAATATTTTTCAGAAAATTACTGAGAAGAAATCCGGGATATGTCTCATGCCAACTCTTGCAGAATGTGCCATCTTCAACAACAAAATGTTGAATTTAGAAAAGCAAGAGATTGTGAAACTTGAAGCTATCGACAAATTAGAGCACATGGGATCAACAATTATTTTGTCAGACAATTTGAAATCAAAATTGGATTCATTAGAGAAGACTATATCTAAAACAGCGGGTTTTGAAAAGACTTTGAATGTGTGTTTAAATTGCCGAATCATTTTGAGAAGGAATTTACATGTAGAAAGAGGTCTGGTAAATGGATCAATGGGTAATGTTGTTGATTTTGAGAAATACAGAAATAGAGATGGAATAGAATTTTTAAGAATTAAATTTGATGGCATTGAGGAAGTACAGCAAATTGGTCGTTGTTCTGCTAGGTTTTTGCTTGTTAAAGACTTATATGTTCGCCGTAAACAGTTTCCTGTTTGCTTGGCATATGCGGTGACAATCCATAAATCGCAAGGTTTAAGTGTAGACTGTGCATTGGTCAATATTGGCAGTTCTGTGTTCAAGGAGGGTATGGCATATGTGGCATTGTCACGAGTTAGAACTTTATCGGGATTGTACTTGATTGACTGTGATGTCACAAACATTTGTGCGGATCTAGATTGTGTTAAGGAATACAATAGGTTAAGAAGAGAGTATGCGCCACATTTGCCTCAATATCCTTTGTTTGAGAAACGTGTGGTAGGCCGCAAACGTAGAAATAGCAGTAATAGTAGGGAGGTTGTTGCAAAAAGACTAAAAGTCAATGAACCGAAAATTGTTAGCAGAAAGAAAGTGGATTCTGTTGAAGATGTTGTCAGTTTTCAATTTGAAAACAGTTCTGGTGTCAACTGCTATGCAAATGTAGTGGTTAATGTTCTCTTTTCACTAGAGAGTTTAAAAGAACAGATTCTGTTGAATTCAGAACAAATTTTATGCTGTTTGTTGAATTCTGTTTTCGAGAAATGTAGCACTGATCGAACAAAAGTAGAAAGTGTGTCTGAAGTTCGTTATCTGTTAGATGAATGTTCAGGTCAAACAGACTTCTCTGAAAATAATCAGCAAGATTGTCAGGAGTTTTTAATGTATATGCTTGATATATTGCAAGATGAGGGTGTAGATGTAGATCAACTGTTTGGGCTTTCTTATCAATGGCAGCATGACTGCGAGAATTGTAGGGTATCAAGTACTACTAGTGTAGACTCAGAAAGATTTATATATTTAACTTTGCCAGACAGTAAATCAGTCTCCTTTAATAAGCTAGTAAATGCAGCGGATCACAACATGGAGTGTAGCCAATGTAAATCTGAAATGATGTCAACATTACTTATACGTAGATATGGACAGTATGTCATTTTAATGATGCAACGATGTAGGCCTGATGGATCAAAATTGTCAACTTTAATAAAAAATGTTGTGGCTTCTCAGCTTTCAATATCAGGAAGGACTTTTGTAACTGTAGCAATTATCTATCACGATGGTCCTTCAACAACTTCAGGACATTATACAGCTTATTTAAAGTCTCGAAACGGCTGGTCATTCTGCAATGATTCCGTTGTAAGTTTCAAAAAAAAATTGCCGTTTGACCTTAAAAATTCTTACCTGGTGTTTTTAAAACCAAAATTTTAAAGAAAGAATCTCGAGATTTCCTGTGAAGAATTGGAAAAGGTTCATCAAGTTGAGGGAATGTAAGTCTGCAATGCTGTCTAGATTATTGGTCCAAAACTTTTAATTATAATGTTATTTTGTCAAATCCGACTATATAAACCTCATGCAAGTAAGTCTGCTTCATAGTAAGCAGTATCAGTGTCATAGGAAAAGGAGAACATGAGTGACAAAGAAGGGTAAGATATTAGTAGTCCAGGATTGTGAAAATTATCTTAAATGTTTTCTTTTTGAAAGTTGCGAATATAGAAAATGACGGGATTTGATTGGAAGAATTACAAGACTTGTGAATAGCTGCAACATGATTTGGCCAAGTGGAAACATGTGGTAGAATGTGAGAAGTCTTTTCTTGTATGTAGCATATTTTTCGAATCGTTGGAGGTTTTCTTTCAGAAAGTGGCGGGCTGACAATATTTATAGCACAACACAGTGGACGCTGTTCATAGGACATCCTTCGACGCCATTGAAAGTAAGTTAATTTTAAGGAGTTTTGAATTCAGATTTCTTATGTTGAATGGGTTTTTTAAACACAATCATTTTGATTGTGTTTTTTTTTCCCCGCTGTTACATGATGAATACCTTCAAGTCACTGATTTAAGTGAAATTTGATACATTCTGAGAACAGCAAAAATAAACCATTTAACATGTATAATTAATGTTTTGCTTTTTGTACTTATGATATACATTTAGAAATGTGAAGTAGATATGGAGAAACTGAGTCTTCTGTAAGTGTCAATTTTAATGCTTACAGTGCTGTACTTCTGGGTACTGTTTTTTTTTTAAAAAAAATGAATAGGCCTCACCTCAAAGAAAGCTCTTGAAAGCACACATCTTATTTGCATCCTGAAACAATCATTTAAAATGTTAGACACAATTTTATGATGGCTTTACATCTTTTTTGCGCTGCAATTGCATCACTATTGTGAGACATTAGCAGTGCAAAAAAAGCACCATGTTCCAAAATAGGCCTCAGTTCCTCAACATCAAGATACAGTTTCTTTAAAATATATATCTTTAGGATTGTGTAGGGGACGTAGAGAAGCAGAGACTTCTGTAAATGTCAAAGTTGTTGAAAAACTGTTTGTTCTTGAACCTTTTCCCTTGTCTTTTCTAATTTTTAAATACATGTTTTAATATTTTTGGAAATGTTTGTTCTCTGTTTTACAGATTGAAAGTATGAAAAAATATTTTAAAAAGGTAACAAGAATTATAAGGTAAATGTTTTCTACTCTTTTTACCCGCAATGCACTGCTGATGATGTCACTGACACTATCTCTCATTTACTCTCTATAGCTGTCTTTCTTTTTACATTATTCTCTGTTTACTTCCCTTATACTAACTCTTCTTTTTTTAAAAAAAATATTTTTTTGGTTCGCTTCCAGTTCGCGAACCGGTCAGCGAACTTGAAGCGAACCAAAAGAAATAGAGCTTGCCAGAGTGATAAACATTCTAGCAATTTTATTTGAAAGGGGAGGTAGTTCTGAAAAGAACTTTTTTTTTTGTTTTTGTTGTTTTATTTTATTTATTTTTTTTCTGAACATTTTTTGATTTTTTTGTATTTTTAGAACAGTTTTATTTTTTTTTGTGTTTTTTATGGAGGGGAAACAACAAAAAAACAGGCATTGAAAAGGGCTCAACAGGAGCAAAAAAAAAATTACTGCTTGGGTGCATTAGGGCACTTATGGTTTTCGAACACCATATTAATCAAGTTGACGCTCATGTTCCCATACGACAGCATAGCACCACAATATATACAGGTAAACTTCATATGTTTAAAATTTGGTTGAATGTTTGGCACAGTTTCCTGTGCCTCTCTTCCTGTCAAAGACATTGTTGAGGTAGATCTGGCCACAGGAGTTGTCGGGGGATTGTCTTGTAGGTCCCTTAACTCAGCCCGGCTGTAGTTTAAGGGATGCCACCTGGTCATATGTCGATGCATAGTATAGTTGCCCATACTATATTTTTTCTCTGTGCCTCTAGACAATCTGTAATCACAGATGAGGCAGGTGGCATATTTAGCATTCACCTTCTTCTCCCCTGGAGGGATGGAAAAAAACTGCCAGATGAAACTTGTTTTTCTCTTAGAAACACGGGGCAACTCCGGGATAAATTCTGGTTGATCTCTATCCTCTTCTTCTTCTTCCTCCTCTTCCTCCTCTCTGTTGGAGGTAAATTGACTTGGTGGTCCTCTCTTCTTATGAGGAGGTGGAGGTGGTGGTGGGGGTGCACCAGCTGCAGCAAGTATGGAAGCCATTGCTGAACTCCAGGAAAATGGTCTTTCTCTCACCAAGATGAAAGTCAGAGTGAGGAAAGAAGGAGGGGTTTACATGATTTGGGAAAAGCAAAAGTTCTGAACCAATGAAAAGTGTTATTTTTAGGTCACATGACCTAGTCATACATCATTTGGAAACCAAAAGTGAAATGAACCAATGAAAAGTTTGATAAACAAGTCACATGACCTGTTCCGCTTACGTTACGCGGTGCGCGCCGCGTCCCGGATCGTTTCCGGTTCGCGGTCCGGAGCACTTCCGGGAGCGCTAACGCAGCGCGTCATTAGACGCATTACGCGACAACGTGATACGTCGCGCTTCCGCGACGCGTCACAGTTCCGCTAACGTAACGTTGACCGGTTCGCGGACTAGGTCGCGGCATCAAGATGAGCTAACGGAAAGCTTCCCGGTTCGCGAACTGGAAGCGAAGAAAAAAAATATTAAAAAAAAAATTATTAATAAACATCTAAAATATATTTTAAGATTTAAAGAAGAATACATTTTACAGCTACAGATGTTAGCTTTTAAAAAACCAATGAAATTCACAGAAAAAACCATAGGTTATAGACCATATATAGTTAGGAATTTGCATTTACAAAACCTTGAAAATTCACTGAAAAAACCATAGGTTATAGACCATATATAGTTAGGGATTTGCATTTACAAAACCTTATTTTACTCGCATAAAACCATTGAAATTCCATATATAGTTAGTTGCGCTAACTATATATCGCGCACCCGCAATCCACTGCTGATGATGTCACATATTACATCATTCATGACATGGTCAGTGACATCACTGATGACATCACTGATGACAACATCCAGTGACTGTATGTTTCTGTAAAGTGTAAATATGTCTTACATATTGAAGAATGAGTGGATGTATAAGTGTCTGGATGAAGGATTTAGTAGGTGCATGACTGACTGTATGAGTGAGTGATTAAATATGTCTCACTGAGTGCATGGGTTAGTGACTAAACTGTCTTAATTTGTGCATTATTATGTCTGTTGTTCTGTAAACTGCTGCATGTGTTGATAAGTAGCTATATGAGTAACTATATGGGTTATTGATTGGTAGCCCAGGTATTTGTATGGGAGACTGAGTGTGTGTGTGGGTGGCTGGGAGGTGTATGACTCTGTGCATAGATGTGTGAGCAGTTGATTCACTAGATGTATGGTTTCAAAAGTGCATGTGGAAACAGCTGTATGGGCGGTTGACTGTGTGCATGAGTGTATTGGTGAGTGAATGGATATCTCAGTGCTACATGTCAAAGTAAGTACATATGTAAAACACAGTACAAGTGAGAGTTGACATATATAAATAACTGTGCATAAGAGCCAGTGAATGTGTGAGTGGCTGTATGGATCATTGTGAACTTGTATCAGGGATTGTATAAGAGAGTAAATATGTGTTAGTATATGTTTGAATAAGTAAAGTTTGTATAACTGTATAGTTGAGGAAATGGAGGTGCGATTGATTCTTTGCATGACTGACTAGGTGTGTGAGTAACTCCATGGATGAGTGACAGTCTGTGAGTGTCTGTTTACACTGATTGTATCTAAGGTTATATTAGAGTCTGAAGAGGTTCATCGTATTATCACATGAATGATATCATCAGTGATGTGATCAGTAATGTCAAATGAGATGTCATCAGTGATGTCATCAGTGATGTCATTTGAGATGTCATCAGTGATGTCATTTGAGATGTCATCAGTGATGTCATCAGTGATGTCACTGACCATGTCATGAATGATGTAATATGTGACATCATCAGCAGTGGATTGCGGGTGCGCGATATATAGTTAGCGCAACTAACTATATATGGAATTTCAATGGTTTTATGCGAGTAAAATAAGGTTTTGTAAATGCAAATCCCTAACTATATATGGTCTATAACCTATGGTTTTTTCAGTGAATTTTCAAGGTTTTGTAAATGCAAATTCCTAACTATATATGGTCTATAACCTATGGTTTTTTCTGTGAATATATATATATATATATACACATATATATATATATTCCAAATGAAAACACACTCGCTGCTCCTGAAGCGTGAAAACGAGCCGATGAACACTTTGGGGGCCCACCAAGGACCCTTGACAAGTCGAAATTCGTGCAACCATCACGGGATTTATGCAGTTACGCACCACAACATCCAGAATGCAATGTGTTTCACTCACCTGTGCAAGACATTCATGGGCGTGTATTTATACAAACAACGTGGGTGTGGTAACTGAGCACAATCTCTACGTCGAAGCCTCTGATGAGGGCGGATGCCCAGAAACGCGTCAGGCAAAAAAAAGTGTCGACATGAGGACTGAAAGGACAAAGTGAGCAGCAAGCTTGTACCCGGAGTCGTTGTTGGGGGGTGCTGCCGTGCCGGAGGGCAAGTTGGAGCTTTGAATCTATACGCGGTCGGCCCGGCCGCGACGGCTTGCACCACCCTGTAAGAGGGGCCACGGGACCAGAATACCACTGGGCCTCATATGGACCAACAACAGGGATTGAGAGCTGATGAACACTTTGGGGGCCCACCAAGGACCCTTGACAAGTCGAAATTCATGCAACCATCACATGATTTATGCAGTTACGCACCACAACATCCAGAATGCAATGCGTTTCACTCACCTGTGCAAGACATTCATGGGCGTGTATTTATACAAACAATGTGGGTGTGGTAACTGAGCACAATCTCTACGTCGAAGCCTCTGATGAGGGCGGATGCCCAGAAACGCGTCAGGCAAAAAAAAGTGTCGACATGAGGACTGAAAGGACAAAGTGAGCAGCAAGCTTGTACCCGGAGTCGTTGTTGGGGGGTGCTGCCGTGCTGGAGGGCAAGTTGGAGCTTTGAATCTATACGCGGTCGGCCCGGCCGCGACGGCTTGCACCACCCTGTAAGAGGGGCCACGGGACCAGAATACCACTGGGCCTCATATGGACCAACAACAGGGATTGAGAGCTGATGAACACTTTGGGGGCCCACCAAGGACCCTTGACAAGTCGAAATTCGTGCAACCATCACAGGATTTATGCAGTTACGCACCACAACATCCAGAATGCAATGCGTTTCACTCACCTGTGCAAGACATTCATGGGCGTGTATTTATACAAACAACGTGGGTGTGGTAACTGAGCACAATCTCTACGTTGAAGCCTCTGATGAGGGCGGATGCCCAGAAACGCGTCAGGCAAAAAAAAGTGTCGACATGAGGACTGAAAGGACAAAGTGAGCAGCAAGCTTGTACCCGGAGTCGTTGTTGGGGGGTGCTGCCGTGCCGGAGGGCAAGTTGGAGCTTTGAATCTATACGCGGTCGGCCCGGCCGCGACGGCTTGCACCACCCTGTAAGAGGGGCCACGGGACCAGAATACCACTGGGCCTCATATGGACCAACAACAGGGATTGAGAGCTGATGAACACTTTGGGGGCCCACCAAGGACCCTTGACAAGTCGAAATTCGTGCAACCATCACGGGATTTATGCAGTTACGCACCACAACATCCAGAATGCAATGCGTTTCACTCACCTGTGCAAGACATTCATGGGCGTGTATTTATACAAACAACGTGGGTGTGGTAACTGAGCACAATCTCTACGTCGAAGCCTCTGATGAGGGCGGATGCCCAGAAACGCGTCAGGCAAATAAAAGTGTCGACATGAGGACTGAAAGGACAAAGTGAGCAGCAAGCTTGTACCCGGAGTTGTTGTTGGGGGGTGCTGCCTTGCCGGAGGGCAAGTTGGAGCTTTGAATCTATACGTGGTCGTCCCGGCCGCGACGGCTTGCACTACCCTGTAAGAGGGGCCACGGGACCAGTATACCACTGGGCCTCATATGGACCAACAACAGGGATTGAGAGCTGATGAACACTTTGGGGGCCCACCAAGGACCCTTGACAAGTCGAAATTCGTGCAACCATCACGGGATTTATGCAGTTACGCACCACAACATCCAGAATGCAATGCGTTTCACTCACCTGTGCAAGACATTCATGGGCGTGTATTTATACAAACAACGTCGGTGTGGTAACTGAGCACAATCTCTATGTCGAAGCCTCTGATGAGGGCGGATGCCCAGAAACGCGTCAGGCAAAAAAAAGTGTCGACATAAGGACTGAAAGGACAAAGTGAGCAGCAAGCTTGTACCCGGAGTCGTTGTTGGGGGGTGCTGCCGTGCCGGAGGGCAAGTTGGAGCTTTGAATCTATACGCGGTCGGCCCGGCCGCGACGGCTTGCACCACCCTGTAAGAGGGGCCACGGGACCAGAATACCACTGGGCCTCATATGGACCAACAACAGGGATTGAGAGCTGATGAACACTTTGGGGGCCCACCAAGGACCCTTGACAAGTCGAAATTCATGCAACCATCACGGGATTTATGCAGTTACGCACCACAACATCCAGAATGCAATGCGTTTCACTCACCTGTGCAAGACATTCATGGGCGTGTATTTATACAAACAACGTGGGTGTGGTAACTGAGCACAATCTCTTCATCGAAGCCTCTGATGAGGGCGGATGCCCAGAAACGCGTCAGGCAAAAAAAAGTGTCGACATGAGGACTGAAAGGACAAAGTGAGCAGCAAGCTTGTACCCGGAGTCGTTGTTGGGGGGTGCTGCCGTGCCGGAGGGCAAGTTGGAGCTTTGAATCTACACGCGGTCGGCCCGGCCGCGACGGCTTGCACCACCCTGTAAGAGGGGCCACGGGACCAGAATACCACTGGGCCTCATATGGACCAACAACAGGGATTGAGAGCTGATGAACACTTTGGGGGCCCACCAAGGACCCTTGACAAGTCGAAATTCGTGCAACCATCACGGGATTTATGCAGTTACGCACCACAACATCCAGAATGCAATGCGTTTCACTCACCTGTGCAAGACATTCATGGGCGTGTATTTATACAAACAACGTGGGTGTGGTAACTGAGCACAATCTCTACGTCGAAGCCTCTGATGAGGGCGGATGCCCAGAAACGCGTCAGGCAAAAAAAAGTGTCGACATGAGGACTGAAAGGACAAAGTGAGCAGCAAGCTTGTACCCGGAGTCGTTGTTGGGGGGTGCTGCCGTGCCGGAGGGCAAGTTGGAGCTTTGAATAAATATATATATATATATATATATATATATATATATATATATATATATATATATATATATATATATATATATATATATATATATATATATATATATATATATATATATATATATATATAGATATATATAGATATATATAAACACCAGGATTGCCTCCAACGAAGACACCACACACGGAGGGTTTCCGGCACACACCACCGCAGGTAGCAATGCTTGAAAAGAGAAGCATCTTTCTCTGTCGCCATACGCGTTTCGAGCCTGACGCTCTTGATCACTGGCTGGCTTGCAAAACAAGAGGCGAATTGATAAGAACATGTGATTTATTTAGTAACAAGCTCCGCCCCAGTGGGCGTCAACTGTTGCATTCTGGTCAATGTAGTCCGCAATGTGCCACCGGGCTTGTAAAAGTTCATTCACCAAGTGGATTCGCCGCCTCCATGCAAAGAAAATGTCATTCCCCATCGGGTGAGAAGTTCTGCCGACTCTGATGCAAGCATGCAGGTACGTCCCTGCAGTGTAGGCCCCCACCGTTCGTACGACTGCTCACGTCTCCAGGCACTCAGGACCCGCTTTGAGAAGCAGTGGGGCGTCTTCAGCGGCCGGGCAGACCGCAATATATAAACACCAGGATTGCCTCCAATGAAGACACCACACACGGAGGGTTTCCGGCACACACCACCGCAGGTAGCAATGCTTGAAAAGAGAAGCATCTTTCTCTGTCGCCATACGCGTTTCGAGCCTGACGCTCTTGATCACTGGCTGGCTTGCAAAACAAGAGGCGAATTGATAAGAACATGTGATTTATTTAGTAACAAGCTCCGCCCCAGTGGGCGTCAACTGTGGCATTCTGGTCAATGTAGTCCGCAATGTGCCACCGGGCTTGTAAAAGTTCATTCACCAAGTGGATTCGCCGCCTCCATGCAAAGAAAATGTCATTCCCCATCGGGTGAGAAGTTCTGCCGACTCTGATGCAAGCATGCAGGTACGTCCCTGCAGTGTAGGCCCCCACCGTTTGTACGAGTGCTCACGTCTCCAGGCACTCAGGACCCGCTTTGAGAAGCAGTGGGGCGTCTTCAGCGGCCGGGCAGACCGCAATATATAAACACCAGGATTGCCTCCAACGAAGACACCACACACGGAGGGTTTCCGGCACACACCACCGCAGGTAGCAATGCTTGAAAAGAGAAGCATCTTTCTCTGTCGCCATACGCGTTTCGAGCCTGACGCTCTTGATCACTGGCTGGCTTGCAAAACAAGAGGCGAATTGATAAGAACATGTGATTTATTTAGTAACAAGCTCCGCCCCAGTGGGCGTCAACTGTGGCATTCTGGTCAATGTAGTCCGCAATGTGCCACCGGGCTTGTAAAAGTTCATTCACCAAGTGGATTCGCCGCCTCCATGCAAAGAAAATGTCATTCCCCATCGGGTGAGAAGTTCTGCCGACTCTGATGCAAGCATGCAGGTACGTCCCTGCAGTGTAGGCCCCCACCGTTCGTACGAGTGCTCACGTCTCCAGGCACTCAGGACCCGCTTTGAGAAGCAGTGGGGCGTCTTCAGCGGCCGGGCAGACCGCAATATATAAACACCAGGATTGCCTCCAACGAAGACACCACACACGGAGGGTTTCCGGCACACACCACCGCAGGTAGCAATGCTTGAAAAGAGAAGCATCTTTCTCTGTCGCCATACGCGTTTCGAGCCTGACGCTCTTGATCACTGGCTGGCTTGCAAAACAAGAGGCGAAATGATAAGAACATGTGATTTATTTAGTAACATGCTCCGCCCCAGTGGGCGTCAACTGTGGCATTCTGGTCAATGTAGTCCGCAATGTGCCACCGGGCTTGTAAAAGTTCATTCACCAAGTGGATTCGCCGCCTCCATGCAAAGAAAATGTCATTCCCCATCGGGTGAGAAGTTCTGCCGACTCTGATGCAAGCATGCAGGTACGTCCCTGCAGTGTAGGCCCCCACCGTTCGTACGAGTGCTCACGTCTCCAGGCACTCAGGACCCGCTTTGAGAAGCAGTGGAGCTTGTTACTAAATAAATCACATGTTCTTATCAATTCGCCTCTTGTTTTGCAAGCCAGCCAGTGATCAAGAGCGTCAGACTCGAAACGCGTATGGCGACAGAGAATGATGCTTCTCTTTTCAAGCATTGCTACCTGCGATGGTGTGTGCCGGAAACCCTCCGTGTGTGGTGTCTTTGTTGGAGGCAATCCTGGTGTTTATATATTGCGGTCTGCCCGGCCGTTGAAGACGCCCCACTGCTTCTCAAAGCGGGTCCTGAGTGCCTGGAGACGTGAGCACTCGTACGAACGGTGGGGGCCTACACTGCAGGGACGTACCTGCATGCTTGCATCAGAGTCGGCAGAACTTCTCACCCGATGGGGAATGACATTTTCTTTGCATGGAGGCGGCGAATCCACTTGGTGAATGAACTTTTACAAGCCCGGTGGCACATTGCGGACTACATTGACCAGAATGCCACAGTTGACGCCCACTGGGGCGGAGCTTGTTACTAAATAAATCACATGTTCTTATCAATTCGCCTCTTGTTTTGCAAGCCAGCCAGTGATCAAGAGCGTCAGGCTCGAAACGCGTATGGCGACAGAGAAAGATGCTTCTCTTTTCAAGCATTGCTACCTGCGGTGGTGTGTGCCGGAAACCCTCCGTGTGTGGTGTCTTCGTTGGAGGCAATCCTGGTGTTTATATATTGCGGTCTGCCCGGCCGCTGAAGACGCCCCACTGCTTCTCAAAGCGGGTCCTGAGTGCCTGGAGACGTGAGCACTCGTACGAACGGTGGGGGCCTACACTGCAGGGACGTACCTGCATGCTTGCATCAGAGTCGGCAGAACTTCTCACCCGATGGGGAATGACATTTTCTTTGCATGGAGGCGGCGAATCCACTTGGTGAATGAACTTTTACAAGCCCGGTGGCACATTTGGGACTACATTGACCAGAATGCCACAGTTGACGCCCACTGGGGCGGAGCTTGTTACTAAATAAATCACATGTTCTTATCAATTCGCCTCTTGTTTTGCAAGCCAGCCAGTGATCAAGAGCGTCAGGCTCGAAACGCGTTTGGCGACAGAGAAAGATGCTTCTCTTTTCAAGCATTGCTACCTGCGGTGGTGTGTGCCGGAAACCCTCCGTGTGTGGTGTCTTCGTTGGAGGCAATCCTGGTGTTTATATATTGCGGTCTGCCCGGCCGCTGAAGACGCCCCACTGCTTCTCAAAGCGGGTCCTGAGTGCCTGGAGACGTGAGCACTCGTACGAACGGTGGGGGCCTACACTGCAGGGACGTACCTGCATGCTTGCATCAGAGTCGGCAGAACTTCTCACCCGATGGGGAATGACATTTTCTTTGCATGGAGGCGGCGAATCCACTTGGTGAATGAACTTTTACAAGCCCGGTGGCACATTGCGGACTACATTGACCAGAATGCCACAGTTGACGCCCACTGGGGCGGAGCTTGTTACTAAATAAATCACATGTTCTTATCAATTCGCCTCTTGTTTTGCAAGCCAGCCAGTGATCAAGAGCGTCAGGCTCGAAACGCGTATGGCGACAGAGAAAGATGCTTCTCTTTTCAAGCATTGCTACCTGCGGTGGTGAGTGCCGGAAACCCTCCGTGTGTGGTGTCTTCGTTGGAGGCAATCCTGGTGTTTATATATTGCCGTCTGCCCGGCCGCTGAAGACGCCCCACTGCTTCTCAAAGCGGGTCCTGAGTGCCTGGAGACGTGAGCACTCGTACGAACGGTGGGGGCCTACACTGCAGGGACGTACCTGCATGCTTGCATCAGAGTCGGCAGAACTTCTCACCCGATGGGGAATGACATTTTCTTTGCATGGAGGCGGCGAATCCACTTGGTGAATGAACTTTTACAAGCCCGGTGGCACATTGCGGACTACATTGACCAGAATGCCACAGTTGACGCCCACTGGGGCGGAGCTTGTTACTAAATAGATCACATGTTCTTATCAATTCGCCTCTTGTTTTGCAAGCCAGCCAGTGATCAAGAGCGTCAGGCTCGAAACGCGTATGGCGACAGAGAAAGATGCTTCTCTTTTCAAGCATTGCTACCTGCGGTGGTGTGTGCCGGAAACCCTCCGTGTGTGGTGTCTTCGTTGGAGGCAATCCTGGTGTTTATATATTGCGGTCTGCCCGGCCGCTGAAGACGCCCCACTGCTTCTCAAAGCGGGTCCTGAGTGCCTGGAGACGTGAGCACTCGTACGAACGGTGGGGGCCTACACTGCAGGGACGTACCTGCATGCTTGCATCAGAGTCGGCAGAACTTCTCACCCGATGGGGAATGACATTTTCTTTGCATGGAGGCGGCGAATCCACTTGGTGAATGAACTTTTACAAGCCCGGTGGCACATTGCGGACTACATTGACCAGAATGCCACAGTTGACGCCCACTGGGGCGGAGCTTGATACTAAATATATCACATGTTCTTATCAATTCGCCTCTTGTTTTGCAAGCCAGCCAGTGATCAAGAGCGTCAGGCTCGAAACGCGTATGGCGACAGAGAAAGATGCTTCTCTTTTCAAGCATTGCTACCTGCGGTGGTGTGTGCCGGAAACCCTCCGTGTGTGGTGTCTTCGTTGGAGGCAATCCTGGTGTTTATATATTGCGGTCTGCCCGGCCGCTGAAGACACCCCACTGCTTCTCAAAGCGGGTCCTGAGTGCCTGGAGACGTGAGCACTCGTACGAACAGTGGAGGCCTACACTGCAGGGACGTACCTGCATGCTTGCATCAGAGTCGGCAGAACTTCTCACCCGATGGGGAATGACATTTTCTTTGCATGGAGGCGGCGAATCCACTTGGTGAATGAACTTTTACAAGCCCGGTGGCACATTGCGGACTACATTGACCAGAATGCCACAGTTGACGCCCACTGGGGCGGAGCTTGTTACTAAATAAATCACATGTTCTTATCAATTCGCCTCTTGTTTTGCAAGCCAGCCAGTGATCAAGAGCGTCAGGCTCGAAACGCGTATGGCGACAGAGAAAGATGCTTCTCTTTTCAAGCATTGCTACCTGCGGTGGTGTGTGCCGGAAACCCTCCGTGTGTGGTGTCTTCGTTGGAGGCAATCCTGGTGTTTATAGATATATATATATACATACATACATACATACATACATATATATATATATATATATATATATATATATATATATATGTATGTATGTATGTATGTATGCATATATATATATATATGTATGTATGTATGTATGCATGTATATATATATATATATATATATATATATATATATATATATATATGTAGAGGAAGCGATACCACAATGAGTTAATTTGGGCGATGTTTTCTATGTATAGAACTCCGCCTGTTATTGGTTTGCAAATGCCTTAAATACCCTCTTTCTAGCTCTACTAGCGTATCATGTGATCAAGCCTCTGGCTAGAGGCGAAACGCGTCATGCAGGACTGCTTGGGTTTTATTTCTCTGAAATAAAGAACACTTAACTTTTGCACGAAGCTTTGGGCCCGACTTGTTCGTTTTCCTGTGGAATGGAGGAATGATGCTGTGCGCATTAAACGATATCGGATTTCATATATATATATATATATATATATATATATATATATATATATATATATATATATATATATATGTATATGGTTATAGTAAATATACCTGGTGGGCTAGTTGGCCCCAGGGACCATCAGGACTCAAGGGGAATTAATCCCTCAACTTAAAACATGCCAGGGGGTGCGTTTGCACATGGTGCAGGGAGGTGGCGTGGCCTGATGTGACAAGTGTGCAAACGCTCCCTGTGGTGCATTTTAAGTTGGGGAATTAAGTCCCCTTGAATCCTGAGGGTCCCTGGGGGACAACTACCCACCAGGTACGTCCAGTAAGCACCACAGAGTTGTGTTGCCGAGAGGTGTAAAAAGGGTCATGGCCTCGGACCACCTCTCTGCAACGCAGCTCTGTGGCGCTTACTGGAGGTACCTGGTGGGCTAGTTGGCCCCCAGGGACCCTCAATATTCAAGAGGAATTAAATCCCCAACTTAAAACCCGCCAGGGGGTGTGTTTGCATAGTGGTGCAGGGAGGGGATGGGGATTGAAGTGACATGTGTGTACTTATGCAATCACTCCACCAAAACCCAAACACTTATAAATTCACCATGCACTCCCCTTGCAGTACTCTAATCTTCCAGTCAGTACCCATGTACTCAAGGAATGACACAGGCACTAACACATGCACTGCTACAATCCCCTGTGCACTACCCATGCAGACCTCTAACCACCTACACAGTAATGATTCAGTCCTACAATTACCCAGGTTGTACCCATGCAGTCCAGAAATCCCTCTGTCACTACCCATACACTCTTCAAATCACCCATCCAGCAACATGTACTTATCCAATCACTCCGCCAAAACCCAAGCATTTATA
Source organism: Lissotriton vulgaris (assembly GCF_964263255.1). Taxonomy (NCBI): domain Eukaryota; kingdom Metazoa; phylum Chordata; class Amphibia; order Caudata; family Salamandridae; genus Lissotriton; species Lissotriton vulgaris. The sequence continues at coordinate 443,073,937 of NC_141699.1, forward strand.
AAATCACCATGCACTGTCCTTGCAGCACTCTAATTATCCAGTCACTACCCATGTACTCATGAAATGACCCAGGCAGTAACACATGCACTGCTACAATTCCCTGAGCACTACTGATAAAGTACAGCCATCTCCTTGTCACTACCCATGCACTCCTCCAATCACCCAACCAGCACCATGTACTTATCCAATCACTCTGCCAAAACTTAAGCACTTATAAATTCACCATGCACTCTCCTTGCAGTACTCTAATCATCCACTCAGTACCCAGGTACTAATGCAATAACCCAGGCACTAACTCATGGCAAATACAAAGGAGGTCATGCTAATCTTGTTCTCACATAGTGCAGCCGGGGGGCATCCCCCCCAATTAAATGCCATAAAAACCTTGATGTTTGAGGAGGCCTCAGCCTTCCGGATTGGGGCTCATACTCGGGCGTCAACCGTAAAATATTCCAAACAAAAACACACTTGCTGCTCCTGCGGCGTGAAAACAAGCCCATCAAACCAGTTCAGTAACCAAAATCCTTTATTCAAGAGAGTTCAGCATTCAGCATAATAGCATGACACGTTTCAACGTGGATGGCGGTCTTAATCATATGCAAATATGCTTCAATTAGTTGCGTACCTTTTTTAAATGTCAAATACATTGAGATAGAAAACAGACTCAAAGATTTCAGCAATAGTCTTAGAATCTTGTATTTTACACCTGTGAAAAATATTTCTCAAAACTCCGATTCAAATAAACCAGAAATATTGCCCGTAGTATGGTAATTAATCAGTAAAGAGTCACTTGATGATTTACTAAAAAGCATTCACGGACTCCATTCACCATAATGCATTGCGTTCGAAAAATATCCAATCAAGTCAATGTGCTTTTTAAATAAAGTTCAGAACATCCCCATACTATAGCCTCAAAGAATTACATTTCAGGTAGGGTTTGAGATATGTTCAGTTCAATGTCACTTACGGGTTGAATTATCTGATATGAAGGAGTTGTGGAATGTAATTGGACTGTGAACATTATGTGTAAAAGACAACGTTTTGTCTGCTTACGTATGCAACTATTTGTAGCATATTTGCAAATGATTAAGACCGCCATCCAAGTCAAAATGCATCATGCTATTATGCTGAATTCTGAACTTTCCTGAATAAAGGATTTTTGTTACTGAACCGGTTTGGTCGGCTCGTTTTCACGCTTCAGGAGCAGCGAGTGTGTTTTCATTTGGAATATATATATATGTGTATATATATATACATATATATATAGAGAGAGAGAGAGAGAGAGAGAGAGAGAGAGAGAGAGAGAGAGAAAGACTTTTAAAATAGAATAAAGAGAATGGACAGCAGTGATAAGATAACTTACCTTACTACAAGGACCACTTTTATCCTAGTCTCCTTCTGGAAAAATGATAGTTAACACACCGATTAATTTGCACCTCGATTACTGTAGTTCTCTTTATTTGGGAAAAAATCTAATGCTCTTTCAAAGAATCCAGGTGGGTCAGAATTTGGGAACATGCCTTATCCTGGCTAGGCTTGTGCGGTGAATTCCCCTACGTTCGCTGAGTTTGCAGAGTTTTCTGCACTCCGTGCTCCGCGGAGCTCGCGGAGTGAGGAAACTCCGCTTCGAGTAGTGCAGCAGAGCTTTTTCTACACTTGTACTTGCGAATGGTAAGTTCGCGAGCGTGAGCTGCCACTCGGGCAGAAAAACCAGCAAAACTGGCAGTTCGCACTGCACTCCACCACATGCTGAACTCCATGGGATTTTTTTGTAACTTCGCAGGGTTTTGCATAGCAAAACTCTGTGAACTGCGCCCAGCCTGATCCTGGACATTTTGAAACATAATTCTATTTTGGAGTCGTCAAAAAGCTACACTGACTGCACAAATCACAAATGGGCTAAGTTTAAATCTTTATGCATAGCTCAAAACACCCTGCTTAATGCCAAAAAAGGTTTCAGGTCTGTTGAATTTGCCTGGTATGTTCCTTTGCCCAGTCTGATATCTATCAATCTAGGGAACGATGTAGTTCCCAGAATCAGCTGTAGTAGATAGAGTGGTAGATATTTTTCCTGTCTTTCTTTTTTTTTTATTGTTTCACAATGTCAGATGGTATGAACATAGTTTAAGCAGTCATATACTCATGAAAGGTCCCTCAAAAATAATTAAACATCTTGCGTTTCCTTGAGCCTTTAGCAGAAAACAAACTATTTTAAATTATATATGTTATACATTCTGGCTTACCACACTTCAAAAACGGGAGCCTCAGGTTGCAGCCAAGCTGCAGCAATACACAAACGGGCAACAGTCATAGCCAAAAACAAAAAATAACAATGTGAATACATTGGTTTCCCAAGCTCTAACTCAGGCATAATACCTAATAGCATCATGGTTGCAGTAATTCTAATAGGAATCCCAGTCATAACAGACTAAAACATTTCAATGTTACTAATATACAAAGACAACTTACTACAGGCATAAAATACATGTAAGCAATCCGCATTATCACTCCCACAGCGATAACACTTGCCATCATACCTCCCACCCCATTTCAACATCTTTGCAGGTGTATAGTATAAATTGAAGGCAGATTTGAAAAATTTTGCTTTCAGATTCGCTGATAGAAATGTTTCACGAGCCATAATAATGACCTTCTCTAAAGACAGCTCATGTTCACGTAGAACATTAGCCCATTTTAAGTCATCCGCCTTAGACAATAACAACATTTTATATAAAGCCCCTATTTTCTCCTGCCGCTTAATTGATTCAATAAGTTTATGCCGTACTGGTGCAAAATTCTTCCTACTTCAAAAATCCAGGATTAGGAGAAACTTAATAAACTGTGTCCTAGGTACGTTATATTGCCAGAGAAATCGGAAAATGATGACTAAAGCCCCTCCCCATGATAAAAATCACTAATTTGAACGATACCTTTACTTCTCCAATTTCTGACCACCTGATCCCAAAAGATGGAAGGCAAAATACATAGAGCATTTGTGGGAGTGTAATATGTTATCCCTGTTAAAGAAAGTTTTGTCCGGATAACTTTCCAAACCTTAAATACGGCCTCTATAATCTTAAAACGTGTCCTCTTGTAATAGCTACCATCAACTTCCTTAAACAAGCCGTTTTTAGCTTTCGCCCCAAGTAATAATTGAAAAATTGATGGGGCTTCTGCTGCATAACTGACCTCTCCCGGTCAACAATACGTTATGTTATGTTATGTTACTTTATTTCTTTTATAGCGCACGGCTACTCCAGGGAGCATCCCGGCGCTTTAGCAAAGAATAACAGCATAAAAACGGCAGTCACACAACAGAAAAAAGCAGAGAAAGAAAAGGGTCTATTTCATGAAAAGCCATGTTTTCAGGTCCTTTCTAAAGGCAAGAAGCCTGTCTCAAGGAGAGTGGTAGGTTGTTCCAAACTTTAGGTGTTAAATAGCGGAAAGACCGACCTCCCAATCGTGCGCGACGAATTACAGGAACAGTCATCATAGACAGACCAGATGACCTGAGAGTCCTGCTCGGTGCATACCGGGAAAGACGTTTCCCGATATACTTGGGGCCAATACCATGAAGGGCCTTAGAGGCCACAGTCAGGCGTTTGAAAGTAATTCGCTTGGCGATGGGTAGCCAATGTAGAGTGTTCAGTAAGGCAGTGGCACCAGCTCTCCTCGGGAGTCCAAAGATGGTACGGGCTGCCGAATTCTGGACAACTTGCGTGCATGTTAAGCAGAAAGCAAGCCTATTAATAAAATGTAAAATCAGGTATTGACCAAACCAACCCCCTTTCTTTTGGCAGCATCATAAACCGCGTAGCTCTTCTAGGTCTACCTGGGGCCCATAAAAATTTCGCACTTGCACTTTGCATTTGCTGGAGTTGCTCTTTAGTCACCTCTAAAGGAACAGATCTAAAAAAATATAGAACCCTAGGAAGAATATTCATTTTTAAAATATTGCCTCTACCCACCAACTTAAGTTGGAGATGGCCCCATCCTGCTAAAAATTCATTAATCTTAACATAATATCCATCCAATTAACTTCCACTATTTCTCTCATGGATGCCCGGACTTTTATCCCTGGATATGTCACCTCCTTAGCCGATCTTGGATCCTTGGACATCACGTTGTTATTACATAGTATTTGTGCTTTTGTTTGTTAAGCTTATAAGCAGATATTTGTCCAAATTCTTGTGCTAACCATTCCACTTCTAAATCTGCTGTGGCTGGGTCACTGGTAGTAGTAGCAATACCGTCCACATAGGCAAATACGGAGTGCTGAATTTCCCGGAAAATAAATGTACTCACTAAGGGCCTACTATCCAACATATTGACAAAAGTATTAATGTAAATAGCAAATAATAAAGGGGAGCAGGGACACCCCTGCCAGGTTCCTCTAGTTACTTCCACAGGTTCCGATACCCTACCCCGAACACATATCCTAGCTATTGGTGATTTATATAACACCTGTAGCGCCTGAATAAATCCTTGTCCAAATCCTGTTCGATCCATGATGTTCCATAAATAATCACACAAAACGCGATCAAACGCTTTCTCAGTGTCTAATAATATCAGTCCCAGATCCCCCCCTTCAGCTTGAGCAACATCAAATAATGTCACAACTTTATTGATATTAGCCACTGTCCCTCGAGAAGGAATAAAACCATGCTGATGCAGAGATACTAAAGGAAATATAACTTTTGCCAATCGATTTGCCAATATTTTGACATATATTTTGCCATCAGTTAACCAATGAGATTGGTCGATAAGAGCCTGGATTCTCACGTGGTTTCCCCTTCTTTTTAAAAACCACAACAGTGGCTTCATCCCATGTTTTAGGTGCATGGCCGCTTTGAGCGGCACATATTGTCTCTAACAACTCCCTCCTAAGATCGTGGAAAAATACTCTGTACAGCTCCAGGCAGAGCTTATCCGGACCCACAGCCTTCCCGATTGCTAATCCATTCACAGCCGCCTCTAGTTTATCCATAGTAATTACACTATCTAGCACTGCCACCTCCTCCTGGTCTAACTGCATACATTCCCCTACATGTGGCATATTATTCACATCAGCCTGTATCTTGTGCTGCATATACAACTCAGTATAAAACTGATGAAAAATAGCAAGAAATCCCAGAGGATCGCGTGTGATTAGACCGGAGCTATCCCTAAGACTGGTACTTCTCTGAGAAGATTCTTTCATCCGCATTCGGAGCGCCAGACATCGCCCTACCGCCTCACCATACTCATGGCACTCCCTTTTATGAATCAAGTATTTCCTGGTGTTCTCTCTATTCCAAAGTATGTAAATATTCGCCCGACATCGGGCGGTATCAGAATCCAAACCTGTGATATATTTACCCTGTGTGATCCCCTGTGTTAGTTTTGCCTCAGCAAGTGTTAGTTTTAGATATAGGTCCTGTAATTCTACCATTGTCATTTTTTGATAGTGAATGCCAAAACTCGTCACTTACCCTCTAAAACAGGCTTTAAAAGCATCCAAAAGCACTGCAAAAGGGCTGTATCTTTATTATTCACGAAAAACTCCTTAATCCTTATTCTCATATGTTCCTTAAACCCATTGTAAAGGATAGTTTCCTGTCAAACGTGACAGTTCTTGGAGCACACTCAACCGAGAGTGCCGAGATTTCCCATGCTATTGGTGCATGATCAGAGGGGATTCTAGGGTATATCTGTATCTCGGCTCCAACAAGCAGCTCAGTTGATATTAAAAAGGTAGTCAAGACAGACTAGTTTCTGGTGAGGGAAGGAATAGAACGTATACCCAGATGATGATGTTTGTATATTGTCCCATGCATCTAATAACCCATGATATTTCACCAAATTAAATAATGCTCGAAACACTCTTGGTTTCCGACCCATATATTCTTGCCTTCCCCTTTGTAGTTCTTTATTAACCAGATTAACATTAAAATCTCCGCAGAGCACTAAAGGAACCGGCCACGGTGCAAGTTCGATATTTAATTCTTCTAAAAGTAGTGGCTCATCAAAGTTAGACCCATAAATAGTGCAGATTGTAAACTTGGAAGTGCTCAGGATACATTCCACAATCACCCATCTCCCAAATTTATCAGCGAAAACATGCCCAGTACTTTGAATAACAGGTTTAGCCAATATTGCCCACCCGTGTCATTGATGTCTGCTGTGACGCTGCAAGAAGTACAAACCCTAAATCAGTCAGTACAGAGCGTTTCCCCAAATTTATTCACACAAACAAACATGCACTGAAGCAGATATGTGGTGGGCCAAGTCAGCAGTAGGGGTGGGTGCAACTTGCATAATTCAGTGTAGCGTAATAACGTGGAATTACCAAAGAATTCTGAGAGATTACACTTAAATTATGCATGAATAGAAATGTGGAACTAGTTCTTAGCAGAAAATTCACCCTGTTATCCAGAATGAATGCGAGGATGCATTTTGTGCTAAGAAACAGCACTTAATTTAGCAAGACACAAACAGTGAGTGAGAGCGGCTGCCTGTGCTTGCTAAATGTGCTCTTACATTAGGGTTTTTTACCCCCACATTACTACTAACTATACGAGAAGGAGCAATTGTGCAATTATTGATAATTCCTCATCGAAGAATAACGCAGAATTACCACAGTTACTTCAATTACTCCGGCGTAGTTGAAAATCCGGGCAAGCACACACATCAATAGATACATCTGACCGATCACAATTGTTATTTAATAAAGAGATTAATTCTCAAGGACATACTCTCTCTCTCCCTCTAGAACTGATACATTTATTTTAAGTAGGTGCATTGTCCTGTTGCCCGGAGCAAAGCCTCTTACCGGATAACTAGCCACAATATCGAGAAAAAAAAAATGGACATAATATCGAAGTAAAAATATAGAACGGACAAAATATCGAATGGACACAATATAGTAGTTAAAAATATTGAATTGAAGGTAAGTAATATCGATTGTAAAAATATAGAAGTCAAAATATCGAAGTATATAATATAGGCATTAAAATATATCACATTTTTAATAATATCGATTTTTTAAAGTGTTTTGTATGTTAGTATATGTGTGAAAAGTGTATTTTATTTTTGTAATGTATGTTTAATTTATTTTAAGTAATGAACTTTATGTTATTTAATGTTTGCGTAATTTAATTCTGTAGCGGGTTGTGAGTATAGGGTGGGAAGTTATTTAATTATATTAAATTAAATTTTACTTTTTAGAAATTATTAATTATTTTAATTTAATTTAGCTTTTTAGTTCTGTAGCGGGTAGTGGGTTTATAGGGGTATAGGGTGGGAAGTAATTTATAGTAATTAATTAAATATTTGTATTTATTTATTGGTATTCATTTTGAATTTATTGTTAAATAATTTTTAATTGGTGATTACTTTTTATTAATTGGTTATTAATTTGTGTTCATTGATAATTGATAATTATGATTGTTGTATTAATTTATTTTCCCAAGCTGAGTGAGGGTTTGTAGGGGAATAGGGTGGGAAGTAATTTAATTGTAATTATTTACATATTAAAAATACTTTTTTTGTATTGATAATTAATTTACTGTTAATTACTTATTAACTGGTATTCATTTTTATTATTAATTTGTTTTTGTTATTGAAAATTAATTCGTTGTCAATTAAATATGAATAGGTAATTATTTTTAAACACTAATATTTATTTGTATTTCTAATTGATTAATTATTACATAATATTAAATTGGTCATTCATTTTAATTAATGTTTTATTGGTATTGATATTTAATTTTTTTTTATTCATATATTAAATCATTACTTTCCCTACTGTTAAACTCACTAGAGTGGGAATAGTCATTTTTACCCCTACGCTATCCAACGCTTTCCATACTGTTGCACTCACTGGAGTGGGAATAGTAATTTTTACCCTCTCACTATCCAACACTTTCCCTACTGTTGCACTCACTGGAGTGGGAATGATAATTTTTACCCCTACTCTATCCAACGCTTTCCCTACTGTTGCACTCTCTGGAGTGGTAATAGTAATTTCTACCCTCCCACTATCCAATGCTTTCCCTACTGCTGCACTCACTGGAGTGGGAATAGTAATTTTTACCCCTAGGCTATCCAACGCTTTCCCTACTGTTGCACTCTCTGGAGTGGGAATAGTATTTTTTACCCCTAAGCTATCCAACGCTTTCCCTACTGTTGCACTCTCTGGAGTGGGAACAGCCGCGGCCGGCAGTGGGAGTAAATGCAGGGCGGTGACGTGGGGAGGGGGAGGGGCAGGGCGGGGAGTATTAATGTACGAATTTCGTTGCGCGCACTGCATCGCATTTTGGGATGCAGTGTACTGAATAGGGCTGTGCCTGCCTTCCACAATGCCGGCTCCACCCCCTGTGGTGCGTCTGATGTCTCCGCCTGCACTATGAAAGAAGAGAAGGAATCATGTCAACAAAGTGTTCCAGAGCTGTGCTTTCCCTCCACAATGCTGGCTCCACTTCCTGTGGGGTGTCTCATGTGTCTGCCCTGCACTGTGAAAGGGAAGAAGGAGTCATGTAAACAGGGAGCTCCGGAACTGGTTTGGACTGGGAAAAGGCACCTTTGCCCTCAGAGGACAAAGGATTTTGGGGTATAAATATTGGGACCCTGATCCCAAGAAATTAGATCACTTTTGGACTACAAAAAGAAACCTTTTCTGAGGAGAGGAACCTGAGGAAACTAAGGAGAGACTATCCCTAAGCTGAAGTGCTGCTTGGGGGATTGGCCTGGAGTGGTTGCCTGACTGCCAAAGGAAGGAGAAAGAACTTTGTGTACTTTACTTTCAACTTGTGAAGGATCTCCAAGGGTTTGGAAGAGAGCTTGCCCACTGACCGAAGTCTCAGGACCAGTAGACCTTACCAGCCTTTGTGGACTGCTGCTGGAAACGCTGTTTCAGTTGCTACAGAGGCAGGGAGCCATGACCGAATCTCTCGACCGGCCAGGTGTCCTGTAGGCACCACATCGAACAACATCCGCATCTTGCAGCGTAAGCTCTAAGCTCACCGAATCCGTCCTGATGCCGTCACCGAGCGGTTGCGTGCACCGTAACCTGGGGACACCGTGACGTGCAAAGCCTCACTACACTGACTCGTACCGTTCTGACTGACGCGGTAATTGTTGCTGACGTCTAGTCCTATGAACGCATCGGAGTTGGGCACCGCCTTGCACGCTTCGCGACACACCACCTGATTCGCACTGCTGTCCGGACTGATCGACACCAGCTCCTGAACTCAGGCTCTGTCGCCGCAAGCTGCAAGCACCGCAATGAGGGAAATATCCTTAAACATGATGTATAAACAACTACTTACCGGAACATCGAAGAGTGAGCAACCAGAGGGCTGAACCACGAAGGTAACATCCACGAATGACGGAACAACGAAGGATGGAACCACAACTTTTAGAACACCGAAGCATTCTATGAAAATGTTTAAAAGAGTAGAGGGAGGTTGGGGGGACTCCCCCACAAATACGATTAAAAAAATATATCAAGATAGAAATATACGTAAAGATTAAAAACGAAATAGTTTAAAAAAAACAGCAAAGGTTGTTGAAGAAATTAGTTTACATTAAAATTACTGGTTTATGACAGGAGATGGCAGTGTTGCTTTGATTTAAACAAAATGGAATTAAATCTAATTTTTTCGTGGTTTAGGGAATAGTTTTTCAAAATGTAGTGGTTAAGTAATGGTCGTGGTTTAGCTTTCGTTGTTCCAGAAGTCGTGGTTCAGGCAGTAGTTATTAAGTCATACAATCCCACAATGAAGCACTGTCTCGCCCTGCAACGTACGCCTTGGACCCACTGACTCCATCAACGGGCTGCTGCCTGCACCACATCGAGGGACAACGCGCCCTGCACTGCTTTTTTGTGCACCGCGACGAACGCCTCAAGTAAAGATACTGTGACTGAATCTGTCGACATTTGAATGGGCCCGGACAGATGTGGTTCACCGGATTTGTTAGACTCTGTGTTAGTTTTATCAACGCTGTAGCCGGACAAGGCTACCGACTCGCATAGACCAATGATTTAAGCATTTTTAACAAGAACTCTTGATTTTTAATAGTACTGTGGATTATTCTTATCCTTTTTGGTCTTGTGGCAAATCTATATAAAAGTATTATTTTTATAAATATACAACCTGTGTGGTGTCCATTTGTAGTGTTGTCACTTGATTACTGTATGTGTTCTCAAATGCTTTACACACAGCCTTTGAGATAAGCCTGTCTGCTCGTGCCAAACTACCAGGGGGGTGAGCAGGGGTTATTTTAGGAGTGTACCCCCTTACTCTGACTAGAGGAGAGGGTCCCTATTTGTCACAAGAACTTACTTGTGCCAACTAGAGACCCCCAATACTAACATTGGTGGTCAGCGGTCAGGATTCTGGACTTGCATTTGTGACTCATGTACATTGATTGGTGAACACTACTTAGTGAGTGCAGACCATAATGCAACCACGTACTTTTGATACTTGTTTTTACCAGGAATTTCCATTTTTGCAAAGTATTGCCTGGTTTAAACTTCATGGAAAAGGCAGCATCCATTGCATCTGTTGACAGTGATTAGGAGGAAGACAAAATAGAAAGCTACTCCGTCAAGCAGCTCAAAAGCTTCTGCAAAAGCTTCTGCAAAAAGTTTAAAATTTCAGTGACCGGACTCTCCAGAAAGGAGCAGTTCCAAAATGTGCTGAGGGCCTGCGTCAAGGCTAGGAACGCCCCTGGAAATGATATGGAATATGAGGATACAGAGCAGCAGCTTGAAATACCACTGGGTCCCGAAGGGAGGGGTGCACCCTTCCACGGTGGGCAGTAGTGTTTCTGCCCGAGGCCTGTCCCCAGAAGAGTTGGCAGACAGGAAAGAAAACAGGATGCATGAAATGGAAATGTCCAAATTTAATGAGCAACTGGAGTTAGAAAGTAAGACATTAGCCCTGAAAGAAAAGAAAATGCAGTTTGAGCATGACTTGATAATGAGGAAGCTTGATTTAGAACTCGAGAGGCTTGAGGCCATGAGTGTCTCAGCCCAGCAACAAGAAATTTGGGTAGCTCTGGAAGTGAGCTTTGCTGAGTTGGATATGGAGTCCAGCTCAGATGGTGGCAGCAAAATTGAATTTTCTAGTACTGAGGGAGTATTACACACACCCAGAGATGTGGCACCTGGCTTGGAGGGGGTTAACACACACCAGGAGGTTCAAGGACATAAGGTAGCTCCAGTAGTGTGTAGTGTCCCTGAGGAGAATGGGGGTAACTGCTGCAGGGGTTCATGGTCCTTGTAGTGGGAGGGACACTCTACTGACTCTAGATGAGAGGTGCAGGGAGAGTGGTTCCCCCAAGGTTGAAGTCCTTGTATGTGAGTGTGAAGATCACCCTGAAGAGTGTGGGATGAGTGACAGAGACAGTCAGATACTGTCTTGCCAATCTCAGGAGAGTGGTGTGGAGTACGTGAGCGAGGCACTGGAGGGTGAGGTGAAGGATAGTTTGGTTAACCCCTGTGGGGGGCTGTGTGATCCAATTGTGGGAGAGCATATTGTAACTCCCTGTTTTCCAGAGCTATGCCAACACCTGTTGGAGAGTGAGTTATATGACCCCAGGTAGCTCAGATTGGAGACAAGCCTGTTGGTGGATTCCAGAGGGTCTGGAGAGGCATTGGGGAATGACCCTGTGGGGAGGGGCTCAGGTATCTTCAAACCCAGAGTGGTGGAAGTCGTTCAGTGTAGCCCAGCTAGGTCCCAGTGTAGTGGGAAGGGTGTAGGGGCCCACATCCTGTCTCAATGGAGAAGGAGTGAGTGTGGGTCTGCGTGTCCCAAAGTGCCCGAAACCCAGTCTCAGAGCCTGGATGGTTCTTTAAGGGAACACCAGGTGGGGAGCCTAAGCTGTCCTGATGGTCCACCCATTGGTCATTCCCCAATGCCTCTCCAGACCCTCTGGAATCCACCAACAGGCTTGTCTCCAATCTGAGCTACCTGGGGTCAGATAACTCACTCTCCAACAGGTGTTGGCATAGCTCTGGAAAACAGGGAGTTACAATATGCTCTCCCACAATTGGATCACACAGCCCCCCACAGGGGTTAACCAAACTATCCTTCACCTCACCCTCCAGTGCCTCGCTCACGTACTCCACACCCCTCTCCTGAGATTGGCAAGACAGTATCTGACTGTCTCTGTCACTCATCCCACACTCTTCAGGGTGATCTTCACACTGAAGTAGTGTGGCTCACTGGTTAGAGGCGGCAGACCCGAGAGCAGAGGACGGCCCGGGACCAGGGTTCGATTCCCGACGCGGCAGGTTTCTGGACCAGGGTCAGCGGACTCGATAATTCTCTCGCCTCGGTGCCCACTCTGATCAGCGATCAAACTCGGCAACTCTGGGCACTAGCTTGCCTCATCTTCACTAACGGCCCCACCAGACCGCCGGGGATGCCTGGTCTCACCCTGGAGATACCCATTAAGGGTCCATCTCTCAGGGAAGCCAGGAAGGGTTTCGCAGCGGTCGAAGCGCGGAGGTACCCCTTTGGGAGTGATTCCAGCGCTATATAAGCACATAATTAATTAATTAATTAATTGAGGGGGATCCCCTAGTGTCTGGTGAACTGGGAGTGTCTGTAAGCATGTCTCCATCAGTTCTGGTGTCTGGCAGTGCCGCTCCTAAGTGGAGGGTGCAGAAGTCCAGACTGAGGGGTGAGAGGGGGAAAGATTCCCCAGTGGAAGAACCAGTGGGTCAGGGGCCAGCCAGAAGGGTTGCATCACCAGTGAATAACCATGGTGCCACCACTTCTGTCCTGGGGGATCTTCATGCACTGTCAGATGGACAGGGGTCAGGAGATCTGCGCCAGGCAGACTATCACACAACACATGGGTTATATGTTACCCTCAGGGGTGGCATGCGTGCTCCCAAGTAAGTCCTGGTGTGCCAGGCAAGTGTTCAACCACAGAGTTTGGTCCCTGGGTTGGGAAGCCAGGTTCAGGTGTTGTCTGACCTGGAGGAAGGGGCAACTATAATCAGTGTCCTGATTGAGGTAGCTTCTAGGGGTACCACTCCAGTTAGGAGGGTGCAGTGCTCTGGAAGGGGGTGCAGAGGGAGGGAGTCCTTGCCTCTGACCCAGGTTCAGCCTGAGGGTTTAGACTCTAGGTTGGAGGGCCAGGTTCAGGGTGTCCCCCCTGACCTGGCTGCCCAGTTGCAGGATAGAACCACTGAACTGATGGGTGAATTGTGCAGGACACCTGCCACTGGTGCCCTGACATTTCTGGAAGAGGGTACCGCTCCAGGTGGGAGGGTACAAAGCCCCAAGGAGGAGGACCGGGTGTGGGAGAGCCCACCCCAGTCTCTGGTCCAGCCACCGGGTACCAGCCTGGGACTGGTGGGTCAGTGCCAGGATGTCATACCTGACCTAACAGAAGGTAGAGTGGACAAAGGGTGCCAGGCACCTGGGGATACTGCCCCCTGCTCTCAAATTCCATAGGGGCTTGAGAGCCCTGAGAGGCATAAGGCCTGGGTCTCATCCCTGACTACTGTCAGTGGCCACTGTGACTTGCTGTCTTTCTGTTGGGACACACCTGTGAGCAAGTGGCGTCCACAGGTGGGGAGAAGAGTTCTCCATGGAATGAGCTTAGTGGACCCTGACAGTATGGACAGAGGATCTGAAATAGGTTCAGACTGGCGTAGAACTGGAATATGCCCCTGCTGTTGTGGGCCATTTCCAGGTTCTATCACCCAAAGCAGGGAAGCCCATCAAGGTAGTGATTGGTCTACCCTGCGTTTTGGCTGGAAGGGGGTTGTGTTGGAATTGGCCCTTTTTGCTGTGTCATCCCTGAACTTTTTGCCGTCCTCCTCTATTTTTTCTGACCTGTTGTTGGCTGTTTTATGACTCTGGGCACTTTACCACTGCTGATCAGCGCTAAAGTGCATATGCTCTCCCTATTGTATGAATTATGGATTCCATGATTGGCTCATTTGGTTTATTTGTTAGACCCTAGTACCATGCACTGAGTGTGTCTAGGGCTTGTAAATCCAAATGCTGCTGTGGGCTTGCAGGGTTATGCCACCCACAGAAGCAGCCTGTAAATTTGTGTCGCAGGTCTGCCATTGCAGAGGCTGTGTGCAGTCTGGTACTGCCATGTTGACTGAGCACGTGCACCCACTTGCCAGTCCCTAAACCTTCCCTTTTCTTCATATCAGACACCCCTATGGTAGGCCCAAGGGCAGGGTGCAAGTATAAGGTAAGACATGCCCTGGTGTGTGTAGCATGTCCTAAAAGTGAATTACAGCCATTTTCGTTTTCCACTAATGCAAGGCTCCCTGTTCTCCATAGGCCAGAATGGGCAGTTCGATTATTACATTTTATAATCCTAACAGACTCAGGGAACATGGTAAAAATGTGGCTTTAGTATACCTGAACTCAGAATGATACAATACATCTTTTAGTAAAGTTGGTTTTAACATTCTGTGTTTGAAAATACCACTTTTAGAAAGTAGGTATTTTATTGTCTAACTTGCCAAGCCTGCCTTTGCTAGGTTGTGTATTCCTTGTCTGGAGTTTGTTAGTGACAGGACTGGGGGTTTCCAGGAGACATAATGAGTCAGCCCAGTGATGAATAGTGAGATCTGCATTTAGATAGGTGGGAGGAGTTGCACCTGGGACCTGAATAGGGCTGTGCCTGCCTTCCACAATGCCAGCTCGACCCCCTGGGGTGCATCTGGTGTCTCTGCCCTGCACTGTGAAAGAAGAGAAGGATTTATGTCAACAAAGTGCTCCAGGGCTGTGCTTTCCCTCCACAATGCTGGCTCCACTTCCTGTGGGGCGTGTGATGTTTCTGCCCTGCACTGTGAAAGGATAGAGGGAGTCATGTAAACAGAGTGCTCCAGAACTGGTTTGGACTGGGCAAAGGCCCCTCTGCCATCAGAGGACAAATGATTTGGGGTTATAAATATTGGGACCCTGATCCCAAGAAATTGGATCACTTTTGGACTACAAGAAGAAACCTTTGCTAAGGAGAGGAACTTCAAGAAACTGAGGAGAGACTATCCCTAAGCTGAAGTGCTGCTTGGGGGATTGGCCTGCAGTGGTTGCCTGACTGCCAAAGAAAGGAGAAAGAACTTTGTGTACTTTATTTTCGACTTGTGAAGGATCTCCAAGGGCTTGGAAGAGAGCTTGCCCCCTGATCGAAATCTCAGGACCAGTAGACTTCACAAGCCTTTGTGGATTGCTGCTGGAAATGCTGTTTCAGTGGCTACAGAGGCAGAGAGCTGTGACCGACTCTCATGACCGGCCCGGTGTCCTGTAGGCACTGCATCGAACAAGGTCCGTATCTTGCAATGTAGGCTCTGAGCTCACCGACTCTGTCCTGACACTGTCACCGAGCCGTTACCTGCACTGTAACCTGTGGACACTGCGACGTGCCCGCCTTGCTACAATGACTCGTACTGGTCTGACCGATGCAGTCACTGTTGCTGACATCGAGTCCTATGAACGCATCGGAGTTGGGCATGCCCGACTCACACCGCTGTCCGGACCGATCGACGCCAGCTCCCGAACTACGGCTCTGTCGTCGGACCACAAGCTGAAAAGCACCACAACGAAGCACCGCCTCGTCCTGAAACGTACACCTTGGACCCACCGACTCCGTCAACGGGCCGCTGCCTGCACCGCAGCAAGGGAAAACGCGTCCTGCAACGCCGTGTTTTCTACACCGCGACGAATGCCTCAAGTAAAGGTACTGTGACTGATTCTGTCGACATTTGACTGGGCCCGGACCGATGTAGTCCACTTGATTTGTTGGACTCTGTTATTTTTATCAACGCTGAAGGGCTACCGACTTGCATAGTCCTCTGATTTAAGCATTTTTAACAAGAACTCTTGATTTTTAATAGTACTGTGAATTATTCTTATTGTTTTTGGTCTTGTGGTAAATCTATATAAAAGATACTTATTTTTATGAATATACAACCTGTGTGGTCTCCATTTGTAGGGTTGGCAGGGGTTATTTTAGGAGTGTACCTCCTTACCCTGACTGGAGGAGAGTGTCCCTGTTTTCACAAGTACCTACCTGTGCCAACTAGACCCCCAATTCTAACAATAATGAAATAGGCATCAATGCCATTCTTATGGTTGATAGCTTTAAAGATAAGGATGGTGTTTGACTGCACTAACTTTGTGCAAACTTGAATATACACTATCTGCACTGAAATTGACTTTTTTCTCAAACTGAGGCTAAAATCATAAATTCAGCAACATATTAATGACACTAAAGCAGAATTTGCCTCACAGGAACAACAGGAAGGGTCATTTTGCAAACCATTATGGTTTAGTAACAAATTAGTAAGGTTAAAAACTCAAATCAAATCAGTTATGCATAAATCAGTATTCACCGGAATGCAGAACCAACAATTATGCACATAATC
This sequence comes from Lissotriton vulgaris, assembly GCF_964263255.1. Lineage (NCBI taxonomy): Eukaryota > Metazoa > Chordata > Amphibia > Caudata > Salamandridae > Lissotriton > Lissotriton vulgaris. The sequence goes on from NC_141699.1 coordinate 443,090,330, forward strand.
CAGGCAATTAAATTTGGCAAATGCAAATACATGTTATTAAAGGATACATCGTTTACACCGCTGTTTCCACAAGGCGGTTCCGTTACAATGTGGTTGTTACAACGACTGCATTGTTACCACTTGTACTATTACATCGCAAGTCATTTCAACAACTTGCTGTAGGGGGCGCGCTGGTGTTGAATTTACAATTTAACACCATCCCTGCTGTTGCACAAACTGGAGTAGGAATATTAAATAATACTATTCCTAAGTCCAGCGCACCCCCTACAGCAAGTCGTTGAAATGAATTGCGATGTAATGGTTCACTTGGAAACAATAAGGTCGTTGAAGTGACCGCGTTGTGATGGAGTGTGTGAACAACGCATTCGTTGTAAAGAGCCATATTTGTTATTAAAGACAGCATATCCAATGTAAAATGACCTTATGTTCGCATAATGTGAAACCTCCTAATAATAAGCTATGGTTAGTGTACATCAGAACATTTTGCAATACAGGTTCTAAACAAGAAAAGGAGAAATGTACTTTCTGTAGAGAGTAAGTGTATGAGCAGAAATATAAGGATTGTTGCGTCGAGAGATAGACAGAGGGGACATCTGCCTGCAAATGTGGAAAAGGTGTAGTTTCTCTAACTAAAGCCAAAACATGCTATTAAATCAACAAGTCCAACAGAAGATATATTTCCCACAGTTGCCGCCGTAATAAGAACCAATAAAAAATTAGCGTTCCTGAAGTACTTGGTGTCAGCTTCCTTCTTGTGGATCATACAATCAATGCCAGATTCTTACATTATCGCAGCATTCATCACATCTCACAAAGGAGTATCAATCTCCTCTGCCTCCCATCCTGTGTAGGTGCTGAGAATGATCTTCTAGCCAATTAACTGCAACAAACGCGACCTTCTCACAAGAAACTAACAGAAAATATTTGTTAATGAAAATACAGTGACTCTGGTGCCTGAAACAAAAAGAAAGTTATGCACACCAAGCGAAAATACAATGTTAACTTTAAAAAGGGGTCAGCCACCTAGACCCTCTCACAGGACCAGACTGGGAACCAAAACTGGCTCTGGCAAAGATCTCAGCCAGCCCCCCTGGGAGAAGCCGAGCTGTTTGCCAGGGCCGGTTTGGCCGATTTTGTTACTGGGGCCGATTTTGCAGCAATGATGCAAAAATGGCCCTGTAACAAAAACGGCCCCCACCCTAGCGGCCCACCAGGAAAACGCCCGATGCCCGCTACGGCCAGTCGGGCCCTGCCCTCTCATGTCAATATTAAAAAGAACATATTCCAAGTATAACTAAAACAAAAACATAAAAATCTGCTGTTTCATTAAAAAAAAGTGTAAAATAATGGACGCACACATATAAGTAATGGGTAAACATGTTGCAAGTTAACATGTTATTAAGTGTGCATGAATGAATGATAACATCACCATGCTGAAGAGAGCCTGGCCGCAGAAAACATAAAGAGCCGGCAAGATTGTGGCGAAACAGAGGAGAGATTAGCTATGGATAACCTTTCTAAAGGATAGGTGGAGGGAATTCTTTAGGATGCTGAAGGAGAAGGTATTTTAGAACACATGAATGTAGCGCACTCCATTGAATACAATGCAGTGATCCAGGCTTCTACGTGCCGGTAGAAGCCGCCAGCAGAGCAACATTCAATTTTGTTTTTGTTCACAGCTGCTGCTGTGAACAAAGGTGTCTCGGAGACCGAGGAGATTTAAACCCCCTCGGTTCCGAGAGGCCTTTGTTTTTAGTAATTAGAACATGCTGCCTTCTAAGGGCCCTCTAGGGGCGTAATGTTCTAATAGCCTTAGAGCCCTCCTAGTGGGCTCTACCTGCCATTAAAAGTCCTGCTCTCTTGTTAAAGGCCCTTGCCTACGGCTCAGGGCTTTAACTCTGGAGCGGGCCTTTAATGGCCGGTAGAGCCTGCTAGGTCGGGCCGTGAGGCTATAGTAACAGTATTAGGTGGACCAAAAAGAGATCACTACAATGGTGGACAATGTTTAATTTGATTACGTGAGCGTCCTGAAAAAGCATGCCTTAACAAGGAAGAGATGGCTATGTTAACTTATAAGTAAAGATATCTTCAGATGTAATGAAGGAGTCCATTAAGGAGCAAGAATTGGTAAAAGGTTGTAGTGAGGGAAACCCGAAGCAAAGATGTAGAGAGCCTGTCCGATATAAGACCACAAGATAGAATCATTCAGAAGGAGCACAAAAAGGGAGAATTGAGTTCCTATTATCGCAGTAAAAAGTTGCATTCCTGCTGAAGGAAGGGTCAGAGGAAAGTGAAAGAGAGCAGATGGTGGCCTCTTGGAAATTGCATGGATCGAGCCCATTCCAGTGCCAGGAGTCAACAGATCTCAAGATGGAAGTGACTGAAGAATGCCGAGTAAGCAAGGTCAATTAGGAGCAAATGCTAACCAACAGAAAAGTAAGTATGCTACAGCCATAAAAGTCTCAGAAATTAAAAGGCCACCAAATGAATCTGCACCACGCAGGAAGGGGCTGATAGGTGACCAGATTTATGAAAGTAACTGGAAATTAAAATGAGAAAAATCTAGTAAGGACAATCAGATAAGGGAAATCAAACCCAAAGTGAACAAAACAGTACATTTCTCAAATAGGTAGCAGGAGTGCACCACACCAAGGAATCTCAGAAATAGGAAATCTAGATTGAAGTTCAAAACCATAAGATGGAGATAAGATGCGCAATGGTGACTACAAAAAAGACGTTAATGGTTGTCCTCATCAATTTATCTCTGATTGAGCCATACTAAATCTGTCTTAGTTAGTTTTACTGTTAGTGACTGAAGGGTGTAGCCATACCTTCATTAGATAGCATCCCCACGGTAACTAGCCATAATATCGAAAAAAATATATAGAATGGACATAATATTGATGTAAAAATATAGAACGGACAAAATATCGAAAGGACACAATGTAGGGCCATATGTACGTGGCAAAATACCGGTCGGTAACGGCCGATTTCGGCCATTACCAACAGGTATTTGTAATTCCAGATGTAGAGGGCCTGAAAATTACCGATTCTGTATATTTACCGAATCGGTAATGTTACCGAATCGGTAAATTACCGATTCGGTAAATGTACAGAATCGGAAATTTGGGATGTAGGTGGCACTGGAAACAGTGCCAGAGGCCCTTAGAAAATCGTTATTTACCATGAAATACAATGGCATGGTAAATAACGATTTTCTGTGTACATGCACATCTGTGCATGTACACCTGTGCCATGTGGCACACATACATGCCCTAAGGGCATGTATGTGTGTCTCATTGCACACAAGCCAAAATCAGGGGTGCAACAGGGTGTCAAAGTGACACCCTGTCCCCCTTGACAAATCGGTAAAATTACCGAATCGGTATTTACCGATTCGGTAATTGCCATTGATTCCTATGGGCCTCAAGGCCCATAGGAATCAATGGCAATTACCGAATCGGTAAATACCGATTCGGTAATTACCGAATATTACAGAATCGGTAATATTTAAAGAATTATTACCTACAGGGCATTTACCGAATTGTAAATACCGAATCGGTAAAATTCGGTATTTACGATTCGGTAAATGCCATTTACCTACATATGGCCCATAGTAGTTAAAAATATCGAATTGAAGGTAAGTAATATCGATTGTTAAAATATAGAAATCAAAATATCAAAGTATATAATACAGGCATTAAAATATATTGAATGTTTAATATTATCCATTTTTTTAAAGTGTTTTGTATGTTAGTATATGTATGAAAAGTGTATATAATTTTTTTAATGTATGTTTAATTTATTTTAAGTAATGAATTTTATGTCATTTACTGTTTGCGTAATTTAATTCTGTCGCGGGTTGTGGGTTTATAGGAGTATAGGGTGGGAAGTAATTTAATGATATTAAATTAAATATTACTTTTTAGGAATTATTAATTTCATTGAACTTTTTAGTTCTGTAGCGGGTAGTGGGTTTATAAGGGAATAGGGTGGGAAGTAATTTAATTGTAATTAATTAAATATTTTAATTTATTTATTGGGATTTATTTTGAATGTATTGTTAATTAATTTTTAATTGGTAATTAATTTTTAATAATTGATTAATTGATAAATATGTTATTTGTATTAATTTGTTTTCGGTAGTGGGTTGTAGGTTTATAGGGGAATAGGGTGGGAATTAATTTAATTGTCTTTAAGTAAATAATGTTTTTATTTATCGGTATTGATTTTTAATTTATTGTTAATTAATGTTTAATTGGTAATTAATTTGTATTAATTTGTAATTAATTTGTATTAATTGATTAATTGATAATTATGATAATTGTAATAATTTATTTTCCCAAGCGGATTGTGGATTTGTAGGGGAATAAGGTGGGAAGTAATTTAATTGTAATTATTTACATATTAAAAATACTTTTTGTGTATTGATAATTAATTTACTGTTAATTATTAACTGGTATTAATTTGTATTATTAATTCGTTTTTGTTATTGAAAATTAATTTGTTGTTAAATAATTATGAATAGGTAATTATTTTTTTATAACTAATATTTATTTGTATTTCTAATTGATTAATTTTTTCATAATATTACATTGGTAATTCATTTTAATTAATTTTTCAATGGCATTGATATTTAATTCATTTTTATTAATATATTAAACATTACTTTCCCTACTGTTAAACTCACTGGAGTGGGATAGTAATTTTTACCCCTACGCTATCCAATGCTTTCCCTACTATTGCACTCTCTGGAGTAGGAATAATAATTTTTACCCTCCCGCTATCCAACGCTTTCTCTCCTGTTGCACTCACTGGAGTGGGAATAGTCATTTTTACCCCAACGCTATCCAACGCTTTCCCTACTGTTGCACTCACTGGAGTGGGAATAGTAATTTTACCCGTACGCTATCCAACGCTTTCCCTACTGTTGCACTTCTGGAGTGGGAATAGTAATTTTTACCCTCCCACTATCCAACGCTTTCCCTACTGTTGCAGTCACTGGAGTGGGAATAGCAATTTATACCCCTACGCTATCCAACGCTTTCTCTACTGTTGCACTCTCTGGGGTGGGAATAGTCATTTCTACCCTACCACTATCCAACGCTTTCTCTACTGTTGCACTCACTGGAGTGGGATTAATAATTTTTACCCCTATGCTTTCCAACGCTTTCCCTACTGTTGCACACTCTGGAGTGGGAATAGTATTGTTTACCCCTATGCTATCCAATGCTTCCCCTACTGTTGCACTCTCCGGAGTGGGAATAGTAATTTTTACCCCTACGCTATTCAACGCATTCCCTACTGTTGCACTCACTGCAGTGGTGATAGTAAATGTTACCCTCCCGCTATACTACGGTAAAAATATTGTATATTTTGTAATAATATTACGTTAATATGTATATATGTATTAAAAAAAAATGGTATGTTTATTTTTTTAACTTACAATAATTATGTATTATTTTTAAGGTTATTTAAGTATTTTTATTTATTATTTAGTTCATTATTTTTATTATTTCATTAATATTAAATTACTTTTAAGACATTTAATAAAATTCGATATTTTAACTATATTTTTTACAACTATATTTTTGATTCAATATGTTTTTACTTAACTCTTTTTAGGTAGGAATTCGATATTTTTGCATTCTATATTTTGTCCACTATATTTTGGTAGGTCGATATTTTGGCATTCTACATTTTGTCAGTGATCCGAATTTCCTGCACGGAGTCTCCTATTTACATTTCTGGAAGGCTCTGTATGAGTAATCTGAATGCACAACTTGTTCACACTAGGATGTTTATTGAGAGATTACCATTTCATTTTTTTAATGAAATCAGGCATCTTTTCATTTTCCAACTATCTCTTCTTGTGCCTTTCTTAGGTACAGTCACCTGATATTCAGTCGTTTTGAGTGGGTTTGTTGTCTTTGTCTCTCCTGGGAGTTAAACTCTATTACACTTAGCTTTGCTTTTATGTACCTTCTTCTAAAACAACAAAACCTTTTTTAGGGATTTTATAACACCTTCTTAATGATAGGCCCCCAGTTCAGGGCAGCAAGCAACAGGGTAACAATTGAGTAATGACTGTTCACCCAGCCAGCCCACTAGGACAGTCAATATTTGTGTTATGATATTTTTGTGGCACATCATTAGAAAGTCAATATTCGGATATATAATGCTTTTGGGTAGGTGCTGTCCCATGACTAAGAGTGTTGAGGTCAACTGCTTGAAACATGTCAGCTTGCTGGTTATGGTACTTAGAAGATTCTCTTGGAAAAGGTAGAGGGGGCTCTGCGTATCTCTCCAAAGATGTGTTGTCCTGAGTAAATATCGTGTTCTCACTGACAAGGTGGAATACATAGAATACCAGGTTTTATTAGGTTGAGGCAACTAACTTCAGTTGCTAAAGTTTCAAATGATTTACTACCTCCATGTAGTATAATGTATTTGAACTCTAGGTAACTGCTTAAGTGAGGACAGATGTTTGAAGCAAGGTTTTTTCTGCCTTTGAACACATTCGTCCAGCGACTCGCCACCAGAGCGAGCACACACTTACTAGCAGAAAGTAATCAGCGTGTTCTGCCATCCTATATCATTTGGGCTGCAGGATTGCGGATTTTATGTTGCACAAAACCTTTCAAAACGAAGCTTATAAAACATACCAAAGAAATTATTTTTTGTCAGTCACGAGTGGTCTCTTCTGTAAGTTTCACACTGGGGAATGATAAGGTGAAATGGCCTATTTTTTCCCAGGCTACTTTAGTTCAGTATTTATTTGAAAACTATTAAGATGTTAGATAGGATAGATGAAGAAAGAGTCTTTACTTTAAGCCTTCCTCAACACCCAGTGACACTTCCACTAATGTACGTCTGTCACCGATGTGCATTCCGTCATCCGGGAAGGGTTATAATAGGTTGAAGCAGCTTAGCTCTGGCGTTCGACCAAGGGCAAGCACGTATTGGTAAGCGACTCGCTAAAAGAGTATCAGAAACTGGTCAAATCAATGTCTGAAACATCAAAAAATGTATTGTTTAGTTATTTCAAACTTAACAATTTTACAATAAAACAATTCTTAAAAATATAAGAAAGAGCATCAGTAGTGTCCATGTGCAAAAATGAGATTGTACAATAATAAAAAAAGCCATAGTTGCAGTCTGTATATACGTGTCGAAAACCCAGCGACCTGACCGATCTCCTTGAGGCAGGGAGTACAATAAGAAAAGTTAAAAGTGCAAATATTGATGCCCGGAAGGGTGTTAGAGGGTAAAAGATATGCCAGGATTGGCCTATGCAGGATGTATATTGGAGGTGAAAGTAGTGGGGGGTCGGCTAGTGGATCACTTTCCCTCTTAGTGTGTTGTACTTAACCAGGAAGACCCGTGCTGCACCATTACCTAATTCTGAGTCTCGCCATGAAGTAGTCCTTTAACAATCTTTAAGATAAGTTATCAGAATGGGGAGCTGCAGGATGGGGCCAGGGTAGGTCCTCAAGCTTTTTGACATATTTACCTCACCTCAATAGTGTTCTTGTATCCCTATGAGAGAAGCACAGCGACGAAGCCTCCAAGCAAGAGTGAATTTCCTTCTTTAGGTAAATTCGTTGTAGGAGAGCTCACATGGGGGCGTCAAGCAAGCGGCAGCAGCACAGAAGGTGTAACCATGACTCTTATAATGGCAGAATCTGCAGGCCCCCTACTTGCCCGATTGGGTGCATGGGTTAAAGTTGGACACTGATAGGCCTAACAAGCGCATAAACAAAATGTATTTGTAGACGTGTCTGTTTATGCCTTCTGAGAGGTTTGCCCATGGCTTCTGAGTTAGGTGGGAATTGTTCAACAGGGTACGATATTTGAGGAATTTAAGGAGTGGGTGTCCAGCAAGTGGGAGGTTGATTTCAGCTGCCTGTTGACGATCCTTTTCCAGGCCGTGTAAGGGATAACACATGAGTTTAACACTGGACCTTCGATTTGTAGAGAGGCTATTGTTTTTGGAACTTGTTGGTGTTAAGTGTTCTCAGGACTCTCAGATGTCTTTTTTAGACAAGCTTTAAGTGTGTTTGCAGGTGCTTTTAGGACTCTGATATAAATTTTAAGGTTTAAGCCTCACAGACGAGGAATTATCTTGGAAGGGCCAGCTGCAAGCGTAGTCTGGACCTCCATACAGATCTGGGCAGTTGAAATACTTTCTTGTAGGCGGTACATTGAGCTAGGGGCGCAGACCTCAGTAAATGCGTGTTTCCCAGTGTATGGCTGGGAGAAGAGAGGCTTTCATGACCTCCAGTATGGGTACAGTGTGCTGCTTTTCAAGTCCTTACTGAGACAGCTGAAGAGTGGGGTCTGACTTTTTTGGGCTGCTCGATGACTCAAAATGGCAAGTGCAGTGATGTTATCAATTGTTAAGGCGGCAGCATGAAACTCAGTTTCGAAGAAAGGCAAGTTTTGGATTTCAGCGACCCAGTCCACTAGCTGTTTGAGAAGAGAGCGGGCATGGACTTTAGCTTGTAGGTCCAGGAGGGCTATGAGTCGATAATTTGATGGAATTGTCAGGACCCTCTTTTTTTTAGATCGGGCATAGGATGAAGCACCTCCAAGTGTATGGGGTCTGTGCAGCAGTGTAAGCTTGGCAAAAAAGGGGGTTGACACCTTTCGATAACTATCTCTAAAAACAATGTGATAAAAGGGATTCTTGTTTATAGACCTACAGGTCCCTTTACACAGTTTGTGTCTAAACTGAGTGAATATCTTATCCATCCGGCACTCCGGTATGAGAAACTACTGGTGTTGGGAGATTTTAACCTGCACTTTAATGATGCTTCTGATTCGGGAGCGCAGGGGATCTGCCAGGAACTGGAAGCACTCCAGGTGATACTTAAGTCGGAGCACCCTACGCATAGACAGGGCCATTTACTTGATCCAATCTTTGCTAATTGGGATGCTCTTGAAATTGAGAAACCTGTGCTGGTTCCTTGGTCGGATCACTATGTGATCCCTTTCAAGATGTAGATACCGGCTCCAAAGACTCAAGCGAGGGTTGAGCAAAAGCAGAAATACAGGAGGTGGGCGACCTTCTCGCAAGACAACTTTAGTACGCCCCTTCTTCTGGGGGGACTGTGGTAAATGGTTCTATGTATTTTCCCTCCTCCAGGCGGTCAGGAAATTGACACGGCATGTGAGGCCCTAGATAGGTGCATTTTGGAATCACTCGACATCTGAGCACCCTGGGCAGCTAAGGCTTCCAAAAGACAAACTAAATCCGCCCCCTGGTCCGGAGACGAACTGAGACAGCCGAAAGCGCCCTGTAAACGCCTTGAAAGAAGTTGGAGAAGGGATTTTTCTGCCCCAATGAAGGCTGAATATAAAGTGAGCCTAAAGCTCTACCACTCCCTCATTCGGAATTTGCGGGCTTCCTATTATAAAGAGAGAATTAAGGGAGTGGAAAACTCAGTCAAAGAGCTGTTCACGGTATATAAGGCAATCTCTTCCTTGGACAAGATCTTAGCCCCGACTGCAGGCTCAGTGGAATCCTGCAACCGGATTGCAGAGATTTTTGCAGAGAAGGTGGAGAAAATGTACTTCACCTTCCTGGTCTCTGCAAGGGAAGGATGTGCTAGGACTGAGGCTACTACTGTTATGAAGGGAGAAGAGATTATGGATACTTTTAGCATCCCTAACCCCGAGATCCTAATGAGCATAGCCAGTAACATCAGGTTGGGTTCTGCCAGTGACCCTGCTAGGCCTAGGGTGCTGAAAGGTAGTATGGAAGTTCTTGAACCCAGTATTAGGCATCCGTTAGAGCTCTCCTTTAGCTCAGGCATGGTACCTAAAAGATGGAAGGAAGCAGTGGTTCTACCATTGAGGAAGAAGCTGAATGTCAACATGGACCAGTTAGACAATTTACGTCCCATCTCGCTTCTCCCCTATTTTGCAAAAATTGCAGAGATGGTGGTGAACATCCAGCTAACAGCTCATATTGGTAAACATGATCTTCTCCATCCCACCCAGTCTGGTTTTCATGCTCTGTATTCGACAGAATCTGCTCTGCTCCTCTCCACTGATATCATTCGGAAGTACGTTGATGAGGGTCAGATGGCGGCCTTAATTTTACTGGATCTAAGTGCTGCCTTTGACACTGTTGTCTCAGGAAGGGAGGGGTGGGTGGGACAGAATTGGCATGGATGGAATCCTTTCTGCAGAATTGCAGTTTTCGGGTGGCACAGGGACCATACCGGTCTAAGTGTATTATGCTTTATCAGGTGGTGCCACAGGGGTCCACCCTCAGCCTTACCCTGTTTAATCTTTATGTTGCACCAGTGGCAGACATTACTGGAAGGTACGGGGTCAAACCAGTGTCTTATGCGGATGACACGCAGCTGGTGGTGGCCTTGACACAATCAGATGTGAATGCAGCCTCCAATTTTAACTCCTGCATGCAAGAACTGGCGGTTTGGATGGGTGAGAACTGCCTTAAACTGAACGGGAGTAAGACAGAGGTTTTTGGTTGTTGGTAAGGCACTATCTGTGTGGACATCGGCATGGTGGTCTCAGTCCCTGGGTTCCACCCCGGCTCATAGTGAGCAAGTTAAGAAATTAGGGGTGTGGTTGGACCCGAAGCTCTCGTTTGAGCTTCAGACGAGGCGGGTGACAGGAACTTGTTTTGGTATCTTGCGTAGTTTGCGCAAGGCCGTGGACATCCTGCCCACTGGAGCTAGGAAGACCATGGTCAATGCCTTAGTAACTTCATGGTTGGACTACGGGAATGTGCTCTACCTGGGGGCCAATGTCAGCTGTGTACAGAGACTTCAGCATATACAGAATGCAGCAGCCCGCCTGGTTCTGATGCTGCTCAGGAGAGCATTGTAAAGGAAGACATTAGTCGCTCTCCATTGGCACCCGATTAAGGATCGTATCCAGTTAAAAGCTCTCTGTGTGTGCCACCGAATCTTGCAAAGGAAGGGGCCCGCACATCTATATAATCTTCTGAGTCCGTATGTTCCCTCTGGCCAACTAAGATCTAGTGGGATGGGACAGGTTACTGTCCCTAGAGCCAGGACGGTAAGGATGGGCGGGCGCTCCTTTAGGTTTGTGGCAGCTCAGCAGTGGAATAGACTCCTGTGGGGGCTTTGGATGGAGAATTCGGAGGTTACCTTCTGTAAAAAGCTGAAAACTTTCCGTTTTCCAAATGAGTAACTTCTGATGTTGCTCTCCGTTTGGGAAGTGACCTAAGTTTGGTGTTTATTTTATGTGCTCCGTGCCGCAGCACGGGGACTCACTACTAAAGTGTAACCAAGCACTTTATAAATGTCATTATCATCATCATCATCAATAGGAGATTGCTCCTGTTGAGCAGGATTCAAGCCAGTTTGTGCTGTTCCAAGTGCTTGTACTGGAGGACTCGCCTGGTACCAGAGAAAGAAACTGTTGAGCCCAAAGGTTGCAAGAGTTGGGGCCTGAGTTCTCCAGAGAGGTGGCTTGTTGGGTCAAATGAGGGCTTACTTGTGTCCCCAATCCATCCATGGCCTTTAAGCATCTAATCATGATAGTGACTAAGGAAGGTTGGCTGGGCCAATTGTAGCTTTTTATTTGGGTTGGAGTAAAATACCCCCTGCCTGAATGTTGAGCAATAGAGGGTTGGACCAAAGTGTTTTTTGGGTGCTGCTAATATGAATGAGAGGGTCTTTGTCAGATGTTATGTTGGTTAGTTCGAGATGTGGTGGTTCTGTATTAGTGCGTATATCTGCTGTTTTTTGGGGACCACTCCAAATATAAGGCTCCCAGAGGCCCGTGATTTGGTGTTGGGTACATAGGCCCCATTAATCCTCTGTGTGGGCATCATAGTGTAAATTTGTGGTACGCTTGTTAGAGATGAAATATTATTTGTAAAGGCTTTACGTTATATATTATGAACTAACTATGTGCGCTCACTTAACAACCTATAACAAAACACGGCCATAACAGACATCTCACTAGATGGTGTTAACCACATTGATGTGAAACACTATGATTGTCTCCCCAGAAACGCTACGTGAAGCTTTCCCTCCATCGCGTTTTGCCCATGAGGAGAGTTTTTCTTCCTACATAAGTGAGTTAGACCGTCACCTTCCTTTTGACCCTACTGCTTGGCAATAAATGTTCTACTCCCGGTGTCATCTCTTTTTAAGAGTAGTTATGGACATACTTTGTTTCTCCAATCTATTGATTGCACCTTGGGCTAAAAAAGCCTTGATTTAAAGATTAAATCCTAACTACTTTTGAGGATCTATTTATTAGTAATGTGACAGATTGGTGTTCATGATGAGTATTCAAAATAATATTGGACCCACATGACCCTGATAATTATGAATTATCGTTTGGAATCATTTAGAATTAGTTGACAACATACCTTGTCATGACTCCCCACTTAGCATAAGCATTTACACTGCCTGTTGATATAAGTTCTATCACTCGGGTGGCTATTTGTGGTGAAGGATTATCATGAGACACTGATTTATTGTGACTAACGCATCAGAATGATGTTATGCTAACGGCACATAACCTTTTTCCTTACAGGTACAGACCCCAGCGACTGGCTGCATGGGTCACAATCGGCTCTAAGCCGTCATTATTTTTGGAACAATTTTCCGGAAATTTTAACCCTTTTTTCACATAACATTCCTCACGGTTGGGTGCACCTTAGTGTGTGCATACCACCGGAGGATCACTGTCCTTTGGTCCTGACGAAAGCTGAGCGACTTGGGCTCACCAATAGCAGAAACATGTCGACCATTTTTTCACCCAGTGGACTAGGTGTCTTTAATTATAGATACCTTTTTTGAGTTTCCACTTAGCCTTGTTTTTATTAGTGCTAGTTGGGCCTTGAATAAAATAGTTTGCTGTCACAACTACGCACTTTTTAATCTGCACTCACATAGCACTCTTTGGTTTTTTTCGTTTGCACCCTCAACACTCACAAACAACCAGCTCCGCTGCAAAACAGGCGTTGTAGCACACTGGAAAGACGCTAGGTCTTTTCAGTGGGAACCCAGTGATGAAGCATGTCACCACTAGGTGGTGAGTGAGGGTTCTTAAAAAACCTTTCTTTGATTCTCCTTCACCTTCTGTCTACTCCTTTTCATCCCACCTTATTTTCCTTTTAAGTGTGGTTTGTTCTATCACTCTCCAGTTGTTTTTGTAATCATTCTTGGGGGTACGAGAGTGACTTGCTATACCCTTACTCTCTCTTTGTTTAGTAGTGATTTCGACAGCGCACAGCTGTGAGAGTTTACATTGCATAAGGTTTACACCAACCTATAAGAAACAAGTCCATTCGCCAAGCGGTCAATATGGAAGATCTTGGTCTCTCCTTCTCTAAGGAAGAGGTTGATGCATTGTTAGGGGATAACTCCCTTTTCTCAGATACCTTACTCGCCCAGACTATCTCACAAACAGAAGATTGGGATAAATTAGGAGAACTAAAAAGAAGTCGTATTAGAGCCATATTGCATGGCACAATGATCAAAGAGTACCTAAATAACAACGCAGCGCCCAAGGGACTACTTGTGACCAATGCTCCCCGAATCTTTTTAGACGACGCCGTGTTTCGGAAAGAATGGGCACAGATAGCATGGCACTGCACAAGAGATTGGGGTATATTGATCATAAAAACAGCCCTACGACTTTCAGAAACCCTACTTTTGGAAATTCAGACCACTGAAGCCCAATTTAAAGCTACTTTAACGGGGTTTAAGAAGAAGCTAGAAGAGCTCAATAAGGAACAAAACGAATATAAAGAGAACTTAGCCCAATCAAAAGCGCAAAAATTACAGAAGGACAAAAAAGTGGTCATATACCCGGGTGTATCCATATTCGAGTGCCGACTATGTCCAACCAACGACAACTGATTACAGTTCGGATTCATCGGTTGACTCAAATATGAGTGGCTCAAGCGGAGGCACTACAAGGAGAGGCAATAGAGGCAGAGGCCGTGGGCGGGGACGAGGTAACCAATCCTTCCCCCCTCCTTACCAGGGATGGCCTAATTTCTTTCAGCATCCAGGCATGATGCCCTATCAAAACAATCCTTTCCAAGCCCCCATACCACCAATGATGGGTTGGAATCCACACTTTGCCCCACCCCAGTTTCAGGCAAATACCTTTAGGCAGCCTTTTTTAGACCAGGGCCGACGGGGCAGGGGGAAACGCAAAGGATCCAACCAGGTTCATTGGGAACCAACAGAAACTGTGGGGGACAACACCAGAAGCAAAACCGGGGAGCAGAGAGCGGGCCCGAGCAACAGATAAGTTTAATAACAAACCTATCGACATACATCCTGAATGACGCAGAGACATCAGTCCTAGAAAAAGGCTTAGGTTTTGTCCCGACCCCAAGATGTGACAAATTCAAATTACTCTGTGAGCTCAATGAGTTCTTCAGAAAACTTAGATTGAAAAGTTTTTTTGAGAAGAATAAGGACGCTGAGCATCCAGATGTGACAAAACCTGACACTCCATTCAGAGTAAAATCAAATTTCACACCCCCCACACATCTCATTCCACCGGAGATTGTGACTTTTGAACAGGCTGTTCTTTCTGAAGTAGAATCATTCAACAGTCCCCAAGCCTTTAACAATCTCAGTGCTGTTGAACATCAAGCCATCCAATCACTGAAAAAGAATTCCAATATAGTGATAAAAAGTGCCGACAAAGGCGGAGGCATAGTGATCCAGGATAAAGCAGCCTATGATGTTGAATGCAGAAGATTATTGAACAACACAGCCAACTACACTGCTTTGAAGGAGGACCCTACGGAAAGCCTCCGGGATGAGATTTTGGAGCTGGTTTCCACAGCCGAATCTGAAGGATGGTTATCCAAACATGAAACAGATTTTCTGACATCATCGGCTGGCAGGGTACCATATTTTTACACGCTACCAAAAACTCATAAGAACACCCTACCGCCCCCTGGACGCCCAATAGTGTCCGGGATCGGGTCACTCTTGGAACCCCTTTCGCAGTTTTGCGATTTTTTTCTAAAACCAATTATACAATCAACAGAGACATATATCAAAGACACTAAAAGCCTACTAGCAATGCTCAAAACCATTGAATTACCAGATGAACCTACCTTTCTCGTGACTCTAGACATCGAGAGTCTCTATACCTGCATACCGCAGGATGACACCATCAAGGTAGTAACAGAGATCCTCGAACAAACTGACTGGAATTTTTCAGTACCAAAAGGCTTTGTGGTTGATTGTGCCACTCTGGCACTCAAGAGAAATTATTTTGAGTATGAGAACCAAATCTATCTCCAGACCACAGGGACCTCAATGGGCAGCACTTTTGCCCCTTCGGTTGCCGGACTGTACGTGTACAATTTTGAAAAAAAGTTCATTCTGAGTCAGACGAACCCTTTCAATTCCAATATGGTTTTATGGCAACGTTATATTGACGATGTCTTGCTACTATGGAAGGGAGATGAAACCTCTCTGACTCCTTTTTTTGCATGGATTAACACCTGCGACCCCCATCTGAGGTTCACGCATGAACATGCCAGCGACAGCGTCACCTTTCTCGATATCACCATAAATAAGAAAGAACATCTGCTTCACACAAAAACGTACTACAAACCGACGACGAAGAACAACTTATTGTTGTTTAATAGTTTTCATCCTCGTCCTCTACGGGAGAATCTCCCCTATGGACAATATCTTCGCATTAGAAGAAATTGCAGTGAACAGTCTGACTTCAAAAAACAAGCAGATGATTTAACAGAGAAACTGGCAGCACGCAACTACCCAAAGAGGATCCTCAACAAGAGTAGGAAGAGAGCCCTAAACCAGAACAGAGACGCTTTGCTGGAGAACATCCCCAAAAATACAGCACAAGAAATTCCACTAACGTGTGTAACAACTTATAACACGATGTCCAACATGGTGAGCCGGTGCATCCAGAAAAATTGGAAAATTATAACCAGCAACAAATTGAAATGGGAAAAACCGCTCTTCTCGTACAGAAGAGCGAGCAGTCTGAAGGACGCTTTAGTCCATACACGTCCGGCCAAAAAACAAAACAATTCTGTTTCTACTGTCCTATCAGTCTGGGGGCTCCCAGCAGTGAAGGGACATTTCCCTTGTGGAGACTGCAGTATTTGTCACCTTACCACCCACTCAAAATTCTTGAACTTAGAACCAGGCAAGCAATGGGAACAACATGGTCATACCAATTGCAATACCAGTAATGTGGTATATTTGATCATCTGTACTTGTGGTTTAAAGTACATTGGTATGACCACCAGAAGAGTAAAGTTAAGAATCTGCGAGCACCGCAGCAACATTCGGTGCAAACGCAATGCAACGAAACTCACCAACCATTTCGTTGCCAATAATCATACACCGAATGATATGCGGTGAACGGTGGTGGAACACGTCCAGGGAGACGAGAGACTTTTGTTTGAAAAAGAACAGCGGTGGATCCATCGTCTATCAAGTCACAAACATGGACTAAACGATGATATCCCATGGGGTTCTGTACTTAAGCGCTAAATGTGATAACAATCGATACCACTATAAGGCAGACCCTGTTTTCCCATCTGTTCATTAAATTACCCTCACATAGCTCCGCGAGCAACCTTGTGAGTATATATCTGATACTGAACATCTAATCTTGGAATCTAGCCATGCCCTATGCTTGATCGCAGGTACTTATGCAACAGCCTGCCTCATCCTGCCTCCGCTTGACACACTACCAGCTAGAGTCCGAGGGGAGTTAATAACACTTGAATCAGTGCATCAATATCACCATTGTACACTGATTCCTAGTGGGATAAAAATATCATATGAATATTGCTTGCGAACTGCAGGACAACTAATTTTATACAAAGCAGTTTTACTAATTTACTATCCATGCTCTACCAATGAACTGCTTAATAACTAATCACTTTTTCTACACGCAGTAGTTCCCACCCCATCACACACGACCAGTTTTCATAATTTGCTCGCTCGCAAATGAAATAATGTGAAGCGACTGATCCTGCTTTATGAACTTTAATAACTGCCAAGTGTTTTAATATAAACTCGATCTGTAAAAACATTTTAAAAAACTCGATCTGTATAAACATCTTGAATGCCGTCTGTCACAACGCATACTGCACCATGAATCAATAATGACGGGGCCCCTTTAATTAACAATGACGGTCTTGGCTCGCATTAGGTCACATGTCCATCACGTGACCCCGTCATGGACATTGTAAATCCACACTGCGCAGACTCGGCGTTCTTCCGGGCCGCGGTGTTGACAAATTCAGGTCCCGAGTGGAGAGTCGTCAGCGGAAACGTGAGTGTCGTTGTATCACACCCTAAGAGTCCACGCTTGTACATTAAAACATCCCGTTACTACCGCTCATATTTACCACTGAGCAGGGATGCAGATTTAAATTTTAGCTGCATGCATTATAGAAAGGGTCGGCGCTGTGTAGGAGATTACGAGCATAATGCCTTCTAATATCGGAGCGCAGAAGTTATTCTAAAAATTAAGCTGCACGCATTATAGCTCAGAAAAGTCCAGCGCTGCATAGAAACTTCCAAGTCTAATGCTTTTGAATACCGTAGACACCGGGTGATGCGTGCTGTTTATCAGTATACTTTGCTTCCTCTACTGAGTGTTGTGGTTTTGATAAGGATACAGGAGGCACCTCATAGTACTCGATGTTTACGTGTAGGCTTGGCTTCCTTTACTGAATTCCAATATCGGGCATTTGTACAGATACCATACGATAATAGACAGGGTATTGGTACAGCAGATACTTATTTGTAAAGGCTTTACGTTATATATTATAAACTAACTATGTGCGCTCACTTAACAACCTATAACAAAACACGGCCATAACAGACATCTCACTAGATGGTGTTAACCACATTGATGTGAAACACTATGATTGTCTCCCCAGAAACGCTACGTGAAGCTTTCCCTCCATCGCGTTTTGCCCATGAGGAGAGTTTTTCTTCCTACATAAGTGAGTTAGGCCGTCACCTTCCTTTTGACCCTACTGCTTGGCAATAAATGTTCTACTCCCGGTGTCATCTCTTTTTAAGAGTAGTTATGGACATACTTTGTTTCTCCAATCTATTGATTGCACCTTGGGCTAAAAAAGCCTTGATTTAAAGATTAAATCCTAACTACTTTTGAGGATCTATTTATTAGTAATGTGACAGATTGGTGTTCATGATGAGTATTCAAAATAATATTGGACCCACATGACCCTGATAATTATGAATTATCGTTTGGAATCATTTAGAATTAGTTGACAACATACCTTGTCATGACTCCCCACTTAGCATAAGCATTTACACTGCCCGTTGATATAAGTTCTATCACTCGGGTGGCTATTTGTGGTGAAGGATTATCATGAGACACTGATTTATTGTGACTAACGCATCGGAATGATGTTATGCTAACGGCACATAACCTTTTTCCTTACAGGTACAGACCCCAGCGACTGGCTGCATGGGTCACAATCGGCTCTAAGCCGTCATTATTTTTGGAACAATTTTCCGGAAATTTTAACCCTTTTTTCACATAACATTCCTCACGGTTGGGTGCACCTTAGTGTGTGCATACCACCGGAGGATCACTGTCCTTTGGTCCTGACGAAAGCTGAGTGACTTGGGCTCACCAATAGCAGAAACATGTCGACCATTTTTTCACCCAGTGGACTAGGTGTCTTTAATTATAGATACCTTTTTTGAGTTTCCACTTAGCCTTGTTTTTATTAGTGCTAGTTGGGCCTTGAATAAAATAGTTTGCTGTCACAACTACGCACTTTTTAATCTGCACTCACATAGCACTCTTTGGTTTTTTTCGTTTGCACCCTCAACACTCACAAACAACCAGCTCCGCTGCAAAACAGGCGTTGTAGCACACTGGAAAGACGCTAGGTCTTTTCAGTGGGAACCCAGTGATGAAGCATGTCACCACTAGGTGGTGAGTGAGGGTTCTTAAAAAACCTTTCTTTGATTCTCCTTCACCTTCTGTCTACTCCTTTTCATCCCACCTTATTTTCCTTTTAAGTGTGGTTTGTTCTATCACTCTCCGGTTGTTTTTGTAATCATTCTTGGGGGTACGAGAGTGACTTGCTATACCCTTACTCTCTCTTTGTTTAGTAGTAACGCTTGTTAGAGAGACATCCTCTGTGCTCTGTCCCACCTGAGTGGTGCCTGGGAGGGGAAACATCCATTACAACGCAGTCATTAGAACACACTACCTTTACAACACGGTCATTACACGGTCATTACAACGCAACTGCCTTAACATCACATGCCAATACAACGCATGTCACTACAAAGCATGTCACTACAATGCATGCAATTACAACGCATACCATTGCAACGCATGCCAATACAATGCATTATAAGATAAGTAATGGAGATTGTTTAGTTTTAGGGGGGTATGGATTTTGGGGTACATGAGAATAGAATAGAATGAGGGAGTAGGAATAGTAATTTTTACCCCTACACTATCCAACACGTACCCTACTGTAGCACTGACTGGAGTGGGAATAGTAATTTTTACCCTTACACTATCCACCATTAATCTACTGTTGCCCTGAAAGTATTATGCATTGTAATGGTATGTGTTGTAATGGAATGCGTTGTAATGGTGGTTTAAAAAAATGCGTTGGAATGGCATGCGTTGTAAAATCATGTGATGTAATGGTACTTGCAATGTAAAAGCTGCGTTGTAAAAGCAACATTGTAATTGTTTGTGTTGTATCGTCATATATTCGCCTGGGAGAGGAGGATTACTTTCTACTTCCTCTGTCCCTACTTCCTCTGTCCCTCTTGGTGTGAGAATCCCTGCCTGGTGCTCCTTCTTTGCGTTTGTTGACCGGGTGGTAGATGTAGGAGCTTTTGCAGGCCTAAATTCCTGGGTAATTGCCTTAGGTGACTCTTGTGCAGCTTTGGCTATTTTGTTTTAGGGATGTTTGTGCCGGTGGTAGCTGCTTCATGCTTGATACTCTCTGTTCTTGATTTTAGGGTTAAGGTGAATATAGGAAAGGGATTGGTAGACCGATCTGTCTTGCTGGTGTTGGTGATGCCTCAGATCAAGAATCTCCTTTTTTGAAGGCATTGCTTTTTTGACATTTTTATGTTTATTTTTTGCCCTTCTGGAGAAAATAGGATTTATTAAGGGGTTAGATGGAGTTGGCATGGTCAGGGCCGGACTGGCCATGGCGGGCGCCAGGCGTTTCCCCGGTAGGCGCTAGGGTGGAGGCTGGTTTTGGGCCCCTGGGGGGCTGTTTTTGTTACAAACAAAATCTGCTGAAACCGGCCGTCGCAAACTGCTCAGCTGCACTCCCCCTGACCCCAGGGGGGCCAGCTGAGCAGTTTTTCAGGGCCGATTTCTGTTCTCAGTCCGGTCCTAGGCATGGTCCCTTTGTGAAACTGGTTCATCTTCCTTTGTTCAAGTTCAAGTTCGGGAATTTGTATAGCGCACTACTCACCCAGAGGGTCTCAAGGCGCTTGAGGGAGAGTGGGTGCATTACATATCGATTAGCCAGGTTTTTAGTTGCTTTCTGAAGGAGAGATGGTTCTGTGTAAGTCGGAGGTGAGTGGGGAGAGAATTCCAGGTCTTGGCTGCTAAGAAGGAGAAGGATCTCCCTCCCATGGTGGATCTGTGAATGCGCGGAATTGCGGCGAGGGCTTGATTGGATGATCGTAGTTGGCGGGTGGGTGTGTAGAAGAACAGTCGTGTGTTGAGGCATTCAGGTCCTAGGACGTAGAGGGCCTTGTGTGCGTGGGTGAGGAGACGGAACGTTATTCTCTTGTTGACGGGGAGCCAGTGGAGATCTTTCAGGTGACCGGAAATGTGAGCCTGACGGGGGATGTCCAGTATGATTCTGGCTGAGGCGTTTTGGATGTGTTGTAGTTTTTTCTGTAGTATGGCTGTGGTTCCGGCGTAAAGGGTATTTCCATAATCCAATCGACTGCTGACCAGTGCGTGGGTGACTGTCTTTCTTGTTTCGGTGGGGATCCAGCGGAAGATTTTTTTGAGCATGCGTAGGATGTTGAAGCATGAAGATGAGACAGCGTTGGCTTGTCTGTTCATCAAGAGGGAGGCGTATAGGATGAAGCCGAGGTTACGAGTGTGATCTGTAGGTATGGGTGCTGTACCCAGGGCCGGTGGCCACCATGAGTCGTCCCAGGCAGAGGGGGATGATCCTAGGATGAGGACTTCCGTTTTGTCCGAGTTTAGTTTTAGACGGCTGTTCTTTATCCATTCGGCTACTTCTTTCATTCCTTCGTGTAGATTGGTTTTGGCGGTGTTTGGGTCTTTGGTAAGGGAGAGGATCAGCTAGGTGTCGTCTGCGTAGGAGATGATGTTGAGGTTGTGTTGGCGCGCGATGGATGCAAGGGGACTCATGTATACGTTGAAGAGGGTGGGGCTGAGTGAAGATCCTTGTGGTACACCACAGGTGACTTTGGTGGCCTCTGATTTGAAAGGGGGAGGCGGACTCTCTGGGTTCTTCCTGCGAGGAACGAGATGATCCAGTCCAAAGCTTTTCCTTGTATTCCGACGTTGTTGAGGCGTTGGATGAGGGTGCTGTGACATACTGTGTCGAAGGCGGCAGAGAGGTCGAGTAGGATGAGGGCATCTGTTTCTCCGTTGTCCAGTAGCATTCGGATGTCGTCTGTAGCTGCGATGAGGGCGGTTTTGGTGCTGTGTTTGGCCCGGAAGCCAGACTGTGAAGGGTCGAGGGAATTGTTGGATTCCAGGAAGGTGGCGAGTTTACTATTGACGGCTTTCTCAATGACTTTGGCAGGGAATGGGAGGAGTGAGATGGGGCGGTAGTTTTTAAGTTCAGAGGGGTCTGCTGTGGGTTCCTTCAGAAGGGCGCTGAGTTCGGCATGTTTTCAGCTTTCCGGGAAGGTAGCGGAGTTGAAGGAACAGTTGATGACATCGCGGAGATGGGGTGCGATGTTGGAGTCTGCTTTGTTGAATATGTGGTGGGGACATGGGTCGGTTGGTGATCCTGAGTGAATGGAGTTCATTAGGCGGATGGTGTACTCAGTGGTGATTGGGTTCCAGGCGAAAAGGTTGTGAGAGTGTTGTTTTGGTTCGGAGGTGGGTGGAGTGGGCTGTTCATCGGACTGGTTTTCAAAGCTGGTATGTATGTCGGCGATTTTGTTGTGGAAGGAAGAGGATAAAGAGTCGCAGCGGTCTTGAGAGGGAGTGAAGTCGTTGGTGCCGGCGGTGGGGTTGGTAAATTCTTTGACGATGTTGAATAGTTCCTTGCTGTTGTGGGCGTTGTTGTCGAGTCGATCCTTGAATGCAGATTTCTTGGTGGATCGGATCAATTGGTGGTGTTTGCGGGTGGCGTCCTTGAAGGAGGTCTGGTTGTCAGTAGTTGGGTTTTTTCTCCAGGTTTTCTCGAGAGTACGACATAACTTCTTGGAATTCTTAAGATCAACGTTGAACCAGGGGGCCTTTTTGCTACCTTGTTTGATCTGGTGGTTTTTCAGGGGTGCTAATTCGTCAGCGCAGTGGGCGATCCATTGTGTGAGTTTGGTGGCAGCTTGGTTTGGGTCCGCTGATATGGCAGGAGGGTTTTGGTTAAGCGATGTGAAGAGTTGGTCGGTGGTGATTTTGTTCCAATTTCTTCGGGGAATAGGTTGTGGGGGGTTGTGGGTCGTGGTCTTTTTTTAGCTGAAGTGAACGCAGTTGTGGTCCGTCCAATGGAGAGCTGTGGTGTGGTCGAAGGAGATGTGTTTGCTGGAGGTGAAGATAGGGTCGAGCATGTGTCCGGCAAGGTGGGTGGGGGTGTCAACAAGTTGTTTGAGTCCGAGATTGGCTAGGTTGTCCAGAAGGGTGGTGGTGTTGCTGTCGTTATTCTTTTCCAGATGGAAGTTGAGGTCTCCCAGTAGAATGTAGTTCTCGGAGGTGAGGGCATGTGGGCTGATGGAGTCAGTGATGTCTTCGCTGAATTGTGTGCAGGGTCCTGGTGGTCTGTAGATGAGGGTGCCTCTTAGTGTGGTCCTGGGGTCGGTGTGGATCGGGAAGTGGAGGTGTTCGGCGATCATGAGGTTATCGTCGGAGCTGGTCGTGATTCTGATGGTATTCTTATGGACCATGGCGATGCCTCCTCCTGTTTGGTTGGTGCGGTCTTTTCGGATGATTTTGTATGCGTCCGGGATGGCTATGGCGATGTCGGGTGCTGATGAGGCGTTCATCCAGGTTTCTGTAAGGAAGGCGACGTCCGGCGATGTAGTGTCGAGTAGGTCCCAGAGTTCCGTGGCATGTCTGTGGATCGAGCGGGTGTTCAGCAGGATGCACTTCAGGTGGTTGGAGTTGGAGCTGTGTTTGGAGTTAGTGGATTTGGTGTGGGTCCTTGTGCAGGCGAACTTGCATGAGTGGCAGGCGAATGGACCATGGGTGTGTCCTGGGGCAGCTTTGCAGCATTGTGGTGTGCGTCCGGGGTTAAGGGTAGCGGCGTCATACGTAGTGCGGGAGGAGTGGGTTTTGCGAGGACCAGGGGGTCTGAGACTCGGAGAGTGCTGCGATTGTGGACGGATCCCCATTTGTCCATCTACCCCGGGGGGGGGGGGTGAATTTGCAGTGAGACCGGAGACGTGCATTGACTGTTTGGTGGCATGGTGGAGACCCTTTTTCATGGAGGGGGGTCATGGCTTCCCTTGTTGCTACTGAAGTAGCGCTGTAGCTGTCAGTTCATTTAGGTGGCTGTTTTTTCCTGTTGTAAGTTTTTTGTAGATTTTCCAGCACACCAGGTTTTGATCATGGTGCTGTCTACAAATGAGCATAGTATTTTGGGGACAGAGCTTAGTTTTATGAACAATGGGGAGCATGGGCATGTTTTGTCAACTTCCAATAATCCAATGAGGTTTTCCATGGAGGTTAATCTAATAGCCAGGTCAAATAAGCTAGAGGCAATTGATTGGATTAGATCTATCTGAAGTTCCATCTTTTGGTATTGCCATAAGAGTGTGCTGGCAATTGTGTCTTGCTTGATGTGAAATGAAGGCAGTAAGACTGAGGGGCTCAGAGGTCCAGAAGAGTGGGATGCATCTGCCCCTGCCTGTATTGGGCAGCTGGGACTGTTTTGGAGCTCTCTGGAGAGTGCTGGTGTTTTTGCCAGTGAGACTTCAATCTGGGTTTCCAGAGTAGCTAGGAAGAGGTCAGGTAGGTTGCCTTGCTCCTGGTCTGATATACTTTTCCTCATTGTCCTCTTTGTGGACATCTGAGACAAGATTGGCTCAGATGTGTTACTATCCAACTGAGTGCCCAAAGATGTTCCTGGGACATTGGTGGAGAAGTGGTGCAGTTTACGTATGTATGCACTTGGACGGTTACTGTACGTGAGATTTGGTTGCTTGGAAAAACTCTGGTGTCCCAGAGCTAGTAGTTTGATAGCCTCCCTTCACTTCTGGATTTTCAAGGGCATTTGTCTGGGTCAATATTACTTTGTCAGGAGTGAGGTCGGGGAGTGGGAAGTGCACCAAGTTGCCATGTTGTCAAGTTGCCATGGCCCTCCTGTCATAGTTTTGGGGAAGATTATTTTTCTTCCCCAAAACCTTTGAAACAAACATACCCATCAGAAACAACAGTAATTTTAATAGGTTCACAAATCCAAGCAAAAGTCAAAAGTCGCTGTTTGTACATTATTTTAGAAGTACATGCCATAATGTTTTCCTTAGTGTGACACCCTAAGTGGAAGTTCTCAAGACAACAACAACTTTAATTTTCTTTAGGACAAAAGAAATAAACAAAACAATGGCTTCTGTCAACTTCTTGGGATCAGGGTTACATCTTCTTCTCCTTGAGTTTCTTAGCAGGGCTACTTCTTCCTTTCCTAGTTGTCTCTCTTTCAGTCTCATTGGGGGGGAGGGGGGAGGCAGAACAGCTCCTTGAAAACCAAATAAATAAAATATGATGTCAGGATGGTTGCCTAAGTTAGGATTGTTTGTGGCATATCATCATGTTGTTACAGCACCCTTGCCTTCATGCTCAAAATCGTGTCTTTCGGTTTAGTGATCAGGTGCAGGTGTTCTCCTTCCCTCCCCACCTTCGTAGTGACCAGTAATAAGATACGGGCACTTGCCTGTGGCCACAGCCCTCCGGGGTCATGGGAGGGAGCATCATAATGTCCTCGCCCTCGCGCAGACCTCTGGACTCAAGTGCATTGCCCTTGGCTGGTCTCGGGCAGACTCCTCCCCACAGGCTCATCCATCCTCGTCCTCTACTTCGTTTCCCTTTCCTTCTGGCTCTGTTACCATGTTCCTAGACTGCTTCTGGGTCTTCTCTCTGAGGTTGAGCATCTTCCACTGCATCTTCTCTTTTGCTCCCGCAATATTCCTCCATCACCTGTATACAACCCTAGCCCTCATTCATAATGCCCCCGGATGACGTCGACACCACATAGGTCTGGAGCACTGGTACATCGCTTTGATCATTACGGGTGAAAACAATGGCAGCCACCTTGGAGTTCTTGCTCATAGCAGGTACGGGATCACATTGCCTCTCCACTAAGTATGAATATTCGAGCCACACAGGAACAGGACATTGTGAGTATTCCCCTGCAGCTTCACCAGGACATTGAAGGTCCGAAAAGAAGAATACTGCAGAGGTAAAAACCTACAGGGAATCTTCGGATTGGAGTCTTTATGCGTTAGATAGCCAGGTCAGGGGGGCATTGTCTGTTACGAGAATGAAGGTATGCCCTAACCGGTAATATTGAAGGGCCTCCAAGGCCCACTTAATGGTCAAACCTTATTTTTCCATAGTACAGTGGTGTACCTCATGGGGAAAAAGTTTCCTATTGAGAAACACGATGAGGAGTAGATTGCCTCGTGGGTCAGGCTGGGACAAGACAGTACACAGACCTCTGCCCGAAGCATTTGTCACAAGGTCAAATGGCTTTTTTAAGTCAGGGCACATCAATATGGGCTCATGACGTAAAAGGTCTTTCAACTGTTGAAAATTGTTTTCTTGGGCATCAGTCCATACAATTCTGGTCTGTGGGCACTTCTGTGTGAGCATTTCATTGAGAGGGCTGGCCACCTTGGAGAATTGAGGGATGAATCTCCGATAATAACCTAAAAGTCACAGAAATGAATAAGGGCCAGATTCATGAAGCTTAATTGCGCTCGCAAAGGGCCAGATTCTGAGAATCTGGCCCTTTGCGAGCGCAATTTTTGCATTTGGGATTCATCATCCCAAATGCAAAAATCGGTAAATGCGATTTCGCTAAATTGCGAGGAATTACATTTAAGGAATCTCTATTTGAGATTCCTTAAATGCAATTCATTAACCAATTACAAATTGCGAATTCGCAATTTCGGGCCGCTATTTACCGCGAGGTCAAACCTCGTGGTAAATAGCGAAAACTTTGAAAAATGCTTTTAAATGCATTTTTCTAAGTTGCATGTTGCACACACACATGTACTTTGGACATGTGTGTGCGCAACACCAATGTAGATTACATTTCTGGAGTGCTACAGGGTGTCCTTTGGACACCCCTAGCACCCTTGAAATCGCATCCTTATTTGCGATCAGCAAATTGCTAATCGCATATAAGGAATAACTCCCCATTCATTCCTATGGGCCTTTAGGCCTATAGGAATGAATTGGGAGTTATTCCTTATTGTAGGAATCGCATTTTATTTTACGATTCCTACATGAATCCCGTTTTGCGAGTCTGTAATAGCGATTCCTTATGAATCGCTATTAAAGACTCGCAAAACGGGTCTTTGATGGATCTGGCAGATAATCTCTTTCTTGGTTGTGAGCTAAGGGATATTCTGTGAAGCCTCCCTATCTTTCTGGGCATTTGAGTTTTGTTGTTCCAGAACCAGTTGAAAGTGTCATTGGCTCCCGGCCAGCTGAGTAACCCTGGCGTCTACGGTGATGGATTGTGTCATCTTTCCCAGAAACTAAATCATACTACTGACACCACTGTGATTGTTCTGTGGACTGGGATAGAGTCTCTGTCCAAACCAATATCTGAATGGTTAATGGGTCTTTATTCAGTTTCTGGATACCAATACCTTTTCCTTTCTTTAGGACAAAAGAAATAAACAAAACAATGGCTTCTCATCACTTCTTGGGAGCAGGGTTACTTCTCCCTCTATTTGAGATTCTTAGCCAGGCTTTTTCTTCCTTTCCTGGTTGTCTCTCTTTTAGTCCTGTCGGGGGGGGGAAACAGGACATCCCCTCAAAAAACAAAGAAATAAAATATGATGTCAAGAGGGTTGTCTAAGTTAAGATTGTCTTTAAGCTATCAGCATTCTATCACCACTCAAAATCGTGTCTTTCAGTTTAGTGATGAGGTGCAGGTGTTCTCCTTCCATCCCACCACCTCCTCAGTGACCAGTAATAAGATACGGGCACTTGCCTTTGACCACGAACCTCCGGGGATGTGGTAGGGGGTGTCATGGCATCCTCTCCCTTGCAGGGACTGCTGGACATGAGTCTGTCCACTAGGCTGATCTCAAGCAGATTCCTCTCATCATCCTCTGCTTTGTTTTCCTCTCCTCCTGGTTCTGTCGCACATTCCTAGACTGCATTGGGGTCTTTTTTTCTCACTGGGTTAAAAGTCTCCCACAGAGTCTTCTTTCTCAGTCCTGCAAAGTTCCTCCATCGCCGGTATACAATCTTTGCCCTTTTTCATAGTGCTACTGGACGACATCATCACCACATGGGTCTGAAGCACTGGTACATCACTTTCATCGTTACAGGTGTAAACAATGGTGGCCATCTTATAGTTCTCGTTCATAGTGGGTGCGGGATCACAGGGTCCTTTGATCACTTTGCCATATGACTTGAACTATACCCTATGGATGAGGATCAAATATGCCTAAACTGATGTGGGGTTGCCTTTTCTCCTGTTCAGAGGGACCCAGCCTGGCAGTTTGGGATGGATTGTTCTGATTGACACAGGACCAATGCATATTTTCATATACCTGGTTTCTGTCTGAGGTGGCATAGTGGGCAAATAATCAAAGGATACAGGCAGTCTTCAAATGGTGGGCAAATAATCAAAGGATACAGGCCGTGTCCGGGGAATGAGGTCCTTGAAACAATTTTACCAGTGAGCCCTCGCCATACACCGCTATTTACCTTGCATATTACTCCATTCATGCCATGTTCTATGACATTGTTGATAACATCACTTCCACATCTGAAATGACATAATTGAGGACAATAATGTGCATGGTGGGGACGCGAGGAATAGTTACTTTAGAGCAAGCGTTATAGTTGCTTGAGATAAATATAATTGGTGAATTTCAGAGTTTTTGTTAGTTTAAAACAATAATTTTTAACTGACATTGTTAACTCCACTATAACGGGCCGTCAACCTTTGTTTTTTTCAGTGAATTTCTAAGTTTTCTTTTATATAAAGTAAGATATTATGACAACCCAACCCAATGCGGTAACACACGCACACTTGCTGAGTGTTACTTGGGGGGTGCAATCTCACTCTCCTCTCCTCGCGGCGGGGCCTTCAATGCGACTTCATTGATCTTGGGCAGTGGAAAACGGACCCCCTACGGTGATAGTTGAGGTCTCCCCTTGGCAAAGGCAGGCTCGGGCCAGCTGCGGTAAATTCCCACAGCTCCTCTGGGAATGCCGGTCCAGGCCAATGCCAATAACGATTGCAGCACTTCTGCTCACACTATTAATCGAAGCAGAGAACACAACTGGTCTGGGATGCACAGTCACAGGACAATTTCTCCCGAAGGTCTCAGGCTGCAACAGGGCATACTCACACAGCGTCGCTGTGACTCACTTGAGCTCCCGGTGTGCGCGATCTCAAGGCAATCTTCACTAAGGTCTCAGGCTGCATGAAGCACACGCACACCACGTCGCTGACATTCACTTGGACTCTGGGTGCACACGATCACAGGGCAATCCTTATGAAGGTCTCAGGCTGCACAAAGCCCACACACACAGCGTCGCTGAGACTCATTTGGACTCCGGGTGCACACGATCACAGGGCAATCGTTACGAAGGTCCCAGGCTGCACAAAGCACACAGCGTCGCTGAGACACACTTGGAAACTTATGTTCCTGAGTTTCCACAACAGAGAGCCAGCTCTCCTCAGGCCCTTGGGGAAAAGTTACTTCAGGATACAGCACACAGCAAAGTCCTTTCAAGCAGGAAGACAAAACACACAGCAAAGTCCCTTAGCTCCTCCTTGGTTAAATCACCAAACTGCAAGCCAGCCTCAGAACACACAGCAAGGCTCAGTCCTTTCCTTCAGTCTCTTCAGCTGTTTCTTCATTGTTAGAAGTTCCTCTTGACCACGAAGTAGTATTTTTCCTTTTCAGTCTTGATCAGTCCAAGGTACAGGGGTTTCAGCTCTCATAATTATACCCCTACATGTCTTTGAAGTCTTTGTGTTCAGGGGGAAAGACCCCTGTCCAAACCAGTTCTGGGTGTCTCCCTGCTAGTGAAACCTACTTCCATTGATTATTGGGAGTCTGGATCCTCAATCACTCAGCAGGAGATGGAGCCATTGTTTATTGGCAGCAGCCCAGGCCTCTTCACCTCCAGGGGCTACTCCTCCCCCTAGACTCCAGATGCGTGTCAGCCTGTTGCTTTCTCACCTCCTCCCCTGGGTCAAGACATTTCCCAGATCCTATTACATTCAAATCCAGACAGTCAATCCACAACCAGGCAGAGACACAAGGAATTGTTAGAACAAAAACACCAACCACTTCTAAAAGTGTGGTTTCTAAACACACAATGCAAAAACCACCTTCACAAAAAGAAGTGTTTTTAAATCGTGAGTTCAGGCACATTAAATTTCACCTCTCCATCTTAAGCCTATGGGAAGATAGGCTGGAAACATTTTACACACCCTCCCCCATGCTGTCCTATGGGCAAGATGGCCTTGTAACAGTGAAAAACGAATTTGGCAGTTTTTCACTGTCAGGACATGGTACACACCTTAGTACATGTCCTACCTTTCACAGACACTGCACCCTGCCCAGGGAGGTACCTTGGGCCTACCATAGGGGTGTCTGATGTGCACTAAAAGGGAAGGGTAAAACCTGGCAAGTGGGTGCACTTGTCAAAACAACAAGGCAGTTTCAAAAACTGCACTCAGACAATGCAGTGGCAGGCCTGAGTTCTCTCTTTAGGGCTACTTGTGTGGGTGGCACAATTAATGCTGCAGGCATTTGCATTATCACCACTGGCACACATAGTGCATTTTACTAGGGACTTTACAAGTAAGGCAAACATATCAATCATGGTTAACCAATTGCCATAACACTTTAAACAAGGAGCACTTGCACTTTGACACTGATCAGCAGTGGCAAAGTGCCCAAAGCATCTAAGTTGGCAACACCATGTCAAAAAAAAGTACTAGGGGGAAGGCAAAAAGTTATGGAACTTTAGCCAAAAAGGGCCAAGTCCAACACTAACCATGACGTTGACACTGCACTGAAACATTAAGGCAAGAATATGGGCACTGACTCAAGGAGACACTGGTGATATGACTGCAGTCATTGGCACTGGTAGAAGACGACTTGGGCACTGAGATATACAGGCACAAAAATAATTACAGTCAGGCAAGGACATGAAGAAAAGTCGACATGGACCCGGTAGAGGGAGACATGGTTTTATGTACTGGATTTCAATAAAGTTTGAGCATGTGCACAGTTTCTTTCCTTTGCAATCTTTGGAAAGTCTCCAAGAATGCGACTCTAGCAAAAGGTGTTTTCTTCACATAGTAAGATCATGTTCATGTGTCATTAGAACACTTTCCAACACATTCCATGAAGTGTGAAGCACGCAACGTGCATATTTTATTTATTTCTCTAAGCAGGAAATTGTATTTACATTTTTGTCGGTAAATTTACATTTTTCAGACATTTCCAATGCACGATGCCATTGTGGAGGATAGCAATACTAAGGAGTATTTTAAAGGTTGGCAGAAGCTTTGCATATTCCATAAAACTACAGGATGTACTTTTCTGCCTTACTTGCAGTTCTCCCGTCTCAATTAGATGAGGGGAACTGCTTTGTTTCTGAGAATAGTGCTTCAGCGGTCTCTGCCACCCGAAATGACTGCCAGAAGCTAATGTAGATGGCCATTGGCTTTAGAATGTCAGCAGGCCTGGCCTATATAGAGGAGCTTACAGATGTTTTCAAACATTTATGTATGTTTGTGTGAGTGTGTATTTATATATATGTTTTCCCATACAATCTAAACAATAATACGTGTGTGTGAGTGTGAGTGTGTGTGTGTAGATGTGTATATATATATATATATATATATATATATATATATATATATATATATATATATATATATATATATATATATATATATATATATATATATATATATATATATATATATATATCTTGCTAATGCTTACCTCCTTACCCAAAGAAGACTGACATGCATGCAATGTAAATGTATATGCGTGGAAAAAAATTATTATATATGCATGATTGTGTGTGTGTGCATTTATATATATGTTTTACCATACAATACATACAATAATACGTATATATATTTATATTTATATTTCTATATATAAATATACATATATATATATATATATATATATATATATATATATATATATGAACTTTACTAATTCTTACCTAAATAAGACTGACATGCATGTGATGCAAATGTATATGCGTGCTAAAAAAAGTGGGGTAGAACACAATGTGTGATAAAGTACTGCTTTGTATTTCCCCACGTTGTAATGTCGTACAACCCTTCCAGTTGTATGCAAAAATGTGGAGGGTTACCAGACATCCAAAGTCCAAACAGTGTCCAGTAAAGCCAGGGTCACTATTCGTCTTTTCCTCCTCCTAGAGAGGTTTGTACAGG
The DNA here is from genome assembly GCF_964263255.1 of Lissotriton vulgaris. NCBI lineage: Eukaryota > Metazoa > Chordata > Amphibia > Caudata > Salamandridae > Lissotriton > Lissotriton vulgaris. Next base: position 443,122,179 of record NC_141699.1, read on the forward strand.
TAGACCATCTACCTGCATGCAGGGGCTCAGGAGAACCATGCAGAGAGTTCTCTTAATAGAATCTCTGTGTTGCCTAACAGAACTGAAGTTGCACATAAAGGAAAAGTAGGTTTTGAGGTTGTCCTCTTAGGCAGCACTCATGCTCCCTCTTACAAACTCCATTGTTAACTTGGCAAAAGATTGCAAACACATGAGCTTCACTTAAACACACAGTTAATGTTTGTCTTCCCATGTTATAATTCAAACATAGTAATACTAGTGCCTAATTACACTAGAGATAGCTGAATGTTAACGGCAAACAATATATTTAATAAAGAACATATAGAAGCACAATAAAGACCCTTTTATCCTAGCCCCGGAACTTAAAATTACCCGGGAAGGACAGTAAACAGATTCTCTAGGTCACGGGTAGTCATAGTACGGCCCGCGGGCGTCTAGCGGCCCCCCAACCCTTCCCTGGCGGCCCGCGGACATTGCAGTACCCTGTTTTATAAAAACATTTTTAAAGAGTGTCTGCAACCGCAGCGCGACTCCGAGAGACTCTGCTGCTCTGTGGGGTTCGGCCGCCTGTTGATTCATTTCAGCGATAGTCAGAGTGGAGCTGCAGGGGCCTAAGAAGAAGTGAAATACTACAAAGCCCCATTAACATGTAAATGGTCTTTTAAAGACCTGAGAAGTGCTGGGGTGCGGCTGTGTGCGCGCGCGCTGAGGAAGCTCTCTCAGCCCGGGCACACACAGGCAGGGTGAGATGACAGAGGGTGACAGAGGGAGGTAGAGGAAGGGTGACAGAGGGAAAGAGAGGGAAAGGGAGGGAGACAGAGGAACAGGGAGGGAAAGTGAGGGAAAGGGAGGGTGAGTGTGACCGAGAAAGGGAGACAGAGAAAGGGAGACAGACAGAGGGAGGGAGAGGGAGGGAGGGTGACGGTGTGAGGGAGGCGGAGTGAGAGAGGCGGGGAGGGAAGCGGAAGTGAGGGAAGGGGAGTGAGGGAAGGGGAGTGAGGGAATTAGGGAAGGGGAGTGAGGGAGGGAGTGAGGGGAGTGAGGGAGAGAGGGAGGGAGTGAGGGAAGCAGGGGGAGGGAGGCGGAAGTAAGGGAAGGGGAGTGAGGGAAGGGGAGTGAGGGAAGGGGAGTGAGGAAGGGGAGTGAGGAAGGGGAGTGAGGGAAGGGGAGTGAGGGAAGGAGTGAGGGAAGGCGAGTGAGGGAGGGAGTGAGGGAAGGGGAGGGAGGGAATGAGGGAATGAGAGTGAGGGAAGAGGATTGAGGGAAGGGGAGTGAGGAAAGAGGAGTAAGGCGAGTGACGGAAGGGGAGTGAGGGAGGGAGTGTGGGAAGGGGAGCGAGGAGGGAGGGAGGTAAGGGGAGTGAGGGTAAGGGGAGTGAGGGAAGGGGAGTGGGGGAAGGGGAGTGAGGGAAGGGGAGTGGGGGAGGGAGAGAAGAAAGGGGAGTGGGGGACAGAGAGGGGGGAGGGGACTGGGGGATGGTGAGGGGGAAGGAGGAGCGGGGGAAGGAGGAGCGGGGGAAGGGGAGTGAGGGAAGGGGAGTTAGAGAGAGAGAGGGAAGGGAAGAAAGGGAGGGAGGGAGGGAAGGGGAGTGAGGGAGGGAGAGGGGGAAGGGGAGCGAGGGGGGAGTGAGGAGGGAGAGAGTGAGGGAAGGGGAGTGAGGGTAAGGGGAGTGAGGGAAGGGGAGCGAGGGGGAAGCGAGGAGGGAGTGAGTGAGGGAAGGGGAGTGAGGGAAGGGGTGTGAGGGTAATGGGAGTGGGAAAGGGGAGTGATAGTAAGGGGAGTGAGGGTAGGGGAGTGAGGGGAAGGGGAGTGATGAAAGGGGAGTGAGGGAAGGGGGTGAGAAAGGGGGAGTGAGGGAAGGGGAGTGAGGGAGGAGGAGTGAGGGAAGGGGAGTGAGGAAAGAGGAGTGGGGGAGGGAGAAAGGGAAAGGGAGTGAGGGACAAAGAGGGGGAAGGGAGCAGGGGGAAGGGGAGTGAGGGAAGTGGAGTGAGGGAAGGGGGGGAGAGGGGAGTGAGGGAAGGGGGAGTGAGGGAAGGGGAGTGAGGGAAGGGGAGTGGGAGAGGGGGGAGAGGTTTTGAGAGGGGGAAGGGGAGTGAGGGACAAGAGGAGGAAGGGGAGTGAGGGACACAGAGGGGGAAGGGGAGTACAGGACAGAGAGGGGGAAGGGGAGCTGGGGAAGGGGAGTGAGGAAAGGGGAGTAAGGGAGGGAGAGAAGAAAGGAGAGAGGGAGGGAAGGAGAGTGAGGGAGGGAGAGGGGAAGGGGAAGCGGGGGATAGGGAGTGAGGATGAGGGAAGGGGAGTGAGTTGTGAGGGAAGGGGCGTGAGGGAGGGAGGCTGAGGGAAGGGGAGTGAGGGAGAGGGAAGGGGAGTGAGGGGAGGAGAGAGGGAAGGAGTGAGGGAAGGAGAGAGAGGGTGAGGGAGGGAATGAGAGGGAGAGGAAAGGTAGGAGAGGGAAGGAGAGGGAGAGGGAGGAAAATGAAGGAGAGCGAGGGGAGTGAGGAGGGAGGGAGTGAGGGAAGGGGAGTGAGGTTAAGGGGACTGAGGGAAGGGGAGTGAGGGGAGGGAGTGAGGAGGGGGAGTGAGGGAAGGAGAGCAAGGGGGGAGTGAGGGAAGGGGAATGAGAGAGGGGGAGTGAGTGAAGTGGAGTGATGGAGGGGGACTGAATGGAAGGGGAGTGAGGGAAGGTGAGTGGGGGAGGGAGAAAGGGAAGGGGGAGTGAGGGACAGAGAGGGGGAAGGGAGAGTGGGGAAGGGGAGGGTGAGGGTGAGGGAGGAAGGGGAGTGAGGGAAGGGAGTGAGGGAGGGGAGTGAGGGACAGAGGGGGGAAGGGAGTGAGGGACGGAGAGGGGGAAGGGGGAAAGGGGGGGAAAGGGGGAAAGGGAGTGAGGGAAGGGGAGTGAGGGAGAGAGGGAAGGGGAGAGAGAGGGAGGAAGAGAAGGGGAGTGAGGGAGGGAGAGAGGGAAGGGGAGTAAGGGAGGGGAGGGGGAAGGGGAAGCAGGGACTGGGAGTGAGGATGGGGGAAGGGGAGTGAAGGTGAGAGAAGGGGAGTAAGGTGAGGGAGGGTGAGGAAGGGAAGTGATGGAGGAGGGGAGTGAGGGAGAGGAAAGGGGCAGTAAGGGAGAGGGAAGGGGAAGTGAGGGAGAGGGGAGGAGAGAGAGAAGGAGAGAGGGAAGGGAGAAGAGAGGGCGAGGGAGGGAAGGAGATGGAGAGAGAGGGAGGAAAAGGGAAGGAGGGAGGAAGATGGAAGGAAGGGAAAGGGGAGAGAGAGAGGGAGAGGGAGTTGAGGACAGTCCAGAGTGAGAAGAGTAGAGGAGGGAAGGAGAGCTGTCTCTTGACCTCAGGTGAGTGAGACAGAGGGAGACAAGGAGACAGGGAGAGGAGAGGGATAGAGGGAGGGATACAGAGAGAAGATATAGAGGGAGGAGGAAAGAGAGATATAGGAAGGAGGGAGACAGAGTGAGAAAGATAGATAGATAGAGAGAGAGGGGATGGAGGCAGGTGCTCCCATCCTGCTCCCATGGTCACAGTATTTTTGGTACTCTAGCCCCGCCCCCTTCCCCACTGCCCCCGCCCCCAACGATGCAGCCTTGGACACAAACCACACTGTAAATTTGGCCCCCGAGAGAAAGTTTGTGAGTACCCATGCTCTAGGTGCACTTAAAAAATTCAACATTAGCTACTATTATCATCTCTCTGGATCACTCTAAGTATGACTATAGGGCTCCTAATCTACAGGTGAGGAGCTGATTATTATGATTAGGAGCACAGCAGACTATTGATAAATGCAAAACATACAGGAGGATTTCAGGGAATAAAGCAACAAATATCAGATGCCTCTTGCACAGCTTGTCAGAGACTCTCCTAGACGCTGGCATATGTTGGACCATGCCTGTGTTTGCAAATTTTGTATTTTATAAACGATTTTCAATGTAAGAAGGTGTTGCTTCTACACCACTCTTTTCAGACCTCCGAATAAAGGAAGGGACTTTAACCTTTTTAGCTGACCATACTTCTCAAGTGGTAACACTAAGAGCAGAAGGGTGACAATAAAAACAAAAGTAAGGTACTGATAAAGTAGACCCCTAAAACCACAATTCCCATTCATTTATAGTTCACAGAGAGCTTATAGCACTCTTAATATAGAAGACCTTACAAATTTGTGTTGCTTGACTGGTAGTTTTTTAGACACAGTGGAAGGCAATTTTAGATGCATACAAGTACAGGAAGGCCCTCATCCAGCGTAAGTTGATTTTTAACTATGAATAAATACCTAAATATGTATTTCTTGCCTGATTATAAATTACAGTCAAAGCCAGTTTACTCTCAAAGCAGCAAAACGCACAATAGATACCGTATAACAGCTAATACAAAATAGCTCCTCAGAGAATCAGAATTCCATAAGAGCCCTATCTTGCTCAGCAGCTCTACACAAGCCGAAAACGAGGGAATTTGAATAAATAAGATTGTTTTTCTCTACTTTAGGAACCCATGTGGCATCAATCCGCTTTAGCTGCATAATTTAAACAAGACAGAGTTAAAAACATACAATGCCCCTATGCTGAGTGTTTACCCTATATAACGTAGGTAGAAACAAAACACAGTGTCTTATCCTCTGCCACCTTCAAAGTCACTGTGAACTTTGCAAAAAAAGCTTTCACTGATGCAAATACTCTTTACAGATAATTGCATAAACCGTATGTTCTTAAATTGTATGTAAGTGCAATAAAGTATTGAATTCCTTTTGGGATTCATTAAATTGCCCACGCCATACTGAGCAGCCGATTGCGGAACATATGGCTCAGCACAGCAGCTCTTTCTTCTTGCAGCTTTTCTGAAGGAATTTCTGAAGGAATTTTCAAGCCCTGCTGCTGCTGAGGGACCACACAGCTTCTCCAACTTGTGGTGCAGAGTCACAGGCGTCTCTGGGGACTGAGCATGTTATACCTCTGGTAAACTCAAACGCCTAATTGAAAAGGTCCCCAAAGTTTGTTAATAAATTACTGGTGCGACATTAGAACAGACAGTCTGATGTCATGCTATCTTTTGACATGATCAGCTTTGTGAAAGTATTCAGGTGAAACAATATTACCTCATTTAAATATAGCCTGCCCACGAGGCTCAACTCGAATGTAGCACTCAGGCAGAAATCAGTGGTCGAAATGGGGAAAACAAAGTAGGGGAACTGTGGGCGGAGCATCAGAAGGACGGAATAACCAGAGGTTTGGGTCAGTGGGCGTAGTCAGAGGTGTGGCTAGAAAGAGCAAAACATACCAATTTTTAGTATGTTTGGTATTTCACTGACCAGTTACAGCTTAGAACGTTATTTAATGCAACCAATAGATACACATTTATTTGAGGTTTAATTTATGAGTTATTGACATTAAAGTACATTTACAATGTGGGATATTTTTTCAATAACAGAATGTCCCAAATACGCTATAAGTGGAATCATTAGCCATTTGTCTCTGAGCCATGCAGTTTCTTTCATCAGCACTTTTTCAAACCATTTCTGAACATACAATTTGGGTTTAAATTCTGTGACAGGAGACCCCACGTTTTGGGGAGCACAATTGATAATATCATTCTGTTCCCCACGCTCAATGCAAACTTGTAGTTCTTCATTTTTTATGTGCTTCACACAACATGTAATGAAGCCAGCATTAGATGCCTCTTATTTCCTGTTATTGTATCTAGACATAGCACACACAAGTGAATATATACACCTAATACAACCCAGACATGTTGGTTTTGCAGATGCTTTAAGCAGTTGCAGATGAATGAGATATAACTATTATATTAATAGTTTGTGTAATTACTACTCAAGGTAGTTAGCATTGAGAATTACAAATGTATCAACTCTGGAATTATGAGTGTAGGAAGCTGGCTCTGTGTTCACTATACCTTGCTTTGGTATAGTATATACAGGGTCCAGTGGATCCCCAAAGGCTTACAAAGGTAAAATTAGATAATACCTTACTCTCTATTCGTGATAGTGTGGACCAGCAATAACGCTTTTTTCGGAGGGTAGTGGTGAGCATTTATTGTACACACTCAGGCAAGGAATGATAGCACACACTCAAATGGTAAGTAAAATTGTAATTTCACAGACAGGTTATAAGAATATGCAAGCTGAATGAATTTGACTTTGTTACAGTTTAGTACAATGCTTAAAAACAGTTGTACTTACTTTTGGATTACTTTGTCATTACTTTTTAGGTTACTTTTTCTACTCAGTGTGATATGCCTAGATATCTCATTGGGACATTTCCTAGACAAAGGTAAGTAAAACGCTTTTACATTAAAAACACAGTTACTTAGGTTTCCATACAAACACAACTGAACACAGAACTTTTTCAGAGAAAAACAGTCTAAGCAATCCTATGGAGGAAACTGTGATTATCAGTTTGCAGGTAAGTAATCGATCTTGAGGGTTGAAATTCAGGGGTTAGAACAAGGAATCCCCCAGGGTCAAGGATGAACTCAAAAAGCACCCTCAGCGGCACTAGGGCAGCTGGTTGCAGAGTGCTGATGCCTAATGTTAGCCTATGGGGTTTAGGGGCCTTTTGGTTGGAGGCTGCTCACGGGCAGGCTACTCGGACCTAGGGTTAAGGTCCGGGCAAAGGGGGTCCCAGGTCAGCACTAAGTCCACAACACGAGCGGTGCCGGGGCGGCCGAGTGCAGAGTGCTTAGTTGGGGTCGGTAGCCCAATGCAATCTTATTGAGATAGCCTGTTTTGTTTTTTAGCTACAGGCTCGGTCCAAGAAGTCTTCCAGGAGGAATCAATAGCTGGGCTGGTAAGTGTAAGGGCCCAGAGACATAGGTCCACCTCAGGACCTCTTCTCCAGGGTGCAGGGCGGCCAGATGCAGGGGTACCTTTTGAGGTCAGATTTCACCTCACCGGGCCACTCAAGGTTAGGGGGTCTCCCTACAGAGGCTGTAGGCAATGTCAGGGAGTCCTGGAGGGGTCAACTCATTGAGGATTTGGACTCTGTAGCGCTGGGGGACTTCGCTGGGACTGGTGGACCACTTGGACTTGGGCCGTAGGCGACGAGTAGAGTGGTGGTTCCAGGCATCGGGTTTCTCGTCTTCAGCAGGCTCAGAGTCTTTCTTTAGGGATTCTTTTGAACAGAGTTGCTGTTCACATGATATCCTTTGTTGAAGGCAGTCAGTCCTCCCAGGGGTTTCTGGAGGTCGCTGGCTGCAGGACAAGACTACTTCTGGCGCATGACCTCTGGAAACTGCAGATGGGCTGGTAGGGCTGGGGCCAAGTCAATCCTCCTCTGCTGTGCATCTTATTTCATCCTTCTTCATAGGTTGTGGAATCTCCCTTCTGGGTCTAGGGCAGCCCCCAAATCACAGTATTTAGGGGGAATTTAAGGGGTCTCAGATTAGTAACCAATAGGCTACTGACCTTAGGGTGACTGCACCCTTGGTGTGCTCACCCCACGTGAGGGAGTGGGCACAATCCCTACCCCTGATTGGAGAGGGCCTACCATCTGCAAGATGGCAGGCACTGAAGAGGGGCCTTCACCTCGCCTCCCCCATCTGAGGGGTGGGGTTGGCAGAGGTGGGCACATCTTCTAGGCTGCCTAATTTTGCCCACCTGTCTTCCCGCCGAAAAGGAGGTGAGGCAGGAAGGAGGCCTGCTCCTGATGGCAGGAGAGGCTGTGGGTGGCGTTGCAAAGGTGGCAAGGCCTTTGAAGCTCCCCTGCCACAGATAGCTCTTCCTGACCTGGGGAGGTGTGAACACCTCCATCCAGGAATAGCTTTGTATCTGGCCTCAGAGAGCGTGGGCTCCCACCCCAGGGGTCCAGAAACTTGTCTTGTGGTAGCAAGCTGGTGTCTACCAGCCAGGGAACCCACCTAAGGCCGGTTGTTTTTCAGGTGTCACCTTTAAGATGCCCTCCGAGTTTAATCTAGAATAAATCCCACACAGCTATTAGTTTACCTTTCTGCACAAAAATAATCCGGAAAGGCTTTTTTCTCTTTCTATGTGTGCTGCACATATAGAAAGAGGAAACAACAGGGAGAAATAAAGATATTTCTCCTTGTTGTGCCTCCCTTGGGGAGGAGTAAGATTTTGATGCAGTCCCAGGTTAACCCGTCCTTGTAAATATGGGAATGTGTCAAAAACCATGGAAGTTGAGTGGGGAAACCCACTGCAATGCCTTCCTTGTGCAAAGCAGCAATTTGCGCTGTGTTGCATTACTCCATCTTTATGAATCCATTCAATGCAGGCAAAGTGGCTTTGCGTGGCTTCATAAATATGACGTTCCGTGGTGCAAGCATGATGCAAGGCCCTCGTAAATATGCCCATTAGTTTGGTGTGGTGCAAACCATGCATTGCCGATCCCTAGTGAGTTGCACTACTACTGCTGGAACAAGGTCAATGGAGGCACCAATGGGTGAGGCGGACTGGCCTCAAGGGTCCTGTAATCTCAATGACAACGTCTCTGTTGATCTAGGGTGTGCTGCTTTGTAAGACTGCCTGCAAGACTGGAGGTGAACCTCAGTATAGATTGTGGTGGACAGGGCTTAAAGGTTAGTCCTCATTGGCCATTAGTAGGGTCCACCTGCCGGTGCTAAGAGACCAGGGCTTCTATGGTCTAGCGGGGGCCTTTTACGGTCCAATAGGGAAACGTGCTCCCTCCGGATAGTGTTCTGGTGGACTGGTCATGATGCCTGATCCTGGTTCCCCAGTTCCAAATTTGGTAGCTCTGGCCACAGTGCCACATTCCCCCCCCCCTGAACACCTTTCTGCCCCTTAGAGAGAAACATACACTGCCTTCAGCTACAACCCAATTGTGCCCTGTAGTAGATGCCTAGATGTGACTCATTCCAGATTATGCCCTGCCTGGAACAAAATAATAACATCCTGGAAAAAGCAAATACTCATAGGGAATGCAAGATTTTGTAAAGCATGCAAAATATAAGCAGGAACAACATGCTTACCTTAACGATTTAACACTCCCTGTTCAGGAATCAATGAGTGTTTTTTGCTTCAAACGTTGAGGACACAAATACAGGGCTCCTCCTGTACACAGGTGTGTCTTTATTGCACTCGTGGACAGCAAGGAAAGGGTTAAGTAGGGCTCAGAATATAAAGGGACTCTTCCGGAAAATCTGATCTGACTCACGGACACCCAAAAGGGCTTCTCCAATTTCCTGTCAGCAAGCTGGCTGCTCAAACATCGACATTATGCATTCAAGTGTCCTGCGAAGGATATATTTTGAAGTGTCCGGCTTGGCAAACTCTCCTTCCCACAAAAAACTTGAGTTCCTGAGAGTAAAAGACAAAAATTATATTTTCATTTGGGAAGTGAAGGATACATCCAACTTTATTTTTTTGGGTGACACTATATTATGTTAGTGATGCTGAAAAGTGTTGCTAAAACAACTCACAAGCCTAATAGGTCCCAAAGCAAGACCTATTGCCTTTGCTAATGCTTATTTAGATATCTCATTTGCTAAATGGGGCACTTTTAATTTGTTGCCAGACAGGGCTGAACTGGGAACTCAAAACAGTCCTAGCAAAGAGGTCCCAAAGACAAGACCTACTGGCTTTGCCACTGCCTGTTTTTATATCTCATTTGCTAAATGGGGCACTTTTAATTTTGTGCCATACAAGGCTGAACTGGGAACCGAAAGCAGCCCTGGCACTTTGTCCATCCCCTGTACGGTGTGTTGCGAGCCAACGCATTAAGCGAGCCTGTCCACTACAAAGGGGACATGGGAAGAGGGTGTTCTCTATCTAAGAAAATTTAGAAAAAAATACAAAAGGTGTGCATTCTACAACAAATTTTATTATATTTACAATACATATTGTATTGGCATTTAGAGCACAGTAAATGATGACCTTATAGTGCACCAGGGTATGACAATCTTGTTGGGGCTCTTCAATGTTTCCCTCACTATCCCCCTCCAACACTGGCTCTCATCTCTCCATAGCCCCCCTTAGATGCATTTCATTTGTTTTATGTAGTGCCTCTCATATCAGTGTAGCTTTGCACGACAGGGAGGGAGCAGGAGAGTGCCATATTTTCAGAGATATGGCACACTCCTTCCCTTTCCCTTGCGCCGGCGCTCATTACAGCTGCTGTGCGCCACACACACACCTTAGGGCCATAGCGCTAGGGTGTGTGAGTGAGTTCAGCATAGGTTTTGTACAAGAAGGGTACCCTTCCTGTACAAAATATGATACCCAGACAAATGCAACGTTTTTCCCACTTAAAAGGAAGGAGAAATTAAAGCATTTCTCCTTCCGTACGCCTACTTGAAAAAGGCGCAGTTTTCTCTCGCTAAACCCAATCTACTTCATTTAGTAAATTGGTTGTAGTGAGAGAAACCCTGGGTGGGTGCTAGGGGACACCCATGCTCCACCCTTGATACACCCCCATGGCGCTAAGCGCAATGCGCGGCTTTGCATTACTTTTCTGTTACTTCTAGTGCTAAAAAGTAAATTGGAATAAAAATATTTTGCGCCGATTTGCGTCACTTTTGTGACGCGAACACAGTGTAAAATCTTAGTAAATCTCCCCCTAAATGTGCTGGACAGCCCTGCTGATTTTGATACTGGGGGACAGTTTTGCAGCCCTGAGTAACAAAATCAGCCTCCATCCCGATGCCTATTAACCTGTTTAGAGTGTCGAACGTTCAGCGCCCAGTGCTGAACGTTCGAATAACGGGTGGGGCCGCGTCGGCCAACGGACGTGCGCAGCACTACCAAGGTAGTGCACGCGACGACCGTTGGCCGACGGCAGCGCTTAAGGGGTTAAGCCAGTCCGACCTTGGTGCCTGGGCCTATTTGTTTTCGCAGTCCGACCCTGGATGGGGCCCATAAGGGCTCTGGTGCTCGGGTGTCTCAGAACTGGACACCTGGGGCTGCTCTTCACTTTTCTTGTGGCGTCGTCAGTCTGGGTGAGGGCGGGGCTGCCAATCCATTCTAATGTGACAAATTGTATTAGTCACAGTGGGGCGCAGGCAGGTAGCATCATCTCAAAGAGATGTAAATCATTGCAGCAGCAGGGGCATCATTTGAAGCCACTTACTCATGCTGCTGGAGGGGAAGGGGGAGGTAGTCCTGCAACTACAGAGGCCGTCCTCAATGTGCACAAAACAGGGCTCCAAATATTTTTCAAGTTCAGACCTTTCCTGCCGTCCTGGGACGCATTTTAAAAATAAAGTAGTAGGGGAACGGACTTTGCTAAATTTAAAAAGTAGGGGCACGCCGTGCCCTTCCGATCCTGCCCACTTCTAACACTGGCTGATGCCCAGAAGAGAAATAAAAGGCTTCTCCCACTCTTTTATTATAAATTAATGTATAAGACTAGAGTTTTCAGGGTTAGTAAGGGTCTCTGCAATTTTGAAATGCATAGTTTTTATGTCCTAAAACAATAATACCTTGTTATTGTATATTGCTGCTCATATTTAGACTTATTTATGATAATGGCTCCATTACATGCTTGGTGTTGCATGTATGTTGCGTTGATTTGCGCTTCTGACTGCTAGAGCTCTGCTGCGTACTCCTGTCTCCCTGGACACACATGTGGGATTAGGTCACCCTCACTATAATACATAGTACCGGAATATAGGGTTGTAAATATGGTGCTATAAAAATCTCACAAGAAAAATGTTGACAATCCTAATATCGACAAAATAAGTATATAGGTAACTATAGGATATGTATATATAATTTTATAGATAGGTAGATAGATTGATAGACAGAAAGATAGATATAGACATTTATGAATGAGTGTGTGAGTGATTGTGTGGGTTGTGTGAGTGGGTGTATGATCGGTGGTATGGAGGTGTGAGTGTGTGTGTGTGAGTGATTCTATGGATGATGTCATGAATGATGCCACCAGTGATTTCATTAAGAAGTAATCAGTGATGTCACTGGCCTTGTCATGAGTGATGTAATATATGAGATCATAAGCAGTTGCGGGATGTAAGTTATAGTTAGCTCAGGTAACTTTAACTGGTGAATTTCTAATGTTTTGTACAAGTGAAATCTGAGCCTATCTATAACATCCCTGTAATCTTTGTTTTTTTTCAGTTAAAAACGGAAAAAAAGGAAAAATAAATAAATATATATATACATATATATCAGGAGCGGCTGGTGCAGATAAGCACGGTGGGTGGGGGGAGTTGAAAGACAACAATGAAGAAAAACGACATAAAAAAAGAAAAACACTTACCTCCCCCATAGCCCCGGGGACTGCCACCTCCCCGGAGCTGAAATAAATAAATAAATAAATATTGATGCTTGGGGGCTCTGGCCTTCCATGCAGCCGCAGGGACCATCACCTCCCCGGGACACAATAAACTAATTAAGGGGATCTGTTATGGACCCCCGAGTCCTAGGGACAACCATTTCCCCGGGCCCATCAATATACAAGATGGGAGGGGGACAACCTTTTGAAACCCTACATGCCCTGGGGACCACCATCCCCCTCAGGATCGGCTTCAGCAATCTCCCAGTGTGCCCATTCACGGGACATTGCAGTTTGCTATGGGGTGGCAGGAGCACTCGAAAACCCTGCACCAAATCCGTCAGTCTTTTATTAATCCCAAGGCTTGTGAAAGCTTAGAGGCCCCCTCCCAACAGCTGTGCAGAGCCATGTACCACAGGAGTGGAAAGTTGCTCAGGTCAGACCAATTCGTAAGAATACTAAAACTCTGTGGATGGACCTTTCTAACTTCCGTCCCATCTCACTCCTCCCAGTTCTGAGCAAATTAATGGAAAAGCATGTCAATACCCACCTCTCCAACTATGTTACAACTGACTGAAAGTTTAGATCATTCCCTGTCCTGTTTTAGGCCCAAATACAGCACTGAATCCGCATTAATAGTAGTTACAGATAACATCAGGATGAACCTAGACAAGGGCCACTCTATGATTCTGGTGCTGTTGGACCTAGCCGCAGTGTTCAACACAGTTTCCCATAGTATCTTGACCAAAAGATTGGAAGAGGTTGGGCTAAGAAAATCAGCCTTACTATGGATGAGGAGCTTTCTGTCTGATCGCTCCCAGATTGTCAACCTAGGCTCGTATCATTTGGCCCCTATAGAATTGTCCAAGGGAGTACCCCAGGGCTCATGTTTGAGCCCCACATTATTTAACATCCATATTGCTCCCTTGGCCAATCTTCTGAGGATACATGGGTTCATCCCCATATCGTATGCCGACAATACCCAGCTACTCTTTCTATTTAATAAACTCACTTCAGCAGTGCGGCAAGCCTTCTGTAATGGGAAGAGGGCCATATTACACTGGATGAAGAATAACTCCTCCAGTGAAATGTAGGAAAGATAGAGATAATGCTCATTGGAGAACCCCCACTCCTATGGACACCAGGTTGGTGGTCAACCGACCTGGGCCCCCATCCCGCTCCCAAGCTTAAAGTTAAAAATCTGGGTATCTGCCTAGATCAAGCCCTCAGTCTGAAGGAGCATGTTGCCCAGACAGCTGGTTCATTTGTTCATGTAATAAGCCTGCTCCGCCGAGTTTTTCCTCTGCTTCTTGACTCTACCCACAAAACTTTACTCCAAGCACTGGTATTAAGTCGCCTGGACTATTGTAACGGTCTGTTGGTCTCGGCTAATGATGCCTCACTTAGTAGATTGCAGGTAGTTTAGAATACGGCGAGCACGGTTGGTCCTTAATACCCCCCGTATCCCCTCCCGCACTCTCCTTGTAAAGCTGCACTGCCTTCCCATCCACCAGCGGGTCAAATTCAAAATAAGGTGCACTATCCACAAGGCACTGCTTAACCTGTGCCCATTCTACCTCTCTGAGAAATTCTTGCCCTATGTAGCATAAAGATCCCTCCGCTCGAGTGCTAAACATCTTCTGGTGGGACCTTGAGTAAGAAAGGCAAGATTAGGAGGATGAGCTCTCTCCCATCTAGGCCCCCACTACTGGAACAAACTCCCCTTGTTTTTGAGACAGTGTGCAGATGATCTTCAATTCAGGAAGCTGCTTAAGACCTCCCTGTTCTGTGCTTGCTGATCTTGCTGGAATTGCTGCATACCCTCACAGTCTGCTCCAAGTGCAGAGATACCCCTTTGGGGGTCAATTCTAGCGCTATATAAACAAATAAATAAATAAAAATAAATAAGTGGGTATGAGACTGTACGCTTGAGTCTATGAGTATCTAAGTAGGTGCATGAGTCTCTGGATGGGGCTGTACAAGGGTGCATCAATCTCTGAGTGAGTCTGTAAGTGGCTGCTTGAGTACCTGAATGGGCATGTGAATGGGTGCATAAGTATCTGAGTGGGTATTTGACTAAATGTATAGGTGTGTGAGTGGGTAGGTGAATGGGTGTATAAGTGTCTGAATAATTTTTTGAGTGCATACATGAATGCGTGACAGTGACCGGCGAGTGTGTACAAATATATATATATATATTCTCAATGTTGTCGCAATAGTCGTTACATTCCTGAGATGGTACACGGAGGCTGCCCGATCGATCCCGGCATAACTTCATATATCATGTGTTAGAAATGGGGTAGCATGGTGCAGAGCGGGCGGGCCAAACTCCAGAGGACATGTGTGAAGCATCCACGCAGTACACGCAGGCGACACCCAAGGCACACTCCAAAAAGAGACACAGCACAATATTAGGTGAAAACAGTGAGTGTATTATAAGATAAACACCTTGGAACATAATCACAGTCCAAATAACCTGCGCCAGCCGGCACTAGGTAAGGACTTATATGGGGACTATTCACAGGGCAGCGCGATTAGGGCCGCTGCCAGGACCATCACTGGTACATTCCGGAGGAAGGTAAGGGTAAAGGACATGGGCACAGTCTGTCTCTACATATATAACATGGCAATAAACACAGGGCCTAAACATATGGCAGGTACAACCGGCATTATAACTCTAGCGCATTAGGCATAGATGTATTGGCAAACCTCCTGTGGTCCAACACTTGAGCCCTAGGGGAAAAAACATTACCATCATGACCGCAACGTAAGTAGCATAATTCAGTAGGCCTCAGGAGCATTAACATAAGTCATGGGCATGCATCATATCCTGCATAGCATCAGCAAAAATCACATTAACCAGGGCTTCACTCGTATTAGCACAGAGCATAAACATGCAAGCATGAAGGCACTGCTGGTAGCATCACAGCATGAACAAACATTATGCATACAACCTGCATAACCTCATGCAGTAGGCAACAGGGGTATAAATGCACATAAGGATGTTAGCAACACGACCCCCCCCTCCAACATCAGCAGTGCCCCTATGGGAATGATGGAACAACGGAGCCCCACCCTGGGACTCACTACATGCAGGCCCAAAGATGCAAAAATGAGGTGGGGCCCCAAGTCACGGACTCAGTGAGAGCCCCTCTCCCTCTAGGACTCTCCATGCAAAAATCAGGGGGCCCACAAAGTTCTTGCCCTTTGGGGGTCCCCTCCCAGGACTTGAGGCTGGAAGAAAAATGCCTCACATTGCAGCGACCCACAACTGCGGCGTCGCTGTGTAGCCCCCGGGGCGCTGTGGCCCTGTCCGTGGTGGGGCCCCACAGGGGCTTCAATAATTATTGTGGAGCATTGCAGCCGCCCACTGCGAAGCGGGCAGCTGGGAAAGCCAGCACGACCACTCTGGTCCCTTGGGTGGACCCACGGGGTCGGGCACCACTGCTGTGTCCTGTTGCCCCCTCCACTTACCAGCTCCTCAAAAAGGCCCTTCCAGGGCCTCAGGGGCCTCCGACTGTCCCCCAACTCCACCCCACTCACCAGGATTCCTGCGGAGTTGCCGGGGCTCCAGACGGCTTCTTCTTTCCCGGGCTGCAGGTGCGGCAACATGCGAACATCTCTGCACTACCAGATAGCCCCACCCACAGCAGCACTTTGGCGGACTTCACCCAGACCTGTTCTTGTCTGCGAAGGCACTGATCGGTGGGGTGGGCTCCCGCTCCGGTCCCGATTCGCGAACGGGGCTTCCTCTTCACCTTGGGAGCCCCGTAACACCTCCTGCGGCTTCTTCCGGTCTCCCGGCGACGGCTTCCGTCATGCGGGCCCCGCCCACCTCCAGGCGGGCTTCCACACTTCCGCATCTGTGGCGCCTCTTCTCCCCGGGCCGCAGCGGTGATTTGGCAGCAATCTGCGGTGCGGGGTAGGCTCCCGCTGCAGTTCTCAACAGGCCGTCGTCGTCCGGTGCAACTCGGCCGCGTCGGTGAGTCAAGGCGGCAATCCTCAAACGCGGGGTAGGCACCCGCTCAGCTTCGACCGTTCACAGGCAGCACACATGTAGGGTGGGCACCCGCCAGGGTGGGAATAATGCGGG
This sequence comes from Lissotriton vulgaris, assembly GCF_964263255.1. Lineage (NCBI taxonomy): Eukaryota > Metazoa > Chordata > Amphibia > Caudata > Salamandridae > Lissotriton > Lissotriton vulgaris. Next base: position 443,138,483 of record NC_141699.1, read on the forward strand.
GTAGGCACCAGCGGCAGTCAGTAAAGTGCTACCATTACAAGGGGTCGGCTCCCGTGGCGTTTGTAGGTACAAACAGTTCTTTCTGGCCCCACAGCAAAAAAATGAGTCCGGGGCTGCGGCGGTGATTCAGGCATGCATCGCTTTCAGAGGCGATTATGGCGCTTAGGGGTTCACCGCGCTTTCCAGGTAGCACAGCGCTGCTTCACAGGGGCTAGTCTCAGCAACAGAGCGCTGGTCAGGCAGCAATTCTTCCCTGTCCAGGGCAAACAGCGCTTAAAGGCTACACAGCGCTTCAGTAGCACAGTGCAGGGGGTGGTCCAGTTCCCTCAATATAGCGCTTGCGAGGGGCTCACTCCCACCGGGGCTTTGGGGACGACAGGTGGCGCTCCTCACCTCCTTCAGGGCACAGTCCAAGGTGCTCCTTGGCAGTCAGGTAAAGGGCTCTTCGTCTCTAGGTGCTTGCCAGCAGTCAGGGCCCAGGGGTAGCGCTCACGATGCGCTGGGCAAGAGAGCAGCAAGCACTATTGGGCCAGGTCAGCAGTCAGTGGGCATTCATCATGACAGGGTGGTGGGTCCTAGAAACCATCCTCCTTTGTAGCGTGGCACTCCTCCTGTACAGCAGGCTAAACTCCAGCAGTGGGGCATTCACTAGCCCTGTGGACAGCAGAGGGGTTTCAGTTAGGTGCAGGGTGCAGCACACAGGCCCAAGTGGTGGTAGCCCTTGGCAGCAGGTCCCCTCACGTTCATGTCGCTGCTCGGACTGAGCACATGGTGGCACAGCCCCCTTACTTATGCGCCCCTCACCCCACCTATCAGACAGTTCCAGAAGCTTTTAGAAGCCTCTGGGGAAACTGGTTCTAACTGGCTCAGGGGGAGGAGTAGAGCACCCTGGGTGCCAGGCTTTCCCTACAAAAGCTGGTATGGCTGTTAACGAACATATAGACTACTAACCCAACACAGTCAGGTGGCACAGCACACAACCATGGCATACATTTCAAGAGCGACATTTCACCAGGGTGCATTTTTAGAAAAGGGGTTCAACAAGTGCACACACCATTGCATTACATTTAACATGGCGTCTCACACCACACATGGCCTATACATTTCTCAACCATGGGGGAGACATCCTAAAATAGGGGGTGAAAAGCAAAACATTTTTGGGAAAATGGGCCAAGTCCAACATCATGTCCAACTTACCAATTCAAAGCTGTAATACTGTGCATGGATGGAACTGTGCTAATCCTATGCTTAAAGACTTTGACAGAAAAGCAGACATTTGAGATGAGCCAATTTAGAGTGTCGCTGGTGATGACGGTGCTCTATACCTGCTTTCCACCTAAACTTGAGTACTACCCAGAGTTCTCTGCATCTTTTTGCATACTTTATGCATCACTCCAAGCTTGAAAGGGCATTGTTTTAACTTATACTGGGTGCTCCCTTGTGTCTGGACAAAGCTATATTTAATTTTAATAGTTATATATATCGCGAACATGACCCTTGCAAGTCTCAGAGCACTTTACAGAGTGTCAACGAGCAGAGTAGTAAAACAGTAATATCACTTTCAGTGAAAATTCAAAATTAACTAACAACCGAGTATTATAGTTCCGTCATTAAAAATAACATATTGTCATAGTTCTGACCACTGCAAATACCAGGCAGTGTGGAGGAGCTGAGGAGTAAAGACAATACCACAGGGAAAAGCGCACAAAAGTAGTCAGAGATACGTGATCATGTGAGCAACGGAGGAGGCTAGAGACGTGGGTAATAGGGAAGAAGTTTGTTACTAAGGATTTCCTTGAGTTTTTTCTTGAATGATATGATTGAGGGATTTGTTCTGATTTCACAAGGTAGTGAGTCCCAGATTCTTGGGGTAATCACAGAGAAGGCACAGTTGTAGGTTTTCTTCTTATGAAATCTTTGAGGTTTCAGAAGAAAGGTGTTGGAGCTTCTGGATGTTCTGGAACTGCCAGAGCTTGAGACATTTGGGGGTATTTGAATGGAGGGTTTTATGAGTAATGCAGGCAATTCTTTACTGGATTCTTGCTTCATAAGGGAGCCAGTTAAGGGATTTGAGATCTGGGGTGATGTAGTTGTATCTTTTGAGCCAGTGATGTGTCTTACAGCAGAATTGAGTGAGGCCCTTTGAGAAGTAAGTTTGGACCTGGGTAGTCCAGATAGTGTTGTACTACCAGAATCCAACCTGGGTATCACTAGGGCTTGTACTGCATGGTTGAAGTTGTTGGGAGGGGGAAAAGGTTTTAGTTTTCTCAAAATACTCATTTGATGATTGTTGGAGGTACTGATGTGCTTCTGCATGTTGAGGTTCTTGTCAAGAGTTATGCCCAGAGATTTTGCAGAGTCAATGTTTTTTGGTGTGCAGTTGAGGGCTGAAACCTCTTTCAGTCATTCTTCAATGAGTTTGGTCTGGCAGGGTGAGGCGATTTAGAAGGAGATCTTTTTTTTAGTACTTAGTTTGAGGTGAGTGGTTGCTAGCCAGTGTTGAGTTTCCGTTAGTGTTTTGTTGAGGGAATTGATGTCTTCTGGAGAGGAGACCATGTCATAAATGATGTAATATGTGACATCATCAGCAGTGGATTGCGGACGCGCGAGTTATAGTTAATACAACTAACTATAACGGAGGAATTTCAATGATTTTGTCCGAGTTAAATGTCCAGCTATCTATAACACCCCTAAAACCTATGTTTTTTTTGCTGAATTTCCAAGGTTTTTTAAATGTTAATCCCTAACCATAACAGGCCTGAAACCTATAGTTTTTTCAGTGATTTTCAAAGGCTTTGTAAATGACAATTTTTAAATATACTAATTGTTATATATATATATTTTTATAATGATTTACAAGATTTTTTAAAACTATTTAGTTTAAAAAAAATACATTACATATTTTTAACATAAATTGAAAAAAAATGTTTTTCAAAATATTGAAATTCTATATATTTTTTAAATTTTATATTTCTTAAAATGTATTTATATTATTTTCTTTTTTATAAAATGATTTAAAAAAATTTGGGAAGTCGCGCACCCAAAGCTGACATTCCTCCATTACTGCGCAGAACCTAGCTGCCATTTTAGGATTGTTGTGCAGGATCCGCGTAGGGTATGCGATGGGTGCGTATTTTCCTACGCAATTGCTATGCGACTCGTACGTGACTCCTGGCGCATATGCAACATATACGTATTACGTCACGCGACGCTCACGCATTCCGCGCGTCGTCATCTATGTGTTGTACGTGGTGGATGCGCGACTCCCACCAAATTTTTTAATGTCTAAAAAGATATATATATGTATTTAATATCAATATTAAGCAAGAAATTATCTGTGCTAATCAAAAAAAATAACATTCTTTTAGTTTTATTAAACTGACATTACTTTTAAATGCAATTTCGCAAAGTTACGCTGGGTGTGTGCTGCGTGTGCGCACCGCATCCTACGCGCATCCCATGTGACCAGAAAAAAAGGAGATTTGATTGGTTCATAACACTTCCTATTCTAACTATTGAAGGACCCTACCCATTTCAATCACTCTTCTTAGACCTTCCTTGGGAGAAGACTTGTACTGAGAAGAACCTAATTTTTCTTCATTGGAGACCTGAATTTCCTTTCTGCAGAGAAAAATGGCGACACCACTGCAAGAGTCATCTGATTCTGACAATTCAGATGAAGAGGGATTTCTACCAGAACCTCTCCTTCGCGAAAAATACTCATTCATCGTATGGAAATCTTTCACTTTTCCGGAGGGTCAAAATAAAGTTAATGCCGCCAAGGTGACATGTAAGATTTGCAAGGCTGTGCTATCCAGAAAAGATCCTAATAAAAAAAACTCCTGTGGCACTGCAAATATGCGGGAGCACCTACAATTCCTGCATCCAGTGAATTACGCTCATGAAGATTGCAGAAGACTCTGACAAAATGCGCCTCCACCACCGGCAATTCCAAGTACCTCTGGGGCATCACCTTCAACCTCACATCCGGACATACGTCCACAATTTGGAAAAGTAAAAATGCACTGTGTGAAGTGTAATCAGTTGATCTGCTAGGGGGAACAATCAGTAGACTTAGTTTGCAGGGCAATCGATAACCATCAATGCTAGATTTCTTTTTCACCCAAAGTTCATGGTTTTGTTCGTCCCGGTGACTTTTTGTTCTTTTTAAAAAAAGAAAAAAAAATCAAAATCAAAAAAGTTTAAAAAAAGTATAGAACTACAAAAAGAAAAAACAAAGTTCTTTTCAGCTAAATTTGTATGCTAGTGTATGAAAGTTTAGATGAATTTATGTATAGTGCATAATTGACTGAAAGAATACATTTGTGGTGTATGGTAAATATATAAGTGCAGAACTATAAGGAAGTGCTGCAGCATGACACTGTAAGCTCTTTAGCTAGAGCGTGCTGTGATACTTCCGAAACACAGGAATGCAACATATATCCATAAATATGTTGCAAGTCTATGCTTCCCTGTGCACTCAATCAATCAATCAATCAATCAATCAATCAAGAAATGTATATAGCGCGCTACTCACCCGGAGGGTCTCAAGGCGCTTGGGGGAGGGGGGTCTGCTACTGCTCGAACAGCCAGGTCTTGAGTTGCTTCCTGAAGGAGAGGTGGTCTTAGGTCTGACGGAGGTGGATGGGGAGGGAGTTCCATGTCTTGGCTGCCAAGTAGGAGAAGGATCTTCCTCCCATGGTCGCTCTTCGGATGCGTGGAACGGCTGCGAGGGCGTTGCTGGTCGAACGAAGCTGGCGGGTGGGAGTGTAGAAGGTCAGGCGGTTGTTGAGGTATCTGGGGCCCAGGTGGAGGAGGGCCTTGTGTGCGTGGGTGAGGAGTCGGAACGTGATTCTCTTGTTGACGGGGAGCCAGTGCAGGTCTCTCAGGTGTCCGGAGATGTGGCTGTGACGGGGGATGTCCAGGATGAGTCATGCAGAGGCCTTCTGGATGCGTTGGAGTCTCTTCTGTAGTTTGGCTGTGGTTCATGTGTAGAGGGTGTTTCCGTAGTCCAGTCGACTGGTGACGAGTGCCTGTGTGACCGTCTTCCTGGTTTCGGTGGGGATCCATCGAAAGATCTTCCGGAGCATGCGTAGGATGTTGAAGCACGAGGACGAGACGGCGTTGACTTGTCTGGTCATCGAGAGGGAGGAGTCCAGGATGAAGCCCAGGTTGCGTGCGTTGTCCATTGGTTTGGGTGCGCTGCCCAGGGCAGGGGGCCACCAGGAGTCGTCCCAGGCGTAGGAAGATGTTCCCAGGATGAGGACTTCCGTCTTGTCTGAGTTGAGTTTCAGGCGGCTGTTCTTCATCCGCTCGGCTACTTATTTCATCCCTTCGTGTAGGTTGGTTCTGGCGGTGGCGGGGTCTTTGGTGAGGGAGAGGATCAGCTGAGTGTCGTCGGCGTAGGAGATGATGTTGAGGTTGTATTGGCATGCGATGGCCGCGAGGGGGCTCATGTAGATGTTGAAGAGAGTGGGGCTGAGTGATGATCCTTGTGGTACACCGCAGATGACTTCGGTGGCCTTGGATCTGAATGGGGGAGGCGGACTCTCTGGGATCTTACGGCGAGGAACGAGATGATCCACTCCAATGCCTTCTCTCGGATTCCGATGTTGCTGAGGCGTTGTACTAGGGTGCGGTGGCAGACAGTGTCGAACGCTGCGGAGAGGTCCAGGAGGATGAGGGCAGCCGTTTCCATATTGTCGAGCAGGGCTCGGATGTCGTCAGTGGCTGCGATGAGGGCAGTCTCGGTGCTGTGATTGGCTCATAAGCCGGACTGCGAGGAGTCGAGGGATCCGTTCATCTCGAGGAAGGCGGCAATCTGTCGGTTTGCGGTCTTCTCGATGACTTTAGCAGGAAACGGGAGGAGCGAGATGGGGCGGTAGTTCTTGAGGACGGTGGGGTCGGCTGATGGTTTCTTCAGGAGGGCGCTGAGTTCGGCATGCTTCCAGCTTTCCAAGAAGGTGGTGGTGTTGAAGGAGCAGTTGATGACGTCTCGGAGTTGGGGTGCGATGACGGAGCCGGCTGTGTGGAAGACATGGTGGGGGCATGGGTCGGTTGGTGATCCGGCAGATGGTGTTCATTGTGTGGATGGTGTCTTTGGTGCTGCGTGGGGTCCAGGCGCAGAGGGTGGTGGTGGGGGGCGTCGGTTCGGTGGTTGGGTGCGTGGGCTGTGTGCCGAAGCTGTTGTGTATGTCGGCGATCTTGCTGTGGAAGAACGAGGCGAGAGAGTCGCAGAGTTCTTGCGAGGGGGTGATGATGTTGGTTCCGGCGCTGGGGTTCGAGAGCACTTTGACGATATTGAAGAGTTCTTTGCTGTTGTGTCAGTTGTTGTCTAGTCGTTCCTTGAATGCTGTTTTCTTGGTGGTGTGGATCAGCTGGTGGTGTTTGCGGGTGGCGTGCTTGAGGGCAGTCATGTTGTCTGTAGTCGGGTCTTTGCGCCAGGCTTTCTCGAGGGTGCGGCAGTTCTTCTTGGAGTTCATGAGATCGTTGTTGAACCAGGAAGCCTTCTTGCTGCCTGGTCTGCTGGGATGGTTTTTCAGAGGTGCGAGGTCATCAGCGCAGTTGGTGATCCACTGTGTGAGGTTGTTGGCTGCCTGGTTGAGGTCCGTTGAGCTGGCGGGAGGATTCAGGTTCAGGAATGTGGAGAACTGGTCGGAGGTTATCTTGTTCGAGCTCCTGCGGGCAACCTGTTGCGGGTGGTGGTGGGTTGTGGTCCTTCTGAAGGTGAAGTGGACGCAGCTGTGGTCTGTCCAGTGGAGTCTGGTGGAGTGGCTGAAGGAGATGTCCTTGCTGGAGAAGAAGACGGGGTCAAGCGTGTGTCCGGCGTAGTGGGTGGGGGTGTCCACCAGTTGCTTGAGTCCGAGGTTGGCGAGGTTGTCCAGCAGGGTGGTGGTGTTGCTGTCCTTGTTGTTCTCCAGGTGGAAGTTGAGGTCCCCGAGGAAGATGTGGTCAGCTGAGGAGAAGGCGTGCGGGGTGATGAAGTCTGGGATGTCTTCGCTGAATTGTGTGCGGGGTCCTGGGGGTCTGTAGATGAGGGTGCCTCTGAGTGTGGTCTTGGGGTCGGTGTGTATCTGGAAGTGGAGATGTTCAGCAGCTGTGAGGGTGTCGTCGGAGCTGGTCGTGATGCGGATGGTGTTCTTGTGGACGATGGCGATGCCTCCTCCTGTCTGGTTGATGCGGTCCCTCCGTTTGATCTTGTATCCGTCCGGGATGGCGATGGCGATGTCGGGCGCTGAGGTGGTGTTCATCCATTTCCGTGAGGAAGGCGACATCTGGAGATGTGGTGTCGAGCAGGTTCCAGAGTTCCACGGCGTGTCTGTGGACGGAGCGGGTGTTGAGCAGGATGCACTTCAGGTTGTTGCTGCTGGTGCTCGGCTTGGCAGGTGCGGTGCAGGTCCGGATGCAGGAGAAGTAGCAGGATCGGCAGCAGAAGGGTCCGTGGGTGTGTCGCGGGGTGGCTCGGTAGCATCCGGCAATCCGGCCGGTGTTGAGTGCGTTGAGTGTGGCGGCATCGTAAGTCCGGCGGGTGGGCTGGAACTGCGGGGGCCAGGGGTTCAGGCGCTGGGCGCGGTCCAGCATGGACGGGCGCAGACGGGCTTGCCTTCGGCGCACCCGCTGCGCGCACGCATGGTCTCCATTTAAGACAAAGTGGGAGGGAGGGGCAGCTGGGAGGTGGCAGCGGGGAGGGCACAGAAGAGAAGTGGGCGGGGCCGCGATCTCCAGCGGCGGGAAGCGGGGAGCGGAGGTCACAGGGGACCGGGGTTGAAACACAAAGGAAAAGTCACGGAGCAAAAGACACGGGCAATACAGGCAACAAGTGGGGAACAAGTGGGGAAATAACACACAGAGCACTTGGCAGAAACGGCAAGGATCAGCAGCGAGCAAGGGAGGGGGCAAACAGACACAGCTGGAGGGCCGTACGGTGCAGGGGTGTCCTGAGGACAGGTCACACTGACCTGCGCCGCGCGGTCTCCGTTTAAGGACAAGTGGGAGGGAGGGGCAGCTGGGAGGCGGAGCGGGGAGGGCACAGAAGAGAAGTGGGCGGGGCCGCAATCTCCAGCGGCGGGAAGCGGGGAGCGGAGGTCACAGGGGACCGGGGCTGAAACACAAAGGAAAAGTCAAGGAGCAAAAGACAGGGGAAATACAGGCAACAAGTGGGGAAATACAAGTGGGAAAATAACACACAGAGCACTTGGCAGAAACGGCAACGATCAGCAGCGAGCAAGGGAGGGGCACACATACACAGCTGGAGGGCTGTGCGGCGCGGGGGTGTCCTGAAACTGAAACTGCAGCCATGTGGTGACACAGGCACCCTTGCACCATGGTGCAAGGATATCTGTGTCATGTGGAGTTTTTTTGTGCAAAAAGACACACCTTCATGCATAAAAACAATCAGTGAATGCATTTTTCTCTTTCAATGTATGTTGTGCATTGTAGCATATATTGAAAGAGAAAAAATGAGGAGAAATGAAAAGAATTCTCCTTGTTGTGCCTTGCTACATCAATTGGAGGATGGTGCAGCATTCACACACTTGTCCAGATTTATCATTTCTTATAAATCTGGTGATGTGTCTTGTTCTATGAGTGTTCTGTGCAAATACGCACAATAACGCCTATAGAACGCCCTTTCAATGCAAAGTGGTGTGTATGATGAGGTTGTATTTACATTGAAAAGAAAAGGTACACAGAGTGCCTTTTCCTCTCCTTGTAAATATGAAAGAGTGTTTTGCGTTATCACTATGTTACAAAAAGTGACATATTGTTGGCACAGGATGCTTTCTACACATATATGGTGGGTTAGTTGGCCTCCAGTGACACTCAGTATTCATGTTAACTTTATCCTGTAACTTAAAACGCCCACAGAGCATCTTTCCACACATATGTACTCCGTCCATCTACCCTTTCTTCACCTGTGTGCAAACACAGGCCATTGTGCATTTTAATACTTAGTTAAACTTACCTTCACAGTAATAGAAATAAAAAATGCTACACATTTTTTTTCAGTTGTTTTTTATAATCTAAATTTGTGAAAATTTGATATTTTAAAATTCGGATCTGTGAAAGAGAAGAAAAAAACAGTTATAATACATAATATTATATTTTTTACAATACAACATAATTTTAACATTTTACAAATTATTTTCTTCGCCTTTTTTGCCGCTCTCAGAATATATTGAATTTCACTCAAAACAGTGATTTCAATCGTACTCATCACATAACAGCGGGCAAAAAAAAACCAATCAATAAGATTGTTTAAAAAAAAACAGACTACATACTCAATAACATACCATATAATGCAAATCACACATATATAAAATGCTTACTCCTAAGAAAATGTTCTAACTTAAATTTATATACAATGTAAATGCTGTTGTTTAAAAATATACGCTGAGAGAATGTGCAAGAAAAATTCCTTAATTCAAATATACAATTTTCCTGTAGGCCAAATAGGATTCTTGAAATCCTTTATATTGAAATTGTCCGATAGTAATCATATTGATACATTTTAATGAATTCCTCAGAGGCCGAATTATGTTGCTAAAACTTTGGCTTTCAAATATTACGTAGGAATTTGGTAATTCACTTGGCAAACGTTTAAAAACCAACTGAGCATCATTACAATATGTCCAGTCTTTATCACATTTTAAATAGGCAGTGTAATGTCCCGATGGTGTGGAAGGACCATCATGGAAAATTAATGCTACTGCTACAAAAGTCCTTCCTGATATTGATAGTGTACTTGCTACAAAATGTTTTATTAAAGTGTCCAATTATCTTCCATCAGCTGTACAACGTTGCATCATTAAAATTATATATTGTCCAAATCTTTGTATAAATTATGTTGATAACATTTCTGATTTGCATTGGCTACACTCCATGTTTTGATTTGCTGCTTTAACTAGTTTATTGAAAGACACTGATGTACAGTCTGCTAATGCCAAATATATAAATCTTTCAGTGTCTATGTTAGTGCTACATGTAAACATACACTTTTCACAATGATGTTCCCATTTATAACAAAGGCCAGAAAGATTTTCAATTTCTATTCCTTAACTTTCCAATATGGAAAGCAAATATATTAGAAATTCCTATGCATCTTTTTGGATATTCTGCGTAAATTGTGTAGAACCAGAATATACATCCAAAAGATTACGAACATCACAAACCTTTTGTATTTTACTTTTATCAGTTCACAATTTTTCATAAACACAATCCAACAAGGAATAAAGGGCTAGATGTAGGTAATTCCCATTTACAGACTCTTAAATACCGAATTTTACCGAATCGGTATTTAAGAGTCTGTAAATGGGAAGTGGACAGATTTAGGTCATTCCGAATTTAGGAATGACGAATCTGTAGGATTTGGTATTTACCGATTCGGTAAATACCAAATCGGTATTGCCCATTGATTCCTATGGGCCTTAAAGGCCATAGGAATCAATGGGAAATACCGATTCAGTGTTTACCGAATCGGTAAATACCAAATCTTACAGATTCATCATTCCTAAATTCGGAATGACCTAAATCTGCCCCCTTCCCATTTACGAATTAGGCGAAACTGTTCCCACAGGGAGGATTACTTTAGAGAAAGTACTATCCTGGCCAATAAACTTAAAGACAGGGGATACCCGAAGAAAATTGTAAAAAACGCCTTGAAAAGGGCCTGGTATCGTCCACGTGAGACTCTCCTTGTTCCAAACCCAAAGAAAAATCTGGACAGAATAGCATGCGTCACAACTTTCTCTCCCATTTCCAATAATCTGAGAAAGATGATTCTAAAACACTGGTCGGTGATTAATGCAGGCATTCTAGAGCGCCCCCTTTTTGCTTTCAGAAAAAGTAAGAATCTAAAGGACCAACTTGTCCGTGCAGCACTCCCGAGTCCTAGCCACTCCTCTACTCTTGAGACAGTATGGGGTCTGTCCCCCATAGTTGTAACACTCTCACAAATTGTAATACGACCAACGTAATCTATCTCATCCAATGTCCGTGTAACAAAAATTATGTTGGTCAAACCTCACAAAAAATTAAGACCCGTGTTTGCCAGCATAGGAGCCGCATCACTGGTTGAACATTTTTTGGAGGCTAATCATGATGAGGACGATATTCGTTGGACTGTTCTAAAGGCACTGAAACTTCCCCAGAGAGGAGGCAGCATGCCCAGTCTCCTGAACAAAGAAGAGTTGAAGTGCATAATACTGCTGGACTCTATTCGAAATGGACTGAACCGGACAGAGGATTGGACATCACTAATCTGAAATGTCCACTAATGTGTAGCCAGCAGTAATGCTCATCTATCTATGAAGCTCTAGTAAAATTGTCCACAATCTCGCAGGAAATCAGTGAGGTTTGAAATGTGAAGAAAACAAGAATTATACAGTACTGGTGAACGGTTAAAAGTCCTACTACCACTAAGCCGTAATTTCTTTATTTTTAAATTGTTTTATAATCCAATGTGCATGAATGTTGAGCACTAAAGGTCCTCACTCCTCACTGATATGAGCACATCACTTTTAGTCACCACAGAATCCGTGATAACCACTGACTTTTGGTCTATTGTGGACCCTCCCTTCCAAACTCGACCCTGGGTGATGCAACATAACTCAGTTGCCCACATGGCCAGCAAAATTCACCATTTCATTATGGCCGCCAATTTGGAATCCTTGTCTAGTCCCCCCTTGGTGTTGCCACCCCTTTTATTCACCACTTCAATATGGGCGCCAAACATAAGGATTTTGTGCCCACTCCGCACTTAATTTCGGCACTTCCTCGGCATTAATTGACCAATCAACGAGGCACACTTGTACAGCGGACTCGCGCTGCCATCGAAGGGAGAAGAACCATCGCGTTCATTTCCCACCCACCGCCACTTCCATTTGAGAAGTCAGGTAAGACCCCTTTTCCTAAACTGCCCTTACTCGTTCACTCCAGTTATAATGTCCTTTTAAATGTCCGTTTCGATCCCCTTATGCAGCATCGAGCCTGCGGACCCAAGCAACGGAGCCACTTTACTCCGTTGTACAAGGGAGAAGACCCCGATGATCCTGTCCTTCCTCCCCTCCCCCCGCCGTTGCTTCTAATTTCGAAGCAAGGTAAGCGTGTACCGTCACTTGCTAGTCACGCCAACCCGTCCCTTGAAGTGCCCGTTCTAATGTTAATCCCAATTTGTACCAATACAGAAAATCAACTCTCACATCCCTAACAGAAAAGGAGTAAACAATCCTTCCATGAGTGCCCTCACGATCCTCTCCCAGGACCCGTGAAGGTAATTTTTCCCGGCTGTAACAGTGTCCTCGACTACAGGATTAGAGTCTTCCTTGTATTTCCTGGTATATTGTTAGCAGTATTCAAACGTATTGACAATCGCCCAGAGGCAGTCGTATGCCCCACCGAGCTCACACGCTCACGTTCACCACCACCTCACATCACCAATGTGGATTGCACCCCTTTTAAATGCCCGCCTGACAATCAGGATTGAACTTCACTGATTGACCACCGTCACGAGCACCCCGTATTTCACTAACCTCGATTCAGAGGTGTCACCTCCCACTTTATTATGTACTATTGAATAGAACTAAGAAATGTATGATCATCTAAGCACCAAGTCACAGCGCCGTTCTGTCACTATGCCAAAATGAGTTTGCACGCATGAAAAACCACAATATGAGATCACTACTCACTGTGAGTTGCAGCCAAGAGTGGCCTTTATATTGTTTTCTAGACATGGACCTTGCTGAATGTTTTTAAACTTTATGATCTCAGGCGGACGCCTTACCTTTTTTCTATTTTTTTCCCTTTTCTTTCACTTCCACAGGCGTTTGTATATGTAAACAGGCAGTGATTTAAAACAGTCCTGATGATGATCCGGGTCATTAGGAGCAATAGGGATCGAAACGTTGACGCTTAAAAACAGTGTGACATGTAACTCATTGTACATTTTAAGTTGTATACACTGTTGGTTGAGATTTGCGGAATTGTTTATTATATTCGCAAGCCACTCTTTGGCTCCAAAGAAATGTTTACTTGCTTGTAAAACCCTTTCCTTTTCACCTACTCTTTCTCTTAAATCTATGGGTTTTCCCATTTTCTTGGGATAGGTACAAGATTGTGCCCTATCTAACTGTTCGTATTTGACCACTTCTAGGTCAATTAATTCCTTGGTATTTTTGAAAATAAAACACTTCTCGCCCGGCTGGGCTTGGAGATAATACAGTACTTATTGTGGTCTGTACTGCCATTCTTTCTTCTATTTTTGTAATTTCCTTAGGACCCTTGTTCCTTTTAGAAATATATGACCCATGGTCCGAAGGTCCCTTTCGGGTTTCCTTGTTTTCTTAAAATGATTTGAGCGCAAATGCTTGTTTGCAAGGCCTTACATTCCGTCCAAACTCCTTGGTTTGGGTTCCCTAGTACCTAGTACTTTTTCTATCCCACTGCTCTTATACTTCTCCCACACGGATAAAACTTCTCCTTTTTCTTCAGCAAGGCAGTTATGTCAAATCTGGCTCCTTTGTACACAGACGATTATCTTAAACACTTATATTCAGGTCCTTCATTGCTTTCAGACAATGCAGACATCTCCAACCAGATCAATACCTCAATACCAGAACAACTAGAAAAACTGAGGAAGAAACAAGTCCGCCTACAGTTAATGGTATTAATGCTAACTGATTACCTTAAAGCTGAGGTGATTCCCCTGGGCCTCCAAGTTAGGAATATACCAGGTATCTTTACAGATAACCCAAAATACATATCAGGGTTTAGTTATATAGGGACCACCTGCTCCCGCCATTGGTTGGCACTAGGCATTGACACAGCGTCTGAAACACTGAAATCCTTAGAAGTAGAAATTGCCGATATCCTAAAACAAATTGGGGATTCTGATGCTACTGCTGAAAGCAAAAAACTCATTGAACAAGTAGATAAGACCGTTGCAGAATTCTACAGAATTGAGCAAAATAAAAATCGAACAAAGTTAAAAAGGATATAAAGTCCTATAACATCGAAACAACTTATCCTTACCTACAAAAGGACTTTTACACTACCAAGTCATATACCAATCCCCAACAAAATAGACCGTGGGGCAGATATAATAGGAGACAGAATTTGGTAGGCTTCTCCGACACCTCTGCCGATTTGTCTGACAACTCGGACGCCGGCGAAGGGCCCAGTACATCAAGTCGGGGGGGAGCACATCAGAATTCGAACACTTTTTTACCGAGAGGCCAGCAAGAACCCCCACAACGCGGGTGTGTCAAGAAAGCCCAGAGATGGGTCAACCCCCCAGGGGAACGGAGGACGCGGAACAACTATTACCAATGGTAATACCTACTCCATCCGCACCTGACATCATTCCTATTTTTAATCTTACTACTCACTTGCTGGCACAAGATGAACTCTCTCTCCTCAAAAAGGGCCTGACTTTTGTTCCAACTGTGGCGCCCAATTTCATGGAGCTACACACTGAACTCCTTAGGTTCTTCAAGCGCGTTCGTTTGAAGGCATTCTTCCAAATCCATCCATCACCAGAAACAAAAGCACAGACTCCCTTTCGCCCTCCCTCAACCTTTTTACCATCTGCAAGTTTAATACCACCAGAAGTAATTACATTCGAGAAACTGGTACTTAAAGACCTCACGAGCATGAAACAACAGAAAAGGTTTATACCTTATAACATCACACTTAAAGAGAAACAGGCCATCTGTTCCCTGAAAACTAATGACTCGATTGTGATTAAAAGTGCAGACAAGGGGGGAGGAATTGTTATACAGGAGCTCGATTTTTACACATCTGAAATCCAAAGAAAACTAGACAACACAGACCATTACCTTAGGCTCGCATCAAATCTGACCAAGGTACTTCAGGAACTGATACGCAAGGTAACAACAGAGGCAGTAGCAGAAGGTTTCCTGACTAAAAAAGAATTTAACTATTTAAACGTGAAATGCCCTAGAACCCCGGTAATTTATACTTTACCAAAGATTCACAAGAATCTAAGCACCCCTCCAGGCCGCCCAATTGTTTCGGCCTGCGGTTCAATACTGGAACCCTTAGGGGCTTTTGTTGATTTCTTCATAAAAGAATTTGTCCCTTCAACAGCTTGCTATGTACGTGACTCCATGTCCATGATCAACCTAATCGAGCACCATCCTTTTAATCCTCTAACTGATACCTTCTGCACTATGGACGTGGAGTCTCTGTATATGAATATTCCGCAAACAGCGGCCCTGCTTGTTATACAGAGGACTTTAGATAGTCGCCCCAGACCACATGCCATTCCCACATCCTTTATTTGCAAATTACTGGAACTCTGCTTGACCAAAAATTTCTTCACGTTTCAAGGCCTCTTCTATCAGCAAATCAAGGGGACCACCATGGGAGCAATTTTTGCCCCAAACCTGGCCATATTGTTCATGGACGAAATAGAAAGGCAGGTCATTCTACTACCTTCTAATCCCTTCTTCTCCGGTGTCATCATGTGGCGCAGGTACATTGATGACATCTTCATGATATGGAGACTAGACATCAATGTACTGTTCCACTTTTTGCATTGGATGAACAACAACTGCTTGGGACCCCAATTCACCTCCACATCTGATAAGACTTCAATAAACTGGGGGGCGGAGCTAGCCGGCGTCTATGGCGGATGCATAAGAGCGGAGCTCCGTGCTAGCGCTGCCAATTATCCGTACTATATCCTTTTACAGCGGCGAACATTGCGTAATTCCAGCGGGGGCTGACTCCCCTACCCCCAGCGGACCTCCGACGTGAATTTGAGTGAGGTGCGTGCACGGGAACCCCCTGCAGCACCACCGACCGGAGAGCTACGGACCAGGCCAAGATCCCCGCCCTTTCCTGGGACACGAAGCCGGGTTGCGTCACCCGACGTGCGGCCGCCTGGTGAGGGCGCCCCGACGCTGATCGGGCCCCGTGATCGGCAGCTCCCGCGGCTCCTCCTGCACGCTGCAACCACAACGTAGGGCCCCTGAAGAGCTTGCTGAACACCCCGAAGCGCACAGAGGAATCGAGCGTGTGGCGCAGTTGCAGGGAAGTCACCAGTCGAGCCCACGTGGCGCCGGCGGAGCCCTGCGCTATCACGAGCGCCTCTACACACTGCCGGTAAGGACTCCCTGGCCACCCGAACTCGCGGAGAGAGACTTGGGGAGAGAAAGGCGGCTTTGGGACGGAGGGCCCACACCACGAGGATTTCACGCTGAGAAGATCCGGGGGCGTCCTAGACTCGACGTACCTTGTGTGGGTGATAACGGCGGGCGCCCATCTTGGCCTGTGGGCCTCACTGAACGCGCCAGGCCGTACGTAACAGGTGGCCAGGCCAACGGACCCCCGGTACCAGCCTACGGACGTGGAGGGATCCCGCATCGCTCATTTGGGGGACCATCGAAATCTTAGGCCTGTGGACACTGGCCTCCCCAGCCGCCGCAACGATGGGCAAGGGAGACAGGACGCAGACGAAACTCACGTTTGACCAGCGGAGGCAGAAGGCGCCAGAGCCTCCAGCTGCCCAGTCCCTGGGAGCTGCTGCTGACCCGAGTGCTGCACTGTGTGCAGAAATAAAAGGTATGCTTAATACGATGGAGAAAGGCCTGCAGGAAGGCATGTCAGCCATTGGCACCAAGATTGACGCCCTGGCGTACCGGATGGACCGGATGACGGAGAGAGTGGACAAGCATGCGGAGAGGCTGGACATGGCAGAGCGCAGGTTGACGGAGGCGGAGGAGGCACAGACAGAGTGGGACGCTGACCGCAAGCAATTTGGGAGGCTGCTTCAGGTGATACAGGAGAAATCGGAAGACTTGGAAGCGCGCTCCAGGCGATCTAACATCCGCGTCACGGGTGTGGCGGAGTCGACCCAAACGGGTAAAATGGAGCTATTTGTCGAGAAACTTCTTAAGGCTTTATTGGGGGACAACACCTTTTCCCCCATGTTTATAGTGGAGCGAGCCCACCGCACCCTGGGACCAAGGCCTCCTCCGGGCGCGAATCCTAGGCCGATAATAGCGAAACTCCTCAACTACAGGGACAGGGACGCTGCCCTCCGTGCCGCTCGAGAGAAGGGGAAACTGCAGTACGAAGGAATGAACATTTCGTTATACCCTGATTTCACCTCCAAGGTACAGGAGGAGAGGCGGCGATTCGTCCCCTACAAGCAGCAACTCAGAGGCCTGGGCTTGGACTACGCCATGTTGTACCCGGCGCGGCTGCGCATCAACAGGCAAGGCCATTCGCACTTTTTCACTGATCCCAGAGAACTGCAAAAATCGTTGAAGCAATGGATCAAGGAGAACCGAGGGGACCCGATGGCGCCCGCGGAGGAGCACACTGGCGAAGGAGACCTGGATGAGCAGGACTGATGAGAGGGGGGGGCACGTTGGCACTTTCCGGAGACTCAGCTACTCCGGCCAATGTGACAATCCCCATCTGACGGACCGGGAAGAGCCCACTCGGAGCGCGCCATTGAGGCAGGCGGACTACTGTATCTGAGATTGTGGGTGAGATCTGCACAGGCTACATTGGTTCCAATGGGGGGCGGCACTCTCCATGCTACTGTTATACTAGGCCGGGGTGGTCTCGGGGGGGCCCGACACATGGAAGGAACAAAGAGATCGGGGTGGGGGGGGGGGTGGGGGGAAGGCCCGTAAATGCTGGTAGGATACTGCACTCTCTACTCAATGCCGCACTAGTATATGGGGGCGCTGGCGAAGGGGCGGCTTATTGACTTTGCACGGGAGGCACGACCGGACTGTGGTCGATAAGGACATTGAGTAGGCTACCTCTGCCCTAGTGCTTATAGTGCTTGCGGCTCTTATTGAGCCTGTTCGGGGAAGTGTTGAATGGGATTGAAGGCGGGTGGGGGGGAGGGATGCAGGGAACTCGGTCACACCAGGTTGGGGTTGGTTGACTGTGGGAGGTGGGGGGAGTTGGGAGTTCTGGGTTCAGGGATGTTCGGGGGGGGGTCCAAACTGTGCTCTGAAATGTTGTATGCCATAGAGAGCGTAGGCGGCTGCTACGTACAGAGGGGGGTGGTGATTGTAAGGGCTTTGACACTTTCAAGGACAATGGCTGATGCACCACATGATGATTTGCTGAGTGATACAGAGACCCTAAAGGCCGTCACTTGGAACGTGAGGGGGTTAAATGACTATCGAAAACTCCGCAAGGTGCTGCAGTACCTACTCAGACACCACATAGACCTGGCGCTACTGCAGGAGACTCACTTGCCCAACACCAGTAAGATGCTCACACAAAGGGGGCTTCAGGGAAACTCCACTTACGCAGGCTTCACCACGCACGCGAGGGGGGTACTCACATGGGTCAACCCGAAATCCAAGTTATCCCTCACACTACTGAAAGCGGACCCGGAAGGGAGGTTTGCGTTGAGCAGGTGCGTAGGCAAGGGCCACGACATACTAGTCATGAACGTCTATGGCCCGAACTATGACTCCCCTGACTTCTACGCGGCAGTAGCGGACCACTGTGCTGAGTGCCCCACAGATAGAATGCTTTGGGGGGGTGACTTCAACTTCACGTTTAGCGCAGAGCTGGATAGGTCGGCAGGCCCCCCTCGGCGCCCGGCGGCGGCCGCGCAACAGATGCAAGCTGAAATGGTGCGACTGGGACTGGTAGATGTTTGGAGAGATAGGCACAGTGACAAGGGGGGATACACACACTACTCCGCGTATCATAACATCCATACCAGGATAGATTACTGGCTGTCCACGCACACACTGATCCCCATGATCAGGGGCTGCAGGGTGCTTCCCCGCACCCTGTCGGACCACTCCCCAGTATTGCTGGTACTGACCACTCCCAAGCACAGGATTCCCCCGTTCACGTGGCGTTTCCCGCCTTATTCACTACTAGATGAGGCGTTTAGGGCTGACCTGGGGGAGGACATAGATACCTTCTTCGCCACTAACTTAGGCTCGGTGGACAGTTTTAGCACAGTTTGGGAGGCATTCAAAGTATACGTCAGGGGGGTAGTCATGGCGAAACACTCTAGTGTCCTAAAGGCAATTAGAAACAGGCTGAAGTATCTTGAGGGGCAGATTGCAGACTGTGAACGCCGCCAGCTACTGGACCCGGCACTGCTTGGGGATGGGTCCTTGCAGGGCCTACTGAAAGAGTTCCATGAGGAGGCAGACAGGGAGGTCAGACATCTAGGGCAATATGCGACAGCGCGCACGTATGGAGAGGGAGAATGACCTGGAGCACTCCTAGCTAGGATTATGAAGGGCACCAGGCGCAGACAGGCAGTCCTGGAACTACAAACTCCAGGGGGGCGAGGGTAACCACAGAGGACGACATCCTAGCGGAGTTTAGGAGATTTTACGAGGACCTATACACCACCAAGATCACAGGGGTGGAAGACCAAATTGACAACTATTTAGACTATATCAAAATGCCGTTCCTCGAGAACTGGCAGAGGGAATTCCTGATGTCCCCAATACTCCGTGAGGAAATATCAGACGCGCTAGACTCCATGAGGTCCGAAAGTGCGCCCGGGATTGATGGACTGACGGTGGCATTCTACAAGGCGTACAAAGACAAGCTGTTGCCTTACCTCTCCACCCTCTTCGACGAGATATGTGAGTACGGTACTATGCCGCCCTCTATGAGAGAGGCACTCATCGTCACGATATTGAAGCCAGGCAAGCCTCCTGATCTTCCAGGTTCATACCGCCCTCTGTCCCTTCTAAACGTAGATGCTAAGCTCTATGCGAAGATCCTGGCGACCAGACTGGCACTTGTTGCCCCGTAGCTAGTAGCCCCGGAACAAGCAGGGTTTATCCCAGCTAGGAACCTCTCTTACAACATCCGTACTGTCATGGGGGCCATGCAGCACACTAGACATGATACCAAAGCCATGGCGGTCTTCTTCGACATGGAGAAGGCCTTTGACTCCGTGGAGTGGCCCTTCATGCGTAGAGTGCTAAAGAAGCTGAGGCTGGGGGAGCTATTCCTCCAACTCCTGGGCACGCTTTACCATATGCCCACGGCGAGGATCAGACTGGGGGACGCAGTCTCGAAGCCGATCACCATAGCAGAGGCACGAGGCAGGGGTGCCCCCTCTCCCCGCTACTATACGCATTGGTGGCAGAGCCACTGGCGTGCGCGATTCGGGAATACCACTCTTACGAAGCCATCAACTACCCTACCTACAAGATCGGCATATCCACGTATGCGGATGACACCCTGTTGTACATCAGGGACCCGGCCACTAATCTGTCATCGGTCTTGAGGGAAGTGGTTAGGTTTGGCGCACTGTCGGGACTAAAGGTCAACTGGTCAAAATCGGTGGCTTTCCCGCTGACCCCAATAACAGAACCTTTCGAGATGGACTACCCGCTCCAATGGTCTACAGAACCGGTAAGGTACTTGGGCATTATGCTCCTCACAGATCCTGACATTATGATGAGGGAGAACTACGGGGTTGCCTACAGCAAGCTCGTAGACGACGTGGAGCTTTGGATTAAGCATGAGCGAATTTTGCGGATCTCGCGTTCGCGAATTTTGCGGATTTGCGGATTCGCAATCCGCAAAATCCGCGAATTCCCGCGAATTTGCGGATTTTTTTTTTTGTGTTCGCCCGTGTTTCTGCCAGTTCGCGAGGGTTTTTACAATTTCGCAATTTGCGAACTTACCTGTCGGGTCGCAAGTTTTGCGAACTTGTTGTTTCTACGTGTCCAGCCTGTTTGGGACACTCTTCTTCATCACTGCCACTCTCTGTCACCACTGCCACTCTCTGACTACTCATGCCACCCTCTGGCCCACCCATGCCACCCTCTGTTTCATCACCACACCCTCTGGTTGTCCAGTGTACATTATTTTCGGCAAAGCAAAGCACACCTTCCCTGCCTCAAGTGACCTGAATTAATTTGGGGCTGATTAATGTGTCACAGAATATTTTTTTAGCTGGCACCTGCTTCCTTAGTGCGCCCTGATTAGTGATCTTTTGCACTTGCTAAGTGCTTTCATTGTTGCAAAATTAGTTACAACACCTGCCCTGCCCCAACTGACAATAATGAATTAGGGGCTGATTAATGGATTTTAACTTCCAGCCTGGCTCCTGCTTGTCTCCCTTAGCTGTAATTCAGGACCTTTGTGGCATATGTGTAACTATTCTGAGGTTCAGAGCAGGGTCACATAATAGTTTCAACTGGCAACTGAACTCTGGAGGGGCCCCTCAGGAAGCACTACAGGAAATGGCTACTAATGATGAGCCTGAACTTTTGAACCTGGTAAGTAGTTACTTTCAGTTTTGCTAAGATCGCATTTCTGCAATTTTGCACTTATTCGCGGGGCGCGAACTCACGCGAACAGTGCGAGCAGTGCGAGCAAAATCCGCTGCTCGCGGATTTGCGGATTTTGCGGGAGATTCGCGAATCTCGCGGATTGCGGATTTCCCGAAAATCCGCAAAATCCGCGAGCGGAACGGATTTTCCGCCCATGCCTACTTTGGATTAAGCTTCCGCTGTCGCTGATGGGAAGGGCAGCCATGATGAAAATGGTTATTCTCCCGAGGTTTCTGTTTCTCTTCAATAATCTCCCGATGGTCCTCTCGAAAGCTTTCTTTGCGACCATGAACAAATTATTAGTGAGACTGGCGTGGGCTGGTAAGCAACCTAGAGTGCAATGGAAGGTGCTACAATTGCCATACGAGCAAGGGGGTCTGGCTGCCCCAGACCTGGAGCGCTATTACAGGATTGCGCAAGCCTCCCATCTCCACACCTGGATTCATGGTGACCAGGACATTCCGCATATGATCCTGGAGCGGCTGTTCGCGGACCCCACCCTACTTCCAGCGACCGTCTGCGGTCCCAAGGACCGCAGAGTGGGCGTGCTGGACTCTCTCCTGTCCACTAACCACGCCTGGCATTCTATAGTGCAGCGGCAGGACAAGGTGTTGATGTACGCACCCAACATGCCGATACAGTGGGCGCTTTGGCTCCCAACATTGACGGAGCCTGGAGTATGCAAGGCTCTCAACGAACTAGGCGCACGCACCATGGGTGACCTTTTTGAGCAAGGGAAGGTGAAGAAGTGGGAACAGCTCGCACACGGGAGGGAGCGTACCTCCTTGCTTCAACGCTTCCAGTACCATAGGGTAAGAAGTGCGCTGCTGGAGCAGTTGGGCCCCGACTTGGAAGAACCTCCTGAAGTCCCGGAACTAGTATATGTCATAGATACTGAGACCCCGAAGAAGCTGGTTTCCAGGCTTAATAAGATAGGCCATGAGCACACGGCAC
This sequence comes from Lissotriton vulgaris, assembly GCF_964263255.1. Classification (NCBI taxonomy): domain Eukaryota; kingdom Metazoa; phylum Chordata; class Amphibia; order Caudata; family Salamandridae; genus Lissotriton; species Lissotriton vulgaris. The sequence goes on from NC_141699.1 coordinate 443,160,754, forward strand.
TGCACTACACGAGGGCGCGCTTAGCCTGGCAGACTGATCTAGGGACCCAAATTGACGACGGCATGTGGCAGTACTGCTGTGCGGCCTCTAGGCGGATTTCCCTGAACGGGAGGCACCGCCTGATCCACTTTAAATTCTTGCAACGAGTATACCACACGCCGGAACGACTGCACAGATACGGCCTACGGGACACGTCATGCTGTGAGAGATGTCATGCCCAAGTTGCGGACTTCATGCATTTAGCCTGGTGGTGCCCGGGGGTTCAGAAGTTCTGGGCCTGCGTATTTGCAGAAATTAGCAATATAGTGGAGCTGGACTTGGTGCTTGACCCGGCCCTCGCTCTGATGGGAAACACAAGGAAGATACCCGTCTCAGTGAGGAAACTGGTGAGCATGGGCATGCTCCTTGCAAAACGGGTAGTGGCTCTATGCTGGATGAGGGGCCCCCTACCTACACTGAAGCGGTGGGCTGGCGACATGAAGTACTGCAACACTCAAGCGGACGCATACAGTGAGCTCCTCCCGCCCCGAAGTCGACCCAAGAACTTCTGGGGGCTATATCAGACCTACCTAACTTCCAGAGTGGACGAGGATGTATCAGCGGAAGGGGAGGGGGAGGATCGAGAGAGTGACCCGCACGTGGAGCCTAGATAACTCTGCCAGGGCTCTTCCCTACACTATAGAACGTCACTGGGTGGGAGAGACTCCCCACCCCTAGCTGTGTGAGACTATAGGAGTCACCCTCTGGAATACTGGAGAGTAGCATGCTGCACGAGCCAAAACACACCACTGCGACGCACACTACCAAACACGAGGAGCACAAACAGGGGACCAGTTGTGGGGTGGGGGGGTTCAGGGGTTGGAGTGTTGGATGGGAGAAAATGGTAAAAATGTCCAGTTTTGTCCATATACATACAGTGCACACCGCAACACAGATCGGATTGGCAGGCGGGGGTAGCCCCGCGTAGGCCGCACCGCTGCTGAGACCTGGACTTGCTCTGTATGTCCTTCTGCTTGTTATACATATGTGTCATGGTTATGGCGAGGCAGCCCACTGCCGGCCCGCGAAGGGTTGTAGGCGAATGGCTCTTCGAACTTTGTAATGTGCCTTTCTTTTTCATGATAAACACAAAAAAAAAGACTTCAATAAACTTCTTGGATTTAACAATTTTTCACCAAGAAGGCGATTTGCTGACAAAGCTATTTAAAAAACCTACCGAGAGAAACACTCTGTTAGAGTACTCGAGTAATCACCCCAGGGCTCTGAGGGATTCTTTACCTTTTTCCCAATTCCTACGAATTAGGCGAAACTGTTCCCACAGGGAGGATTACTTTAGAGAAAGTACTATCCTGGCCAATAAACTTAAAGACAGGGGATACCCGAAGAAAATTGTAAAAAACGCCTTGAAAAGGGCCTGGTATCGTCCACGTGAGACTCTCCTTGTTCCAAACCCAAAGAAAAATCTGGACAGAATAGCATGCGTCACAACTTTCTCTCCCATTTCCAATAATCTGAGAAAGATGATTCTAAAACACTGGCCGGTGATTAATGCAGGCATTCTAGAAATCGAGCGCCCCCTTTTTGCTTTCAGAAAAAGTAAGAATCTAAAGGACCATCTGGTCCGTGCAGCACTCCCGAGTCCTAGCCACTCCTCCACTCTTGAGACAGTATGGGGTCTGTCCCCCATAGTTGGACATGTCAAATGTGGTGGTTGTTCAGTTTGTAATTTAACAATTGAAGGTAAAACGTTTGTGTTTAACAATGTCACCTTTAAATGTAACACTCTCACAAATTGTAATACGACCAACGTAATCTATCTCATCCAATGTCTGTGTAACAAAAATTATGTTGGTCAAACCTCACAAAAAATTAAGACCCGTGTTTGCCAGCATAGGAGCCGCATCAGGTGTCGGACGACGAATGCCCCACTGGTTGAACATTTTTTGGAGGCTAATCATGATGAGGACGATATTCGTTGGACTGTTCTAAAGGCATTGAAACTTCCCCAGAGAGGAGGCAGCATGTCCAGTCTCCTGAACAAAGAAGAGTTGAAGTGCATAATACTGCTGGACTCTATTCGAAATGGACTGAACCGGACAGAGGATTAGACATCACTAATCTGAAATGTCCACTAATGTGTAGCCAGCAGTAATGCTCATCTATCTATGAAGCTCTAGTAAAATTGTCCACAATCTCGCAGGAAATCAGTGAGGTTTGAAATGTGAAGAAAACAAGAATTATACAGTACTGGTTAACGGTTAAAAGTCCTACTACCGCTAAGCCGTAATTTCTTTATTTTTAAATCGTTTTATAATCCAATGTGCATGAATGTTGAGCACTAAAGGTCCTCACTCCTCACTGATATGAGCACATCACTTTTAGTCACCACAGAATCCGTGATAACCACTGACTTTTGGTCTATTGTGGACCCTCCCTTCCAAACTCGACCCTGGGTGTTGCAACATAACTCAGTTGCCCACCTGGCCAGCAAAATTCACCATTCCATTATGGCCGCCAATTTGGAATCCTTGTCTAGTTCCCCCTTGGTGTTGCCACCCCTTTTATTCACCACTTCAATATGGCCACCAAACTTAAGGATTTTGTGCCCAGTCCGCCCTTAATTTCGGCACTTCCTCGGCATTAATTGACCAATCACCAAGGCACACTTGTACAGCGGACTCGCGCTGCCATCGAAGGGAGAAGAACCATCGCGTTCCTTTCCCACCCACCGCCACTTCCATTTGAGAAGTCAGGTAAGACCCCTTTTCCTAAACTGCCCTTACTCGTTCACTCCAGTTATAATGTCCTTTTAAATGTCCGTTTCTATCCCCTTATGCAGCATCGAGCCTGCGGACCCAAGCAACGGAGCCACTTTACTCTGTTGTACAACAAGGGAGAAGACCCCGATGATCCTGTCCTTCCTCCCCTCCCCCCGCCGTTGCTTCTAATTTCGAAGCAAGGTAAGCGTGTACCGTCACTTGCTAGTCACGCCAACCCGTCCCTTGAAGTGCCCGTTCTAATGTTAATCCCAATTTGTACCAATACAGAAAATCAACTCTCACATCCCTAACAGAAAAGGAGTAAACAATCCTTCCACGAGTGCCCTCACGATCCTCTCCCAGGACCCGTGAAGGTAATTTTTCCCGGCTCTAACAGTGCCCTCGACTACAGGATTAGAGACTTCCTTGTATTTCCTGGTATATTGTTAGCAGTATTCAAATGTATTGACAATCGCCCAGAGGCAGTCGTATGCCCCACCGAGCTCACTCGCTCACGTTCACCACCACCTCACATCACCACCGTGGATTGCACCCCTTTTAAATGCCCGCCTGTCAATCAGGATTGAACTTCACTGATTGACCACCTTCACGAGCACCCCGTATTTCACTAACCTCGATTCAGAGGTGTCACCTCCCACTTTATTATGTACTATTGAATAGAACTAAGAAATGTATGATCATCTCAGCACCAAGTCACAGCGCCGTTCTGTCACTATGCCAAAATGAGTTTGCACGCATGAAAAACCACAATATGAGATCACTACTCACTGTGAGTTGCAGCCAAGAGTGGCCTTTATATTGTTTTCTAGACATGGACCTTGCTTAATGTTTTTAAACGTTATGATCTCAGGTGGACGCCTTACCTTTTTTCTATTTTTTCCCCTTTTCTTTCACTTCCACAGGCGTTTGTATATGTAAACAGGCAGTGATTTAAAACAGTCCTGATGATGATCCCGGTTTATTAGGAGCAATAGGGATCGAAACGTTGATGCTTAAAAACAGTGTGACATGTAACTCATTGTACATTTTAAGTTGTATACACTGTTGGTTGAGATTTGCGGAATTGTTTATTATATTCGCAAGCCACTCTTTGGCTCCAAAGAAATGTTTACTTGCCTGTAAAACCCTTTCCTTTTCACCTACTCTTTCTCTTAAATCTATGGGTTTTCCCATTTTCTTGGGATAGGTACAGGATTGTGCCCTATCTAACTGTTCGTATTTGACCACTTCTAGGTCAATTAATTCCTTGGTATTTTTGAAAATAAAACACTCCTCGCCCGGCTGGGCTTGGAGATAATACAGTACTTATTGTGGTCTGTACTGCCATTCTTTCTTCTATTTTTGTAATTTCCTTAGGACCCTTGTTCCTTTTAGAAATAAATTTTCAAATATGGTAAGCAAATACATGAGAAATTCCCGAGCATCTTTTTGGATATTCTGCATAAATTGTGTAGAACCAGAACATACATACACCCTTCCTTTATCCCTCAGAGGAACTACCAATCATCTTTCCTTCAGAAAAGCCCTGAAAACTCACCTGTTTGCTAAATCCTGCTGATCTGCCCGAGCCCGCACTAATTAAGTTTCCAGTCATAAGCGCTACGAGTCCTCCGGGTAGATAGCGCTATACAAGTGCAGTTTCAATTCAATTCAATTCAATTCAAAAGATTACCAATATCACAAACACTTTGTATTTTACTTTTATCCGTTCTCAATTTTTCATAAACACAATGCAACAAGGACCAAACTCTTTTTTCCTGATTCTCCATAATTTGCTGTTGCAAACCTTCTAAAAAAAAGCAACATTGACCACTACATTAGCATCGTAGTTGACACCTGAACAATTTTCGAACTGATAACCAACAATCTCTTCAATAGTGTCCTTTTCCTTTTTCCTTGCAATGATCTTACCTATTTTTTTTTCCTTCTCTATACCTTCACTACAGATATTCTCATACCTTCTTTTTTAACCTACTACATGCTTTTCAAATACAGCATATTGACATAAATTGGGAGCATACACTCTTCTTAACCTATTATACTTGTTTACCCAGTTTACCTCAGCAGTAACTTTGGTGTTATCATAATCAATCAAAAACGAACCAAAGCTCTAGCTACGGCACTGAATAGAGATAAGGATCGAGCGCAATCATTAAAATGCAGGAAACTTTAGGAGCTTCAGAATAGGGCTTTTGGGGGGGGGGCGCCAACCGACGGGGGAAGGGGAGGGGGGAAGAAGACCAGCACCGTATGTTGGGCTGGTTTTGGGCTACCAGTAGGTTTGGGCTGGGGCTTGGGCTGGATTGGGCTAGTGTTTTGGGATGGCTATAATAAAGACGGCCATTTTGGGTTACAGGCCACCATTTCGGTGGCAAGTGACATGGCAGCCAGGCGGGGGACCTGTAGGTGGCAAAATTGCTTTTATGGGGGGATGGTGACTTTGTTGCAGCGGTATTTGTGATCGGGCTGGGTATTGGCGTTCCCGTTGTGTGCTGGGGCGAGTTGGCGGCTGGTTGCGGCTGGCACGCTTATCGCAACGGCCAGGGGTCTGTACAGGATGGTGGTGGTCGCGTGGTAGGATGCCTGATGGGGGCCTGGGCGAAGAGGCCGAAGGGCGTATGCGGCTGTGTGCGGAGGGGCCGGTGTCCGCAGGGAGACATGTAGCGGAGAGCAAGGTATGCACAGCGAGGCGAGGGCACTTACAATGGCAGCCAGGGAGGACCCGCGGGAGCTGGTGGCTCTGCGGCTTCTTCAGGAGGTGGGCCGCATAGACATATGCGGCCCACGGGGCCAGTACGACCGCCGTGGCCGGCTGCCAGCAATACCGCAGCAGCAGTCCTCACAGGTGAGCCTCCGCGCGCACGTGAGGGGGGGCAGGGCTGGAAGGCGGGGATGTCGGGCGGCACAGTCGCTCTGCTGTGCGGGCCCGGGGAAGAAGCAGGGGACAGGAGACAGGCATGGGTCGGCTGAGAATTTTGAAGGGAGGCGGAGGGGAGGGCGTATGCTAAGAGGGTGGGCGAGGCAGGGGGATAACAGGGAGCCGGGTGAGGAGCCTGGTGGGGAGGGGGATAGGGTCATGTTGGAGGGGGCTGGGGTGAGGAGTCAGAGGCAGAGATGGAGGAGGGTCAGGGGGGTGGGCAGAGTGGGGTGGGTGAGGGTTTTTTCCTCGGGGGTGGGGACCCTACTGGGTCACAGAGGTGGCGGTTCGGGAGCAGACTGGTGGGTGGGAGGTAGAGGAGGGAAGAGGCCTCGGGTGGGGGGGAGAGGGGTTTGGTCAGCGAGGGGAGGAGGGGTGGGGGCCTGGCAGGTGCAGAGGGGTGGCATACCACAGGCGGGGGCAGGCGTGAGGGATGGGGCATCTGGGGGAGCAGGGGGTTTTAGGGGGCGTTTTATCCGTCGGGAGGGGGGTGTGCGGAGTAACAATGTTGGTAGGGTGTTACAGGTATGCCCACGGCAAGGAGCGCCAGGAGTGAGGCCCCCTCGGCTCCACTGGTTAGGCGGCGGGATGCAGTGAGGACGCCGGCCTTGACGCCAGGTAAGGATGCTGACGGAGTGGGGAGTGGGTTGGACATGCATGGTTGTGTGCAGGTGTCCGTGGGTATGGACGCACGGGGAGCCAGGGGTGCGTCCTCTGAAATGGCGGTAAGTGAAGGACACAGGGGCAGACTAGATGGTACCTTGGAAACTAACAGGTTTTCTCATTGCTTTTTGGAGGAACGGATGGGGCTCTCGCGGGGGATGGTAGTCTCTGTGGTGTAATCGGTTAGCGCGTTCGGCTGTGACTTAACGGTTGGTGATTTCATGCCCACACCCCAGAGGCGGGTACTTTGCCAGGGGGCACGGGTCAGGGGCGGGGCGGGGCGGGGCGGGGGCGGGGCAGGGTGGTGCTGAGCGTCGACGAAGGGCACCGAGGACGATGGGGCTAAGGAGAGTGTGATGTCCCAGGGCGCAAGCTCCCAGAGGGGTTTGTGACTAAGCCACTGGGGGCGCACCAGTCACCGGGACGAAGGAGACGATATGGAAAAGGGAGTAGGTTGAAAGGTTGAATCTCTTCCATAGGGAACTCACGGCGAAAGCAGGATCAAAGGAGGAGGAACAGGAATTGGCTGGACGCCCCGAGGCGCCAGTGTCCACTGACAATTGGCAGTGGCTTTTCTGATATACGCTAGCCTATATTGCGAGAAGTACCCTGACAGGGCCATAGCTCTTGGCAAATTTATGGATGTGATCAGGTGGGCGCAGGTGACCTCTGGCAGGTATGCATGGTCACATTACGACGAGGATTTTCGGGCATTTAGTACAGGGGCAGTTCACAGGGTCTATGAGTGCTTTTGAAAGCAGAGGGGGCTTTGGTGAACAGCTTATGTCGACTGAGCTCACGGCGGTGTTGTATTCATCGGTGGCCGTCGCTCACAAGATTGTGGCGGTGATGGGAGAGGGCGCCCTACTAGCGAAGTGGGACATTAAGTCGGCTTCCAGGCTGCTCCCGGTACATCCAGAGGATTATCAGTGGTTGGGAATCAACGTTGACAGGGACATTTTGTGGACATGGCATTGTAATGGGGTGCTCGATCTCGTCTGCTCTGTTTGAGCGGTTCAGTTCCTTTTTGCAGTGGGCTTTTTCTTGGCGGACAGGCTCTTAGATGGTGACGCACTACCTGGAGGACTTCTTTCTGGTGGGACGGCCGGGTTTGATGGACTGCCAGTGGCAGCTGCCCGGTTTTCCTGACCTCGTGGCTTGCCTGGTGTCCGTGGGTACGGACGCACAGGGAGCCAGGGGTGCAACCTCGGAAATGGTGGTAAGTGAAGGACACAGGGGACTAGACGGTACCGTGGAAACTAACAGGTGTTCTCATTGCTTTTTGGAGGAACGGATGGGGCTCTGGCGGGGGATGGCAGTCTCTGTGGTGTAATCGGTTAGCGCGTTCGGCTGTGACTTAACGGTTGGTGATTTCATGCCCACACCCCAGAGGCGGGTACTTTGCCAGGGGGCACGGGTCAGGGGCGGGGGCAGGGCGGGGCGGTGCGGAGGCGTCAACGAAGGGCACCGAGGACGATGGGGGTAAGGAGAGTGTGATCTCCCAGTGCGCAAGCTCCCAGAGGGGGGCGTGACTAAGCCACTGGGGGCGCACCAGTCACTGGGACGAAGGAGACGATATGGAAAAGAGAGTAGGTTGAAAGGTTGAAACTCTTCCATAGGAACTCACGGCAAAAGCAGGATCAAAGGAGGAGGAACAGGAATTGGCTAGACGCCCGAGGCGCCACTGATCACAGACAATTGGCAGTGGCTTTTCTGATATACGCTAGCCTATATTGCGAGAAGTACCCTGACAGGGCCATAGCTCTTGGCAAATTTATGGATGTGATCAGGTGGGCGCAGGTGACCTGTGGCGGGTATGCATGGTCACTTTACGACAAGGATTTTCTTGCAGATGGTACAGGGGCAGTTCACAGGGTCTATGAGTGCTTTTTAAAGCAGAGGGGGCATTGGTGAACAGCTTATGTCGACTGAGCTCACGGTGGTGTTGTATTTATCGGTGGCCGTCGCTAACAAGATTGTGGAGGTGCCCCTGGTGCCAGAGAAGACGCATGGTCCTAATACGGTGCTGTCATTTTTTGGTATAGAGCTCGACTCCGGGGCCATGGAAGCACACCTGCCAGAGGACAGGAGGATGGCTATATTGGCTTTGGTGAGCAGCAGGTTGGATAAGGGTAGGGTGGCTGTGGAGGAGGTTCAGGTGTTGCTGGAACATTTGTATTTTGCGTGCCGTGTAGTGGGGGCGGGCCGTACTTCTTTCCTGCTGTCGATGGGTCTGGCTGTTCGGTCTGATGTTGCCACATCTTCATCTGCGGCTGTCGGCAGGGACAAAGGAGGAGTTGCGCATGTGGCAAGCTTTTGGGGCGCTTCAACGGTGTGCACATGGTGCCCCCGGAGGACCGGGAATGGGAGGTTACGCTGTTGTCGGAGGCGGCGGGGGATGGCTGTTTCGGTATCTACTGGGCAGGGAGATGGTGCGTGGAGCAGTGGCTGCCGCATTGGCCAGGTGGGGGCTGGAGCATGGCTTTCTTGCTTGTTTCCTCTGGTGGTGGCTGTTTCTGTGCTGGGCGCGGGAGCTGGCACACAAACGGGTGTTGTTTCCGGTAGACAAGAGGTCAAGGGTCAAGGGTGCAGGTGGTCAACGGGCAGTAGGCCAGGGACCCACAGTTGGTGGAATTGCTGAGAGTTTCGGGCTACACTGTTTGGAGCAGGATATCTTATTTCGAGCTCGATATGTGCCCGGGGTGGGCGATGACATGGATGGATGCTTTGTCTCGTTCACAGTGGCAGAGGTTTTAGGGGCCAGCGGAATTGTGGTTGGTGGGTGATGCCGGGTTGTTCAGCTGATGAGGGGCAGAACAGGTGGTACAGTGATTGTTAACAGGGGCTATGAATGCTTTTGTCAGTGGCAGCATCCCCATAGAAGGCTTATCAGCAGGCATGGGAAGAGTTCAACGGTGGAGCGGTAAGGCATGGAAACCGGTGGCGGAGGGAAGAGGAGGTGGTACAATTCATTTTGGATTTGATGGACAAAGGGTTGTCGAGGGTGCGATTGCGGATGAGTTGTCGGCAGTGGCCTTCATGGGGATGTTGGGGTGGGGTACTCACCGTCGGAGGGGGAATTGGGAACACGTCTTCTGGAAGGCTGGGCCAAGGAAGAAGGGGCCAGGGAAAATCAGAGGAGGCCCATTACAGGGGACCAGCTCGCGGAGTTGTTGCACAAGTTGCCGTCGGGCTGCAGCGATTGGGGGGAGGTTGCTCTGTTTGCTACAGTGATGTTGTGGCTGTTTTGGGGGTCTTTGGGTCATTGAATTGTTAGGCCTGGAGGGTGTCCAGGTGGTGGTTTGGGTGGAGGTGGACATGAGAGGGTGGAGGAGGCTAGCGGAGCAGCTTTGTCGTTACAAGACTGACCAGCGGGGCGAGGGTACTTGGGTGGTATTGGGCCCGTGGGGTATAAGGCGTTTTGCCCGGCGGTGTGGGGACGGTGGCTGGCCTACGACGGCGGGGGTTGATGGGGAGGTTTTGGGCCGGGAGGGAGCTGGCAGGGGAACTGCGGCTCAGGTGTTGTGGGCCCTGCGGCATGCCCTACGTGTGATGGGTGGGGACCCTAAGGTTGATGGGGGCGCACTCGTTCCGGATTGGGGCGGTGACGGAAGCGGCACATTAGGGATGGGGACAGGATGGCATTAAGCTTCTCGGGCATTAGAAGTCGGAGTGTTATCAGATGTATGTCAGGATGCGGGGAAGGGGGTTGGAGCAATGAGATGGATGTGATTTCCCGCAGCTGACATGTGTGTCTTTTCAGGGCCAGCTGCGGCGGCGCTAGAGAGCTACATTGTAGGACATTCTTTGGTGAAGAGAGCAGAAAGGTCTGAGTGGGAGAAGCACTGGTGTCTGAACTTGGAATTGGATGAAGGGTTATTGCATTGTCAGTGGCAAGGAAAAGGGGAATGCGCTGGTATGAGCTGTGGCCAGCGTTGAACAAGGTTGTGAAGGGGGGGGGTCTGGACGTAGTGTTTATCCACTTGGGGGAAAGTGATATGGTGGTGTGCAGGGTTTTAGAATTGGTTAAACAGCTGAAGAGGGACGGGTTGGAGGTACATTGCAGGTAGGCTGGAGGCCATGTGATTTAGTCAGAGTTTGTTCCGAGGCGGGTTTTTTGAGGGGCGGAACAGCCAGCGGCCACAGACAAGACTAGGAGGAAGAGTACCAGGGAGAGGAAGGTTTTGGTGAAAAGAAAGGGGTGGGTAGGATGAAACACCCAGAGTGGTGATATGTAGCAGTGTGTTTGTTGTTGAGAGGATGGTGTCCAAATGTCTAAGATACGGGAGGGAGCTTTATAGGGTACAGCTGAAGGAGGCGTCGGATTTGGCTATTGGAGTGCGCAGGTATCCAAAGGTTCAGGCGTCCTAGGGGGGGTGGAAAGTCGCTAATGCGTCTTTTGAGTGGTGTTTCTTTTTAAGTTATAGGGGATTGTAGAAGATCTGGCTGGCTTATCAAAGGGGGTTTTTTAAGTATAGCAAGTTATTTAGTAAGTTAGGGAGGCAAAGTTTAAGTTTGGTAATTGTTTCATGTTTGTTGATTGGGGGAACCATTGTAAGTGTGGGGGTGGGTGGTGTATTAGGAAACCATATACTTAGTGAGATTTAGTTTTGTACATCACAGGACAAGGGCTTTTGGTTTGTGTAAGGTGCACCTGCTTCCAATAAAGCGGCCTTTGTCACACCTTAAGTTGAGTCTGTGTCGGTGCTGTTCTCCGCCTCCCCTTGGGCCCCAAAGATGTGCGTGTCACCACGCTCACATTTCAAGGCCAGATTACAAAGAAACTTCCAAAATAATAAAACAGTGGCATCACCACGCTTGCAAAAATGCGCTCGTCACTGGGTAATAGACCGAGCAATCACAGGTCAAACAAAGCAGCTGTCTCTTTAAGAAACACAGACTTCTTTAAATGCCGGCAGAGAAGTGAACACGTCACCGCACTTGTCCAGTAAAACAGAAACCAGACAAGGATAAGCTACATATGAGAGCTAAAGTCCTTGCTACTGCCAAATCAACAAGAAGCTACAGTTTCAAGAAAGACCTTCTTACTGCCGAAACCTTGAAGAGGTTCACACTTGCAGACGCAGTTGCAGGCCTGATATATGGTAACGTGCAGCAGCTGGTCAATGAGCACATGCGCACATCCATGAACACACCACACGCAGGGCTCACAAATGAAACTGCACACACAGTCCACAAGTGATACTGAACAGTTTTTAATTCTGCAAATAATGCATGTTGTGCTGATTCTTTCAAAACATGAAAGACAGTTTTTCAAAAGTCCACTTACAGTACTCATGCCTACCAGTCCCGCATCCAGTGTTTTATATCAAAATTTCCAGGTGAAAATCCTTTGATTCTGCCACCATTTCTTCAGGAGTTCGTGGGGAAGCTGGTGGCCATCACACACCGGTCCCCAGCAGGTGCTTGTCACCAATGATAAGTTAGAAGTATAAGTACAGCATGTACTTAGGTCCAACTTTTCAAGTATTTATTAAAGTGAAATACTTGATTTTTTTCCCTATGTTCTCTCTCTCTCTCTTATTCACTAGGTAATTAGCAAATGTCTAAAACATTCATCGGAGGATCCATGGTTTGTATGGTTAGTTTGATAATGGGCCCTGAGAGGAAAATGATTGAGTATTTATGATGAAATGGTGTAAGTAAATGTAGATACAGATAGTGTAATTTCTGTGTTGCCAGGAACATTCTTCCTCGTTGTTTGGGCATGGCAGGGCTGGGCTGATTGACAGGGTACCTTCCCACGCCGCGTCTGGGGTGGGTGTGCGCTCTTGGTGACAGAGTTTGCTGAGTTCGGATGACAGAGTCACCGGCTCGGCATCACTGGGACTGTACTTCCGGGATGAAGGCTGGTTAGTGAAGTGGCAGCAAATGGGACAGCGCTGCTCCTCAGTGTCTGTTTCTTGAAATCTGGGCACAGTAAGGGCCTCGAAAAAGGCCCTTTCTTATCAATTTACCTATCTTTGTGTAATTTTGTGATTGGATGTTTGTTTTTCATGTCCCTTATTGATGACTGGGGTGCCCCCCAGTTTATTTCTGCTGTTCTGGTTGGTCCTTTGTGAAGGGGGTTATGCCTATATTTAGGTGTCTCTCTGCTGTTTTTTTGGTTGTGTGTCATTATGGTGGGGAAATGTGCATCCAAACGCAAGAATGTCCTGTCCTCTTCTTCTAACAATGATAAGCCCATTCCTGCTCACCAAAGTAGGTCCAGGGGTCCGGTGGATTCTTCTGCCCAACTCTTGGATTCTGAGGTGCAGGCTATGATTGAGGCATCTGTGGCTCATGCTAAAGAGTCCAGGGTTCCATCCAAAAGCAGGGGCTCTCGTTCTGCGTTTCATCTGGTAGATTCACCCTCTGACGACTCTTCGGCTTCTGGCTTCTGGAGGTAGCCGTCCCTCTGCTTCTACAGGAAAATTTGTGCATAAAGAGGAGGTTCTTCAACATATCCAGAAAAACTTGGGATTTTCGCCTTTTTTTCTTCTAAGGGGACAGATGGTATTTTTCCCCAGTATGTTTAGACCCCTGTTTTTGTTATGCCATTTCATGGTCGCATCAAAGACTTGATTGCTGGTGAATGGCTTGACTCGGAGCGGTCTTCGGTTCCACGCTTTTTACAGAAGCTGTACTCTCTTGAGGAGGGAGAGGGTTCTCTGCCTCACTCCGTTAAGGTGGACGCCATGTTGGCCACTCTGATTGGTGTTACGGCGATCAATCCAGAGGACTGCTCTCCTTCGGATGCTAGACAAGAACATTGATGGGGCTCTGCAGAAGGCTTTCTCAGTGGATAATTTAACTTTGAAAGCAGGTATCTACTCTGCTTATGCTGCTTAGTCCTTGGTATCAGACTTTGAGAAACTGGCCATGGATTGAAAGCATGCTCTTTCCTACAAGGGGAAGACTTTGTCGTCTTCCTACTCCCATCACTTTTGGAATCCCCCTTCTTCCTAATCTTCCTTTCATTCCTCCAGTCAGTCCTCCAAGCCCTTTTCAGACCATTGGCGTAAGTTCCAGCCCAAGAAAGCCTCTTCCTTATTGCTTTTCTAGGAGGCTTACAGACTTTGTCACTCTGCCTCCCAGCTGGGGCACCATCCATACTCCTTTCCCCAGGGATCCAGGAAAGATGCTGGCTCTTCTGGACGGGGTTCAGGCTTTTCTGGAGAAGAGGGCAATTGTTCCTGTTCCCCTGGAGGTGCAGGGAATGGGTTGCTATTCCATTCTTTTTCTTGATTAAAAGTAAGGGCGGGCGTAGTTCGCGAAGTAGTGCTACACGAAGCTACGGGAAGTGCACTTCGCACTTCGCAAACTTCACGTAGCACTACGCGAGCTGCGTAGTAGCATGTTCACACTGTGCAAGATGCGTTTTCAATGATTGCTCAGTGCGGACAAGGATCCGGCACTGTGCAACCATTGAAAACGGCATCTTGCACAGTGCGAGCTGGGGTTTTCTGCTGCTCGATTTTTACTCGAGCAGCAGCTTTCTCAACGTGAACTAGTAGTTTCTCATCGAGAGAGGTCCCGAGCATGCGCAACCACTCGCAATGAGAAACCTGACCTCCCCTCTTTGAGAATCTCGCCGGGATGTCATTTTGCTTGCTCGCGGTCGCTAACGTGACGTTGAGGACCGCGAACAAGCAAAAAATGACTGCTGCACTACGCTACGCTGCACTACGCGTGTTTGCACTGTGCTACGTGCAGCTCACGTAGTGCGAAGTTGCACAAACTTCGCAAACTGCGCGAGCGTAGCGTAGTGCTTCGCCCAGGGTTACTTAAAAGGTGTCAGGTGGGTTCAGGCCTGTCCTGGACTTAAGGACAGGGAATGGGTGGGTTAGGACCATTCACTTCGAGATGGTGACTTTACAGTCCATAATTCCTTTGGTAGGGGTCTGGGACTTTATGACTTCCATAGACCATAAGGACGCTTATCTACATGTTCCCATGGCATGGGAGCATCAGAAATATCTGTGTTTTGTGATTGGGTCTGCCACTTCCAATCTGCAATTTTGATATTAGGGGTGAAGTCCACTTCCCGGGTGTTCACCAAGCTGTCTGTTGGTGGCTTTGGCTCACAGTCAGGGGTTTTTTCTTCATCTCTACCTGCACGACTGGTTCATGTTGGCTCTCAGTCACATGGGGTGTTTCTGGATATTTTGCAGGAGCATAGTTTTCCTATCAATGTGGGAAAATCCTGCCTTGTTCTGTCCTAGAAACGTCTCTTTATGGGGGCACATTTTGTACAGGTTTGGGATGGTCAAGTTGCCCGGGTTTGGGTGTCCAGGATCTAGTCTAACATTCTGGCTCTAATCGGAAGAGGAGGAGTCACAGAGTTACATCGCGGAGCAGTGCAGACCCTAGCGGGATGCAGCGAGTCTGTGAGCTACCAACCAGGCACTAATACCCGAGCCCTGAACCGAGACCCGCGATCGCCAAAGCGTAGGGGGGGTTTAGGTTTGGCATGGGAACCACATCAATCAAGCACCAACCATACCTGTGCTTACCTGCCTGTAATTCTGGACTCAACGAAAGCGAGAGCGGCCACAGCTGCGAGGTGGAGTGAGAGCCGCCGCCGCCACCATTAACAGTTGCCAGTTGGTGAAGAGAGAGGCATGGGGTGTGCAACAAAGGAAGATGCTGGTAGTCTAACCCGTGAATGTCTTGCTCAGATCAAGAGTGCAAGGAGTGAGAGGCCAATCCAGTTTTCATTCATCTCCTCTCCTCTCCAGTTAACGATAGGATGTGGAGACGGTGCTCCGAGCAAGTAGCGAGCGGCGAGCGGCGAGCAACAAGCAGTGAGGAACCGGCTACCAGGAGCTATCAACAGCCGGTAGCCAGGAGCCAGGGGGAACCTCTCGATAACTACCGCTACCGTTGAACGCTGAACGGGGATCTGGCAGTGGCATTGGATGCGGCAGCAGTAGCGGAGAACAGTCACAGTGGGGGTTAAGGTAGGTGGAGAGCACGGTCACCATTAGTGTTGACCATGAAGTGTTGTGCCCAGGTGCGCTGCGAAGGCATCCCAACTAGGTTGGGTGGGGCCTGCAGCCCCCAGAGTGCCCTGCTCTCCTGCTTCTCCAACAATCTCTTTACCTTTGATTCACCTTTGTCTCTCTCTCCTCCACGCCACGTCACACTCAGCTGCCAAGCCTCTGTGCCTCTGTTTCCTCTGTTCTCCTGTCCCCCCGTCCCCAGGAGCGGCCCCACAAGAACTCCCAAAGGTCATGGAGGCTTGCACTTGAACCGCCAGCACCACCAGCAAAAACAGCACCACCAGCACCATTGTCCCCAGAAGCCTCGGCCACTGTTGCTGTCCCCAGCAGCGGTGGCTACAGTGTTCATTGGTCTCATTCCCTGGGCTCAGGACAGGGGCTGGACTCGGGCTGGAGTCTAGCCGGTCAGGGAGCATTGGGAGTAAAGACCCAGACCCAGTCCTAGACCTGGAGGCCAATCTGGGGGCCAAGTTGGGAGCCACGTGAGCAACCTGTGAGTACCTTGTCAAACACCTTTCAAACATCTGTCAAACATCGAACGTCAAATATCATCAGCATCAATATCAACATCAAACGCCAATATTAGAACAATAAGGAGTAAGGAGATCTGTCAAAATTAGGCAACCCTTACTTGAAACGAAAATTAAGTTAAAAAAAGGAAACTCAAACCCAAAATGACCTTGCAATCGGCTATGACCCAAGATAAACATCAAATTGCACCTGCTGCCTACAATGAGGACCAAAACAAGGCCACCTTAAATACAAATACAACCCTAACCGCAACTGTAACTGCAAAAGTAAAAGTAAATGTAAAAACAAGAGCAAATGTCCTCACATCACCTGAGCGGAGTACTTCCATAAGTCCACCTGTGCAGAGGCAGCTTGTGTACAAAGCGTATGGCCTGGTGCCAACTGACACTCTGATTCCAGCCGATAGTCCATATCTACTGCCCCCCCACTGCTGCTTCAACTGTCATCAGCACCACGGGCATCGGCACTACGGATATCGCAGTTACCATCGCAGTCTCTATCGTCTTTTACATCGCCAAAGGGCTTAAACGACCTCATAAACATTGAAGGGATGTCTGTGAGGAAAAGACTGTGCACTCATCAGCCAAAGATATATACCAAATTTTCTTTTCTGAAGGACCTTGGACAAGCGATTTACTCCAAGACTGGAAACATAAGGGCAAACACCACTCTTATCAAGCAAAACTGACTGTAGCCATCTCCATATCAACCAAGTTGAGTCATCACCCTTCGTAAGGGCTAGTCCACAACTCCCTTCTGGGGAAACAACCTCAATGTTAATGTCAATGTCAACTGGAATTAGAGGAACAGGGGACTCTATGAACCCGGCAGGCAGAGGAGCAGTTAGTCAAAGTAGGGCTAAATCTGGCTTTCTCTGCACAGAATAAAAACAGTGCAAACAACAGTATGTTAAGACCACCGATGGTGGGAAAATCTCTCGAGCTGGAGAAACACTCCCATTCAGTCAGTCACATCAGGGCAAATTCAAGTCAAACCAATATGCCTTGCAAAGATAGTTTAGACCCATCAGTTACAATTGAGGTTCAGGACAACCTTGATGAAAAACACAAGATTTATCTCTTCAATTAAATAATAGCTCTCCTATTCAAATGAAACCAATTCAATCAATTCAAACAATCCACGCAGACCCATTAGCTGCAAAAAGTTACAGGACAGCTAGTACACTGTTACCTTATGATGACTCTCATTCTAGGTATAATGCTATGACCTTTATAGCTACACAGGAATGGGAAGAACTAATTGCTTCCTACAACCTAAAACCAGTTCACTCTCTTTCTCCCACGTAAGCAAATAACCTCCCAAGAATGGAGAAAAGTAATAGTACTGGAAGTCCAATTCAAGGATCGATATGGATAACAATTTTAAACACCTTGCAAAATCCATCTGCAGATTTACAATTTCAATCTCACAAATTGGACGTGCAGCTTACTGTTCTTCAGACAACAGCTTATTCCATCTCAGAAATTAACTGGAAGATATCAGAACTTAACAGTCTCATAAAGAGAGGACAAGAAGCGCCTCATGTGGTTCAAACAACACCAACACCATCATGTTCCTGTGTACCAATCGTAGATAAGCTATTAACCTTACCATCTATGATAGGAGACCTAATATCAGATTAAAAACAAAAGTTTTACAGATCCCTACTCAGAATACCGAAACACCAGGGGCCAGATGTAGGTAATCCCAGATTACCGATTCTTAAATACCGAATCATACCGATTCGGTATTTAAGAACTGGCAATCGGGATGTAGGTATTTTTACTGATTTAATTAGCGAATCGGTATTATTCGGTAATTACTGAATCGGTATTTACCGATTCGGTAATTGGCATTCATTTCTATGGGCCTTGAGGCCCATAGGAATGAATGTCAATTACCGAATCGGTAAATACCGATTCGGTAATTGGGGGAAACATTGAAGGGTGGCAGGGTGTCACTTTGACACCCTGTTGCACCCCTCAATTGGGCATGGTTGCACATGTTGCAGACATACATGCCCTTAGGGCATGTATGTCTGCAACATGACACTGTTTAAAAAGCAAAAAAAATGCTTTTTAAAGAGTTTTCATTATTAACCACCAACTTCTAGTTGGTGGTAAATAACGAATTCTTAAACCCCTGTAGCACTGATTACAGTGCTACCTACATGTCAAAATACAGATTCGCTATTTTTACCGCTTCGGTATTTGACCCAATCGGTAAAATTACCGATTCGGTAAAAATACAGAATCTGTATATTACCATGCCCCTACATCTCCATCTTCAAATACCGGTCGGTAACGGCCAAAATCGGCCGTTAACGACCGGTATTTGCCTTCCTACATCTGGCCCCAGGACAATTAATAATGCCATTGGAGCAATCAAAAGTAGAGAGGTAACTGAACTCCTAACACCATCATCAGAGAGCAGAGAAACTGAAACTATGGACCACTTGCAAGTAGCTTGCGGTCCCACAGTTGATTGTGTGGCAACCAACCCTCAGACTTCTAGTAAAACCCACAGGAAGAAAAAAAGGAAGGGAAGAAATAAGTGTCTAATTGACAGAAGATCGCGTAAAGAACTACAATCACATCTATCCCTAACTGCCTGCGGTCTGAACACCGCGGGTGAAACTCAGCCCCCGATCTCACTTTTGGCTGAAGACCCTGAGGAGGACTCTTTGACACTCATCAATATCTCACCAGCAGCTTCGACCTCACCTTCTAGGGACTCATCTCAGAAACCTCTAATCAGTGATAGTAAGCAGAGATTTCCCCAAGCAAAAAGAATTCAAACTTTACAGAAATAGGATTCAACAACGATTATTAAAACTGAACAAACTCCAATCCGAGAAATCTGTAACAACACCCAGACTAGCAATGCGGTGTCATCACAGCAGTCAACAGGAAGAACAACAAAAATTACATGGGACTTAGGGAGAGAAAGGCAGAGAAGGATGCAACAAACTTGCCCTGCAAGTGGCAGTAAAAGGGCTACCACAAGCTGCTTTTCCCAGCCCGGTCACTCCGAAAGCGAGGGTTCTCTAACAAAGCAAACTGCAACACAACACCGGATAGTACGACCATCATTCGATTTATCCCAGAATACACCTCTCGAGGTAGAGATGATATATTGAACAGAGGAAATATTTTACGGCTTTTACATTCAATCACAGCCTAGAATGCAGCAGCTCTTATGACCATCCCCAAATAGAGTTTCAGCCAACCAACAATCCACAATGTCCGGAAATAACTATGGCAACCTGGAACTTTAGAGAAGTAGTTAAAAAAATTCAGGAAGAAGAGTCTACGTTCACGCAATGGGGATAAAATTATAAATTGAAAAGCAACCTACCTATACAACACCTTTCTTACCCTCCACTAGGACACCTCCACGGAAAAGCACCAACTCAGTGTTAAAGGAGTTCTTCCCCAAGAATGCACACCCTAGACATTAAGACTTTTCCCCCAGCACAAGCTCTAGGGGACTCACGTCATGTCTTGCCGGCCACAATGCAAAATTGGAGGCAAATTCAGCGTACCATCATAATAGACCACACACATTGACAAAGGGAGAGTAGCTTTGACTCCACCCTGGTCAAGTCCAGACAAATTAACATATGTGCCTGGAATATCAACGGTCTAGCTAGTAAAAGTGAAGACCCAGAGTTTTTGCAATATTTCAAATCATTTGATTTGTTACTGCTTCAAGAAACCTGGAAGGAAGAGGCCTTTAAACTCCAAAGATACACATCCTGCTGCATCCCAGCAACAAAATGCTCTTATCGGAGGGTTTAATGATTATGGCCACCATAGTAACAATAGCGGAGATCACAACAATAGACTCTCAAGTAGCACCCCCAAGCGCCATGCAGGTGGTAAAGATAGCACTCCGGATCAACAGCTTATGCCAAGAAGTCATAGTAATCAATGCCTACACCCGTCCCAAATGGAAACAGAAAGCTGCCAAGGAATTGATAGAAGCCACAAAAAAGATAATGGACGAAGAGGATACCTACTATATTATCCTGGCAGGTGACTTTAATACGTATTGTTTCGGCTCTGGAGTAGGTGACGCCATTGACCATAAACTTAACGCTGCATGGGAAGTGCCAAGACTGGGCTCCCCATAAATCAAGACACCTACGAGTTGCTCAAATCACTTATTACGGCAACTAGAACATCTCAACTTAAGAGCCTTGAATGGGCACTTCCCAGAGGACGACCCAATGGTCACAACATTTCACTCAATAAAACAATATTCCCATTTGGATAATGCATTCACATCTTTAAGCATGTTTAGTTAAGTAACAGCGTTTAGGATAGGGACTAGCGAATACAGTGACCAGCTGCCTCAAGAAGCAATAATAAAAGTCAACTCACCTTTTAAGATCGAGCCATTCTTAGGCATTAACATTGAAGTGACCTAAAATCTTAGGCGGTTGCGGTGCAATCCTATTTCAGCACCACATCTCTTATGGCAAAAACACTATATGCTCAAGTAGCAAGTCTCCCGGTAGAAGTATGGCAAAATGTCATCTTAACAGTTGGTGAGAAACTATTGGAAGGGCCATCAAACAGGGTAAGACAACAAAGAGGAGCAAAATAAAATCACAATCTAGCCCAGAAATGAATACGCAAAAGCAAATGATAAATCGAGCACTGAGACAGAAGTGAAAAAATCCAACAAATCAGGACCTACAAATTGCACCACGGGAAGCAAAAAAACTGTTAAAAAGAAAGAAATGGGAAAAAAGGAAACAAAAAAAATAACGAATTATGAGCCAAGCTCCTCCAGGAAGTTAAACAAAAAATAGCTCAAGGTTTTTTGGCAAATAATCAAAAGAATCAAGAATCCAAACCATTTTGCTTTAAATTCTAACATAACGGAGGAAGCATGGAGTCAAGTCAAGTCAATAAATTTATATAGCGCGCTACATACCCAGAGGGTCTCAAGGCGCTTGGAGAAGGGTGGGAATTACTTGTCAAATATCCACGTTTTAAGTTGCTTTCTGAATGCTAGGTGGTTCTGAGTAAGGCGAAGGTGAGTGGGAAGTGAGTTCCAGGTTTTAGCTGCCAGGTAGGAGAAGGATCTACCTCCCATGGTGGTTTTGTTGATGCGAGGTACAGTGGCAAGGGCTTGGTTGGCGGATCGTAGCTGGCGGGATGGGGTGTAGAAGGACAGTCTTGTGTTGAGGCATTCGGGTCCGATTTCGTAGAGCGCTTTGTGTGCGTGGGTTAGGAGCCGGAAAGTAATCCTCTTATTGACGGGGAGCCAGTGGAGGTTTTTCAGGTGACCAGAGAGGTGTTCTTTACGCGGGATGTCTAATATGAGCCTGGCTGAAGCGCTCTGGATGTGTTGGAGTTTTTTCTGGAGTTTTGCGGTGGTACCGGCGTAGAGGGTGTTTCCGTAGTCCAGATGGCTCGTGACCAGAGCGTGGGTGACTGTTTTTCTAGTTTCGGTGGGGATCCAGCGAAATGTTTTTTTGAGCATGCGAAGAATGCTGAAGCAAGATGAAGAAACGGCGTTGACTTGTCTGTTCATCGAGAGTGAGGAATCCAGGATGACGCCCAGGTTCCGTGCGTGGTCCGTCGTGATGGGTGCTTTTCCAAGGGCCTCTGGCCACCAAGAGTCATCCCAGGCGGAGGGGGAGGTGCCTAGGATGAGGACTTCTGTTTTGTCTGAGTTCAGTTTCAGACGGCTGTGCTTCATCCATTCGGCTACTTCTTTCATTCCTTCATGCAGGTTGGTTTTGGCGGTGTTAGGGTCTTTGGTGAGTGAGAGGATCAGTTGAGTGTCATCAGCGTAGGAGATGATGTTGAGGTTATGTTGGCGTGCGATGGCCGCGAGGGGGCTCATGTATACGTTGAAGAGGGTGGGGCTGAGTGAAGATCCTTGTGGTACGCCGCAGATGACTTCAGTGGCCTCTGACTTGAATGGTGGAAGGCAGACTCTCTGGGTTCTTCCGGTGAGGAACGAGGTGATCCATTCCAGTGCTTTTCCTTGGATTCCGACGTTTCTGAGGCGTTGTAAAAGGGTGCTATGACAGACCGCGTCGAAGGCTGCGGAGAGGTCGAGGAGGATGAGGGCGACTGTGTCTCCATTGTCCAGTAGAGTTCGAATGTCGTCTGTTGCTGCGATGAGGGCGGTTTCAGTGCTGTGCTTGGCTCGGAAGCCGGATTGTGAGGAGTCGAGGGATTTGTTGGTTTCGAGGAATGCGGCGAGCTGGTTGTTGACCGCTTTCTCAATGACTTTGGCCGGGAATGGAAGGAGTGAGATAGGGCGGTAGTTTTTGAGTTCGGTGGGGTCAGCTGTGGGTTTCTTCAGGAGGGCGCTGAGTTCGGCATGTTTCCAGCTTTCCGGGAAGGTTGCGGAGTTGAGCGAGCAGTTGATGACGTCTCGGAGGTGCGGTGCTATAATGGAGTCTGCTTTGTTAAAGATGTGGCGAGGGCATGGGTCTGTGGGGGATCCTGAGTGGATAGAGTTCATCAGACGGATGGTGTCCTCAGTGGAGATTGGCTTCCAGTCATTGAGGATGTTCAGGGGGGGTGGGGGTCCTGCAGGGGGTTGGGTGGGTTGGTCTTCGGGTCGGTTGTCGAAGCTGTTGTGGATGTCAGCAATTTTGTTGTGGAAGAATGAGGCTAGGGAGTCGCAGAGGGCTTGAGAGGGGGTGATGTCATTGGAGTTGGCTGAGGGGTTGGTGAATTCCTTGACGATGTTGAATAATTCCTTGCTGTTGTGGGCGTTGTTATCTAGTCGGTCCTTGAAGGCGGCTTTCTTGGCATTCCGGATCAGTCGGTGGTGTATGCGGGTGGCGTTTTTGAAGGCGTCCTTGGTGCTGGTGGTTGGGTCTTTTTTCCAGGCTTTCTCCAGAGAGCGACAGAGTTTCTTGGATTTCTTAAGATCATCGTTGAACCAGGAGGCCTTCTTGCTGCCTAGTTTGATTTGTCGTTTTTTCAGTGGTGCTAGGATGTCGGCGCTGTTGGATAACCATTGGGTGAGGTTGGTGGCTGCTTGGTCTGGGTTTGAGGAGTGGGCTGGGGGGTTTTGAAGAAGCGATGAGGAGATCTGGTCGATGGTGATTTTGTTCCAGTTTCTTTGCAGAGTGGGTTGGGGGTGGTTGTTGGATGTGGGCTTGTTGTAGGTAAAGTGAACGCAGCTGTGGTCAGTCCAAAGGAGAGCTGTGGTGTGGCTGAAGGAGACATGTTTGCTGGAGGTGAAGATAGGGTCGAGTGTGTGACCTGCGATGTGGGTGGGGGTAGTGACAAGTTGTTTAAGTCCGAGGTTGGCGAGGTTGTCCAAAAGGGAGGTGGTGTTGTGGTCGTTGTTCTTTTCAAGGTGAAAGTTGAGGTCTCCCAGAAGGATGTAATCCTCGGAGGGGAGCGCGTGTGGAGTGATGAAGTCTGTGATGTCTTCACTAAATTGTGCGCGGGGTCCTGGTGGCCTGTAAAGGAGCGTGCCTCTGAGTGTGGTTTTGGGGTCGGTGTGGATCTGGAAGTGAAGGTGTTCAGAGTTGGCGAGATTGACGTCTGAGCTGGTTGAGATGCGGATGGATTTCTTGTGGACGATAGCGATGCCTCCTCCTGTGTGGCCGGTACGGTCCTTGCGGATGATCTTATAGCCTTCCGGGATGGCAATGGTGATGTCTGGGGCTGATGTGGCGTTCATCCATGTTTCTGTTAGGAAGGCGACGTCCGGAGAGATGGTGTCTAGTAGATTCCAGAGGTCAGTGGCGTGCCTGTGGACCGAGCGGGTGTTGAGCAGGATGCATTGTAGGTGGTTGGGGTCGGATATCTGGTGTGTGTTCGTAGATGAGGAGTTGTTCTTGGTGCCGTCGAACTTGCAGGAGATGCAGGAGAAGGGTCCATGTGTGTGTCCAGGAGCGGCTTGGACGCAGTTTGGGGAACGGCCGGGGTTAAGGGCTAGGAGGGTGGTGGCATTGTAAGTAATGCGGGAGGGGTGGACATTACGAGGACCAGGGGCACTGGCGCTGGGCGCGGTCCAGGCGCGGACAGGCGTAGACGGGCTTACCTTTGGCGCACCTTCGGCGCAAATGGGGCGCGACCGCTGCGCGTGAATGCTGCGCGAAAAGGCGTCAGTCATATGTGGAAGTTCGGAGGGGGAGGGGCGAGGGGGGGGCAGCTGGGAGGCGGGAGCGGGGTGGGGCTCAGGTCAGGAAGGCTAAACAACAACACATAAACAATTAAAATGGCCGCAAGGGTTCTAGTCACAGGCTTGGGCTCAATGCACATGAATAGCGCTACGCTGAAGGTAATGGCGCTGGCACAGTCGGGCACAAATTTGCATGCAGCAGTGAAATAAGTGAAAGTAGAAGCGCACCTTGGCAGACAAGCGCTACGCAAAATATCTCGGCACTAATATGCAAATGAGGAGCAGTGCGAAGCCGTCAAGCTCAAGCAATGATAAAATACATGTAGAAGGAAAATTAAGGCAAAGCAGTCTAGCGCTACGATCTGTTGGCAGCTAAAATACAATTAATTCTGTGCAAGCGAGCAAGGCAGGTGAACCACTTATCGGTCTGGCGGTATGGGCAGCAGGGAGCAGCGTTAGGAGCGACCTCTTCTGCGAAGAGCAGGGCGGTCACAGCGATCGGACGGTAGGGAGAGGAGAGCAGTATCCGTGGGAGGGGGGGGGCCAACTGGGAGGCGGGAGCGGGGTGGGGCTCAGGTCAGGAAGGCTAAACATCAACACATAAACAATTAAAATGGCCGCAAGGGTTCTAGTCACAGGCTTGGGCTCAATGCACGTGAATAGCGCTACGCTGAAGGTAATGGCGCTGGCACAGTCGGGCACAAATTTGCATGCAGCAGTGAAATAAGTGAAAGTAGAAGCGCACCTTGGCAGACAAGCGCTACGCAAAATATCTCGGCACTAATATGCAAATGAGGAGCAGTGCGAAGCCGTCAAGCGCAAGCAATGATAAAATACATGTAGAAGGAAAATTAAGGCAAAGCAGTCTAGCGCTACGATCTGTTGGCAGCTAAAATACAATTAATTCTGTGCAAGCGAGCAAGGCAGGTGAACCACTTATCGGTCTGGCGGTATGGGCAGCAGGGAGCAGCGTTAGGAGCGACATTTTAACAATACAGTTGCCGATAATGGGAAGAACCCTAAGGAAACAGAGAAAAAGGGGCACAGCAATGAAACCAACAGGAAAAAAATAGGCATCGGCCATACAGCAGCCACAACCCAAGAATCAGACCCAAAAGGAATCATGTCACTCTCAATTATGTGTAGGTCAATGCTAGATTTAAATGCCTCTTTCACTGCCAAGACTAAATATCATGACTCCACATCAGCTGACATTAGGAGGCAAATAGCTAGGGGCAGACCAACAGGCGCCCCGGTCCAAATGGCATCCCACCTCTGCTATATGAAACAGACCCGGAATTTTGTAGTCCGGCATTAACACTGGTTTTCAAAGATATAACAGATACCTTGAAACTACCGGAGTCTAGGGCAACAGGAAACTCCCAAATCACTATTGGCTCATTGCTCTTATAGATGTGGAGGTCAAATATTTTGCAGAAACCATACTGAATGAGTTATCATCATGGGCATCTGAAAATGCCATCATCCCAATTAAACAAACAGTCTTCTGCCGTTGTCAAGGGACCACAACAAACATCATGGCACTGACCCTACTGATGAATGCAACAAAAGAGGCCAAATCTCCGCTATTCCTTTGCTTTATTGACTATACTGCCTCTTTTGATCACGTCAATTGTAACAAACTCTGGCAGAAAATGGAAAATTGGGGAATACCTATACAGCTTTTGGACCAGTTGAAACTACTGCATACAAATACCTGGATTAAGGTCAAGCCAGGAGCAGGAACGCTCCTGGCTGAGTAACTGAGTAACTGAGTAAGTCCTGCTGGCGTATTGAGGACACTGGTATTTCATTATTTTAGCTCAGTTTTTAAAATTGTGATTTCATTGCTGCTGCCACATTTTCTGTTACGAATTTGCACATGGGGGGAGGGCTCTTATTACATGTACTGTATCCTCATGTAACATACTTTCATATTAGCACTTGGTCAAGCCCGGGTTCGCCGCAGCCGTGTGATGTTTGCGCGGAGGGCACAGTGATCATTCATACAGTTCCAGCGGGCTGAGCCGGTTTAGGATTCCCTACTTCTGGTGGTAAGTGATCTAGTCTTCCCGCCACCATCATATTTAAACGCACAGGGAAGGATGCGCGGCAGACTGAGTAAGTCCTGCTGGCGTATTGAGGACACTGGTCTTTCATTATTTTAACTCTGTTTTTGAAATTGTGATTTTATTGCTGCTGCCACATTTTCTGTCACGAATTCGCACATTGGGAGGGCTCTTATTACATCTACTGTATCCTCATGTAACATACCTTTGTATTAGCACTTGATCACGCCCCGGTCCGCCGCAGCTAGGTGCCGTTTGCGCAGAGGGCGCAGTGATCGTTCAGACAGCTCCGGCAGGCTGAGCCGGTTTAGGATTCCGTACTTCCGGTGGTGAGTGGTCTAGTCTTTCCACCACCACATTTAAATGCGCATGGAAAGGACGTGCAGCGGGCGTGCTGGTGGCGCGTCAAAGGCAAGCCCGTCTGCGCCCGTCCGCGTCTGCGCCCGTCCACGTCTGGCCCGGGCCTAGGGCCATAATCCCTGGCCCTTTAGATTTGGATGTTGTGCAGTATACTAGCGCTGAGATGCATAATCTTAATAAATTTGACCTAAATCAAGGCTGCACTACATGTATGTTGGATAAAGGACCTGGGTCTCTCCAGTTTACATGTCCCTGTGGTTTTGCTCTTCCTGACCTTCATCAGATAGAATCCGCTTTGCCAGCTATTATAAAACCAAAACCTCTACAGACCCTTAGACAGATAGAGAGTCACTGTGGTCTGATTAATGTAAGGTCACTCGCAAAACACAAAGTGGAAATTGCAGACACCATACTGCAACATAACTTGGATGTGTTATTCCTTACAAAAAAACATGGACAGATCCATAATCCGACCCTGATTTTGTGGTCGCTGTGACTCAGGGCTTTGTTTCATTGAGATTTGACAGACCCTTAAAGCGAGGGGGCGGACTTGCTGTTATCTTTCGGGAACATCTTAGAGCTACTTTCTCTCCAGTGCTCAATCCTTCTTATGAAGGGTTGAATTTCTCGATAGAATTAAACCCGAAAAATACCTTCTTGGGTTTTCCGGTGTATCGTTCTCCGGGGTTAAGGAGTAATTTCCTTACCAATCTAGACTCACTGTTAGAACCTCATCTTATTACGAAAAGGTTTTCAATCCTCGGAGATTTTAATGTACACCTTGATTTGTTGTCAGACAAAGATACATTAATGTTCACTGAATCTCTGGGCATGCTGGGGCTCACTCAGCTGGTACATAAACCCACACACCAGGCAGGGAATTCTTTGGATGGTATTTTTACCTCAGTTCCTGGAATGAACGTAAAAAATATCGGGGCATATTATCAAGGACAGGCGATACATTATCGCAGCTTTTATCGGCAGGAAACTGCTGATAAAGCGGCGATAATGGCCTTGATAATATGCTCTAGGAATTCCAATCGAAGCCCATGTTAGATGTGTTCACATATAAAATGGGCTTCGATTGGAATTCATAGAGCATATTATCAAGGCCATTATCGCCGCTTTATCGGCAGTTTCCTGCCGATAAAAGCGGCGATAATGTATCGCCTGTCCTTGATAATATGCCCCATCATTCCTATTGCCTGGTCAGATCACTCTTTGGTTCTATTTGAATACCCCTCCCAAATCCCACCAGAAGCCCGTACTATATAAGCACAGGGAACATTTTTTAAAGCATGGAATAAAATGGACACTAATATGCTTGAACTCCAACCTAATCAGACACGTACGAGTCTGAGTAAACAGGTGGATCAAGCAGTAGAGGAATATACTGATTAGCTGAACAATGCCTTCGCGGCAACCTGTATCAAATGGTAAAAGCACTGGGAATCATAGCCAGCCCTCAGCTCCCTGGTTCAAGGAAGCTCTGCGACTGGAGAAACAAAAATGTCGCAGACTGGAAAGGCGTTGGAGAGTGAACTATACAGCCGAGGTAAAAGAGAGTTATAAACATGCTTTTGCTTATTATAAAAATCTACTAGCAACGGAGAAAAAGACCTTTAGAGTCATCAAAAAATTCAATAAAACAGCTATTTCAGGTAGTGAAGAAGCTTACAACTCTTCCCAATAGCTCATTATCAATGAGCAGCCAAACTTTGTGTGATGATATAGCCGGCACTTTCAGGAATAAAGTCAATGACATATATAATATCTTTACTACCACCTCCAATAAGGTAATTGAAGCGTGCTCCACTACTGAGTCCCAAAAGAATGAGCTGCTGACTTTCTCACAAGTATTTATTGAGCTGGTGGGAACTTATTCAGGATACTAAATCGGGATCCCCTTCCGATTCTTGCCCCCCGGCAGTTCCTAATAGCATGGCTGGGGAGGTAAGCCCAATTTTAACCAATATCTTAAATAACAAGTTTTTATCAGGGACATTCCCAGGAGTATGGAAAGATGCAGTCATTCTCCCTCTTCTAAAAGAAGCCAATTTAGATCACTCCTTAACCAGTACATCGCCCTATCCCAAGGCTCCCTTTCCCCATAACAATAGTCGAGAAAATAATGAATAGTCAACTCACTCAGTTCATACAGGAGAATGAATTACTCAACCCTTCCCAGTTCGGCTTCCGTTCAGGGTATAGCACAGAGACAGCTCTCATCAAGGCCACCGAGGAGATCAGAACAGTGATGGAAAAGGGTAGCGCTGCTGTTCTGATTCTCCTCGATTTATCAGCAACTCCCTAAGTACTGCCGTGTGGGGTTCCTCAGGACTCATAGTTAAGTCCCTCGTTGTTTAATGTCTATGTTTCTGAACTTGCATCTTTATTACAGCAATTCGGCTTCAATTTCACACCCTATGCCAACGATACGCAGATTGTCGTCGCGGCATATAAAAACAATCTGTCCCCGGCATCTCAGTTTCAACACTGCTTGAGAGAGACAGTTAAGGTCGACAAATGCCAGAATAATGCTGGTTCCTAAGATCCGAACTGCGAGCTGGGGAGGCCGGAGTATGGCCTATTGTGCAGCGAAACTATGGAATACTCTTCCCATTCTCATGAGAGAGTTGAATGCTCTCCCTTCCTTCAGGAAAAAATTGGTTATTTTCAAACTGGTCCCCTCTTTTTCCATGCCTTATGGTCTTATTCCAGTTCAGCGCCAAGACACCCCAGGGTATGTGCACATTAAAAAGTTTCAGTAACATTAACATTATCCTCTACAGAACCCATCCCGACAATAAAAGGACTAAAGCAGGGTTGTTTTCTAGCTCCGCTTTTATTTAACCTTTTCCTCGCAGATTTGCCAGGAGAACTCGACAATTGTCCTTGTCATGCACCAAAGCTGGGGGAAATTCTGCTGTCCAATCTGCTGTACGCGGACGATTTTATATTGATAAGCCGGATTCCATTTGGCCTCCAACATCCTTTGAATATAACTCATTCCTTTTCAGAAAGAAATTGCTTGCAAATACATTTTACTAAATCCAAAGCCATGGCAGTGAATGATCAGAAAAAGAGGAAGATCAATTGGTATCTAAATGGACAAAGGCTGGACTTGATAACTACTTACAAATACCTGGGAGTACTTTTGAACCATAAGAACTCGTTCAAACCCCAATTGGAGTCCTTGCCAGGGAAGGGAACAGTGACTCATTTGGCGATAAAATCTTTAAAGGTTAACATCATCATCATCATCATCATCATCTTTATTCGGCCATATTAAAAAATAACCATAAAACACATACAAATCAATCTATAAAAAGAATATTATTACAAAATATTATCATTTAAAATTCTGAATATTTCTTCACAATCCTAAGCTGAGATGAGAGTGTATAAAAGACAAAAAGAGATAAAAATGTAGAAAAAAACATTTCATATCATGGGTCTAGTTACATTGAGATTGCTACCCTACACTGTTTAAATCCGATTTTCTTTAAAATTGGCTTCAAGTAGGCCTTCCGTTCACTCTCATAGAGTTTGCAAAATAAAGCCAAAGGCAGTTCAGTCTGAAGGGATATGTTATCACACGGGCACAAACTTAGATTGGAGTGGTTATACGGTTTTTCAGGGTAGCCAAACATTAGGGGAATCAAGTTGGTACGAAATTTTAACAGTAAGAATCTATGTTGTGAACTGTTTATGTTGACCATGTAAGAAAAATCTCCCTCCATTGATGGTGGGTTAAGATAATAGACCTGTACCACATGTTTCTCTTTATGGTATTCCCTACGCTTATATTCAGCCATCAACATAAACACAGCAATAACTTTCTGCTTGGACACCCTCTTACAGACCAAATGATCTTTAAAAAGTTTGTGAAGACCGATCTCTTTTAAAACTGTCTCCACATAGCTTAGCCACATAGATCTTTTCCATTTCTCCATCTCTATGCAACTCTTAATTATCATTTGAGTCAGAGGTAATTTGTCTCTCCTCCAAATGGAATGCCATAGGAGGAATGGGGCTAGTTTTATGTAATCTGATATGTAAGGGAGGGTTAGTTCTGTGTGTAAGATCACATTCATAAAGGAGAGAGGGAGGCCCACTACAGATTTGAAAACATTATTTTCAATGATATGTAGAGGTGTAGCTGCAACCGTACCCCAGACCCCAGCTCCATAAGTCATGACCGCTTTTACTCTAGCCTGATATATGTTATTTATGGCAGTAGGGGTTTGGCGCCCAATTTCTTTGCAAACGATTTTACGGCAGCAATACCCCTCTCCATCACCAACCTCCTGCCTTTCATCAATTTTGCCCATGACAGGTCTTTATCAAAAAGAATACCTAGATAGGGGGAAGAGTCTACAACCTCAATTTTTCCTGCATCCGCGCAAAAATATGGGACTTTATCTCTTTTAGTACCCCCAGCTATGATTATAAAGGACTTAGATTGATTTACTGTTAGCTGTAGTGATTCCATAAAAGAGGCATACGTTGTAATAAGCCTTTGTAGTCCTATCCCCATTCTTGCAATTAAAACTGCATCGTCTGCATGGGACAATATTGGTAGCATTTGATTTTCATAAAGAGGAACATCCGCAGTAGCCACTGTCAGTGCCTTCTCCACTTCTTTAAAGGTCAAACTCCCCGACTTAATGCTTGGTCCCTTGCTCCAGGTTTTGCCTGTAAAGCTACAGCCGACTCAAATATGGGAGTGAAACCCTTCAAGGAAAGGATGCTGCACTATTGGATATAGTGATAGCTAATTCATACAGGGCAATCTTCAACGTGCCAAGATACGTTTCTCCAGCACAAATTCAGCTAGAATTCGGCCTTTAAAAACAAACACTGGAAAGAAGGGGTGCATATGTCATTAGTTGGCATCTATGGGAAGAGCTGCTCCGACACCAAAAATCCTCAGCCAGGGATTATTTATTTGGTTCGCTCAAGGCTTTGGGATTGTCAGAACTTTGGGGCACCTCCACTGATCTTTTGTTTTTAAAAGAAGTCATGAGAAATCAGCACAAATTATATCCTCCATTGAGGATAAGGAGGCATTAACTAAAAAAGTGCACAGCTGAATCACGCCTAAAGAGTCCAGAATACTGCAATCTGAAGCATACCTCAACATTGGAGTTAATTTAAGGACAAAAGAAAAGTTTTAAAAATTACGCCTTGGAGTAATCCCAGTTGGCCCTCACTTGCCGCCTTGGGAAAGAAAAATCTGCCTTCAGCAGTGTCGCTTGTGTGGAGTTAGCAAAGAAGAACATCATTCATGTTGTTTGCATTTATTAAAAGATATTAAGGTACAATCTGTTACGTCCTTCCCTCAATGTACATGTTGTTCAAACATGTAGGCATGTAGTGAAACTGTGTTTCAATCCAACTAAAACAAAATTAAACTGTAGGATCACAGAGTTTTTTGACCTATTAACACAAAGACACAAGAGTACGCTGAGGCCGGATCAACAAGAGACAGTCCGAACAGTTCCTTGACAATAGCCAGAAATATCAGAAGATGCACCACAGGCACCTGATATCGAGATAACAACTGAGTCAAGGAACAATGTGAGGAAGTATAGTTTCCCTAAAGACTAATAAACTGTAAAAAGACGCAATATCAAGTTGAGCGCATCCTAAGACGAGGTAGCGCAGTTGCCCCTTGATGATGATGAATGAGTAAAATGCAAACTTTTAAAAATGTCAATTTTATTGACGACTATAAATTGGTATTAAGGAATTTTTTAAATGTTGAAAGGCTGTATAAAATGAATTTTTAGCAATGTTCTACTTTTTTGTAAAGGTTTTATTTAATCACGTACAAATAAAAATCACCTTACTTTACCTATTGTCCAACCAGGTCCAGGTGGCGGCTCGCTGGCTCCAGGTTCAGGGGAATCTGGCAACCACTGTGTTTCTGTTTCTGTGGGCCCGGTTTCGTTTACACAAGAGGATGGCACACATTCTGGCACATTGGTCTCCCCTTTGTTGGCCCCTCTCTTCTCCGTTACCGGTGTCCCCTCAGATCAGGGAGGATCCGGGTTGGTGGCTGGTTTGGGATCATCTGCTGTGGTGGGTGTCCCTCTCCCCTCCTATGCCTTTAGTGGTCACCACAGATGCCAGCCTCTCAGGGTGGGGGGCCTGGATTGGGGTTCATCAGACCAGGGGCTTCTGATCCCTCTTTCAGAGAAGGAGGTCTTCAACTTTGAGGGAGTTGGAAGATGTTCGTTTGGCTCTGAAGGCCTTCTCAAGGTTGCTGAGGGGTTTGGTTGCCATTGTACGGACCAACAACATCACAACAATGGCTTATGTGAACAGATAGGGGGACCAGGTCCCCTTCTCTGACTCTAGTGGTGGAGAAGTTGTTATGTTGGGCGGAGTCCCACCTGTTGGCGATCTTGGCGGTTCATTTTCAGGGGTGTTCAATTCTCTGGTGGATGCTTTCAGCAGAGCCATTCCACCGTCTGTGGAGTTTTGGCTCTGTCAGGAGTTGTTTGTGGAGCTGATGGTGTGCTGGGGTGTTCCAGTGGTAAACTTTTTTGTGAGTGTGGGAAATGCCAAGGTGTCCAGGTTGTGATCCTGGAGTCGGGAGAGTTTGGCTTGGGCGGTTGACGCTCTGCCCTGCCCATGGCCTCAGGGTCTGCTGTCAGCATTCCCTCCCTTTCTGCTGCTTCTCCGGTTCCTTCTTTGGGGATGTCGGTAGTCCTGATGTCCCTGGTTTGGACTCTGGCCTCTTGGTTTGCTCTTCTGATGGATATGAAATCGGAGTTGGATTGCTTACTACCCCTGACTCCCACCGCTTGGCAATTCCCTGTGCTGCAGCAGGATGTTCTGTCCCGGATGAGCTTGGCGGCCTGGAGATTGAATGCTTAGGGCTGCTGAATAAGGGGGTTCCTGCAGGTTTGACCTCGACTCTGCAGACAGGTAGGCACTTACTTAAGGCACTGTTTCAGTAGGTGGTGTTGTGGTAAGTGTTTGGATCCTACTCCCTCTACCTTGTTTGAGGTGATGTTGTTTCTCCAGGATGGAGCTTCTTTGGGGTTGAAGGTCGCTTCCCTTCGTTTTCAGTGTGCTGCGATTAAGGCTTTCCTGAGTTCTTGGGACAATCTCTCTGATCCTGATGGTTTGATTGGATGTCTTTTCAAAGAGTTGCATAATGTTCTCTCTGCCCCTCAGAAGCACTTTCCATCTTGGGATATGTCTTTGGTTTTGGAGTCCTTGATGTCGCCTCTGTTTGAGCCTCTGGTTGCTGTGGATTTACGTTTCTTGTCTTTTAAGAACTTTTTGGTGGTGATTTCTTCCTCTCATTGGTTAATTAAACTGGGCGCTTTGCCTTTCCATCATCCCTTTTGTAAGGTTTTTCATTACAGGATCATTTTGCGACCTGTCCTTTCCTTACATCCTAAGGTGGATTCCCAGTTCCATAGGGACCATGAATTGATCATGCTCTCCTTTTTTTATTCTCCTTCCTCGAAATCTGAAGTGCGGCTGCACTCATTGGATGTCAGGAGGGCTCTCCTGATTTATATGGAACGTGTCACTTCCTTTCGTCTTTCTGATTCCTTTTTTTTTTAATTTTGGGTCTGTGGATTGGGGTTGCTTTATTCCACTACTTCCTTGAGTCTGTGGGTTCGGTCTCTGATTTCTCTGGCTTACAAGTCTGCTGACACATTTATGCCTTGGGGGTGCAGTGTCGGTCCACCAAGTCCATGGCGGATTAAGTGTTGAGATTTGCGGGGGTTTACCTTTCTGAGATTTGTCTGGCTGCCACCTGGGCTATCCCTTTGACTTTTGCTTCTCATTACTGGATTGGCCAGGAGGTTGACCGTTCTGAGTTTTTTGGTTCCAGAGTTCTTTCTGCTATGGTTCCAGAATAGCGGTGCTTCCTTGTTGACTGTGTTTTTCTAATAAACCTATTTTGCGCATATCCAATTAGGTTGTGCTGTCTGGCTTTGTACAGATCGTATGTGTAATGAAGGGCAGTGAGGGAGTGATGAGGAGGCAATGCATCAATTACTTACAGGTAATTGCATTACTCTGAGTCCTACTCCCTTACTTCTATTCATTACATCCCTCCCTCCCTCCCTGGTAGTCCAGGCCAAACTTTTGGCATGGTTTCAGATTCTGTGGTATTACAGGAGGTTGGAGGGAGGTGGGGGCTTTATATAAAGTATTTTTATATCACGTTGGATGGGTGTCTGGTGAGGCAGGGATTCCTCGTATGTGTAATGAAGGGAAGCGAGGGAGTCGGACTCAGAGTCATGCAATAACCAGTAAGTAATTGATGCATTCCCCTTGTTCCGTAATAGATATGGTAGTAAGAGCTTTACGATCGCAGAGAGGGATATCATTGAATTATATTCTATTGATGGATTCATTGCTGAAGCCTCTGCCGTGATCCTATGAGTAGGTCAACTTACTCCCTCAATTGATCATGCACATTGCCATGCTCAATAAATTTCTGTTTATCAGGCTCGAGGAGACGACAGTTCTGCCAGGGTTTCAACATGTGACGTGTAGAATTGAGCAGCAGGCCCTTGGAATCAAGTACAACACTTTTTACAGCGATACTCAGAGACGTTTTATGGGTTGGGCAAAGTGGGCTCTGGCCCATGGCCCCAGCCTTTTAGGGGGGCTCCCTGGTAGAACTGGCTCTGTTCTCCACACAGTCCTGCCTTGATGACCTTGAATGATTCTTAAAGATGGATTGTTTTAAATACACTTTCTTTTAGTTTATTTTTAATACAGGTAGTCATGTGTGGAATTCTTTTACAGACATTTTGCAGAGAAATGTTGTGTTTATGTTTTTCACCACCATGCAACATCGTAAAAAAAGTTCCTTCTTGATCGAAACAGTACCCCACGTTTGAGAAAGGGCAGCTGTTTGCAGAGATTATTTGCAATATCAGTGAGCTCCTGCTATAATACAATATTGAAAACAGAGGTCACTATCGATGAATATTAGATGGAAACACATTTATAATTTCGACTAGTTGCCTGCACAGAGTCAGTGTCCTAGTCAAAGACAACATGAAAAAGCTGATATTGGATCATAAATTCACAGCTGTTCCAAACAGGGGCCCCCAAAATACCTTTGGCAATATCCTCAAGATGTCCCTGGCGATACTGTCAGTAAACTAATAAGGATCACTCAAATTATTTCACACAGTTCTCTAATATACCTTTGCTTTAACCAACCATGTATAGCTGAAAATAAGGACACACCCACATACGCAAAACAAACACATTCTGTAAAGCATATATTCTCAATGAAATAAAATATTCTGCCGGGAATGACAAACAGATATATTACTGAATTGTTTCTGAGAGCTACTTATTTCTCACAGACACGAAAAACGCCAGAATATAAACCGTTTGCATTATTTTGTGATTAAAATGGCCCCAAGAGAATCATTGGAAGCCGAATTAAAAGCCTTGTGTTTTTTAAAGTGTTGTCATTCGAATAATGGGCCTGCAGCATCCAAGAAAACTACTGAGCAAACTGAAGGTTCCTCTCAAGGACATCATAAAAGTGCCAATATCCAATCAAGGTTAGTATGTGCTACCCCTGTCTTGCTCTTTAGTAACTCGGCCCGAACATTGCCCTACAACCCACGGTCTCCGAGATCATAAGCACAGGCAGAAACACAGCTGTTAGCACCATGTTTATGTTCCGCTGTTTCTGCTCCTTGGTCTTCCTTACTGGCCAACAATAAACAGGAGAATGTTCAGGGTCATTTGTTTGGGATAGGGAGTCAAACCTGTGAAGTCTCTGGAGGTTCATAGGATGTGGATGTCACTGCCTCTATCCTCGACATTTTGGTTAGTTAAGTCTATAGGTTTTAGCAGAAAGAATATATCGCTAGTCATTTGAAGTGCCT
This sequence comes from Lissotriton vulgaris, assembly GCF_964263255.1. Taxonomy (NCBI): domain Eukaryota; kingdom Metazoa; phylum Chordata; class Amphibia; order Caudata; family Salamandridae; genus Lissotriton; species Lissotriton vulgaris. The sequence goes on from NC_141699.1 coordinate 443,197,090, forward strand.
TGTAGGTAGGCAAGGTCATTTTCTTTATTAATAGATTACCCACTTTTATTTTTCATTAGAAGTATGTTTATGTGGGTATGTGAAGGCCACTGCCAATGAATAGGTGTTCTACACAGAACCACCAGTGTGGCCCTTAGCCAGTGATTCATTTGTAAAATAATAAGTACTGTTGCACAAAGCAGTGTTCAGATGCCATCATGCCATCAAAGCTTTCGAATCTCGGGGTGCTGAATGCTAAGGCTGTGTAGTCTCGATTCAGGGGCGGCCTTAGGCATGTGCAAGCTGTGCACCTGCACAAGGCCACCAAACCCCAGGGGCCTCCACGCCAATATATATCCTTCATATAATAATCCTCTGAGGATGGATAAATATTTGCGTGGCGGCCCCTGGCAGGGATTTGACGGCCTCCGGCTCTGTTCCACTTCCTAACACCCTGACCCCCCCCCTCCTGAGCTCCGGGGGGCTCCGCCCCACCCGGACCCCCTCTTCCGGGGCCCCCTACCTACGCTCCCTGCCCAGGGCCGCCATGAGCCTAGAGCCGCCCCTGCTCGATTCCACCTCTTGTCTCTTTCATTCATCATCAGACACTCCCTGCCCATTTATGTCACTCTTGCAGGTTCTTTTGCAACCTTGCTTTCTTGCTTTGTCACTGTCTTCCATATTTCTAGTCATTGTACTTCACAGAGCCAGTCCCATGAAATCAGTAATGGTGGGCTCCACCTGTAATCACCAGACCAAATTAAGCGCTGGGCTTAGCCCAGTGATCTGCTTACACAGTATATGAAGATGTGGTGAAGGCAGTCTCTCTCTCCAGAGAGTGAGGCAGCCGTGCGTCTTTGATGAGATGGAATCGAAGGTGTCCTTAGCAATACAGCCCAGCCGGCTTGTTTCAAGAACCAGCTAAGTACTGTCTGAAGCAGTATCAATTTTGGTGTGTTCCCAATTTCTTTTCACGCTAGAAGTAGCATTTTGAATGTTTTTAGACTCGTGTTCAAAATGAAGTCAATCCGGTAGCCAAAAAAGTATAGCCGCTTTGGTTGAGAATTGACCTTAAAGTGTAGCCAATGGGGCTATAGGAGAGTAAATGAAAACTTTACATATTATTGGATCTAGAATTGTGTCAATGATCATGCGTAGGTGGTCTACAACTAATGTAGAATGAGTTGGACAGCTGCTACGATGTTATGACTTTGATTTGTTATTTTCACTTAATTACGTTAGGTTGTTTTTCTTGAATTTCAGAAAAATAATGTCATCATGTAATTTTGGCTTTCTGTCAATTGCAGAGGTCGGCTGCAGGAAATGAATGCTAATCTCTTTTATAAAGTGGGTTTTAGCTGAATTTAACACCTGCTGGTTGCTTGACACTGATTTTTGGATGTGTTCAGTTACGTTGTGATGCATGTTGTCAAGCTTCACATTTGTGTTTTTATTTTATTTGAATGTTCCAAATGAATGCGGTGGTTGGCTATGCTGGGACGGATTGTAAACTCAAGTGATAAGGGACGATAATATTAAAGCACTCTGCTTAGGATATTAATAGTGGGCACCACCCTCTGCCTTAGGATTAAAACCCTGTTAAATGCCTTCCTTGCTGCTGTGGGAACTGAGACGAGGGCACAAAACGACATTAAGGCAATTAATGTTAGACAGCCAGTGGGCGTTAGGGTGTTCCTCTAATCTCAGGCAAATACACATGTTTTCTTTCTCATCGTGTTTCCTGTCCCTGAAACTAGCTAGAATGCAAATAAAAGACAAATGATAGAGCCGGAATATGAGTTAGGGGTAAATTTGTGCAGAGACACTCGTTTGCCTTTATCATTGTAAATATCTTCTCTAATTATGATTTAAATCCAGAGAAACGAGAGATCACTGTATGAACTTGGGGGGTTTTATCGCCGAGCTGCGATTTTTATCGCTTAGGAACCTTGCTATTATCAAGGTTTATCTCCTAAGCGATAAAAAACGTCCGAAATGCATGAATATCGCTGAAAAGTCAGCGATATTCATGCATTACCGAGCTAATCCTCTTAGCCATTTTATCCACCTACCATTGGATAGCATGGCGAAGAACTGCTCAGGGGCAGGTGTTAGCTTTTGGAGATATTCGCGCTCAGCGCGAATATCTCCAAAAGTTGATAATAGGAGATAGCGATGTTAGCGACTGTTTCCAGTTGCTAACATCTTGGCACGCCCACTTTGCATGTCATTAGTGATAAATATCCCTGACATGCAAAGCGGGGCCCAAGATGGTCGCTATCTCCTACTAGCTGTCGCTAACTGGTGTTAGCGACAGCTAGGTAATAGGGAGATCATTTTATATCCGCTTTCTTGGCTTTTAAAGCCAAAAAAGCGGAGATAATCATCTTGATAATATGCCCCTTGGTTTTACAGGTTAAAGTCCCACATAGATTTTACAATTTTGTGGATGTTAACACACATATTTAGCACTTGTTCAGAACATGTGTCAGTTGTATGATTGGGGATGAGTGCCACGTGAGGGGAAGAGAGCAAGAGAAGGGGAGAATGGTGGCTAGCCGGGGTCATGGTATATGATCCTCATGCCTAGGTAGGGCGTTGGATGGGGACCCGGAAGCACTGGAGTGCACTGCAGCCCATATCCTGTGTGATTTTACTGGCTCTATTTTCTGGCCTGGAAATCGTCTCCATTGTTCCTGAACCTGAAAAATGTGTGTGAGGAAACACAGACCCTCATATACCTGAATAGAGAAGAATTCCGCCCAGAAATTCTGTTCCGCTCACCTCCTAATTGGAGTTGTGCAAATAACAGGGGCTTCCCTTTTCAAGGACTACCAGAACCAGGGGACATTAACACATGAAGAATTATAGTTCATGTAGTAGAATAACAAGAGTGTTAAAAATCAAGATGCTCTGAATATGTGAATTACAACAATTCTGTATCACTTGAACTGAGAATAAGTAGACAAGAGAAAAATAACACCACACAATGGAAATTATATAGAACATGCAATGCTTCATTTTAGGTTCTCAGTGCTCATAGGTGCTCACACAGTGATATGGAAAACAGGATACAATAGGGGACATTTACCAACTTTTCACGTAGCGCACTACAGAAGCCGCAAATGCTGCACTGTGCTACATAAAAACGCCGCGCTGTAATCAGCTGCCGTGTGCCACGGAGACACCTTTGAGCCATGGTGCAAGGGTGTCTCCATGTGTCTAGCATAGGTTTTGTACTGGAACGGTACCCTCACAGTAGAAAATAGTAAACTGAGATTCACTTCAAACCTTTTCCCTCTTTGTTTGCGTGCTGTACAGTGCAGCATACCTGCAGAGTCGGAAAAGGAAGGAGAAATTAAAGCATTTCTCCTTCCTTGAGTCTACATGACAAGGGTGCAGTTTTCTCGCGCTAAGCCCAATCTACTTTACTTAGTAAATTGGATTTAGCGTGAGAAACCTTGGGCCTCATTTATGAAAAGTGACGCATCGCTGCGTGAAAACAGCGATGCGTCACTTTTCATTGCGCCCTCCTTGCGACACCAATGATGCGTCATATTTACAGTATGACGCATCATGTTGCAAGGAGTTACAGAAACGTCAGTAATATTGACATATCTGTAGGCCCAAAAGTGACGCATTGCTAGAGTGTGTCACAAAAGTGACGCAACTCCAGCAATGTGTCCTTTCACATGGGGCAAGCCCCATGTGAAAGGGCCTGCGTCAGTCTTACGCCTCCTGTGAGGCAGGCATAAGTTTTTGACGCATTTGAGTCCTAGAAGTGGCGCAGTGAAATCTCATAGATTTCACTGCGTCACTTCCATGACCCTTTCTTGCGTCAATACGCCCCCCCTTGCATACGTGATACCTGGTGCAGGTATAATGTGGCGCAGGAGTTTACAAAGTGACGCATCTACCTAGATGCGTCATTTTGTAAATATGGAGCAACAAGGCGCATTTTTTACGCCACTGGTGCGTCACAAAAAGTGACGCACCAGCGGTGTAAAAGTGACGCAGAGCCTCATAAATTAGGCCCCTTGGGTGGTTGCATGGGAACGCCAATGCTCCACCCTTGGTACGCCTCCATGGCGCACAGTATAGCGCTGCTTTACGTTAGTTATGCTAACGAAAGTTATGCTATGAGACCACACATGTGAGGCTACCGCAAGGAAGCTCACAAAGCTAATGAGACTTGTTTTGTAGCCCCATTCATAACTCGGCAAACTGAGTTAGTGGACTGTTCAAACTCTTCATGAAGTTGTCTGACCAAAAGCAAACAAGAATCCTTAGATGCCCACTCCACAGCATCTGGAGTCTAAGTTTTGGGCAAGAATGAAAAACACCTGTTGTTCGATTGAGAAATTCATGTATCTGTCCAGGACAACCTAGATGCACGACCCTTTATCCACTTTCATGCCATCAAATGAGGTCACATATGATATTACCAGAGTCGGGCTTATTATTAGATTGAGTAGATTGACTTGCACGAAATAAGCTCAAAAACTGAGATTCTGGAAAAATTCAACTCCACCTTGGAATCTCTCATCTACCTGTGGCCACAGTAACAGGCATCATCGCCAAACTAACAGTAACATAATACAATTTCAGATCTGTGAATGCCATAAACATTTTTTTTTTTTTTACTCGGCAGTTTTTCAAATATTTAACGAGTAGACAAGATTGCACGACCTTTGCTACAGGAAGTGATAGCACAGAACAGGACACATCACGTGGTATAAGGGAACAACAGTAAAATATCTTCAGACTCTAGGTAGCAACAGGCAGGGAACCTATCCACTAAAACGCAAAAGGTATTTTTTTTAATAAACAGTACTTACAGTTTTTAAATTATAGTGTAGCAAAGGAGTCCTGTAGACAACAAGGGCTTAGCAACCTGCTTTAATCGATGTTAATGGCACAAATGTGTTTAGAGGTGTGTCTAAACCTCTCTTTTATCCACACTCCTCGCCCTGCCTTTTAAAAGTAGACCTCATACATTTCTTTTCCCAATGATTTTTCAGAACCTGAAATTGCCGGGTTTGGCTATTGATAATCTTTTTAGAGACGGAAAGAAATGTCTGCCTTAGTTCTTGTAAAATGAGCTGTTTCCTTTGCTTGATTTTCTTTCTGTAAAACATGTCTTCCTCTCATTTGTCTTATTTGACAGATGAAATACGCGCCGGGCTGCTGGGGATGCTCGCCCTGTGGAGGCCGGTTTCTAGCTGCTATCCCTCACAAGGAGTGTGTCTGTTGCTTAGGATATCTCTATTTTACCTGCGGGGCTCTGTCTGCGTTGAGGAAAACTCTAACGCAGTTGCGAAAGGTCCATTTTATTACTTACTTGAAGGGTCATCACATTTTCATTGGTCAGCAACACTGACCACCACTGTCTTGTAAAGCAGCCCGATTATGAATAACTCGTTAAATTACGACCTGTGCGTAAACCTCGGTTTACGTACGGGTCGGAATTATGAGTTATAAGGTATTTAGGGCCTTGCGCCACTTTTGAGTCATTTTTAACATGGGAAAAGTGATGTACGGTTGGCGCAAAGGGCTTGTAAAAAGGCCCCTTAGAATCTGATAATTATCAGAAGTGTTAAATACCTCAAGCTACGTTATATTTCAGCAGGTCAAACTTGCCGAAATTTAACAGGGGAAATGTGTACGGTAATTGTAGGCTTGGTATTCCCCATTGATCCATGTCCCGAAAAAGTGCTTTGACGCCTCGTCAGGGGTAGTAAGCGCTATATAAATGCAAATACAATACAAAACAATACAATGTCTGATAGATCTTGTTTTGGGATTTGCTATAACCTACTTTGTACGTTTAGGACTTTTGACAACAGGAGCTATGAATTCTTGATCCATGCATCCCTGCAACCTCAGGTTTCAAAAATGTTTAACAAATCACCATATTTGTGTGTACCACAATCCCCTATCTGCCAGAAAAAAAGATTAAATGCCATGAATAAAGGTTTACAGTGAACTAGACAGATGTCCTGAGATTCACAGTCGAAGACCCTTTTAACGAAGTTGCCAGAATTTAGTGCGGGAATACAGAAGAAATGAAGTCTACGATTCAGGCTAGAAGGATCCCTGCATGAAAGTCAAACAATTATACGTTTTTACCACCAGAATGGGGAATAACGACATGGACCTGGCAATACCAGGGGCCATATTACTTTAAGTGCTCCTGCTCCGTGCTTTCACATTAAATGCGCTGCCTTGGGGGTAGCGCAAGTTCGCGGCTGCCCTAGGGGCAGTGCATTCACTGTAATAGAGCGCATTGTCATTGTTTGTGCCAGGACCACCTTTTAAAAGATGTGCCGGGCGCAAACAATGACAATGTGTAATACGGCCCCAGGTCCTTTATTGTGTGGGTTTTCCCTAGTTCTTTGAAAAACTGATATTTCCTTCCTGCTCTGAGCATGTGAATATCGTTAACAAGACAGCAGGGGGTGGGGCTCTGTGGTGTAGGACAGGCATCGGGGGAGCAATGGCTGTTATCCTGCATTGGAGTGGGTGTAAACAGGATGCAGGCACTACTGCTGCCCACAGCTCTTATCTTTTCAGCATCTGAAATCCCCAAATTATTGTGGTTGGACTATATGGCCCTAGCACATTGGGAACTGTTAGTTGTAGTATTTCTTCAGGAGTTAATTGGTGAAATACCTTAACTCATAACGATGGTATATCCTATATATGTTCTCAAAACTATGAACATAATGCAGGGTCAGAAAAACATGCCAATGTTAGATGTTAAATGGGCATTAATGCCCTGGTTACTTACTGGTAATCTTCATTACTCAGAGTATAGTCTTCCCCGACACATGATTAATGAAGTGAGCTTCAGCTCCACACCAGAACCTTCCAAAGCAAAAAGTTAGCCTCCCATGCCTTCTATCCCTTCCTGAAATAGCCCTTTGACCCCTATAAGAGGCGGGCCGGCCCAACCCTTAAGCCTGATACTACCAAGCATAAACATGAAGCCGATAACCAGATAGGGAGGGAGGGATGGGAACTCATGTGGCGAGGTAGACTATATATTTGGAGTAATGAAGATTACCAGTAAGTAACCGGGGCACTACCTCCTGGTAAGTCTTCCTCACCACATGATTAATGAAGTGAGCGCATACCAAAGACAAGCAGCTTCATGAAAACTCACAAGAAACCAACGGACAAGAAGGGGATGTGAACGAAGCATGCAAACCCAAAAGACCAGACGAACAGCAGGACCACCCAAGAAAGAAGCAACCACAAGCCGGAAGAACCATCCCGGGACAGAGAGACACTGGGAGGACCGAGAACACGGACCCCCGGGACTCACACGGCCACCAGAAAATCTGCCCGAACCAACCACCGAAGGACAGGGAAGGCACGGAACCAAATCATACTGGGACAAAAGCAACAACAAAGAGGGCCAGAACAGAAAAGAGCAAGCTGGTCCAAACACACCAAGACAACCCAATGGACAGCCAAAACTGAGAGGGGAGCACAAGCCAAGACATTGGAAACGAAGACAACAGAGGGCAACCCTACCACAGTGACCCAACAAAAAGCCACAACAGTAAAGAGACACAGTCCGACCGAAAAAACAGCAACACCGCACGGTGGGCCACCAACAGCAAGAGAGGCAAAATCACCCAAGGACAGAAGCAGCAGAACCAGACGCAAGCAAAACAGATAGGCAGGAGCCGCTAGAATGAAACGAGGTGCAGAAAGGAACCCAGCACGCCAACAGGACAACAAAAAAATGAAGATCACCAAAACCCCACCAGCAAGGAGAGAAACAGGCGGGACACAGACCCCAGTCGCACAAAGGACCCCCTGGAAGGGAGCGCAACACCAATGAGAGAACCCAGACAGGCTTATGGCTTAAGGCTTAAGGAAAAAAAGACCCAAGAAGCAGCAGGAACGACCCGGACCCCAAGGGAGCCCAACCGGCCAACAGCGAAAAGCCCAGAAGGCCTCCCACGGAGACCAAAGAGGGAAAGGAACCAGGCCTAGGGCCCAGCCACAAGAAAGGAAGTGAATGCCCACCAGGGGCCACTTGTACAAGAAAGCAAACATAACCCGGCAGGGAGGGTGAGGTAACACGGAGGAGCGAGACCGCCCTGCCCAAGGGCCTAGCAAATCGTCCCATAATGTTCTACATGTAGCAAGCGATCTGCCGAAGCCAGCACCCAGGAGGCCAAACAGCCAGCCAACAACCATGACCAACCCAGCTGAACAACTGAAAGCCAACAGGAGCAGGAGCAGACAGGGAGGGGTGGCCACAGGCAGAAACACAGCCAAGGCAAGAAGGACAGCAGAGCCAAGCGAAGCAAGCCAGAACAATGTCAACAACAACAGGGAGCAAACCCGAGCCAGCAGGCCCCTGTACCCCAAAACCGGGGACACGAAGAGGATGCAAACTCCGCACAGGAATCTTATGGTCCCGCCCAAGGAAGGAGAACTGGGAAAACCCAGCATCCCAGACATGTGCTGTAAAAACACGGGTTGACCCAATGAGTCGCTGGGACCTGGGTGAATAAGTGATACAAACAAAGTGGTCCCAGATACTAAAACGAATAAACCATAAATGAACAACTTGAATGAATTCAAAGAGAATATAACAACATTGTTTTTATTCACAACGTGTACCTTAAAAAATTATTCATAAAATACATCAATAATTGATCACATTTGATGCCCCTAATGAGATGAGAAGGGAAGGGAAATGGTTGGATAGTGAAGGGACTGAATGAGTAATAGGACAATGGTCACTATGACCTCAATAAACCAGAACTAATAGTTAATTAACAAACTGAAAATCACAATTCATAAATTGATTAAACAAACTCATGCCTCAGAAAAACAAAATCACAAATGATAAATCAGGAAAGAGGCTGAAGATAGGAAGGAGTGTCAACGTTTCGACCCAAACTGATGCAGGCATGGAGTGGAACCTTGCTAGAGGGTCTTCATCAGGACAAAGGCGCAAAAGGGGGCAATGAATCTGCAGGACGGCCCAGCAGCACATGAGAACCACCGGATGGAATGAGCCCCCAAGAAAAGGACAATGCAAAGCACCGCCCGCAAACAAGGCACAAGGACACCTGACACACACTCCGAGGAGGACCCCAACCCAAAGCCAGGGGGCCAAAGGAAAAACCAAGGAGGACCACCAGGAAGAGGAAGAGCCCCAAGACCCCACCCGGACAGGCCCCCCCGAGTGGCACCAGGGAGACCACCTAGACAGACAACGGAGCAGGCGAACAATGGTCAGGAGCCAAGGAGAAGCATGAAATGGACTAGAGGCATAGCAGGTGCCTGCAGAGTCAAGAATCCGGACGAGAAAGGGGCGCCATGGCCGCAGTCCCAGAAAAGAGAGGGCAAGCCCAAAGGAGCAGGAGCAGAAGTAAAAACCACATTCGGAGACCACCAAAGCAGCCCAGAGAAGGAAAGGCAGGTGCCAATAGCAGCCCGCCCCCATCAGACCCGCAGCCGCTAACAGCCCCCGGAAGCTCCAGGTGGATGGCGAACCAGGGTCCAACTAGGCCAGACCCTGCACCCCAAAGGAGAGCAGGCGGGAATAGGAGCATACAGGATGCAAGGACCGCAGGGCCAAAGCCTGGAAGGGAAGAAGAAGACAGGGACAAACACAGCCAACAAAACAAAGCCATTGCACCGCGATACACCTCTAAATGCCCCAGGGAAACACACAATTTAAAATGATGGCATGAACATGTACCACATTGGGATACCTGAAAGTAATAGCAGGATATTAACCCCTGGCCTGTGGGAGCCTGCGCACCAGAGCCACAAGACTTACCATTAAGCTCAAGCTCCCAGGTAGAAAACACCCAGAAGGGCCCAACACCATGTCAAGCAGTGCGCGTGACAGTGCATACAAGGCCCCTGGATGCTGCACCAAAAAAATCACCACACCGCCAAAAAAACACAGACAGAACTGACCAGCTGGCAGAAAAGAAAGAAATCTCGCAAGAAACGTAGCACGTAGAGGACCAAAGTCGATGGTGATAGGACTGAATTACAGGATGTTGAACGTTGTACCAGAGATGTGAACAGGCTACCCCAGCCCCCAGGCCGACCGCTCTAGCCACAAGGCCACATCCCCACTCCTTCCCATTCACGCACAGTGTACAGAGTGGGCCCGCCAACACCAGGCATAAAAGAGGAAACAACGGACCCCAAATGGAAAAATAACAACAAACCTCCACTGAAAGTAGCAAGACAAACACAGACATACCGCTGGAAACGGTGTCCAAAACCCCACCAGGAAATCTTTAAAATAGATATAGACCATTCACCCAGAGTGCGTTGCAGTCGCAACACAGCACTGGGACACCGGGACACATCCAAGCAGAGATGGGAACCCCCAACAACACTAGCCCACTCCCATTGCCAGCCGCAAACCAGGGATTCAGTCACGCTGTGGGAGACCAACAAGCTGCGCATGCGTGTGTGCAAGACACCTGCAACAAACAGAAGGAATACAGAAGGCAACGTGCAGAAAGGTGGCATGCACACAATGCCCACTGCACAGAAAAGTACCAGAAAGAATCCCTACCAAAAACTGGCAACACACCAAGGATACCAATAATCCACAAGCCACATGCCGGTGGCTAGATAAATGGGAGAGGGTGCGGCATCCATTGGGACAGGGACCCCCAGAGGCAATGGCAGCAGCCCGCAATAGGAGCCTGGCAAGCAAGGTAAGTCCCCCAGCTGAGCCTGTCTAGGCAGGACCGCCTAAGAAAAAGACCCATACCCCTAAATCCTGCTAAAGCAGGACAGAAATGCCACAAGACATGGGAGCGGTGCAGGAACCTCAGGATGCCCACCGCAGCCACGGGAAAAGAGACGGGCACGAGTACCAACATTATGTTCGAAATGTAACATATTACTTGTTCTAAATCACACATACCAGTGGTGAAGAGAGCCCTGCCCTGAGAGTGACAATGTCAGACTGTCGTAGGCAGCTGCTTCAGGCTTGATAAGCATCTTGCAACTCGAATCGGCAAAGGCAGCAGCAGGCTGAGCCGGGCCGAGGCCAGAGCCCGAACTGGCCTGCTTCAGTGGCAAGGAGCGGAGCCTCGAAAAAACCCGGTACCAACCTGGAGCAACAACAGGGGCCGGGAAGCCAAGAGGATTTCCCTGAGAAGCCAAAAGGCCGTCTTGCCCCAGACAGAATGCAAGCAAAAGCAAAGAGAAGCCCGCAGCCACCCAGGGATCAAGGGTGAAATCACTCTCCACCGGAGGCTGCTTGTGCCAGGCTGCCAGACAGCAGAGACCAAACTCCAGAGTCCGCTATAGCAGGGCATGAAGCTACAAGGGGGGAGCGCAGGGCAGGCTAAATCCCAAGAGCCTGCAACCACCAGAGCCTGCTAGAGCAGAGCAGGAAAACCAAAAGGGTAGTGCGAGGGCCAGAAGGTGGGGGAACCAGCGCACAAGCTCGCTAGAGCAGGGCCTCCCCCCCATGGCCCTGGCACCTGCTAGAGCAGGATCTCACCCAAACTTACCTGAAGACACGCTCTGGAGAATCTGCAGCGCAGAACCCAAAAAACAGGCTGAAGGGTTGAGCCGGTTCACCTCTTATAGGGCTCATGGGTGAAATGGGTCAGCCATATTGGGAGGGGTAAACATCGTTTACCACAAAGTTTTTACAACGCGGTACCTTTAGCACGCATCCCTTACAACGCATGTCGTTACCACGTCTTGCACTGGAGGGCTCTAAAGGATTAAAAATAGTAAATTTACTATCCCAACACCTTCCCTAGGGTCCACGGGGACTGGTGTTAGAATAGTAAATTATACTATTCGAAATCCGCACCCCCAACGCAAGTCGTGGTAACGACTTGCATTGTAAGGGATGCGTGGTAAAGGGATGCGTTGTGACGGTATGCGTTGTACCGTCATACATCCATTGGGAGGGGATGGGAGGCATGGGAGGCTAGCTTTTTGCTTTGGAGGGTTCGGGTGTGGAGCTGAAGCTCACTTCGTTAATCATGTGGCGAGGAAGACTTACCAGGAGGTAATCAATGGTACTGTCATTCTACACTCTTTTGAAATGTTTAAGAAATATCTCATGTTGAAAACTCCATTCACCTTGATGCTACTCCTAGAGAGCAGGAAGACTATTGGTCACAAACGGACAATGTGTAGAGTCACCTCTCGCATGTAAGAAAGAAACCAATAAAGTAAAAAGACTGTACAGTGCGGCAGTTTTCAGGAACTCTGACATAAATATAAGAGCTTCAACAGCATTGAGCCTTTTACATACACCATCTTCCCCGTAGCACCTGATCATTGCATAACTTTGGCACATCCTCTTGAGGAGTCATATTGTGTAGTGCTTTCCTAAAACACCCTAAGGGTCAAACAAGTTGATAACATGTTCAGGTGGGTTTGTAAGAGCAACTCATCTACTCACAGTTTTTCTTATAATTTGTTATCTCTTGGTCTTCTTCAGTTGTTTGCAAATCATTATGTTTCCTTTACTCCTTCTTGACAGAAGTTAAAGTTTAAGCCCATTGATCTTTTTTGACCTGTTCATATTTTTCATCTAACTCACTCACTTAATATGAGATTTCTACTGAGTTAGTGGCAGAGCTGGAGTATTTGAATTCATATGTTTACATATTTCTGTAGTTATTTTCATAATGAGTTCTTCTAAAAGACACTTTACCTACCTTAAAACACAGCAAAAGATCACAAAAGTGTATTACCCAGTATCAAAACAGCAATGTCTGGTGTCATCATTTGACTGTTGGTAACTGGCACTTAAACAAAAGCATTCTGCCTCTTTGTCAACCTTCAGGTAGTTTTATTCTAAAATGCATGTATGTTATTTTATCTTATTGGCCTTGGTGGGTGTTTGCTTCTGTATGAGCAGGGTTAGAATTAGATCTTCAGTGCTGTAATGGCTCAGCTGATTCAGCTTCACAGGGCAACTCTTGTGATTTCATCATAGACTGTTCAGGTCGTCCAGAAAATATTCTCTGAGGAGAGAGGCGAGCAGAGTTTCACGTTGGAATTTGGATGAGAGATGATCGTAGAGTTGCTTGTCCTGCCAGTAATCCTGAAAAAGGATCTTGCTTCAGAAACTCACCTCTAGAGTAGCAATTGAGGTACTGCTGGAGTCCCTGTCATGATTATCATTAGAGCATGTTGGACCTGGAACTTTCTGCAGGGTCATCCCCAAACATTTTGCCTTCACCTTCCTGTTTTCTGGACTCAGCGTACTTTACCTCTGCTAACCAGTGCAAAAGTGCTTGTGCTCTCTCCCTTAAATATGGTGAAATTGGCTTACAGTCAATTAGCACATTTAATGTACTTGTAAGTCCCTTGTAAACTGATACTACAAGTGCTCAGGGCCTGTAAATTAAATGCTGCTTGTGGGCCTGCGGCAATGGCTGCGCTACCCACTTAAGCAGCCTTTAAAGATATCTCAGGCCTGCCATTGCAGTCTGTGTCTCTAGTTTTAAACTGCCATTTCGACCTGACAAAACAAACCTTTTGCTTTGCCTAACACTTTCTTTTAATACATTTAAGTTACCCCTAGGGTAGGCCCGAAATAGCCTATAGGGCAGGTATGGTGTATTTAAAATGTTGGGCGTTTATATTTTATGTGTATTTTACATATCCAGGTAGTACAAAACTCTTTAATTCATTTTTCACTTCTGCAATGCCTGCCTCTACCATAGGATAATATGGGTTAACTTTTTACATTTAATAAGTGCTGATTTTCAATTGGGAGAAAGTTGGAGTATCAAGTTTGGTGTGTAACAAATTGTAATATTAAACCCTCTTTAATGGGAGTCAGATTTTAAGTAACAATTTTGAAAATGATACTTTTAGAAGGTTGACATTTTCTTGTCCCAACCATTTAGTGTCTTCAGTATGTGTCTAGGGTCACATGTCTAGAACTAGCTTGCAGATGGTCTTTGTGTATTACTTTCAGAAAGTGAGACAAAAAGCAGCATGCACTGGTAGAATAAGTCATCTGTGACTTGATGAGGGGAAGAGCTGTCACCTAACACACTTGCACTTCGCTAAGTCTCTGCCTGGACAAACTAACAAAGGGTTTAACACTAGTCGTTGGTGACTACAGACAAGCTGAGGCCAGGGCAGGAAGGGAGCAAATTCCAAACACCACTGAAGGTGGAAACCTCCGGAAACGTCTCCTACTTCATAGCTGGCAGCGGATATAAATATTGGACCCTCAACCCAAGACCCAGAAAAACTGATGTGCTGCTCTGCAAGAAGGATCGCTACTCTGTTACCCTGCTGACTGTTGCTTAATTGCTTGAGTGAAAGGATTGGACCTGCATCTTGAATCCATGACCACAAGAGTGACTCCATGGGCTAGTTGGCTGGCCTCCTGATCCAAGCCTCAGGGACAGAAAAGGCTGAAACCATGATGAACACAGTACCTGGACTCTACCTGTTGTGAATCTTGCAACCTAAGTGGTGCCTCTCCAGTCCTGGACCCTTGGAGGTGGGCCTGAATGTGCTTTGACAGTCTAACTGTGGTCCTGCAAACACAATCAAAGCAGCATGATGCATGTGCTCGCCTCTGCAGCATGATGCATCCTCAACATCAGACATCGCATCACAGCCAAAGTTTCCTTGGAAACGCAGTTGCGTGTTGCATCCTCTATATAGGCCTTCTCATTACAACCCCCATGTCGATAGTATCCTCGATGTCGATGCAGGACTCTAGGAGCCCCACAACTTCTTTAGTCCGCTGGTGCGCGAATCCTCTTTGATGCAGGACTTCGCATTGCAAGCCCTTTTTCAACAGCATCCTTGGTGACGATGCAGGACTCTGCATCGCAGCTCCACAGCTTCCTCAGAACCACCACTGCATGACACATCCTCAACACGGGATCTCGCAATGCTCCACAAACCCGGATTTAGGGTATTTTGTTCAGCGGCCGTAACTGGGTCCCTGTATCCAGCCGACACTCAATCGCAATGAGTCTTTATTTGTGTCTTTAGCCCCAGTCCCTTGTGACCAGATAACCACAGTTGGTGTTTTGGGTTTTTAGGCACAATTGTTACTTAAAAGGTAAAACAGCTCCAGTTCTACTAATTGGATTTTTGCTGTTTTGGTCTCAAATCATTGATTACATTTTACTCTATTTAGCTAAATTGGTATGGGATTATTCTCATGTTGTGTTTTCACTTTATTACTGTTTGAAGTGCTGCATACATGATTTACACGTTGCCTCTAACATAAGCCTCACTGCTTTTGTGCCAAGCACAGATTAATTTGGGGTTTGTTTGTGACTTGACCCTGACAGAAATTCTGCCTCCTGCTAGAGTAAGGTCTCACTCCCCTCAACCAATACCCAAGTTCCACTTCCCTGGAGTTGCTGCTGGAGAGCAGTGGACCCCATATTCATAGCCATTGGGGTAGACTTTAAAGCTTCTTCTAAGGGCTAACACTTCAAAAGTGCTCGCTGTTGCCGACTGGTGACTCGTGGCAGGTAGGACAGATAAATAATGGACAACTGATTAGTGAATGCTCCTATTCAAGATTAATGCACCACAGTACCAAAAGAGTGTAGGATAAAATCTGAATTAGGTCTTAGTAGTTTTGCTCTTGGCAAAAATGTATCTCACTTTGTGGTGAAATCTATGTTCTCTCAAAAGACACCCTGACTAACATCATGATTTCAAGTCCTACTGGGAACTATTGATTCATGAATGGCAAAGAGAGTGGACTAAACAGTAACAGAAATATGGCCCCTAAACCAAGGAGATAGTTGAATTAGTTGGACTGGCTGGGAGCTTTGGAAAATATATGGCATGTAACTCTCTGAGCTACGTTAAGATAATTCTTTGTTAATGTGGAGACTTAGTGTATCGTTCACCAGGTGAAGGTTTAGGGTACCAAAATCCTTAATGTATTAACTAACCGAGTCCTGGCCGGAGGGTGAAATCTGGTTTGGTGCTGAATTAATGGTTTAATGGGTCATTGTGAGTTAAGTAGGTTACTAAAGACCTTGGCATCAGTTCCTGTGGCAGTGGACTGCCTGTCATATTGAGAGATCCATGCCTGCTTGAAAGGGATCTCTAAGCCTATATTGCAGCCCTTTAGGCACATTTGAATTACAAGCATGTCGCCATGTTGATGCTGTGTCCAACTGCCATTTGTCTTTGTTCTGGAGAATGAAACCTCAAAAGTGCAAAGTTCGTTCAACAGAGCAAAATGAATATGTCCCTGATACTCAGGGGCATATTTATGAGAAGCTTGTGCTGCCGTTGCATCACTAACTTTGACACGCCCGGTGGGCAGGCAGTACTCCATATCGACAAGTTGACGTAGGTGGCCAAATGTATCAGTTCTTGCAGGCCTGCATCGGAAAATCCCAGCACCAGAACCGGCTGCACCACGCAGCGACTAAAATATGCAAGGTAGGCGTTTCCCCGTAAAATCCAGTGCAAAACCCACGCAGTGATATTTATGGTTTTGTCAATGTTAGGCGCATAGTTGGCAAGCATTATGCAGAGCCTGAAATGCATCAAAATTCCTGCACATCGGCAACCTAGGTATAGGAAATGAGACATTGGCTGTAGTCTATGAAGACAAGCCACACAAAACAGTTTGGCACGCTCAACTATGCCCTGGAGGTGCATCTTTTTTAGATGGGAGTTGTGAGGAGACCCACACCACATAGACAGCACAGGAGAAAGGAGCATTTTTTTATGGCAGTGGACTCCCCACACTGACTTCAGGGAAGATGAGGTCATCTCATACTAACATCTAAGGAGTGAGTCCATAACAGAACTGCTGAACCTAATTAGCGCTAAGACTCCAGCCACCAACTGCCAGGCCCACCAACATCACTCCGCAGTTTAAGCTGATGGCTGTTCTCCACATGCTGTGTCAAGACTTATTTACATATGGCTGGGTCCAAATTGGGGTGACGTGGCGAGCAAAATAACAATAGATAAAACCCAGATTTGTGCCTCAGGTAAGTGTTTGAAAAGTTTCAACACTCCATCCATCATTTCATTTTTTGATGTTGCTATGTGTACCCTAAGTAGGTAAGGGTATCCCCAGATGTGGTCCCCTTGCTTGCTGCATCACTGGATTCAAGCTAGCCTGGCTGATGAGGGGTAGTACCTCAAAACCAGCCCCAGGATGCTTGCTTCTAGTCCCTGGAGGACCTGGCTAGGCAGTTCGGGCTGGACTGTTCTCATGGGGAGCAGGGTCAAGACTGATTTGCATATGGCTGGGTCCAAATTGGACTGATGGGGCAATCAAACTAACGATGCTAGCATCTAGTTCATTTCAGATCACAGCAAGCCAGAGTGGCAAGAGTATTGCATTTATCTTTTTCTGCCTTCCTAACCTCAGTCCTGCATGCCATTATCCGCCTGACACCCCAGTACTCCCTCTTCCCCAAGACACAAAAACAGCAGCTGGAGACCAAACAAGGTTTCTATGCCATTGCTAGACTTCCACATCTGCTAAGTGCCATGTATTGAACACATGTGCAACTGGTACCTTCTGCACCAACATAACGCCTGTTCAGGAACTGGAAGCACACCTACTCTATCAACATGCAGGCCATCGGGGATGTTCACCAATGTGTTGGAAAAATATTGAAGAAGCACGATGATGCCTACATCTTCAGGCATTGCATCATCAATGAGCGCATCCAGAATGGGCAATATGTGAATGGCATACTTGTTGGTAAGCAAATCTGAAGTACATAACAGAACTACTAGCAGTAAGAAATGTATGGCAAAATAGCCATCTCTGTGTCTGTTGCTGGAGACAGGGTCATATGTATGAGGGGTGTGCCTCATACATGCATCATGGTACATGTGTAATGCAAACACCAAGTCACGCATGTTAAGACACCCAAAGCCATTTTGTGTGCCTTTGAATGGCATAAAGGTACTGAGCAATGCAAAACTGGACAGAATGCAGTGTACCATCACTCTGTGCAAGGGAGGTGTTCCATTGGTAGGATGAGATCAGTGGCGTGAGAGCAAGTACTGTGGGAATGAGCAAGTGGGTCACAAACCGCCCTCCCAGCGCCCCCACCTACAGGGAGACTGGTACGCTCCCACTGACCCCGGACTAAGTCCAAACTAACCCTCCTATGGCTCCCAACACTGATTACCTTCACCGTTACAGCTCGTCCACCGGCAACTCCAACAGAGCTGACCCAGACCTCCACCCTCCTCCCCGCCAGCCATCCACCCAAATTGCAAGCTAGGTACTCCAAAGACCCTGGAGTCTGCTCAAACCAACCCATCTCCCCTTCCACCCTTACATGCCTCCTGGACTGCTCCTGAACCTTTGCCCCCTTGCCCGCTAGCACCCCTAGCTCATATTGATCTCGAAACTCTGCACTCCAGCAACTAAACTAACCCAGAGCATCCATAGATCCATTCTGGACCTTATGAACCTTATACACCTGGCCAAGCTCTCCCTTGCTAACCTCAAGTCACCTCATACCTCCCCCCCAACAATCAATGAGCCTCCCAAGCATCCACTCCCGCTACCTCTGAGACATCTTCGCCTGCCCAAACAACCTACCACCTCTCAGAGGAGGAATCCCAACCTCTCGCACTCTCCTACATCTCTACCACCGCCACTTCTAATCCTCTAGACCATGTAAATGTAATGTAATGTAAATTGTTACTTGTATAGCGCACTACTTACCCACAAGGGTCTCAAGGCGCTTGTACAAATACCGCTGTGGAACCCGTCCTGGCTTTCCCTGTGAGGCGTCCACTCCTGGGCACCCCCAAGGTGGAGGCCAGGCATCCTTAGCGTTGTGGGGGCCGTTGTGGAGATTAAGCAAGCTATTGCCCAGAGTTGCAGAGTGGGACTCCATGATTGGAATAGGCACTGAGGCGAGAATTATCAGGTCCATGGAATTTTTGAGCCCAAGACCCGCCGAGGTGGGGAATTGAACCCTGGTCCCGGGCTGGACCTCTGCATCAGGGTCTGCCGCACTAACCATTGAGCCACACTTCTCCCTTATGGGAAACAAAATCCTAGCCATCCTCCGCGACCACAACTCTGCCCAAGCCACCCCTTGTCCACTAGATGCAAGTCCTGGACACCCCATCAGCACGGTCACCATCAACCCCAACAGGCCACCTACCCTCCATAACAGAAGTTTAGTGAAAAGCAACCTCCCGCCTGTAGTCCTGACCGTCCAGACACCTGACACCCCCCCCAGACTGCCCCTTATCTGGTCTCTTAATCAATTGACATTCAGCAGTCAAGCATACCGTTGACATTGCTGACCTCATACTGAACAAAAACTTAGACATAGCTATGCTAACAGAATCTTGGCTCAATGAATACTCCCCCCCTTGCCTGGCCTAATTAGTCCCTCCCAACTACAATATCGCCAGACTGCACAGACATTCCAACAGGAAAGGAGGAGGCATTGCCTGCGTCTACCGATCCTCTCTCCTGGTCACTGAACTCTTGGCGGGCACCACTGACTCCTGCAAATACCTCGCACTCTCCATTGGCAGCATCTTATTACATCTCTGCAACTTGCACATTTTGTACCACCCTCCATGCTCAAACAACTCTTTTACCGATCACCTCTTGGAAATCATCACAACTAAGATTTCCTCTAATGCCAAAGAGATTTTCCTGGGTGACTTCAACCTGCACTGGAATGATACTAAAGATCCCTACATCAACACTATCAAAGACCTCCTAACTGACCAAGCCCTGACTCAAGCCTGCTCTCTGCCAACTCACTCAAAAGGGACCATCCTTGACTGGATCATTTCTAAGGAATCCTCAGTCAAGCTTATCTCCATAGACCCATGTGACTGGTCTGACCACCACTCCATCACCTTCATTTTACCTGGGACCCGCAAGACTAAGACACCGCAACCGGTGATTCCCAAATGCTGGGCCAAAGACACTAAGAAACTCGACCTTATGGAACTGGAGGCTCACTGCAAATCTGAGCCCCCCCCCTTCTCACATAACCACGGGCAGCGACCTAAATGAGCATTACTCGTCAACTATATCAATCATTCTGAACACCTTGCCCCTCTAAAACTAAAAAGAACACAAATCAAAGACAGGAACCACTGGTTTACTGGTTGCTTCAACATGAAGAGGAGATCCCTATGGCAATCTGAAAGAAACTGGAGACAACACCCCTCTGCTACGCATCTAAAACTTCTCCGCCAGGCAAGAAACTCCTACAACAAGCACATCCTCAATTCAAAAAAAGAATATTTCAGATTGGAATTGGGGAACACCAAGAATAGACCCCGTAAGCTCTTTGAGTAGGTCAAACACCAATCTAATAAACTGGCTAAAACACAGAAAGAATTCCCCAAATCTCTAATATCGTCAGAGGAATTCTCCTCTTCACTGATAAAACCACAGCTTTAGGAATTGAACTCAGAACCGCCACCTACTCTCAACCCATTCCGGACATGCCCCCTTGCTCTGCTCCACCCTCTCTGGCCTCACCTAAAAACCAAGCCCGCTGCATTGACTTGGAATATTATGACAAAGACTCCATCTCCAAAATCCTCTCTGCCCTAAACCCAAACAGCCACTTTAATGACCCGCTACCTTCCAACTGCCTCACTGCTGCCTCCCAATCCATTGTTCCTTGCTGGACTGCAATAATAAACACCTCTCTCCCGCAGGCTTGATTCCGGACCCCTTGAAAGCCAGCCAAGTCCCCCCTATTTTAAAAAAAAACATCACTAGATCCAGCCTCTCCCGACAATTTCAGAACTATCTCCAATATCCCGCTATTAGCCAACGTACTGGAAAAGTGTGTACATCAACAACTGAATCAGCACATCAACAACTTCCACCTACTTGATGACCTCCAATCTAGATCCAGACCAGGGCATAGCACTGAAACTACTATGCTCCACATCATGGTTGATGCCCTCCAAGCCCTAGACCAAGGCAAAACCTGCCTTCTAATCCTCCTAGATCTATCCTCTGCCTTCGACACGATCAACCATGATAAACTACTCAAACGCCTCAATCTCTGGATGGGCCTGGATAGGGGGGGTCCTAGAATGGTTTAGGTCCTTCTTCCATAACCGATCTTAGAGATTCCTCATTAACAGCAACCTATCAGCTCCCACGCCGGTCATGGTTGGAGTCCCCCAAGGCTCAACCCTATCCCCCACCCTCTTTAATCTTTACTTAGAGCCACTCACCAAAGTTCTTCGTACCGCCAACATCTCCTACCATATGTACGTAGACAATACCCAAATATACATCAATATCTCTACCCTCGAGGAGATCCTCTCCCTTAACGATACCCTGAAACTGACTGTCCAATGGCTAGCCACTAACCAACTCAAACTCAACGCAAAGCAAACTGAATTTCTCCTAACCTCCCCGTCTAAAGCCAACCCTGAGATTCAGATGTGGCTCAAGGCCATCACAGCCCTAAACTGCCCGGCGACCATTATGGACTCTGCCAAATCCCTGGGCATAATCTTAGACTGTAACCTGAATATGCGAGACCACATCAACTCGATGGCTAAAGCAGCTAGATTCCACCTGAGCTACCTATGGAAGCTGAAACCTTTCATCGATGCTCCTGACTTAAAAATGGCAGTTCAAGCACTAGTCATCTCCAGACTGGAATATGGTTGTTCCACCCTTACTGGTCTACCCAAGATCTCCCTAGCACCCTTAAAAGCTTGCCTCAACGCGGCCGCCAGACTACTCACAGGCACCAGGAAATTCCATCACATCTACACATATGAAAGCACTGAACTGGCTCCCTTTAGAGGCCAGAATTCAGTTGAAACTGGCATGCATTAAACACAAGGCTCTATACTCAAACTCCCCTGCTTATCTGGCACAGAAACTAGTGGTATCTGGAGAAAGCAGGAACTTACGGTCTGACAGAAACCTCTTACTCCAACCTGCCTTTTTTCAGAAAATGAACCTACAATAGGGCATTCACCGGGGCAGCACCAAGAATCTGGACCCTTTCCCACCTGCCATCAGAAGAATCCCTTCTCTAGCACTGTTAGAATTGGGGGTCTCTCGTTGGCACAGGCAGGTACTTGTGACAAATAGGAACCCTCTCCTCTAGTCAGAGTAAGGGGGATTACACTCCTAAAATAACCCCTGCTCACCCCCTTGGTAGCTTGGCACGGGCAGCAAGGCTTTATTTCAGAGGCGTGGTAAGTTAAGCATTTGTGACCACATACAGTAATCTAGTGACAACACTACAAATGGACACCACACAAGGTTTTATATAAAAAATAAGTATATTTTATATAGTTACCACAAGACCAATAAACGACAAAAAGAATCCACAGTACTAATAGATTTCAAGAGTTCTTGTAAAAAGGATAATCAAGGTTCTGTGTGAGTCGGTAGACCGGATGGGTTACAGCATTGTTGAAAATAACACAGTCTAGCAAATCTAGCGGATCGCGTCGGTACGGGCCAACTCACATGTCGACAGACTCAGTTACAGTACCTTTTAAAAGTCTAATGTCATGCATATATGTAAAAGCTGTCACTTGTAAGGAATGCAGCCATGCATGTGTGACTTACCACAGAATACAGCCTATGTGAAATATTTGCTGGCTACGTAGTCACATATACCACATCATGCTACAGTAGATGATGGATACATTCGCCATGCATTGCTCTGCAATGCAATAAGCAACAAAGGCCTGTAAAAATACAATAAAAGCAGATGACATTGTACAGTGAAAAAAAAACCAGAGCAGTACAACATTGGATAGGTTATATGCAAAAAATGGGAAACAACACCTACAACACAACTTTTACAACGCACTACCTTTACAACAAAACTTTTACAACGCACCATCCATTACAATGCATGTCACTACAACGCATACCACTATAACGCATGTCATTACAACGCAGTCATTACAACACATACCATTACAACGCATACCTACACTATCCAACACTTACCCTACTGTTGCACCCCCTGGAGTTAGAATAGTAATTTTTACCCCTACACTATCCAATACTTACCCTACTGTTGCACCCCCTGGAGTTAGAATAGTAATTTTTACCCCTACACTATCCACACTTACCCTACTGCTGCACCCCCTGGAGTTAGAATTGTAATTTTTACCCCTACACTATCCAATACTTACCATACATGCAATGTAATGGTATGCGTTGTAATGGTATGCATTGTAAATGTAGTATGTGTTGTAGTGGAATGCGTTGTAAAGGTAGTTTCAAAGAATTCATTGTAATGGCATGCGTTGTAATGGAATGCGTTGTAATGGACGTTGCGGTGTAAAATATGCATTGTAAAGGTATGCGTTGTAAAAGTATGCGTTGTAACGACATACATCCGCAAAAAATCTGAACTCCTGAAGAGTACTGAGATGCCAAGAGTGTGACTTTACTTAGATCAAAAAGACAGATAAAACTGTCCATAGACACTAAATCATTACACATGGTCAGATGGAGGTATTGTGATAAGAACTTTCCCTTGCATGGCAAGAGTTGTCTACCTCCAACCTGAATGTAGGAGTGCATAGTTGAGCGAATCCAAATCTTATATCCACCCAAAAGTGAAATGTAAGTTGATTGTGTGCATTACATATGCCTGTGTCTGGGAATGCAGTATCTTGGACCAGGAGGCACAAGCAAATGCCTGCCCCCAGAGTAGATGTACTGTTACCAACGTTGACAGGAGTAAGACAGAGCTCATGTGTGAATGGCAGTATCATGTTAACATCACAAGTTAATGTGACTATTTAACCATGTTTCACTTCAGTGATGACTAGTGGCTTACTCACCCACTCCAATGGTTTTTGCTGTGTGGCACACTCCCCCCAGTCCTACATCATGTTTCTGATACATGTGTGCATGATAACACCACACATTGTATTGTATTGTATTGTAATTGCATTTATATAGCGCTTACTACCTCTGAGGAGGCGTTGAATCGCTTTTTCGGAGGGTAGCACGCTACTCAAGGACTCATTTAGTATTAGTGTTGAATTAGTATAGTGAAACATGCAAGTACATTTTAAGTGGTGGATAGGTTAGTAAGTTATTTGGAATGATAGCTGAAGGATAGAGGAGGAAAAAAAGGTATGTATTTATATAGCGCTTGCTACCCCTGATGGGATGTTGAAACATGCTATTCAGGAAGCTATAAAAGGATTAGTGGTGAATTAATATGGTGAAATATGAAAGTAATTTCAGTGATGAATATTAGTCAGTTATTTGGAATGAGAAGGATAGCGGAGGGATAGAAGGGGAAGAAAGGTTTGCATTCATATACCACTTGTTATCCTTGATTGATGTTCCAGCGCTTTCTGGCAAGTAGCATGCCACTCTGGAACTCATAAAGGATTAAGTGTTGAGAATTAGTATAGTAAAATATGAAGAAATTTGAGTAGTCAATATGTTATTCAGTTATTTGGGTAGAGAAGGGTAGGTGGCGGGATAGTGAAAGGAAAGAGGTTTGTATTTATATAGCACTTGCTACTCCTGATGGGGTTTTGAAGTCCAAGTAGTACGCTACTCTTGAACCCATCAGGATTAGTGTTAAATTAGTATGGTGAAACATGAATGTAATTTTAGTGGTGGATATGTTCGTCAGTTATTTGGATTGAGAAGGGTTGGGGAGGGGTAGAAAAGAGGGAAGAATTTAGAAAGATTTGTTTTGGGGGATCGGTATACTGAAAGACGTGTAAGATGATGCAAGGACGGCTAGAGTAGCAGAGAGTCTAGAAAGGGTGATTTTGGGGATCATAGTAGTGGTATGGGGTTTGGGGTGAAATGAGAGAGTGGATGTAGAGGATATATTGAGCGTAGTATAGGCTGAGAAATAGGGAAGTGCATTAGAAATGCTAAATTAGAAGAAAGTGATAAATATATAAATCCATAAGTACATTAAAAGTATACAGATGCATAATGGAGATGTGTATATTGGGCAGCATTTCTGGCCCTGGTCAGTCTCAAACAGGCTCAAACAGGCAACTGCCCTTGTCCTGTCCGCCTTTAACAGGCTCAAACAGGCAACTGCCCTTGTCCTCTCCGCCCTTAGGCTTGACGTCTGGGCTGAGACGCCCTAAGCCTTGCCTTTTATAGCCCTAGTAATCAGTAACCCTACTCTTAGTCCCACAACAAGTCCAGCAACCAATAACACAGGAAACCCTAGTATCTACTTCCAATAGAAATCCTAACCCTAGCCCTAGTCCCAACCCTACATTGATTAAATCACAGACCCAGAAACCAATCAGAACACTCAAATACCCAACCAATGAGGAAAGTAGCCCTAATCCAATAGAAACATCAGATACAACCACCAATCAGTGTACACACGTACCAAACAATATCAGACCATATAAGGTCCCAGCGATCTCAGACAAGGTTTGCTGGCCAGGGAGTTGGAAGCTGCTTTTCCTGTTCAGAATCTCCTAGGAAACAGACAGGCTCAATCCACACTTTGGACTTCAACAGGTACTGTTTGAATAAAACTATACTCCCTCTACTGGCCAAAAAGGAAGTGCAAAGTCCATAGTAAACACAGTTTAAACAGCTCACAAAAGCACCCTCTGATGTAGAATATCCTTATTGCTGGGGGGGGGGGGGCAGGGGGCTGGTTTCACTGGCTTGTGAACACAAAATGGTGGCTGGGGGTGCACTGTTTTAAAGTACAGGTCTTAGCACAGAGCAAAGGAGAAATGTGGAGTGAAAACTGAAAGCGATCAGCAATGAGATTGTGGACTGCAAATCCCACAATTCAACAGGTTAAATGGAAGCAGTCACGGGCAGGAAAAAGCACAAGTTTAACCGCATGCGCGCTAGCGGTTTTCCCGCTGAGTGCTGGGATTTCAAAACTCCCGCGTTACGTGACAAGGTCAACTCGTCACACGCACAGCGCAGGTAACTTTTGTTTTGGGGAAGAAACAGCACTAGTCTGCCTCCTTACCACTTCCTGGACTCTGCTCAATGCAATCTGGGGCACAGGGAAAAGCCAGTTGCTGAGTAGTGACCCGACCCACTGGGCCCCCCTCCCGCAGCCCAGTGCACACCCATTTGACCGCCTTCTGACAGCAGGTTCAGATCACACCTCCTTAAAGGCTCTGCTGTTTTCACTGTACATTCCGAAAAGAAGACCGTCTTTGCTGCTCCCTCCCAGGTGACCCCTGCAGACGCCGCCTCACGGTTAGGTGTGGAAAGGGCAGGCAGAGGAAGGTTATGAACACAGCTCCTAGGCCCAAGGTGGTAGAAAAGAGGCAAAGGGGCAAGTTTCCACCACCCTCGTTCAAACAGACGAAGTCCAGGCGGCATAAACTGCACTTTCAGTTGACAGCCAAGGCAGAAGAGCAGAGAAACACAAGCCCTGTCAGCAGAGCAGGCCAACAGTCGCATCCTGCCTGCCATTTCGCACCCCATTCAGCACAGCAGGCCTTTTTTGGCCTCCAGGTTCACTGCCTGCTTTCCACAGCTCTGTGTCTTGTCACTGTGCTCAATCTCAGTGACTTTTTAACAGTTGTGTTACCCGACATTTTCTCCTCCCCATACTTGTGGACTCTCCCTGCTGCCACCCAAAGGAAATTGTATCATATTTCACCAAAACAATGCCCTAATAGATCGACCACACAGATTTGAGTACAGTCTGCTGCCACCCAGCAAAAGTGCCTCTCATCTCTCCATCTCCCCTCTCTTACATACATGTCATTTGTTTTAAAGTACAAGTAAAGGCTGGCTTCATTAATCCACTCAGCTATCAATATACCAAGCAGATCTGTTCTTTGCACAGGAATATATACCTTCTGGGCTACTTTATGGCAAGTGAAACCTGCCACTAAAAAACAACTCTGATCTCTCTCCCTCTCTAGCAGGAACATTAATCACAAGAGTTATCTTGACATTTTTATTGCTGCCTGAAAGCTGGACACACAAGCAACACTGCAGCAGGTGTTTTTAAATCTTAAGTTATTGCTAGCATCGCACCACCCCCCTGGGTTCAGTGCCCCCCCTTCCAGGTCAGTGCCCAGTGCGGCCGCACCGGTCACACTGCCCTAAAGACGACCCTGTGATATGCTGAGAAACATACAGGATACAGGTAATGTAACCTAAGTGCACACTATCTCTCACTCGCGGTTCTCCAGCACACTTGCAAGCACTTCAACCCAAGACACGATAAGAACGCCC
This sequence comes from Lissotriton vulgaris, assembly GCF_964263255.1. Lineage (NCBI taxonomy): Eukaryota > Metazoa > Chordata > Amphibia > Caudata > Salamandridae > Lissotriton > Lissotriton vulgaris. Next base: position 443,224,247 of record NC_141699.1, read on the forward strand.
TAGTCACTCACACACATTACCGAATGCTTCCCACATAGGCCCACAGCAAGTACAACGCCCTTCCAACCAGTAACTCCTCCGACGTATCTGATTATGCCCCTCAGATCCTCGCCATTGGGTATGAAGCGATATACAAGTGCAGTTATAGTACGACATTCAACCTTTTGAAAATTGTGCACTTTTTGCTACCCCTTTCATTCTTAGATTTTAATTGGACAGTGAATCTGAGGTCATTTGTAAGAGTAGCCCTTGCTCCAACTACTCTGCCAGCTGCTTTTTTGCATGGATCTTCATGTGTACTTAAATTCCTGAGTGTGTTACCAATTGAGCTCAACACAATCCTCCAGATGTGAGCTCCAGACTAGACAAACTCCATATGTTACTTCCAGATATAAACATAATACTCCAGGAAGGACCATGAGATGCCACAACATGCACAACAGAAAGTCTGCAATGTGTAACAGTATGCGCATGCAGAGATTGTGTGTGCTGATACAGTGTGTTCAGCTACAGACCAAAGTGAGTGTAGTACCCAAGAGTGTGTGATGACTGAGTGTGTGTGTCCTGCACTTCATGATGTTGGTTTCTGTCTTACATATGTGCATCACAGTATAGTCTACATGAGGTTCTCTGAGCGTCAACAGATGGGGATATAAAGGGCATGGGCACACAGTGCAGCACATAACGTCTCCTTACACCAGAGCTATATTTGTAAGCACATTGCAAGAAATGTAAGGTATATAATATAACCCCTTCAAATTTGCTTCTTGCCATGTGCTCGTGCTGGATTGGCTACCATGGCCAACACAGGCACACGTGCACCCTGCCTGACAAAAACGTGCCAGAGCAAGGTGAAAGGAGAAAACCATAAGATGCATACAGTACATTCCTACCCTTTAACTTTGATGTAGGGCAGCACAGCAAGGTGATGTTCTGTGATTCCCCGTGCCAACTCACCATGAATTGAGCCCTATGACCACTGAAAATTGACCCATCAGAAAACATAAAACCTGTCAGGTGAGAAAGAGGAGCAAGAAAAGAGAGAGTGTGTTTTCATGCACTGCAAAATTCCCTACCGTGAAATATTTGTATGTCACATTGACGCTGATGTTTCGGTCGTAAGCTGCTCATTTGCGCCAATGCTTTGAAAAAGAATTGTGGCTAATGCGTTGTGCGTTAATCACGCATTGGCAATTTCTGTACCAATGCATCATAAAAAATTACGTACTTGTAAAAAAACAGACAGGATGTACCCAGGAAGTGTTGATTGTGTGTGTCAGACTGCAAACTAGGAAGTGTGAAGTTACTTTTGATGGAGCAAGGATTCGCACGTATAGCGCCTTGCTCGTATGCAAAACCCTTGTCTAAATTGCATAATAATATTAACACAATTGTTCGTCATTTGTGAAGTGTTTTCCCCTACACGCGGGTGTCCCTAGGATGCTTGCTTGTTTGTCTTTTCACGTACTAACGAAGCTTGCACTGAAAATGGCTGCTTTGCCGCAATTCAGTCTGCGCATGCGTCGGTCATACCCATGTGATGTGACGCACTCGCATTCTGGAGGGATTCTGTGCCCATGCGCATTGATGCTAAATATGGCCGCTTGTCTCTCACCACGCTCTCTGCTTACTGCAGCAGCTTTTAGCCTATCTATTCTTTCGCATTAATCCTAAAATGCTATAGTTATTATAAAAGTAAGGGTTGGTTATCTCTTATCATGGTATACAGTGCGATCATTTTATGTATGATTCTAATTTGTCTTCGCTTACTTTTCATGTACCGCGTCTTTGTGGGCTGGGGTAATCATGAGCGGAGCCATACTTGAAGCTCTGCTGGGCACCGTCACATGACCGGAGAAAGTTCCAACTGCGCAGAAGCTAAACCTAGCCAGCTGGCTCCTGAAGCACAATGCGCCTGGGAACCTCACTGGGAATACGGAGTCTTACCTTGGAAAAAGCAATACTGTTGCTACATATTGTGAACTATCCTGTACTGCTGTATTCTATGCATGGGAACGTGAACCTGGGGGGCGGGTGTTCAAATTTGAATATTAAACATGTGAAAACTGAATTCTAGGAGGTGGTAAAGACCGCACCACCTCTCCTGACCAATCACAATGTGGGAAACTGTCACTTGCAACATTAATGGGTGGTCTAAGGGTCCCCAAAACTGTATAATTACCCTAGTTTAGCTTAGGAAAATTGTCCGACTTGTCCGAGTAGCAGACCTGTCACTGACCCTACGATCTCAATAGGTGCTCATTCTGAAAGTGCTGCGGAGCACTTTGTCTATACTTTCCACAATCTCCTAAGGGGTGGAAAATCCTAAGTGCTGGCGAAGCACTTTGCTGAGGAATTCGAAAATCCAATCGGGGTGTCTGGCGGATTACTTGCAGGAGGGGGTAACGCAGGCGTTGCTGTCCGAAGCTGTGGGTGTTGGTCGTACTCTGGGAGGCCCAGTCCTTGACCCGAACCTGAGGGGTATCCTGTCCTTACTGTCCGTGAGCTGTACCTGCTCGCATTCTGGCATTCCTTTCTGAGGGTCCCTGTCCCCGTCTTCCCAACTGACCCGTGGCCAGGGTTGGTCTTCAATCTGAACTAGGTAAATATAGATTGTGGGTTTACGTGTCTCTCTCTCTCTCTCTTTTTCTGATCTGGTAAAAGCATTCTTACCTGTATTATTGCTCAATTGCCATTGCAGTATATGTGTCTGAATTTTAATTGGTTCCTTCTCTCCCCCCATCCTTTAGGAATTCAGTGATTTTATGAAACCATAGCATGTTCCCGTTTTTTCCCCTTTCCTTTAGTGGTTTGCAGTGAATTTAGCAAGAATAGCTTAAATACTTAGGTTAAGTACATGTCCTAGGTCTCATCCCAAATCCTACGTTCTAGTAAAAATTGCAGTGACTAGTTGTGTTCTAAAACGTCTACCTTTAGTTCCCCATATATCCTAATGGTCTTAATTTTAATACAAAGTTACCTATTGGTGTTGATTTTAATGTTTGATATATTACTCTGTGTATCGCTTATTATCTTGGCATCTTCTCTTTGAATTCTTATATAAAGTTTCGTTGACTTCATCAGGTGTCTGTGGTCATTTTACAGAATTGTGGAAAGTATTTTACTGGTTTTAAGTTTATTGAATGGTAGGCCTGTCTACTTTTTCCTTAAATAGCTCCAGGTCCGTCAAGGAGTTGCGCCTGTGGTAAGTCGGGTGCATGGTAAGCAGAGGTAAACCAAACCTGATTACTCTTAGCAGCGTGCAGGAGGAGAAATCCTCACCCAGTTTCACCCAAACAAAATTAGTGTGTTCTTCACGCCAAGGGCCCAGTGCGTGTTAAAGAATTTGTAACCCGGGTGACCTGGGGAAAACTGCGCGCTCTAGCAGTAATTTCTGGCTAGCAGAGGATGGTTTGGACTAGTTAGATTAGGTAGACAGGACAGTCATAAACAAGCCGTGAATACAAAAACGTGCTGCTGATTGTTATTATATATTTACAATAATTTTGGAATGTGTTTTTATATGTAAATGTTCATGAATTTGCATTGCTGTTATAAATACTGCATGTTGAATTAACCCAGAATTGTTTGTAAATGTTCAGTGTAGTCTGAATCCCCGGGGAAGTATTTTAGCTAACGGTGAGTAGAATCCGGTTAGCTGTTGAAGTCACTAGGTTTGAGGTATTAGTGCAGGGTTAAGGATAACTGGAAGCACTAATTAGGACCTTTGTTTCTGGAGTGAATGATAGCTACGAGTCCGTTATAAAACTTTCATTGCGATATCACCTAGTAAGGGTCGCATACGGAAGGAGTAATAGGGTCTCCGAGGCTTGTCTGGTAAGTAAAATAGTTCGCTGGTGAAATCCTGGCTCAGTACATATCCCCGATCAAGGTGGATGAGTCAGAAGAATAACGGGTTCTATGTTACTAGTGTGTAGGGACAGGCAAAGAAGTCTATCCAGAATGAATGAAAGGTAGACAGAAGTGGTTTACTAGTAGCGAAAGAAAAGTCTTTTCTCTCTTTAGAACACTCAGACATAGTGGCAAACGTTGTGTGTTGTTAACTAAAACTTGCACTCGCACTTTAGAGAGAGTAAAAAGTTTCCGTTACCTTGTGAAGGCGGGAGTCAGTCGGAGAGCTGCTCTGACGTCACTCCGTGCCGCGCTGGTATTGGTCAGGACAGCGGGCGTGTAGCGGAGCTGAATTTGTGAAGGAGGGGTGAGTGCCGAAACGGGAGACTCTGTCTTGCGAAAAGGCCGCGCACCCATTGGTTGACCGTAGTTGTATTCTCTGACCGGATTGGGTGGCGCGAAATAAAAGTCGCGCTAGCATTGGAAGCACGAAAGTAAACAAAATTAATCAAGCCGAGTTAGAAGCGAGTCTGGAGAGTTGTATGTGGTATCCAGACTTCATACCGAATCCAAAGTACCTAGGATTTCATAAAGATCAGCTTATACGAGGTAGACCGCACATGATGTATGGAATAAAGAGAAAATTGTCATTCTCGGATAAAGTGAAGAACTTTTTCAAAACTGACAAGCCCATTAGAACGAGAGAAGGCGTACTCATTCCCCCGCCAAATACCCCTGCCTCTTTCATGATGTTTGATAAAGGGTATCACACTTGTATCTGGCTAGAAAATTGGGCAAAGTATACTGTAGATGACGGAGTCCTGGCATTCCCTGTTGAAGGTACATTTAATGGTCGGATCCTGTTTAACTTAAGGACCCGCATGAATGAATTACACCCTAGACCTAGGTTGACCCAGTACGAAGCCTTGGAGGAGTGGGAGATTGAGGCTGCAGAGCGAGATAAACCCCGAATGGATAAAGGAGTGAGTAAGTGGTATCCCAGACTTCCAACGCCAACCAAAGAGCAGAAATTGAAACAGTGGAGGCAGTCTATGTTAACTGAAGGGCTATTCCCCATGATGGGAGTATTAGAGGAGAAAAGAGGAAAATGTAAAGCAAAAACCCATCACCTAGCACCTATGGGGGATGTAGAAGATGAACACCTGGAAGACTTGTTAATGAAGGATCCACCTCCCTATGTAGCAGAATCAGATTCGGTGCATTCTCAAAATTCTGTTACCAATTACCCCCGAAGTAGGAGGGAAAGTGATTCAGACGGGACAGCTACAAGCAGTAAATATAGTGGAAGGGATGAGTTTTGCAGACCTAAGTCCACAGTCCCGAATTATCAACCATTCGGGGAAAGTCCCCCTCGATTGGTTGCCCCGACTGCCCCGAGTATTTATCCATCCTTAGTACCCCAGGTATTGCATGGCAATTCTGCTGAAAGGGGGTTGCAGGAAAAAGAGAGAGAAGTCCTGACTAGACAGCGAGAGGACTTAGCCAGAACCATTGCACAGATGCATCCCCATCCTGAGGCCTTGACCATTCCGGTAACTATTGGTCCTGCTATCCCAATGTATAAAAATGACTTGATTAGTCCCCTTCCTCCTGTCATCACCCCAATACTGCCTACTCCTAGCTTCCAGACCCCGAGGAAAGAAGTATTCGTAGATGAGGATCAGGAAAGTGAGTGTGAATCTGGAAGTTTAATGGATTTGCCCATAAGGGAGTCGAGGGCCAGTATAGCAGGGGCAAGAAGTCAGCCTAGACAAAAGGAAGTGGTGATTGAAAGTGCATCTGGAATTAGGAACGCCTCTTTAGTTTCCCCTGAAGAATTAGACAGATGGACAAAGGAGATAGAGAAGGAGACCACTTCTCAACCTAAAACATTGGAAATATATAAATTAAGAATAGAAATAGAAGAAATGATGGCTGGGAACGTGGGAGTTGAGCGCCTGAGCTCGTATAATGAGGAAGAGTTACTATTCATCAGTAAAAATCTTACCCGGAATGCTAGGGTGCTCCACGAAAAGATAATGGATGCCGCCGCAGAAATGGGAGTTGATGTTAGTCGCTCCAAAATTCTTCAGAAACCCTACAGAGTGGACTTTTCAGACAAGGATTTAGAAAGTCTGAATGTGATGGGGAAACAGATCCAAGTAAAGGAATTGTTGAAACTCCTGCAGAAATGGGGCGAAGTGGGGAAATGGAGAACTAGGTGGGCAAAGAAAAAGGAAGGCAGTAGGGCTGGGTCGATAACTTCAGAATTCGTATTAAAGGAAGTAACCCCAACAGAAAAATTGTGTCCCATGAGAGAGGTCCCGGGAGGAAAGTACGTCCATGTCCCTTGGTCCAGGCAAGACATTGTGTCATTTACAAATGACTTCCCAAAATTACGCGAGAAACCAGTTGACTGGTACCGACAGGTAGAGCGTTTCATAAAAGTTCAGAAATGCCTGCTGAAAGACCTGGATGGGTTTTTCGATATTGTAGTCCCTGTAGATCTGTGGACGGAATGTAAAATAGAGATTGATTGGCCGAATGATGAATATCCAAGAGATGAGAGAACGGGAGCCCCTTCACCGGATGTAATGAGGAAATATGACCAGGTCATACAGTATCTTAAGAAAAAGGTGCCAGCCAAAGAGACAGATTGGACCCGAATAGATAGAACAACCCAAGAACGTGATGAGACAGTGCATTCATTTTACGAAAGATTACTACAGGTATTCAAAACTTACAGTGGTATTGATAATGTGGACATGAAAGACATGACCCATTTCAGTTACCGATTTGTGCTAGGATTAAGGCCTGAAATATCGCAATGGATTCGAGATAACAAAATCAGTTGGCAAGGAAAGCCCATAGATGATGTCCTGAAATATGCGAAATACTGCGAAGATGAAATTGAAAATAAAAAGAAAGCCCTCAAGGAGAAAGTGATGTGGGCACAGGTGAAATTAGCCGAACAGCAAGAAAAACAGTTAAGTAAAATGACTTCTGATAATAATGTTCCGAATACAAATTCTGGGGGGGGAGGAAAGCCCAGACCTAAAATGAGTCGTGAGGAGGCCATGAAAAAGTTCCCGTGCCATGGGTGCGGCCAGATGGGGCATTGGAGAGACGAGTGTCCACACCTACAGGCTGGTAATGCCCCTGTAAATGGTTTAAATCCACAGGTGCCGAAAGAGGGGACAAGGAAAACCCAGCAACAGGTAAAATTACCTCCAGTACCTCGCGCTCCTAGACAGAACTTTAAGAGTCAGGGTCAGCAGAATGAGAGGGCGGAAGTGTGGGAGGTTGAGAGTGAAAGAAATGCAGTCATCCCACAGTACTTGCTAAGTGATACCTTCCTTTGTGAAGATCAAGATTGACGGGGCCTGAGAGGGGAGGATGAGGAGTGCGTGCTTGGCGCCTCCTTGCCGGTAGACCAGACTGGACCATACATTGAAGGAAAGGTTGAAGGAAGAGATGTGACCTTTCTGTTGGACACTGGCGCTACCAGATCTACTGTAAGAACAGTGGATGTTCCTAACCTACCCCTCTCGAGAGAAGCAATCCAAGTAGTGGGAGTCTCAAATCAGATAATAAGTACCCCTGTAACTGAACCAATGGAGATTTCCATAGGAAATTTCAAGGAAATGCACAGATTTGTGGTCTGTGATTCCAGTCCTGTAAACCTACTGGGACGTGATTTGTTGTGCAAGATGCGTTGTACCATTTTCTGCACACCAAATGGCGTTGAAATTCAGACCCCCGATGAAGATGGCCTGTACAAACTGATGTTAGTCAGACAAGATGCTGATATCAAGCCTTTGACAATTGAGGATTTACCTGAGGAACTCCAGCTAAGAGTAGTACCTGAAGTGTGGGATTTCACGGGAAAAGATGTAGGCCTGATGGCAAATGTGGACCCGGTTAAAATAGCAATAAAAACAAATGCTGTATACCCCAAAACCAGACAGTACAAAATGAGTGCAGAAGTGAAGGCAGGAGTAGCGACTGAAATCACGAGGCTGCTAGAAGCAGAAATAATAGAAGAAGTGTTGAGCAGCCCTTGTAATTCGCCTATCATTGGGATCAAAAAGCCTAGTGGGAAGTACCGGGTGGTGCAAGATTTGCGCAAGGTAAACCAAATTGTTGTGCCTTGCTGTCCTATTGTACCCAACCCTGCAGTAATACTCTACCAGATTCCTTGGAATGCAGAATGGTTCACTGTCATCGATCTGTGCCACGCATTCTTTTCCATCCCATTGCACCCAGAAAGCAAATTCCTTTTCAGTTTTGAATTCGACAGCCATATCTATGTCTGGAATCGTGTCCCTCAAGGGTACACCGAAAGTCCATCGATTTTCAACCAGATACTGAAAAAGTGCCTTGAATCCCTAGTGCTGCCGAGAGAGTCTGTTTTGGTGCAGTACATAGATGACCTGTTAGTGGCATCTAAAACCCAGTCTGACTGTGTCACTGACACGATTGCCTTGCTGAATCACCTAGGAAAAGGAGGACATAAAGTGTCGCCTGACAAATTACAATTCTGTAAAAACTCAGTAAAATATCTGGGGCACCAGATAGAAAAGGGAATCAGGAAGGTCACTACCGAAAGGATCAAAATAATTAAAGCCATGGAACTGCCCACCACCCAGAAAGAAGTGAGAATGTTCTTGGGAGTTGTGGGTTACTGCAGGCAATGGATTGCAGGATTTGCGGCTCTAGCCCGACCCCTGATAAATATGACAAAGAAAGGAGTGGAAGATCCCGTCCACTGGGACAGTGAGAGCATGAATGCTTGGGTAACTCTGAGAAACTGTCTATGTACCGCACCTGCATTGGGTATGCCTGAGTACAATAAACCCTTTGAACTATTCTGTGACACCAGAGAAAATTGTGCTCTTTCAGTCCTGACCCAGGAGCACGGATCAGTCAGGAGACCAGTCGCCTACTTTTCGGCCACCCTAGATCCGGTGGCGGCTGGACTGCCTGGCTGCTTAAAAGCCGTTGCTGCTACTTGCGTCAGTCTAGAACAGAGTGAGAACATTGTCATGGGACATCCCGTCACTGTCTATGTTCCTCACTCTGTTGTCATCCTACTGACTAGAACTAAGACCCAGTACCTCACACCTAGTCGGCTGACTAAGTATGAGAGAATTTTGATTGGTGCTGAAAATGTAACTATTTCCCGGTGCAATGTCCTAAACCCTGCGACACTGTTACCCGTCCCTCGGGATGTGGACTCTGATGAGGAAGGGGAACATAATTGCATCGATCTGACTCAATACAGCACCAAGCCCCGTCCTGACATTCGTGAAATAGCACTACGTGATGGGGATAAAACAATGTTTGTGGATGGCTCGTGTTTGAGACATGAGAGTGGGAGTCTGAGTGCTGCCTATGCTGTGGTTACACTGACAGGAGTCGTCGAGGCATCTTACATGCGCGAGGTGAAATCTGCACAAGTGGCAGAGCTCATCGCGTTAACTCGAGCATGCAAGAGGGGAAAGAACAAAAGAATTACTGTTTTCACAGACAGTCAGTACTGTTTCGGGGTTGTTCATGACTTCGGCCAATTGTGGCTACAAAGAGAATTCATGACTTCCTCAGGCACACCTATCCGAAATGGGAAGGTGGTGCATGACTTACTGGAAGCTATCCAATTACCCAAAGAATTGGCTGTGGTCAAGTGTGCGGCTCACAGATCTGGAAATGATGATGTGACTGCCGGTAATAGGTACGCTGACCAAATTGCACAGTTTTGTGCCCGACACCAGATGTCCCTACAAATTGCCCGGTGGGATGGAACCAGCTGCCAACTTATGTTGTTTGATAATGTGTCAACTTGGGAAGAATTAAAGGAGATACAACAAGCCACAGACAGGCAAGAAAAAGGCAGGTGGGCCGCAAAGGAATGCGAATTGCGAGAAGATGGTGTGGTGGTAAATCCGGCTGGGGTGCCTGTATTGCCTGATAGCTTGATCGACCCCATGATCAGAATGATACATGAGCCAACACATATGGGAAGAGACGCGATGTGTCGGGTGTTTGAGCAAGTGTTCTGTAATTCAAAGTTCAGGGACCAGGCGGAAAGGCTTTGCCAGAGGTGCCTAGTGTGTCAGCAATTCAATGCAGGAAAGAAGACTGTAGTGAAACAGAGTACTATTGGAAAGGCAGTAGGTCCCTTCGTTAGAATACAGGCAGACTTCATAACCATGCCCAGATGCAAAGGATATAGATATGTCTTAGTCTTAGTATGTCTATTCTCCAGGTGGGTGGAAGCATATCCAGCTAAGAAAAATGACGCTATCACCACAGCAAAATTGTTGCTCAGGGAGTTGATACCTAGGTATGGGATCCCAGAGACGATCGAAACGGACCAAGGTGGGCATTTTGCCAACGATGTCCTATTGGAACTCTGTAGAGCATTCAAAATGAAGCAAAGATTGCACTGTGCCTACCACCCAGAGGCTTCTGGGGTAGTGGAACAAATAAATGGCACTCTGAAGTCCAGACTGGGCAAAATGTGTGATTCCACAAAAATGAACTGGATAGAAGCTTTACCCCTGGTGCTGATGAGTTTGAGAAGTATCCCGAATCGAAAGACTGGCCTAAGTCCCCATGAAGTGTTGATGGGAAGAGTGATGCGCCAGGCATGGGTACCCGGAAACAAACTGCTAAGCATTTCTGATGATATGGTGCTAGAATACTGCAAGCAGCTGGGTGACCAAGTGCGTTCTCTCTCTCAGCAGATTGGAGAGACAGAAGACGAGTGGCCAAAGACTCCAGCACACAATCTGCAGCCAGGAGACTGGGTGGTGTTAAAGAAACACACCCGGAGCAGTTGCCTGAAACCAAGGTGGGGAAAGCGACGACAAGTGATCCTCGTCACTACCACTGCTGTGAAGTGCGCTGGTGTACCGAAGTGGATCCACGCCAGCCACACAAAGCGGGTATCTGGAGAAAACGCGACTGGAGCTGAAGGCAGCACGGCTGAAGAGACCTCCGAGGAAGAAAGTCCGGAGCTAGCTGACATCGAACTGCCGAGCACAAGTCGAGACGTTGAATGGTATCCCGCCGACGAACCGGTTCATGATCCAATACGAACCCGGAAATATTCTTACTTAGACAGTGAGTGGGATAGTCCAGGTGAGTCAGAAATAGAAGAAGCAGGTCAGGTCAACGAAAGCCACAACACACCTGATCAGGACATAGGCCAAGTAGGGTCAGATCAAGATCTCGAGACTCCTCCTGAAACTCCGGAGCCGAGAAAGGGACAGTTAGAAATTAGAGCTGACGTTCATGCAGAAGAAAACGAAGAGATCGAAGAGCATGAACAGGAACAGATAGAACTAGATCAAAGTGCTCAGACAACGGAAACAACAGTAACCAGAAATATAAAGAAAGTGCGATTTGAATCTGAGCAGGGACAGATTAGCGACCAGGCAGAAGAAATAGACGAAAGACCTGGAACCAGTCAGACAGGTAGGGAATCAGAAGTGCCACAACAAAAAGTGAAAAGAGTGCACGAAGAAGGAGAAGTCTCCTCAACCACTGGGAGGCACGGAGGAAGAAGTACACCTCGATACGTCAAGAGACTAAGGCTCAGACTAAAGACAGTCGAAGAAAACGATAAAGACCGAAAAAGGGCTTTAAGTGAAAGGAATGCAGCCCAAGGCAAATCGCTGAGAAAGAGCGACAGAATAAAGAAACAGAACCGACTGTATCGGAGCCCTGAGTGGACGTACCTTGTGTTGGAAGAGATTGACGAGCCTCACCACAGTGGCAACAGTGACAACGAGTCCATTGCTGATCGGAGTTCGGACGAAGACCCTCCTTAAGCGAGCCCTGAAGTGAGCCTTTGGTGCAAAGAAACGAAGAGGGGTAGCAAAAGCCACCTGTAAGCTAAAAATGTCTGATCCGAGTGTCTCTGGGAGATCCCGCTGTGGGTGTCTCAAAACCTGTTGTAAGATATGCTTGTGTAGTGTAGCTATGCTAATAGTAATGTGGATAGGACTAACAGTTTTTCTACCTTTTATGATAAGTAAGAATCCTAACTTGTCCCCTACTGAACCCGAAGCAGTAGATGTAGGGGTTGTACCGACTGCAGAAACACCACGAAGACTAGAAAGACGCGACAAAAGAGTAGGACTGACACACACACGACCTGATTTAGAAGCACCAGATGAGGATGGACTACATTTTCACAAAATGAAGAACAGGACGCATTTAAATGTTTTTGCTAACTTGTTAGTGCATTACGTAGAGGCTATGGAAATAGAGGACTGTTATGTCTGTATGAAGCTACCAACCTCAGTGGCTGAAGGCGTGACATACCACCATCTACCTTTGACCTATGGAATATCCTGTAGTATATTAGCTAGCTTGTTCTATAGAAGCACCTTGCAGTACTATTATTCGAATGATGACGTAGTATTTTCTGAACTTCCTATTAGAAGACATTTGAACCGTGTACATACTACAAGTGACGTGACCCGCTATATGGGAGAATATTTCCTGACTATAGGTAACATAGACTTAGATCAAGCAAAAGAAGACAATCTGACCTGTTCACTGCAAGAGCAGGAAAAGATGTTTATAAAGATGGCAGACAGAAGGAGAGAAAAGTTTCAGAAGAAGGCAAATGACGAGAAGGAAAGAGTTCCTAGGTGGGCTGAGCACATGGATAACACCTCAGAAGGCGAAGCCAGTCCTGCCTTGTTGCTGGATTTTGAAGGAAAGGGGAAACTTTGTATCCATAGGGAAAGGACAGAGTACTATAACAATGTATTCATCGGTTCCAGCGAGTGTGAACATAATTATAAGGTAATTGGAGGTTGGGGTTTCAAAAATGGGTCAGAACCTGTGTTTCCCGGAATATATTATATATGTGGGAACAAGGCTTATTTCAAATTGCCGGATCACTGGTATGGAAGCTGCTACTTTGGCATTGTTTTCCCGAAAATATACCATGTGAACAATGCAGCTGGAAGCGATGATGAAACTAATGGCTTAGTGCGTAGTAGACGCGAAAGTGTAGGCGAAATTGTAGGTGATATTTTTAGTGCACTGATACCTGGAATGGGGGTAGTTCTGAACACCCATAGAATCTGCAAATTGTCTACAGTAGTGGACCGGTTATCAACGGACACTGCTGCTGGTTTCCTGCTGGTCAATACTGAAATGGTTGCGATCAGATCAATGGTTTTACAAAACCGTCTTGCCCTTGACACCCTATTAGCAAAAGAGGGCGGAGTCTGTAGAATGCTGAGAGCGCAACATTGTTGCACCTACATTCCTGATAAGAGTATCGAATTAAAACAATATGTGAGGAACATAACTAATTTGGAAAAGGAACTCAAACCATTGGAGGTTGACAGTGCCTGGACGAGACTGACTGGAGGTCTCTCCTCTATAGGTAGTTGGTTTACTAATCTAGGTAGAAATATTTTGTGGAAAATACTGATGCCAATAGTCATAATAGGTGTGATTGTATTGATCATTTTTATCTGCTGCAAATGTCAAAAGTGTAAAAAGAAATATACAGTCAATCCGAGGGGGGTGAAAAGAAACATTGATGAATTAGAATTAGAGGAGCTGAAGAGTGCAATTTATAAAAAGGCGAAAAATCACCACTCTCATAGGGAAGCTGAAAGAAAACTAAACAATAAGTTTATTGAAATTGAAATGGACGATATGAATGAATGAGAAAAGTTGGCATCTGTTTCCTTCATGTAGTGATGATGGTAAATATCATCAAAGAGGGGATTGATGGAGCAAGGATTCGCACGTATAGCGCCTTGCTCGTATGCAAAACCCTTGTCTAAATTGCATAATAATATTAACACAATTGTTCGTCATTTGTGAAGTGTTTTCCCCTACACGCGGGTGTCCCTAGGATGCTTGCTTGTTTGTCTTTTCACGTACTAACGAAGCTTGCACTGAAAATGGCTGCTTTGCCGCAATTCAGTCTGCGCATGCGTCGGTCATACCCATGTGATGTGACGCACTCGCATTCTGGAGGGATTCTGTGCCCATGCGCATTGATGCTAAATATGGCCGCTTGTCTCTCACCACGCTCTCTGCTTACTGCAGCAGCTTTTAGCCTATCTATTCTTTCGCATTAATCCTAAAATGCTATAGTTATTATAAAAGTAAGGGTTGGTTATCTCTTATCATGGTATACAGTGCGATCATTTTATGTATGATTCTAATTTGTCTTCGCTTACTTTTCATGTACCGCGTCTTTGTGGGCTGGGGTAATCATGAGCGGAGCCATACTTGAAGCTCTGCTGGGCACCGTCACATGACCGGAGAAAGTTCCAACTGCGCAGAAGCTAAACCTAGCCAGCTGGCTCCTGAAGCACAATGCGCCTGGGAACCTCACTGGGAATACGGAGTCTTACCTTGGAAAAAGCAATACTGTTGCTACATATTGTGAACTATCCTGTACTGCTGTATTCTATGCATGGGAACGTGAACCTGGGGGGCGGGTGTTCAAATTTGAATATTAAACATGTGAAAACTGAATTCTAGGAGGTGGTAAAGACCGCACCACCTCTCCTGACCAATCACAATGTGGGAAACTGTCACTTGCAACATTAATGGGTGGTCTAAGGGTCCCCAAAACTGTATAATTACCCTAGTTTAGCTTAGGAAAATTGTCCGACTTGTCCGAGTAGCAGACCTGTCACTGACCCTACGATCTCAATAGGTGCTCATTCTGAAAGTGCTGCGGAGCACTTTGTCTATACTTTCCACAATCTCCTAAGGGGTGGAAAATCCTAAGTGCTGGCGAAGCACTTTGCTGAGGAATTCGAAAATCCAATCGGGGTGTCTGGCGGATTACTTGCAGGAGGGGGTAACGCAGGCGTTGCTGTCCGAAGCTGTGGGTGTTGGTCGTACTCTGGGAGGCCCAGTCCTTGACCCGAACCTGAGGGGTATCCTGTCCTTACTGTCCGTGAGCTGTACCTGCTCGCATTCTGGCATTCCTTTCTGAGGGTCCCTGTCCCCGTCTTCCCAACTGACCCGTGGCCAGGGTTGGTCTTCAATCTGAACTAGGTAAATATAGATTGTGGGTTTACGTGTCTCTCTCTCTCTCTCTTTTTCTGATCTGGTAAAAGCATTCTTACCTGTATTATTGCTCAATTGCCATTGCAGTATATGTGTCTGAATTTTAATTGGTTCCTTCTCTCCCCCCATCCTTTAGGAATTCAGTGATTTTATGAAACCATAGCATGTTCCCGTTTTTTCCCCTTTCCTTTAGTGGTTTGCAGTGAATTTAGCAAGAATAGCTTAAATACTTAGGTTAAGTACATGTCCTAGGTCTCATCCCAAATCCTACGTTCTAGTAAAAATTGCAGTGACTAGTTGTGTTCTAAAACGTCTACCTTTAGTTCCCCATATATCCTAATGGTCTTAATTTTAATACAAAGTTACCTATTGGTGTTGATTTTAATGTTTGATATATTACTCTGTGTATCGCTTATTATCTTGGCATCTTCTCTTTGAATTCTTATATAAAGTTTCGTTGACTTCATCAGGTGTCTGTGGTCATTTTACAGAATTGTGGAAAGTATTTTACTGGTTTTAAGTTTATTGAATGTTAGGCCTGTCTACTTTTTCCTTAAATAGCTCCAGGTCCGTCAAGGAGTTGCGCCTGTGGTAAGTCGGGTGCATGGTAAGCAGAGGTAAACCAAACCTGATTACTCTTAGCAGCGTGCAGGAGGAGAAATCCTCACCCAGTTTCACCCAAACAAAATTAGTGTGTTCTTCACGCCAAGGGCCCAGTGCGTGTTAAAGAATTTGTAACCCGGGTGACCTGGGGAAAACTGCGCGCTCTAGCACTTTCACTTTCTCTTACTCTCGGTTAGTCTGTGCTTGGTGTTGGAGTTGTTTGGAGAATGTCGGTAAAAAAAGTTTGTTTTGGTCTTGTGTGTATATTTTGTCTGTCTACCATATATTTGGTGTAGTGTTATTGTGTTTTTGTAATAATTGTCTTTACATTGTTGGAAGTTTGTTTTTGGGGTAGTTATGTTTTGTTGGGATGTTAGTTTTGGCGGGGAAGTGTTTTTGGGAGGGCGTCAAGAAAGTTTAGAAGAAGTAGGAACTTTAGTGAGGTAGAGTTGAAGGGGCTTGATATGGTTGATATATCATTACCTCGCAATGATGATTGCATCTGACGGCAGGGTGAGCCAAGGCTACTATGACAAGGAGAAGGTAGACAGATGAGAGTGTGTGAGCTGACACATCATAAGATCTCCCGTGTGGGCCGTACTACTGTTCAAATGAAACATAGATGGCATATGTCATCTCCCAGGAAGCAGATGTCATAGACTTTCTTGGTCTGGAGATCAGAGGACAGTAGGTATCTATGTTTTATTTTATCTGCCTTTTGTGATGTACCTTTATTGGTAATGCCCAATCTAGCCATAGAAGGTTCCTCTTTTGTGTTTTATGCAATATGGCAACATGCATGATTTATAGGACTATATATAAGAAGATGATGTAAAGTAAGGGTGCATAGTGAGCCTCGGAGTGCCTACATCATTGAAACTACAAACAAGCAAAGGTTATGTTGAGCAAATCCTATACCCTGCCACAAGTGCCAATTCAATGGCTAGTGGGTTGTACTTATAGCTTAAATTCCAACATTTAGGGGCATTTTCTTACTTAACCTACAAAAATGTGCAGGGGTTGCTGACCCTTACTCTATAAAAATGTCCAGGGGATGCTAAACAATTTCCTGAATACACAATGTTGAAGGATAAGCTACAGATCTCGTTTGTTAATGATTGTATGTGTACTCCTCAACGTGTGCTGCATTGTACTGCACATGTATTGCTATGTCTCATGAATATCTGCCTGTGCCGGTCTGTTTGTTCTTCAGTCAAAATTAACAACATTTTACATACTGAGAGGTCATGCAGCCTTACAAAAATGTGGAACGTACAACAGCTCACCACTACTCAGCACTCAATACATCAGTACCAGTACACACTTATATGACTGCATATAAGGTGTATGTCTGTTCTTTTCCATCCTAACAACACATGTTTCTATGTTTCATTGTGCACTGGAGTCTGGATTTATGCTGATCAGCATTACTACAAATATCATATCCTTGAGTCATGCTTCAGGCATGTAATGATGTATACATCGAAACATCTGCATCCAGCAAGGTCAGACCTGCAAGGGGACTAGATATGTTTAATGACCTGGGAATATATAGACACATGTAGGAGTTGCTGTGTATTTTTGATATGTAGCGATGGCATAGTTATTTAAGTAAAAAATTACTTGTACAAAAGCATATCTCTGTGCAGTGTACTAAAACGAAGTACACTATGTAGAGAGTGTGCAAAATCCCCAAAAGGCTGGGAGAGGTAAAAGTAGATAATACTAACTCTCTTTTTGTGGGAGTCTGGATGAGCAGTTAGGCTTATCAGAGGTTAGTGTTAAGCATTTGTTGTATTCACAGAGGCAATAAATGAGACACACACTCAAGAAAAAATCTGATACCAACTTATAATGTCGATTTTATACATAATTATGAAGACCATAAATACAGTTCTAAGGTAAGTATTTTGGGAGTTATGATTTTTCAAAAATTAGAAAATATATCACTTTTGTGCACAATTATGCAGCACAGGAAACAATGGAGAAAAAAAAGAAAAATGCATAGAAATGTAGGCAATGCTTTCACAAAGTTCACCTTCTTGTTTTAGGTGGATGCCAGGACCAGGTCCACAGTGCCAGCAGAAGTCCCGTAGCATCACATATCCACTGGGAGCAGAGGGGCTGAGATCTTGGAAGCTGGTGCGCAAATGCGAAGGGGGCCATTTGACAAAGTACTGCACAGAGGGACTTACAGGCAAGTCCAGTAAGTCCGATGGGTCTCCTCAGAGGGAGGAGGTCACAGGGGCTTGGGGACCTTGTGAGCAGGACTGCTTGGTCTGTGCTGGGCCAGTGGGGCCATGAGCAGAGTGAACAGGTCAGCAGGGCATTGTATTTCTTGAGGTCCTTGCAGTCAGGAGCAGACAACTTGGAAAGGTGATCTTGGGTCAGCTGGGCCACTCAGGAAGAAGGTCTCGGGTGCCTTAATGTCCCTCAACAGTTGCTTGCTTCTGGTGCTTCGAGAGTCCAGAGTGGTCGTTGCTGTTTGGGCTCTAGTAACCCGGTTATAGAAATCATGTGGCTCCTGTAGGTGTTGATACCCATAAACTTGGTGGAGAGGCAGAACTTTGGTGCTGCACCAAGGTCGTCGGGGAGCAGAAAATCAACAAACTGGACTTCACAGGATTAGTGCCTGCAGTTTGCAGGGAAGTGATACCTTCACTCCATGAGAGCTTCACAGAGACTTCTGGAAGGCTGGAGGTGCTCCAGTGTGATTGGAGTCCTTTCAGATTTCAGGACAACACAGCAACAGTGATTGTAAAGTCCTGGGAGCAGCAGGTCAGGTTTGGTGCCTTTTTCTTCTGCTGCAGGCCTTCAGTTCTAAAGCTGCAGGTCTTCTTTGTCCTGGTCTTCTCTTGTCTATCAAATCTGATGTTCAGGTCCCAGGGTGCAACCTAAATACTGGATGTATGGGCATTACAAGGGGAAGACAAGTAGTACCCAATGGGATACTTAACCTTCAGAGTGTCTACACCCTCTAGTAATTGCTTCCTTTGGGAAGAGGCACTTCACTAGCCCTGATAGAAGGTTTTCTCACCATCCCAAGATGGTGCAATTTCAGGAGAGGGGTTCACCTCTCCTGCCCCACCCTAAGGGGGGTGTTGGCTAAGTGGGGAACCTCCTCCTAATCTAACAATATTTCCTGCCAAAAATGTATCAGGAAAGGGGACCTGTCCTTTCCCACTATCTGGAGGTTCCTAGGTCGAATTTCAAAGGTGGCATTATCTGTGAAGCTTCCTGCCCAGAAATGCCATCCTGTCCTGGTAGAGGTGCTTCACACCTTTACCCAGAGCAGGCTTTGTTTGTGTCCTCTGAGAGCACTGACTCACCCCAAGAGGTTAGAGACATGTCTGGTTGTGGCAGGCTGGAGAATACAGATCAGGAATCATACCAGTGCTTAGTACATTTTCAGGGGACCCTCTAAAAGGGTATCCTGGGTGAATGTATTAATAAATAAATAAATAAATACTGGCATTAGTGAGGATTTATTAAGACAAGATGTTTGGTACCACTCATTGTAGGTTATATCTGCTCATGCTGATATGCCGACACATAGGATATATTGCACCCTCCCTTAGGGCTAAAGGCACAAAAGGGGGTGGTCCCAGTGGAAATAAAACTATAACATACATTACATCACCTGCAAAATCAATTACAATCACTACTTTTTATGTTGAACCCATGTAATCATATTGAATATATGTTTGCATGTTCAAAACACAACACATTTATCAATGACATTGTGCTTAGGTGCCCCAAGAGGGGAGAGCGAGGGATCTCTGCAGCAATGTGCAAAAGTGAGGGTAAGTGAGAAAGGGAGGGAAGTGAACAATATATACATCCAAAACATGAACGGCCTATCCAGCCTTAACAATGGCTAAACTATTCGCAAAACTATAATGTTAGAATCGACACGGTGAAACTATCACCGTCGTCTACACTTGGCAAACAAAATGGAGCTCTTGACGTTTCGACTCAAGGGTTGTGTAGGAGATTTTAATCCTTACAGTAGGGTCTTCATCAGGACCGTGAGGGGCCCCTACATGTAATTGTAAGGGACTTTTAGTGTATTCAGGCGATGGAACCAAAGTGAAAACAGAATTACTTCACAATAATGGGCATAACAATTACCCTGTGATGGAAGTGGGGGTCCTTATCGCCGCCACCAAATGCTGGAGGCGGAAATCCTTGTCAACTCGTTTCACCGTTAGGCTAAGTAAGGACACGACCTGAAATAGCCCTGCTCACCCCCTTAGTAGCTTGGCACAGGCAGCCAGGCTTATCTCCAAGGCACAAGTGTACAATATGTGCAACCACACTCACAGCAATCCAATGATGTCACCACAAATAGACTCAACACAAGTTTTTATAAAATGAGTATAATCTTTATATATGAAGTTATACAATATGACCACACGATACAAAATCAACATATACAAATAGGTAATATTCTTTCCAGTGGGTTGGTAGCTTCTAATCCCAACAACTGCTTCTAACCAACAGTTAAGCTCACTTCTAACCATTTCCAAAAGATTTTAGGTGAGTCGTAGTGCTAGAATCACACACGTTCCAAAAGAAACCAAATACTGCAATCCGTAACAATATTCTCTTGTACTGTGCAACAGAGAAACAATGCCATACGTAGCGCCACAGTCACATACTTTGCAATAAAAGGAATAATACAGTGTGTATCACTACCAGCATGTACCAGGAAGAAACAAAGCAATGCGTCACGCTACAATCCTGTACGTTAAAATGAAGAAATAATGCACTGCACCATGTTATAATCAGATACTGTGCAAGGAAGAAATAATGCAATGCGCCACTTTACAATCAGGTAATCTGCAAGGGAACAATAATGCAGTGCGTATCGCACCAAGCATGTAGTTCGTCAGGCACAAATTATTTAGACGTCATACAACAGTTCGAAAGTTCAAATTATTCAGACGTCATACAACAGTTCGAAAGTTCATTAGCAGCAATAATGCAAAGTGTAATACAACAGTTTAGGTGCGCCGTTAACAATGCCCTCAATATGGATCAATGATGACACAAAAGTACTGCTTCCCACTTCGGCCCCAGTACTGCCCCTCCTTGGGACAGTACGGGCCAGGATCCGAGCCTAAGAAACAGGCTCACTCAGCTGACAGAAGCAAGAGGCAGAGCGTGTGTCCCTCCGGGCCCACACCCCACCCAGGTGGCGATCCACGTTACCTTGGTGGGGCGTGACCCCACTCTCCTCGCTGACGTCAGCGACTTGGGCCCGGATCCAGAACTCCTTCGCGGGGTGCAGCGAGCTCAGGCCGGAGGCTCAGCTCTTCTGGGGCTGCTGGTCAGGGCCGTGGCTGTCATACTCAGAGTACCCAATAACTTGGGCCTCCTTCCGGCAATCTCAGCGAACACTGAGACCCACCCTCTGGACTGTGGAGACTTTACTTCTAATTCGGTGCACACCCTACCATGGCACTCCTCCACAGTACATCAGGTTGCACTCCTCTTGACCACAGAATGGGACCAAGCCTTTTCAGTCTCAATCCATTGCTGTTTCCTTCCAACGTACAGGGGTTTCAGCTCTCATTGTTAAACCCAATACTGTCTTGGAAGTTTGTGCTCATTTGTCCCTGACCCCTCCCTAAATCAGTTCTGGGTGTCTCCCTCCAAGTGTAACCTCTCTCCCTTTCATACTGGGGATCTTGATCCTTAATCACTCAGCAGTACATTGGTTTATAGCACCAGCCCAGGCCTTTTCCCACCCGAGCTTCTCCTCTCCATTCTCTACAGAGGCAGGACAGCCTGGTGCCATCTCAACCCCTCCCTGGGTCAAGACCTCTCCTGGCTCCTCTCACCTTTCAGATCCAGACAGACAATCCACATTTCAGCAGAGACACACAGAAATGCCTAGAGCACAAATCATAGCCATTTTCTAAAAGAGTGGTTTCTAAACACAAAGTGACATAACTTCCATCACAGAAAGATGTGCTAAGACGCTGTGAGTTCATACATACTAAACTTTACCTCTTCATTATAAACGTACAGGAAACTAGGCTAACAAACACAACATCCAGGCTCCCTCATTCTGTCCTATGTGCAGGATGGCCTTTCAGCAGAGAAAAACAAAATGGAGTGTTTTTCACTGTCAGGACATAACACACACCTTAGTATACACCCTGCCATTTACCTACACTGCACCCTGCCATGGGATTACCCGGGACCTACCACAGGGGTGCCTAAGGTGTATGAAAAAGGGAAAATCAGGCCTGACAAGTGGTTGCACTTGTCAGGACAACATGCTAACTTAGCACTCTGTGCGTAGGCCCTACACTGCAGGCCTGACTTCCGAGGGGTGAGTTTCTGATGGCTCTCTTCTGTTCTGCAGACAAAGGCTCAGCTCACAATTAATGTGAAAAGGTGGGTGAGAGAGTAAGTGAAGGAATGGGTGGATGGCTGGATGGATTAGTGAAAGGGTGAATGGATGAATGAAATAGAGACTGGATGGATGAGACAAAGAAAGGGTGGATGGTTGAGTGAAATGATGGATGGATGGATGGTTTGATGAATTGATAAGTGAAAGGGTGAATGCATGGACAGAAGTGGGAAAGGGTGGATGTAAGGATGGATGAGTGAGTGAAGGGGGTGCATAGGCAAAAGGTTGGATCAAGGAGTGAAAGGGTGGATGGATGAGAGAAAAGATTGATAGATGATTTAAAGGATGGATGAGTGATAGGGTCAATGGATGGATTCATGAGTGGATGAGTAGATGGATGGTTGTGTGGATGGAAGGAAGGATGGATGGCTAAGTGAAACGGTCGATGGAGAGAGAAAGTGAGGATGGATGTGTGGATGACAGAAAGGGCGAATGTGGGGAAGGGTGAGTTACTGGGTGGATGGATGAGTACGTGAAAGGGTGGCTGGATGGGTGAAAGGGTAAATGATTGGATGGGTGAGTGAATGGATGGATGGGTGGAAGAGTGGATGGATGAGTGTGCGGATAGATAGGGTGAAAGGGTGAATGGATGGATAATGGTTGGATGAGTAAAAGGGTGGATGGAGGAATGGATGAGTGAAACGATGGATAGAAGGATACATGATGGATAGGTTTGCAAATGGTTGAATATGTTTGGATCCGCATTAGCTGCATCTTATGCTTGCCACTTTACACTTCACAATGTTTATCCGAGCATATCTCCCCGACCATTTCTCTTACCAAACATGCTTGCTCAGGACCATGGAGAACCCAGTGCTGTAACCATATATATAGATTATTATCATATGAAATACCACAAAAAGACCTGCACGGTTGATCAAAGCTGCACGATTATTTCAACCTAATATAAACCTAATTTGACTAGTGCTTAAATGGTTGTCTATTTACTCACTTACAAACTATTGCACAACCTCCTCTGATATGTCGGTAAAACCTTCCTTTTGTCCAGAAGTTTTCTCCTGAATTTTGACCTCCTGTCCTGAATTTTTATCCTGAATTTTGACCCTTTGTCCTGAATTTTTACACTCACCGTCCTGAATTTGCACCCATGCCAGTTGGTCACCCGAATCATGGCCAACCAATTACCATTACATTTTAGATAGGGAACACTTGTACTTTGACACTGATCAGCAGTGGCAAAGTTCCCAAAGCATCTAAATTGGCAACTCTATGTCAGGAAAACGGTCTAGGGGGAAAGCAAAAAGTTTAGGGAAATTTTAACCAAAAAGTCCAAGTCCTGGAACATGTATCCACCAATACACTTGTGAAAAGCTGAAAAAATGAATGCCAAAATATCAGCACAAGAAAAGTAGTATGGGGTGTTTAAAGAAAACACTTATCATTGATAGCGTCGCCAGTGACAGTAAAATAGCACTTACTTAGTAGATTAACTTATTTCATTTGTTATGTAATTTGGGCATGATTTAATGAAGATGCTCTATGTATCTACTAACAGAAGCAAAATGGGAAATAATTAGCCTCTCCACCAACGCAGGTGTTGACTGAAGTCTATTGCTGAAATAGTGTTTAGGAGTGCGGGAAAGAAACATACCTTGCAGCAAAATCCACGTCCGTTCACCGGCTCGCAAACGGAACACTGAGCACGTTCATGATAAGTACCGGCTCCGAGGCCAGAAACGTGCATGCGCTACGTTTGCCGGACAGACGCTAAATACAGTTCTCACCAGACTAGGTATGTTAATGGACACAGCGGGGGAGCCCAGCGTTGTCCGTAAAAGTAAATAGAGCTGCCTTTGAAGTGCCACTCGGTCATGAGGAGGCATAAAAAGTTGAATGTACAGTCCTGCCAAGAATCACGCATCACACGTGACTCCAACGCATTTCAGTGGGGTGATTAGCATCACCGCACTGAAATGCATTGTCACGCATTTATTTGCATAGTGTCTGAGCATCACCGAAGCACTGCCTAAAACGGTAATAATATGGAGTGTGGCAGCTAGCACTGCAGTGCGGGCTGCTCCTGCCGGTTTGGTGCTCTAGCTGCTAGACTGACTGCTGCTAAGCAGCTCCAACATATGAAAATGATGTCCCTGCATGTCTCTCCGCTCTCGCACGGTAGTGCGCAATGCCGGGCCCCGGGGGAAGCAGAGTCGCAGACTAGTCTTCCCCCAGGGTCATTCGCGCATGATAGGCCAGGTAGGGGAAGGGGAGGAGTTAGGGGGTGGGTATTTAGGTGCAGGGGAGGAAGGGAACTTCCTCTTCCTGCGCCTGGCACCATCGGGAGGGAGCAGAAAAGGGAGGTTAGTTAGTGCGATTCTGTAGGCAGTTTAGGGTCAGAGAGGGGGGTTAGTTAGTGTGCATTTGCAGGCAGTTTAGCGTATTTGGGTCTTTTGAGCTGTTAGATTGGCTGCGGGGGCTGTTGTACGGCAGCCGTTTTTTCCGACGCCGGAAGCGTGACACTTGGCAAGATGTCGGGCATCTCTGCAGAGGAGGTACGGGAGGCCTTATTGCTGCTTGCGAGGGCCGGGCGAGAGGACCTTATCCAGCCGAGAGTTATGGAACAGGCGTGGGTGGGGGCCACCAGGGGCACACGCGCCGCCTCGGCCGGGGGTCAAGGCTGCGGTCGTGGCCTGTCAGGAGGACGAGCCCGACGCGCAGGGGTTTGTCAGCGATCAGAGGGGGGGCGAGGCACCAAGGGACCCGGCGAGGGGTGGGAAGCACAAGAGCCTGCCCCCGCGGGCCTTCCCTCCGATCGAGTTTCTTCCTGGGGCCTCGGGGGCTGCTGTGAAGGCTGCACCTCCCGCGCCCCAGGTCCTGGGGCCTGTGCACGTGCCGGCTGGTGCTGGGGCCGGGGTGGGCCTGCCGCCCTGGTTCCTGGGGGTGGAGGGCCTGGTTGGGTTCCTGGGTTCCCGCAGGTTGTTTTTTTCCCCCCGGGGGCTGAATTTTTCGGCTACTGCCCGCCCCTGCCCCCTCAGATTTGGGGCGCCACTTCCTGGGAGGACAGAGCCAGGGGGGAGAGGATCCTGGAATAGATCCAGGAGGTGAGGTGGGCCGAACAGACGAGGGCCAGAGTGGGGACCGTGTGGGGCCATGAGGTTGAGGGCCCTCCCACCCCGACCTCTGAGGAGGAAAGGGAAGCGAAGTTGGAGGAAGAGCTGAGGAGAGTCAGGGCCAGGAAGTCAGGGCAGGACCAGAGGGTTATGGCAGGTGTAGGGACGGCCAGGACTGCTTTGAGGCCCGATGGTGCTGGGGCCCGCTCAGGTTGGAGCGACCTGAGGGGTGGGAGGGGATCCAAGCCGGCGGCTGTCGGCAGAGCCCAGGGGTGCCTGGCGGGGCGCAAGACGGCTCCGAGACGCAGGACAGAAGCAGTAGGGCAGTCCGCGGTGGCTGTCCCTCCACTGAGGGCTCAGGCTCCTGCGGCGCGTGTGGTGACTGGCATGCGTGGGCGGGGTGGTGTGCAGAAAGGTGTGAAGAGGGCTGTGAAGGAGGTGGACAACGTGCGTGTGGATCTGGAACCGGTGCTTGAGTTGGATTATGGTGCGGAGAGTGATGAGCTGGAAGACGGGGAGGTGCGGGATGACTTGGTAGGCTTAGGAGGCGCTGCGGACAACGGCGACCTTGGTGTTTTGCAGGACACGGCGGCGATGAAGACCAAGGCCGGGACGGCAGCGGTCCAGGTGACAGAGTCCAGAGGACGGCCCCGGGAGCGGACCACGGCACTCACAGGTGAGGGAGCCTGGTGGGTGGCCTGGGAAGACGTTCCCCGGGGGGGGAGGGGCGGAAGAGGACTTGCAGGTCGGTAGGTGTGGGTGATGGTTCGGTGCGGGAGGCGGAGAAGCCATCGGGCGGTCCACCCAAGGATGGTAAGAAGGTGGATGGTAAGTAGGTGACTTTGGGGGTGCAGACGGACAAAGGAGACGGTAAGGAGGAAAAGGGAGTGAAGGTGCCTAAGAAGCTGCCATATATGGGGCTGGCTATGCCATTGGGTTCGCATATTTCGGAGAAACTCAAAGATCAGATCTGGAAGCATGAGTTTGTGGATGTCTTTAAGTTGCTACACAGGGAGGTACAGGCTAAGGAGGGATCTAAGGAGGAAGAGTGGGAGCTGACGAGGCGCCCTAGGGTGCCGGTGACGATGGAGAACTGGACGTCAGCGTTCTTGATTTATGCCAGTGTTTACTGCCAGAAGTATTTGGACAGGGCGATTGCGCTTTTCAAATACATGGACATCATTCGCAAGGCGCAGATGCAGTTCAGGGGTTTTGCCTGGCTGAGCTATGACGAGGAGTTTAGAGCCAGGGTTAGCGCGAATCCCGAGAAGAGTTGGGGGGAGGTGGATCTGGAACTCTGGGTTCAGTGGATGGCATCTTCGCACTCCACTGCGTCCACACACACGGCCAGTGGCCTACCGGTTGTATATCGGTCTTTTCCGCCGCGTCCCGCCCAAGGCGGGGCGGGTGGTGGAACAGTGCCCAGCACCATTGTCTCGGGGCAGCAGTCCAAGCCCGGGGGTTATTCCACGGGGGCCTGTTGGAGCTACAATAAGGGGTATAGTTCCCGGTATCCCTGTAAATTCAAACACGAGTGCTCGAAGTGCGGCGGGAAACATGCCCTTACTCAGTGCCTCACGCTCACCACACCCGCGGAGCAATGGAGGAACGCCTACACCGGTTAGGGTGGAGGCAATGGCCCCGTGGCTCACGTGCTACCCAGATCAGGAGGCGGCAGTGCGGCTTTTCTGGGGTTTCACTGAGGGTTTTAGGGTGGGCTACCAAGGTCCCAGGGAGCGCCGTTGGGCCGACAATTTTAGATCTGCCAAAGAACTGCCGTGTGTAGTGTCTGCTAAGTTGAAGAAGGAGGTGGAGGAAGGAAGGGTGGCTGGCCGGTTTACTGACTGGCCTTTGCAGGATCTGATCATCTCCCCATTGGGGGTTGTGACGAAGAAAGAGGAGGGGGAGTTCAGGATGATACACCATCTTTTATGGCATGTGGGCCAGTCAGTGAATGACTTTATTGCGGAGGAAGATTCTAGAGTGCTCTACGCGTCGGTGGACGATGCGATCCGTCTGGTGAGGGTGTGTGGGGCGGGAGCGGAATTGGTGAAGTGCGACATCAAGTCTGCTTTCCGTTTACTGCCTATTCACGCGGCGTATTTTCCGCTCATAGGCATGCAGTTTGGAGGGGCCATCTACGTGGACAAGGTTTTGCCTATGGGGTGCGCCATCTCCTGCGCTCTTTTCGAGCTATTCAGCACTTTTCTGCAGTGGGTCATGGTGCGAGTTAGTGGGTGCCGTGAGGTCACTCACTACTTGAATGATTTCCTCTTCCTGGGGAGGTGGGATACCTGGGATTGCGGCAGGGCCCTGTCGCGATTCCAGGAGATGGCTTTTCAGTTTGGGGTGCCTCTGGCGCCTGAAAAGACGGCTGGTCCCAGCTGTTGGCTCACCTTCCTGGGGATCGAACTGGACTCGGTGCAGTGGCTGGCGCGCCTTCCTGCGGCCAAAGTGGCGGAGATCCTGGCATGTCTGGATTGGGCAGTGGGGGAGAGGCGGATTCCTTTGCGGGCAGTGCAGAAACTTCGGGGTTTCCTTAACTTTGCGTGTAGGGTGGTGCGGGCAGGATGGACGTTCTGCAGGTGGCTCGGCATGGCCATGTCGGGGCAGTGCTTCCACATCACAGAGTCAGGATTTCTATGGGAGTGAGGACGGACTTGAGGACATGGATTACTTTCTTGCAGGACTTCAACGGTGTGTCTCTGGATTTTGACGAGGAGAGGGCGGTCTGGCAATGCCAAATTTACTCTGACGCGGCTGGGTCAGCGGGGTTTGGTGTTTTCTGGGACGGCAGGTGGTGTGCGGAGAGCTGGCCGGCCTCCTGGATCAAACAGGGGAGGAGCATTGCCTTCTCGGAATTCTTCCCTTTGCTGGTGGCACTGGAGGTGTGGGGGGAGGAATTTCGAAACAGGTCTGTGCTCTTCCATGTGGACAACATGACGGTGGTGGAGCTGGTGAATCATCAGAGGGCGAGGGACCTGAGAGTGTTGTGGCTGTTGCGGAGGTTCATGTTGGCGTGTCTGCGGTTGAATGTGGTGTTTCGGGCTAAGCATGTCCCTGGAGTGAATAATGACATTGCGGATGCTTTGTCTCGTTCGCAGTGGCAGCGGTTTCGACACCTGGCGCCGGGAGCGGATACATGCAAGACCAAGCTGCCGGCCGGCGTGTGGGCCTTGGGGGAGTGAGGATGATTGGACTGGTGGAAGGTTCGCTGGCAGAGACCACAAGGAGGACATATCGTTTAGCATGGTCTGAATGTAGTGCTTTCATGGGCTGGACGTTGAATGGCGTCGTGGGTGTGGAGTCGGCAGTGGAACAAGGGCTGAGAGGTTATGTGTTGGATTGTATGGATCGGGGTTTGACTGCGGCTACGATCTCTGGTAAATTGGCAGGGATATCATTCTACTGTGTTTTGTTTCTGGGTTTTGACCCAACCAAGGATGTGCTACTGAGCAGGATGTTGCGGGGCTGGGGCAGGGAGCGAGGGAGTGAGGGGGGCAGGCTGAGGGAAGCGGTAACGTTTGAGTTGTTGGTCCGGCTGGTTGGGGTGTTGCCGGAATATTGTTACGACCTGGTGGAGGTTGGCCTTTTCCGCTTGTGTATGGTGTGGATGTTTTTCGGGGCATTTCAGGTGTCTGAGCTGTTGGGTACGAGGAGAGGGGCTGGCAGGTTGTTTGAGGAGATTCGAGTGGATGGGGGGCGCTTGGGTATTTGGCTGCAGTGCTCCAAGACTGATCAGTTGGGCAGGGGCAAATGGGTATGGCTGAATGAGACAGGTGGGGCGGTTAGCCCAGTGTTGGAATGGCGGACTTTCCTGGGGACGGGGAGTGTGAGGTGTGGAGAGATTTTTTGTCATGCGTCTGGCGCGAGAGTGACAGCGGGCCAGTTGTTGGCTGTGTTGCACAAGGCTTTGCGGTGGTTGTTCATGGATGAGGCTGGTTTCTGGACCCACTCTTTCTGGATCGGGGCTGCGACAGTGGCGGCCAGGTTGGGTTGGTCCTGGGATAGGATTAGGAGACTTGGGCGATGGAAGTCGCGCTGTTGCGAGAGGTATGTGAGGAAGTAGGGTGGTCCCAGGCAGGATGTTGGTTGATTCATGCTGTTGTTCTTGTTCTAACATCTTTTTCTTCTTAGGTTGCGTGGGTGGACCGGGCGGTAAGACGGTGACATGGATTGTTGGGCACTCCTTCGTGCATTGGGCATCCAAATATGCGGAGCAGCAGGTTTACGGCCGTAACCTGGGACTGAAAGGACACTTGCACGAGGTACAATGGTGGGGCAAAAGTGGCATGCGATGGGGGGCACTACTGCCCTGGCTCGCGAAGATGATCCCACAAAGGGGATGTCCTGATTTGTTGATCATTCATCTTGGGGAAAATGACCTGGTAACACTGTCCGGCTTGGCACTATTACAACTCATGCAACGGGACCTGGATGTGTTGAAAGCAAGGCTTGCAGGGACCTGCATTGCCTGGACCGAGTTGGTCCCCAGGAAAGTGTGGAGAGGGGCTATGAAGCATGGGGCAATTGAGAAGGCACGAAGGAAGCTCAACAGGGCGATGAGACTTTACTGTGGTGACAAAGACATTAAGGTTATTGCACATGGCGGGATCCCACTGGAGGAGCCTTTAGTTTTCAGGGACGACGGGGTGCACTTGTCACAGCTGGGCAATGCGTATTACATGATGGAGATGAGAGATGTAGTGAGCAAGTTGTGGAATGAGGCTATCTGGTGTCGCAGGGAGTGAATGCGGGCGTAGGTGTTGAGGACTGGTGGACCTGGAAGGGGGGTGGGGCAGTGAACCGCCCTACAGGGCGTTCACTGGTTGGCGGGACTTGAAGGGACAGGGGGGTCAAGAGGGGGCACACCCATCCCTTGGGGGGGGGAGTTCGTAGGGTGGATGGAAGCATGAATGGCAGGACGCAAGGAGTGGGCTGGATGACAAGTGATTGAGGGGCAAGAATAAAGCATGGTTGGAGCTTCTAGGGCTTTGTGATGAAGCGGAACGAGTGAAACGAATGAGAGGGGAGTGTGAGTGGGGGTTTGTTGTTATCATTATGTTTATGTTACTGTTATGTACAGATTACGCAGTTCTGGTCTAATAAAATGGCCTTTTACTCTGACACTGCATGGTCTGTTTATTGCGCGAAGGCTACTAACATCACAGGCCGGGGAGCCCCAATGAGATAACGCCATACCTGGCGCTGTCAGGTGACGTCACGTCCTGCTGCACCTGCCGAAGGCGGGGAGTTTAATTTGGAACTACTGTCCGCCTCCTGCCTCCTGCCGCGCGTCGGGCGCCTTACCAGTCTCTCTCTATGGACTACAGTGACTTGTGCAATGGGTATGGCAGCTCGCAACCTAGACTGCTGCGCATTGTGTGATCCAGCGATAGACCCGACCCCTGTTGTGAACTTGCAGCATTTTAGGTACAGTTATGGCAACTGCATTATAATTATGGCAGAGCTCTCATGCAGGCGGCGGCCTCAACTTAACAAATGTCCCGTCCGCACGCACATGATTGCAGCCGTGGTGGGCTCGCCAATTGCCTTGCGCCAGTCCTGTAGCCACAGCCCCCAGCACCACCATCCACATGTGTGGAGGGCAGGGACCCTGTTAGGCCTCATCTGCCCTCCTGCCTCCAGTCACGTGTGGGATCTTTGTACTCCAGTTCCTTGCGAGTGACGACACACTGACTTGGGAAAGCCAGTCTGCCTTCAGCTGGCACAAATCATCTTTCAAGCACCGGCCACTGCAGTTACCGTGACTTAATTGGGGCCTGATAGCAATGCTAGAAAACAGCGTAGCATGACACTCAAGGGCTGCACACACACTATTCCTCTCAGTGCACTGCAGAACGTGATTATCTACTGATTCAGCCTTCGATGTCAGTCATTTCTGGTATGGCACAGGTGAGTCAAGCAGCAATGGGGGCAGTGTCAGTCTGTGGGCCATAGGCGTAGTTAAAAAGGACAGTATTCTGTATGTATTTTTGTTAGTGTTTCACCTTTATTCATCTAAAAGCACGCACCTTAATTGAAAGATAAATGCAAGTTAAACTAATCAGTGACAAAACACACTCTTACATTGTCAAACCTCACCTGGTTAATTCAGTCTTCCTGCAGATTTCTGTCTGTTGTTAATGAGACAAAAATAATTGAAACCTGCTTGGTGCAGCAGGGCATGGTGACCTCTCTATTTATAATACTATTACATCCCCTGCTTCTGCGACTGAGAAAGCACTTCAACTATGCAAGCCATTTATTGTAATGCGCACAGTAGTAGATAAAGGTCATTCAAAGTGTCAATGATTTGGCCATAGAATGTCACTCCTAAATATACTGAAATCATGGAAATACCACACAATCAAACTGAAAAGATGGCAGTTAGAGAGTCATGATAGGGCGGACAGAGTTCCCCAGAACCCATGAAGGGCTGTAGGTCGTCGATGGCAGTGTGATGCCAGGCACTTAGAAGCAGAGCACCTCCCACATTCACACCTAAGTGCCCTTCCATTTATGGCACTTTGCACCAGTTTTAAGTTCTTCTTAGAGGTTTCTCGTTGCTCAAATGGGTGTAATTTCTGATATTTATACGTTTCCGTAGTATTCATTGCTTGATTTTGATCAAATGAAAGTGTCACTCATCGTTGTTGAAATGTCACTCATAATTACACTCACATTTTGAAAATGTCCCACAAAGCAATCTGAAACCTTGGCAGCTATGCAAATTGTAGTAAATAAAAGCCTTGCAGATAACGTAGCCCAAGCCTGATGTTGACTGCGGTCTGAAGTTAAGCGGAGCTCATGAGGAATGTGTATGAGTACTAACATTTCGTAAATTACAATTTGCAAGAATGAATATTTATGCGCTCTGGTGAAACGACATACATTTACACATAAAATTCACAATGAGATCATTATGGTTGCAGAGTAATCCCGCATGCATCGTGAAACACTGAGGTAGCACGAGGAATTGTTGAAGTGCGGCTCGGCCGTGAGGAGACATACAAGGTTGATTAAAGTAAATAAAATAAAAGCCTCGCAGATAATGTAGCCCAAGCCTGATGTTGACTACTGTCAAGAGTTAAGCAGAGCCCATAAGGAATGTGAATGAGTACTAAGTAAAGTAAATTGCATATAACATTTTGCAAGAATGAATATTTATGCGTTCTTGTGACACAAAAATACATTTACACATCAACATAATGTTGAGTTCATTATAGCTGCAGTTGTGGTGACCTGCCTATATTCCATGCATAGTATGGGAGACATGGCACACAGGGTTGTGTCCCATGTTGACTATTAAGATTTACTTCCACCGCAGCCTGCAATGGCAGGTGCATAGCTTTGGTGTGGGGTCCCTGGGGTGGCACAACCAGTTCTGCAGCCCCAGAGAACCCTCTTCAGTACCCTTCCCCTAGGTGCCATGGGAACCAATTACTAGGAACTTACAGGGGTAACTGAAGTTGTGCAATTGTGGTACAGATTTTGTTAAAGAGATCTGGCACTGGGAACCAGGTTAGCAGGGACTCAGTTCACTTACAGTTCAAATGTACATCAGGCAAAAAGTGGGGGCTAACCATCTCAAAAGAGTCACGTTCCTACAGTAAACATTCTGGAAAGCTATTTTTACAATGCTATGTCCTCATTCATGTCTCCTATGTGGACATCTTCCTTTCACCTGGGGTGAGGTCGACACATTCCAGGAACCCAATGCCACCAGTAAGTGTACATGCATATACCATGTTGATGTCTGTGCTTGATATTTGTGATATGTTTCATTGTGATATGTGCAGGGAGGTAACACTCAGCTACCACCAGTTACCTGATAGTCTGTGAATCAGAACG
This sequence comes from Lissotriton vulgaris, assembly GCF_964263255.1. Lineage (NCBI taxonomy): Eukaryota > Metazoa > Chordata > Amphibia > Caudata > Salamandridae > Lissotriton > Lissotriton vulgaris. The sequence continues at coordinate 443,257,118 of NC_141699.1, forward strand.
GAACCTGCCCACAGATCCTTGAGGGATGATAGCTGAGTAAAATATCTAATCTGTAATGTGTATGTAAGCAGGCCCTCAGGAACTAAACATCTCTAAATGTTTGGGATTGTAACACATCTTTATTCATGTGGCTTTGGACACATTGCTCATCATGTGGCACAATGTCTACAGAAGCATATGAAATAGTACAACAAATAGCACACATCCGGATATTCTGTAGTGAACGTATGTGGAAAGCAAAGTGATTTCTGTTTTGCAAATCAAGAGCGGGAAGGGATCAAATGTAGATGTCCACTTTTATGAATGTCACTGGGCCAGATGGCGTGCTATATGACTAGACAGGCATTGTTCCCAAACATTGACAGGATAGGTAACATGGAATATTATTGACACACTATGTGACTATACAACATATGTAGCATCAACAGGCAACATAATGGCTTAAGACATGCTGCATGCATTTGTGCTCTCCAGATAAGAAGTTTCAGTTTAACAGACCATAAGGGTGGACTAACATACCTGCTGTGTTACACATAATAAGTTTTAAAAAAAACCTTTCCCTGTAGTAGTATGAAAAAAAGTAATCAGAAAATGTAAGCAAATATGACAGGGGCATAAGTGTTGCCATCACAATCTGAGAAAATTTCGATATGGTAATTGCAGCATATGTTTTTCCTGATGGAACAACATGTTCCTAAGTAAAGTCTTTGCCTCATCATAGACAACACATGACATACCTACATGTGCGTCTGTTCATTTCTTTGTTTAATATTGTATGGACATATAGGTCTTCAATGTGTTTGCCTATCCCCAAGGGATCCAGTCTCAGTGATACTTTATCCTCCCTCAGAGGCATGATGCAAGGCTCCATGGATTATATAAAAGCTCTTTTTATACAAGATGAGTGATACGACAAGCATACACACACTACTGAAATGCTATGTAGACCTAATGATGTATGCATCCGAATGCAGCCTTGGATTGATGTGTGTACATAAGCTTGTTCAAGTATGACACTTAACATTTTTCCCAAAAGGTCTGAAGCTGGAAATACTTGTCATATTTCTGTTAAATTCCTGATACTCAATATTAGTAAGGCTTCATGATCATGGTTGACAGGAGGTGCATGACAATCCCCTATCCACTTATTAACTCATGTATTAACTATCGGACACAGAATAAGGGAAGGCAGCCATGTGTGTGGGCGTATGATACTCCTCATGGGGTCTGCAAAGCCATGCCAAAGTGCCTGAACTGTTTCTATTTATCAACTTACACTTATGTGGAAGATCAATGATCAGCACATTTCCATGATGCAACTCTAAATCCCATATGTGGTGAAACACGCCCATGTGTGCAAATTTAAATATTGATATCTACATGAGTGTGAATTGTAGTCCCGCATGATATAGTATTTATGTCATTGTGACTAATGTTACATTTTGTGCAACCACACAGATGGGGTCTGACTCAGTTTTCCTGGCTCATGTTGTTGCAGGGGTTCAGTGAAATCACAGAACTAAGCTTGGGACCATAGAACCACAGTAAGCAAGGACTGAGTTATCCTACCACCTTAGTACCCACGAGTCCGGAACCAACTGGCTATAGTGTCTTACTTGCCCTCCTACTCACTCACAAAGGAACAAGTGTTTAGACACCCCAGAACACAACACACCTGACTCAGGAATTGCAGTGACCTGACACACCCTTTCTCTCTCACACTCGTAATTGTCCAAAGAAAGACCTGACAGAGGCACAATAAACTTTTAAAATATGCATTTTAACTATCGTGCTCTAGTATGCAGTATACATGCCAGAAAAAGTAAGAAAATGATTGACACAAATGCAGTCAGCATAGTAAGTAATCCATAAATCATAAAAGGAGCTGTCATGATATAAGACAGGGTAGCCTACCCCCCTTCAACTTCTACAGAAGCAAAGGGATTAAATATGTATATAGAACTAAATCCTTGCACGCAGTTGATCTCCAACTCGATACACAGAACGGACACCTCACCCAATTCCAAATTAAAGTGCTTTTATTCAGGTAATATTCATTGCTGGTATAACAGCTAATGCCATACATCCATGACGCATTTCGGCTACTGAAACACGGTATTGATCACATGACAGCCCTGCGTCACATTGCCTCTTTTATTCATTACCTTTCTCCCTGTGCAAGCTACTGTAGCAAAAATAAAAGAAAGACTATCTCTTCGACTAGTATTCATTTAAATGGATTATGAATAACATTCCATTTGATACATTCTGGTTAAATTCGATACACTGTTATAAACATATTAGCATGCGATGAGGACATCTGAGAAATTACACAAATCACTTATCTGTTCGTCAATCTTGTGTTACTCATAAACCAACTACCATTGGCTCTGTCTTTTTACGCTCAGGCTGATAAAATTGGTGCTGGAAACAGTTAATACTTGCAGTACCAACAGTATAAACACAAACTGAATTTAAAAAACTGACATAATGAGCTCAACTTTCGCCATGTTCAAAACTATTGCTTGTGTATCATGTCTTTTACTGTCATGATATCTTTATCCATTGTTATTTTTGCTATTTCCTAATGAAGTGCTCTGTAGCACTATTACAAGTTCCATATAAAGGGCTAAGTGATGTTTAAAGTGCTCTATGCATATTAATGTGCATATCCTTTTTCTCTATTTTATATTTTCATCTGGAGCCTTCTATTAGCAGCATATAATATTTACTCATTCAATTAGTGTTATAAACTTTGATTACCAATGGATCACATGTTTATCTTATGTGTACAAACTGTCTTTGGATATAATATCGCTCTCATAACCGTAATCATCATAAAGTGCATAAGTGTCTGTCTATAGTGTAAAGACTGGATTTGAAACTTACAAAGATAAATCAAGTGTGCGATAAAGTGACTAGTGCTGATTGTATCTCATCAAATTGTATTCAGTCATCTTCACTAATGATTGGGGAATATATTCTATGGACACCAAAATTATTTGGAGCCTTCAGATGGAATCTTGATGAGTTATAAAAAGTTATGAAGATCTTCATTGAAATTTAACCCATTTGGCATTTTGGTGTCTATCTCAATTATAAACTCAGATTTCATCTGCCTCGATACTTTTCCCTATTGCCTCCTCTTTTTAACACAGGAACTGCTCCAATTACAAAATACTTAAGGTCCCATAAATTGTTTTGATGGACAAGTTTAAAATGCCTATCCACCGGATACACCGGGTCTGAGTTGACAATAGCCCTGATGTGTTGCAGAATTCTATTGTATACTTGTAGTTTGGTACTTCCTACGTACTTCAGTCCGCAGGAGCATTCAAGTATATAAACTGCAAACTCAGTCCTACAAGTGTGGTGCCCTTCGATCTTCACTGGTTTGCCGCAGAATGAAGCAGTGTAGCTTTGCATATTAACACCAAATTTACAGGCCTTGCACGAACTGCATTTCAAGAACCCATTTTTAGGTGACAACCAATTCTGAATAGGACTGTCTTCAGGGTTACTGCTTCCCTCTTTGATGGTGCACATCTGAATGTCAGGGAAGATTTATCAGGGAGACTTTGACTTAGTGCAGTTGTTTCAAAACTTTTTTGACCCACAGCTTCCTTGACCCAATGGCTGTTGGCCGCGGCTCCCCATTATGCTACTTCTTGATTCAGGTGGGGGGGATGTAAGCCCAGCCTTGGCTCAGTACCTAGAAGCAGTTAGCAACGATGCTGGCTTCAAGCAGGATTATAAAACACTGGCACAAAGAAGTGAGTTATGTGCACCTGACAGTTATTAGCCTTCGTGTAACAATGATTAGAGACAGACAAAAGGACAAGCCCCGTCTAGAAACTTCATCACCTTGAACAACATAAACTGCAGTCCCACCTTCGCCCCTACCATCCACTGAACAGCAGTGTTCCAGAAGAACTTATCAGCATCACTTTACTAACAGGGATTTCCTTCGATTTTTAAAAGGGTGCCCTGTCTCCATTTTTCTTCACATCAATGTCTTTGTCTCTGCATTCCAGCCACAATTAATACATTCCACTGTCCGCAAAAGCTTTATCAACCCTCCATCTTGTTCTGTGTTAAACAAGATGCCATCCAACATAGATCTCACTGGTCCCAGTACAGAATTCTCACCATACACACACTAATAAACATGCACCAAGTAGTTGTTGCACATACACACACTGTATGCAAGCATGCGATATCACAACAAGAATCTAGGGTTCACAGAAAATCAGAAATTTGCATGCAGTGTTGGAAGACTGCATACCCTCTCCCTGGCACAGATAAAAATATCTGGTCACTCAACCGATTTACAAAAGCCAGGGACGCTGGCACCACCTCTTAGTGTAACTTACCCAGAACATGGAAAGTTGTTCTACGCCTGCTATAAGGGCCATCATTGTGCACCCCTCAATGTCACAACATAGGTTCTGCACCCTGCATTACATGTTTTTTATGTGGGCAACATTCCCATTCCAAGAATCCCTACGCTAATAGTTTCAAGGTGCTGAACACCAAGTTGAGAGGTGTTGGAGGTCCCTGTGTTTAGAGAAGGACAGTGCCAAAATGTGGCACTGAAAATGTGTTTTAGGGCACAAGGCACTGAAATCTAAGACTACACTCGAATGTCATGGAGAATAATTTAAATTAGAAGAGATGCAGGGGGAAAGGTAAGGTTGAAATTTGTGGCGACAGAAGACCGTGCTAAGTAAGAAGGCCTGTGCTGGGCACAGCTCTGATATGATAGAGTTGTTGTGAAAGGAAAGTGACCAGTAAGGTAAGGTTGGTGTGTGGGGGATAAGCTTGGTACAGGGGAGTCCTTGGGGTAGGAGTTTTTATTTATTCATGTCGTTTTTTAGACTTCAAACGTGACCAAAATATTAAAAGTGCTTTACACAAGCAATTGAAAAGTTAGGAGATAAAACAAGTAAATCACGGTTCTTAACCCCAGAAAGATGTGTATATAACTTGGATACGTGGTGCAGAGTGTTGTTGGGTGGGGATAGAGGACTATCTAGAACTATTTCCACAGCTAATGGGCTAAAGTTGGGTTGCCTATTGGCTCCTCTGTTGTTCTCCCTATATATAGCTAACTTACCCCAGGTTCTCTCTGCAAGCACAGGTATTGCTCCAATCTTGGGGGGTTCCCCAATCGTATGTCTTATGTACGCAGACAACATTTTGATTCTTGACCTAACGCCAAAAGGGCTGAATAATCGCTGGCACGCCTTACATAAGTATGCAGGAAAGCATCATCTGCTAATAAATATCGCAAAAAGTAAAGTGATGTGTATGTCGGGCAGGAAGAACTCTAAATATGCGAACTTTCTTTGGACTGTGGGGGGCCAAAAGTTGGAAACAGTGAAATCTTATACTTTTCTTGGCAAAATTGTTATGAGCAATTTAAGTGAAAAAGCTCATATAGCTAATAACATCCGGAAAACTATTGTCCAGGGAAGGAGCTTGGTGTCCTTATATAAGGCCACAGGCAGAAGGCATTTTTCGATACTGCTGGATGTATACCGAGCAAAAATCCCTGCCTCTTAACTCTATGGAATGGAGTTAATTGATATAAAAAGTTGGAGCTTCTTGAACTCCTCTGAAGGTAAAATCTTGCGTAGCCTTTTATCTGTCAACACAGCTAGTTCAACAGCTGCTCTTAGACAGGAATTTGGCTTACGTAGTAGTTGGGTTCAAGGTCTAGCGGGGAGTGTGCGCTGGGTTTTCAGCCTAGCTATGGGTAAGCCAGGTACGTTAAGACATCTTATAAAAACTGAGTTGCTGGGAAATTTTAATGATTATTCTTTAATTCTAAAAAATTTCAGATATGCTGTGAGTCAATTACAATTAGATAAAGCTGTTTTATTTTCTTTATCGCCATATCAGCTGAAAACCCTCCTGAAGTCTGCTTCTTGGGAATTAGGGTTTAGACTGGATAGAGAGCTTCGTATTTTGAAAATGGGTATCACTCCAGTTATTGAATCCTGTCTGGTGAGGAAAGCGCAACCCTATGTTCATTGGAACATCCCTCATGGTGTCAGGCGTTTATTGTTTTTAGTAAGACAGGACTTACTTCCTTTGAAATCTCTCTTATCCAGATGGTATGATTCATCAGCTGTATGTGATTTTTGCTACATGAATGATCAGGACTTGCTTCACGTTATCTTTGTTTGCCCAGCTTTAATGTCGTACAGGCGAAAGTGGCTAAGACCCATTTGTCTCCAATTGAATATTTTGTCTGCCTCTGCTTTCACTTTGGCCATGAACAATCCCCCCAATGAAATGTTTTGTTTTAAATTGTACAACTTTTTCAAATGTTTTTTGAATTTGTATTAGGTGGTAGTCCTGATGTTTAGATTCATCTGTACATTTTCTAATATTTTACTCTATGCAAATGTTTTATCTTTTATTCATGACTCTATTGAATGTATTATTATGTCTTTTATGTGGATCTCATGAGAGTTCCGTAATCATAAATAAATAAAACTTGTGTATATAACTTAATTGGGGACATAAAGTAAGAATTGGGTTACATACAAGAAGTAATATATATTGACAGAAGAACCCGGAGGGAAAGATCTGTAAGTAAAAGCATTTTATGAGAAAAGGAACGAAAAAACCTCTTACCCTGTCCAGATGTGCATTAAAGGGGTGAACACGGGTCATAGCGTTTCTCCCTCATAGCACAGGTCGGGTGCAATCACAAGTCGAGGGAGGCTCTGAGGCCCTCTGACATAGAGTTATGGTTGGCGCAGGCAGGGTTATTCATCAGTAGACGGGCCCCTCTTGGATGTACACACCCGTGGAGTGTCTTTCTCTCACGTCCTTGAAGTCCCTAGCTTTGGAGTGCTTACACTTCTGGGGTACCTCTCGGGTCTTCTTCACACATCTTAATAGGGCATAACTTGTGGATGTTGGTGCTCTGTGCCCGAAATTGCACATTTACTGGTATTTACCTTTCATTTTCCCCCTGTGAAATTTGACAGGGTTCGCTTGCCGAAATTTACCTTGGTGAAAATTGTGATGGATGTGATAATTATCAAAACAGTAGTTTGCACAGGGATCTGAAAAGAACAGCCCACTCGTACGAGGCCTGTTATTCCGGCACACACCAGAAACGTATTTTTCTCTTGTTGGCTTTGTGAATAGGGTTTATCACTGAGCTATGTGGACCTTCAGGCGCAACAGAGGTTAGGTGAGAATATGTTTTCAGACTGATTACTGACGTCATCAAAGAGACGGCCAGTGAAGTCATTTGGCGTGAGCACAGTTTTCCCCTTTCCTTTACTAACTTATACTTTCCCTTAGCTGCGCCAGTCTCCACTATCTGCAAATTTATAGCTTAAGTTAATGCATCAAAGTGCCTCATGTTTGTGCAGTATTACTTTTTTTGGCTCATTCATTAAAAATGCATTTGGAGAAATGGGTAAAGTGTTCAGGACTTCAGGACTTAAGGACATTTGAGTGCTCTTACCTAGTCGGTAGGTTACCGGCTAGAGGGGGATTCACACTTCAGGAGTGCCAGGCGCGCAATGCCCATTGGACTCAAAAGGCTTCAGCCCCCCCACCGCCCCTCGTGTGTGTCAGCCCGGGATGAGACAGCTTCCCGGGCACACACAGAGCCACACCTGAGCACTTCACAGGTCTTTAAAAGACCATTTGCATGTAAATGAGGCCTTGATTCCCCCCTGCTTAGAGCCCCTGCAACTCCACTCTGCCTTTTGCTTGAAGAATCCGTTCTCTGCTGCCAATCTTAAATCCTGCAAAGATAAGGCTGATGAACCTATGCCAATCAGCGTTGGGACAGTTTCAAAGTCCCAATCCGAGCACGTTCTTGCTGAAGCGCTTAAAGAAAGCTGTGGTCCCACACTGGTTCTCGGGGCTGCAGAGAGTCAATGTACACACTTCGCACATTAAATCTTGTGCAGCGCCCCTGGCAAGTTCTAACAACGCACTTGGGTGCTGTGGCGCACAGTTTGGGAACCACTGACTTAGTGTGATGTCAGTCTTATTTATATATATCAAAAGATCTTTGGGTGTTTGCAGCGGACCCGGTACCTTAGCATGCACAGATGAAAGTTCTACATCTACCTCTCAGGTGTAGCATGTCTGTGCATACCTATATGACAAAGAGTAATTTGTTCCCAAACAACAGCTGCATTTGTGTATTTTGCCTAGATGCTAGAACCTGACCAGAACAGAATAACATGGGGAATCATTGTTTGACCTTGTCTACGGTGTTCATACTAAATAACAAGAAAGAACAGAATGCAAAAACAATGGCAGGTTCTGTCTGAAAGTACAACATGGTATAAAGCAAAATATGTTTGTATAGTAATGTGTGTAAAGCAGAGTACAGACTACAACGTGCTCAGGCTAACATAGGGAAAATGACCAAGGGCCTACAATCAATACATCACACCTTCTCCTTGGTCACGATGGTAGCACCAAAGTGAGGACAGAAAACAAGAAATAAGTCAAATCAAACAGTTTGAAATGTATGACCATATGTAGGTGGGCCAATACCGGTCGGTAAGGGTGAAATTCATTCAATTTCACCGTTACTGACCAGTATATAGGCATTTGAGACGTAGGGAGGATTTGGTAATAAGGAATCGGTAATTACCCATTCCTTAATACCGATTCCTTAAATGCAATGTAGGTAGCACTTAAAACAGTGCACCTCAGCCTTAAGGAATCGCTATTTACCACCAACTCCTAGTTGGTAGTAAATAGCGATTTCCTTTCAAAAAGCACTTTTTTGCTTTTTGAAGTGTGCCATGTGGCACACATCCATGCCCTTAGGGCATGAATGTGTGCCACATGTGCAAGTGAGAAACTTCCTAGGCAATCAATCAATGGAAACAAGTAAATAAGGGAAAAATCAGGAAACAGAATATATCTAAAAAACATTCATTTTAATCACATCATTTAAAAGGATTATGTAAAAAATTGTTATGCAGAAACACATTAGTACACATAACACATAATTATACAGTGAAATACATTGCTTAAAAAGAAAGATTCTTTTTTTTAAAAAAAAGATAAAAGGCAAAAATGAATACAAGTAGTGGCAAAAATCGGCGTGTGTTTCGGCGTACTCGGCCCCTTCTTCAGGAGGAGCCACACATACACATTTGATATCTCTTCTTACTGATAGATTTTAAGAAAACTATTCGTAAAGATGATCTTGTAACTGGAGTCTATTCAAAATTCTGCTCCTTGAAAGTCTAAAATCACTTAGCAAAAGGACGATGTTTCCACAATGCGGCTAATATAGCATGGACAATAACTATAAAATGCTCTTTTATGTCGACCGGACAAGGACGTTGTTTTTACAATGTGACTGAGAATGCACAGTAATTCTTAAAATGACGGGGCTATATTGTCCACCCTTAGACTAGATTTGCAGCTGAAAACCAATTAGGAGAGATGTACTGCTCTTTGTCATTAAAATGGCAACGTAAACGTGCTCAGGATATATGAATCTTTCGTCTATCTCCCGATATGCCACGATGCGAGGCAGAATATGGCCGTCGGTGTGTTACATCATGTGGGAGGAGTTATCACACATGCACATTTCAGGAGTGCCAGAGGGTGTCCTTTGGACACCCTGGCACAGTTGGAATACCTCCCACGATTACCGAATCGGTAATACCGATTCGGTAATACCGAATTTCTTCGCATTCATTCCTATGGGCTTCCAAGCCCTTAGGAATGAATGGGTAGGTGATTCCTTATTACCGAATTGGTATTACCGATTCGGTAATAAGGAATATTAACGATTTAGTATTTTTTACCGAATTATTCCCTACATATCAAATACCGATTCCTAAATATCGAATCGGTAAAATTCGGTATTTAGGAATCTGTATTTCCATGTTACCTACATATGGCCTGTAGTTCTGTAAACATTTGCACTGAAAATGGTCATGTTTGGAGAAAAAATGACAGCATTTCACCGATGTGGAGGATGTCAAGTGAAAAGCCAATTATTCCAATAAGAAATCTCAACATTCCGAGGTAAAAATATCAGCCATCCAATTGAGTAAGTCAAAGGAACAGACATGTTCTTCTATGCCAGTTGTCAACAAGACCTTCAGGGGGCAACCTGGGATAATTTCGATGGAACTGACATCCAGAAGCCACTGTGCCATTGCACAGGCATCATCTCCGGCCAATGGCCAAAGTGCTGGGTTATGAAAGAGCTGGATGTCAAAGGAACAGTCCTGGTAATGGACCACTAAGGGACTCATCAACAGTTCAAAATCCAGGGCAGCATGGAATGGCTAAGCCAGGCAGACGTCCAGGGCCCATTGGAAGGGGCACCGGATGCAATGATACACAGGTTGCACACCTGAAATAAGTATAACAGAAGGTTAAACTGAACTTGCATCTTTCATTGTCATTGATTGATGTTTATGTGTTAAATTAAAGGGTAAGAACAAAGTGGTATGGTTGTGATAAAGCCAAGGAACAGTCTTGTTCTTAAGTGTCTAGAGCCTCCAACTGAATTGCATGATCGATCTAAGTTGATTCTGACCATGATACAATGTAGACATATCACTTTGCATGATATCAATGACAGATGACACAATATTGACAATCGTATTAATACTGTTTGTTTCAAAATCTTTTTATTGGTTTTCAATAGCCACAAAAACAAATGTAGTTGCACCACGAACAATTCACAGGCTGAGAGTTACAGGCATCTCAAAGAAAACACAGCTTGTTTACAAGGTCTCAGCATGACTGAATTCCTTTCACTTGTGTCCCTACTATGTTCATACTGGCATTGCACAGTTTTACGAACACAGCTCGCAAAGTTTCGCTACAAGATAATGATCAGCGCTCATGCACCTCCAACAAAAAACAAACTTCAAAATAAAGTAATACAAGAACAAAACAATTGTATCTCGGTGATTGTATTACATATCCGGCCGAGTCTGAAGGATGGTCAGAAGGAACAAGGTAGGACTTAAGGAGGCCTTATTACACTGCGGGCTGAGGGAGATCCCCGGTCTATTATATTTGAAAGAGGTGGAGGGCTCTTAATCTGGGGCCACACGAAACAAGGGCAACCCCGCTGACAGGTATCCCACCAGTGGAGACCAGATGTAGTCAATCCCCTTCCTTGTGTCATCCATTATATCTGTCATTCATTCCAAGGAGAGTGTTTGCCATAACCTAGCATGCCATTGTGCAAGGTAGAGCGCCTCCAACTTCTTCCATGCAGCAGCTACTGCCATTTTGGCGGCACCTAGGCATAGCTACACGATGGCGAGATCCCCCTGTGTTTGATATTTCAAAGTTGTATCTCGTATCCCCAAGAGGGTGTGGTCCATGGTGTCTGGAGTTGGATAGCCCAGAGTTGAGTTCAGTGCAGTTGTATAGAGGGGCAGTCCCACCAGATTTGGTGAAAGTCATCCAGCAGCCCACAACCCTTCAAACATCTATCTGAGGATTTAGGGAAGATTTTGGACAATTACTGGGGGTGTAGATACCAATCATACTTGATTTTATATTGTGCTTCTCTTAAAAACATGGAGCAGTTATATTTGGCAATATCCTTATGGAGGGAGACCCATTGTTTTCCCCCGTATTAATACTGTTGTCTACTACAGCCAGCACTTTATCTAAATTATCTTCACTAAATTGACGTAAACACACGGCAAATTCCATTTGCAACAATTTCCAAATTTCATTATAGGCAGCATAAACAAATCATTTGGTATGTGGACACTTTTGACCCAAAAGAAAATCAGACAAACCATGTCTTCTGAAAGGAGTGATATAAATGCTGTTTAACTGCAGACAATGTGGAATGTTCCAACCAGTGTTGGAATAGTTTTCCCACGGAGTAAGTTGTAACAGTGTTAGGGTATATGGACTGCGATTATCGGGGATTAGTCTAGTTGATGTGAACCCAGACATGAAGATTAAAACATGAGCATGACAAATATTTGTGTCTACTTGCCATTTAAACCACCCACCTGGAGCCATGACTAAAGATTAATGTACCATTTTGTATCATCCAGTATAATTTGTAAAAAAAAAAATTGGAAATGAATGGAATAGGAGGAGTTTTCAATTCTTTAATTTTAGCCAACCCCAGATAAGTAGTCTGTTGGATCGCATCATTAAGAAAAATCATTTGTGTAGGTATCAGACATACACTGAATAGAGATTCTGTACCTCGGACTTGCCAAGACTTAGTACTCCAGATCGATTTCAAAGCAATATTGTCCTTACAATATTCATAGCCTTTCAGTGCTAGCTTGGTTTGAGTAAGCATATTTTTTTTGAGGTAGTGGGTACCAATCTTAAATAGTATAATTTCAGGTCTGAAGCATTATAACCTGTGAAATATGTGAACTTCATCTTTTGTATTTTGGAGTTACCTTGAGGCCGTATTGGGCGATGTTCTCATTGAGTATCATTATAAGGGGGGCACTGAATGCAGAAAATGATGTCAATAATGTTGATAACTGAACACTTTGGCATAGTTAGCAGAATTTAAATATGAGTTCCAAGATTCAAAGACAGTTTAATATTGCAATTCAAATAACAACAAATTCACATAATAATCATCTGATTGCAACCCAGGTACTATTACATCACCCTTGGAAACTGAACACCTATGGTATCTGCAGCGTCTCCGGAGGCCCAAATATATTGAATGGTACTTTATCCCAAACAATGCTAACAGTGCCTGGGACTGCGGAAATGTTTCATTTTGTATGAGGAAGAATGTGGTGCAACACCTCTTTAGACCAGTTCAGCAGCAGAAGGTTCTGGAAGGAAAAAAAAAAACAATAACCAGAAGATAAAAACACAATTCCACGCTGATGGTGGATGCAAAACCGAAGACAACAAAAACTGTACGAAAGAAAATTATTGTGATTGATATAGTACCCAGAAGAACTCAGCTGAAATAAAGGCGGCTGCAACTCTGGATTGAGATTTGAAGTTTACACTGCTCATGGGGCCTCAACTGGAGGATCAGAATATACAGTTTTCATTGTGGAAAGTGAAGAAGCTAAAACAGGTACCAGGTCAACTGAAGACTCACTAACCCCCTCCACCAACTCTAAAGAATCAGAAAAAGTTGTGCTCACTGGCTGTAAAACAACATTCTGCTGAAAAGCACCTCTAAGCGCACTCTTCAGGATTGCCTCTGTAATGTAACTTGACATGTTCAATTGAAAGAAAGTGATTATCTTTGTATCTGGGAAGTGGCGGTACAATCACAGTTTCAGAACAGGAGCATGGTAGGGAACCGGATCACAAACTTTCAGAAGCCAGCCAGAAACAGGAATCTGAACAGCTGTATCTGATGGGATAGTAGAAGGCAAATGAGTTTTGGCCTGAGATTAAAAACATTTTTGTAGATCATGTAATATAGCATAGCAGTTATCAACATCACAACGTCTAGACCATCAAGGTCTGGAACATACATCTTGATGCAAGAGAGTATTTCATATGGGGTCCACCCACCCAGAGATCATTTAGGGAGTTTAATAACCACTTATTGAACCCATAATGATGAGCCAACCAGCCACAGCCCGTACCTAATACCCTTGCTGTTAAAGATTGCTTTAAGTCACAGTTGATCCACTCCCCAACAGATCTGCCCTTGGGCCTATATGGAGACAAGAAATTCACCTGCACCTCCATGGACGTCATTGAATCACAGTACACCTTAGAAGCAAAAGCCAGACCCTGATATGAATTGAAAGTGCCACAGGCATAAGTCCTGACAAAGACTTGCAATTCCTTAATAGTTTGAGCATTAGACCAGCACTGTGCCCAGACCCAGAGGAATCTAGTGCAGGAATTAACTGCAACCAAAATGTATTTGAATTCATTATCTGAAACAAGGGGACCACAATGATCAACATAAACACAGCCAAATGGCTGATTTAATACAAGACACAGTAGAATCTTAATTTGTTGACAAATATCACTACACAGGGCATACCTGCTAGTCTGCTGCTACAAACCTTACCACCAATGTTGCTGTGAGAGTGAAACAGTGGGAGCGACTCCCGCATGGTCAGAAGCCATACCCTCATGAGCGGTCACTATCAAAGAGTGTCTGCGGTTGAGGTTGGGTATCAGACGATTACCAACCCCTGGAAAAGTTACAAAGGGAACTTTGTCAGCAGTTAATTGATAAGTATATTTAGAAGGAAATCCTACCATCCCCAGATGGGGCAATGGCAGCTAGAATTTCGTCATCAATTTTAGTTATGGAAAGCGTAAATACTACTACATTAGTTGTGGCAACTGCAGATTTGGCTGATTCATCAGCCACTGAATTTACAGCAACGTGCATACATGGACGTTAATGGCCCAATGTATCTACAACGGGAAACATCCATTACAATACAGTCATTACAACGCACTACCTTTACAACGCAGCTGTTACAACGGAACCGCCTTTACATCACATGCCATTAGACCGAATACCATTACAACGCATTTCACTACAATGCATGCCATTACAATGCATACCATTACAACGCATGCCATTACAATGCATTATAAGGTAAGTAATGAAGATTTTTTAGTTTTAGGGTGGGTTTGGGTTATTACTCCTACACTAACCAACACTTTCCCTCCCTGTTGCACTCACTGGAGTGGAAATAGTAACTTTTACCCCTACACTATCCAACACTTATCCTGCTTTGAACTCACTGGAGTGGGAATACCAATTTGTACCCCTGCACTAGCGAACACTTACCCTACTGTTGCCCTAAAAGTATTATGTGTTGTAATGGTGTGCATTGTAATGGTATGCGTTGTAATGGTAGTTTAAAAAAATGTGTTGTAAAGGCATGTGCTGGAAAGGCATGTGCTGGAAAATCATGCAATGTAATGGTAGTTGAAGTGTAAAAACTGTAATGCAAAAGCAAGCGTTGTAATTGTTTATGTTTATTGTAATTGTTTATGTTGAAGCCTCATTGTTGGCAATCCTTAAGATCAGTCACCTTAAGCCAAAGCATTTTGGCCCAGATGTAGGTAAATCTGATTTACCGACTCTAGAATACCGAATTTTACCGATTCGGTATTTTAGATTCGGTAAATCAGATATAGGTAAAAAATCCGGTAATTTTTACCGAATCTGTATGATTCGGTAATTACCGAATCGGTATTTACGGATTTAGTAATTGCCATTGATTCCTATGGGCCTACAGGCCCATAGGAATCAATGTCAATTACTGAATCGGTAAATACCGATTCAGTAAAATTACTGATTTTGCAAGGGTGACAGGGTGTCACTTTGACACCCTGTTGCACCCCTGATTTTGGCTTGTGTGCCATGTGGCACACATACATGCCCTAAGGGCATGTATGTGTGCCACATGTCACAGGTGTACATGCACAGATGTGCATGTACACAGGTATTCGTTATTTACCATGCAATAGAATTACATGGTAAATAACGAATCAGTAATGGCCTGTGGCACTGTTTTCAGTGCCACCTACATCTGGATTTACCGATTCGGTATATTTACCGATTCGGTATTTTACAGAATCGGTAAATTTACAGAATCGTTACATTTACAGATTCTGTATATTTGAAGGCCCCTACATTTCCATTTGCTAATACCGGACGGTAACAGCCGAAATCATTTGTTACCAACCGGTATTTGCCGATCTACATCTGGCCCTTTATGCTTTATTGTTTACCCCTGGAATCCCAAAAGTCATTGTGTTTCCAAAAATGCAAATTGTCATTTAAGGATTGAATGCAATAAAAAGAATCACACACAACTATAGTGGGTGAATCAGGATCAGTATGCTTGAGGGCCCAAAGCAAAGCTCTCAACTCGGCCATCTGTGCCTTACAGTCACGAAGGGACTGGGTATGATGAATCGAAATAGAGTTGAAAACTCCATCAGCCATATTTCCTACAACAATACCGCAAGCCACAGAATAAGTCTGCTTAGAACCAATGGCCGGTTGTGCCGAAACATCAGTGTAAATGATACATTTATACTGATCAACAGGAAGAATCGAAGAAGGCAGAGGATGAACTTGTTCATATTGAAGAAATTATTGCATTTGCAAGGAAGGGTCAAAAACAAACATAACATCAACGGATGTTAAAGAAGTCACCCATTAAATCCAATGGGGGTGAAGAGCTTTAGAGTTTGGAGCACTAGCCTTAGTGTCTGCCTCCAAGGCAGGCACAGACGAAACAACAAAGATACATTTATCCTGTGCCAGAGGGCGTTCTTTAAGGATGACCATTGGCACTGTAGTTATCATTTTCTCAGTAGAAGAAAAATGCATTTTAGCAGAAGTGTAAAGATGTGATTAATCAGCAATAGGTACAGTGTCTCCTTCGTTAAATGTTATGTAAGTAAAATCAACTGTACAAGGCACAATCTGGATGAACAAATTCATGGTATTGAGTCTAGTCTGTAAATCCTGCATTGCAAGGAGATCAGACTGCAAATCGTGTAAGACAGCAGAATGTTTGGGAAGCCAGGAAGAAACCGAAAAAGTTGGGTGTATTAAAGCATAAAGAGGTTTCATTCACTGTGCATAATCAGAAATAAAAGTCCTGCTGAAATTTAAGAAACCAAGCAGAGACTGCAATTTCTTGAGAGTAGAAAGGGGTTGCAATTGTGCACATTTCTCCAGAAAATGGGAAGCCCAATCCCTACCCTCATTGGTTAACTCATAACCAAGATAAAGGACTGCAAGAAATGCAATGTGAGACTTCGCCAAAATTAAGTTGTACCCAAGCTCAGCGAATCGCATACTGATATGATCTACTCTCGCAAGATGGTGATTTAACTAATCGCTAAGGTCTATATCCTCAGCGATCTACTCTCGTGAGATGGGGATTTAACTCATTGGTAAGGTCTATATCATCAACATAGCCCAAAGCGTCAGGATCCATATTGGGTAATAGGGAAACAATGTGTGCTGCACGGATTCCGGGACAATTCTTATACTCCATTGGTAAACAGGCCTATCGCTTCTAGCAGTCAAGGGTTGTATAAGGAAACAAATCCTGGTTTTCATTAGCTAGATTGTAACTGAAAAAAACATTCGAAATATCAAACGTAATCTGGAACTTTTTACTGATTATGTTATTAATAAGGGCAGTACTATGTGTGTTTTGCAATGCAAAGGTGCGCACATGATTATTCAAATGTGTGCAATCCAAACCTATAAGAAGGGAACTGTTAGGTTTTAAAACCGGAAAAAGAGGATTATTCATAGGAGAGACACAGGGCTCAATCTCACCCTGGTACTCCAACTGAGTAAGGATGTCTTTAACGGGCGCTTTTGTGTCACATTTAATCAGATATTGAGATTGAGGCTGAGGGGTGGAATGTATCAAATTAACATGTATTGGAGAATCCTTATCCCAACCAGCCTGGTTGCAGACAGGGCCCAAAGCTATGCCCCATTCAGAAGCATAGGCATGCTTTGTTTCATCTGGGACTGTTAGAACTAGCCCTTTTGACATGTTTATCCCCAAACGTTATGAATTTTGTCTCGTATTTTTCTGACCCTGTTTTCGTTAGCTATAGGATTCTGGGCACTTTACCAGTACTGATCAGTGTTAAAGTGCCCATACTTTCTGTATACATTGTGACAATGATTGGTTATCCATGATTGGCATATTTGATTTACTGGTAAGTACCTAGTAAATTGCACGAGTGTGCCTGGGCCTGTAAATCAAATATTACTAGTGGGCTCGAAGCACTGATTTTGACGGCCCACATGAGTAGCCCTGTAAATGTGTCTCAGACCTACCATTGTTGTGTCTGCGCATGCAGTTGTAAACTGCCACGTTGTCCTGGCAAGTGCACCGACTTGCCAGGCCTTGAACCTTCCAATTCCTTACACGTAAGGCACCCCTACGGTAAGCCCAAGGTACCCCCCAAGGGCAGGGTGAAGTGTATGTGAAAGGTAGGACATTTACTGGTGTGTGTGACATCTCCTGATAGTGAACTACTGTGTATTTTATTTTTCACTATTGAAAGGCTATCTGTCCCATAAACTTATCATTGGGGTTGCACTTTAACATTTTTACATGTGGAACTTGCAATAGGGACAAGATAGGAAAATTGAGTTTAAGCTCTCTGAACACAGAATTTAATAACACACCTTTTCATGAAGGTGGTTTTTAAATTCTGTGTAGGAAAATGCCACTATTAGAAAGTGGTAATTTTCTTGTTTTACCATTCGGTGTGTCCCTGGCTGCTTCTGTAGTCAGTGTCTGGTGTTTGAGTGACAGGAGTTGGGATGTGAATTCACTCTAGATAGTCACTGGGGGGGTTGAGGTGTGCTCTACCTTGCATGGGGGACTCATTGCAGGGCTGAATAGAACTGGTCTGCATTTAGAGTGGTGGGGGGAGTTTCGCTAGCACCTGAATAAGCTGTGTCTCCTCTTCAGAATGCTGTCTCTGCCCTCTCTCATCATGCTGCACCAGGGAGGACAGGACTGGTTTGGACTGGGTTCAGAGACCCTTGCCACAAAGAGAACAATGGCAAAATGGAGCATGTGTATTACACCTAAAACCACAGGACTTTAGATTACTTCAATCAATCAATCAATCAATCAGGAGTTTGTTAAAGCGCAACTACTCACCCGTAAGGGTCTCAAGGCGCTAGGGCTGTGGGGGGGTGCAGGTTCCATTCCATCAAGGAGGGGTTCTGTCGAAGAGCCATGTCCAGGAACAAAAGGGCCCTGCCAAGAAGTAGAGCAGCAGAATTGTGTGAGGAGCGCTGCCTTTTCTGTGTGAGGAGTGATTGACCTGCAGTTGCTGCATCTGTCTGTGGTGGAGAAAAGGGCTGACTCTTTTTTTCCCTGCTTTGGCATCCTGTTTGGGAAACAATCTCCAAGGGCCTGTGTGTGCTGGCCTCCTGTTTTAGAAGGCTCAGGGACATCAGAGTCTTCCCTCTGTGTGCTACACTTTATTTTTAAATCCCTGGTGCCTCTGGTTATTCAGGAATTTGTGGTGCTTCACGTTATTTGGAGTTCGTTGGAGTCAGTCTGAACTCCCTTCTGCTGCTGAGGAGTCATGCTTCTCCCTGGAAAAACCTCCATGAGCTTCATTACTGGAAAGTTCGCTGGAGCTGCTGGGAGTGAGAATTCCTGGTGCTTTACTCACGAAAAGACTTCTGTTCAAACCACTAGGGTAATTCCTCCTTGCCAACAGCTATGTGCAAAGCTGTGACACTACCAACCTGTGCTGTGTTTGGAGGCCCGGTGTTGGAGAAGATTGCTAATCCCCAGTGCAGCTGCTAGTCGGGGGAGCCAGCGCAAGAGAGACCCCAGTGTTGCCAAAGCAACCACCGCTGCAGCCATTTCTTGTTGTGGCCAGAACTGTCCCCAGAAGCGGCAGAGGTCCTGTGGCACACAGGAAGGAGACACAGCATCGGCCACGGACCGGGCCGGCGAGGGAGCCATTACCACAAAAGAGAGATCGAGGGAGGTCCCTTGCACCTGCGGCTGGCCTTACCATTAGAGCCAATCTGCGCGGCTGCTCGATACAAGAAGAGGTCTCTGACATCGCAGCCGGCAGATTCTCAGGACCAGCCACCATTGGGTACTGAGGGCTGCACCACGTGTTCGCGGGCAGCCCCATATGCTGATTTTGAACACGTGGGATTCACAGCAGTGGTATATACTGTCTTGCCCTGAGAGGTTACCTTTATGACATGGGCTACATATATGTCTTTATTGCATTTCCCTAGTTATGGTGTTCTGACTATTGCCTAGTTGGCAAGTTGATTTATGAGCTACATGTATTATGACAATTACCTGATTGGCAACATTATCTATGTGATTGTGGTCTAATGTTTTTTATGTACAATACAAAGGATATTTTTATGTAATTTTGTATGGAGTCTCTTTGTGTTGCTTTAAACAGTGCCTCTGGTACAAGGCTGACTTCTCTGCCAAGCTACCCAGTGGGTTAGCAGGGGTTATCTTGTGTGTGCAACTCCCTTACCCTGACTAGAGTGGTGGATTCTTCCTGGCTTAGGTGCACACCCTAGCCAACCATAAACCCCATTTCTAACAGGTACGCAATGTTAAAAAGAAGGGATCATCACTTCTTCACCATGGGGGTGCAACAACGGGTATCCGCGGTCTCAACTGTGACAAAGGTGTCAGCTGCTTATACCACTAGAAACTAATAGAGTGTCTGATGCACTATGGCGACTTCTGCTGCGCTATCGACGAGAGTCACTGCCCAACTCTTGTCCAGGAGAAGGATTCTCACTGTCTGGCTGTGAGGAAGAGAAGAATACCCCAGAGAAAATAAACCAGGAATTACCTTTTTTTCCACGGTTACGGTACCCCTCTTGTGAGCACCTGGGAAGAAAACAAACAAAGGGTTATACAATTCACAACTGACTTTCCTTGCCCTACCCAGGACGTGTAAGGACCTCCCCGGACAGAGAACCAATCAGAAGGCCCAGACCGGGGTGAAAAGGATAACGTTGAACTACAAGGGGGGAGAGAAGAAGTTCAAGGATAGAGCCAGAGGAGCACAGAAGCCGAGGAAGATGCGGTCGGACCCTGAAGAAGGAAAAACTGTGGAGCCTACCTGAAAGGAACGATGAACGAAGACCTCAAGAGCTGGAGTGAGGAGTGGTGGACCCCCACAGAGGACGACTATGTGCCACCACAACTCAGGAGAGGTGCGTCATCTGCGGTACGTACTTTAAACAGGGGTGAGCATTAAAGGGGAGGGCTGCGATACCTAAAGGTCGGGGACCTCTCTTTTCTGTTGTAATTATTTCTTTTATGATTAAAGGAACCTGGCAGTTACCGTACATGCCCGGAAGGGAGGGGCAAGTTGTAGAATCAGGTAGCTTGGGAACTTGAGTTTGATGAGTTTGTAAATCAGTCCCTTGTGCCATACTCGGTCGAAGGCTTTGGCTACATCCAGGAAGACTACTCCTGTAGACATGTGGATGTTGAATCCATGGCTGATGATGTCCACAACTCTGAGAAGTTGGTGATTTGGTGAGTGGTCTTTCCGGAACCCAAACTGTTCTTTGGAGAGGAGGTTTTCACTTGAGGAAAAGTCCGTGAGGCGAGTGAGAATAACTTTTTCAAAGAGCTTTGATAGGCCCGATAGCAGACTTATGGGTTGGTAGTTTGCAGGGTCTCGTAGTGGTTTTCCAGCTTTGGGGAAAACAATGACTCTTGCCTCTTTCCAGGCTTTGGGGAAGTACTGCTGCTGCATAAACGCATTGAATATCTCTGTAAGTTGATCCACTGCAGCATCTGGGAGCATCTTGATGGCTTGGTTTGTTATTCCATCTTTTCCTGGAGCCTTCCCATTTTTTAGTTTCTTTATTAGGGCTAGGACTTCACCTGTTGAGCATTCCTCAGTGGTTCAAGCTTCGGTTTCTGGCGGGTGCTCCAGGTGGTGCTTTGTGACCTCTTGTTCGACTTCTGTAGCCATTTTGCTTGCCTGGTTGGCCCTTAAGGATGCCTCCAGTGTCTCGGCGAGAACCTCAGCCTTGTCCCTGTTGCTGCATGCCAGGTGTGTCTTTCCTTGTATGGGTGGGTTTGGTTCTTTCTTTCCAGTCAAGCGTCGGGTCATTCTCCATAGGGAGTTGTCAGAGTCCTTTAGGTTAGCTGTTGCTGCTTCCCATTTCTCACCTCTGTGCTGGCTTATTTGCGTCTTCAGCTGTTTTGTCAGTTCGTTGTATCTTTTCAGCAGATCGGGGGTGCAGTACTTTTGCCACTCTCTCCGGGCTTTGTTTTTGACAGCTATCGACTTCTTGATGCCATTCGGGAGGTCGTAGATGGAGCAGCGTTTGGACTCTTGCTGGAGAATGCTGCGTTCAATAGCAGTATGGACTGCAGCTGTGAAGTTGTGGACCGCCTGATCAATGTCTTCAATTCAGCGTATGGGGCCAGGGGCCAGTGTCTCCTCCATATCTTCTCTTGTAGAGACTCCAGTCCGCCTTCTTGTAGTTGTGCCTGGTGCCCTGTTGTTGGTTTTCAATCACATCTCCAACTGTGATCAGATGTCAGTGCTGTCAAAGTCTCAAGCTCCATAGATTGTGATAAGTTCTTCATGACTACTATGTCCAGGACATCGGGTTTGTACCGTGCAGCACCCGGGTAGTGTGTTGGGCAAGTTGGGCCTGCCACTACAAAGTCCTTCTTCCTGGAGTGGGCAAGTAGACCGTGTCCTTTCGTGTTTGCAGTGCGAGAGTTCCAGCACTGGTGCTTGGCATTATGGTCTCCTCCACTTAGTGTTGGTATGTTGGGTTCTAGTAAGGCATCCAGGTCTTTTGGGTGTAGCTTGTCTGGGGGTGAGTAGGCAGCAATCAACCGTAGAGGGCTTGCTGGTGTCTGGATCTGTATGCCAATTGCTTCAATGCTCCCCACTGGTGGTAGTACAATCTCGTGGTCCTTCACTTTTGTGCTGACAATGACTGCTGTTCCTCTGCCCTTGGCTCCATTGGGGCGATCTGTGTGGTACACCCTGTGGTTTGCTAGGTTAAGCTTCTGGCTTCCTTGGAGATGAGTCTCAGAGATAAGCGCAACACTCACATCCATTGTTTCCATCAGGTGTAGTAGTTCATCTGTTTTCTTCTGAATGCTGTTAGCATTCCACATCACGAAGAGAGAGTTTCTTTTAGTTTTTGCTGCCATGGGAGTTACTTTCTTCACCTGGGAAAAGTCCGGCGATGATATTCGCCACCATTGTCACCAAGGGGTGGATGTCAATGTCTGCGACTACTTTCGCAACCTTCACAATGAGTTCCTGCCAGTTGATGGTTGAGCCCATTCCACAGGATAGTCCTGGTGTGTTTGTTGGAGGTGGGCTGGCTTGCTTAGGTGCCGTGACGCCCACGTATGTCCTTCCATCCACGTGTGCATCACTACTGCTGTCGGTTGTATTGGGGGTTGGGATCCTGTGTGCCAGTGCAGGTCTGCGGTTGTAGGTCTTCCTTTGATGCTGGTCTGTTGCTGATGAGTGTTAGGAAGACCTTTGTGGTTGTGGGGGTGGCTTGCGTTGTTCAACCTTCTTTGCATTCTGTAGGTAGGGACAGCCGCGATAGCTCGCTAGGTGGGGTCCTGAGCAGTTGGCACACTTTGCTGGTTCGGTTTCCCGGTTCCTTGTGCATTGGTTAGAGGTGTGTTCGCCTCCACAGCGTACACACTTTGGCTTCTGTTGGCAGAAAGCAGAGGTGTGCCCCAAGCGCTGGCAGTTGTAGCACATGACTGGTCCTCCTTTCCCTCTAGGTGCTTCTGTGGTTACGATGCAGCTGCATAGCCGTGTGACTGCTGAAAGGTCTGCTGGCTTCCCATGTTGGCTTGGGGGCAGGGTTACATCAAAGAGGGGAAATGTCTTGTTCTTGTCTGCTGGAGAGGCAATCTGTGCAATATTGTTGACTGGGAGACCAAGATCAGCTAAGTACCCTGCGATATGCTCAAGTGATGCATTTGCTGGGAGCCCCCGTATTACAAATCTCTGGGCTTTTGCCGTGGTCATTGAAAAGGTATGGTACTTCATTTTCTGTTCTGTAAGTATGGTGGTCACACTCCTGTAGTCATCTGGGGTGGTGAGCATAATCTTGGCGTGGTCTTGCCTGGGCTTGATTGTGTGGGCGAAGTTGCAATGTTCATCCAGTAGTTCCACAAGGTCCTTGTGAAGTTCTTCAGGATGCCCCATGGTCCTGAGGGTTGGCATCGCAGTCCTGGGTATGTTGGAGAACCTGATAGCGGTTTGCGGTTGCAACTGTGGGGCTAGTGAGAGGTGCGAGGGCAAGCTTTGCGTGTTTTTCCGGTGAGCATGGAATGGAGTTGCGCCCCTTTCTTTTTGACTGTAAGCGCTATTCCGTGTTGTCTCTGGTGTTGCTGGGTTGAGCACCGGCATCTGCATCCATGGTTGAAGCGGCTTGGTGGGGGGGCTGTGGGTCGCCTTGGGCAGACATAGTGTAGCGGCTATGGGGCTTCTACGGATATAGTATCACTCAGCTTTTGCTGAGAAAAAACCTGAAAATCACAAACGGCTTGCCAGGGGAGTCACAAGGTCCAGAGTATCACAAAGTCAATTGATGCAAAATGACAGAATCAGCTGATGTAAAATCACAAATGCAAAACAATGCAAGAGAATAGCACAGTGTTTAGCAGGTCAGAAGCGCAGGAAGCAAATGGTGCAAAACCACAAATTCAGTTAATGCAAGATCACAAATGCAAGTGATGCAATAGAATATGACAGTGTTTACCAGATCAAAAAGCACGGAATCAAATCACCAGTGCAATTGAAGCAGGTACTCACTGTTTTGCTGACCCCCGGTAATCCAGCGGCGACACACAGGAAGGCTGCACGCCCGAACGGGCCACGGCAGGAGCAGTCAGTCCAGGAGGACGGGTCTGGGGGAGCCCTTGGGATTCTCAGGCAGTCAGCCTGCCCCCCTCCCTGGTGCGCAGCCTGGCCCCGGTGAAGCCAGGGAGATGCAGGCCCAGCACCCAAGAGGAGTAAGCTGGGTAGTGGGGCTAGCCCTTCTCCTTCCCCTCCTTGGTGCGCAGCCTGGCCCCGGTCAAGCCAGGGAACGCAGGCCCAGCACCTTAGAGGAGTGGGGAGAGAGGCGTGGATCGAGGGAGGGCGAGAGGGAGAGCGCTAATCAGGTGCTGCCATCACGATCTCCTCTGATGTCTGTCCGTTAACCTCGCCTCGTTGGTGTTCATCGTTTAAACTCCCAAAAGTTAGTGTGTATAGAAAGAGGACTTATCGGCATGACGCGAAAGTAAAACTCCGAACTCACCTACCAAATCGTCCACCATATTAAAGTTATACTAAATAACTACCAAAGGATAATAATATGTCAATGTACTGCTAAAAACCGTTCAAAGACATATTTAATGCACAAAGCAAAGTACACAACCGAAGGAATGATAAATCAAAGCATGCAATGGCTGACCAAAAAAGGTGAAAGGTAAAGACAAGGAGAGATAACAACATGAATTAAAGATGCTCTAGAGCCCAAAACAATAAAAAGACAATTATTAAATATGGAATAACCTATTCTAATACACTATGCATCTATCTGTGAATGGAGAGAGATATAAACACAATCGTGAATGACTGATGTCATGATACTTCACAAGTCAAGAGAAGCAAATACATATTAAGTATAACAAGAGAAGCTGTGATTTATAAAAAACATGACAGTTCAAATTTGTCATTGAGCTCCATAGGGGATAATTTCTGCATATACCATATCCAGTGTTATTCTCGTTGCGAAAGTAAGTTAGACATGTTCCTATCAGATTGTTCCTCCACTTTGTCCAACACTCCGAATCTAAGATATGCAATGGAGTGATTTTCACGCTGTCAATGTTGTGCTAAGGGTGAACTCATGGTTTTTGTACAAATTCTACTTTTGTGTTCAGTGATCCTAGGGTGAAGGATCCTCTCTGTCTTCCCAACATATAACAAATCGCAAGGACATTTAATGACATAAATAACATGATGACTGTTACATTAAAATTCAGGTACCAGTATGGGGATGACATGTACTATTGCAGATGATGACATTATTGCAATGTGAGCAACTCATACACCTAGTTATGCCCCTAAACTGAGCTTTTGGAGTTTCAGGGCATTTATTTAAAATTTATTTGAGATTACGTGATCTTTTATATGCAAATACAGGAGGTTCGGAGAACATACCCTTAAAATCCAGCTCTGATTGAAGTAAATCACATCTTTGTAGGATGCTTTTTTTTACAAGCATGGAATTAGTGGAAAAAGTTGAAACGAATACATCTCTAGGCTGAGAAGAAGGCGCTATACTTTTTAGCAAGAGTTCATCTCGGTTTAGGGCGAATGCTCTTTTATTTATTTATTTATTTATTTATTTATTTATTTAGTATTTTGTAGAGCGCGCAGGTACCTCCGACGGAGGTGTCCCGGCGCTGAAGACATTATCTCAGGAGGGTCGGGGGAGAGTGAAGAGGGAGGTGGGTTTAGATATGGGAAAAGAACCAGGTCTTTAGTTTTTTTCGGAATAGGGGTTCTGATGTCAGGAATCTTAACTCTGTGGGCAGCTGATTCCAGAGTTTGGAAATGACAACTGCAAGGGCCCTTCCTCCCGTGCAAGCAAGACGAAAGCGGGGGTATATCATGAGGCGGAGATGGTTGGATCTGAGGTTACGTGGTGCCTGTGAAAACCTCATTCTGCACCGTAGATATGTAGGGCCTCGATCATTGAGGGCTCTGAAAGCCAGAGTTAAGGCTTTGAATTGGATACGCAGTCTTATTGGGAGCCAGTGGAGTTTGATTAGGTGGGGTGAAATGGAGTGATGATAAGGGATGTTACAAATCAGCCTGGCTGCTGCGTTCTGGACTCTCTGTAGTTGGTTGATGAGGTAGGATGGAGCACCTACATACAGGCTGTTAGCGTAGTCAAGGTGGGAAGTAATCAGGGCATGGACTACTGTTTTTTGAGAGTCTAGCAGTAAGTAGGGGATGATTTTTTTAAACATTTGTAGCTTCCCGAAGCAGGCAGAGGTAACTTTGCTGATTTGGGTTTTACAGGAGAGAGAGGTGTCGAATTGAAAGCCTAGGTTTCGGGCGGCTTGGACTGGTACTGTGGGAGGGTTGAGTTCGGTCGGCCACCAGATATTAGGAGGTAAGGGTGATTTCTGATTAAAAAATAAGACTCCAGTCTTATCAGTATTGAGCTTTAGGTTGTTCTCAGACATCCATGAGGCGATTTTCAGCATACAATGGCGAAAGTTGTTGAAAGACTTTTCAGTGTGGTTTTTGAAGGAGAACACCAATTGGGTGTCGTCGGCGTAGAAGGTAACTTTGACGCCACAGGATTCGACAACTTTTGCCAGTGGCTTGAGGTACACATTGAAAAGGAGCGGGCTAAGGGAGGAGCCCTGTGGAACTCCCCAAATCAGAGGTTTTTTGGCAGAGAGAAAGGATCCCAGCATCACTTGTTGGGTTCTGTTTGTGAGAAATGATTTTACCCATAAGAGGGGAGGCCCGCCGATACCTATCTCTTGCAGGCGAGTCAGTAGTTTGTCATACGAGATGGTATCGAATGCAGCGGATAGGTCGAGGAGGACTAGCATGGCCTCCTCTCCCCTATCCGTGCATTCAGGGATTGACTTGGATACTTCAAGTAGCGCTGACTCTGTACTATAGTCCGGTCTGAAGCCTGATTGGGTATCGTGAAACAAGGAGTTTGATTCAAGGTAGCTTGATAGTTGTAATTGAACAGCTTTCTCAAGTACTTTGGCGGGTTTGGGCAGAAGTGAGATCGGTCGGTAGTTGCTTAGACAATGAGGGTCTATACCTGCTTTTTTTTAAATTGGGGTTAGCAATGCGTGTTTCCAAGCAGAGGGGACAACACTAGTAGTTAAGGAGGAGTTCCAGATTTCGAGTAGCGGGTTAATGATTAAGGGGGAAATTTCATTTAAGATTAGGGCTGGGGCTGGATCCAAAGGAGAGCCTGATTTGCATTCCAAAAATAATTTCATGGCATGTTCCTTAGTAAGTGGTTGGAATGCTGTGAAAGCATATTTGTAGTTTGTGTCAAGGGCTTCAGTACTGTTGGGGCCGTTCTGAAGGATAGTTGCTGCGATGTTAGCTATTTTCTCTTCAAAGAAGTTTGATAGATTTTCACTCAGTGCTTGGAACATAGGTACTGGAGCAGATAGTGCGCTGGGCTTAGTGAAGTCTTTCACTATATTGAAAAGGGTCTTGGTCGAGTTTTTTGCTTTGGCAATGGTATCAGAAAAATAGGTGCTCATGGAGTGGTGTTTGAGTTTGCAAAACTCTTTAAGGCCATGTCTGTAAAGTGCCTTGGCTACCGGGTCATAGTTCTGTCTCCAAAGTCGTTCCAACTTTTTGCACTTGCTTCTGTGTGCCCTGAGTTCTTGTGTGAACCAAGGTGCAGAAGGTTTTTGTCTGCGGGAAGTAAGGGTGTGTAATGGGGTGATTTTCTCTATTGCAGTTGTGAGGTCATTGTTTAGTGTACGCACCGCTGCGTCAAGATCGTCCGGCAACGGGTTAAGACTATTGAGGTATTTTTGCTCTAGGGCAGTTAAAGAGAGCTTGTGCCATTTTCTGCCTAGTGTTCTAATGGCAGACTCCTGTTTGATAATTTGGGCTAGGGGAACCTCAAAAGGTATTAAGTAATGGTCAGACCATGTCAGAGGTAAGGGGGGGAGGATTTTAAGTTTCTCATAGTTTGAGAAAATAAGGTCGAGGGTGTGCCCAGCGGTATGAGTGGGGCCTTTTACCTTTTGTGACAGATTTAGGTTTTGCATAGATTCCAGGAGTTGAGCGGCGCGGTTGCAGTTGCTAACATCCACATGATGGTTGAAGTCTCCCAGTACCATGAAATGAGGCTGTTTAAGGGAGAGATCTGCCGTGACTGCCAGTAGCTCTAGGATGGCAGGTTGGGGAGTGTTTGGGGGGATGTAAGCCAAGATCCCAGAGGAGATGGCAGTAGTGGAGTCTGTGATTGAGAAATATAGGGCTTCTTTAGGTTTGATGTTTGCAATTTTCCTGGAGGTAATTTTCAGGTGATTCTTTAGGATCACAGCGATTCCTCCACCTGGTTTGGAGCCTTCGCGGTTAAGATAAAGCTGTAACCAGTAGGAATGGCTAGGGCGATGTCAGGGTTGGAGGAGTCTTTGATCCAGGTCCTTAGTGTGCGGCGGGAATTGGCGGCAAAATAAGATTTGCTTGAGTGTCCTCGGGAGCGCTAAGATCTGCTGCGAGGCTGTGGGCAGGAGGCTGGCAAAGTGGAACGGTGAGGTTTGTGATCTCAACACACACTCATTCACTCGAGATTCTGGTTTGTTCGTTTTTTTAAATAACACAAAGTATTTCTGAAGTGACTCACAATTTTAAAATAGATTGGTGCTCGTTGCTAGTTGCTCCCGGCTTCCGCCTCAGGAGATTTGTTCTTCTGATCAAACGCTGGGTTTTCGCGTCTTATATAGCCCGGGGGCGTGGCCCCGTGAGAGGGGGCGTGGCCTTAGGGTGCGGCGGGAATTGGCGGCAAAATTAGATTTGCTTAAGTGTCCTCGGCAGCGCTAAGATCCGCTGCGAGGCTGTGGGCAGGAGGCTGGCAAAGTGGAACAGTGAGGTTTGTGATCTCAACACACACGCATTCACTCGAGATTCTGGTTCGTTCGTTTTTTTTTTTTAAAACACAAAGTATTTCTGACGTGACTCACAATTTTAAAATAGATTGGTGCTCGTTGATAGTTGCTACCGGCTTCCGCCTCAGGAGATTTGTTCTTCTCAACGACTTGTTGAGGATAGCCTCTTGAAAGGAATTGTTGTTTAGCTTCTCTTATGGTCTGCAGGCCCAACTCTGGGTCCGAAGTTATTAGTTTGATTCTCAAAAATTGAGAAAAAGGCAAATGGCGTTTTAAAGGCCAAGGGTGGAAACTCTGGTATAGCAGAGCATTGTTGCGATCAGTGGGCTTCTTTAAAACTGTAGTTTCAATGGTGGTGCCAGAGCGTGTAAGCATGACATCCAGAAGGGCTCTGCTATGTGACTCAATTTGAGACGTAAATTGAATACGAGGATTGATGTTATTCAGTTTAAGAATCTGTGTTTCGAGCAAACTGCGTGTTCCTTTCCAAATGATAAGTATATTGTTGTATTCTCATTTAGTATTAGGGTAGGTGCAGTTTTGGCACAGGAGCATCCTGCTGGTCTCAAGACGGTGGCATTTGCATCAAGATCGCTTACCAGTACGGAGAGGAATTACTTGATCATAGAGAGGGAGGCGCTAGCGGGCGCATGGGGTTGTGAGTACTTTAGGATGTACTTGTGGGGATTTAAATTCAGATTACTCACGGATCACAAACCTTTGCTGAGAATCTTGTCACCTGGTGGTGCTGGTAAGGGATCTGCAAGGTTGGCGAGATTGGCGGCACGCATGCAGGATTTTTTGTATCAGGTTGTTTATATACCTGGGTGGAAGAATTGCCAGGCAGATGGCTTATCGAGGCTTCCTTTACCGTGGCAGGATGTAGACAAGTCTGGTGTAGAATTAGCACAATGTGAAGGTGCAGTTGCAGCAATTGACGATGTTGTTAGTTTGTGTTATGGTGCAATAGGAAGGACGGAATGGAATGAAAGTATGGAAAAGGATGAGGTTTTGCGTAGTGTGAAGGAGTTGATTGTAAAAGGAGCCAGGCGGGAAAGCACTCTTGCGATTGGTGTTAGACCGTATTTGAAGGTTTTAGATCAGTTGTCAATTTTTGATAAACAAGAAAACTTAGTGATGAAGGATGATAAGTATATTCCACCGTGTGATTTGAGATTTCCTTTATTTAAGTTGGCACATGAGGGACACCTTGGGCAGTCTCTTACTAAGAAAAGGGTGAGGGAGCATTTTTGGTGGCCGGGAATGGATCAGCAGATATCTCAGTGGGTTGAAAGGTGTGTAGATTGTTTGGAATATGAGAAGGGTTGAGTTGTACAAAAAGAGTACTAGAGATGAGGATGATGAAACTTGTGTTCATGATGATACTCAAGTTGGTCATAAGGGTAATGTGGTTGGCTCTCGTGTCTCTTTACAGAGATGCAGACGACCACCTAGCTACCTAAAAGATTACTTATGTGATGATGCTTAATTGTTTTTGCTTATTTTATTTGCTCTTTGTTTCTTTTTGTTAGTTTCACTGTGATGTATGAAGGGTAGAGGATATGTTGTATTCTCATTTAGTATTACTTGTATTCTCATTTAGTATTACTTGCTCCTTTCCCCATTAAGTTATAGGTTCCATTTAAATTCTTAGTATGCTGATGTTCTGTATAATGCTTTTTGTGGGCAGTTGCCTGCTAGTCTTGATGGGAGCACCAACTACTCTCTGTAACTCCTAATAAACTCTATTATTTTATATATATACTTCTTGGTACTAGTCTACTTTCCTTACAACATATATAATCTATAAAACGTCTGCACAAAACCAGATTCCAAGTCAAAGTGTGATCAGAAAGAATATTCTCAGTCTAACATAAAGATTCTTGCATAGCTGGAGGCTCCGAAAAAGCCAATTGAGGTGCCATTTGATTGAAGAAAAACTGTTTTTGCCAGTCAAAATAACCGAGAAACAAACAAAAGTGAAGGAGTTTTAGAAGAAATACCTTACTGGCTCTGATGTCATCTTCTTTTAGTAATGCCCATTCTATGGCCTCAATGCCCTCAGAGTGGGGTATGGAAGTGTACAAAGACACCACGTCTATAATACACAACCAAATTTAGTCACTTTCAAGAAAATTAATCGTGCGTAAAATGGTGAGTAGATGAGTAGTGTCTTGAAGGAATGACGGACTGGCTTGTACAATGGGCTGAAGAAGCACATCCAGATAGTGCCAAAGGGGCTCATATAAAGATCCACAACTGGATACTATGGACCTCAAAGGGGATCCCTCAAGTTTTTATGAATTTTGGGGAGCATGTATAAACCCGGTCTCTGCGGGAAACGGGTGAATAAATACACTTTCGTTTTGGAATTGATCCAATTCATCTCCATTGCGTGTATTAAAATGGAATCCAGCAATGTTAGAAAAGAGTTTGTAGGATCCTAAGAGAGCTGTAAATATGTTGAGGAATCCTGCAACATCAAACCAATCTTTTGGTTATATTGAGTAAGGTCCATCACTACCAGGGCCCCACCCATATCTGCTCTAGTGAAATGTAGCGATTTGTTCAATTGTAACGATCTCAGTGCAAGTCGTTCTCTGGTCGGTAAGTTGGTTTTCCCTGAGGTGACATTGGGAAGTCTAGCCAAATGTTGTTTGACTGATGACGCAAATAAGTCAATAGTTTTATGTGATGTAGGGGGAACAAAGGTACTCTTTGGTTTAAATTCCTGATATTCAACTTCTTGAGCGAGGCTGGTTCATGAGTCATAGTAGAAAAGAAGTATCTCAATCTTAACTTTCTGGTAAATTTTGTGAAGCAATTTGAGAATCTAAGCTATTGGTTTGATGAGTGGGAACAAATGAACTCCCACTACCCTACACTACACTAACACTACCCTAAACACCAAAACACTACCCTACACTACACAAAAACTACCCTAATCCCTTAAAAAATAACGCCCACCCCAGGCCCATTCTCCCTTATCTTTCCTCGTGGTTTCTCTCTCCTTCTGCTACCTACATCACATCGTCTTTCTGTGAGGGGCGGTGCACGTCGATGTGAGGAAACTGAAAAGCCTGTTTCTTCACAACGACGTGGATCGCCCAACTTCTTCTTTTTTTTTTTTACAACATATGTGCATTTACCATGCATACCTTTACAACGATTTTCGTTGTAAAGGCATGCGTGATAAATGCACATGCGGTGTAAAAAAAATGTGGAGTAATGGTATGCGGGGTAGGTGCACCATGCGGAGAAAAGGTATGCGGGGTCAAAGTGTTTGTTGTAAAAAATTTGTTGTAAATGATATTTACCATCCAAGGCATATCGGAAGATCCACAAATTGTATGAACATTCAAAAGCTGCAGGGTACTAGGAAGTTCTGAGACCAATGACAACAGCAATGCCTACATCTGCCAGTTTTCTGCATTTCGATTTTGCTGGTGTTAGGACTCTGGGCATTTTACCACTGCTGGCCAGTGTTGAAGTGCAAGTGCTCAATTTCTAAAATGTAATGGCAATCGGTTTCTCCATGACTGGCATATCTGATTTACTAGAAGGACCCTAGTACAGTGAACCGAGTGTGCCCAGGACCTGTAAGTCAAATGCTACTATTGGATATACTTAACCCACAATGGTGGCTAGGCCCAATGGGAGGGAGGGTAGGCAGGGCCAAACTTGAGAAATCCAAAAAATTTGCCTATGCCTCCAATTCACAGTAATGCAAACACTGAATGTATGAAGATAAACCATAAGTTTATTAGTTTATCCCGACAAAACTTTTTGTCATTGAATCAATACATAAGTTGCACAATTTGCTTTTTAAAGAGCAAACAAAGAGAAAACCATCAACTTCATTTCTAGCCGTATGGAAATCAGTCAGACAATGTGTGTATATTTACAGTGAGAAAATTTAAAGCAAAAACATTGCACTAAATCGTACGTTCATGGACATTAATAAATCAAAAAAACTTTTCAACAAACAGATAAACACTTAACAGTTTGAGAATCATGAATGCAAGAAAGTATAAGAGCAGGGGTTTTATTTTGCATTATAGTAATATGGCGTTAGTATGAAGTTTGCTAAAACAAACTCTTCATTTTCTTTGTAAAACAGTTCCCATGGACTAGACTCCCGCCCTGATGAAAATCCTGTAAATAACTGGCAGGATTTGAAACGCGTCGGCATTTAACTTCAGGCATTTGTCTCCACACCAATGGCTTTTGTTAGTCATATATACAAAATGGGCTTTTTTTGATTATTCACACAAACGAATCCAGTTTATGAGCTAGGAGGTGTTCTGTTTGAAATATTCACCCCTGCTCTTATACTTTCTTGCATTCATGATTCTCAAACTGTTAAGTGTTTATCTGTTTGTTGAAAAGTTTTTTTGATTTATTAATGTCCATGAACGTACGATTTAGTGCAATGTTTTTGCTTTAAATTTTCTCACTGTAAATATACACACATTGTCTGACTGATTTCCATACGGCTAGAAATGAAGTTGATGGTTTTCTCTTTGTTTGCTCTTTAAAAAGCAAATTGTGCAACTTATGTATTGATTCAATGACAAAAAGTTTTGTCGGGATAAACTAATAAACTTATGGTTTATCTTCATACATTCAGTGTTTGCATTACTGTGAATTGGAGGCATAGGCACATTTTTTGGATTTCTCACTATTGGATATACAGCACTGATTGTGCCACCCACATGAGTAACCCTGCAAACATGTCAAAGCCTGCCACTGAAATTTCTGTGTGTGCAGTTTCAAACTGTCATGTCGACCTGGCAAGTGCACCCACTTGCCAGGCCGAAACGGTCCCTTTTATTATATGTAAGGCATCCATAAGTTAGGCCCAAGGTAGCCCCATGGGTAGGGTGCAGTGCATTGAAAAGGTAGGACATATACTGTTGTTTTGCATGTCCTGGTAGTGAAAAACTGCTAAAGTAGTTTTTCTCTATAGCAATCATAGGGAAAGCTCTCAG
This sequence comes from Lissotriton vulgaris, assembly GCF_964263255.1. Lineage (NCBI taxonomy): Eukaryota > Metazoa > Chordata > Amphibia > Caudata > Salamandridae > Lissotriton > Lissotriton vulgaris. Next base: position 443,291,271 of record NC_141699.1, read on the forward strand.
TTCACAGCTGCGCATAACACATTCTTTTATCACACCACCCACGTAAAGGAAGTATGGGACTGCAGAGCTGGAACTTTTCTGGGCCCTTTTAACAGCATGAAGGATCTTTTCATTTCAGGATAATTTTTTTCACTCTCAGAGCCACTGGAGGGCCATAATTGAACTTAAAAGCAAATATTGTGTCAGAACTCAGACTCCACTGGAGGGGATTGATTAAATAGCTCTACAATTCCCAGCATGCATTAACAATCAGGCTCACCTGGGAGCAGCATGCAAAAATCGGGATGAAAACATATGTTATGCACTGCCGTGAACTGACAGCTTTCCCTATGATTAAGGGGCAGGGGCCTCGAAATGCATCTAGGAGCAATGGATTTTAACTCCGAATTAAAGAGGCTGGTCTTGTGCAATAAACTTCATGTTGGACAATCCCTCATGGACTGGCGTCCTCAGAGCTCAGGGCACCTTTCAGAAAATATTTTAACATGGCAGCCCAGCCGTGGAGGATCGCACCGCCCACATAAAGGAAATGTGGAGCTGTAGAGCTGGAACTTTTCCGAGCCGTTTTAGTAGCATGAAGGATTTTTTCATTTCAGGATCGTTTCTTTAGGTTGAGCTCGTGTAGCAGCACGAAGCGCTGCGTCCAGCGAAGCATCTTTTGTTAGCCACATCCTGGGTATGTGAGACAGGGGATGGGCACGTGTACGCCCTCTGCGTTTTCACCTCGTGGGCGTGCTCGTCCAGCCCAGCGCCGTGCACATCTCCTGTCCCACATTCACAGCAAGTCAGCCTCTCGACTCGCTCATTTGCGCACGCGCACACACAGCCACACTCATGCATGCACACACACATACTCACACGCATGCACACACACGCAGGCACACACACACACACACACACACACACGAACGCACGCAAACACACTGCATACACACACGCGCGCACACCCACATACGCAAAAAGACAAACACACGCACACACACACACACACACCCACAAACAGACACAAAAACACACACACCCCCTACAACTAAGCACCACCCGCCCCACTCACGGGACTACAGGCTCCGTCACGCAGGGCTTCCCTCACTTGCATCGGTGGCCTCTGCTCCTCCTATGTGCCTACAGCATTTCACAGCCTCCCCTGGGGCGGGACTTCCGCCTTCTGCCCTTCTCGTCCAGTCACTTTGTGGGCGCGGGCCTACTGCAGAAGGCGGAAGTCCCGCCCCAGGGGAGGCTGTGAAACGCTGTAGGAGGCATACGAGTGCTGGTTTTCCTCTGTTGGGTAATTCAGCACCTCTCACAACTGCCCCTCCCCCTTGCCACCACAAAGCGCATCTCACGGCGGGGCGGCCATGTCACCATCGATCACTTTCACGGCCGCGTGGCCGTCTCTGTCAAGTGCTGCAGGACTGCTTGCGACCCTTTTTTTCCGCTTTGCTTACATTCTTTCACTTGTTTATTTAACATTTTAAATTGCCATCCTAGCATGGTCTTCCGACAATTTGGATTAGCAAGTTTAAAATAGACTCATGCCCACTCAAGCATCAGGAGGCACGCTTGCCATAAAACACACATGAATTCCCTAGCCATCTTGGAATCAGTTTTCTTTAACAGAAACCCCATTTCAAGTTTGCCGACCCTGCGTGCATCTGCATCTGATTCTGGACGCATGCATGCCATTGGCAAAAAAAAACTCGCACTTGCAAAGGCCTGGCCCTTTAGAGCTGAGAACAAATGGCTTGCAAGGTTTACAAAAAAAAAACATCAATAGGGATGTCATGCGCTCTTACTGTTGGGACTGTGTAGTGTAGTTCCTATATTCCCAATAGGCTCTGCGCATTGGAATAACATAAATGGTAGTTTAGACGTAGGACTGAGGTCGACTAGGTCTCTACTGAATATGTTAGACTTAATTAGGTATGCCAGCTAGCTTAGAGGTCCCTAGAAACTTTCTCGAATGAACAGGGAGGAGTTAATTTCCCTGATTAGACAAGAAGAGATTAGCTTCTGACAACCGCATAAACATGACAACTTTGCTCCCTCCAGAATAAGGAGTATATCTCCAGAGTCGTGTGAAAACAATAGATTGCTATTTCACTCAGTCAATCGTGCATACTTAGTTTCACCAGAGTGCAGAGAAATAGAGAGACGGGCGTTTTCAATAAAAGGTGTTATTTATTGAGCAGTCTTCTTTCTCATGCATGAGAAGTGAATTGCCACAATTGCAATACTTGTCGTAAAGTAAAGTGGGTACAGTAAAAGGAGTATTATAAAATAATACTGTAAAAGCGTTGATATGGTTTCTGAGCCATATGATACTTAAAACGGATAAAATATATACAATTACAAACAATGATAAAAGTTGACTAAACGTACTCAACTGGTGCTTCTAAATACGCCTACCCCGGTGTACCTAACCTAAGCCTAGTACGTGGGAAGGAGTAAGGGAGTCGCAGTTTAAGTTAAGTTAGTTTTGCCAAGAATCTGAGTCAAGAATTCTCTAAGGGTCTAATCAGCTCCGTACCTTGGTTTTAGAATGAAGGAGGTCTTGTATCTCGTTCTCAGGACTCGATCTCCCAGTAACCCGCAAGGGTGACTGGAAACACTGGAGCTGGATTTTCTCGGCAGGAGAAAAGACAGCGTCTTTCTCAGTGCGTCAAATGGGAGGGACTGCTTCCTTCGACACTCGCATCAGCTGGGCTTTGGGTAAGTAGATAGCCGCTCTGCTCCAAACCACTGTGTGTTTGCTTAAGGCAAATGCTTGTATATTTATACCTCGAAGGTGCCGTGTTTGACGTAAGGTTGGACATAAGACGTCAATAAGAACCGTCATTAGGAACTGGCAGTTCTTTCAGACTCGCAGGAGTTCTAGGACAAATCAAAACAAAAGTATGGGGAATTCCCAGGTTGCTAGAGGTTTGGTTTTCTTAAAGAACTCGCTGTACTTTCTAGGAATCTAAGGAAGTAGCCTTGCCGTATTTGGACTGCATTGGCTATTACTAAATATGGATATGATTCTTATGCCTTTATAAGGATATGATTTGTTATAACCACATGAGGGCATAAATCGGGGATATTTAATTAGGGTCCTAGATACATTCACAACACACTCTCCACGTATAATGTCCATCATTACTAAATACTAAGCAATATATAAACATATAAGTGTGCATGTGTTTTCCAGCCCACCCCAAAATACATCAAATGCACTTGAAATGGAATAGATACACGAAATGAGTATTATACTGTACGCTTTTAAGCAGTGGTATAATTCAGATAAAATGTTGTTCATGTAGAATCTTGACTGAATGAATCACGAAAATTACATTCATGAAATGGCTCTTAATACAGAAAAAAAAGTCGAGACCATTTCATCACATATTTATACAAGATTGTACATGTGCTAGAGGCTGATTCAAAATATTGTCTCTAGAGTCTCTAAGAATAGAAGCTCTGTTCTCTAAGAATAGTTCTACTTTAAGCAGAATACCTTGTGCCAAAAAAAGGTAAATATTTTGGAAATTGGGAAAAATAATGTTGCTTTCTAGGGAAAAAATAGTTCCAAATGTTTTCAGCAGTGTTGTTTATAAAAACTGAAGGCCGAATTAAGATTTCAGGGAACGCTGTGTGCTCGCTATTTCAAATATTATTCTCGTTGTTAGGAGAGAACATTACCTCAGCTAGACCATCAAAAATTCGTCTACAACAGTAGGTGAAAGTTGGGCAAACGCTGAAAAATCAGAAATAGTGTATATATGGGATGCATTGCCATCGTCGGTGTCTAGATCAGCAATGTTCACAGAAGGTTGAACCTGTGTGGCGCCGCTTTCATCTCGTACTTCACCGCCACCTAATCGTAATGGTGAAGTCTCAACGAATGCCGTCATCAGAATCGGTAGCCGCTGGGGACAACATGTTGCATGAGTAGTTACCGGACAAAGCAAAGCATCGATATCCATTGGTACTGCTGATGGTAGTGTAAGACAGACGTCCAACACGCATTCTTCTCCTCATAGCAGACATCGAAGCACAGGTAAGATGCAATTTTGCCAAATTGGTCTGAACGAAAGAAACCAGGTAGTATTCAGATCTCGTTGCCGGGCCAATCCGAGGACCTTAGTGATACGGTCTCGGTATCGTATTGCTAGGATCATTTCTTCCATCGTAGCCTGAGTTTTGTCTGTGACTTGGCTTGCCATATCGGAGCAGAAGCAACAAAAATAAAATTCCTACTACGAGTCCCAAAATAAGAGGCAGGCTACCGAAAAGAGAATGCACAAAATTCGGGAAGATGCCCAGAACTGTTTCAAAGGGTGCTAACAGTCCCGAACATATTGTCTTAAATACATGTGCGGTGCCACTGGTATCTGACATGTTTAAGATTTGGCTTAACATTTCTACAAAATGCACTGGGCAAATAGTTGATAATAGGGTATGTGTCTCTGCCGCTGTCCTAGCAACTTGCAGGTCATATGTTTCTTTGGACGAGGTTAAAGGCACAGTATCAACTCGAATAGAAGAGATATTCACAGAAGGCCATATTGCTGCCTCCATGTCTGGATTGCTGTTTGGATACAATACTTGCATACAACAAATGACCCTGGAAGTGACACTCACGAGATAGGGTTTTACTGGCATCATGCCACAACAGCTGTGGCCACTTAATATAACGTAGCTACTGTTGGAAAGTTGTCTGAAAAAAGGCTCTATCTGTGTGGCGGGGGTGTTGTGCAGATGACATGAAAGGTTGTTTGATGAACCTTCGGAGGCTCCATGCAAGTTAATACCGTGACACAGAAGTGTACCGCTTAGTGATTTTTTACAATTGTTACCACTAAGGGTGGGCGTAAAATCCGTTTCGCGGGCGAATTTGCGGATTTTCCTTGATTTCGCGATCCGCGAATCTCGCGAAATCGCGGTAAAATCCGCGAATCAGCGGGGACGAATTATCAGCCAAGCAAGGGTTACAGCAGCAGGTGCAAAAGTTGAACCTAATTTCTTTGTAACCTTTTACAAAAGGGTTACAAACAAATTAACTTCAACTTGGACACCTGCTGCTAATTACTTCCTGGCGCCTCATTGCCTACTGGCAACTATTCTCTGACCCTGCTCTGACCCTTGAAGCAGGGTCAGAGAATAGTTACAAGTAGGCAACGAGGCACCTGTCCAAGGAATTAAACCTCATCAGGAAGCACTTACAGATATAAAAAACAGGAAGAAGGGAGAGGATGGCAAATACACCCATTTTGAGTTGTCAGGAGGGGTTAAACTAAAAGAGACCTTTGCAGCAAAATTTTCATATGCATTTTGCTAAAAATAAAAAGCTGTATGTTCTGTAGGGGCAACTCAGGAATCTGGCCCTTCAGAGATCCGGCCTCTCTTTCTTTCTCTCGTTCTCTCTCTCCCTCTCTCTTTCCCTCTCTTTCTCTATCTATCTATCTATCTATCTATCTATCTATCTATCTATCTATCTATCTATCTATCTATCTCTCTCTCTCTCCCTCTCCCATAAACGACTGCATGGGTAACTTCGCTATGCAAGCGGCTCGCGAAGACGTAAAAATCCCCGCAAACACGCAAAAAACCCAGCGAACACGCAAAAAACCCCGCGAACACGCAAAAAAACAAAAATCTGCAAATTCGCACAAATTTGCGAATTTTGCGGATTGCGAATTTGCAAATCCGCAAATTCGCGGATCGCAAATTCGCAAAATTCGCCCATGCTGAGTTACCACTAAGAAATACCTCTTTTTCCCTTCACTATGACATTTATGTGTAAAAGGTAAATTCCAGGTTGATTTGATGTATCCTTTAGCCAACCTTTCATACAAGCCTGCTGGTATATATTTCTGGCAGTATTGAAACTGAAAAGTTGTTATCGGGATTGTAATGGTGCCATGTATTATCCATTCAATGACCGGTCTTTCTGACATTGTCAATGGTAATCTCTCTAGTTTTTCAATGCTCAGAACCGGATGGTCTGCTCCTTTTCTGTGCCAACGAGATTTGTCTATCAGTAAGGTTAAAGATAGAAAATAATGACTTTATGTTGATCAGACGCCATGGCACGTGGCCTGAACGGAGGTTTTGTAACGTCCAGCCTAGCATTACAATAGAACTCAATTGGGAATGCCAAGGTTGTAACATTAGCATATCCTGTTCTATTATATCAATAGCAGATGATACAATGCTGTCCAGTGAATAAATTCTAAGGAACAGAGTCGTTAACCCATTGTCCACCACAGAAAGGGATTTTTCCAAATTAATACGATCAATTTCTCGTATTTTTTCTGCAGTTTCAATTTGTGTTACTTTCCAAGCTTCATTGTAAGCTGCGTATATACCGGCGTACATGAAACATTTTTGGGGGGGAGACGAACGTAAGCAAGGCGCCACTTACCTGAGAGACGCCGCCACCGCCAGGAGTCACATAGGGGCTGCCAGTCACTCGGGAGCACGCCGCCACCGCCAGGAGTCATCTCACAGCTGACAACTCGCGCCACCGCTCCGGGACTACAATTCCCGGCAGCCTACGCGGCGGCGTGCTCTGTGACACCGCGAGAGCGCCAGGAGGCGCACATAAGCAGACCTGCACCCGGCGGAGTGGGGGAGACGAACGTAAGCAAGCCGCCACTTACCTGAGAGACGCCGCCACCGCCAGGAGTCACATTGGGGCTGCCAGTCACTCGGGAGCACGCCGCCACCGCCAGGAGTCATCTCACAGCTGACAACTCGCGCCGCCGCTCCGGGACTACAATTCCCGGCAGCCTACGCGGCGGCGTGCTCTGTGACACCGCGAGAGCGCCAGGAGGCGCACATAAGCAGCGCTGCACCCCGCCTTCGCGGGACGCGAGCGGGACGCCCGGGGCGAAGCCCGGGCAAAGGGCGGGCCCTCTACGGCCCTCATCGGCAGGAAGAGACAGGGACAGGGCCCTGAACTCTGACCAAAATCTCCAAGTAAGTCATCATCTCCTTAATATAGCTGCAGTGGCTGAGATACCTCCCAGTGTCCTACATAACACGGATTTATCTAGGCGTTATTCGAAAAAGCTGCCCTTCAACATGTCTAAAGTAAAATCGAATGTCCCTCTTAATACCATAGACAATTATATGGTCCAGAAAGTTGCAAAAATCAACAACGACAGGAGATCATCACTGGGGTTGAGCCTTTCACCTGAATTGCCATTTGACAATACGCCTTTACCTACTCCTGCTTTTGACATTAGTAATGAGGTGTTTCAGACACCGGAGAACAACCCACTGACTCAGCTTCTAGTAGCTATTGCTGACTCAGTTCCTGAGAGCACACCTGACGAAGAAATAATACTGCTAGAAGAGGAGCCCCCAGCACCGGTCCCAGCACCAAGAGTAGCAAAGGGAGGGGAGAAGAGTATATCAAAACGGGGTGGACTCCGATCAAGTAAAAAACGTCCTGATGCATCCCCTCTGGAAAATATTGGAGAAGATACAAGGGGAACTTCTGGAGGGAAGGTACACTTGGATGAAGACCAATTCAAAAAGTTGTTAAATGCCATAGATAACAAGATTACAACTATACCCAAGCCTCTCCTAAGTAAAATAGACCAGCTCACGGAAGAGGTGAATAGGCTGGGGGGTCTTCTGCAAAAATCAATAGAAGAAAAAGCAAACACTCCAATGCCGAAAACACTTATAGTTGAATCGAAAAATACCCAAACTGCCCCCAGGCTAGAACTACTTGAAAACACTCCCCTGATCTCCATGGTGACTACTGATCTAGGGAGGGGGGGCCCTAGGGATTTAGATATCAACATTGGTGATTCTGAAGGGCTGAGTCAAAGGGATAGAACGGTAGATTCTAATCTAGAGAAGGGGCCTGTAGAATTAATTGTAGAGGCATCTCCCTTAATATTGGTTTTGGCAAATGTCCCCCATTTGGAACCAGGGCAAGTTGAGAACATCCCTTCCCTGTTAAATAAATCACTCCATTGGTTGTCAAGGAATATGGCTTTTATCCCGGGAGGTAGGGACCAGTTGGTGCAAGAAGTAGTTAAAGCTAGAAGAGTTGAATGGATCGGGGTGGCACTAAAAAATGTAAGGGGGATTGTGTGGTGTTACACCTTTCTGATCCTGAAGTGTTGCCAAACATTCTAGCAAATATATACCCCCCCCCCCCAGCGTAGATCTACCGAAATAATGCCACTAACACTGGATTTCTTTTACACAAAAAAGGGGGGAATACTCTAAACCCAACAATGCTGAAAACTAAATGGAACCCTGTACTAAAAAAAGCCAAATCCTTTGATATAAGAAATAATTGGGGTGTCCCGATGGAAAATAGGTTCTCGGCCCTTTCTGGTCTTAATGAGTGTGATTGACTGAAAGGGCGGATGAGCATAGAAAAGGATACTGTTGCAGTGCTTCAAGAGAGTGGAACTGATGTCGCTGTGAAGCTCTTAGAAACAAATTCTAGTGATGGTAAGACATCTAGTTTCAGTGAAGATTCTCCTAGTATAGCAGAGTATTCGCCACCGAATCCCCGTACCACTGTATGTAATGGGGAAAGTAGGCCCTCATTCCCCTTGACCCACCCTTTGCAGGTTGCACCTCTACAAGAGAGGACTACCCAGATGAAAGCTAGTCTTAAACTTATTTCCTGGAATCTGGCGGGAATTCACCATAAATTAGAGACCCCCGAATGGTGTGAATTCATTGATTGCCATGATGTTATTATGCTACAGGAAACCTGGGCAGTGGCACCTGTTTTTTGGCAGGGCTTCTTAAATTTCTTTGTCCCATGCGAAAAAGAATACTAAAGGGCGGCCTTCAGGGGGTCTAACTATATGGGTACGTCAATCCTTACAATGTACCATTAAACAGAGGCCTGTCAGCAATTGTGACCTACTCCCAATTGTGATTACTTGGGCCAATGGCCATAACATGGTTTTATATAACATCTATGCCAGGGGAACTCAAGGGGGCAAAGCCTCGGACGTGGTAGGTGCATTGGATAATGATTTAGAGACTCCTTCTACACATTACACTACCCTAGTGGGGGGAGACTTGAATACAACATTTGAACCACTAGGACTTGAGGATAACGAACTGGCCCTAGAGGAAGATACCAAATGGGGAGTTCCCCAATTGGATCTACCGGTGGTAAAGAAATGGACAGAAGTGGCTATACAGGTGAAGAGTTTGTGCTTGGCTAGGGGGATGAGGGCAGTAAATGGCAGCACCCCCTCAGACCTACAGGGTATGCATACTTTTGAAAATGCGAGGTCAAGTAGTCGGATAGACTACATCCTTATGGACGTTAGAGACTGGCACAAAGTAGTAGATATGAAAGTGACATCGAGATTGGAGAGTGATCACAATCCGTTGTGCTTGTTCTTCAATCTGGATCGAGGTGAAAGCTCATCTAACCAGGAAAGGGGTGTTATGACATTAGACGTTGTCCCAACAAATAACCTCCGTCACATTAAATGGGCAACTTTGGTAGATAAGCCTGGGGATATGCAGGACTTAATGGAGGTCGTTAGCAAAGAGGTCAGCAGATTGCAGGCCCACTGTAATGAATTAAATTTTAACCAATTAATTGAAGAGTCACATCCAATGTTTTTTGCTAACATACAGAGGTTTTTCTTAAAAAAAACACAGCAGGGGAAGGGCGCTGCTCCCCAGAGAAAAAGAGGGTGGTATGACCACTCTTGCAGAAAGGCGCGACAGAACCTCAGCTTAGCACTGAGGACTAAAGAAGGAGTATTAAAGGCAAGGGATGACTACAGGAAAGCCCAATCCAGGGCAAAAAGACTGTGGGATGAGAATCTATGGTTAGACCTTAAGAAGGCTTGTGTAGCCAAACAGCAGAAAGAGTTTTGGGCCATCTTAAAATGGGGCAGCGGGGGAATAGCAGACTGTCCAAAATATCATGTAGCTAAGGAGGCATGGGTGGACTGTTTTAAACCACAATAAACTGACAATCTGCCCCCACCATCCGATTCGCCCCCAGGAAGGGTATTCTATAGCCATAGAATATTCTCACTGAAGGATGTAAATGAAGCAATGGACGGGGTAACTAGAGGAAGGGCGCCAGGAATTGATGGAATACCGGCGGATGTATTTTTATCTGATAGGGCCAACTGGTGCAAATATTTTGTATGGCTTGCGAATTCTATCGCACAAGGAGCAATGATACCAGCAACATGGAAGGGCGCGGAGATTATACCAGTCTTCAAAAAAGGGGATAAGGCTTTACCAAGCAACTACAGGCCCATTACCTTATCGACTCGGCACAAAAACTGATGGGCAGGATGATACAAAATAAAATACAAGCCTGGATAGATGATAAGGATATCCTTTCCCCGTATCAAGCTGGCTTCCGTCCACTAACTAGCTCTGTGGACCAGGTATTCCATTTTTTAACCCTGTTCTGGAAAAACGTAACCTTGACAAATGGACCATTATATGCAGTTTTCGTTGACTTGAAGTCAGCGTTTGATCTAGTACCCCGACAAAAACTATGGATTGTTTTGCGCGATCTCGGAATAAGCCCCAAACTGCTGACTTTGCTTGTGCGTATGCACGAAAATAACTACGCCAGGATTAGGTGGGGAGGACAGGGGGACGTCACTGATTCCTTCCCTGTGGAACGTGGGGTAAGACAGGGATGTGTCCTTGCTCCCACCCTATTCTCTTTTTATATCAACGGCATAGTAGATTTTCTAAAGGAATCTCCGACAGATGCCCCGATACTAGATGGGGAGCGGGTCCCAGTATTAATGTTTGCTGATGACACTTTACTGGTCTCACGGACCCCTAGTGGTTTACAAAAAACAATCAATGCTTTTGGAGATTTCTGTCGGATTCGGGGCTTGGAACTAAATACGACAAAGACTAAGTTTATGAACCTGAATCCTGCTAAGCAATTCAAGGGAAAAATGCATTTTAATGGGTCCTTTTTGGAAGAAGTGAACGCTTTCACCTACCTAGGTATTTCTTTACAGGCCAACATGAACTGGAAATCTCATGTGGACTCTGTGGTGTTAAAGTTCCATCAACTGGCCGGGGCCATAGCACAAAAACATAAATCTTCATTTACAAAACCTATTCAGCCAATAATGAAGATTTACAGTATGAAGGTGCTGGGCACCTGTCTTTATGGATCAGAGCTATGGGGCTTCACCAACTTGAGCGCTTTGGTTACCGCAGAAAATAAATTTCTCCGCCGGTTGGTTGGTGTCCCGCAGAGCACTCCCTCGATCCCGCTCCTATATGATCTTGGGAGGAAAAAGATCGAGGACATGGCTAGATTGCGTCTTCTTCTATATTGGAGGCGCATAAAGACTACACCTGAATTGGGCCATTATGCATCTGCTCTCATGGACATCATTAGCTCTGATCGGTTTCATAAAATAGCCTGGCTTAAAGAAATTAGGAACTTGCTCCAAAAATTGCACCTAGATCACCTATGGACTACAGTAGATCCCATTGCCTTTCCATCTAAGGCTTCATTGAAAAAAATGTATTGGGACATGATATATAATACTGTTTTGATTTCCAATCAACCTTCCATGTTGGCATCCCAGTTCTTGGAGTTTAAAATAACCCCTAAATGTGAGCAGTACTGGGACTTGATTACTAAACCTATAGATAGGAAGTTGTATTTCCAGTTTAGAATTGGCTCACTACCCCTAAATGCTTTTACTGTCAAATGGTCCCCAGGGAATGTAAACACATGTTGCTATTGTAAAGTACACGTCGAGGACATCCCACATTTCTTGTTTGCCTGCCCATTATATGCTGCCCCAAGAAGCAGATGGCTAAAACCGGTTTTTAGGAATTTGGGGATAAGGAAATATTTAGAAGCACTAAGAATATTAAGATCAAATTGTGCCCCCAATCTTGCTATCGCCATAGCCAAATACTTGAGATGGGCCTGGATAATACGCATGCGCACTTTAAACTGTAATTAATTATGTAAGATGGAAAATGTAATTATAAGGATAATCTCAATCATCATGAACTAGGCACTGTGAGTCTGATTTTTATAATGTATGAACTTTATTATTGAAGTATTCGCCAGCACTTTGTAATTTGATGGTATTTAATGTGTATTTTATGTCGATCTTAACTCTAGGGTAGTATTTATTTTGTTTTGCATAGGGAAACATGCTTTTATGACAATGCTGTCGAATAAAGTATTGAAACTTGTACTTGTTGAAAAATTTTTGACGCTGGTTGCGAGGTCCCTTTGTGAAATCTCGCAAGTCAGCACCTTCTTTAAGTAAAGTTAAGTGTTGCTTAATTTCGGAAAGTGTGGATCTTTGTAGCCAATCGAGGCATAACTTTCCTACACTGTATGTTGTAACTATCCCTGGGTGTTGTCTCAGGGAATATCTTGGGTTTGGCCTGTTCTGTTTGAACCCCTGTATTTTGTTCAGGAATCTATCTTGACAGGTATTAGTGTCTGTGGGCTAGATCAACCATTTGTTCCAATCAGGAATTGTTCTGCTTTGTTTCAAAATATAGGACACGTCTACCCCCTCATCTGTAGTGGTGTTTCAGGTATAGGCTTTGGTATAGATGGGTTGTTTAAATCTTTTATCTTAGCTAAACCAAGACAGGTTGTTTGTTGAATGGTGTCATTCCGGAACATTATTTGTTCTGGGATCATGCAGTCTCTAAACAAAGATTTTAGACCTTGTACCTGTCACTCTTTTGTACCCAAGATAGTTTGTGTCTCAATGTTGTTATTTTTCCAAAATTCAAAACCAAATGTAGTCATTTTTTCATAAACTTTTTCAGAATAAATCAGTTTAGTATTTGTCAACATGTTTTTCACTCCTGTCTTATTTAACATTTTGAAATAAAACGTTTTAGGATTAGTGTAATTAAACCCTGAGAAGTATGGAAATTTCTCATAAAATGTTTTCGAACTGCCTTGTGGCGGGGTTGGAGAATGTTCTCACTGGTTATAACTGAAAACATTTCTAGGATTTGCAGATTTATGCAGATAGTGATGCCCAAAGTGATTGTAACAATACATTTCCTCATAGTTCGACGAACCCTGTAAGTATTCATGTTCTGTAAATTTTGCTGACATTTCTAAATCTGACATCATATTATTAATTATTTTCAAAGTCTCAATCATCAGAGAAAGTACTAGGTGATACAAAGTCACTTAAGGAGATCTTAAATTGGTGTGGATATTTCAAGAGCTCAACCGGGCCATAGATTTCATAGTCAGTTTTGTCCCATGCTATACCGCCAGGTATAGGGATGGCTGTGATGTTCACTGATGATAGTTCTCTTTTTTCGATGTGAGAGGATCTGTCTGGTTTCAGGATCAAGTTGATGTTCTGAATTGCTGTGTCCATTGTACTATATTTTCCATCAATAAATCTACCTAAACTTAAAACCAAGATGAGCCACAGAAGGAGGAAAAGTACACCTAACACAATCCATAATGTAATCCATGGTGAAGTTAGATATGTTTCTCTGAGTTAATTAAAGAGTTCTGTGATTTTTTTCTTTGAATTTTTTTGTTGCTGGCTTGTCTCCATGTTCACTTGGATCATCGGAAAAGTCATCAAAGTTGATAAAGTAGCCAAATGCAGTTCTGTCAATTGGTGGAATTGCTTCCGGATTTCCATTGATCTTTGGATTTTCTTTTGTTACATTTGTATAGTCCAAGGCTACATCATTGTAGACAGGTGTTTCTTGACGAACTGATGCGATTTGGGTTTCAAGAGGCACAAGTTCCATGGCTTTGTTGCATAGTCCTTTATTATTCAATGAAGGTTTGTCAAATGTGATTAGTCTCTCAGTTTGAACCTCTTGGAGTGTAGCAAGATTTGGTCTTCAGCTATTTCTTGGGAGTCCACTGGGCCTACTACTTATTATTGGCCATGTGGTTGTGGTTTCACCAGGTCGATTGATACAACTCGGTTCTCCTTTTTTCCAGCAAGTGGCGGTAGTACTACTGATCTTGTTTGGCAGACAGCTAAGACAGGTACTGCTTTTCTGTAAGAAGGCCCAAATTCTTTCTTCACCGCGATCTTTTCTCTGACCAGATCCCCAATCTTTGGAATCCAGACAGGTCTTGCTGGGACAGGTGTTTTTTCTTCAGTGGTTGTTGGCTTTAGCTTTTCGTTACTCAGACTTTTTCTTGTTTCATTTAAGTCCTGTAAAACAGCCAAACGATCTTTGATATCAAAGGTTTTTTGTTTCACCACTGAAGTTTGACAATCCAAATCCTGGATGATCATTCTAGTACCAAATAAAAGTTTGTACGGACTGATACCTCCTAGAGAATTTCTTGGCATGTTATTAAGACTACGTTGGACACTTATTAGATGTTTGACCCACCCGTCACTTGAACCTAATACTCTCGCTGTTATAGATTGCTTTATGTCACGGTTTTTTCTCTCCACTACCGCATTTCCCTCGGCATGGAATGGACTAGAATACCGCAATGCAATGCCCATGCTGGCCATGGCCTCCTTGTAAGCCCGAGAGCTAAACTCAGGACCCTGGTGAGAATGTAGCACGCCGATTGCATATGTGCCGATAAAGACTCGCAAATCTTTTATAAGAGTTCTGGCATCAGCCGAGCGCTGGGGCCACATCCAAATGAATCTTGTCTTAATAATTATGGGATAGCATTTCTCTGTCTGGATTTCTGCGCATAGATAGCCTGATGCTGTCTAATAGAGGTGTCTGGGCAGGTGTCTGGTCCGGTTCACAACTGCAAATCTCTGTTGCAGTTCTGACAATTCATTGCAGAGTTATAAATTTGCACGCTCATCCCCGGCCACCAGTATTGTGATTGTAATTCTATCAGAGATTTCAGGATCTCTTGGTGCCTCAGACCCAATCCCATGTGTGCTTCTTGTATAAAGAAGACTCTCAGGTTCGTGTTTGGAATTAATCTATGGCCCACTCCAGGGATTTGAGCAAATGGAACGGAGTTCGCATCAATTATGTATGTATTGCCAAGTGGATAGTTTAGAGGTAACGCCGCATAATTGCCTTCCATTGAAGCTTTTACTGCAAGCAGCGTTTTGCCATCTATTTGTTTTTTTGTACACTTTTTTGAAGCCAAGTGATCAGCTGCCGCTGTGGCTCTGTCAGCCAATGAATTCCCTGCAACGTGAATGCCATCACGTTGTAGACTCTGCGTATGTATCACGTGAGTCTTTTGTAGTTCTTTTTGCAAAAGAACTACTTGTTCCCAAAGTTTTTTATGCTTTATTGTGGCACCTGTCTCATCTTTGTGACCGTTTTTTATCCAGGTCTGCATGGAATTATTGTAAGACCGTACGCAGTAATGCGAATCGCACACTATTAGTGTCAGGAATTCGCGATCGGCATTGTCAAGCTCCATCTTTAGAGATCTTATTTCAGTTTGCTGAGCTGTACAATTTCAGAGTTATTCAGTTTTAGTGACAATTGGTCTGAATTTACCTAAGCGCCAGCGACCTTTAACAATTGCGCACGCAGCATTGTAAATTTGTTTTTCCACAACGTAGTGTTGTGCAAATCTGTCCGTGTAGATTACACAGGTGTACTGTTCGAGGGGCAGAATTTCAATTGACAGAGGGCATTCATGTTCGTATTCCAGATTTTCTAGTTTTTTCATTTTCGGATCAAAAGCGTGTTTCACGTCTTCTGTAGCAAGAGAATTTTCCCATTGTATCCATTTTGGATCTAGAGCTATAGCATTTGAAATGCATGGTCTTGTTACTGCCTCAAGGGCTGATACTGCTGTTAAAACATATATCCTTGGGCTCGGGCTCTTTCTTTTGCTACAGCAGTTTGAACCGCATTTAGAATTTTTTTCAGTAGAACTGAATTTCATTTCAGCTTGTGTGTACAAGTGTGATTTGTAAGCTATTGGTACCTTTTCTCCCTCATTAGAGGTCAGGTATGTGAATCCGCATCTTCCTGGGATGACTCGGATTACAAGATTGCGTTCATTTGCACGTGTTTGCAGTTTTGTTTTAGTTAACATGTCTGTCTGTAATGATCTTAAAATTTCTGTGTGTTTTTGAGTCCGATTCATTGGTTTAAAATCAGGTTTTATTAGTTCGTAGAGAGGTTGAACTCTCTCTGCATAATTTAGAATGTATGTTCTTCCGATATTCAGGAAACCTAGTATTGATTGTACGTTTTTCAGCGTTTTTGGTGGTTGGAGTACAGCACACTTCTCTAAGAAATTGTCTGCTAGGCCTTTGCCTTCACTTGATAATTCATATCCTAAAAATAGGACAGTTAGATGGGCAATTCGTGATTTTTTAAAGTTACATTTGTACCCTTCAGATGCGATCCCGAGTATTATGGTATTCACTCTTTTCAAGTGAGTCTCCAGGTCATCGTCTGTAAGATAGATGTCATCGACATAGGATAATGCCTCATCATCATATATTTGTAGTAATTCTGTTACCCTGGCTGAAAATAATCCTGGGCTGTTCTTGAATCCCTGAAGGAGACAACAAAATTGTTTTTGGGTCCCCATGCTGGAGAAAGCGGTCAAATATCTGCTTTCAGGTGCTATGTTTTGACAGAAGAAACCATTTGACATATCTAATGTAGTTTTATATTTTTTGAGAGCTATATTATTCATTAGTGCTGCACTGTGTCAGTTTTGTACTGCAAATGTTTTACAGCAGGAGTTCAGATGTCTGTAGTCCAAAACTAGACAATATGAATCGTCTGGCTAGGAGACAGGAAACAAAGGATTGTTCATTTGTGAGGTGCATGTTTCAATCAACCCCTGATATTCAAGTTGATCTAAAATTTCTCTTACTTGTTTTTTAGCTTCTTGCTTAACAGGATACTGCCTCTGTGCAGTAGGTTGGTTTTTTAACTGGATTTTATGATGAGGAGAATCCTCATCCCATCCTACTTGATTTTTATATAATGCAGGGGCTTAGAACACTGCCCATTTTCTTGCAAATGTGTATTTTTTATGTATTGGAATGTGATTTGAGAAGGCAGGCATAATCATTTCTTCGCCATGTGGGCACTCCCTGACAAACTCTGGTGGCCAGTCTTTCTCTGCTTGAAGGACATCATAGCCTTTAGATAGATTCTCCCAAAAGAGACCTTTTATTTTCCTAGTTTTATCTCCCTCTATACGTAATGTTATTTAATATAGTTTATGGGGCACGCTCACTCGTGTGTCTGCAGTTTCCACTTGAATGTATTCATTCGTGTCCACTGTCTCCAGAAGATTCATCAGGATCTTGCGAGCTATGGTCACTTCCGCTACGCTGTCTAGCATTGTCTGGGCCCACTCTCCGTTATTCAGTTTTGTCCTCAGGATTCTCTTCTTTGATGAGCAGGTTCCTTGTCTTTGGACTTGAGGTGCTCTTCTTTGTGTTCTGACAGTACTCTTCTTTCCGATTTCTTTTAGGACGTCTGAAAAGATCGAGAGGGACGTGTATCAATATCTTGATATCTGTGAGGTTTTTTCAAATTATCCCTATTTCTAAGGTTGTATCTTTTTTCAGAGGGCTCCCTCTGGGGAGACTTGCCCCCCCCCCGTTCTGGAGATCTATTTCTTCATTGGGGAGACCTTCCTCTGGACTGAAACTGTTTTTCTCTGGGAGAGGTTTGTTTATTTCCCCCCCACTTCTTCTTTTGAGAGTTGAGATTATTTTTAATAAAAGTCTTTTCAGGATTTTCAATTAGTTTATTTAGTCGGTAGATTGTACCGTCAACTGTTAATTGAACTAAATCTCGATATGCTTTTGTTAATTCTTTTATTTTAACTAAGAGTTCTTCGCTTGACATTTTTTCAATGTCGGGGTGTGGTATGTAGCTGGCTAGAACCGGCCATGTGGCTCCTGGTCTACCTAGTGGACCGAGCCTGGTAATGTGATTTTGATGTTTTAGGGCGCCATTAAACCAGAGCAGGTGCTCTTGGTACGTTAGTGGAATTTCAACTTTCTCGAAAGGAGAGTATTCCTCTGGAGCTCCCGCTATTTTGTAGTAGTGGAACTCATGTGTTACAGCATGTGCTGCTGGAAAATTTATCCAGGAATAGAATACCTCTGTCTGCCGAAATTCATGTGCCTCTACCACAAATACTACTGTACCACCTCTTGATGTTACTCATTTTTCTATAAGTTTTATAGTTATGTTTTTTCTTATATTGACCGGGATGATTATTGCATCATGGTCGTCTTCATTAAACGCTGTAACGTCTGCACCCGGTTGATTCGCATCTACTGCGGCTTCACCGGTTTCATTGTTGTCGCCGTGATTTGACATTGTTTAATGAAAGTTTCTTCCAGAGCAAGTTTTAAGGAAACAAAGATTAGGTGCACAATATTTTGGAACACTTTATCCTTCAACGTTGACTAAACCAAAAACTAATACATAGGAATCTCTTCCTACTAAGTTTTGGCAGATATTAACCTTTCACCCACTCCAGACGTCTATTGGAGTTTTTACGGAAAAAAGGGGTCTGTGTGAAAAAGCACGACTGAGTTACTCTAGTATCTTGCGTTAGATTGTCGCCTTACCAAACGTTGGGCGCCATGTGGTGTAGTTCCTATATTCCCAATAGGCTCTGCGCATTGGAAAAACATAAACGGTAGTTTAGACGTAGGACTAGGTCTCTACTGAATATGTTAGACTTAATTAGGTATGCCAGCTAGCTCAGAGGTCAGTAGACACTTTCTCGAATGAACAGGGAGGAGTTAACTTCCCTGATTAGACAAGAAGGGATTAGCTTCTGACAACCGCATAAA
The DNA here is from genome assembly GCF_964263255.1 of Lissotriton vulgaris. Taxonomy (NCBI): domain Eukaryota; kingdom Metazoa; phylum Chordata; class Amphibia; order Caudata; family Salamandridae; genus Lissotriton; species Lissotriton vulgaris. Next base: position 443,310,014 of record NC_141699.1, read on the forward strand.
CATGACAACTTTGCTCCCTCCAGAATAAGGAGTATATCTCCAGAGTCGTGTGAAAACAATAGATCGCTATTTCACTCAGTCAATCGTGCATACTTAGTTTCACCAGAGTGCAGAGAAATAGAGAGACGGGTGTTTTCAATAAAAGGTGTTATTTATTGAGCAGTCTTCTTTCTCATGCAAGAGAAGTGAATTGCCACAATTGCAATACTTGTCATAAAGTAAAGTACGTACAGTAAAAGGAGTATTATAAAATAATACTGTAAAAGCATTGATATGGTTTCTGAGCCATATGATACTTAAAACGGCTAAAATATATACAATTACATACAATGATAAAAGTTGACTAAACGTACTCAACTGGTGCTTCTAAACACGCCTACCCCGGTGTACCTAACCTAAGCCTAGTACGTGGGAAGGAGTACGGGAGTGGCAGTTTAAGTTAAGTTAGTTTTGCCAAGAATCTGAGTCTAGAATTCTCTAAGGGTCTAATCAGCTCCGCACCTTGGTTTTAGAATGAAGGAGGTCTTGTATCTCGTTCTCAGGACTCGATCTCCCAGTAACCCGCAAGGGTGACTAGAAACACTGGAGCTGGATTTTTTGGCAAGAGAAAAGACAGCGTCTTTCTCAGTGCGTCAAATGGGAGGTACGGCTTCCTTTGGCACTCGCATCAGCTGAACTTTGGGTAAGTAGATAGCTGCTCTTCTCCAAACCACCGTGTGTTTGCTTAAGGCACATGCTGGTATATTTATACCTGGAAGGTGCCGTGTTTGACGTAAGGTTGGACATAAGACGTCAATAAGAACCGTCATTAGGAACTAGCAGTTCTTTCAGACTCGCAGGAGTTCTAGGACAAATCAAAACAAAAGTATGGGGAATTCCCAGGTTGCTGGAGGTTTGGTTTGTTTAAAGAACTTGCTGTACTTTCTAGGAGTCTAAGGAAGTAGCCTTGCCGTATTTGGACTGCATTGGCTATTACTAAATATGGATATGATTCTTATGCCTTTATAAGGATATGTTTTGTTATAACCACATAAGGGCATAAATCGGGGATATTTAATTAGGGTCCTAGATACGTTCACAACAACCGTTTTGATAACAAACGCAGGGCCTGTCAGTCCCTCAGTGCCGACTCCTGGCGGTGCCATTTCTGCAACAGGAATATTGTAACTGCAGAGCAAAAACTTCACTCCTGTGTATGCCGTGCCCAACGCAGAGTTCCTCCTACTGACCTCCGCAAACCCCTCCTCCCACAAAACCGAGCAGCCTCAGAGGAAACCCGTTACTCCCATTACTCGACACCAAAAAGCACAGTTGCCCCGTCCCCAACAGATCAGGGCATTCAGCAGAAGGCCCAGGTACCGTTAGGTGTCTGAGTAGGTTGTGTGCCTGCTGCACACATCAGTGTGAGGCATACAGGTTGCCGCCACAAAAGAGCAGTAATGGCCTAGGGCCATAAAACGGGTATCATCTGAGAGATGCAGGGTCTGTAAAAAAGATTAGGTTTCATTTGCCTTTAAAACACCCTACAAGCGTTTCCTGATCACAGTATGTCCCCACACCCGCAAGCCTTTCTTCCACAGCCCCTTATCTTTATCACTGCGATCAGCCCTACAGGAATAGTGGTTGGAGCGTTAATGTTGGACCCTCTACCCCCAACGACATATCCGGCCATCCACAGTGCCCAGAGAGCTGAAGCCCCATTACTCCCTTAGGAACAAAGTGACTAGCAGTGCAGCAGGTGCAGTGACACCGTGGCCCTTGGTGTGAGGGTGCCAGACCCGCCAGGCCGAGCCCTATTTACCAACAGTAAGACCCAGACAATAAACATGTGTCCTTATTGCCTGTTTCTGCATTTCTTATAGGGCTTTTTTGTAGAGTGCAATGCCATCTGCACGTTTTCGGCACGCACACACACACACACAGGTCGCGAAAGTAGCACCCTAAATTATTTAGCATTGCGAAACATGTAGGACTTGACAGTCTGGTGTATTCAGATGTGGCTGTTTATTCAATTGGATTTTTGTACATTTTGTAAAAGCTGTTTCGCTCCGTTTTCTCTTGGCCTTGGAGTTACCTCTTCCTGCATGTACTTTTAGGAGTTAGACATCTGGAAGAATGAAGTAGAGCTCAGGAGCAGGCTTGGGCGACATCGTCATTTTTACGCCCCATTGAGAGCTCAGTTTTTCTACCATGGCGAATGCAGACTGCTAAACCAAGTAAAACAAGATCAAATGAAAGCTTCCACACTCTAAGGGCGGAAACAACACCAACATTCTTGGTGAACTCAGAGCAAAACAGCCTTCAGAGAACAATGGGGGACTTTCAGAGGAATATCTGTGAATGGAGCGCATTCTTGCCCCGCATGTAGGCCGAGGGCCGCTCCCGCCCTAGCTTAACTGCCATATCCACCGTTTAATTCCACTCAGGATAACCATTATTGTAGCCAGGGCCGTGCCAGGAATGCTGGTGTTTGCTGCATGCCTGTGTAATGGAGCGGGAAGTAAGCACGGGGCTTTTTGAAGTCGTCATCTTCCTCCCAGTTTGTTTGTTTTGCCCTGAAGCGGTGGCATTAGTTGGCGCCTTCAGGGTAAGATAAACCTGTTCAAATAGTCTGGTTGCCAGAGGAAGAATTTGCCTGTGAACCCAAGTTACCCTAGTGACAATTTCTTTGAATACTGGGCAGTGCAAGCAGCGGTTTTAGCTTCCCTGTTAGTCAGCTTGACAGCAAGCTGTCTGTTGATGTATTGTTACTTGTTCTCTAAAATATACATGGAGTGGGATTTGTCTCCACCCGGAAGATATACTCCGATCTCATGCCTTTTGGTGCATCATTTCGCCTCCCAAGAAGTTCTTTCATTGAAATGCGAGAGGGGCTATTTTACATTTGAAAAGTAAACAATCATCATGTTGGTTGTCACATTCACTTATTTATCTCCTAAATGAATTTTATATTGAAAATAATAGTGTTTTGGTACCTTTTCCCCAGTATTGAGAAATCTAATACTGTGCGTCTTAATGTTGTGAACAACATTTGTGAATGGCTGTTTACTTGCGTTTTCCGCATCACAGCCAGACCTGGTGTATTTACAACGGTTTTGTCCGACCCCACTCCAACCATATCTAGGGTGAACAGATTTTGAGAAGGAAATCTGGAACAGACCAGCATAAAAGTATGATTAAAGCCCTCCGCTTACTTTCATGTGTGGCATGTCCTGATTTTGTGTAGGCTTGTTAACACTTCCCCTCGTGAGAAAGTAAACTGAACTGCAGCTTCAGCAGAAGAGTTTATCTACTTTCTTTTGTGCTTACTTGTTTTTTTTTTATTCATTGTTTTCACACACCTTTTTTTGAATCCACTGTGAGCAGAATGTGTTTGCTAGGACGGACTATGCGTGCATTTAAAGCCTCTAACTCCTTACATCCTCGGGTTCTTGTGAATTCAGTTCCACAAAGTGCATCTGATCTAACCGCAACGCCCTGCTCTCGTCTATGTTTTTATTTTTATCAATCGAAATTCCCCTTTCTAATAAATTCAAGAACAATTTCCATCTGCGAGAAAACTACTGCTAGAGAAAACATTTACATAAAACATATCTCCACAACCACACACACACACACACACCCACACACACACAACCACACACACAACCACACGCACACACACCCACCCACACACACAACCACAAATACACAAAACCACACACACAATCACCACACACACACACAACCACACATACACACACAACCACACACACACACTCACACACACACACAACCACACACCCTCCCACACACACAACCACAAATACAGACAACCACAAACACACACACAACCACACACAAAACCACACATACAACCACACATACAACCACACATACATCCACACACACAACCACACACACACAACCACACACACACAACCACACACACACAACCACACATACACAACCACCCCATCAGTGCACACTTTCACCAGGCCCAGACACCATCAGTCATCAGTGCACGCTTTCACCGGGCACACACACCACCAGCTGTCGTAATTTGACGGTGATCGGGTTAGCGTTAAGCTTTGCTACACAAATTTTCCTTATCTTGACTATGGTTGTCGGAAGCCATTTTGAATGTATCGGCGGCCATTTTATATGAATGCGTCGCCTCGTAGCCAGCATGCCCTTTTGTCTTTCCTCTGTACCACTGACCACTCGAGTTTGCCCAGCAACAGGCTATTTTTAGTATTGGTCAAGCTCACACATGCGCAGTTAAGTCTGAACAGTCATCACTTAGGAATGTCCCTCCAAACTGACCAGTGGTGTTGTAACCCCTCCCATGCATTGGCTGTGTTCCAAAAATGACCATATATGTACCTAAACCAATGTAACTGTGTTCCGCCTACATTTTTATTACTGTAAAACTGTATAAAAGAGGACTCACACCGATGTTCGGGGTGATACTTCTTGCATTACCGAAGGGTGCTGTAGGAATGTACCACCACCCCATGGGGTCTTAATAAACTTGTCTTTTGCATTTTCCAGTTTCCGTGCCAACATTCTGTTATGGTGTAGAGGGTATTTCTGCAGAGTATGTAGGCCTGGAGAACCCAATACCACAAATTGGCGACCACGAAGGGACTCATCGGCGACTCGGATGCCCGAAGGAGAGGTCGTGACGAAGGATTGGAAACTCGCCATGGACGCGTACGCTGCCACTGAGTGACCCGAGTCTTGGCACCCACGGTGTTTTCTTCCTTTCCTTCTGATCTGACCTTCCAGGTGGCGCCGGTCCTCAACTGAGATCCTGTTCGTTCGAGTTGTCGTACAGTGCCGGTTTGGCTGATTTGATCAAAGACCTTGGCAGTTGGAACCTGGATATCTGAGAATTTGGTAAGCTTGTGATTGGTAAGATAGTCTACGGACGCTTACTGTGGCTCTTTGAATATGTTTTGAGTTAGCTAACATTTGATTCTATGATTTGAACTATATGTGCAGTGCCCTTCACATAGGCGGGCATGTAGAGCTATTTCTCTAAATTTGTTTTTGTTTGAACGGCACATTTGTGTGGAGTATATTAAGTGCCATTTTTGTGGTATCACGTTTCCCTGATATTTTTGGACATGCCTGTTTTAAGCACACTTCGAGGAATGTGCTGTCTTGGAAATGGTACCACTTATTGATTAAATGAATCTCAGCCCAATCGGGAGATGTACGTTAAATTTGGTCTTCCCCCTATATTATACAGTAAATTATGGAATAAGTACACCAGATCTGATCCCGAGTTGCAATGGCCACTACATGGGTCGTTTGATTTACGAAAGGTTCAGTATGTGGAGCAATGTTTGTTTCAGCGTAGGTCAAGACAGGATATGTTTGATTGTGTACGAATGTGGGAGAAAGCAGTGCGTGAAAGAATGAAACGTGAAATAGCCTTGGCGGAAAAAGAGCAGCGTAAGGCTGCTCGAGATAAGGCTTTACAGCTGGAGGAGAAGGAGCTGCAGGAGAAGAAAGAGAGGGAGGCACGGGAACGTAATTTACAAACGAGTGGTCAATTTCCTAATCGACGTCCGCTTTATCCTGTCCTTACTAATGAAGTTGATGATTTTTCATTATTAGATCGGTGCCCGCCTCCGTACGTTTTACCTACGGCTCCAGATGAGGACTCGGACGACGATGGTCGAGGGAGTAAGAGTATGAGGTTATCTGCTAGTGTAACTGCGGAATTGCGCAGTTTTGCTCGTAAACTTAATTTGAACAAAATAACTATATCAGAGATTAAAGATAAAATGAGTAAGTGGTCGGAGCGAGAACAGTTGTATTTCCTAAGCACTTTTGGAGATGAAGTTGTAGAACTATTTAGGAAACATTCAACTGATTTAGAGCCTAAGGATATATCAGTTCATCGTGAGAATATGAATAAAGGTTTATTTGTTATTGCAGATGCGGATGAATTTTTCCGACGGTTGGTCCAGCTACGGGATGAGGCGTCCAGATTACGGGAAGCACGGAAAGCATCAGACGTGCCTGCGCCGGGGTCGACGGAGCAATCCAAAGAGTGTTCTATCTTTGGAGCAGATAAGCGTTCTACAGTTCATGTTATGCCTATGCGTGAAGCGGCACCTTTGTATGTCCCCCCTAAAGGGCAAGGTACAAGTGACGATAAATTGTCCGGGGATGCAAAGGGTTATTTTGTATATAATTGGGTTTATACACCTTGGAATAGAGCAGATGTTATGGCACTGAAAAATGCTTTACCTGATCCGCGTAAAAATCCAGCAGCTTTCCATGAAGGAGTGGAAGGGGCTATTTCTTCATGTGTTATGACGTTAGTTGATATTGATCTTTCCTTTGGGTTAATATTGCCCCCTCATATATGGAGAGCGATTCGTAAGTTTGACGATCAAGCGATTTTGGGAGCGGATTGGAAAGTTTTAGTCCAAGCCGATTTAGATAGGGAGCCTGCATGTAAGCCGTGTCAACTAATTTTAGATCTTCCAACAGCTATCTTGAATAAATTAAAAACGCTTGTACCTCCTAAAAAGATTGATTGGGCTATGCTAGCTTCTTGTAAGCAGAAAGTGGATGAGTCAGTGTCTGACTTCTCTCGTTTCAAGGAAGCATTTCATGATTACAGCGGGCAATTATTAACAGACGATACGGGTAGGCATTTGTTTGTCGATAAGTATGTGGCTAATCTCCTACCGGAGATTGCAAAGCGTTTAAAAACTAGTGAAAGTTCCTGGACCCCGGCGACCCCTGCATCCTTGTTGACTATGGCTCAGTATTATGAACGACAGGAATTAGAGGCTAAAGAAAGTACTGATAAGAAAGCGAAGGAGTTAAAGACGAAGGTGATGTTGGCTCAGGTTCGTGCTACGCAGCCGAGAGGGAACTATAGAGGCAGGCGAGGAGGGTATGGTACGTCTTCTGGTCGTACCGACATTGCTGAGGATCAATGTGCATACTGTAAAGAGTTTGGGCATTGGGCTTCAGATTGTCCGGTGCTTCGTGAACAACGTAATCAGCGTGGTCGAGGAGGTGGAAGGACACGGAATAGTAATTCAGGAGCGAGGGGTGGAGCAAGTGATCGTGGTAGGTTTGAGGCGAGGGGTCGTGGTCAGGATGATCATAATACTTTTGATCGACGGAATCAGTACCAGATATCTGAGGGTGAGAATGTGGAATCTCAGGATTATGTTCATGTATAGGAGTGCATAGGATGGGGTGTGGAATCGGTTGAAATACCAGCAGATCTAAGAGGTCCATATGTATCAGCGGGCGTTTTGGGTTCTACTGATCAGTTTCTGGTTGATACAGGAGCTACTCGTAGTGCTCTGTCTAAAAACTTGGTTCCAAGGGCTCTCCTTTCTGGCGAAACTATTACATCCATAGGGTTCGATGGAACACCCTCTCTTAGCCCATTGTCACAACCTCTTACGTTTTACATTGACAGATTCTTTGGCCTGTGCCCATTTTTATTGTCGCCGAATACTCCAGACAATATTATGGGCATAGATTTGCTTAAATACTTCCGAGCAACAATACACTGCGCTTCTGAAGGAGTGCGGGTTATTTTGCATGACAATTATCCGGATGTAGGAACACTATGCACTGTGCAAGAAATTGAAGCGTTAGCCTCTCTCCCACACACGTTATGGGCTACATCGGACACGGATGTGGGACAGATGCTCATTCCACCTATTCGAATAACTGTTAAGGAGGGTGTGTCTCTGCCACGTGTACCACAATACAAAATCTCTAGGGAAGGTGAAATTGCCTTGACTCACATTGTTCAGGATTTGATCATTGCAGGAGTAGTGGAGGAGGTTCCCTACAATGTCTGTAACAGTCCGATTCTTCCGATCTTAAAGAAAGATACTGATGACAAAGTCTATCGATTTATCATTGATTTGAGGGAAATAAACAAAATTGTAGTGCCCCAGTACCCGGTGGTGTCTGATATCACCACCTTACTTACTTTGATTCCATCCACTGCCACCACGTTTTCTGTAATAGATCTCAAAAACGCCTTCTTTTCCATTCCCATACATTCCGATAGCAGATATCTATTTGGGTTCACATTAAATAATAAATCGTATAGGTTTTGTCGAGTTCCTCAAGGCACATTATAAAACCTTTGCTAGCATTATTGTCCAAAACTACACCAATGCCTCTTGAATGGACAGATGAATGTCAGATTGCTTTCGAACAATTGAGACAAGCCCTTTGTTCCGCACCAGTGTTAGGTACACCAGATTACACGAAGATTTTCACATTGTATGTACACGAGAAAGATGGGTGTGCATTATCAGTGTTAGTGCAGACACACGGGGATAAGCAGAGGCCCTGCGCATATTTTTCGGCAATACTTGACCCTGTGGCACGAGGGTTACCTGGGTGTTTTCGAGCAGTTGCAGCTACAGCAGTGGCTATAAGGCTCAGTGAGGGAATAGTTTTGTCACACAAGTTGCTGGTGTTAGCTCCCCATGCGGTAGATGCACTGTTAAACCAAACAAAGACCCAGTATCTTACGAGCGCACGTCTAACAGGATATGAGCTCACACTGTTGGCGCCCCACATCACACTAAAGAGATGTGCAACTCTGAACCCTGCTACTTTATTGCCGTATCCAGTTGCTGAGGGTCAGGAGGAAGAACACCATGATTGTGTTTTCCTGACTGAAGAACAAACAAAGGGTCGTGTCGACTTACAGGATACGCCACTTTCAGATGTGGATGGGGAACTGTGGGTTGATGGACCGTGTTTGAGGCTGCCAGATGGTTCAACTTCCGCAGCATACGCGATCACGACACTTAAGACAGTGGTAGAAGCAGCACGAATACCACAGAAATCGGCCCAAGCAGCGGAACTGATAGCCTTAACAAGAGCATGTGAATTGAGTGCTGGCTTATGTGTGATCATCTACACTGATAGCCGGTACGCCTTCGGAGTAGTGCATGATTTTGGCCTACTCTGGAGAGAGCGTGGGTTTTTGACTTCGCATGGAGTACATATCATGCACGGAGAACTAGTGCGTGATCTTTTGAATGCGTTACTTTGTTCAAAGAAAGTGGCGATAATAAAATGCAGTGCACATAAAAAGGTCACTGACAAAGTGGGACAAGGAAACGCTTTTGCAGATAGCGTAGCGAGAGAAACTGCTATGTTACGAAATGCCTCGCCAATGTATGTCGTGAAATCACAGGCTGAGCGATGGCATGATGCTAGAGAGGAGATATTAGATATTCAGAAATCAGCGTCTGAAGCAGAACTTGCAACTTGGGCAGCAGAGGGAGTGTTGGATGATGAGGGTTGTTGGAGAAGCAAAGATATGGAAAGATGGAAATTGCTTGCAGCTTACTTGCAAGCAATGGTTCAAATGACACATGGATTGGCACATGTTGGAGCTCTTGCAATTACTCGATTGCTAACACGAGGTTGGGAGCATCCTGAGAGTGCCAATACGGCCAAAAGAGTAGTGCAGACCTGTCTCATATGCTTGCAGCACAATCCTGCAAAAGGGACGCATACTCCGAAAGGAGGGTTCGTTTCACCTACTGCACCCTTTGAAGTACTGCAAATGGATTACATCCAGCTCGAGCGTTGCAATAACCTTAAGTATGTCTTAGTGGTGGTATGCGCTTTCAGTAAATGGATTGAGGCCTTCCCCACGAAGGATAATACAGCGTTGACAACAGCTAAGGTTTTGCTCAAAGAGTACTTCCCTCGCTACGGTGTTTGTAAATTTTTGTGGAGCGATAATGGTCCTCATTTTGTTGGGAAAATTGTAGAATACGTGATGAAGGGATTGGGAATTCAGCAGAAATTTCATGCTGTATTTCATCCACAGTCAGCAGGTCTTGTTGAAAGATACAACGCTACTCTGAAATTAAAGCTAGCAAAGATTGTGGCATCTACGTCTTTGAAATGGCCGGATGCTCTGCCTCTGGCATTGCTATCTATTAGATCAGTGCCCCATTCCAGAACTGGCCTCACACCCTATGAAGGGGTGTTTGGAAGGCCTATGAATATATGGGGAGTTCCTAAGCCTCGATTGTTACATGATGTGCCTTGTATAATGATGAACGATTATTTGGCACGATTAACAAATGATTTACTTTCTATTCATCAACAGGTTCGAGAAGCGCTCCCTGATAATTCCATTGGAGAGGCTCTCAATCTTCGTCCCGGCGACCATGTTATGATCAGGTCCTTTGAGAGAACAAGCAGCTTGGAGCCAAGGTGGCGTGGCCCCGAGCAGGTACTGCTTGCAACTCGTACGGCTGTGCGAGTCACCAACAGGAAGCGGTGGGTGCATTCCACTCACTGCCGCCGCGTCTCTCCGGATCTGGTGAACCCAACTGTGCTGCCTGATTATCGAGACATCTTGGACGAGGAGAAGAGCCCAGCTGTAACGTCTACTGAATCGGAGGGAGCCTTCCCGGACCACATTGTTTCTGGAAAAGAGAGATACAACCTACGACCACGACAAGCAGTTGTTTTGTTCGAGACTGGTTGAGTTACCGCTCCAGGTTTGTGAAACGGAAGCCGGGAATATCAAGGGGGGGGATCTGTTCTGCCAAGTGTAGCGACACCCGTCTTGAATCTCGGAGAAGAAACCAACGGCTACCTTGGAGCTCAGCACTCATATTTTTATTTTTTAGTTGTTTTGAGATATTTTGAACTTTTGAACTATGGCATCTTCTGCAATGCGAAACAAGAGAATCCTTGGTGCAGTACTATTTGTTTTGACAATTGTTGTAATAGCTGTGATAGCTTGGGTGGTAGAACTTCTGGTGCCGGCAAGAGAACATTTATTGCCAACTACCCCGATTCCATCTGAACATTTTAATTTTACTCTGCCTTACCATGAAGAACGACATAGACAGACTTATTTGAATAACAGCTTTATTCAGATTCTGCATCATACCCACAATGTGACTATTACTTCGAACTGCTGGGTTTGTGGGATGTTGCCTGGACATCAAAAGAAAGGAGGCACATCACTTATCCCACTCCCGTTTTCCCATAATGGTTCTTGTAATGCCTGGTATACCCTCTTGTTCACTTTGCGATGGCCAACGAAAGGTGGACTGCTTTTCCGACTCAATAAAATATGCTTTAATGATCGAGATGGTTATCCGCAAGCTGAAGGAACGAAGTTCGAATGGGAGGAGTACCGCCCAGACAATGTGTCTGGACCACGAATTTATAGCAATCAGAGAACTATAAATATGTCCAGTTTACATGTGATTACCGTTATTGATACAAAAGCTGATCTTTGCGTTCGTAATAAAGGTACAATCCCAGTAGGAAGAAGTGAATGCAACACCACTCTTACCTTTGACACACCAAATGGCATTATATTTGTGGCCTCACGAAAAACGTACTTTATCTGTGGAAATAAAGGTTATCACCGTCTCCCTATAGGATGGTTAGGAGCATGTTATATATCCTTTGTATTACCCCCTGTGTTTATTGCCCCACCTATGTATCATAATAATTATGTTTTGTACCACGATTTTAAATTGAATAGAGTAAAGAGAACATTAGTTCTTGATGACATCGACCAAACAGACACTGCATTACAACAATATGTTGATTTTAATTTAGGCCTCTTTTCATTTGTTGGAGCTGCGTTGAATAGTCGGAAAATAAGGCGGCTGACACGTGTTGTAGAAGCTGTTGCTAATGAGACAGCTTTCGCTTTAGGAAACTTAACAGAGGAACTTCAGATTACTAGAATTGTAACGCTCCAAAACCGTATGGTGTTAGATGTAGTATTAGCCGATCGTGGAGGTGCATGCCGCATTATCGGAAGCAGTTGCTGTGTATACGTGCCAGATAATTCACCTTCTGTATATGATGCAATATCTAAATTACATAAAATTGCTGCTGAGGTACATCCTGATAATGGTACATGGACATTCTCGGGATGGTTTTGGACATTACTTAGTACATGGGGTTGGAAGTTGTTGATGATTCTATGTGTAATAATTGGGATATTATTCTTTTTATGCCTCTGTATCCAGTGTGGCTCAGTGCTATGTTCTATGTGCCTCACTGCCTGTATTCCGTCCAAACGAGCTATTGTAAAAAATGAACAAATGCGTCATAGAGAAGCAATGAAAATAATGTCTATTGATATTGAAGATGAGTACCCTGATGACGTCCATTATGAGGTAGCTTCAGCTAAACGCTAAAAGGGTCGTCTGTCGTAATTTGACGGTGATCGGGTTAGCGTTAAGCTTTGCTACACAAATTTTCCTTATCTTGACTATGGTTGTCGGAAGCCATTTTGAATGTATCAGCGGCCATTTTATATGAATGCGTCGCCTCGTGGCCAGCATGCCCTTTTGTCCTTCCTCTGTACCACTGACCACTCGAGTTTGCCCAGCAACAGGCTATTTTTAGTATTGGTCAAGCTCACACATGCGCAGTTAAGTCTGAACAGTCATCACTTAAGAATGTCCCTCCAAACTGACCAGTGGTGTTGTAACCCCTCCCATGCATTGGCTGTGTTCCAAAAATGACCATATATGTACCTAAACGTCTGTAACTGTGTTCCGCCTACATTTTTATTACTGTAAAACTGTATAAAAGAGGACTCGCACCGATGTTCGGAGTGATACTTCTTGCATTACCGAAGGGTGCTGTAGGAATGTACCACCACCCCATGGGGTCTTAATAAACTTGTCTTGCATTCTCCAGTTTCCGTGCCAACATTCTGTTATGGTGTAGAGGGTATTTCTGCGGAGTATGTAGGCCTGGAGAACCCAATACCACACAGCCGTCAGTGCACACTTCCACCAGGCACACACCACAGACGTCAGTGCACGCTTTCACCAGGCACACACACTCCACCAGCCTTCAGTGCACACTTTCACCAGGCACCCACACACCACCAGCTGTCAGTGCACGCTTTCGCGAGGCACACACCACCAGCCGTCAGTGCACGCTTTCACCAGCACATACACAACCAGCCGTCAGTGTACGCTACCACCAGCCATCAGTGCACAATTTCTACAGACACACACACACCACTAGCCATCAGTGCACACATCAATTGTTAACGCATCCACAATTAACTATTGTAGCAATCGCAGTATGGCACACTTTACTTTTAAACATATTCATCTAAAGCGCAGCATGCCACCATTGCTACAAAAATAAATACACATTTTGTTGGCCTCCAATTTATAGACTTTTGTTGCAATTGGTGTTGCAATATTTTGCAATGCCAATAGCTCAAACTTAATTAATGCGAGACCTATTGCATTGCAAATGCTTGTTCACTCTGAGGCCCACTGAAGGGCTGTAATTGAACTTACGAGCAAATATGTTGTTAGAACTCGGACCCCGCTGGAGGAGATTGATTAAATAACACTAGAAATTCCCAGCATGCATTAACAATCAGGCTCATCTGGGAGCAGCATGCAAAAATCGGGATAAAAGAATGTGTTGTGCGGAGCCGTGAACTGACAGCTTTTCCTATGATTAAGGGCAGGGGTCCCGAAACACGTCAGGGAGCAATGGATTTTAACTCAGAATGAAAGAGCCGGTCTTGTGCAATAAAGTTCATGTTGAACAATCCCTCATTGAGGTGCGTCCTCGAGCTCCGGGCACCTTTCAGAAAATATCTTAACATGGCAGCCGAGCAGTGGAGGATCGCACCGCCCACGTTAAGGAAGTGTGGGGTTGCAGAGCTGGAACTTTTCCGAGCTGTTTTAGCAGCATGAAGGATCTTTTCATTTTAGGATCGTTTTTTTCACTCTGAGGCCCACTGGAGGGCTGTAATTGAACTTAAAAGCTAATATTTCATCAGAACGCGGACCCCACTGGAGGGGATTTATTAAATAGCACTACAATTCCCAGCATGCATTAACAATCAGGCTCACCTGGGAGCAGCATGCAAAAATCGGGATAAAAGAACGTGTTGTGCGCAGCCGTGAACTGACAGCTTTCCTTGTGATAAAGGGGCAGGGGCCACAAAATGCATCAGGGAGCAATGGATTTTATCTCAGAATGAAAGAGGCTGGTCTTGTAGTTCATGTTGAACAATTCCTCACGGAGTGGCGTCCTCAAGCTCAGGGCACCTTTCAGAAACTATATAAATATATACATATATATATTTATATATATAGTCACCGAAAAATGCATAGGTTTCAGAGACGTTTTAGTTAGTTGGACATTTCACTTGTACAAAACCAGAGAAATATAAACGTTATGGTTAGTAGAGCTAACTATAACTCGCGCCCCCGCAATGCACTGCTGATGACATCACATATTACATCACTCATGACATGGTCAGTGACATCACTGATGACATCACTGATGACATCTGAAATTACATCACTGATGACATTATCCAGTGAATGTGTGTTTCTCTAAAGTTTAAATATATTTTATATATGTTAATGCCAAGGTGTATTGAAGAATGAGTTGGCGTATACGTGTCTGGGTAGAGGATTTATTAGGTGTGTGACTGACAGTATAAGTGAGTGATTAATTGTGTCTTACTGAATGCATGGGTTAGTGACTAAACTGTGTGAATGTCTGTATCAGTCTCTCTGTTGTTGTGTAAGCTGCTGCATGGGTTGATGTGTAGGTACATGACTGTCTATATGGGTTACTTATTGGTTGCAGGAGTATCTGTATGGATGCCTCAGTGTTTGTGTGTGTGGGAGGGTAGGGGGTGTGTGACTTTCTGCCTACATATGTGAGTGGATAATTTACTGAGTGTATGAGTTCAAAAGTGCATGTGGAAATAGCTGTATAGATGAGTGAGTTTGTGTATCAGTGTGTTGGTGAGTAAATGTATGTATCAGTGGTATATGTGTGAGTAACTACATAGGTGAAAGGCAGTATATGTGAGTGTTAGAGTATATAAATGACTATATGTGAGAGTGAATTATTGTGAGAGTGGCTGTACAAATGAGTGTCTGCTTGTGTCAGTGATTGTATAGGAGAATAAGTATATGTTAGTATCTGTAAGAATAGGTTAAATAGTGAATGTATAACTGTATAGGTGAGTAAATGGCATTGTAATTGATTCTTTACATGACTAGCTAGGTGTGTCAATAACTCTATGGATGAGTGATGGTGTATGAGTGTTTGTATAGGTGTATGAGTACATGTAATAGTGCTGTATTGTGGAGTGACTGCATGTATGAGTAACTGTATGCGTGAATGAATGAATGTGTGTGTGTATAGCTAGGAATTAGTCAGTGGGTATATAGTAACTGCTTTTGGTTTGTCTATGGTTCCAAAAATGGTAGTCTGTATTTTAGAGGGGGTGTATCAAAGGTTATATTAGGGTGTCAGTAGGTGCATCAGATCATCATGTGGATGATGTCATCAGTGATGTCATCAGTGATGTCATTTGAGAAGTCATCAGTGATGTCACTGACCATGTCATGAGTGATGTAATATGTGATGTCATCAGCAGTGCACTGCATTAGCGAGAGTTGTAGTTAGCTCTACTAACTATAACATTCTAATTTCTCTGGTTTTGTACGAGTGAAATGCCCAACTAACTATAACCTTGATGAAACCTATGTTTTTTTCAGTGAATTTCTAAGGTTTTTTAAATGCTATTTATTTATAATGTTCATTAAACCTATAGTTTTTTTAGTGATTTTAAATTATCACTCCATTCTCAACCTGGAGAACAAACAGCCAATATCAGCAGTTTTCCAGAAATAGCTTCCGCAAAACAAATCCCCACAAATGAGAGCAACAACTAACGCTAATAATATGGCAGAGTAAGCATTCCTGTGAAAAAATAACACAAAAACATCACTTCCCGATATTTTCAACGAGCAGCCAAATCTACGGTGCGATCCGAAAACAGGCGATAAGCCGCGTTAGCATTAGGAATCTAACATCTGCCTTTTACTGGTGTAAAGCAGGACGACTACCTACAGTGTGAAAGGGAGCCCAGCCCAGACTCACATCTGAAGACCAGCACATGTCATAGAGCTACTGATCATGCACCTCCCACACCCAAGAAGGCCACAACACCCACTGCCACCACCCTCAGGACCTTCCCCCCGAACCACCCACCTCCCTACTACCACTGAGGCAGCACAGAACAGGACAGGGGACCTTCCAAAAATGGCTTGGCCCTTCAGCAACACAATAGCTGAATGTTGGGAGATGTGGCAACCAAGTATGTGTGAAGGACACAAGTCACCCATCAGTAATAATGCACACAATACCAAGTGTAGCGTTGATGTGCTGCAGAGCACAAACCTCTCCATGTGTACATATACTGCTGGTGCTTGTAGTGTTGTGCACAGTGGACGCAACCATGTTACCTCAGGCAGTTAGGAAGATCTCGGTCATGGAGCTGTGTTGTTACCCCCTGGAAGCAGAGGCGGAGTGGGCTAGTC
The DNA here is from genome assembly GCF_964263255.1 of Lissotriton vulgaris. Taxonomy (NCBI): domain Eukaryota; kingdom Metazoa; phylum Chordata; class Amphibia; order Caudata; family Salamandridae; genus Lissotriton; species Lissotriton vulgaris. The sequence goes on from NC_141699.1 coordinate 443,326,399, forward strand.
CAACGTACTCCACTCCAGTGTAGGAGTATGAATGAATAGGATGGGGCTCAGGGTGTGCATCACTTGTGAGAAGGACAAAGCATCTGCCAGGGTGGCAGCCCTCACCCTGCCACAAGGCCTCCCCCGTGACCGCCGGCCTCCTCGACCCAGGCTCCCTGTGAACCCAGGGGCACAGCACCGCAGACTTATGTCTCTACAGACTACTGCCTTCGATGTACACTGCAGACAGCAGGGCTCACAATTCAGATGGAGTGGCGATTGCAGATAACGCAGTCCAGTAGGCAAGACACATTGCTCCCAGTGCGGCCCGCCCAGACCACGAATAATCGCAGGCTGCACACAGGCTGAGTGCTTTAGGTGCCACTAACTTAGGGCACCACAAGTCATCGCCACGTAGCCTTATTAAGGCAGAATTCAGTAGGCAAAAGACATTGCTACCAGAATGGCCTGCCCGGACCACGCATCATCGCTGGCTCGGCACATGCTGGTTGCTTCAAGTGCCTCTAACTGTGCAGCACAACTTAACGCCACTTCCTGACCGCTGCCTCCGGCCTACACTGTGGTCAGCAGAGCATACAATTAAAATTGAGTCTTGATTCATTAATTACAGAGTCCTGTAGTCAACTAACTACAACGCCCCTAAAACCTACATAATAACCTTTTCGTATCCTTGCTGTAAGAAATTGTTTTATGTCATCTTGCAAGTCCAAATGAACACTGAATGACAGTCTACACTGCGGACAGCAGAGCTCACAATTTGAACTATAACGTCCATGAAACCTACATATTTCCACAATGTATTCCAATCATATTTCATGTTTTCTTCCATACACCTATACTGCGTTCAGCCGAGCTCACAATTTGAATTCAGTCTTGTTTTATTAACTGCAGAGAGAATTGTGCTCTATGTCCTCGGATTTTGTTAAGATGATGTGACAAAAAGCATTCCTCGATGTCTGTGCTGACTACTGCCTTCGATCAACACTGCGAATAGCAGGGCTCACAATTAACGTTGAATCGCAATTGCAGATGACGCAGTCCAGCAGGCAACAAACGTTGCTACAAGTGCGGCTCACCCCCACTATGCATCATCGCTAGCTGCGCACATGCTAAATGCTTCTGATGCCCCTATCTCAATGCAGCACAATTCATGGACCCTTTATGATGCAATGTTTTGTGTATAATTTCACATCTGCTGCCCCTACCTCAGTGTACCACAAGTCATTGACACTTTACAATAGAATCTTTGGTGTATTATTTCACATATGCTGCCCCTACCTTAGTGCAGCATAAATCATTGAACCTTTATGATTAAATATCTATGTCTGATCCAATGATTACTATTGTATTTGTTACCAGCACCAACCATTCCCAGAGGGCAGTCTTACACTCACCCCACACGCATCCAGCACAGACGTCACTGGACATGTGACCCTGGTAATAAAAAGGACTAGAGCACACGTGCTTGCACCCAGTTAGACTATCTATCTGTGTCTGTGTGCTCATTATGTATGCGAGATGCTTCCCCTGGGCCCTACCACGTTACATTGTGCTGTGAACAGCATATGCAACACTGTTTCCGCTGGAAGTGGGGAAAACTTCGGTTACGTAACTTTGTCTCGGTCATTGTACAAGCACGTAGAGACTGGATCATTAGAGTACTGCAAGGAGAGTATAGGGAATTTATAAGTGCTTGGGAATTTGCGGAGTGATTGGATAAGTACATATGTTGTCGGAGCCTAACCCCGAGCACAAGCTTGGCTCTAATTGGATGCCCTCCATGTGTCAAAAATGGAAATTTGGTCTTTGCATGGCCTTGCATTGCTATAGCTGCAACACTCCACTACCTTCCATGTTGGCCATGTTTTGAGTCTTGGGTCACAGGGTGACACATTGGCGCTTGCTGCCCAGGTGGCGGCAGCACTACAACAGGGACACCCGCATCAGTTGATTCCTCATACAGCCCAAGTCAGAACCACGCCCAGAGCTCTGGAGTCATTCTTCAGAACCTCACGCAGGTCTGGCATATGCCAGGCCAGCCCACTCCGCTTACACATACAGGGAGGGACAACAACGCTACATGGACCAGATTTTCATTGTAGTGATCTGCTGCTCCCAGGTCTATTTGACAGTATGCCACAGCCACCCCCTGATAACTGGTTTACACCCACACCACACCCATCAAAAACAAGTGTCACAGGACATGTGACCCTGCCAATAAAAAGGACCAGGCACATGTGCTCCATGCCATTCCATTTCAGACTTGGTGGCACCAGATGCACTGCTGCCAGCACAGGGACACCACCACGGGACAGTGACTTTCGTTGGAGGGACGGAGCTTTCCGGCGCCGATGTAAGACGTGTAGGAGCTGAGCTCCGCGCTATCACCTAATAAATCCTGTAATTTATCCTCTATCAACGGACGCTGCGAGCTGCTAAAATGAGGATATACCCTCCGATCCCCGCTGGGATCGATTGGGAGACCGTCTGCGGAAATCCGACGAAGAGCGGAGAATTTGGGAAACACGCAGGCTTGCTGACAGACCAGGCCCAGAGCAGCGGACTCGCCTAGGCAGCTGGCCGGTGTGTGTGATCCTACGTGCGGCCGGTGGGGGAGCAGCGATCCGGGGTCCACCGAAGCACCTCCGAGGCGCACACAACGGATGGCGAAGCGGAGGGACATTCACGTACTCGGAGGTGAGACACAGCAGAACACGCTCTGGGCCGCTGTGGAAACGTCTGTTAATCCTAGAGAGCGCTGAAGGGAGAAGCAGGAGTTTAAACCGCGCATTGCTCCCTTTTTGGCGGTTTGGCAGCGGGCTCCCTACTGAGGCTCGGAAACAGTCTGTTTGACTTGAGCGCCAGCCCGCCTGAATTGGGTTCTCTCTCTCTCACCGAAAGGACGTGCAGCGAGGCCCAGTTTGTGGGGTGCATGTTGACCAGCTGTACTGGGTGCCCCCTCCCCTCGCAGTTTCAACAGCGTGGTATCACGATCCTGGAGGCACGGGTGTGGTGGAGGGCGACGGCCTTGAAAGAGATGGGGACGTGATGACCAGCGTGGCGAGCAGGCGGATACAGACACCCCCACAGTACCCCCGCTGCAGGCTGCATCCTTAAGGTGCTGCAGGGGATTCCTCCCCCCCCTCCCAGACACTGAGTGGACGTGTGAACAAGCAGCATGAGCTACAGACTCGCAGCTGAGGCCAGAACCTGGGTGCCATATTGACTGCCTCTACCAGCATAACGCCGGTGTATTCGCAGTGGAGAGAGCTAGCAGTGTGAGCGCCCCCCACTAGGAGAAGCGGCCGAGGGGATCGGATTAGAGGACTTATCTACGTTTACCCATTATATGTGCTGACTGCTGAGCCTGTGACAGTGCTGCTTACTGGCGTCTCGCAGTAAGTGGTTGGACCCTTGGCCGAGAGATTTATGAGAGCTGCTGCTACTGGTGAGAGACAAGGGAGCGGCCCTGCTGCCCGCTGCTCGGGGAGAGAAGCTATAAGCTTTCAAATGCTGGGCCAAAATAGTGGCAGCAACTAACTGTAGTTTTCACCCCGGCGGAGCCATCACAGAATCCTATTACGGCGGCCCTGGCATTCCGCTGTGGAAGGCAATTGGAGAGGAAAACAAGCTTGTGACTTTTACGCGCTTGAGGTGCGGAAAAGCGCTTGTCGGAGTGTAAGAGGCCAAGAGGGGCGCTAGGTTTGGGAGCGTTGTGTGCACTGGATGGTAGTTCCGGAATGTGCTGAAGTGTGAGAGCACTGCTGCGACGCGGGAACCATCCCTTGCTGTGGTAAATACCCCTGATCAAGCACTGGGAGGCAAGACGCCTAAGATCCTAGCTACTAATAATGGGCAAGAGCGATAAGACCCAGACCAAGCTTGCGTTCGACCAACGTACAACTAAGGTTCCGGAAGCCTCAGCACCCAACCCGTCGCCAAGGAGCAAAGGCCCAGAAGGTACAATGTATGCGGACATAAAAGACATGCTCGTGTCGATGGAGAAAGGGTTGCAAGACAGCATGGCGTCAATTGGCTCGAAGATAGACGCCCTCACTTACCGTTTGGATCGCATGTCGGAGCGGGTGGACAAACACGCGGAGCGGCTCGACATGTCAGAGAGACAGCTCACCGAGGTGGAAGAAGCGCAGACAGAATGGGATGAAGACCGCAAACAGTTCTCTAGACTACTCCAGGTCATACAGGATAAGTCGGAGGATTTGGAGGCCCGCTTGAGGCGCTCGAACATCCGTATTACGGGGATTGCAGCGACAATACAAACTGGGAAGAAGGAACTCTTCGTAGAGAAACTCTTGATCACTCTCCTGAAAGAGGATGTCTTCTCACCGATGTTTATCGTAGAAAGAGCTCACCGCACGCTGGGGCCGCGCCCGCACCCGGGGGCACCTCCGAGACCGATAATAGCAAAATTGCTGAACTATAGAGACCGTGATACGGCGTTGCGGGTGGCCAGAGACAAAGGAAAGCTTCAATTCGAAGGCATGGAGGTTTCCTTGTACCCAGACTTTACAGCAAAAGTTCAGGAGGAGCGACAGCACTTCGCCCCATATAAGAAAGAAATGCGGGAACTGGGCTTGGACTATGCTATGCTGTATCCGGCAAAATTGCGGATAAATAGACGGGGCCACTCACATTTTTTCACAGACCCTAGAGAACTTCAGAAATCATTAAAGGAGTGGTCCTAGGAACAGAGGAACAGTCCAAGAAGCCAGACCGGAGAGCAGGATGAGAACAGCCACCTGGACGAGCAGGAATGGATTGACCAGTGGTCTGCCGGTCTGCTCACTTTCGGACTCACTGGAGTTTGGGCGGTGTCATATCAATGGGACCTCGTCTTGCTATGACCCTTGGGAATGGTGAAGGGCTGTTGACAAGAGAGCGTAGAGGCCTGAGATTGGACTGCGGCATTGTGGCTGGGTGAGATCATTTCATTATAAATATACCTGATGGCAGTCAAGTGACATTAATTAGACTAATTGTGGAAATGGTATCAGCATAAAACTTAATGCACATAGTTATCAAACTTTGATATGCGGGGTGTGCTGTCAGGGGGGGGAGGGGAACAATTGGGAGATGCCTCTTTTGAAACTCACTGAATATTGGATCAGCCTCACGTTGATGGACATTGTTGAGGGTGATAGCGCATGGGGCGACTGTGCAATGTACAATACTGAAGCACTGTTGTGTGATTCTACTGGCGACCTCTGCCCTGGCACTTATAGCTCTAATCGCCCCTAGGGGGGCAAGTTTTGGGGATGTTCAGGAAGGTTATAACAGTTGGAGGATGGCTGGAGGGAACGGGTGCTGCCAGGCCAGGTTGGGGGTGGTTGGCTGCAAGAGGGAGGAAGAGGGACTGGGGAGCTGTCTGGCCAGGTTGGGGGTGGTCGGCTGTGGGTGGGGGGGAGCGAGTGTGGGGGGGGGTTTTAGTTTTGAAACAGGGGTACTGATAGTTACGCCAAGCATTATGTTGCCCGATTTTCCTTGTCGAAGAATAGCTATTATAGATATGGCTTTACAGAGAATGTTGTGCAGGGCTGGGAGAACCCTGTTTGTTGCCTATCGAATCTCACCCCTGGGATGACAGACACGAGTGAAATGACCACAGTAGGCGATCCTGAGTCGCTGAGAGCATTAACTTGGAATCTAAGAGGGCTCAATGACTACCGCAAGCTTAGAAAGGTGTTAAATTATCTTCCCAGGCATCACATTGACCTCGCCCTTATCCAAGAAACTCGCCTCCCACTCAAGAGTAAGATGCTGTCTGCTAAGGGGTTTGGGGTTAACAGTGTGGCAGCAGGATTCACCACACACTCCAGAGGGGTGGTCACATGGGTCAGCCCCCGGTCCAAACTAAAGTTAACACTGATTGAAGCAGACCCAGAAGGACGCTACTTAATCACCAGATGTGTTGGCAAGGGACACGATCTCATAGTAGTTAATGTATATGGGCCCAATCATGACAACCCTGAGTTTTACGCTGCTCTGGCTGCTCATTGTAGATCCTATGTTCTGTATGCTGTGGGGGGGTGGCTTCAACTTTGTGTCTAATCTGGACCTAGATAGATCTGTGGGGCCGCCCCGACGACCAGCTACTGGGCCCTCCACATGCAGGCGGAATTGGTTAAATTAGACCTTGTTGACATTTGGAGACATAAGCACCCCACACAGGGCGGTTATACACACTACTCTGCCTATCACGATGTACACAAAAGAATTGACTACTTGCTAGCATCTCAGTCAATGCTCAATTGTATTAGGAAGTGTACGGTGCTGCCGCGTACTCTCTCGGACCACTCCCCTTTGCTCCTGGTACTAGCGGTCCGGGTGAAGAGAATTCCGCCATTCACATGGCGGTTTCCTCCTTATTCCCTATTGGACGATGTATTCAGAGGAGAACTGGCAGAGGATATATATAGCTTTTTCGAGACAATTTGGGGTCTGTTGACAGTTTCCAGACAGTGTGGGACACATTCAAGGTGTTTGTCAGGGGTGTGGCTATGGCCAAACACTCAAGTGTCCTTAAGACTATAAGACAAAGACTGAAGCATCTCAAGGCCCAACTGATGGACCTTGAGAGACAGCAGCAAAGCAGCCCTGATGCTGATACTGCAGCGCAACTCAAAACATTACTCGCTGACTATAATGAGGAGGCGGATAGGAAAGTGCAGCACATGGGTAAGTATGCTACGGCTCGAACGTACGGGGAGGGGGAGAGACCTAGTTCTTTGTTAGCTAGAATAATGCGTAACGACAGATGACCTCTGGTGATCGATGAGCTGATAACGACTATAGGGGATGTGATCACTGATGAGGCGGAGATTCTTGAAGAGTTCAGAGGTTATTATGCTGATCTATATAAGTCCAGATCCTCCCAGGTGGAGGAGGAAATTGACGATTATCTTAGCTACATTGAAATGCCCTTCTTGCCCGATTCACAAAGGGAATTTTTGATGATGCCAGTACAAGAGGATGAGATCTTAGAGGAGTTGGAAGGGATGTGTTCTGGCAGTGCCCCAGGGGCAGATGGGCTCACAGTGGGCTTTTATAAAGCTTTTAAAGACAAACTTGTGCCACATTTGATAACTCTCTTTGATGACATCTGCGCGGAGGGCAGTATGCCGGCTTCTATGAGGGAGGCCCTGCTTGTCACTATTTTAAAACCTGGGAAACCTTCCAATGCATGTGGTTCTTATAGACCACTTTCCCTGATAAACGTGGACGCCAAATTGTATGCTAAGGTGCTGGCTACACGTCTAGCACTGCTGGTTCCGTAGCTTGTGGAGTCGGAGCAAGCCGGATTCGTCCCAGACAGGAATCTTCCGTATAATCTTTGCACGGTACTGGGGACTATACAGCATGTGCGGCAGGAAAACAAAGCGCTAGCAATTTTCCTTGACATCGAGAAGGCATTCGACTCCGTGGAATGGCCGCTCATGCTGAGAGTCTTACGAAAGCTGGGGTTGGTTGAACCCTTTCTGCAGATGTTGGGGGCATTGTATTACAAGCCCACAGCGAGAATAAGGATAGGGGATAGTGTCACAGAAGCCTTCGAAATAAGCAGGGGAACTAGACAAGGGTGCCCCCTCTCACCCCTCCTATATGCGCTGGTTGTGGAACCCCTGGCATGTGCGATTAGGGAATACCATAGTCTGGAGGGTATCAGCTTTCCAACATACAAAATTGGTATTTCTACATACGCGGACGACACTCTGCTGTATGTTCGCGACCCGGAAACAAACCTCTCATCAGCACTAAGAGAGGTAGTGAGATTTGGGGCCCTTTCAGGGCTGAAAGTTAATTGGACAAAATCAGTTGCGTTCCCGTTAACCCCTGTTACACTGCCGTTTGAGGTGGAATATCGACTGCAGTGGTCTACGGACTCGGTCAGGTACTTGGGGATACAACTTCACACAGATCCAGACATACTGGTACGGGAAAATTACAGTGTTGCGTACACAAAACTAGTGGAGGATGTTGATTCATGGTGCAAGCTCCCTTTATCCTTAACGGGAAGGATAGCCATCATGAAAATGGTGGTCTTACCAAGATTCTTGTTTTTGTTCAATATTATCCCTGTGGTCCTCTCCAAGGCCTTTTTCAAACAATTGACTCAAGTACTCATGCCTGGGGGGGCAAACAACCCAGAATCAAGTAGAAGGTTTTAATGCTTCCGTATGAGATGGGGGGCCTGGGCGCCCCGGACATGGAAAGATACTATAGGGTGGCACAGGCAGCTCATATGTCTACGTGGATACACGGAAATCTGAACATCTCTCACGTGATCCTTGAATGATTATTTGCAGACCGTTTCCCCTTGCCGGCTACTGTCTGTTTTTCGGTTGACCGCTGCACTGGTAGGCTGGACTCAATCAAGACTACGAACCATGCTTGGCATGTGTTGTTACAGGCACGGGACTACGAACTGCTGTATTCCCCACTAATGCAGATAGACTGGGCGGTATGGCTTCCCCCACTGAAAGAGAAAGGAGTCACGAGGGCACTGAACAAACTGGGAATCACAAAGTTGGAAGACCTATTCGTTGACGGGGTGGTGAAAACCCCGGAACAGGTCCTCCCCTTGCAGACAGAGGCCTCACTTTTGTTACGTTTCCAGTTTCACAGGGTCCGAAGTGCGCTACTAGACCTCTTAGGCCCAGATCTGGCAGAGCCACCAGAGGTACCGGAGCTTACGTATGTGATTAAGACGGTGCCATCTCGCAAACTGGTTATGAATCTCTATAAGCTAGGAGTCCAGCATAAGCAGCTTCAATACTCCAAAGCTAGGACAGAATGGCAACGTGATCTGCAGATACAAATAGACGACGAGATGTGGAAGTATTGTTGCACCAGCACTAGAAAACTGTCTCTAAACAGGAGGCACAGATTGGTGCATTTGAAATATCTGCAACGTGTTTACTATACACCAGAGAGACTACACAGGTACGGGCTTCGACAGTCAGCGGAGTGTGAACGCTGTCATGAGCAAGTAGCAGATTTTATACATATGGCATGGAACTGTCCTGGCATTAACAAATTCTGGAAAGAAGTTTTTTCGGAACTTAGCCAGATATTAACACAGAGATGCTGGCCAACCCGTCACTGGCTCTGCTGGGATATTCAAAGACACTTCCGGTGGCACTGCGACGCCTGGCAGATATAGCTTTGCTAATAGCCAGGCGGGTTGTTGCTGTTTGCTGGATGAGGGATCCGTTGCAAACTGAGAGGAGATGGGCTAGGGACATGTTATATTGCTGTACTCCATCGGAAACATACAGTGAATTACTTCCGCCTAAGAGTCGACCCAAGAATTTCTGGGGTCTGTACCAGACATATGTCCGCGCAGGCGAAGAGGAGGAGGCAGAACAGGGTGAGGACATTGATATACCCGACGCACTCGAGGAGCAAACTGAACATGATTAGCAGGGGCCCTTGCTGAGAGTGGGGAGTGCACGGAGTAAAGTAGGAATCAGGAAGGAGATGATATTAGTCTGCAGGGAGTGCAGGGGCGGGGAGCACTATTCTATCTAGCCATAATGACAGAGGAGCTGAACGGGGGAAGATCTGAGTGGCACTGTAGGAATGATGTGGAAGTTTAGAACCCGGGTGGGGTGCTAGATTCCCCGTAATAGGCAGAAGGAGGGGTGACTTGATTACATACTTCCGGGAACTCAAGTCGGGTGGGCAAACTGCTTGCATGTTGTGGGTGGGGGGGTTGTTGGGGTAAGACTTAAGGATTACATTTTTATATGGAAACTGCTTTTGGCCTACGGCCTACTGGGCTTGGCGTGATAATTGCTAGTTGGTGTGAGAATGCACTTGTGCAGGGAGCTCGAGACGAGTATAATACCTTGGAATCGTCGATAAAACTGGAGGTTCTTGCATTACATCCTAATTGAATGCCGCCGGGCCTCCGGGATGTCGGCTAATTGGCTGTGTAAGGAGTGACGGTCTATGCCGACATGTTCCTGAAAATTTGCTGCCGGCCCCAGGGTTGTAGGCTGCACGCTGTATAAAATATCCTGCAAGAAAATAAAGGATTTTGAAAAAAACAACAAAAAAAACTGTGACTTTTGGTGTACTGAGGTAGGGGCACTGTAAGTGCTGAGCGGGTGTGTAGCCTGCGGTGATGGCCAGTCCTGGCGGTCTGGACAGGTCTGGTTTTGTGTGCCCTACTGGACTGCAGTGCAGACCTGAGCCATCGAACAGCGGGGGCCTACCGCCACATGGAGTGGCCTCACTGGTCACAGAGTTATTGCCACCTCAAGGGCTGAGTGGGTGGACAACCTGCAATGATGGCGGGTGCACTGGTATATCCTCTGCCATGGTGAAATGAAGATGCAGCACCATATGTGAGACCTTGGGCCCTGCGGAGCGGGCCATGGGCTTGGGGCTTGCAGCAGCATGTGGTAGGCCCTCTTTCTACACAGAGGGTGCAAAAGGTTAGCAGAGAGGCTTGTTTGTGCAGCGGCGGGCATTCACCTCCTGGTAGTGGTATTGCATGTGGTACAGCATCCTTGGTGCGCAGCAGCTGACAAACACCTCTGGGCAGTGGAAGTGGTTGGGTTGCAGCAGCCTGGATGCACAGCAGCGGGTCAGCTATTTAGGCATGCGCAGTTGTATGTACTCTACCATTAATGAATCCATACTATTTTTCAGATGAGTAAGCTTGAGGCCTGCCCTATATCCAGGCACGTGATTGGAGACACACCGATGGCATAAAAGTGAGCTGTGAGGATTTTCTCCACAGTGTCAACGCTCACTCTCCCTCTCCATCTCTTCCTTTCTGTCACTTACACTCTTTCTCTCTCTCTCACTATCTCTTCCTTTCTCTCTCTCACACTCGTTCTCTCTCTCTTCCCTCTTTCTCACTCTCTTCCTCTGTTACTCTTTCTCTCTCTCTTTCCCTCTCACTCTTCCTCTGTTTCTATGTTTCTCTCTTTCTTCCTCTCTCTCACTGTTTGTCTCTCTCTTCTTCTCTCTCACTCTTTCTCTCTGTCTCCCTTTTTCTTTGTTTTCCTCTCTCTCTTTCTTTATTTTTTTTCTCTCTTCCTCTCTCTCACTCATTCTCTCTCTCTCCTTTGATGGACGAATGACGCACAATTTTATCTTTCTTTTTGTCTTGCAGGCTGTGATTCACAAATTGTTGAGGGATGACACACCATAGCTGTAACTACTTTTATTTTGTTGTTTTGTGTAAATAAAATGTTTTATATGTAAATCCATAGATGACTGAGAATCTTATTTGTCGAACCTCACATCCATCTTTTTTATTATAATTGTTCGGCATAAGCCAATTTATTACGTTCCAGATTTCCTAAGGTGGCTCTCACATTTGTTTGTGGGGGGGTTGAGTGGGGATGGTGGAGTAGGGGCTGGTGGCGGGGAGTGTCAGGCAGTGTTTTAGGGATTAGGCCAGTACAGTAGTGTTTGGGTAGTGCAGGGGATCAAGCTGAGGATAGTGTTTTAGGGATTAGGGAAGTACATTAGTATTTGGGTAGTATAGGGGTCGTACCAGGAGCAGTGTTTTAGGGTTTAGGGTTGTGCAGTGGTGTTTGTGTACTGTAGGGGGTCATGCTGGGCATAGTGTTTTACGGTTTAGGATAGTGCAGTGGTGTTTGTGTAGTGCAGGGGTCGTGTTGGAGGTAGTGTTTTAGAGTTTACAACAATGAAGTGGTGTTTGGGTAGTGTACGAGATAATTCTGGGAATAGTGTTTTAGTGTTTAGGGTAGTGCAGTGGTGTTTGGGTAGTGTAGGGGGTCGTGCTGGGGGTAGTGTTGTAAGGTTTAGAGTAGTGCAGTGTTGTTTGTTCAATGTAGGGGATCATGCTAGGGGTTGTGTTTTAGGATTTATAGTAGTGCAGTGTTGTTTGTGTACTGTTCGGAGGTTTGTGTTGGGGATAGTGTTTCAGGGTTTACAGTAGCGCAGTGGTGTTTGTGTAGTGTAGGATGTCATGTTGGGAGTAGTGTTTTAGGATAGTGCAGTGGTGTAGGAGGTCGTGCTGGGAGTAGTTTTAGTGTTTAGGGTAGTGCAGTGGTGTTTAGGTAGTGTAGGGGGTCATGCTGACGGACTGACTCACAGAGCTCCGAGCCGACGGACTGGCTTCTAAAGGTATAGCTGTGACCTGTTGATGTGGGGAGAGGCAGCGTGAAAGGGGTATCTCACACAGACACACATGCAGAATATTTTCAGTGTGGCCTCGCACAGGTAGAACTACGGAGCCGATGGCTTGTAGAGGGAGAGATGCAAGCTCCCAAACTGAGTCACAAAATGTCTCAGAGCTTGCAGGCCCATGGCTGCAAGCCGACGTACTGGCTTCTAAAAGCATAACCGCAAACTGGTGATGTGGGGAGAGGAACTGTGAAGGGGGTATCTCGTGGAGACAGAGCTGAGCTATATTTTCAGTGTTGCCTTGCAGAGTCAGAACTATGGACCCGATGGCTTGTAGATGGAGAGATGCGAGCTGATGGACTGAATCACCAAATGGCTCGTGCTTGTAATCCCTCAGCCAATCAGATGTCAGAATTCTCAAATTTCAAATATTTGTAAAATGTGATAGTTCTCAAAACCTACTGAACAGATTTACACCATTTAAACAAACGTGTGCTTTCTGGACCAACACCTTTCTTCCTGCCAAATTTGGCGTAATTCCGTTCGGCAGTTTGACCTGTAGCCTTGTCTAAACTTTCCAATGAAAATTGCATTGAGAAAACACGTTTTGGGACCCCTTTTTTTCTCAGCCCCCCCTCCCCCCCCCCCCCATTGACCAATCCCCCCAAACATTCAAGATAGCAGCTGATCAAAAAAAAGAAACTTTTTGGAAAAATTCCTAAATATTCGTCAAATGACGCTAAAGTATAAGCACATGGAAGACTGCAGGAGGGGAGCCACACAACCCCCTCCCAACATGAGTGAATCACAGGGGCTGCCCCAGCGAGCTCCCGCTATTATTTTTTAAGAAATTCCCCCTGAACCTTGCCCACCCAGAGGCCTCGTTAAAATAAAACACGGGAACCCGTGACCCCAGCGCAAATTGCGCTGATTTCTTTCTTTCTTAAATGCTTTTCTTTGGCCCTTGGGGTCCTTCTGGGACCCCTGAGCAGGCCTAGAAGGTCAGGGTGTTTCTACCCTGCCCCCTTCTCTTGTTTTATATCTTTGTTTCTCTGTTTTCTGGTGACTCGCTTCTACTGAGTCACAAGATGGCTGCCAACACTTTCTGGTTTGGAGTGTTGGCAGCCAATCACAGTGAAGCTCATGCTCAGGACTTAGGCTCTGCCCAGATATCGAAACATTTATTGCTCTAATTTCTCAGCAACTGCTGAATGGATTTACACCATTTAAAAAAAAGGCCACTTTCTGTTCCAGCACTACCTTTTTGCCAAATTTGGGGTAATTCCGTTCAGTAGTTTCGACTGTAGCATTGCCCAAAGTTTCCTATGAGAAATTGATTTTTTTACTCTTATTTTTTGAATTTCTCAAAAACTACTGAATGTATTTACACCATTTAAAATAAGGTTGTTTTCTGAACCAAGCTCTAACTTCTTGCAAAGTTTGAGGTTATTCCGTTCATTAGTTCGGGCTGTAGTTCGTTGCAAACTTTCCTATGGAAATTAAGATAGGGAAAACGTGTTTTGGGCCCCACTTTTCTCTCAGCCCCCGCTTTATGAATCTTCCCAAACTTTCAGGATAGGAGCGGACCTGGATAGACCTTTTGTTTAGAGAATTTCTCGAAGATTCGTCAAATGCCCGAAAGTTATTAGCAAATCAAAAAATGCTTTTCCTATGGAAACTAGGTTCTAACTTTAACTACCCACTACCAAGTATATATTTATATATATATATATATATATATATATATATATATATATATATATATATATATATATATATATATATATATATATATATATATATATATATATATATATATATATATATATATATATATATATATATATATATGTATCTCAAATCAAAAGAGATTCCTATTTAGGAGAGCCCAGTCAGTAGGTAAAACAAACAAACAGCCTGACTCGTTTCATGCTTCGTCCAGTATTTCTACAGAGGCATAGTTCTTAACATGTGACGCACATCGGCCTTACTGATATACTCACACCAGCTGCCTCAGTGGGCGTTGGCTCTGACTGAGCCTTCTGGTTCTTGTAGTGCCGTCCGTAAAACTCAAGTGAGCTGCTGTACACATGTAAAGTTTAAGACAATAAAAACCACAGTGGGTCTGAAAAAGAGTCCCGCTCTCACCATGTTGCACATAAATCTTCCCAAAAACATCCTCACTGCCCTTCGTGCTGCGCTTCATGTGACTGCAGCAAGGTCCTTCTGTTTCCATGGCAGAGTTCTCCCACGACTGGGACCAGCCGTAAATACATCAAATCAAAAGAGATTCACATTTAGGAGAGCCCACGCAATAGGTAGAAAAATTTCGTTTTTAATCAGGAAGCTGCAACACACTGGGTGGAAGTCAGTTCCAAAAATCACACAGCCTGACGCGTTTCATGCTTCGTCCAGCATTTCTTCAGAGGCATAGTCCTTAACATGTGACGCACATCGGCCTTACTGATATACTCACACCAGCTGCCTCAGTGGGCGTTGGCTCTGACTGAGCCTTCTGGTTCTTGTAGTGCCGTCCGTAAAACTCAAGTGAGCTGCTGTACACATGTAAAGTTTAAGACAATAAAAACCACAGTGGGTCTGAAAAAGAGTTCCGCTCTCACCATGTGGCACATAAATCTTCCCAAAAACGTCCTCACTGCCCTTCGGGCTGCCCTTTATGTGACTGCAGCAAGGTCCTTCTGTTTCCTTGGCAGGGCTCTCCCACGATCGGGACCAGCCGTAAATGCATCAAATCAAAAGAGATTCCCATTTAGGAGAGCCCACGCAGTAGTGGGCTCTCCTAAATGGGAATCTCTTTTGATTCGATATTTATATACATATATATATATATATATATATATATATATATATATATATATATATATATATATATATATATATATATATATATATATATATATATATATATATATATACATATATATATATTGTGCTAATTTTTTTAAAGAAGCAAGCTTGAGCCCAAATCCATAGCGCGTGGTTTGTTTTATTCAAACAAAATCGTCAAAAAACGCCCAACGTGTTTTGGTGCAGCCGCACCTTGGTTACGGGAAAATTTGGTCTGTGAATACATCCATTTTAAGTGATTTAACCTAAACATAAAAGTAGGACTACCCATCCCAACACTGCTGAATGAACATAAACATTGGCAGACATATTTTAGTGGTGTCCGAAATTCATCTGAATAATAATAAATGCATATTGTGGTTATTCGATAACATGTATGCCAGTAATTATCACTCCAGATGTTATTAAACCGTAATTGTGTTTATAGTATGGAATCCGTCTGTTTACTGAAAATGGTAAGTCCTCTTGATGTGCAGGAAATACCTGACGACAATTCGGCCCATGTGGGCACATGTAATTAATGTTGTACCCCAATTCTGCCCCAGTGGGCATGCCAACCCTTACCGGTTCATAACAATAATTATATACAGCCCCAGTGGGCATAATGCTGCAAAATTGAAACATAACCATTTTGCCCTTGTGGGCTGTAGATTCACAATATTTCTGACATATTGATTTGTTAAACCACATTTTCATATACAGATCATCCGGTACATCTCATAGAGTTGCTGTTGAATTTTCCTCCCAGTTGTGTGCGGACTACTAGTCTCCTACAAAAAATACTAAAATGCGGAATCACTATAGTGTGAGTGCATGTTAAAACCAATGCTTCACTTCATAGACAGAATCACAATACATTGTATCAGTATCATACGTGAAATTCATAAATCATCTTAACCCAAATGTACTGCCATCTCCTCATCCTTGTTGAGACCCTTTGGTTGTACTGTGTCATACTTGATTATAAATCTGGACTCCAGTTGGCGCAATTGTCTAATTCTGTCTCCGCCCCTTTCTGAGATTGGAACCCTGTCTAGGGCGCAGAATTGATGTTGGTTAACATCCTTATTGTGACAGTCCTTGAAATGTTTAGCAATGGATTAATTTTTGTCTTCATTTAAAACGGCCCTAGTATGCTCGAGGACTCTTTTCTTGACCTGATGTATCGTACTACCAATGTACACTAATGGGCATGGACAGCGCAATGCATAAACACAGTAATCCGACTTACAAGTCAGGTGTTTCTGTATTATATATGGTTTCTGAGTGCGGGAAGGCTGCAACTCCTTCCTGTTTACACTATTCTTACAGGCTTTGCACGCCCGACACGTAAAGAAACCCTTTATTGCCCTTAAATCAGTTTTTTCTTTGGGAGTATTGCTACAAAGCAGATTTTTCAATGCTGTATACTTTCTAAACGTAATCTGTGGTTGGTTACCAACCAAGCTCTTTAATGTTAGGTCCAGATTCAGTACTTGCCAAAACTTTTTTAAGCTCCTCCTCACTTGCCAAGACTGGTTACTGTAAGCCGTGATGAACCTTAGGGGTACTTTCTCATCCGGAATTACTGTCTTCGGATGTAACAGATCACCCCTATCAATGGTCCTTACTTTCACACAAGCTTGTTCTACCACTTTGTCAGAGTATCCCCTCTCTTTAAAACGTTCCTTCATGTTAATCATTTCATTATCAAAATCCTTGTCTGTCCCGCAGTTAAGTTTGGCCCGTAACAGTTCGCCAAACGGGATGCTATCAATCAATTTTTGTGGATGGCAACTAGCCACATGTAATAGGCTGTTACCTGCAGTGGGCTTGCGGAACAACCTACTCCTCAGCCTGCTTCCTTCAGCATACACCACCACATCTAGAAACTCCACCAACCTTTTGTCTATGTTACATGTGAGTTTTAGATTACATTCTTTCACATTTAGGTCTGTCACAAATTGTATTGCATCCTCTCTACTGCCTCCCTCTGCAATAAAATTGTAATATATTAATGGTAATGTATGATAGATGTTGACATGAGTAATTTTGGCTGGCTTACAGACTTTATAAACATTCACTTTCTGTTCTACATTGATATGTATGACATATGTTACTCGAAGAAATTGAGGGCAAGTTGCACCGTAGTAGCCTTTCAGATGGCAATATCTCTACACTGTTCACATGGTTCACAAGCCGGGCTGAATACGGCTGGAATGCCAGAAACCGGTCCTCGGAAGCTTGTTTTCGGTCCAGGGAAGACATGGCTTGGCAGTTCGGGCTGGACTGTTCCCATGAGGCACAGGGTCAGACTGATTTGCAGATAGCCATGTCTGAACTGGGGTGGCAGATGGAGCTAAAGAACGGTGATGGATTAAACCCAGATCTTTTGACTGGGTGTGAGTGTTTGATTGATTCAGATGCTCCGTCCATCACCACCCCCTTTTGTACCGCTTTTGGCCACCATAATTGTGGCATGGTATGCTCAGACGTGAGTCCCTTGCTTACTTTGCCACTGAATTCAAGCAAGCCGGGCTGAAGACGGCTGGAATGCCAGAAACCGGTCCTCGGAAGCTTGTTTTCGGTCCAGGGAAGACATGGCTTGGCAGTTCGGGCTGGACTGTTCCCATGAGGCACAGGGTCAGACTGACTTGCAGATAGCCATGTCTGAACTGGGGTGGCAGATGGGGCTAAAGAACGGTGATGGATTAAACCCAGATCTTTTGACTGGGTGTGAGTGTTTGATTGATTCAGATGCTCCGTCCATCACCACCCCCTTTTGCACCGCTTTTGGCCGCCATAAGTGTGGCAGGGTATGCTCAGACATGAGTCCCTTGTTCACTTTGCCACTGAATTCAAGCAAGCCGGGCTGAAGACGGCTGGAATGCCAGAAACCGGTCCTCGGAAGCTTGTTTTCGGTCCAGGGAAGACATGGCTTGGCAGTTCGGGCTGGACTGTTCCCATGAGGCACAGGGTCAGACTGATTTGCACATATCCATGTCTGAACTGGGGTGGCAGAGTGGGCTAAAGAACGGTGATGGATTAAACCCAGATCTTTTGACTGGGTGTGAGTGTTTGATTGATTCAGATGCTCCGTCCATCACCACCCCCTTTTGTACCGCTTTTGGCCGCCATAAGTGTGGCAGGGTATGCTCAGACGTGAGTCCCTTGCTCACTTTGCCACTGAATTCAAGCAAGCCAGGCTGAAGACGGCTGGAATGCCAGAAACCGGTCCTCGGAAGCTTGTTTTCGGTCCAGGGAAGACATGGCTTGGCAGTTCGGGCTGGACTGTTCCCATGAGGCACAGGGTCAGACTGATTTGCATATAGCAATGTCTGAACTGGGTTGGCAGAGTGGGCTAAAGAGGATCAAAACCAGATCTTTTTATTGGGTGTGCGTGTTTGATTGATTCAGATGGTCCGTCCATCACCACCCCCTTTTGTACCGCTTTTGGCCGCCATAAGTGTGGCAGATTATGCTCAGACGTGAGTCCCTTGCTCACTTTGCCACTCAATTCAAGCAAGCCAGGCTGAAGATGGCTGTAATGCCAGAAACCGGTCCTCGGAAGCTTGTTTTCGGTCCAGGGAAGACATGGCTTGGCAGTTCGGGCTGGACTGTTCCCATGAGGCACAGGGTCAGACTGATTTGCAGATAGCCATGTCTGAACTGGGGTGGCAGAGTGGGCTAAAGAACGGTGATGGATTAAACCCAGATCTTTTGACTGGGTGTGAGTGTTTGATTGATTCAGATGCTCCGTCCATCACCACCCCCTTTTGTACCGCATCTGTTGAGGTGTGACATAGGCCCTCCTAAGTATCTTAAATTGTAATAATTCATGTCTGTGACTGCATGAAACTAGCTTAATATGTTTACAACACCCGTTCTAGATTAGGCATGGGCGGAAAATCCGTTCCGCTCGCGGATTTTGCGGATTTTCGGGAAATCCGCAATCCGCGAGATTTGCGAATTTCCTGCAAAATCCGCAAATCCGCGAGCAGCGGATTTTGCTCGCACTGCTCGCACTGTTCGCGTGAGTTCGCGCCCCGCGAATAAGTGCGAAATTGCAGAAATACGATCTAAGCAAAACTGAAAGTAACTACTTACCAGGTTCAAAAGTTCAGGCACATCATTAGTAGCCATTTCCTGTAGTGCTTCCTGAGGGGCCCCTCCAGAGTTCAGTTGCCAGTTGCAACTATTATGTGACCCTGCTCTGAACCTCAGAATAGTTACACATATGCCACAAAGGTCCTGAATTACAGCTAAGGGAGACAAGCAGGAGCCAGGCTGGAAGTTAAAATCCATTAATCAGCCCCTAATTCATTATTGTCAGTTGGGGCAGGGCAGGTGTTGTAACTAATTTTGCAACAATGAAAGCACTTAGCAAGTGCAAAAGATCACTAATCAGGGCGCACTAAGGAAGCAGGTGCCAGCTAAAAAAATATTCTGTGACACATTAATCAGCCCCAAATTAATTCAGGTCACTTGAGGCAGGGAAGGTGTGCTTTGCTTTGCCGAAAATAATGTACACTGGACAACCAGAGGGTGTGGTGATGAAACAGAGGGTGGCATGGGTGGGCCAGAGGGTGGCATGAGTAGTCAGAGAGTGGCAGTGGTGACAGAGAGTGGCAGTGATGAAGAAGAGTGTCCCAAACAGGTTGGACACGTAGAAACAACAAGTTCGCAAAACTTGCGACCCGACAGGTAAGTTCGCAAATTGCGAAATTGTAAAAACCCTCGCGAAATGGCAGAAACACGGGCGAACACAAAAAAAAAAAAAATCCGCAAATTCGCGGGAATTCGCGGATTTTGCGGATTGCGAGTTTGCAAATCCGCAAATTCGCGGATTGCCAATCCGCAAAATCCGCTCATGCCTATTCTAGATGTCATCTGTGAGTGGTTGTTCTATATCGGCGCCCAAGCTTCTCTGACCTTAGCATCTTGCAGTGGCATCAATGCGAGACAGGCTTTGTATAGTCTAGATGTGATGTGTTCTCCACTGGTGTCTGTAATTACTATCATGAGTGGACTAACCTCTGCCGGTTTTAGTGGACAAGTTAATATTGTGCCTCTAAGTGCGCTCTGCACATGGGACAGTATGAAATGGTCCATAAATATGGTTGATGAGAATTGTGAGTCTTTGATACGAGAAAATGAATGGCCTCCAGGGAATAGATCCCCTATAGTTTCTAATCCCAGTCATAGGAGAGAGTGCGCTTGGTCCCGGCTTCTACAGTAGGGGGGTGCCAGGGGTTCGCTGCTAGCGGCAGTGCCGAAGAATGTAATGTTGACCCGTCTGTTTTCGTGAGCAGTTTTTTCCATGCCCAGCAAGTAGTGGATAGTGGTTGAATATTGTATAGATCCCACTGGATTCCAATTGGGACTATTGCATTTAGTGGTGTGGGGTCTGCTAAATCTGTCTCAGGTTTGGCATAGGGTATGCGTGCATGAAGGTGAAACCAGTGGTATACATAACCACTCTGCACTACTAAAAAGTAAAGTTGCATGTCCAGAACTCCAAATCCCCCTTTATCGTACGGAAGTGTTAAGGTGTCCCAATTGACTCTACGCTGTTTACGTCCCCATACCAACTTCATGAGATGCATGCAGAGTTGCGCAAAGAATAGGTTGGTCAATGGTATAGGAATGTTAGTGAATAAGTATAGAAAGCAAGGTAGTGTGGTGTAGTTCCTATATTCCCAACAGGCTCTGCACATTGGAATAATATATCCTATAGATTTGACATAAGACTTAGGTTGACTAGGTCTCTATCGAATATATTAGACTTAATTTTGTGTGCCAGCTAGCATAGAGGTCACTAGAAACTTTCTCGAATACACATGAAAGGGATAAGTTTCTGACAACCGCATAAACAAGACAACTTTGTTTCCCCAAGAATAAAACTGATCTTCAGAGTCGTAGATAGACATTTTACTCAGTCAATCGTGCATGCTTCGTTTCATCAGAGGTGCAGAGAAGTAGAGAGATCGGCGTTTTCAATAAAAGGGTTTATTGAACAGTCTTCTTTCTCATGCAAGTAAAGTGAACTGCTACAATCGTAATACTGGTAGCAAAATATAATGCGAACAGGAAGAAGAGTATTATAAAATAATACTGTAAAAGCATTGTATGGTTTCTAAACCATAGATAAATACATACATAAATAACAAAGGCTAAAAGTATTCAACTGGTGTTTCTAAAATACGCCTACCCCAATATACCTAACCTAAGTCTAGAAGAAGTAAGTGAGGTGTAGCATAGGTTTAGTTCTCTTTGCCGAGAATCTAACCAAGATTTCTCCTAGGGTCTAATCAGCTCTGTAACTTGGTTTTAGAATGAAGGAGTTCTGGTATCTCTGTCTCGGACTCGATTTCCCAACACCCCGGGAGGGGAGCTTGGAAACACTGGAACTGGATTCTCAGGACAGCTTCTCGATCAGTGCATCAGCTGGAGGGTGGGCTTCCTTCGGCGCTTGCTGTAGCGAGCTGCGTCGGGCAAGTAGATAGTCAAGCTGCTCCGAAACACTGTGTGTTTGCAAGGGCAAGTGTAGGCATATTTATACCATGAAGGTGCCTAGTTTGACATAAAGTCGGACATAATAACGTCATCAAAGAACCCCAAGGGAATGGTAGTTCTTTGAAAACTCCATGATTTCTAGGACAAATCAGTATTCAAGCAAAGGGATGTCCCTGACTGCTGAAGCCAATTTTTCCATGAAATCGTTGTGGCTTTTTGGAACAAGTGTAAGTAGCCATGCCTGTATATGGACTGGATGGGTTATGTCTAAATATGGGTATGATTTCTATGTCTATATAAGGGCAATGTGAATTATACCTCTATAAGGGCATGAATCTGTAATCTACGCTTGGATCCTAAAATGCTACACAACAGTAATACCACTATCTTTACAATGGCTATGCGTCCGGCCATTGACAATGGTAGCTTTACCCACTGTTCTACTTGGGTCTGTAAGTGGCTCAGTGCCGGGCTGCAGTTTAAGCATAATTCCTGCTCTCGGTCTCTATGTAAATAAATTCCTAAATATTTGATTTCTGCTTCACACCACTGTACCAGAAACTCACCACACTCACAATTCTGTATGTCTGCCAGGGGGAACAGTTCCGCTTTACTGAGACCGGACAATGCTCCAAAATGTTCTATTTCAAATAATAACCGTTGCAAATTTTCTTCAGGCTTCCTAATGTATAGCGCCACATCATCTGCATATATTGTCACTAGCACAGGGCCATATTTGAATTGGAGACCTCTGTGTAGATGGTCCCTTAGGAAATACCTTTTAAGGGGGTCCATTGCGATTATAAAAAGTAATGGGGACAGAGGACAGCCCTGGCGGGTGCCTCTGGACACTGTGAAAGGTTCTGTTATTGTGCCATTGAAGCAGACACTAGCTGATGGGCCTGTGTAAAGTAGTTACACCAGATCTATGAAGCTCTTTGGGATACCCATCTTGGCTTGTACTGCATGTAAAAAGGGCCATTCCACAGAGTCAAGCACCTTTTCTGCATCCAAAAAGGAAGCAATTTCAGGCAAGCGGGGTTTATTCTATTAACTACTGAAAAAAGTCTGGAGGTTAAGTGCAGTGGATCTGTGCCGCACAAACCCAGATTGGGCAGGCACTATAATGTGTTCCATTAAAAGCGATACTCTGGTCGCCATCATTTTGGCAAGGATTTTGTAGGCAAAATCCAAAAGTGATAATGGACGATACGATCCACACTGTTCAGGGTCTTTGCTGGGCTTAGGGAGTAGCACCAATACCGCTTCCCTGAATTAAGGTGGGAGAATGCTTGATTCCAATGCTTCAACATAGACTTCCAAAAGGGGTGAGGTTAGGAGCATTTTGTAAGTTTTGTAAAAATATTCCCTGATACCCATCTTATCCGGGAGCTTTCGAACCATCCATTGCTTCAATGCCCTGTTCCATCTCTTCGACTCAGAAATGTCCTATGTGTGTGTCAGGGACCAACACCATGGCGATCTCATCCAGGAACTCCTTAATTCCTGCCATGTAGGTTTCTGACTTAGTAATATATAGCACTGTGTAGTATTTCAGAATTGTGCGCCCAGTGGCGGGATTTCCCGCTATAATTAGCCCTTCCTCATCGCACAACTTGGTAATGTAATTCTGGGTATATCAGGGTTTGAGTAGCCTCGCTAATGTGCGGCCTGGCCTTTCCCTTTACCCATACCTGTGAGCCGTGACATACTTCCCTAGGTATAGTGCTTCCCAGCCAGCTTCCTCTGTATATTCTGCCAGTAACTCAGTCCAGTGGAGCATGTATTTTGCGCTGTATTGGGCATTCCCCCTCAAGTTATCCCTCTCGAGTAGGTGTAGGTCGTCCTCAAGTCTAGCCAGCCGCCTCCTTAGATCCCTCAATACTCAGGTGTGTGTGATGATACAAACCCCCCTAATGCACGCCTTAAAGGCCTCCCAAAGAACCGCCTGCATTGAGACTGACCAAGTATTGTTAGCAAAGTAATCTGCTATGGCTGTGTGTAATTCGTCTTGGAATACTGAGTCTTTCAGCGCCATAGAGGGGGGAACCTCCATTGCCTCTCAAAGCCCCCCTCTGCAGGAAGTTGTAGGGAAAGAGACACTGTGGAATGGTTAGATAGTGTACAGGGTAAGTGTCTAACATTGCTGACCATGCTGCGGTCAGCCTAGTGATCAGCCAATAATCGAGCCTCATCCATGTGTTGTGCTGTTGCGCAGAGTGGGTGTATTCAGTGACAGAAGGATTCAAATATCTCCATGTGTGCACTAAGTCGTGTTCCTGACATATGTCTTGCAAAGCCTTGTGGGAACGGGGTTTCTTTGCCAGGACCTTCGATGTGCTTTCTAAAAGTGGGTCTAGTAGGATGTTTAAATCTCCTCCCAACACTAAGCGGTCTGCCAATAATCTGTCTATGTGTGTCTGCAGTGCTTCAAAAAAGGCGAATTCATCAGTGTTTGGGGCATAAACACTAACCAGTACAATTTTATGGCCTGCAAGGAATCCTGATACGATCAAGAACCATCAGCCTGGGTCAGAAATCATGTCTGTGTTTGTGAACGGCACTCGTTGACTAATAAGTATGGCCACCCCACAAGTATATAAACTGTAGTTGGAGAAGTATCGATGGGTTCCCTAGGAAGATGAAAATTTAGATGGGGATCAAGGAGATAAGTGCGTTTCTTGAAGATATAATATATAATTCATTGTGCTGACGCGTATACTGGTGGACTCATCTGCATTTCTTAGGACAATTCAGGCCGCGGACGTTACAGGTCAGTTGGGTAATATAAGCACTACGCCGTGTTTCTACCTTGTGAGCCTTAACAGGAATGCTGTGTGTATGTACTGTCCCTGCTTCCTGAAGATAATTCAACAAATAAAAATTTGAAATCGTAAACCTGCATCAATAAAATGACGATACAATTAGGAAAAAATAGTACCCATCTAACCCTCCCAAATGTACATTTTTTTGCCCCTACTGCTACAGTAGAAGAGAATTATCAAACTTACTATAATTACATAACTGACGCCTTGGATCAGTTAATCCCGGTAAAGAAGCTTAAAAATATAAATAAAATTACTGCACCCTGGTATATTGATGAACTGAAACAACTACGTCTGATATGAAAGAAGGCAGAGAGGAAATGGAGAAGGAAGTACCTTGAGCTAGATAAGCAAGAACTAAGACTAGCTGAGACTAAATATAAGGAGCTCATCTTAAAGTCAAAGGCTGACTTTCACGCTAACTCTATTTCACAAGCATCTAATGGTACAAAAGCACTTTTTAAGATCGTTAAGGATCTCTCTGCACCAACTTGCTCGAATAATAAAGTGGTAGCATCGCAGAAATTGTGCGATGAGATTGCCTTCTACTTTCCAGACAAAGTTGCTAAAATTGTTGGTGCTTTCCATACCAACGATAACGGTGACCAGGATAACTCTGTACAAACGGCAGATGAGGACTTGCGTCAGATAACTACTCTGGATAACTTTCAGATTTTTACTGACCTCTCTTTTAATAACCTGGTGCACAGCGTGTCCTCTGGCTCTCCCCTTGACCCCCTCCCCCATAAAGTCTGGAAGACTTTCGGCCAAGTGGCATTTTTCTGGCAGAGGCAGATATGTAATCAGTCCTTAGAAGAAGATATGGTTCAGGAGGGATGGAAGCAGGCTGTGGTGAAACCCCTGATTAAGAAGCCCTCACTGGACCCGACAACTCCAGCAAGTTTTAGACCTATCTCTCTCCTGCCATTTCCGATCAAAATCTTGGAAAAGGCTGTAAGCAAGATCTTATCTTGTTTCCTGGAGGATAATCAACTGCTGGATAAGGACTAATTTGGGTTCCTTTGGGTCACGGGACTGAGTCAGCTTTGGCCACCATGTTGGATAATCTACGTATGCGGGCCGACAACAGGAATGTTACTGTTTTAATACTTCTCGATATGTCGGCTGCATTCAACATGGTGAGCCACTCAATTTTAGAGGAAAGACTGGAGAAATTTCGCGGTAAAGGGACGGGCTATGCAGTGGTTGCAGTCCTATCTGGCAGGGAGACAGATGGTGGTAACATTGGCACCGTTCTCCTCCTCTAAAACCCCGCTAGTTTATGGGGTACTGAAGGGCTCTGCGATCAGCCCTATTCTTTACAATATCTATCTGCAGCCTCTGTTTCTCATCATTAAATCGTTTGGAGTCGACCTGGTCAACTATGCAGACGATACGCAACTGGTGTTTTCCCTGGAAGGAAAACAAGCAGTTTCCATGGATACCTTTCACGAGTGTATGTGTCAGCCTGATGGTTGGCTTTGGAGAAACTCCCTGCAGTTTAATGGTGGGACAACGGAGGTGCTGTACTGTTCCTCCGCTAAGATGCCTAAACACATACCATTGGAGTTGAGGCTTACTCCTGAGGCTGAACCTTTGGTCCCTGTCAGCACGGTGCGTAATTTGGGGGTTCTGATAGATGACAATCTCCAAATGGAGTCGCAGGCAAACAAGACAGCCAGTGTGTGCTTCTCGTTGATGCGCATGCTGCGTCAGTACTCCCAATACTACCTAAGGACTCGCGCTCCCTTGTAGTGAGAAGCACATTGTTAAGCAGACTTGACTACTGCAACTCCCTGTATTTCGGAGCACCACTGTATATCTTTCATGGGCTGCAGAGAGTCCAGTCGGCAGCAGCAAAATTGATGCTAAATAGGCAACTCAGATGCTCCACTACCCTTTCTCTAGGAGACCTCCATTAGCTGCCTATCAAGGAAAGGGTCCTCTTTAAATCACTCTGTTTGGTGCACAGAGCGGTACAAGATCTGGGCCCAGTCACACTACAGGAAAAATTTACCTGGTACCTCCCCAAGAGGCAGCTTCGCTCCTCCAGTAAAGGTTGGTGGCAATTCCTAGATTCAAGCGTTCCCGGATGGGGGGAGGGCCTTTAGTGGGGCTACTGCTCATCTTTGGAAGGAGCTACATGAGAGTATTAGACAAACCAACTCCCTAATCGAGTTTAGAAAGAGCCTGAAAACCTGGCGATTCCCTAAGGCGTGATCCCTCTTCTTTCAGTTTCTCTGGCTCAATCACATGACGGTTTCCTTTCTAGTCTGAGCGCAAGGATACCCGTATGGTGGCAGTCTGTGCTATATAAGAACAATTTACATTTACATACCCCTGCCCCCTCCCCCACCCTCACTTGGTGGCTGCCCACCAGGTGATACCCTTGTATCCCCCTAATAGCTGTTTCAGTGCCAAAAGCCAACATGGCAGTTTCCCCACTTATGTATCCTTGTGTGCCCACGGGGCGAGGGGGGGGGGGGTACTACATTAACGCGGGACCACACGCACCCAAGCAATGAATTAGCGTTTACCCCACATCAGCGGTGTCTATATGTATGAGCAGGCTTTCAGAGTGATACTCAGAATCTACGCCCATATTTGTTACAGTCAAGGATTTACCAGACGTGGTTAGCTGCTGCATAGCGCCCATCTATCCGGTTGTTGTGTCTAACAAGCTGAAAATAAATCCGCACTCGTCCCTGACAGAGCCTCCTGAGAAGCCCCCAGGGGACGATCCTCTTTTTGCACCTTCAGCAACTCTAGCGTAGTGCTTGCAGAAGTTCTGTACCTCATCGGGGTTGTCAAAGATTTTCGCCTTACCATTTACATCAATTCAAGTCGGGCTGGTAAAACATGCTGTATCGGAGACCCAGTTTCCTAACCGCTGCTTTGGCCCCCACAAACTTACGCCTGGCTTCTTGCACCAGAGCCGTAAAGTCTGGATAGAATGAAACATTGGAGCCCTGCCATGGCAATGTTTCCACTTCTCTAGCAAGTCTGAGCACTGTGAGTTTATCTTTAAAGTTTAGCAATAGCGCCATGATTGGTCTTGGCTGTAGTCACAGAGTAGGACGGGGACCAAGTGTTCTATGGGCTCGTTCCACAGTGAAGGTGGTTGTAAAATGTTCTGTCCTGAACAGGTCTGTCAGAAGTGGTTCCACGAATTGGTCCAATCTTCCGGGGTTGGTCGATTCAGGAATTCCCATGATTTGCACGTTGTTGCGTCAACTTCTTGCTTCTAAGTCCTCATTCTTTGCGGAAACTGTCTTCAATATGCGTTCCAGCCATTCTACCCGCTTGGTAGTTTGAGCTGCTCCATCCGCAGGGTCCGATGTGAAACCCTTCACAGTGTCCAGTCTGGCGTCCTGGCTTTCGAGACTCTCTCCCAATCCGTCGAGTCGCCGGTTGAGCGAGTTAAATCTGGTATCTAATGCCTTAAACCCAGAGCGTAGTTCCAACAATAAGGCAGAGTTTTCGGGGGGAGCGGCGTATCCAGTTGCGCTGGTCTCTGAAGCCATCGCTGTGGGTTGCCGGCTGTCTGTCTTTGTGAGGATTCAAAAGGCAGTTGTTTCTGCGTAGGGTCCTTGCGCACCATTCGCAACTTTCACCAGGAGTTTCAGTCAGCCCAACTGCGCGGCGCGGATTTTCGCCCAGGCAATCTCCCATTCACACACCAACAGTCCCTCACGGTAGGTGGTCACTAATTTCGAGGAAGAACGTCCCAAGGTTAATAATCGTTGGCCAGGGAATGAGTGCTTATACTGCCGACATGGAACTCGTCGGGTGTTCTATAACTCTTCTGGACTCCGAGCTGACCCATGCTATATTCCTCTTCTCCTCCAGAAATGTAGATGAGTCCTTGCATGGCTCACTGTTGGGGTGTTGGGAGCACTCACTATGTCGGTGCGCAATAGTCATTCAACTGCACGTTATTTCCCTGGATGATCAGTTCCACAGGCTCAGTTCCCCGGGCTGCTGTAGGTAATTATCGCCACTGCAGGGGCTCCTGCCTATATTATTTCAGCCCGGTCTTCGCTGGTGGTTTCCAGTTTGTCCCCGTTCGCAACATCGTAAAGTAAGAAGCCAGGAGGCTAAAAACACACATCTTGTCCCTTCCGCTCCGGTAGCAGGTCGGCTGTGCGGCTAAAAAGGTCATGGCATGAGACCCTCAGTAGTAGAGGATGCCGCACTTCGAGTCATGGAACGTGCAATCCACCAAATTTGTGCTACGCGCTCAGAGGGTTCCCCGAGGGCCATTTAGATTCCTCATCCAATCCCACCAGCTCAGGGATTTGCTAGCTCACCTTGTCTCGGTGCCGAACCGGGACCCCAAAGCGCATTGCAGCGTATCACCACCTCATCCAGCTCCAAAGCTGCGTACGATAGCCCCAACTCCAGCGGTGCTCATGGGGATGGGGTCTCTCCAGAAATCTGGAAGACGTGTTCTTTGCGGTCACTCCGGGGTCTGCTCCAGCATCTGGGTCATGTCAGCAAGGCCCCTCCCTTCTCGGCCCAGCCAGTGATGGGTTCAAGATCCGCAGGTTCCTTTTTGTGTGATGGATCTCAAAGCTTACGACTGCAGATTTTAGGCTCATTGGTCCATTTCAAACCGCAATTTTCACACCCAATGCAGCTGTTGTCACTCCGATCATGGAATCTTCACTTTATGCGAGTGCAGGATATATCAAGGTGGTGGGCGGGGTCTGCACAGAGCTGCAGCTCTAAGAGGCCGTTACGGCTGCCGATCTGGCCACGCCCCGAGTGTGACCAGAAACGTAAATAACTTTGAAGGATGCCTACCCTGTGGCTGGTAGATGCAACTGAGGTTACGTGGTTTTCGACTTCGCTTCTTATCTAGCCGCCATTTTGTGTTTAACCGCAATTTTGTGTTGCCTCACTCAGGCAGCACAGCGGACGTGGTGAACGCAATGTTTTTGCCTTTTCAGCTGCTACGTGTCTCTCCTGTTAAAGAGTAACTCCTGCCCATGTTTACAAAACAGATGTCAGGGTTTCCCGAGTTTGTAAATACATGTCTAGACTGATTAATCCATGTCTTACTCCACTGTTTGGGTCCCACAATTGTTCTTGACTTTATCTTGTTTAACTGACCTTCGCTATTCTCTTCGTGTGTTCTCCTGTTACATAAACTGTCTTTTGAAGCATTCAAACATGTTCTACCATCTGCAAATTGAATTACGGGCACTAGTGTTGATTAACTTGAGGGGAGGAGAGCACACAGGGTCTGAAAGGAGGGTGTGTTTCAGAAATTCAATAGCTTGTTTTCAAACTATTGCTATTTGTCAGTTTTGTATGTTTTGGGATTTGGCATTGTAAACCTGTGTAGTATAATAGATTGTGCGCCACAGAATGAAGAAGCAGTCTCCTGAGAACCTACCATTGGTGTACTTACCGGACAACTGTGCTTAGCTGCAGCTAATAAATCTGATTTTCTACGCCCAACAGAGTGTCACGTGTCTCTATCTGCCAAACCAGGTGAACCCGGAGATCTTAGGCGTGCCCTGCGCCACCTGGCCCATAAGGTCAGGTTCTCCACAATTCCCACGTGGGTCTGCCCCCCTCTATTGACCTCCTAGCCAGACAGGCACCACTCTTGCAGGTGCACGAAAAGCTGGGTGTGCTGGTGGTCTTTCCCAGGGGCATACCTTAGTCAGTTTAATTCCAGGGGGGGGGGTTAATCTCATGTTTTCAAACTAAAAAAGCATTGAGCTTCAGGGTAGAAAGATTACACGACCAAGGAACAGGATGGACTGTTTCCATGAGGAACAGGGTCAGTACTGATTTGCATTAAGTGGGCCTCCATCTAGAGTGGCACAGTGGATGGAAATAAAGGGCTGGAATGCTACCACGAGTGACTGTCACTGACTGATTAGACTATTTGTATGCATTCATTCCATCATCATTTGGGAGTTTAATTGCTAATAGTCTGCCTGGAAACCTGAGATGGGTACAGCTTTCCAAACCTACTACTGCCAATATGTGTGAATTCGAAAAAGTAGTACATTTGGACTCATTCAAGGAGAACTTCTATGCAAACAGATTTACTTTTTGGGGACACCAGTCACTGTATGCATTAAAGATACCACTCCAAAAAATTAACAATATAAAAGCTCTTAGTGAAATTACAATGACAAGAAAAACTAATGCAGACATAGCAGACACGACCCTGGGCCCCCAGATACAAACTACCAACGAACACTGCTTTTGGTGAGTATCACACCCAAAACATCCCAACTAAGTATGGGCAAAATTCACGAATTCGTGCAAATTTGCGGATTTTGGTTTTTTTGTGTGTTAACAGGGTTTTTTGTGTATTCGGGGGCCGCTTGCAGCGCACTGACCGCGAAGTTACCCATGTGGTTGTACATGGGTGTGGCCATCTTGGGCGCGCTGCGTATTACCGTGTCCGGGCACTGTTGACAATCTCGCATTGTGTGCAGTGCGCTATTTCAAGTTCGCGAGTGTTTTGCGTGCTCAAGGGGGAAATATTGAGCGAACTTACCCATGCGGTCCACAATAGGCGCGGCCATCTTGTTTTTCATTCATTGCTATGGTTCTGGGCCTGGCTTTTCTATCCTCTTTTAATCTTGGCAATCCTTTGTTTCTTTGAACATTTTTTTTCTCTTTTTTGCTCATTTTCTATCTCTCTATTTGTCTAGATCTATATTTTGTGTTTTTTTCAACTTTTTGTTACTGTAATACCTACTTTTTTTGTTTAGCTCTCTCTTTTACCTTTTTCCCCCTATTATTTTCTTCTTTTGCCCAGGACCATGGCAAAGGGAGCCGGCAAGTCAAAGGGGAAGGGTCCCGCACCCCGTAGCTGGCTCCCTTGCGGGCGATTGAGGGGAGTGGATGCAGTGGCCAGGGAGGTTTTACTGCGGTGGAGGTGGCCACCCTTATATTTTTTGTTCTGTGCCACCTCCCTAAGACCGTGGCAGCAGGGGGAAGGCCCGGTCAAGGGTATGGCCTCCGGGTGCATCGCGAGCGGTGGGATTAGGTGTGCCGGGCCATGCGGAGGGAGTCGGGGGTCCGGCACACCTACGACCAAGCGACGCACCAGTGGGCCGACATCCTTGACCGGGAGCAGGACCTGCTCCACCTGCTAGGTGTGGAGATCCCTGGACTTGGTGAGTAGCTATTTAATAACTACTTTGTTTACTTTTCTTCTGCTCTGTGTTATATTGCTAATCTATTTTTTTCCGGAAGAGTACGAATGCTGCTGATTCGATTACATTGCAGGTAAATTAATGTTAAAATAGCTTCCGTCATTGCAGTTGCTCGCCTGGTAATTTGCGTTGCTACTATGCTTACTTGTTCGCAACTTTTTGCTCATTTGAGAGCATAACTGCGTAATGCCAGAGACAGTGAAGACTCAAGTCTAGTCCTTCTTTGTACTCCTGCTGCCACTAAGAAGAGATAGTGGTGGATGGATACATTGAGTATATTATTTATTACTTGTTACAGGACATTTGATAGTGGTCTGCAATCATGATGACGGACTGTGTCTGTCAAGTGACGTCTGGTGCTGCTGAGTGATGGCAGTCGTAGTAGAACCTTTTTGTTGTTGGTGTAGTTAGTGAATTACATAACTTTCCTATTTGACTGTCTGCGAATCCTGCAATACTGTACTATCCTCCTAGTTGACCAGATCAGATAGGTCAATACATGTAGCACAATTGTTGTTAATTTATTTCCCCGAGATCATTTTAGATTGTGTTCAAAGAAATCAAATATTTCAAAAAAACAATCATCCATGTTGTGTTTCTTTATTTCATGATCATCAGCACCTCCCAGGGGCAAGGCGACTAGCACCATTGAGACTCCGGTGGAAGAAGGTGGACAGTCACAGGATCGGTCCCTTGCAGGATCTTCTGCTGGCCCCAGTAAGTTTTTCTATTGTTATATTAGTACTTATACTTCCGTAACTTTTACAGCTCCTATTCATTACAAACTGTTTCCTAATTCTATTTGTTACAAAATAGTCTTTGATCTTCTTCTAATCAAGACTACTTTCTACATTCTTATCCTGCCTCTACCATCACTCTCTGTGCTACTACTTTTTATGATTATGAGTCGCTCTGTGTAGGTAGCTAAGCTTGCCCAGTCGGCAAACAGTGTTAAGCACAGCATCTATTGTGTATGTATTGTATAGTAGACAACATTATATCAAGTCAAGTCCCTTCCTCTGGCAATTATGGGTACCACACTCACTCCCTATGTTAATAATTTTATTTGAGCTGTGTCATGGGTGGACTATCGCTGTAGTTCACTCAATCTATCAAAACAAAGCACCTAAAGTCACCCATCATATAACCAAAGATCATGTGATCGGCAGGATAATGATATATGATCAGAATTGAATAATATTCATTCTTCATTTGTAGTAGTCAAGGCCCGGGGGGGCAGTGCAAAAGATATCATTACATTGAGCAGTAGCCCTTGATGTAACCGAGTATGGCCAGTGGCAGTGCCACCCCTATAGAAAAGTAAGAGCTTCCTATCCCCACCTGCATGTACTGTTAAAGTACTGCGAGTCTGCGTCATCATGGCTTGTGTCTGTTTTTCTTGGGTGCAAGCTGAGTGAGCTGCCATGCCGGCTACCACAAGTTCACGTACCAGTAATTTCTTCTGCAAAACAAGAGAAAAAAACAGAAGACTTTTTTTTAGTACTCTCTGACTATATGTAGTAGTGAGTCCATCCACAGTACTGCTACTGGAATTCCTGAAACTCCCAGTAATGTCACAGGCCTACAAAGACGGCGGAAAGATACATGCCAAATTGTTATATTGTGTTTGCTACTTGCTGGTGTTACTGAGGGTCAACTTTCCGTTGAATGATTTTGACTGTATGTTAAAGAGTATTGGCTGCAGTATTTCTTTCTTCATATAGATGCTACTCCGAAAAAGCTCACCAGAAAGGAGATGGCTGTCCGGGCCAAGGCCCGTAAGCTGGAGGCTATTTGAGCCGAGTATCGGCGGCTGTGGGCTCGGGAGCAGGAGGAGGAGACAGCAACCACTGCATCCTCCTCCAGTGCCCCCGTGTCCACCAGCCAGAAGCCTCCAGCCAAACGGAGATGTGGCCCAAAGCCTCCCGCCGCCACCGCACAGCAGCAACACAATCAGCTGCCCCGCCAGAGCCTGGATGGTACGTCAGCTCCGCCTCCGTAAAAGAGTGGACTACCTTGAGCGGTTGGTCCAAAAACATCAGCGCCAGCTCCGGGACGTCTGCAAAGAGCTGCGGAACGTGCAGGAACAGCTGTCCATACTACGCCACCGGAGGAAGAGACTGTCCCTTGTCCCTTTTTTAAAGACTGTGGGGGGGGTGGGAATTGGGTGTTTGGGAAAGGGGACTTTTGGACTTTGGACATTGGTTGGGGTTAGGCAGGGAAGTGAGTTGGGTTAATTTATTTTATTTTTGACTAAATCAATATATTTCTTAATAATTATTTTTCATACCAAAACATAGTATACGCGTTCATAATATTTTGTGTGGCGATGGTTACTGGACGTTTGGTTTCTTCCAACTTATCAGCATGAATGAAACATCTAGTCCTGAAATGTACCAAAGTGCCAGTAACCGAGTTAGTGAATTCAGTAGCCCTACTAGTACTTTACTAGTAGTACTGGCAGTCTCTGCTCTCCTCCCAGTCCTAACCCATTATTCTACCTCTCCAAAATGCTTATCTAACCTGTGATTTTTGTTTGAGAATAAGGATAGCCACAGGGCTGCCTGCATGGCAAATGGTGAGTAACGTTGGTTGTTGACTTGAATCCTCGACGGATGAAATATCATTGTTGTGCTGGTAGTAGTAGTGGTACACACTGGCAGTAGCAGCATATGAAAAAAAGGAAATGAAACATTGAGTGGCCTGAGCATAGCATTAGAAACAGTCTGATAGATAGTACGCTACAGAACAGGGCCATAAATTGTAGCCTAAGCAATGCTAAAGTATTCTAAATATAAGAACTAGTTTCGTGGACTATGGCTACTATAAAAAATATTATGAAGGCAAAGGATACTTAAACATAAGAATTAACCATTTGATTTGTCATGTGTACGAGCATGATGTTTGATGCTCAATCCACGATGTCGCACATGAAATTCCCTTTTCCAACATTTTTCTGTTGCTTAGACCTTATCCTCCCCTGCAACTGTGTGGAATTTCTTGTCGTCATTTAGTCATACCTCAATGAAAAACCACAGAGCCCGGCGGAAGAGGATTAGGGTTTTTGAAGATTGGATGGGAATGGGGTTTTTGGGGAAATGTTTTGTGGAGAGAAGGAAAAAACAAACACTGCATTGGCAAACAACAAATGAAGAGAAACAAATGTTTGGATTCAAAGATATCCATAAATCCTTTAAGGGACATAAAGGTAGTGCACTACTGAATGCATGAAGTTGTTTGCTAAACCGATGGTTAAGTTACTGAAAAGTTGTACTTACTACATCTTATTAGTAAGTATGAAGAAACAATTTGACATTGACACTAGTACAGGGCTGCATTAATTGCGCAATTTCACATGCCTTTCTGCCCTCATAGAGAATAAACTCTTACTATTAGTACATTAAGTTAGTTATAAAAATAGCAAAGAAATGTATGAAATAGCTGGAGAGATGACTTTGAAGCAGAAAACAAAGAAATGCACCTAGTCACATTCGTAGAAGTTTAAGTTTACATCAATAACATGTAAAAGATAAGGACTAGTTAAGAGAGAATACTGTAACTTTATGTTGTAGTTGTCCTGTTGAATTGGTGAAGTTGCATGCATCCAGCCATTCCTCTTGTTCTCTAAATACTCCTCTATTCCATTGTACGCTCAGTCGATCAATATTGGTGACTAGACACTGTCCACTGGCTGCCTGATGAGTAATTGCGGATTGCGTCTGAGTTCATCGTTTGTTCCATTGCACATGGTAAAAGCCGTCCTGTAATTTTTGATGGAAAAAAACAGGAAGTGAACCAGTTAAAAAAATCTAAGGTACGCTGTGTAGTGCAAAAATAACACTTTCAGTTTATAGAGCTGACATTATTATTATATACTATCATCACTTCAAAAGTGTGTAACCTGGTTCTCCTTTACAAGGGTAGTAATAGTAACTATGGTTGAATTCTGCGGATCCACCATGGATTTTCTTAAAAAAATTTGCAAACAAAATTAGACATTCCCAGGAGTGCTCCCAGACTCCTCAACCCAGTCGGCAAAATGTAGAACACCCCCAAGTAGCCCCTAAAAACATGCAATACTGCTACCAGGTTGAACCCTAACTTCAAATTGTGCCAAAAAGCACTCTGCAACTAGGCCCAAACCCCCCTTTTCCACCCTGGATTTTCTTCAAAACACTTGCAATGATTATTAGACTTTCCCAGGAGTGCTCCCAGACCCCTAAACCCAGTCGCAAAAATCTAGAACCCGCCCCACCCCACCAAGTAGCCCTCCGCAGAAATGCAATTTTGGAAAAAAACATAATTCACCTTAGATTTTCTTCAAACTACTTGCAATCAAAATTACACATTCCCAGGAGTGTTCCCAGACCACTGAACCCAGTCTCAAAAATGTAGAACACCCC
Organism: Lissotriton vulgaris; assembly: GCF_964263255.1. Lineage (NCBI taxonomy): Eukaryota > Metazoa > Chordata > Amphibia > Caudata > Salamandridae > Lissotriton > Lissotriton vulgaris. The sequence goes on from NC_141699.1 coordinate 443,362,309, forward strand.
CAAGTAGCCCCCAGTAAAAATGCAAAAGTGCTAACCCTAACTCCAAATCGTGCCAAAACGCACTCTGCAACTACTCCCAAATCCCCTTTTACACCATGGATTTTCTTCAAAACACTTGCAGTCAAAATTAGACATTACCAGTAGTGCTCCCAGACCCCTGAACCCATTGGCAGAAATCTAGAACACCCCCAAGTAGCCCCCTGCTACCAGGTTGAACCCTAACTTCAAATTGTGCCAAAACCCACTCTGCAACTATGCCCAAACCCCCTTTCCCACCATGGATTTCCCTCAAACCACTTGCAATCAAAATTACACTATCCCAGCAGTGCTCCCAGACCCCCAAACCCACCTCCAAAAAGCTAGAACCCCCCAAACAGCCCCCCAAAAACACGCAATACTGCTAGGCCTCAGTTTAAATTGTGCTAAAACGCTGTCTGCAACTAGGTCCAACCCCCCTTTTCCACCATGGATTTTCTTCAAACCACTTGCAGTCAAAATTAGACCTTCCCAGCAGTGCTCCAAGACCCTCCAAACCACCCCCACAAATCTAGAACACCCTCAAACAACCCCCCAAACACATGCAATACTGGTATATTCAAAAAATGGGAAATTGCGCTGTTCACAAAAAATTGCTGTTTTCAGCACTTCCACTACTTCGATCCTCTTGAAACTTACCCGTGCGATTCCCAAGAATCTCAGCTAGGCAGAACAAAATCGAAAAGAAGAAGAAGAAGAAGAAGAAGAAGAAGAAGTTTAAGTTCTACGACTAGTTTTCACCCAAACACACGCGCCCACAAAACACCAAAAAAAGCCAACATTCTGCCAATTCTGGACCAAAGAACGCCAAACCCCTCTAAAACCTTGCCAACATCAATATGAACGAGCCTGCATCGGGCCCCGAGCCCTAGTCTCAGCGGGAACCCTACCAACTTAAGCCCAAAAACCCTGGTAAATCGCACTGAACCCTAAACCCTAGATATGCTTTGTCTGTCTGTGTCAAAGAGCCTAGGTATGCTACATCAGGATGCTTCACTCAGAGGTGCCTGCCTTGACCATCTGCATGGCCCTGCCACAAGCATGGGCCAAAAATCTGTTCCGAATTTGCGATTTTACGGTAATTTCGCGAGATTTGCGAAAAACCGAAAAACAGCAAATTTCGGAAACATAACGGATGTTTGGCCCAAGCTTGCGGCAGTGCCATGCAGACGGTCAAGGCAAGCACCACTGTGTGAAGCAACCTGATGTTGCATACCTAGGCTCTTTGTCAGACAGACAAAGCATATCTAATTGTATGCAGCAAGCCACATAGCCAAAATTTTACATGAACTACTATCTGGAGTGGACTCTGCCTGGCATAACAACAACAGTACACTGCCTCGCCCTCGACCACTACATACCACGAATAGACAGACATGTAGTTCTGCTGTAGTAGTTGTTGTAGACTGGTTTACCTGTTTGCCACTCACGAATTGGCCATAGTTCTTCCGTAAACTGACGCTGATGATCCATCCATCCCAGTGAGTGACTGTAAAGAAAAAATATTTATTTAATCAATCACCATGGTATATTGTCAAGTGAGTCCACTCCAAGGACATTTTGCATATTGTAAAATGCAACATAGTGGCCCCTGAATTTGAAGTACAATTTGAATTAAACAAGGTAAAAAAAAACAGAGTAGTAGACATGAGTTACAATTACTGTGTAAAAGATTAAATAATAACTAAGACAAGACATATGATTCATTTCATGGACAAAAAACAAACAGCAATTGGTTTCATCACAGCCAGACAGCCATTGCTGTCCACTGCATGCCATCTTCTCAAATATTCATTACTTGTTCTACTTTTTGTCCGCATCTTCTTCGTAAAGTGAGGGCCCACAGGGCAGCCTCTCCTATCAATTTCAGAAGTAACTCTGTCAGCAATCAGCAAGCATGTAGTCAGTCAGTAATTTCAGTCCCACTTGAGGGGACTCATCTATGAAATCAAAGTTTCTTAATTCTTCGTAATCCATCCATCTACCTTGAGGGAAATGGATAGGTGGAGTCTGGAGGAGGAGGATAGAGGAGCATGATTGAGTTGTGAACTTGTGAACTTCAGGAATGCAGACTGTGGCACCTTCAAATCAATAAGGAAAATAAGATGAAGACAGTGCTGCTGATGGACTTGTTGTGAGAGTTTTGTTGTGGTAAAAGTTGCAAAACAAAGAAAGACACACAAGAATAAAAATGAATAAGGACGAAAAAAAAGAAAGTAATTTTCAGGCCTCGTGTCAGGGAAGTAGAGCTCGTCCTCAAACTCTACGAATTGAGACTGGAGTAGGTCAGCTACCAGAGAAGAACTTCCGTCACCTAAGTCGGTGTCCTCTTCTTCCTGCGTGCATTCACGTATTTTGTAATCTTGTGGTATGGAGTGCTGATTCATCTTGATCAGTGTTAAACTCTCTATATTTTTGGGCGAGAGGCGGGTCCTTTTTGAAGTTACAATGGCACCAGCAGCACTGAAAACACGTTCAGAAGACACGCTTGGAAGTGGGCAAGACAAATAATTTAGAGCCAGGTTGGTGATCAGTGGCCATAGAGACCTTTTCCTATACCAATACAGCAATTGGTTCTGATTAATAAAGACCTTTATTCAGATAGGCCTGCACCATCGACTCAAGGTTCTCCACGGTTGCTCCACTTTGCGTACCACCTGTGGCCTTTGCAGCACTGGAACGAGCAAACCCTTGATGAGTTATCCAATCCGCTTCCGACAATATTATGGCTGGGCCTGGTGCAGGTGAGGATTATGATACGTTGCTGCTGGTGTCGTTAACGGCTGTGAGGGAAAGTGACTCGGCCACAGATTCAGAAGTGGAACTTGACGCCGGATGGCCTGCTGATTCAGTTGTACTTCTGCCAGCTCCTTGAATTTTCTACTGCTCTTTTTCGAACCGAGTGGCTGACACAGCTAACCAATGTTTGTACTTTGAAACATCTGCTTCATCAAAAGGAATGAATGCTTTGCTGGCCACTGCCTTTTTGTACCGTGGATCCAGAATAGTGGCACAAATGTAATGTTGTTCTGTATGTATGTTTTTAAGCCTTTCATTGGCAACTTGGTGGCTTAATAACCTCTCCGCCAATTGATATGCGTCTTGCTTTTCAGCATCATCTCGGAATGTTGAAGACACCGCCTTCAGTTGGTGCTCTAGCATGACCAACAATGGGATAGCTTTGCCCAAAGAACAGTTCTCCCTGCTGACTTCATGCGTGAAGACCTCAAATGGACGAAGCATGTCTGTCAGGCTTGCAACTAGCTTCCATTCCTCCAACTCTAGCCTCATGTCTTTCATAGTAAAACCCAGTTTATAGATATAATCATTTATTACCCCCCACTGCTCAGACAGACGCTCAAGCATGTAAAAGGTTGAGGTCCAACGTGTTGCCACCTCCTGGATGAGACCTTTGACTGGTAGTCTACGTTCATGTGGAATGCTCCTCAGCTCCTTCCGGGCCTTAAAAGAATGGCTGAAATGTGTGCAGATTCTTCGGCAGGTGGTCAGTAATTTGCTGACTGTGTTTTCTTTTTTCAAGAAATCTTGCACCGCAATGTTAATACCGTGTGCCAAACACGGCACTCTGAAATAGCCACCTTGCTGCATGGCCTTAACTATATTACTGCCATTAACCGCGGAAACATAACCAACCATGCGATTTCTTGGATTAGTTACGTGATGATGATGATGATGCAGACTTCAAACCAGTTAGGCTCATTGATGGAACTTTGTCGCATTGGTGTCTGACCCAGACTCTTAGTGTGCATCATACATGTTGAAGGGGTAGAGGGTGTGGGTGCTGCCACTGCAGTGCTGCTTCCAGGGGTACTGGGTGTACCAGAAAAAATGTCAGTCGGTTTTTGACTTCCCCCTGCACAATCAGCCCCTTGTCAGCATCAGATGCAATGTGAATGGATACGTTTGGATCAGTTCTACTTTGGGCTTCCCGGATGTTCCTTAGGTACGCATCCTACTGGATAGTGTGGTGTTTTTTGAGATGACCTCTCTGGCCTCCGGTACCACAGTTGGTACCAAGCTTACCCAGATCTAACTAATACTTTACAAATCGAACAAATGACCATGTTTTCCGCCTTTTCGCTAACAGTAAAGAAGTCCCAAACTAGGGATGGGTGATGTCGGCTGGTGGTGGAGGTGCTACTTTCACTTTCAATACCAGATGAAGTGGAGGATTGGCGTGGCTGAATTTGTTTCTGTTGTTCACTTACAGCAACACTACTTGAGGTCGAGCTGGATAGAGGTCCCTGCCGGCCCTTCTGGCTAAAAAATATGGAAGCTGTAGGTCATGTTGGTGTTGTAGTTAACTGCGTTGGTGGTGGACCAGTGCCACCCCGCCCACATCCCGCTCAGCAGCCATTCGGGATAGGGTGAAAATGTCTGTCTGCTGCATGCCCGCTGGGGCTGGAGTGATGACTGTGATGACTGGGTAGTCATCAGACTGTTCATCAGCAGCAGAAGACACCACTTCTTGATCGTCATCATCACCCATAAGTCGAAGCCTTGCGGGAACCTTCCTTTTAGGCTTAGCTCCCTTTGTCGGCTCATGGCGTGACTCACTCTCAGACTGCATTGCTGGGTTCCAATCAAGATCAAGATCATCAGAATGAAGGGGGCTTGAAGAAGAACTTGTAGTAGTAGTAGTAGCCCTCCTTGACCTTTTTCTTGCTGGGGATCTGGAAGACAATGGATCATCATCAGGAGGAGTGGCTTCCTCGGATGAAATCGATTGAATATCAATTTCCTGATGTGCCCCTACTTCTGGAGGAACAAGCGTTGTAGGCAGTTGTGCGGCTCCATGAACTTCTAGTTGCACCTCTCCATGCACCTCTCCATGCGCCTCTACTTGCGCCTCTCCTTGCGCCTCTCTTTGCGCCTCTCCTTGCGCCTCTCCTTGAGCCTCTCCTTGCGCCTCTACTTGCGCCTCTCCTTGCCCATGTACTTGCGCTTGTACTAGTTGAACCTGTGGTGGTCGTTGTGGCTGTGGTTGTTGAACACTCGGCAGCTGAGTTACACCCGGCGTTGATTGGATGGTACTTTCTTGTGATGAGCCAACATCACTGATCGATAATGATTGAGAAAGTAAAGTAGCTGCCTCAGCAGCACTCATGGTCTTGGACCTAATTTGGCGTGGTGGCACTGAGCCCAATGAAGTGGAGGTGCTGCTTCCAGCTTGGGCCCCGGCGGACACCGCTGCTGCTGCAGGCCTAGTTTTTTTCTCCCAAAAAAGGTGTTGGTGGCACACCAGTCTCCTTGGTAGGTGGTGCCACTTGCTTCTTCCTCTCCTTCTTACTGGCAGTGGCACTGGCAACTTTTTTCGCTCAGGCGCCACAGCCACCTTTCTTTCGGCCCATCTTCTTCAGATGTCAGAACAGAAGGCCGCAGTTGCACGAGTTGCAGAGTTGTCTTGTCTGTGGCCACACGTGACGTCACGTGACGTTGTGCTGCACACACCGCTGCAGGACTTCTTCCTGGCCCTGGTGGTTCTCTTGTGGACCTAAAAGCAATGGAAGCCAGAGGAACATCAGTTAAACAGCCCAAAAAGTTGAAAAAGACACAAAAATCACCACAATCCAATGCCATCCATGCCCTCAATGATGTTTAAATTCAAGACACCCCACAGAAAGACTTGGTCCATGCACCACTGAGAACCCCTGAGCCTAATGGAAGAAAGCAAGGCAAACTGGATGCAGGCCTGAGCAGACTGCCTAGCTTTAAAATGGGCCCTTGACCCACAGCCACATGGCCAGGCCCTGCCTGGACCAGGGCTCAAAATGGCCCCCACCCACATGGCCAGGCCCCAACAACACCCCAAAAATTAAAGAAACACACAAAAATCACCACCATCCAATGCCATCCATGCCCTCAGGGATGTTTAAATTCAAGACACCCCACTGAAATACTTGGTCCATGCACCACTGAGTACTCCTAGGCCTAATGGAAGAAAGCCAGGCAAACTGGGTGCAGACCTGAGCACACGCCTGGCTTCAAAATGGGCCCTTGACCCCCTGCCACATGCCAGGACCTGCCAGGACCAGGCATCAAAATGGCCCCCACCCACATGGCCAGGCCCCAACAACACCCAACAAAGTCAAAAAACACAAAAATCGCCACAATCCAATGCCATCCATGCCCTCAATGATGTTTAAATTCAAGACACCCCACAGAAAGACTTGGTCCATGCACCAGTGAGTACCCCTGGGCCTAATGGAAGAAAGCAAGGCAAACTGGGTGCAGGCCTGAGCACACTGCCTGGCTTCAAAATGGGCCCTTATCCCCCAGCCACATGGCCAGGCCCAGCCTGGACCAGGCCTCAAAATGGCCCCCACCCACATGGCCAGGCCCCAACAACACCCCAAAAAGTCGAAAAACACACAAAAATCACCGCAATCCAACGCCATCCATGCCCTCAATGATGTTTAAATTCAAGACACCCCACAGAAAGACTTGGTCCATGCACCACTGAGTACCCCTGGGCCTAATGGAAGAAAGCAAGGCAAACTGGGTGAAGGCCTGAGCACACTGTCTGGCTTCAAAATGGGCCCTTGACCCCCAGCCACATGGCCAGGCCCTGCCTGGACCAGGCCTCAAAAAGGCCCCCACCCACATGGCCAGGCCCCAACAACACCCCAAAAAGTCGAAAAACACACAATAATCACCACAATCCAATGCCATCCATGCCCACAATGATCTTTAAATTCAAGACACCCCACAGAAAGACTTGGTCCATGCACCACTGGGTACCCTTGGGGCTAATGGAAGAAAGCAAGGCAAACTGGGTGCAGGCCTGAGCACACTGCCCAGCTTCAAAATGGGCCCTTGACTCTCAGCCAAATGGCCAGGCCCTGCCTGGACCATGGCTCAAAATGACCCCCCACCCACATGGCCAGGCCCCAACAACACCCTAAAAAGTCGAAAAACACACACAAATCACCACAATCCAATGCTATCCATGCCCTCAATGATGTTTAAATTCAAGACACCCCACAGAAAGACTTGGTCCATGCACCACTGAGTACCCCTGGGCCTAAGAAAGCAAAGCAAACTGGGTGCAGGCCTGAGCATACTGCCTGGCTTCAAAATGGGCCCTTGACCCCCAGCCACATGGCCAGGCCCCAACAACACCCCAAAAAGTCGAAAAACACACAAAAATCACCACAATCCAATGTCATCCATGCCCTCAATGATGTCTAAATTAAAGACACCCCACAGAAAGACTTGGTCCATGCACCACTCACTACCCCAGGGCCTACTGGCTAGTGAGGCTTTACAGGCACCCCAAAATTTAAAAAGAAATCAACATATAACAGTGAGCTAAAATTCCATGACATAAATGAGAATTAGGTTAAAAAAAATCACAGAAACAGTTGTGTCATGCACCTATGACTAACCCTGGGCCTACTGGATACTGTGGCTACCCACAATATATATTTGTTTTAAGTTGTGAAAAAAGTTTTAAAACTGTAGTTGCAGCAAATTCAATGCCCCAAACAAACAACACCAACTTACTTGTAAAATCTCAAGTCCAAAAGTGATCCAAACTCCAAAGTCCAAAAAGTCCTCAAATACAAATATACAGCAGCAGCCACAAAAAGTAATCCTTCCAGTTCCAGATCCAAATCAAAAGTGACCAGGACATTGACAAAGCACTGGGAGGAGCCTGCTGGACAGGAACAGGAAGTTGGAGACTCTTGGGCACTTCCTTCCTCCCACCCCCCTCCAAAAATGGACTCCTTGCACCAAAAAGTGCAGCCAAATGTTAATCTGAGGAGTTATTCTAATCAAAATCATCATTTTCAGAAGGTTTATGCTTCCTGCGGTGGATTTCTTGTGCAGAATTGCAATTTTTGCAATTTCGGGAAAGGGAGGTTTTCAAACCCCCCGCCGGAAGTCAGCTGCGCACCGCATCTACGTGTTCGGCATTGTTTACTCCCGCAATGCGGGATCACGGTCCCTTATGACGTACTCGCGTTGTCAAACTCTTGCTGTGCAAGATGGCAAGCCGCGATGACGTAATTGCGTTTGAAAAACTCTTGCGCAATCACGCAGCAAGATCCAAAATGGCGCAGCACATGCAAACCGAGAGGAAAACAACTCGGCGGACTCAGCATCACGGTAAGTCAACGCGGTATTTGCAGCTTGCGAATTTGCGGCTTTTTTGGGCAAATTCGCACAATTCGCAGACCGTGAATTTGCCAAAAATCCTGCAAATTCCGCAAACGAAAGGGATTTTACGCCCACGCTTAATCCCAACACCCAAATCTGTCCCCAGTTCCATCTAGGCATGGTAGTTCTTCCAAGGAACTCATAAATATGGTCATGTGCAAAACAATGGTCTGGAATCCCTTCATTTCGATAACTTATTTTAGATGTATTTTCACTGCAAGCACTCTTTTTCCTCACTGCTATGAGAAGCCTTAATGGTAGATTTGTCAAATTGGTTTATGTAGGTAGGACCCCTTGTTTCCAGTCCTCTCCTTCTACAAATCATTTTATCAAGTAACTGACAGCTACATGTACTAAGCCTGAGTTTCAAATAGAGGTTGTCATACCAGTAAATTAACAGGGAAAGCAGAGTCAAGCCAAGAGTCTAAGAGTCTGTGCAAGAACCAAGCCAAGAAAACGTTTGGTATGTATATCATGAAACAAACTTAGGGCCATATTCATCAAGTAGTTCAATCGCACTTCCACCCTGCAACAGGTTGCATGTGCAAAGCAACTACTAAGTTTGATTTATCAAGCCTTGCAAGGCCACCTTGAGTAGCCCTGAGTTGCTTGATAAATCTAGAGTAACGCAATGCAGCTTAAATAATTGTGTTATGCTACTCTACCCCTGGGAGGGATTCTATGTGTGGTGTGGGGGTGTTCTCACGCAACAGCCAAGGATTTTGGCGCATTCCCATATTTACCATAAGTGGTAGACCTGGAAATAGGTCAAAACTGGTACTCATTCCCTGGGGAGGTGTAACGAGGACTAATATATTTATATCACCTTGTGTTTTCCTCTTTCTATGTGTGCTGCATTCTGCAGCACACATAGAAAGGGAAAAATGCCTCAGGGGATTGTTTTTGTATAGGAACGGAAGGTCTCCCTTCCCACAAAATCAATCCTGCTTACAAAGCAGACACCCTTGTACCATGGTACATGGGTGTCTGTGTTGTCGCTAGGCAGCACATTGTGCACCAGAGCTGGGAAAAGGCATGAATGCAGCAATTGTTAAATATGGCACATGCCTGCCCTTTTCCTGTTGTGCTGCGCAGTGCAGCAAGGTGGCCTGATGCACTACACCACATAATGATAAATATGACCCTAAATATTACCTAGATTCTTACTATAAATGGGGAAATATTATAGCCTAATAAATCAAACATAAGGGGTTGTGTATGTGATAATAAAGAAAAAAGAGGTTCTGTGAAATAAAAGGTTTTTGGGAATCTCACATTTTTGGCAAGCATAGAAGCTTACAGTTTATCTGATTTCACATTTTGGAAATCAGCCACCAATGTATATCTCTGTCTTTCCCTCTTTCTTTCTCTTATGTTTTACGTCAAATTCTACCGTTTTGTCTTTTAATCCAGGCACAGGATGGTAAAACCCAAGACTGATACAGCATATACAACTACAATGGCAGAAAGCATTTATTTTGGGGGGTGTCACACCCCAAACACCCTGTTGGAGCTAGACTCCCTGCTAGTTCCAGGTAACTAGCACCCAGAATATTTACATTTACTTACATAGCAAGTGGCTTGTTCAATCGGCTTGCCTTATGAAGACTTGAAAACAAAGGCAAAGCAGAAGTGTTGAAGAGTTTGGATACTAGAAAATTGTGGTGTTCTAAAGTCATCTGGGTGATTCATTAATCCTTGTATGTCAGGCAGAAGAATTGGAGAGCAAGTGTAAAGTGCAGACAAGCATTGGCAAACTCTAACATGTAAATACATGCAGTGTTAGCACATTACAGTGAGACACACAAGAGAGATCCAGCAAGTTGTTGTAAAGTAGTCCTTCGTGTGATTCAATAGAAGCACTTGAGTGTAGGTCGAGGTTAGAGATTAATATTTTACTAGCTGGGCCAAGATGTGATTGACAAAGTCAGAAGGCAAATACTGAAAGAAAAGCTAATACTGAAAGAAAGGCTGATCAAAGAAAAACAGGATTTGAAAGAGTCAGACCCAAATCCCACTCCATGTATAATGTTAGGAATAGTTGTGTTTGATAGTTATGCCGGCAAACCTCAGACCTAAATATATGAATGGCAATCAATAATTCACCATCTAGTTATATTAAGCAGGCAAGCTGTAGAGTTTAGGGCCCAAACAAGACATCTAAGTAAATGATCATGCAGTCTAGATGATGGTGTAGCAGAGCTGAAATGGTAGCATTAATAGTGTTTCTGTGAACCCTCACTAAACTCAGTATTTTCTAGTGGTTTGTTAGTTTCTTCAGGTGGTGCATTTCTGGTGGCAATGGGTCTAGACACAGTTCGGTGCTGGTGTTCTGAATAAGTAGTGGAGGAAAGATATATCTTCCCTCCAGAAATGTTTTGGGGAACAAAACCCCACCTTAGTGAGTATCTGTTTTTAGGGGTAAATGTGCCTCACTGGTGTTGAAAACTGGGCTTGGCTTATGAGTGGTGATTTGTAGGGCTTGGAGTCCTGTGAAGAACATGAGACACACATATATATATATGGGAAACAGTGAGAAATTGGCTTATATACCTGGACGTGTACAATTTGACATGGCAATGATTAACCCATGCAGTGTAATATGGTACAACTGCAATAGTGATCGAACCATATACCACTCATTTGCAATTTTCTTTAAAAAAAAAAGCAACACATCTGCGGTTCCACGTAACAGTCCAGGAAGAAGTGAGGTGCACAATCCTACAAGCAATAGCTGCTAACAACATTATTTGAAGCTTGAGAATCCTCTCCCTCCAGCCTCCTCCAATCATATGCAATGCAAAGGTTCATTAATGGAATTGATTTTCTGATAGGTGAGGAGAAATGTTACTCACTGGCATTCTAGCAGGGACTGAGCAGGGAAACAACCATTGCCATTCAATCTTTACCATGGGAGAGCTTTGCCATGCACTCTCCACGCCACTTACGTAGCTAACCTTGAGCAGGCCCCCATGCAAGGTATGTGGGGGGCCCCATCTGGACTCAATCATGAGCTCTCCAGCCAGAGTACTGTTCTGAGGGAGCCCCCTGGAGATCGGAAGCCCCCTTGCTCTTTAGAGGATACATGGTGTGTGTTACACCACTTTACCATGCATGACTTTTTGACTCATGCCTTTATCAAGCATTCCCTTACTATGCATAATGGTAAGTTTTGGTATGCATAGGTAGGCAGTTTTAGAAATGATAGAAATATGTAATCAGGTTTCTTTTAAATAAGTGTAATAGATAATATAAGTCCAATGTAAGATTTCTGTGATGGAATAGAAGGGATTCTGGGTTTTGTATTGATTAATGGAATTAATACCTAGGTGTTTGAAAAAAAAAATTGAGCAAAAATTTGTTATTGAGCAACATGTAAATTGTTAATTTATTGTTTTTATTAAAAATGATATACATTTTTTACCTTAACAGTAATATGTTTTTGGGATGGGATACAAGTAATATAGGCTATTGGGTGGGGAAGGGTTTTAATAATCAGGTATTAAATATTACTACTTCTGTATTAGTTTTAGAATTTAAATTATTAGTAAACTTGCTGGCTAAATAAATTTACCAAATTAGAATAGTATGGTTAAGGGATGGGGTGCAAGAGATATGGGGTATTGGATAGGGATGTGTGTTATAGCTTAAGTATGAGTGTTAATACTTTGGGTAAACATTTTACATTTCCAAATATAATTACACGTTTCTGGTTAAATAAATGATAAAAATTTGAATAATTCTGCACATCCCTAGAATAATAAGTTCTAGGGATGTGAAGCAAGGGGGTTAGAAACACTGTGTGGGGAAGTGTATCAATACTCACAACATAATTAATAATACTTGGGTATTAGTTTTACATTTAAATTATAATTAAAACTGTTGGTTGAATAAATTGGAAAAACATAGAATATTAAGTTCTATCGGCAGGATGCAAGGGTTTTGTGCGGGAAAGTTTATTAATGCTCAGAGATTAATTGATAATCATTGGGTAGTAATTATTTTTATTATGTTTTAAGAAGCATAGTAATCAAATACATTTAATTGCAAAATGTTTCAAAAAACATAATAATAATGTCATCATGTACATTTTTTACAAAGTTAACCTTACTTATAAGTAGGAAATTGAAAGAGAATTTTAAAACAGGAATAAAACTACAAAATAATATTTAAGAAAGTAAAGTAGAACTGCAAATAAAGAGCAATGAATAAAACATATATTTAATATCATAAATTAGAAATTTTAAATATATAATGTGACATTTAAAATATATTTCTAAAATTGTTTGCCCTACTGTTCCAATTGATATAAATGGGAGAGATTGTCCTTTTTTATTTTTCCGGTTTAAGTGTTTCTACTGTCAATGGAGTGTTGCAGTCAAGATAGGAAGCACTGTGGTCAGGTAAGATTGAGTAAATAAAAATTAAATTGAAGCACTTTACTGTAAAGAGAGAGCGAGGCTGATGTTAAATGGAGTTTCTATGTATATCTATGTATGTAATTGTCTACTGTACAAGTTTGCACTTTTTTATTGTACAAATTTGCACTTGAATTTTAGAACTTTATATGTATTAATGTACAGTTCATCACTGTGATTCTAATTTGTTGGCTTATAACATACAGATCTCGAGCCAGTCACCCGTCTGTTGTTTACTTTAACTAACGTGGTGTTCTGTTTTTAGAACCATTAGTGCACATTCTGTGGCATTTAGTTATTTAATTAGTTTCCCGATCACGTGGAGCGTCATGTGTTCAGGCTCGCTTGAGGCAAGCAAAACACGTCATGGCAGGCATTATGCCTGTTTATTTCGTGGACGTTATTGAATAATACATTTGTCACTGCATTCATACAATATTGGAATTGTCTGAAGCTTTTTTGGAGCGCACCAAGGTCCATGCCTGGTTGTTCAGCAGGCACCGTCCACCAGATTGCAATGCTAGCGTCAGCCAGCCTTTCCATGGCAGGGGAACCACCATGGAAACGCTGGAGGGATTGGGTTTGAGGGCCCCTTGTGGGCCTCCCTTGTCTTGGGGGAGGTGTTGCTGCACTTGGGGGGGAACGATGTACCCCTGCATTTCCCTATATTGCTTGGCAGGCACGGTGGGGTGCCTGCCACGTGGTGCAGGAGAATGCACAGAATGACAGTTTCGCATTATGAACGGTGCTGCAGCCAGCAGCACTGTCCGCAATGTGAAATACCCGAGATACGCCTGCAATACTGGCGGGTGCATCGTAATTGCAGTGGTGGGACCGCCACATGCATGGCGGACGGTCCGAAGCTCCGCAACAATGGCAGGCGGACTCCGGTCCGCCCGCCATTGTGAATTTAGTAATTAGTTTTTCAGGTTTTGGTTAGAATTGACATGTACTGGACTACTGAAGTACCAAATACTAAAGACTGCTAGTGAGTGGATCGTTAAAATTATTACCAAGAGTTGAAGAAAGAAGATTTCTACAGGCAGGTCATTTTTTTGTGAACAATTTTTAAGATGTCAGTTTAATTAAAATATTGTGTAAAGAAAGGAGTGTAATATATTTTAAAAGTTAGTAAGATTAATAGTGTAGGATTTAAGCAACGTTTTCCAGGTAGTATGAACCTCCCACATAGAAAACTGTTGCATTTTGGCCAATAGTCATTCAGAAATGTCCTTACTTTTTCGGGACACAAGAGGATTTAGATTACCTGTTAAAGATTGCGCCTGTCTCACCTACTGCAAATGTTGCTCTTTTTAAAAAATTTCTAGAAAATGATATGTTTTGGGTGCTGTTTCCCAATTGAACTGTCAAAGGAGTTATGCCAACCCTCAATGGCATTGTTCGTTTTTGCACCTCCCTCTAAGCTGGTCAATTGGCAGTTCCACCATTCAAATGAAAAGCGTGGCATCCTCTTGTGACCTAACCTGCCTAGATGGCCAATTCATATACATTTTTAATAGATTTTTCTGAAGTTTTGCACAATATGCAATACATTGTATTGAGACATTCAACCATGGGATCACAGTCTGCCTTTACAGTGACATTGATATCTGCATCCAACAACAAACGCTTCCCTCCCTCCCCGTGAGCCAGTACATAAGAGTATATGCATTCTTAATATATATGATGTCTAAGTGTGCTATTTTGTAGCGGCAGTGAGTGGGCCTGTCTACAAGATGTGACTACACATGGTGAACTATAATGACAGGATTACGACGGGGTTCATGTAGGGGAGGGTGCAGGTGTATCAGAGTTAGAGGATATAAAGCTACCTGCCAGGGTGTCCCAGGCTCGGGCTGTATCTATTTTGTCCACCCCGCATTTCACTTCTCTCTGTAACAAACTTCCCTCGCAGCTCACCCAATTCTCTATCTCCCTTGGCGATGTAGCTAGCAGTGGGCCTCCTGGTTATTTCCAGTTTCTTGTGATTTTTCACTTAGCTTGTATAAATGCTAACTTCTGAAACTTACTAATGATCTTTTTTTTGGAGGTGTGAGGGAACATCCCAATAGACAATGGCCCGGGGAGGCTGGGATCTCCCCCTCAATAACAGTTGCAACAATTGCTATGATTTCCTTCCAGAAATGGCAAAGTGTGGGCAGGACCAAACTATATGTAAAAATTGTGTACCCAGCTTCCTGCATCTAGGTCAGGATGCCTCAGCCAGTGAAAGTACCACATTATCCGCTCTGGCGTCAGGTGCGATCTAAGGAGGACATATTAGTTTATGAGCTTGAAGCGAGTATTTCTAAATATTTGCAGGGTTCTTTCTAGGATATTTTCCCAGCTTTAGGTCTCAGCGGGAGCACCTAGATCCTCCTTCAATCTTAGTCATAGCCGCTCCAGTGGACGTCTGAGAATTTCCCGGATAGCCATATACAGGCATCAGACAGCCTTCATGGTGTCCTTTGATAGGGGCACCATGCTCTTGGATCAGCGGGTCCATTACCCCAGTGCTTCCTCAGTGCGACCACTACTGCTCTGTGTAGTAGAAAATGGCCTCTTGGCAGATTCCTCTGGACCAGTTCTGAGACCCTAAACAAATCCCCTACCATCGTTGCCCCAGCCTCCACCTAGGTGTCGATCCCCTTTAATTTCCATCATGGGCAGTTACCTCAACATGGTAAGGGGAAGATCAGGCAAATATGACACTTTTGTGTGTAGCTTCCGCAATCATCAGTTCTAGCATTTAGTAATCACTATGGATTTGTGTGTGTCATCAGTAGCTGAGCATGTAACTTTTATGAACACTCTACTGAGGTCAGTGAGGCTCAGCATAAATGGATTGTGGGGCTTAGTGGGGTCCCGCCTATTTGTCATCCATTGCATTATCATTTGCAATTGCATCATTATATAATGCACCTCAAAGACAGAGAACGGCAGCCTGCCATCCAACAAGGAGCAATGCCTTATGGCTAGCATCCCATGTCTGCAGCTTGCTCCCCAGAATAAATGAATTGGTAAGGACTCAAGGTCTTCAAACAGTGCCCTTGGGATCCAAACTGGAAGGGTGTTAAAAAGTATAGGAGGTGAGGCAATGCTACCATCTCCAACAAAGCTATTCAACCTGCCACTGATAGTGGCAAAGTTTTCCAGAAATCCATATACAAATGAAGGGAGCAGAGGGCCTGTTGCACAGTACCCTCTAGGAGATCCTGCCAATCATTGTAGATCTTAACCCCCAGGTATGGCAGGGTGCAGGGCTCCAACTGCAGGCAATCTAGTCCCTCAGGTGCATCACCGTGGGGCACGATAGGGAAAAGCTTAGATTATTGCCAATTTACTTGAATCTCAGATAGGAGCCCAAAAGAGTGTAGCATGGATCTGTCTCCCTATAGGTCCTCCCCAGTTTCACAGAGAAGGATCAATAGGTTGTCCGCATAGAGCGCGATGTGGTGATGATGTCCCTGGATGAATAGTACCCGATATGCATGCCCCCCTCTCACGTAGCTGGCCAAAGGTTTCATGGCCATTGAAAAGACCAATGGCAAAAGGGCACATACCTGCCTGATTCCACGGCCCACAGGATACCTCTCTGATATAATCTTGCCCGTACAGACTCTGCCGGTCACGTTTGTATACAGCAACATTGTCCAGGCTGCAAATTTCCTGCCCAGCCTCATATGCAGCAACACTTTGTATAGGTAGTGCCATTCCAGGCTTCCAGCATAGCCAGGAGCCTTCTGATATTGGTGGCTGTGTTCCGCCCAGGCATGAAACCTGCCTGGTCTGGATGGATTAATATAGTCATGAAAGGAAACAATCTAACTGCTAGTACTCCACTTAGGATTTTGTAGCCAATGTTCAATATTGAAAGCGGCTGATAGGCTGTGTGATTGGATGTTGGTTTGCCCTGTTTCAAAATGGGGACTATTAGAACTTCACCGGTGGTATCCTGCAGGTAGGCCATATCCCTGGCCACAGCATAGAAGGCCACATCCTGGGCATGAGTTCAGCTGAGTAGGTAGTGTAAACCTCTG
Organism: Lissotriton vulgaris; assembly: GCF_964263255.1. Lineage (NCBI taxonomy): Eukaryota > Metazoa > Chordata > Amphibia > Caudata > Salamandridae > Lissotriton > Lissotriton vulgaris. The sequence goes on from NC_141699.1 coordinate 443,378,987, forward strand.
TTGGGAACCCATCTGTTCCAGGTGTCTTGTTCTGCGTCATGTTTTGATTATGCTTTTTTTCTCCTGCGGAGTTGTGTCTCCTCTCAACTCCTCAATCATTTTCCTCAAGATGCTGAAGCTGTAGGGCACCTAGATAGATCTGTGTTGCTAATCTGTCATGGGTTGTGACACTTTGGTGTAGAGTTGAATAATAGCGATTAAACTAGGTGTTGATATTTACTGAGTAATATAGTGTGGTTCCACTATGGGATCCACTCCAGTAAGGAACCTGTGTTGTCTCACTCAGAGTGTGTCCTATCCGTGTACTGCTGGAAGTTGAAGTACCTTATCTTTTCGGTCTGGGCTGTTACTGCCTTCTTAACCTCTAAGAGTTTGTGTTGCAGCTCCGGATATTCTGGTCACTGCAATCAGCATGTCTTGCAGCAGAGTATGTCTCACTCCTTTTGACTCTGCTATACAATGGCACTGGAGGACTGTTTTAAAGGCATCCCTCTCCACCTGGGGAGAGGATGCTATGTGGTCATTGTTGCCAAAATATTGGATCAGTTTGTCTCGCATCATTTCCCTGGGAGACCTGGTCCTCCAGGGATTCATGCTTTAACCATCAAAGAGGAATAGATGTGCGTGTCTGCGCACATTTAAGATATAATAATGCAGGATTAAAATCAGAGATAGTACGAGCTACATACTCAACTGAGTGCAGAGAGATGTGTACATCTAGAGTGCAGAGGAACATGTTGAGTCAGTTATGAACTTCATGTAAGCTAGAGAAGAAGGAATTGTCATGCCCTTGTGCGTGGAGCTGGCACCAGGAATCGATAAGCCCCCAATGTTGCTGCCACTCCCCCCATAATGGTTGGGTGGGTGAGATATGGTGCCAAGAGTCAGAACGCCTTCCAGGAAAGTGCTCTGGTCCAGATTTGGGGAACATATGTTTACTATGGTTATGTCCCTTACTGCTGGAAGTTGAAGTACCTGCTCATTTCCGCATGGGCTGTTACTGCCTTCTTAACCTCTAAGAGTTTGTATTGCAGCTCCGGCTATCCTGGTCACTGCAATCAGCATGTCTTGCAGCAGAGTATGTCTCACTCCTTTTGACTCTGCTATACAATGGCACTGGAGGACTGTTTTAAAGGCATCCCACTCCACCTGGGGAGAGGATGCTATGTGGTCATTGTTGCCAAAATATTGGATCAGTTTGTTTCGCATCATTTCCCTGGGAGACCTGGTCCTCCAGGGATATATGGTTTAATCACCAAAGAGGAATAGATGTGCATGTCTGCGCACATTTAAGATGTAATAATGCAGGATTAAAATCAGAGATAGTACAAGCTACATACTCAACTGAGCACATAGAGATGTGTACATCTGGAGTGCAGAGGAACTAGTTGAGTCAGTCATGAACTTCATGTAGGCTAGAGAAGAAGGAATAGTCACGCCCTTGTGCGTGGAGCTGGCACCAGGAATCGATAAGCACCCAGTGTTGCTGCCACTTCCCACATAATGGTTGGGTGGGTGAGATGTGGTGCCAAGAGTCAGGACACCTTCCAGGAAAGTGCTCTGGTCCTAATTTGGGGAACATATGTTTACTATGGTTATGTCCCTTTCCTCCAGACATCCCCACACCACCAAATACCATCCCTCTGGGTCGACCAGGATTCCGGTGCACTGGAAGTGTACTACCACCGAATCCATATGAGGACCCCTCTCTCTTAAGCCGAGTAAGTGGTGTGATAAACTTGGCCCCGCAATGGACAATTCATTTATCTTCAAAATAATTTAAATGGGGAGACAAGTTTTCCCTATTTTGTGTAAAACATTCTGGTTGAATAATTGATGTGTGGCAGTCATACACACAATCAAGAGGCACAAAACATAAAGCTGTTACTTTATAAATGTAAATGATAATTTACCATTGAAATGTAATCCTCAGCTAAGGGAGTTTTGTATTTTTTTTCCAATATGTCTGGGAGTATTGAAAAATAAATCCTTGAACTTTTGTACTTGAGTATAGTTTAACAATACTGTTAATAATCTGCAATTCAAACTCAATCATTATTTTACAAGGACTTTTGTTTATTGTTTTTGATTTGAAAACTGTTACAAATCCAGTATAGGTTGAAAATTGATTGTCAGGCAGTACACTATAAATCAGTCGGATAGTAGTGTGATAAATGTCAGCATGTATTGTGTCAATTTGGATGAATAGATGGTGTGTGGATTTAAAGGTGCCATCCTTTATCCAAATGTCACTGTTTTTTGGAGTAACTGTACCATGAGTGGTTGCAAAGATTAGAATACAATTTGAGGGTGTTAGCTGTCATAGAGAAGGAAAAAATAATAGTTGAAAAATTCTGTTAGTTCTGAGGGGAACGTTCATACCAGAGTATGAATGCAGAGATTACTCACCGGTTTTTGGTGTTGCACCCTTCTTCTAAGATTAGTCATTGTGGGCATACTACTAACACCATGCATGGAGATGTTCTAGGCTACCTACCTCAATGTTGAGCCACAGGGCTCATTGGAGGAGGCATTAAGTGATTTAATGGGTTGTACAGTGTGTCTCACTTCCAACTCAGTTGAAGATGCAGAGCGGATATGTTTTGTAGTTTTTTCAACTGTCTCACCAAGAGTTTCAGCTTTGCCTTTGCACTAGGTTGAGAAACAGTCCACACACTTGCAATGATTTCTGGGCTCAGTAAGTCTCTCCTTAACATAAAGTGATCCACCCAATTTGAGTAGCTTATTTCCGCTCTTGTAACAGATGTCTGCAGCATGCCTTGTATCTTCAATGTTGATCCTCTATCTGAAAGAAAATATGCATTGAAAATGTTTAACATGCTTTCCTTTATCCTGTGTAAAGATTGAAACAATTTGGTTATTTTCTCTCTTGTTGCACCAAAAAAAGAATATTTGCTAGGTGTTGTAATTCTGTTGAAAAAATATATGTAAAGGTAGTAATTACATTTTCCTTTAGGGGAAAAGGAAAAATTATCGTTTCATTTTGTCATCAGAGTGAAAACAAAAATATTCACCTTCCCTGAGTTGGCACAGGGTGGAAGTTAGAATAGTTAACCTTCCCCCCTGCCAGTGATAAGCAACTTCCCTAACATGGTACAGGGCAGGTGTTAAAATAGTACATCTGCCACCCTGCCAGTGTTCAGCACTTTTCTACAGTTGTCAGACATAATCTATTTCTTTAAAAAAGTGTATTCATATTTTAAAATAATCCAACTATTTGAAATAGTACATTTACATTTCAAGAGTAACTTACTTTATAATTAAAAATAATTTCTTTGCTTATTTCTCACACAATGATTGAAGTCTTGGAGTGAAGTATTTTAGCAACTGTCAGACAAGAACAAAAAAAATTAGATAACGTTTAATTTGAGTATTCATTTGTGTGTGAATTAACACTTAAATTCAGCAATAGGTGCCACTGTGAAAACGAAGTCAGCCAAGCAGTTGCTGTTGTTCGCTCAAGTGTGTGTAGTCACCTCTGTGATTAATGACACACTGATGACAAAATGGTGAACACCCATCTGTATACTATTTTGTGGGTAAAACCTAAATTAATTTTATAAAATGTGTCTGATATTTAGAATGTATTACTTAAAAATATGACTAAACCTTTAATTTATGTGCCATGTAAATTTTAAGGTTTTATTGTGGCTTTCTTATGAGGAATGTACCTCCATCTTGGTAGGGGACTTTTTAAATAGCGATAGAAAAATGCTGTTTTTCAATAATTTGTGCAACTATTCAAAATGACCATTTATATAGTGAATTTCTTTATAAAAATAATGTATAAAAAGTGTTGGAAATAGAATGTGTGGTAAAGTTATGCATGGTAAATACAATTTTAATTATAATGAATAAGAACTTGTTGTATAGGCATGTGTGGTACAGACATATGCGTGGTAAAGGCATGCATTGTATTGTCATACATCCACCTGAGAATAGAAGAGGTGGCCTAGTGGCGATGTTGACGATAGTACATTTTTAAGCCTCATTTGCTTAAGGACTTGGCAGTCCCAGGTGGGGTTCTGAAGTTCCTGAGCAATCTCTTGATGACAAAACGGAGGGGTGACAACCTCTGTTTGGGAGTGATATATGTCTCTCAAGCGGCAACATAGAGCGCTTGCACCACTGATAGTGACTTGGAACAGCTGCAAAATGTGAACAGTCTTTTGGCATTTAAACTCGGGTTCTAGACTGTAAATCCGATTTATGGTAGGAAAATGAAAGGTAAATCGCCTACAAAGTCCAAAATTAATTTACTAATTGTTCTCTTTCTGCATTTATCACACTGGACTGCAACCTGTCTTTATCTCTTAAAAAAAGGAAACAAACTAATTCAAACTTTCACTTTAGCATGCCTTCAAATGCCACTCCTCTTACGCTTCCCTTACAGTGTACTTCATAAAGGGCAGTGAGAAAGGCCTGTTCAAATGAGTAAGACCTCTTCTGCACTTAACTAATGTGTCCTTTACTGTATTACTATCTATGGCCAGCTACAGACGAAATTTGTGGTAAAGTTCACACACAACCATCGCTTCAAACATAGAGAGTGTGTTAAAACCATATTTAATTGGCTCTATTTCAGTCTCTAGACCAGGGGTCTTCAAACATTTTGGCTCTGATCCCCCTAAACAACATGGTTTGAAGTTGAGCCCCCTTCCAAAACATTATGACAAGGACTGGGGAGTGTGAGAGGCATGGCTCAGTGCAGGAGGTAAGGCTTATAAGATCATTTTCAGGGGCATTTTTTCAGTAGATCATAATCCACACTAAGGGGCCGATTATGATGGCGGACGGACCTGAGTCCCTCCGCCACCATAGAGTATGAGGGAACCTCCGCATGGCCTGCAGAGTTCCCTCCTGTGCAATTAGGATGTGACCGCCACCCTGGTGGTCACATCCTCTATTTTTACCATTGCGGCGGGTGCGGCATCAAGATGCATCCGCCGCAATGGTAAAAATGCATACATTGCATTTGTATGCAGAAAGCGGCAGGCACCATGCGGTGCCTGCAGATTTCTGCATACAAATGCAGTGGGGTACCATAGGTACCCGCCATGTGCACCCCCCACCTCCCCTTCACCCAGGGGGCCAGCAACGGGCCCCCGCAGTGAAGTTACACATGCTTTTCCACGGCGGAAAAGCTGCCGCGGAAAAGCATGTTTCACAGCCCATCCTAATCTGGCTGACGGTGTCTGAGAGACACCGTCGCCATATTAGAGCTTTTCCGCCGCGGTTGTAAACCAACCGCGGCGGAAAAGCTGCGGAAGGAAACCAGGACCCACCAGCCATCCTAATGTGGCGGTGGGTCTTTGGTGGGTCCGCAGAGGATTTTTCGCATCCTCCGGGCCGGCGGTGACTTCCGCCGGCCCGGAGGATGCGGAAAATCCTCCATCGTAATAGGCCCTTAAATTTGGGGCTTACACAAGAGCAAGTACATCACACAAAAACAGTAATTGGCCCAAAAATACTACAAAGTTTCTGCCCCTTTGTTGTCTTCATTTTTGCAGCAAGGGTGCCCTCTGCCCTAATGATAGAAAGGAATATAAGCCCTGTGCTCCTTTTTCATAATTGGAGTCATAAGACAGGAGATGCAGTAGGCCCCTCAGGCTCCTAAACCCCAGTGCAGCTGCATTTGCTTCACTCATGTAATGTAATGTAATATAAAATCTCATTTTCATAGTGCTACTACCACTCCAAGGAGCATCTTGGCGCTCAAGCCAACTAGCTCGAAAGGGTTGGTGGACTGAGAGCAACACAAAGCACATTGCACACTCTACACTAGAGTCCTACATGCAGCATCAGTGAGGGAGAAGATCCAAGTCTTCAAAGATTTCCTAAACTGACTCTCCTTAGACATGAGTCGGAGCTGAAGTGGCAGTTTTTTTCAGGCCCTAGAACCCAAGACAAAAAGAGACTTTCCACCTTTGGTGGCCAGTCTAAATCTAGGAATTACCAGAAGATTTTGGTTAGCCGACCTCAGACAACGTGCTGGCTGATAATGTTTAAAACCCTTGGACAGATATCTGGGTCCTTGTGACTGGAAGGCTCTGAAAGTGATAACAAGCACCTTAAACAATATACGCTTGTGTATTGGTAGCCAGTGGAGAGTTTTTAGTGCGGCCGAGGCAGATGACTTTCTTGAGCACCGAAGTACTAGACGGTCAGTGGCATGCTGGACTAACTGCAACCTGTAAAGCACTGCTTTGTTGGTACCTGCATACAGGCTATTGTAGTAGTCCAGTCTGGATGTTATCAAGGCCACTGCCACTGTTTTCCTTGCCACAAGGGGAAGAAGGTCAAAAAACTTCCTAAGTGATCTAATATTGTGAAAGCACATGCCAGCCACAGCAACCGCTTGCTGTTTGAAGGACAAATGGTCATCAAACTTGATGCCCAAGTTACGAGCAGATGAGATGGTATTTGGAGGAGCTTCCACATCCTCTGGCCACCATTGTTTAGGGGAAAACAGATTTTGAGGGCCAAACTGCAACATTTCCGTCTTTCGGAATTACATTTGAGGTGACTGTTATTCATCCACTCAAATGTGGCCGAGAGGCAGTTTTTAAGGTTAGTGATAGTGTTAGAAACGGGGGTATCTAGTTGTCAATGGTTTGCACCTTTATCCAAGTAGGGACCCTTGCTTCTAGACAGAGTAAGGAAGTTATGCCCTTAGACATACCCAGCTCAACCCTTTGGTAGCTTGGCATGAGCAGGCAGGCTTACCTCAGAGGCAATGTGTAAAGTATTTGTGCACACATACAGTGATACAGTGATACAGTGAAAACGCTACAAATGGACACCATACCAGTTTAGAAAAATAGGTAGTCTTTTTCTAAACAAAAAGGACCGAAATGACCAAAATCTACTATTCATATGTAAAGACATCATCAAAAATAGATGACTCACAAAAAATAGGGATTGTAACAACAAATAGCTTCCCATGGGGCCATTACAACGTTGTGACAGATGAAAATTCCAAAGTAGGGCACTGACCTGTGCCGGGGAGGTGAGGCATCAGTTTTTTAAGTGTTGCCAGGGAGGTGATGTTGTTTTGTTAGCTATGCTTCTGTTCCTTACGATGGTGTGGGGTCGATGTATTCAGGAGGTCACCCACATCAGGTAACAGCTCCACGATGATGAAGCACCGGTGTCAGTGAGGTCGGGTCTGCGGTTTGAGTCGGCACAGTGCGTTGTGAGCATTACGAGTGGTGCCCACGGCACCAAGGCAGGTGGAGGCCTCGGTGAAGGCACCAGAGTAGACATAGTGTGGCATGGGCAGGCACTGTGGCTGTGGTGCAAGTCAAGCGGTGAGGCATGCACTTCACGAGCGGTACCCACGGCTTCCTCGCAGGTCTTGGCATCACTTGCTGGCGTTGGTGTTGCTTTTTCCCTGTGTGGCAACTGAAACAGCAGTTCTAGGTACAGGAGGACAGAGGAAGTAAATTATTTGTGTCGCTGAGACTTCAGAACAGGAGGCAAGAGCTACACCAAGCCCTATGTGATCTTCTTCTAGTAGGAAACACTGAACAATTCAGTCTTTGCCCTTTCCTTGGCTGAAGCTGCCACTGCAGGCCATCCCAGAAAAGCATCCACAAAGCAATGGGGCAGTACTCCTCCTTACATCCTCTCAAGCTCTTCTCCTTGGCAGAGGTTCCTCTTGAGTTCCGAAGTATTCTACATTTCTGGGGTGTGGATCCAATATTTATATCACATGTTCCTTTGTTCTCTTGTGGCCAAAAGTCTCCCAGCTCAGTCAAAAACAGGTCTGCCCTCTATGGTCTAGCTTCTTGGCAGGAGGTGAAGACAGCAGTGAGCACACAAGACAGGGCCTATTGAGGTGCAAGGAAAACTCCTCCCACTACTCTAAATGCAGTCCAGGTCTATTCAGCTCAGCCCTGAGTCATCCAGGAAAGGCAGCATACACCTCAACCCCTCCAGTGGTTGTCTACAGTGAATGCACATCCCCAGCTCCTGTCTCTCCAAAACTAGACAGTCAATACACAACCCAGCCGAGGCGCAAAGGATAGCTAAGCAAGAACATGCCCGCTTTCTAAAAGTAGCATTGTCAAGCACACAATTTAAAAAACAACTTTACTAAAAGATGTGCAAGTAGAAGAGAGCCTAAACTCCAGTTCTCTCTCTTGTCCCAATGTAAAGGTATACTTGTAAGATGTTACAGAACATTGCCCATGTATATGGGGCAGATAGCCTTTCAATAGTGAAAAACAAAATTGGCGGTATTTCATTACCAGGACATGTAAACCACATCAACACATTTGAGGAGGTTGTCCACTCTGTCCATTATACTGGGCCATTACTCTTTTGCCTGAGGTCCAATGTGGGCCGTCTACCTTTTGTGTAAACAAAACCAGTCAGGGTAGCCTGGGCTGTAGTGCTATCAAGGAAAATGGTTCAGCATTCTGCTTTCTTGTGATAAGACACCCATAATCGGAGTGCAACAGCCCTCACAACCATGGCTTCTGTAACTGCTGCACAAATGGTGGTGGTGAGCCTTTTGTAAAGAAAATAACAAAACGAGCCCCCATGTGTCACCCAATTCACTGGGGGCAACTCTCTTTTTTTTTTTGAAGACCTTTATTCAAGTAGTTCACATTATACAAAATTCCCGCCTACAACCCAACGGGCCGGCCAAAACAATTGAAGCAGTGTTACTATCATTGCACGAAATACACAGCCCCTGTGCCGTCAACCCGGGGGTACGGTGGCGTTTTAAAGTGCATGTGCATGAGATTATGAAGTATTTGGCAGGATGATGAAGGTCTAATTTTATGTTTTATAGCATAGGATAAGGTCCACAGTTTTTTACATTTTTTAAATAAAACAAACAAGGAACAATCCCCCATTTAACTTGGTCTTCAAGTTACAGCACAATCGAGTCCATTGCAGTTCCGGTGTGAAAATGATATCAAATCGTGTTCAAGTGCTTAGAGTCATTTAGTAATGAGATTCATTATTTATCCAGCGAGCTAGTCTGCGTGGTATGAGGAGACTCGCAGATTTTACCCCTGTAATCGTTCCAACTGGACCATATTTCCACCCATTTATGAGGACATCCTCTCGTTATATACACTGTCTTTTCCTGTAGCATACACCAGTCCATGTCACATTGCCAGTCTCTCAGCTTCGGTGGATTAGGGTCACCCCACAATCTAGCAATGTTTCTTTTCGCCACCATTTGCCCAAGCGTTACCCAAAGTTTCCCTTTTGGCGATAGGTCAGAGGGTTCCCAGATGTTGGGAAGACATCTCTTGGCCTCTAGGCGAATCTCCACCTCCCACACCTCCTGCATGCATTGCATCACCCTCCTCCAGTACTTTTGCACTTTCGGGCATCCCCACAGTATATGAAAATAGGTGCCTGTTGCACCACATCCCCTTCTACAGAGCCCGTCCCCCCCTCTCCCCATCATTTGCAGCCACATCAACACATTTCCTATCTTTTACATACCCTACACCCTGCCCATGGGGGTACGTTGCGCCTACACAAGGGTCGCCTTACATCTAAGAAAAGGGAAGGTTAGCACCTGGTAAGTGGATGACTTGCCAGGTCGACATTGCCGTTTAAAACTACATGTGACGACACTGCAATGGCAGGTCTGAGATACACTTACAGGCTATTTGTGAGGGTGACACAATCAGTGCTGCAGGCCCACTAGTAGCATTTGATTTACAGGCCCTAGGCACACACAGTGCACTTTACTAGGGAGTTACCAGTAAATCCAATATGGCAATTATTGATAACCAATCATAATAACAATTTACATAGAGAGCATATGCACTGTAGACATGATTAGCAGTAGTAAAGTGCCCAGAGTCCTAAAGCCAACAGAAACTGTTCAGGAAAAATAGGAGGAAGAAGCAAAATGTTTGGGGATGACCCTGCAAAAAGGGCTATTTCCAACAGATAGCCACTGCCTTGCAGAGCAGGCTGTCTTCTCTACACTTTCATTACAAAATGGGCTATCGTCTTGCCTCATCCTCCTTTCTGCCATCTCTCTGAGGCCCAAAGTAAGGTGTATCCCCTGCTTCAATTTTCCCTCTCTCTCTGACCACTGCTGTGTGGCCCATAGCAACAGTGGCTTAGCAAATGTGTTTTGGGCCCTAATGCAAGCAAGGATTGGAGTTTAGTTGACCTCTCATACCACTGGGCCAGGCAACCACTGCACCTGCAACACCAATGATACCAAGAGTCTTACAATGGAGGTTGTCCACTCTGTCCATTATACTGGGCCATTACTCTTTTGCCTGAGGTCCAATGTGGGCCGTCTACCTTTTGTGTAAACAAAACCAGTCAGGGTAGCCTGGGCTGTAGTGCTATCAAGGAAAATGGTTCAGCATTCTGCTTTCTTGTGATAAGACACCCATAATCGGAGTGCAACAGCCCTCACAATCATGGCTTCTGTAACTGCTGCACAAATGGTGGTGGTGAGCCTTTTGTAAAGAAAATAACAAAACGAGCCCCCATGTGTCACCCAATTCACTGGGGGCAACTCTCTTTTTTTTTTTGAAGACCTTTATTCAAGTAGTTCACATTATACAAAATTCCCGCCTACAACCCAACGGGCCGGCCAAAACAATTGAAGCAGTGTTACTATCATTGCACGAAATACACAGCCCCTGTGCCGTCAACCCGAGGGTACGGTGGCGTTTTAAAGTGCATGTGCATGAGATTATGAAGTATATGGCAGGATGATGAAGGTCTAATTTTATGTTTTATAGCATAGGATAAGGTCCACAGTTTTTTACATTTTTTAAATAAAACAAACAAGGAACAATCCCCCATTTAACTTGGTCTTCAAGTTACAGCACAATCAAGTCCATTGCAGTTCCGGTGTGAAAATGATATCAAATCGTGTTCAAGTGCTTAGAGTCATTTAGTAATGAGATTCATTATTTATCCAACGAGCTAGTCTGCGTGGTATGAGGAGACTCGCAGATTTTACCCCTGTAATCGTTCCAACTGGACCATATTTCCACCCATTTATGAGGACATCCTCTTGTTATATACACTGTCTTTTCCTGTAGCATACACCAGTCCATGTCACATTGCCAGTCTCTCAGCTTCGGTGGATTAGGGTCACCCCACAATCTAGCAATGTTTCTTTTCGCCACCATTTGCCCAAGCGTTACCCAAAGTTTCCCTTTTGGTGATAGGTCAGAGGGTTCCCAGATGTTGGGAAGACATCTCTTGGCCTCTAGGCGAATCTCCACCTCCCACACCTCCTGCATGCATTGCACCACCCTCCTCCAGTACTTTTGCACTTTCGGGCATCCCCACAGTATATGAAAATAGGTGCCGGTTGCACCACATCCCCTTCTACAGAGCCCGTCCCCCCCTCTCCCCATCATTTGCAGCCTCATACATGAAATATATATTCTATCTAATATTTTCAGTTGAATTAGACGCATTCGGGCTGATATCGCCACCTCACGCGGTGAGGCAAGAGCATACATCCATTCTTCCATGTCAATTTCCAACCCATCTGCAACCCATTTCTCTTTCAGGGGAAGGAGCAGGTCGGGGGGTTATTGATTAGTTTTTTGTATGTGAGAGTTATGGCGTGTTCTGGCATATGGCAATCCAGTATTCTGTCTTCAAGAGGGGAGATTTGTGGCAGTTTAGTGTTAGGTGGAATATTTGCCTGAAGGGAGTGCCGCACCTGCATATATCTGAAGTATTCGGTGTGTGCCAGTTTATGCGTTGCCTGCAGGTGAGCGAATGTATGAATACCTTTAGCACCCCAGATGTCTTTTATTTGGGAGATCCCAATCAGGTCCCAGTTCCGGAATCCTTTTGTGCGACCCAGGTTGCCTAATTTTTCAGAGGCCCAGAGTGGTGTTGCCATGGTGAGGACCCCGGACCATCCGAGTTTCTTCTGGGCTATATGCCATATCTGTACAGAGTGTTGTGTAGGCCCAGTGAGTTGATGTTTGCCCATCTTAGAGTAGAGTGCAGTCTCATAGTTCCCCCCAGGGAGTAGCCATCTGTCCATCCCATAGGCCGGATCATTACCATCGCCATATGCCCCTTGATTTAATGCTGCGAGATGGGCTGCCCAGTATTATTTGCCACCGTCATACCACCCCAGTGTGAGTTTTGACAATGCAATGCGTGGTGTGCCTGCCCACAGGAGTTCACGTTGAGCCGCCTCAATTGCTGTGAAGTAAGCATTAGGCACCAAATCAGGGTAATTTTGGAGAGCGTAGAGGAACCGTGGCAGCGCCATCATTTTAAATAAGGCCGCTCGGCCCAGTAACGACAATGGCAGGTGCTGCCAGGACTTGGCCTCGCTCTGAAGTCGGCTTAGAGGTGGTTTAAGATTACGCTCGTAGGACAAGGTCTTATCTGTGGAGAAGAATACTCCCAGGTATTTGAACCCGTCCTCCGTTACTGTGATGGGACATGTGTCAGGGAGCCTGGGCGGGTCCCCGTGTAGGACGTAAAGATACGATTTGCTCCAGTTGACTCGGAAGCCGGAATTACGACCGAAGCTGGCGAAGATGTCAAGTGCAGCAAGTATCGACCTTCTCGGCTTGGAGAGTTACAGAAAAATATCGTCTGCGTAGAGGAATATTTTGTCTTCCCATTCCTCCGCCCACGCTATACCTTTCAGGTAGACGTCTTGTCTGATTCAACCTGATAACGGTTCCATGGAAAGGGCGAATAGGAGGGGAGAAAGGGGGCAGCCCTGTCTAGTCCCACTCTCTAAAGTGAAGACCTCCGATACCTTGTTGTTCACCAGTACCTGTGCCAGCAGTTCGGAATAAAGAAGTCGGACCCAAGTTATAAATTGAGGTCCAAAGCCCAATTTGCGTAGGCCAGCAAACATGTAGGGCCATTCTAGGCTGTCAAACGCCATGGTGGCATCCAGGGAGACCACAACCGCGTCCTCCCGCAATCTATGGCGTTGCCCGATCACCCCGTTTAGGCGTCGAATATTGAGGGCTGTGTTGCGGTGTGGCATAAAACCTGACTTGTCAGGATGGATCAATGTAGTCAGTACCAACTTAAGCCTATTAACGAGTGTTTTTGCCAGTATTTTGGGCTCCACGTTGAGGAGGGAAATTGGCCTATAGGAGGCTCAGGACTATTTGGGTTTCCCTTCTTTTGGGATCGCCACTATAGTAGCTATGCGTTGGTCACGCGGCAGTATTCCCGTCTTCCTGCTCTTTTCGAACATGGATTTGAGGTGCTTACTAATAGTATCAGGTTTAAGCTTGTACAATTCTATTGGGAGGCCATTGGGACCCAGAGCTTTCCCTGGACGGAGTTCCACTATTGCGCGCTGTATTTCGGCCTCTGTGAGAGGGCTATCAATGTCTTCCCAATCATCGTCAGTTAGGCATGGCATTCGTATGTCTGCAAGTAGGGCTATAGAGTCCTCCTCTGGACGGTCAGACACCCGAGAGTACTCCTGTTTATAGTGTTTAGCAAATTCCTCCACTATTTCTCGGGGCTCTGTGAGTACCATCCCGGATACCGTGTGTATTTTCGGCACTACCTTTCTGGCCTGTTGCTTTTTATCGAGCCAGGCTATGAGTTTTCCGGCTTTGTCGCCCTGATCATACAGCCTACCCATCTTATGCCTAGCCACCATCTGGGCCTCTTGAGTAACCAGTGCTTTGTACTCTGCCATCTTGATCTGCAATTTATGCCGTATCGTATTGGCCCCTTTTTTGAGCGCCTCCTTCTCAAGTTCTGCAAGATCTGCCTCAACCGCCATGACATGACAGCGCTTTTCTTTCCATTTGCCTGAGATGGCTGACAGCGCTTCCCCCTAACCACAGTTTTAAACGCCTCCCATACAGTCATAAGTGAGTCCAGAGATCCCACATTGTGTTCAAAGTAATGGGTAATTGAGGTGGCAAGTTTTTTCCATGTGTCTTCGTTTTTTAAATGCCAGGAGTTTATTGGCGCTACGCAGCCCTATCGCCTGATTCTGAATGTGATGTGGGTAGAGACCGGTGAGTGGTCTGATATGCCACGAGTTAAGAGTGTTGCATCTTTCACTGTAGTGCCGTGCTGCAGTAAGGTGAGGATGTAGTCGAGGCGTGAGAAGGAATGATGTGGCCCGGAGAAGAAGGTGTATTGGCTATCTGTGGGATGAAGAAGGCGCCAAACGTCAGTGAGTCCGAAGGCCTCACGGAAGTCAGCTAGCCACTTTTGCCCTTGGGGCAGCTCTCTGGGGGGTCACCTGTCCAGGGTTCTGAGGTTCCGTGATGATTTGAACCCGTGTTTTCAATATTGTCGGAAATACATAATATTGGTATCAGCGAACCGCAAATGATCCATTTAGCATATCCTGGTGTTTTTGCTACGCTACGAGCAAGAGTACTCCTGTAACAAACACATTTCTGATTTACCCATGGCATCCATCTTAGATCATGGCGGCCATTTTGTGTTTCTTGCCCTCACATACGCAATAACCTCTGATCACTTCATTTCAATTAAGGACACGTAGCCTTAGCCGGAGATTCACCTCTCTAGTGACACGTGCACCTTAGACCAGAACAAGCTGTAGCTGCATGACTCGACAAAGGCTGCCTCCCCTGCCCGAGGCCAGTCCTGCTGAACTGGTTCTCGTGTCCGTTGGCCTGATCACGATTAGGCGGCCGAAGCCGGTAGCCTTGCCCATTTACAACCCACAAACATCCCTTATCCTGCTTTTCTATCTTCTGCACCTGGCTCTGCTCCTTTCCTTCTGGGCCTTTATTAGGGGGAGGTAACGAAATTTACGATGAGGCGGTCCGGGTCTTGAATGAAAAGTTGACATGAGATTATGATGGAAAAGTGGGAACCCCTCGTTCGTAATGTTTTGACATCAGATATTGTCGACGATTCCTGTGCAACGCCAAATATTTATTGTTTAGGACACAAAGGTTTGGGAATGTACTAACATGTGAAGAATTTGCCTGAAGCCCAATTTTTAGTATATAAGGAGCAACCCTCTTTGTACAAATCGAACAGGCTCCTAGACACTGCCCATGCGTAGTTTCTGTGACTTCTGTGTCCCTGCAGTAATAAACCTTTGGTCTTTGACGCCACCATCGAGAAGCCCGTGTTTCTGTTTACTTGTGCACCAAGACAGGTGGAACTCCGGGGTCTTCGGGTGTTGTTCCCTGACACCTCTGGACGGAACCAAAAAGTCCAGAACTCCAATTGGCGCCCACGTGGGGCGACGTCACTCGGTACCGGTCCAAAAGCCTGAGAAGTTCGAGAAGCTTCGTGTGAAGATTCCCGAGGGAGGCGCCCCACTTCATCGATCCCGGCATATCCCAAAAGTGGCCCGACGTTCTCTTCCACGAGGGTTCCCGTTCAAGACGGCTGCAGTGGGCCGTTGCCTTGACCGTCGCCCTGTCTTGGACCCGAGGTGCAGTCCTTAGTACGGCGAAACGTGACGGGTTTCTCCCTGGTGACGTCTTCAGTGCCTCAGTTAAGTATTTAGTGGTTGCTAGTTGGTTACTTCGTGAGGGTTGTTAAAATCCTTTTTGGTTCTTGGTTTGGTTTGGTTTCGTAAGATTATCACTGGTTGTTCTGGTTACGATAATCTATTTGGTTTAGTTTGGGTATCGATACATCAGTTCGCTTTTGGTAGGCCTAAGTTCTTGGTTCAGGTGCACATATTTGTTTCTTGTTTTGTTCGTTCTGTGTTCCGGATTGCAAAATGGTAAGTCGGAGAAATTGTATGTTGTCTTGTTTTGGTTGCAACAGTGATTCACGATTGGAGGACTCATGTCTGGTTCCTCCGATTGGGACTCCCTTATATGATCTGTACTGTAAGCATGGTGTGGGTCCTATATCTTATAATGAGGTATGGGTCCGCTACACGGAAAAGGACGGTGTCCTCAGTTGGCCACTGCATGGTAGTTTTGAACCCGAAATCCTTGATAATTTAGAAGCGAAATTGTTTAGGAAGAAAGCCCGGCCGGCAATGTTTGATTCTTTCCGTTACTGGCGAAAAGAATCTAAACAGAGAGAGATTAAAAGGTTGAAGAAAGAACAGAAAGAGCAAGAGTTGACTTTAGAACAAGCGGCTAAGCAGCTGCAAGTTAACGAGTCTGAGAAGGCCATAGAGGTGGCCATTAGAGAGCATAATTTAGCGATCGACAAGTGCTATCCTGCCTTGCCATCGAAAACAACTAAGATACTGGAGGACCCCGAAAACGATCCTCTGTTGTCTTATCTGTTACAGTCACCTCCACCGTATGCACAAGGTGCTACAGCTCCACCTTTACCGAATGTTCAATTGCCGGTTGCTGGATAACCTGGTATTCCTGCTCCTGCCCCTCAGAATCAAGCTCCTGTACCTCCTGTGGTCAATGTGAATGTTCCTACGGCACCTCCTCTTCCTGGGTTGCCGACTTCTCTACCTATACCTGTATCGCTTACACCTACTGTTCCACAAGCTATCTTCCTTGATACTCCTACTGTCCCGCTATCTGTTCCAACTGCTACTGTGTTCTCTGCATCTGCCAGTATGTTGACTCCGCTTTCTGTTCGTCGAAGAATCACTGATTCTGTCTCTAGCATTCTATCTCCTATCTATAAAACTTTAATTAAGACTCCTACTTCTGACTCTGTACAAAGACGTAGTCAGCTTCCAAGTACTGAGGAACGGGGAATATTAGATTCCACGGCTCTTAGATGGATTTCGAAAAGTAGGAGATATAGCACGAGAGATGTACTTGATACATTTATGCAGTGGAATGAACCAACGCAACGATATGTTTTTGATGAGATGTGCTCTCTTTTACGTGAGGAACTAGAAGAAGATGACTCTGAATCGAATTTAGAAGACTTAATTAAGGTTCAGAAAGAGTTTGCTGCAGGAATGATAGTAGGTCAAAATATAAAAGAAGCGATGGAACTGATTTTAAGTTATAGGAATGATCCATCACTTCGTTCACCGAGAGACTTAGAGAAAGGTAGTACGAAGCAGACTCGCCAGTATCCAATGAGGGAGGTTCCTCCAATTTGGCGCGATGCTGTGCAAGCTGATGCAGTCCGTGGTATTGCAGCCGCTCCGGCGCAATTCCAGAGAGTGTGGATACACATTCCGTGGAAGCGAGCCGAAGTGTTAGCAGTGAAGCAAGCCTTGCCAGATCCGCGTTAGAATCCTGCTGGGTACTATAAGGAGTTAGCGCAAACAGTTGAGGCTTGTGTAATGAACCTGGCGGACATCGACATGTTATTTGGGAATGTAGTACCACAACCAATTTGGGCTAAGATACGTAAGGAGAATCATCCAGTTGCCCTAGGTGGTGATTGGGCAGCTATCATTGCAGCGGATGGTCAGCAAATAGGTGGTTCCAAACCCGAACCTCTAATTGCTAATCTTCCAGGTAGGATAATCGACTTAATGAAGACTCTGATGCCCGCATTACGTGTTAACTGGGACAAGTTGTCCGCATGCAGGCAGAAGAAAGACGAAAGTGTCTCCGACTTTTTCACGAGGTTCGAAGAGACTTTTGTAGATCATAGTGGTCAGGATATGAGCACAGAAGGAGGACAGAGACTGTTTGTCGATAAATTTGTACATAATTTGTTACCCGAGCTATGCAACAAATTAAAAGACTCCGAGAGTGCGTGGGCTGTCTCTACAACTGCGCAAATACTTGCCACTGCACAGTATTATGAAAATAGGGATAAAGAGGAGAAAGAGAAATCAGATAAGAAAACGAAAGACTTAAAGACTAAAGTTCTTTTGCAACAGGCGTATCCGCCTCGCATGAATCAGACTAATACGCAGCAAGGGTCATATCAAAGGACAGATTATAGTTCACCGAGACCTCAATATCAGTGGAACCAGTGTGCGTACTGTAAGAAAGAGGGTCACTACAAAAATGAGTGTCCAGTCTTAGCGCAAAATAACGCAGCAGCAGCTCAGAGAGGTCGTGGTGGTTTTGTGCAGAATTCTAGAGGTCGGGGACGAGGTGCTATGCCTCCACAGACGAATGATCGCCCTTCCAATCACTTTGATCAACGAAATGGACAGTCTGCCCAGCAAAATAGATCTCAACAGTATCTTGTTGAAGACTATTGTGAAGTGGATGAGGGATTTCAGCAAAATGGGTACTAGGACAGCCATGGACAGAGAGAGGGAGTAGTATCAGTTCCAGTGGATCAGAGTGGGCCTTATGTCGCAGTAGCAACATCAGGTGTAGTCGAACCGTTTCTGTTGGATACTGGTGCAGCAAAAAGTTCTATCATTCATGCGAAACTCCCTGGCGCACCTTTGTCCGGCTCAACAAATGTTTCTGTAGGTTTTTCAGGCGCCCCTGTTTACAACCCCATATCTGGTCCTTTGTCTATTTCTGTTGGACCGTGTCAATTGAAAGCACCCCTGATTTTGACGACAGGTTGTAATGAAAATCTGCTTGGTTTAGACTTGTTAAAACGACTATATGCGACATTGTACTGTTCTCCGGAAGGAGTACAGCTTACATTGGGCAAAAGAATCACCTCTCCGATTTATTTGTCAATGGATGCACTCCCGCCAGAGCTGCGTTCACTCCCTGATACCCTTTGGCGACTGGTCCTAACGATGTAGGCCTTTTGGAAATACCACCATATGTAGTCACTTTGAAAGCAAATGTAAAATTTCCACGAATTCCTCAATACAAAATATCTAGTGAAGGTGAACGTGCACTTTTATTGATTGTACAAGATTTGATTAAGAAAGGTGTGGTTGAAGAAACTAGAGGAAATGTCTGTAACAGTCCTGTATTACCGATTTTGAAACGAACTGATCCTACAAAGCCTCCAGTGTATAGGTTTGTCATTGATCTCAGAGAAGTTAATAAGATTGTGATTCCGCAGTTCCCTGTAGTTCCAGATATTACTGCCTTGTTAACATTGATTCCTGCTACAGCCACATGGTTTTCAGTCATCGACTTGAAAAATGCCTTTTTCAGCATTCCGATAGCCGAAGAAAGCAGAGATATTTTCGGCTTCTGTCTAGGAGGTCGAAGCTTCAGGTTTAAACGCGCTCCACAAGGCTATTGTGAGAGCCCATCTATTTACAGTCAGGCATTAAAAAGTCAGTTAGATTATTTTGTAGTATGTAGACGATCTTCTAGTGGCTGCCGATGACAAGGAAACTTGCAAAGCAGCTACGATCTCGTTATTGCATCATTTGTCCAATTTGAATCACAAGGTATCACCTTCGAAAATGCAATACTGCTGCCAAGAAGTGACCTACCTAGGTCATCTCTTGTCAAAGGAGGGAAGGAAGTTGACCCCAGAGAGAATAAAAGCAATTACGCAAATGAGTGTTCCTCGCACGCAGAGAGAAGTACGTGCCTTTTTAGGTATTACCTCTTACTGTAGGCAGTGGATCCCAAATTTTTCTCTTTTATCAAAACCGTTGGTAGCTTTGACTGGGAAAAATGTTCCGAGTCCGGTGCCATGGTCTGATGAATGTCAGGAGAGTTTTTCTGAGTTATGAAAAGCATTATGTTCAGCTCCTGTATTGGGCACACCCGATTACAGTAAGCCATTCACGCTCTATGTTCACGAGAGAGAAGGTTGCACGTTGAGTGTTCTGACACAGAAATTTGGTGATAAACAACACCCTTGTGCGTATTTTTCATCAACATTGGATCCGGTAGCCAGAGCGTTACCTAGTTGTTTGAGAGCTACAGCGGCAGCTGCGGCTTCCATTCGACAATCTGCTGGTTTGGTGATGAACAATATGCTAGTGGTCATGGTTCCTCATGCTGTGGATACACTCATGAACAGAACCAAAACACAACACCTTACCAGTGCGAGATTATCTGGCTACGAGCTGACACTGCTAGCAAGTCATATTCAGATCAAAAGATGCAATGTATTGAATCCAGCAACATTGTTGCCGACTAATCAAGAGTCGAGTGATTCCGAGCCCCATGATTGCTGTTTTAGAACTGAGGAAGAGACAAAAGGACGAATTGATTTAAAAGACACTCCGTTGCCAGATCCAGATGGCACGTTGTATGTTGATGGGTCATGCTTTAAATTGGAAAATGGTGATGTGACTGCTGCTTATGCGGTAACGACTTTGAGTACGATTGTGGAGACTGCAAGAGTGAGTCAGAATTCTGCCCAAGCTGCAGAATTAATAGCTCTAACAAGAGCGTGTGTTTTAGCTAAGGGAAAGAGAGTGAATGTGTTCACAGATAGTCAGTACGCATTTGGCGTGGCCCATAATTTTGGCCGTTTATGGAAAGAAAGAGGTTTCATTACGTCCCATGGGACTAAGATTCAACATGGTCAGCTAGTTAACGACTTGTTGGAATCTCTAACCTTGCCAACTGAAGTTGCGATTGTGAAATGCAGTGCTCATAAAGCAATCACGGATGATGTTGGTCGTGGGAATGCTTTTGCTGATGAGACCGCTAAACAGACAGCTAGAGATATGATGAGTAGAATGTATGTTGCTACGTCTGCAAGATGGATTTCCGAGTCTGGAATGTGTGAGGATACAGTGGAAAGTGTGAAAGAGATTCAGAAAGAGGCAACTGAGGAGGAAAAACGTGCATGGAAAGAGAGTACGGGCAAGTTGGATTCGAGTGGGTGTTGGATTGATTTGTCAGAACAACAGCGTTGGATGTTGCCTGATGCGTATGTGCTTGCAGTGGTGACAATGGCGCATGGAGTAGCGCATATAAGTTCTAAAGGAATCTGTAAGATGTTGGCTCCGGTCTGGAAGAATGATGGGATCAGTAAATGTGCAGAGAGAGTGGTGAAAAATTGTATGGTATGCCTGATGCATAATCCTGGCAAGGGAACCCCAACTCCTGCTGGTCACTTCGCTCCTCCTTCCTGCCCCTTTGAGGTAATTCAGCTAGATTTCATACACATGGATCGGTGTAATAATCTAAAATACGTCCTGGTGGTAGTCTGTGCTTTTTCCAGATGGATCGAAGCATATCCACTAAAGGACAATACTGCCCTATCAACTGCCAAAATTATTCTCAAAGAATATTTCCCTAGGTATGGAATGCCACGGATTGTATGGTCAGATAACGGAAGTGAGTTTATAGGGAAAGTTATGCAGAGTGTGTGTGCCGGTTTGGGCATTAAACAGAAATTTCACAGTGCAAACCATCCCCAGTCTGCTGGTTTGGTTGAGGGTTACAATGGCACCCTCAAACTAAAACTTGCTAAAATACAGGCATCCACGGGTTTATCCTGGCCAGACGCACTACCCTTGGCTTTGTTATCAACAAGAGCAACTGTACATTCTAGAGTAGGGCTTAGTCCTTACGAAATTGTTTTTGGCCGTCCGGCGAATGTTTGGGGAGTGCCTAGGCCAAAGGAGTTTTGTTCTCTAGAATATCCTATGTTGATCGATTACCTTTACGACTTGACTGCTAAATTGAGTCTTATTCACCAACAGGTTTTCGATGCATTGCCAAAGCCTCCGGAGAGTCCAGGGCATCAGCTGAAACCCGGCGACCACGTTGTGGTCCGAAAATTTACGAGGACAAAGAACCTTCAGCCCAAGTTTGTCGGACCCTTCCAGGTGCTGCTTGCAACAAGAACTGCCGTTCGTGTGGCTGGACGTAAGCACTGGATACATGCAACTCATGTCAAACGTGTACCTTTGCCACTTCCTTACGACGACTGGGTGAAGAAGGGAATTGGTGCCTCTGAATGCGAGCAAACACCCAAGTTTATCCCTTTCAGCGATGCCGAATTGATAACTGACATTCCGAACTCTGACTCTCCTCCTGAAAAGACTCCTTTGAACTCTGAACATTTATCCTCTGCATCAGAAAAAACTCAGTCATCTGCGAACCTGAACACTGCAACAGTTGCTAAGGATACATTATTTTCCGATCAAACAGTTCCTGCAAAACTAAGATACAACTTACGACCTCGTAATCTGGACAAATAAAGCAGGAAACTGCCTATTGTGATATTTGAAATTTTGAACTTTTGCCTTCAGCCAGGAAGTTTGCTATTGTTTTATTGTTTTTAAAAATTGCCTTGCCGTCTGGGTAGCCGTAGGGTCGTGGCTGTGTACCTAGTTGAATCTGCGGGGGTCTGACACAAGGTCGATCTTTCTGTTGGTTCTGGGAACTCCCAGGGCTGATAGAGGCATTTTCATCTACGTACACATCATCAGTGGTCGCGAGCGGATTGTAGAAGATGGAGCTTCCTGCGCTGCAACGAGAAAATGTGATTTATGTTCGCAGAAACAGACTTTACAAAATTCTTCACAGCAAATGCTTTCTGATACAATGTGCCATTACATTTTTGATTGTTTTGATAACGTTGGTGGGTGGAATCGTCTTTGGTATGAGTTTGATTTTTATGCCAGTAACTACAGTACCTCCCCTTGATCCTGCTACTTCTACTGTTTCTTCTATACACTCTTTTCACTCGTTTCCTGAACATGAGCAAGCTCGACGCTCAGAATTCATCAATAACACTTTTGTACAGCTCTTGCACCAACA
Organism: Lissotriton vulgaris; assembly: GCF_964263255.1. Taxonomy (NCBI): domain Eukaryota; kingdom Metazoa; phylum Chordata; class Amphibia; order Caudata; family Salamandridae; genus Lissotriton; species Lissotriton vulgaris. The sequence continues at coordinate 443,401,474 of NC_141699.1, forward strand.
CCAACTGGTAGTTAAAACTACAGACTGCTGGGTGTGTGGCTTGATACCCCACACTATGGATAAAGGTATTCCCTATCTGGTTTTGCCTTTCAGCTATAATGGATCATTTCAGGCCCTTCAAACCATCTTTGCTTATGCCCTTGAAACCTATCCTCCGCGTCCACCACGTTCCACTAAATATAACTCTGCCAATAAAGCTTTAGTCCAGGGAATTATTGACATGATCAAGGACGTCAATAATACTCCATTTTACCCTGGAGACGAATTACGAGTATATTTGAGTTGGAATTCTTCAGAGTATCGCCTTAGTTTGGGAGAAAGCAAGCGCAAAAGCTCAACTCCAATCTGGGTCGTACCTTACCGAGTCCAGGTCTGTTTGCAAGGTAATGGGAGAAATCCGAGAGCTCAGCTAGGGAGGAGTGAATGCGTAGAGACCTACGTTTTTCCGTCTAACTCTTCCCCTGCTTTTCTTACTGCTAGGGGTACCTACTTCATCTGTCAAGACAGAGCGTATACATGGTTGCCTGCTGACTTTTCGGGATCATGTTATATTGCTCGACTGTTGCCTCCCACATACACTGCTTCTTCTGACTACCACAAGACCAGAGTAGCAAGAGGTGTCTTCAGCAAGGAAGATACCGCTGGTCAGGAAGCTGGAGACTTCTTCAAAGGTTTCCTTCCGTTCTGGGGGCCTATGGCCAATAGTAGAAACATACGTCAGCTAACACGGGTAGTTGAATCTACTATTACCGAAACTGCTGGTGCCCTTAGCAACCTGACAGCTGAGCTTCAGGCGGATAGACTCATGACGTTGCAGAACCGTATGGTTCTAGACGTAATACTTGCAGACCGAGGTGGGGTATGCAGAATGATCCAATCGAGCTGCTGTGTCTTTATTCCCAATAATGCTCCAACAGTCTATGAGGCGATCTCTAAGCTACACAAGATTTCCGACTCTATACACGTAGACAAGGGAAATTGGTCCTTCATGGAGTTGTTTTGGACTCTGATATCAGCGTGGGGATGGAAGGTTTTGATGGTCATTGGTGTCATCTTAGTATTCCTATTCTTATGCTGCCTGATTATCCAGTGTGGTCCAGCTCTGTGTAGTCTTTGTGCTGCAACCTGTTTTAGAAAACCACCTGCGTTTGGAGAAAAGGCGCGAGAAAGGATGATGATACAACAACATGTCACTGACCTGATGAGCATAGAATTAGACTCTGACATAGACTGAGTAATTGCCTATGTAAGGGCAAAAGGAGGGTCTGAGGTTCCGTGACGATTTGAACCCGTGTTTTCAATATTGTCGGAAATACATAATATTGGTATCAGCGAACTGCAAATGATCCATTTAGCATATCCTGGTGTTTTCGCTACGCTACGAGCAAGAGTACTCCTGTAACAAACACATTTCTGATTTACCCATGGCATCCATCTTAGATCATGGCGGCCATTTTGTGTTTCTTGCCCTCACATACGCAATAACCTCTGATCACTTCATTTCAATTAAGGACACGTAGCCTTAGCCGGAGATTCACCTCTCTAGTGACACGTGCACCTTAGACCAGAACACGCTGTAGCTGCATGACTCGACAAAGGCTGCCTCCCCTGCCCGAGGCCAGTCCTGCTGAACTGGTTCTCGTGTCCGTTGGCCTGATCACGATTAGGCGGCCGAAGCCGGTAGCCTTGCCCATTTACAACCCACAAACATCCCTTATCCTGCTTTTCTATCTTCTGCACCTGGCTCTGCTCCTTTCCTTCTGGGCCTTTATTAGGGGGAGGTAACGAAATTTACGATGAGGCGGTCCGGGTCTTGAATGAAAAGTTGACATGAGATTATGATGGAAAAGTGGGAACCCCTCGTTCGTAATGTTTTGACATCAGATATTGTCGACGATTCCTGTGCAACGCCAAATATTTATTGTTTAGGACACAAAGGTTTGGGAATGTACTAACATGTGAAGAATTTGCCTGAAGCCCAATTTTCAGTATATAAGGAGCAACCCTCTTTGTACAAATCGAACAGGCTCCTAGACACTGCCCATGCGTAGTTTCTGTGACTTCTGTGTCCCTGCAGTAATAAACCTTTGGTCTTTGACGCCACCATCGAGAAGCCCGTGTTTCTGTTTATTTGTGCACCAAGACAGGTGGAACTCCGGGGTCTTCGGGTGTTGTTCCCTGACACCTCTGGACGGAACCAAAAAGTCCAGAACTCCAGTTCCTGACACTACTGAATTAAAGTCCCCGCCCAAAACCAACTGACCGTCGGGGAGGGAGAGTAGCAATTTGCCCAGGTCTGTGTAAGCTCGAGTTTGGAGACCAGGCGGGACATAGGCTGAAAGCAGGTTCAATAGGTATCCCTCCCATCGTCCAGAGACTGCCGCGAAGCGGCCCTGCGGGCCGGATTCAGTACGGTCTATATGTAGGGGCAGTGAGCGGCGTAAAAGGATTCCCACCCCCCTTGAATCTGAGGTGAAGCCGGAGTGTGCTGCGAGAGTGTAGCCCCATCTGTTGAGGGCACGGAATGTATTACCCATGAGATGTGTTTCTTGTAGCATTACTACGTCCAGCTGGTACCTTTTAATAAACTGTAAGACTATGGTGCGTTTAAGTCTGTCTCCCAACCCGTTAACATTCCAGCTCATGATTTTCAGACTTTTTTCCCATCTCTTAGCCATATCCATTACTTTGCAAGGTTTCTTGACTCAGCACCTCGGAACTATCATAGACTCCGTGAACATATACTCCGTACGACCATAACAATCCCCAAACTCCCGACCCTCCCTGGTTCCCCCCAGCCTTTGTGTTCAATACAGGCGTTCATGTTTAACACAGTGCTCATGGCTCCCCCCTCCTCCCCCCCACAACTGTTCATCCCAACCCTCCCGTCCCCTGCAAAAACAATACCCCCCTCCCTGCTCCGTGGGTTCCAAACTACCCACCACCCCAATTAGCAGAGCGCCTGTCACCCAACCCTGCCCCGGGGAGACCCCCCCTCGAGGAAACTCTAGTAGGGAATAACGTGGGCCAGTCCCGTCCCGGCCGCCCCGCCCAAAGTCCCCAAAAAGGTCGACCCCTCAGGTAAACAGTGCATTGGTAGAAGTGTGTTTGGTTCACGAGACCCCAGACCTATATGCATTCTACCCCATCAGGCAATTAAGGCACAGTTTATACTTTACTGTTCGAAGGCCTCCATAGCGTCCTTATCTCGCCGGGTTGTCTCTGGCCGAGTCCCTTTCTCACTGCACCATCAGGATTCAAGCAAGCCGGGCCGAAGACGGCTGAAATGCCAGAAACCGGTCCCCGGTGGCTTGTCTCCTTTCTGGTGAAGAATTGGCTTGGTAGTTTAGTCTGCCCTGTTCCCATGATGCACTGGGCCAGGGACAGACTGATTTGCATATAGCCAGGTTCTGAGCTGGGATGGTGCAGTGAGATAAATAACGGTGATGGATCAAGCCCTGATCTTTGGACTGGGTAAGAGTGGTCTGCTTAATTCAGACACTCTGTTCATCACCACCCCCTTTTTTGAATCGTTTTTGGCCACTATAGGTGTGGCAGGGTATACTCAGACATGAGTCCCTTTCTCACTGCACCATCAGGATTCAAGCAAGCCGGGCCGAAGACGGCTGAAATGCCAGAAACCGGTCCCCGGTGGCTTGTCTCCTTTCTGGTGAAGAATTGGCTTGGTAGTTTAGTCTGCCCTGTTCCCATGATGCACTGGGCCAGGGACAGACTGATTTGCATATAGCCAGGTTCTGAGCTGGGATGGTGCAGTGAGATAAATAACGGTGATGGATCAAGCCCTGATCTTTGGACTGGGTAAGAGTGGTCTGCTTAATTCAGACACTCTGTTCATCACCACCCCCTTTTTTGAATCGTTTTTGGCCACTATAGGTGTGGCAGGGTATACTCAGACATGAGTCCCTTTCTCACTGCACCATCAGGATTCAAGCAAGCCGGGCCGAAGACGGCTGAAATGCCAGAAACCGGTCCCCGGTGGCTTGTCTCCTTTCTGGTGAAGAATTGGCTTGGTAGTTTAGTCTGCCCTGTTCCCATGATGCACTGGGCCAGGGACAGACTGATTTGCATATAGCCAGGTTCTGAGCTGGGATGGTGCAGTGAGATAAATAACGGTGATGGATAAAGCCCTGATCTTTGGACTGGGTAAGAGTGGTCTGCTTAATTCAGACACTCTGTTCATCACCACCCCCTTTTTTGAATCGTTTTTGGCCACTATAGGTGTGGCAGGGTATACTCAGACATGAGTCCCTTTCTCACTGCACCATCAGGATTAAAGCAAGCCGGGCCGAAGACGGCTGAAATGCCAGAAACCGGTCCCCGGTGGCTTGTCTCCTTTCTGGTGAAGAATTGGCTTGGTAGTTTAGTCTGCCCTGTTCCCATGATGCACTGGGCCAGGGACAGACTGATTTGCATATAGCCAGGTTCTGAGCTGGGATGGTGCAGTGAGATAAATAACGGTGATGGATCAAGCCCTGATCTTTGGACTGGGTAAGAGTGGTCTGCTTAATTCAGACACTCTGTTCATCACCACCCCCTTTTTTGAATCGTTTTTGGCCACTATAGGTGTGGCAGGGTATACTCAGACATGAGTCCCTTTCTCACTGCACCATCAGGATTCAAGCAAGCCGGGCCGAAGACGGCTGAAATGCCAGAAACCGGTCCCCGGTGGCTTGTCTCCTTTCTGGTGAAGAATTGGCTTGGTAGTTTAGTCTGCCCTGTTCCCATGATGCACTGGGCCAGGGACAGACTGATTTGCATATAGCCAGGTTCTGAGCTGGGATGGTGCAGTGAGATAAATAACGGTGATGGATCAAGCCCTGATCTTTGGACTGGGTAAGAGTGGTCTGCTTAATTCAGACACTCTGTTCATCACCACCCCCTTTTTTGAATCGAGTCCCAGCGGGGACTGATCGGCCTGGAACGCCAGGTTCGCTGACTTCGCTTGTCCTCTTCCGCTCTTCCCGCATTGGACCCTGGAGAGGCAGCTTTGGTTTCCCGCCATTGTCCGCCATCTTGTCTTGCTTGGGCCTCCAGCTCCGATGCGTCCAGCCAATCCTGGACTGCTGCTGGCGAAGTAAAAAAGTGAGATTTGCCCCCAGAGATAATTTTCAGTTTTGCTGGGAAAAACATCATATAGCGAATTCCGCGTTCTCGGAGCGCAGCCTTTACCCCTTGAAATGAGCGCCTCTCCTGTTGAACTTGAAGCGTGAAGTCCGGGAAGAAGCGAACCGTTGCCCCCTCGTAGTGTAGATCGCCATGTTGTCTTGCGGCCTGTAGGATCGCATCGGGATCTCGATAATTAAGGATTTTTGCGATAATTGTCCTCGGTGAGGCCCCGGGTTTGGGTTTTGGAATAGGCGCTCTGTGTGTTCGTTCGATTGTGAAGATCTTGGAGACCCTCTTGGGTTTCAAGTGTCAGAGGATCAGGTCTTCAAGAAAGAGCACCACACTGTCCCCTTCAAGTCCTTCCGATACACCTACCACACGTATGTTGCTCCTCCGGGCCCTGCCTTCCTGGTCCCCAAGCCGTGAGGCCATCAGCCTGTGCTGGTGCACGAGTTCGTTAACCCTTCCCTCCAGTCGCTTTACAGATTCCTGTAGTGCCTTGATGTCCACTTCGTTGGATTTGGATCTATCTGTGGTCTTTCCAAGCTCAGCCCGGAGCAGATTGACCGCAATCGTGATCTTATCCATTTTCGATTCAAGGCTGGTGCCCAGGGTCTGGATTGCCACCATTATGGAGGTCAGGGAGGGTTCCGCTTGGTCTTGGCCGTCCTTCGTCGCACCGCCAGACTGTGGCTGCGTTCTGGGCACAGCGTAGTTGTCCAATTTGTTGGTTTGAGTCACAAGTCCCCCTTTGGGCCTCATGGTGGACCGGGTGTCCCTGATTCCGGATATATCTCCGCCCGAGCTGTTCCGCGAGAGTCCACAGGGCAGGTTTGTTGCAGGCCTCCCGTTGTCGTCCAGTTCGTAGCCGCCTGCGTCAGCTGTATTGTATAGGAAACCACTGGGAGTCGGGCCACTTTGCGAAGTCCCCGCGGTGCGCACCGTGGTGTAACCGTAGTAGGAGGCAGCGTGTGTGGGTCTGCTATCTTCACTCACCACCACCTTTCGCACCCGCTGCAACAGTGAGTCCCACGATGTAGAGGCTGCCGTGGTTACTGTGTTCCGGAGTCGTTCAGCGGCAGGTGCAGTCGTGTATACTTGTGGCCCGTACCGCCACAATAGCTTCCCGGCCACGATCTACAGCATTGTGGGTGTAGCCACGCCCTCTGTCGTCTTCGCGCCACACAGGCCGTGTTGCGTAGTAGGCCTCAGATCGGGGTGTAGAGTTAAGCGGCTGGCCGCCCCGGGGCTCCAGGCCTGAGCTGCAGGTCAGCCGCCAAAAGTTCGGAATCTCGCAGTGGCTCTTTCCGTGGGTCTCCGGACTTCGTTCCAACGCTCGTAATGAGCACTGCTCCTGTGGGAGCTTGGGCCTTCAAAGCAAAGCCTCACAGCTAGGATATTTGGCCGGATTTGCAGGGGACAGTAGCGGTCCCAGCGGAGCTCGGGATCTAGGCGGCCATTTTCTACGGCACCTGGCCACCGATATTGGGGGGCAACTCTCTGAAGAAGCTGTATCTGTCCACTTGTAAACAAAAAAATGAGTACCTATATTCGAGTCTATCCATGGATCTTGCACATTTCCTCTTTCTCTTTGGACACTATTTGGATGCCCCAAGGGTCCGGAGGATCAGGGCTCTGCATCTGACAGTGACACTGCCGGCCTCCTCCCTGCCACCCCATGGCTCAACTTTTACAAAAAAAGTAAAACAAAAAAAGGTGCCCCTGAATGGTTAATGCAGACCTTGTGGTGCCTCTGCCTGAGAGCAAAAACACGAAGGTAGAGTTAGGGCGACGAAAAGAAGAAAACAGCTTTCTCCCTAGGCTTTAATTGATGGAGTCACTAAAAGCCTCATAGAGACAAAGATATATTCTTTTTCAGAGGTAATGTAAGGGTGCAATCCACTGAGTTCTGCAGAGCATCTTTTTAATGGATGCAAATGTTTTTTAGTATGTATAGACCCGTTCCCCACTGCACCAACTTGGATTCAGCTCTCTGACTCTCAGGTCACACACACACGCACGCACACACACACCCACACTGATGTTTCATAATATAAAGGTATATTTCCCAGTGATTATCTTAAAGCATTTATTTTTTATTTGCGATGTACTTGAGTTATTTAATATGCAGTTATTTGAAGGTGAAAAAACAATGAAATACCAAACAGAATATTTTGTTCTATTTAACCACGTCTTTGACCCCTCCACCACACTCACTGACCCTGTCATAAGGCACTTAGGATTAAAGATCCAACACTTTTTATCCGTTTTTGATGCTGCATGTAAATGAAGAAAGTTTGGTAACACTACAAGTAATCAAGGTCATGCTTCCAGGCCCTCTTCAGTTGCAAGTACTTGCACAGGCACTTGCGTCTTCCAAGGAATCAACCATTGACCCCTCTCGTCTAGAGTGTAGATGGAAGGAGGGGGAGAATCTATCAGCACCAGCAGTGGGCGGTGCAGGTAAGCGCGGTGCAGCGTGGTGAGGGGGATCTCGACCGACGACGGAATGGGCCAAATTAAATAAATGAATAGTTCCTATTCTGTTCTGACATCTGTCCTCATCCCCCCTGCAAAGCCCACCCCACTATGCTTACCTGCACTGCCCGCTGCTGATTCTCCACACTTTTTTAGGAGAAAGTCTGCTGTTCTGTCTTGTCCTGTTGCTGAGGCACAGCATCGCAGAAGCCGGCAATTGGAATTGAGCTCAAATACATTCAATGTCTTTTCCATTTTCTCTCCCTCTGAGTCCTGTTAGAAATTGTCTTATCTCTTCCAAGTAATGGAAACACAATCAACCAATCAGAGAAACAGAGCTTCATCCAATAGAGTATTTGCTATCCACAAAGAGCATTCTTCCACATTTGGTGATACAATCTTCCTCACCAACCAGATTTTTAGCTGATTCCGGTCCCTCGCCTTAGGTTGACCTTGAGCCTAGTCCAGAATATGTTTCTGACAAATCAGGATGCCAATCCATTAGTATGGAGTATGAAGGCCTAGAAGAAGCCTCTAACTCATCCGATTCCAGCTAGTCCTTCCCTCAGCTCTGTATAGTAGCAGAAGAAGTAGGGCTCCTCTGATAATAAGCTATGTAGCTGAGTCCGCACTAGGTGACCCAGGGGCTCTGCTATCTCTCCCAGAGTACGTTGTGTTTATTTCATGACTCTGCATTTACTGGTGTGACTAAAAAGATTAATATATACAAGTTTAGTGCCCTCAGGGAAGGATTTATGGGACTCCGGGATGCACTGTTTCCTAGAGTCTGGGCACAATTAACTGTAGAAGTCAAAAAGCAAATGTTTAGTAAATCTATTTAAAGTGGATAAAATCTAATTGGCAGGCTAAAATTACCACATTGGAGCTATGAGAATCGAATTCCTGTCCTGAGTTTGGTATGTGATTGAAAGTGTGTGATCCTGGACTAATCAGTTTACTAATAGTAGTTTGTATAAATGAACTTATTGCGCACAGACACACACACACACACACAGTTTATAATAATTGTAAACAAATTCTGTCTCATAAAAAATAACTAGGATAGGTGAACTTTCTGAGTCATTTTCTAGACTATTTTTAGTAATATTTGAGGTCTCCAGCGTTTTATTTCTTAGTAAGCATGTTTCCAATATGCTAATCTGAAGTGAATCTTTCATTAGTTGCTACTTTTGAGTAGCAGTCATTGAGAGATATATTTTCCCTGGGAAACATCCATTACAACACAGCTGTTACAATGCGACTGCCTTTACATCACATGTCATTACAATGCATGCCATTACAACACATGTCACTACAATGCAATCCATTACAACGTATTAAAAGGTAAGTAATAGAGATTATTTAGCTTTAGGGTCGGTATGGGTTTTGGGGTAGATAGGAATAGTAATTTTTACCCCTACACTATCCAACACTTTCCCTACTGTTGCACTCACTGGAGTACGAATAAGATTTTTTTCCACTACACTATCCAACACTTACCCTACTGTTGCCCTAAAAGTATTATGCATTGTAATGGTATGCATTGTAATGGTATGCATTGTAATGGAATGCGTTGTAATGGTAGTTTTTAAAAATGCATTGTAATGACATGGTTGTAAAACCATGCAATGTAAAGGTAGTTGCAATGTAAAAACCGCTTTGTAAAAGCATGCGTTGTAATTGTTTGCATTGTCATTCTCCCTATGCTTCAAGCCCTTAAACATAGACACTTACAATTATTCTAAAGACTAGTATTAAGTGCGATATAAAGACATTGAACTCACGGGACTCCAACACCAGTTAAAGAAAGTCATCAGAAATCCATCCTCCGAATCTGCTGTAACAAGTCAAGACGTCGAACTTCAATGTGTGAGGGTGGATTTCATAAGTTTCAGCCACTTACAGTCATCAACGCCTGCCTTTAAAACATCCGTAGCCAGATTCATCAATGTAAGGATTTGCGAGTCCTTAATAGCGAATTTTAAGGATTCGCTATTAAGGATTTGCAAAACGGGATTCATGTAGGAATCGCAATTGAATTTGCGATTCTCACTGATTCCTTATTTGGGATTAGCTTTTGCGATTAGCAATTAGCTAATCGCAAATAAGGAAGCGATTTCAGGGGTGCCAGGGGTGTCCAAAGGACACCCTGTAGCACCCCTGAAATGTAATCTACATTGGTGTTGCGCACACACATGTCCAAAGGACATGTGTGTGTGTAACATGCAACTTAGAAAAATGCATTTAAATGCATTTTTCTAAGTTTTTGCTATTTACCACGAGGTTTGACCTCGCGGTAAATAGCGGCCCAAAATTGCGATTTCGCAATTTTAAAAAGATTCATGAATTGCATTTAAGGAATCTCAAATAGAGATTCCTTAAATGCAATCCCTCGCAAATGTGCGAATTCTTTAATAGCGAGTTTTGTATTTGGGATGATGAATCCCAAATGCAAAAATTGCACTTGCAAAGGGCCAGATTCTCAGAATCTGGCCCTTTGCGAGCGCAATTAAGCTTGATGAATCTGGCCGTATTTCTTTTAGCTCTGGCCCTTCCCCAAGGACCACATTAAAATGAATCTGCTCTTCATTGTAATGGCTGTAGAATTAATTCAGATTGATCTTTTCTACCCTTGCTCCTTTTTAGCAAAGTCCCCTCGAAAGCGTATTTGATTGAGGATGCTCAGCAACGGGTCTGTGAGTCCGTCCTCACTTTCAGCATTTTAGAACAAGAGATATGCAAATCAGGCGAATGGGCTTCTTTCAACTTGCAGCAAATCACTCTACATTGATGGAACTCTGGGCTTGGATCCAGCTTCAGCCGCTTTAATGCACACTGATTTCATGAGACTTTAGAAATAACACGGGAGCTATAGTGATTGGCAGTTGCCTTAGAGACAACTGCCAAAGATAAATTGATTTCGTTATTTTTTTCTTGGTTTACAGATCTCTGGATAATTTACGGGAGGCTGGATGTTAAATATTAAATGAAACGTTTCCGGCGATTTCAATAAAAAATCCAGAAAAAGACAAAGCCACTGGGTTTCACAGTGAAGTGAAAATGTTGAGGCATAGATGCAAAATTTGACGGGGCACACGGTCACACCTGAACAATTACTTACAAATATTCAAAATCCCTGGGCCAAGAAGTACCCATCCCAGCTTGTAACCTGCTCTCCGGACAGAAGGCGACAGTGGCTTATGCTCTGCAATAGGGCATACTTGTTCTTTTCATGTGGCGTCAAGAAAGTCACCAACTGGAAATCACCCAGACAATGAGGCACAGTTACCATGGCCCTAATGCTGTCCAACATCAAGCTTTAAGCAATCCCATCTACCCTGACGCTCGCATTCCTAACTAAAGCAAAGATGAACTCTGGGCTCCCGCAGTTAGCAAATCAAAGTATTATTTATATGTCTTGCTCACTGCAGATGAGACCATCTTGGGAACTCGCTGTGCAGAAAACTCAATTACGGTGTGTGCCACCATGCAGAAAGGATCTGGCTCTCGCGCGAGCAAAATTAGCAGAGAAACCACATCGGTGCATTCAACAAAAGCAGCCGCGCGCCCAAGGTTGTCAATTCCAGGTGTTCAAAAGTAGACGCAACTTTATTTTGGATTTTCTGGTCTCGGATTCCGCTTTTACACCCACTCTTTAGGAGTGCTTCATCTCTCAATATTTGAATGCTCTGGGATAGTCTGATTTTGCAGTATGACAAGAAGACTGGGAAGAAAGAAGTCATTTGAAGAGACCCATTTCGAGAAAATAGAGACAAGAGAGGGCCAAAGGTGTGACAAAAATGGTTGCATTCTAACACTGAAATCAAACGGGGAGAGCAAATGAATAGTTAATCTAGTGAAAAATGTGAGAAAGGAAGAGAAATGTTTATGCAGTAAAGACATTAACAGAATTTCTTTGAACCGCCATTTCTTCTAGGTTTAGCAACTCCAACAGTGCCTAATTTGTTTAAAAAAAACTCGAGTTTTGAATCCACGATTTTTAGGTTGAATCTTCTAGACTGTACTTGCGTTCTCTGTTGTGAGGCATATTGAACATAGAAGGGCTTGAGGCCCTCCTATTGCTTACTTTGGTTTGGTTTCCTTGTCATTCTCATTTGCATACTTCTTATTTGTATCCCAGCTCGTCCGTCTTGTGTTTGTCCCTTCCGTGGAGCCTTGCCTCTTGTTATTGGCTGGCATCACATCTTAAACTGCTTGCTTTTCAAGCACTACTTTTTTCTATTGTGTGAAGTACTTATTTAGAATGTGTGTCTTTTAGACCCCCTCCCTTGAGTACATCTCTCCCCTGCACTCCGCAGGGGCGGCTCTAGGCTCATGGCGGTCCTTGGCAGGGAGCCTAGGTACGGGGCCCCGGAAGAGGGGTCCGGGTGGGGCAGAGCGCGGAGACCAGTGAAGAGGGGGGTCAGGTGTTTGGAAGTGGAACAGAAGTGGAGGCCGCCAAATCCCTGCCAGGGGCCGCCATGCAAATATGTATCCATCCTCAGAGGATTATTATATTAAGGATACATATTGGCGTGGTGGCCCCTGGGGTTTGGTGGCCCTGTGCAGGTGCACAGCTTGCACATGCCTAAGGCCGCCCCTGCACTCCGTGTTGCTCTTTGGTGCCTAACTGTTCCTCCTCACCACCTCTTGTTTTACTCTCGCTCCTGTGCTTCTCCCCATTACTTTCCCCTGCCCAGTGTTGCTTTGGCTCCTGCTCTTCCACCTTTTGCTTTCAGGTCCCCTCCCATGTTGCTTCTCTGTTACCCCATTCTCCCCCGTGTTGCTTCTGCTCCATTCAATACTTTTGTGCCTTTTATTTCATTTTTAGTTATCGATCCAAATCCGACCCGTAACTAAAAAGGAAATTAACACTCCTGTGTCCTTTTGTAGTTGATGCACATCTACTAAATTATACAAATAACCACTACAATGTCTTTTGTTTATTTCTTTTAATTTAGCAATGCTGCATTGCATTGAGAATGATGTGCACTGAGGCTAAGGACCATGGTCAAAGCCAATAGCTTGCAAAGGTGGCCACTATTGGCTTTGCCAGTACTTGTTTTCACTTTTCCGACTTTTTGCCTGTTCCTATTTCCAAATCTTTCTTTATCTTTCTTTTTCTCCTTTGTTATAACTTACGTGTTGCCATTCCTCTTCCCTAGTTGTCTCTTCCCTACTGCTCAGCCAGAATGAGTGCTGGTGTGCTGGGAAACATCCTTTACAAAGAAACTTTTACAACGCAGTGCTTTTACAATGCAGGTTTTACAACGAAAACCATTACAACGCATTGCACTGGGGGGCGCTCTAGGATAGGGAATAGTTTTAATTTACTATCCAACACCTTCCCTACTAACCACGGGGACTGGAGTTGGAATAGTAAATTAAACTATTCACTATCCAGCACCCCAAAGCGCTATGCTTTGTAACAGCATGCGTTGTAAAAACTGCGTTGTAACAGCATGAGTGGTAAAAGCATGTGTTGTAATGTCATATATCCGGTGTGCTTGATGATGTTTGGAATGTTGGATGTGTGTGATGGAACGGAATGCTTGGGGTCTGGAGATGTGTGGAGTGGCAGTTGGTGGGTGCAGGCTGAGCAGCACGGAGGCTGCTCCTGGTGGGGCTTTGTAAACTTTTACTTATCTACTTGAAATTTAACTTGGAACTAAGCTTCAATAAATCCAGCATGTGTTATGTACCTGGCTCAAGGACTTTTTAATTATTACATTTTTTGGCGACGATTTTAAAAGAATTGGTGCCTGGCTTGTGTGTGGCGTGGCAGTTGATTGCAGGCAGGCTAAGCGGCAGGGCGGCTGCTCCTGGTGTTTTTTTTAATTATATTCTACTTTATTATCTGCCACTTAACTTGGAACTAAGCTTAATTAAATCCAGTGTGTTTTATATACCTGGCTCAAGGCCTTTTAATTATTACATCTTTCTTTCTCACTTTTCTGCCTATCTTTCTCGGATCACTGACATAATATCGACGGACACTATATCGAGTTGCTGAAATATAGTTGAAAAAAATATCGACTACAATTATATTGAGTTCCTATATTGATTTAAAGAATAACAAAAATATCGAGGACAAAATATCGACTATTTAATATATATAGAGTACAAAAATATCGTTTTAAGAAAAAATATATGTCACACTACAAAAATATCGACTGCATAAATATAGATAGCCAATATATCGAAAATATATGATTATCGACAATAGAATTAATACATTTAATACTTTATTTTATACTTAAATCTTGCTTTTTTGTATTATATACACTCCATAGTACACATAAAAATAAATATAAACATTTAGAAATACACATTACTTTTTTCTAGCTTTTTAACCACATATTATCTAAACATTGCAGCACATACATTAATAAATACTAATTAGTCAACATATATTCTAACATTATAAATACATATTTGGAAATATAATAAAATAATAACGACCTTCAATGCAGAATTTGTATCAGTTTTGCTTTTTCACAACAAGAAGCCAAGCAATTACATGTAACAAAATTCAAACTAACCAATGAAATGCTCCCTTTCTTAAAACATCCAATCAAATGAATTAACACATGGAATACACACTATAAAAGGAGTACATTTCTACAGCCAATTTCTGCTGGTAACTCTATAGAAAAAGAAGGCTACACTTTGACGTTATTCCTGAGAATTCTACTGAAGAAAACAAGATTTCTACATAAATAATTCAAGTAAGTTATAGCTAATTTTTTTACTAAACAAGTACTAAGCTCACAATATAACTATATCTCTAACAGTTTAAATAACAGTTATTTTTCTACTTTACTATTCCTTCTACAGACATTTCTAAAAATCATCAAATAACCTATGACAAATTCTTAGTCACTACATACTCATTGTAAGTATATATAAATGTTTTGTAACACACAAAATACATTTCTTTAGAAATCATTCATAATAGCCTTTTCTTCTTTATTCTATTTTCTTTACAGGTATTCAAATCAAGTCAAGTCAATACAAGCTTCATATGGCTGAGATACCCGCCACCCCCTCTCAACACAATCCCCAAAGGAGAGAAACAGGAAACAGTTCTTGAAGTTTTTGGAAGAGGGAGGGAGTGACCCTCCCGGCCGTATTTATTAAAAACAAAATTAAAACATTAAATCAACAGTTTCATATTAATGTACAATTTCATTACCACATTGCGATGTTTGGCTAACCTTAACAGATTCTCTAATACAGAGGTTCTCCTAGCCGAACTAACATCCTACAAACATTTACTTGAAATTATGAAATTGTACATCCTAACGTTTAAGGGCCAACGGCAAGGTCGTAACCGGTGTCAAGATCCCTAACCAGAAATACCCCCCCCACTTGTGAGGGGCGACAGCACTGAGGCGTACCTCAAGTGCAACTACCAATTTCCCTTTGACTTGACGGGGGCACCAATAAAACTCGACGCCACTTAAAGGTCGTTCGAGGACTCGTGTGAGGTATCTAGAAGGTAGCGTAGACCCCCCACCAAACCCCGCACAACTTACCACATCTGCCGTCGCAGACGTCACTGGCCCCGGGAAATTCCCCAGGAGGGGGCTGTAACCCCTCCTACACAGGAAGGGGCCTTGACCGCCTTTCCTTTTCTTTCGGCGACCCATCCTTAGAAGGGACCGCCTCCCCGTTGAGGGGCCAATGGCCACCTCTCCCGAGCGCTCCCATCCGTGTTGGGTGACGCCCACTCATAGGGATCTTCCAATTAGTGCTCACCGATCATGACCTTACCGCCCGACCAAAATAAATACGACAATGCTAACTAACCTATTAAACTAAAAATACATTGGCTACTACGACCGTATTAAAAGCATGCTTATAAATGAACACTAAAGCCGAATTTCTTTAATCACAAGACATAAATGAAATAGACCATTCTTTATTACACACTCAAAATCAACACGATAATACCACAACCTGTAAACGAATTTAGAGTTATCCATCAACTTTTATTCAAAACAACTGGCTGTCATCAGGGGCTGGTGGGTGGGTCAAAATTGGCTCTTCGTTCCGTCTCGAGCTCACGTGCAGCGAGGAGGTGCAGCTTCAGAGCACAGGAACAAGAGGATGCCTTCTGGTCTTGCGTCCCCTTTTATCCGTCTTCAGGGCGGGCGTAAACCCGCCCCTGCCTGCCCCGAGGGCGTGGCCAGCCGCGTCAGTGTCTAGGCCAGCCCACTCTAGGGCGGGAAAAAGCGCGCCCCGGCTACGCCGCTTCGGGCATACCAGCCGAGACACGCTTCCCGCCCAAGATGTCTTCCCGGGGGGATCGTGGTACTCTGCCATACGTGCGGGGGGACCGAGTGGTCGCCCCTTTCCATATGGCTGAGATACCCGCCACCCCCTCTCAACACAATCCCCAAAGGAGGGAAACAGGAAACAGTTCTTGAAGTTTTTGGAAGAGGGAGGGAGTGACCCTCCCGGCCGTATTTATTAAAAACAAAATTAAAACATTAAATCAACAGTTTCATATTAATGTACAATTTCATTACCACATTGCGATGTTTGGCTAACCTTAACAGATTCTCTAATACAGAGGTTCTCCTAGCCGAACTAACATCCTACAAACATTTACTTGAAATTATGAAATTGTACATCCTAACGTTTAAGGGCCAACGGCAAGGTCGTAACCGGTGTCAAGATCCCTAACCAGAAATACCCCCCCCACTTGTGAGGGGCGACAGCACTGAGGCGTACCTCAAGTGCAACTACCAATTTCCCTTTGACTTGACGGGGGCACCAATAAAACTCGACGCCACTTAAAGGTCGTTCGAGGACTCGTGTGAGGTATCTAGAAGGTAGCGTTGACCCCCCCCAAACCCCGCACAACTTACCACATCTGCCGTCGCAGACGTCACTGGCCCCGGGAAATTCCCCAGGAGGGGGCTGTAACCCCTCCTACACAGGAAGGGGCCTTGACCGCCTTTCCTTTTCTTTCGGCGACCCATCCTTAGAAGGGACCGCCTCCCCGTTGAGGGGCCAATGGCCACCTCTCCCGAGCGCTCCCATCCGTGTTGGGTGACGCCCACTCATAGGGATCTTCCAATTAGTGCTCACCGATCATGACCTTACCGCCACAGGCCGGATAGTTGACCGGCTATCCGGACCCCCCACAAAGCTCCTACCTAAAGGTCATGTTTTAACGTTTTTAACCATGCTAAGAAGTCTCCTATGAGTAACTCATTCCCCACCCGAGACAAATGCACACCATCCCCCAAATACATACTGTCATCATTAATACAGCCATGCGAAATAGAATGCAATGTCCTGGAACGGAACAACCTACTCACTTTGTTATTAAGCTTTCTCACAGAGTGATTCAAAGCAGGAACAGAAATAGCCCCTCGCCACACCTTTCGTGGGATCATATGGGACCACGCAATTGTGCACCCCGGAACTCTCCTCGCCAACCAACTTACAGTGGAAAGCATTGCCTCCAGGAGAAGTCGTCTACCGGTGGTGACCAAATCATTGCCCCCTAGATGTACTATGACTATAGACGGCGGTGACCTCGTCCGCCCTAACAAACCCTCGAAAAATGCTTGAAACTGGTCAATACAGAGACCGCCTCTTCCGTAGAAGGACACACTGTACCCGTATTCCCCAGCTACGTGAATCATGTCACCTGCTTTGAATACGTCCGCGGCCCGCCTCACGTATGAGTGGCCCACGACCCACACCTCCTTTTTCACAGCCGGTGATGTCTGACCGCTGGCCCGGTGTTGGGTCGACTGCATAGTCCGCCCCGCCTCGTAGGCTTGCGCAACTGAAAACCAAACAAAGAGAAGAAGCGTGAGTACATCATTACAGCTTCACAACATGTGCAACCGCACATACCTCTTATAACACTTGGAGGACCAACGCCCCACTCGTTTCACTTGTTCAACATTAAGACCCCTAGCTGTAGCTTCCGTAGCAGCCCCTATCCGAAAGGAATGGGTCCCAAACTCGCCCGGGTTCAAGCCCGCAGCGGCAATTGACATCGCAAGCACCCGCTGAAACTGAAATTTCGTCAGTGGGGTGGCGTCCGCGTGTCTCAACAAGGTCCCCCCCCATGATGCCACCCTTCGTGCTAGGTAGTCTTCTAAACACTTTACCGGACACATGGAGGACCCGGGAATCCTGCGTATGATTACGCAGTCACCCATCCCATCTTGATCGGTCTTGGACCTGACAAAGGAGACAGTCATTGTCTCTCCTCTGATCTGAACGTGTTCCTGGCACAAACCCCCTGTCACATCCCGTTTGTTCCTTGCCACCAGTTCGCTTACCCGCATCGCTCCATGAAATGCCAGCGTAAAAGCGGCTCGGAACAACACCGTCTCAAACTGAGATGAACATGTGGCAGGGAGTGTGGCCAACAACTGGGCCAACCTATCCAAACCTATCGGGCGCCTCTCATCTACTCTGCGACCCTCAAGGCGTTGCCACCCACGCAGCGCTTTCTGTACAACGAAAGACGCTGTCGGGTCCTGGATACCATGAGCCCTGGCAACAAAGGAAATGGCAGCACGATGCCTCTGGGCCGTAGCCACCGATTTCCCAGCCCTACGTAAGGACATCAGAAAATTCACTACCCATTCCTCGTGGCCCCAAAGCCCCTCTCTATCAGTCCCCAAAAAGGCTAAATAGGACCGAAACGCCCCTTCATATGCCTTCCTTGTCCTTGGTGCTAGGCTCTCTCCCACGAGGTGACGAAGTTCGGGGCACCGAGAGACCAGAGAGCTTCGGGAAAGGGTGCCGGCTCTGGGTCCGCTGTGGGAAGGAAACCCGAGAAAGCCTGCATATGAAAACGAGACAGTGCATCAGCCGCCTGATTCATCACCCCCGGGACATGTTTTGCTCTGAATAGCACATTCAGTTGCATACACAGTAAAACAATTTCTTTGAGCAGTCGTAAAATCAGTTTACATCGTGCTGCCTGGCTATTGATGCACTCGACCACGGTCATATTGTCAGACCAAAATACCACAGAGTGATCTTTGAACCCTTCGGGCCAGGTTCTCAGGGCCACCAAAATGGGGAAAAGTTCCAGGAAAGCAATATTACTTGTCAGTCCATTGTCATGCCACCATGCCGGCCATCTTTGTGCCGACCATTTTGTGCCGAAGATGGCACCAAAACCTATGCTACCTGCCGAATCTGTCCATAGCCCCAGCTCTTCAGAGGACACGGCCGGTTTGTTCCAGACGACTCGACCATTAAAATCCGCCAGAAATGCTAACCAAATGCGCATGTCCTGGCGGACCTCAGCCGATAGTCTCGTGCGATGATGACCCTCCTTTAGGCCGACCATAGCTTGGGCAATAGAACGGGAAAAGGGGCGGGCCATCGGTATAACCCTCAGGGCAAAATTCAACTGTCCCACCAACTGCTGTAATTAATGCAGCGTAACTTTAGATCCATTTATACACATTTGCAGGGCTGCCCTGAACTTCCCCACTTTGTCAGCTGGTAAACGAAAACAACCCTCACTGGAGTCTAACTCGATCCCCAGAAACTCGAGGCAAGTCGCAGGACCCACCGTCTTACCTGGTGCCAATGGCACACCAAACTGCTTCATTAACACACAAAATTCGGCCAAGGCCTGGCCACATTCGAGATCCCCTGCTGCCCCAAGGAACAGAAAATCATCAAGGTAATGCATTACATGTTGGAAACCCGTCCTCTTTGTGAAGACCCATTGTAGAAAACTACTGAATTTCTCGAAATAGGCACAAGATATAGAGCACCCCATCGGCATACACCTATCCATGTAATAATGACCCTGAAACATGAAACCTAGGAGACGCTGGTCGTCTGGGTGTACCGGGAGCAATCGGAACGCTGACTCGATATCTGACTTCGCCATCAGCGCCCCGGGCCCCAGGCGATTCAAAATGGCTACGGCCTCATCGAAGGATGCGTACCGCACCGAACACACTTCTGGGTCTATTGCACCGTTTACAGAAAGACCACGTGGAGCTGATAAATTATGAATCAGTCGGAACTCACCCGGGTCCTTCTTGGGGACCACCCCTAAAGGAGAACAAACAAAATTCTGCACCGGGGGTACACTAAACGGGCCGGCAACCCGACCTCGACTAACCTCTTTCCGGATCTTATCCTGTACCACGGTCGTATGCTGCAGGACCGAAAGTTGATTTTTACACTTCTCCACACCCTGAAAGTCCCCTACTGGGATGCGGAAACCATACGAAAACCCGTTCCGCAGCACCCCAGCAGAAGTACGATCCGGGTATTCACTGAGCCAGGGAATCATCGCCAAGGTATCAATCGGGGTAGGTAAAGGCGCCCCTCGGACTATGTTAGACCTGTTTGGCGCCTCCTCTACCGCCGTTATCACCCGTTTTGGCTCTGCACGTGGACTCAGGATGGGACGACCCGCACCCACTACATTCGTGTTTAAATTTACACGATCCCTGGGGCCTAGTACATTTACCTCTGTTGAAATTCCAGCAGAACCCCCTTTTCCCTGTATTGCTGGCAGGTCTCGAGTAATCGTCGGTACCCGTACCTGATCGAAAGGGCGTCCCCGCATATTGGCGGGAGGATTCGCCAACATTACTCCCTACCAATGGCATTTTCAACATACCTGTCTCCTTCATTTTATCCCATGTCAAAGAATCGTAACAATCCCAGGTTAAGCTTTTATTATGCTCTTTAGCCTTTCTAAAAAGATTATCGTAGCAGAACCAATGGTTACCCTGGTGTGACGTCGAGTACCCCATGATTCGCGACTGATAGGTCCGCAACTCGGAAAGCAACTCGGGCCTACGTTCCCCCAAGATCGACATAAAAATCCCCCATGCTTTGCCCCAATTGCCAATATTCTCATTCACTTTAAAGGCGGCCATTTTTGCGCGCCAAACACTCGGATGCATGAGGTCTTTCTGGCCCTTAACATGCTCCACCTCATAATGATCAACAAGCAACGAGAAGATGTTCACATATTCCCCCGCCCAAATCTTCTCTTTAATTGCCAAAGGCACATGTTGACCCAACCTTTCTCTACGAGAGGGTGCTGACTCATCCCTCGCAATCGGCAATGGCCGCTTACCTGCACCGGACGCTGCCTCTGCGGTCGTAATCGTCCCTTGTGGCTTGTCAACTACTGCAGCCGGCGCGGACACCTTGGCTGCATCCCGTTTCTCGCGCAATTGCTTCATCAGCGCCTGCGCGTCGGCAGCCGTGGCGCCCTCGCTACTTTCGCCCAACCACGCTGCAAGTTGTGCTGCCAGCTCGGGCGGCATATCTTCATTGGACACCGGGGTGACCACCACGGGAATCGGATTCCCCTCCACGGGTACTGGGGTAGGCGCTTAGAGCGGGTTACGGGGAACCGGGACGTCTCCCCCAGCTGGTCCCCTCCTTGGCCTCTTGGCTCTCCCTCCTGGGGCTGCTCCAGCCGAAGGACGTTCCGGCCCCCCTCCCCCCTCTCTCTCCGCCACCCGCTTCTTCAGCTCGGTCATCTCCTTCATGAGGACCCGAAGCATCTGTTCAGTCGTCATTCTCTTTCCGCCTTTCTTGGGCATTTCTCCGACAGAGACAAAAGAAAGATTAAAACGCTCAAAATTGGCTCTTCGTTCCGTCTCGAGCTCACGTGCAGCGAGGAGGTGCAGCTTCAGAGCACAGGAACAAGAGGATGGCTTCTGGTCTTGCGTCCCCTTTTATCCGTCTTCAGGGCGGGCGTAAACCCGCCCCTGCCTGCCCCGAGGGCGTGGCCAGCCGCGTCAGTGTCTAGGCCAGCCCACTCTAGGGCGGGAAAAAGCGCGCCCCGGCTACGCCGCTTCGGGCATACCAGCCGAGACACGCTTCCCGCCCAAGATGGCTTCCCGGGGGGATCGTGGTACTCTGCCATACGTGCGGGGGGACCGAGTGGTCGCCCCTTTCCATTCGATTAGTTAAAATCATAAAAGCAGTTACATCACATATAAAATCAACAGTTCATGTTTTAAAAACATTTCTTATAAAAACAATTCATGTATTTACATAAAAATAGAGCATGTCATAGTTAGACTAACAAGTTGTGATTATTAACAGATTTCAGGGACTGTTTGATTTCAGTTTTCTAGACTTAACACGCATAGCAGCAACCAAAAAACTTGCGACCCCAAATATTACTCTGATGCGACTCAGGAGTTGTAAATAGCGGAGAGCGGGACGAACTATCGGATTTTCCCCATACTGGGTAATTCCCCAGGGAATACGGGATGATGTTAAGTCTGTATCTCACAAGGAGATTACGATGGTAGGGATGAGTCACAATGGTCAAATAGGGTTCCACTTTAGGGGTGGTCTGAAGTATATAGTGAGCCCTAACCCCTGATTTTTGGACCTCTAATTCCTCCCGCTCCATCATCACACGTTCTAAGAAATTATTCTTGATCCATAGTACATCACCCTTCTTAATGGTGCTCAGGGCAAGATATAGTTCTGGCCTCCCCAATTTAAGAAAGGTGTTTTTAATGTAGGCCAACCATGGAATTTTATTAACTTTATCCAGCGCCATACAGTCTTTAAGAATAGAATGATTTAGACTGATGTCGGGATTCAACCAGGTCTTGGCCCAGCAGGTCAAAGGTGCCAGCTGTAGTTGGTCACTGATGTAGCCAATACTTACCTCATTATGGACTGGTAATCACAATACATCCTAACTCTACTCCACCAAAGGAAAATAGTACACTATTTAAAACTGTAGGTATATAGGTTGGCTTCCTAAAACGCCCTAAAATGCTAAATATTATCTCTAAAAGATTTTTTTTCCTTCTCTATTTTACACAGATATTCTGAATAAATCCTAATTGTACTCCACCTAAGGCAAAAACTACAATATTCTAACATGTAAGTATATCAGTTAGCTTCCTAAAAGACACTAAAATGTTTAAGCCTTCTAGTAATAAATACTTTTTCTATTCTATCTTCTACACAGATATTCAAAATACATCCTAATTATACTCCACCTAAGTCAAAGACTACAGAATTCTAACAAGTAAGTGTAACTGTTAACTAACATTTTTAAGCCTTTTACTAATAAAGTATTTTTTAAATTCTATCTTCTTGACAGATATTCAGAATACATCCTATTAAAACCCCACCTAAGGCAAACACTACACAATTCTAACAAGTAAGTATATCTGTTAAATTCCTAAAAGGCCCTAAAAAGCTACCTACTAAACAGCTTTCCCCTAGAAAAAGCAACAATTATTATAAAAGATTAATTAATAACATTCTTGCTCTTCCTACCAACAGAAACAAAAGAAGAACATACAAGAAAGATTTTGAAAACAGCTTTTCTGCATTTCTCTACACAAGAAAAGATAACTGTAAGTTGAAATTGTGAATGGTAAATTTCTAAAAAACCTATAGAGCTATATTTGACATTAAAATATATTTCTTACTACTTTTTCCTAGCACAAGTAATAGAAAAATGACTGAAGGTGCTGAATTTGTCATGTCACAGAAAAATAAACTTTTGCTATGTTATATGGGCTATGTTTATAATCAGGAAAGACAAACAGGAACAAAAGTATTTTGGAAATGTACTAAATATTGAGAAGTGTGGCTCACTGGTTAGAGGAGGCAGACCTGGAAGCAGAGGTCACCCCGGGACCAGGGTTCAATTCCCGGCTCGGCGGGGTCTTGAGTCTAAAATGTCCATGGACTCGACAATTCTCGCTCCGGTGCCTACTCGGTTCACGGGTTCACACTCTGCAACTCTGGTCAATAGCTTGCTTAATCTCCACAACGGCCCCTCGTGGCGGGATGCCTGGCTTTCACCTTGCGGATACCTTGCTGGGGTTATCTCACAGGGGAATACCAGGATGGGTTCCCTAAGCAAGCGCTTAGAAACCGCTCGGTGATTTGCGCTATATAAATTAATTTACATTTACATTATTCGAATAAATGCTATGGTAGGGCTACTACTGAATAAGCAAATGTATTATTTACTAGAGAACACAATCACCCCCCTAATGTCACAGAAATAGAAATCAGGGATGCTTTGGAAAGTATCAAAGAAGCAAGTACAGGGACTGACAAACCAACAACACAGATCCTAAAAGAGGAACTTTTGAAAGTTCCTAGCCAGGCTTCAGGTCAACTGCCATCAATTGACTCCCTTAAACGGAAAATTGCACGCCAAAAAACACTCACTACTACAACTGAACCTAACCCTACAACATTTTAGGAAATAGTAATACCCCCAGAAATGAGCATCACACATAATAGGGATAAATTCATACTATATGACAACGAAAGCCCTACAAACAGAATAATTATGTTTGCTACTGAAACTAATTTAAGGAAATTACAACAATGTGAACACTGGATGATGGATGGCACTTTTAAACCATGTCCTAAACCATTCTACCAACTGTATAGCATACATGGATTGTACCATCATTATAATATTCCATTTATTTACTGTTTGTTACCTAACAAACAACAAAACACATATACAGAAATACTAAATGTAATAAAAAATGAAATTAATAATTATTTTCCCCAGAAAATAATTATTGATTTCGAGATAGCAATGATTAATAGCATTTTAAAAACATTTCCCCACACAGCAATACTAGGTTGCTATTATCATTTTAACCAAAGCATATGGAGACATCTCCAATAACTCAACATTAAGCATCCTATATGCAACAGATAGCAATTTTGCATATCAAATAAAAAAATTAATTTCACTTGCCTATGTCCCTGTTACTGATGTTGCAGAACATTATAATATACTAATTGACAGTCCATACTACAAGAAATATGAGGAGAAATTAGCCCCACTTCTAGATTACTTTGAAGATACTTGGGTGGGAAGGTTACATAGATCTGGACACAGACGACAGCCTAAATTCCACATAGCCTGGTGGAATGTATATCTAAGTACATAAGGACTGCTCGGTGGAACTGGGCTTGGCCTGCCCCTCAGGTTTTAAAATCATTCACACCCCTCGGGTGAAGAACAGGGGTGGTGGAATTGGCGTCATTTATAGAGAAACGCTGGGTCTCTTCCAACTTAAAATTAGAGAGGTTTCGGGCTTTGAGCTGATGGGGTTCTCTTTTAAAGATCTTGAGAGAACACTATTCACAGGCGTTTTGTGCTATCGCCCGCCGGGCTCTGCACCCTCCCTGTCAGATTTCATCGACCTGATAAATGACCTCTCTAATACCCACTCCAAGCTGCTGGTCTTATGGGACTTCAACCTGTGGCAGGGTGGCCCGCTGGACAGTGCGTTTACAACACTTTGTCAAGCTTTCAGTGACATTCAGCTGCAACAACTGGTCCGGTCAGCTACTCACAGGAGAGGTCATGCCTTGGACCTGGTCTTCGCAGACGCACAAATAGTAGTGGTCAATGATATCCTACGTCAATACTGGACTGACCACTCACTGGTTGCCTTTTCTCTGTGTCTGGGGGAGTACTCCTTGGGGGAGGCCGGCGCCAGACATGCTAAATTGGGCAGACCCTGGTCTCGACTTCTAAACTCATCACCGCTGCCTACCTTACTACCAGATAATTTCTGTCTGAGTAATTCGGCGGAGGAAAGTTATATCACCTTGTGCCGGTCCATCTCGAGTACCTTGGACAAGGTTGCGCCTCTCCGTAAGTCTCGAGGTAGATTGAACCGGGCTTGTCCCCGGTATACGGAGGAGCTGCGGCAGCTGAAGTTGAGCTGCAAACGTGCTGAGAGAGCCTGGAGGAAGCAGTACTCGGATCTAGCGAGGGCTTCCTTTAGGCTGGCACTGCAGGAATACAAGGTGCTGATCAGGCTGGCCAAGGCGGCTTTTCTGGAAACCACCTTGAACCAGGCGCCCAACAAGTCACAAGCCCCGTTTAAAATCGTTAGGGACTTGACCCACCCGGTGTGCGTGGCCAACACTGTCCCTGCGTCACAGGCCTTGTGTGACTCCCTGGCGAGTGCCTTCGAGGAGAAGATCGTTAAGATCATGGAAGGCTTAAAAAACCCAGTGCCTCCTGCTCTCGGTTTGGGAGCTCCGGGCAGTCTGTCCAGTCGACTCCGGCCGGATGTCTCTGACTTTGGCTTGGGAGCTCCGGACGGGTCACCCAGTCGACCCTAGCCGAGTGGCCCAGCCCTTAGTTTGGGAGCTCCAGACACTCCTTCCAGTCGACCCCTGCAGAGTGGACATGCCCTCAGTTTGGAAGCTTCGGACGCTGTGGTCGGTCAAACCCGGCTGAGTAGGCTTGCCTCTAGCCAGGCAGCCCGGGCAGCCCCGGACACTTCGCACAGTCGACTCCAGCTGAGTGGTCATGCCTCCAGCTTGGGAGCTCCGGAAGCTGTGTCCAGTCGACCCCAAATAAGACGCTTCCCCACTCCCTCCTTTGAGGAGTTTTGCAGCCTGGCACGAACGGTGTCATCGGGCTCTCCGCTTGACCCATTGCCACCCAAATTCTGGAAGACATTTCAGGCGGAACTCTTCCAGCCTCTGTACTCCATCTGCCTCCAGTCTTTGGACTCGGCAACGGTTCCCGAGTGCTGGAAGCTGTCAGTCGTGTCACCAATGCTTAAGAAACCGACTCTGGACCCCGCCTGTCTTTCCAACTACAGGCCGATCTCTTTGCTCCCTTTTTCTATTAAGATCGTGGAAAAGTTGGTGACCCGCTCCCTTTCGGGTTTCTTGGAAGAAATCGGGTGGTTCGATGAGACACAGTTTGGTTTCCGTCCAGCGCATGGGACAGAATCCGCGCTGGTAACCGTACTTGACAATCTTCGTTCGCGTGTCGACAGTGGTCGGGCAGCCTTTCTGGTGCTGCTCGACATGTCGGCCGCGTTCTATACGGTTTGCCATCGGACCCTCATCAGGAGGCTGGAGGAGTGCGGGGTCACAGAGGGGCAAAAGACTGGCTGGTATCCTACCTCAACAACCGGCAGCGGATTGTCGCGCTTCCTCCTTTCCGATCGGAGTTGCGGAAAGTAGGGCAGGTGGTTCCACAGGGCTCGGCCATCAGCCCTATACTTTTCAATCTTTACCTCCGCCCTCTGGTCCAGCTTATAAAATCTTTTGGTATCTCGGCTTTCAATTATGCTGATGATACCCAGC
This sequence comes from Lissotriton vulgaris, assembly GCF_964263255.1. Lineage (NCBI taxonomy): Eukaryota > Metazoa > Chordata > Amphibia > Caudata > Salamandridae > Lissotriton > Lissotriton vulgaris. The sequence continues at coordinate 443,428,189 of NC_141699.1, forward strand.
TGGTGTTCTCCCTGGAAGGAAATAATGCGGTCCCGCCGGGGACATTCCATCGCTGCATGGCAGCTACAGCGGACTGGCTTCGGGCCAATTCCTTGCAATTCAACAGCACAAAGACCGAGGTGCTCCACTGCTCCATGGACCGGATTCCTCGGGTACTTCCGGAGAACTTTTGGCCATCTACTTTCCCCGAGAGAGTGTCAGCCGCGGAGTCAGTTCGTAACTTGGGGGTGATTTTCGGCCCAAATTTACAGCTGGACATGCATGTTAATAAGACCATCTCCACGTGCATGATGCTGTTACGCATGCTGCGTAAAGTCTTGCCCCTTCTCCCTGAGCAGGCCAGGCCGGAAGTAGTGCGCGGGACCATACTGAGTCGTTTAGACTACTGCAACGCGCTGCTTCTGGAGGCCCCAAAAAATCTGCTGGGGAAGTTACAACGGGTGCAGAACATGGCCGCTAAGTTGGCTCTCTCTCGCCCTAACCTTAGCTCCTCCACCTTAGCCTTAAGGGACCTACACTGGTTGCCGGTGCACTTGCGTGTATTGTATAAAGCGGCGTGCCTAGTGCTTAAGGCGGTACATTCACAGGGCCCAGTGCCACTGCAGAATATGTTTGCTTGGTACTCTGCCTCGCAGTCCCTTCGATCTTCTTCAGCACAATTGCTTGTGGTTCAGAGGTTCCAGAGAGTAAGGGTGGGTGGCCGCTCGTTTAGTGTCGCAGCCGCCAAACTCTGGAACTCCCTGCCACTCCCTTTGAGAAGTCAAAGGGACTAATTCCCGTTTAGGAAAGCCCTAAAAACGCATCTCTTCCCTAGGGACGTCTGAGCAGTGGAAGTGTTGTTGACCGGATCTCAAGCGCCAGGATGCCCTTGGGGCGACAGGACCGTGCTATATAAGTACACCTACAATACAATACAATACAAAGCCAGGTCACACTATATCCTTCAACAAGAGGTCTAGAGTACCTATTCCTAATAGCAAAAACCCTTCATTAAAATATCTTAAATATACTTACTATACTATCAGATATCTACTTTAACATTTCAAATATCTTGTTATTTTGGTACCATAAAAAAATATGACATATTTGTAGTACATATTTATACATTTTTACACAACAATTTGTAAACAAATATGCAATATTTATTATAATATCAAACATGACATCAAAAAGATAAATAACATTTCCCACCCAAGCGATATATACTTACAATTTATGCCGCTGAAGAATACGTAATACATCCACTTATAATCCATCCAATCCTTTGGCAATCCATTACAAATCCAATTGTCGAACCAGTCAAAAACCGAAAACAATTAAAAATCGAAAAAAAACGCTGCAAGAAATCCCCAAAAAATGAAGTGTGGTACCTTTGTAATTTAAAGTAATATACCCACACGTAAATTTAAATAAAAACGCATATTCTTCTCCCAATCCAAGACGATATCCTCAAAACTCGAAAAACAGTCAAATTAAATGAGAATCGCTCCAGGAACACGAAAATAAACAAAGTGTGTACACTTAATTCCAAAAAATGAACATACACACACTTTGTTTTTTAAAAAAACGCATTTTCTTCTCCAGGTCCATCGCAAAAGAATACCCTTAAAAACCCGAAAAATATTAAAATCAATACAAATCGCTCCATGAAAGCACGAAAAAATGAGAGAGAGTTTTAAATATTACATTACTAAGTAATACACTCCTTTCTCAAAAAGAACGCTTCCTTCTCCGGAAATAAACACTGTAATACCGGAACCTGTAATAAAGCATCTAAAAAACAAACCCAGCCACATAATATCCATACATGCCCAAATATTAATATAAACATTAATATAAAGCATTAAAAAACACATATAATAATATCCAAAACATTAAAGTACACTACGCCTCAAACACACACGACACGTCCGTCAAAATGATTTCTGACCTTAAACATAGCAAAACAACTACTACTTACACACATTAGTACTACAAAACTATAATATACACTCAAACACTACTATTCTATAAGATATATAACTTAAAATACACCTTACCTTCCTCAACGCGACGCAGCTTCCAACCGCGAGCTACTCCAGTCCTGAATGAAGCAAAATAACCTTACGCGGTAAAAAAGTAGTCCCATTTAAAAAATATTAGGAAGTTAAAGATACAAAATACAATGTTCTCAGCTGAAATAAAATATATAAATACACTTATAATTTTATACAATATTATGTAACACATATAAAAATATTATTATATTAAATACCCTTTAATAATTATTATTAAATATTATTTTTAAAATATTATTTAATATTAATATTATAAAAAGTATACAAATTGCAATAGATACATTAAAATATTTTTTTGTGAATTTATACATATTATATTTGTTTATTCCTTGATTTAAGTGACTATACAACTATATTCCATATGTAAATTAATATAATTAATAAATAATACATATAATTTATTATTATTATTAATAAAATGTATATATGTACATTGTAAATAAATACAATGAAAAATATAAATGTGAATAAATAGTTGTAACTTGCATATATGTAATTGTATTAACATTGTTATTATTTACAAACAATGTAAATTAATTTTAATAATTAAAATACTATATTAATTATTATTATTAATAATTTAAAACATGTATGTATATTGTTGAAAATAACAAATGAAACATTATATCCAACTTACAAAATAATGTACTATTTAATATACCATTAGGAATAATATTTTTTCCTCAAATATATACATGTAATTATTATTATTTGTGTAACTTATTTTGATTAGGAACATTGTATTTAATATGTACCAATTTATTCAAAATTGTATTTGCATGTAAAATTATAAACATGAATATATAATTGCTTATTAGTTTACATTTATATCTATGTATAACATGTTTATTTAATAATATTAATATATAATCTATTAACATTATTAAATAACATGGTTTATTAGAAACATATTTAACATATATATAACACACTATTACCACTTGATGAAAAATAAATAAAAAATTATACAATTATGTAAACTTACCCAATGCAATATAGTACAAAAAATTCTAATAAATATCATGGACAGTGCTGGACACTAACCCATTGTAATTTATTATTCCAACTCCAGTCTATGAAATATCAGAGAAGGTGCTGGACACTGACCCATTATAATTTACTATTCCAACTCCAGTCTATAAAATATCAGGGAAGGTGCTGGACACTGACCCATTATAATTTACTATTCCAACTCCAGTCAGAAAAGTATCATAGAAGGTGCTGTACACTGACCCATTATATTTTACTATTCCAACTCCAGTCTATAAAATATCAAGGAAGGTGCTGGACACTGACCCATAATGATTTACTTATCCAACTCCAGTCAGAAAAATATCAAGGAAGGTGCTGGACACTGACCCATAATGATTTACTTATCCAACTCCAGTCAGAGAAATATCAAGGAAGGTGCTGGACACTGACCCATTATAGTTTACTATTCCAACTCCAGTCTATAAAATATCAGGGAAGGTGCTGGACACTGACCAATTATAATTTACTATTCCAACTCCAGTCAAACAAATATCAGGGAAGGTGCTGGACACTGACCCATAATGATTTACTTATCCAACTCCAGTCAGACAAATATCAAGGAAGGTGCTGGACACTGACCCATTATAATTTACTATTCCAACTCCAGTCAGACAAATATCAGAGAAGGTGCTGGACAGTGACCCATTATAATTTACTATTCCAACTCCAGTCAAACAAATATCAGGGAAGGTGCTGGACACTGACCAATTATAATTTACTTATCCAACTACAGTGAGACAAATATCAGGGAAGGTGCTGGACACTGACCCATTATAATTTACTATTCAAACTCCAGTTAGACAAATATCAGAGAAGGTGCTGGACACTGACCCAATATAATTTACTATTCCAACTCCAGTCAGACAAATATCATAGAAGGTGCTGTACACTGACCCATTATAATTTACTATTCCAACTCCAGTCTATAAAATATCAGGGAAGGTGCTGGACACTTACCAATTATAATTTACTATTCCAACTCCAGTCAAACAAATATCAGGGAAGGTGCTGGACACTGACCCATGATAATTTACTATTCCATCTCCAGTCAGACAAATATCAAGGAAGGTGCTTGACACTAACCCATTATAATTTACTATTCCAACTCTAGTCAGACAAATATCAAGGAAGGTGCTGGACACTGACCCATTATAATTTACTATTCCAACTCCAGTCAGACAAATATCAGAGAATGTGCTGGACAGTGATCCATTTTAATTTAGTATTCCAACTCCAGTCAAACAAATATCAGGGAAGGTGCTGGACACTGACCAATTATAATTTACTTATCCAACTACAGTGAGACAAATATCAGGGAAGGTGCTGGACACTGACCCATTATAATTTACTATTCCAACTCCATTCAAATAAATATCTGATAAGGTGCTGAGCACTGACCCATCTTAATGATGTATTAATGTAAAAAGTGTAATTGTTTATATTTTAATAATCCTAAATTCCCTCCAAAATTTGTAAAAATTTTTCTAATAATTGTTTTATTTAGAATTTGAATTTTTATTTCGTTTTATTCAAGTTTTAGTATTTTAAAATTATTTAAATTTCATATTTTTAAATATTATATAATAAATTCTATAATTGTAAAAAAAGTTAGAATTTTTTAAATTTTGTAATTCTTTCATAATTATTAATATTCTTTCAAATGTTTTAAATTTATGTTTTTATTTCATATTTTTCAAAATTATTATTATTTTTTTTTAATTTATTTTTATTTTTAATAAATGATTATTTTACTTATTTTTAATTTTAATCCTAATTATTTTTAAATTACTCCCCACCCTTATCCCCTAATTAGCCAACATCCCACTCCTAAATATTGTAATTTTATATTTAAAAATTTAAAAATTTTTGAATAAAAATCATTTTTTATTTAATTTTTTTTTTCAAAATGTTGTTGTCTTTTTTCTTTTTCATCCCATTTCGTTACATTTTTCATTATAATTTTTAAATTACTCCCCACCCTTATCCCCTATTTACCCAACATCCCGCTCCTAAAAAACTTTCTATTATAATTTTTTAATAATTTTATTTGAAATATTGGATTTTATTATTGGTAAATATCTTTTTTTTAATTCTAACTAAATATTTATTAAATTTTTATTATTATTTACATACTTTTTTTTAATTACTCCCCACGCTTATCCCCTAATAGCCCAATATCCAGTTCATTGAGCAACACAGAGCATCATAGTTGGGCTACGTAGGCTGTAGAATGACTGTAATTGAACAGCCTCTGCAAAGGCATCGAATGGTGTGCATCAATTCAGATCGGTGCAGTGGTGACAATGCATCGGTTTTGAAGAAAACTGTTGTAGAACCCACTTCTGAGGCACAGAACTTGGAGGGTGGTGGGTAATAATGGGGTAAACCCTTACCTCATCGACCTGGGTCAGTACAATGTTATAAAAAAAGGGTGGTCGATTACAAAACAATTAGACATTCCATTACTCAAATATAAAGGTACACACTCAAAGTAAGTATCATTTAGACTGAATTTAATTCAGCTTTCCGCAATGATTTCTTATAGTCTCACATATATTATATTTCATATTCATACAATACATGGTAAATTACGTACAGTTCTTCAATTAGTGCTCGGTGATTGTCAGAGAAGAAAGGAAATTTAAAGGAGGGTAGGGTGTGTTTGGAAAAGAATAAGGGACAAAGAAAAGGAATTGTGTCCTATAAACAATTCTGTCTTATTCACAGAGCATTTCCAGTCCTGTTACAGATCACAGTTGTTCCCTAGAAACACACTATACACGGGAGCTAAGCTTAGCAAATTTTCATAGGGCGTGTATGTGTTGATGATGTTGTTGACGTTTCGACCCCCAGGGTAAGGGCGGGTGGAGCCTCAGTTTGGGGTCTTCCTCAGGACAATTAAAAACAGTGACATTAAGCACATGTGCAGGCGTTCGTGTGATGTCCCTTCTGAATTAGGACTCGCGCCTGTAGAGTTGTTTAAGTTCTCCAGTCTTTAAAGAGCATTAGTCACTCACAGGCGTCACAGATGACGAGGTATCAAAACTGGGACAGTGTATCCGTGGGTGTGGCAAGCATCCTCCATCCACCGGGCGATTAATTCAAAGGTGTAGATAAGTTACACCATCTGTGTTACTGCTGACAGAGTGTTCACAGATCCAGTAGTGTCTGGTTTTGGGGGGTGAGAGACTCAGTACTTATTACCCTAAAGTACCTTTGATGCAGGGAGTGATATCAAAGTAGAACTCTGACGTGCACACGGATCCCTTTCAATACAGTCAAGCCATTTATCTGTGGGAGGTGAATCAGATCTTTGTGTGTGGACAGGTCACTACCTATTGAAGTGTAAGTATCAGCCCTCCCATTCTTCCCTGCTCAGGAAGACCCATCAGAATGCAGATGAATGCCAATGAGTGATCAGAATGCAGATGATCCTCACCTTCTTGTGTTTGTGGCTGTCTAGAGGGAATGTACAAAGTGTAGCTGTGTCCCACCCCAGACGTGTATTGGAAACAGGCTGTCAGGCACATAGAGCAGTAAGTGCAGAGAAATATCTGCTATAAAAGTGACATTTATAAAACAGTAAGGTTAAACCCAACTTCACCATGAAGGAGAATTCATCATTACCATTCCAAAGATATGAAACATGAAAAAGCTACTCCTCTCTGATCAGGAATTACAGCTTAAATGTGCATTAAGGAATTCCGAATGCTGGCCTATGAGAGGATTAGGTCTCACAGTAGTGAAATATGAATTAGGCTGTTTGTCACTTCCCGGACATGTGAAACATAAATGTACATGTCCTCCCATTTACTTACATGGCACACCCTGCCCTTAGGGTTACTTATGGTCTACCTTAGGCGTGACTTATATGTAATAAAGTGGGAGTTTAAGGCCTGGCAAGTAGTTTTAAATGCCAAATCAAGGTGGCAATTAATTGAACACACTGGCACTGCAGTGGTAGGCCTGAGACAAGCTTGAAAGGTTACTTTTGTTGGTGGCACAATCAATGCTGCAGCCCACTTCTAGCATTTGAAGTACAGGCCCTCGGTATATGGTATACTCCTTTACAAGGGACTTACCAGTACAACAAAAATTTCAATCGGTTATACACCAATGCCATCATGTTTAGGGGAGAATTGCGAGCACTTTATCACTGGTTATCAGTGGTAAAGTGCTCAGAGTGCTAAGGCTAAGAGAAAGAGTTCATCAAAAAGAGGAGGAGAAAGGAAAAACGTTTAGACTGACTCTTCAGAAAGGGCCATTTTAGAACATAATTGTTATCCTAGCATGCCTCAATTTAAATACCGTTTAAAGTAGTCTAATGTTCTCACTGTTTCATAAGCGCCAAGACGTCTATGGCAGTTGTACATTTAATAGATGTTCCATTCATGCATTCTCTTACCAAATACAAAGGCTGCATAGCCTCGAATTCTGCTCATGTCCCTTTAATCCACTACCAGTCACTCCTCACCCCTTTATGTCACAATAGGAGGTTCCTGCTTTCTCTCTTTGTGACAGTTTTTCCATCTATCTGTTCCTCCTTCTTTGCCCTTTGTGTGTTTTTTCCTCTGTTGCACGCATCAATGTCTGAGGAGATTAAATAAATGCCAATGGACCCCACCGGCCAACAGCGTCTCAAATTAAGCACTGCGTTTCCCCTTTTCCATCTCCGTTATCTCCTAACATCATGAGGTTTGTCTCATTCCTTAGACAGGATGTACATACACTTAAAGAAATACTTATAACCACCCCCTAACTTCTTAGCCTCTACCTCCTCCATGGGACACAAATTAGAGACTACACATGTCATACTTTCTTTTTGTTTTGTTGTTGTTAAACTGAATGTCTTCCTTCCCTTTTGGTAAAAGCTTTTCTTTCTTTCAATTAATGAGCCCTGTCATCTGGTCTGCGAATACATTTCTGTATTTATTGGAATGTGGTGGGTCCCTTACACCTGTGGTTCCTGGTGCCACTGCCCCAGCTGCATGATTTATAGCTATTCCCTTTTCCTGTACTGCCCTTGTGGCCGTGACATAGCAAGCACAAAGGGGCATATTATCAAGGCGGGTGATAAGAGATGATCGACGCTTTAGCGGCCATTTTCGGCCGCTAAGCGGCAATACTTCTATCGCCCTATTAGCGACAGCTTGTAGGCGATAGCGAGCGGTTTGGGGCCCGCTTTGCATGTCAGCGATATTTATCACTAATGACATGCAAAGTGGGCGTACCCAACCTGTTAGCGACTGAAAGCAGTCGCTAACATCGCTATCGCCTATTATCAACGTAGGCGTAGCGATGGAAATATTCACGCTAATCGCGAATATCTCCAATACCTAACGCCTGCTGAGACCAGTTCCTAGCCTGTACATCCAATGGGAGGTGGATATTCAGGCTAAGTCCCTGTTAGCAATAATGCCTGAATATCACTGGATTTACAGCGATATTCACGCATTTCGCCGCTATCGCCGGAAATGTTATCGCTTCAGAGATAAACGTTGCCAATAGCATGTTATCTCTGCGATAAAATCCGGCAATGCTGGCCGATAAAAAAACATGTTGGTAAGCCTATTTAGCGATGAATATCACTAGTTGATGATAATATGCCCCAAAGTTTCTTATTGGCCATGGAATGTGGGTGTATTTGGTTGAAGGGGTCCTACTATAGCATTGTTTCTACCATACTCCTAACGCTCCTGCCCTGCATTTGCGTGTTTTTGTATTTATTTATTTGGTCAGACTCTGGTCTGCTGGTGGCAAGGTAAGGATGTTGAGAGAACACAGCTTTTGATGTATGGGGGTAAGCTGCATTGCTCGGCTGAGGGGTCTACATGTCTCTTTCCATACAGCTGATGTTGGCTCCCTACTCAACAGTTCCCGGGGCTCTGTTATGGACTACATATGCTTAGAGCCTAGATGAAGGACGAGGCACCTGGACATTCAGCTAGGCCTGCCGGAACATTGCTCTCTTGTGTTATCAGATGCGCTTGGTGCTACATTTTTAAAAAAACGAGTGTCGGTGTGCAAGGCTCTGCAAGAGAAGTCCACAGTCGGTGAAATTATATGTATGTGTGTTAAATACTGAGACTTAAATCCACATCACACCTCTCTAATCCACTACCAGACCTTTCCTGCTCCTTTATCTCACTTTTGCAGGTTCCTGCTTTCTCACTTTGTGACGATTTTTCATCTTTCTCTTACGCTTTTTCCTCTCTAGCTCACGGTAAATGTCAGGTGCAGAAAAATGAGTGCCCCAGAAATGTATGCTGGTGGACATCACTTGCAAGCATGGCTCAAATTAAGCTCTGCCTGTGCTGTTCCCAGTCTTGTGTTTTCATGGACGACCTAATGCATTCAGAGTTGTTTAGTTTGTGCTTCCATTCAACTAATAAGACTAATACACATGTTGGAAATTATTTTTGGGTTAAAGGTTCAGGTCTGGGGCAGTGACTAGAATAGCATAGGGTGATACGGCCACACTAGGCCCGTCTATGACAATCCTTTACTGCCTATGTGCACTACACAATACGTTTCCTTCTTCTGTCAATAGAGCGTTTGTGTGATGTTACAGAGCTGGGGATACCGTTGGCTTTGTGCTTTCTTTCTGGCATGGAGTCAGCACATTTTCACATTCTTTGACCGTTCACTGTTAAATTGAAATTGACATGCACATTACATACATGTCTAAGTGCAAAGACACACATAGGGACACACACACACACCCACACACACACACACACACGCACATCCACACACACACACACACACACACACACACACATACATTTCGACCAAAACCCGCAAATCTACTTTTTCCCTTAGTTTCTGATGAGAAATTATAGGGGCTGGGCTCTGTAATTTACTTTTTTTAACAAAATGTTGATGTCTTCATTTTGATGGAGGGCTCTTGCTGCAAGGTGCTCCGGTATTTTGGGGTATTTCCTGTCCTAAATAAAAACTAAGATGACAGAGTTACTGAAGTGCTGTATGCCACAAAGCAGGCATGTTGTAGATTATCTTGAAGCACTACACATACCTTTTTACATGTGAAGGTGCCAGTGGTATTAAAGACATCTGTTATTGCGGGAAAATTGTTTTTGCTTTTTTGTTGGTGCTGTTGTATTTTTCTGCATGAAGCACAACAGGTAAGTCTAGGGAGTCCAACGGTGCTCTAGGCGCATATGCCAGATTGTAATCAAATCCATGTAATATAAATATAATTGTTCCCTACAATTAATCTATTGCCCAAATTCTGAGTAGAGAGTCAAATACCAATTTCCACACAAACAAGAGACTTCCTTTCCTGCAAAACCTGGCAACATTTATTGCAGAAAAGGTCGAGTAAAAGGTGAGACATGCAGATGTTGGTGCAATAAATAGTAAGGGCCTGATTACGGCTTTGGCGGTGTTGCGGCGTACTGCCATGCCATCAATCCGCTGCCACACCACCAAAGCTATACTGACACCGCCCACCAGATTAGGAGTTTTCTCCTGGTCTGGCGGGCAATGCTTTGGCGGTCCCACGCTGTGAGCCTTAGAAAGACATAGAAATGGGAACGCCAAAGCAAATTCCTGCATGGCATGGACTGTTAAGTCCAAGCCGTGCAGGAACTGAGCATCAAGCAGACAGGGGGGCACATCATTTACCCCACTGAATCAATTCCCATGGCCCTGAGACACCATGGGCCTGTAGGACTCCTTTAAGTTTCTCAATAGTTTTCATGGTGGGCTCGCCGCCATGAAAACTGAGGTGGTAAGGAAATTCATAATATGCTTGGCGGTGCTGCAGCAGCACCACCAGCATATTACGGTCCTTATACATCTTGGCAGTCTGATCGCCCAACTCATAATAGGGCAGTCAGACCTCGGGCGGCTTTGCCCACACCGCCACCGTCGCTACGGCGGTCCATCGGGCCACCTTAGTTATAATAAGGCCCTAAATCCTTACGTTATTTAGCTTTATAAGATAGACAAGAGGCTGCATTGATTGCGCCGAGTGAATACCCCATCCAAGAGTTTAGTATTCTCTGATGAGGTAAATGCCCCACTCTACGTAAGCCTACTCTGATTCGGTATGTTAATTAATCTCTTTCATAAAAACTGTTTTTACATTGAAAATGCAGTAAGAATTTACCCCCCTTGGCCCTCGTTAGATACCCACTGGGTAAGAAATGTACTCAATTTATTGACTCGGTATGCATTTATGTCCGATCCCTTACACGTTTATTTCACCCTACTATCAGTTTATGGAAATCGATTGAGTTTCTTTAATTGTTCCTTGCTTTAGTATTCTGATCGGGACACTTTAGACATGAGACTCAGCCATAAATGTATGTTTTGAAGATGGACGCGTGGGACACGGGTGAATATTAAAAGAAACGCAATGCTGCCAAGCACACCTTGTGCACCGTCTCCGAGCAGCATCGTTTCTGAAAGGTCAGCATTCCTCATCCCTTTCATGCCATTAGAGCATAAGCATCCATTACATGGCTAGCGGAGCCCATTAGAAAGGTCAAATGTTGTAAGAAGGCATACCTTTCAGCTGGAAATGTAATTACATTTCCTGAAAATCGCATCTCTGGAATTGTTTTAGAAATGCATAATGAGATTTTTAGTAAGAAGCAAAATTGCTGAAGTATGAGTAAAGCGGTATGGACAGAATCCACAAGCCCATCCCCTCTCAATCTTTCCTGGATGTCGTCCATCATGGTATGTTCTTCCACACCTTCCCCTATGAATCTGCTGTTCCACTACAACCCCCCTGCAAACCCACCACCACACACGCTCCTGTCTCAATTCCTTTATTTGCCACGGGGTGTACGTAACACCTTACAATGACTTAGCAAATTTAGGGGTCAATTTACTAAGATGTAACGCCATGTTTGCATCACAAAAATGACGCAAAACAACACAAATACTAATTTACTTTCCAGCGCTAATCTTGTTTCGCGCTCAAAAACACTCGAAAGTAGCGCAAAGCAGTGCATATTGATGCTTTGCATTACTTAGCGCCAAGGTGGCATAGCATAGGTGGTGCATCAGCATTCCCAAGCAACCACCGAAGGTTTATGATGCCAAACCCTATTCAATTAAAAAAGTAGACAGGGTTTAGCATGAGAAAATAGCGGACATTTCAAATAGGCGCCATGAAGGGAGACATTTTTTAATTTTTCCTTTCTTTTCTGCCTTTGTAGCTGTGCTGCACGGAACAGCACACAAAGTATGAATAGGTTTCAGGTTAGTCTAAGCATGGCATGTTGTACTGGAAGGGTTACCTTCCAGTACATAACCTAGGCTAGACTCACAAAGAAACCATTGCACCTGTGGCGCAAGGCATCATGGGCCTTATTTATGAAGGCCTTGCGCCGCCGGTGCGTCACTTTTAACATGGCAAAAAGTGACGCACCGGTGGCGCAAGGCTTTCATAAATGAGGCCCTATATTTCTGCACCAGCGCTAGGGAGAGGGAAGGAGAGTGCCATATGTTTGCAAATATGGAGCTCTCCTGGGGCCTCATTTATGAGAAATGACGCATCGCTGCGTGAAAGCAGGGATGCGTCACTTCTCAGTGCGCACTCCTTGCGTCATGATTGATGCGTCATATTTATAATATGACACATCATGTCGCAAGGAGTTACAGATACGTCAGTATTTCTGACGTATCTGTAGGCGCAAAAGTGACGCATTGCTGGAGTGTGTCACAAAAGTGACGCAACTCCAGCAATGTGTACTTTCACATGGGCAAGTCCCATGTTGTTAGTGCCTGCATCAGTCTTACGCCTGCCATGATGCAGGCGTAAGATTTTGACGTATTAGCGGCCAAGAAATGGCGCAGTGAAATCTTATAGATTTGACTGCGTCACTTCCATGACCCTTTCTTGCGTCAAAACGCCCCCCCTTGAATAAATTATACCTGGCGCAGGTATAATGTGGCGCAGGGGATTACAAAGTGACGCATCTACTTAGATGCGTCAATTTGTAAATATGGCGCAACAATTAGCATTTTTTACGCCACTGGTGTGTCACAAAAAGTGACGCACCGGCGACGTAAAAGTGACGCACAGCCTCATGAATGAGGCCCCTGGTCTCTCCTTCTCAGGCAGCGCAGCATTTGGAGCTACTGCACTCCGCTGCATGAGAAACAAGTTATTGTGCCCCTAAATATTCCAAAGGGGAAACAAATTGAGGAGCCAGAGGGTTTATATCGTTACAGTTTTTCAAATTAAAATATAGTTCACCAACAGCAGTACCATGAAGGTGTCTGATCAGTAACCCTGATAGAAGCCTCCATACAAATCGCTTCTTCAGTGTCTGATATTTTAGGCGTACCTGATCCTGACTGAGTCTTACCCTAAGAGGGGATTTCCTCAGTGCTTTCAAATTGAAAAATAAGTGCAGGTACTCAACAAATGGTGCTATGGACTGGGGGCGGATTTCAGGGTGCTGTTAAAGGCAGGAAAAGGGGTGTGGCTAGTATCCACGTATTTTATAAAGTCAAGGATTTCTCAGTGTGCAACCGTTCATGGTGGTGTAGATGCATTTCTGACAACTGTTGAGAATTCTGGGGCATATTACCAACAACTAGCGATAATTTTTGTCTCTAACTTGTTTAGAGACAAAAATTATCGCCGCACATCGGCGATTTTTATCGCAGATAAACCTTGCTATTAACAAGGTTTATCGCAAATGCGATAAAAAACGGCCGAAATGCATGAATATCGCTGAAAAGTCAGCGATATTCATGCATTATCGAGCAAATGCTCTTAGCCATGTTATCCACCTCCCATTGGATAACATGGCTAAGAACTGCTCAGGGCAGGTGTTAGCTTTTGGAGATATTCCCGCTTAGCGCGAATATCTCCAAAAGTTGGTAATAGGAGATAGCGATGTTCGCGACTGTTTTCAGTCTCTAACATCTTGGCACGCCCACTTTGCATGTCATTAGTGATAAATATCACTGACATGCAAAGTGGGGCCCAAGATAGTCGCTATCTCCTACTAGCTGTCGCTAACTGGTGTTAGCGACAGCTTGGTAATAGGGAGATAATTTTATCTCCGCTTTCTTGGCTTTTAAAGCCAAAAAAGTGGAGATAAACCCCCTTGATAATATGCCCCTCTGTTCGTCTGTGCTGCCCAGCGCTGCAGGCATTTTGCAGGTGGGCTGGCAGTGAAGTCCCTGCAGAATGTGGCATAAGGGATCAGATATGGATACTATGCTACTGATGTTATAGTTACTCTGTTGTTAGAGCAGACAATTTGAAAAATGGCTGACATTAAATCCCTTTCCGAGCACTTTCACAGCTCTCTACAGGTTCTTGAAGGTGAGCCTATCACCCCCCCATTGGTGAAATGAAAAATGTGGAAAGCCTTCAAGTTGTGAGTTATAGGGGAAAGTCTGTGCCCAACTGAGCTCTCAACTTCCCGTGAATCTTGTGAACTCCATAGCTTCTCGCAGACCTTTGCTTAATTAATGCATATAATTACCTTCACTGAAAGTATTGAGTCTTACCTGAAATCCGTATCTTTGTTAAGTCAGGGGAAGCAGGTGATCTCAACTTTAACACAGGAATACTTCATCATTTCAGTGACGGCCACTCATTTTTGGGCACCGACTGTGTTTGACATTTACTGAGAGCAGGAGATGGGAAAACAAACAAAGCAGAACGATGGAGGAAGAGAAAGACAGGAAACCCATCTCGAAGGGGACCTCCAAGAGTGAAATAAAGCCACAGCGAGCGTCTGGCTGTGGATTAAAGAGACATCATGTGATTCAAGACTATGAAGCCTTGGTTCGCCAACACTTAATTGCACTGTCCGCGGTCTTCTGAGCAGAGCAGCATTCATTTAATAAATTAAGCCCTGCATCATTCTTTACTATAATTTTTTCTAGAAAGATGTTTCAACTTGATTTAACATGTAATAATGTTAATTTATTTAACATAGTATAGTGATGAAGCTGCTCGAAGAATTAAACACGAAGAATTAACTTTTGGTGTGAAACAGGAAAGAGACAGAAATACCTTTCTAGTGGCATATTTGCACAATGTGAGGCCAGAAACCTGGGATTATTCATGGCTTCCCTGCTTGACAAAAAAAGTGCGATCCCAAGCAGTTTCTTCATTTCACCTTTTACTCCACCATCACATTTTAGAGGTGAGAACATTGTGCGGATGTATGACGTTACAACGCATACTTTTACTCCGCATACCATTACAACGCGGTATTCACAACGCATACCACTACAACGCATAGCGCTTTGGGGTGCTGGATAGTGGTAAGTATAATTTACTATTCTAACTCCAGTCCCCGTGGACCCTAGGGAAGGTGTTGGATAGTAAATTAAACTTACCTCTTATCCTAGAGCGCCCCCCAGCGCTATGCGTTGTAATGGTATGCGTTGTAATGCCTGCGTTGTAGTGGTAGTGCGTTGTAAAAAATGCGTTGTAACAGGTGAATACCACATTGTGCACATGGCAACTTACTTGCCTCTCTGTTCTGTTATGGCATTGCCATCGTGGTGATAGGGGTCATGAATATTGTAATAAATGCCACTAAATAAACTGGTAAAACCTAATATACTTTGCAAGTTCAAAAAATACATTTTTTGCATTATTAATAGTTGTCACTTTAATATATTTCTATATGTGTTTTGAGCACAATTTCTAGACCAAATGTTTTAACGACACGACTTCTAGACTAAAGTCAGCCTGTGGGTGCTAAGACAACTATACTTTCTGCACTAATGATATAGCTCCACACAGGTCTTGTGTCCTAGTTACCTGATTGTTTTCATCCTGTCTACTCCTGGGGTATGAGGGCACTGGAATAGTGTGAGGGACGAGATGATTATAAGGTGGTCATAAGCCAGCCTGTACACCCTGCATGAAATCACAGGCAACAAAACGACAATGTGGGACACAGCAGAGGTGGGTACAGACTCCCAGCAAGTGTGTGCATAAAAGCCTGCTATTACCTCCTTATCCGTCTTCCAGTCCCATTCCTTACCAATGAGCAGCTTGCCTGCTCTACAAAAACCTATTACCTAGCAAAGTCAAATATTTACCCCAATATGGCGCCACCTGCCTGACATGCATAAAAGGGGAAGTGTGTCATCCACGCATCCTATGAATGCCAAAAAACTCAAGAAAAAAGAAAACACAAATCAATCACCATAAACAGAAAGAGTGAGGGAGGGAAAGGCTTAAGAATGGAACGGGAATTCCAAGACTCTGAGTAATGAAGATTACCGGTGAGTAACCGGACATGTCTTTTAACTGCTCAAACCGAACATATGGTAGGTCATGGTGGGCTGGTGCCACAGGACATTAGTTTGAACAAGGAATCCTTTCTCTGGTTGATTGTGGTGTGGACTTTGAAGCCCGAGTCCTCGCTGTAGTGAGCAATTCAGATGACCTATGGTTCTGTTTGCAATAGGGAAGGGTATAGTAGTAGTTCTTGGCAGCAGGGCCCCTATGAGTACTGTTACTCTTCTCGTCTGATAAGAAGTTCAGGCAGCCAAAGGTAAAAAAAATGAAAAAGTGCCAGTACTCAGTATCAGTAAGTACTGTCTTTTTGAAAGCACAGGTCTTCCCGAAAATTCAAGATTTTTTTTAATTGAGCCCAAATATCTTTCTCAGGATAATAAATGTGGTTGAGTTAGAGTTCTACTGAGCGGCACTGAGGTAATAGAGTATTTTCTTGCCTGCAGTAATTTAGTGCACTGCCAGGTGTAACTGGAAGCAGGTACTGGATGAGTGTTGAAGTAGTTAAGAGCATGGGTCTTAGGCAGGACCACTTCCTTTCCCATTTACCCATGAATTCACCACTTTCATTGTAAATAAATATTTTATTGAAATTACATAAGATTACTAGTGCTGGGCGAAATTCCATAATATTTTCAAGTACATGTTGTGTGAATTTCCATAAACATTTTGCTAAATTGTCCTTCTGCAGCCAAATCTGAATTGCCATTACCTTGCGTTCCTTTTATACCAGAGGAATTTGCGCAATACCAAAAATGAACTTATTAGAACAAAAATTGTCTATTTGAGAGTCAATTTGTATAAGAACATATGTCACTGCATTTTGTGCAAATTTTATTCACACAAGATGCAGAAGTGCCTAATGTGCAATTTTAGGAACTTCACATGAATTATGCTCAGCACTAAATTCCATTCCAAGAATATAACAAATTTCACAAGAGTATTTAAAAAAAGTAGTCTTCAAGATTTGGTGATGGAAGTCTGGGTTATTATAAAGCAGTATGATAGACAACTCAACACATGTTCTTATATGGAAAATAGTGTTAGAGTATGAAGAAATCTAATTAAAATGTGGGCCCAACTCAATTTGTGAACTGCGTGTTCAGTTGCTAGTTAAAAATAAATAAACAAATATTACTTCATATTCCAAAATAAACGGTGGGAACAATTATTTATTGTGGAGCACTTTGAATTTATAGTCAGAAATAATGTGCTTACCTGTCGCAAAAGACACACAATTGATGGATGAAATGCAGAAGATGTGTGGTAAATCTATCATTCTTTTGCTCACCATGCCACCCCAGTTTAGACCTGGCCATATGCAAATCTGTCTTGACCCTGTGCCTTATTTTTAAAAAATGTTTTTATTTAATGCGATTTTATATAGCGCAAACTTTACCCGAAGGTGTCAGAGCGCTTTACATAAGAACCAGTTGCGAAACAAGAGGACTTGTGTTACATAAAAGATACAAGCAAAAAAAATTGCAAATGTACAATGTTGGAAATGGCCCTTCTTGCAGGGTCACCCCCAAACCTGTTGCTTCTTCCTCCCTCATTTGTCCTGACCTGTGGCTGCTGGCAATAGGACTTTGTGCCACTTTACCACTGCGGATCAGTGCTAAAGTGCATAAGCTCTCTGTGTAAATTGTTATTGTGATTGGATATACATGATTGGCATATTTGTATTACCAAAAAGTCCCTAGTAAAGTGCAAAGAGTGTGCCAGGGCTGGTGATGACAAATGCTACTAGTGGGCCTGCAGCACTGATTGTGCCACCCACAGGAGTGGCCCCAAAATGGTATCTTAGGCCTGCCACTGCAGTGCCTGTGTGCAGTGTGTGAACTGCCATGTCCTCCTGGTCAGTGTCCCCACTGACCAGGCCTAACCCTTCCCTTTTTGTTCACATTGGTCACCCCTATGGAAGGCCCAAGGTACCCCCTTAGGCAGGGTGCAGTGTATGTGAAAGGTAGAGCATGTACTTGTGCAGGTGACACGCTCTGGTAGTGAATTACAGCCATTTTCGTTTTTCACTGCTGCAAGGCTATCTTGCTCCATAGGCTAACATAGGGGATGCTGGCTACAGTGGCTACCAGCATTTCGTCCCATAGGAACAAGATAGGACATAAGAGTCTAGTATCCCTGAACTCAGAATTTAATAACACATCTTTTAGGAAAGGTTGTTTTTAAATCCTGTGTTTGAGAACAGACCTTTTAGAAAGTTGCTGTTCTCTTGTCTGACCCTTCTGTGTGCCTTGGCCTGTTTGTGTATTGACTGTCTGGTTTGAGAGTGACAGGGGCTGGGGATTCCCCAGGAGGCTGGCTGAGTCAGCCCTAGGCTGAATGACTGCATGTGCAACTTGAGTGGTGGGAGGAGATAGCACCTGGGCCTGAATAAGGCTGTGCCTGCCTTCCACAATGCTGGCTCCACCTCCTGCTGGGCGGCTGACGACCCTGCCCCTCACTCTGAAAGGAAAGGAGAAGCCAGGAAAACAAAGTGCTCAAGAAACACCCAGAACTGGTTCAGACCGGGCTCAGGGCCCACTTGCACAAAGAGAACAAAGAAACAGAAAATTAGATCATCCTGGAATCAAGAGGGAACCTCTGCCAAGGAGAAAGCTGAAACTGAAGAAGGAAGATTGTCCAGCTGTTGCTCTGCTGGATTGCCCTGCTGTTGCTCTGCTACCAAGGAGAGGGGAAGGACTTTGATGTGCTGTGTCACCTTGCTTGAAGGAATCTCCAAGGGCCTGAAAAGAGCTGTCTCCCTGTTTTGAAGTCACAGGAACAAAAGGACTTCACCCCCAGCTTCCCCTGAGCTCTACTGAGAGAGTTCTGTCCTTCCTGAAGTGCGTGGCCCATGTGTGGTGCCTCTGGAAGTTGTACCTGTGCTGGGAAGCTGGAAACCAAGATTTGAGAGACTTTGCTACGGAAAAGTTATTGCATCGCTCGCTGTGGAGCGCATCCCCGACAGTGCGAGGAAATTCCCGCTGCTACGAAGGCCGAGATCGTCGCAGCGCCTTTTGCCTCTGCCAGAACCGTCGCATCCTTCGTTTGCGGGACGCACCAGACCGGTGCGGGAAGACTAACATCGCTGCGAGTGTCATCGCAGACCCTGTTGTGTCTGGGTGAGAACACCGCACCGCTTGCTTGCGGACCGCATCACGTCGCTGTGAACATCGTCGCAGATCATCGCATCGAGCAGCTGCGAGAGAGAGATCGCCGCTGGATTGTGCATTGTCGCCCCAGAGATCGTCGCAGCCCCTACAAGATCGTTGCATTGTGCCTTTGCGAGAACAAACTTCCTAATGAACATTCGCACCGGAATCCATACAGGTGGCTTTCCTCCCGATACAGACCGGATTCGTCGCAACACGCCCACTGCTGCAGCGGGGCTGTCACAAACGCCTCCCCAAGGTCTCAGGAGCAAGGCATTGCTTGTTTTCCACCGCACCAGCTTCTGCTTTTGGAACTTTGTCGCAGCTAAAAGTACTGTGTCTGAAACATGACGCAACTGTGAACTGTTCACGCAACTGTGGTATATTTTTAACGCAACCTAAAGAATTTTATCGCAACCTTAAGAATTCTTTTTGAAACCATATTCTTGAACTGTGTATGTTGGATCTTTGTCGGTTTGATCTTGTGTAGTTTAGATTAAATACCTTTACTGTTGTGGAGTCAGTTTGTGGTGTTTTCACTGTGTTACTGTGAACAAATACTTTACACATTGCCTTCTGAGTAGCCTTGACTGCTCGTGCCAAGCTACCTAGAGGGTGAGCAGGGGTTATCTCAGAGGGTTTCCTCCTTACCCTGACTAGAAGCAAGGGCTCCTATTTGGGCAGTGGTACCTACCTCTGCCAACTAGAGACCCCCATTTCTAACATACAAGATGTACAAGATGTAAATTCACACAAGGAAGAGATACAAACAGAAAGAAAAAATGCAAATGTACAAGCAGTAATCTCTAAATACCTAAGGAAGGGATACGAATGGATATACTCTAAGAGTCACATAGGAATGGTAGAGAGTACAAAGGTCTACTGCATATACTAGTGATTAGAGTTATCTCTATATACATATATATACACACAAAGTAGATTTTCTCACGCAGAGTTCCATTAAGTTGGGTCGGAGGGGGGACGCAGTCACAGCACCAAGGGAGGGTGGGAGGGATACAAGGGTATGGACAAAAGGCAAAACAGAAAAGGGAAGAAACATTTGAGGATGGTCAAGGGGGAAACGAGGGAGAAGGGTCCAAGACGAGGGAATGGACAAGATAGCCGGTCAGGGTCCAGAGAAAAACGGCCAAGAACAGCAGCAAAATGGCAGCCAGGACAAAAGAAAAAGTGAAGAAGTCCATGAGAGTCTGTGGCCCATGATTGCAGATGTGAGCCAGGGAACCAAACTTAGACAGAAACAAGTTCCCTTAAAAACCAAAACAATCCAGTGGCAAAAGGATCCTCAGGTCTTTGCGATGTATCGGTGACCGGACTCAACAACGGGCAGCAGCCGCCCAACAGGGGTAGTGGATCTGATCAGGAGTCCTGTGCCATACAATAGCAATCACTGGCGTTGCGGGGCGTGAGTGCCAGGGTCCCCCAAAGCACGGCCCACCCCTCAGAAGTTGCTCTACCGAAGGCTGTTCGGGGCTGAAGACAGGTCAGGCAGGTATTGCTGGGCCTTGTCGGCAATGTTGAAAGAACACAGTCCCAACCCGGGGGCCATTCTGGAAACAGGCAAGAAAATTAAACGGGTAGACCGCAGGAGGTCCAGGCAGGTTAAGAGCAGGCCCGCGTGGCGCGAATCTTCACTCCATGGTCACTGGCGGCCGCCATCTTAGGTTCAGGCAAGTTGCAAGGAGGGTGGTGCGAGGGGGAGCGGCCACCGCACTAGGGGCGAGGTCCAGTCCGAACTGCCAAGCCACGTCCTCCCTGGACCGAAAGCAAGCATCCTAGGACCGGTTTCGGGGTTTCACCACTCTTCAGACAGGATAGCCTGATTCCAGTGGCACAGTGAGCCCAGGACCCATGTCTGGGCATACCTGGCGCATTTAAGGCGAGAAAGCAAAAATCACACAATTGATGGACGGAATGCAGAACAAATCAAAACATTCAACCCCAGTCAGGAGACCTTGATTAAATCCATCATTCTTTTGCTCATCATGCCACCCCAGTTTAGACCTGGCCATATGCAAATCAGTCTTGACCCTGTTCCTCATGGGAACAGTCCAGCCCGAACTGCCAAGCCAGGTCCTCCCTGGACCGCAAACAAGCATCCTAGGACCGGTTTCGGGGTTTCACCCCTCTTCAGCTAGGATAGCTTGATTCCAGTGGCACAGTGAGCCCAGGACCCAGGTCTGGGCATACCAGGCACACTTAGGGCAAGAAAGCAAAAGACACACAATTGATGAACGGAATGCAGAACAAATCAAAACATTCACCCCAGTCAAGAGATCTGGGTTAAATCCATCATTCTTTTGCTCACCATGCCACCCCAGTTTAGACCTGGCCATATGCAAATCAGTCTTGACCCTGTGCCTCATGGGAACAGTATAACCAGAACTGCCAAGCCAGGTCCTCCCTGGACTGGAAACAAGCATCCTAGTACTGGTTTCAGGGTTTCACCCCTCTACAGCCAGGATAGCTTGATTATGAGATTCTTCTCGGGATATTTTAAGTATATGATACTGGAGATAACCTATTAAGAAACACTTAACTTTAAAATATCACATAAGAAAATTAGGGCTTAAGCAACTTCATTCATATGCTCCATACTTGTATGCCCTCATCCAAAAGGACTGGAAAGGGCAGTTAGTGGCCCCATCGGAATTATGAGATCATCAGACACACCATAGCTCTGTTCCATTACAGAGGGTCTTGGTCATACTTTGAGTTGGCTCCAAGGAGCTGTGAGGCCAAGCTTGGTGGGACCTTGCATTGTTTTGTGTCGGTTCTGATGAGCTGGCAGCTGTGCAGCGAGGCTTTGCATGACTTGGCTTCATTCTGCATTAGTTCTGATGAGGCTGGTAGCTGTGCAGCGAGACCTTGCAGGCCTTTGCATTGGTTCTGATGAGGACCACAGCTGAGCCTGACAGAAGTACCTTCAGACCCACTTACAAGGTTCCAGGACTGGGGATCCACCACTTGGGAGGCTAAGACTCACAGATGACAGAGACAGGTGCAGGGTTCAAGGATGTTGGAAGCCTGTTATGTCCCAAAGGCTTTTGATCAGGAGGCCATCCAACTAGGTTGTGGAGTAACTCTGGGTTCTGGGTTCAAGAGATGCAGGTTCAGTCCTACTCACTCAGGCAAGAGGGCAGAAGGCAGCAGGTCAGCACAGCAGGGCAGCAGTTCATTCAAAGCAGCAGTCCAGCGGAGTGTACGGCAGACCTTCTTCCTGGCAGAGTATCCACAGGTCCAGAAGTGTACTGAAGAGTTGGTGTCTTAGGTTCTTCTTTTATAGACTGGTGCCCTGGTTCTGGAAGGTGTCAAAAGCTTCAAGACAGTGGCTTTGAAATACAAGGAATGCCCTGCCTCCCCTGCCCTGGCTCCAAGTTGGCGGATGTGACAATGCAGCGTTGTTAGGCCCTTAGTATGAAGGCAGGGCACAGCCTATTCAAGTGTAAGTGGGGCTGTACCCAGCTCCTCCCACCCATCCTGCCAGTGATGGCCCAATTTGGAAATTAGGCTTATAAAATGTAATATGGTAACTCCAATGTTATCCTATGAGAGATAGGCTTTGCAATAGTGACAAATGAATGTAAGTGTTTTTCACTATCAGGGCGTGTAATACTTAGAAGTACATGCCCAAAGTTATAAATACACTGCACCACACCCTTGGGGTTGTCCAGGGACTACTTCAGGGGTTACTAATATGTATTAAAAAGGAAGGTTAGGCCTGGTGAAAGGTGTATTTTGCCACGTCCAAATGGAAGTTTAAAACTGCACTCACAGGCTCTGCAATGGCAGGCCTGATGCATGTTTAAAGGGCTACTTAAGTGGATGGCACAATCAGTGCTGCAGGCCCACTAGTAGCATTTAATTTACATTCCTGGGCACATTTATTGTACTTTACATGGGAGGTATGAGTAAATTAAATATGGTAATTAGGGATAAGCCAATATTACCATGTTTTAAGGAGTGAGTACCCACACTTTAGCACTGGTTGGCAGTGGTAAAGTGCTCAGAGTTCTTGGACCTACAAAAATAGGTCAAACAAAACGAGGAGGAGAAGCACATTTTTGACAGAAGACTACCCTCAGTCTGACAGGTTTAGAACGTGACACCCCCAGCTGAGAGTGGGATGAACTACCCAGCCCTTTGGGAATTCTCTTCACTGAGGCCAGAACAACCTGGAGAGACCATCAGCATGGTGTGGTCTCAAACAGGGCAGTGTTCCACTGTAAAGTCCAGTCTCTGTACAGAAATGGACCACCTCAAAAAGTTTGGTTTCTGAGCCATTATTTGCTTTAGACACTTGAGGGGCCTGTGGTCTGTCTGAACCAAGAAGTGAGTTTCAAACAAGTATGGCCTCAGTTTTTTCAGTGCCCAGACCACAGCAAAGGTTTCTCTCTCAATCGCATTCCACCTCGGTTTCCTGGGAAGTAGCCTCCTAGAGATGAATGCTGCAGGTTAATCTAGGCCCTCCTCATTTATCTGTGATAAGAAGCGAAATAGAGGTAAGAGATAAAATACTCTTTGATTTGTGTTGATATATGTGTTTTTGATGCTTGTGAAAATCATTAACATTAAGACTTTTCTACAAAATGTTATTTGTTGTTAAGTGATGTCAGTACACAATTGTTATGTCATTGTTATATGTGTACACATTCCCATTTCCATTGTGTTGGGAGTTCTGATTTTCGCATATGAAGTTTAATTAAATGACTTTGTGTAATTGTATAAACATGACCAGTGATCAATCGATAAGTTTACTGGTTAAGTTATATTGCTCTTTGTTCCCACAGGTTACCCATTTTTTCTGTTTTCAATTCCTTGTGCCCAGGTCCTGGCCGGACTAGTATTGCAAACCCCCATTGTTCAAAATATTTTTTGGAGTCCCTGGCGGCCTCGTTTAGACAAGACCCTATCATTCAGGGTGTGCAGTGGGTGGATGACAGGGAGGATAAGATCTCCCTTTATGCGGATGAAGTCCTTCTTTGTGTTACAAACCCAACCTATACACTTGAAAGAATTATAAATATCCTCAACCGATTCAGTATTTTTTCACCATCAACTGGAGAAAATCATTAATATACAAGCTTCAGGGTGATACACCTCACCTTCCCTGTCATTATGAGGCCAAGTTAGTCAGTGATGGATTTCGCAACCTCAGCATTTATGTGAAGGATTATCCCAATCTGTTTTACGTATATAACATTTTATCTCCACTCACACGCCTTAAGCATGATATTCCACATTGGAAGGTGCTGCCCCTTTCACTGATTGGGAGGACAGCTCTTTTAAAAATGATGGCATTACCCCACTTCCTTTATAAATTGCACAACACCCCCTATCCAGTTCTGGCCTCCTACTTCAAAGAAATAGGTGGTGAAGTAAGCACATTGCTGTGGAATAGCGCTCCTCCACAGATTGCCCTCCAAAAATCGTTTAGAAATTAGTATGACGGGGCATTGCCCTTCAGGATATTCAGTATGGACAGATCAGTAATGCATCTGCAGGGCTATATATGGGGGATGGTGTTATACAAGCTTTCACTCATCCTGTGTCTTTAACGTAATGGTTATGTCCTTGGCTGTGGTGCTCCTGCGCTGAGGACATAACCATTATGTCCAGACCCCTACTCATAGGAGAAGCACTGATGCTCCCGCTGTGGGGCACCCACCCACATGCCCCCACTGGGGATGGCAGCAGAAGCGCTTCTGCTGCCACCCAACCCCACTCCAGGCGGTCTAATGATGTCAGCACACTCACCGAGCACCAATGTCATCAAGTACAGCAGGGATGCTCTAGAAGCCATTTGCTGTCAGTGCTTCCCAAGAGAGAATGTTACTTGGTGAGTCACCCTCAGGGGCTGGGGTTCCTGGAATACAGATGCAAGCGGAAAGGACTTTCCCTCTTCATCTGTAGAGAGTGGATTTGTGCTGCACGATGGAGGGTGGGACCCGATCGTGGAGCAGGAATCCACACCACTAGACTCCAGCGATGTTTTTTAGTGTTATGTGGGGGAATGACCCCTTAGGCAAGGGTTGCTCCCCGGGCCCATGTTTGATCCATGTTTTGCCTCCCCGGGTACTGATTTGGATGTTTTTTCAGATGATCTGCCCCCAGGAGGTCAAAAGCCACTAGGCCCTAGAGATTTATTTTAGATGTATTAAAAGGAAGAGACCTTTTGGGCATGGGTTCATGCGATGGGGGTTGAAACACACTAAAGGCAGTGGTTTTATCTTTATCATGATTATGGGGAGCTTCCTTTGGGCAAGGGTTTATCCCCTCTTGGGACTTGATAATTTGTAGGCCCATATGCCCCCAAGGGGGGAGGGAGCCCCTAGACCACCAGGGATACTTTTTATTTGATTGAAAATGTCTAAGGGAGCAATCCCTTGGTCAAGGTTTGCCCCTGTTTTTGGGGCTTAATATTTTGACTTTCTCTGCCCCCCTTTGGGGGAGAATTGGCCTTATAATTTTAGGTCCATCTGCTCCCAAGGTGGGCAGAAGGCACTGAACCACCAGGGATTCTAATAAATAGGGGGCATTATGTTGTGAGGAGCTGCCCCTTGGCCAAGGATCACTCCCTTTTTTGGGATGAATATTTTGTCCATTTCAGTCCCCATTGGGGGAAAATTAGCCTCGTATTTTTAGGTCTATCTACCCTTAAGCCACTAGACCACCAGGGACTTTATTATAAATGCTGCTTAATGTTTTGGGAAGCGCCCCCCTTGCCAAGGAACACTCCCAATTCTGGAGTGAATATGTTGGCTATTTCTGCCCCTATGGGGCAGATGAGCCATATTTGTAGGCCCATTTGTCCCCAAGTGGGGCAAAAAATAATAGACCACCAGGGACAGTTTGTGTGTGAAATTAAGATTGGCTGATGGTCTGAGTGTTTTGACTTTTGGCTGGCTGTGGGAGGACTGGTGCTTGGCTGGCAGTGTGTGTGGCGGGTATTTGGATGGCGAGGGGCAGATTTCATAGTGTTTGATGACATTAACTGTTATTTTTTTATCATAATTCGTGATCATAATGTTTTAATTCACCTTTTTATTCTAGTGCAAAGCTTTTGTTTTCCTCGTGCTTGTGATTACGGTAGTGGTAGATCTACAGTTTATCTATTTGCAAGTGTTTGGTAAGAAGCCAACTTTTTCTTCCGTTTACACCAAATGAGTATCAGTGACCTGCATTCATTTGTTTTAGGGAAATGCTGTAATGATAGCATCCTATTTAGCTTCTGTTTGAAGATGTGTGAAATGTGTATTGTGTTTCCTTGTGTGTAATTTTCTTTTGTTTTTCTTTTTTAGTGGAATATCGTTGGTGCTTGCTGTAGCTGTCATTAGCAAGTGAGTGGTATTGTTTCACACTATATAGGTAATTGTATAAACAATGCAAAGACTAAAGACAGTAAGCTCCTACCATCGCGCTTACACCATTGACCAATAGAACCACACGCTGTGAATGAAAATTCTACACATTACAAAGCCGGCAGCTTTTTGAGCACTAACAGTGGTAATGAGTGCATGAAGGAGTAGAGCCTGTTTTATATGTGGCATTATCTTTAATGTTGCACTTATTTAATTGAAACTTGGAAATTAGACAACAAATAATGAACATGGTCCTAGCCAGTCATTTGAGTATGTGGTTTTTAATGCAAGTAGCGGTGATCAATAGAGTCTTGCTTTCTACTTATGTGATATGGTGCACTACAATATTATATGCAAACTTATGTCTAACTAAACCCCCCCCCAAGGTTACTTAAAACCTTTTGTATTTACAGGCACTAGATTAACCTCCAAGGAGTTAAAGGACTAATACGTCGCTTTACAAATTCACATACCACACAGTCCTGAAGAAAGCCCACTGACCTATGTAGGCGACTAGGGCTGAAACATGTTGACCTTTTAATTTCACGAAAATTGATAGTGTGAGAATCTTAACAATTCTCGTAACGCATATCTACCAGATTTTCACTGTTAACTCGAATCCAGAACAATAAATACTACAATCTGGCTGTCCGAGTTATTTTAATCTCATCACCACCACTTATCACTGGACACTACTGCGTTTTAACCTTGGGTTAATACCTCCAGATGGAGGCTGCATACCAACTAACCCCGTGATTATGCAGACACGAGAGTAATATAGCTGAAAACCAAGATATACCACTACCGAAAAACAGCTACTCACATGCATGACGGTTTTTTACCAAGAGACATCCCACTTACCTGTAAAATCCAGGTTAGCAAGACAAGTGATCCTTCCCCCCCCAATTGATCTATGAGATTACATTTCAAGGAAACTAGATAGATCAGATATCTCTTTCCTACTCCCTCCTCCATGATTGATGAGTAAATTAAAAGATCACCACTATCGTTATCACATTCCTCCAACGGTCAAAAAAACTTTCCTGCTAAGAAGTGTGGGTGCATATTTACAAGCCCCTTACGTCACCGGTGCGTCACTTTTTGTGATGCACCAGTGGCGCATTTTGTTGACCCCTATTTACCAAGTCATGCAAAGCCACGCTTTTCATGCAGCACTTTACATGAATGGGCATTACATAGATGTTGCTATGGGTGTTCCCACGCAACACCAATGGATTCTGCTGCATTCCCAGATTTACAAGGTTTCATAAACCTGGGAATGTGCAGGCTCCTACGCCTCACCAGGGGAGGCGTAAGGAGTCGCGACAAGGAGAATTTTTTTTATTTCTCCTCATTTGTTTCTCTTTTTATGGATGCTGCATTCTGTATCATGTATACAAAGAGGAAAACACCTCTTAGGATTGTTTTTGTGCAGGAAGGTGCACCTTCCTACAGAAAAACAATAATCCCCGCAATGCAGGCACCCTTGCACCATGGGTCAAGGGTGCCTGCTTTGGCGCATGGCATACAAACGTGCACCAGGGTAAGGGAGAGCGCAGGGATTCATCATATTGTTGTAAATATGATGCATCCTGGTGCTCTGAAAGTAATAGCAGGACGCAGCAAAAAGGGCTTGTGCACCGTGCTGCTTTACTTTCTCGTAAATGAGGCCTGTAGAGTCTGTTACTGAAGAGGTATCCTGAAGGAGAGTTGTATGTACTGCCCCTATTGTTCTTCTAAGCATGGGCTGTGTGTGCCCACTTGTTTTAAATTGTACTACACTGAACAGAGATTTTGGTTGCAATAGTGAGAGTAAAAGTAAAATGACTGGTCTGTATCGTTTTATATTTTTTGTTTAGATTTCATGGTTGGCATTAGTGTGATGTATTTAGTTAGAGCTGTTGTGTTTGTAGTTATAGTTTTGTATCTATTGCCAATTGGTTTGTATTTGGCTGGCGATGTGTGTGGACTGGTTCTTGGCTGGCTGTGTGCTTGGACTGATGCTTGGCTGGCAGTGTGTGTGGAGTGGCGCTTTGCTGGTGGTGTGTGTGGACTGGTGCTTGGCTAGCGGTGAATGTGACTGCCACTTGGCTGACAGTAGTGACTTGCTGCTGGTCACTACACACCTTCTAGCCAAAATGCCAGTGCACACACTCCGTCAACTACCTGCCAGTGTGATTGCTATGTCAGTCATTTGGAATTTATGAAAGTGATGGGCCTTTGAAAGGCGCTGTCTGTTGAGATGTGACTGTTGTAATTTGCTTGGCCCTTGGCTGGCAGTGTGAATGGTCTTGCGTGTGTCACGTATAAAGTTGTTTGATAGGCCTGTAAAGACGGTGTCTTTCCGCGGCTTTACTGCTCATGTGCCGGAAGTCTTTGATTCAGGTTTTCAACCTTTCAGTTATTAACAGTGCATTTTATTTTTGTCAAATCTCTTTTTAATATTATTTTACGCTCTGAACCTTCACAGAACCTTCACTCGCCCTTATGCCAAATGGTTTTGTGATTGATGATTTTTGATGCCTCCACAATACATTCCCTGTTGTGGGCACTTGGCCCACCCACATTATCAAGGTAGCATTTTTATCAGGAGACCTGGTTGAATGCTGGATGGTAGATATTTTGTGTCATCCTGTCAATCCCTAGAAATGTGAGGTAAATGTGATTTTATTGGTTAAATTTAAGGTTTGCAGGGGATCTTGGGTAAGAACACAACATTGGGGGATCCACGCATGCCATACCTACCTGGACTCCCGCGGACGTCTAGCTTTCATAAATGTCTGGATTTGGTACGTTTCATAGATGCCTCCTGAGCCCAGGACTAAAAATGCTGGTGACTCCTTCACAAACCAGGTCTTTTTGTGATCAATATTTTTGAAGTCTCCACAGTAGGTTTTGGGCCATTTCCTGTCACGGGCACTAGCGAGTTAACATTTTTATGGAGAGACTGGGGGGAATGCTGGGTGGCTCAACACAGATTCCAAAACTTTGCAAGGGATTCTGGGTAACAGAACTTGGTGAGAGCCACACAAGTCAACCCATCAAGGATGCACACTGTTGTAGACAGGAAACATCCTAAACAACGAAGTTTTAATAATGACTTACCTGAACCACAAAGTCTGAACAACAACAAATCCTTTACAATGAAGTTCTAAACCACGACTTTAACGAACAACGAAGTCCTAAACCACGGCTTTTCCGGACTGCTAAACAATGTAAGAACGTCATTCCCCCACCCCTCATCGGACTGAATTGGACCCACTATCGTATTTGTCTCTGGCTCAGCCTCTTCCGTTTTCTGTTTCACCACTGATCTCTGGGAAATCTGCTTCTCCATCTTGGCACTGTCTCCTAGCAATGCCCCCATCTTGTTCTCGGCCACCTCTTGGATGACTTCATTGGACGATTCTTGCACCATCACGCCCGCCATGTGTGGGTCTCATACCACTATCATACAACTATAGAGACTATCTTCACTCCTTCATTGTAGTGTATGTGAGCCTTCATCCTATGGAAACTCTTGAACACTCATTCTCTGGCCCTGGCACAATTGCACTCATTGGACTAAAAAAAGAATTATGCATGGCTGTCCGCTCCCCACCCTTGAACAATCACCGTTGAACTGAGTCATTTTACAACCTATGAATATTAATTCTCTGGTCATTGTAGATGTGAATTCGGAAAGGGCAGTGCAGTTCTATTTTCCACCCTAGCACAATGTGTGGCACGTCATTCCTCTCCACCCCCTACCTCTCATTAAAAATGGAATCGGCTGTGCTGCCTCCTGCCTGGTGGACTCTTGAGGAGCGTGGGGATGCGTGGAGGGAACAGCGTCTTTGGGAATGCTCTGACAATGTCCGGTTGGCAATGTATTAATTACATGTATTAATGATCTTAAACCATAAAATATTACGTTTAAGTGTTAAGCTTCTCGAAATCAGTGGTAGTGCATGGGTATTTAATGTATATTAAAAATTATCTCAAGCCACGTTTATTTAAAAATCATGTTTCTTTTTATATAAATGTCAAAACAATTCGGATTTAAAGAAACTAGTTGTGTGAATGGGTAATGGTCAATTTCAATGTTAATTGTCGTGGTTTAGGAATTCTCTGTTAATAAAGTAGTTGTTTGGCATTGCTCGTTGTTTAGCCTTAGTTGTTCAGGAATTCGTGATTTAGGCAGTAGTTTTTCAATCATACATCCGTCGTAGACAATCTGGACACCTAGGCACATTTGTTCCTATCATGTGGAACTGCCCTGTGCTCCAACCCTATTGGATAGCCTTGATTGACTGTATGAACTGTGTTTGTGGTTGTGCCTTGTAGCCTACTGCCAACTGGGGCCTCCTTGATATTTGGGACAAGTCGGACTCAACCCGTATGAAACAAATCTCATTTACACTTGGAATGATGGTGGCCAAATGCAAAATGGGAGAGAACATAAGGAATGTGGAATGAATTTAGATGGAATATATGTATGCCTGTAATGGGGACACATGCTGATTTTCTGACTGATGAAAAACCCATTTTAACTGTTGGTGCCAGGAGGGCCGGGGAGGGAGTGGTGGAGGGCCTTTAGATGAGGGTGGGGGAATAGATCACCTTTCTCACGTATTTGTGTCATTATACAGCAGTGTGTTGTTTCTTTGGATTTTCATCTGCTTGGTTGTTTTTATGCATTTAACAATCAACACAATTTTTAACAAAAAGAGATGCATGTCCAATTCTTCTCAAGCATGGCAAAAAAGGGCAGCAGTTCCTTCAGGGCAACAGTCCAGGAGACTGGAAGTCTGTGTAGCAGCAAAGCAGTACTTCCTGACAGAATATCAGCAGGTCCAGAAGTATACTGAAGATTTGGCGTCCAAGGTCCTTCTTTTATACTACACTGGTGCTTTATTTCTAGAAGGTGGGAGAAGCTTCTAGACAGTGGCTTTAAACTGCAGGGAATTCCTTGCCTCCTCTGCCCTGGCTCTAATTTGCCCAAGTAAGGTCCTTTGTGTGGAGGAAGGGCACAGCCTATTCAGTTGTTAGTGGGACTGTACCTAGCTCCACCCTCCTTTCCTTCCGGTGATGGCCCAATCAGTCACACCTAAGTTCCCCATTGTGTGTGGCTGGCAAGGAGGAATACACAAAGCCTAACTACCAACAACACTGAGTCATGTGATCAGCGATAGGTTGCAGTCACCAAGTGGCTAAGCCAAGAATTGCCATCTTTCTAAAAGTGGTATTTTTCCGAATTTTAATTTAAAACAGGACTTCGCCAT
This sequence comes from Lissotriton vulgaris, assembly GCF_964263255.1. NCBI lineage: Eukaryota > Metazoa > Chordata > Amphibia > Caudata > Salamandridae > Lissotriton > Lissotriton vulgaris. The sequence goes on from NC_141699.1 coordinate 443,460,334, forward strand.
AAGTTAGGATTTTAAATTGTGATTCTAGAGACACCACATTTGAAGGGTTATCACTTCCCATTTGGAAATTACGCTTATATAATATAATAAGGTAACTCCAATATTATCTTTTGGGAGAGATAGGCCGTGTAGTAGAGAAAAATGATTTTTGTAGTATTTCACAACCAGGACATGCAAAACGTAAAATTTAATGACCAATCTTTTAAATACACTGCACCCTGCACTTCGGGCAGTTTAGGGCCTACCTTAGAGGTGACTTAAATGCATTAAAAAGGAAAGTTTGAGCCTGGCAAAAGGTTTATTTTGCTAGGTCGAATTGTAATGACAGGCCTGAGCCATGGATTAAGGGCTACTTAAGTGGGTGGCCCAATCAGTACTGCAGGCCCACTAGAAGCATTTAATTGAAAGTCCCAGAGCACACATAGTGCAGTTTACTAGGGACTTATGAGTGAATTAAATATGCCAATTGTGGAAAGGCCATCAAAAATAAGTCCAGCAAAATGGAGGAGGAGAAGCAAAACGTTTGGAAGAAGACCACCATAAGGCTGACAATCCTAACAGTATTGTACTTGTGTTACTGATCCTGATTTAGCAGTCAACCTTCAGGAACAACACATATTGGGCTACATTTTCCTTACCCCTAGAGTTACCTGTACCCAGGGTATCAGCAACTCCAGCTGCACAGCAGTGGGAATTCCAGCCCATTCCCTGGGCGACTTGCAGTGAGTGCCCTAGAAAAATGAACTGGTATTCAGTATGAAAATTAATCAATGACTGGACCAAAGGAGCCGGCAGGAATTTCACATGAAGCTAAAAAAGTGTATACACGTATCAAAAGGAACTAACATTCTTCAGAGCATGATTAAAAACTGCGACCTGAGCCTACGTTGTCCCAGCATTTACACTGCACAGAAACAAATATCAAGGAAATGTGTATTTCTATTTCACGTTCTATTTGCACCAAACCCAATTTAAACAAAACAAACTATTCATTTTCCAAACTGAAAAAGATAAACGTCAGACAGTGAATTTAAATAAGAGACAATGTATTTATTGCAGTATAAACATCGCCGACCTACTTCGAGCTTGTCTGTTTCACTAAACTCAAAGCGAGGCTCATGCTTAATCTTTATGCTCCAGTTATCCAATTGCTATCATAATTGTTGAAAGGTGGATACATCCTTGGTAGAAACATGCAGCGTAAAACCATCAACAAGATGCACTCAGATGCATGCTATTGTGGGTCGAGGAAGTAGCCTGATAGTACGGTCAAATTATATTCTTGTATTCCAGGAATCAATTTAGCTGTTACCATATGGTGACTGGACAGTGAAGATCATGTTCAAGAAAATAAATCTGTTTGTTTTTAATTTATATGTAATTGAATTAAACTAGTTACATAGGAAATGTGTTTTCCGGTCAGAGACATGTTCCAGCCATGACGTTTCAGGTTTAGTGCTGCGCAAAAGGCATAAAGGTGATGCTGCATCATGTGAGGATGACAGGTTTCCCGAAGAAGCACCCAACTTTGGGCCTTATTTATGAAGGCCTTGCGCCGCCGTTGCGTCACTTTTAACATGGGAAAAAGTGACGCACCGGTGGCACAAGGCTTTCATAAATGAGGCCCTTGGTGTTTAAGGTTGGTACGATGCACATTTGAACTGTGACCTGTGCAGAAAGGGTTGGGAGTAGTGTTTAAGGCTCCTAGGTCCTTGGTGCTGAACTAAAGTGAATGAAGAGAATGATGTAGGATGAGTTAGTAGTTAATGATTACATTCAGCGGTATACCTGTCACTGGTGCAATGGGGGCAACGGACCACAACCCCGAGGTTTGAGGAGCCACTGCTCACCAATGATATCTATTTTGGGTACCAATCACCGAGATGGAGAACCACATACCTTTCTGCATTCAGGCCTGCGGCTCTCTTGCTGCACCACTGCTTAAAATATCTACCAGGGCTTCAGCTAGCACATTTTGGATTCAGGCTTACAGTAAAGCATCTATTGTGTAGGGATTTGTTTGGCTGGCATGGACAGTCACTTGTCAACAAACAAGATGGGGAGAGGATGTGGTCCGTCAGCTAGACTGCCGACTTTGGTGCTGGAAATCAAGGTTTGATCCTCGGGGTCGGGGCCACATATTGTGATTCTTGGCAAATCACTTAATCTCCCCGTGCCTGAATGTGTAACGTAACCGGTGTTCATGTAAAGCGCTCCAATACCTTCTGGTTGAGTTCGCACTATATAAAGCTGAAAAAACAAACAAGGGTGCATACTTATTTTGAAAGTACTGGTGCTTGAGGAAGTCCCTGATTCATGTTCAGAGAGATTTCAAGGATAGGCCACCTATACCACAAAGAAAGTCTCACTGAAGAAGGGTTCACCTACATGGTGGCTGTCTGGAGTGGATTCGGTCTGGATATTAGTATGTGGGTCCTTCTTGTTTGGCATGAGTGGAGTTTGTTTTGGAGAACCATGGATGGCTCAATGCATGATGCAGAGAGCATTGAAGTGGAGCATTGAAGAGCTTTAAGGGACAGTGATGGTGTGCAGAATCTATGTTGGCAAAAGTCATCAAGGGACCCATCAAATTAATACAACTGGTAAATGTTTGCCCCTTCAAATGATCACAAATGAGTAACTGTCTCTGCTAGTCTTCACTCTGTCACATCTATGTCAATCCCCAGATTTCCAGTACTCTAGGATTGCTCTCCTCTTCTCCTCTTCCCTCCATTACTTTTCTTGTCTCATGACTATGACTTTGCTTCACTCTGTTTATCAGCGAATCTACACAGTTCTTTTTGTAGTTATTACTTGGGCGCAGCCAGTTACAATCCCCTGATCTGTGTCAATTGAAGTCCAATAGCATGTACGCTATGCCTGAATGCGCTTCGATACATTGGTGCACCGTGCATGCATTGCTGAACTGCTCCTCAGCATCGGCGTCTGGAAGTTCTGTGCCTAGCTTGTGAAACTCTGCTGGAACTCCACTTGAGGGCATGAGCAGGCAATTTTTACTTTAATCATCCATTCAAGAAGACTTAATATTTTCTTCCAGTCCTTTTCAGGCAATAATACATTGAGTATTTGGAAACTTTAAATAGGAACACTGGTGAGTTTTCCCGCCCTGTGTTTACTGATTGGTGCTGATTCTAGTAGCTTTCCTATAGTGACTGGGTGGTGTCATCACACCAGCATTGAACCTTTTACATGCTACTCCATTTTAATTTGAAATTTGGTTGAATTGTTTCATGGATTTTGATTTGATTCAATTGAAGAAAGCAATGTCAGCAGTCCTTGGCATGCCTGTTATGTCCCACAGCATAGGATGCACCTCCCACTTTCACAACATGACAGCACAGCTTGAATATGCATTAATGCCTGTTTGGTTGATCCGGTGGTGAGGCTCACTTAACCTGTGTGCACACTAAGAGCACACAAGTGTGACATCTAATCTGTGGATATGATGAAATCTATATTCTGGCTTTGGTGGATGATTTGAAGCAAACTATAGGATTGCCTTATTTAAGTGTTAACACCTTGGCTGCTAGGCGTTTTCCCGTCCTGTGCTGAAAGACTTTGATTTCCATAGTTTCATGACGAGCTCAGCTCGTCATCAGCACAGCTCACTCGTGCATCATGACGAGCTGAGCTCGTCATGAGCATCGAAAGGGTTAATGCCTACAGGTTCGGGAGTGTCTTTCTAGCCTTTGCTTACTTATTGATGCTGACTCTATTAGATTTCCCCTTTGTGTCACAGCGGTGTCACCAATCTAGCATTGTACCTGTTGCTAGCCGCTTTGTCCAACATTTGGTTGAACAGCAATGACAGTGACAGTTCAACATGTCTAATAGGTCAAATAGGATTGAATCTGCCTCTCATCTTTCGCAACATGACAGCACACCAGGCATATGCACTAATGCTTTGTTTGGTTGATACAGTGAGGGTCATCAATGGACGGCTACTTCGGTCTGTTTGTATGCACATAAGAAGCACACAAGGGTGAGATCCGACCTGTGCTTATTGTTGAATCTACCTTAGGGCTTTGATTGGTTAAACTGGCAAACGTGAAAAACGTCAACAAAACTGTAAAATGATCTTACCCAAGTGTCCCTGTTCATGTGTACATATTCCCCCTTTTATTTTGTATCTCCGATTACTTTTCTTGATAGGGAAGTAAGATTGATAAATTTTTGCCCCGTTGCCATTCAAAATTGGACCGCAAACCAGTAGTAGGTAACAACCTGTTTTTCTTGATGCTTTCACTAATAGTTTGCTCCACTTCCTCCTGAAGAAGACCCTGTTTGAGGTATTGGATTGGTTGAAAGTCAACGACTGTAGTTGTTGGCTATGAAGTCGTCGTAATGTCATAAAGTGAACTTCCACTTTCTCCATTGTAATGAACAAATGCACTGTTTTGTCAGCAACTGCATTGTATAACTCTTCTTTTAAGAAACACTTGCTCACTTTTGCAGGTTTGTCACTGAGGACTTTTACTGCACATTTTTTGGAGCACTTTTACTTTTGTGTTTTTCCGAATCATTTATTATTTATGCAGAAATGGGTAAATACGAATAAAGTACATTTGAATTTAATTGAATGCATCTGTTTGATTGACCTAAAAATTCACAGTGATTGTTTTGACAGAGAAACTTAGGCAGAAAATTATTCTACCGAAATAGCAATTGGGTTATTTTATTTGTACTATATTTATTGTTGATCAGTGGTTGAAGTGGGAGGGATCATTTCCAATCTTTTTAAACTTTACACTAATAGCTCCTATATTTCTTGTTGCCTAACTCACAAATTCGCTGACCACACCCTTATTACATTCATCACAGTTCCTAAACATTTTTTTACAATTTCAACCTCTGATCATGACTTTTTCTAACCAGGCCCTGTAGAAACATCTGACGTTCCTGGTTACACTAGTTTCAAAAGACAATGGATGAAACATATGCTTGCCAGGAATGGACTGGCATAGAAATCCGACCTGGGTACCAAAATAAACGTGGCAGTGGTACACATTAGCGAATCAGATAGCTATAAATTTGGCTCAAATTTGGAAATGATGGCAGTTTGAACTTGCAAAGGCAGACTGCATAATTGATTTGCAAAGTCTGAGAGCCTGCATGATCTCAGTAAAAGCAGTCCACCATACCATAAAACAGGCCAACAAGCATCAAACATCAAACAAATTGACCCCCATACTGTCCTGGCAAACCAGCTCGTCTGGCACAACCAAATGTCCCTGGCCACTCCCTAGTATATAAACCACTTCCTAGTGCAAAAAACAGCCATCCTTTCTTCTTAGTATGTGAGTTCAGCTTGGATACGTGGGAGATTTGCTCAACTGAGCGTCGGAGCCTCAAGTGATTTTATAACAGTAACTTTTTATGCGCTGACTTTCACCTAGAATAGCTTTGCTGTCTGGTCTTGTGTTGAGTAAATTGTGATTCGGGCTTTTTTCAAAGTGAGTGGGCCGCTTTGTTGTCATCTATTTGTAAGCAGATTTAGCAGCATATTCCTGGCTTCGGCTTAAGCCGGATGTATTTTTGTAACTGTACCTGTGTTTCATAGCAACACGCATTTTAAATCAATACAAAAATAATAATTGTGACTAGAAGCCCGTTGCTCTATTTCTTTCTGTGGGGAAAATTAAAGACAGTGAAAGTAAGCTATGACATGGTGTAGAGGAACAAAACATAATGGCCTCACCTGGGGGCATATTATCAAGGGGGTTTATCTCCGCTTTTTTGGCTTTAAAAGCCAAGAAAGCGGAGATAAAATTATCTCCCTATTACCTAGCTGTCGCTAACACCAGTTAGCGACAGCTAGTAGGAGATAGCGACCATCTTGGGCCCCACTTTGCATGTCAGTGATATTTATCACTAATGACATGCAAAGTGGGCGTGCCAAGATGTTAGCGACTGGAAACAGTCGCTAACATCGCTATCTCCTATTACCAACTTTTGGAGATATTCGCGCTAAGCGCGAATATCTCCAAAAGCTAACACCTGCCCTGAGCAGTTCTTAGCCATGTTATCCAATGGGAGGTGGATAACATGGCTAAGAGCATTAGCTCGGTAATGCATGAATATCGCTGACTTTTCAGCAATATTCATGCATTGCGGCGATTTTTATCGCATTTGTGACAAACCTTGGTAATACCAAGGTTTATTTGCGGTAAACATCGCCGCAGCTCAGCGGTACATTTTTGTCTCTAACCAAGCAATAGCAATAATTATCACTATTGCTTGGTAATATGCCCCCTAGTTCCTCCAAATAGAAACTATTCTGAGCCTGGTGTCCTGCACTACAGAAATAATACATGGGATTTTCAATTAAGTAAGTTACGGATAAGGAGCAAATTGCAATTGGGCATTTTTAACCAACTCGTGCCCTGCAGGGCTGTACTGCTGCAGCTTTATTCACCAAAATCAAACAACCAATGATCCATTCCGAGCTAAGATCAAATGTGACTACATTATGGGTCGAACACCAATTATTAACTTGCTGTAAAGTTATAACAAGTTACATGACTGATTTGGAAAGAGGTAGGCTTTGAAACGACAACTCCAATTATGCAATTATTATTTTGTGAAAATGCAACATTTTTAGTAAATTATGAGTATTGATTGGACTGCCTATTGTTTATTAGAGATTAATGAAAGACTCAAATAACTGATTAAAGATGGGACGACATAGCATCATGACAAACTCAAATCGTATTCAGATCGGTTCTTCACTTTTGTGCAAATTCTTTTAGAATTATATTAATTGGCTTATGTCCCAGACCAGCTTGGGAAAGGTTCAATGATGCCATCCGCGATAAATAGTAATTTCATTACAAGACCGGAGGCTACCATTATGTAGTAATACTTTTATTGCTGCCACACATGCAGGCCTTTAAAGAATATATTACATCATGAATAAAAACATTCCTTTAGAACATTAGAACAATATATAACATCATTGGAATTAGGCATCCTCCTCTTTTCTTCGCTGCTCCTGGACAGTTAAGTATACTTTTTCTTTGACTCTGCTATCTATTGATCTGCAAGCTTTATCTAGCTTTATAAATCCATGATTGATAGAGTTAGGTAAGTAACTTAGGGGCATACTAGCAAGGACCTCTTTAAAATTATCGGCTTGCTAATATGCGTTTTAGAATTCTAATAGAAGCCCAGGTTAGATGTGCAGGACATCTAACTTGGGCTTCTATTGGAATTCTATAACACATATTAGCGAGCCCATTATCGCCGTTTTAGCAGAAGTTTCCTGTCACTAAAACTGAAATAATTTTAACGAGGTTCTTGCTAATGTGCCCCCCAAAACTTGACTAACCCTAGCTTGGATTCATCGATGACAGGCAGGTAAGTTGAAATTTTCTTCTTCTTTCCTACTACCTAAAACACCCTTCCAATGTACGGTCGAGTTGTATCTCCCTTTACATTTTTTACCTTTAGGCTAATGCCTCAAGTCTATTGACCTTATCAGTTAGTTTACCTGGGTGCCAGATGGGAAAACGTCCCTCTTCCCTGAGGCACCTCTCGGGACGGACAGACTCCCTTGCACGCCATTGCGAGCGGCTTTCCCTGAAGTAATCCTTGAGTCATTTCGGCATCAAGACAACCTGCTGTGACCACATCTCTCAAGCATTGCGGACACTGGTGGTCTCCACCCACGTCGCAAGAGCTGCGGTTTAAGTCAAATGGACCGCAAACAAACACCTTAGCCACCGGATTGGCTGCCAGCGACCTCCGGCGAAAGCCGGAAATACTTCCAACTTGTGGGCTAGACGGAGGTCGCATTACGATCGCGACCCCGCCCAAAACGCTTTCACACAACCCTTTACCTAGCATCACGACATAAAGGGGAAAGAAGTTTAAGTAATAAAGACAGAAAATGGACCAAGCCCCTAGGGCCTAGGATGACTTGCGCTGAGTGTTTCTATGACAGCGCAAAGGGCGAGTGTATAACGGACCTTTTTCTTTGCCAATCAACACATTTTGTTTAACAGTAAGACTCCCTGCTAAAATAAAAGAGGTCCCTGAAAGAAATACATAGATTTAGGGGGATAAGGAAACATTTAATTATAAGAAAAGAAAACACCTACAAAACATTACAATGATGGAGAATGACATACAGGAGGAGGACATTACTTCCCTCAGTGGGAATATGCTTACGAATGTTTTTGAGAAACAATTTAAGTCCTCTTTAAAATAGGCAGTTGAGGCAGTCTTTAGCAAGAGTTAAAGTGATTATGTTACTGAAGAAGACTCGATTAGCCTCTCAGAGGAGGAGGAGGAGCCCATTCCAAAAAATAGGAGGCAAGGTTTTAAAAATGACAAAACACCTTGAGCCTCATGGTAGCCTGTGCGCTACAAAAGGGCGGGAACCATCCCTAGGTAGCCTGTGCACTACAAAAGAGTGAGAACGATCCCTAGGTAGCCTGTGCACTACATAAAACATGGGTGCCTATAGCGACACAATTTGAAAGAGCGGCTATGTTGGGCTCAATAAGTTCAGGTGTCCCTCGCAGCACAAGAAGACATAGTGACCTTTATGGCACAAATTACCTTAGTTTTCAAACTGACAGCAATGGATATCCATTCACAATGAATTTCGATAGGGAAGCTGACAAATGCATCTTTGATACCAAAGAAAGCTTGGATTTAGGTCAAGCAAGTAATTCTAAATCTATCAAGGATCCAACGGGGTGGAGATTTTTAACCACATGCGTATCACATGCCCTAGAGAGTCTGACTGATGGCCCTTGGACCACGTAGCGAATTTCATTAAGTTCTGGATCCGTAAACCCTTCGAGAAGGAGACTAAACACCTAATGAGGGCTAAATTCCCCAGACACTTCCTAGACAAAAAGGATGGGATGACACCAAATCTAGACCCTGGATTACTGACCTTTCTGTTCAAGAGAGGAAATGATCCTGGGAAAGGACTTGAACATTGCCTCAAACAATGCCAAGACCGAGTACTGGACACTCTAGGACCATTAGCTCGGATCCTTGACTTGGCGGAGGAAGCATCCCTGAAGGACACCCATTTAGACGTAGAAGCACGCTGGAGATGGAAGAAATGTGCTCTATGTTCTTTTGGTAATGCTAACACAGGGTTAACATCAGAAGTTAAATGTTGCCATACTTTTTTTATGTGCCTATCTCATCAAGCACCTAAATACCTTCAGTGTAAAAGAGTGTTGCTCCCCCTCCAGTACTCAGTGATATACCCAAATGTGTCTAGTCTCCATTCTTAGAAGTAGATTTGCCTCAAAGTCTAAAAGGCACTTCTTCCATCACGGAGCCTTCTTGTATGGGATCTAATTCACCTGGAAGTTAGGTCAATCAATCTGCTGTCACAGTTCTGAAAAGTACTTTACCTGTATCAAATGAGTCTTTTATGGGCCCAATGAAAAGGACTAATGTACCCAACTGAATAACATAAAAATATCATTTGACCACCACAGCTTTCTAAAGTAAACCATTGACCTGCTTGTCTGTCTCCTCAGTGCTCTCAACAATTTATACTACTGTGTAATATACACACACACACAAGTGCTCACATACACCTATAAATACAGATAGGTACACACACAGACAGAGAAACACACACACGCACACATGCACACTCTAATAATTTGGGTATAATTGTGTCATAGTATGTGAACATATAGCCCTGAAACAGATACAATTACGTACCTTGTTGGGGTCCCAATTTTGAATGCTACAGGTATAACATGTAAAATGAGCCCCACTACCTAGGACACCTATACATTTACATACTTGCCAATGAGTCCGAGCAATATTGCAGAAATTAAGCATTGATGTTTGCAGGCATATAAACCATGCTAAAAAATAAACCTACGTGCCCAAAGCAGATGGACTTCATTTGAGCAGTGAGACCAAAAGGTCTCTCCCCTGGGTGCAGTCTCGACTCCTCAAAATCTAAGTGCGCAAGATTGCCCCAGTTAATGCACATCTGCGTGTGTCCTTTAAGAGGCCTTCTAGATAAGGTTTTCCACCTACTCTTGAAAAAAGGATTAAGTAACTTCTATGGCTAATGGAAAAAGTAGTAAGAAAGCACAACTGCAGGTTGGCAAGTACTATTGTCCATGCGCTTTAAGTTTTTGGCATAACCTCATAGTTTTACTCAAGTCTTAACCACACTACAGCACATACTAATTTTAAACTTTTTTATGACATTAAACTACTTTTTTTATCTTCATCTCTGTTGTGAAATAGCGACATTTCATATTGATAACAGATACATAACGTTTGTACACAATTCCCCTTTCCAATACAAACTGAATAAGGAGCACCGATTCAGGATTATAGATTTAGGCTTTCTGATTCATTAGCTGGACGACTATTTTGATATTCTCTTTGGCCATTCTACAAACCAATATCTGCCAATGTGATAAGGAGCCATAGCAATTTACACAGAAACTTAAACAGGGGCAAGTGTTCAGGATGACATGTGACATTCATCCAGGGATCAACCCCTCAATGCTACACACTTTATGCTGACATGACTTACTGGCTTCACTTCCTATATGTTAGTTACGATGTGTTACTCTTTATTAGATCACTTGGTTACTTCTTTTATTCTGCTTTCTCTCTCGCATTTCAATTAATTTGTGCAACTCTTCATGGGAAAAGACATTTAGGGTCCCCTTCTTTGTTTAGTTATTCTAGGTTTGAGTACAAGCTTCATTGCATCAATTTGCAGTTCCAAGATAGAATCTTAGCTACTTTTAGCAGCTGCCTAAGGATGCCAGGCGTGTGTATACGCTCTTACAATCCAATTAGCTCCCTCCTGTCAGTAGTCACTTGGTGAATGGCCTTTGCAATATGACCTGGATATTTGGGGTCCTGCACTAACCCTCCCCATACAACATTTACAATCCAGCCTGAACTTACCTAAGTTTTTTAGTTTAAACTATTTGTCACTCTAATGCCCAAAAAAAGGGGCAAGCCTTCGCATTGTGGAATAACGTGTTCTGCTAGCTGTTACATATTACATTTATGTCAGGCTACAGGAAGCCTACACTTATCAAATACAATTATAAAATTACCTGCCATTATTTATGCCTCATATTGTAGTAAAATGATATTCTGCACCTACAACAATTAGAGGGTGCTGTAATTATACTAACAAGCCATTCTAGTGTCTTGGTTTTCAACTACTGCAAGGGCATCATTCCTTAGAGTGAGTGCTCTGATAGAACTGCATGAAGTCTAACTGTGTTATTGTCACTTGCCTTGATCCTCTATAACTCTGGCTTTCAATCAACCTTCTGTTCTGTCAATGTTGCATAGGGTAAAGATGCTGTGTACTTCCTCTTGTCATGGGGTTAGGTCTAGGTCTGGAGCTGGTACTCCCCCAATTGCAATACTCTTCCAAAAGTTGTTAGAGAGAAAGTCACACTCATAGCCTTTTAATTCTATAAAAGATTGCTTTCAGTTCTCATTGGTTTGAGATATTGACAAGACAGCTTTCACTTCTGGGGGAACTCTACCAAATGTTTGACAGGATCTTGGTACTCCTTTGTGGTGGAGATGGCCCATTAGCTTTGTTGTCTCCTTTGCCACCTCCTTAGCAAGTTCCTTCAGTTGTCCCCTTTCACGGACGTTGACATTTCGGGATTCCTCAGAAGACATGGTAGCCAAAAAGTATGAATTTGTGACTGGATGGATAGGATGGCAATGGATTGGGAATGGAGGAAACATAATAAGACAATGGACGGAGCACTGAATATTTTTAGACAATCAGTTGCATTATTAAGCTCACTTTGCTGCTCCAGTTCAGACCCAGTCATATGCAAATCAGTCTTCACCCTGCTCCTTATGGGAACAGTCCAGCCCAAGCTGCCAAGCCAAGCCTTCTCTGGGTTGAAAACAAGCTTCCTGAGACCAGGTTTCGGGGCAACTGCCCTTATCAGCCAGGCTAGCTTGAATCCAAAGAACAAAGCACGCAAAGAGGGTTGACGCAAAAGCCTGCACCTGTCACTTCAAATGGCTTCATAGTATGGTGATGGTGCTAGAAAACCAGGAAGTGCACCCCTCTACACTTCCTATTGGGGTGATGTCCCAAAACTAAACACAAGAAAAGTGGAATCAGCACACAGCAATTTTCAGTATTGTTTAAAGTTCATATAGTCTGAAATGTCCACGATGATTTGAAGAAATTGCCAGGTCCCTTAGTAATCTCAAAAATATTTTCTTTATTGATAAATATATGCAGTCATTAAAAACCAATATTCAAACATTTCATTTAGCCATTTAACCTGTAGCTTAAATCCAGTTGCAAAGAGAGCAAGGGACCTATGTCTGGGCATACCCTGCAAACTTAAGGCAAACAATGGAAACACAATATGACAATGGACGTGGAGCTGAACCCTTTCAAACACTCACCCCCAGTCACTATTAGATCTAGGATGAATACATCATCGTTATTTAGCCTTTCCCCCACCCCAGTTCAGACCCAGCCAATCAATGGATTCACCCCAATCTAATAGTGACTGGGGTTTAGTGTCTGAAACGTTTCAGTGCTCTGTCAATCGTTTCCTTATGTTTGTAATGGATTTGGAAGGCCAGTGATACCCAATGTCTGGAAGCAGCAACATCCCAGAAAAGAGATAAACAAAATAGTCAACGCAGGAGGTGGGGGTAGGGGGGTGTTCACCATTAGGGCTATAGGGCTGCGCCCCTCTGAAATTTCTGCTGTTTACTTACAAATATAATAAACAGATCCATTTATTTAGAGATACAATCCTATCTCTTAACCAATAGATGTATTTAGGTCTAGGCTGTCTGTCCCAGGTTGCCTGCCTCGCCTCGCTCTAAAGCAGGACGGAAGCCAGGTATTAAATCAAGTTCCTGCAAAGTGAAGTTAAACGCAAGACTTACCATTCTAAAACTTTTCATTGTCATTGTATTCTATGGTGGTATCCACTGTAGGCCAGTGATTCTGCCAGTGTTCAGGTTTCAGGTGTCAGTCTGCATCACTGCATGATGCCAAACGTCTGCCATTCACAAGTATAAATCCCACCCTTTTCAATTCATCACCTGGTATGACTGGATGCAAGCATATGTGATTCAGCACCTTGCCCTCTGTAAGTGTTGTAATACTAATCTTGTGTTATGTGTATTGTGCTGAGACCCCTTATCACAATAACCTCCCCCACTATGACACCCCAAGCCTGGCTGCAGGTTGCTGGCCCCTTTATATGTAGGGCCACTGCATTTGTTCCTCTTGCAAAACTGATTCAAAAGATGATCAGGGTTTTTGCTTCCTTGCAAATTTGATCCAAATATATAAGTCTAAAGCAAAGGGAGACATATGTGGTTATAGTAAAGAGAATTAAATGCTGTATGGCTTTAAAACTGGCCTTGTCTTTGTGCCCTTAATATTAATCCCCCAAAACATGCGTTGATTTATGCGCAATGAATGTTAGAAACAATAAGGTAATGCAAGTCAGCAATTCAGTTCCTCTTTTATTTCACATGTTTTACTTAATCTCGTTTGAGCATTCCAAATGTTCATGAAGGGCTTTGATTGAGAGCTCCGGTGCTGAGGCTGAAGGCAAAAAAACTGCCTGTAAGCGGGGTTGGTCTCTCTGCAGAGCACACAGAACAATGGTCATATAGTCCAGTTGCAATTGAAATTCTGTGAAAATGTGTGTGAAGGGGTACACAGATGTCTAAATATTTACAAGGCAAAAGTAAAAGAAAATAAAGTGCTTAAATGTGAGTGAGTGTAGTGTATGTTTGAGGTGGTGAAGTGAGGGAGATGCGAGGAAGGGCTTTTGGGAAAAAGTGAAAAGAGGGTGCCGAAGAAGAAAGAGATGAGGTTGAAGGTGTGCAGATCGATGAGATGTGGAGAGAAAAAGGGGATACATATCTAACATAAAACACACATAACTGAAGGCCAATACGCCTTCCATTGGCCTCAATAATATTTAATAAAGACTCACAATTCAAGAATTGAAATATATCCAATGTTAATTATTTATAACAAATGATTGTTATTACTCATTTATCCTAAACAGTCATCAACCATTGGCAAAGCCAATAGTAAAGTCAGGTTTTAGGTGTGTGGCAGTTTTTATATCTCTGGTTGCAATAACATCTCAGAAATCAACCAACATTACTGTTGGGTGGAACACTATGAGAATCACAGAAAGTTATTTTACATGTTCCCTTTTAGAGAGCATCCACTTTTTTCATTCCACTAAAAGACATTTCTATACATATTTCTATATGACTTATTGCAGCCAGCAGCCTTGGGTGCTTCCCATTTCCTGGTTGGAGCATTTTCTTCCAGAGTTGATACCATATGCAGTGCAAGACACCGGGCAAGCACACACTTTAAAGGGCCTGAAGTTATCATACTGTACAATTTGCAAAATACAGTAATTGTTGCACATATTGATGCAGTAAGATCTGGAGCAGTATTTAAACAAATTTAATATTTTAGGACTATACAGTCCCACTGCTTTATAATCCATGCTTTCTCACTAAATTCATTTTCTGTCAAATGTACCATGATTTGCCAATCTTTTTTGATTTTTTTCTTGGGAGGAGGATGCCCTGGTCCCTTAATGTCCATTAAGCTTGCTCTCATGGGAGGGAGGAGCCAAGATGGCGACTGGTGAAGACGTGTAGGCTCCCGGCTCCGGCAGCTACCTTTCCTCCGCGCTGATTATCCTGCATCTTATCCTGTAATTTTGGTGGCGGAATGCGCGCCACGTTGTGCTGACTCGTATCGACTTTCCCGGGCCTCTCAGCTCGCCCGGCAGCCGGAGATAACTGAGTGACGACATCGAGCCCTGGCCCCGGGACTACGCCACCGCACGTCCCCGAGTCTGGAAGGCTGAGAGGCGGCCGATCTGCCTGGGATTCGCCGATGCTGTGAGGGTGACACTCTCCTCCCTACTCGGACCCCATGTTGTGCAGCCTGCTGAGGAACGCCGCGACCGGCGCCCTGTGATCTATTACCCCTCAAGATGCATTTCGAAAAGAGCGTCTTTGTCTGAGGCTGGTGGAGAGAGAGAAGGAGCACACGGCCATGTTGGGATGATGTTTGATGCCTGCCCCCTCGGCCTGGTGTGCGGCCGGTAGCCCCGCAGTCCCCCGTGTTGACGGCTCGACCTTCCTTGATTTTACGTGCTTGGAGCCCTGTGCTGCTGTTGGACCGCGCTACACTCGCATTGAAGGTTTGCGCTGGGCCTCGACCACCAGGATGGGGTCTGCTGCCTCGGAGAATGGAGGTGAGCACCCGTCCCTGTTTGCCGGTGATGTTGCCCGAAGAGAACTGGGGGCTAGTTTGCTCGTTCCTCTCCGGGAGCGTGACTGCGGGAAGCCCCAACCACCGCTCTCTTACAAAACTATCCTGGCCGCCCTGACTGAATTTAGGACGGAAATGAGGGTGGATTTTCGGGCGCTGAGTGATTGCCTCGACACTATGGCGGCCGATCTACGGAGGGAGCATACTGCGGGGGGCCGGCCGACCCTGGGACTGTCTCCATTTGAACCTACGAGGGGTACAGTGTCGCTCTTTACTGGAGGAGAAGCCGTGACTTTCCCTGTCTCTATGGATGCCATCCACCGGCCGACCAGTGTGTGTGTTTGCGATACTTTGTTTCCTTTGTCTCCGGGGCTTGATACTCTGCCGCCTGAAACAATGTTACTGCCTCATGCCCGGAACTCGCAACAGCTGGCCCCCTCGGTGGTTTTCCTATTGTTGCCTTCAGTCTGCGCTCCGGAGACCCCATATTTTCCTGATGGACTATGGAACTTGATTGCTCAGGACGAAGGATTTATTGGTGACGTTCGATGGCCATTTTGTGGGACTGCTTTATTCTCCTTCAGTAGGCGGCCATGTTGGTCCTTTGTCTGGGTGGGGGTGGGCCTTCTTTGTGTGCTTCGTTCTGGGGTCTGTACTAGGTCGGGTCAGGGCTAGGTTCTATTTACGCAGTCGGTTGCTTGGCTGGTTGGACCGGGATTGAGAGTGGTACATACTTGTTTAAGTCGCACACGATATACTGACTTTCCCCTAATTGTTTCTGTATTAATGCCTGACTCTTAGTAGTCGCAAATTGAGTGGGGATAGTGTTCCTGACTGAGGGGCTGGGACTGTTTGGATTGGCTCCTCCTCCCGTTTCCCTGGTAGTTTTTGGGAGTCGCAGATTAGAATGGTCTAGTCTCACTCTCTATATCTCAGAGTGTATATTTTTATTATTTTCTTCTTTTTTCTTTTCTTCTCTTCCTTTACTCTTACTGCATTTCGGGTTCTTTATGGGGCGACAGGCACATTGTTGGGGGGGGTAGGCCGTAGCCTCCGCATTGGTGTAGGGTGGGGGGGTAGATTTTATTTCTCTTATTTAGTTTCTATGGGCCTTTTTTCTCACTTTTCTGCGCTTTCTTGTACTGTTTTCCTTTCTGGGTCTGTGATAGAGGATGGTTGGGAGTGGGTGGCGCTGGGAGTGGCACGACCTTGGTTCCTGTCGTCTGCTTTGTTTTTCTATTGTATTGCTACTCTGGTGGGATACTTCATGCAATTGTTGCTATTATTATTGCTGCCTACTCATGTGGGGACTATTGTACGGACTCGGATCTCCTTTGCCTCTATCCTTCATTGATTTCTGTTTAATTCGAAAAAACTAAAAATTAACCTTTACTTCTCCTTCCCCCTGGCGACGTGATTTTTCAGTATAAATGTTATTAATTGCTGCTATATCGCCTGACACCATTGGGGGACCGTATTGTTGGCACCTGCGCTCAAAAGTCTTGTGGCCGGCCGGATGGTTGTAGGCCCGTATTTGTCTTTCTGCAACATGCGCAATAAAGGTTTTCAAAAATTAAAAAAAAAAAAAAAAAAGCTTGCTCCCATGACTTGCTACTAGTCACGTACACCACTTTGAAATGTCACCAGCCGCCACTGACAGAAGGTCAATTGTTATCAGTTAATGTGTTGTCTTTGGCACATGCAATCTAATAATATTGAGCATTTTTCAGTGCATGTGGAGAAATATCATTTGGTACTACTTTCACAAGTTCTGAATTCTGGGCCTGTGGGTGTGGTATGAGGAATTACTATTTCTGATGTTGCAACATGGAAAAACCCTATAATTCTTGGTCCAACATGTGATTTTAGCTGGTGGTATCAAATATACCTTTGTGGTATTATCATACCCGATTTTCTCCTCTCTCATAATGGGTGGCTGTGGGTGTGCTCACTTGTGCCTGGTGAAAAACTCTCAAACAATAGCCATGATAAGGTCATAGTAACAGACAGATTTTGAAAAAATTAAACATATGAAATTTATGTAAATTCTCAAGTTATGCCAAACTTTTTAATGGCTATATGTTTCATCATGCAATGCCTTTTATGGGTCTGATAATTATGATGCCCTGAGATAGCATTACCAAAATGAGCTATATTTATAGGGCAGGAGAAATCAATCTATTTTGTATTGAACGTTGAGTGTCTACTTGGGAATGGGGAATAACAACATGTTCAGACTTCTCCTGCACCCCTGTCCTCCAGGTTATTTGTCATTCCTTGCTGCATCTTTCTCCACAGATGTTGGCTGATATATGTAGCTGGAGTGCCCAGAGATTTTCAGCCATTCTTTACAATCATGATCCACCGGAAACTCGTGTTACCTGGCCCATTGGAGACATTGGGTTGCTCTTTATGCTGCACTTGGTGAGTGCAGGCTGAGGGGCTGACTACACAACTATCACAACCCTTCTCAGATGCAGTTCGTGTTTACCTCATATTACCCTAGAGTCTCTATGAAAAGGGGAAAGGGGAGGTGAAAACAATTGTATGTGTAGTCTTATGTGTAAATCTTTAATAATGCCTCTAGACCTGCACAAGACAAAAAAGAATTTAAAAAAACTGTAGATCATCTAACCCTAGATTTAGGTCAACATGTTTCAGCTGATAAATAGGGCGCACCCCATTCTTCAGGAACATCAACACATTACGCTCATATAGTATTGTTTATTTTTCCATCTCCAAATGTCTTACAAGTATAGAAAGAGTGGATGTTTGGACCTCAGATGGTTTTTTATGGCAAGATAAGAACCTACAATACAAAGATGAATTGAGTTCTTAGTACAAAAATAGAAAAACAATAATATAAAAACTATTAAATATTTAGATATTCAGAATACACAGACATGCTCTATGGAGGTTCCACTTCTAATTCAAAACCACTAGGGATGTGGCTCCGCACTCGAATTTTGATTACGATGTTCAACAGTTTACATTATATTTCACAATGTGGTTGGTGCCTCATATGATTCTCCCACTGAGCATGGGAGGTAGTATTATATATGAATGCGCGTTTCTTGAACCCAAGCTCCACTATCATATGGCACTCAAAGTAACTTTTCATACTCTTTAAAAATTATTATCTTCACATATTATTTATGCTTACTTCTTCTTTAATTTCCATTAGCATGTTAATTTTCAAATCATTAACTTTTCAAGTTCATTACATATTTTTTCATTCATTAAATGCCCGATGCATTTCAAGCATGACTGCTCTTCCTCAGGGGAATTTTTTCTGAAACAATATAATAATATGTCGGTACATTAACACCTAGGTGTACATTTTTGGATGTAGCTATAAATGAAAAAATATGTAATGAACTTGAAAAGTTAATGATTGGAAAATTAACATGCTAATGGAAATTAAAGAAGAAGCAAGCATAAATAATATGTGAAGACAATCATTTTTAAAGAGTATGAAAAGTTACTTTGAGTGCCCATATGATAGTGGAGCTTGGGTTCAAGGTTCCACTTCTAAGACATATATCTGCCCTCATTGTATTGTCCAAAATGTTGAACTTAAGGGATGAAGAATGATATCTCATGCTGACCATTTGTTTACATTTCTTTTAGGGTTGTTGATTGAGTGACCTCTATTTTAATATCTAACTTGATTGGGATTTAATAAGACTGCAAGATGTGTTTGAGACGCAAGGGGAACATTATTTGACCTACTTCAATCAAAAGTTCCTTCCTTCCTTCCTTCCTTCCTTCCTTCCTTCCTTCCTTCCTTCCTTCCTTCCTTCCTCCCTTCCTCCCTTCCTGTATAGAGGCATCAACTCCTATAATTGATTTCTACACATTCTTTCCTAAAAATATACAAGATCGTTTATAAGATTTTGAAAACAAATGGCATAGCTGATTGGGCAAAATGATTCTAAATGCACATTTGCATGCAATACTAAGGGTGTACATATTATCCATACATAAAAGAGGATGTCAAGATGGATCAACAATACTGTTGATATTTTCAGTATGCAACTCGGTCTCACATGTTTGCCATTTTCCCAGTCAATTTACTGAAATCTGGAATAACATTAGTGGCAACCTAGGAGAGAGACTGAATTGCACACTGAATTCTAAGGCACAACTCATATTCTTGGGAAATAAAAAAAAAAACTGAGGGGGATTATTTATAATTTGGCAGACGGACGTTTGGCAGACAGGTCGACAGAGTACTTTGCTATGTCACCCTAACTGCACCTCTATGTACTAAATAATAAAATGACTATCAAGCCGGTGGTCAGTTTTAACGATTCAAAAAGGGGGTGGTGATGAACAGAGTGTCTGAATTAAGCAGACCACTCTTACCCAGTCAAGAGATCAGGGCTTGATCCATCACCGTTATTTAGCTCACTGCATCACCCCAGTTCAGAACCTGGCTATATGCAAATTAGTCTGACCCAGTGCCTCATCGGAACAGGGCAGACCAAACTACCAAGCCAATTCTTCACCGGAAAGGAGACAAGCTTCCGGGGTGGTCAGTTTTAAGGCATTGGCAGGAGCTGCCATCACAGCGGTTCCTGTCAATGCCTTTTGCTGTGTGATGCATGGCTCCATGAAGCATGACAGAGCCATAATGCAAACTGCTTTCTTTTTTATTTTGAAAAAGAAATATCTGAAGCTGTATTTTCTATCTGAAAATGAAAACACAGTGCTCCCCTCATCATTGGAGTCCTCTCCCATGGCGAGGGAAGCATTTTTGTAATTGTCATTGCTACTTACCGCCAGGGATTTCCTGTTGGTGACGAGGCGTGAAATCTGATCTCATGACCTGGTGGGCGGAATTAGAGCTCAATTCTGATGGCCCTTACTTTGTCTGGCTGTTGGAGGGGTTTAATCACAGTGGAGGCACAGTAGTCCCTACCATGATTAAATCAAAGGGCTGCCCGTATTTACATTTGATGGGCTGACCACAGTTTTGGCAGTATGGATAGGACATCACCATTGAGACAGAGTGGCCATACCGCCAAGATATAAATCAGGCCGGGAGTCCTCTACATCCTGGCAAAACCCTACGCTCTTTCACACAGCAAGTGGAAGGATAAAGGCCTTCATTCCTTTTGGGATTGCTGTACATAGCCCTGTGAAGAGGCATTTGTAGCAAAACACAAATTAATATAGTTAAAATATATATGCAATATTAATGTGCAGACTTAAATGAACAAAATACATTTACAAATATGCACTTATGTAGCCGTTAGCTATACTTACACGTACTAGGCATCACAACTGTTTAAGGCAGCATTGCTATGAAAATAGTTTGACTAAGTGTGCTGAACCATGTATAAAATGTTTAATTTTTTCCCTCTCCATGACCAAGATTTATTGTATAAATGTTTCACATAGCTCGACAAAATGTTTCTACATATACAATGAAAGGTAGAATATTTGATGAAAGTTTGAGTAATTGTTTAAAATATATCATTTTGTATAATTATGATGAATAATCTCACACATAGAACTCAGCGCATAAACTGTACTTGACCTCTTTTAACCTACTTGTTTTGTTTCCAATGGATAAAGTATTGAAAGTAATGCTCTTTCCTTACTTCAGATGATTCCATTTCTACGTAGTCCATTGTTAGTTAATAAGCATTTACTTTATTGGAAGGTTAGAAAGGTAGTCCAATTTGTGGGAAAGAATATTTAGAGTGTAAAAAGCCTCATGTGTAGTTAGAGTAAAACAACACCATTGCACACCATTGTTCTCGTGTGAGAATAACAGGAGAAAATTGGGATTTCTTCCAATATGGAACATGCTTAATGCATTGTAATTACATTTAATTATTCATTATTTCTTTATTAGTTCAGTACAGAATTGATTATTTATAACTAATACGAATAAAACTTATGATTCTGAATAAAGATCTACTTAACTTTGAAAAATCGAACCTTAAACACTTAAATTAATTTTTATTATTGACCAAACTTTAGATAGAATTTTGTATTACCATTTATGTGAGGATTTGCTCCTGATTTTCTGAAATACAGCAGACCAAATCCATCGACCTGTTGGCGTGCAGCACAACACTGTGCATGATGGCAAACCAAGTTTTATTTGAACTGATTGCCACCCCAGCAAAATGTGGCAGCAGAGGGATGGCTTACATTCTGAGAAGAGGAGCTGTAAAAATGTGCCCAAGTTAGAGTAATGCCCGAGTCCCAAAACCCAATGCCCAGAACATAAAGACTAATGAGGTGCGATTTTTCAAAAGTGGTTGCTATATTGTAGGTGTGAGTATCAATAAAGTTATGCATGGGGAATTGTGATTTTTGTTGTCTTTGCTAATCAGATTTGGAGAAATATATTTTGAATGGCTTTGTGATGTTTATGTGTTTATTGTGAAAAAGTTGAAGAAGTTATCAGGCAAGGCATATCCTAAGATCCAGGGATATTGAGATAATTATAGAAGACTCTTATTTGGTTTTCTTTTCTGCTACAATATCGACCCGCCAGGCCGGTGGTGGCTACCGCCAGCCTGGCAAGGGCGATCCGCCCGCCATCCTAATGGGCCCCTTAGTGTGTGCATAAATTGAGAATGTTCCTATGGTAATGCCTTCATATGTTACTGCTTTATTCGTAACTGTACCAACACCCCTTACTAGGGTTGTACAGCACAGCCATTAGAGATTTGCATAGTGACTAATCTGACTCATGTTGTTCCAATTGCAGTAGCTCAAGGAGCTACCAGAGGTGTACCTGTAACAGAGTTCATTGTGACATCACATAATTCACAGATTGTTGCCAGGAATCAACCACAAATGATTCAATCACTGAGAGAAGGGAGATGGGTTGGCTTTGCGCCACCAATAGCCAAAGGAGAGACCATTTAATTTGAAAATGGGATTTTTACATCATGGTTTCAAGGTACCTGCAGAATTTAAAGAGATATAGAGTGCAGAACAAGTTACCCCAGAACCTGAAAGGGAGAGAACACTTAATGATTCAAAACTAAAAGTGGAATTATAGGAGATTATTAGGGGATGTTCAGAACTTGATCAAGAACGGATTTACCTGAATAAAGAAATTATGAGAAGTGCATCAATTAAATATGATACATTAAAACACTTGGCTCAAAAATATGATATTGATCTTTAAAAAGGGTTCCTGTACAGAGAAGTTACAGAGTTCAATTAGATCATGAAGCTATTGAGACAATGCGTTCTGCAGGAATTCGATTGCACATAACTAATTTGAGGCCAGATGTACAACCTGTTAAAATTGCAACTCGCTATTACTGCAATTCTGTCAAAAAGAAGTCCAGTACTTGGGAGATACCATTGACAAATAAGTGAGAAAAGTGTCACCCGAAAGGGTAGAAGTGATTCTGCAAATGAATCCACCTCAAACACATAGAGGTGTCTGGATGTTTTTGGGATGGTTGGCTACTACAGTCAGTGGATACCTAACTTTTCCCTAGTGGCTAAGCCTTAACTGAGGGTGACACACAAAACTATGCCTGATCTGCTTCCATGGAACAGCAATGGCTTGAAAGCTTGCTTAGCGCTGAGAGAAAGTCTCTTTCATGCCAAGGCACTAGGAAATCTCGTTTATAGCAAGATGTTTCCATTGTTTTGCTGTGAGAGGAGGGCTGTGCTCTGGCTGTGGCTTATTTCTCGACAACGCTTGACTCTGTAGCCACAGGACCGCCCAGCTGCCTTAAAGTGGTCCCAGTTTTCGGTGGCAGTATTGAAAGGAGTGACAGCATAGTGATGGGACACACTTTAACTGTTATGGTCCTTGGCTTAGATTCTGAATACCAGAACAAAAACCCAGTACTTGACCCATAATAGGCTCAGCTTATACAATTAACAGAGCTTATCCCCTGGCAATGTGTCTTTAAAACTGTGCCAAATTTTTAACCCCTTAACACTGTTATCTATAAATGAAAATATTTTTGATGAAGCTGAACATGATAGTCTAGATGTCATGAATTCATGCAGCAAGCCAAGGCCAGACAATAAAGATGAATACCTGGAAGAGCATGATTATATAATATTTGTTGATGGCTCATGTCTGAGAAACAATGAAGGCACCCTGAGGGCAGCCTATGTTGTTTGCACCATTAATGGTACTGTAGAAGCTTTGTGGCTTCGAGGTATTACCTCAGCACATGTTGCAGAATTAATTTCCCTTATAAGAGCTTACAGCACAATTGAAAGTGACTATATATATAGATAGTCAGTATGGCTTTGGTGTGGTCCATGCAGTTTACAGTTATGGTCACAAAGAGGTTTCATGACATCCTCAGGTACGCCAACAAGAAATGGCGAGCACAGGAGGACCTTATTGGAGGCTCTCTTGTTGCCTACAGAAGTTGCTGTAGTTAAATGTGCAGCTCACCAAAGTGCTAGTGGTTACATTGCAGTTGGAAACAGATCTGCTGATGAAGCTGCAGGGCATTGTGCATTAGTAGCCTGCACATTTAATGGAGTTAGAGGTTACACACGTGAATCGAAAGAAGACGTTGTCTTTTTAATGTTTATGTCAGACGCTGACAAATGGGAAGGACTCAAAAGTGTACAAGAAGATGTTTCAGAAGCAGAGTAGCAAGGTTGGAATAGAGTAGGTTATGAGAAAAATGCAAATGATATTCGGCTGATGGGATACCCATATTCCTCGTGAGTTTGCTGTTTAATTTGACACATTTCCCTGGACACATATATCTAGGGAGAGGTGCAATTTAGAGTTGTTTTGACAAGACTGGTTTAATCACACATTTAGGATGTTTGCAGAAGCATTGTGCCATTATTTTGTAACATATCCACAAATGAACGTAGGAAAAATAACTCCTATTTTACATAGTCACATAGGGAGATCAAGTGGTCCCTTAAACAGAATGCAAAAAGACTGCATCAGGTTGAGATAAGTCCTAGTAAATTTTCTCTAGATGGGTAGAAGCCTATCCAACAATGAAAATCAACAGTCTTACTGTAACAAAACTGGCATTGAAAGAGTTGATACCCATGTACAGCATGTTTCTCTGTAGTCAGATTATGGGACTCATTTCAATAATGAGGTTGTGAAGATACTTTACACAGTTTTACAAATTGAGCAGAGATTGCACTGTAGTCATGGACCTGAAGCTTCTGTTTTTGTTGATCTGATTAATGGCGACATAAAGTCCCGATTTGCAAAGGTTTCTGCTTCTACATTACTGAAGTGGTCTGATTCTTTACCTCTGGTGTTAATGAGTATTCAAAGTATCCCAGACAGAAAGACTGGGTTATTACCTCACGAGATCTTGATGGGGCATGCAATGAGATTGCCTGCTGTACCTGCAAATGCACTTGTGAGCATCACAGATGACATGATACTCAATTACTCCAAAGGATTGGCTTATGTAGGGTATCTTGTTTCTCACCAGGTTGAAGCTGCCACGCAAGCCCTGCATAAAGAACCATGACCTCAATCGTGGAGATTGGGTCGTGGTGAAGAAGCTTATTCCCAGACTTGTCTGGAACTGAAATGGAAAGGCACCTTCCAGGTGATTCTAGTAACTGACACTGCTGTTAAGTGTGCTGGAGTACCAAACTGGGTGCATGACTCATACAATTGAAGAGTCAGAGATTTGTACGAAGAGGTAGTGTTCTTGGAGCCTAACCGAAGAGCAATGGTGACCGTGTCACAACATGCTGAACAACTGCAAGGAGCAGTATCACAAGAATCATCACAACAAGGAGGAAAGGTGGCAGATATAAAATGTAAGGGGTTAAGATTTGCAGATATTCTCACTGACTCAAGTTCCCGTGATTTCACAAAGTGGCATTAAAGTCTCTGATGAAGAGGAAGAAGCTGCACCTCAACTTGAGGAATCAGTTGAGAGAGCAGCAGAATGAACAGACAACCCAGTTCAAAGAACAAATACCGAAATAAGAAGAGTCACCAGCAACGTTGAGTGGTCATGAAACTATGGAAAAGGAGACTGAGAACAAGTGTGCCAGTTGATCGAATATCACCATCACTGTGGAGACAAAGTCAAGTGGTGCAAGTGGCACAGAGGAAGACCAACAAAGACTGACAAAATCAATTGGAGCAAGAATGCCTTGTCGAAGGTACTCAGCACCTGAGTGGATTTACTATGAAAATATAGTACTGAATGTGCCAGTGTATAAATGGTGTGTATGAAATCTGAAGTGTTGAAATTCCCATTGCGTCACTCTAAAAACAAAAGATTTCAAAAGGTTGTTCGAAAAGAGATCTGGCAAAAAACAAATGCTTGGAAGACCTTTGAGACAATTGATTGAAAGTGCAAAAGACTGTGGTTGTCAGAACCCTCGATCCACGAGCCGCAGCTATAACCCATGTGCAGATTGGTCAGACTAAGATTAAACCAACTATGGGTTTTTGGACTGAAAGCATCAAAAAGAGGAACCTTAAGATGGCTGTCGGTTTGGACCGCGGTCAGCGGTTCAGTGTTTAATAATCAAACGGAGTTCAGGTGGGGCGCGCGATGACAGAAAACTGCGCACTTCACTAACGGCAATCTCGGAGAAGGAGTGTATTCTGAGAACTCGAAGTATTTCTGAGAGAGTTTCGCAGTCAAGCAGCGGAACCAAGTTTAGTCATTCAATCTGTTCATAGTTATCTGAAGTAAGAGCGTGTAATTAATCTTCAAGCAAACAAGCTTTAATAGTTTACCGGAGTTTGGCGTCTGACAGGAGGAGTCGGAGCTTCGTCCTTGGCAGCCGGAGAGAGCAGTTCCCAGAGCGGCGAACATTTATCAGAGGTCGTTTGAATTCAGGACCTTTGTCGGAAAAGAGAGAAAGAGACAGAAGACAAAGATAAGTGACAAATAGAGTGTTGTGATTACAGAGACAAGTAATTGTGACAAGAACTCTTGCAATGTACTTACCTTGAATGTCCTAGAAAACTGAAAATGAATAGAGAAGTGAAGCGTGAGAGAGCAAGGGCTTCAGTCTGGAGCAACAGTGAGATATTTCCTAGAGGAATGAAGAGAAGAAAAAACCGAAGTTAGATTAAAGAGGAATTAGAATACTTGTACAAGGAATATTATTTTGAGGCAAAAAGTAAGTTAAAATTCTTAGACTTAGCACATATGAAGTAACACTAACTAGGAAGGTAATTAGGAAATAATGTTGGTGTGCTTACATTGATTCACAGAAAATTCCAGGAAAGCAGAGAAAGGCACCTTGGAGTAAAGAGCTGAAAGACAGATAAAAAGTGAGTAGAGGAGTAGAGTAGAAGATAAAGCTAATAGATGGAGTATAGTGAAATTACTAAGTATCCTATTGTGAATTACAAGAAAAGATAGAACTAAGAGAGCGTCAGCCACATCCAGTGCCAACAGTAGAAAAGAGGAAGAGAGGGCAAGACTCTTGGAAACAATGGTAGGTGAGAATTAGAACAGATAATAGGCAGATAAAAGTTAGGAAGAGATATAAGGTTAACTGTGATTATTTTCCCTCAGGGTTTCAAGCCAGAGAGGTCTGCAGGTCGGACTGACAAGTGGAACCATCCAAGAGGATCTCTTCTTGTTGTTTATTATTTTATCCAATTCCCCCTTCCCTTAGAGGTAGTAGATTGGAGTCTTGTGGTATACGAGCTCTAGGCTACTGTCTTTGGGGGATTCGGGAGCCAGCATCGCTGTTCCTGTGCAGCCAGGAAAAGAGTATCCTTTAAGATTTTGACAGAGTGAAGTACCCAAGTTTCACCTTGCACCCGAACAGAGATGGCAGAAGAATAGACATACAAGGGTTAGGAGTGATCTTAGACACCATACAAAAGGAGTTAAGTGCAGTTAGGGAAGAGAATCAAAATCTTAGATTAGAGATTGTGAACTCCAGAAAGGAAACAGCAGAATTAGCCCATAGAATGAGACAACCCCTGAGTTCGAGACAGGACCCACGGGACCCTTTGTTAGAAAGCACAAACAAAATGACCACTCTAGTAATCCATTCTTTGTCCCCTGTAGTACCCTTGGCGGCTCCAGAGCGATTTAGCGGGGATCCACAAAAGGCGCAAATATTTATAACTCAGTGTACATTACATTATATGTGCCGCCCTTCGATATTCCCTGACGCACAATCTAAGGTAGCTTTTGCCTTGTCCTACTTGAGCGGGGACGCAGCAGCATGGTCCTTGCCACTCATAACCAGAAACGACCCAATTTTAAGAAATTATGAAGAGTTCAAGGAAGAATTTTTACGGATATTCGACAGGAGAAGAATATCTCAAGTAGTGGACAACGAATTGCTTGATTTGAAGCAAGGCAATCGAGATTTGGTATCTTACTTGGCCCAATTCAACAAGTTAGTGGTGGAAACAAATTGGCCAGAGAGCAAGCAAACCGCAGTGTTTTACCGTGGCCGAAAAGATGAATTGAAGGATGCCTTGGCTAGAATCCCGAACAGACCTACCAAAATATCTGCTTTGGTGGACCTTGTGCTAGAGATTGACTTTCGGCAGGGGGAGAGAAAAGGCGAAAGAAGAAGAAAATTTAGGCCGACTGTTCCAAGGTTTGACCGGATTCGTTCAGAGAATAGTCGAAACAATGAAGGATCTTCAGGGTGGAACCCATACAAATTGGAAGAATACGTGGACCTCTGTCAAAAGAAGAAAAAGAAAAGAGACAGACAGGTAATTTATGTATGTATTGCAGGACAGAAGGCCATTTTGTCCGAAACTGCCCAAAGAAGCCAAAAACAATTTACAAGCCGAAGGAAAACTAGCAGCACCACCGGTTGGAGGGGTCGAACAGGTGGATGCGATTCTTGAAAAGACTCCCGAAGAACATCGAGTGGCCAATACTCTTCAGTCAGCGGCTCCTCACCTTACTCTATCAATGGAAGTGAAGTTCCGACATATAGCCCTACCTGGGGTATCAGTAATGATTGACTCCGGTGCTACGGGAAATTTTTGTGATCTAAAGTTTGCCCAAAAAGTGGGAATACGGGCAATAATGAAGAGTAAAAGTGAATCTGTAAGAGCTGTGGATGGGACCAATTTGTCATCAGGTCCCATAGTGAGTCACACAGAAGTAATCCATCTCGTTTCAGATAGTGGCCATGAAGATATAATCCAGTTTAATCTGATAGATGCTCCCCAGTTTGAATTAATCCTTGAGTTACCTTGGCTCACCGAGCATAATCCCACAATCCATTGGAGTAACAGAACTATTAGAATGGACCCAAAATATTGCACGGAAAATTGCTTTGGAAGCAAAGAAGGAGGACCAGAAATTGAAATCAGCCCATCTCACTCCTTGTGTCAACTCGAAGGGTCGATATGTGTAATTAACGCGCAAGAAATTCCCCAAGAGTATGCAGATTTCCAAGATGTATTTAATGAAGTTGAAGCCGAACAACTTCCACCACACCGAGTCTATGACTGCAAAATAGAAATTGAACCCGGCTCCAATCTGCCTTGCAGTCAGGTCTATGCGTTAACGGAGAAGGAACATAGGCACTTAAAGGAGTATCTAGACAAATATCTTGCCAACGGATTCATTCAACCCTCCCAATCCCCGGTATCTTCACCCCTATTTTTTGTGCCGAAGAAGGAGGGGGATCTGAGAACTTTCATAGATTATAGAGCGATCAACAGAATCACCAAAAAGAACAGATATCCTCTGTCCCTCATCTCGGAGTTGTTGGATAAAGTGAAAGGAGCCCATATATACACCAAACTGGATCTGAGGGGAGCATACCACTTGGTCAGAATGAGAGGAGGCGACAAATGGAAAACGGCCTTCCGAACTCGTTTTGGATTGTTTGAATATCAGGTCATGCCCTATGGACTCTGCAATGCACCGGCAGCATTCCAGTATTTCATCAACGATGTGCTAATAGAGTACATAGATCAGTGTGCTATAGTATACATTGATGACATCCTGATCTATTCGGCAGACAAGGAGAGACACAAAGATCAGGTCCGAGGAGTCTTGGACAGTTGAGAGAGAACAGACTGTTTGTTAAACTGGAAAAGTGTGCCTTCAACGTACCCTGGTGGAATTCCTAGGTTTTGTTATTTCTCCCACAGGAATACTAATGGACCAGTGGAAGATAGAGGCAGTGATAAATTTGAAGTCCCGGGAAAGCGTTAAAGAGGTTCAAAGCTTTATTGGATTTGCGAACTTTTACCGCAGATTTATCAGTGAATTCTCCCATAAGGTATTGCAGCTTACAAAATTACTGAGGAAAGGTATTCAGTTTAAATGGACCCAAGAAGCGGAAGAAGCCTTCAACTCATTGAAGCGAGATTTTACTACAGCCCCGATCCTTCAGCACGCAGATCCGAATGAGCCCTTTTTCGTGGAAACGGATGCCTCTGACCAAGCAGTAGGTAGAGTCCTATCCAAGCGAAGTAAGGTTTCTGGACAATTGCACCCAGTCGCTTATAGGTCACGGAAGCTGTCCCAGGCAGAATGCAACTACACCATCACTGAAAAAGAGCTGTTGGCGATAAAAGACGCCTTTAAGGAATGGAGACATCACCTCATGGGAGCCCAACATCAAGTAACTGTATTTACTGACCATTGAAATCTAAAATTCTTGAAAACAGCCCGAACCTTAACTCCAAGACAGTTAAGGTGGTCACTGTATTACGCCGATATGATTTTGTAATCAACTTCCAACCAGGAACACAAAATGAAAAGGCGAACGCCTTGTCCAGAATTGACACAGAAAATCAGAAAACGCCATTGGAAAACAAATCCATCATACCAAGAGAGAAAATCAATGGTGTCACGACCTCGATCGGTTTGGAAACCAGTATTTCGCAAGTAATGACACCAGATGCAATGCAAGAATGGGTGCAGGAGGAGGAGGGTAGAAAGATTATTCATCAACTCCCTTATTTCCATGAAAACTTATATCTCCCCACTAAGGAATTACAGCAACAAGTTATGGAAGAATGTCATGATGCGAAAATGGCAGGTCATAAAGGAGAGGAAAAAACCAAGGAATTGATCAAGTGACATTACTGGTGGCCAGAGATGAACAAGAATATTGAGAGCTACGTCAAAACTTGTGAGATTTGTGCGCAGGGAAAATCTGGACGGCAGGCCCAAGGGTTTACTACAGCCCCTGGCGACACCACCCTATCCTTGGCACACAATCACACTGGATCTCATCACTGATCTACCACTTAGTAAAGGGTATGCCACTATATTAGTGGTGGTAGATTCCTTCTCTAAAATGGCACATTTCACAGCACTACAAGGGATCCCATCTGCTAAACAGTTAACTACGCATTTCAACACAAATATAGTAAAAGTACACGGTATCCCAAAGGTCATAATTTCCGATAGGGGATCCCAGTTCCTCTCTCATTTCTGGAAATCCTTTATGGAAAGTATAGGAACTGAAGTCAGGTATTCCACCAGTTACCATCCTGAAACCGACGGTCAAACAGAACGAGTGAACTAGGAGTTGGAACAATATTTAAGGTTGTTCCTTCTGAAACAGGATGGGGACTGGTCAGATTATTTGTGGGCAGCAGAGTTTGCCCACAATAATGCTAAGAATGTGTCCACAGGTTTTTCCCCTTTTTACATGAACTATGGAAGACATCCCAGTTCTACCCTTAGGCAGATAGATATATCAGTCCCAGCAGTTAAGGATATAGTGACCCACCTAGGACAGATTCACCGAGAGGCAATAAACAGTTTACAAATAGCAAAAGAAAAATATAAGGGTTATGCAGACAGAAAGAGACGTGAGGGCCCTCAGCTAGAGACAGGAGACAAGGTATGGTTGAGCACCAAGAACTTGAGGTTGAAGGGGAACCGAAAGTTTCAGCCTCGATTTATTGGCCCTTACCCAGTGGAGAAAAAGATAAATCAGGTGTCTTATAGGTTAACCTTGCCATCAAGACTGAAAATCCATCCTGTTTTCCATATCTCATTATTGAAAAAGGCCCCAACCCATTTGCGGAAGACACTGCCTCCTAAGCCCATCAATTTGGAAACAGGAACAGAGTATGAAGTCAAGGAAATACTAGATTCAAAGAGTTCAAAAGGGAAATTGTTTTATCTCAGACTGGAAAGGATATGGTCCTGAAGAACGATCTTGGGAAAAAGAGGAGGACATTCATGCTCCAAGATTGGTTAAGGCATTTCATCAACGGTTCCCCACCAAACCAAGAGGGAGAGAATCTACCTTGTTGGGGGGTACTGTCTGAACCCTCAATCCACGAGCCGCAGCTATAACCTATGTGCAGATTGGTCAGACTAAGATTAAACCAACTATGGGTTTTTGGACTGAAAGCATCAAAAACAGGAACCTTAAGATGGCCGCCGGTTTGGACTGCGGTCAGTTGTTCAGTGTTTAATAATCAAACGGAGTTCAGGTGGGGCACGCGATGACATAAAACTGCGCACTTCACTAACGGCAATCTCGGAGAAGGAGTGCATTCTGAGAACTCGAAGTATTTCTGAGAGAGTTTCGCAGTCAAGCAGGGGAACCAAGTTTAGTCATTCAATCTGTTCATAGTTATCTGAAGTACCAGCGTGTAATTAATCCTCAAGCAAACAAGCTTTAATAGTGTACCGGAGATTGGCGTCTGACAGGAGTAGTCGGAGCTTCGTCCTTGGCAGCCGGAGAGAGCAGTTCCCAGAGCGGCTAACATTTATCAGAGGTCGTTTGAATTCAGGACCTTTGTCGGAAAAGAGAGAAAGAGACAGAAGACCGAGATAAGTGACAAATAGAGTGTTGTGATTACAGAGACAAGTAAATGTGACAAGAACTCTTGCAATATACTTACCTTGAATGTCCCAGAAAACTGAAAACGAATAGAGAAGTGAAGCGTGAGAGAGCAAGGGCTTCAGTCTGGAGCAACAGAGAGATATTTCCTAGAGGAATGAAGAGAAGGAAAAACCGAAGTTAGATTGAAGAGGAATTAGAATACTTGTACAAGCAATATTATTTTGAGGCAAAAAGTAAGTTAAAATTCTTGGACTTAGCACATATGCAGTAATACTAACTAGGAAGGTAATTAGGAAATAATTTTGGTGGGCTTACATTGATTCACAGAAAATTCCAGGAAAGCAGAGAAAAGCACCTAGGAGTTAAGAGCTGAAAGACAGATAAAAAGTAAGTAGAGGAGTAGAGTAGAAGATAAAGCTAATAGAGGGAGTATAGTGAAATTACTAAGTATCCTATTGTGAATTACAGGAAAAGATAGAACTAAGAGAGCGTCAGCCACATCCAGTGCCAACAGTAGAAAAGAGGAAGAGAGGGCAAGACTCTTGGAAACAATGTTGGGTGAGAATTAGAACAGATAAACGGCAGATAAAAGTTAGGAAGAGATATAAGGTTAACTGTAATTATTTTCCCTCAGGGTTTCAAGCCAGAGAGGTCTGCAGGTCGGACTGACGAGTGGAACCATCCAAGAGGATCTCTTCTTGTTGTTTATTATTTTATCCAATTCCCCCTTCCCTTAGAGGTAGTAGATTGGAGTCTTGTGGTATACGAGCTCTAGGCTACTGTTTTTGGGGGATTCGGGAGCCAGCATCTCTGTTCCTGTGCAGCCACGAAAAGAGTATCCTTTAAGATTCAGACAGAAGTAAATCATTTTTTTGTTTTAAGAAAATGTACATAGGCCCAAGACTGCAGTAGAAGAGTAGAGATAACATTTTAGAAGAACACAGAGTAGGATTTAGCTTTACTACATACACATTTTTGAAAATAAAAAGACTGTGTAAAAGAGACTGCTGAAAGAGAAATCTGTTTGAAAAAATTTGAACTGAATTACTGACTTATTGTTGTACATTTTTTCATAAAGTATCTGATTGCAGATAAGCATGTATTGCTGTGGAAATAGATGCACACTTATTATGGGTATTGTCTTTTTAGTAGCAGAATTAGCAGAAGCAATATTATTAGTGGGGTTCTATTTTACACCTGATAAGGAGAGTAGATCTCCAAATGTATCTACAACACTGGCACGCACAACAGATGAGGAACAATTGAAAACATAATGTGCAAGCTACAATAGAGATTTTTATACAACTACATTTATTCTAAATTAGTGCAAGAATACACACAAGCTATGGATGCAAGAGACTGTTATATCTGCGCCCACTTACTGTCATCAGCTTCAGAAGAAGTTACTCTTCACCATATACCATTGTCATATGCAATCTTATGTAGTATTTTGTTTACATCTATGTAAATAAAAATGTAAATGTTTGTTTGTTCAAAATTGTAAATCTCCGAAAGTTCTTCACCGATTGCTTTGAAGTTTTGACACAACATTAGATTTAAATACCCACGTGTTTTTATATACACAACGTTGGATTCCAATATGCGCGTGTCGAATACACATGAGTTTTTAATCGAAAGCCCGCACAGACGCATAAAAATGTCAATGTTCTTTTGTTCAAAATCTTAAATCTCTGAAAGTTCTTCACCGATTGCTTTGAAATTTTGACACAACATTGGATTCGATCAAGCGTGTGTTTATATATACACAAACTTGGATTCGAATACGCACGTGTCCAATACTGGCGTATTTTTAATCGAAAGGCCGAAAAGACCCTATCGATTTATTTGCTGCGCAACAACTACAAGGGACGCATAGAGACAATAGTATACATATATTAGGATAAACAGTTGGTGTAAGGATGGCAGACCGGAAGTGGGTGGAGGGAGGGGGGAGGAGTTGGGTCACTTTGCAACATTAAGAAAGGACGCATAGAGACTATAGTCTACATATATTAGGATGGGCAGTTGGGGTCAGGATGGCAGACCGGGAAGTGGGTGGAGGGAGGGGGGAGGAGTTGGTTCAATTTGCAACATTAGCGCGTGTTTATATATACACAACGCTGGATTCGAATACACGCATGTCCAATACGCGCATGTTTTTAATTGAAAGGCCTAACAGACCCTATTGATTTGGTTGCTGCGTAACAAATACGAGGGACACATAGAGACAATAGCATACATATATTAGGATGGACAGTCGGTGTCAGGATGGCAGACCAGGAAGTGGGTGGAGGGAGGGGGGAGGAGTTGGTTTAATTTGCAACATTAGCGCGTGTTAATATATACACAACATTGGATTTAAATACACGATTGTACAATACGTGCATGTTTTTAATTGAAAGACAGAACAGACCCTATTGATTTGCTTGCTGCGCAACAACTACAAGGGACGCATACAGACAATAGTCACAAAAACATATTATATACCCACAAGCATTCTGAAATTAAACATATTAGAAACGTGCACTTACTCTTTTCTTTCTCTTACATTTAACCAGACTGAACCACAGAAACGCGTGGCCGGGGACAGCTAGTTAGTATATAGGCGAGAAAACGTTGAATATTTAATTCAAATTATGGCTTAGTGCTTTCTGCAGTACCAGTCCAACTGAGCATGAATTTACACCTACAAGCAAAAGAAATGGGCACAGCTTGGCATTATTTTAGACCATCTATGCCTATAGATAGTGTTAAGGCTAATGCCAACATTTTAATCTGCTTAATGAGACATTTCGAGAAAGTATTCATCATGACATTAGAGGGAAGAAACACTAACATTACACGTAGCAAACATAACAAGGAAGATTTTTTGAAGAACATTGGGAAGAAAGAAGAACATGAGTTAAAAAAGAAAATGGTTAAAACAAAACAGAAATTAGATAGATGACAAAAAGGGAAAATCTGTGTTTACAATAGAAAACAAAGTAGAAGCAGACATGTGGTAATTGGTAGTTGCGGACACACATTTGAAATTATGGGAGGTACTTGGCAAATTTTACAGGGAGAAGAAACAACCAATCCAATAGTTTATTTTGTTTGTGGACAAGATGCTTATTTTCGGTTTCCTGCTGATTATGAGGGTATTTGCTATTTAGCTATATTGCTTTCTATGACATATCATGTATGTAGCATAGACGCTTTAAAAATCGACACCATCACACAGACACACACGTAGTGCAGAAAATGTAATTCAATTAGTGGGAGACATTTTTGGTGCAATTATACCATTGGTAGGAATCAAAATATATGACAAAATAATTAGAGGTTGTTGACAAATTGGCAACCAGCATGTCTGGAGCTGTATTAGTTGTGAACACAAAATTAGCAGCTATTAGATTCATGGTTTTACAAAAAAGCTAATCATTATCCATTTAGCTTGTAGAAAAAAATTTACATCTGCAAGATGCTAAAAGTTCAGTATTGCTGGACATATATTCCAGACACAAGTAAGAAAATATATATTCCAGACACAAGTAAGAAAATATATTAATTTCCAAAGAACATTTTTGATTTGAAACCAGAATAAGAACCATTAGAGACACACAGGGGCTGATAACGATGCACAGCGGATCGCCACCACCCGCATGGCGGAGGTGATCCGCCCTACATTTCCATCCGCCCGCAACCTATTTCCCCCACCAAATTAGTATGGTGGGGGGATACCAGTGGGCAGAAAGACCATCCGCTGGTCGACCGCTCGACTGGGCGGAAAAGGGGCTAGATAGGCTGGCGATGCCGCCAAGGAAAGGCATGCAGATTTTGCTGTTGGAGGCCCTTTGCGGGCCCCCAGGTTATGTGGGGGGGGGTGGGGGTGCATATGGGAGGTACCTATGGTACCCCCCTAGTGGAGAAGTGTGGCTCAATGGTTAGAGGAGGCAGACCTGGAAGCACAGGTCAGCCCTGGACCAGGGTTCAATTCCCGGCTCGGCGGGGTCTTGAGTCCTAAAATGTCCATGGACTCGACAATTCTCGCTCCGGTGCCTACTCGATTCATGGGTTCACACTCTGCGACTCTGGGCAATAGCTTGCTTAATCTCCACAACGGCCCCTCGCGGCGGGATGCCTGGCTTTCACCTTGCGGATACCCTGCTGGGGCTATCTCACAGGGGAATACCAGGACGGGTTCCCTAAGCAAGCGCTTAGAGACCGGTTGGTGATTTGCGCTATATAAATTCCTGTACATTTACATTTACATTTACATTGTCATGGGCAAGGTGGCAGGCACCTCGCGGGGCCTGTCACCTTGTGCATGACAATGCGCACAGTGCATTTCCAGCATTGTGGGGGGCAGTGCAGTGAGCACCGCCCACCCCAATGCTGGGAATAGAGGATAACAAAAGCACATTGTCCCTAGAGGAAACATTTGGAAAATATTAATCATTTGTAATAATGTCACATATATGAACATTTAATCTGAATGACCACAGGGAATAAATGTAGATATACCTGAATGTATCAAAACTGTATATTTTTATTCCACTTGGAGTATCATCAACAAATTAATATCTGGCAACAAACATACTACCAAGAAAGTAATACATAATTTAACAGTAGTATATAAAACACCTTTCGCAAGAGTTATGGATAATCAAAAAACCATATTGATGAGAATTAAACACAGCATGTAGTCATATTAACATCCAGTGTATTCGACAAATATGCGAAACGGTGCTGGGCGTCGACGTTTCGTTCCCCGTTGGTCTAACAGATCCTTGGGACCATCTTCAGGACGAAAGAGTTGCACATATACATCTGATGTAATGAAAACAACAACACTACATGTCATCCCTGTGACTCAAAGAGGTTTGTGTAGTCTTCTCAACACATAAGGAAAACAAAGGTGCACAGATACCACTAGTGTCAACCAAACCATATTAATATCGTGTTGCCCAACCAAAAACACCATAAAACACATGTGTGTAATAGTGCAAATCACAAAGAAGGAGCCTGCATCAGACCACCAGAGTCAAGAAACTAAACCACTTATAGAAGCACTCAATCGCTTAATATATTCAAGGAAAGTGTGTCTAAATAGATGAATCATTAGGTGCTAGAAATCTATGACACCTTCTAATACCCAATAAATAGCCAACATTCCTTACATGTCTAGTAAATCAGACATTGCAGAATCTGTGGGTCAAGACAGCCAACAGCAGAGTTACGCTAAAAAGTGCCTTATAAAAAGAAGCCCCTACTTAGTAAGTCCAACCATTTTTGTAGAAGAGTACAACGCTACTCACGTGGGAGACAAGCCAAAAAAGGTCATCTGGAAGCAACATGTGCCCAACAGTTAGCATCTAGATACCTAATAGAAATCAATACCGATAGATGCACCCAAGTGATAAACAATACACTGTTACGCACGTAGAAAACAAGCCATGGAATCGCCTGTAAAGTAACATGTGTCAAACAATTAGCATCAAAATGCCAGGTGAAATCCATGACTTAAAAACAGGCAGAATACAGGATGCCACCACCACGGCGGCAGTGTCATCCTTATCCCCGGTGCTGGACCATCGCACCACTGGTGGCCGGTCCCAGCACTGCTGGAGTGGCGGGTGGACATAAGTCCGCCTGCCATCCTAATCGGGCCCATAGTTGTAATTGCAATTGGTATTTATAAAGCTCATTATCACCATCAGGTCTCTAAGCGCGGTAAGTGAGAGCCCTACCCTGGCACCTGGGGGGAGCAGATTCAAGTATTGCCCCAGGCTTCCGAAAAAAGGACTGTTTTAAACTTCTTCCTGAACTGGAGTAGGGTCTGTTCTTTCCGTAAATTTTCTGGAAAATTGTTCCAAATTAGAGGGGTGGAGATTGAGAATGCTCTCCCTCCCTTGGAGGACAAGCTGAAGCGGGGGCAGTGTCAAAGGACAGAGAGAGAGCGAGAGAGAGAGAGAGAGAGAGAGAGAGAGAGAGAGAAAGAGAAAAAAGAGAGAAAGAAAGAAAGAGAGAGAATAAAAGAAACTCAGCAAGGAGAGCAGGGCCAATCGGGCCCCTGGCTCATACATGCTAACAGTTGCGTGTGTTTCACAATTGGTGCGCCCAAATCTAAGGCCTGGCATCAAGTTCAGCGCGAAGGCCACATCACATCTTAGGCATGCATGCAGTAGTCAGACTAAAATTAGGTAGGAAAGCTCCTTTGTCTTAATAAGCAAGGCTGAGGACAGCCGAACCTCTGACCTTGGTCTTCAATGTGGCCGGCAACCCCTGAGTGAGATACCATGCCAGCCTCTGACTACTTCCACACCACAAACTGCTCCAACATGTCCACACCCCACAAACACATGTCCCTGCTAGAGGTACACCTGCATTGGATGCCCCTGACACATTGGCAAAGAAAAACCGATACATCCAAACATTGCACACACATAGGACTCATTGCTTCGAGCTGTGGAATATCGTATACAGAACTGCCGCCGGTCTGAGGAATGCTGGTGCCACAAGACCAACAGACGCAATTGCAGGAAATCCCGGGCACATGCACAGTGCCTGTCACGTGGAACTGTTCCGTGCATAAATGATGCATCTGTTGGGATCAGTGCCACTTGCAGTGTTGCGAATCAATAATTGTCTTTGTTTCTGGCTTGCGTACGTCATATGCGTCCAGCCCTGGTTCCATTGTCGAACATGCACTTTCCAGTGGTCCATTGAGGACTACCGATCCAACACAACTGTAGCTGAACTGGATTATGAATTGTCTGTGCGCCCTCTGTTGGCCCACGAACAGGAGTGCAACTGGGATACATGGGCATGGGTTGCCTTGATATGTTGTGTATGTGCCAGCAGCAGTGAAAGGAAGATTGCACAAGTAATCGTGTGCAGTGACCACATCGAGGCGCTCCCCTATTGGGCTGTGTTGCAGATTGGTGAAACTGCATGGATGGAGCACATCTGTCTGGACCAGTTAATGGATTGGCTCTCCCTCCTGTTCGTCGAATTCAAGAACGACGTACTACTGGCAATGATTGCCCATGAAGATGCGCTCGCATTCATGGATGAGTAACTACGTTCTTGCAGCCACAACTGATTGACACCCAGAGCACAAGTCCCAACTCCTTGTTGCATCTTAGAGGGATGGTCACAGATCCCACTAAAACAGTGTACATGTCTGCATTCGCCAGGACTCAGAAAGCATGTGCGTGTTGTAAAACACCTCTGCAAGGTGATGCAGTCCCATGGGCGCAGTTGCACGCCGTCGTTTGGCAACGTTCCCAAATCTGACATACTGCTGGAGGGAATGGCTATGTAGCACAACATGTGACCTTGTCTGACCCTTGCACCTGCTCACTGTCAGCAGAGCACACAGTCGGCGCAGTTCGGTGGTACAGCACTATGCAGATCCCATGGGCTGTGAGTCGTGTCCCCTGACACTGGGCAATGAGCAGACGCCAAACATCACATGACTTGTCCAGCAAGGCAAGGTTGGCTGTGTCCGTTGCCATCTGCAATGATTTGTGTTAATTTTTGCCTCCCCATTTCTTGCGCCTTGACATGTTCACATGCTGCCTGTAAGTGACTTAAGCATTTGTCTGCATGTTGTGGCCCTTGCCTTGCCCGTACTCACACGCACATGCTAATAAATTCAACGCAACTGCACCAGTGTACAACTGTGATGAGTGTCGATTAGTATGACAAATCGTGTGCCTCAATGTGCATTGTCTGTACACAGGGAGGGACAGACTGCTACATGTACATTGGGGGTGAGTCCCTATTGGCATCCCCACCACTGGGAGCCAGACATTGTGGTTGAGATAGTTGCTGGTAGACCTGTGGTCTTACTTGTCTTCAGCAATGTGAGTATGGTGTCCAACTTCTTGCAATGTGGAATAATGTGATCCATCACAACAGACTGTGTCCACACAGATGTGCGTGAGTAGGTAATGCAAAGAGATGTTCTGTTGCCACTTGTCATTGGGGACACTTCTTCAAGCCTGCTGACGAATTAGACATTTCTACACACAGCACTAATTAATACATGGACATGGGGCTATGTTGGGGGGTTGCGAGATTGTTGTTCATGTGCAATGAGGCCACAGCTAGTTCACACCTTCACAGTCTTCTAATTGGCCATGTGGGTCAGGGTCAACGATGTGCCTTGATGCAATTTACCAGGATGTACCTTTTGGTGCAATCAATGTCCCTCCATACATCCATACTGTCACATTTGAGTGAACATAGACATGACCAACTGTGTGATTTGGAATGTTTAATTCACATTCTGTGGGGTGTCAGAGCAGGAGCAGTACATGGCCACGCCAGGCCCACATTACATGGCTGCCCAGTGGTGGGCCAACCAGAGTCCTTGGGGGAATGAATAGTTAATTGGAAGAGGAAGAGTACAGTCCACAGCCGGATTGCTGTGTCATTGGTAACCACAGCAGATTTGACAGTCCATGTCGGGGTCCAGGTGAATGTCGCAGAGTCGTTTGGAGGACAGTGGGAGGTGTTTTTTCAGGGCATGATGAGAGGGCTGAACCAGGCAGGGACAGGTCATATGTTGGGGATGGATGCTCCTACCTCCTATCTCACATCCACATCTTACTCCTCTGATACGTCTTTGGTGTCCAGTGTGTCAGGTGTTTGTGGTGGTGTTATGGCTACATCACTGTGTCCCACTGAACATCAGGGGGCGAAAGTGGTAGGGCTGCATCACTGTGTGCCAATGACACATCAGGGGGCGGAGATGTGTGTATCAAAGCTCCTGCAGCAGTTATCTGGGACAGGCTCTGTGGCAGCAATGGCAAGATGAGTATCTGCAGGGCATGAAAGATTCCAGCTACATCTCGCTGGTGTTCCATCCAGCCTGCATCGGCTCCATGGTCTCCATTGTCCTCCGCATCTGTGCCAACTCTGTGCTGTCATCGCTGGAGCCTGACTGACTGGACAGTTCTTGAATCCGAGTAATGGGTCCAGCGAGGTCGGCCAAGGATTGTTCGAGAGTATGGAACCGACAGTGGGTGTCCATTAGAGACTGTAAGTGGTCCCTGATAGGACCTAGACACCCACGTATGGCATCTTGTTTGGCTGCCATGATGTTGAACCCCACATGCAGGTGATCAGACATCTTCTCCTGGCATGGAATGCCATATGTTGGACAGGGGGGTCCAGTGAGCCAGCCGAGGTGGTGTGTGCTTCCTGCTGTGTGGTGCGTCCAGGGGGTGGGGGTCACCTTGATGCAGCTGGTCTGCCCTGCTCCTGGAGGTGGTGTGCAGAGGCTGTCTATGATACATTGGAGGGTGTCAGTGCAGATGGACAGGGTGCCCTCTTCATCATCACTG
Organism: Lissotriton vulgaris; assembly: GCF_964263255.1. NCBI lineage: Eukaryota > Metazoa > Chordata > Amphibia > Caudata > Salamandridae > Lissotriton > Lissotriton vulgaris. Next base: position 443,501,710 of record NC_141699.1, read on the forward strand.
AAGGTATGTCTGGTCTGCTCTGCAGGTGGTGTTGATTGTCCCTCTGCAAGGTAAAAGGGAAATGTTGGTAAACAGTGTGTCTCATGTATGCTGATGCATTGTAATGTTCCCAGACAGACAGCAGGCCAATGTACACTGTGACTGTTTTGGAGCAGCTAGCTATTTGATGGGAGACAGTGGACATTTCGACCACATGACGGATGTGTGGTTGGACTCATACATTATGAAATCAGAGTTTCAGGCAATACTAGCTGTGGTTGACCAGTTACGATGAACAAGCGGTACAAGTTGTGCCCTCTGTCCTGTGTTGTGAGTGTTGCACTTTCTACCACATTGTCAACAATGTTGATGTGCTGTGATTGCCATGTGTGTGTGCTGAATTGTGGGAGAGTCACCACTGCAGCTCTGAATTAGCAGCCCCTTATCCATTTGAGGCGGTGTGCTATTGACTTGTGTGCTTTTCGGATGCTGAGGTGTGGACGACTTGGGACATTTGTGCTCTTGGATGGATTTTGCACTCTTGTGCATTGTTTGTTTGCAGATGTGTTGTTGACATCAGGGGTTGTATGTGCACGTGGATGTTCAGAGTGTGACTTGCTTCTTTGAGGATGTGGTCCACACGGGGGCAACTCAGTGTTGTGTCGTGCACCATGTCCTGTATTTTGGCTGCAAACTTGCTATTGGTCATGCAGTGTCACTTGCATTGTCAGTGTGAGTCACAGAGCTGCTGCTTTGCTGGTAGTGTGGCAGGGTATACTCAGACATGAGTCCCTTTCTCACTGCTCCATCAGGATTCAAGCAAGCCGGGCCGAAGACGGCTGAAATGCCAGAAACCGGTCCCCGGTAGCTTGTCTCCTTTCTGGTGAAGAATTGGCTTGGTAGTTTAGTCTGCCCTGTTCCCATGATGCACTGGGCCAGGGACAGACTGATTTGCATATAGCCAGGTTCTGAGCTGGGATGGGGCAGTGAGATAAATAATGGTGATGGATCAAGCCCTGATCTTTGGACTGGGTAAGAGTGGTCTGCTCAATTCAGACACTCTGTTCATCACCACCCCCTTTTCTGAATCGTTTTTGGCCACTATAGGTGTGGCAGGGTATACTCAGACATGAGTCCCTTTCTCACTGCTCCATCAGGATTCAAGCAAGCCGGGCCGAAGACGGCTGAAATGCCAGAAACCGGTCCCCGGTAGCTTGTCTCCTTTCTGGTGAAGAATTGGCTTGGTAGTTTAGTCTGCCCTGTTCCCATGATGCACTGGGCCAGGGACAGACTGATTTGCATATAGCCAGGTTCTGAGCTGGGATGGGGCAGTGAGATAAATAATGGTGATGGATCAAGCCCTGATCTTTGGACTGGGTAAGAGTGGTCTGCTCAATTCAGACACTCTGTTCATCACCACCCCCTTTTCTGAATCGTTTTTGGCCACTATAGGTGTGGCAGGGTATACTCAGACATGAGTCCCTTTCTCACTGCTCCATCAGGATTCAAGCAAGCCGGGCCGAAGACGGCTGAAATGCCAGAAACCGGTCCCCGGTAGCTTGTCTCCTTTCTGGTGAAGAATTGGCTTGGTAGTTTAGTCTGCCCTGTTCCCATGATGCACTGGGCCAGGGACAGACTGATTTGCATATAGCCAGGTTCTGAGCTGGGATGGGGCAGTGAGATAAATAATGGTGATGGATCAAGCCCTGATCTTTGGACTGGGTAAGAGTGGTCTGCTCAATTCAGACACTCTGTTCATCACCACCCCCTTTTCTGAATCGTTTTTGGCCACTATAGGTGTGGCAGGGTATACTCAGACATGAGTCCCTTTCTCACTGCTCCATCAGGATTCAAGCAAGCCGGGCCGAAGACGGCTGAAATGCCAGAAACCGGTCCCCGGTAGCTTGTCTCCTTTCTGGTGAAGAATTGGCTTGGTAGTTTAGTCTGCCCTGTTCCCATGATGCACTGGGCCAGGGACAGACTGATTTGCATATAGCCAGGTTCTGAGCTGGGATGGGGCAGTGAGATAAATAATGGTGATGGATCAAGCCCTGATCTTTGGACTGGGTAAGAGTGGTCTGCTCAATTCAGACACTCTGTTCATCACCACCCCCTTTTCTGAATCGTTTTTGGCCACTATAGGTGTGGCAGGGTATACTCAGACATGAGTCCCTTTCTCACTGCTCCATCAGGATTCAAGCAAGCCGGGCCGAAGACGGCTGAAATGCCAGAAACCGGTCCCCGGTAGCTTGTCTCCTTTCTGGTGAAGAATTGGCTTGGTAGTTTAGTCTGCCCTGTTCCCATGATGCACTGGGCCAGGGACAGACTGATTTGCATGTAGCCAGGTTCTGAGCTGGGATGGGGCAGTGAGATAAATAATGGTGATGGATCAAGCCCTGATCTTTGGACTGGGTAAGAGTGGTCTGCTCAATTCAGACACTCTGTTCATCACCACCCCCTTTTCTGAATCGTTTTTGGCCACTATAGGTGTGGCAGGGTATACTCAGACATGAGTCCCTTTCTCACTGCTCCATCAGGATTCAAGCAAGCCGGGCCGAAGACGGCTGAAATGCCAGAAACCGGTCCCCGGTAGCTTGTCTCCTTTCTGGTGAAGAATTGGCTTGGTAGTTTAGTCTGCCCTGTTCCCATGATGCACTGGGCCAGGGACAGACTGATTTGCATATAGCCAGGTTCTGAGCTGGGATGGGGCAGTGAGATAAATAATGGTGATGGATCAAGCCCTGATCTTTGGACTGGGTAAGAGTGGTCTGCTCAATTCAGACACTCTGTTCATCACCACCCCCTTTTCTGAATCGTTTTTGGCCACTATAGGTGTGGCAGGGTATACTCAGACATGAGTCCCTTTCTCACTGCTCCATCAGGATTCAAGCAAGCCGGGCCGAAGACGGCTGAAATGCCAGAAACCGGTCCCCGGTAGCTTGTCTCCTTTCTGGTGAAGAATTGGCTTGGTAGTTTAGTCTGCCCTGTTCCCATGATGCACTGGGCCGGGGACAGACTGATTTGCATATAGCCAGGTTCTGAGCTGGGATGGGGCAGTGAGATAAATAATGGTGATGGATCAAGCCCTGATCTTTGGACTGGGTAAGAGTGGTCTGCTCAATTCAGACACTCTGTTCATCACCACCCCCTTTTCTGAATCGTTTTTGACCACTATAGGTGTGGCAGGGTATACTCAGACATGAGTCCCTTTCTCACTGCTCCATCAGGATTCAAGCAAGCCGGGCCGAAGACGGCTGAAATGCCAGAAACCGGTCCCCGGTAGCTTGTCTCCTTTCTGGTGAAGAATTGGCTTGGTAGTTTAGTCTGCCCTGTTCCCATGATGCACTGGGCCAGGGACAGACTGATTTGCATATAGCCAGGTTCTGAGCTGGGATGGGGCAGTGAGATAAATAATGGCGATGGATCAAGCCCTGATCTTTGGACTGGGTAAGAGTGGTCTGCTCAATTCAGACACTCTGTTCATCACCACCCCCTTTTCTGAATCGTTTTTGGCCACTATAGGTGTGGCAGGGTATACTCAGACATGAGTCCCTTTCTCACTGCTCCATCAGGATTCAAGCAAGCCGGGCCGAAGACGGCTGAAATGCCAGAAACCGGTCCCCGGTAGCTTGTCTCCTTTCTGGTGAAGAATTGGCTTGGTAGTTTAGTCTGCCCTGTTCCCATGATGCACTGGGCCAGGGACAGACTGATTTGCATATAGCCAGGTTCTGAGCTGGGATGGGGCAGTGAGATAAATAATGGTGATGGATCAAGCCCTGATCTTTGGACTGGGTAAGAGTGGTCTGCTCAATTCAGACACTCTGTTCATCACCACCCCCTTTTCTGAATCGTTTTTGGCCACTATAGGTGTGGCAGGGTATACTCAGACATGAGTCCCTTTCTCACTGCTCCATCAGGATTCAAGCAAGCCGGGCCGAAGACGGCTGAAATGCCAGAAACCGGTCCCCGGTAGCTTGTCTCCTTTCTGGTGAAGAATTGGCTTGGTAGTTTAGTCTGCCCTGTTCCCATGATGCACTGGGCCAGGGACAGACTGATTTGCATATAGCCAGGTTCTGAGCTGGGATGGGGCAGTGAGATAAATAATGGTGATGGATCAAGCCCTGATCTTTGGACTGGGTAAGAGTGGTCTGCTCAATTCAGACACTCTGTTCATCACCACCCCCTTTTCTGAATCGTTTTTGGCCACTATAGGTGTGGCAGGGTATACTCAGGCATGAGTCCCTTTCTCACTGCTCCATCAGGATTCAAGCAAGCCGGGCCGAAGACGGCTGAAATGCCAGAAACCGGTCCCCGGTAGCTTGTCTCCTTTCTGGTGAAGAATTGGCTTGGTAGTTTAGTCTGCCCTGTTCCCATGATGCACTGGGCCAGGGACAGACTGATTTGCATATAGCCAGGTTCTGAGCTGGGATGGGGCAGTGAGATAAATAATGGTGATGGATCAAGCCCTGATCTTTGGACTGGGTAAGAGTGGTCTGCTCAATTTAGACACTCTGTTCATCACCACCCCCTTTTCTGAATCGTTTTTGGCCACTATAGGTGTGGCAGGGTATACTCAGACATGAGTCCCTTTCTCACTGCTCCATCAGGATTCAAGCAAGCCGGGCCGAAGACGGCTGAAATGCCAGAAACTGGTCCCCGGTAGCTTGTCTCCTTTCTGGTGAAGAATTGGCTTGGTAGTTTAGTCTGCCCTGTTCCCATGATGCACTGGGCCAGGGACAGACTGATTTGCATATAGCCAGGTTCTGAGCTGGGATGGGGCAGTGAGATAAATAATGGTGATGGATCAAGCCCTGATCTTTGGACTTGGTAAGAGTGGTCTGCTCAATTAGGACACTCTGTTCATCACCACCCCCTTTTCTGAATCGTTTTTGGCCACTATAGGTGTGGCAGGGTATACTCAGACATGAGTCCCTTTCTCACTGCTCCATCAGGATTCAAGCAAGCCGGGCCGAAGACGGCTGAAATGCCAGAAACCGGTCCCCGGTAGCTTGTCTCCTTTCTGGTGAAGAATTGGCTTGGTAGTTTAGTCTGCCCTGTTCCCATGATGCACTGGGCCAGGGACAGACTGATTTGCATATAGCCAGGTTCTGAGCTGGGATGGGGCAGTGTGATAAATAATGGTGATGGATCAAGCCCTGATCTTTGGACTGGGTAAGAGTGGTCTGCTCAATTCAGACACTCTGTTCATCACCACCCCCTTTTCTGAATCGTTTTTGGCCACTATAGGTGTGGCAGGGTATACTCAGACATGAGTCCCTTTCTCACTGCTCCATCAGGATTCAAGCAAGCCGGGCCGAAGACGGCTGAAATGCCAGAAACCGGTCCCCGGTAGCTTGTCTCCTTTCTGGTGAAGAATTGGCTTGGTAGTTTAGTCTGCCCTGTTCCCATGATGCACTGGGCCAGGGACAGACTGATTTGCATATAGCCAGGTTCTGAGCTGGGATGGGGCAGTGAGATAAATAATGGTGATGGATCAAGCCCTGATCTTTGGACTGGGTAAGAGTGGTCTGCTCAATTCAGACACTCTGTTCATCACCACCCCCTTTTCTGAATCGTTTTTGGCCACTATAGGTGTGGCAGGGTATACTCAGACATGAGTCCCTTTCTCACTGCTCCATCAGGATTCAAGCAAGCCGGGCCGAAGACGGCTGAAATGCCAGAAACCGGTCCCCGGTAGCTTGTCTCCTTTCTGGTGAAGAATTGGCTTGGTAGTTTAGTCTGCCCTGTTCCCATGATGCACTGGGCCAGGGACAGACTGATTTGCATATAGCCAGGTTCTGAGCTGGGATGGGGCAGTGAGATAAATAATGGTGATGGATCAAGCCCTGATCTTTGGACTGGGTAAGAGTGGTCTGCTCAATTCAGACACTCTGTTCATCACCACCCCCTTTTCTGAATCGTTTTTGGCCACTATAGGTGTGGCAGGGTATACTCAGACATGAGTCCCTTTCTCACTGCTCCATCAGGATTCAAGCAAGCCGGGCCGAAGACAGCTGAAATGCCAGAAACCGGTCCCCGGTAGCTTGTCTCCTTTCTGGTGAAGAATTGGCTTGGTAGTTTAGTCTGCCCTGTTCCCATGATGCACTGGGCCAGGGACAGACTGATTTGCATATAGCCAGGTTCTGAGCTGGGATGGGGCAGTGAGATAAATAATGGTGATGGATCAAGCCCTGATCTTTGGACTGGGTAAGAGTGGTCTGCTCAATTCAGACACTCTGTTCATCACCACCCCCTTTTCTGAATCGTTTTTGGCCACTATAGGTGTGGCAGGGTATACTCAGACATGAGTCCCTTTCTCACTGCTCCATCAGGATTCAAGCAAGCCGGGCCGAAGACGGCTGAAATGCCAGAAACCGGTCCCCGGTAGCTTTTCTCCTTTCTGGTGAAGAATTGGCTTGGTAGTTTAGTCTGCCCTGTTCCCATGATGCACTGGGCCAGGGACAGACTGATTTGCATATAGCCAGGTTCTGAGCTGGGATGGGGCAGTGAGATAAATAATGGTGATGGATCAAGCCCTGATCTTTGGACTGGGTAAGAGTGGTCTGCTCAATTCAGACACTCTGTTCATCACCACCCCCTTTTCTGAATCGTTTTTGGCCACTATAGGTGTGGCAGGGTATACTCAGACATGAGTCCCTTTCTCACTGCTCCATCAGGATTCAAGCAAGCCGGGCCGAAGACGGCTGAAATGCCAGAAACCGGTCCCCGGTAGCTTGTCTCCTTTCTGGTGAAGAATTGGCTTGGTAGTTTAGTCTGCCCTGTTCCCATGATGCACTGGGCCAGGGACAGACTGATTTGCATATAGCCAGGTTCTGAGCTGGGATGGGGCAGTGAGATAAATAATGGTGATGGATCAAGCCCTGATCTTTGGACTGGGTAAGAGTGGTCTGCTCAATTCAGACACTCTGTTCATCACCACCCCCTTTTCTGAATCGCTTTGCTGGATTCAGCACATGTGCATGGGTAGGTTGTGTGATTGGTGATAGGGAGGGGGGCCTCTTTGTGCACATAGTAGTCAGGGCCTAGTTGGTGTTTCTATGTGTGCTGCGGTGTGTTAAGTTTATCAGGGACATATTACTCAATCATTTTGGGTGTGCAGTGTGCTACACTTGACTCTGCTTGTGTGGCATTGTGCCCATCTGCCTCCGTCCCCCCAGTCCATGGTCGTTACTCACCCTGCTGCTGTTGGGTCAGGTCATGTTGAGCTGTGTCTGGGGTCCCAACTCCTTGCAGGGTCTCCATACTGATGACTGTGGCCACCATTTCTTCCAGCTCATCCAGCTCCTCCTGTGGCGCAGGACTCCCACCTCCTGTCACCTTTGCTGACTTCCTGTTGGCTGTGAGTTTCTGTTTGGTTTGGCTTTGCACATCATGCCAGCGCCCCTTGACGTCCTCCATTGACCTCCTCATCTCTCCAACTGCATTCACGTTGTGGATGATGGACTGCCATATTTTCGTTTGTGTTGCCAATGTCGTAGTGGAGGTGATGAACAGTTTTTGGCAGGTTTCTATCACCTCAGTGACGATGATCTGGTCTTCCTGCGGACTGAACCCCTTCTTCCTCTTCTTCTTGCCCTTTCCAGAACACTGGGTTCCTGGCTGGTCCTCCGTGGAACTTGTGGATTTCAGTTTGTCCTCTGCACTCGGTCCGGGGGCATCCATTGTGCTACGCAGTTTGATTTGGTTTTGGCGTGTTTTTTTCAGTGCTTTTATGGTGCATTTTTTTCCGCATGACGCGTGGGAATTGCAGGCCTGTCTCTGGTTGTCGCTGATTTTTGTATTGGCATTCGTGTTTTGCTTTTTTTCAACGTTGCATTGATTTTTACGCTGTCAATTGGAGCGTTATCCGGCTACTATCGCATGGTGCCACCTGGTTTGGAATAGAACGTTAAAACGTTGTTACTTTGTCGCGATAGACTGTGATATGCAAGGTTGCGTTAAGCTAAATTTGAGATGTTTATCACACTTTCTTGTGAATATCCCCCCTATTTTTGAAAGATCCTACATAGTTAAGAGACTCCTGCTGGGCATCTTGTTGAAGAACAGCTGGTGGTTGAGGGGTATAATGTATTGTATGCAACCAGTATTCTAGCCTATATTAGCATAAACACATTTTCTGCTTACTGTTCAGATAGGTGATTCCTTTCATGTGATACTTGGATAAGTGAAGCTTTTATACTTTCTTCTTATAGAAGAACAAAGTTAGAATGGCCATTTGACTTACTGTTAATTGTTGAGTCCAACTGATAATCAAATTTGCCCTAGACTCCCCTTGGAAATATGTTAATATAACATCACACGATTGCTAGGGTGTATGTTAGAACTGGGAATTCTGGTTGGCTAAGGCTTGCGCAAAAGCCAGGCAGAAACCACCACTCTAGTCAGGGCAAGGGAGTTACACGCCAAAGATAACCCCTGCTCACCCCCTTGGCAGCTTGGAACGAGCAGACAGGCCTATCCCGGAGGCAATGTGTAAAGCATTTGCGCACCGACACAGAAACAACATCCCAGGCACACCACAAAAGGAACTCCACACAAGGTTATATAAAAATAACTTTTGTATTCTCAAAACACATCAGATAGTAATCACACAATATACATTGTGGCAATTGGCACGGGTAATATTCACAAGGGATTATTTACACAGGACAGGGCAACGTGGGCCACTGTCAGGATCAACATTTAACAGAAATTGGTACAAGTAACATAGATCATAAACCTACAACCAGTAACTACTGGTGATCACTGTACTCCACCTCAACCTGTAACATAAACTACATTATGCACCTACATTATGCACCTCAGGCGCGAATTACATTCTGCGCCAACCTCACCATCATAAACACGTTATGCAATCTTTCACTAGTCTAAACACACTAGACCCTGTCTCCTAAGCATGAAAACACATCTAGAGGCATCACAGGCATAACGGCATTGCACATTACGCATAAATCACATTAGGCCTAACCAGTATAAATACAGTAGGCAATCTCTCACTAGTCTAAACACATTAGACCCTGTATCCTAAGTATAACTCACATTAGGTGCGTAAATCACAGAGTGAAACATCATCTCACTAGAATAACCACATGAAATGCAAAATAACCTCATAATCATAAACCACAGTTTTAGAGGTATCAGATACAGGGTGCGCAAAACATGCTATAAACAATACATTGCTGGCTGGAGCCACACGGGGTTCTGAATAAAGTTGTCCCCCAAAGAGCCACCTGGCTCTAAAAATAATCTGCCCAATAGTTGGAGCCATCTGGCTCTAAAGATAATCATATGCCCCAAGTTTGGACGTTAGAGCCCTCTGGCTCTGTAGATGATTATGCCACAACTGTTGGAGTGGCCCGCTGCTAGGGGGCCGCTCTGACTGCCACGGGGCCCTCACTGGCCATCAGTTATCCTCGCTGGGGCGGCCCTCTGTTAAGCGGGGCCGCCCATTACCATCCCAGTGCCTGGAACAGGCCCCCACACCACCGACCCCCACCGAGCTCCACTCATCTGCTCTGGGGGGCAGGACACTTTGCGCTGCGCTCTCTCGTGCGGCTCCCGGTGGCTCTCCACTCGCTTGACCTCGGGAGGCGGCATCGGCACGCTGTTGTGCCTCTCATCTTAATGTCATTGCTATTTTCTATGCTTAGAGTGTTATGCCAGCATGTATTCCATGTTCTCTTACCTGTATGGTTCCATGTTCTCCATTCTGATCCTGGCGGTTGCTGAGGCAGGATGGTTGGTACTTGTACTGCTGTGCTTCCTGAATAAACTCACCTTGTACCAGCTCCAAGACCACGTTTCTTCTCTTCATTTTGGCGACGCTTCGGTCTACCACGTCTTTGAGGAGTTTCCGGTGTTCCTGGAGAGCTGTTTTCCTACACTTCGTTCCTCTCTTCTGGTTGGCGCTTCCTGTGGACTCTCGCTAGGCGCTGTCCCCTCACGGCGCTTACCGCTCCTGCGTTCCTGAAAAGCGGCAACCCGAGGTACTGTTTCTTTCATTTTGGGTTGTTTTGGCCGTTTTGGTGTTGCTGTGCGCTCGAGCACACAGCGCAAGACAGCGCGAGTGATACCAACGTTCTCAAGCGCCATTCTTCCGTACTAGCGCGAGAACTCTTCTTTGTGTCTCTCAGTTGCTAGGAGACGCTGCTTGCGCCTGACGCTCTATGCGCGCTGACGTCATCGCGCACTGCGTCTGGCGGCCATTTTGAGAGCTTTTGCCAACCACGCTCAAAACTCCTTCGTTAACATTGCCGTTTTGCCAACCACGTTCAATTTCAACCGGCAAAACAACTTTATTGTATTAAATACTGCTTTACAACAGTTTGCCACAGCAAATACAAGCAAAGTACTTTACATTACGTTCCTGTTCACCTGCCTCAGCTTTAATCCGCGAAATTTTAAAATAATAAATTTGCACAGATATAAATTACATGGCTACCACTGCCAACCATACAATTTCTCCACCACCTGCTTTTCTTATTGAAGGGGAGATTCCCACCACGGAATGGGAAGAATGGCTAGGGTTTTTCGAAAATTATCTTGAGGCCATAGATGGTCTTAGATTTCCTGCGACCAGGAAGAAAGCTATATTATTGAATTCCTTAGGCAAAGCAGGACAACATGTCTTCAAATTTCTACCAGAACTCTTAAATGATGACGGTGAGCCTATTGATAACCCCTACAATGAGGCAAAATTAAGATTAGGAAAATACTTTGGAAAACAAATTAATATCGTCATGCAAAGGCACAAATTCTATACTGTTCCACAAAAAGGCAAAGAAACAGTTGATCAAATGGTTGCTCGCTTAAGAGAATTATCCCTGAAATGTGACTTTGGAGCTATGGCGGACCAGATGATTCGGGATCAACTGATAGTACAATGTAAAAATAAGCGCATGCAGCAAAAACTGTGGGCAGCTAAAAACCCTACATTACTGGAAGCCATCACAATAGCTAAAGTCGTCGAGGAATCTGACAAATGCATGGACGAGATGCGTCTTCTTGAGTTAAAGAAGGAAGAGACTGTCAACGTTGTCTCCAAAGCTGATAAAGAACCACCTTCTAATGTTGATAAATTTAACACTAAACCTAAAACTTTTCTTCCCAAGTCTAGGTCTGTTTATAGTAATCCTGGTGGGAAGGTGAAATTTGTGGGATGTTATCGTTGTGGAGATATGTCTCATGCTGCTGATTTTCAAGGTTGTTTTGCCAGAGACAAAAACTGCCGTAAGTGTGGTAAGCGGGGTCACATTAGCAAAGTGTGCAAATCTCCTGCATTTAATAGAGTTAGTTTTGTTGAAGATGATGCTTCTTCTCAAGAAATGTTCTTATGTGTGGATGGTGATACTGATGATGACAATGCTCATTTTGTCTTGCAGAAGCCAAGAGCTTCTTTTATTCTCAACGATGTTTCTGTTACCCTCATGGTTGATCCAGGCTCGATGTTTTCCATCATACCTTATAGCATGTATAAAGAACATTGGCCATCTGTACCACTTCTATACAGTGATTTCATGCCGAAAGGTTATACAGGGAAAGTAATCAAATTGAAAGGAGTCATGGATACTTCTTTTCAATTTAAAGGCAGATCTGCTTCGGGCAAGGTTTTCATTTCCGAAGAAGGCCCAGCAATTCTTGGGTGGTTACAACAGTACGACTTACATATTATTCTTGACCCAAGGTCTGATGATGTGGTACTTGCAGTCGATGATTTTTACAATGTTGAAAATGTTCTTTCTAAATTCTCTGATGTTTTCCGTCCTACATTGGGCAAATTGAAAGGTTACTTACATGAAATTAAGGTTAAGGAAAATGCTTCCCCAGTTAGACATGCTTTAAGAAGAATTCCCATTGCTGTTAGGAAGGAGGTAAAGGAAATGCTTGACGACATGCAAAAGCAGGACATAATTGAACCGGTGGAAGCTTCTGAGTGGCTTTCGCCAGTTGTAGTCACACAGAAAAAGGACGGTAAGCTCCGTTTTTGTGTTGACCTTCGTTCTCTTAACCAGAACATTATTGTCGACAAATTTCCTTTGCCTAACATTTCTGAAATGGTCTTGCTAATGGACAAGGTTAAATTCTTTAGTAAACTGGACCTAAGGTCCGCCTACCATCAAGTTTTATTACACCCTGACTCCAAAAAGTTTACTGCCTTTGTTACCATTGAAGGGGTGTTTCAATTTAAAAGGTTGCCTTTTGGCCTTGCCTCTGCGGCAAGCGTTTTTCAACGCATGATGCATTCTCTTTTTAAAGACTTAAAGCATGTCCACTTCTTCCAAGATGACATCTTGATTACAGGTATAGATGAGCTTGAGCACAATTCTAATCTGTCAAACGTTTTACAAATTCTTTCTACTGCTGGTCTTACTTTGAGAAAAGACAAATGTCAGTTTTTGTTAACTGAAATCGACTATTTGGGGTACACTATTTCTCAGAATGGTATTAAGCCAAAGGAAGATCTCCTAAAAGCTATCAAGTGTGCTCCCATTCCTACTGACAAAGACCAACTCAAGTCGTTTCTTGGTTTAGTGGAGTACTACTCCAAATTTGTTCCTAATTTCTCACATAAGACTGAACCGTTACGAATGTTACTTAGGAAAGGTGTGCACTTCGAGTGGGGAACTTTACAGTTGCAAGCTTTTGAACTGGTTAAAAGTGATATCATTAATGCTGGCATTTTGACAACCTTTGAACCTGGTAGGGATACTTACGTTACAGTCGATGCAAGTGCATACGGTATTGGCGCTGTGTTGTCTCAGAGGTCGGGAGGAAGTGAGAAAACTGTGGCGTTTGCTTCTCGCTGCCTCAATTCCTCTGAGCGCAACTACGCTGTCATCGAGCGTGAGGCTCTAGCTGCTGTTTGGGGCGTTTCGCACTTTCGTACCTACCTGTGGGGTATGGTATTTTGTCTAAGAACTGACCATAAGCCCCTTCTCAAAATTCTGTCACCGGGCGGGGCCAATAATGGTTCTCCCCGCCTAATGAAGTTTGCTGCCAAGTTACAAGACTACACTTATAAATTAGAGCACATTTCCGGTTGGAGGAATACACAAGCGGACTGCTTGTCACGTCTTCCTGTTGTTTCAGAGGATGTTGGTGAGGATTTGGAGGATGAGAGTGTCTGTTTAATTGCTGCCTTTGAGGATGTTTGTTCTTCTGAATTTCACTCTATTTCTAGAGATGAATGGCATCAAGCCGTCTTGGAGGATGCTGATTTTGGAGAGTTGGTTGATGCTATTCGTTTGGGATGGAGAAGGGAAGGGAATGTTAAACCTTCTCTGCGTCCCTTTGTCAAATTACAAGAAGAATTGAGTTTGGGTGTGTCCGATGATTTGGTGTTGCGCAGTGAGAGGTTTATACCACCCTCTTCTCTCAGGAGGAAAGTTTTTTGTTTAGCTCATGAGGGACATCTTGGGCAAAACATGACTCTTAAGAGAATTAAAAAGAACTTTTGGTGGCCTGGAGTTGACGATGATGTGCGTAGGTGGGTTGAGTCTTGTCTTCTGTGTAAAGAGAGTGAAAAGAGGTTGAAGATCTTCTCTCCTCCACAGGGCTCCATTGTCAGCTCTTGCGTTTTGCCTTGGGATAAGATTTGTTTAGATTTTATTGGTCCCATGGATTCCTTACCTGCTGATTGTAGGTTTGCGTTAGTTCTTGTTGATGTAGCCTCTAGGTGGTTGTGTGTAGAGTTTATGAGGAATATCACCACTGATGCTGTTATAAAGCAGTTAAGGTCCCTTTTTCTTAAGGAAAGTTTTCCGAAAATCCTTGTTACGGATAATGGCACACAACTCACGTCGTCCTCTATGCATTCTTTTTTGGCCAATCATGGAATTCAACACATTTGCACTTCCCTTTACAACCCCCAGGGTAACGGTTTAGTGGAACGGATGAATCGTTTGATTAAGGGTACCATACAGTTGTCGGTGCAAGGACAGAAAGATGTGCATAGGGCAGTAGAAGATATGGTGTGGTCTTACAATACCACAGCCCATGGAGTGACTGATTTGGTCCCGTTTGAATGCATGCGTGGAAGAACTCCCAGAACTAAGCTCGTCCCGCAGTGGTTGTGGGAAGGTAATGTCGCTTCTAAAGTAGTTCCTGGAAAGATGGGTAGAGTTGAAGTGGGTGACTTGGTTAAAATCAAGTTGGGACGTAGGGAGTGTGGCATGAATAAGTTTTCCGATCCTATGAGAGTTAAGGAAGTACACAAATGGCACGTTGTGCTAGAGAACGGACAAAATTGGAATTTCCGCAGGATAGCCTTGTACGCCAAGGGGCAAGTTTCTGATGGGAAAGTGGTTGAGCAATCTTCCAGTGAAGTGTCTTTGAGGGGTGACTCTCTTCTAAGGGGTTCTCATGTCCCTTCTGGTTCTGCTCAGGGAACTTGTCAATGGCCAGACTCTTTTCCTGTCACACCCACTTGTTCTAAGAAGTTTCTTTCTGTTCCTGGGTCTTCGCAAGGAGCGCCCTCTACTCTGGGTCGCACTTCTTATGGAAGAACTCTTCGAGTTCCTAAGAAATTTAATGAATTTGTCAGATATTGATTTTTCTTTTTCTCTGTTTTCTCCTCCTTTCTCTTTCCTCTCGTCTTTTGTTGTTCTTTATCTTTCCTTCTTACTTGTTTTTTTTTAATGTTTTTTTTTCTCTTTAAGGGGAGGAGATATGTTGTGCCTCTCATCTTAATGTCATTGCTATTTTCTATGCTTAGAGTGTTATGCCAGCATGTATTCCATGTTCTCTTACCTGTATGGTTCCATGTTCTCCATTCTGATCCTGGCGGTTGCTGAGGCAGGATGGTTGGTACTTGTACTGCTGTGCTTCCTGAATAAACTCACCTTGTACCAGCTCCAAGACCACGTTTCTTCTCTTCACACGCGCCGTCTCTCTCTCTGCCCGGGACATGCGGGGCTACCCACAGTGACAGGGGGGCCCCGCATCACCTTCAGTACTTCCACCGGGCATTGCGCAGGGCTCCCACCGGCATACGGGAGCCCTGCGGGGCAGGCTCCAGCTTTCTCTTTGCTTTCGGCCGCACTTCCGATTCCGTCCAGCGGCCACGCCAACAACCAGGCGGACCGCAGGCGGCAGCAGCAGCAATCTTCTCTTCCCCTTTTTTGGGGGCCACAATACGGGGTAGGCTCCCGTTCTCCTTTCAATAAACGGGGTGGGCACCCGTAATTCCAAGTCTCCCAATATAAAATTAGGCCAAAGTTGCGGGTTGGGCACCCGCGCGTTATTGAAGGACACAAGCTGCCAAAATGCAGGGTGGGCACCTGCGTCACACAACGGCAATCTCTGGGGAATCCCTCGCCGGGATTCCCTTTTCTCCTCGGTCAGCCTTGCGCTGCCAAGCACCCACATTCCTCTTCGGGCATTAAAATATGGTGCTCCCAAGTCGCCTAGGCTATAATAAGCCTGGGCAAATTACAAGTACAAATAAAGCGCTCCTCCTGGCAATCAGAGCGCTGTCCTGTGGGGAAAATAAAAAACTACCAGAGCGCTGAGCAACAAAGCCCCAAGAGGATCCCAGAAGGCTACGAGCATCAATGTGGGGCACAACAGCCCCCAGCATAGGAAGATGTCCTCCAGCATCCAGGGGCAGGGCAAGCCTTCCCCCTGGGCCCCAGCAGCAGCATGCCCCTGGCAGATTCAAGTCAGGAACAAGAACATTTTCATGGGGTCACAGCCCCTCTTTTATACACCTAAATCCTTTGTTTCCAAAGGTGCAGGCAAGGGGCGAACCAGATGCAACTGGTTCCTGAGCACTTTGTTTTGCTCAGCCCCTTTGCCTATTCACAGGGTGGGTCAGGGACATCAGACACACCACAGGGGGTGAGGCCAGCATTGTGGAGGGAAGATCCAGCCCTATTCAGGTCCCAGGTGCACTCCTCCCTCCCATCAACATGCTGATCTCTCCATTCACCACCGGGTCAGACCCATCCTGACTCCTGGAGCCAGGCACACCAGCCAGCTTCAGCCAATCACAAGCCAGACAGTTAATTCCACATTCACTGCACAGACATGCCAACTTCTAGTTATAGATACCCCCTTTTATTCTTTCACCTGGTGTGTTTTTCACTGGAGATTACACGCATTTGGCGAGATGTGGAATATTAGTCACACAATTATACCACCTCTTGTAGTGCTGAACCCGCATGCTCACTGGCTGCATGGGTTGAATGTTCTAGTTGGTGTGGTTTTTTAGGAGTTTTTTAGTAGTTAACATGCTACTTGGCTTCACTTTGTTGGTTTTTTGTGTTGGTCTGTGCTAAACTGGATATTGGTCTCCGTGTGCCTCAGGGTTTATTATTGTTATTGTTGTGTTTATACTAGACATTGCTGTGCAACGTCTTTGTCCTGAAGATGGTCCAACGGATCTACTTGACCAGCATGGACCGAAACGTCGACGCTTAACACCTGACATGCAATACACTGTATAATTCACTGTGCAAATTGATTTGTGAATTTCTATGTGTAAATACTTACTTTGCTGTGGTTTAGAGTACGTAGCCACACACTTTGCTGTAGGTGTATGTAGACTAGCATTTAGTTTACATGTTATGTTAGTCTGTCTGTTGCCAGTTTTGATACTTTTTACGTGTATAGAAAAAATCTAAATTGCATAATCAAAAATAAAGTGAATATATTTTTGATATAAACCCTTGGGTCACTCTATTGATTTGTGTGATCACTCATGTGACACTGATAAATATAAAGTGGTTGTTTTGAATGACTCCTACCTGGACATTTAGCTTATCTATCTGATATTACCCAGTCCCGGTGGGATTATTGGGTGGCTCTATTCTATATATTATAACTTCTAGAAGTGGCACCTCCACACTAGACACAATAAATCAGCGCACATCATCGAGCAGCATTTAATCTCACGAGTTCGCACATACCAAACTCTACCCTCCACTCCCAAAACATCAGGAACTACCATGGACACACATAACCCCCATGCATTCCTATGGGAGGGCAGGCCATTCTCACCACACCTACACAGAGAGTGCACACACTTTACACTGGACCACAGTGAAAAAGTGCGCTGAGACCTAAAATCACCAACACCAGGTTACAGAAACAGGCTAGGCAAACGCAAAAAGTTTCGGGGTGAACCTGCCAAAAGGACCAAGTCCAACAGTGTACAAAACAGGCTGTTGAGTGGAGGGTGCATACACCTAATTTATACATGGAAGATTGGTGATAAAACTGTGTATTATATTTTAATAGGGAAAATATCTATGAAAATGAAAGCTGTGAAAAAATGGCCGCTAACATTTTGACTTGACCAATATCATTTAGAGAGTTGGTTTCTAGCTGGTCGCTAGGACCTAAGAGACTGTTCCTAGCATTCCTCCTGCACCACCCCCACCCCAGAGGTTTATTTTCCTTTTCATTAAGTGGTTTTCTTCTGTGGCAGAAACCTGATCACAAATGTTTCTTCTCCTAGGTAACTTTTCATGCACGCAGAGCTCATTGTTCGCTAGGTAACTTTGATTAAGGACGCATGTAGGCATTTATTTCTAATGAGAGATGGCATATCAATTATTCAGGTCTGCTCATAGTCAAATGACTACAACAGGCAAACTCACAAGGCACAGTAATTAGTGAATTCTCATATTTTAACCTGTAGAAACAGCTTCCGGATTTAAAGTAATAATTGATGTGTCTTATTGACCATGAAACATAAAAGCAGCGCAGTTTCCTATTGTTTATGTGTTAGAGGTTATATTGCTTAGGTAATTGTTTTACAACAAGTATAGTTTTTATGCAGATAACAGCCATGTGGACATGGCTAAGAGCTCTCTGGTGGTGTCAAAATATGAGAAATGAGGAACACCGAGTAGGAGAAGCATGTGGTTGCTCTGTTTAAAAGGAAATATCACTCCTGCTTCTTCACACGGGCCATCTCAAAGGGGAGGGGGGGGGGTGAGGGGGGCAGCCGAAACTCGTTGCCTCAGGTCCTCCTCATTTTGGGACCCCGCTCACCTGTTAAAACATATTTTGTAATGTTAAGACCCAAAACCCACTCCACTCCTTCTTGTTATTGCTTACAAAGCAACACCATTGTGTGTTTCCCAATAATGTATTTTCTCTTTCCCAGATGATCTCCTTAATTCCCAGCTTACCCTTTCATCAGACACCAAAGAGAGGCCCCACAAAATTGCTGTCTCCGGTCTCCACACAGGCATCTGGCATGTCTGTCATCACAATAAGCAATAGAGTCCATCCCCCTGCCAAGATGATGTGTGCGATTTCTCAGGATACTGTCTGCAGGATGTGGCGAATTAGACATTCATCAAGTAAGGGTGAGCAGTAACTTTTTTCTGCCATTGAAGTTTTTGGAGTTTTGCCACCCAGCACGGAGTTTGGAAAAATCTATCCCCACTGATGCAGAATCGGAGTTTACTGGTGCTCACCACTAGAGGTTCGAAACTCATATAACCTTCGCAATAACATTGAAGCGTTGAACTGACCAAGTCTTAAGCTTCTGAGTCACAGGTCCGCTGTCCCTGAGCTACACATGCTGGAAATTGTACTTGCTGGCATTTGTGTGTGCGCAATTTTGTGATCTCCCCCCAGAAACTTCCCCTGTGGATTATGTGTTGCTTGTACTTACACAAAAAGCTCTAAAGAGATACATTTAAAGATGACTTGGGTGTGGGCACAATAAACACACACTAACTGCAGCACAAATAATTGTGTTTACTTAATCACTTGCCCCAGTGGCAAACTATACGTAGGGATTATCACTGGTCGAGTAACACTTGGAATAAATAAACATCGAATCACTATATGCTGCAAAAAAGCCAACACAAAATGAGCGCACACTTCCTTACTTAGGGCTATACTGCAGAAGACATACGATGCACTGTGCTGGAAGCAAAACCAAACATGAACCAAAGAGCCCTCTTTAGAAGGGAAAAACAAAGCATGTGTCATCTTTCTTTCAATATTTCTGGTCTTAATGAGGAGATTCCATGGCATGAGGTTTAAAAATTGGATCTAAAATAATAAAGATCCAATACATCTTCATACACCAAAAAATAATTTAGTTAAAAAAAAATGTTTTGAGTGCCCCAAACAATATCATTTTTCACAGCATAGAACCAACACTTATTGGTCCTTCTGACCATTTAAATTGTCATAATCCGGACCGGTAATACCTGTCTGCATTGACAACTCTCATCCCCTCCTCATTGACAAGATGGCCACCACGTTTTTCCAAAAATATGAGAGAGAGGACTCCTCTCTCACCACTAATTGAAAATGGAATCTGGGCTTCTTCAAAATTAGACACACCTGTTCCCAATCACCCAATGAGAAACAGCATAAATACTGGAGACCACTCCTGCTCGGCACTTCTGAGTCTAGGGTTGTGAGTAGGTTCTCCAGCGTGGCGACTAGTTAACATTTGTAAGTACGGCATAGCCAATTTCAATTGCACTAAGGAAAGTTGGTGTAATTCTTCTCTCCCACAGGCACTGAAAAGCGGGTCCAATGACCCATCACTTTGATATTTTTCAGCGCGCGAATTAGCTTGCCACCACGCACGACTCGAGGAGTCCAGAATTATACTCAAATTGGGTAAATCACCATACTGATTAACCGAGTGCATGGGATTTTCATTATACATGTTTTTTCTTCTATGTGGTGTGTGTCAGTTGCACTTTTCAATATATGGAACATATTAAAGATTGAGCATGAACGAGCAAAGCATGCATTTGGTGCCTCATCTTACAAGCTTTTATCAAAATGGAATTGATGTTGTTAATTGTTGTTTATACTACAGGTAATTGCAAAAATCCAATTTTAATTGATACCCAGAAATGTATATGGGAGTGGAAAAAGACATAAGAATCCATGTACTGTCACTGTGTAGATTAGGTTATATCGGTCCTGAGGAAAAGCCACTGGATCATTAACATGACTTAATTAGGCTTGAAACATGTCGACCTACAGCTAACTTAGATAATTAATTCTAGTAAATAGCACCACATATTTTAACATGGGCAGAAGGACTCAATCATTAAAATTGTACTGAAGGGGATACTCCTATCCAATTTGTATCTTTCTTTTGCACCCACTCACTTAATACAACAATCAACATTTAGATCCACACCTCTGAGGTTCCGTGACGATTTGAACCCGTGTTTTCAACATTTTCGTAAATACATAATCTTGGTATCAGTGAACCGCAAATGATCCCTTTAGCATATCCTGGTGTTTTCGCAATGCTACGAGCAAGAGCACTCCTGTTAAGAGCACATTTCTGGTCTACCCATGGCATCCATCTTAGATCACGGAAGCCATTTTGTGTTTCTTGCCCTCACATAGACAATGGACACGCAGTGACCTCTTTCACTTAAGAACAAGTAAGCTTTAGCCGGAGATTCACCTTGCTAGTGACACGTGCACCTTAGAACAGAACACGCCATGGCTACATGACTCGACAGAAACTGCCTCCTCTGCCCGAGGCCAGCCCTGCTATACTGGTTCTCGTGTTCGTTGGCCTGATCATGATTAGGCGGCCGAAGCTGGTAGCCTTGCCCATTTACGACCCACAAACATCTCTTATCCTGTTTTTTTATCTTTTGCACCTGGCTCTGCTCCTTTCCTTCTGGGCCTTTATTAGGGGGAGGTAACGAAATTTACGATGAGGCGGTCCGGCTCTTGAATGTAAAGTTGACATAAGATTATGATGGAACAGTGGGAACCCCTCGTCCGTAATGTTTTGACATCAGATATTGTTGACGATTCCTGTGCAACGCCAAATATTTATTGTTTAAGATACAAAGGTTTAGGAATGTACTAACATGTAAAGAATTTGCCCGAAGCCCAATATTTAGTATATAAGGAGCAACCCTCTTTGTACAAATCGAACAGGCTCCTAGATACTGCCCGTGTGTAGTTTCTGTGACTTCTGTATCCCTGCAGTAATAAACCTTTGGTCTTTGACGCCACCGTCGAGAAGCCTGTGTTTCTGTTTATTTGTGCACCGAGACAGGTAGAACTCCGGGGTCTTCGGGTGTTATCCCTGACACCTCTGGACGGAACCAAAAAGTCCAGAACACCAATTGGCGCCCAACGTGGGGCGACGTCATTCGGTACCGGTCCAAAAGCCTGAAGAGTTCGAGAAGCTTCGTGTGAAGATTCCTGAGGGAGGCGCCCCACTTCATCGATCCCGGCATATCGCAAAAGTGGCCCGACGTTCTCTTCCACGAGGGTTCCCGTTCGGACGGCTGCAGTGGTCCGTTGCCTTGACCGTCGCCCTGTCTTGGACCCGAGGTGCAGTCCTTAGTACGGCGAGACGTGACGGGTTTCTCCTTGGTGACGTCTTCAGTGCCTCAGTTAAGTATTAAGTGGTTGCTAGTTGGTTACTTCGTAAGGGTTGCTCCTGTTTGGACAGTTCTTGGTTTGGTTTGGTTTCGTAAGATTATCACTGGTTGTTCTAGTTACGATAATCATTTGGTTTAGTTTGGGTATCGATACATTTGTTCGCTTTGGTAGGCCTAAGTTCTTGGTTCGAGTGCGCACCTTTGTTTGTGTTTTTGTTTGTTCTGTGTTCCGGGTTATAAAATGGTAAGTCGGAAAAATTGTATGTGGTCGTGTTTTGGTTGCAACAGTGATTCCCGGTTGGAGGACTCATGTCTGGTTCCTCCGATTGGAACTCCTCTTTATGATCTGTATTGTAAGTTTGGAGTGGGTCCTATAGCTTATAATGAGGTATGGGTCCGATATACGCAGAAAGACGGTGTCCTTAGTTGGCCACTGCATGGTAGTTTTGAACCCCAAGTTATTGATAATTTAGAAATGAAATTGTTTAAGAAGAAAGCCCGGCCGGCAATGTTTGATTCTCTTCGTTATTGGCGAAAAGAATCTAAACAGAGAGAAATTAAAAGGTTGAAGAAAGAACAGAAAGAGCAAGAGTTGATTTTAGAACAGTCTGCTAAGCAGCTGCAACTCAACGAATCTGAGAAAGCGATGGAGGTGGCAAATAGAGAGCGTAATTTAGCGATAGACAAGTGCTATCCTGCCTTGCCATCAAGTACAGCTAAGATAGTAGAGGACCCCGAAAACGATCCTCTGTTGTCTTACTTGTTGAGGTCACCCCCACCGTATGCACAGGGTGCTACGGCTCCACCTTTACCGAATGTTCAATTACCGGTTGCTGGACAACCTGGTAATCCTGCTCCTGCTCCCCTGAATCAAGCTCCTGTACCTCCTGTGGTCAATGTTAATGTTCCTTCGGCACCCCCTCTTCCAGGGTTACCGGCTTCTTTACCTATACCTGTACCGCTTACACCTGCTATTTCACAGGCTACTTTGCCTGCTACTCCTACTGTTCCTGTTCTATCTGTCCCAACCGCTACTTTATTTTCTGCCTCTGCTAGTGTTATGACTCTGCTTTCTGTTCGTCGGAGAATCACTGATTCTGTCTCTAATATTCTATCTCCCTTCTATAAAACTTTGATTAAAACTCCTGCCTCTGACTCCGTGCAAAGACGTAGTCAGCTTCCCAGTACTGAAGAAAGGGGAATATTAGATTCTACAGCTCTTAGGTGGATTTCGAAAAGTGGAAGATATAGTACTAGAGATGTATTAGATACATTTATGCAATGGAAGGAACCGACACAACGATATGTGTTCGATGAAATGTGCTCCCTTTTGCGTGAGGAATTGGAAGAAGATGACTCTGAATCAAATCTAGAAGAATTAATTAATATTCAGAAAGAGTTTGCTGCTGGTATGATAGTTGGTCAAAATATAAAAGAAGCGATGGAACTGATTTTAGGTTATAGGAATGATCCGTCACTTCGTTCACCGAGGGAGTTAGAGAAACGTAGTACGAAGCAGAATCGCCAATATCCAATGAGGGAGGTTCTTCCAATTTGGCGCGAAGCTGTACAAGCTGATGCGCATCGTGGTATTGCTGCCGCTCCGGCCCAATTCCAGAGAGTGTGGATACACATTCCGTGGAAGCGAGCTGAAGTGTTAGCAGTGAAACAGGCCTTGCCTGATCCACGTAAGAATCCAGCCGGATATTACAAGGAGTTAGCACAGACAGTTGAGGCTTGTGTGATGAATTTAGCGGACATTGACATGTGATTTGGGAATGTAGTTCCGCAACCAATTTGGGCTAAAATTCGTAAAGAGAATCATCCAGTTGCCCTAGGTGGTGATTGGGCAGCTATAATTGCAGCGGATGGTCAACAAATAGGTGGTTCCAAACCCGAACCTCTAATTGCTGATTTACCAGGTAGAATAATCGAATTAATGAAGACTTTGATGCCAGCATTGCGCGTTAACTGGGACAAGTTGTCCGCATGCAAGCAAAAGAAGGACGAAAGTGTTTCCGACTTTTTCACAAGGTTTGAAGAGACTTTCGTAGATCATAGTGGTCAAGATATGAGTACGGAAGGGGGACAGAGACTATTTGTTGACAAATTCGTGCACAATCTGTTGCCTGAGCTTAGTAATAAATTGAAAGATTCCGAGAGTGCGTGGGCTGTCTCTACGACTGCGCAAATACTTGCAACTGCTCAGTACTATGAAAATAGGGATAAAGAAGAGAAGGAAAAGTCAGATAAGAAGACAAAAGATTTAAAAACTAAAGTTCTTTTACAGCAAGCGTATCCGCCTCGCACGAATCAGACTAATACACAGCAAGGGTCATATCAAAGGACAGATTATGGTCCTCAGAGACCGCAATACCAATGGAATCAGTGTGCATATTGTAAGAAAGAAGGTCATTATAAAAATGAGTGTCCAGTCTTAGCACAAAATAATGCTGCGGCTGCTCAGAGAGGTCGTGGTGGTTATATGCAAAATTCTAGGGGTCGAGGACGAGGTGCTATGCCTCCACAAACGAACGATCGCCCTTCTAATCATTTTGATCAGCGAAATGGACAGTCTGCTCAACAAAATAGATCTCAGCAGTATCATGTTGAAGACTATTGTGAAATTGGTGAAGGATTTCAGCAGAGTGAATACTAGGACAGCCATGGACAAAGAGAGGGAGTAGTATCAGTTCCAGTAGATCAGAGTGGGCCTTATGTCGCAGTAGCAACATCAGGTGTGGTCGAACCGTTTCTGTTGGATACTGGTGCAGCAAAAAGTTCTATCATACATGAGAAACTCCCTGGCGCACCTTTGTCTGACTTAACAAATGTTTCTGTAGGTTTTTCAGGCACCCCTGTTTACAACCCCGTATCTGGTCCTTTGTCTATTTCTGTTGGACCCCGTCAATTAAAAGCACCCTTGATTCTGACGACGGGTTGTAATGAAAATCTGCTTGGTTTAGACTTGTTAAAACGCCTATATGCGACATTGTACTGTTCTCCGGAAGGAGTACAGCTTACGTTGGGTAAAAGAATCACCTCTCCGATGTACTTGTCGATGGATGCGCTCCCACCAGAGCTGCGTTCTCTCCCTGATACTCTTTGGGCGACTGGTCCTAACGATGTAGGTCTTTTAGAAATTCCACCATATGTAGTCACTTTGAAAGCGAATGTAAAATTTCCACGAATTCCACAATACAGAATCTCTAGTGAAGGTGAAGGCGCACTTTTATTAATTGTGCAAGATTTGATCGAGAAAGGTGTAGTAGAAGAAACTAGAGGAAATGTCTGTAACAGTCCTGTATTGCCAATCCTGAAACGTACTGATCCTTCAAAACCTCCGGTCTATAGATTTGTGATAGATCTTAGAGAGGTTAACAAAATTGTGATTCCACAGTTTCCTGTGGTTCCAGACATAACTGCATTGTTAACGTTGATTCCTGCTACAGCCACATGGTTTTCAGTTATCGACTTGAAGAATGCCTTTTTCAGCATTCCGATAGCCGAAGAAAGCAGGGATATTTTCGGCTTCTCTCTAGGAGGTCGAAGCTTCAGGTTTAAACGTGCTCCACAAGGGTATTGTGAGAGTCCATCCATTTACAGCCAGGCATTAAAAAGTCAGTTAGATTCCTTTGTACTTCCTCCTGGTTCTGCTTTAGTGCAATATGTCGATGATCTTCTAGTGGCTGCCGATGACAAGGAAACTTGCAAAGCAGCTACGATTTCGTTATTGCCTCATTTGTCTAGTTTGAATCACAAGGTGTCACCTTCGAAAATGCAATACTGTTGCCAAGAAGTGACCTACCTCGGTCATCTCTTGTCAAAGGAGGGAAGAAAGTTGACCCCAGAGAGAATAAAAGCAATTACGCAGATGAATGTTCCTAGCACACAGAGAGAAGTACGTGCCGTTTTAGGTATTACCTCATACTGTAGGCAGTGGATCCCAAATTTTTCTCTTTTAGCAAAACCGTTGGTAGCTTTGACTGGGAAAAACGTTCCGAGTCCAGTACCATGGTCTGCCGAATGTCAGGAGAGTTTTTCTGAGTTACGAAATGCATTGTGTTCAGCTCCTGTGTTGGGTACACCTGACTACAGTAAGCCATTCACGCTCTATGTTCACGAGAGAGAAGGTTGCGCGTTGAGTGTTCTGACACAGAGATTTGGTGACAAACAACGCCCTTGTGCGTATTTTTCATCAACATTAGATCCGGTAGCTAGAGCGTTGCCTAGTTGTTTGAGAGCTACAGCGGCAGCTGCGGCTTCCATTCGACAATCTGCTGGTTTGGTGATGAACAACATGCTAGTGGTCATGGTTCCTCATGCTGTGGACACACTCATGAACCGAACTAAGACGCAACACCTTACCAGTGCTAGATTGTCTGGCTATGAGCTGACATTGCTAGCGAGTCATATTCAGATCAAAAGATGCAATGAATTGAATCCAGCAACATTGTTGCCGACTAATCAAGAGTCGAGTGATTCCGAACCACATGACTGTTGCTTCAGAACCGAGGAAGAAACAAAAGGACAAATTGATCTTAAAGACACTCCGTTGTCAGATCCAGATGGCACGTTATATGTTGATGGGTCTTGTTTTAAATTGGAGAATGGTGATGTGACTGCTGCTTATGCAGTAACGACTTTGAGTACGATTGTGGAGACTGCAAGAGTGAGTCAGAATTCTGCCCAAGCTGCGGAATTAATTGCACTAACGAGAGCATGTGTTTTAGCTAAGGGAAAGAGAGTGAATGTGTTCACAGATAGTCAGTACGCGTTCGGCGTGGCCCATAGTTTTGGCCGTTTGTGGAAAGAAAGAGGTTTCATTACGTCCCATGGGACTAAGATTCAACATGGTCAGCTAGTTAACGACTTGTTGGAATCTCTAACCTTGCCGACTGAAGTTGCGATTGTGAAGTGCAGTGCTCATAAAGCAATCACGGATGATGTTGGTTGTGGGAATGCTTTTGCTGATGAGACCGCTAAACAGACAGCTAGAAATATGATGAGTAGAATGTATGTTGCAACGTCTGCAAGATGGATTTCTGAGTCTGGAATGTGTGAGGACACAGTGGAAAGTGTGAAAGAAATTCAGGAAGAGGCGACTGAGGAGGAAAAGCTTGCATGGAAAGAGAGCACGGGTAAACTTGACTCGAGTGGGTGTTGGATTGATTTGTCGGAACAGCAACGTTGGATGCTGCCTGATGCGTATGTGCTTGCAGTAGTAACGATGGCACATGGAGCAGCGCATATCAGTTCTAAAGGAATTTGTAAGATGTTGGCTCCAGTCTGGAAGAATGATGGGATTAGTAAGTGTGCAGAAAGAGTGGTGAGAAATTGCATGGTATGCCTGATGCATAATCCTGGCAAGGGAATCCCCACACCCGCTGGTCATTTCGCTCCTCCTTATTGCCCCTTTGAAGTGATTCAGTTAGACTTCATTCACATGGATCGTTGCAACAATTTAAAGTACGTCCTAGTGGTAGTTTGTGCTTTTTCCAGATGGATCGAAGCATATCCACTGAAGGACAATACTGCCTTGTCCACTGCCAAAATCCTTCTCAAAGAATATTTCCCCAGGTATGGCATGCCACGGATTGTATGGTCAGATAACGGAAGTGAGTTCGTAGGGAAAGTTATGCAGAGTGTGTGTGCCGGTTTAGGGATCAAACAAAAGTTCCACAGTGCGAACCATCCCCAGTCTGCTGGTTTAGTTGAGGGTTATTATGGCACCCTCAAGCTGAAACTTGCTAAAATACAAGCATCCACGGGTTTGCCCTGGCCAGATGCACTACCTTTGGCCCTGTTATCCACGAGAGCGACTGTACATTCTAGAGTAGGGCTTAGTCCATATGAAATAGTGTTTGGTCGTCCCGCCAATGTTTGGGGGGTGCCTAGGCCAAAGGAATTCAGACAGCTGGAATACCCAATGTTAATTGATTACCTTTTCGACTTGACTGCTAAATTGAGTCTTATTCACCAACAGGTTTTCGATGCATTGCCAAAGCCACCGGAGAGTCCAGGTCATCAGCTGAAACCAGGAGACCAAGTAGTAATTCGTAATTTTGCAAGGACGAAAAATCTTCAACCCAGATTCGTCGGCCCATACCAGGTGTTGTTAGCGACGAGAACTGCTATTCGTGTGGCTGGACGAAAAAAACTGGATTCACACAACACACGTCAAACGTGTGCCCCTGCCACTTCCTTACGACAACTGGGTGAAGAAAGGAATCGGTGCCTCTGAAATGGAACAAACACCCAGGTTTATCCCTTTCAGCGATGCAGAACTAATCACTGACACATCGAACTCTGACTCTCCTCCTGAAACTGCTATTTTGAACTCTGAACATTTGCCATCTGCATCAAAAGAACATTTGCCATCTGCGAACGTGAACATTGCAACGTCGGCTGAAAATACATTGTTTCCAGATCAAACAGCTCCTGCAAAACTGAGATACAATTTACGATCTCGCAATATGGACAAATAAAGCAGGAAACTGCCTATTTTACACATTTGAATTTTGATACATTGCCTCAAGCCAGGAAGTTTGCTAAATACTTTGTATTGTTTTGTTGTTTTAAAATTGCCTTGCCGTCTGGGTAGCCGTAAGTTCGTGGCTGTGTGCCTAGTTGAATCTGCGGGGGTCAGACACAAGGTCGATCTTTCTGTTAGTTCTGGGAACTCCCAGGGCTGATAGAGGCATTTTCATCTACGTACACATCATCAGTGGTCGCGAGCGGATTGTAGAAGATGGAGCTTCCTGAGCTGCAACGAGAAAATGTAATTTATGTTCGCAGAAATAGACTGTACAAAATTCTTCATAGCAAATGCTTTCTAATGCAATGTGCAGTTACGTTTTTGATTGTTTTGATAACGTTGGTGGGTGGAATCGTCTTTGGTGGGCATTTGATTTTTACGCCGGTAACAACTACAGTACCTCCCCTTGATCCTGCTACTTCTACTGTTTCTTCTATGCATTCTTTTCACTCGTTTCCTGAACACGAGCAAGCTCGACGCTCAGAATTCATTAATAACACTTTTGTACAGCTCTTGCATCAACACCAACTGGTAGTTAACACTACAGACTGCTGGGTGTGTGGCTTGATACCCCACACTATGGAAAAAGGCATTCCCTATCTAGTCTTGCCTTTTAGCTATAATGGATCATTTCAGGCCTTTCAGACCATTTTTGCCTATGCCCTTGAGACCTATCCTCCGCGTCCACCACGTTCCACTAAATACAACTCAGCCAACAAAGCTTTAGTCCAGGGAATTATTGACATGATTAAAGACGTCAATAATACTCCATCTTACCCTAGAGATGAATTACGGGTATATTTGAGTTGGAACTCCACAGAGTATCGCCTTAGTTTGGGAGAAAGCAAGCGTAAAAGCTCCACTAATGATCCAATCGAGCTGCTGTGTTTTTATTCCCAATAATGCTCCGACTGTCTATGAAGCGATCTCTAAGCTACACAAGATTTCCGACTCTATACACGTAGACAGGGGAAACTGGTCCTTCATGGAGTGGTTTTGGACTCTGCTATCAGCGTGGGGATGGAAGGTTCTGATGGTCATTGGTGTCATCCTAGTATTTCTGTCCTCATGCTGCCTTATTATCCAGTGTGGTCCCGCTTTGTGTAGTCTCTGTGCTGCAACATGTTTCAGACAACCACCTGCGTTTGGAGAAAAGGCGCGAGAAAAAATGATGATGCAACAACATGTCACTGACCTGATGAGCATAGAGATAGACTCGGACATAGAGTAATTGCCTACGTAAGGGCAAAAGGAGGGTCTGAGGTTCCGTGACGATTTGAACCCGTGTTTTCAACATTTTCGTAAATACATAATCTTGGTATCAGTGAACCGCAAATGATCCCTTTAGCATATCCTGGTGTTTTCGCAATGCTACGAGCAAGAGCACTCCTGTTACGAGCACATTTCTGGTCTACCCATGGCATCCATCTTAGATCACGGAAGCCATTTTGTGTTTCTTGCCCTCACATAGATAATGGACACGCAGTGACCTCTTTCGCTTAAGAACACGTAAGCTTTAGCCGGAGATTCACCTTGCTAGTGACACGTGCACCTTAGAACAGAACACGCCATGGCTACATGACTCGACAGAAACTGCCTCCTCTGCCCTAGGCCAGCCCTGCTATACTGGTTCTCGTGTTCGTTGGCCTGATCATGATTAGGCGGCCGAAGCTGGTAGCCTTGCCCATTTACGACCCACAAACATCTCTTATCCTGTTTTTTTATCTTTTGCACCTGGCTCTGCTCCTTTCCTTCTGGGCCTTTATTAGGGGGAGGTAACGAAATTTACGATGAGGCGGTCCGGCTCTTGAATGTAAAGTTGACATAAGATTATGATGGAACAGTGGGAACCCCTCGTCCGTAATGTTTTGACATCAGATATTGTTGACGATTCCTGTGCAACGCCAAATATTTATTGTTTAAGATACAAAGGTTTAGGAATGTACTAACATGTAAAGAATTTGCCCGAAGCCCAATATTTGGTATATAAGGAGCAACCCTCTTTGTACAAATCGAACAGGCTCCTAGATACTGCCCGTGTGTAGTTTCTGTGACTTCTGTATCCCTGCAGTAATAAACCTTTGGTCTTTGACTCCACCATCGAGAAGCCCGTGTTTCTGTTTATTTGTGCACCGAGACAGGTAGAACTCCGGGGTCTTCGGGTGTTATCCCTGACACCTCTGGACGGAACCAAAAAGTCCAGAACTCCACCTCTGGACTTCACCAAACGGCCTATGAAAAGATCGCTGGTAAAAAAGCCCCCAATGAGGGTGCCCGTTGGGTATTGCAGCACGGCCCGATGTGGAGCAAAAGCCCAATGAGGAAGCATGACACCTGTCTAGGTGTGTGAGGGCATTTGTTCCTTCAGAGCAATGCTCCCTGCAGACTCTGGGAAGCTCATCTGACCTGAGTAGACAAAACCCTCTCATTAGGAACTGCATATCCTGTTGAATGTGATCTGCAGTTTTGACGTCATAGTGTAAAAGGATATTGGGAACTATAATAATAATATTAATAATAATAATCTTTATTCGGAGTTTCAAGTTTGAAATCCATAAAAGCAGTAATAATATACAATAAAACAGTCATATCAAAAGGTACAAAGTGATTACATATATAACAAGTAAATTCCACATCTGAGTTATAAAAGCATTAATTTGTTTAAGGGAATTACCTTTAAAGATTTTTTCTGTGTCTATGTATACACTTCAAAAAGTTAAGAACATGGTAACAAGCAAGTTCAGTATCCAAAAGCTGCAAACACAACATGGCAGGGCGACATTGCCTGAGACCCCAAGATTTTAGTAAGGTCAATAGCCAAACTTTACGATTTTCATGGTAAAACTTGCAAAACAAGACAGTATGTAAAGTTGTCTATGTTGACTTCTCGTCACAGGGGCATAGGGGTGGATTCGGATCCCAAATGTTTGCTGTTGGAAAAGCCACCAGTCTATGAAATACATTCAATCTGAACCTTGTCAGAAGGTAGCGATCAAACAAGCCAAGATTAAGCCTTAGATAGGGCTGAATTAAGAGTGTAGATTGGACCATTACAGCGTGTTGGACAGACGGTTTGCCTGCTTCCGATTGCAGTCTCAGGTTTTCCAAATGTCCCAGGGCTAGTTCTTTTAGTTGTTTCTTTGTGAGTTCAGTGATTTTTTCAGGATTCAGATAGTATTGCTCTGCCCCAAGGTCAATGAAAAAGTTTCTGATATAGGCTAACCACTTAATTTTTAAGGCATGGTCCAATGTCATAGCGTCCGCCACTATCATCTTGGTGAGATCATTTTTCTCCGAGGTCCAGATACGGCGCCATAAGAGTAGCGGTTGTATTTTTGCGAGGTCCTCAATGTATGGAACGCCTAATTTGACGTGGCAGGCATAGGTTGAGGATCGCTTTGGGGCCATCAACAAGAACCTTAGAAAGTTATTTTCTGCTATTTGCAGGGAGGTTACATCCGTGTGACCCCATAAGCCTGCTCCATATAGGGCTGTCGATTGGCATTTGGCCTTATATATCGTTAATAATTCCTCAGGCGGTCGTTTTCCCAGTTTTTGTGTGAATGTCACCAATGCTGCTAGCGCTCTTTTAAAGCAGTGTCTCCTCGCTTCCACAGCCTTTTTCCAGGACAGTTTATTATCTATTGTGATTCCCAGGTAACGATATAAATTTCAAGCACTGTCCATCGCTATCACTCCCCAGAAAAGTTTTTTGGTAATCAATAAACAAAATCTAACAGGTAAACACACAGCAGAAATGCAATTTAAAAGGTATAAACACAATTTATTAAAATACCTCCCTGTCAGGGTTACAATCTAAATAAAATACAGTAAAAATATTCACATGGGTGAAATTAATCTAAAAACGGGGTCAAAGTACAGAGGTCGACGCTGCGTTTCGGTGTTCGTAATTATACACCTTCTTCAGGACACTTTGACAAATCAATCTGATATAGTTTGAAGACTCTCTTTTTTAAGACATTAAGAGGACTTTTCGTTCAACCAGTTATTAAATGATCAACTGTTCTTTTTCCTGGCATAGAGAAATGAGATTTTCCCTGTCACCTGTTTCTGTCATTCGAATTGACGCGGAGCACGGAGGAGCAGGGAGGCCAACATTAAAACAAAAGGTGATGACCTACCACTTTCAAAAATTCACACCATTTACAAGTTGATTATGTAGTTGTGGGATCCCAACATTGGCAACAAAGACCCTACATTACACCACATAGACTGTTAAGTCAAGAGAGAAGTCTGGTGGCTCCTCCGCGGTTTATTGAATCCGCACCCTGATATCAGAAACAGGTGACAGGGAAAATCTCATTTCTCTATGCCAGGAAAAAGAACAGTTGATCATTTAATAACTGGTTGAACGAAAAGTCCTCTTAATGTCTTAAAAAAGAGAGTCTTCAAACTATATCAGATTGATTTGTCAAAGTGTCCTGAAGAAGGTGTATAATTACGAACACCGAAACGCAGCGTCGACCTCTGTACTTTGACCCCGTTTTTAGATTAATTTCACCCATGTGAATATTTTTACTGTATTTTATTTAGATTGTAACCCTGACAGGGAGGTATTTTAATAAATTGTGTTTATACCTTTTAAATTGCATTTCTGCTGTGTGTTTACCTGTTAGATTTTGTTTATTGATTACCAAAAAACTTTTCTGGGGAGTGATAGCGATGGACAGTGCTTGAAATTTATATCTTTTCCACAATGTGTTCCAATGACTGATATATATTGGTTTCCACTTAGCATAGTCTAGTTTAAGTCAGTATCTATCACGTTATTTTGCTGCAAGTAAACCACAGGTCCCTCCTTTTTTCTCATAGTGCTCTACCCCTACCTGTGTATATCTAACAGGGGAACCTTCCATATATTTTGAGATTCCCAGGTAACAATATTCATTTGCAGAGTCTATTTTTTGGTTATTGAGGGTAATGTTTTTCAGATGTTTTCTCCCTGTACCTGCCGACATCACAAAGGTCTTTTTCACATTTATGTGAAGATCTAGGGTACCCATGTACTGGGAGTACCTATTAAGAGTATTCTGAAGTTCATGGGGAGTCCGTGCCAGGAGGACAGCGTCGTCCGCATAGAGCAGAGCGGGGATCGGGCGATGTTCTGCCTGTGGGAGGTCCCGGGCACCTCTCAGGAGCTCAACCTCCAAGTTGTTAGTATAGAGGGAGAAGAGGAAAGGTGCCAGGACACATCCTTGTCTGACCCCACGCTCCACTCTAAAAGACGCTGTCAACTCTCCTTTTGTACCAAAACGGACTCTGGCAGAGGGCTTTGAATACATTTCCCTTAAAAAGTTCAGGAGTGGCGGATCTACCCCCATTTGGGCTAGGAGGGACCACAATTTGGTGTGAGAAACACAGTCAAATGCCGCAGACAAGTCCACGTAGATCATATATAATTTATCTTTCTTGGCGTGTATATATTTCCCAATAATTAGAGAAAGGTTTAGGGCTTGCTCCACAGTTCCAAAGCCTTCTCTGAAGCCAAATTGTAGGTCAGACAGTATGCCTCTCTCCTCCACCCAGTCCTGCAGTCGCTCCAGGATCACCCTACCTGCCAGCTTGCCCAGTGAGTCCAACAGGGATATTGGGCGGTAGCAGGCAGGGTCCTGGCGGTTTCCCTTCTTAAATATTGGTACCATGATGGACCTTGTCCAAGACTCCAGGATTCCTTTCTTTGCCGCTGCCGTGCACACCCTAGTAATAATCGGGGCCCAAAGGTCTGGTTTATGTTTGAAAAAATCAACCGGGACTCCATCCGGGCCTGGTGCTTTTCCATTTTTGCTTGTTTTTAGGGCCAGAAGGATCTCGGGGATGTCAAAGTCTATTTGAATGGGGTAAAGCGGAGCTTTTAGGTTCTCGTGGTCATTTTCTTGTTGAAATGATGGTTTTTGAAAGATTTTTGGGAAGTGTGATACCCATTCTGACTCATCTATCGCCACTTCAATTTTTGGAGTCGAATCATCCACCAAGAATGGGGTTCTTATTACTCTCCAGAAGGCCTGGCTGTTTTTCTCTTGTGCACTGGCGTGAAGTTCATCCCATAGGGCTTGCTTTAAGTCCGCTTTTCTCCTTTTCCTGATTATATGATATTCCTTTCTTAAGGCGGATATAATATGGGGGTCTCTTTCATCTTTGTTTAGTGCTAGTTTGAGCTTTGAGTGGGCCTGAGTACATTCTTGATTGAACCATCCCTTCGGCCGGCGTGGTCCAGGTTTATGTTTTGCTGTAAGTAAGGACTGTATTTTTTTCATGATTTGTGCGAAGCTATTAAGAAGTTCCTCATCTTCTGTGAGTATGTCTAAGCATTTCTTAATTTGGGGGTATGCTGATTTTATCAAGTCTTTGGTGATTTCCTCTGGGTTTATCTTCCCCCACTTTATTGAGTACCCGTTCAATTGGCCCAGGTTTATATTTTCTTGGGTCAGTGCACTAGCTATCGCCGTAGGGAGAGACTGTTGATGATTTATATACAGTTCCATTTTGAGAATAGCATGGTCACTTTGGCTGTTGGGTATAACTTCAAAGTTGTTTACTCTGGGTTGTAGACTAGCTGATATTATAATATAATCAACCGTAGTACTAAACCCTCTTCCTATATAGGTTGATTCTAATAAGCTAGTTCTGGGATCCGGTGTATTTGCTATTTGGAGGTCAAGATCTGATAGGAGATCGTTCATTATTCCTCCCGTGTTGTTATGGAAGAAGTGGGTTAGAAAAGGACCTTCCTCTGTGGCCATACTGGGACATTTATTTTCTGGTTGCGTACATTGATGTAGATTAAAATCTCCTGCCCATATTATGGATGATCCACCCCTTGCTCCCTGTTTCTGTCTAATGGTAGATAGTTTTTCATGGAGGTGGGCCAAAACTCTCTGGAGCTGTGTTTCCTCAAGGTTATTATAGAAGTTAATGAGGACTACAAACTCATTTTTGGGTAGAGCAAGACCAATGATCTGGAAATTAGAATCCAGTTCGATGACACTTATTTTGATATTTTGAATGGTATTGGCTATATATATGTTTAGTCCTCCCTTTGGTCTACCCTTTTTCCCCACCAACGCAGGGGAAAAGAACGTCCTGTACCCCTGTAAACGAAGTTCTGATTGTGACCATGTCTCCTGCAGGCAGAGTATTTGTTGTCTATGTACATGGTGCGTGATGGTCCCATCCTCCAGCTTTGGTCGCAATCCCGCGATGTTCCAGGAGATCACGCTCAGGGCTGGAGGATTATCTTTAAATGCATTTTCTATTTGTGGATTAGTGTGGATAAGTGAATGTTCAGGGATTATGGTATTATCTGGGGTTTGTGGGGTGTCTGGGGTTTTAGGTGTCTGTTCTTCTGGCTGTGGTGGTCAGTCGACACACTCTAAACCACTATACATATTGGTTAGTGGTAGTCCATTCCACCCGTCCCAGTGTGGGGGTTCTCTGTATTTTCTCCAGTGTTCTTGCCCTCTCCATTCATCCCTTTCTCTACCTCGATACCGAGGGCCTACTGTGTACCATGGTCCCTCTAATTGAGAGGGGCCATCCTGAAAAGTTGGTGGGTAAAAGAAAGACAAACGTTTTATTCTTACCCCCCCGGTTAAAGTTTGGTCCTCTCCTGCACAGATGTATTCTACTATTCTGGGGTCCTCAAAGGTAATTAGGACGCAGTCCCCCTTTATCGATTTTTTACCGTGACCGACCCAAGGGGCTCTTCTAACCATCAGGATTCTAGTAGAACAGTAGGGAGGTGGAGGAGGACGATTAATGGTAAGCCAGTGTTGTATCTTGTTTTTTAACGACCAGTTTGGTTCATGTTTCTGGTCTGTCAGCTCTGGTACACCGGTCAATATAGCGACAAAGGGACTCGCTTCTGGTGGGAGTGTTACTGGACGTATTACTGGTCGTGTTTCGACATGTTGTTGTCTTTCCCTCAGTTGATGTGTTTGGGGTTGTTTGGTTGATGGTTGATTATTTTTAGCCATGGGAGTGCTATTACAGGGGGTGCTGTTTTTTCCTTGTGGGATTGATGGAGCTGATGTAGCTGACGCTTTATTCTTACTAGATATTGTAGCTGGTGGTTTCGGGGCTGTAGTGGGTACAGGTGTCGAGTTGGTTGCTTGGGCTACAGGGATTATATTTGCCGGTTTTTGCGCCCCTGGTTTTTGTGGTTTTTGTGGAACTTGTGCGCGATTTGGGGCAGGATTAGCTTTGATTGTCGCTGTAAGTTCGGTTACAGCTTTTTCCAGTTTTATCAGAATCTTTTGAATAGGTGAAAGAGATTTATGTAGAAGATTTTCAATTTTTTCCAGCAGGTCTAAATCATATTCATAGTCAGTTTCATTTATTTCACTTGTTGGGGGGCCTTCAGATACTATCACTAAATCCGTGGTGGGTGAGGCATCATGATGTATACTCACAGTGTGCCTGCTCTGGTTTCCCAGCAGGGGGGGACTAAGTGTATTTTCTTTTCCCTCCGTAGCGGTTGGGGTTTGTTTTCTCGTTGGTGTTTTATTTGTCGCTAGCTGATTCTTTTTCTTTTTTATGGCTCCCTCCCTCCTCCCTCTTGCCTGTCTTACCTCTTCTGGTGTAGGGTGTGGGACTAAGTCAGGAGTTTTTTCCAAGTCGGTGTCAGCTATCAGTTGTGATTCTGAAAGTTGTGACACCGATAAATCAACTATATTTGGGAGGCTCTGCCTATTGTTAGTCCCGCCCTCACTATACCTTTGGTCTTTGGTAGGAGCTGGCGTTCTGGCGGATGCTAAATGTCCCATTGAAGATCGTCGGGCCTCCAAAAGGTCTTGAGATACCCTCCGGTCAATCAGTGATATACTCTGATCTATGAAGGTATTAGCCTTCGTTATGAAACTGTCTATTGGGCCGGTTAATTTACCTTTCTTTGCTGCAGTCTTGCTTCTGCTTCCCCTTGAAGACATGTTTGTACCAAAGATGGTCTTTACGGTACGTTTTTAAATGTGACGTTAGGGGGGTGGCCCGGCCCGGCTCTATCTGGCCTCTAACGGCCTAGAACGGCCCGCTCTTTGTCCGCTCTTCGTCCCGGGCTTCGACCCGCGCGCGTCCCGCGATGCGCGTCACTGGTCCTGTTTAAATTGGGCTTGACGTAGGGGGGGCGTGGCACTGGAAGGGGGCGCGGCTCTGGCGGGAAGAGGACCCAGCTGGTGTTATTGAATGCTGGTCCTCGCAGTCCCGGGAGCCGCGCTTCTCACCTCCTCTGCGGCCAGGTAGTTCTCCTTCTCCTCCCCTCGCACTCGGGACAGCAGGCAAATGGCAGAGTGATGGGCTACTCCTGTAGCAAAGGGCAGCGGTCGATTCAGAAAGAAAACCTCAGACACGAGCGGCTCCCACGAAGCGGGGGCCGCGAGAGGTTATCAGCAGTCCAGGAGGGGGCGTGGCACTGGAAGGGGGCGCGGCTCTGGCGGGAAGAGGACCCAGCTGGTGTTATTGAATGCTGGTCCTCGCAGTCCCGGGAGCCGCGCTTCTCACCTCCTCTGCGGCCAGGTAGTTATCCTTCTCCTCCCCTCGCACTCGGGACAGCAGGCAAATGGCAGAGTGATGGGCTACTCCTGTAGCAAAGGGCAGCGGTCGATTCAGAAAGAAAACCTCAGACACGAGCGGGTCCCGCGAAGCGGGGGCCGCGAGAGGTTATCAGCAGTCCAGGAGGGGGCGTGGCACTGGAAGGGGGCGCGGCTCTGGCGGGAAGAGGACCCAGCTGGTGTTATTGAATGCTGGTCCTCGCAGTCCCGGGAGCCGCGCTTCTCACCTCCTCTGCGGCCAGGTAGTTCTCCTTCTCCTCCCCTCGCACTCGGGACAGCAGGCAAATGGCAGAGTGATGGGCTACTCCTGTAGCAAAGGGCAGCGGTCGATTCAGAAAGAAAACCTCAGACACGAGCGGCCCCCGCGAAGCGGGGGCCGCGAGAGGTTATCAGTAGTCCAGGAGGGGGCGTGGCACTGGAAGGGGGCGCGGCTCTGGCGGGAAGAGGACCCAGCTGGTGTTATTGAATGCTGGTCCTCGCAGTCCCGGGAGCCGCGCTTCTCACCTCCTCTGCGGCCAGGTAGTTCTCCTTCTCCTCCCCTCGCACTCGGGACAGCAGGCAAATGGCAGAGTGATGGGCTACTCCTGTAGCAAAGGGCAGCGGTCGATTCAGAAAGAAAACCTCAGACACGAGCGGTATTGGGAACTGTAGTGCAGACCTCATATTACCAATTGGTCGCGATTCCACAAATGCATCTACTGCTTCTTTGTTAGTTGGCTCTGTCACAACCTCTCAATGGAAGCTCTCTGTCAGTTCTGGGGGGAGCTGGCCTAGCCACACCTGGGAGACCTAGGTCAGCATCAGGTGCTCAATGAGGCATCGCATACTTCACCACTGGACTGCCAAATCCCAGGGTGTGCCAGGAGGAGGTGGGCTACCCGGCACCTACCTCTATCCAGGCTTTCATGTTAGATGTATGTATGTATGTGTCTTGTAAAGCGCACTGCTGCCCTGAGGCGTCGTGGCGCTGTAGACCGCTGGGGAACCCGTCCTGGCTATCCCTGTGAGATGGTCCCTACAGGGTATCTCCAAGGTGAAACCAGACATCCCCGGCGAATGTGGGGGGCAGTTGTAGAGATGAGGCAAGCTAATGCCCAGAGTTGCCGAGTGTGATCCCTGGTTAGAGTAGGCGCCGTGGTGAGAATTATCGAGTCCGCTGACCCTGGTCCACAACCCTGCCGCGTCAGGAATTGAACCCTGGTCCCGAGCTGTTCTCTGCTTCCGGGTCTGCCGCCTCTAACCAGAGAGCCACACCACTCCACTAGATCAGAAGTGAAATCTCCTCCTTCACCACAGCTAGGTTCACTGGTTTAGCACCAAGCACTGGGGCCATGCCCGCCTTCTCAGCCAAGTGATCATGAGCCAGATGAGTGGCTCCGCATCTCTCAGTACCATATTCCTCCTACTTACTGGGAAGAAGATGGCAGTCCAGGCGGAGTGCAGCTTCAAAGCGATGTGCTGCACCTGGCCCCTCAACAATGCAGAGGTTGCCCACAGAGTCAAGTTTATTGCCAAGGTGCAGGGGGTTGACACAGTGGTGATTGTGGTAAGTGAGAGCTCACTGAATCCTCAGTCAGTGTTTTTGTATGTAAGGCATCTCTATATGCCTGCCGCATGTGTGACACAAACAGTTTTGATAGTGCCACAGGTGCAACAAAGGGCAGAAATCCATTGACTGTAGCATGCAGTAAAACACATCGACTGTAGCATACAGTAAAATAACTCCTGTAGGTGTAGATAATGATATACATGTAATGTCTGCTTTCACTCCAGAGCCACGGTGCAAGCAGAGAGGGGTATCACTTGCCGGTAGCACCGTATCACACGTTGTATCTTTAGCTTATCTTCAGTGTTTGGCCAACAGTGCTCTGGGGCTTATAACCCTGTAGGTCTAACGCTGAGTGAAACTATCAGCCCCAATGGCAAAGGGTTGTTAAACTATGGGTGAGCAGAACGTTTTTGTGTACCTCAGCAGGATTTCTCGGAATGCAATTCCGTGAGCTCCACCCACCCCTACTGTCAAGTAGACACTGCAGAACAGTTTTTTTTTATTGAGATTCTGCAGTTCTTTGTATCTTTGTTGGTGATATATATGTTTATTTGGGTATTGTAAACTTCTGTCTACATCAATAGTTATTGAATGCATTAACATTAATTAATACATTATTATTTAAAAGACAGGAGTAGAGGAATATGCAAATGGCTGAGCTCCACTCATGTTCTAAAGAGAAGAAATAGGATGATACCTTAGCATTGTCTGGCAATTACTCAGCTAAATAATATGCATATTTCATGGCCTTGACCTCTCCTATAGTTCCTTGTTCCCATCTGCTGCTTCCAAGTTAAGCTGCTCCACATGGACCTGTGCTCAACATGGTGCTGCAATCTCTGCCTGCCCCGGAGACTTTGAATCACTCACAGCATCATTCAGAATCATCTCCTAGCACTAGAACAGATGTACGTGCAATTTGCAACTATTATGGTACTAGTGTGATTAGGTGTTTGCCGCACATAGCCCACACTTCTGTGTTTGTCCATTCAACGTGCTTGGCAACAACAGGGTACAGGAAATAGTGCATAAAACACTAGGGGCTATTTACAAGAGGATTGCACTGCTGGGGCCATCACTTTCTTTGACGCTCCGGTAGCACAGTCCTCCTAGTCATATCTATGAGTTGATGCAAAGCCACCCTTTGTGGCTTTGCATGGCCTCATAGACATGCAGGAAGGCAAGGCAGAGCAAAGAGCTGCATTGCCTTACTCTGCATCGCAGAGACTCCCATTGGTGTTGCAGTGTGTGTTCCCATGCAACAACTATGGATTTGGACACTGCCCTAGCATTATAAAATGAAGTAAACCTGGGGCGGCCCCAAATTGTGCGTCGGCTGAAAGGACAGAAATGCACCCTTTTTCATAAACACTGTGCATTCCTGCACTTTGAGACTGACATTGGGAAGCTCAGCAAAAAAGTCTTGTGGCGCAGCCCTTCAACAATCTCTTATAAATGACGCCCATTGTTTGCATATAATATTATTCCATAGTTTTACCCCAAAACCTTAAACTCATATGTAAAACCACTCATAATAAATTAAATTTGAGTCTCATGTTGTTGATCTGGTTGAAAATATACAAATGCAGAACCAGCCTCCAGAACTGAAAGGGAATAACAGGAAATCTTGGAGGGAGGAAAGAGATGGAATGCTACTGTTTATAGGGCAAATGTATCATTGTTTTCATGCATTGCAACACAGCAAGCCACCTTGCCACCAATGGGTGTTAAAATATCTAACCTATCATAATGTGTTTTGTATGCATTTTGTTCCACTCCTTGTTTGTTCACTTATTATTTATACATTTCCAATGCAAAAATGGGTGAATATTGGTCCTCTTGCCCTGATGTATGGACTAAACATGTACTTTTCTTTTTAATCATCAGCATAGGCATAGAGTAAAGATGTATGTGATATGCCATAGATGACTAATTTTTTGTGAGTTTATTTGTGGAAGGTATTATTTTATGTTCCTTCTTGAGGAGACCCTACAGAAGGTTGATGGCTTTTTATTTGTTGAAAAGTAGTAGTTATGCTCCGTGGGTTCCTCTAGTGTTTTACATGGTGCTGGGTCCTCCTGTTTATATAGGAAAGTTGACAATGATGATACAGCATGCTTGTTGGTGAGCAACAGTCAACCGGCTCATGGTGGACTTGGATGTCTTTACTGGGTCCGAACAGTTGTAATGGAGTCTGAATCCTTAGAAGTTGTAGGAGGGTGTGGAAATGTCTGAAAAATTGTCAATGTCCTACTTGAAAAACATAATCTTCAGGGCTTTCTGGAATTGAAATACATTTTGTAGGGATATTTCAGGGTACAGGATCTTCCAGAGTTAAGGACCTTGCACACTTATGAATTCTTACCATATTAGAGAGGTTGGAACCTGATTTCCTTTTCATAAGATTGGAATTCACAAATAGATGTTTTGCCTTGGAGGGAAATGAGGTGTCAGAGTTCCTCTGAGACTTTTATTTTGCAGGGTTGAGTCACCACCAATACCATAAATGTGCACTCTTAATATGACATACTGTAGGTCATAAGACACATCATTGATCCAATAAACGTGAAATACAAGTCTCTAGTCCTATTTGTCTCCACTCTACTTTTCATGAGCACCACCATCAACAACTTCTTGCCTGGACAAATCACTATGCAGTATAATCACCATCCATCACTCAACATTCACATTTTGCCACCATGCTAACCCCACCGAATGGCTCTTAAAATTTGTCAAAGAATTTCACCCTAGGACTTCTCTTCAAAGAAAATAACACTAACATTCAATTCTCTTCAAACAGCAGAATGAGGTTCCTTAGAGGAAACCTTTAATCACACCCACTCGACAAATAGCAAGCATACTTTCCTCTCAACTGGAGAACCGCCATCACCAATTATTCTGTACCCTGATCAGACAGACAACTAAA
This sequence comes from Lissotriton vulgaris, assembly GCF_964263255.1. Classification (NCBI taxonomy): domain Eukaryota; kingdom Metazoa; phylum Chordata; class Amphibia; order Caudata; family Salamandridae; genus Lissotriton; species Lissotriton vulgaris. Next base: position 443,543,633 of record NC_141699.1, read on the forward strand.
TAGCAGTGAATGAGGTTTACACAAACAAGAAAAACTCTATCCTCACTCATTTTAGAGTCCCAGGGCCTCATTTACAAGGACATACACATTGCTGTGTTACAGTAGCAATAATTCAAAATGGCTTGAGATTGGCGGCGTCATTTTTATATGCCATGATGTGCTGTATTTATGGGATGGTGGACAATGGCATAAGGTACAGGCTGATTAAAAAAAAAATGATGCTTCCATGGGCATGATGTCACTTCGGAAAGAGATGGCTTGGGAGCAAAACTGACGTAAGGCTGGTTAGTGGCACGCAGAGAGGGCTAACCACTTTAACAACATATTTCAGTGCATGCAGCATCAAAAACATATCAGAAAGCAGAAGGCAGTCATGGAGCGAGGAGAAGAAGAGCAGCCAGGACAACAGCCCCAACAACCCTAGCACCAGCTAGGTTGTCCAGACAGACTCCCAGGGGAAAAGTAAGAGGAAGTGTAATTTAAGTGAAGTGGATAAAGACATCTTGAGCACTGAGGTGGGTGGGTCCTATATCCATACCTCTAAATGAGCGCCATCCTGCCCAGAACTTCTCCCACTTACACAGGCAACTTCACCCCAGACATATCGATTTCTCATTTGCCATGCAACAATCCATTTCACGCTCCACTCGCCCAATGCTGGGGTCCCAGTCGCCACCCACAGTTGTGCAATATTTCGTTTGGCTAGTATAAGGCCAAGTGACAACCATTTTGCAGCGTATTTTGGTGGTGGTGGCCTCTCCCCAAATGTGTAAAACACTTATTTTTGCAGTTTTGTTGGGGGGTGGGGTTCCTTTGTAACCTCTCCCATGATTTTTTGTAAATCTGACACAAAGTTCTGGATCATCGGGCATGACGATATTATGTGGAAAAAGGTACCTCTATCACCATAGCCCCAGAGACAAAGGTCCATTGGAGTTTGGCCCTTGGCCCGGAGTGCCTTGCATGAATAGTAAGAGCGATGTAGTATACGAAGGAAGATCAGTCGAAACCTTGGGTGTATGGCCACTTCGTGAAGAGTTCCCAATGCCTCTTTCCATTCCCCATCATTGCAGTCTCCAATATCTCCCTCCCATTTAGTCTTGAGCACCGTGAGATTATTGGGCAAATTATTCATAACTTTCTTGTAGATCAGGGAAACAATTTTTTAGGTAGTGGTTCAGTAGGGACTCTATCTTCTTGGAGGGAAGAAAATAAAATGGGAGTCCCATTAGAAATGTGTGTCTTGAGGGCATGTTGGAGCTGGAAGGTAACTGAAAGCTTTGGTGGGTGTCAGTTCGTGTTGGGCTTGTAGCTTCGCCCAAGTAAACATGTTGCCCTCCCTCCATACATCACCCAATGAGGATATTCCTATAAGGTTCCACAATTTGAAGCCCTGAAGACTACATACTTGAGAAAGTGGGGTAATGTCGGTACGTTTCCCTCTCCAACCCCGAAATGATGTGGCTGATCTCCAGATTCAAGCAACTGTGTGTATCTGAGGAAATAGATTTTTGGCCTTGAGTGAATTTTAGAGTATACCCTGGTATCCTTCAGGTCCCATTGAGAATCTCTCCAGTCTAAAGTTGGGATCATCCCAGGAAGCAAATGCCCAATTATTTTCAATCGCTAAGTGTGATGCCCAGTAGTATATTTTAATGTCAGAGAGACCAATAGCTCCAGTGTTCACTGCATGCATCAGCTTAGAGACGGCGATCCATGGTGGGGTTGCATTCCACAAAAGTGAGCGGAGGAGGGATTTGGTGATTTAGAATTTTTTTGGGGGCATTTGATAGGGGTATATTGTAGTCATCATTTTAAACTTTGCTGCTTGCCCTAAAAGTGAAAGTGAGAGAGCCTTCCCGTATTGGCAAAGCCTTCAAGGATAGGGGCTAAGTTTAAGCGATAGACTAAGATAGGGTCCATTGTAACGTGGATACCCAGATATCTGAAGTGCCCAGTAGACAGGAGCAGGCAGGTATTTCAAGGCCGTTTGAGAATGGGGCCTGTTATCAAACGCATTAGGGATTTGTTCCAATTTACAGTATACCCAGAGTATTGGCCAAAGATTCTCAGGATATAGGTTAGCCGGGTAATTGTCGTGGGGGTGTTGGTTACATAGAAGAGGATGTCATCTGCATATAAAGAAATGTGTTCTTTCCATGATTCTCCCCAAGTGATGCCTCTTACGAGCAGGTCTTGTCAGACGCATGCCGCCGGGGGCTCCAAGGTGAGCACGAACTTCAATGGGGAGAGTGGGCTTCCCAGTCTGGTCCCCCTGCCCAGTGTAAAATTACAGGACTCAGTATCATTAAATTTGACATGGGCTATTGAGTCTTTATATAATAAAAGTATACAGGCCAAGAAGTTGGGTCTAAAATCCATGCGTTCGAGTACACCAAACATATAGGTCCACTCCAGGGTGTGGAATGCCATGAAGGCTTCCAAGGACAGTACCATGGTGGATACCTGGTCATTTTGTGAGCCTGCCATTATCCCATCCAGCAGGCGCAGTTTAAAATAAGTCTCTCTGTTCGGCATAAAACCCGATTTCTCTGGATGAACCAAAGCGGCAATTACCTGACAGAGTCTATTTGCGAAGAGCTTGGCTAAGACTTTGATTTTAACATTGAGGAGGGAGATGGATGATAGGAGCTGTATTCCTCCGGTGGCTTTCCAGTCTTGTGTATGAAGACTTTCTTCCCCAATCGTTGGCCTTCTGGGAGTGTTTGTTTCACCCACTCTTCCCTCCACATATGGAGTATCTGGGGTGCTAGTATGGAGGCGACAGTGTTCTTTTGTAAGAGTAGGGAGTTTCATATCTCTCAAAGTCACTAATGTCTATGGATGACCAATGTGTTTTGGGAAAATACAGCTGTGCATAGTATTGCACAAATCTTTTCTCTATGCCCTCGGGGTCGGAAATGGTCTCACCCAGGTCCATATTAATGTGTGGCACCCATCCTCTCGTTAGATCTCTCTTTTAGAGCCATGCGAATAGTTTCCCCATTTTGTTGGCCACCTCATATAGATGTCATTGGGACCAGGTATGGAAGCCTCTTGCCTTGTCCTCCAATATGTCTCTATACTCTTTCTGCTTGAGGCAGAGGGTGTGGAGGCTGTCTTCATCTTTCTCGTGACCTCCCTTCCTCTCTAAGGTTTTCATTTTGCTCTCCAACGTGAGGAGTAAATTTTGCTTCTCTCGTTTTAGCCTCACAATTAATGAGTATGCTCTGCCCGAGATGACTACCTTATAGGCCTCCCAAAACATCAGGTAAGAGGCAACTAATCCCTCATTGATTTCAAAGTAGGAAGCCTTGGGCTGAGTCAAGTCCCTAGTGAATGTGGCCTCCTGGAGATGCCATTCGTTAATAGGTCGTGGGCCGCAAGTTGTGTTGGCATGTCCCCATATCTCTAACTACACCGGAGAATGGTCTGAGATTCCCCTGACAAGGTGTCACACCTCGGCCACTCGAGCCAGGCAGATGGCTTGAGTAAAGAAATAGTCTAATCTGGGAAGACTATGATGAACCTCAGAAAGGAAGATGCACTGGGTGTCGGCTAGGCCGAGGGCAGTGACAAAGTTGAATAGAGTGGGGTCCCAATGGATCATTTGGGCTTGAGTGTACTTGTCCAGGTCAGATGAAAGTCATGCATTCAAATCCCCCCCGAGGAGTAGGACCCCTTCTGGTAATTGGAGCAGCATCTTGTTCAAACTTGGGAGATTATGGCGATGAAGCCGTGGTGGGATATAAACAGAGCACAGGATAATCAGAATCCCTTCCCAAGGTCCTGTTTTCACCACATAATGTCCCTGAGTCAACCCAGGCCTTGTGCAGAATTAAGGATGTGGAATTCCTTACATGAATGCCCACCCCTCATGAATCAGTTGTATAGCCCGGGTGTGCCACCATTGTGTACCCTCGCCTGGTCATTGCGCTACATGTGTTGTCTAATAGGTGTGTTGCTTGCAGTAACACAGCATCAAACATGTGTTTACAGATAAATTGGTGGACCATACCTCGTTTAATTTTATTTCCACGACTATTCAACTTCCACAACAGGATAGACAGGTGAGTCTGGGAACTATGGGTGATTGACATGGTGTGTCGTGGACGAGGAGGCATCACCAAGGTTGAAGGGGCCTCAGGCAGTAGCCTCGAATAATTCTTTCATGCTGCTTGAAAATGTTGCTTTAACTAACCCACGTAAACTGAGAAGACCCCCCACTCTGCTACCCTGCCCAGTGAAAACTAAACTGCCCCCACAACCCCAACAGACAAGGCACCTGTTGCCCCTAAAAATAAAAACATATTACTCAATTTAGTATCGGGGGATTAGTCTTTTCCAAGTGTATGGAGGTAGTGAGTGATGGCCCCAGTTGTTGCAGTACCACCTTGTCCGTTAATATGGATATGTCAATTCTTACCTCCCAGAAATGAACACCAAGTCCCCCCTCTGCACATCATGGGCCAACACACGGACATATTGTTTAGAGGCCCCAGTGATTCTAATTGGTGGAGGTATATGTATCTCTCTGGCCCAACTCAGAAGCCCAATGGATGTGAAGCTTCGTCAGGTCACCTCACACTGTCTCCGATGTTGTCCCATTCACTTTGTGGAGAGCAATCACTGGTAGGTTCACCCCCTCCATTGTTTTGCTGTGGTCTGGGATCTCATTGTCTTTTCCCATCCCACAGTATGTGCCAGCCATCCAACCATTCTGCTGCCAGTTTGGGGGAGTCAAAGAAGCATGTCTTCCCTTCTGCTATCGCTCTGAGTTTGTCCGGGAAGCGCATCATATATTTGATTTCACAACTCTGCAGCTCACTTCCGTGCAGCCCTCCGCACCTGTTGGACTTTAAGAGTGTAGTAGGGATAGAGGGCAAACGTAGCTCCCTCAAATTTCAGGTCCGGGGTGAGCCTAAACACTTGCAGGATTGAGTCTCTGTCCCTGTGGTTGAAGATGCCAGCCACAGTGGTGCGCGGAGGCATGCCCGGTCTGGGAGAGGTGAAACAGCTGGCACTCTATGCGCTCTCTCGGCTGGAATTTATTTAAGAGGCCCTTGGGCTGGAGCACAGTGATGATGAAGTGTTCCACAAAAAGATCGGTGAAGGGCTCATCTGCTTTTTCTGGGACCCCCACCAGATGGAAATTGTTGCATCTGGAGCTACCTTCCATGTTCTCCAGATGCACCTGCATAGTAACATTGTCTTTAAGTAGGGAGGTATCCCGTTTCTGCAGCTGTGCAGTTGTCTCGTCGATGTCAGCGACCATTTGTGGTGTGTTGCAGAGCCAGTCTTTTTCGTTGTTTAATTCTGCCCTCATCATAGTCATTTCAGCCACCACTGAATCGAGTTTAGCTTCCAAGGTGCCCTTTCTACTCTATATGGCCTCCATGATTTGGCTCCTGGGCCCCTTCCTGTGGCTGTTGTCTACTCAGCTTAGCCCCACTGTCAATGTGCCGAAGTGGCGGGAGGACATAGTGCACCTTTCTGGTCTGCTGTGTTTTTTTTCATCCTTTGCCACCTGCCATGGTGGCAAAGTTATCCCCTGGGGCCACTCCAGTGTCTATCTGAGCCCAGAACCACTCTGCCACGCCTGCACCACCGCCTGCTGGTTCAGGGACCCTGGGAGGGAGGATGGTATGTGTGAGACCCCGTGTCCCCACCTATGAGTCCCTATCCCCCGGCCTGTCAGTGTACCTGCCCAGCGAGTAGGCCCCAGACTGCACTTGCAGGTGATGAATCTCTAATTGGCCCTGAGGCTCCAGAGTCCCGAAAGGTAGAGTGTGGGGTCACCCTGCTGCATGTTGCGGGGTCACCTCTGGTGCAGATGTATGCAGAATGCGGAGAAGCCTGAAGGAGAGAGGTGGGGGGACTGCCACAGATATAGTCCGCCTCGTCGGGTCCCTCCGATCCTCACCCACCTGGTTTGCAGCCTGTAGCTTGGGCCGTCAATGGCCTGGAGCCGACAGTTGTCTAGAATTAGGCAGCTAATTCAATCTCGCTCCCCCAGTCTTTCTCATTGCCCCCCCACAGGGGGCGGGTAGGGGAGCGGGAGCATTTATTTTGCCACAGACCGATCCGGCCCCTGACAGCGCTCGAAGAGCAGCTCATCTCCTAGGCTTCCCAGGCCGGTGGGTCATTCCACCAGTCTGTGAGCCAGGTGCCGAGACGACGCGCAGCAACTAGGCCTGATCCCAGCGCCCAGCATGCCCACCACCCCCCCAGGGAACGGCAGTTTGCCCCACTGCTGACACTTGTTCCAGTGCGACTCTCTGAACTTAATCAACATTGCTTCCTAAAACTGTAAACCTCAACAGACGGCATTATATGTGCAGGCATGTACCTAAAGCATGTTGTTTCAAAAAGGGCTCCGTCCACTTACCACACCCCGATGTTTTGCTTTTTTGATATCAGGTTAAGCTCGCAACTTATCCCACGTGAGGGAATCCGGGCAGTGGAGCAGGAATGTAGGCTGGGCAGTGCTCCTATTTGAACAGCCTGGTCTTCAGTTTCTTGAGGAAATTGGGAAGTGAAGTAGCAGTCCTTATATGCTGTAATGACCCTTGATAATGCCAAAAGTCTTCTTTTATTTAAAGTGATACTTCCACATTGTGATTTGCTGTTTAGTATAGTTGGGAGGGTGTTACAATGGTTTGGAGGATCATAGGGTCAAATGTGATTTCATAAAATAATCTCACTTATTTTCTATCTGCCTTATATGTATATTTGTAAACTATTGTACATTATTTAGTAGTGTGTCTGTGATGAATGTACTTTTGCTCTTTCAGAGAAAAACGCTGACTGGACAATCATTTATTGAGTGTTAATATTGTGTGGCAGTGAATGGAGATTACCAGTCCACACTTCTTCCTCTGAGTAAGCCTTGGAGTACTCTGCTGCACTACCCTGAGATAGTTATGCGCTACCATGAGGTGCTGTTTCCCAATAAAGAGAAATTGAGGACTATTACTTGTGCAGGCCTCACATCCTGCACAACTAATAACCCAATATCCAACACACGTCCTAATGCTGTATTGTTATATTTCAGACAAGTGGTCATTATTGTTTTGGCTGACTTTGTGCATGGTTTGCAGAGTGCAATACACACTGGGCTAGATTTATCAAAGGATTACATTGCCCTTGCATCACACATGGTGTCCCAAGGGCAGCGCAATCCCTGAATCAGATTTACCAAGACACTCAAGGCCACCTTGTGTGGCCCTGCGTTGCTTGCTAAATCAGGAGTAATGCAAGGCAGAGCAGGTCGCTACCTTACGTTACTCTCCCCTGAGAAGGTGGTCCATGGGTGTAGCGTGAGTGTTTCCACGCATCCACCCATGGGTTTGGTGCTCCCCAGATTTACTAAGGCTGGAAAACCTGGGAATGCGTCAAAATGCTAACCCTTCCCAGGGGAGAAGTAAGAAGGAAAAATACCATTATTTCTTTCCTCTTTCGACCTGTGCTGCATTTTGATAGAAAGCAGAAAATGCCTCTGAGGAGTTTTTTGTGCAGAGAGTTGTCCTTTTGTGTACATAAACAATCCTGTCTGCAAGCTCTGGTACCCTTGCACCATGGCACTAGGGTGTCTGCATTGGTGCTTGGCAGCAGATTGTGCACCAGTGCAGGTGGAGAACAGGAATGTGCCATTTATTGGTAAGTGTGGCATTCCTTCACTCTCCCTTTCATGCAGCGCACTACAGCAAGTTGTTTTACTGTGTTGCATAAAAGGTTGATAAATCTAGCCCTCTGTGTGTACATTTATGATGAATGAGTTTAACTATATCATTTTATGTAATAGATCAAAAAACATATATTTCCTTGTATTCTATCAGTTTATGCGATTCTTCTAAGTCAGACTCCTATCTTTCTGCCAATCTCACAAATTGTGCAGTCTCATTCACTATCCATACTTGATAGAAATTTGCTATAAGCCTTCCCTCTTTGCCCAGTGCCAGGATCTAATGTACTGCATGAACGTTGAGCTCTCTTGGGAAGTCTGGCTATAACAATTTTACATTTGCCTCTAAACTTGCATAAGCAAGAACATATTTACAACTCCATCACAAACTTGACAGATCTCGGGTCCACATTATTGCAAGTTATTCTATGCTAGGAAAACATATAGGGGCTTATTTATAAGGAGCTTGCTGGATCCTATATCCCTGGTCAGCTGAAAGTGAAGAGAAAGGACAACTGTCAATACTTTTAAAACTGTTACTGATACATGTCAGGTCATGTGTGTTATGTATAGTTACATTGTCCATCAGATTTCCAACGTTGTTTTCACAATATGTGTTAGTCATACAGTTTTTGATAGGTTGCCAATTTTCTCTTCCATTGCTTTGTGTTGCAAATTCTGTGCTTGGGCTGATACATCGTACACTCCTACATCTTGACTGTCATGTGCACCCTTTAGTTTTTTGTGATGTCAATATGGGGATGCCCTGGCCACTCTATGTTATATCCTCCCACTACATGTGTTAACTGGCCAAATGTGGATCTAATATTGGGGTAGTTACTCCTCCCTAGGTGGATAAGGACATAGGAGACATGCCTTAAATTTACACATGCATATGTCCATGGTAAACCATAGATATGGGTCGTGGTATACATGACATGCTGTTAGAAATGGGATTTCTGGCTAGCTGAGACTTGCGTCAAAGCAAGATAGAAACCACCACTCTAGTCAGGATGTGGGAGTTATACTTCTAAAATAACCCCTACTCACCCCTTTGGTAGTCTGGCACGAGCAGTCAGGCTTATCTTAGAGGCAGTGTGTAAAGCATTTGCACATAACCAACCGTAATAAAGTGTTCGCACAACAAAAGGACACCACACCAGTTTAGAAAAATATCCAGTTTTTATATACTTAAGACAAGACAAAATACAATAAAAATCCACAATACTATACTTTAAAATCTTCACTTATCAAAATATGCTTTTTGAAAATAGCCCCCGACTGAGCTATCGACATTAAGGAACTATCACGGCGTTGTGAACAACAAATGCAAAAACAGTTCTGGCTGACCACGGGGTCGCAGGCCAACTATGGTGTCAGGGAGATCCGCAAACAGTACCTTTCAGAGATGCAGGCCGATGGGGCCCTTGAAGTCACTTGCGTTGCCGATCGAATTAATTTCTGATGGGAACCGGAGCCCTGGTGCCAGGCGTCGGGTGCTGTGGTGTAAAGCGCAGAGGTGCGGTGTGCGGTGCCCCCAGGTCGCGGTGCAAGCAGCGGCTCAGTGGCAGTGTCGGATGGCGTCGCTGGTTAGACCATAATCATGGTGCGAGATTGAGGCGGTGCTCATCATGGTGCTAGCAGGTCACGGTGCAAGCAGCAGCGTTGTCGTTGCTGAAGCGATGTCCTCGGCTGACGAGCGGGAGTCTGGCACCGGCCTTGGTAGGCCAAGGCTGCGGTGTGGGATGAGGGCGGTGAGTTGTATAACTCACGAACGGTGCCCCCGAACCATCGTGCAGGCAGCAGCGTCGATTTCGGCAGGAAGTGGTGGCATCAGGAAGGCCACTGCATTGTCGTGTAGCGAGGCGGTGCAGAGTGGGGTGTCCACAGGTCACGGTACAGCAGAGGCTTGGTGGCCGCGTCAACAGGTGTCGTTGGCGAGACCAGGGTCATGGTGCGGTTTTGCTGCGGTGCCCTCTGCGGTGCCAAAGCTTCAGCATGAAGCAAGGCGTTGTGGAGTGCGGTGCCCACAGGTCGCGGTGGGAGCAGCGACTCAGTGGCGGCATCAACAGGCATCGTCAGTGAGACCAGGGTCGCGGTGTGGCATTGCGACTGTCCTCTGTGGTGCCTTCAGGACACAGTTCGGCAGGGTCGTCATAGACATCATCGAGTTGCGTTCTTCGGGTTGCAGCACAAACACACAGTGCCCAGTGCTGTGGGTCAAAGAACCTGAAGTTTTTGCTGTTCCGGAGACTTCATGAACAGGGGGCAAGCTCTACCTCAAGCCCATAGAGAGTCTCACCACTTCGGTTGCAGAAAGTCCAATCCAGGCCTTTCACTGCCCAAGAGAAGCAGCCACTGCAGGTCAGCCCGGCAAAGCACCCAGCAAAGCAGTTGTTCCTTTTGCAGATTCTCCGGCGCTTGGACTTGGCAGTCTCCTTTGTCCCAGATGAGTTCTAAAGTTCAGGGGTCTGGGACCCAGTATTGGTATCCCAAAATCCTTTGATCTTTCAGGCAGAGGGTTTCTGTGTCCGGCCAGAACCAGTTGGACCGTCTCTGGCATGAATTCCTGGCAGGAGGGGGAGAAGGCTTTGTCAGAGGCAGGCCAGGCCCTTTGAGGTGCAAGAAGATTCCCTCCCTCTTCCCACATCGTAACCCAAGTCTGTTGAGCCCTTTCCTGACCTACCTAGACTATCAGGATCCACCCCATTCCCTATTTCTAACGTACTGGGCTGTGAAGAAAGGAGGCACCATGAGAAAGCGACAGCAGTCCATTTAGACTGGCTATCTATAATTAGTAATTGCAGCACATTGCCTAACAAGCAAAGATGGATATCGACATAGGATTTTAAATGACAAATAATCCTAAACCCATAAATAGACATAACTTTGTGGACATTTCAGCCAGTTTCACCTCGTCAAGTCTCAGGACAGTGCAGTCTTTAAAAATTTGGAGTATATCCAATTCTGCCACAGTTCGTTTGATCTCTAATAAGAGGGCTACTTACCGACCCAGTGATAGACTTAACCTGCCTTCCAAAATTTCCATATAACATATACTAAGAATCCCCACATCTTCTATTATGAAAATTGCACCTTTTCAGCCCTGATGAAGGTGATAACATACTGCTTTCACCGAAACATACTTAGGCCAGCTGCACACATCTGAGAATCCGGTCTAAAGATCCATACCAAGGAAAGGACTTTTCAACACCAAAAATGATGGACTAATGCTATTTAGAATTTATTAGATATATAGATCAATGTCTCAGATGTGTTCTCTTGTGAATTTTCTTTGCACAGTATGAGAGCTTGTGTGTTGGAGAGGAATGAATGGTGAGATAGGTTGAATAAGGGAATGTTTCTTGATTTAACTTCTGTTTCTTTGTGGGGGTCGTCAACTGATGAATAGAAAAATAATAGAAAGTGTTTTCTCTATTTTTATCTCTGAATGATATTGTAAATAATTTCATGCTTTGGATTATCTGAAAAAAATATTTTTATACACCAAAAAAAAGAAAGACACAATGCTTTTTGATGATGGTCCACGATGGTCTGGACATTTATGGGGTTGGTGTGCTTCCGGTACCTGTAGAGATGGTATGTGGCTGCAGGGGGAAAAAGTTGCACATGTGTGCAGTCCATGGCACCAAACCAATGTGGGAACCCAACAATGGCATAGAAGACTTGTTTGATCTCCAGCTGCATTTCCTGGGTGTTGGGGGGAGGAGGTGGCAGTGTGTAAGATGGATGATGGCATCTAGGATGGAGGGAAGGAATGATGAGAAAGATGGCTGGGAGATTCCAGCCACTCTGGCGGCTGTTATTTGGAAAGACCTGGATGCCAGCATGTCTAGTACCGCCACAAGCTTCAATGTGGAGGGATGTTGGTAGCTCTGTCTGCTGTTGGCAGTAGCTTTGGAGCACTTAGGTGTAGCAGATCTACAATGGACTGAACCCTCAGACAAAAATAGGTGGTTACCTCATTCTTCTTGAGTCCTATTAAAGTGGTCTGCTGGTGACAAATGTGTTCCATTTTGCATTGCCTTCAGGGTGGTTCTGGGTGAATGGTGGTGGTCATCTCCTTGCAATTTCCAGCTGGCATTACAATAGCCAAAGCAGGCCATGCAGTGCAGGGGAGGCCCATAGGTGATGTGTGACCCACCCTGCACTGTCCAGGGAGTACTGTCACCCAGCCTGCTTAGTCATTACTGACTCTGAACTGTGTGAGCCACCCGCCATATATGTTGTAGGGGAGTGCACTCACATGTCATCAGGCCGCAGGTTAGACAGAGCGTCTGGGTACCCCCAATATGGATACATATACATATACATCTCTGCTACATAACAACATCCTTATACCTTTATGAACCTTTATGGGCCTTGATTTATCATTGTTCATTTACAGAGCAGTGGTTACATGTAAGGAGCCAACTGAAGGAGACAAACAAGCATGGCTATTGTCTGATGTGTGTAGCATGTTAAAGTACAGGTATGAACTTTAGAAGACCCCAGCACTGTGATACCATGCCGAATGTGGGCAATCTATTTGGTCTATTCTCATAGGTGTTAAAAGCCAGGCATCCTTGCACCATGTTGCAAGATAAGCTGCTCTTGTACCTTGTCTGCACTCTGTGCAACTCATATGTGATGTGCTTGCTATCATCTGAATACACTTCAACATAGCATACATATGTCCATCATGAGGGCATTCCAACTGTGCCTCATACTACAATTCCAACGTACAGAAAATACCTGGCATTTGTGAAGACAATGAACAGTGCAAATGTTCAGCAGTCACAGAGTTATGTACCATATTTTGTCTTGAAGGTGGACTAAATCATTCCACCATTGCAGAGGTGGCGACATTCTACCGCTGAGTGTCAACTCATTGTTTCTGGGATCTGTACGGATTGAGTTTGCTGAAAAGGGCTGCAGTGAGATGTGCAAGGGGCTTCATCAGTCTGTGGAAACAAAGTACACCTTACATGTAGATTTGTTACCGAAATAGGACAAAGTTGAATGTGCAAATGACAAGGCCAAATTGCCTTGCGGAATAGTTAGGAATGTATGCAGGCCCACATGATGGCTGCTTCCTGATATGCTGTGCTATTGTTGTGTCAAATATGGTGTGGATACTTATGGCACATGAACCATCACCTGCCCCGAAACCCACTGATGGGAATTATTCATAATATCTCTGACCCATACAATGGACCAAAATTGCCAACATGTTCCCCCAAGTATGTGATGCACGTGTTGCATGGTATAGGCTGTGAATTCCCTGACAGAGTATGTTTGACCAAGTCATATTTTATAAAGGATACAGGTATGGGTGGGGTGTAACACATATGCCAGACTAAACCTTCAATAGTCAACATCACATTTTATGCGACATGTGCACCATGGTAATTTAACCGATATACGTGTTCTCATATTTTGTGTTCACATCACAACAAGCACAAGCCTGATGATTACTTTCCTCTACCCAACCAACATTGGTACAGTCTAAATGATTGAAGGTATGGTTGACATTGATGGCACTCAAATAGCATATTGTTTGGTCTTCCATACATCTACTTGTAGTACAGCATCCAGCCAAAGTGTTGAATGCAGTGGACTTGGGTGAGCAAGTACTGGTTTGTGAGACATAAGGTCAATGAGTAAGTACCACAGGCATATATGTACTGTGTTGTTAGCATACAGACCCTTCCACATGCCTCAAAATGCTGTAGTTACCCATATTTTATGCCCAGGATATCTCTCCATTCAACAATTTCTTGCCAATAACCAGAAAGATACAGCTCTAAACAATAACAAATATGTACTACACAGCATGCATGGTTCTTCTTGGTAACAATCCATACAGGATGTTTGGGACAGACTATTGAGTTTGTCAAGAAGGATCAAATGGTCTGTTGAATGGGAGGTAGATTGCCACACTCTGTCTATGTTTCAACTACCTGGCACTTAGTCAATCTATGTTGCTATGTATGTGGCCTTGTGTATATGCCATAACAGTAAGGCATTGCTGAGGCACAATATGTGCACTTATTATACATCACTCATTTTGCGTAGCTGATTGGTCATGGATTGTGCCCTTTGGAATATTGGTGGACTACATTTACCAAACGATGTGTACATAACAGTATAGATCCAGAATCTGACTTCATATGCACATGGGCACATGAAAATAAAGAGGCCAGTCACTGACTTTTCCTATTCTCACAAGGCCAGAACCTGGGTTATTTGCCTATGTTATCATCAGGGAAGTGCATACTTCTCATGATGGTTGGCCAGTATACTTTACATAGATGTAATAGTTGTTGGCAGGCCATTCCATTTGAACTGCTAATAGATTGATGCATACAAATATGGTCAACTGTGACAAATAATCATTATCTGATTCACTAGTCACTCCTCTCCAACTGCCAACATGACCCTAGAAGAGGCAAAGATGTATTGGAGCTGTGTGGAGAGGTACAGACACATCCACCACATTGCAAATGCATTCAGGCGCATGGAGGACAATAATAACTGTTATAGAGGAGCAGTAGCTGGAAATTGCCACCTTTGGGACAGGAAGCTTCCAAAAGGGCAAGGAGCAGCTGTCCAGCGGAACATTTTCAAGGTGGGGTTCCAGGACCTATTGAAAGACCTTCCACTGCCCCAGATGCAGGACCCTCCACAGTCCCACTTCCAGGATTCTCCACAGCCCAACTTCCAGAACCCTCCACAGCCCCACTTCCAGGACCCTCCACAGCCACACCAGCAGTAGCACCACAGCCGGGTGTCACACTCTAACAGCAGCTAACCGACATTGAGTAACAGTTGATGAAGGGCAGGCAAGAAATGCCTTCAAGTTGGAAGGACTGCAGTTGCAGGTTGCGACACTCATGAAGATGGTGGAGTCCTTGCAAAAGGCTGCGAACCAGATAGAGTTCAAGATGTAGGGCAGCCGTCCTACTTTCTGGACCTCCCATGTTATTATCATAGTTATTTGAGTATAGACTGTTAGCATGGGTTGGATAGGGGTTATGATAGTAGTAGGGTAGTTTAAGTGTTTTTCTATGTTTTACTATTTATCTGTTTTTAGGTGGGGTATTGGTGCATCTGTTGTTAAGTTGTTAAGTGGGGGAGGGGTTAATGTTTAGAATGTGTTATAAAATAGAAAAAACGAAAACATTAAAAAATACAAATATATATATATATATATATATATATATTCACTGAAAAAACCATAGGTTTCACACCAGTTATAGTTACCTGGAAATTTTACTGACATAAAACCATTGAAATTCCCACGTTATAGTTAGTTGGACTCACTATAACTTGCACGCCTGCAATGCACTGCTGATGACGTCACCATGTCATGAGTGATGCAATATGTGACGTCATCAGCAGTGCATTGCAGGCGCGCAAGTTATAGTGAGTCCAACTAACTATAACGTGGGAATTTCAATGGTTTTATGTCAGTAAAATTTCCAGGTAACTATAACTGGTGTGAAACCTATGGTTTTTCAGTGAATTTAATAGGTTTTTTAAATGCTAATTCCTAACTATAACTGGTGTGAAACCTATGGTTTTTTCAGTGAATTTCATAGGTTTTTTAAATGCTAATTCCTTTCTATATCGAGTTTCTAACCTATGTTTTTTTTTACAATTTGCTGTTTTGTGTAAGTATCAATTTTTGAGTTTTTTTTTATATCATTTTTTCCTGGGGCGCTCTGGGTGCGCGCTCCAGTAAGCTCTCCGGTAAGCTTTCCGGTAAGCTCACCGGTAGGCTCACCGGAAAGCGCACCCAGAGCGCTACTTTCGTTCGTGAAAAAAAATATGAATGAAAAGTTAATAATAATGCAAAACATTTCGTACCATACAAATAAAATCAGGTTTTTTTTATAAGGAAAATGATTATGCATTTCCGTAAAAGTATGATGACGTCACTTCGGCGCGCAACGTAAGCGCCCACGGAAGCGCCTACGTTCGCGCCGCATATATGCCCCCGGAAGCGCCTACGTTCGGGCCACATATGCGCCCCGGAAGCGCCTACGTTCGCGCCGCGTGTGCGCACCCGGAAGCGCGCCAGTGCGCGTAGCATAAGCGCGTCGGGTCATGTGACCTTAAAATAACACTTTTCATTGGTTGCTAACAGTTTTTTTTACAAAGAATGAAATCCCCACTCATTTCCTTCACTTCTTCTTTCACTTTTGTGACTGCAAGACCTGCCTATTTGCTCCTGGATATTTCTTGGTTTTACAATGGCTGCCAGACAATCCAGCAGTGAGGATGAACCAGAATTCATCAATGAAGAGCCTTCTCAACGAAAAGTTAAGGAACATTTCATTTGGAAATTTTTTAAAATCCCACCTAACCAAAAAAAGGTGAATGCTCCAAAAGTGGAGTGCAGGATCTGCAAAGAAGTGCTGTCGCGGGGTAACCCCTTAAAAAAGTACTCATTTGGAATCTTCACGATGCTGCGCCATGTCCAGAGGAAGCACCCCCAGAATTTTGCCCGGGAAAGTGTCAGGGCTCTGGCACAAGAGGTTCCCAGTGATGGGGCCTCTACATCCACCGAAGGAGCAACTTCTTCTGGGAGGGGGCAATCACAGGAGCAGGTGCCAAACATTCAACCTGCATTTAACCATGGTGTCCTCAGATGCAGATACTGCAATCAACTCCTCACCTATGGGGAGCAAAGTGTCCAGCTCATGGTTCGAGCATTGGAGAACCATCGCTGCCCTTCCCACCCCTAATATCTTTGTTTTTTTTGCTCCTGTTGAGCAGTTTCCATTCCCTGTTTTTGTTCCTGTTTAGAAAAAAGAAGAACTACCTCCAATTCTCATCAAAGAGCTATATTCTTAAAAAAATGAAAAAAGAGTAAGTGAAATAGAGTGCATTGATAATGGAAAGGAGAATGAGTAAGAAAGAACAGAAAGGTATGAGAGGAGAAAGGAAGTGAAGTAGGAGGACTGAAAGAAGGTGAGTGTTAGGAAAGAAAGTAAGGAGAAGAAGAGTGAATATGGGGAATGTTGATAGTCAAAGAAAATGTAGAAAAGATGCATTGCTGGAGTTGAAGGCAGAAGGCCTCATTTATGAAACCATGCGTCACTTTAACACCACCAAAGCATCACTTTTTGTGACGCATCAGTCCAATAAAAAATGCACCTTATTTATTCATATTTACAAAGTGGCGTTTCTAGGTAAATACGTCACTTTGTAAACCCCTGTGCCACATTATTCCTACGTCAGGTGTAATGTATGCAAAAGGGACGTATTGACGCAAGAAAGGGTCGTAGAGGTGACACAGTGAATAAACTGGAGGCCTCATTTCTGAAACGTGACGCATCGCAACGTGAAAACAGCGATGCGTCACTTTTCTGTGCGCACTCCTTATGACATTCCAGATGTGTCATATTTAATGTATGACGAATCAACTCGCAAGGAGTTACAGATACGTCAGTATTTCTGACGTATCTGTAAACACAAAAGTGACGCATTACTGGAGTGTGTCACAAATGTAACACAACTCCAGTAATGCGTCCTTTCACATAGGGAAAGGACCATGTGAAAGGTCTTGCGTCAGTCTTACACCTGCTGTGAGGCAGGCGCAAGATTTTGACGCATCCTAAAAGTGACGCAGTGAAATCTCATAGATTTCACTGCGTCGCTATTACCAAGCTTTTTGCGGGGGAACGCCCCCTCTGCATACATTATACCTGATGCAGGTATAATGTGGCGCAGGGTTTTAAAAAGTGACCCATCTACTTTTTAAATATAGCGCACCGAGGCGCATTTTTTTACACCGCTGGTGCAATGCGTCATTTTTCTGTGCGCACTCCTTACAACATTCCAGATGTGTCATATTTAATGTATGACGAATCATGTCGCAAGGAGTTACAGATGCGTCAGTATTTCTGACGTATCTGTAAACACAAAAGTGACGCATTACTGGAGTGCGTCACAAAAGTGACGCAACTCCAGTAATGCGTCCTTTCACATGGGGAAAGCACCATGTGAAAGGTCTTGCATCAGTCTTACACCTGCTGTGAGGCAGGCGCAAGATTTTGACGCAACAGCATCCTGAAAGTGACGCAGTGAAATCTCATAGATTTCACTGCGTCGCTATTACGAAGCTTTTTGCGGGGGAACGCCCCCTCTGCATACATTATACCTGACGCAGGTATAATGTGGAGCAGGGTTTTAAAAAGTGACCCATCTACCTAGATGCGTCACTTTTTAAATATAGCGTAACGATGCACATTTCTAATTTTTTTACACCGCTGGTGCGTCACAAAAAGTGACGCACAGGCGGCGCAAAACTGTCGCAAGGCCTCCATAAATATGGTCCTGGATTTTCCCCGTGCTTCACTCCCCGGTGCGCTTAACGGTGCGCGTACCGGGCGCTCCCCCCGCGCAAATCGAAAAAAAATATTTTTTTTAAATGCCCCGCGGGACCCTATTTTAGCCCCCACATTAAACCTAGGGGGTCAGGAGGGGGTCTACCCTGCCCCCTTATGGTCAATTCCCCCCTTTGTTTTTGCCACCTCTTATGTCTCGATTTTACCGAGACACAAGATGGCGGCCGCTCCAGACTGTTTAGAATGTTTACAGACACCCAAGAGCCAATCAGCTTTCTGCGCGCAAGTCGCGTGGCGCACCCGGTGCGCTCCCCGGTGCGCGTACCGGGGCGCGCCTATAGATATATATATTTTTTTGAACCTAAATTACTCAAAATCCACTGGAGCACATATCTTAAGACATAGCAAAGGCACATCGGGCTACCAGTCCCTACAATTTTGCCAAGTTTGGTGTAAATTCATTCAGCCGTTCGAGCTAAAAGTGAAATCGACCGCCCTATGGAAATTAACATTGGGAAAACACGTTTTGGGACCCCCTTTTATCTCGGACCCCGCATGACGAATCCCCCCCAAACTTTCAGGGAAGGACCGGGGCGCCGCGAGGCCATTTTGAGGAAATTTTCAGGCAGATTCGTCAACCAGCGCCAAAGTTATTCCAAATAGAATTTTGAGATTTAACATTGAAAAAAATCCTAACTATAACTACCTACTGGCGACCGCCAGTAGGTAATATATAAGATTAAAGCCTCTAAGTATTGTTTTTAAGCAAGCATGTTTACCTTCTAGCACAAAAACTATCTTGCCTGAAACTTAGGCACCCCTGCACCATGACGCAAGGGTGCCTGTGTTGATGCTAGGCTGCTCTGATTTTGCCAGTGGAAGGAAAGACCAGGAATGCACCATAGCTTGATAGATATTGCACATTGCTGTCCTCAAAAATATATATAGGATAGCGGGCCTTTTAACAAAAGGGACTGGGTTAGAATACAATAATGGATCCATCTTGTATATCCTATATTTAATCTCACATACATCAACGCTTTTATACCATGGAAATAATTTAATCAATATTCTTTCACCCATTCAACCACGCAATGAGGCCTGTTTAATGTAAAAACATCTGTCCTTTTTTATAATAATGTAAGTTTTAATATCACAATATACTATTCTATCATGGGCAATCTTAAATTTCCTCAAATTAAATACCATAAAGTACAATTCATGGTCAATAAAAATCATCATCATACTAAAAACTAATTATCTATACCCTAGTCAACACTTTTCTATATCAATGCAATACCTAGAGTTCATTGATAAAAACCATATATTTTGTTATTGTTCAATGAGTATATCAAAGAAAATATAACGTCAAATAAATGCAATATACAATGCTCTATTACTCAATATTTGAAGTCCTTTCCACTTGACGCAGTGAAGCAAGTTGTCTGTCTGCATTGCACTGCATCAAAGTTTGAATCAATAAAGCAAGGTGTGCACCTACAAATTATCCACATGACTTAACTCTAAGGCCAATTGACATCATACTTAAGTAGCCTGGACAGTTCTCTTTTGACCCACATCTCATATATTCATTAAATTGATCAAGGAACAGGGTGGTTAGGATGTTCAAATATATTTTACAGAAACTGAACAGTAGCTCTTTTGCTTCTGCCATGTAAACTTTAGAGTCATTTCTTCGGAAGTGCTCTGTCTCTTCTAGGAAAAATGTTATTTTGCTCTAAGGATTTATTTTATCTCATCACTCATGGATGTCTTGTGTCCCTTCTGTGAAACATGATGACTACATTAGTCAAAAACCAGGTTTGGGCTTGAGGGTTAGGGAGTAAGGCACCTGAATATGCGCATGTCTCCGACTATAAATTTACCATAATAAATAACACATAACTTAATCAGGTAACCTTCGCTCTACTACCAGTCTATTTTTACTTACTAGGTTCTATACCATTCACTAACCAATGCTTGTCGCTGGTACCTGTAAACCTATTGGATCCGGGTGTTAGATTGTAGATAGATAGAGATAATAACATTGCACTCATGTAATAACCACAGGCTCTGGAAGTTTTAAACTCTTTATCTAAATTTCTTAAATGGTCATGATCCAAAGATTAAACACCAAAAGACTCTCAATAATGAAAATCAGTATTAGAATGAAACTATGCAAAAGATGTATTGAACAGTTTTCAAACATTTAGCAATAGGGAGGGTAAGAAAAGGAACATAATATGCAATCAAATGATTTGATCATTTAACAAAGGAAGGGTAAAAGAAGGGAACATATGCAATTGAAAACTTTAACAGTAGAAAGGGTAAAGAGAAAGGAAACAAAACAATGACGAACCCACATGAATTTATATTTACCAAGAATAGTGTGAAGACCAACCCTGGCAACGGGCTGGACAAAGGACAGACACCCCAAAAGTTGCAGTCGCCAGTAGGCTAGCATGTGCAGATCAGAATCAGGACAGGTAAAGACAAATTGGATCAGGACAGGACCACCAAAGGTTAAGACCGGCACCTGCAGTTCAGTTGCAACGCCTGCGCTACTTCCTCTCTGCAGCTAAGAGCCAGAACCCTGATTGGGTTATCGATTTCACCAACAAAGTGTTTCGCCAGCACTTCAGCTTCCCGGAACCCCGATTGGGTAATCAAATCTTCTAACAAAGTGCTCCGCAGCCCTCTGCTCTTGGTCACCTATTATGTGCTTTGGGTCAGTGACAGGTCAGCTATTCGGACAAGTCGGACAAACTAACTAGCTAAGCCTACCCTAATTATACTATTTTCCAGGTCAGTGTACCACCCCTCAATGTTGCAAGTGTAGGGATCCCCAAATTTGAATAGACAAAGCATGAGGAGAGGTCATCACACCATACCAAATTGAAACTTTTACCTAAGAATATTATAATAATGTTCCCGCCCATCAAATTGTATTTTCTCACGTATATTTTATTCCACCCGACAATGAATGTTCCGAAATTGGTTACATTTTAGAACTTTAACTTCTTCCGTAGGGTCAAGAGGTAAGGTTCCCACAAGCCTCTTCTTGCAAGTTGGCTCTTTGGCAGTGTTTCAAAGGTCATTCTGCTTCATGGACTTTGTGATTCGTGCGCAGTCGAAGTTTCTCCAAGATGGAGTTCAGCAATAGGCGTCAAGCCCAAATTGATTTACAAGTAAGAATAGAAAAGAAACAGTTTGAGAACACAGAATAAATGAATGCACTGTATACCCACTTATCTCCACTCTATTCCCATTACTTTTTATTTAACTATTGCGTTAAGGTTAAGCAGAATGAACAGCTTAGCAAAAGCTGCAGTGCAAGCTTCATGCACAGAGCAGCCATTTCAATTCTAGTGCGCAGAAGCGAACATTTCCCCCCAAGCAAAAGATACATCATGTCATGTGAGTATGACAGATGCATGCGCAGTTGAAAATCCCACGTAGCAGCAGCTATTTTATTTGCAAGCGGATTAACCTTAGTAAATGCACATATGCAAGCTTCCCTCAGATGTCGTGTAATGTGATATTAATAAAACAAACGTTGTTTAATATATTAACGTTATGTCAAGAGGACTGAGTACAAGCAAGTCGCGTAACCTGCGAATCCTTGCTTCATCAATCCCCTCTTTGATGATATTTTTTATCATCACAAATTAATGAAACAGATGCCAACTTTTCACAATTCACCCAACTCAATCTCTTCAAACTTTCTATTATGTTTCTTTTCATTGTTTGTGTGAAAATTGTCACCTTCTTGTATATATTTACATTTAACTCTTCTAATTCTAATTCATTCATATTTCTCTTTTTCCCTCTCTTATTTACTGTATATGCCTTTTTGTTTTTCCGACATTTGCAACAAATTATTATTCCTAAAATCAGTAAGACTATTCCCACCATTAGAATCAGTATTCTACCTACAAAACTTTTCCCTACATTAGAAAAACAACTACCTATAGAGGAGAGACGATCAGTAAGTCTCTTCCATCAACCTCCAGTGGTTTAAGCTCTTTTTCCAAATGTGTAATATTTCTCACATACCCCTTAATTTTAACACTTTTGTCAGGTATGTAAGTGCAACAATGTTGCGCTTTCAACATTCTACAGACCCCGCCCTCTTTTGCTAATAATGTATCAAGAGCAAGTCGATTTTGTAAAACCATTGATCTGATCGCAACCAATTCGGTATTGACCATCAAGAACCCTCCAGCAGTGTCAGTTGATAACCGGTCCACTACTGTTGACAATTTGCAAATTCTGTGTGCATTCAGTGCCACTCCCACTGTAGGTATCAATGCACTAAATATATCACCTACTATTTCACCAAAACTAGCTCTTTTATTATGTATTCATCCATTAGTCTCTTCATTGTTTCCAGTGATTTTATTTACATGATATATCTTTGGGAAGACTATTCCAAAATAACAGCTCCCATACCAGTGATCTGGCAATTTGTAATAAGCCTTGTTTCCGCATATAAAATAGATTCCAGGAAACGCAGGTTCAGTTCCATCTTTAAAACCCCAACCCCCAATTACCTTATAATTGTTTTCACATTCACTGGAACCAATGAATATATTGTTATAATGACTTGTTCTTTCTCTATGGAGACAGAGTTTCCCTTTCTTTTCAAAATCCAGCAACATAGCAGCATGAGTCTTGCCATTTGGTGTGAACCCTAAATTTTCGGCCCATTTAGGAATTTTATGATTCTTATCATTTGCCTTTCTTTGGAAATTCTCTCTCCTTTTCTCAACCATATTTAAAAATATTTTCTCTTTTTCTTGTAATAAGCATGTTAGATTATTCTTGTGTGCTCCAGCTATATCTACTGTACCTATTGTTAGAAAATATTCACCCATATAACATGTTACATCACTCTTAGTATGTACAGGATTCAGGTTACTACGTATAGGAAGTTCAGAAAATGTCACATCTGAATTAGAATAGTAATATTGCAAAGGTCCTTTCTCATAGAACAAGCTAGCCAGACACTACATGAAATACCATATGTCAGTGGTAAATGGTGGTAAGTTACACCTTCAGCTACAGAAGTAGGTACCTTCATGCAGACATAGCAATCTTCTATTTCCATAGCTTCTACATAGTGTACTAATAGGTTTGCAAATACATTTAAGTGAGTTCTATTCTTAATTCTAGTATAATGTAGTCCTTCCTCATCTGATGCTTCTAAATCTTCCTTCTGTTGTTTAATGCTAAGTCCTTTTTCTTGTGTATCCATTCTTCTAGGTTTATCTGTCGTTTGTAACTCATTAGTATCATTCTTCATGTCTCTACTCATTATGTAAGGAATAGCTATTGTCAGTCCTAACAATAGTACTATCGCTATACTACATGTGCATATTCTACAGCATGTTTTTAAGCAATTTCTTTTCGGTCTTCTATTAACAGTATGATCAGCCATTTCTAACCAAGGAGACTTAACCCCTCTTTGTAGCTTTTACACAGCCTTTTACCCTGTGAAATGTTCAAGTAGGTCTCACTTCTCCATCAGTCTGATCAGCAATCAATTTGTCACCACTTTCGTCACTTATCTCTAAGTTTTCAACATCTTCAAAAACGATGAAGTCCATTCAGGGCCTCTGAATTTATTATTCAACCTTTTCAGTCATGGACTTCTCCTTCTTGGTTGTATTACAGACTGTTCAGCTTGACTAGTTATTTCATTAACTTGTTCGGGTTCCTCATTTATTGTCTTTAGGCGAAGTCTCAATCTTTTGACAAACCTAGGCCACTTGTCTCCTTTCCTGAGTCTTTTAGCTGGCACTGTGCTCTGGCCTTCTTCCCATGCTATTTTATTTTCATTCAGTTGTGGCACATCTATTTCAATGCTGTCTTCTGTATCCCTCTCAGTCTGACTAGGTCCAGGTCTTATTTCCGTTTCTTCTGCCTGGTTTCTAATCTGGCCTTGTTCAGGTATCTGCTAAATTTGACTTTGATTTAATTCATCTTCCTCTTCCTGAACACAGTTTTCTACTCCTATCTGGTCCTGCTCAAGCTCTTCGAACTCTTGACTTTCTTCTGCTCGAGCTTCCGCCCTTTTACCTATCTGTCCCTCCTCAGACTCTGGAGCTGTTACAGGTATTTGGAATGTCTGAGTATATTGATTTTCCCTTATCTGATCCTCCTCATGATTACCATTGGCTTCGATTTCTGTAATCTGAGTACGTTCTTCTATACCTATCTCATCCTCACTATCACTCTGACTGTCTAAATAGGTTCGACTTCTGGTTCTCACATATTCTGCAAGTATCTCAACTACTGGAATCCAATCATCTTGACTGGTGCTTGGTTGTTCCTCTTCAGCTACTTCAGGATCGATATATTGAGACCCCTCAGCTGCACAACCTTCAGCTTCAGTTTAATCAGATTCAGTCTCTCTTTTTGTATGACTGGCATGGATCCAGTGTGGAACTCCTTCGCACTTTACAGCTGTGGTGGTAACCAAAATCACTCGATGTGGTTTTTCCCACCTCGGTGCAAGGCAAGATTTTCGAGTATGTTTCTTTAGCACTACCCAGTCACCTAGGTTCAGGTCATGTGCTGGAGTTGCTTGTCTGGCAACAGCGTCTTCCCCAACCTGGTGGGAGATAGAACGCACTTGGTCAGCCAGTTCATTGCAGTACTCCAGTACTAAATCATCCGATATATTTATCAGTTTGTGTCCTGGCACCCAGGCTTGCCTCATTGCTCTTCCCATCAATATCTCATGAGGGCTCAAGCCTGTGTTCCAATCTGGAATACTTCTGAGTCCCATCAGAACAAGAGGTAAACCATCCGGCCACTCTAATTGGGTAGACTCATACATCTTTCCCAATCTTGACTTGATTGTGCCATTCAGCTGTTCTACCATTCCAGAAGCCTCTGGGCAGTATGCATAGTGCAGCTTTTGTTTTACATTGAATGCTTCACATATTAGACTAATTATTGCACTATTAAAGTGTTTTCCTTGGTCTGATTTAATTGTTACTGGAAAACCGAACCTTGGGATAAGTTCTCTGAGAAGACGTTTGGCTGCAGTGATACTATCATTCCTACGTGTGGGGTAAGCTTCCACCCATTTTGAAAACAGGAAGACAATGACAAGAATGTATTTTGGTCCTCGACAAGGGGGTAACTGAATGAAATCAAGCTGTAATCGTATGATGGGACCCTCTGCCTTCCCATTCTTTCCTGGTAAAGCTACAGTTTTCTTTCCAGGATTCATCTGTTGACAAATTAAACATCTTTGGTAAAGTGCGTCTGCTATGTTCCTGAATTTCGCATTGAACCAACTCTGTCTGAACAACCTAATCATGGCATCTCTTCCCAAGTGGGTATCTCCGTGGAACATCCTAGCCATAGGAGCAAGCAAACAGTCTGGTAACACAGGCCTACCATCAAGGTAAACAATGACACCATCTTCAACCCTTCTCTGACAACCTATCTTTCTCCACTCTTCCCTTTCATTTGGTTCTGCTTCATTTTGCAAATCTCTCACTTCGTCCCAGGTTCTCACACCTTCAAGCAACATGAGTTGGCAGCTGTTTTCACCTACTTCAATTTTCTTGTTTACAGCCATTCTGAATTTGGTACAATGTTGGGCTAACTGGTCAGCATATCGGTTACCAGCTGTCACTTTGTCATTTCCAGATTTGTGAGCAGCACACTTCACCACAGCCACTTCTTTGGGCAATTGAATCGCTTCAAGCAAATCTTTTACATAATGACCATTTTTAATTGGAGTACCTGAAGAAGTCAGAAACTCCCTCTGCATCCATAATTGGCCATATTCGTGCACAGCCCTGTAACCATACTGTCAATGCAATCAATTCAGCTACTTGTGCAGACTTAACTCCAGGTAAATAGGATGCTTCAATTGGACCCCCCAATGTACACACCACGTAGGCAGCACTCAACCCTCCTTCCTTATGTCTCATACATGAGCCATCTACAAATAGCTCATATTCAGAATCAATTAACAGCTCTTCTATGTCAGGACGTGGTTTTGTACTGTATTCAGTCAAGTCGATACAATCATTCGACTTCTCCCTTCACTTCTGCAAAGTGTCAATTAGGTAGCGGGGTTGCTGGGTTCAGAATATTACACCTTGCAATGGTTACATTCCCTGCACCTACAAGGATTCTCTCCTCCAAGGATTCTCAGCCGACTAGGTGTGAGATACTGGGTCTTGGTCCTGGTTAACAGGATCACAACTGCATGTTGAACATACACTGTTACTGGTTGTTCCATGACAATAGACTCACTTTGTTCAAGACTCATGCAAGTTGCAGCTACTGCTTTTAGACATCCAGGCAATGCAGATGCCACTGGATCTAGTGTGGAGGAAAAATATGCCACAGGACGTCTCATTAGACCGTGAGTTTGGGTCAAAACTGAAAGTGCACAATTATCTCGTGTGTCACAGAAAAGTGCAAAATCTTTTGAATAGTCAGGCATCCCTAATGCTGGAGCTGTACACAGACATTCTAGTAATTTCAAAAAAGCAGTCATGCTTTCGTCACCCCATTCTACTGGGTCTTTTGCTCTTTTCTTTGTCATTTGTATCAATGGTTTTGCTAGGACTGCAAATCCCAAAATTAATTGCCCGCAGTAACCTACAACTCCAAGAAGCATTCTGATCTCTTTCTGAGTTTGAGGCAAATTCATGTTTTTGATTATTCTGATTCTTTCTGAAGTAACTCTTCTGACACCTCTTTCTTTCTGGTGCCCCAGATATTTCACTGATGTGACTGACTGACTAAAATACTTATAAAGCGCACGAATGCCGCGGTGACTTGGCGCTGTAAAGACAAAGAGAGCGGTGAAAGCAGATCATTATTGTGGTGAGAAGAGCCAGGTTTTCAGTGCTTTTCTAAAGCATAATTTAGATTTTTGTGAGCGCAATATACGGGGCAGAGAGTTCCACAGTCTAGAGGCCTGGTACGCAAAAGATCTGCAACCCCATTGCATTCTTTTTATTCTTGGCTGACATATCAAGTCAAGATTGGCTGATCTCTGCATGAGCGATGTCACATAACGAGGAAGAAGTTTGGAGACGTCATCAGATCCCATACCGTACAGGGACTTGTGGACCAGACAAAGGGCCTTAAACTGAATTCTGGACCTAATTGGGAGCCAATGAAGTTCCTTGATGACTTTGGACGTTGGGTGACGATAAAGTAGATTCAACAGGACCCTGGCAGCAGCGTTTTGGATTGCCTCCAGTTTGTTCAGTTGTTTTTCTCCTGTACCCTAATAGAGTGAATTGCAATAGTCCACTCGGGACATTACAAGAGCACTCATTACAGTTTCTTTTAACGTTGGAGGGATATAGGGCAGAACTTTTCTGAGAATCTTGATGGTGTAAAAACAGGTAGAGGTCACCTTGTTAATTTGCGCTTTACAAGAGAGATCTTTATCCACCAGGAAGCCAAGATTCCTAACCTTGTCTGCAGGATTGGGGCAGGGGCCCGGCTCTGAAGGCCACCAAATGTTGCTCCAAACGGACGGTTTCTGACCGAACTCAATTATCTCGGCCTTGTCCGTATTTAATTTTAGAAATTACAGCTCATCCAGTTTTTTACCCCAAGAAGGCAGTTCTTAAAACGCTCAGCTGTGGCTTCAATAGACTGGGATATTGACACAATGATTTGAGTATCGCCGGCGTACGACACTAATTGTAGGCCGTGAGATTGGATTAGTGCAGCTAAAGGGGTGACATATAGATTAAACAAGGTAGGCGATAATGCCGAGCCCTGAGGGACCCCACCTGGAAGGGAGAATTCATCAGATTGAAGACCTTCCCAGTGCACTTGTTGAATACGGGAGTCCAGAAAAGATGTTAAAAGAGTTAGAGCAGTGCAGGCAAATCCTAAGGTTCTCAGTCTATTTATCAAGATATCAAGATATCATGATTCACGGTGTCGAACGCCGCTGTAAGATCAAATAAAATTAGGATCGTTCTATCACCCTCATCCATTGTTCTTCGGATGTTTTCAGTTGTGGTGTGATGTGGTGCAATACTGTAATTTTTCAGGTGACACTTTGTCTTCCTTCACCTAAATGGTTCAGTAAAGCAATGGTATCAACAACAGTCATTTCGAGTTTTAGACGCCACCAATAGGTCATCTATATACTGACCCAGGACTGACTATCCGGGCAGCACTGAAGACTCAAGACACTTCTTCAAAATCTGATTAAAAAGTCGATGGACTCTCTGTATACCCCTGTGGAACGCTGTTCCAGACGTACACATGGCTGTCGAATTCAAAAGAAAAAATAAATTTGCTATCTGGGTGCAATGGAATCGAGAGAAATCTATCACGGTAAACCATCCAGCCTCCCACGGTATCTGATACAGAATTACTGCAGGATTTGGCACAACTAGACAGCATGGATCAACAATCTTATTAATTTTGTGAAGGTCTTGTACGACACTATACTTGCCTCTTGGTTTCTTTATTCCAATTATGGGTGAATTATATGGACTGCTCATTATTTCTTGTAAAATACCTGCTTCAACCAATCACTTTATTTCTATTGCAACATCTGCTTGTATTTCTGGGCTCATTTTGTACTGTTGAGTATTTGGGTAAGCTGCACCCTCCTTCACTGTCACTTTTATTGGATTGGCATTCGCCATTTATCCTACATCATTTCTGGTAAAATTCCATACATTAGGATTCACAGTCTGTCGTAATTCTTCTGGTAAGTTTACTATAGGTAACTTTTTATTTTCAGTTTCCTGTTTTGCTAACATTAATTTATAAACTCCGTTTTCGTTTGGGGTTTGAATTTCAACACCACTTGGGGTACAAAAGATAGTGCAATTCATTTTGCACAACAAGTCTCTGCCTTATAGGATCACTGGACTTGAATCACACACAACAAATATGTGCATTTCTTTAAAATTGCCTATTCTAACTTCCATTGCTTCTGTAACTGGGGTACTAATTTGTTTATTAGAAATGCCCACTACTTGGATCGCTTCTCCCGAGAGGGGTAGGTTTGGAACGTCTGCTGTTTTCACAGTAGAACGAGTAGCACCAGTGTCCAATAGAAAGGTGACATCATTTCCTTCAACCTTTTCTTCAATGTATGGACCTGACTGATCTACCAGCAAGGAGGCGCCAAGTAAGCACTCCTTGTCCTCCCCTCTCAGGCACCATCAGCAGGTGTCCTCACTGAAAAACGTATCACTCAAAAGATATTGTGATGTCGCTGTGTCTCTCCTTTCACTTCCCTCCCAATTTGTGGTATCCACACTCTGGTGTGCTTTGCTCTAAAATTTGGCAAAGGTGCAAGGGGTAACTGGTTTTGTATTACCTGCTGCTGTGGCTTCTGTGGCACCTCATTCTGC
Source organism: Lissotriton vulgaris (assembly GCF_964263255.1). Lineage (NCBI taxonomy): Eukaryota > Metazoa > Chordata > Amphibia > Caudata > Salamandridae > Lissotriton > Lissotriton vulgaris. Next base: position 443,573,053 of record NC_141699.1, read on the forward strand.
CTCTGTGGATTCAAATCATTAGTTTGCATATTACCATTTTGCATAGCCTTACACTCGTTCTTACAGTGCCCCAACTTGCCACACCCGTGACAGGGTAACTTCTTTTTTGCTTCCTCTCAATTGAATTTTCCCCTTGGCTTAACCCCATTACCATCACCTTGATTTTGATTATTGTTTATTTGACTCAATTAAAGCTCTTGTTTCTCTGCTAATTTCATTTGTGCCCATATTCCTTTCTCCTTTAATTCCTTTCATTTATTGTCAAGCTCATCTTCACAATATTTTGCATATTTAAGGGTTTCATCAATCGGCTTGGCCTGCCAGCAAATCTTATGGTCCTTAATCCATTGCGAAATTTCTGGCCTTAATCCTGACACAAACCTATAGATGAAATGCGTCATGTCCTTCATATCACTGTTGTCCAGACCACTATACTGTTTGAACACCTGTAACAGAAGTTCATAATAAGCATGCACAGACTCATCTTTATTCTGGGTAGTTCTATCTATTCCAGTCCACTCTGTCTCTTTTGCAGACACCTTCCCTTTGAGGTAGAGTATTACCTGGTTGTATTTCTTCATCACCTCATCAGAAGGTGCCCCTGTCTTTGGGTCTCTAAGGTATTCATCACTAGGTCAATCAATAGCAATTTTACATTCTGTCCACAAATCCACGGGAACAACAATGTCAAACAATCCATCTAAATCTTTCAAAAGACATTTTGAAACCTTCACAAATCTCTTGACTTGTCTGTACTATTCTACAGGTTTTTCTTGAAGTTTTGGGAAATCATTTGTAAATGACAAAATATCCTGTCGGGAACATGGGACATGTACATAACCTCCACCTGGTACCTCTCTCATGGGGCATAATTTTCTTAGCTTTCCGGTCTCTTTTAATACATATTCAGAAACAGTTTGTCTTGATCGCGCCTCTTCCTTTTTCTTTGCCATCTAGTTTTCCATTTTTATAGGTCCCCCCCATTTCTGCAATAATGACATCAACTCTGTGATTTGGACTTTTTTCCCTGACGCATTCATGTTTTCCAAATCTTTGTCAGAAAATTCAACTTGATATGGTTTTTCTAAAACTTTTGTTTTGCCAATGTCAATTCTCATATTAGCTGCTGTATCCATTAATTTTTCATGAAACACTTTTGTATTTCTAGTAATACTTTTACATATAAACAGTAACTCATCTTCCCTGAATGTATTTAATCTGTCCAATCACACATTACCAGCCATCATTTCCTCTAATTCAACTCTTAATTTAAATATATCCAATATCTTTTGCTGTGACTTTGGTTTCTCTACTTCTCGTGTCAATCTCTCTATTTCTTCTGGGGGTACTACTGTGGCACTTCTTGCACCTGAAGATGTCTCCATCTGTACTTCTCTAGAATTCATAGGAGTGGTTTTTGTGACCGAGTCACCCACTGGTTCTCTTATGGGCAAATGCAACAGGGAAATCACTGACTCTCATTCACATGCCTGATCATCAACTATTAAGGGTTCTTTTCTTGGCTGAACTACAGGTGTAGTCGGAACGGGAGTTTTTGGACTAGCTTGCTTGTCTCCGTACAAAGGAACAACTGGGCCAATAGTTACCGGAATTGTCAGGACTTCAGGACTTGTATTTAATTGGGAAATCTTCTGAATCAATTCACTTCTTTGTTTATTTAATGCTTCTCTTTCCCTGTCTTGCAGTACTTTTTCTAATGAAGTCTCATGTATCACTTGAGGAATCAAAGGTGGTTTCAGAAACGGAGCATTTGGATTAACTGTACTTGGTTCTTCATTATAAGGTGGTGGATTTTTCAATAACCAATCCTCTAGATAATCATCATCTGACTCTCCACTAGTCATTAAATGTTTTGTTTTCTCATTCTTTTTACTTCCAGTAGGTCCTTCTAAAGTTAATACAGGATATAGTTTTTCCACTAACATGGACTGTCTCTATTGTTTCATTAATTCATTTATTGTATCTTTTGGAAATCGGGGATAAAACCTACTCCAATTACCATTACTTCTGGGTCTATCTCGCTCGAAAGCTTCAGTTTCCCATTCCTCCAATGCCTCATACTTTGTTAATCTAGGTCTGGGATCTAATTCATTCATGCGAGTTCTCAGATTGTGGAAAACTCTACCATTAAATGAACCATTTTCTGGAAATGGTAGAACACCATCTTTTGTGTACCCCATCGAATTTTCTAACCACAAACAAGTGTAATAGCCCCTTTCTACCATCATGTATGATGCGGGCGTATTTGGTGGTGAAATAATAATTCCTTCTCTTGTTTTAATTACTTTATCTTTCTTGAAATAATTCTTAATTCTTTTAATGATTGACATTTTTCTCTTTCCTCCGTACATATTGAAGGGTCTTCCTCTTGTATGCTGTTCTTGGGCGAACCCTAAATATCTCCTATCAGGTCTGTTTCCTACAAACAGACCTATATGCCACATATATTTCAAACGTAAATTGGCTGGAGCCCCGGAGGAAGTCCAGGTGAGTGCTTGCTGTTTAGTGTTTTTTACTTTCACAGGGAGGTATCCCGGTTTCCTGCACTGGCCTACACACGTGTGTCCGTTCCTGCCCCCCCGTCCCGCTGTTCGTGTTCCCGCCCCCCCCTCCTGCTGTCCGTCCCCCGCCCACATCTCTCCTCCGTCCCGCTCCCCCCCACCTCTCTTCGCCCTCATCTCTCCTCTGTCACTGCCTCCTTGATTGCTGCGGTGTGGGGTGCTTGTTTAAACTATGCACTGATCTGATAAATCCCCAATTGCAATCTCTCACTCTGGACATTAATCCTTTATATTTGCACATCCACCGTTTTGCACAGCACCATTTATGCTCCTCTGGAAAGTGTTATTTGTGCATTTCTTTGCAATTGTGCGAAATGGCTTGCTTTCTGCTTCTTAATCGTGCTGAGTGCTTCCTTGCCGAGCCCTGTATGTGGCTGTGCTTGTTGAAAACTCCCTTTTCAAGAAATAAACGTCACTTGTTCTGCGGATGAATCCTGACGTTAGGAGGGGCCCTGCGTTTTCAATCAATATGGGAACATCGGGTTGAAGAATAAGCAAGACCGGCCCAGGAGTTGTTTTCTCACCGGCTGCTTTTCTAAGGGCTGACTTGTCCGACCCATTCTTGGCCTGAGTAGGGGCACCGCCCGGGTGAGCCCGCCATGAAGAGGCCCCAGGAATGCCCAGAGTTTTCCAGCCGCTAGCGAGCACATTTTCCAAAAGTGGTTCACCTACGTTCACTCCTCCCTCTTTGAGGTAAGAGTACCACCCTGCAAGAAAGGAGGCTCCTTAAACAGGGCATTCATGCCCCTGGCACAGCGCCTATATTCCAGACCACACCTGGGTAAACATGTTTGTTTCCGCTAATGAAGTTTAGCCTTAGAGAACATGTGGGGATTTACACTTACAATGGTCATTTCTATATCTTTTGTTTCTATATTATTTTTTGTTTTGTTTTCTTGGAAGAAGACTTGTCATGTAGTTGCTCTGCCATGACGTTGCAGTGTCCTGCTGAATGTCATGTTCTGCTTGATTCAGGAGTTTCCAATGACAACTGTGGGCTCCCCACAGCCTGTGTGTGTCCTGGTGGCTTTGCAGTCTGTAATGCCCAATAAATCTTTGTAGTGTGCCCGTCCCCCCTCCCGCTGTCCGTGTGCCCGCCCCCCTCCCGCTGTCCGTGAGTGCTTTGTGTGGTCAGGCGATCCTCTGTTTGTATCTGCGAATGTTTTGTAGTGTGCCCGTCCCCCCACCCGCTGTCCGTGTGCCCGCCCCCCTCCCGCTGTCTGTGAGTGCTTTGTGTGGTCAGGCGATCCTCTGTTTGTATATGTGAATGTTTTGTAGTGTGCCCGTCCCCCCTCCCACTGTCCGTGTGTCCGCCCCCTCCCACTGTCCGTGAGTGCTTTGTGTGGAACATTTTCCAAAAATGGTTCACCTACATTCACTCCTCCCTCTTTGAGGTAAGAGTATCACCCTGCAAGAAAGGAGGCTCCTTAAACAGGGCATTCATGCCCTTGGCACAGCTCCTAGATTCCGGACCCCACCTGGGTGAACATGTTTGTTTCCGCTAATGAAGTTTACCGTTAGACAACATGTGGGGTTTTAGACTTACAATGGTCATTTCTATATCTTGTGTTTCTATATTATTTTTTGTTTTGTTTTCTTGGAAGAAGACTTGTCATGTAGTTGCTCTGCCATGACGTTGCAGTGTCCTGCTGAATGTCATGTTCTGCTTGATTCAGGAGTTTCCAATGACACCTGTGGGCTCCCCACAGCCTGTGTGTGTCCTGGTGGCTTTGCAGTCTGTAATGCCCAATAAATCTTTTGTAGTGTGCCCATCCCCCCTCCCGCTGTCCGTGTGCCCGCCCCCCTCCCGCTGTCCGTGAGTGCTTTGTGATGTCAGGCGATCCTCTGTTTGTATCTGCAAATGTTTTGTGGTGTGCCCGTCCCCCAACCCGCTGTCCGTGCGCCCGCCTCCCTCCCGCTGTCCGTGAGTGCTTTGTGTGGTCAGGCGATCCTCTGTTTGTATCTGTGAATGTTTTGTAGTGTGCCCGTCCCCCCTCCCGCTGTCCTTGTGCCCGCCCTCTCCCGCTGTCCGTGAGTGCTTTGTGTGGTCAGGCGATCCTCTGTTTGTATCTGAGAATGTTTTGTAGTGTGCCCGTCCCCCCTCCGGCTGTCCGTGTGCCCACCCCCCTCCCGCTGTCCGTGAGTGCTTTGTGTGGTCAGGCGATCCTCTGTTTGTGTATCTGCGAATGTTCCCTGACCTCCATGGTGGTTTAGAAACTTAAGCAGGTGATGCTGCTTGTGTTTTCTCTAGGACTTGTTTTGCTTACCGATGCAGTGTGTTTATAGTAGGTTTAGATTGTTTGCACACCGCATCATTTGATCCAGTGTCAGTAGGGCGTTTGCCTGACGCAGGAATGTTTGGGACAACATTTATTTTATTTTATTTTGTACCACCTAGGGAAAGGCATATACTGAAGTAAAGGGATTGGAATTGTATAGCTTTTTAGGAGGAGGTTTGGTATTAACTTTCACTATTTCTGCAGGTGAAATACTATTTGTTCTCAATAAGCAATCTTCGGAAGTAAAGTCCCGTGTCCCAAGTGCTTGAACTGATTGAGTTACATAGAAGGATCAGTAATCACCCACTTCATGTGTCTCATCAAGGTATGGTTGTAATTTGAAACGCTTTAGTTGTGGGGTTTTTTTTGGGGTGGGGGCAATTTATAGACAGCAGTGTGAGTCTTTTATGGAGAGCATGGTGTGTGGGAGAGCATGGTGTGTGAGAGGCAGCAGTGTGTGAGAGACAGCAGTGTGAGAGACCTTTTATTTATGTTTTGGTTTTTGAAACATAAATAAAACGCATTGTTATCTGCAATATCATTAGCTCAAACTCGCGTAAATACGCGACCTATTGCATTGCAAATGCTATAGGTCTCGCATTTGCGAGAGATTAACCTATTGGCATTGTAAATGACAATGCCATTTATTTATTTATTTTCAAAACCAACACATAAATAAAAATGTTGTCATTTACAATGCCAATAGCTCAAACTTTTCAAAAGGCGAAACCATTGCATTGTAAATGCTTGTTACTTACTAGGTTCTATACCATTGACTTACCAATGCTTGTCGCTGGTACCTGTAAACCTATTGGATCAGGGTGTTAGATTGTAGATAGAGAAAATACCACTTGCACTCATGTAATAACCTCAGACTCGGGAAGTTTTAAACTCTTTATCTAACTTTCTTAAATGGTCATGATCCAAAGATTAAACACCAAAAGACTCTCAATAATGAAAATCAGTATTAGAATGTAACTATGCAAAAGATGTATTAAACAGTTTTCAAACATTTAGCAATAGGGAGGGTAAGAAAAGGAACATAATATGATATCAAATGATTTGAGCATTTAACAAAGGGAGGGTAAAAGAAGGGAACATATGCAAATGAAAACTTTAACAATAGGAAGGGTAAAGAGAAAGGAAACAAAACAATGACGAACCCACATGAATTTATATTTACCTAGAATGGTGTGAAGACTAACCCTGGCCACGGGCTGGACAAAGGACAGAAACCCCAAAAGTTGCAGTCGCCAGTAGGCTAGCAGGTGCAGATCAGAATCAGAACAGGTAAAGCCAAATTGGATCAGGACAGGACCACCAAAGGTTAAGACCAGCACCCGCAGTTCAGTTGCAACGCCTGCGCTACTCCCTCTCTGCAGCTAACAGCCAGAACCCCAATTGGGTTATCGGTTTCACCAACAAAGTGCTTCGCCAGCACTTCAGCTTCCCGGAGCCCTGATTGGGTTATCAAATCTTCTGACAGAGTGCTCCGCAGCCCTAAGCTCTTGGTCACCTATTGAGTGCATTGGGTCAGTGACAGGTCAGCTATTCGGTCAAGTCGGACAAACTAACTAGCTAAGCCATATTTTCCAGGTCAGTGTACCACCCCTCAATGTTGCAAGTGTAAGGATCCCCAAATTTGATTGGACAAAGAATGAGGAGAGGTCATCACACCATACCAAATTGAAACTTTTACCAATGAATATTATAATAATGTTCCCGCCCATCAAATTTTATTATCTCACGTATGTTTTATTCCACCCGACAATGAATGTTCCAATATTGGTTACATTTTAGTCCATTTGAGAACTTTAACTTCCTCCGTAGGGTCAAGAGATAAGGTTGCCACAAGCATCTTCTAGCAAGTTGGCTCTTTGACAGTGTTTCAAAGGTCATTCTGCTTCATGGACTTTGTGATTTGTGTGCAGTTGCAGTTTCTCCAAGGTGGAGTTCAGCAATGGGCGTCAGGCCCAAATTGATTTACATGTAAGAATAGAGAAGAAACAGTTTGAGCACACAGAATAAATGAATGCACTGTATACCACTTATATCTACTCTATTCCCATCACTTTGTATTTAACTTTTGTGTTAAGGTTAAGCAGAACGAACAGCTTAGCAAAAGCTGCAGTGCAAGCTTCATGCTTGCGGTTACACAGAGCAGCCATTTTAATTCTAGTGCGCAGAAGCGAAAATTTCCCCCAAGCGAAAGATACGTCATGTCACGTGAGTATGACAGACGCATGCGCAGTAGAAAATCCTGCGTAGCAGCCGCCATTTTATTTGCAAGCGGATAAACATTAGTAAAAGCACATATGCAAGCTTCCCTCAGATGTTGTGTAATGTGATGTTAATAAAAAAACATGTTGATTAATATATTAACGTTATGTCGAGAGGACTGAGTACAAGCAAGTCGCGTTACGTGCGAATCCTTGCTCCATCAAAAGGTTCCATAGGAAGAAATGCCCCCAAAGAAGAGAAATATCATGGATAGGCATTTCAAGAAAACCCAGTCCTGTACAGCCTCATGAACCAAATGAAGATCCCAAGAGACCTTTATGTTTTGCCTCTGGATATCACTTCCCAAAATTCCTATATAGATGCACAACTATAATTAGTTTAAACACTTCACTCCTGGGACAGGTTTAGTATTTATCATATAATTCAAGGTGGAGGATATACTAGTCCAATGTAGAATTAACCCAGACTGTCTAAAAATGCCCTTCCTCTATACCGCTTCATGATTAACTGCAATACAGTCCATTTCATCCCTGGATCAGGGATGCGACTGGTATTGGGAACCGGTGGCTAAGGCACCTCACAAATTGGAGCAACTACTATTTTTAGGAACAGAAGAATCCAACTTCACTTTGACCATAATGACATCACTTCTACTCTATACTGCCTCATCTCAGATGTTCTTGGGGACTCTGGTTCTGATGGAAATTAATGGTAAATGTATGGAAATGTTTGGTTAGCCAAGTCAGCAATAAGGGATTTTGAATCAGAAAACCAGAGGGATTAAAAGTCACAGTTTGCTAGAATCAAAGCTAACTCCTCCACTGATTACCTTCAAATCCAATGGATCTTTGCTGTTATTTTAGCGAAGATGAGTACTGATAATAAAATAAAATAATAATCACAATCACTAATCTATTGTCAGTCAATAATATGTTTGGTATGAGTTAAAGGGTTCTATTAAAATCTTTTAGTGTATCATCTTATTTGCAAATCACAATAAAAAACTTAGGTTAATCTCAATCTTCAATATATTACAGAAATATAAAATCAATATCAGTTAATCAAATCATTTAAAAATGCATTAAAGCACGTTCCATAAAGGAAAGAATCCCTATTCTAAGAATCAAATGAAAATGGAGTTAATCAAAACCAATAAAGAGTTCTAGTTCGAGAGTATAAGAACAGCATGAAGCTTTAGCATTAGAATCAGCTCAAATAGATCAATATATCAAAGCAGAACCTTCCATTAAGAGAGGTTGAAGAAACTCAGTAGAGGCTCAAAGCAATGTGACACAATATGACTCTCGGTAAAAACTGTGGTAAAAGAGTGGGGTAACCTACTATAGAAGCAGGCCCTATTATAGAAATTATATTTCACAAAGCTTTGCAACATGTTGCTCTTCTCCTCTCCCATCAGCTAATCAGCATTTGATGCTCTCCTGGGAACAGGATCACACCTTGTCTACTCAGAGAAATACAACAGCACAGAGATAGTAATGGTATCCAGGAACCAGCAATGCCCGCGGAGAATTCCGGTAGCCCCTCCCGCCTCACCTGCACCTTCAATTACTCCTTGCGCCTCCCGCTTCGTGGGAGACGCGGCGCTGCTTTGTCAACTGATGTGGTGGGCGAAAGGCGAACTCCAGCATCCAGGAACCAGCAGGGCCCGCGGAGAATTCTGGTAGCCCCTCCCGCCTCACCTGCACCTTCAATTACTCCTTGCGCATCCCGCTTCGCGGGAGACACGGCGCTGCTTTGTCAACTGCTGATGTGGGCGAAAGGTGAACTCTAGCATCCAGGAACCAGTGGGGCCCACGGAGAATTCCGGTAGCCCCTCCCGCCTCACCTGCTGGGGCCAATTCATCATTGCCAGTTCCCCGCATCGCGGGACGCGCGCGGGCGGCTGCCAGGCTAAGCCCGTGCAAAGGGCGGGCCGTCTGGGGCCATCAGCGACCGAAGAAGGCCGGGCAGGGCCACTCCTCTTGGCATCTGAAGTCGGTATCATTGTTGGTGGATTGACGGTGATGTAAGGAAGAAGAAGATTCTGTGGCAAAGCAGATTGAACTGGGACATTGGGACCTTGAAACGCAAGTTAACTGCGAGGGTTGGAGGGGAGTTTTTGTCACTTGGCCTAATGTTCATATGTTGACACGGGTGTTGAATTAACTTGTGGGTGCTTGTCCTGGGAAATTAGGGTAATTCCTGGCATTTTTGGTTGATTATCCCCATCATGGGCATTAAAGTGAAAACCCGTTCAACTAAAGTAAAGCCAAAGACCCCTCCTACGACCCGGGTGGCCCCTCACGAGAAAAGCATATTGCCCCCTCTTAATGTACAGCCCACTGCGATTGACCGCATGCTGCCGAAAGCTATTGGGGCAGTTTCCAGCAAAATAGAGCATAGGGAGAGACGCCTGTCGCTAACGCCAATAACTGATTTAATTATTCTGCCCCAGGAAAATGAAAATGAGGTCATGGTAATTTCCCCACACAGTACCCCAGAGTCACCTGCTCAGGACATTCCTTGTGCTCAGGTGGCCCACTGTGTAGATATGGTGAAATCTCCGCCCGCAAAAAAAGTCCTAACTAGTAGGAAAAGAAGAGCTTGTCTAAAGAAGTTAAGTATCAAGAAAGCCACATCAAGCTCCTCTGTTCCCGAATCAAGAAGTGTAGAGGAAGAGGATATTGAAGAACAAGCGCCACAGCAGTTAGCCCCCTTTGAGCTGGATGGTTCATGTAGTTACACATTTACAAAATCATTTAGAGCTACTTATCGCTAGCAAGAATAAACCAGTAGTTAGGAGGTTGGATAAAATCATTACTGAATTAAAGAAAAGGGGAAGGGTGCAGGGCATATCTTCGAACCCTAGTGTAACAGGCAACTCTATCACCACGGACACTAGCCTGAATCAACAGCCTGCCATGCAATCCAGCAATATTAACTGTGAGCATCCCGCCGTCACACGGGTTCCTATTCCTCCAGGTATCCCCCTGCAAATGGATACTGGCAAAAGATTGGGAGGAGGGACTCTGGACCCAGATATGGGGCCTCTTCCGCCACTGGCACAACTGCAAAATAAAAAGTCTCCCACTCCTGAAACAACAGAGATAAATCATTTAGGTTGTGTGGCCAACACAATAACTACCAACTCTTTCCCTAGCATAAATCTACCTCCTGAAGCATGTCCCTATGTAGTAGTACTTGTGGGGGTGCCGGATTTGAAGCCAGAACAGAAAGAGTCACACACTGAATTAAGAAATAAAACCATATACTGGTTGAACGAAAACAGGCCATTTGTACGTAACAAAAATAGGGAGATCTCACATGTTAGAAGGGTGAACTGGATAGGCAATAGGAGCAAAGAAATAGCGGGCAATTGCATAATTGTGAACTTCAGGGACATCAGTGTAGTGGAACACATATTAACCAGTGGCACTGCAAAATATGCAAGTAGTATAAGACCCCTGCCACTGGGATACTTTTATCCCATGCAACCTGTCCCCCATGACTTAAGGCACCCCTATGTGAGATCTGGGATGGGCTTAAACGTAACTAGGGCTCAAAACCACATTATGTGTGGCTCTGTGGCAAGAGAACGGGGATTACCCAATTGGACAAACAGATTTAGCCCATTGTTGTCTCTAGAAGAAACTGACTGACTAAAAGGGCTTCCCACCTGATTAGAGAAGTCAGTTTGGAGGGAGGGTGGTAAAATGAACATGCAGGAAATGCGAGGTTCGGTGCTGCGGGTATCTCACAAGGAAGGCCCTTTAAATCCTCTTCTCTCAGAAGTGGCCCACATACTAAGAGGCCCTAATACGGCGAGTCTCCAGGAGTCTGAAAAACCCGCCAGCTCTCCTGAATACATGATAGGGTCTGTTTTGGGTGGCACCATCCCTTAAGAGAAGCTAAGGGTGGACATAGCCCTGTTGCCAGTACAGTGGCAAGGGGCTCTATTTACGCCCTCAAGGGCCGATGAAGGGCCTATTATCAAAAGCCCAAGCTCCAAAGTGTTAGTTAGGGATCAGTCAGCAGAGGGGGGGCTAAAAATATTATCTTGGAATACTGCCGGTTTGGCAGGTACATTTGATAATATTGAATGGCGGCGGTACATTAGCAGGTTCCAGATAAATAGTCTACAAGAGACCTGGGTGTTTGACAGTAATCCCTTCCACATGGCAGGGTACAAATCTTTTTTGTGCCGGCCCAAAAATCAAGATCGGGAAGAGCAATGGGAGGATTGTCCGTATATGTGGATTTGAATCTGCAAGGAGTTTGGACCAGTCCATCTTGGTCATCACACAATCTCCAGGCATTGGGGTTTACTGGTAGTGGGCTAAGGTTAATCCTGTTCAATATATATAATGTTGGGGCCTCTAAAGGAAATAACCCCACATTCCAGGAATTAGATCATAGACTCAACCAGGAGATAGCCCAAAAGAAAGGTGTTCTGGAACCAACCGTACTAGTAATGGGTGGTTTTAACTGCCATCTATGCTCAACCCTGTTCCCCCTGAACGCAGAATGGTCCCGCTGTCCAGTCGAGAAGGGCCCTCATTTTTAACACACAACAGAGGGTACTCAGCAAACTCCTAAAAACCCACGTCCTGGAACATACTATTGATCTGGCTATCTTGGAGAAAGAAGGAACCCTTGCCTCAACCTTTAAAGGGAGAGGGTGTTCATCTTTCATAGATTATATTTTAGTGTCCAGGCTATCAAAAAACTGGATCAGATCGGTGGGGATTGACTGGAGTGTATTCAGTGACCATAACCCCCTAGTTTTAGAGTTCATATACCGGGGTCGACCCAAGACAAGCCTACCGGCTGGTACCTCCATGAGGGCAACTGACCAGGTAAGACAGCTCAGGTGGTCCCAAATTGATGGCGAGGCATTCCATAAATCACTAATGGTTAAAGGGAAAGTACCGATTGGTGAGTGCCTAGACCTCGCGATAGAGTAACCAGTCTGGTTGAAGGTCTACTGAAGTCAAGTGCCCCTGCGAGAAATATCACCCGGACGAGATGGTTTGACGGAGAATGTTCGCGTGCCTTGAGGGACCTAAAATCTAGTCTAAAATCTCCCCCCAGGAATAAACTAAGAGTAGCCCAGTGCAGACAGGCATATAAGAGCGTAGTGAAGCAGAGAAAGACATTTCTCCAAGCTGAAGCATGGGCAGATCTAAGGTAGGCTGGAGACCGAAGGGACATGACAGAATTCTTGAGAATAATTAACAAACCGTGTTTCCAGGATAGTAACGCCCATGAGATTGGCACTAATATCTTACCAGAACAGTGGCAGACACTTCGAAGGTCTGTATAATCATAATCAGGACACTGCCTCGGAGGAGGGGTGGGTTGGCCAGCAGGGCTCAGTTGTAGAATTTTCCCTAGAGGAAGTAACTGTGGGGGTTCAGGGCCTCACTCGTAACAAAGCTCCTAGCCCCGATGGCACACCACCTGATTTGTACCTGAGCAATGTAGACCTGTGGGCCCCCATCCTTACCAGGGTGTTAAATGCGGCCATTAAGTATGGACTACCCCGCTCCTGGTCCACGGCAATAATTGTCCCTATTTTCAAGAAGGGTAATAGGGACAACCCACAGTGCTATCATCCCATCTCGCTGATCGATGTTTCCACTAAAATCCTGGGCCGGGTAATCTACTAAAACCAGCAATGAAAGGATTTATCTGGGGTTTATGGACCTGGCAGCCGCCTTTGATCATGTCAACAGGGAAAAGTTATGGGTCATGATGAGCAATCTGAGAATCGACCCTGGCTTGAATAACATCCTTAGAGAATTCCATTGGGATATCACTGTCAAAGTCCGCTATAACACGGAGGGGGGAACACAGAACCCTTTCCTTGTACTAGCGGAGTGAGGCAGGGTTGCATTCTCGCCCCTTTCTTGTTCTCGCTCTATATTAATAATCTAGAGCAGGCTTTGATTGCTTTAAAGACTGATTGCCCAAGAGTAGGAACGCGCCATATCCCGATTCTTTTGTACGCGGATGATGCAGTCATCCACACTCCGAAGGGCTTGCAGAGTCTAATTGATGGATTTTTTAGATTCATGGAAACATTGGACCTGTCAGTGAATTTGAGTAAGTCCTGTGTAATGCTGGCAGGCACGAAACCTTGCAAGAAGTTCTTATAAAATAGGGAACCACACTCTAGAAAAGGTGCAGTCTTTTTCTTATCTTGGTCTGTTATTTGACGGTGCATTAAAATTTAAATCCTTGGTGGAGGAACGATGCACCAAATTGGTATCCTCAAATGGTGCCATAACAAACTATGGCCGAAGGCTGGGTCGTTGGTCCCGGGAACAAGTCATGAACTTGTATAGTTCTATACGTTGCTCTAAAGCTACGTATGGATCAGAAGTGTGGGGTTTTGTAAGTGTTGAGCAATTGCAGCTGGAGGAAAACAAATATTTGCGAAAGATTCTAAAAATCCCCATGAGTACCCCAGCAGTAATTGCCCACAGAGAACTAGGGAGGCCATGTATTGAGAATCTGATTAAGCTTAGACCCATTATGGCATGGTTAAAAATGTAGGCAAACCCTGAGGCAGACTTAATTTGACAAATTTTAAGAGACTGCCTGGACAGGGATAATGGTCTACAAAGCCCATGGCTGAAATACATTAAGATCACTCTTGAAGGCTTAGACCGGAAGGATCTTTTTATAAGCCCGACTGTAATATCACCACATGATAAACCTAAAATCAAGAGAATGTTCCTGAACCAGCTATCCACACGTAGAGCGGTAGCGGAAGGGACCAAACACTCAGTAAGTGCCCATTGTCTTGTTAAGAACAGTGAGGGCATGGAACCATATCTGTACCTGAAGTATAACGCCCAGGATAGGTTTTTAATGTTTTGTTTTAGGCTCAATCTTTTACCGAACTTACTGGCTAACCCACCAGGTTTTACATTAACAATTGAGCAGAAGGGTGCCTGCGGCTGCGACAATCGGTCTCCGCAGGACGCCCTTCATTTTGTACTTTTGTGTTCCTTTTATGCGATACCTAGGCGACGATTTTTGGTGGACATTTTAAAACATGCCAAGTTGTGACATGCTAAAGCTGCTTTACTTTTCTTGCAAAGAGCGGATGCGGAATACAAGAGGACAGGGTTGATCATTGGTCTTAGCCAAGACTTCTTTTTTTTTTTTTTTACTATTCTGTGTTAATTCAGTTGGGGTTCAGATCTGACTATTTAATTGTATTTGAAACTCTGGATATATGTGCTTTTATGGTGTTTTCTAATCACCGAATAAAGAACTACTGAACTGAACTGAACTGAGTAGGGTGACCTACTATAGAAGCAGGCACTATTATAAAAATTATATTTCACAAAGCTTTGCAACATGTTGCTCTTCTCCTCTCCCATCTGCTAATCAGCGTTTGATGCTCTCCTGGGAACAGGATCACTCCTTGTCTACTCAGAGAAATACAACAGCACAGAGATAGTAATGGTATTTTTACAAATAATTTATATTGATTATGTGTTCATTTGGATTTTTCCTCCCTGGGGCCTACTTTCCCACATATTGACTACATCTTTAAACTTCTAATAACAAGTCTATAATTAATGGTCGATGTAGAAGTCGAAATGTCTATATTAATGAAAATAAAACATTTTGCAGAATCACCATTGATTGGAATAAACTCCTAGGTTAAAAAGTGAAGTTTTCTGTTTTAATTTCTGCATTTCAATGTATGAACTCTTCATTACCCCATTTAATGAAGAAAATTAATCATGAGTCAACAGTGGTCTTTGTGTAAATGGCAACATTTTACGGAAAAACTTGAAAACATATAAGTAATGTATAATTTATTATGGAAAAAACATGTTCATAGAGAGGTCAAGAATCAAACTTTGTATGCGTTTTTAGCATTTTATATTCAAATTTGTTTTTCAACCAGCATTTCTTTAGTCATTTGAAGGGTAGAACAAGTAAATAGGATAGCTTTCAGTTACATGCATTTAAAACACATTGTTTTCTTCATAGCTTGTATGTTAATTCTGCACCCTTATGTTAAAGTGAGTTATTTTCTTAACATTTTTCAAATATCTCCTTCAGCATGCTTTTCTCAAGTTGTAAAACAGGAAAATATTGAAACATCAAAACTGCTGCTCCTCTTTGCTTAATGTCCAGCAGCTAATATGAATTTTAGTTGGTGAGAATCAATGCTTCTGTTAATTTCTAAAAGACAACAAAACATTTACTCCTCACATACAATGTAGTTACCATATTGTCTATCTGCACAACATGTTTTGTTCATTCTGCTGCATGAAGGACCAGAGTACATCATACACTGCCTTTAGATCCTTATCATTGGAAATAATTTACTTTTGAATGGAGTACCTGATCTTTGCCTGCATGGATACCAGTGCCTGCCCCCATCCCAGCCATTGGCATATGTTATATTAGGTAAACAGTCAAAATATCGATTCCAAAATATAGAATGGACATAATATCGAAGTAAAAATATAGAATGGACAAAATATCGAATGGACACAATATAGTGGTTAAAAATATCGAATTTAAGGTAAGTAATATCGATTTTCAAAATATAGAAGTCAAAATATCGAAGGATACAATATAGGCATTAAATATATAAATTTTTTAATAATATCAATTTTTTTAAAGTGTTTTGTATTTAGTATATGTGTGAAAAGTGTATATTAATTTTTGTAATGTATGTTTAATGTATTTTAAGTAATTAATTTTATGTTATTTAATTTGTGCGTAATTTAATTCTGCAGCGGGTTGTGGGTTTATAGGGGAATAGGGTGGGAAGTAATTTAATTGTAATTAATTAAATATTTTTATTTATTTATTGGTATTCATTTTGAATTTATTGTTATTTTTTAATTGGTAATTAATTTTTATTAATTGCCAATTCATTTGTATTAATTGATTAATTGTTAATTATGTAAATTTTCTAAATTTATTTTCTGTAGCGGGTTGTGGGTTTATAGGGGAATAGGGTGGGAAGTAATTTAATTGTAATTAAGTAAATACTTTTTTCATTTATTGGTATTGATTTTAAATTTATTGTTAATTAATTTTTAATTGGCAATAATTGTATTAATTGGTAATTATTTTGTAATAATTAAATATTTGATAATTATGATAATTGTATTAATGTATTTTCTGTAGTGGGATGTGGGTTTATAGGGGAATAGGGTAAGAAGTAATGTAATTGTAATTAATTACATATTAAAAATACTTTTTGTGTATTGATAATTAATTTACTGTTAATTTTTCATTGGTATTAATTTTTATTATTAATTAGTTTTGTTATTGAAAATTAATTAGTTGTTAAATAATTATGAATAGGTTATTATTTTTAATAACTAATATGTAGTTGTATTTCTAATTAATTATTACATAATATTAAATTGGTTATTAATTTCAATTAATGTTTTATTGGTATTGATATTTAATTTATTTTTAATAATATATTAAATCATTACTTTCCCTACTGTTAAACTCACTGGAGTGGGAATAGTAATTTTCACCCTCCCGCTATCCAACGCTTTCCCTACTGTTGCACTCTCTGGAGTGGGAATAGTATTTTTTACCCCTACGCTATCCGACGCTTTCCCTACTGTTGCACTCTCTGGAGTGGTAATAGTAATTTTTACCCCTACGCTATCCAAAGCTTTCCCTACTGTTGCACTATCTGGAGTGGGAATAGTAATTTTTACCCCTACGCTATCCAACGCTTTCCCTACTGTTGCACTCTCTGGAGTGGGAATAGTATTTTTTACCCCTACGCTATCCAACGCTTTCCCTACTGTTGCACTCACTGGAGTGGGAATAGTAATTTTTACCCTTATGCTATCCAACGCTTTCCCTACTGTTGCACTCTCTGGAGTGGGAATAGTATTTTTTTACCCCTATGCTATCCAACGCTTTCCCTACTGTTGCACTCACTGGAGTGGAAATAGTATTTTTTACCCTTACGCTATCCAACGCTTTCCCTACTGTTGCACTCACTGGAGTGGTAATATTAAATGTTACCCTCCTGCTATCCTACGGTAAAATATTGTACATTTTTTATTAATAACTTAAATTAATTATATCTTAATTTTAAGGTTATTTGAGTATTTTTAAGTATGTTTTAGTTAATTATATTTATTATTTCATTAATTTTAAATTACTTTTAAGACATTTAAAAAAAATCGATATTTTGACTGACTATATTTTTTACAGACTATATTTTGGATTCGATATTTTTGTACTTACCTGTTTGTAGATAGGAATTCGATATTTTGGCATTCTATATTTTGGTGACTATATTTTGGTAAGTCTATATTTTGTCATTCTATATTATGTCAGTGATCCGTTATATTAACCACCTATGGGGACAAATTCAGAGATATGCCTCTCAACAGCTTTGTGGAGATCAGACACAACTCTTTTTTTCTATATGATTTTGGAACAATGGCTTATGTGACACAAATTGGATAAGTGAGCATGAATGTTAATTCAAAGTGAGCGAATTTACAACCCAGTCCTGCCCATAACAGAAATCCATGGTACTAGGAGGCTGTAAATACAGTGACAATCCGTGCTATAGCTTTCTGAGCCTTAAGCAAATATATAAGGAGTTTTCTGAAGCTGACAGGAATGATAGGCCCCATTCGATCAAAATCTCCTCTCATGAACCAGAAGCTCCTCCTCACCTGCGATTTGGCACAAATGAAGTGAAAGCACAGCATCTGCAGGATTTTGCAAAAATACCTTATGTATTCCTCTTCTTTTGCTGGTGCATGGAGGAGCCTCGCATCCAAACACGGAAGTCCCCGGTAGTGCCAATGTGTCATTGCCACCGACAGAATCTTGGTGAAAGCTCATGCACAATCAGGAAGCTGGAAGGAAGCAATGGGAAATTGGGTCGAGCTCCTTTCAGATTAATCGATAAATCAGCACATGAAAATAGGAGTCATTATTGTTCAATTAAGTAATCCCCTGACACAATTATAGAATTGGCCTCTGCGGGGTTTCCATCTTGAACATTCCAGACATCATACATTCTTAACATCCAACTTTACCTATATCCTGACTTTTTTACAGCAATAACATTATAAATATGTGCTCAGACCTCTCTGGGGGGATAGTGTAATTTTATACTACATTCAAAACCTTCTTCAGTCAGTCTTCAATCTTTAACTCTCGAGTCAGCTGATCCATTTAATAACCTGTAAGGCAACCAAGATCCTATATCCTGCACATGCCATAGTCAAGCCAGTGGCATAATGCAAAATAATCAGGTATGGATAAAAAATTTAGGGGCATATTGTCAAGCAACTGTGTTAAACTTATCGCCGCTTTAGGAGCAGAAACCTGCTGCAATAGCAGGGAGATTTGGGCTTGATAATATGCCCTAGAGAATTTCCATGGAAGCCCATGTTCACACCAGAACATGGGCTTCTATGGGAATTCACAAGGGTATATTATCAAGCCCATTATCGCTGCTTTAGCGGCCGTTTTCTGCCTCTAAAGCAGCAATAATTTTAACGCAGTTGCTTGATAATATGCCCCTTAAAAAAACTATACACAAATGAATAATCAAAGTTGAAGATTGAAAATTTTAAAAGATTCTGTAATTGTGAAGTCATTTGAAATTGGAAGATGAAAAATAAGTTTGCATCCTTAGATTGATTCATCAGAGCAGAGCAAGTGCGCAAACAGAATATAAAATGGACTATGAGTGGCCTCAGTTTAATTTCATAAAGTTCCAACATTCCCATTAAAGCTAACAAATGTTTTTTCTATGTTTTGTGAATTAAATAAAATACTAAGGCCAGATGTAGGTCGCCCAATACCGGTTGGTAACGGTCGAAATTTCCAAATTTCTTCCGTTACCGACCGGTATTGGACTTTCCAGATGTAGGTGGCATTTTTTAAGGATTCATTATTTTGCCGATTCGGTAATTACCAAAACTTACATATTCGGTAATTTTTTCGGAAAAATTACCTACATCCCATTTGCCTGTTCTTAAATACCGAATCGGCATGATTCGGTATTTAAGAAATGGTAATCTGGGATTACCTACATCTGGCCCTAAATCATTTGAATATTTATTTGATGAATGCTTGTTTCTATATTTTTCTGTATATTTGTTTGCAGTTCATTTGGAAAATGCTTGGGCTGGGGTCCTCCAGTAATGAATTACTGGGGTCCAAGTATTACAATAATAATTCAGTGTGGGTCCCCGGACAGTAGATATTAAGTGGGGGTTCACAGAAGACAAAAGGTTAAGAACCACTGGCTTACAGTGCAGTGCTTAATTCAAGCTGGTGGTTTCCCGTGCCTGCCACTGACTCTTAATTGTTAGTATTGGTGTTTGTGACAGTGTTCCACATGGTGGCGATGTCTGTTCAAGAGATGAGCACAAAAACATATGTTTAATAATTCAATGTAGATTGAAAATGGCTATTATCTGGCCTAAGCCATTCTTTTAGCTTTGGGGGCCTGGGTTGCAGTGTTCTCCTGACGAGGGCCCTGGCACTTACTTGATTACAAATAAGCACTGCTGGCTTAAAGTATCCACCTCACAGACATGCAAAGTTCTTAGTCTGAGTAAAGCTTCTGTTGGGTGGTGGCCCCATGCACTCCAGCAACTACATGGGCATTTGTCACGCCTTGAGTCATGTGCACTTCATTTCCCCTACACAGAGCGACCCTTGACCCCACCAGGTAGGTCGCTCCCCCTCCGCACAGCACCGCCTGTGTCTTCCTGCCGAATCTGCCACGGCTGAGGAATTTCGAGGCCCTCCACCACCCGCAGGCTACCACCTGCGCCTCATCCCTGGTGGCCAGTGGTAGGCCGCAGGTAGGTTTGTTCATCCACCGCTTTATTGCTTTTATTGTATTGCCTGTATTTTCATTGTTGTGTCTTTGACTGCTGTTTGTCTTCCCCCGCTGCCTGTATGTGGTCCGTGCCCCTTTTTCTTCCCTCTGTTTCCCTCACTGCCCCCGTGCTCTCTCTGCCCGGTCTTTCCTTCTGTACCCCTTGCTGCCCCTGTGTTTCTGCGTGGTTTTCCCTTCTGTTCCACTCACTACCCACGTGCCTCTCTGCCCTTTCTGCCTTCTGGTCTTAGCTGCCCCTGTATTTATGTGTCTATATTTTGCCTCTGTGCCACTCGTTTTTCCGGTATTTCTGTGCCCTTTTGCCTTCTGTGCCACTCGTTTTTGTGCCCCTTTTGCCTTCTGTTCCACTCGTTTTTTGTGCCCGTCTGCCTTCTGTGCCACTCGTTTTTTCCCTGATTTTTGTGCCCATTTGCCTTCTGTTCCACTCTTTTTTTGTGCCCTTCTGCCTTCTGTGCCACTCATTTTTCCCTCGTTTTTGCGTCCCTTTTGCCTTCTGTTCCACTTGTTTTTTGTGCCCTTCTGCCCTCTGTTCCACTCATTTTTTGTGCCCTTCTGCCTTTTCTGCAACTCGTTTTCCCTTGTTTTTGTGCCCCTTTTGCCTTCTGTTCCACTCGTTTTTCTACCCTTTTACCTTCTGTGCCACTTGTTCTTCCCTCGATTTTGTGCCCCTTTTTCCTCCTGTTACCTTCATTGTCCCTCAACACCTCGCCGCTGCATCCCTTATGGCCCCGCCCCACTGCCAATTCGCTGCCCCGCCTCCTGTCTCCCTCCCACCTCCCCTTATATGCCGGCCACTCTTTTGGATTCGGTTAGTATACTTTTTTGGATTCTGTTAGGCCTGACAGCAACATTATAATTGCAGGGGATTTTAACTGCTCGTTTGAGCCTTTAAATTATGAAGGTAGAACTCTCCTGGTAGAGGAGGATGTCCAGTGGAATATTCTTCTCCTTGACCTTAAGCCCATGAAGAAATGGACTGAATCTGCCCTGCAGTGGACGGGTCTCTGCTTAGAGCGTGGCTTTAGGGCGGCAAATGGACGGTCTACCACCGACAAAATTGGAAGGGCAACCTTTGACAATGGCTTACATAGAAGTCGAATAGACTATATCCTCATCAAGATAGAGTACTGGTTCATATTAGAGGACATGGTGATTTTGGATCGCCCTGAGAGCGACCATAATCCACTTGTAGTGAGTTTGCGACTCAACGGAGGCTCTAAGCGTAACAACTAAACTGAGATAGCTACCACTGACGCCCTGCTTACTAATGATTTACGCAGGGTGCATTGGGCGAGGATCGCTATTGACCCTGTGGCTCTGGAATAGATTAGGCTAAAGGTAACACAGACTCTGGGAGTTTTGCGCTCACTTCCAACCCAGGAAGACATTAATGGGAAAATAACCTCATTACATGAAGACCTTTTTAATTAACTTTTCCAAACCTAGCAAACCCCAAAAATCTACTGGCCAACCCACGAGTAAATCATGGTACAACAAATCGTGCCGGGAATCTTATGGCATATTGGTGCTAGCCGTCCGGTCTAAAATTATGCCTGACATTAGGAAGGCCAGGCTTAACTATCGTAAAGTCCGGAAACAGGCCAAACTAGATTGGGACAATCAACATTGGCAAGAACTTCTTGTTCAGCTTGATCGACTCCATACAGGAAATTGTTGCCAGGATGGTCCTGGCAAGAATACAGAGCTGGATTGAGCTTGAGGATATACTGTCTCCCCTACAGGCTGGGTTCAGATTTTGCATAAGCTCTATCGAGCAGGTCTTCAGGTTCCTATTGATTTACTGGAAAGTAGTCAGTTTGGGAGGTGGCACTATTTATGCCGCTTTTGTTGACCTCAAGTCAGCATTTTACCTATTACCCAGGGATAAATTGTAGGGGGCCCTAAGAAATATGGGGATGCCCCAGGAGCTTCTGAATGTTGTAATCAAGTTACATGAGGCAAATATTGCACAAGTCCGCTGGGGTAAGCAAGGGCAGGTTACCAATAGATTTGCAGTGTCCCGGGGTTTCAGGCAAGGGTGCGTTCTAGCGCCACCCCTGTTTTTGTTATTCATCAACAGGGTTGTGCAGTATTACTCTGCCTTTCTGACAGACGCCCCCTCTTTGGGTGGCACCAAGTTTCCGCTACTTATGTTTGCGAATGACACCCTTCTATTATCGCAGACACAGGTGGGCCTGCGCGGCCCTGAATAAATTTGAGGAATTTTGCCCCGATCCCGATCTGCAGTTTAATGTAACCAAAACTAACTTCATGATCCTTACAAAAAGTAGACCAGTGGTTGGCCATGTCATGATGAACAATACAAAGTTAGAGCAGACTAATGTTACGACCTATCTGGGGATTGTTTTAGAGAGTAAATTAAGTTGGAAGCCCCAGATTGATATTCTATCCCTCAAGTTTGCCCAGCTTTCAGGGTGCCTGGTCAAAGAACAGAGATCGTCTCAGACCAAAAGGATAGGCCCAGCTCTTAAGATCTATAATTCCAGGATAAGTTCAGCGAATGAGTAGCTCTGTTTTTTCTGCATTCAATTTTAGTTTATTATCATAGAGCCAGTCAGCCATTCTCAGAAGTCCAGAGCGGAGAGGGGAGAGATCAGATTTGCCTGTTGATGCAAGGGAGAACACTAATTGTGTGTCATCCGCATAGGAATAAATAGTAAGACCCATTTCTTCCACGACCTTGGCTAGTGGGGTAACATACATATTAAATAAAAGTGGGCTCAATATAGAGCCCTGAGGTACCCCATACAGAGATTTCTGAAAGTCAGAGGAATTATTTTTGGAGAAGACTTGAAAAGTTTGGTGTAACAGAAATTGTTCCAGCCATCTCAGGGCATTCCCTTGTATTCCTATATCCTCCAACGTGCGAATCAGGGTATGGTGGGAGATGGTGTCGAAGGCGGCACTCAGGTCTAGGAGAATGGGTGCCGCCGTGCCCCCTCCATCTAATTCCTTTCGAATGGCTTCAGTGACCCCTAGTAAGGTTGACTCTGTGAAGTGTCCCTTTCTAAACCCAGACTATGAGAAATGCAACAGATTGTTATCATTGACAAATTTGGATAACTGTTTATTAACATGCTTTTCCAAAACTTTCGAACAAACAGGTAGTAAAGATATCGGTCGAAAGTTTGAAAAGATCTCTAGGTCCCCCTCTGCCTTTTTCAGCAGAGGGACAACCAGAGCATGCTTCCAGTCATCAGGTATCACAGCTTCCTCTAGCGAAGCATTTAATAAAGATCTAATCACGTCCAAAATAGAGGAATCCAACTGCTTTAGAATGGACGCAGGGAAAGAAAGACAGTCACACAGGCCCTCGTCAGCAGCAGACTCTGCTACGGAAACGCCCTCTACGCTGGAGCCCCGGCCAAGCTCATCAAATAACTAAAACGCATCCAAAATGCCTCGGCACGACTGATCCTCGACATACCACGCCATGGCCACATCACCCCCACCTGAGAAACCTGCACTGGCTCCCCGTCAACAAGAGGATATTCTTCAAGCTCCTCACCCACGCACACAAGGCACTCCACAAGACCGGCCCAGCCTACCTCAACTGACGGCTCTCCTTCTATATCCCCATCTTCCAGCTACACTCGGCTGACCTCTCACTCGCCACCGTCCCGCACATCCGAAGAACATCCATCGGTGGGAGATCCTTCTCCCACCCTGCCGCCAAGACATGGAACACCCTCCCACTGAGCCTACAACAGACCCAAGACCTGCTGACCTTCAGGAGGATACTCAAGACCTGGCTGTTCGATAAGTAGCTCCCCCCCAGCGCCTTGAGACCCTCGCGGGTATGTAGTGCGCTTTACAAATGATTGATTGATTGAATCAAATGGGAATATTCACAGTTTGGTCAAAGTTAAAAGAATATAGAACCATTAATAGCACACCTTTTAAAAATTGGAAAGCAGGTTAAATATTTGAATATGGAAGTGCTTATGGAAATATTTTTGGTAAAGTGTGATTAGTTCCAGACCCAAAAGTTGTATGACACTTGAACTCTGCCTAAAATACAGGCAGTACCGTCAGCCCTGAAGTCAATCTTCAGCATACTGCGAAGTTGGCGATATTCTGGAATATTGAGCAGGGGATATTATGATATTGTAATATCATAGTTAAAATATCGAGGGCCAAAATATTAAAAAGTAAGTTCTTAGAAGGAAGCATAAATGTACTGTTCTAAAATCCACATCTACGGACCTTAAACATATATGT
This sequence comes from Lissotriton vulgaris, assembly GCF_964263255.1. Lineage (NCBI taxonomy): Eukaryota > Metazoa > Chordata > Amphibia > Caudata > Salamandridae > Lissotriton > Lissotriton vulgaris. The sequence continues at coordinate 443,597,292 of NC_141699.1, forward strand.
ATATGACAGGGGCACCGGGACACTCTGCCCGAGTAGCTGAGCGCTTTATTAGACCACTCGTAACATAACATAACAGTGGCGGCTGGTATTTGAAGGCGGTGGGGGTGTGGGTCACAGGGGTGGGAGGGAGAAGGGAATGAAGTAAAAGAAAATACACAGTTACCTGCCTGCCGCTGCTGCCCGCCGCTGCTGCCCGCCATCGCCTCCTCTCGGTCCTCTTCCCTGCTTATAGGGCAGGAAGCAGGATTCACCCGGCTCCCAGACTCCCGATAGCCAATCACAACACTGCAATACAGTGTTGTGATTGGTCTGAGCACTGTGGATCAGTCCTCCGCCAGAGAATGGTAGGGTGGTCATGTTCTCCATGCAGGCTGTAATGCAGCCTGCATGGAGAATATGCAGAGTGTGCATGAATGTTTGGCCGGCCACAGAGGGCCGACCAAACAAGTAAAACCACTCCTCCCCTCCCCTGCTCTGTCAGCAGAACACCCCCACCCTGTCCCTCCCGCAAAGCTGACGCAACAAGCCAAAAATTAAATGATAATAACTTAGCGTTATTATCATTTTATTTTTATAGATACACTGTTTAAAAAGAAGAGGGGCGACTCTCCACAGCCTTAGAGGAGGAGCCGCCACTGGTATATGGACAACGCACATGTACATGTGTAGTTAGGTATAGAAAATCTATACATATATTACTTGTTGATATTTTTGTCGTCAATATGTTGGTTAAGATATGAAGTTAGAACAACATTCCCTACACAATATTCAGTACCTACACCCACGACATTCCCTGAAATGCTGTTGACTCCCGTCCTCCACGGCTAAAATGCTCTCTCTTTTCTAATATTGTAACATCTTCATCCACAGTGAACTGGTATATCATTCACAAACGAATATTCCATAAAGAAATAACATTTTAACATATTTTGAAATAGCTGATAAGTGACAATCTGCATATCACCAAAGTCAGTAAAACAGGAACTGATCAATCATGGAACTCATGAGTATAAGCCTAGGATGAACTTGCTACTGCAATACCGCTGATTACTGAAGGTGGATGATACCATCATGCGTAGATGAAATATTATTGATTCATAAAAGAATTAAATGAAGGGCCCTTATCTCGCATGAAGGCCGCGGTTTTATTTGTTCTGGAAACCCATAGTTCTGTCTCTTATATCCCAAGTGGCATTGTCAATCGATGCAGCGCTTTCCCAACACCTAGTAATAACTTCACCTTCTACGCTGAAAGGAGTAAATGTTGAGTTTGTATTTTTTTTTATATGAATGTTGAACTCAACAAAAGCTTCCCATGGAAAATACCACACAGGTTCTAAACAGTGATGCATGCTTCGAAGGTGGTACCCTGGATGAAAATGTTTAGCTAAATAAATTCCCCTTCAACAAACAAAGGGGTAGATTTACTCATTTTTACGCAAAGCAGCTACTGCTGGTGACTGTGTGCTGCCGAGCGCCAACACAGACACCCTAGCACCAACCTGCGCTCCAGCCATGATTGTTTTTATGCGGGAAGGGATGCCTTCCTGCACAAAAACAAACCCTAATGGCATTTTCCTATTTCTAAGCGTGTTGCAGGATACAGAACATATAAACAGAGGGACTAACAAAGAGAAATAAAGATATTTTTCATTGTTATGCCTGTCTCATGGAGGCATAGCTTTTTGACGCATTTCCAGGTTTCCTAATATTAGGAAATCTGATAATGTGCAAAAATCCATGGGTGGATGCATAGGAACGCCCATTCTCCGCCCATGGAACATCTCCCAAATGCAAAGTAAAGCAAAGCAGCACTGTGCTTTGTAAAATCACAAATAACATTTTGCTTCATAGCTGCGCTAACACAAAATGCTAATAAATCTGCTCTCATTCGTATAATTGAAACAAATAATCACCAGTTGTTCTAGCCCATTTTAAGGCATTATTGTCCACTGGTGTCTCCCACGGTGCTGAGCTGAATTTTATGTCTCTGTGATGTTCTGGCAATCGTCTGAATTAGCTCACAGCCTCATTCTCTCTAAATAAAGGCATTTAATTTAATGCACCTCATCTTATTCGATATCTTCAACAGTTCCAGGAAATGCAAGTAAGGGGGAAGAGTGGGGGCGACTAGATAGAGAGGAAGGTAGACAAAATGTGAAATACATAGAAATACATAGATAAGTAAGTGGGTGAAAGGTAATGGCGGAGAACATAAGAGAAAGAGATAGAGGCAAGAATGTGGGCAGGTAGGCAGATTTCAGTTCCCATAGTAATAGGGAAGATTATTGAAACAATATTGGCACTAATAGGGCACACGAGTGAACCATATCCCGAATGGCTCTGAGTGAATGAGCAATACAAGTGTCTGTTAAATGCGGTTACTCTGCTCGAGGGCAGGAGCAACTGGAAACAATATGGCTCTATCGGCCAGTGGCTTTCCAGGAAGTTCTTTTATGCTCGCTCATTAAATAATCAAATTCAACGAGTGCTGCCTCCTTTGGCTTAGCTTCCCCAGAGAGGTTACATGAGCCACTTCTTCCAGAGAAAAGTTTGGAAAAATTAGGCACATTCATTTAGAAGAGCTATGTTCAAAACAATGAACACAAAATCTGTATATTTTATAGGGATTTGTGAATGGGTATTCTTACAAAATATTCTAATACATTTATTGTTTAATAACATGCAGCTAATCCATCCATGTCCGGGATTTTCAGAAAGGGGTCTCCAAATCCATCTTTCCATTTTCCATTTGATCCAGCGCGCCACCAAAAATTGATCAGGGATCAATACTTAAGAACATCTTACCACAACGACCCATACACATTCACCCAGAATCCCTAATGCACTGGGGTAAATTTATGTGTGCGTTCATTTCTTCCTTTTCATAGATTCAAATGAGACATCTTATAATTACTAATCCTTTACATCAACTTTCCTTTCACTTGATCGATGGACCAATTAGTTGAATAGTTGATGGCAATGATAACTACCAACTTACCAACCATTTAGTTAATTAAATGATCACAGACTCTCAGTAAGGTTAATAATGAATTTATCTCAAATATTAAGGTTTATGCTCAACTGCATTTGGTCAGAAAATACGAACACAATCTCACGAAAGAAGAAATTACAGATGCAAACTTAAATGAATACAAACTCATACAAACAAGCAATGAAGGAGTGGATAGAGAAAGAGACAAACGTTTCTGTAAAAATACATGCAATACATAATACACCTAATTGAGGGGATAGATAAAGACACAATAGTTTCAACTAAATAATACATATCAATATATCAGTGACGGAGTGGATAGGTGGAGAGACCAAAGTTTCAGAGACAAAAATACATTTATGAGTAAATATTGAGAAAAAGTTAAACTAAATACAAACCTAATGTTCTGTAGAACACCTCCCTCTAGGCCTAGGAGATAGTGGGAGTTCCCCGAAAACAGAATCAAGAAACAAAGATAAAGACAGTAACCGGACAAGAACAGCTAGGCCTCTCTGCAAACTGACGGACAGCGACGCATCTCCCCTCTTCTCTCTTGCCAACCTCAGCTTAAAACCACACCCCTCAAGGCACCCCAATTATACCCTAAAATTAACATATCCGTCCCACAATTGTTGCAAATATTTATAAAACTTGCAGGGGCATTAGTTAATTTAGGAGGTGGCGTTGTCACACCACTATGACTTCACCTATTCTTCAGCTAATTTATTATTTCAAATTCTATCCACGGTTTAATTTTTAGCTCCCTCTCACATTTTCTAAACATGTTACAATTGGACAGTCTTTCATTCATAGTTTTTAACAATATCCGCAGAACATGTCTCTGGTCCCACGACCCAGGCATCATTTGGCAGTCGTTCATCACTCTGGCCTTCAACTTATTCATGTCATCTGCGGTGCACTGCGTGTCTGTGTTGCCTCTGACAGTTCGGTTTTACTCCGCGCATCACCCCATCCCACTTTAGCCAACTTTCGGATGATGGCTGTTTCATCCAGCACACTAAAGTAAATGAAAATGAACATTCATTAAAAATATGATAATGAAACCCTCATTGTTTACCGCCTACCTTGCACTATTCCCCATTAATGTTACGTACCATAAACTTTGTGCAAAAGCAGCATTATTTATTATTCCAAAGCAGGATGCAACCTGTAAATTACTAAAGCACATGCGGCCTAGTCATGCAACGTTTCTTGTTTCTTTCAAACCACAAATATTACTAAAATATTATTTTATTCACGCGTTAGTTCAGGCATGTGCAAAGCAATTTCCCATGACTTCATGTTGGGTGTACATTAGTTTTTCACAACTACTTACTGTACATATTAGGGGGTATCAATTCGAGCAGGTTTCTTTTGGCGAAACCCTGCGCCATCACAATGTTTTCTCATACTTCTGTCATCTTTCTTTTCATATGCTTTATCATCTTCCCATCTCTGTTTGCTTTTTTCTTCGTTTTTTATCTTTCACTTCTTTTTTCATTTTTGTCTCAATCTGTCTTTTCAATCATTCTTCTTTCTTTCCTTTTATTTTCCTTTCCTTATTTCTGTCCTTTTTTCCAACATTTAACATTTCTCTATTTTGTTAACTTCTATACTTATATACACTTCTAGTTTCTTAACTTCTATACATGACTTTCTTCTTTAATTCTAACTAGATCGCCTTTTTCCCCACATTATCCATCTTTACTTATCTCATCTTTCTCCCCTTCTTTTATTTCTCCATCCTTACTTTTTCCCTGCTTCAACCTCACCTTTCAGAGTTCATTTCTTCTTTACTTCCTTCTTTGATTATTTGCCTCATTCTTTCTCTTCTTTCTTTTTATGTCCTTCTTCCCATTGCACTCTCCTTCTTTCCTTGCTTTTTCTGGCTACATTTCATCATTCTAGCACCTCTCGTTCCTTCGCTTGTCCTTCTTTCTGTCTTTCTTTCATTCATTCTTTCTCTACAAGCTCCTTTATATTTTTTTACCAATCCATCTATCCATCCATACATCCATACATCCATCCAATAATCTCTGCATCCATTCATATATCCTTGTCTTGAGCATTCTCCATTACTTTGTCCCTAATTTCCTTCCTCTATTCTCTCTTTCCTTGCACTTGTGATCCATTTGCACCCTCACACCACAGATCCATCGCACTATTCACTTACTGTGGTATGCATGAGCCTGTGATTGGTGACCTGCACCTCTGATTAATGTCAAATAAGCAAAATATAGCAATTTAAAGGATTTATGCGGCACGCACCTGCCCATTAGCATCCGCTTAGCTGTTGGGTTCATGGCACCTCTGATAGGGCATATTTATTAACTGCTGCTGTGATGAGTCACTTGTCCTGGATATCTAGATAATCTCCAGAGGTAACTCAACGTCTGTTTTACATACAAATGTATGCATCTATGCGCTACATTTCTAAGGGTTTTGCTTGATAGGTGTCTGTTGATGATGGCATGGACATGGGCATCATTCTAGGCCATTAGAGAGCTCCTTTCCTTGAAATAAGGTAGAAGAATGTCATCTCAAATAGTGTTTAATGCCGAAGATTGATCACTGAAAAAACTGAGAGGATGGCGATATATATATTAATTGATTTGAGGTGACAGATGTCAATCTGAACACAATGAAACCTGCAAAGGTGGCAAAAGTAAATGTATAAATAGTATTTCCTGCAACTACTTTTACAGTTACAAAAATCAAATATGAGGGAAGACAACCAAGTGTCATTAAGAGTTTAACTTAAAAGGAGCATTGCCATAATCTGGAGGTGCTCCCATCCCTTTGAACATGCGGTTCTACTTCATCATTTCTTGGTGAACCACCATGTTTTTGGTGGTAGAGCTTCTGTTAGCCCTGCCACCAGAAATGCTTGACCCAGTCCACCACAGACTGTCAATTCATAGTGGCATTTACCCCACTCTGTTTAGGGAGTGGTGAACATCACTGACTTTTTCTCCTTGCCACTGGCAACTGAAGCATTCAGTTGTGCCTAAATTGGATCCACTGATAGAAGCCAGTGTCAACACTTAATATAGCAGGCTGGCATCTCCCACTTGACCTCAAAATGACTCAGAATTAGACTGTGTTGCACCTAAATGCCCAGAACAAGTTTTGTATCTTTAAATATAGGATGAAGAGTCTAGAAGAAAGTTTCATATTGTTCTAGTTCGAAATATAGACTCATTTGTGTGCTGTAGCATATTATACAACTCTAATTAAAAAATATATGAGGGCCAGGTTTGAAATGTATTCTTTTCTGGCTAAGATATTCAAAAGCTTTCACTTTCGTCCTCCTAGTGCTCTCAACACAAATAAATTAACCAGTCAGAAGTATATGTTGAATATAGGTCAGAGGATTCTCACATACTCTCATCCACCCTGCACCCATAATGTAATATGTTACTGTTACTATGAATGCATAGTTACTCTGCCACTTAATCAAATTAGGAAATGATGTTTACTGCCATCAGCACATGATTGCTCCTAATCTCACATTCTTTGCAAAAGGATGTGCTGCTCTCCTCAGACAGGACCATACTATATTAAATACCCCAAATAAAATATGCATGAGAAAGTAGATCTTAAACAAACTAACTAGCCTTAATAACTACTGTCTAAGAGTTAGTGATGCACGAATTGTGCATGCATGTGCAAAGTGTTGTTTAAGTAACTTGGCAGTCCTAGCTCTCTGTTATAGGTACAGAGACATAGGAGTAAGGACATCAATGTTTGAGCAGATTTAATATCCTTGAACTTGCTTGCCAGTGGTTGTAACCCCACTGAGATTCTGAAGGTAAAAGATTTTGAAAAAAAGATCCAGGATCTTTATTTGGTATAATGTACCACAACATCAACTCTGCTCATAACAAGCTGAATCAAAAAAATATGAGGAAACATAACAAAGGCCTCAAAGTGACCTTCAAATGGTTGACAATATGAGCCTTTCCAAAATAATTAGTCCAAAATCGTGTTAGGTCCTGCACACAAGTTCGTAAAATAGATCTGGGCTCCATCCCTTGTAGCTATGGCACAGACCAGGAAAGCTTACCCTAAGGAAAATTAGTTAAATATTTTGCAGTATCAAAACACTTAAACAGTCAAAACACAGCACAATAAAAATCCCACAATCAATTTCTAAACATAAAGATACTTTTAATTAGAAAAATGGCAGAAAGAATTATTAAAATCCAGCAAGGGAATCAGAGATGTACATTTTTAAAGTTTCAGGGCAAATGTCCAAGAAAAAGTGGAGCGCCAATCTCAACACGCAGTTCGCAGGTGACAAGGACCAAGCCATGTTTTCAGTCTGCCCACGATGGATCATTAGCCAGATATACCAAGCAGGTCACAACGGTCAATGATTTCACCTTCTGACTTGTTCTCTGAAATGAAGTGTGTAACCCTTTAACAGGACACACTTGGAGGCTGTTTCAGGAGAATTGCTCTTGAAGTTGGATAGCCGTTTGACAAGGTTTTGCTGTAGCCATTGTTTTTGAAGGGAAAAGCTTGAAGTAGAAAAGTTCAAATTTCGCACCCGCTTAAATGATCTCATCAGTAGAATACTTTTGGTACCTTCACCTGGATTTATACCTTTGGACTCTCTTTTGGAACTCAAAATCATGCAGTGGTGCAAGCCTGGAAGCTGTATCGCATGAAGTCTTCTTGAAGTCAGACAACTTTGCTGTAAGGTCCTACTGATACTATGGAGGTCGTGGAAGTCCAAAGACTTTCAAGCTCCCATATTTCTACAATTTGTGGAGTTCTTCTTGGTCTCTTCTAAGGTTTCAAGGATCTCATGGACAGGCTTTAAAAGCCAATACTCCCTTCAGCAGAGGCCTCCAGCAGGATCTAGTCCAAGTACAGTTTATACCGGTTCATTGGCACTCCAGGAAAATTCCACTTCCATTTTGTTTTGTACCTCTTACCAAACAAGATGTTAGTCAATTGACCCTTGGAATCCACTTCTCAGTCCTGTGTTCAAGTAGGAGCAGGTCCAGCCCCTTAGTCCTCCACGTACATCACTGGTCACAGGGAGCAGGTTTCATCCTGCTCAGTTCTCCCACAAGTCACTGGGTATGAGATGTCTCTTTTGTAGGATTCACAAGCAAGTGGGTGAGGTTTACTGCTGGGCAGTGCCTAACCTATGAGACACGAGTTTCCAGAGACAACCCTTCACATGTTTGCAGCACAACCTGTTTGCCTTACTGCCCTATATCTCACAACACAATATTCTGAATAAAATTCAACATAGCAGCATCCTTCTTCTCTTGGAGGTGGATGTTATTACAATTAGGTATATATTTAGGGAAATAAGCAGCCCTCTCCTCCTCAATTACACCAAACTGGTTCCATGACCAGATGTTGGGCAGGACTCTGTCTGGTCCTGCCAAGTTAATTTAGCTTCTGAACCCTCCCCAGCTGCCCTTCCTGAGCTGAGAGGAGCAACGTACCTCACACCTAGGTCTTCCTGTCAAAAGGCCAAAGATACTGTTTCTTCTCTAAAAGCTGTTTCCGTAACTCATAAACGGGAAGAACTAGCAGAGGCCAGCTGCAGGTATGTTAGTGCTTATTCTCCTGCTGTGGTTTCTGGCAGACAAAGTCAACATTTTTAAAAGTTGTTTTTCCAAAATATTTATCAAAAATCCAACTTCACCAATGAATTTATTTCTAAAAGGTTTTTTTTAACTATGGTTGAATCATTTGTGTAGTGTATCCCAAACCAGAGTTAGCAGAAATAATTTTAGCTGAGCTTTAATTTTTCTTATTGCAAGGACTGCAGCCCCTTGCGGTGGAAATGGCTACTATGGTCCAGTACCTGTAGGAATTCTTGCATCTACTACTTTTGATTACTAGACTCCCTACCTTGTGGCTGCAGGCAAAGGGGTGACTCATTTAACATTCAAAAGTGGGGATTCATTCCTTTCCAAAACAGTTACTTTGACTGGTCTGACTGCAGTACAGAACTGTACAGCACTCAGGATACATGAATGTGTCCGAAGCTATGTTTTCTTTGTCAGCCTTGTGAAATGCTCCCCATGTGCTGCAGTCCACAAGTGACAGTTGACTTTTCATTCCAATTGTGAATTTCTATGCACCATAGATGATGACCCTAATGGAAAGGTAAATTTGTCAATTGGATGTTGTCCAATTCTTTCATGTTTTAGAAGTGAGTCATTGGGCCTGGCCAGCACTGCCTGTGTATTCAGAGGTAAGAAACCAGCAGAATCAGTCCACATAAATTAGAGGTCGCTATTCTAAAAGATATTGGTGTGGTCAGTGCCACTGCAAGGAATTTTCACTGTAGGGAGATGGCCCACTTCAACAGTTCATCTGCACCAGCCATCGTAAAGAGCTGTGGTCAGTATGAAATCAGAAATGTGTCATAAACAGCTATGGTCTTAGGGTCTTCAAGAATCATACCATGGCATAGGCCTCCCTGTCAATGGAACTCCAAGGCTGCTCTTTAAGGAGCAGGTGCTTACTGATAAAGGCTACTAGTTGGTCCTGACCCTCATTTTAAAATATTAGAGTATTAGTTGAGGGGATGAGAACCCTCCACAAATATTAATCACAATCATTGTAAGGATGAACGATAAATGTCACTAAATAATCCTGTGCTCAATCCACTGGAAACTTGGCACAAAACAGTCAGGCTTAATTTAAATGCAATGTGTAAAAAAAAGCGAAAATTCTTCAATTAAATTAGAATTAAAATGAGTCTTTGAGTAATTTTTCTAGCATCCCCAAACTGACAATAAGTATTATAAGTTGTTATAATGTAACCCAGTATTTCCCAATGGGAGAACCACACTTGCCACAGTGAAAAAATTACTTTAATGGTTTACATGCACTGGCATGTAAAAATCCCCAAATATGCATGTCCTACTTTTCAAATACCATACATTCTACCATATATTCATTTACAGCCTACCTTAGAAGGCACTTACAAATAATGGTTATCAGTCTGTAAAAAGGTTTATTTTGCCAGGTAGAAATGGCAGTCAGTTTAAAACTGCACACCCAGGCTGAATTGGGGACCTGGAAACATGCTTTTAGTGCTACTTTAGTTGGTGGCACAATGAGTGCAGCAGTCCTCCCATAGCTTTAATTTTCTTCCCTTGGATAAATGTTGTACCATAAAATAGTCTCATTAGTAAATTAAATGTGCCAATTAGGAATATGCCAATGTTACCATGTTTAAAAGGGAGGGCAGCCACACTTCACCAGTGTTTAGTAGGAGTAAAATGTCCAAAGTCCTATGCCCAACAGTAAGGAATCAGCAAGAGAAAGCAACATTCTGGGAAATTCAATGCAAAAGATGGTCCTTTAAAAATGGTCCTTCCCTAGCAGAAAGACCCACCCTCCTTGAGAGGTTTCTCCTCTAAGTGGGAAAATATGGTAAGATCATCAGCATTGGAGTGGTCGGTCCCATGGAGATGTTTCACAATAAATGTAATGTCCTTTAGGGACATGGACCACCTCAACAGTTTTGAATTCTCATCTTGCATTTGTATCACCCGTCCGATGGGTCTGTTGTATGTCTGAACCTGGAAGTGAGTCCCTATGGGCTCTACTTTATCTGTGCCCAGACCACTCAAATGTGCCCCTCAATTGTACTCCACCTCTGCTCCCTGGGAAGTAGCCTTCTGCCAAATAAAGGCTACAGGATGCCCCAAGCCCTTATTAGTTAGCTGTGATCAGACAGCCCCTATGCTGTGCTCTAAAGCATCCATCAAACCAGGAATTCCATAGAGAAGTCAGGTGCCTTGAGTACTGGTGCTGTGCACATGGCCTCCTTCAGGCTATCCAAATCATTTGTGTACACCTCTGTTCAAATCACCTTTTTATCTGCTTCTGGGGTTAGTTAGGGTCGCAACAATGGTGCCCTATCCCCAAACAAATCTCCTACAGTATCCTGTGAGGCCTAAAAAAGGCTCTCACCTCAGTCTGGGTCTTCTCTCCTCCTCCATCACATAGAGCCAGTTCCACTGACTCTTCAACACTCTGGTCTTCACGGGCTACATCACCCACACTTCCAAACCAGGCTTATACTCCTCCAGTGTGGCCTTCTGGTCCACCTGTGTTTCATGACTTCCTGGTTGGCCTTAAGGTTTTCAGTGACCTCTTTTGTGAGCGCTTCCTCTGCAACCTGAGGTCTAACATGTAGCTCACTACATTTTGAGGGAGGTTCGTGGGAGCTGGCTCATACCTATCCTTCCCATGACTGAGAGGTCCATGCACAGAGAAGTTGAAAGAGATTGATCCCCTCTTCCTTCTGAGCCACTTCCAAGTGTGCAAATAGTAGGTATTTCATGAGGATGTCCTGCTTATGCCTCAAGGGCTCTTATAGGCCTATGATCATGCCTTTAAGGGTCTTATTGACTCTTTCAACAAGCCCATGAATCTGGGGGAAGTAATGAGTGGAGAACTTGTAAACAATCCCACACTCCTCCCACATGGACTTCATGGAAGCAAACATTATGGTGCCCCTGTCAGACACAACGTACTTAGGGAAACCCACAAGGGTAAACAGTCCCATCAGTTCCCGGGCCACCGCAGGCGCAGTCACTGCCCTTGGGGGTATGGTCTTAGGGTACAGGGTGGCATGGTCCCCCAAGACCAGGATAAACACACTGACTAAATCATTCTTGGTTCCAGGGGCCCACCAATGCCAATGCCCACCCTTTGAAAGAGTGCTCCTACTACTGGGAATGAAAACAGGTTTCCTTTTGCTTTACTCCTGACTTCCCATTGCCCTGGCAGGTTATGCAGGATTTTGAGAATGCAATTGATTGCATCCTCATCTGGTGCCATCAAAAGTGGATGACCAGTCGATCAAAGGTTTTGGCCTGCTCCAGATATCCTGTCAGGTGTATGCCATAAGTCAACGTCATTAGGAATGCCCGTTGGCACTGGGAGACCACGGGCACACTGATAAACCCAGGCTAAGGGACTTTAGGCTCCTATTGTGGAGGCCATTCTCCAAATAAATTAGGTGATCAACAGACGTGTCACCAGCTGCCTTGGCCTCTGCCTGCCACCAAAACCCCTCAGAAGTAGAGCACTCCCTCTGTGCATTTCAAAACTCTGCCCTGAACATCCTTCCTTCATTTTGCCACACAGCTAACTCAGGTAGGTCTCCACAGGGGAGCAATGTCTGTTTGTAGGTTTCTGGGAATACTACTCAAGTTCAGCTTTTCCCAGACTGTGGGAATTCCTGGGGTGGGTTTCCCATGCCCCCTACCCTTCCTCTTCTTGGCAGGCGCCTGGACCAATTTTTCAGGCTCCAGGTCATTCTCCCTCCCTGACAGGTTGCTATAGACCAGCACACCCTCTCAGGTAATCCCAATATCTCCAAGTGCGACCTGAGCTTCACCTCATTCAAGGTGGTGTCTGAACAAACAGTAAACAGGTATGGCTGGAATCACAGCTACCATTATGAAACCAGATATTCACCCCACTCAAGGGTACTAGATCTGCTGGATATTTACTCACCTGGTTGTTTTCAGTCACAACATTGTGAATTACATCAGGGGCTATCTTTTCAAAGGGCACCAATTGACACCTAATAGTAATCATACTTGCGCCTGTGTCTCTCAGAACCTCCAGGCTTTGCCCATTGATGGTGAGCCACTGCCTATACTTTTTAGTAATGTCAGGCATGTGAACGGGTTCTCCCAGGGACACTAGGGTAACCTCTGCACCCCCCACCAAAACTAGCTGTGCCAACCTATTCCCTTAGCATTAGGCTGGACATTCCTGGTATGCTCACCAGTGGGGGCCTGCTTCCTGTGAGGAAGATGGCATCTCCCTTAAAGTGGTTAATTAGATGGTTGTTCGCTCACAGCCCTGGGTTTTTGAAATAGATTTTAATGTTTAGTGTGCACTGTGGGTGTGTATTCCAGTCTCATACACTCTGAAATATGCAAATATGCATACCTGTCGATCGGGGGGTCCCCCCAGGCACAACTTGGTCCTATTAAGTTTGCTAATCCTTTTTTAAATACATTTCAATCTTCAATCAAAACATTTCTTCCTGTTATAAGAAATCATTTGGAAGAAATCATTTTGAAAAATTAATAAACATGAGGAAATGTTTTGATTCAACTTGAAGATTGACATTTATTTAAAAAGAACCAGGAACCTTAACAGGACCAAGTTGTACCTGGGGGGACACCCCCGATTGATGGGTACGCATATTTCCCTTAAAGTGCTCATACTGATAATGTTCATGTCACTTGGTTTGGCAGCAGCCCCAGACCTTTTTCCCAATAAACCCACCCTTCTTCTGTTTGACAGATTCTGGATATCCCTACTTCATTTTCTCTGGGATAAGACCAAACTTGACAGCAAGGGCTTCTATCAGGTGGCATACCTTATCCTGTCAGCCTAATAGTGTATCCCTGTAAGTGAGTGACATTTGCTTCCAGAGACTACCCCCTTAATCCTGCTCTGGTTCTCTGTGAATACACAAAGCTACCTCATAGACCTCAAACCACTTGCCAATGCCATCCCCTACCACTAAGCTAGGCACCAGGTCTCTGGTGATGTGGTCCCTTAAACCTCCTCTAGGCACCTCTGTGTCGCTGCCACCATCTTCATTGGACTCTGTGACCCTCCTGTTCTTCAGGACTAGTTATTACTGGATTATTTCATGTGGCAGCAAAATGTTCTTCTCCTCCTGAGCTAGTCTTTTTTCCTATTAGGCGCATCCAGCTTCTGAAGTATTCTCTTCTAGAGCCCTCTCAGGTTTGGCCTTTTTTCCCATAAGGCCATTACTGCAATTGCTTTAACCTTTTTCTCATCCATTGCCAGAGTGGTTAGTTTCAGCCTCGAATCTCTGTTAACCTTCCTGTCCTCCAACGCTTCAGGGGTCAGGTTGTGGAAAGACACACTACTCCTGACAAGGGACCTCACTCCTGTGGACCCATTTCTCTTCTCTGGCTTTGGAGCCATCATCAAGAGTTTTTCTTCCTTGGACAGAGGACGGCTACAGCGAATACCGCCTGAGTGTAGCCACCAGAAATCCTTAGCCCCTTCCCTCGCTAATGGAGCCTGTGCAGACACATACCTGAATGCAGCGGAAGGCAGATGTGGATCCCGGATGGAGGGTCGTAGTTTTGTGCTGCTGTGTGGTGAACCACAGAGAATGAGTTGCAGTTGGTCTCTGCACCAGATTCTCTGATTCCCGGTCAGACCTCCCCTGTTGGATGGAGTGAAGGAACCGCTGGTCTTGCGAAGTGGCGAGGATGTGGGATGCTTAGTGTGGTGTTGGAGGGGCTGCTACGGAGTCCACGGAGGAATCTCTGAGCTGAAGGTGAGGCCCAGCGGCAAGGCATTGCTTACGGTCTCCTGCAGTCCTTTGCCTGAAGTCGTGTTGGTCGTGAGCGGGCAAGAATTGGAACAGGAGAGAATAAGGGAAAGAGGAAAAAAAAGAGCCCAGACTGTGTTCTTTCTTTCACTGAAGGAAAGAAGCAAGGAGAAAATACAGACTGACTTTTTAGACTCCCAAAAACTCAAAAACTGCGGAAAGAGGCTGTGAGCTGCCCAGTTTAACGCTGGTGTTTGCTGCAAGTTTTGTTTCTTCTTTAAAGACTTAAAAGAGTGCACATAAAGTAGCCGTCCCGACATTGACATGGACACTTTCTATTGATATTTTAAATTTTTTCTCATGGCTCAGGTTCACTGGGGCGGATCCTAAAAAAATTGGAAGTACTGACTTCATACTATAAACATTTAAAAATCGTTAATCTGCTAACTCATGCTGATACAAATGCGGGGGCTAAATCAAAGACTCGTTCCACTCAAGCAAAAATAGCCTTAGTGGCTTTAACAGCTGAGCGCCTGCAGAAAGCTAGTCAAGGCTCAGCTAAAATATCGAGCCCATTAAGTTCTGAAGAGGATTTGATGGATCTAGGGAAGGGCACAAATGTCGATCAGTCTCTGGAAACCCCCTGAAACCTCCTGGACCCCGGCATTAGAAAAGATTCATGAAGGTCTTACATCTCAGAGATTAGCGGTGCCTCAAGGTGACTCAGTTTCAAGAGGAGCCATCACACAGGATAACAGTCAGGAAGTCGGAAATCCTGCGAATTTAGAAAAGTGCCAAAATCAAGAGTCCGCAATTGAAGATTCTACTGGTATGAAACAGACTAAAACTAAGGAGTATCCTCTATTTTTGAAGTCTAAAACACCTCTTCCACCTACACAGCCTCCGGGTGCAGCACAAGAGCAAGAAACTCTGGATAAAACTCAAGCACACAAACTAATGGATGTTTCAATATTTATTTGTTACCCGTCAATTTCTCCTTTAAGACCCCTGGATCAATCAAAAGGGGATCTAAGGGACGATCAGCCCTTTAGCTCCCTTGTAACAACAACAACTACCTTACAGAATGTCAAGTACCGACTCTGGAAGAGCCCGCCAAGGTCCAGTATGGGGAGACTGGGGCCAGCTCTCAATGTGACATTAAATCCATGCTGAATCGCATCTTGGATGAGATACAAGAGATGATAGTGACAGAAGCTAATCCAATAAGATTGCAGGAGGCTGAGTCTATGATATCTCTTCTCGAGGATAAGATGACTGTGATTCAGCAGCAGACAACCCTGGATAAAAAACACAAACTCTTTCTGGAAAGTAAGCTCAAAGAATTAGAAAATCATTCCCAACGTTCACATTTGCGACTGGTTGGTGTCCCAGAGGGGTGCGAGGGGACACAAATGCTTCAGTGGGTGGAGTCATTAATTAAGGATGATGTGCTACCTGGGTTTACTGAAGATCTTACCATTGCAGGAGCCCATAGAGTCCCAGCTCAGCCTTTTCCAAATTCAAAGTTACCTAGAACAATTCTTGTGAACTTTGCAGACTTCAACTGGAGAAGTTCCTAGCTGCGGATCCTTTTTTGATATGTCTGCAGCAGCAGCCCGCCGCTGGAAGGTGTTTGTTAAACTTCTCTATTTGTTTAAAGTACGAGGGGCTCAGGCTTCCTTAGCCCAACAATCTACGCCCTGGGTTCTTGTTCAAGGGAAATGTCATATGTTTGCAAACCTTGAAGAAGCACAGGAGCTCCTTCAGAAAATCACTGCAGGAAAATAGAGAACTAAGGGGCCTATTAGCAAGAAATAGCAATATTTATCGCTAAACGTGGTTAGCGATTTTTTTTTATCGCTGGCTATCGCTGGGTATTTTAGTGGAGAAAACATGCTATTAGCAATGTTTTTATCCATTGTAATAAAATATCCAGCGATAGCGGCGAAATGCGAGAATATCGCTGGAAATACAGCGATAGTCTCGCATTAACGCCAATGGGGGCTTAATCTGATAATCCAACCCCCATTGACTATAAAGGTAAGTCAACTTTTTAGCAGGCGTTAGTTTATATCGATAAACGCGCTTAGCGATTTATTTTTTTTATTGCTTCGCCTGCCTTGTTAATAGGCGATAGCTGTGTTAGCGACTGTTTTCAGTTGCTAACAGTTTGGGTACGCCCACTTTGCATGTCATTAGCGATATCGCTGACATGCAAAGTGGGTCCCAAACCTGTAGCTATCGCCTAAAAGTTGTCGCTAACTGCTGTTAGTGACAGCTTGCTAATAGGGTGAAAAAAATATTGCTGCTTTTGCGGGAAAAAGTCCTGCTAAAGCGGAGATATTGCCCTCGCTAATATGCCCCTAGGTTGGGTTGTCATTTGATGGATTTTTTTTTCTTTTTCTGTTTGTCTCTATATTTTCGCAGGGAGGGAGGGGCAGGGGCAGGGTCACCAGGGGTGCAATAACATGGTACCCAGTTTGAGGGGTAGTCAATGGGAGAATGCAGGGGGTATTGTGGGTGATGCCCCATCTGCAGAGGTTCAAGGGGAGGGTGGGGTCATGGGGGGGTGTTGAAGGGGGCAGTTGAAGGAATAAGTTAACAGGAAAAGTATGAAGCTCGTAGGATTAGTTTACAGGGGAAGAATACATTCCAGGGGTTGATTTGGAGGTGAAACAATGGAAAATGTAAGTTTGAAAAAGTGTGAAAATATTTTGAAAGCCAACCAAGATTGAACCAAAAATGCAGAATATAAAAATAGGTACATGTAGTGTCAATTGATTACTTAACATGCGGAAAAGCTCTGCTTTATTAAATTCGATAACTTCCCTCTCACCCGAGATAATATTTTTTCAAGAAACACACTTTAGGACTGATGCCCCAAAGATATCACTTCCCAAGAAGTATGTGCTGGCATATTTTTAAGCTGCCAATAGAGCAGTCCGAGTGGTAGGGATCCTACTAGCTAACACCCTTGAATGGCAGGTTAAGAATGTTCGGGGAGATGGTAAAAGTAGATGGCTTTGGGTGAAAGTAAAGCAGTGAATTTGGTTAATTATTACAGCCCTATTGAGGACGATACTGCAGCGTTCGAGCAAATATATCAATTAGCAGTACGATGGGAAGGCATATTAATTTTGGGCGGCGATTTTAATGTTATTCAGAATCTGGTACTTGATACATCAAATAAGGTGAATAGCCAGCTAAAGCCCAAACCCACAAAATTAATAAGCAGTCTTTTAAAAGACTACTCCTTAATAGATCCTTGGAGACTAGGGCACCCTAGTTTCTTGCAATTTACTGTTATTCTGCAAGATTCAGATCAGCTTCTCGATTGGATTTTTTTTTTGTCGATAAGCTGGTTGCCAACGGCCCTCCAGAAATACTGGCCAATTCTTTTTCAGATCACTCTCTAGTTTCATTTACATTAAAAATAGGAATCACTCCAAAAGAGACCCAGATGGCAGTGTGAGAAATCTTTATTACAACTTGGCTGACAGAAACCAGGGGGTGTATCAAGGAGTTTTTCCAGCTCAATTTAAATACGGCTCCTATATTTATGGTTTGGGAGGCATTCAAAACTACTTTTAGAGGCCAGACAATATCATATAAGGCAAGAGTAAATAATTTATGGAAACAATGGATTCTGGCACTACAGACTGCCGTGGAGAAGGCTAGACTAAATGCAACCCTAACAGATACACCAGAGCCCATCATAAAAGCACAACAGCAAGAGATAGCTAGAGCCAAGGAGAAATTGAAGGGTTTTTTACTTGTACAGGAAATTACCAGAAGTAAGGCCTATCAACAAAAGCTCTATGAAGCTTTGTGAGGAAAGCCAGTAGATTGGTACATTTCTGGCTTGGTCCACGAAAAGTCAGAAAGCTGCTCAATTAATTAGCCAAATTAAAAATCCATCTACAGGTACGTTAGAAGATGATAAACAGTCAATTGCTGAGATGTTCCTTGCACATTTTGATAACATTTATGAAGAAACACAGGCGATAGATGAGGCAGAATTTATGTGTTATTTTGAAGCACTGGAGCTACCTCAGGTGTCACAGCAGCTTTCGGAGACATTGAATGGCCCAATAGTAATTCCAGAAGTTTTATCTGTTTTAAAAAGTATGCCCAATGCTCCCCCTGTCTCAAGCAATACTACCTAGCCTCCCAACTAGAGTGGATAGCGCTTTGGCTCTCCAATTGCATCCGCACAGATAAATGTAAATGTATGTAAATGTATAGGCATTTATATAGCGCACTACTTACCTGTAGGGTCCCAAGGCGCTTCGACCGCTGCGGAACCCTTCCTGGCTTCCCTGAGAGATGGTCCCTTAATGGGTATCTCCAGGGTGAGACCAGGCATCCCCGGCGGTCTGGTGGGGCCGTTAGTGAAGATGAGGCAAGCTAATGCCCAGAGTTGCCGAGTGTGATCGCTGATCAGAGTGGGCACCGAGGCGAGAGAATTATCGAGTCCGCTGACCCTGGTCCAGAAACCTGCCGCGCCGGGAATCGAACCCTGGTCCCGGGCCGTCCTCTGCTCTCGGGTCTGCCGCCTCTAACGCAGCCTCCTTACCCCCTGGAGCACATAGTTTGATTGTTTCACCCTGGTGTGCCACCATAGCCACCCGAGCCTCTACACCTAGCGGTAGCTTACAGTGTTTCGCAGAAGCTTGTAACTGACACGCAGCGTTATCCCCTATGAACCGGCGGTGCCCCTAGATGGTGCCCACACTGGTCAATCAGTAAAGATGGCATGCATGCTCAGGGACTGGTAAGACAAAGGTATCCACACCCTTGGGTACCTGTGCGGGACGAGGTACTTACACCCTATGCGATACTAGTGGAGGTGGAGAAACTACCGCATGAGCAATTCCACACTCACCGCGTGCTGGTGGCCTCTCTCATGGCACCATGGGGAGATATCACGACAGAGCTGCGCATACACCTCAAATTACAATACCTACATGTCATGGGGCAAGGCAGACATTTGACGCACTGGTTTCTGGCCTCGCCCTGCACTCACACAGCAATTAGCCTAGCCACACTATGTCACAAGTGCGAAGAAGACCTATGGGGCCAGGTCATTGACAAGGAATGAGTTGGAGTGCTTGAGGCCCCCACACGCATCCCCAGGAACATGCGCTTTCAGCAGATACAGCTGTATATTATTCACAGAGAATACCTCACACCAGCAGAAATTAATCAATACTTTCACTGCAGTGATGCAGCATGCCCGCGGAGTGGAGAGGTAGGGGCAGATCTGCTGCACATGTTTTGGGCCTGCCCTTTGGTGGGAGAATATTAGAAGGCCGTGGCCGCTAAGCTTACATACTAACTACACAAATTCCGCAGAACCTCCAGCACGAAAGTCACGTCCAGATTCATAGATCTGGGAATGATAGCGACCAAACGGCTGATTAGTAAAAGATGGAAAGCACCAGACCCCCCCACATATACAGGCCTGGCGTCATTCCATTTCTTGTGTGGGCCAAAGCGGAGATCCTTGCAATTCAACGCGAGGAGACATTGGGATTGCGTAGGGTCCCCATTGCCACATACTGGGATACAATTTACCTTGCACTGCAACATAGCCAGACACGCCGACCGCTGACCTCTCTGCCACGCCAGCCCTCCACATCGCCTAAACCCTTGGACAACAATAACACATGGGCTGTGCCAATCTTCAGCTGGCGAGCACAGCATGCTTGAGAAACTATGTTGCGGCAAGGGGTAGCAGTCAGACGCTGTTAAGTACACAAGCTATGAGCCATGACATATAGAGATGAGAAAGAAAAATGAGGGGCTATGGGTTGTTTGTTTGGTTTCCTTACACTGTGCATCCCTCTTTTTCCATTCTTGTACCCTTTCTCTTATGTGCACAGTACCTAGTTTTTATTGTGAGCAGTGAATCTATTATTAGTGCTCCTTCACAGCTGAGCGCCAGTGCCTCTGCTGGCATCCTGGGACAATACATGCACATGTGTGCGACAATGGACATTAACCGCCATTTGCTACCTGGAAGACACCCAATAAGTGGGCAGGGATGTGATTGATCTGTCATCTTACTCCTCTCCTTTTCCTGTCCCTTGTTCCTGGCCTGTCTTATACTGCGAGCTGTGCATGTATCAGTCAATCATATGTCCAATTACTTTTGTATAGCATTCCACTTGCTATATGCTATATGACACTGCTGAACCTTACATGATGAGTGTGATGCTCCACATTGCCTGATGTTTAACACAACTTAAGCTGTACCAATATCAAAATCCAATAAATCAGATTCACAACAAAAAAAGTATGCCCATTGCTAAGGCCAGCTGAGTGGACAGGATCCTAGCGGAAGTGCATAAGGCATTTCAAGAAGAATTACTTCCCTTTTTAGCAAAATTGTTCAATCAAATAAAGGAAGATATAGACATCCCCAAATGTTTTAAGGAATCAGTGCTAGAAGTTTTTCTTAAAATGGATAAAGATCCCTGTGACCCCAGCTCCTATTGTCCTATCAGTTTGTTAAACATGGACTATAAACTGCTTATGACAATCTGGGCAAAAAGGATAGCGCCATGTGCAAAACAAGTGGTTAATACCGACCAAAATGGTTTAATCCCAGGACAATTTATGGCATCTAATACAGATTTTTTTAATACAAGCCATTGATTATTTCTCCATCAATAAGACAAATGCAGTGATTAGGATGATGGATGCCGAGAAGGCTTTTGATTTAGTAGACTGAAGTGCCTTATTTTTATTTTGGATACGTTTTCCATTACAATTCTTACAGATGCTTAAAGAAGTTTTCTTTGTTTATTGAACACCTAGATGCTAGGATTCGGAAGAGCTCAATCATCTTGCCTTCCATTAAGGGGATGGCAAAAATTAAGCTTCATGAGGATGATAATATTTTATATCTTAAAGCAGGGGCGGCTAATGTTCAGAATGCTCTTGATGAAATCCAGAAGTTTACAGAGGTGAGCGGCTATAAAGTAAATCAAGCAAAAACTGAAATATTAACATTCAAATTGATTCCTTCGGATATCCCAGCTTCCATTTAGTTAAGGCCACCGCATCCAGTTAGATATTTGGGGGTACACGTCACAAATGATTTTGGGCAGTTTTTTTCCTTGAATTATAATAGTACGCTCACAAAAGTGAAAAAGTTATTAGATAAATGGTCTATGCTCCACTTATCATTATTAGGGAGGATCTCTATGGTCAAAATGTTGGTGCTAACTTTGTTTCTGTTTCTTTTTAGCAACCTGCCTTTGAAAATTACCAATTATTATTTAAAAACGTTTGAGCAAACAATTAGGATCTATCCAGGACTGGCAGTAGGAGGTCTCATATTGTCTAGAGGACTTTATCAAATTTGGCAAGAACTTTTATTTTGTTTTTAAAACATTTTTTGTCCTCATATATGCCACCAGGAAATGTATGCTCTAGATGGGATCTTTCAGAGCCTTTCGCACATATAGACTTAGATTCCACCCCTGGATTATGTGCACGGCCTACCGAAATCGCCCAGAGGTAGGCTGTCTCCTTGT
The DNA here is from genome assembly GCF_964263255.1 of Lissotriton vulgaris. NCBI lineage: Eukaryota > Metazoa > Chordata > Amphibia > Caudata > Salamandridae > Lissotriton > Lissotriton vulgaris. Next base: position 443,619,160 of record NC_141699.1, read on the forward strand.
CCAACTCCCTATTACCTTATTACCAGGGAGGACTGGACCACAAAACCTCTGGCATAATCATTGGACTCTTGATTATTTTTCCGACCAACCTTTTAGCGCGGACCAAATCTTATTGGCACTCTCTCCACCACAAAACCTATCCAACTGGCCAATCATCATAATACTTTTTAAGCAGGCAGCAAATCTTGGGGGGGGGGGCCTTCGACTTCCACTCTCTGCAAATTACCCTCCTGGCAATACCTACAACATAGAACAAGAACTGTGTTGCTGGACTATTCATTGAGTACCCTTGTGGGAGGCCAAAGAAAATCAGCCTGGAGCAGCAGGTAGATGGTATTAGTAAAACCTCCTCCAGGAAATCACACACATGTCTCCAATAACTGGTAATTTCTCAGCAATCCATAAACATGTGTAGGTTGTCTGCAGCCGAAGAATTACACCTCAGACAAAAATAATTTTCAGCAGATATCCTACATAGTTTGGCAGGGGTCCAATAAACCCTATAAGCGGTGAATAGGTGGTTTCTTCTGAGATTAGCTGGTTTGATTATCTTTTGTGACATAGTAAATGAGTCAGCCCAGACTTTCTGTATCTCCTCTCCATTCTCCAATATGGAATTGCCCCATAGACTCATAATATCAGAATCCAGGCTATCCTTTGCAGTCACCAGAGTATTGTACCAGAAGGCCACCTCCCGCTTCCAGCCTCCCCCTCTGCTGATGAAGTCTAGAGACTGGGTCTCCTCAACCTCTCCCCAACACTGTCTTCCCCACCATGATGACAATTGGTATTATTTGAATCTTGTGAGGGACCAGCCAGTTAAATTAGATAAAGATTCCCAATCCAAGAGTTGAGTGTTAACGCAGAGGTCTCCCCACTTTCCCAAGCCTGCTTCCTTCAGTGGTTGTGCCAGCCTATCCAACAAGCAGTCCGGGGTGCCCGGGGAATCCCAAATTGGGGCTTGTGTGTTATAGTAGGGGATCCCCAGGATCTTCCGAATATGCAGCCAGATTTTGAGTGCCGCCTGTAAGATCTTCAAACAAACCTTTTTGTAAAATGTTTGGTCCCCAAATTTATATAGAAAAAATTCAAGACCTTGAGGCTGGCCCGATAGCATTGCCTGAAAAAGACGGCCATGTGAGGAGGAATCTAACTTATTAGCCAGCATTCTAAAATTCTTAAACTGGAAGGCATAGTAATAAAAAATCAGATCAGGTAAAGCCAAGCCATCCAGTTTCAACCCCCTTCTCAATTTCCTCCACGCAATCCTTGGAGTTTTTGTGGCCCAAATAAATGACCCAATCTTCCCTTGGAGGTTAGCAATATCATTGGGGTTCAATATTAGAGGTATGCAATTATACAAAAAGGTTATTTTGGGGATGATGGTCAATTTAACCAAATTCACCCTTCCATAAATGTTCAGGGGCAAACCCCCCACCTAGTTAGTAGTTTATCTACCTCCTTTACCACTGTGTGCCAACTAGTTTTAGAAGTATCCTCTAGTTTCTGTGTGAGATATATACCTAGGTATCTAATTTTAGGTTTGGCCCCCTGTACCGGATCTGTGCTGTTCCAACTCATTATGTCCATTTTTTCTTTATTACTTTTGTATCCGGATACCCTGCCGAAGTCTTCAGCTGATTTAAATAATCGAGGAATAGCCTCATTAGGGTTAGCAGTATAAAGGAGGAGATCGTCTGCATATAAAGCTGTTTTAAGTTCCAATTCCCCCATTTTGAAAGGTGTGATAACAGAGTCCGATCTCAGGGAGCAGATGAAGGGCTCGATATATACATCAAACAGTAGAGGAGACAGGGGACAGCCTTGCCTCCTTCCTCTGGAGATATTAAACCAGTCTGTCAGACCCCATTAATCAATACCTTAGCCCGAGGACTCCTATACAAAGATTTAACTCCCTCTATAGAGATAGAGGGGAACCCAAAATGTGTCATAGTCTCCCATAGAAACACCCAGTTGACCTGATCAAATGCTTTAGAAGCGTCAATCGCGACAACGGTGAGTGGCAGCCCTTTATCCTGAGCTAGATCGATTGGCAGCCCTTTATCCTGAGCTAGATCGATTGCCCCAATCACTTGAAACGTAAGCTCGTTGAGCTGCATGCCTGGTATAAACCCTCTCTGATCTGGATGAATGATAGCCTTGATGACCTTAGCTAATCTGGTTGCTAGAATTCCCGAGAATTTCTTCAAATCAGAATTTAAAAGAGAAATCGGTCTATACGACTCTAATTTTTGAGGCTCTTTATTCGGTTTTATGATTAGGGCAATCGTAGCCTCCACCCATAAAGGGGGAACTTCACCTCCCTGTAGGAAAATCCTGTTGAAGAGTGTCATAAGCCCGGGCAGAATTTCCTCCAGGTTGTCCCCGTACACCTCTATCTGCAAGCCGTCAGGGCCAGCGGCTTTTCCTCGACTCATCTTCTTCACCTGCACCTTTAGCTCTCCCTCTGAAATCTCACTGGCCAACACAGTCTTATCTGCTTCACACAATTGTGGCAAATCCCTTAAGCCTAACCAAGCCTCCATCTCCTCAACTCCACAACAGCTATCCTCTTGATATAACCCCCTCATAAACCCCCTTGCTTCCTCCCTAATCTTTTCTTCTTCCAACAGCAATGCCCCCAAATCCTGCTGAATTAATGAGTCGATAATATTCCTACTCCTCTCTGATCTCGCCTTCCAGGCAAAGAGAGCACCACACTTCTCTCCGTACTCAAAGTTTTTCAGCCTGCTAACCTCCCACCTATCCTTAATTATTTTATCTCCCCTTGCTTTAAATCCTGACTGTAATTCTAGGAGTTCTTTTTCCAACCTCGGGATGTTGTCCCTATCTGCGATGACTGCTGCCTGTAGTTGTAATTCTTTCTGCTTTATAGTTTCCAGGTCATCAGTATCTCTTTTCTTAGTTAACCTCCTTCTATAGGTCATCTGTGAACTTAGTATGCCTCTCAAATAGGCATTAAAAGATTCCCACACCAGTTGCTCTGTGTCAGTGCCTATATTAAAATGGAAAAACTCTATAATACTTTCCCTAACCTTAAGTTTACTTTCCGCATCCAACAAAAGTGTTCTATCCAAGGTCCATCTAACCTTTATAGGCCTAGCCCTTAAATTAATTACTCGTTCCACCACTGAGTGGTCGGACAACCCTATTGGAATATGAGATACAGACTCTACATCCGGCATTATAACACGATCTACCAAAAAAGAATCAATTCTAGTATACTGTTTATATTTTTTGCTATAAAAAGAATATTCTCTGACAGCTCCATATTTAGCTCTCCACACATCCTGTAAGTTAAATTCCCTCATTATGTTCCTGAGAGCTGAAAAAGAATTCTTCGGAACATAATATTTTGCTCTAGAAGTACGGTCTAACCGATTATCGAAAACTAGATTAAAGTCTCCCCCCAATATTGCAGGTGCAGTATGTTGTAGTAACATACCCCCTAAGTTCAAAAAGAAACTAGAATTATCCTCATTGGGACCATAATATACCGCACATGTGTACGGAGAACTACCTATGGAGAGGGCTGCCACCAACCATCTGCCAGACTGATCGGTGTCCCATTTCAGGACCTTAATCCCCCTATTTGCTGTAACGATGATGGCTACACCCCTTGAAATACCCTTTTGCCTGGAGCATAGTACCTCTTGGACTCAACCAAATTTTCCCAAAAACTTGTTTGCACAGTTTATCCTCTAAATGCGTCTCCTGTAGTAGATAGGCTTCAGAATTTTTTTAATATTCACAGACCCTAGATTGTTTTCTTCTACCCCCTAAACCGTTAAGATTCCAGGAGAGGAATTTATTACTAATAACTCTACTGACAGCCATATATGAACTTAGACCAAAACGCGCCCTCCAGCCAGCCAGCAACCTAGCCATTTTGCAACATATGAGGACATTTTTTCTTTTTCACCTCCCCGTGACCCCTCCCAAACTCTCCCCTAGGGAACCCACCCATCTACCAGGTGCTGTTCTCGCCTATATGGAGCCCCCCGCACCCTCGGCTCCCTAGGCGCTGCAGCTGTTTATTGTTTTATTTTTGCGGAGACAATATACCATTTATTTATTTATTTATTTATTTATTTATTTATTTATTTTAATTGTCCCCCTTCTTCCCCCCCCTTAAATCCTTATTTCAGCCCTAAATGAAGTCCAGTGAAAAGGAAAAGAAAAAAGAAAAAGACTATACACTTTTTGACCCCCTTTTATTCCCCCTTAAAACCCTCACCCTATGTCACTCCACCTGTTTAAATCTTCTTCTAATAACTTGAAATATAACTATTTCCTCATCTGGGCCAAAAGTTCGTCAACTTTCTCCGGGTGATTACAATTGTGCATTTTATTGTTCCATATCACCTTTAGGAGAGCTGGGAATTTCATCTGCACTTGTGCCCCCAATGACCTAAGTTCTGGCATCCTAGAACCTAATTCCCACTGTCTCGGGCTGTCTGGCCTTCTATTTCAGATCTAATTTGATATGGGTTGGCTCTATAGTGAAGGGTGGAACGTGTGAGACACCTACTTAGAATTAATTCCTTGACACTATATGTCTGGAAATTAACAAGAATCTTCCTAGGCGCCTTCCGGTCAGGGTGTAACCTAAAGGGGTCTTTATACACCCTTTGAATCTCTGCCTCAAGATCAATATTGGGTCGATCTTTCAGGACCCCGTCCTGTATTAATTTACACACAAGTCCCTTGATATCCTCCACTTCCTCCCCCTCCGGAATTTTCAAAATTCTCAAGTTGTTCCTACGGGTCTGCATCTCCAACCTCTCCATATCCATCAATAGAGACCGGTTCTGTGCCTTTAGAGTAACAATATCCTTAGAATTCCCCTATGCGGACTCCGATAGCATAGAGACCTTACTCTCCAATGCACTGGTCCGGGTGCATATGTCCTCTAACCTAGTCTCCAACACGTCAAATCTATCATGCAGACCCCTTTGATTAGCCTCAGAGACTTCGAACTTGCTCATTAGGTCTTATCTCAATGATTGAAGTAAGAGACTGATCCTGTCCCCCTCTAACTCAGTACTAGCTGAACCTCCTAGCTGCTGAGGGACAGGACTGCCTTGGGACATCCACTGGGCCTGTGTCGAAGTATGAGCCAGAACCTGAGCCTGAACTGCGACCAAAGACAGGGACTGGGACTGATATTGTGACTGTGTTGGAGGAGACTGTGGTGCCTGAGTCTTACTAAGGCCAGCTGAGGCCAGGGGCAAAAACGGGTCTGTGGGTTCAATTGAGGCTCTACTGGCTCTTTAGGCTCTATTGGAGGGACTATTGGGGGGAGAGGGGCATCGCTTAATGAGATTACTGGCGCAGGACTGCCTGCCACACTCATCCCCGCTTCTGGGTTCGCCTGGAATTCCACATCGTGAATAGTTCCCAAAGGTGAATATCGGTTCTCCATAGTCATGGTTGTTAGGGTTGCTGGATCCAAAACCTGGTCTATAAACCCCACCTCTGTTGCCACTGCCTCCTTCGGACCCACCAGGTGCTCCATGATCTTAAAATAACTTTTAAGCGATGGGTTGTTCTTTTGTGCCTGCAACTGCTGAGACCCCTTAATACTTCCAACCTTCTTGGCCCCCCACTTTTTCTTCTTTTAATATGGAGTTAATGGGGTTGCCCCCTCCCTCTCCACTGTGACTGCAGCGTCCAACACACCCTTCAACTCTTGTTTGGACCGTAACTGATATCTGTTTCTATGTTTTAACTCTACCACAGTCTCACTTGGTTTGCTCCCACTAAGTACAGGGAGAACTGCCACTAGGTCAGGAGCCCCAAACGCCTCAGTCGATTTTGTAGCACCCCCCACCTCTCTCAAGGGGTTAACCAAATTCACCGATTCTGCTTCTGCTTCTGCTGCTGTTGCCGGTAGCACCAACTCCATACAGCCTCCCCCACTTGGAGCCTCCTTACCGGCGTGTGCAGTGTAGAGATACGCTGCCGCTGAGAATTGCCCCAGCAAACCGGACCCCTGAAGTGTAGCAACAGGAGAGCCACTCGTGCCCGACTCCACAAACTGCTCTGATACACTCTCGCCGATGGAGCCGCCACTGCAACTGCTGCCGCTGCCGTCGGTGTAAGGCGATCCTGCCTGCCGCCTACAAACGCCGCATCCACTATCCCCATGCATCTCAGGGGCATAGCGCGCCGGAGCGCTGTTCCGTGTTATTCTGCTTCCACTGCTACCAAGAAGGAAAAAGATGCTGGTTACTGAAAAAAGCCCGGTAACCTAAAATACGATAGCCCCCAGCCTCTCACCGCTTTAACGGGGGACCGCCATCCTGTCTTCTTCGCTTCTCCGCTATCTACCCGCCGCAGCCGCCCGCAGTGCCGCCGAGTTACGGAGCTCCGCGACCGGCGATAGCCTACCGCCGCCATGTTCCCATCCCAAATTTGGCAAGAACTGGGTTTTGCTCAGCTTGGGGATTTTGATAACCATGAAACATTAATCACATGGGAAATCACAACATTGACCACTGCCCTCCCTTTGAATTTTCTTCAGTTACTTATTTTTCTCAAAACGAATTATTCAATGATGGGTGAGATGGCATGTCAAATCGCAATAAAATGGTGGGGGTCAGTTGTTGGTATCGGTTACTACATCAAAAGGCCCATTCCAAAGAGATTTTGAAGAAAGAGCTCCAGAAAAATCAATTTAGAGATGGGATGCACGTTCAATGTTAAAGAATGGAAACAGCTTAGCAAGTTAGCGAATAAAGCAATTAGAGGCGCTAATTACAGGAGAATGACCTTCTTATCTAGATGGTTATTATATAACACATCCCAGAGATTGCATAAAATGTTTCAAACAAGCCTGAATCAATGTTTTCGATGTAATAATCAGGGTAATGGTGGATGGGTGCATATATTTTAGGAATGTAATAACTTAAAGCACTTCTGGGAAGGAGTTTTTGCCAATATTTCTTTGAATATCTCTTTGATAATTGAGCCTTCAGCTATGTTTGTTTTATTTCCTTCCTCAGGGGAGGTGAAATGTTTAACAAAATACCAGCAGTATCTTATACTAATCTCCATAGCAGTTGCTAGGTCACTTGTCCTTCAAAATTGGAGAACCAATAAACAACCTAGTATTGAGCACTGGTTTAATGAAATGTCCAGGACATTTAGGTTTGAGGAGGCCTACGCAAAGCGTTTAGGGGCTATTGTAAGATTTAGAGGCATTTGGCAAAATTGCTCTTCTAATGGGTTTGCAGAGGAAAGGAGTTTATAAGACCTGGGTGCTTTATAGGAACTTTTTAATAATTCTCGCTACTAGCACAATGCACTTTAGATAGTATCTGATCCTCTGGTATTCTCCAAAAACATTTGTAAATTACACTTTTCAAGTGGGTAGAGGTATATTTGCTGCTAGTCTCATATGCACTTTAAACAGATCTCGTTATTTTGGATCATAGCTGTCATTTATCAAGAATGGATAAACTACAGGGAGTACGCCTGAGTATCGGCTATAACGTAATGTGGATTATTGAGAATTATGTTTTAATTTTTCAGATTAGATTTATTATGGAATGTTTATTTAGCCATTAATAAAGATGTATTAATTTTACTGTCCTTGAATTTCCTGGTGTTATTAGATATCGATTACCTGTGCTTCTTGTTATATTTTCTGTGATGCCTGTTTGCTCTCGTTTGTTTATTTTCCTGTTCTAATAAATAAAATAAAAAAATAAAAAAGTTTTTCTTCCTCATCCACATCTTCCTCCTCTTCTGAACCAATATTCTCCTGTCCCTATAATGCAGATCTAAGACGTGGACCTCTTCTGAGGATCTGGGAGCTATCTGGTACTCCAGTTTATAGGAGCCTGTTCCTAGCTTTTGCCCCCTTTCCTTAAACAACTTTGTTATCTTTGCCACAGTGGAACTTTCAAAGATGCTATGTTCTCCTTCCATTCTTTCAAAAAACACAGGTGCAAAATTATGAATGAATGAATGAAGTGATTTGTGAAGCACAACAGCTGCTTCAACTGGAGCATCCCAACGCTAGTTGTAAAAGATGATAAGCCAGAGATAAGCAAGAAGGTTTCCCCAATGCAAAGAAAGAGGAGAAGGAGGTGACTAGAGTTCTTTGACAAGGTAAGTCTTCAGGTGCACCTTGAAGAGGTCCTCAAAGGTGATGCTTTGCTGATAATTGGCCAGTGAATTCCATAGCGTTAGGGGCAGTTAGGAAAACCCCGGGCTCCTGCTCTTGATTTATATATCCTCGGAATGAAAAGCAAGTTTTGCTCAGACAAGGAAAGATTTCAGAAAGTATAGTATCTATTTAACTTGTTTTGGATTTAGGAAGGAGTCATTTGATGCACTGCCCTATACATAAATAGGAGGGTTTATATTGTATTCTTTGGTTCACCAGTAGCCAGTGAAGGGATCTCAGACCCTTAACAATTGAGTGATGAGATTAAATGTTGTTTGCGTGAAAAATAGGTATTGAATTGTCACACCTTTATAAGATGATCATTTTTGATGAAAGCTGTCCAGAAATCACATGGGGACCTTCACTGGGTGTCTCCCCATATTTGATTTTGGATATATGGTTATGGATACTTGTGAATCCATGTTGTGGACTACACCCAGGCTTGAAGGAGTTTGGTTTCCCTAGAACCGTAGAGCATTTAGGCTGTCCACATCTCTCTAGTCCTGAAGAAGACCTGCTGTGATGTCCAACTACAAACACATAAACATGGGGTTGAAATGTCAACATCAGTCCTATTGTTTTATGTTCTCTGTAAACAATTGTAAAGAAGTGCCAATAATGATGATATAGGATGTTTGTTGAACTGTGGATAGGAGAGAGAACAGGCATCGTTGTAACTATTTCTTTGTGTATATCATGTTAAAACCAGTCTTTGTCTGTATTGTATGATGTCAAACTTATTATTTTCACTGTGTGTCACTTTATCACCAACTCATGCCATTTGACATATCTTTGTGTTTTTGACATCCTTATGAGAAAAAGAAACAATTGTGCATATTATTTAAATAGATGACTTTGAATATACTAAATAATTATTATTGTTGTGTGTTGTTTATTTAGGTGATTTGCTTTGGGGGTGTCGAATAATGGTCAGTATAGGCCCGCTCTCTCCCAGTTTTTTGAAAAACATACATTGATTTTCGTATATAGGTGAGACAATCCAATACCTATTTTTCATGCAAAGCAATGCGTAACCCAACAGAATGCATTGTAGTTTGTAACATTATATACCCAGGTTCTGAGGAACACAGGGCACCCCCATTGTTTTTGAGGAAATGGAATGTTCAGCTCCTAATGGGGGGTCAGAGTTCTGTAGCCTCACTAATCTGCTTATCAGCTTTTTAGGAGAACCAAGAAGCAATACATTTGTACAGTGAAGTTGAGACATGATTAGGGCATGGATGATGACCTTTCTGATATTTTCTGGAAGAAATTTGAGGTTCTTACTTAAAATGTTCAGTAGGGCACAGCACATTCCAACAGTGTTCTGAACTTGGGGCCTAAAAGAACAAGCATTGGCATAGCCAATAGGTCTCGCCTTTGGGACCTTATAAGTATTTATTTATGCAGCAAGTCCCAAAGGCGAGACCTATTGGCTATGTCAATGCTTGCTATCAATTTACATCTGCTCGGCACGTGTGAATTTGTTGTATACCTGCTTAAAGCACTTCCAAAGGCAGGGCACATTCTAGAACTGCTACCATCTTGAATTTCAGCCGAATAGTTAGAGTAAGTGTAACCTCGTTATGAATCTGACATATCCAAGAGAGCGCTGCAGATTTAGTGAAGCCAGCCTTTCTACGACAGCCCACTGTGTCTAATGCACAGGCCTTCTCACATTCTTCCCACAGGAATTGCTAAGTGCCTGCTCATTATGGATATGATCATGTGTTCTTTCTTCCCATACTGCTTTGAAGGAAATGTATAAAAGCAGAATATGAATGTATCGAATTACCATTGTGCGCTCCAACGATTCAGATAATGAAACACTGGTCCCTTGACATTGAAAGATGGGTGGGTAGATGGATGGTGGATGGATGGATGAATGGATGGTGGGTGTTGAATGGATAATAAAAGGACAGATGGATGGATGGATGGTGGGCATTGAATGGATGAGAGATGGATAGAAGAGATGGATGGATGGATGGATGGATGGTTGGTTGGTTGGGTGGGTGGGTGGGTGGGTTGGTTGGGTGGGTGGGTTGGTTGGGTGGGTGGGTGGGTGGGTGGGTGGATGGGTGGATGGATGGATGGATGGTGGGTGTTGAATTGATGAGAAAAGGGATGGATGGATGGATGGGTGGATGGGTGGGTGGGTGGATGGATGGGTGGGTGGGTGGATGGATGGATGGGTGGGTGGGTGGGTGGAAGGAGGGCTGGAGGGGTGGATGGGTGGATGGAGGGGTGGATGGGTGGATGGATGGCGGGTGTTGAATTGATGAGAAAAGGGATGGATGGATGGATGGGTGGGTGGATGGGTGAATGGATGGTGGGTGTTGGGTGTTGGGTGTTGAATGGATAAGAAAAGGACGGATGGATGGATGGTCTGCATTGAATGGATGAGAGAAGGACAGATGGATTGATGGTGGGCATTAAATTGATGAGAGAAGAATAGAAGGAATGGGAGGGTGGATGGATGGATGGATGGATGGATGGGTGGTGGCCGTTGAATGGATGAGAAAAGGATGAATGGATGGATGGATGGTGGGCATTGAATGGATGAGAGATGGATAGAAGAGATGGATGGATGGATGGATGGATGGATGGATGGATGGATGGATGGATGGGTGGATGGGTTGATGGATGGTGGGGATTGAATGGGTGAAAGAAGGATAGAAGAGGTGGTTAGATGGATGGATAGGGAAACCATGGCTGGACAGGTGGATGAATGGATGAACAGGCAGATGGATGATGGATGGACGGACAGACGGACCCCAGCTCCTGGAACGAATGCTCCTCACAATACAGTGCCCCCAAGACTGTCTAGACCTATTTTTAGAAACTTTTCCGTAATTTCAGCTCCTGTGAGGGCTGTATATTTAAAAGCACCGAGGATGTCAAAATATCGGAGTCTGTGTTTTAGAAACTCCTCTGTAATCCTCACCCTATTGGAGGTTTGGTGAAAATTAAGGTTGGTTTGCCGCCATAAAATAGAGGGGTGCTGTAGAATCTACGGTGTAGTCTTAGCACCTGGGACGTGGGTTGCATCTGAAAGGCGGTGTTTTCGAAGCTGCTGGGAAACCCCAGCACCTAGGACGTGCGTGGCATTTGAACCAGCACTTAAGGAGCTGTTTGAGTCACATCTGAAGGTCGCAATTTGAACAAGCATCGCAGCACCGCCGCTTTACTTTTAATGTTAAAAGTAAAGTGTGGGTGCCGCGATTATACCAAATGTAAAGAAATAGAAACAAACATCTATTTATTTACTTTTGGTATAATTGTGGCACCCGAGCTTTACTTTTAACATTAAAAGTACAGCGTGGGTGCCGCGATTATAGCAAAAGTAAAGAAATAGATTTTTGTTTCCATTTCTTTATTTTGGTATAAATGCGGCACCCGCGCTTTACTTTTAATGTTCTAAGTAAAGTGTGGGTGCCGCCTTCAAACGTGCAATAAAAGAAGCCAAATGGCAGCTGTGCACGAAGGCATATGTGTACGTCACGAGTGCGCTTGTGCGCATGATAGTAAGCTGGTCGCCGGGAAAGTAGCACTCTTCAAAGCAGCTACTAAATGTCTCGGCCAGATCAGTGCATGCGCTGGATCAGGATAAGACCTAAAGAGAAGAATCAATTTTGACCCTTAAGTTTTTGCCAACAGTTGCAGGAGCTGAAGGATTGCCCAGGACAGGTGGCCAGGTTCTGATTAAGTCCTATGTGGAAGGAATGCAAAACAACTGTACCTCTGATTTGCCAGAACTTAAGCAAAGACAACATATATACATCCATTCTGCCAGTGCCAAGAGACAATTATGAAAGTTGGCAGTAGCAGCATCATCCAAGTGATCAAAAGGAAACATCAGTTGCATGTCATCAGTCTATGACACAACGTTAAATCTGCAAGCTTGAACAATGGGGGTCAGAGGGGCCATGTATATGTTAAATTAAGTAAGACAAAGAACCGATCATCGAGGGACCCCACAATTGACCTCCATGAATTCTGAGGTGAAAGGAGATAGATGTATTGCCTGATTTCTGTCAGAGAGATAGGATTTTATCCAATTCCAGGCAGTGCCTGCTTCAGCTAACCATTGCAGAAGAATGTCATTTGACACCATTTCAAAGACAGCCGATAAGTTGAGCAGCACAATTATAGATTTTTCCGTGTGCAAGCTGAGTTTTGATGAAGTCAGTAACTCAAGAAGGTCTGCTTCAGTACTATATCCTGCCCGAAAACCAGACTGTGTGGGTAGTAATAAATTATTCTCCTCTATAAATGTGGAGATTTGGAAGTTAACCCAGGATTCCAGTATCTTTCCTAGTGCTGGAAGTAGGGAAATTGGTTTATAATCTCTGAGGCTTAGAGAGTCTAAATTATTCTTTTCTTTTGCAATGAAAGCACCAGTGCCTTTTTGCAAGTTTGCCAGTACCACTCCCGAGTCAACGAAAGATTAAATAGAATATTGATCTGTGGATTTAGGGGCCTTGATTGAACATTTCAAGACGTGCGGAGGACATAGTTTGAGAGGAAACCCTGCTCTGGCTTTTTGAATGATTATATCAGATTTACTCAAATCCATCTGTTTAGCAAACATATTGATCTGATGTACTTGCTAAATTGTTTGAGGCCCGCCTTGTACTTGGATCTATCTTCAGCTGTAGTGTTGTATTGCCACTTCCTTAGCAAATTTTTACATTTCTGTTTTTTGGCTTTAAACTCTGCTGAAACCAAGGGGTAGAAGAGGTGGTCTTTTACAGCATTTTCTTTTCGGGGACAATATTTCATCAAGGTCAACCATGAGGTTTGTGTTAAGAACTAAACTGCTGAGTCAACATATACCAGCTGATCCACCTTTAATCGACAACAAGTCAGGTGTAGGGCATCATCAGAGATCGAATGCAAGGTTAATAATAGCTTATTCTTTCCTTATTTTGAAGACCTGGTACAGTGGGGATTTTAAATAGAAAAGGAACTGGAAGGTGGTCTGTCCAGGATAGAGGTATAGAAGTCTCCACTTCGGAACTACTCAAGTTAGAGAACATAACGCCTAAGATGCGGCCCTCAATATGAGTAGGACCTCTCACCTTTTGAGATAATTTAAAATCAAACATGGCATCAGTTAGCCTTACAGCATACAGCTATACAAGAAGGATTATCAACATGAAGATTTGGTCACTGTGTACTATAGCATTGCCATATTTAAGGAAAAGAGGTATAATAGCATGAGATAGCATCTCACTGCAGAGGGAGACGGCCTTGGAGGGGCAAGAGACAAGAACGCCGGAGAGGGAAAAAGATTTCTGCAATCTTCACAGTAAGTTCAAGGGCCTCAGTCTTGTTCAGAAGTTGTAAAGGTTGGCTAGAGCAAAGGAAGCTGGAGCGGCAAATAATTCTCATACTGCCTTTGATGGTGCTGTCCCTATCTAATTATGAGCTAGAATATTCAAATGCAATTGCAAATTCTATATCGGGTCCTGAATAAGCATGGGCGAAATCTGCGAATTCGCGATCCGCGAATTGGTACAAAAGCGAACTCGCAATTCGCAAAATTGGCGAATTTGTGCGAATTTGCCAATTTGCTGTTTTTTGCCAGTTCGCGAGGGTTTTGTACAAGTTCGGGAACGCGAACTTACTTGTGTGGTCGCAACGGTCGCGACCATGTTGTTTCTACGTGTCCAGCCTGTTTGCGACCCTTTGGTTCATCGCGGCCACCCTCCGGTTCATCACTGCCACCCTCTGGTTCACCAAGGCTACCCTCTGGATCATCACTGTCCCCCTCTGGTTTATCACAGCACCCTCTGGTTGATCACTGCCACCCTCTGGTTCATCCCTGCCACCCTCTGGATCATCACTGTCACCCAATGCTTCATCAGTGCCACCCTTTGGTTCAAGGCTGTGGATTGGGGCAGGGAGGGATGAATGAAACTAGACACTGCCTCGGGCACACAAGGTGTCCCATGCAAAGTCCACTTCAAACCGGTGCTCTGGCCCGAAACCGGACAAAGGGAAAGGGGTGTAACCACCCCCTTCCTGGGTCCCACCCATAGGAGGGACCTAGCAGGAGATCAAGTCCCTAGATTTGGAATAAAGGTAGGAGCTGTGCCAAAGCAAACCAGATCATCCTGACTGAAACTTTGAAATTAAACTCTGGACCCTTCGACAGCTATACAAGAAGGATTATCAACATGAAGATTTGGTCACTGTGTACTATAGCATTGCCATATTTAAGGAAAAGAGGTATAATAGCATGAGATAGCATCTCACTGCAGAGGGAGACGGCCTTGGAGGGGCAAGAGACAAGAACGCCGGAGAGGGAAAAAGATTTCTGCAATCTTCACAGTAAGTTCAAGGGCCTCAGTCTTGTTCAGAAGTTGTAAAGGTTGGCTAGAGAAAAGGAAGCTGGAGCGGCAAATAATTCTCATACTGCCTTTGATGGTGCTGTCCCTATCTAATTATGAGCTAGAATATTCAAATGCAATTGTAAATTCTATATCGGGTCCTGAATAAGCATGGGCGAAATCTGCGAATTCGCGATCCGCGAATTGGTACGAAAGCGAACTCGCAATTCGCAAAATTGGCGAATTTGTGCGAATTTGCCAATTTGCTGTTTTTGCCAGTTCGCGAGGGTTTTGTACAAGTTCGGGAACGCAAACTTACTTGTGTGGTTGCAACGGTCGCGACCATGTTGTTTCTACGTGTCCAGCCTGTTTGCGACCCTTTGGTTCATCGCAGCCACCCTCCGGTTCATCACTGCCACCCTCTGGTTCACCAAGGCTACCCTCTGGATCATCACTGTCCCCCTCTGGTTTATCACAGCACCCTCTGGTTGATCACTGCCACCCTCTGGTTCATCCCTGCCACCCTCTGGATCATCACTGTCATCCAATGCTTCATCAGTGCCACCCTTTGGTTCAAGGCTGTGGATTGGGGCAGGGAGGGATGAATGAAACTAGACACTGCCTGGGGCACACAAGGTGTCCCATGCAAAGTCCACTTCAAACCGGTGCTCTGGCCCGAAACCGGACAAAGGGAAAGGGGTGTAACCACCCCCTTCCTGGGTCCCACCCATAGGAGGGACCTAGCAGGAGATCAAGTCCCTAGATTTGGAATAAAGGTAGGAGCTGTGCCAAAGCAAACCAGATCATCCTGACTGAAACTTTGAAATGAAACTCTGGACCCTTCGACATCCCACTCGACGTGGAAGACTGAAGAATCTCCTTTGTGGTCAAGGAGTGGCCACCCTGTGCAAGCAGGTACCATCAGCGCATCAAGACTTTCTTTGCCGTTGCTCCAGCTGGAGCTCGAACAACAGAGATCAACAAGACCCAGACTCACAGACATCCAACAGCCCGATCCACAGTCCTGGCAAAGCTGAGACCCGTGGAGGTGACGAGAGACGTGGGACCGGCCATCTTGAAGAGTCGACGAAGTGCTTCCTGTGCAGCTCCCGAGGCACCCTCGACGCAGTGCTTTAGGGTTTAAGAAGCCCCAGCCCCGAACAGCCTGTGCTCCAAAGATCACCCCTCCACACTCACCGAGTGCTGCGTGGGGCCCTTTTGCACTTTTCCTGCTTGCCGCGATGTCCGGTCGCTTGCCCGTTGGCTAGTGGCCTCTGTGACAACCATCCATCGAAACTACACTGCTGGTCTGGTTGCTCCAGACTGGCCCTAGCTCCCCTGAAAAGGAGCCATCGATCTGACCTTCCTGGTCCGATCCAGAAAACCTCTTCGAGTCCTGCTTGGGTTGCATTTGCCAAAGTTTGGTGACTCTAATTCGAGAACCGACACCGCCGACAGCAAGAGCCTTTTTGAGACAGCTCGTGTCCACCAGCTGGTCATCTTTGATCCTTCCTGGTCCACGTGGCAGCGGAGACAAACTACTCGACAGCACCTGATCGCAACCCGACACTGCCTGGTTCCGTCCTGGTTCCATCCTGGTCACTAGCTAGTGACCTAGACTCTGTCCCCTCTGCTTTCAGGTACTCTACATCTTCGATCCACCCTTGGATCCAACCGGACTCTTCTCTCCTGGCCGCCTGCAGCATCTTTACCTCCAGGCTCCATAGAACTCCACGAAGAAACCCGACGCACTTTGGCACCTATGTACCCGATTCCTGTGGGTGAGGTAACAAGATTACACCGGTGCTCCTATAGTGGTTCACACCTCTAGTGTCCTACTTTTTAGTGGCTAAGTTCTAGTCCAGTCGGAAGACTACTAAACCTATAACTTTCTGATTTTTACGAACCATTGACTTGTATGGTAAACGCGTTGCCTATAGACACTGCACCCGCATCCTGTGGGCCTCCTATGTCCTAACCTTCGTTAGTCCAGTGTAGGCCCAGCGATTCCCTAGGCCATAGGCCTGTTCATTGTTTGTGATGTGGTACTTATACCACTTTCTTAATATATGGTTTGAGTGGCCACCCTGCCTATCCATAATTGTGCATCTTATTGTATGTTATACTGTGTTCTTTGTTTAACGCTTGTGCTCCTGTGCTCATAAAGAGTCAAGGGGATTATTCTAGAAATAAATACTTTTATAATTTTATAATATATAATTTGGGTGGTGTCCTTTAATTTGGTATTTAAAGGATTGCATATGGTAAAACAGCTGGCTTCACATGCCCTCTTGAGTTTAGCCTAAGACTGTTTTTGTCCATGCTACCACTAGGATAGCTGGTCTATAAGGTTGACTTACAACCAATCACCATAAGGGTCGTTTGGACTGGTGCAAGGTGCTCACTAGAATAGTGATCATCATATACCAGGCCAACTTCTCACACACTTTTGAAAAAAGCAAGTGCTGACCATACACAAAAGTGATCTCCTTCTTTGGAGTGACAAATAGAGTAAATATCAGATTCATTTGTCCAAAAAAAGACATACCATGTACATTTAACATACAATTATTCAAAAAACATATACAGAAAGACATTGAATGAAAACAACAACAGAACATAAATCTGAACATTTCATATATACATTTACACAAATGTTTGGGCATCATCAAAAATATTCATTATTCACACTATCTTCCTAAAAAAGGGAGTGTGTTAGCACTCAAACTAAAGAAGAAATCAGATGGAGAGAATGGTAAATATTCAAAGCAATTCTAGAAAGACTGGAGGACTAAATCTCAATCTCAGTCACACAAAGAATAACTTA
The DNA here is from genome assembly GCF_964263255.1 of Lissotriton vulgaris. Lineage (NCBI taxonomy): Eukaryota > Metazoa > Chordata > Amphibia > Caudata > Salamandridae > Lissotriton > Lissotriton vulgaris. The sequence continues at coordinate 443,636,519 of NC_141699.1, forward strand.
TTGCTAGTTGTCATCAGATGCTTGTCTCCATTTGGCCGACGCGTTTCGAACTCGCTATTTTATTTTGCGTGTTCTCGTCAGGGCTTTATGATTTTTCCTGCAGGGGGTGTGCAAAATATGAATGAAAAAAGGAAAAGTGACATCAGTTCCTTTAAATGTTAGATAGTCTCATTAAGTAGCTCTACTGTCTGCCTTCTCATGGTGAATGCATACCTTACAAAAATCGCCAACGATTGGTGGGGTTCAAAAAATTATCTACGGAGTTCCCCGTCGTAGTTTTTAAAAGAGGGGAAAACCAATGGGATAGGTTCAATTGTCTGCTCCAATATTAAGCCTGGTTCCTGAAGTCAAAAACACACTCCTCAGTCCTACCTTATTCAGGTATTCTTTCGAATTCAATCGAAGTGTTCACCCTTTGTTTGTAACCGCCCGCAGGTCCTGAATTTCTGCCCAGAGAGAGAGAAAGGTAGGTAACTTTCCCTCATTGTCTCAGTTCATGTCTAATCATATGGCCCGAGAGGCTCAAAAAAGTACCTGTACTTCGAGCTTGATAGCTTAAATTCTCGGTTGGGGCGGGGTCCGCTTGTTGTTTATTTACGCGGTCCGCTTCAAAAGCGTTAGTTCTTGAGGTTTGCAGCGGGAGTCAGCTGGGTGCTTGAAAACGCGGTCCGTTTCTAATAAAATGACACGCGTTTGGTTACACGCTGCTAAGCAAATAAAGTTACAACTAAGCTGAAGGTTCAAAGAACAAGGTGTAGACCTACCCGGTAACCTCTGGTCAATCTGCAGACATTGCTTGCAGTGGCTATCCATCAGTGCGCCATGTTTGGAGGGGGCGTGGATATTTCAACATATCACATGCTTCTTGGAATTCTGGGATATGTAGTCAATATCAAGTGACTTTAGTGGGGGTGAATTCGACTTCTTGATTAACGCTTTACATAGCTTCTACAGTCGAGAAATTTCGGACATGGAGTTCAAGCCAGTTTGCAAGCTATTAAATCGTAATATCAAATAGGCTTCTTTTCTAAGTAAGACATCATCCACATCCTGAACTCTCTTCATATGCCCTATTGTGTACAGGACTGTCCATTTGAAGTCCATCTCAGAGTGACCTTGATCAATAAAGTGTTGAACCATCGGTGCAGATACCACTTTATTTTTGATACGTGATCTGTGTTGTGTAATGCGAGTGTTGATTTGCTGATTCGTTTTACCAATGTACAATTTATCACAACTACAGGTGATTGCGTAAACCACATTTTTTTTAGTTTTACAGTTGCTGAAACCTTCATTTCGCCCTCTGATATTCCTGTGAGTGAATTCACTGCCCTCAATTGTTGTATCACACGACACACAATTACCACATCTGTGGTGACCTTTCATCTGTTTCATACCCCATATCGAGAGTAGGTCGTGTTTGGGTTTTTCAATCATTACATCTGCCCGCACAATTTGTTGGCCTATGCTTCGGTTTTTTTTAAAGCAAAAATTGGTCGTGGAAATGAACATTCCAATTCTTCTAATAGGTGCCAGTTTCTAAGTATTGTTTGTCGCACCTGATGAGTATGAGGGCCAAATGTTGTAACACAGACCAGTTTATCCAGATCATGTTTTTCTTTACGTTCGAAAAGGCACTCACGTGGTGTGTATCATGCCCTTTTGCGTGCATGTTTCAGCAATGTAGTGGGGTATCCCCTAGTGATCATTTCTTCGCAAAACTTTTGGGCATGTAAATCATAATCTCCAACCTCTGAGCAGTTTCTTCGAATACGAAGAAGCTGCCCATAAGGTAGATTGGTCCGCAAGTTTCTGGGATGTGCACTCCGATGGTGGAGGATGGTGTTTCTGTCTGTTTTCTTTTAAAAGAGAGAAGATTTTAAACAACCATCTACACAGCTTATTTCAACATCTAAAAATGTCATTTTTGAGTTACTCTGTTCAATGGAAAACTTGATGTCTGGATGTTTATTATTTAACCAGTGGTGAAACTCTACCAGTTCCGTTTTGCTCCCCTGCCACAGGAGCCACACGTCATCGATATATCTAAGCCACTGCTTTATGTGTGTTTTGTAGGGGTTGTTGTTCTCCACGAATTTATTCTCATATTCTGCCATAAACAATATGGCCATCTCCGGCGCATAAGGACAGCCCACGGCTGTCCCTTTGACTTGTGCAAAAAACTCATCATTGAAGCGAAAGTAATTTCTCTTCAATGTCAATTCCGCAATTTCCAGGATAAATGACGTAGGGACCCTATGGGGTCGCACCCTCATATCCAGGTATATTTCAATTACCTCCAGTGCTTCACTTTGGGGAATTTGTGTGTATAGTGAAGTCACGTCCATCATGACCATGATCTCAGTGGCAGGGTTAAATTCTGTGCCCTCAATTTTGATCAAAAAGTCAGTAGTGTCTTGGAGGTACGACTTCACATTGCTCACAAAAGGCTTCAGGAAGTAATCAACGTACTTCGATAATGGTTCCAAGCACGAGTCACACCCTGAGACGATTGGTCGTCCAGGGGGCTCGGCCGAGTTTTTATGTATTTTGGGAAGGAAATATAGCAGTGGAATTCGGGGAAATTTTTTGAGAAGAAAATCCCGTTCCTTCTGTCCCACATATCCACAGTCAAATCCCATTTGGATCAAGTCAGCTATTTTAGATTGAATTTCTTTGGTTGGGTCCACTAGTAGTTTCCTATACCAAGTTTGGTTGTTCACATGGGATGCACCTTCTGTCAGATATTTATCTCTAGGCCACAGCACAGTTGCTCCGCCTTTATCGGCCGGTTTTACTACAATTGTTTTGTCCTCACTGAGGCCTTTCAATGCAGCCTGTTGACCTTTACTTAAATTCGGCTTGACATACTTGTTCTTTTTCTCAAGTTTATTTATTGAGGATAAAACCACTTTTTCGAAAGCGTAAATCTGTTTTGGAATATTTTGGTTAGGGATGAAAGTAGATTTGTTTCTTAACCCTGTGGTTTCATTGTCAATTCTAGATGGCTGGTTATTAAAAATAGCCTTTAGTCGTATTTTGCGACAGAAGGTGATCATTTCCATTTTTATTTTTGCAAAATCTGTTCTTTTGTTGGGAACAAATTTCAATCCCAAATTTAACACGGATTCTTCGTCTGGTGGTAAAATTCTGGACGATAAGTTGACTATGGTCGATGGAACCTCTATGATTTGTAGGAGTTTTTCCGCGTGCGCATCTCCCATGGTATTTTTTGTCTGGGTTTTCCTTGCTGGCCCTTCCCTAAAAAAGAAACCTGTTTCTTATTAGTGTTACCTCTTGTTTCAGGGCCAGAGGAGTCTGATGAGGATGATGTCTCTGAAAAGGTTTTGAACCTATTTCGGGAACGCCCTTGGAAATTGTACAATGCCCCCCCTGGAGTCAGCCTGGGAGTAGTAGTCATCTTTCATAAACGGATATGCTTTTTCAAGGGTAAAAGATTTGGAATCCCTTTCGTATTGGATAGTTTTGTTATTTATGGCAGTGTCCTTGAAGGACAAAATCTCTTTTTCAATTTTTTCAAGCAGTGTTTTGGCGTCAGGAACCAATTGGCTATCTTGGATGCTTTTAGTGACTTCCTCTATTTCTTCTAATTCTTTTAGACACAGGCGTTGAGCTGTCTCAATTGTATGGATCATAAGGTCCCTGCTGCATTTCGTATTTATGCAACTAAAACCCCTTTTGTATTCTGCATCCTTCGTAAAGATCACTGGCACATTTTTTACCTGTAGCCCCCAAGGGATAGTCCCTCCCTTAAGGTGCCTCAGGAGAAAATGGCCGTGCAGTTCTGTCCTGATGTGTTTTTTACTTAATCTGATTAGTTTATCAGATTCATTTTGTTGCTGTGCAGAGGTGCTAAGAGCAATATCTGAAAATGGAGCTGAGGCTATTAAGGACTGAATTTGGTTTTCAGAAATCGACAGGGTATCTTTCTCGGACATACCTAGGAGGAACGGAGCGCCCCTCCGAATAGATTAATCATAGAGAATTGGAAACACGGTTGGTGTATAGTGCCCTTCCACTCTCGCAGGTATGCACCCGCTCTAGACTTTGTAAAACAGGGAGATAGGTCCTGGGACGTAAGGTCAGCTGGACCATATATAATATTTTTGAAAAAAGCAAGTGCTGACCATACACAAAAGTGATCTCCTTCTTTGGAGTGACAAATAGAGAAAATATCAGAATTTGTCTGGTATTATTTATTTTATACCCTTTTACTTTTTGTTTTTTAGATTTAAAGATTCATTTGTCTGAAAAAAGACATACCATGTACATTTAACATACAATTATTCAAAAAACATATACAGAAAGACATTGAATGAAAACAACAACAGAACATAAATTCGAACATTTCATATATACATTTACACAAATGTTTGTGCATCATCAAAAATATTCATTATTCACACTATCTTCCTAAAAAAGGGAGTGTGTTAGCACTCAAACTAAAGAAGAAATCAGATGGAGAGAATGGTAAATATTCAAAGCAATTCTAGAAAGACTGGAGGACTAAATCTCAATCTCAGTCACACAAAGAATAACTTATTGCTAGTTGTCATCAGATGCTTGTCTCCATTTGGCCGACGCGTTTCGAACTCACTATTTTATTTTGCGTGTTCTCGTCAGGGCTTTATGATTTTTCCTTACAAAATCGTCACCGATTGGTGGGGTTCAAAAAATTATCTACGGAGTTCCCCGACGCGTTTCGAACTCGCTATTTTATTTTGCGTGTTCTCGTCAGGGCTTTATGATTTTTCCCGCAGGGGGTGTGCAAACTATGAATAAAAAAGGAAAAGTGACATCAGTTCCTTTAAATGTTAGATAGCCTCATTAAGTAGCTCTACTGTCTGCCTTCTCATGGTGAATGCATACCTTACAAAAATCGTCACCGATTGGTGGGGTTCAAAAAATTATCTACGGAGTTCCCCGTCGTAGTATCTAAAAGAGGGGAAACCAATGGGATAGGTTCAATTGTCTGCTCCAATATTAAGCCTGGTTCCTGAAGTCAAAAATACACCCCTCAGTCCTACCTTAGTCAGGTATTCTTTCGAATTCAATCGAAGTGTTCACCCTTTGTTTGTAACCGCCCGCAGGTCCCGAATTTCTGCCCAGTGAGAGAGAAAGGTAGGTAACTGTCCCTCTGGTTTGCCACTGCCACCCTCTGGACCATCACTGCCACCCTCTGGTTCATCACTGCCACCCTCGGGGTTGCCACTGCCACCCTCTGGATCATCACTGTCCCCCTCTGGTTTATCACAGCACCCTCTGGTTCAGCACTGCCACACTCTGGTTCATTACTGCCACCCTCTGGTTCGCCACCGCCACCCTCTGGATCATCACTGCCACCCTCTGGATCATCACTGCCACCCTCTGGTTCATCCCTGCCACCCTCTGGTTCATCACTGCCACCCTCTGGTTTGCCACTGCCACCCTCTGGATCCTCACTGTCCTCCTCTGGTTTATCACAGCACCCTCTGGTTCACCACTACCACCCTCTTGTTCACCACTGTAGATTATGGGGGGAAAGCAAAGCACACCTTCCCAGCCTCAACTGAGATGAATTAATTTGGGGCTGGTTAATGTGTCACTGAATTTGTGCTTCAAGTCTGGCACCTGCTTCCTTAGCTGTAAGACCTTCCTGGTGCAGGTATTTTTTTACAGGAGCATTGTGCCATACTTGTAACTATTCTCTGAACCTGCTTTGAGGGTCAGAGCAGGGTCAGAGAATAGTTGCAAGTAGGCAACTGAACTCTGGAGGGGCCCCCTCAGGAAGCACTACCGGGAATAGTTACAAATTAGCTTGAACTTTTGAACCTGCTAAGTGCTTTCAGTTTTCCAAAATTTGTTTTTATGCCATTTCGCGAGATTCGCGGGACGCGAAATAATGCGAAATCGAACTTGCAATCCACAAATTCGTGCGAATTTGCTGATTTCTTTTTTTGCCTGTTCGAGCGGTTTTTTGCTTATTCGCGGACTGCTTGCAGCGCACCGACCCCAAGGTTGCCCATGCGGTCATGTATGGGCGCTGCCATTTTGTTTGCGTGACGTGTTTCCGTTTCCGGGCGCTCATTGCATGCTCGCGTCTTATGCGGCGCGCGATTACGTGTTCGTGGGCGTTTTTGCTTGCTCGCGGAGGAAATATCGCGCAAACTTACCCACGCGGTCCTCTATGGGGCGGCCATCTTGTTTTTCATTCACTGCTATGGTTTTAGGCATGCTACCTTTCTATCCACCTTACATCTTTGTAATCCTATGTTTTTCTGCACTTTTTTTTGCTTATTATCTCTCTCTTCAATTTCCTACATCTATATTTTGTGTTTTTTTAAACTTTTTGTTACTTTATTACCTACTTTATTTCTTTCGCTCTCTCTCTTATTTTTTTTCTCACCTATTCTTCTTTCCTTCTTCTTGTGCCCAGGACCATGGCTAAGGGAGGCGACAAGGGCAAGGGGAAGGGCCCAGCACCCCGTACCCGGCTCCCTTGCCGGCGTTTGAGGGGGGAGGAAGTACAGCCCAGGAGATCTTCTCTGCGGTGGAGGTGGCCGCCTTGATGGCTTTTGTCCAAGTCCACCTCCCTAAGACCGTGGCAGCAGGTGGGAGGATTGCTTCCGGTTACATCCTCCGGGAGCGTCACCAGCTGTGGGAGAAGGTGTGCCGGTGCATGTATAAGGAGTCTGGCACACCTGCCACCAAGTGACGCACCGGTGGAGTGACATCTTGGACCAGGAGCATGACATGCTCAACCTGCTCAGTGTGGCTCTTCTGCTGGCCCCAGTAAGTTGTTCTATCGTTATATTAATACTTATACTTCCCTAACTTTTACAGCTCCTATTCATTACAAACTGGTTCCTAATAATTCTATGTTTTACAAAATAGTCTTTGATCTTCTTCTAATGTAGACCACTTTCTACATTCTTATCCTGCCTCTACCATCACTCTCTGTGCTACTACTATTTACAATTATGAGTCGGTCTGTGTAGGTAGCTAAGCTTGCCCATTCGGCAAACGGTGTGAAACAAAACTCTGATACAGCAATAGCTCTAGGCACTGAGTGCAGTCCTCTGGGTTGCCCTTGCTGTCTATTCCAGTCTTCTTAATGTAAGTGCTTTGACAATTTCCAACAACAAAATGTCATTGTTTACACCAAGTAAAAGGTAGCAGTTGCCTTTTTGATTTGAGAGGAGCACATCCCATACCGCTAGTGTTTCAGGGACTATTCTGCACACAAAGAAGTATGGACAAGATAAATATGACATTGTTGATGACAGGTGCAGTTCGACTTTCGACATACCTCAGTCCGAACAGAAGTTGAACCCCCAATCCCCTGACCGACTATCTAGAATGTCTGACCAATGATTTTACGACCCAGAAGAACAGAAGAAGACTACCTCAGAGTCCCGGCCTATTTGAGTCACTGAAACATGACTGCCAAGTGCAGTAGTTCAAACCTTTCCACTCACTCACTCACTCGTAAACAAAAACCACACCGTGTTTGTTAGTTTTAAAGTTTTATTTTCAATTAAGAAATGAAATCAATATTTCTTTATTTTTAATAGCGTAGTATTCTGATGGATGAAGATGAAGTTAAAGTTTAAACAACATTCCCATGAATGAAATTAGAATGACTTAAACTTAATAATAGTTAACAGACACATGAAATTATTAGAATAACGGTGTGGGACCCCTCCCCTTCTTTAAAGTACTTAAAGTACTGCTGGTGATGACTTAGTAGTAGTTGGTGAATCATCTGGCAGAAGGGCAATGGAATCTTCTTTCTGTAATGAGAAAAACGGTGCACGTTAAGCAAGCATTCATCAGTTGTCATAAGAAGTGTAGCATTTAATGGAATAAGCATATGAAAGGTTAACACCCTCCCCAAAACCGTTACTTTGTTCAATTCCATATTACAAAAAATGTGTTATGTAACATTTTCTTCCATTACGAGACAAAATAGGGGGTTGTGTATGGCATCTGAAAATATGACATGTTTTTCCGAGACGTCACAACATCTGATGCGGCACAGATGACCACCAGTGCCGGGGCCAGCAGTGCGGAGGGGTCCATTCTGGATGCGGCGGCGCCAACAGGAGGAGCTGGGGGGCAAGACTCAGCGGCGGCGGATGGTAGTAAGTTATTATACTCCTTACTTATTGAATTTTTTTTTAGTAGGCTTGCAAAGGAGTGTATGGTGTACTGTACAGTAGTACACAGTACACTAGTATAAGTACACTTTACTGTCAAGAACATTTACTAATTTAGAACTACTTTTTGGGCTATCACGGAGAAGACAGTCAACCTTGACTTTTAATAGAATTAGTGGCGGTACTTCTCTGGTAACCAATGGCCCCCTCTATTATACTTCAACTCAGCTGGCAAAATTTTATTGTGAAGCCAAGTCATATCAGATGTAGTTTAGGGATGTGAAGAACGAAAAGTTAAGAAGGGTGAAATGAAGGACGAGCGAGTCTTAATATTTATGACTGTAAAGAATGGTTTTGTTGAATGCAATTCAACATAAGAAAGAAGACGGTGGTTTCCAAAATATAATGAAAAGGGTGTTAGTTGGTTGTTGACAAAAATAAATTTTGGTACCTTTGAGACATTAAGAAGAATCATAGACGTACTTTGGAAGCGTGGATGTTATCTTCTTATCCTCCTCGTCAATAGCAGAGGTGTATGATGTAGTAGAGCAGACGCTGAGTGGATGAAGTATGGCCAGTGTAGAAAAGTAAGACATTCCTATCCCCACCTGCATGTACTGCTTAAAGTACTGCGAGTCTGCATCATCTTGGCCTGTGTCTGTATTTCTTGGGTGAAAGCTGAGTGAGCTGCCATTATTGCGGCTACCACAAGTTCACGTACCAGTAATTTATTTTGCAAAACAAAATAAAAAAAGTAAAAAAGGCCTTTTTTTAGTACTCTCTGACTATGTATGTAGTAGTGAGTCCACCTATAGTGCTGCTAGTGGAATTCCTGAAACTCACAGTGTCACAGGCTTACAAAGATGGTGGAAAGATACATGCCAAAATGTTATAGTGTGTTTGCTACTTGCTGGTGTTACTGAGTGTCAACCTTCCGTTGAATTATTTTGACTTTATGTTAAAGACTATTGGCTACAGTATTTTTCTTTCTTTATTCATAGATGCTACTCCCAAAAAGCTCACCCCTAAGGTAAATAAAAATTGTAAATTGATACTTGTATAGCGCACTACTCACCTGCAGGGGTCTCACGGCACTTGTACGAATACCACTGTGGAACCCCTCCTGGCTTTCCCTGTGAGGCGTCCACTCCTGGGCACCCCCAAGGTGGAGGCCAGGCATCCTTAGTGTTGTGGGGGCCATTGTGGAGATTAAGCAGGCTATTGCCCAGAGTTGCAGAGTGGGACTCCATGATTGGAATAGGCACCGAGGCGAGAATTATCAGGTCTGTGGAATTTTTGAGCCCAAGACCCGCCGAGGGGGGGAATTGAACCCTGGTCCCGGGCTAAACCTCTGCATCAGGGTCTGCCACTCTAATCATTGAGCCACACTTCTCCATGGCTCCATGGCTCCATGGCTGTCCGGGCCAGGGCCCATAAGCTGGAGGCTATTTGTGCCGAGTATCGGCGGTTGTGGTCTCGGGAGCATGAAGAGACATCAACATCTACTTCCTCCTCCACTGCCCCCGGGTCCACCAGCCAGAAGCCTCCAGCGAAATGGAGCCGTGGCCTGACAGCCCCCCACCGCCGCCGCACAGCAGCAACAACATCAGCGCCCCCCCCCCGAGATCCTGGATAGTACGTGTGCGCCGGCTACGCAGAAGAGTGGACTACCTGGAGCGGTTGGCCCGAAAACATCAGCGCCAGCTCCAGGACCTCCCCAAAGAGCAGCGGGACATGCAGCAACAGCTTGCCAAACTACGCCACCGGAGGAAGTGACTGTCCCTTGCCCCTTTTTTAAAAACTGTTGGGGGGTGGGAATTGGGTGTTTGGGAAAGGGGAATATATTTTATTATTGTTGTGCTGAAAACAACACGTATATATATTTTTTAATAATTACTTTTCTTTCAAAAACACAGTATACGCGTTCATATATTATTTTGTGTGGGGTTTGGCGGTGGTTACTGGATGTTTGTTTTCTTCAATATTACCAGCATGAATGATACATCTAGTCATGAAATCTACCAAAATGCAAGTAACCGAGTTAGTAAATTTAGTAGCCCTACTACTGTACTTTACTAGTAGTACTGTCAGTCTCTGCTCTCCTCCCAACTTAGTCGTCCTAGCCCATTATTCTACTACCTCTCCAATATGCTTATCTTACCTGTGATTTGTGTTTGAGAATCGGGGTAGCCCCAGGGCTGGCTGCATTGCAAATGGTGATTAAGGTTGGTTGTTGACTTGAAACCTCGAAGGATGCAATATCATTGTTGTGCTGGTAGCAGTAGTGGTACACACTGGCCGTATCACCATATGAAAAAAAGAAGAAATTAAACATTGAATGGCCTGAGCGTAGCATTACAAACAGAACAATAGATAGTACGGTACAGAACAGTGCCATAAATTGTAGCCTAAGCAGTGCCAACGTAAGGTAAGCATTAAGCATTTGATTGTTCACGTTGTGTAGGAGGAGGATGTTCTTATCGATATATCTAAGCCACTGCTTTATGTGTGTTTTGTAGGGGTTGTTGTTCTCCACGAATTTATTCTCATATTCTGCCATAAACAATATGGCCATCTCCGGCGCATAAGGACAGCCCACGGCTGTCCCTTTGACTTGTGCAAAAAACTCATCATTGAAGCGAAAGTAATTTCTCTTCAATGTCAATTCCGCAATTTCCAGGATAAATGACGTAGGGACCCTATGGGGTCGCACCCTCATATCCAGGTATATTTCAATTACCTCCAGTGCTTCACTTTGGGGAATTTGTGTGTATAGTGAAGTCACGTCCATCATGACCATGATCTCAGTGGCAGGGTTAAATTCTGTGCCCTCAATTTTGATCAAAAAGTCAGTAGTGTCTTGGAGGTACGACTTCACATTGCTCACAAAAGGCTTCAGGAAGTAATCAACGTACTTCGATAATGGTTCCAAGCACGAGTCACACCCTGAGACGATTGGTCGTCCAGGGGGCTCGGCCGAGTTTTTATGTATTTTGGGAAGGAAATATAGCAGTGGAATTCGGGGAAATTTTTTGAGAAGAAAATCCCGTTCCTTCTGTCCCACATATCCACAGTCAAATCCCATTTGGATCAAGTCAGCTATTTTAGATTGAATTTCTTTGGTTGGGTCCACTAGTAGTTTCCTATACCAAGTTTGGTTGTTCACATGGGATGCACCTTCTGTCAGATATTTATCTCTAGGCCACAGCACAGTTGCTCCGCCTTTATCGGCCGGTTTTACTACAATTGTTTTGTCCTCACTGAGGCCTTTCAATGCAGCCTGTTGACCTTTACTTAAATTCGGCTTGACATACTTGTTCTTTTTCTCAAGTTTATTTATTGAGGATAAAACCACTTTTTCGAAAGCGTAAATCTGTTTTGGAATATTTTGGTTAGGGATGAAAGTAGATTTGTTTCTTAACCCTGTGGTTTCATTGTCAATTCTAGATGGCTGGTTATTAAAAATAGCCTTTAGTCGTATTTTGCGACAGAAGGTGATCATTTCCATTTTTATTTTTGCAAAATCTGTTCTTTTGTTGGGAACAAATTTCAATCCCAAATTTAACACGGATTCTTCGTCTGGTGGTAAAATTCTGGACGATAAGTTGACTATGGTCGATGGAACCTCTATGATTTGTAGGAGTTTTTCCGCGTGCGCATCTCCCATGGTATTTTTTGTCTGGGTTTTCCTTGCTGGCCCTTCCCTAAAAAAGAAACCTGTTTCTTATTAGTGTTACCTCTTGTTTCAGGGCCAGAGGAGTCTGATGAGGATGATGTCTCTGAAAAGGTTTTGAACCTATTTCGGGAACGCCCTTGGAAATTGTACAATGCCCCCCTGGAGTCAGCCTGGGAGTAGTAGTCATCTTTCATAAACGGATATGCTTTTTCAAGGGTAAAAGATTTGGAATCCCTTTCGTATTGGATAGTTTTGTTATTTATGGCAGTGTCCTTGAAGGACAAAATCTCTTTTTCAATTTTTTCAAGCAGTGTTTTGGCGTCAGGAACCAATTGGCTATCTTGGATGCTTTTAGTGACTTCCTCTATTTCTTCTAATTCTTTTAGACACAGGCGTTGAGCTGTCTCAATTGTATGGATCATAAGGTCCCTGCTGCATTTCGTATTTATGCAACTAAAACCCCTTTTGTATTCTGCATCCTTCGTAAAGATCACTGGCACATTTTTTACCTGTAGCCCCCAAGGGATAGTCCCTCCCTTAAGGTGCCTCAGGAGAAAATGGCCGTGCAGTTCTGTCCTGATGTGTTTTTTACTTAATCTGATTAGTTTATCAGATTCATTTTGTTGCTGTGCAGAGGTGCTAAGAGCAATATCTGAAAATGGAGCTGAGGCTATTAAGGACTGAATTTGGTTTTCAGAAATCGACAGGGTATCTTTCTCGGACATACCTAGGAGGAACGGAGCGCCCCTCCGAATAGATTAATCATAGAGAATTGGAAACACGGTTGGTGTATAGTGCCCTTCCACTCTCGCAGGTATGCACCCGCTCTAGACTTTGTAAAACAGGGAGATAGGTCCTGGGACGTAAGGTCAGCTGGACCATATATAATATTTTTGAAAAAAGCAAGTGCTGACCATACACAAAAGTGATCTCCTTCTTTGGAGTGACAAATAGAGAAAATATCAGAATTTGTCTGGTATTATTTATTTTATACCCTTTTACTTTTTGTTTTTTAGATTTAAAGATTCATTTGTCTGAAAAAAGACATACCATGTACATTTAACATACAATTATTCAAAAAACATATACAGAAAGACATTGAATGAAAACAACAACAGAACATAAATTCGAACATTTCATATATACATTTACACAAATGTTTGTGCATCATCAAAAATATTCATTATTCACACTATCTTCCTAAAAAAGGGAGTGTGTTAGCACTCAAACTAAAGAAGAAATCAGATGGAGAGAATGGTAAATATTCAAAGCAATTCTAGAAAGACTGGAGGACTAAATCTCAATCTCAGTCACACAAAGAATAACTTATTGCTAGTTGTCATCAGATGCTTGTCTCCATTTGGCCGACGCGTTTCGAACTCACTATTTTATTTTGCGTGTTCTCGTCAGGGCTTTATGATTTTTCCTTACAAAATCGTCACCGATTGGTGGGGTTCAAAAAATTATCTACGGAGTTCCCCGACGCGTTTCGAACTCGCTATTTTATTTTGCGTGTTCTCGTCAGGGCTTTATGATTTTTCCCGCAGGGGGTGTGCAAACTATGAATAAAAAAGGAAAAGTGACATCAGTTCCTTTAAATGTTAGATAGCCTCATTAAGTAGCTCTACTGTCTGCCTTCTCATGGTGAATGCATACCTTACAAAAATCGTCACCGATTGGTGGGGTTCAAAAAATTATCTACGGAGTTCCCCGTCGTAGTATCTAAAAGAGGGGAAACCAATGGGATAGGTTCAATTGTCTGCTCCAATATTAAGCCTGGTTCCTGAAGTCAAAAATACACCCCTCAGTCCTACCTTAGTCAGGTATTCTTTCGAATTCAATCGAAGTGTTCACCCTTTGTTTGTAACCGCCCGCAGGTCCCGAATTTCTGCCCAGTGAGAGAGAAAGGTAGGTAACTGTCCCTCTGGTTTGCCACTGCCACCCTCTGGACCATCACTGCCACCCTCTGGTTCATCACTGCCACCCTCGGGGTTGCCACTGCCACCCTCTGGATCATCACTGTCCCCCTCTGGTTTATCACAGCACCCTCTGGTTCAGCACTGCCACACTCTGGTTCATTACTGCCACCCTCTGGTTCGCCACCGCCACCCTCTGGATCATCACTGCCACCCTCTGGATCATCACTGCCACCCTCTGGTTCATCCCTGCCACCCTCTGGTTCATCACTGCCACCCTCTGGTTTGCCACTGCCACCCTCTGGATCCTCACTGTCCTCCTCTGGTTTATCACAGCACCCTCTGGTTCACCACTACCACCCTCTTGTTCACCACTGTAGATTATGGGGGGAAAGCAAAGCACACCTTCCCAGCCTCAACTGAGATGAATTAATTTGGGGCTGGTTAATGTGTCACTGAATTTGTGCTTCAAGTCTGGCACCTGCTTCCTTAGCTGTAAGACCTTCCTGGTGCAGGTATTTTTTTACAGGAGCATTGTGCCATACTTGTAACTATTCTCTGAACCTGCTTTGAGGGTCAGAGCAGGGTCAGAGAATAGTTGCAAGTAGGCAACTGAACTCTGGAGGGGCCCCCTCAGGAAGCACTACCGGGAATAGTTACAAATTAGCTTGAACTTTTGAACCTGCTAAGTGCTTTCAGTTTTCCAAAATTTGTTTTTATGCCATTTCGCGAGATTCGCGGGACGCGAAATAATGCGAAATCGAACTTGCAATCCACAAATTCGTGCGAATTTGCTGATTTCTTTTTTTGCCTGTTCGAGCGGTTTTTTGCTTATTCGCGGACTGCTTGCAGCGCACCGACCCCAAGGTTGCCCATGCGGTCATGTATGGGCGCTGCCATTTTGTTTGCGTGACGTGTTTCCGTTTCCGGGCGCTCATTGCATGCTCGCGTCGTATGCGGCGATCGATTACGTGTTCGTGGGCGTTTTTGCTTGCTCGCGGAGGAAATATCGCGCAAACTTACCCACGCGGTCCTCTATGGGGGCGGCCATCTTGTTTTTCATTCACTGCTATGGTTTTAGGCATGCTACCTTTCTATCCACCTTACATCTTTGTAATCCTATGTTTTTCTGCACTTTTTTTTGCTTATTATCTCTCTCTTCAATTTCCTACATCTATATTTTGTGTTTTTTTAAACTTTTTGTTACTTTATTACCTACTTTATTTCTTTCGCTCTCTCTCTTATTTTTTTTCTCACCTATTCTTCTTTCCTTCTTCTTGTGCCCAGGACCATGGCTAAGGGAGGCGACAAGGGCAAGGGGAAGGGCCCAGCACCCCGTACCCGGCTCCCTTGCCGGCGTTTGAGGGGGGAGGAAGTACAGCCCAGGAGATCTTCTCTGCGGTGGAGGTGGCCGCCTTGATGGCTTTTGTCCAAGTCCACCTCCCTAAGACCGTGGCAGCAGGTGGGAGGATTGCTTCCGGTTACATCCTCCGGGAGCGTCACCAGCTGTGGGAGAAGGTGTGCCGGTGCATGTATAAGGAGTCTGGCACACCTGCCACCAAGTGACGCACCGGTGGAGTGACATCTTGGACCAGGAGCATGACATGCTCAACCTGCTCAGTGTGGCTCTTCTGCTGGCCCCAGTAAGTTGTTCTATCGTTATATTAATACTTATACTTCCCTAACTTTTACAGCTCCTATTCATTACAAACTGGTTCCTAATAATTCTATGTTTTACAAAATAGTCTTTGATCTTCTTCTAATGTAGACCACTTTCTACATTCTTATCCTGCCTCTACCATCACTCTCTGTGCTACTACTATTTACAATTATGAGTCGGTCTGTGTAGGTAGCTAAGCTTGCCCATTCGGCAAACGGTGTGAAACAAAACTCTGATACAGCAATAGCTCTAGGCACTGAGTGCAGTCCTCTGGGTTGCCCTTGCTGTCTATTCCAGTCTTCTTAATGTAAGTGCTTTGACAATTTCCAACAACAAAATGTCATTGTTTACACCAAGTAAAAGGTAGCAGTTGCCTTTTTGATTTGAGAGGAGCACATCCCATACCGCTAGTGTTTCAGGGACTATTCTGCACACAAAGAAGTATGGACAAGATAAATATGACATTGTTGATGACAGGTGCAGTTCGACTTTCGACATACCTCAGTCCGAACAGAAGTTGAACCCCCAATCCCCTGACCGACTATCTAGAATGTCTGACCAATGATTTTACGACCCAGAAGAACAGAAGAAGACTACCTCAGAGTCCCGGCCTATTTGAGTCACTGAAACATGACTGCCAAGTGCAGTAGTTCAAACCTTTCCACTCACTCACTCATTCGTAAACAAAAACCACACCGTGTTTGTTAGTTTTAAAGTTTTATTTTCAATTAAGAAATGAAATCAATATTTCTTTATTTTTAATAGCGTAGTATTCTGATGGATGAAGATGAAGTTAAAGTTTAAACAACATTCCCATGAATGAAATTAGAATGACTTAAACTTAATAATAGTTAACAGACACATGAAATTATTAGAATAACGGTGTGGGACCCCTCCCCTTCTTTAAAGTACTTAAAGTACTGCTGGTGATGACTTAGTAGTAGTTGGTGAATCATCTGGCAGAAGGGCAATGGAATCTTCTTTCTGTAATGAGAAAAACGGTGCACGTTAAGCAAGCATTCATCAGTTGTCATAAGAAGTGTAGCATTTAATGGAATAAGCATATGAAAGGTTAACACCCTCCCCAAAACCGTTACTTTGTTCAATTCCATATTACAAAAAATGTGTTATGTAACATTTTCTTCCATTACGAGACAAAATAGGGGGTTGTGTATGGCATCTGAAAATATGACATGTTTTTCCGAGACGTCACAACATCTGATGCGGCACAGATGACCACCAGTGCCGGGGCCAGCAGTGCGGAGGGGTCCATTCTGGATGCGGCGGCGCCAACAGGAGGAGCTGGGGGGCAAGACTCAGCGGCGGCGGATGGTAGTAAGTTATTATATTCCTTACTTATTGAATTTTTTTTTAGTAGGCTTGCAAAGGAGTGTATGGTGTACTGTACAGTAGTACACAGTACACTAGTATAAGTACACTTTACTGTCAAGAACATTTACTAATTTAGAACTACTTTTTGGGCTATCACGGAGAAGACAGTCAACCTTGACTTTTAATAGAATTAGTGGCGGTACTTCTCTGGTAACCAATGGCCCCCTCTATTATACTTCAACTCAGCTGGCAAAATTTTATTGTGAAGCCAAGTCATATCAGATGTAGTTTAGGGATGTGAAGAACGAAAAGTTAAGAAGGGTGAAATGAAGGACGAGCGAGTCTTAATATTTATGACTGTAAAGAATGGTTTTGTTGAATGCAATTCAACATAAGAAAGAAGACGGTGGTTTCCAAAATATAATGAAAAGGGTGTTAGTTGGTTGTTGACAAAAATAAATTTTGGTACCTTTGAGACATTAAGAAGAATCATAGACGTACTTTGGAAGCGTGGATGTTATCTTCTTATCCTCCTCGTCAATAGCAGAGGTGTATGATGTAGTAGAGCAGACGCTGAGTGGATGAAGTATGGCCAGTGTAGAAAAGTAAGACATTCCTATCCCCACCTGCATGTACTGCTTAAAGTACTGCGAGTCTGCATCATCTTGGCCTGTGTCTGTATTTCTTGGGTGAAAGCTGAGTGAGCTGCCATTATTGCGGCTACCACAAGTTCACGTACCAGTAATTTATTTTGCAAAACAAAATAAAAAAAGTAAAAAAGGCCTTTTTTTAGTACTCTCTGACTATGTATGTAGTAGTGAGTCCACCTATAGTGCTGCTAGTGGAATTCCTGAAACTCACAGTGTCACAGGCTTACAAAGATGGTGGAAAGATACATGCCAAAATGTTATAGTGTGTTTGCTACTTGCTGGTGTTACTGAGTGTCAACCTTCCGTTGAATTATTTTGACTTTATGTTAAAGACTATTGGCTACAGTATTTTTCTTTCTTTATTCATAGATGCTACTCCCAAAAAGCTCACCCCTAAGGTAAATAAAAATTGTAAATTGATACTTGTATAGCGCACTACTCACCTGCAGGGGTCTCACGGCACTTGTACGAATACCGCTGTGGAACCCCTCCTGGCTTTCCCTGTGAGGCGTCCACTCCTGGGCACCCCCAAGGTGGAGGCCAGGCATCCTTAGTGTTGTGGGGGCCATTGTGGAGATTAAGCAGGCTATTGCCCAGAGTTGCAGAGTGGGACTCCATGATTGGAATAGGCACCGAGGCGAGAATTATCAGGTCTGTGGAATTTTTGAGCCCAAGACCCGCCGAGGGGGGGAATTGAACCCTGGTCCCGGGCTAAACCTCTGCATCAGGGTCTGCCACTCTAATCATTGAGCCACACTTCTCCATGGCTCCATGGCTCCATGGCTGTCCGGGCCAGGGCCCATAAGCTGGAGGCTATTTGTGCCGAGTATCGGCGGTTGTGGTCTCGGGAGCATGAAGAGACATCAACATCTACTTCCTCCTCCACTGCCCCCGGGTCCACCAGCCAGAAGCCTCCAGCGAAATGGAGCCGTGGCCTGACAGCCCCCCGCCGCCGCCGCACAGCAGCAACAACATCAGCGCCCCCCCCCCGAGATCCTGGATAGTACGTGTGCGCCGGCTACGCAGAAGAGTGGACTACCTGGAGCGGTTGGCCCGAAAACATCAGCGCCAGCTCCAGGACCTCCCCAAAGAGCAGCGGGACATGCAGCAACAGCTTGCCAAACTACGCCACCGGAGGAAGTGACTGTCCCTTGCCCCTTTTTTAAAAACTGTTGGGGGGTGGGAATTGGGTGTTTGGGAAAGGGGAATATATTTTATTATTGTTGTGCTGAAAACAACACGTATATATATTTTTTAATAATTACTTTTCTTTCAAAAACACAGTATACGCGTTCATATATTATTTTGTGTGGGGTTTGGCGGTGGTTACTGGATGTTTGTTTTCTTCAATATTACCAGCATGAATGATACATCTAGTCATGAAATCTACCAAAATGCAAGTAACCGAGTTAGTAAATTTAGTAGCCCTACTACTGTACTTTACTAGTAGTACTGTCAGTCTCTGCTCTCCTCCCAACTTAGTCGTCCTAGCCCATTATTCTACTACCTCTCCAATATGCTTATCTTACCTGTGATTTGTGTTTGAGAATCGGGGTAGCCCCAGGGCTGGCTGCATTGCAAATGGTGATTAAGGTTGGTTGTTGACTTGAAACCTCGAAGGATGCAATATCATTGTTGTGCTGGTAGCAGTAGTGGTACACACTGGCCGTATCACCATATGAAAAAAAGAAGAAATTAAACATTGAATGGCCTGAGCGTAGCATTACAAACAGAACAATAGATAGTACGGTACAGAACAGTGCCATAAATTGTAGCCTAAGCAGTGCCAACGTAAGGTAAGCATTAAGCATTTGATTGTTCACGTTGTGTAGGAGGAGGATGTTCTTATCAATCGACGATGGCGCACATGAACTTCTGGTTGCTTTGACCTTATCCTCCCCAGCAAGTGTGTGGAATTTATTGTTGTTGTCAGTCACACCTCAATGAAATACCACAGAGGCCGGGGAAAGAGGATTAGGGTTTTAAAATTGGATGGGAATGGGGGTTTTGGGGAAAGTTGGGTAGAGACGAAAAAACACAGCATGGACAGTCAAACGACAAATGAAGAGAAACAAATCTTTGGATTTAAAGATATTGATAAATCTTTAAAGGAAGTGCACTACTGCATGCCGGAAGTTGTTTACTAAATGGATGGTTAGCTTACTGAAAAGTAGTACTACTACTTACTGCAACTGACTAGTAACTACGAAGAAACAAGTTGACAGTACAGGGCTGCAGTTATTACGCAATTTCACTTGCCTCTCTGTCCTCAGAGAGAATAAACACTTAGAACATTAAATTAGTGTTAAACATAGCAAAGACGTATCAAATAGCCGGAGGGATGAATTTGAAGCAGAGATCAAACAAACGCACAGAGTCAAACTCGTAGAAGTAAGTTCAAGTTCACAAGAATATCATTTAAAAGATAAGGAGAATTTTGAATACTGTTACTGTTTTTTGTAGTTTTCCCATTGAATTTGTGAAGTTGATGCATCCAGCCATTCCTCTTATTCGCGGTACTCCTTAATTCCATCGGATGCTCCGTCGATCAATCTTGGTGACCAGACACACTGTCCACTGCCTGCCTGATGCGGATTTGCAGATCGCTAATTGTAAGCCTGAGTAGTACATCAATGGCACAGGGTAAAAGCCTGCCTGTAATTGATGATGGAAAAACACAACAGTAAGTGTAAGACACCTCGGAGAAAAAAATATATAAGGCACGCTGTGTAGTGCAAAAATTATACTGTCACTTTTAGAGATGACAATCCCCAAAATCTAGAACACCCCACATTACCCTCCCAAACACGTGCCGAATACTGCTGCTACCTCGCAGAGGCCTAATTTCAAATCGTGCCAAAACGCACTCAGAAAGTATGCCCAAAACCCCCCTTTCCCACCATGGATTATCTTCAAACCACTTGCAATAAAAATTAGACATTCCAACAAGTGTTCCAAGACCCCACCCAGTCGTAAAAATCTAGAATCCCCGCCCAAACACATGCAATGCAATACTGCTAACCCTAACGAGCCCTAAGTTAAGAATAGTGGCAAAAGCTTTCTTTAACTAGGCCAAATCCCCCCTTTCCCACCATGGATTTTCTTCAAACCACTTGCAACCAAAATTACACATTACCACGAGTGCTCTAAGACCCCAAAACCCAGTTGCAAAAATCTAGAACACCCCCAAACAAATGCAATCCTGCTGCTATTGGTAACCCTAATGAGCCTTAAGTTAAAAAAAAGTGCCAAAATGCTTTTCAGCATGGATTTTCTCCAAACCACTTTTATCCGGTATTAGACCTTCCCAGCAATGCCCCAAGACCTGCCAACCCACCCACAAAAAAGCAGAACACCCCCAAACAGGCAAAAAGCAAAAATGGAAAATCTCATACTTAAAATATTTCCGGCCTTCTTTCAATTCTGTCCAAACGCGCTGTGCAGCTAGGTCATAACTCCACTTTTCCACCATGGATTTCCTGAAAAACAAATGCAATCAACAATAGACTGTGCCAGCAGTGCTCCCAGACCCCAAAACCCACCCCCAAACACCCGGAACCCCCCAAACAACACCCAAAAGACAAGCAAGTGAGCAAAAACGCAAAAACTTTTTCACCTCCGATTTTCTCCAAAACACTTTTATCCGGTATTAGACCTTCCCAGCAATGGCCCCAGACCCGTCAACCCAGGGTAAAACAAGTAGAAGACCCCCCAAATAGCCAAAGAGCAAAAATCCAAAAATGGGGACTTAGAAATTTTGAGGCAAATTTCCAAAATCACTCCGCGCGCGCTCTGCAGCTAGGCCCTAACTCACCTTTGCCACCATGGATTTGCTTCAAACTTCTTGCAATCAAAAGTATCCATACCCAGCATTGCTCCAAGACCCCAAAACCCACCCCCAAACACCAGGAACCCCCCAAACAGGCCCCCAAAAACACGAAAGTGAGCAAAAACTCTAAAAAGTGAAAAACTTTTTCACCATGTATTTTATCCAAAACACTTTTATCCGGTATAAGACCTTCCCAGCAATGGCCCCAGACCCGTAAACCCAGGCAGAAACAAGTAGAATACCCCCAAACAGCCAAAAAGCAAAAATACAAAAATGGGGGCTTAAAAATGTTGAGGCAAATTTCCAAAATCACTCCGCGCGCGCTCTGCAGCTAGGCCCTAACTCCCCTTTGCCACCATGGATTTGCTTCAAACCTCTTGCAATCAAAAGTATCCATACCCAGCATTGCTCCAATACCCCAAAACCCACCCCAAACACCAGGAGCCCCCCAAACAGGCCCCCCAAAACACGAAAGTGAGCAAAACCTCTTAAAAGTGAAAAACTTTTTCACCATGTATTTTATCCAAAACACTTTTATCCGGTATTAGACCCTCCCAGCAATGGCCCCAGACCCGTCAACCCAGGCGGAAACAAGTAGAAGAGCCCCAAACAGCCAAAAAGCAAAATACAAAAATTGGGACTCCCCTTTGCCACCATGGATTTGCTTCAAACCTCTTGCAATCAAAAGTATCCATACCCAGCATTGCTCCCAGACCCCAAAACCCACCCACAAAAACCTGGAAGCCCCACAAACAGCACCCCAAACACAGGCAAGTGAGCAAAAACACAAAAAACATTTCACCATGGATTTGGTCCAAAACACTTGATTCCGATATTAGACCTTCCGAGCTATGCCCCCAGACCCCTGAAGCCACCCACAAAAAAGCAGAACACCCCCAAACAAGCAAAAAGCAGAAATGGGCCTACTACCTTCAATTCAGTCCAAATACACTGTGCAGCTAGGCCCTAACTCCCCTTTCCCACCATGGATTTCCTGAAAAACAAATGCAATCAACATTAGACTCTGCCAGCAGTGCTCCCAGACCCCAAAACCCACCAACAAAACCCTGGAAGCCCCCCAAACAGCACCCCAAACACAGGCAAGTGAGCAAAAACGCAAAAAACATTTCACCATGGATTTTTTCCAAAACACTTGATTCCAATATTAGACCTTCTGAGCTATGCCCCCAGACCCCTGGAGTCACCCGCAAAAAAGCAGAACACTCCCAAACAGGCAAAAAGCAAAAATGGGCCTACTACCTTCAATTCAGTCAAAATATGCTGTGCAGCTAGGCCCTAACTCCCCTTTTCCACTGTGGATTTCCTGAAAAACAAATGCAATCAACATTAGACTGTGCCAGCAGTGCTCCCAGACCCCCCGACCCAGCACCGCAAATCTAGAACACCCCCAAAGAAACCCCAAAAAACCTGCAATACTGGTATATTCAAAACATGGTAAATTTCACTGTTCACAAAAACAAACAGCAATTGGTTTCAACAGAGACAGACAGCCATTGCTGTCCACTGCCTGCATGCCATATTCTCATTATTCATTACCTGTTCTACTTTTTGTCCGCATCTTCTTCGGAAAGTGAGGGCCCACAGGGCAGCCTCTCCTTTAAATCTCAAAAGTAGGTCTGTCAACAATCAGCAAGCATGTAGTCAGTCAGTTATTTCAGTCCCACTTGAGGGGACTCGTGTGCGAAGACATTTGTTTTTTCTCCATAATCCATCCATCTGCCTTGAGGGAAATGGATAGGGGGAGTCTGGAGGAGGAGGATAGAGGAGCATGATTGAGTTGTGAACTTGTGAACATCTGAACGCAGACTGCGGCACCTTCAAATCAATAAGGAAAATAAGATGAAGACAGTGCCGATGATGGACTTATTGTGATTAGGTGATTAGAGTTTTGTTGTGGTATAAGTAGCAAAACAAAGAAAGACACACAGGAATAAAAGTGAATAAGTACGGAAAAAAAGGAAGTAATTTTCAGTCCTCGGTGTCAGGGAAGCAGAGCTCGTCCTCCAAGTCTACGAATTGAGATGGGAGTAGGTCTGGTGACCAAAATGAACTTCCGTCTGCGTCACCTAAGTCGGTGTCCTCTTCTTCCTGCGTGCATTGATTCACGTATTTTGTAATCGGGTGGTATGAAGTGCTGATTCATCTTGATTATTTTTGGGCAGGTCCTTTTTGAAGTAACAATGGCACCAGCAGCACTGAAAACACGTTCAGAAGATATGCTTGCGAGTGGGCAAGACAAATAATTTAGAGCCAGGTTGGTGATCAGTCGCCATACAGAGCTTTTCGTATACCAATATCCCAATGGGTCTCATTATGACAAACCTCTGTTGGGTCATCCAGATAAGCCTGCACCACCGATTCAAGGTTCTCCAGGGTTGATCCACTTTGCGTACCATCTGCGACCTTTTCATCAGTGGACCAAGCTAATGCTTGCTGAGTTAGCCAATCACCTTCCGACAATATTTGTTTGCGGCCTGGTGCAGGTGAGGATGATGATATGGTTGCTGGTGTCGTTAACGGCTGTGAGGGAAAGTGACTCCCTTCGGCCACGGATTGAGAAGTGGAACTTGATGCCAGATAGCCTGCTGATTCAGTTGTACTTGTGCTGCATCCTTGAAGGTTCTGCCGATCTCTTTCGAACCGAGTGGCTGACACAGCTAGCCAAGGTTTGTACTTTGAAACATCTGCTTCATCAAAAGGAATGAATGCTTTGCTAGCCACTGCCTTTTTGTACTGTGGATCAAGAAAAGTGGCACAAATGTAATGTTGTTCTGTATGTATCTTTTTAAGCCTTTCATTGTCAAGTAGGCGCCTTAATAACTTCTCCGGCAAATCATGTGCTTCTCGCTTTTCACCATCATCTCGGAACGTTGAACACACCTCCTTCCGTTGGTGCTCTAGCATGCGCAACAATGGGATAGCTTTGCTCAAAGAACAGTCCTCCCTGCTGACTTCACGCGTGAAGAGCTCAAAAGGACGAAGCATGTCTGTCAGGCTTGCAATTAGCTTCCATTCCTCCAACTCTAGCCTCATGTCTTTGTGAGTAGAACCCAGTTTAAAGACAAACTCATGTATTACCTCCCACTGCGCAGACAGACGCTCAAGCATGTAAAAGGTTGAGTTCCAACGTGTTGCCACCTCCTGGATTAGTCCTTAAACTGGCAGTTTACGTTCATATTGAAGACTCCTCAGCTACTTTCGGGCCTTGAAAGAATGGCTGAAATGTGTGCAGATTCTTCGGCAGATGGTCAGTAATTTGAAGACTGGCGCTTCTGTTTTCAAGAAGGCTTGCACCACGATGTTAATACTGTGCGCCAAACACAGCACTCTGAAATAGCCGCCGTGCTCCATGGCCTTAACTATATTACTGCCATTATCTGTGGAAACATAACCAACTGTGCGATTTCTTGGATGCAGCCATTCATTGACCTTCCTGTTAAACTCCTCCAAAAGGTTAGGTGCAGTGTGAGATGTCTCTATGCCAAAAATACCTACTGTTGCGTGTTTGCGAGTAGCTTGAAAAACTTCCTCCGTGTCAACATCTTTGTGTTTTAACTGTTTTTCAAGTCCTGCAAAAGAGACCCAGTGTGCAGTGATGCACATGTAATCAAGGGCTTGGCAACTGGTCCACATGTCTGTTGTCATGTGGATAGTGTGAACAGCACTCTTCATAATAGCTGCGCCAATCACCTTCAGCACATCTTGATGTAGTGCTGGAACAGCAACCCTTGCAAAATAGAACCTGCTAGGAACCTTCCATTTAGGGCAGACTGTTGCCACCAATTCACGAAAACCCACCCCTTTCACAAAAGAGAAACAGAGAAGATCCAGCGCTAGCATTTTAGCCAGCTTGGCGTTATACAGGGTGGTTGTGTTCAAATGGCGGTTCCGACCAAAACATGCTGATAATGGTGGGCTGGAACATTTTACGTGATGATGATGATGATGATGCAGACTTCAAACCAGTTAGACTCAGTGATTTAGTTTTTGGCATTGGTGTCTGTCCCAGACTCTTAGTGTGCCTCATACATGTTGCAGGGGTAGAGGGTGTGGGCGCTACCACTGCAGTGCTGCTGCCAGGGGTACTGGGTGTACCAGAAAAAATGGCTGTCGCTTCTTCACTTCCCCCTGCACGATCAGCCTCTAATCATCATCAGATGCAATATCAAGGTATACATTTGGATTTGTTTTGGCTTCCTCGATGTCACTTAGGTGCTTATACCACTGGATAGGGTGGTGTTGTTTGAGATGACCTCTCTGGCCTCCGGTACCATAGTTGTTACCAAGCTTACCCCGACTAACTAATACTTTACAAATTGAACAAACGATCATGGTTTCCGCCTTTTTGCTAACAGTAAAGAAGTCCCAAACTGGGGACAGGAGATGTCTGCTGGTGGTGGAGGAGCTACTTTGACTTTAAATGCCAGATGAAGTGGAGGATGGGCGTGGCTGAATTTGTTTCCATAGTTGACTTACAGCACCACTACTTGAGGTAATGGAGGTCGAGCTGGATGGAGGTCCCTGCCGGCCCTTCTGACGAGAAAATATGGAAGCTGTATGTCGTTTTGGTGTTGTCGTTAACTGCGTTGGTGGTGGTACCAGTGCCACGCAGCCCACATGATCATCCCGCTCAGCAGCCATTTGGATAGGGTGAAAATGTTAGTCTGCTGCATGCCCGCTGGGGCTGGAGTGACGTCTGTGATGACTGGGTCATCATCCGACTGTTCATCAGCAGCACAAGACACCACTTCTTGTTCGTCGTCATCACCCATAAGTCGAAGCATTGCGGAAACCTTCCTTTTAGGCTTAGCTACCTTTGTCTGCTCATGGCGTGCCTCACTCTCAGACTGCATTTGTGGGTTCCAATCAAGATCAAGGTCATCAGAATGAAGGGGGCTTGAAGAAGAACTTGTAGTAGTAGTAGCCCTCCTTGACCTTTTTCTTGCTGGGGATCTGGTAGCCAATGGTGGATCATCATCAGGAGGAGTGCCTTCCTCGGATGATACCTCCGCTTCAATATGCATTTCCTGATATGCCCCTACTTCTGGAGGAACAAGCGTTGTAGGCAGTTGTGCCGCTCCATGAACCTCTACTTGCACCTCTCCATGCACCTCTACTTGCGCCTCTCCTTGTGCATGGTCTTGCGCCTCTCCTTGCCCATGTACTTGCACCTCTCCTTGCCCATGTACTTGCGCCTCTCCTTGCCCATGTACTTGTGCCTCTCCTTGCCCATGTACTTGCGCTTGTACTAGTTGCACTTGTCGTTGTCGTTGCGGCTGTGGTTGTTGAACACTTGCCAGCTGAGTTACACCCTGCATTGATTAGATGGTACTTTCTTGTGATGAGCCAACATCACTGGTCGATGGTGATTGAAAAAGTAAAGTGGCTGCCTCAGCAGTAAGCATGAGCGGAAAAGTCTTTCCGCTCGCGGATTTCGCGGATTTTCGGTAAATTCGCAATCCGCGAGATTCGCAAATTTCCCGCAAAATCCGCGAACGAAAATCCGCGAACGGAACGGATTGGGTCAAAAGTTCAAGCTGACTTTTGTAACTCTTTTAGAATGGCGCCGGCAAGCTGCCAGAGCCATTTTAAAATAGTTACAAAAGTCAGCTTCAACAGGAAGCTCTAATAGATAAAGTAAAGCAGGTGCTGCTGAAATTCAGTTACACAATCATTAATCACCTCAAACTTGGGGTGATTAATGATTGTGTAACTTAATTTGACCTTCAACTGGAGCACCTGCTTTACTTTATCTATTAGTGCTTTCTGTTGAAGCTATTTCTAGCTATTTTAGAATGGCGCTGGCAGCTTGCCGGGGCCATTCTAAGTGGGGCTGAGGGCAGAAGGGCACAAAAGTGGGACAGAGGGCAGAAGGGGACATAGAATGAGTGGGGCAGAGGGCAGAAGGGCACAGAAACAAGTGGTACAGAGGGCGGATGGACATAAAAAACGAGAGGGTGGCAGTGATTAAGCAGGCAAAAAAAAAACCCGCGAAATTGCAAAGCGCATCGCGAACACCCTCGAACATGCAAAGCGCCTCGCGAACACCCGCGAACACGCAAAAATAAAAAAATCCGCAATTTCTTGCAAATTTGAGAATTTTGCGGATTGCCAATTCGCAAATCCGCAAATTCCCGAATTGCCAATTCACAAAATTTGCCCATGCTTACTCAGCAGCACTCATGGTCTTGGACCTAAGTTGGCGTGGTGGCACTGAGCCCAATGAAGCGGAGGTGCTGCTTCCAGCTTGGTCCCCTGCTGCTGCAGGCGTAGTTTTTTTCCCAAAAAAGGTGTCGGTGGGCACACCAGTCTCCTTGGTAGGTGGTGCCACTTGCTTCTTCTGCTCCTTCTTACGGGCAGTGGCACTGGCAAGTTTTTTAGCTGAGGCGCTATGGCCAACTTTCTTTGGGGCCATCTTCTTGAGATGTCAGAACAGCAGGCCGAAGTTGCACGAGTTGCAGAGTTGTCTTGTCTTTGGCCACATGTGACGTCACGTGACATTGTGCTGCACACACCGCTGCAGGACTTCTTCCTGGCACTGGTGGTTCTCTTGTGCACCTAAAAGCAATGGAAGCCAGAGGAACATCAGTTATACACCCCAAAAAGTCGAAAAACACTCAAAAATCACCACAATCCCATGCCATCCATGCCCTCATTGATGTTTAAATTCAAGACACCCCTCAAAATGGCCCCCACCCACATGGCCAGTCCCCAACAACACCCCAAAAATCAAACAAACACATAAAAATCACCAAAATCCCATGCCATCCATGCCCTCAATGATGTTTAAATTCAAGACACCCCACAGAAAGAGTAGGCCCATGCACCACTGAGTACCCCTTGGCATAATGGTTGAAAGCAAGGCAAACAGGGTGCAGGCCTGAGCACACTGCCTGTCATCCATGCCCTCAATGATGTTTAAATTCAAGACACCGCGCAGAAAGACTAGGCCCATGCACCACTGAGTACCCCTGTGCATAATGGTTGAAAGCAAGCCAACCTGGGTGCAGGCCTGAGCACACTGCCTACCTTCAAAATGGCCCCTTGACCCCCAGCATATGGCCAGGCCCTGCCTGTACCAGCCCTCAAAATGGCCCCCACCCACATGGCCAGTCCCCAACAACACCCAAAATATCAAAAAACACATATAAATCACCACAATCCCATGCCATCCATGCCCTCAATGATGTTTAAATTCAAGACACCCCACAGAAAGTCTAGGCCCATGCACCACTGAGTACCCCTGGGCATAATGGATGAAAGCTAGGCAAACTGGGCGCAGGCCTGAGCACACTGCCTGCCTTCAAAATGGCCCCTTGACCCCCAGCACATGACCAGGCCCTGCCTGTACCAGCCCTCAAAATGACCCCACCCACATGGCCAGTCCCCAACAACACCCCAAAAAATCGAAAAACACATAAAAATCACCACAATCCCATGACATCCATGCCCTCAATGATGTTTAAATTCAAGACACCACACAGAAAAACTAGGCCCATGCACCACTAAGTATCCCTGGGCATAATGGATGAAAGCTAGGCAAACTGGGTTCAGGCTTGAGCACACTGCCTGCCTTCAAAATGCCCCCTTGACCCCCAGCACATGGCCAGGCCCTGCCTGTACCAGCCCTCAAAATGGCCCCCACTCACATGGCCAGTCCCCAACAACACCCCAAAAAATCGAAAAACACATTAAAATCACCACAATCCCATGCCTTCCATGCCCTCAATGATGTTTAAATTCAAGACACCCCACAGAAAGACTAGGCCCATGCACCACTGAGTACCCCTGGGCATAATGGATGAAAGCTAGGCAAACTGGGTGCAGGCCTGAGCACACTGCCTGCCTTCAAAATGGCCCCTTGACCCCCAGCACATGGCCAGGCCCTGCCTGTACCAGCCCTGGCCCCCACCCAAATGGCCAGGCCCCAACAACACCCCAAAAATCGAAAAACACACACAAAATCACCACAATCCCATGCCATCAAGGCCCTCAATGATGTTTAAATTCAAGACACCCCACAGAAAGACTAGGCCCATGCACCACTGAGTATCCCTGGGCATAATGGATGAACGCTAGGCAAACAGGGTGCAGGCCTGAGCACACTGCC
This sequence comes from Lissotriton vulgaris, assembly GCF_964263255.1. Taxonomy (NCBI): domain Eukaryota; kingdom Metazoa; phylum Chordata; class Amphibia; order Caudata; family Salamandridae; genus Lissotriton; species Lissotriton vulgaris. The sequence goes on from NC_141699.1 coordinate 443,665,872, forward strand.
TGCCTTCAAAATGGCCCCTTGACCCCCAGCACATGGCCAGGCCCTGCCTGTACCAGCCGTCAAAATGGCCCCCACCAACATGGCCAGTCTCTAACAACACCCCAAAAAAATCGAAAAACACATAAAAATCACCACAATCCCATGCCATCCATGCCCTCAATGATGTTTAAATTCAAGACACCCCACAGAAAGACTAGGCCAATGCACCACTCGCTACACCTGGCTAGTGTGGCTTTACAGGCAACCCAAAATTTAAAAAAAAATCAACATATAACAGTGAGCTAAAATTCCATGACATAAATGAGAATTAAGTTAAAATAAAATCACAAAAACAGTTGTATCATGCACCCATGACTAACCCTGGGCCTACTGGATGCTGTGGCTACCCACCACAATATATATTTTGTTAAAGTTGTGAAAAAAGTTTTAGAACTGTAGTTGCCTCAACTGCAATGCTCCAAACAACAACACCAACTTACTTGTAAAACCTCAAGTCCAAAAGTGATCCAAACTCCAAAGTCCAAAAAGTCCTCAAATACAAATCCAGCAGCAGTCACAGAAAGTAATCCTTCCAGCTCAACAGCCAAATGAAATGTGACCAGTACATGCACAAAGCACTGGGAGGAGCCTGCTGGACAGGAACAGGAAGTTCAAAAATTCAAATTCAAAAAAGGCTTTATTTCGATATACAAAGTAATATCATAAAAGCATGCATTGTTAAGAACAAGTATAAATCACAAAGTGCCAGCGTGTTTCCATTATGGGTACAACATAAATTTTAAAAACAGGGGTATGATCACAAAGTTAAAAGTGCATTTAAAAAGCAAAAAATATCAATAGGACAATCATGTACATTAAAATTTGATGGGTTTAAAGAGCTCTAAAATACATAAATACATATGATATGTTACATCGAGTTCCTAAACTTTACCTGAAGTTTCAGAAATTTAGCTAAGGTGTGGACCAATTCCATATCTTCTAGCCGTTGTAGTCTATAAAAAGCGTTTCTACAAGACCGGAGGCCCCACTCCTTAAAAATTGGCATAAGTAAGATCTTTCTTGGAACCTCATAAAATTTACAAAATAAAATACAGTGCATATTAGTTTGGGGGGCGAGATCATCACAGGGGCAGAGCGGTAAATCTCTCGACCAGTCATTACAGGCTGGAAAAGTAATTAAGCGATAAAAAGATCCCAGTCTAAACCTTGCAAGTAGCATTCAAGTGTAACAATTAAGGTCACCTGCAAGGTACAATTGCACTCCCTGTTCTATAGTAATTTGCTGGTAAGCTAAAACAGATTTTTTCAATTTTTCCGTGGACCATCTTTTATTCGCTAGATGGTTCATTGCTAATTTACACAGGACTTTCCTCTGCATCGTTTCCATACTAGGTGGGTTCTTAAAAAACTCGGAGTGGCCAATCTCAGTCAACATTGCTTCTACAAACGACAGCCATTTAATTTGCCTTATACCATCAAGGTTTAGGCAGTCAGATATTATATTGCGATTAAAGGCTGTCTCTGGAGTTACCCACAGCTTATGCCATAGCAAGATAGGCTCAGTCATTATAATATCGGAGATATATGGGAGTCCCAGTTCTATGTGTACAAAATAACTAGCTGTGGATTTAGGGACCCCGAGGAGGTATCTGAGAAAACAATTTTCGGACTGCTGAATTGACACTGAAGTATCAATCCCCCAGATACCAGAGCCATAAGTGGCCGTGGATACACATTTAGCCTTGTATATTACGATCAGCTCCTTGACTGGTCTGCCCCCAATTTTAGGCGCAAAATTCTGCAAAGCTCCAATCGCCCTAGAAAATGCAAATTTTCTAGCTTTAATTGCAGTATGCCAAGAACACTTCCTATAAAAAGAAATCCCAAGATAGGGGAATTGGTCTATGGTCTCTATCCTTCTACCCTCGAAGAAAATGGGACAAGGTACTTTCTTTGTTCCACGTCGACAGGACATGGAAAAGGTTTTTGATATATTAACCTTAAGTCCCTTTTGCCTCATAAAAAGTGTAAACTTTGAGACAGCCCTCTGTAGGCACAGCCTGGTTTGCGACATGATGGCAGCGTCGTCTGCATACAAGAGGATGGGGACGGGGTGGCCCTGGACTGAGGAGTAATCATATTGAAAACTCTTAAGGTGGTCGCCAATAGATTTAATATAGAGAGAGAAGCGTAGGGGCACTAAAATGCACCACTGTCTCACCCCCCTCTTGATGGAGAATCTTGACGAGCACTCCCCTCGTTGTCCAAAGCGCACCCTCGCCCCAGCATCCCTGTATAATTCCTTGATGAAATTAAGAATTGAAGGTTCCATACCCAGGTCCTCAAGTGTGGGCCATAGCTGATTATGATCAACACAATCGAAGGCTGAACTCAAATCAATAAAAGTAATAAAAAAGGTTCCCTTTCTTGGCTTGGGTATATTTGGAAATTAAAAAGTACAAATTTAGACTCTGCTCAACCGTTCCCATACCAGGGCGAAAGCCATACTGAAAGGTCGATAAAATGTTGCCTTCCTCAGTCCATTGTTGCATACGCTTTAAAATAATGCAGCCAGCTACCTCCATTAAGGCGTCAAGGAGGGAAATCGGACGATAGCAAGATGGATCGTGCCTGTCCCCCTTTATAAATATAGGATCAACTATCGCCTCTGACCACGTTGCAATAAGTCTGTGCGTCTTAGCACAGTTTATCACGATGGTTAGTAATGGGGCCCAGAGATCAATTTCAGCTTTAAAAACATCAATAGGTATCGCATCCGGGCCGGGTGCCTTGCCTGGAGGGCTATCCCTTATGGCCAGAGTGACCTCCTCACAAGTAAAAACAATATCCAACGGGAGGGTTCCCAGGCAGGAGCTACTATTATCGCAGGGTGTGATACGAGCCGGGAGAGATAAATGGTGGGGGAATGAATTATCATAGAGGTTTTGAAAATGGGCCACCCAGGTATCCCCATTTATAGCTATATCTATCGACTCAGAATTTTTGTCCCGGACGAAAGGGGTGTTTACAGCCTTCCAAAAGGCAGTTGGGTCCCTATTTTCAGAGGCAGATATTAACGCTTGCCAAGCCTCATGTTTCAGGGTTTTCTGCCTAATCTTAATTGCACAGCGATACAGATATCAGGCCTGTCGGACCTCACTTGGGGATCTAGGCGTAGCATGTAAAGCCTTTTTTAGGGATTTTAACGCAGATGTGCAGTTCTTATCAAACCACCCTTTGGGTTTGTAAGGGCCTGTCTTGAACTGGCGGGAGAGTAGGTGTTTTAAAGATGCTTGCATCTTTGAAAAAGAATCCGAGATTTTTAGGGGGTCTTCCAAGGGAGATAAACCAGTATCAATCTCTTCCTTTCTTGCCATAAATAATTTATCAAGGAGCCCCACGGGGTTAATCTTATCCCATTTAGGGTGTAACCGTTGGTACGCCGAACGGAAATAGGTTGTTGATAGGTGGGGCAGTTATCCCTAGGTGCCTGCTTACGTGAAGGCTTGTCAATGGTAAAAGCAATTGCATAGTGGTCGCCATAAATATCGTCTAAAGTTTTCCATGATGATAGCAAATGGGCGTGTGTTTTGGCGAAAAGCGTAAAATCTATCACAGTGTTGCAACCCCTCCCATGGAATGTTGACTGAAATGGTACGGAAGGTGAGCATAAGTCATTAATATATGACAAATTAAAATGAAAGAAAAAATTATTTAAAATGTCCCCTGTTTTAGAGTGAGCGAAATGGTTCGGAGTGTCCTCCAAAAGAGACTCGAGGCCGCAAATTTCCTTCGGGCCGTGCTGGCAGATATTGCAATTAAAATCACCCAGCCAAGCAAGGACACACTCCCTGCCTTCAGATTCTTTTAGGGTGATAATTGTGTGACTCAATTCATCTATAATTTGTGTTACATTTTCTAAGGGCACATTATTATAGAAGTTTATTAAAATCAGATTAAGTGAGTTACCCCATCTAATCATGACAACCTGATAAAATTCAGTGGGAATATGTTTCAACACAGTGAGACCACTGGAGATGCTAACATACACACATATACTACCCCTATTTCTTCCCTGATTACTTGCTAGGGCTGGTGAGGGGAAGGTCTGAAACCCAAGATGATGGATAGGACTTAATGCCCATGTTTCCTGGAAACATAAGATGGTGTAGTTACTCACTAATTCCAGCCATGGTTGGAAGCCCTTTTTAATTGCTAGGCCTGCCACGTTCCAATTAAGAACTAAGTGGGGGGAAGATTCAGGTATTAGTGTAGGTTTCATGGAAACAACCCCTTTTTTTCCTCCATTAATAGTAGAACATGGTTTGGAGTATAAGGCAGTATGATGATTCCTAACCTCCCCCGCTAAATTAATTTCTACTTGCTGAGAAAACCGGATAGAGGATTTTCCAAGCATAGGCTCACCAGATGTGATCGAGATAACAGAACTGTTGGGTGGTGAATTACACCCTACGGGACAATCATTTCTCGAATAATCATAACATGAATTTAACACAGTATTTCCCATTTTAGTGGAGTTCGAAAGCACAGGGCCGGCCCCTAAACTCAAAGACAAATCTGATTGTGAGGAAAAGGAAGTTGGAAGCTCCGAGGCACTTCCTTCCTCCCACCCCACCCCAAAAAATGGACTCCTGCACCAAAAAGTGCAGTCAAATGTCAATCTGAGGAGTTATTCTGATCAAAATCATCATTTTCACAAGGTTTATGCTTCCTGCGGTGGATTTCTTGTGCAGAATCGCAATTTTTGCAATTTCTGGAACGCGAGCTGTGCAAGATGGCAAGCCGCAATGACGTAATTGCGTTCGAAAAACTCTCGCGCGATCACGCAGCAAGATCGAAAATGGTGCAGCACATGCAAAACCGGGAGAAAAACAACTCGGCAGGCTCAGAGTCAACGCCGCGCGTGGGATATTGTATTTTTCAAGCGCGACGAAGCAAAATAATTCGTAGCTAGCGAATTTGCGGATTATTGGGTAAATTTGCACGATTCGCGGATCGCGAAATCGTCAAAAATCCGCAAATTCGCCAGCGAAACGGATTTTACGCCCACGCTTAGTCCTGAACTACTTTTTAGCCATGTTTCAGTAAAAAAAATGTGGTCTCAAGTGCTATCCTGCGGTTTTATATTTGGGGAGTGACTGACAGTTCTTTCTACAGCTTTCATAACCCCTTTCTTGCAGAGGTGGTTTTTTGGCATCACATAGGGCGTTGCCGACATTCCCCTTGACATCAGAATTAGAGGGACTTACAGGTTCTGTGAGGTGGGGAGGTAGTACCTAAAGGACCTGAGTGAGAGTCAAACAGTGTCTGGGTTTACTTGTGAGGGAATTCCTAAATGTGGCAAGTTGAAAGTCACATTCAGGACAGATAAGTAAGCTCTTACTCTCACAGGACAGTGTGAGAAAATAACATTTGAGGGGTTGAAGACTTAGGAGGATTTCTCTGCTGAAAAGTATACAACTTAATATTGCTGCAGAGAGACCGGCAGTGTGGTTGGTGCTGGCTCAGTTTGGGATACAAACAATTGCAGATAGACTTGGCTTTGGCCACCTTCAGTGCTCTGGCGGTATGCCCGTTGTGCAAGTCCGTTGTGAATCTGCACACCATCATCTTTTTAAACCCTGTAGGAGTTTGAAATAGCACCCCACCCAGTCTCAAGCAACTAGAGCGGGCCAGAGCATCACAGCGCAAGCAGTACAAGTTATCTCCCATTAAAAAAAGCCCTGTAACTAAGCCCGATTCAAATGCAATAAAGGTTAAAAACAGAACATGAATAATAAAACAAATAAAAGCCCACTAAAGCACCACAAATATTTTTTTTTAAGGGTCACACATTTTCAGCTTACTTGGCAACAGTGCATTTTGAACCTTGGAGCAGGTTGAAATAGCACCCTCCCACTCTCAAGGAACTAGAGAGAGCAAGAGCTTCACAGCGTAAGCGGCACAAGTAATCCTACCATTAAACCCATCCCCCCCCCCCGGAATTTGGTCAGATTCAAATGCCATAAAGCCAGTCAAATGCAATCTTTTTAAAAAAGTGTCACAAATTATCTACAACAAAATAACCAACTCCGGTCTCTCAGCTTATTTAGCCATGAGGATAGAAGTATAGAAATCACCCACAGAGTGCCACTGCACAAGCACAAGTACTGAATCCTACCAGTGAACACCGATGCTGCTGGACATTGGTTCTGATTAAGCCCTCTACGTTCAGACTTAGAAAAATTTCAAGAAGTCAGATCTCCTTCAGTGAGTCAAAACAGAAAACTAAGGGTGACCAGTGTTTAAATGTTAAAGGGTGCAGCTTCGATGATGATCCTGACCTTCTCAGGTTTCTAGGCGAAAAGTTGATAAAAATGTTCAAGTCCCAGCTTTCGCAGTTTGGAGACAGGAGGAGCACAAGCTAACAGTAGCCAAGGGCCCAGGGCCTGGGGACATCAAATGAGGGTTAGGACTCCACTCACCAGAGTCTAACAGCAGGGCCTAGAGCAGGTCCAGTTGATACTGGTCAGCTGGGCAGTTACAGGGGAAGGCCTCTGGACGTTTGCTGTGTCAGTCAACTGTCTCTTAGAGACACCTCAGGGATCATGGCTTCAAGGAAAGCAGTGCCAGTCTTCCTTCATGTTTCAGACAGCAGGGCAGTCTTTCTTCTGTTCTTCATAGTTCCAGCAGTGTTGTGAAGCAACTTGGGTTGCCCCATTGATGCCCTGTGCCAGCCAGTGGGTGGGAGAAACGTGTAGCCACAACCAAAAGGGTAAAAATTCCCTGGGGTGACACTATCCACATTTGCAGTACTGCCTGTGTGTCTTTGTGTGAAAAATACCACTGTGCCCTTTGCTACCTAAATCAAAAATTAAATTAAGCATTGTAACTTGTAATAATAATATAATCCAGTGAGTTCCTAGAAGAGAGTCAGCTTACCACAGTAAAAAACAATTATGGGGAATTTAAATATTATGCCCCCTGCCCTATGGTATTTAGGGCCTACCTTAGGGGTGATTTATAAGTATTCGAAAGGAAGGTTTAGGTCTGGCAAAAGGTTTGTTTTGCTAGTTCAAAATGGCAACTTAAAACTGAACATCCAGGGTGCATTGGCTGGCCTGGAGACATGTTTTTCAGTGTTACTTTGGTGAGTGGCACAAATAGTGCTGCAGCCCACTAGAAGCATTTCATTTAGCTGCTAGAATCATTTTTCACACCTTATTAAGGAGATGCACGGAGCTGCTGGCAGGCTAATGCTGTTAAAAACAGCAGTAGAATAATTTCTGTAGCTCATCCCAAACCAGAGTAAGCAGAAATAGTATTTTATCCAAACTTCAGTTTTTATCATCAGAGCAGCTATGGGCATTTACAGTGGAAATAGATTGCGAGGGATAGTCACTTTAAGAACATGGCAACGCTAAAGTCTTGCATGTACCACTTGTGGCTGACAAGGCCTTTAGCAGACATTTCATATTTCAAAGTAGGCTTCTTTCCTGTCACCTGTAGGTTTATCCACATAACCGCGGCGGCCGCGGCGGCCAACGGAGGTAGTGCTGCGACGACTGTTGGCCGGCAAAGGCAGCAGTCAGACTATCCAAGTTTGCCTGAAGCCATGTTTTATTTGCCAGCCTCGTGATTGGCAGATATGCTGACCTCCATGGTTGACATTAAACTTTCCATGCCATTGGTGAATTTTCCTGTAAAATAGACTTTGGTGTACTAGAAATGGAAATATGCCAATTAGGAGTTAACCAATTCTGTCATGTTTTAAAGATCAGAGCACATACAATCAGTCAACAAAAAATGGTATTGACCATGCCAAAATGTATACTTTCTGTTCGTTTTTACCAATAGACAATGCCAAAACCTTAAGCGTCGATGTGATTAATCATAGTCTGAAATAGACAAAACACTGAAACAGTAAAAAATAAGCTGCAATACAATAAGTAACTTGATCTATAAATGATGGGATTTCAGTATAACCCAAATCTTGTGCAGGGAATTCACTTGTGTTCATGATTAATCACTTCCATAGGATCAAATATACATTACAGACTAGTAGCTCCGGTGTTTGTAGTATCTGCCTGGTTGTAGAGCAGAATATGGTAAATAAATTTATAGATTGACATAAATATTGTGTCAAAAATATTGCTTACAAAAATGTAATGCCATTAGTTGTACATTTTTACATTATTAACTCTAATGAGATTATATTTTTGTAGACAATGGGACAGTACATATATGCCAGAAGATATTCTGACAACAATTTTCTGGTACCATGTTATTTCACCAGGTGATATAATCATTTTGGTCATGCACCACCAGGCTGGTTGCCAAATGATATGTGGCAGTACATTTTAGTAGCTATTTTCTTGTTTTTAAAGTATGTAATGAAAGGAAAATGTTTAAGAGAAACATCCATAACCATTTCTCAGAAAGAATGTTAATGGACAAATTATTCAGTCATTAAAAGAGCACCATTAATAGCAATGTATGTTCTACTTGTTTGACTCTGGTTCTTTGGACATAGCTTTTTGCCAGGTCTTTCTTTAATCCCAATGCAAGCAAGAGCTAGTGGTCACATATTACCTGCCAGTTCAGAGGTAGTCAAGGGAATTTTGTCACCATAAAAAGACTTAATAATGTAAAGTGTTCAAAACAAACAAATCTTATTCTTTTTGCTTTACACTATTGACTAGACTCCCTCAAATCACCCCACAAAAGATAAAACTTTGACACCTGCCTCCAATTGAAATATCAAGCGTCAGGCCTGGACCCAACAGAGTGTGTGATAGTTTGAATACTTCGCCAAATTTCCACCTAATAACCAAAAGTAAAATTCATGGCGTGGATTTACTAAGATTTCATGCAACCCAGCGCTGCAAGGCAAGCTGCTGCACTGTGTTGTGTGGAAGGAAGAAAGCAGAACTGCTCCATACTTACAAAGGTATGGCACAGTTCTGCTCGCCCCTAATGCTTTGATACACTTGTGGCTGCCAGGCGTCAATGCAGGCAAGCGTCACGTCGAAAGGGATTCTGCATTGTGGTCAGGGTCGTTTACTTACAGGAAGGAATACCTTTCTCCACAAAATCTTTCCTTTGATTCTTAATCTTCTTTATATGATGTGCAGCGTATTTTCAAAGAGGGAGTAACGAGGACCACTCTGAGGCAGGTGTAAGCAAAAAGAAATGTCTTTATTTCTCCTCATTTACACCAGCCTCGGATATGTGCACCATTTTGGTGGAAACCCATGTTTATAAGTCTTTATAGATCCCGTTTGCATCATAATACCTGGGTGGATGCATGGTCAGTGCCATCTAGCACCTATGGACGATCGACCTGATGAAAAGTTTTACAAAGCTTTGCAAATCAGGCTTTGCATAACCTTTTAAATCCCAAAATTGATTTTGCATCTGGGCTACACCATATCAGAGATGCAACCCTGAAGCAAGATCTTAATAATCTGGGCCCATGGGGTCACCTTAAGCAAAGCACAGCAACATGGGCCAGTCTTACACAATAAAGGTTTCCAAAAGTGACAACTTGCTGAATCTAGCCCTAAAGACATGGTTTTCCTGAAGAGAACAGTGGATGACCCCTCCTTTAGCCCTTTATGCTAAAGGAGGGGTCTACTTTCACATCTGCAACTATCCTCAACAATCTCCACACAGCCTACCTAAAACATTTCTAAAAACAGTACGAAATTCCCACCCTCAAAATCATATATATGCTAATTTAAACAGACGATCTAATATAAAAAAAGTTGTAAATATACAGGATGGAATTAATGAAAATTGCTGGCACATCATGCTAATTGCTGGGATTCATCAGTAGGCTTGGGCAAAATGTTTATTATGCAGTAGAAATTTGGAAAATCCTCGAATTGGACAATGTAGCAGGATACTGGTTTACGCAGAAAATGCATCGCTAAAAGACATGTATTCCATCAACCAGTTGCTGTTGAGATTGTGAGAAGTATTTATGTGGGGTTCACGCACTCTTAATAAAAAGTGATGCAAAACCATAACATCACATCATTTTGTGAAATGTTTATGGAATTTTATGAAATTTCACAAGAGAAAATGACTCAATTTTAGATATCTTTCATTTACAGCATATTAACATAGCAGAACTCCTTGTTGCTAATTATAACAGCCTAACGAGGAATGACAAATGCAGAGGCAGTGGCAAAGTCTTTGTCATCACAGATTTGATGCAGACCAAAAATATATATCTCAGCATAAAAATGTTTTGATCCCAGACACAAGAACACTCATTGTGAATGCTCTAAATTACGACCTACCCCGCCCCCTTCCAAATTCATTTTCTCCTTTAAAAAGAACAACCTCGACAAAGTATTGATTTCCTCTACCCACCATAGTATAACTTTATCGGTGTCATCGACATCTAGTCTGATGGCCTCTCAAAAAAAGTACTTACTTAATCTATTATTGAGGATCTAGTTAAATATAAAACCTGCAAAGGTGGACACACCTTTGATTTTTTCTGCTTCCTAATTTCTTAACTCGAAATATAAAAATATTTTCTGGTGTCCTAGAACGATCACGTCCCTATCAACACCACCAGCGAAGATGAAAACTGCATGAATTCAACCAATATGACAGCTCAGATAGGAGCTTCTTGAACGAACTGTAGTGTCGTGTTCTAGTCTTTACGAGGTTACGTGATGACGTAGAGCGCGGGCGCCATTTTGGGTGCCGACAGAGAGAGCCCGTGATCTCAGCTGATACTCCCGGCGCTCTCCCAGATATAAGTATAACAAATAGTTTACTTACCTGCTACCACTCGAGTGTGATTGTCCTTACTCTGGGGGGAAACCAGCACATTACAACTGGCGACGAGGACGGGACCCCGGAATAAAAAACAACGGGAGAAACACGAGGACCACGTGGAACCCAGGGACAGGAGCCGGCTTGGACCACACCAGCATCCAGGGTGTAGCAGTGACTACAAGCAAGTACAGAGCAAGTGGGAGAGTGCGGCAGAGGAGACACTCTCCATCAAAAGCAGCCAGCCACGCACAGTCACAGCCCCGAACATAGCAGCTACAACCAAAGTTGACAACAGCCAGTGAGGCCTACCCACGAGGCGAGCAGAAAGGGAAGGCATGAGTCACCACACACCACAATAAGTACACACCAGATGTGTTTGGGAGTAAACACGGCAGGAGACTTATTGACCATAGGTGAGAAGAGGGGCAGGGCAAAGAAACAATTGTTGAAGCGCAAAGTCTGCTGGTACCACATTCGAAGAGGATGGAGGTAACGCCTGAGGCCCTGGTTAAGCAAGCAGAACACAGAACAGGGGCGGATCTGCATCGCAACAGAGCTCCCCACGCCTGCACAGACAAAATGCTCCAGGCAGTCCTGGAGGTGAGGAAGAGCAACCTGGGAGAAGAGCGGAAATGTGTGCTCAAACATCCTCGCTCACAACGCCGATTCCCTTATTACCACAACCAGGGGATCCCACAATGAAGTAAGAAGATTGGAGGGAATACTTCATGAACTATCTGGAGGCCCTGGAGGACGAGAACGGAGAAGCATTTCTCAGTAAAAGAAGGAATAGGATATTGCTTCATAACCTAGGTCCAGAAGGCATCAGAGTGTTCCAGAATATAGTCCCGACAACACGACAAGCGGCTGATGACGACGTATTCCAGCATGCGATTGACTATCTGAACAAACATTACAGGCCAGCGGTGTGCACGTCCATATATACATACAACTTCCAACAAAGGAAACAAACAGTGGGGGAGTCCATAGACGAGTACGTAGCAGCGTTGAAGAAATTGGCAATCCCGTGTAAATTCGGCACCTTACACAATGAATTAATTAAGGACCAAATAGTCATGCACACCACGAACTCGCCAATCCAGGACAAGCTGTTGGTAAATGGAGATGCGACCCTGAAGGAAGTCATAGCCATGGTGAAGAAAGCAGAGCTATCAAAAAGATGTGCGGAGGCAGCGAAAAAGTAGACAGCCGCCAGGCCTATGGTGAACAAAGTCACTGAGGTTGAACCACCGGAAAGAGGTAAGGGAACAACAGGGGGCATGAGGACACAAACCAGAGGGATGTCCAGACCAGCACAGGCGAAGAAACCTGGCAATGAAAGCAAGAACACTTGTTACAGGTGCAGCAGTTTGTCTCATCCAGCCTATGATAAGCGGTGTCCGGCCTTCCGTGCCAAATGCATGTTCTGCGGGATTGTAGGGCACTACGAGAAAGTATGTCGCCGCAATCAAAAAAAGAACGACAGTCAAGTACGTCGCCCAAGAGTCAGATGTAGAAGGAGAAGGTGAAGAAGAAGAAGACAGCATGTTGTGCATAGAAGAACACATACTGGGGAGCGACTGCAACCGCTCTAAGAAACCTCAATGCGACCTAGTGATAGGAGTTATATCGATAAAGATGGTAGCAGATTCAGGATCCCTGTACACCATAATACAACGGACGGTGTGGGATGAACAATTGAAAGACCAGCTGGGACACCACCTGGAACCCCCGGACATTCGACCAGTCACCTTCACAGGAGACCCCATTCCTATGGTAGGATACCGAAGCCTGAAATTTGAATTCAAGGAACGGAGTGCGAAGTGCAAACTGTACATGGCAGAAAAAGGCCCTTCGGTCCTAGGGTGGATCGACCAAGGAGACTTGGGCATACAGTTGAACCCGGGTGGCACCACACAAGTTCTGATGACCAGCGACATGCAACAACCGGACGTGACAAAACTAAAGGAAGAATTCCCCACCATACTCGGAGGCAAAGAGGGCAAATTGACCAAATTCACGCACAAGATAGATCTCAAGGCAGATGTAAAACCAGTGTGCCACAAGGTGAGAAATATCCCAATGGCTATCAGAGAAAAAGTACAACTGGAATTACGGAGGCTGGAAGACAGTGGCATCATAGAACCGATAATGAGGGCAGAGTGGTTGGCTCAGTTGGTTGTAGCAATGAAGCCAAATGGCAAGGTGCGTCTGTGTGTGGACCTGAGGGAATTGAGCAAAAACATTATAGTGGAAAAATTCCCACTACCAAGAAATGATGAGATGCTGGCAAAAACAAAGGGGATGAAATGGATCTCCACCATCGACCTCACCTCAGCCTACCATCAAAGAGCCCTACACCACACGTGCCGGAAATTGACAGCATTCATAACCCCCTTTGGGTGCTATCAGTTTCGCAGGATGCCATTTGGACTGGCCTCGGCAGCAGCCGTATTTCAAAAATGTATGCACAAGTTGTTCAAAGAAGTGGATGGATTTCAATACTTCAAGATGACATCTTAGTGATGGGCATGAACAAAACAGACCATGAGGCTAAGCTGTCCAAAGTCCTGCATGACTTGGAACGCAATGGACTCACTGCGGAATGGGACAAGTGTCGGTTTGGAATGACATCCGTCACATACCAAGGACACAAGATTAGCGACCGAGGCATCACACCTAAACGAGCCAACGTCAAAGCGATATGTGATGTACCACCTCAGGTCATTCCTGGGCATGGCCGAGTTTTACAGCAAACTCGTGCAGCATTTTGCCACTAAGACACACCACTTGCGCCAACTTCTCCGGGACAAGACAACCTTCGAGTGGACGGAAGAGACACAAGAAGAATTCCAGAAGATCAAAGCGGAAATCAGCACAGCAGTTCCTCTGTGCAGGTTTGATCAGCAAGCAAGATCAGTATTAACGACGGACGCGAGTGAGAAGGGCCTAGGAGCGGTCCTAATGCAAGAGACAAAAGACGGAGAATTGGCCACCCTCAGCTTTCAATCCAGATCTTTGTCACCTACGGAACAAAAACACAGTGTACTAGAAAAGGAGATTTTGGCAACAGTCCAGGCCATGGAGAAGTTCTGCCAGTTCTTATGGGGCACGAGATTCAGGCTAAGAACAGACCATAAGCCTCTGGTCAAAGTCCTCACGTCTTCTGGACATGCGAATGCGACCCCCGCATTGCTAAGATGACCTTGAAATTGTTGGATTACAGGTACAACGTAGAACACATCCCAGGAGCCAGAAACAAAGTAGCCGACTATCTCAGCGGAGCTTCAGCCATGGAGGAAGCTCCATGTGGTTCCGAAGATGAAGAGACCAGAGTGGCATTCATGTAAGATCACAAAAGTGTGATAAGCGAACAGGAGTGGAAGGAAGCATATGAGAATGACTCAGACATCGGGCTGTCAAGCAGTTCATGCTAAAAGGATGGCCAGAGAAGAGGCATGTGGAGGCAGCGCTCAGAAAATTATTTGAAGTGAGAGAAGAACTATCAGTTGGTGACCGAGGGATCTTCCTGCAGAGAGGTGAAAAGGTAGTTCCTCCCAACTCGCTGGTGCCATATTTACTTGCTCCTATACATGAAGGGCACCTGGGTATTGTGAAGACGAAGATCAAGGTGAAACAGATGTACTGGTGGCCCGCCATGGATACCCACACAGAAAGGCACGTGTGGGAGTGTGAACAATGCCAAGGAGCGGATAAGTCCTAAAGCTGGATGCGCCCACCCATGGGAAAGTGTGATAACCCTGCAAACATTTGGGAGGATCTGTCAATAGACATAATGGGTCCAGTATTGGATGCTCAGGGAGTCCAGAAATACATTGTAGTGCTCGTACACCGGTATTCCTGGAGGCCCACGTGACCACCTGCCTGTCGGCATTTATAGAGAGCTCTGGGTTCCTGGAACCTAATCAAGCCGGCTTCAGAACTGCACACTCCACTGAAGCAGTTATCCTAAAGGTCCTTGATACCCTTCGGGAGAATGCCGATAGAGGGTCCCCACAAGCACTGGTTCTCCTGGACTTATTGGCCGCGTTCGACAAGGTGGACCATGACATTCTTCTCCACAGTGTCAGACAGGCAGGCATCCAGGGTCCTGCCCGGGAATGGATTAAGTCCTTTCTCTTGGGCAGAGTGCAAACAGTCCATATAGGCCCTTTTACAGCAACCCAGGTCCCCACTGCCTGTGGAGTCCCTCAGGGATCCTCCCTCTCACCATTACTGTTCAACTTATATCTTCGTCCGCTGATCCATTCACTGAGTAACTGGAAATGCACTGTCCTCAACTATGCTGACGACATGCAGATTATCTTCCCTTTAGACACCCCTGACGCTGCATCTGACTTCCAGGCAGTGATGCTCCACATCCAACATTGGATGATTTCCAACCAGCTCAAATTAAATCCAGAGAAAATGGAACTCATCCTGCCTGGCACAAGCCCGGCATATTGGGGCCCACATTTCTGGCCAAACGAGCTAGGTACACCGCCCAGCCCGTCGAACTCGGTAAAGTCTGGGCGTCACCATTGACACCGACCTTTCTCCTAAAACACATGTCGGTACCATCATCTTGGCCAGCATGTTCCAGTTACGAAAAATTTGTAAAATCTCCCACCTGCTCTCCTATGAAACCTTGGTGCAAATTGTCATTTCCCTTGTTCTGGACATTTCTAATTCCCTTCACTGGGGCCTACCCAAGTCCCTACTTCATCGTCTCCAGTTGGTGCAGAACCAGGCAGCTAGGCTTATTTGCAAAGCCCCTAAATGGCAATCTGCTAGACCCCTTCTGTCCAAGCTGCACTGGCTGCCCATTGAGCAAAGGGCTGCTTTTAAAATAGGCTGCCTTATTTATAAGGCACGGCAGACCAAGTGCCCGGCTTTTCTAAAATTTCAACTCCCACTGCCCGGCTCGTAACCTCCGCTCTGCCCATCTCCACCTTCTTACCACTCCGGTGGTTAAATTAAAGAAATGGGGTGGTCGCAGATTTAGTTATCTGGCACCCAAATTGTGGAATTCCTTCCCCTTACAAATCAAAACCTCCGACACCCTGTTAAACTTCCGCAAGAGCTTAAAGACCTGCCTCTTCTCGAACTCCCTCTAACCCATGGTCTTCATGTTCAATCTCAATCACAGCACCAGGAAACCTCCGGTGTCAGTGCGCTTTATAAATGCAGTTTAAGATAAGATAAGATTCCAAGTGGCCAAGATTGACATACAGGAAGATATGGACACAGACAAAGTATTAAAGTTTCTAAAAACCATCTTCCTTATAGAAGGCATTCCACGCTCCATCCTGAGTGACAACTGGCTTCATTTTATGTCAGAAAAATGGAACACATACATGGGAAGGAATGGTATAAAGATCAAACACACATCCATATATCATCCAGCGGGAAACGGTTAGCCGAAAGGTTCAATAGAGTCATCATGGGCTCAGTACAGTCAGCGATAGGAGCTGGGAAGGACGGGGAAAAAGAATTAAAACGCATGTTGTGGGCCTACAGGATTACCCCAACCAGCACAGGATACAGCCCCTTCCAGATCCTAAGAGGTTGAGATAATGTTGCATGGAAGGAGAGCACTATCACGAGCAAGTGATCCCCAGCAGTAGTGCACCACAATCTGGAAAAGGCGCAAAGAATATATACGAAACACTTCAATAGAAGACGTAATGTCAAGGAGACGGAGCTAGAGAGTGGAGAGTGAGTTTGAGTCAAACTAGCTCGATTAAGAAGGAAGGGTGATAGCAAGTTCAGTGCACCTATGCAAGTGGAAGATGTTTACAACCGAGCAGCCCTCCTGAGCGATGGGAAAGTGTGGTCTCTGGACAGGATGTCCAAGTGCAACAAGATATTGCGATGGAATGAAAGAGAAAGTGGACAGGCAGAAATCCCCCAGACTCAAGGCGCAGACATCATTCAGGCAGAAGACGGAGCGAGAAATGATAGAGAGAGGGAGAGAGAAAGGGAAGTAGAGATAGGCCATTTTGGGTGCCGACAGAGAGAGCAGAGAGCCTGTGATCTTGGTTGCTACTCCCGGGGCTCTCCCAGATATAAGTATCATAAATAGTTTACTTACCTGCTACCACTCAAGTGTGATTGTCCTTTTTCTGGGGTAAACCAGAACATTACAGGAACCTTTGTTAAAAGATATTTTGTTTTTGTGTAAACTTCACATATTAAGCTGTGTTCCTCACCTGGCACCCCATATAAGGTCCCTGATCTCAGTTAATGACTTGCCACTGTCTCCGTTGATAGAATGGCCCTGATAAAAGTCTTAATTTCTCAAATTGGCTTGCAAACAACTTATGAGTAATACAGCATGAACTACAAGGGCAAGATAGCTGAGAGGAAATTGAAAACGCACCATCAACCCAGTGATTACATAGCATGACAATACAATACTTAAAGAGGCAAGAAATCTTGCAAAAGGGGAATACACTAGGTATTCCCCTCGCTCACTTGAGCAGAAAATCCCACTACTAATCAAGATCTTTGGCGAATTGCTCACTCTGCTGGCTCACTTTCAACAACGGTTGTACGACACAGCATCTACTGCCACAATAGTGTGGTACATTTCATGGTGGAAATATAGCTAACACTAACACTAAAGTAGTCCTAAAGCTGACCATTATCTGATATTTACCTTAGTATGTAACTGGTAATTATATTGGAGAAGGTATAATATACCTGCCCCGGCTTTCATCCCCCCCAGCTCACATGACACATACCTTTTGGACATGTCTCTCACTAGCAATTCTGGGGGAAATACTATCAGATATTCACTGAGGGGACAGATGTTACCACAGCTCAACATCATCTACGTAGGTCGTGCCCTAGGCCCAAGAACAAGAATGGTACCACGAGATTAATAGATCTGTCTCTTCTGTTGGCCAAAAGGGAGATGCCTGTGAGATGAAAATCCCCTATCCCCCTCCATTCCAGCAGTGGAGAAAAGAGGTCCTCAAATGGATTCAGGCAGAAAGTACAGCCCTCCGTAACAAGGAAAAAAAAGGTTTACATACACAACACTTGCTGATTTACTGTGACACAAACCTACAAGATTTCACAGAACACTATAAAAACGACTCTAGACCACCATAATGTAATTGTCCTTCCTATTACGTGAATAGAGAAATTAACCACTGAAGACCAAACCGCTCCATTAAAGATGAGAATTCCATGTTGCAAGTATAGGACTCCCTTGGACCTGGCCTCTTCGCCCCCAAACACACCCTTTTTAAAGTTTTCTCCATTGTGATACCATCATCTACCCTTGAAGGCATACAAATATATATATATTTACATGTGCTGATATGCTGTGAGGATGGGTAGGTAGTGATTTTCCAAAGAAATTAATTTTCTTTTGATTTTCCCCCTTGGTTTTCAATGAACTTGCCTTTTTAGTAAGTCAAGCCCTTTAGTGGATTAACTCTCTGACAACTATCCTCATCATCAGACTCAACGTTTGTAATGCCTTAACTATGTACAACTTTACAAATGCACAAGCTGATGAGAAAAGTAGTATAAACAAAGATTCGTCAACTGGCGCCAAAGTCATTCCAAATAGAATGTTGCATGTTTCCTATGGAAAATAGGCCCTGACTATAAATATCTACTGGCATATATATATATATATATATATATATATATATATATATATATATATATATATATATATATATATATATATATATATATCTCCACCACGACGGTTCCTTTTCGGGAGTTAATGCAGCGCTCACACCTGTGCGGTATCCTGCGGCAGAACCAAGCCGCTCAAATTATCCAACAACTACGGGTCGCACAACCAGCTGGGATTTAAAACAGCAATCCTTTTATTTTTCAATTTCACAAAGGGCAACTAGCGCATTGATCTACGCGTTTCAGTGTCTCTCCACCTTGCTCACGATCACCGGGTTTGCCCCACCCTTAAACATTTATACACATTTTTTTTCAAAGTTTAGCATTTCCTGTCACATGTTAAGCTAAGGATTCTGGTCCTTGTAGTTTCATCGGTTGTTTTTAACAAAATGATAATTTTAAATGTACACCACACTCATAACAAATTAAATCTGTAAATGATTATTGATTGCATAATCTCAAAAAATGTGTATAAATGTTTAAGGGTGGGGCAAACCCGGTGATCGTGAGCAAGGTGGAGAGACACCGAAACGCGTAGATCAATGCGCTAGTTGCCCTTTTTGAAATTGAAAAATAAAAGGATTGCTGTTTTAAATCCCAGCTGGTTGTGCGGCCCGTTGTTTCCCCTTCGGGGAATAGTTGTTGGATATATATATATATATATATATTACAGCTCCATTCGACCCTTCCTTCAGAGACGAAAACGCACTCACGGGGGTATATTGCAAAGGATTTTTAATACGGCTTTCTGACCAAAACAAACAGACGCGTTTCAGACCTCTAGTCCTTCGTCAGTGTTAGTGTGTGCCATTCTACCCGGCACCATATATACATTTCACTTCCTGTTAGGTGAGAAGGAAAAAGGACAAACGTGCAAATATTTACAGCATAGCGGCCATTACTAAGTGGGTTCAGATACTCAACACAGTGGCTTATTTACAATGTGTTTCAACCCTTATGATATACTAATGCCTCTTTTCATTAGATTACATGAATACAAACAATCTTGCTGTGTATCAGCATGTCATGGCATTATGACCCCATATTCACAAATATTTACACTATATACACTATAAACACCGTTCTGTACATTATAATCCTCGTACAGTTGCATTCTGGGTTAAGATGTTATCCTAATGCTATATCAACATGTAATTATAACCCAAGTCGGTGAAAAATAAACTAATCTCGCCGTGTATCGGCGCGTCACCGACATAGACCAACGGCCAGATCACAATGCAACAAAATCATATTTCCATCGGATAACTTTAAGGGTTACAGATTTACATTCTCCACACCTTCCCCTAGTCAGCTCACCAATGGTTCCACTGAGGAATGACATGAGTATGCATCCCAAGTGTACCACACTAGGAGAGATGTCATCTTCGACAAATATACTTTGTACACTCAATGATTGAGCCGTGTATCGGCTCAACCCCAGGATTATGGATCCACGTCAACCAAATTCAAGTTTCAGTGCACACGGATTCATATACCCCAACCAGAGGTAAACCATATTCATGCGGGAAAGAAAAGAAAAGATAGGGGAAATAGAGTGCTATGAAAGTGAAAAGGGAGATAGGAAAAGAAAAGAAAACTTATTTCATCTAAAAGATTTTTTAAGGAAATTGAAAAAAGTTGAAGAGGATTGCAAGGAGTTATGGAAAGAGTTTTGAAATAAGGCTCAGAATAAAATTTCGAAAAATTCAGAGGCACAAATCCATAAAAATGGAATGAATTCAAATTTCATCCTTGAGGCCGTTATGATTCGAGCATACATGAGGATCAATCAATCAATCAATCAATCAGTGACACTTATAGAGCACGCTGCATACCCGTAGGGTCTCAAGGCGCTGGGGGGGGGGGGGGGATTGGGGGGTGCCGCTACTGCTCGAACAGCCAGGTCTTCAGCTTCTTCCTGAAGGAGAGGTGGTCTTGGGTCAGGCGCAGGTCGGGAGGGAGGGAGTTCCAGGTCTTGGCGGCCAGGTAGGAGAAGGACCTTCCTCCTGTAGTCGCTCTTCGGATGCGGGGGACGGCGGCGAGGGCGTGGTTGGCTGATCGGAGGTGGCGTTTGGGAGCGTAGAAGTTGACTCGGCTGTTGAGGTAGCTCGGGCCTTGGTCGTGTAGGGCTTTGTGTGCGTGGGTGAGGAGGCGGAAGGTGATTCTTTTGTTGACGGGGAGCCAGTGAAGGTCTCTCAGATGTCCGGAGATGTGGCTGGTTCGTGGGATGTCGAGGATGAGTCTGGCTGAGGCGTTCTGGATCCGCTGGAGTCTCTTCTGGAGCTTGGCGGTGGTACCGGCGTAGAGGGCGTTGCCGTAGTCCAGTCGGCTGGTGACGAGGGCCTGGGTGACGGTCTTCCTGGTTTTGGTGGGGATCCACCAGAAGATCTTCCGTAGCATGCGTAGGATGTTGAAGCATGCCGAGGAGACGTTGTTGACTTGCCTGGTCATGGAGAGGGAGGGGTCCAGGATGAAGCCCAGGTTGCGTGCATGGTCTGTCGGTTTGGGTGCGGTGCCCAGGGCGGGAGGCCACCAGGAGTCATCCCAGGCGGAGGGTGAGGAGCCCAGGATGAGGACCTCCGTCTTGTCCGAGTTCAGTTTCAGGCGGCTGGTCGTCATCCACTCGGCTACCTCTTTCATCCCTTCGTGCAGGTTGGCTCTGGCGGCGTCGGGGTCGTTGGTCAGGGAGAGGATCAGCTGGGTGTCGTCGGCGTAGGAGATTATGCTGAGGTTGTGTTTGCGTACGATGGCCGCGAGGGGGCTCATGTAGATGTTGAAGAGGGTGGGGCTCAGAGATGATCCTTGGGGGACGCCGCAGATGACTTCGGAGGCCTCTGACTTGTACGGTGGTAGGCGGACTCTCTGTGTTCTTCCGTCGAGGAAGGAGATGATCCATTCCAGCGCCTTGTCCTGGATTCCGATGTTGCTGAGGCGCCGTACTAGGGTGCGGTGGCAGACCGTGTCGAATGCCGCGGAGAGGTCTAGGAGGATGAGGGCCGCTGTTTCTCCGTTGTCCATCAGGGCTCGGATGTCATCGGTGGCGGCGATGAGGGCGGTCTCGGTGCTGTGGTTGGCTCGGAAGCCGGACTGTGAGGGGTCGAGGGATCCGTTCGTCTCGAGGAAGGCGGCCATCTGCTTGTTGACGGTCTTCTCGATGACTTTGGCTGGAAACGGGAGGCGCGAGATGGGGCGGTAATTCTTGAGGTCGGTGGGGTCCGCTGTTGGTTTCTTGAGTAGAGCGCTGAGTTTGGCGTGTTTCCAGCTCTCGGGGAAGATGGTGGTGTCGAAGGATGTGTTGATGATGTCTCGCAGGTGGGGTTCGATGACAGCGTCGGCCTTGTTGAAGACGTGGTGAGGGCAGGGGTCGGTCGGTGATCCGGAGTGGATGGAGTTCATCGTGCGGATGGTGTCTTCGGTGCTGATCGGGGTCCAGGCGTGGAGGGTGGTGGTGGGGGGTGGTTGCTCGGTCATGGTGTGCGTTGGTTGGTTGTTGAAGCTGTTGTGTATGTCCGCGATCTTGTTGTGGAAGTATGATGCGAGGGAGTTGCAGAGGTCTTGCGATGGGGTGACGTCGTTGTTTCCTGCGCTGGGGTTGGAAAGCTCTTTCACGATGTTGAAGAGTTCCTTGCAGTTGTGTGCGTTGTTGTCCAACCGGTCCTTGAATGCTGTTTTCTTGGCGGCGCGGATCAGCTGGTGGTGTTTCCGGGTGGCAAGTTTGAAGGAGGTCCTGTTGTCCGGTGTCGGGTCCCTTCTCCAGACTTTCTCGAGGGCTCGGCAGTTCTTCTTGGAGCTCTTGAGTTCGTCGGTGAACCATGGGGCCTTCTTGCTGCCGGGTCTGCTAGGCGGGGTCCTCAGTGGGGCGAGTTCGTCCGCGCAGTTGCTGATCCACTTCGTGAGGTTGTAGACTATCTACAAGAAATACAGTTCTTACTTCATCAAATCTGCTTGTAGCATTCTATGAATACAATCATAATACACCTACTGCATATTAAATATTCATTTTCCCAGGTGCACACCCAGTTCCTCTCCGATGTTAAGCCCACCAGGCTGTTTCGTCTGCATATCTATGATGTATCGTGACTCAAGTCTGCGTAGACGTGTCAACCTGTCCCCTCCCCTAGGGTTAAGCGGTACGTGGTCCAAACCAAAAAACTGGAGTAGATCCCGATTACTCTGATGGACTTGGGCAAAATGTCTGGCCACCGGGTAAGATACATCCTTATTCATTATGGCCCGTTGGTGTTCTAAGATTCACATTTTTACCCCATTAATCGTACTCCCTATATACTTGTGACCGCAGGGGCAGATCAAACAATATACCACATATGGTGTAGAACATGTGATGAAATGTTTGATCTTCTTCGGTAGGGTTACACCTGGAATGGCATAGGAAAGCACCCTTCTGCTATGCTCACAGGCGCGGCATTTTCCACAAGGGAAAAACCCCGCCATTTCTTTCAGGGTGCTCTGTCCTGTTGTTTTTATAGATGTTAAGTGACTATGGACTACCATGTCCTTTATAGACCGTGATTTACGAAATGTGATGAGTGGTCTCTCAGGGACATCACATCCAATAACTGGGTCTGTGCGTAGTATGTGCCAGCTTCTAGAGAGAATCCTCCTCAAAGCATTGGCCCCTACTGAGAATTTGGTGATCATTCTAAATTTGTTTATATTCTCAGTATCTCCAGTTCTTTTGGGGTTACACGCCAACAGTTGTTCTCTAGGAATCCTTGTCACTTTTTTGAGAGTTTTATCCAGAGCCGCTGGATCATATCCTCTCAGGAGGAACCTCTGTATACTCTCATTGGCTGCTATCCTGAAATCTGCATCTTGTGAGCAATTCCTTTTTAATCTCAGCATTTCACCGTAAGGTATGCTTTTTATTAGGCTCGGTGGGTGACTGCTCTTAGCATGGAGTATGCTATTCCCTGCCGTGGGTTTTCTGTACAAGGCAGTTTGTAGTCTGCCCTCATTCACAAAGACTCTTAAATCTAAATAGTGGACTTCCTCATTACTGATATCGGCAGTAAATATCAGATGTAAGTCATTCTTGTTCAGATCCCTGACAAAATCGTTTGCGTCTGTGGAGGAGCCCCTCCACACCACAAACAGATCGTCGATATATCGACGCCACATCACAATGTTGTCTGCCCATTTTATGTTTTCCCCGGCAAGGGCCACCTGCTCCTCCCACCAGCCCACGAATAAATTCGCGTAGCTGGGGGCGAAGCAGGTTCCCATCGCCGTTCCGGAGATC
This sequence comes from Lissotriton vulgaris, assembly GCF_964263255.1. Classification (NCBI taxonomy): domain Eukaryota; kingdom Metazoa; phylum Chordata; class Amphibia; order Caudata; family Salamandridae; genus Lissotriton; species Lissotriton vulgaris. The sequence goes on from NC_141699.1 coordinate 443,689,588, forward strand.
TGTTTAAAAAGAGTACTTTGAAATAAAAAAATGTTATTTTCTAAACAAAACTCTAACATCTCCATTAACATAACACCATATTCTCTGTACTTTCCAGGTCTCATATCAAGGAAGTATTTGACAGCCTTGATCCCCACGTCGTATTTAATGCACGTGTACAGACTAGTTATGTCTAGAGTAATGAGCAGAAAAGAATTGTCCCATGTGATGTCTGCCACCTTTTCGATGAAATGCTTGGTATCTTTTACATACGATTTTAAGTTCACCACAAATTCTGCCAGGAAAGAGTCAATATAGATTGATAAGTTCTCCGTCAGTCCACCTTTAGATGACACAATGGGTCGTCCGGGCGGGCTGATTAAGTCTTTGTGCACTTTGGGAAGCTGATAAAAAGTCGGGGTTATTGGTTCTGGGTTACGGAGATACATAAATTCGTCCATATCCAACATGGATTTATTCCGCCATTTTGTCAGGAGGTCATGATATGATCTTTTACTGTGCTCATATTCTCCTTCACTTGTGACAAGATAATTTTCTTGATTTTCCAACTGTCGAAGGGACTCTTTACAGTATTGCTCTCTTGACAGTAAAACGATATTCCCTCCCTTGTCAGATGGTTTCAAAATTATTTTATCGTTTTTTTGGATATTTTCAAGGGCAGATTGTTGTTCTCTGGACAAGTTATGTTTCTTCTTCCAATTGGATCTTTTGTTGGCACTCATTCTGTGTTGAATCAGATCCAGTATGACAGCATCAGAGAAGCTATCTATAGCGTCAAATGGCATTTGAGGATTAAATTGGGAGGGAGCCCGAAAATTGGTTTGAGGTGATTGCTGCTCAATACTTGTTTGGCTCTCCAATGTTTGTGTTTGTTCTTGCCTCAATTCCTCCAATGCCTGGACTGCATTTAAATCTCTCACGGTTAGAACATCAGTTAGTTGGGCAGTTGATCTTTTTTTCTTCGTTTTACGGGAGTCCACAGTGTAAGGTTTGATTTTATGGAACTTGTGTAGCTTCATTTTCCTTACTAGTTTGAATAAATCAATTCTAGTTTGTGTAAACTCCAGTTGGTCACTCGGGCAGAATGTGAGGCCCAGTTGTAAGGTGTTCTTTTCAACCTCTGTTAGATCTTGGTTGGTGAGATTTATGATGGTCAGATTTTCATTGCAATCTACCACCTGTTGCCCCGTTTGCGGGTACTTTGGTTCACCTTCTTGCCTCTTCCTCTTCCTCTGACAACCGCCCCTTCTGGTCTGACGGCGTCGTCTTCCGGGGGTTTGACCTTTCCCCCTCTCAACCACGTCTTCTGGATTACATTGAATTCCAACTGAAAAGGAGTTTCCTGTAATTCGTTGGTATTTTCTACGTTGTCATCTCCAGAGGGTTCCCCATCCGTGACACTTGATTCCGAGGTTGCTGCTTCAACTGTTGGTTCCGTAGTTTGTTTTTTACTTTTGTTTTTCATAGCTGCTCTGATGTCATCATATTTTTTGGAAAATGTTAATACTCTTCCTTGAGCGTAATCTCGCTCGACCCGCTCGAACTTCTCTTGCTTCCTTGATCTTATTTTTAGCTCGTACTTCATCAGCCTCTTTTTCATCTCGTCTCTCAGTTGTTGTATCTTTGCTTGGTCATCCTCTTTCAGCAATTCTTTCTCCATGGAGGCTATTTCTTCCAGCGCTTTGGATCGATCGCTCCATGCAAACTTGACCAAAAGGTCTAGCATCGCTTTGCAGGACGCTGCTGTTAGCTCCGCCCATTGCTCCAGTAGCTTAGGGTCCGGGTTTTCATATGCTGGAACGGTATATATTCTGAGCCCTCTAGGGACTCTATCTACGTCCACATAATTTTGAAGCGAGGTGGCCTCCCACCATTTCCTGATCTCCTTTTCACAACATCGCTCTAACTTGTTGCATAGTGTTGTGAGGGCGTTTTGAGACTTCGGATTGCTGTTTTAAATCCCAGCTGGTTGTGCGACCCGTTGTTTCCCCTTCGGGGAATAGTTGTTGGATATATATATATATATATATATATATATATATATATATATATATATATATATTCTGTGCACCGTCTGTTTCCCAGCTCGCACGCTTGCGCAACCACAGCAAGAAAACTCCGGACACGGACCTCGAGGTATATGCAGCTTTTAATCACGCAGAAAGAGTCACCAACGTTTCGGCTCTAACGGAGCCTTGATCACATGACAGCGTGCATTTCACTGGGTACACCTTTTAAAGTGAAAGCAAGTGAATAACAAAAGACACCTGTGCAAGTACGCTACTAAACATGGAAAACATACTATACATTGTACTTGGCAATTGGTTACCATTGAAGTCACCAAATTTGTGTAAAATACAGTCAAATTATCAAGAGATTATACAATGAAGGTAAAATACATTTTGATTCAAATCTCTAAAATGATGACAAACAACAGATTAAATAACACGAGTGAGAGAAAGAGTATTGAGGTAAAATACACAAATCTATTACGCCGACCCATTTTAAAACCATGATTGCAGGACATAAGGTAATAGAGACCTCGGTCGTTGTTTTCCCAAACTTCTTACATGGATCAAAAAATAAATACATTTCCACATTTCAGGAACCCTCGTAGAGGAGTACAAATAAAGTGCTACGTGCTGGCTTGCTAAAGTGCATGCAGTGCTAAAAAAGTGCCTCAATATGTGCAAAGTTGGCAATGTGCAAATATATGTGTAATACAACCTACTGGGGTCCTGATTTAATCCACTCAAAATTAGTGAACAGAAATCACTATGTAAATTGGGGGTGAAGAGACAAGTTAAAATAACTCGGCTCATATCGGTCTCTATACAGTGTGTTCCACTAAAACTTATTAGTCCTGAACGGGTACACCCGACCAAATCGTGGTCATAGTATATTTGTACGCATATGGGTTGAGACTCACTACAAAAATGCCAAGGTTTCCATGTGTAAAACAATATATGTGCTAAAGTGATTTAAAAACCAACATCACCAGGTCCACAGGGAGCCTGTAACCCGGTACCAAAATAATACAAAAGGTATAAATGAATATACAACCAAATGTTAAAATACCTATGCAATTCATCACATTTATAAGGTAATTAACCTGGTTAAGAGAAAACGTGCACAGTGGAAAATAATAATATTATTGATAATGGTCATCTTAAAGCAGCATTATTATTTACAATGAAGATTATTCCGGATTGTGTTAACTCGCAGCCCCCACGGGATTTGTCCCAGCACTCTCCCAGCCGGGTATGTACCATGGACATAAGCCACGTGGGGGAGAGTACACAATCCTAATTCATAGAGACTTTCAGAGCAGGCAAGTGTGAAGATCTTCAGTCACATTTAACCCATGAGGCACCTTGGTATTGAGCAGGAGGATATACTTTGTTTCCAGTTTTCTAAGCTTACTCTCCCTGTCACCACCTCTTTTGGTGTTAATGACAGAATCAATAACCCAGAATTTGAGACCACTGTTATTACTCTGATGGTGGTCCTTAAAATGGCGCGCAACAGGATACGTGCTGTCCATGTTAGTAATAGCTCGCAAGTGTTGCAAAATGCGTTTGTGCACAGCATTCCTGGTGCTGCCCACATATTGTAGACCACATGGACAGCGCAAGACATATATGGCATATTCTGTCTTGCATGTGAGCACTTGGGTTATACGATGTTCCTTGCCTGTGAACCCGTCCCTGTAGATTTTGGTGTTTTCACCATGGGAGCATGCTTTGTAGATTTTACAGTTATAGAAACCCTTGTTACTTTGCCACCACTCTGTTCTGGTAAAAGGGTCCGGACTGGTTTTGACAATGTGGTCCCTAAGAGAGGGTGCTTTACTGTAGGTAACAGAGATAGATTTGGGTAAACTGTTGCCTATAACACTATCTCTCAACACAATGGGCCAATGTCTATTCACTATGCTCTTAATTTGCCGGTGTTGTCTGGTAAATCCTGTAATTAGTCTGAAGCATTCTGGCTCTGCTGTGTCCAATTTAGATATCTCTCCACTGGGGAGCTTCCTGTCTGTTTTACTGATAAGGAGCTCATCTCTGTTCTTTAATAGGGATTTTTGCACAGCCTTATCTATCATCACTGCAGAGTAACCTCTTTCAAGGAACCTATCCCTGCTCTCCATTTGTGCTTGTTTTAATTCCACCGGGTTGCTGCATATGCGTCTTAACCGCAGCATTTCCCCATATGGAATACTGGAGATGAGATGGGCCGGGTGAGCACTAGCAGCATGTAAAATGCTGTTACCTGCTGTCTTTTTTCTATGGATCCTAGATTCCAAACGGCACCCATTAGTGTAAAGCTCAGTATCCAGGAAGGTAACTGTTTCCTGACTAAGTGATGCAGTGAATCTGAGGTTAAGGGGGTTGTCATTGATATCCTCGATAAATTTGAGGGCCTCTTCCTGACTCCCTCTCCATATGACGAACAGGTCGTCAATGAAGCGGAACCATGCCACTAAGTTATTTTTGATGATATGCTGGAAACCAAGCCCCAGGACCAGTTCCTCCCAAGCCCCCATGTGCAGACATGCGTAGCTCGGTGAGAAACTGGCCCCCATTGCCACCCCCTGTTTTTGGCGATACAGTTGGAGATTGAATAAAAACACATTATTTGAAAGACAGAAATTCAGCATGTCTAACAACATTTTAGTGTGCTTTTCATTGCCAGGTTCCCGTCTTGATAGATAGTATCGTATTGCATCAAGACCATCGGAATGTGAAATACTAGTATATAGTGATGTTACGTCTAGGGCTATCAGCCAATCCCCCCTCTGAATTTGTACATCTTTAATCTTGACTAGGAAGTCCCCAGTGTCACGTATATAGGACCCCAGTTGTTGAACATATCCTTGTATGAAATGGTCTATATACATTGAGGTATGCTCTAGGAGGCTCCCCCTTGCTGATATTATCGGCCTTCCCGGTGGGTGAATGGGGTCTTTATGTATTTTTGGCAAAAAATACAGGATTGGTGTTACTGGGTGTTCAACCTTTAGAAATTCAAATTCATTGTCAGTTATGAGTTTGGCTGACCGCCACTTACTTAGTTTGCGATAATATTCTTCCTTGATGGTCAGGAGCTCGCGGTTGTTGATCTTCTCATAACACTCACTATCATTGAGTTGGCTGTAGGCTTCTTTATCATAGTTCATTCTCGTCATGAGGACCACATTGCCCCCCTTATCACTGCTTCTGATTATCACATTCTTCTCCTTGTTAAGTTTCTCAGTCAGCGCTTTATATTGCTGATCTTGGGCTGAGTATCTCCGTTTAGTGCTCCCCATCTTTAGTTGCAACTTTTTCAGGTCCAATACCACATTCTCATGAAAAATGTCTATATTGTCACGTAGGAGGATGGGAAAGAAGGTGGATGGTGCTCTGAAATTTGTGGCTGTGGTAGTTCTATTGCCACTCTCATCCCACCCTTTGTTGGCTCCATTTGCACTGTGGGTATTATCATATCCCTTACCTTCCGTTTCCCAAAGCTCGCTAATAATGCGCGTTCCTTGCGAGGCTTCCGGTTGTTGATTTTCCATGTCTGGCGTTGTTTCACCTTTCTTTTTTAGGGCGTAGAATTTGCGCAGTTTCAGTTTTCTAACTGCCTTGTAGACGTTACATCTGGTATTGGCATAGTCAAAGTCGCATGGGGGAGCATATGATAGGCCCAGTTTAAGTATGTTCTCCTCTTTTTCCGTAAGTTTTAGATCAGTGAGGTTGACAATCGTGCGATTTGAGGCTGGCTTCAATCCTGTTGTGGAGCATTGCTCCGTCCGGCTCCCCTGCCTCTCTTCTTCTGATTTCCTCTTTTTTGCCATCCGCGACCTCTGGCGGCGCCTGTAGTTTGCCCTGTGTTTCCTTGATCTCCCTTCGTGTATGATCGCAGGGTATTCCGCCTGTCCTGGCCTAAAAAAACAATCTCCTGGCCTGGCGTGAGTTTTGGCAATGTCGCTGCTTCTGCCTGTCTTTGGCGTTCCCCTTCCAAATCAGAGTCCGGATCCGAACTTACTGTGGCATTAGAGGAATCGCTCGCTCCACTTACATCTTTCCTTGCGGGGTTAGGATGGCTGGGGGGGTTCCTTTTATTAGGTTGTTGTTGCTGCCTCTGGCCACCCCTGCGCAAAGTGTCGAATTTACGCGCAAAAGTGAAGATCTGGCCCAATTCGTAGTCATTCCTGTCCCTTTGGAATTTGTACGATTTTCTTGCCACAATCTTTGCCTCCTCTTTTTTCAGACGTTCCTGCATTATCTTGAGAAGTCTGTTTTTCTCATCCTCTTCCCCAAGACCATCAATTTCTTCATATAGTTCTGATATTTCCGTGAGGAGCTTGGCTCTATCAATGTCTGCATACTTAATGAGCACCTGCACCTGGCGTCGAGAAGCCTCCAAATTAATCTCTGCCCACTCTTTCATTAGGTCAGCATTAGGGTTTTCATAGGTAGGGGCCGTTAAAATTCTCAACCCTCGTGGGATTCTGTTCACCTCAATGTAGCGTTGCAGCGACTTAGACTCCCACCACTTAGCCTGCTCCTATATATATATAGTTCAACTGCACACCTTTTAAATTAAAATGTCCCGCCCATATTTATATATATATATATATATATATATATATATATATATATATATATATATATATATATATATATATATATATATATATATATATATATATATATATATATGCAAAGTTAGAATCCGATCCACTGAATTCAGGCAAGCGCACAGTTCAACCGTAGAAGTTCTTTATTCGGCAGGCACAGAGGTCAAGAGATAACGCGTTTCGAACAACAAGTTGCTCTTGGTCACATGACCCGCGTTTTTTCACAACCCACTATTTAAAGGTGTAAAACACATTTAATCATAGACATAAACAACATTTCTCTTCAGAAGTCAGAGCAGTGTTTAAGCTTCTGTATCAGTTACAGTCACTGGCAGAAATTTATACAAAGTTTCTAAATGTAAATAAGGTGCAAATAAAAGAGAAAATGCCCCCTTTTTTAAAAATATTAGATACAAATTGACACAACCAACTCTCTTATCATATCTGAAGGAGAAACTCTGTTCACAAATGTGATTTAGCAAGGTCCAGTACCCGTATATATCATAATGCATGAATATTCCAAGGACAATTATGGTATAGTACCTTAAACCTATTTCATAAACATAACTCTATATAGAATTTTACCGGCATCAGCAGTGATAATACACACAAAAACACATTGTAGGAAGAACGTAACTATCTCGTGCATGGACCTCGCTCAAAAGTAGTGTCCTCTTCTTCACAACCCAAAGGAAGGAGAGGAAATATTTCAATGATTTATCCAATGCAAAGGAGAGGCAATCTATAGAGTTCATGATAATACTCACAGGACCTACTTAATAGTATGTTATATAAACTGTATCATGGCTATGAATGTTGCATATTTCCAATGGAAAATAGGCCCTGACTATAAATAGTCAACCGCCAGTAGATATATATATATATATATATATATATATATATATATATATATATATGTATATATACTCACTGCAAAAAACCATAGTCATCAGTGATGTCATCAGTGATGTAATTTGAGATGTCATCAGTGATGTCACTGACCATGCCATGAATGATGTAATATGTGACATCATCAGCAGTGGATTGCGGAAGATATAATTAGTACAACTAACTATATCAGAGGAATTTCAATGGTTTTGCACGAGTGAAATGTCCAGCTAAGTATAACACCCCTAAAACCTACGTTTTTTCAGTGAATTTCTATTGTTTTTTAAAGGCTAATTCGTAACTATATCAGGCCTGAAACCCATGTTCTTTTCAGTGAATTTCGAAGGTTTTTAAATGACAATTTTTAAATGTATTAAATGATATATATCTTTTTTATACTGATTTACTACATTTTTCAAACAATTTATTTTTAGATATTTTATTTTTTTAATTACATTGTAATTACATTATACATTACATTACAAAATATACTTTCTCAGAATGAATTACTTTAGTTTAAATACCTTGCAAATAGGCAAAAGACTTTTAAGTACTGTAGTTACAGTTGTTGCAATGGGCAACACAATTTCAAACACAATGCAACATTGACCTCAATGTGTTTTTCTAGTTAAATGCAATTAGTTACTTTATGGATTACTTTTCTAACCACAGGACTGGATCCTAGATTTAGTCCTTGGACATCTTTTGTAAACGGTTGAGTAAAAGTGTTTTAGTTACAGTAGTGATATTTAAGGAATAATATTGTATTTTAAAAGTTGACACATTTTTTCACATAGAATTACCAATGTTATCCTATTGGAGGAAATTCACTTAGCAGGTAAGTAGTGTTATTATTACTTTTTCTTACTCAGTGGTGGATCCAGCACTGGTGCATCTCCTGTAAACAGTTGAAAGATTGCGTTTAAGGCATACAGGCGATTTCTAAGGAATATTTTATTTTGTGAAAATAGACACTTAGAAACTTTTCTGAAAACCGAAAATTGTATTCCTATGGAAGGAAATACAAGTTACTGGTAAATACGGTTAGAATTAATTTTCAGGGTCAGTGCTGGACTACTCGATGCAAAAACAACAATTGAAGAGAGCACGGGACTCACGTCTGAGCATACCCGTCCCACTCAGGGTGACAAATGCAAAAACAACAATTGAAGGACGGAATGATGAACAATGGCAAAACATTCACTCCCAGTCACAGATCTGAGTTTAATCCATCGTTATTTTGCTCACCACACCACCCCAGATCAGACATGGCTATATGCAAATCAGTCTTGACCCTGTGCCTCATAGGAACAGTCCAGCCTGAATTGCCAAGCCATGTCTTCCCTGGACCGGAATCAAGCATCCTAGGACCGGTTTCTGGCTAACAGCCTTCATCAGCCAGGATAGCTTGAGTCCAGTGGCATGGAGAGCACAGGACACACGTCTGAGCATACCCGTCCCACTTGGGGTGACAAATGCAAAAACAACAAGTGATGGACGGAATGTTTCACAATTGCAAAAAATTCACCCTCAGTCACCGATCTGGGTTTAATCCATCGTTATTTTGCTCACCACTTAACCCCAGATCAGACATGACTATATGCAAATCAGTCTTGACCCTGTGCCTCATAGGAACAGGCCAGCCCGAACTGCCAAGCCATGTCTTTCCAGGACCAGAATCAAGCATCCTAGGACCGGTTTCTGGCTATCAGCCTTCATCATTGTATCTATGATAGGATCAGCCTTAGAGCCCTTATCAAAATACATTGACCAATTTCTCCAACCCCTGGTCGTAGCTCTAGACTCCTTTATCAAAGATACCGGCCACTTCATCTCCAAGGTTGAGGGAACCCCATATCATCACAACCGGGAACTCCTGGTGACTTTGGATGTGGAGTCTCTTTACTCCAACATCCCCCAGGAAGGCGCCCTATCGGTAGTGCAAGACATACTAACATCCAACCCCCAGATACAAAATTCCAACTTTATCATGGACTGCCTAAAAATAGTGTTAAAGGAGAACTATTTCGAGTTCAACAACAACTTTTACCATCAGGTGGGCGGAGTAAGCATGGGCGCCGCTTGTGCCCCCAGCATTGCCTGCCTGTACATGGGCGAATTCGAACGCATCAATGTCTATAACGAGATGTCGCCATTCTACGAGAACGTGCGAGCTTGGTCTCGTTTTATTGACGACGTCTTCTTCATTTGGGAGGGGGATGACATCACCTTAACTGAATACATTGCCTGGCTCAATTCAGCGGACCCCAATTTGAGGTTCACTAGCCATTTCAATCAAGACAAGATTGAATTCTTGGACCTATGGGTTGAACACAGCAACCAGGAGATCACGGTGTCTCTTTTCACCAAACCTACCGCCCGAAACACCATACTCCAATACGGAAGTTACCACCCCCGTTGCCAACGTGACAACATCCCCTTCAGTCAATTCCTTCGCATTAGAAGGAATTGCACAGATATCAAAGACTTCTTAACTGAGGGAGACATACTCAAGGAGAAGTTGCTGCAACGGGGCTACCCTTACCGGCTGGTTAAGGATAGCTTCAAACGGGCCCGTTATTATAACCGGGAAGCCATGTTCGAACCTAGGGATCCCAACCCCAGGGAATCCATTGTCTGTATCACCCGACATTCGACCATTAACAACCAACTAAGACATGCCATCAACTCCAGCTGGTTTTTGCTCAACTTAAACCAGGACCAAATTGCGCTACCTAAACCCATTTTTGCATTTAAACGCAATAAAAACCTCAAAAATCACTTAGTGAGAGGTAAAATGCGAGGACCGGAACCCCCAACACAGAGCTCCATCACTGGGACTGGTCCAGTGACGGGCAACCATAAATGCGGCAAATGCCAGGCATGCCCGAACGCAATAGTGGGAAAGGAGATAGTGACTCCTACTCGTACCATCCACCTCTCTAAAATGAGCAATTGTAGGTCCTCCAACTGTATTTACATCATCTTATGCCCATGCAAAACACCATATGTTGGTGAAACAGGAAGGGAGATCAGGTTGCGCATCGGAGAGCACAAATCTAACATCCGTACTGGCAAAAGAGGAGCCCCTCTAGTTGAGCATTGGATATCTAAGGGGCATTCCAAAATCGACCTCAGATGGTCCATATTGGAAAAGATTCAAACCCCGGCAGGCACTGATCCTACATCGCTGAGAAAAAAACGTGAGGTCTTCTGGATCTTTTTTCTCAACAGCATGGAGAAGGGCCTCAACGAGGAATGCCCATGGGCGAATGCCCTATTGTAAATTTCGAATATGTTGTGCTCCCCTTTTTTCTTATTGTACCCCTTTTTGATCTGCTGATCGTTTTATAGTTCCAAAAATTCCTTATTATTTTACCCCCTTATTCTTATTCTCTTTTTTTCTCCCCGCTTTTAACTCCTCCCTTGCCCACCCATCATTAACACATTGCAGGGGGCCCTTATTTTCATATATAGCGGAGGTTAAGTACACCACCGCTATCACCCATATTAATCCGTGACGTGGCCGCACCTATTGACCGCCTTTCTATCTTAAACAGCTGGATTCTGCTAGAATTATTATTTTTAGTCTGATTATTGTGTCCCTGGGTGAACGTTCCATTACCCACTATGAGATTCCACCTCTCACCTTTGTTCTTTAATGATGGATCCCCATTATAAGATGGCCGCCGCTATTTTAATGCAGGGATTAGAACTCTTTTAACCCGTCTTCGATGTTGCTTAGACGCCCGGATTCCCGCGCCTCTACACCTGAATCCAACAACGGCGCCCGCTCGTTGTATATATAGACGGATCTACCCCGGTGCGTACTGCCTGTCTTCGTGCGTGCGATCCGGACCGCCGACTGGAGACTGCCCCCTGCTAATGCGCCAGGTATGTCAACTCTGCTGACTAAATCGAGCAGTCGCAGTTTTTGCCTATAATCATCATTTTGCACGTTTCTCGCATTTTGGTAATGCCCGTCTATTGCCCTCTAGGTTCTATCCAGGAGGGACCTTACTAAGCCTGAAAATAACCTGACGGTATAACTGACTTATCAACCAAGGACATCTGCCTCGGTAGGAAGTCCCCTTTCTTGACGTTTGCATTTAGTTGGCACTTGCTGCAGCCCAGCCTTCATTCAACCACCCCTCTTTCTCGTTGTAGATTAACCTAAACATACACCCCCAGCCGGCGGCCCCAGCACTGATCAGAACCCGACTGTGGCATTTACTCCACCATTTAAAAGGTACACCCGGAAATAACATTCTATGTTGGTATTATGTGGGTTTTTTTTTTTGCCGAACCAGGACTATACTTGTAGCCTGCGCTTAATTAAGCCGCCGTTTTCATCCGTTTCAGGTTTATTTATTGCGCTCCAGTAGCAGACGATGTCAGCATTTATCTAAAGTCATCTATGGTACCTCTACCTGAAGGTATTCCCTTAAAAACTAAAAACTGTTATTCTTTACCTTGCCTTTTTCCCCTTAGGCAAGACTATCCCCCGGTAAGATAAGTATACTGATGTGCTCTTCCTTCCACCCCAGGGATTCATTTTCATCTAACCTTGCGTCACCCCCCTTGGGGTGGATTCCGCCACGCATATTTGGGGACAGGATTTCATCTATCTCAGACACTCCCTAAGGTAACGCGATTACTTCCTGGTACTAGCCAAGTATTACCTACTTCTTTAATCATACGCCAGCCCCATTCGCCACCAATAGGTAAAATTTAATACAGCACTACTGTCATTTTTGGCTAAACACATTCTGTACTCATCTTTTGGGGGTGCCCCTTGTTGATATCCCTATTTTTGCGTTAAATTGTTTTTCTTTCTCATTTAAGATGTTTACATATTGAGGTGTTGTTCTCACTGTTCAATTGTCGTTTGTGGGCCTAGTCAAGACTGGACAAACTGTTAGTCATTATCTTTATGAGTATCTAAGTATTTATGCCTCATTGTGCCTTGAACCCATGCAAGTATGCTTTCTAAAATATATGTTTTTAATATGTTTCTCTATACAGAATTCTTGAATACTTGTGGTTCCTCCTTCTTTACCCCACTTTGCCCTGATGAAGGTGTTGCCCCGGACGGGGCTACACACCGAAACGCGCGTTGGCGTCTGTTCCTATTTAGGAACCCACTGAACCAACCCGGACATCTGATCATCGGTCCCCTTGTCATCTAAAATCATCTCTGCCTAGTGTTGTATGATGTATGATGTGTGAATGTTTTTTGTATGAGTGTTAACGGTATGCAAGTATGGAGTCAGAACCACTGTTTAATTGTTATTAAGGTGCTTATTTATTTATCATGATGCTAAACTATTTATATCCATACATAATGAAAATGAATTCATAAATAAAAAAATAAATTTTGATAATATCCAATTGTTATATGATGTGCTTGGGTTCAGGGCAATTTCTATAATACAAAGGACCTCTCCGAGGCCATTTACTAAAATTACTGTGGGCAGGTCCCCTCCCCGTGTTTGATAATCAGCCTTCATCAGCCAGGATAGCTTGATTCCAGTGGCATGGAGAGCACAGGCCTAACGTCTGAGCATACCCCTCCCACTCGGGCTAAAAGATGCAGCACTGGTATTTCTCCTGATAACATGTGAGTAAATCGGAATTCGTAGTTGATTTTAGTGGAATTTTTTAAAGTTCCAAAACTTCACACTTAGAAGAATTTCCAAGTGAAACCAGTCGATGTTAGCCTATGGAAGGAAATTCAAGTTACTGTAAGTACACTTAAAATCACACTTCAGGATCTGTAGTGTGCTGAAAGATGCAGCACTGAGGTCTCTTCTAATAACAGGTGAGTAAATTGGAATTCGTAGTTCGGCTGATTTTAGAGGAATATTTGTACATTTCAAAAATAGACAGAAACTTTTCTGGTGAAAACCACACAATAGATTCCTATGAAAGGAAATACAAGTTACTGGTAAGAATACTTAGATTTACTTTTCAGAGTCCGTACTGGGCTCAAAGATGCAGCACTGAGGTCTCTCGGGATAACAGGTGAGTAAATCGGAATTCCTAGTTCGGCTGATTTTAGAGGAATATTTTTCTCAATAGTGAAGGAAGGGGGGGGGCCTGAGGTGACATGTGTGCAAACATGCCCTGTGGCACGTTTTAAGTTGGGGAATTAATTCCTCTTCAATCCTGAGGTCCCCTATGGGCCAACTAGCCCACCAGGAACCTCCAGTATGCGCCAGGGAGCTGCCTTGCAGAGAGGTGTTGAGAGACCACGCCCCCTTTTTACAACACTCTGCAACACAGCTCTGTGGGGCTTGCTGGAGGTACCTCGAGGGCTAGTTGGCCCCTAGGGGACCTCTGGATTGAAGAGTAATTAATTCCCCAACTTAAAACACGCCACAGGGCATGTTTGCACACATATCACCTCAAGCCCCGCTCTCAACCTTCACCACTGTGCAAACGCGCCTGTAGCATGTTCTAAGTTGGGGGATTAAGTCCCCTTGCATACTGGGGGTCCCTGGGGACCAACTAGCCCACCAGGAACCTTCAGTATGCGCCAGGGGACTGCATTGCAGAGAGATGAAAAAAGGGGCATGGCCTCATTACACCTCTCTGCAATGCAGCCCCTGGTATGTTTCCAGAGTGGTAACTAGATCCCCTTGAATACTGGGGGTTCCTCAGGGCCAACTAGCCCACCTGGAACCTACAGTATGCGCCAGGGACCTGCGTTGCAGAGAGGTGTTAAAAGGGGCGTTGCCTCATTACACCTCTCTGCAACGCAGCCACCTGCGCAATCTGGAGGTTCCTGGTGGGCTTGTTGGCCCCCAGGGACCCCAATATTCAAGTGGAATTACTTCCCCCTCTGCAAACGTGCCAGGGGGAGAGTTTGCAGAGAGGTGCGATGAGGAGGTGGGGCCTCCTCCCCATCCTGTTTTTTTATATTTACTTTTAAGAAGGGAGGCTGTGTAGCCCCCCTTCTTTTTCTTTTTTTTTTGGCCATGGGGACCCCATCCCCCAGGGCCTGCCCCCCAATTTGTTTAAAAAAAATTGGGAAGGGGCCGTGTGGCCCCCCTCCCGAGGCCTTTTTGGGCCATGGGGACCCCATCCCCGGGGCATGGCCTTTTAAAAAAAAAATCTCTTTCGGAGGGGGGCTGCCTTTCCCCCCTCCTGTGGCCTCTTACGGCCCGGAGACCTCGTTTTAATTTTTTTGCGTGGAGGGGGGCCGCGTGGACCCCCTCCTGGGCCACTACTAGCCCCGGGGACCCCATCCCCCAGGGCTGTCCCCCCTCGTTGGGGGGCCCCAATCCCCGCACGGTCCCAGCCGGCTCCCCACATCCTGCAGGAGCCGGCATTGCTTTTCTACATGGGGAGCAGCTAACATGCTGCTCCCCATGTAGAAAAGCAATTGTCTTTGGTTTTTGAAGAGAGAGCAGGTTTCATGCTCTCTCTTCCAAAAACCAAAGCATTTTGCTATGGTAGGGCAGGAGCTGCGAGGCTCCCGCCCCACCATAGCAAACTACAGAGTGCCGGGGGTAGGCACCCCGGGACACTGCAGGAGCTGGCCCTGGGGGTGGCGGTCCCCAGGGCCACCACAAGGCTCCAGGAGGGGGGCCGAATGAACCCCCTCCCAACATTTAAAAGCCCCAGGGGGTGGTGGTCCACGGGGCTGGGGGGTCCATCACGGACCCCCTATTTTAAATATTAGAGCCCCGGGGAGGTGGCAGTCCACGGGGTGTGCTTCGGCACACATAGTTTTTTAAAATTTATTTAAGAAATCCCATGGGGTGGCAGTCCCCGGGGCTGAATTTGAAAGCCCTGGGGGTTGGCGGTCCCCGGGGCTAGGCCCATATGCTTGCGGAATGGTTTGCACACACAGCGGTAAGGTACTGATAACTGGCCCAGGGCACATGTGCCTGGCCCCTTTTATTGATTGGTCACTTCTTGTGACATGCCCCTTGCTTGCTCTGCAAAGTGGCATCTGGCCACATGTTGCATGTCCTTGCAGGGCTTGTTGTGGTGGCAGCTTTCCATGTGGAGTGTGAGATTCTCCTCTTGTCTGTTTGGGGCCACTGGTAACTCCGTCTTAAAGAAGTGTGAGGGAGGACACTCTGTTCTGTCTTTTGGCCCACTGTGGGGCTGTGCTTCTGCAGTGGATATGTAGAGGCTCTCCCTCCTGCATCAGGGCCATGCAAAGCGTTTAGGCTCTTCTCCTATGTCGGGGAATGCTGGTGGCACTCGGCATTGAGCCCAGACCCTTTTGCGAGTGCCTGGCAGGAAAACAGACCCTTTCTGCAACTTGCTTGGTGTCTGTGAGGGTGCCTACTCATGGTGGTGAACATTCACAACTGGGGGTGTGCAGCACTATCTCCCTGCTTGCGGTGGCGTGAGACAGCCACTGGTGGCATGCGCACCACTCATGTCTTTCTTGCAGCTTTTGTGGGGCTTCTTGGCGCTTCTCGTCCCATTATTTTTGCTGGACCTTGCTTGGACAGTTGACGCTTCTCTTGGCTCTTTACTGTGTTAAGTTGATTCTGATGTCGCTGGTAGGGTGTCAGTGTAGTGGGGACCCGCTGTCAACCTCGGCTGCCTCAGTGAAAGTTGCTAGGCACTAAAAAATGTTTCTGGAGGCCAACCGGTGTTCTCTTTTGGCAGTATCAGCAGGTGGCCACCGGGGGTATGGTGTAGTGAGTACTGGTCCTGACTGTTCTTCATGACCTCCGGTGACTGTGTGTATTAAAGAGTTATTATGGTAGCTCTGAGGTGCAGGAGTTGCAGTGTAAAGCGGGGTACAGTCCCCTATCTTCTCACTGGGACACTGTACTCCCGGAATAAAAGTCTGCAGGGGGTCACTAGAGGCAATTTAGACACGCAGAGTGGCATGTTACTTTAAAAATCTTTAGCTGCGTTGGGGTTGCTCCATTTTAGTAATTCACTGATGTAGTTCAAATGAGCTGCAGCTAGGTGGCAGTAGAGCCACCTCCACTCTACCCTCCACTCTACGGCAGTCCTTCCTTGTGGGTCACATGTTACTTCTTCAGTTTTGCACTTGAGCCCCAGCAGCCTTGCTAGTCCTGCAGGCCATGCCTTTAGGGCGAGTTATGTGTAAATGTTGCGTGCCGATTGGCGCTCCTCTCCTCTCTCCAGTGTATCAAAGTAGGCGTAGTCTTTCCACCCATGTGGATGCTACAGGTGGGGGGAGTGGAAGGGGGAGTCACTCAACTTTGGTGCGAGATGAATCAGGGCAGGTGCATTGCCGTTTTGTGCTGGGAGCTCTGTGCATGAGGTGTGAGCACCGGCGGGTGAGAGCTGCTTGCTGGGAAGTCTTTCACTCTTTCCTTTTTCTTACGCCAGGACAGTTTTGGAGGCATGTGCAGGTGCTATGTGAATTAAGGAGGCATGGGGTCACTTGCCACTTTTATTGTATGTCAGGCCGCACAAGTATTTTGAAGAGTGGTAGGAACCTCATTGTGCTGTTTGCATAAGTCACTATTGTGGTGAGTGTGTGGTCACTAGAAGGCGCTAGATTTCCTTCAGGAGGCCTTGGCCAGTTCTCTTGACACTGCTGGCCTCCTGGTGCACTGGAGATGCCAGTTCCTGTTGGGTGCATATTTTGGGAACCTCAATCGGTAGGTTAGCATGCTGGGACGGCCGACTATAGGGGTTTGACTGGCTCCTCTTGATGCGAAATCTAGACCAAGTCAGGACCACTGCACTCACTTGGCTTAAATGTTGATGCCCCATAAAGTGTGGCGGCCACGGTAGCTACTTTCTTTTTAGAGACAGTTGGCCCATTTCGGCTTATTTGAATGCCGTGTGAGGAAATCGCTGGGGGGCATTTTGCATGGCATTCTCTCACATCACCAACTCCGGGGGACAAAGGCAGGCTGCAGAGGCGGGCATCAGTGATACTGCATCACTCACTTGGACAGGTAGTGTCTCCATTGACTCAGTCTTTCAGCCTGCCTAGCTGTCCACACAGGTCTCCTCCCAGCAGCAGTGGGCCACCAGGAACACACGCTCCTCTCTTTTCCCATCTGGGCTTCACCTTGAGTTGTGCCCGCCTGGGTGGCTTTATTACCTCCTTATCAGAACAAAGGAAGGGCAGGCTCCGAGCAGCATTTGTAAGAATAAGGGTACCCCTGACACAATTTCCTAAATCAGGGCTTGTAAATCGAATGTAAACAAAACTAATTTAGGAAAGTTGAATGTCGTATATGAAACTAAACAGCATACACAATTTAATGTAAATACACCTGGTAAAATTCAATGTATAAAATAATATTTTTTATTTACATGTTGTATTATTAATTTAGATCATTACACTTTTGTACAATTTTAAAAATAACATGCCGAGAGAATGATGCTCTCTACAGTAACAAAATGAATGATGTTTACAAGTTTATAGATCTAATCCTATCATTCATTCCTACACTGCGCTATAAATCTTTTTCCTCTCACAGTGTACACAATGAAATTATTAAAAATTCATCAAAATGTTTTTTTTTTAATTCTTATTTCATTTTGTGGAGAGGACATTCATTTCTGGTATGGCTCTGGAGATTTTAAAACCTAAGCGCATTTCGGCTGTACGCCTTCATCAGGAAGCCAAGTACATTGGTCATAAAAACCAAGACAGGGTATATATAAACAGAAACATGTATCAGTGTTGCGCAAGAGTCCTCTTTTCATTGTAAGCCCAAGAAGGGGTCAATCACAATACTTTTAATAGATCAAGATAACAATTAAAAACACTAGTCATATGTTTGCACAAATACTTTAACCCCTTTGCTGCTCATGACGAGCTCAGCTCGTCATGCAGAACACTGGTCGTGTGCTTATGACGAGCTGAGCTCGCCATGAAACAATGAGAAAGGAGGATCTGCAGCACAGGAGGGGAATTGCCTTAGCAGCCATGTGGTTAAACTCCTAACCTATAAACCATAAGTGGTGATCACAGCTAAACTATAACACCTAATTACCGTCACCGAGTGTTAAACTTTAAGAAAAACCTAGGAATGAAACACTAACTTAATATAAAAAATGAAGGGAAATTCATATAAAAAGTGGAGATAAGGAGAATATAGCCAAGTGTGTCTCCACTACTATTAGGATCACCCCTCATAGATTTAATTTGATATTTAACTAGAAAACAGAAAAAAACACAGTTTAAAAAAAATATATATATATCTATATTACCTCATCAAAAGTGCTGATTGCTCTAGCCCCTAAGCAGGTCCAACTTTGTAACTACAGTACTAGTGTGGTACAATAAATTCTGTAAAGAGTCAAAGAATGATTTTTCGATTAAGTAGGTGAGACCATAGTAAAGCAAC
This sequence comes from Lissotriton vulgaris, assembly GCF_964263255.1. Lineage (NCBI taxonomy): Eukaryota > Metazoa > Chordata > Amphibia > Caudata > Salamandridae > Lissotriton > Lissotriton vulgaris. The sequence goes on from NC_141699.1 coordinate 443,708,419, forward strand.
TTGTGTATAGACCTCAATTATATCCATTTACCTCTGCACGAGACGGGTGGACAAGAAGGATTTAAGAGATTTATAGATGTAACAATTGACGTTGTCCAAGAGGGGTCACTTGTTAATCCATACAGTATGCGCCTAAGAGGTCAGCATATGGGGGTTCATCGACTGTGATAAAACATAACAGTCAGGATGTAAGAATGGACACTCAGCATTGGATCACCAGGCATCAACAATATGGTCAAGTAAACTATCTTTCTGCACATACAAGGTATATCTGGACATGGTCTATCTAGATGTTTATGTCACTGTACAATATAGGAAAGATGCAAATGTAGAAATGTTAGCATCTATGCTTATTTTAGGCTCTTTTAAATGCCTAGTCTGATTGACTCCTCCTATTCACTGATATAACGCTAGAAAAATGCAAATATCGGACTCTTAGTATACAATATCAAACCAATGTCATTGCTAGAAAGTTTAAGATGGATACATATGCACAGATCCTTACATGCAATTTTAAGTAAATGTCTCCTATAAGACCCATCTTATTAATCACGTTATGAAAATTCTAATGTTTTGCTCTTCATATCAATGAGACCAGGTCTTAAGTTGTTTAATTCTAAGATATAAAATATATAATAGATATAAAGTACCTGATGTGACAGACCCCAATGTCGAAGGACGACAACAGTCAATATACTAATGGTGATAGCATTTACTGTGATCGCTGTGAGCTAAACCAAATAAGATGCTGTTCAGCTTTCTATTGTGTACAATTTAACGGAATTTATTCATATCAGTGGTTGACTACCTGTGCCTGCTTACCTGCTGTTGCGATGAATATAGAATGGGGGGAAGCCTTTAGAAAAGACCTGAAGTCTCTGTAATAGTTCAACGGTCCGGGTAGGAAATCAGTTTAGAAGGGCCTAAAGATAAAAAGATTTGCAGCGCATTAACCTCTATCCGTTAACCATGATGATACTTGCTAGTTACATGTTGCTAACTACCTGTAGCAAACACGTAATGCTGGAGGAAATGGACTTTCCGTCTCGTAAAATTAGTACTGCTGAAATTCCGGGGGTCTGCCTTCTCTCATTCACGAGGCTTGAGACACAGCATCCGTCATCCTAAACCCCGTCTAAAAGGAATGGAAGTACTGATAGCGAACAGCCTCTGCTTTTAAACTCTGTTTGATGGAAAGATTCGCGCCACTAGGGAGGATTTATTCCGCGTGACCCAGAAGGGGTTGCACCAGGATGAACGTGTCCGCACCAACTGGCTAGATATAAAAGAAAGCTGCCGACTATGGCGGCCATCTTATTGTGGGTCCAGAAAGGAGAACAACCGATCTAATGGTCTTTATTGAAATCGAGAGTATCGTTGAAACAAGACCCTCGCTCATAGTAATACAAGACTGGAATGGAACTAGTATTATTAGAGAATCATGCAAAATTATCCTGCAAAATATAAAAGGCAGCTGTCAAATGTGGCAGCCATCTTAGTAGGATCCAAAAAGGTAAATAACCGATCTGATAACATTAACTTAAATCCAGAGTGTTAATGGGACAGGGCCCACTTACATATTAATATGAGACTGAAATTGTGGCAACGCGCTCTAGCTGTTTAGAGCGTGCACCCGAGGCATTGTGGGAACGTGAGGTGGTCATGTCAGATGCCGCGAACAGCGCTAGTGGCAAGTCGCGTTTCCCATCGTTCGGGACAATAAATCCCTTTAAAACGTAAACGTGTCTGAGTGATCAATAGAATAGGACCTGTATAAATTGACAATGAGGCTGCGGGATACCACACCGCCCTCCGTGTGGCACCGGATCTTTACCCAGCACCACACAGTGAACCCAAGCGCGGCAGAGGAGCGTGCATCGCTACGAGGCAGAGAGGTTATCTCCAGACATCCCCGTACATGGTGCAACAGTGGGGGTTCCCCAGGGGAGTGTAGGCGATGTGCAGGTGCTGAAAAGGACCACTAGTGAAAAGTGAGTGAACTACAGACACCAAGACGCCAACCACAGACCCAGGGACTTACTCCCAACAGACATACACCTGGTCACGTTCACTGGCGAACCCATACCCATGGTGGGGTATTGCACCCTCAAGTTCGAGTTCAGAGGACGAACAGCCGAAGGGAAGCTCTATGTCGCTGAGAAAGGACCTTCAGTTCTAGGATGGGTAGACCAAGGAGTTCTGGGGATCCAACTCAATCCAGGAGGAACCAACCAGCTGATGATGACGGACACAGTACAGGCATATGACAAAGAGGCATGGAAAAAGGAGTATCCCAAAGTCTTCAAAGGGACGATCGGTCGGATGATGAAATTCTCACACAAAATATGCCTAAAAGCTGGAGCACAACCAGTGAGCCACAAAGTTCGCAACATTTCCTTTAGGAGCAGGGAGGCAGTACAGGAGGAACTCCAACGACTGGAAAAGAATGGAGTCATAGAAGTCATAGAAAGTGCCGAATGGCTCGCACTGTTGGTAGTTGCACAGAAACCCAACGGAAAGGTGCGCCATAGAAAGCGCTGAATGGCTCACACCGTTGGTAGTCGCACAGAAACCCAACGGAAAGGTGCGCTTGTGCGTGGATTTGAGGGAACTCCACAAGAACATTATAGTGGATAAGTTCCCGCTACCCCGGATAAACGAGATGCTGGTGAAAACCAAAGGGGTAAAGTGGTTCTCCACAGTGGACCTCACATCCGCGTACCAAAAATTCGCCCTGCACACTTCGTGCAATCACCTAACATTGTTCATCAACCTTTTGGATGTTATAAATTCCTAAGGATGCCGTTTGGGTTGGCATCCGCCGCTGCGGTGTTCCCAAAACTTATGCACACATTATTTCGAAAAGTAGAGGGCGTGCAGTACTTCCAGGACGATATCCTCATCATGGGCAAGTCCAAAAGTGACCATGACGCTAAACTACACGCAGTGTTGACCATACTCGCACAAAACAGTCTCACCGCGGAATGGGACAAATGCAAATTTGGAGTTGTGTCAGTAACATACCTAGGCCACAAGATCAGTGAAAGGGGGATAGAACCAAAACGAGCCAATGTGAACACCATTAAAGAAGCGCCTACGCCAAAAAGGAAGGAAGACGTCCACCCATTCCTAGGCATGGCAGAATTTTATAGCACATTCTTTCCCCACTTTGTGTCCAAAACACACCATTTGAGAAAACTCCTGAAGGAGAAGAACCTCTTCAAATGGACAAATGAGGAACATACAGAATTTGATTTACTAAAGCAGGACATCTGTGTGGCCATTCCGCTCAAAGGATTTGACCAATCCGCCCTATCTCTACTGACCACCGATGCCAGTGATAAAGGACTAGTGGCAGTTCTAATGCAGACATCCCAGGAAGGAGAGATCACCACCGTCAGCTTTGCCTCCAGGTCTTTGGCTCCCAACGAGGAAGAGTTCAGTGTTATAGAAAAGGAAATGTTGGCAGCAGTGTGGGCCATGGAATGGTTCTGGCAATTCTTGTGGGGTTCAAAGTTCTTACTCCGCACAGATCACAAGCCACTGGTGAGAGTCCTGACCTTGAGCGGGCATGCACACGCGTCGCCACGGATAGTGAAGATGACCTTGAGACTACTCGATTATGTGTACGAGGTGGAGTATATCCCCGGGACAAAGAACAAGGTAGCCATTTTTTTGAGCCGAGCAGCTGCAATGGAACCTGCAGCAGAACAAGAGCCCTCAGAGTGGGAGGATTACGTAGTGGCACTCACGCAAGACCAGGATGGAGTGATCAGCAGTCAAGAATGGGAGGAAGCGTACTCCAATGATGAAACCTTGAAGACAATAAAGAGCTATGTGACGCAAGGATGGCCTGACAAAAAGCACCTGGACAGCCAGTTGAGGAAAATCTGGGAAGTCAGGGAAGAACTGTCCATTGGAGACAGTCCGGTGTTTCTGCTCAGAGCAGACAAGGTAGTGCCCCCACAACCGCTAATAGATCACCTCTTGGTCATCCTACACAAAGGTCATCTCAGAATAATGAAGACAAATGCCAGGGCGAAGCAGGCATACTGGTGGCCAGCAATGGACAATCACATAGAGAAACATGTCAGGATGTGCGGAAGTTGCAGCTGGGCGGACAAGGTGCAAGTCCTACTACGTCCACTCCTAGGGAAGTTCACTTGCCCCACAAGTCCGTGGGAAATGCTTTCTGTGGACATCTTGGGCCCAATACTGGACACTAATAGCATACCCAAATACGCAATTGTCCTAGAAGACAGGTACACCAAGTGATCGGAAGTGGACATTTGTGAGGAGGCCGACACCGATGCAGTACTTTCCTTCCATACTGCCACATTCTTGAGAGAAGGAATTCCCAAGGTAATCACGTGTGACAATGGGCCGCAATTCATTCTGGCAAAGGGGAAAGCGTTCATGGACCGCAACGGATTAGAAGTCAAGCACACCACTGTGTATCATTCAGCGGGAAAATGGACTAGAAGAGAGATTTAACAGGGTGATAATGGGCTCCGTAGAAGCAGCAATAAGTGCAGGAAAGGACTGGTAGAAGGAACTACAAAGGATGCTATGGTCATATCGCATCACCCCAGCCAACACAGGATATAGCCCATTCAAAGTACTCAGAGGACGAGACCCCTTCACAAAAGATAATCTAGCATGGAAACAACTGGTGGTCCAGAGCAAATGGTCCCCGGCTGTAGTACGTCGCAACATGGACAGAGCACAGGCCTTGTACACGGAATACTATAACAAACGTCGCAATGTCAAGGAAGTGATCTTAGAGAAGGGCGAGTGGGTGAGAGTGAAGCAGGATGTGATGAAGAAGAAAGGTGACAGTAAATTTAGACCTCCATTACAAGTTGTGGAGCCTATATGCCAGGTCGTCCTTGCTTAGTGATGGCAAAGTATGGTCGCAAGATAGAATGGCATGATGCAAGAAAGTCATGAAGTGGAAAGCTTGGAGTTCACCCACCCCAGAGGGAAGACAAGAACCCAGGCGGGTGCAAGAATAGGAAGGAACCATGCAAGAAACCATCATTACAGAGCAGAATGACGAAGAACTGTAGGTTCCAGTAGAGTGTGATGGTGAGAGATCAACCTTTCTAGGAACTCCCGCGGCCCAGGTACCGAGGGTAAGGAAGGAGAGCAGAGGATAAAGGTGATGGTGGGCACCTGCCCACCAGTCAGCGAACGGAGAACAGGAGGCAGCCCGATGAAAACACGTACCAGGCTGCGATCACTCATTACTGACAGCGATCACTCATTACTGAAAAAGCACTGTTTTCAAAACAAAGTCACTCATGGGCAGTTATTAATTCCTACAATCGGCTAATCCCTGCCACTTACCTCTCCAGCCCTTATTCACTGTATTTAAAACGCAGTTTCATAACTATTAGAATGGGCGACTGGCGATTTTTGCAAAATTTACCCCCCTGGCGTCGCACGGAGGAGGACACAACTTGCAGAGGGTGCGGCGAAGTAGCAGAAACACTACTGCATGTGGTTTGCATTTGCCCCGCCTTCGACCTCCAACGTAGGCTTAAGCTGAGGGGGGGAATGGAATCGGCTGGGTGTTCGGACCTGTAGGCAAGTCATTATTGCGGCACTGAGCCCAGAGAATACAGATCTAAACATAAGACTGACAAACTTGATCCAGTATGCATATCGCAATTTTAAACAAAAGCGGTCTGCCACTGCTTTACCCCCCACCTGTTTTAAATTAATTAACACATTTTAAACATTTCAAACCATTAGGAAATTAGTGATAAGAATAGTTTAATTAGTATCTTGTGAACATGGGTTGTTTTATGTATGTATTCACAGCTTAGGGGAGCAGTTTTAAAAATTCTTGTAATTAGGAGACCGAGGAGATGATTATTTATATTCTCGCTGTTCAGTTGACTGTTTGTACTGTTTTTACTATTTGTAAATATTATGAACCGGAATATCTCTTTTAAAGATATTTGTTTATATCTAAATAAAGACTTTTGATTTGATTTGACGTACCAGGCTGGGCAGGCTGATCGAGGCACCCAAGAGGTTTGAGGACTATGACATGGAGACCAAGTAAAACTGTTCTGCACCTATTTCCACTGACTACTATGGTAGTCCATGGACAATTTCAGCAATTTTTCATCGTATTGTTAATTTGTGTGTGCAATGCCAAAGGGGGAGATATGTGGCGACGCGCTCTAGTTGTTTAGAGCGTGCGCCCAAGGCATTGTGGGAACGTGCAGCGGCCATCTCAGGTGCCGCGAACAGCGCTAGCGGCAAGTCGTGTTTTCCCCGCGGCTCGGGACAATAAATCCCTTTAAAACTTAAACGTGTCCGAGTGATCAATAAAATCAGACCTGTATAGAAATGGGTCAAATATTATTAAAGATTCATCCACAAATTGTCAACAAAGCCTTACTGACTACAATTTGTAAACAGCCCAGCACAGATAGCCTTATCAGCCAAGGATATAAAATGGCATGTGACTGGGTCACAAGATATAAAGTTAACTCAATCCAATGTAGTAAGTGAAAGATCGCAGACACCAACCACACAATATCGGCTAAATATGTTGACAATACAACATACCGAGACTATTCACCCACAATTATATCTTATAACTTGATCCCATTAGGATTTTCTTATTCATCCCATTTTGGTAGGTATTTAATGAAAAAATCCAATATACTTCTCCACACATGCGTATATTTTTGCTTGAAGTACCAGAATAATGCAATTTTTTTTCCAGAATTAACTGGCGCACACCATCTGCAGTATGTTTTGCTTCCATATAGTCTTTCAATAATGAAGCTTGAATTTTTTGGGTGCGGATGGCAGACCTGTGTTCTGTAAGTCGTGTGGACATAGTACGTGCTGTTTCACCCACATTGCCTTTACTGCATGGGCACAGGAGTAAGTGATATTAGATGTTTTACAATTAGTTAAACTCTTTAATTGTAGGTTGACATTATTGAAGGAAAAGACCTTGGCTTCAATCGCAAATTGGAACGCCACACGAGATAGACACTTGAAATTACCTGTGGAAATTGCAAGTCCAGTAATGGAGGTTTGACAGTGTTTGTCAATTTGACTGGCATACGAGATCATACAAAAAGATCTTTCAAATTTGTGTTCTTTCTATATGCATACAGGAGTTTAGCTAACTCACTGCCTTTAAATCTGGTTGCATTTAAGATGTGCCAAATAGAGTTGATAATGTGGTGATTCTTTTCATTCATGGTCGAATGTCTAGTTACGAATACCAACCTAGAGTTGGTTTCTTTGACTTGTATGGTGTCAATAGATGTTGCCTGTCAAAAAGCTGAGCTCGTTTGTACGAGTCACGCACTAAATGTTTGGGGTATCTACAGGCTAGAAATGTTGTTTTCATCTCCTCTGCTCGGATATCAAAATCTTGTACATCTGTGTTACGAGCCATAGGCTTAACATATAAGTCCACCTCTAAGTGATCTTCTCTGTTTTGGATAAGAATGTCCCAAAACTCCACCTTGTTGTTACTGACATTCGCTGTGAAAAAGATATTGTCAATGTACAAATTGAACCAAGATACACATTCGATGACATTTTTTGGGTCAGCTGTCCAAATAAAAAAAAGGTCATCTATGTATCTCGACCATGAGTCTATAGATTCACTAAAAGGGGCAATTTCATTGTAGACATATTGTGTTTTATACAGGGCCATGTACATATTAGCCTCTGTTAGGGCACAAGAAGCCCCCATGCTTACCCCCTCTGTTTGTTTAAAAAGTGAACCATTAAACTTAAATGTATTTTCAGTTACAACCACATGAAGACATTCGAGAACAAAAAGTTAGCGACAGTCAATTTCAAATGTATTCATGAACCAAGAGACTACTTCCATAGCTCCTGTTTGTGGAATGTTAGAGTACAGTGTCTCTATATCCATGGTTACCATGGTATGCATAGTGGCATTAAACTGTAGATTTTCTACTTTGAGTATGATGTCTTGTGTGTCCCTAACATATGATTGAATCTTCGGGACATAAGGTCTTAAAATAGTATCAATTTACTTGGATAGAGGCTCTGTCACAGACCTAATAGTAGTGACTATGGGTCTGTATGGAGGACTATGACAATTTTTGTGTATTTTTTTTATTCCATATATGGCCGCCATTTTAGGTTGTTGGATGTTAAGAAATTGCCATTCTTTTTCGCAAATAAAATGTACCTTTAAGTGCGGGGGCCATGGTAGCTACTTTCTTTTTAGAGACGGTTGGCCCATTTTGGCTTATGTGAATGCTGTGTGAGGAAATCGCTGGGGGCATTTTGTATGGCATTCTCTCACATCACCAGCTCCGGGGGACAAAGGCAAGCTGCAGAGACGGGCATCAGTGATACTGCATCACTCACTTGGACAGGCAGTGTCTCCATTGACTCAGTCTTTCAGCCTGCCTAGCTGTCCACACAGGTCTCCTCCCAGCAGCAGTGGGCCACCAGGAACACATGCTCCTCTCTTTGCCCGTCTGGGCTTCACCTTGAGTTGTACCCGCCCGGGTGGCTTTATTACCTCCTTACCAGAACAAAGGAAGGGCAGGCTTAGAGCAGCAGACAGTCACTCCACAGGCAGGCACAACGCAAACTCCAGCGTACAGAGGTTGCAAAGATGCGTTCCACACACAATTAGGCACCCGGTGACAGCACTTTGCCTCCCTTTTTCTTAGCACACACTTCATTCCATGCCTGTCGGAGTGTTGGTTCATGGTAGGCGGGGTTGCAGGGTGTTATCGGTGAACATGCTGGGCATCCTTCTCCCCACCCTGTTCTGCCCCGGGGACTGTCATGCTGGCAGCATGTGCTGGCGTGCCTCATCCTCGGAGCATACCTCTTCCCATGACCAAGCACGAGATGCCCAACAGCACACGTGTGTTGCTCGATCCCCTCATCGCCATTGTAAAGTAGTGGGCACTAGGCCCAAATGTTTGCGGAATGATGTGCACACACAGTGGTAAGGTACTGATAACTGGCCCAGCGCACATGCGCCCGTCCCCTTTTATTGGCAGGGTAACCTGACCAGTGACGCCTGTGATGGAAGGGTGTACAGTGTGGGTTAGCCCTAGGCAAAACAATAAAACATGTCCAGCAGTACACTACATCCTGTATAACCTGTTATGAGAAGGCTTACATTGTAATCTGAGATAAGCCAGAAATGAGCATGTCGATGACCAATGCCATCATGAGAAGTGTGTACCAACTTATGATGTGTATAAACTGCGGCTGTTCTAACGCCACAATAGTCTTTGTGTACATAACTGATGGAAATGAAGAAACAGCGGGAGGGTATTTGAGATGCTCACACAATTGGGGGGGCGGAGTGGGAGGATTAACATTTCCATGGTGCTCCGAGGCAAAAGCAGGTTTGTTTATTGTATGTATTCCTTATGAATTAGCTGGAAGCTACAAACTATAATTGATACTTCATACTGTGTACAATTTTGATCAACCGTGCACATCTGAGCTAGAATTTGCCTTGTGATTCACTACTGAAAGCTGTATTTGAAAACTGAGGGAAAAAATACAGTTGGGGCTGTGGCGCTGCAACAAGGCCTCACACGAGGGTGAGTGACGCTGATAATAATCACACACACTCAGGGTTAGCCGGAAAGTCCCCGAGCGGTCTTCCGCATGTTTATTTATACCCTCGGCGCGAGCCCGCCCCGGGGTGTGCGTGCGTGTGTGCAGGCAAAGGGATACAATGTAGGGGAGAGCCAGAGTGGCTCTCTACATCCCTCCTTCAATTTAGTTCTGTTCACGCTGCAGACACCAGGCTTCGTTTTACGGCGATGTCCAGGCAAAGTCTCTCAGACGCAGGTTAGGTCCTGGGTTTGGCCTCAGACTGTATCTTGGGTTTCGAGCCCATGGTGGCTCAACAACCCCGGCCGGGGTTGCCCCAGTGCTTTCACTCACATCAGTCGCCCTTGGTTGACCTTGCTCTGCGTCCGGGTTCTGTGGTGTCGGCCTGGGCTGACTCTCACCCCGTTGCTGTATCACAGTTGACCTTGGGGGGCTCCTGCTGAGGTCCAGATCTTCATACTCCCCAGCTTCCGTTCCTTCTTCGATTCTTTGTCCTTCAGTTGTCTCGGTTACTTTTCTGAAGCATGACACGCTCCGCGTCACTACTTGTCCATTCCGTTTCGCCGTTACCATTGTCCCTTGGACCTTGTCCACTCTCCACACTTCCGACTCGAACGGAGTTCGGAACTTCCATCCTGGATGGCGGTCTTTGACGACCACCAAGTCTCCTTCTTTTATGTTCGGTTCTTTGGCATGACGATGTTCGCTCGCCTTTATGTTGGTGTTCTGTCTCCTGGCTTGAATGGTCTCGGCATTTCTCTCTGCTGGCACCCACGTGCTATTGGTCGGGATGCTGTCCCGGGGTGCTCGCTTAAACAGCACATGGGCAGGAGCACACTTTGTTGTTGAGTGGGGCGTTTGTCGGTATGCTCCTAGGAATTGGTCAAGGGCTGTTTCCGGGTCTTCCCCGTTGTCCACCGCAATCCGGAGTGCTCTGTTCAATGTTCGCATTAGTCTCTCAACTTCCCCATTTGCCTGGGGCCACAGCGGAGTGATCTTTCTGTGTTTGATCCGGAGGGTCTCCAGGTATGACTGAAATTCTCTCCCTTGAAAGGGGGGTCCGTTGTCAGACTTGATTTCCTCCGGGAGCCCCATCGTTGCAAAGACGCGGCTCAGCACCCTCTTGACTTGCGGGAATGCCGTTGACGATATGATTTCAACTATTGGGAATTTTGAGAATGAGTCGACTAACACCAGCATGTGTCTTCCGTCCGGAAAGCTGCCAAAATCTATGCTGAGGTGTGTCCAGGGTGTCTGAGGGGCTTCCTCCGTGATAACAGGTGCTGGGGCTGGATCTCCGCCCGTGATGGTGCAAGCATGGCAGGACCGTATCATGGCATCTACTTGGCTGTCCATGGCAGGAAACCACACTTTGCTCCTTAGACGTGCTTTTGTCTTGGCCAAGCCTTGGTGTCCCACGTGCGCTAGACTCAAGGCTCTCTGTTGGAGGCTTTCCGGTATGACGATGAGGTGTCCTCGTAAGATGATTCCTTCATCCCCCACGCTCAATTCGCTGCGTACCTGCCACAGTTGTTGTCTTGCGTGGCTCACCTCCGGCCGGAGGCTTGAGGCACCATCGAGGAAGTGGGCCCATCGGTTTCCATCCAGAGCTCGGCGGACTTTCATCAGTGTCTCGTCCACGGCGGTGGCTTCTCCAATTTCTTTGAGCGACATGTTCTCCGGACACGCGGCCTGCGTGATCATGTGGACAAATTCTTCGACTTCCCCGCCTTCTTCTTTGGGCGGACACTGGTTGATGACATCCGGGTGCCGGGACAGGTAATCGGCCGGGTTGTGGGCCCCTGGGCGGAACACGATTTTGAAGTGGTATCCCTGCAGCTGGACTGCCCAGCGTTCAATGCGTGGGGGTGCTAGCCGGGATGACCCCGCAAAGAGGGGTAGCAGTGGCTTGTGGTCAGTTACCACCGTGAATTCCTGCCCACAGAGGTAGAGGTGAAAATGCTGGCATGCCCACTTGATGGCCAGGGCTTCTCTTTCTATCTGTGCATATCTGGTTTCGGTGTCTGACAGTGCTTAGCTGGCATATGCAACTGGCTTCCACTCTTCGGGTCTGTATTCTTGCAGGAGTACTGCTCCCAGGCCCACAGGACTGGCGTCAACGAATAACTCGGTCCGGCGACGTGGCTGGAAGTAGGCCATGGTGGTGTCATCCAGAAGGCTGGCCTTGATTGCTTGAAACGCTTTGTTTGCGGTTCCAGTCCAGTCCCACTTCTGGTCGGCTCTGGTGAGGGCTCTGAGAGGTTCTGCGATCGCGGCTAAGTTGGGTATGAAACGACCACAATAAGTGGCCATGCCCAAGAAGCTGCGTACCTCGGTTGGGTTTCTGTGAGTGCTGGCTGCCTTGATCGCCTCCGCTTTCTTGGGGTCTACTTTCAGGCCCTCCCTCGTGAAGATGTACCCAAAAAAGTCTATTGACTCCTGGTAGAAGGAGCAGTTTGCTCGGTGCAGGGTCAGGCCACTGTCTGCAAGTCTTTGAAGGGCTGCCCTCAGGTTGACGTGATGTTCTTCTAGGGTCGCGGAGTACACCAGAATATCATTGCTAAGGTTGATCACCCCCCTCAGTCCTGATAGTACTTCTCGAATGGCATTTTGGAAGACCTCCGCCGCGGAGGAGACACCAAAGCTGAGTCGGGTGTAGCGTTGCAACCCCACGTGGGTCGAAAAGGTGGTGATGTACCTGCTGGCTGGTTCCAACTCGAGCTGATGGTAACCTGAGTTAAGGTCTAACTTTGAAAACCATTTCGCCCCGTTTAGGTCTGCTACTATATCATCCATGGTAGGAGTGGAATGTCTTTCGCGTTTGACGGCTGTATTGGGTAGCCTCATGTCCACACATAGACGGATTGCCCCTGGCTGCTTCAGCTTTGGTGCGACTACCAGCGGGGAGACCCAGGGTGTCGGGCCCGACACTTTCTCGATTACTCCTAGGGCTTCGAGCTTCCGGAGCTCCTCTTCAACCTGTGGCCTTAGGTTGAAGGGCACCCTCCGGTGTCGGAGTGCTACAGGCCTGACTGACGTGTCTATGTGCAGCTTGAATCTTCGCCCCTTTAGTTTTCCTAGGCCCTTGAACAGCTCCGGAAATTCCTTCAGCATGAAATCCGCATGCGCCTGGTGCACTTGATTGGCAAAGAATACCAGGCCGAGGTCCTCTGCCGTGTGGCAGCTCAGAAGTGTACCTTTCTTTCCTTCAGTGATGTGAAATTTGGTTTCAGTGGAATACTCGCCGTTGACTACCATCGTTTGAATTACTCCTCTTAGTAGTAGCGGTTCTGTTCCCCCGTAGGTGTAGATCCTCGCTATGGAGGGTGTCAGTATGGGCTTCGGAGACATCTTCTCGTATTGGTCCAAGTCCATGACATTCACGGACGCCCCCGTGTCTATCAAGGCATTGACTTCGGTGCCATATACTGCTATGGAGCACATGGGCGGCGGCCTCTTTCTTGTGCACGCTCTGCTTACGTAAGAGACGACGTATACTTCGTCGTCCTCGTCGTCCTCGTACCGTGGTCGTCTTTCCTGGGCCTGAGTGTCCAGAGGAGGCGGTTCGTGGTCGAGGGACATCTGTCGGATGAGCTGCGTCACTGCCCTGGCTCGTGGACCGGCTGACCTGAACTTCCCTCCCCGACAGACGGCAGCAAAGTGGTTCATGCGCCCACACTTGAGGCACGTTTTTCCTTTCGCGCCACATGTGGCTGTGGTCGGGTGATCCTCTCCGCAATATCCGCATTGGTTCCCTCTCGGCGGGGTGTTCCGTTGTCTTGCTGGTAGGAAACTCCTCTGTATCACGTCGATCCTTTCTTCCTTGATCGGCGTTGTTCTCGCAGCAGGCGGGGCAATCACTGGCGTGCGTAGCGCTGCCTCCATTTCCTCCGGCCTGGCGTCAGACAATTCGTGCGACCTGGCTAGGATTAGTATCTCGTCGAGCGATATGCCCGGTTGTCTGAGGATTAGCTTTCTCAGCAGCTTTGACTTGCACCCCACTATGATCTGATCTCTTATTTCTTCCCGTGGGTTGGTGAACGGGCACGTGCTTGCTAGCCGGCGGAGCCGGGCATAGTACATATCAACCGACTCGGAGTCAGTCTGCCAGGCGCGTTTAAACTTAAACTTTTCAAAGACATTATTGAGCTGGGGATCAAAGCGCGCGTTTAAAGCCGCGACTGCAGCATCGTAGTCGTGCTCAGACCCTGTGTTGGGGAGCGATTCAAACAGATCGTAGATTTCAGGTCCCCCGTATAATATAAGGAGCGACCTCTTCACCGTACCATCTGTTTCCCTTAAAGTAGAGGTTGAGCCTCCCGACCCACGCCTTCCACCTAGGCGCCGCTGTCGCCGGGTCTGCTGTCTCGCTGAAGGGTGGAATGGGCGCCGCGCCGGAGTGAAGGTGGGCAGGCGCCGCTGGCATGGGGGCTCCCGCCTGGGCCTGAGCCTGTGGTTGTGGTGCTGGTACCACTGGCGGCGGCTGGACTGCTGGAGGTGGGTTCTGACCCACCCCGTCCTTGGCCGCTCCTGTCGCGGCTGTATTCATGGTGTGGCCTTAATTGTGTGGTTCTGGAACTTTCCGGTGTCGTGGCGTTATGTGGTGACTGGGCTCTGTCACTGCAGTGCGAAGCGTACTTTATGGCATGTGTGAAAGTCACTTGGTTTTTTGCCAATGGTTGTTGCGGTGTGAATCACCATGCGAGCGATGTGGCCTTTTGTTTACTCTTTTTTTTTTTTTGTAGACCAAGTATGTTGCAGGCCGGGTGCTTGGGAAGGTTTGTGAGAGCAGGAAGCGATTTGCTTTTGCCAGTGCTTGTTTCCTCTGGGAGCCTGCAGTAGGAAACGTTGCGCGCAGAGGCTCAGCGCGATGTCGCTGTGGCAGAGGCTTGGGCTCCCACGTGGTCTTCTGCGAGCAGTACACGCGCTCGCTGCCGAGGAGGGGGCGGGGGCGGCGATGGGACTCGGCCACGTGGTGCAGCCGCGTGCAGAGATCTTCCCTCGCGGCGGGCGGGGGACCCGTCCCGGGGTACACGCCTCCGCGCAGGCCGGGGGAGAGACACACACGGGTGTCGCGCAAGCGGGGCAGATGGCAGACTCACCCGCAGGATCTCCAGGCAGCACGCCGACATCCTCGAGCCCCGCCAGCTGAAGGCGCTCCCTCGCGGGAGACGCGTGGGCGGGTCTCGGGACTAGGGGCTCGGCACAGCAATGCGGGTGGGCACCGCAGCTGGAGGCAGGCGACACGGTGCCACAGGACACTGCAGGGCACGCGTGGTGGCAGACCGGCCTTGTCGCCAATGTGGCGCTGCAACAAGGCCTCACACGAGGGTGAGTGACGCTGATAATAATCACACACACTCTGGTCATAGGGTTAGCCGGAAAGACCCCGAGCGGTCTTGTTTATTTATACCCCCGGCGCGAGCCCGCCCCGGGGTGTGCGTGCGTGCGTGCAGGCAAAGGGATACAATGTAGGGGAGAGCCCGAGTGGCTCTCTACAGGGGCCACAATAAGAAAAGTATGCGAATGTGCAACAATTTACTTGTGCACCTCCGTTTACATCTGCACTTACACGTTTCCATAATGTAGAAGTCGAACTATCATTTTGTGCAATTTGCTAAATTGTAATTAGCTCTTGTGAGCATATTTTGTTTTCCACTGGCCTCATTTTATGAAGATGTACAGGAGAACATGAGAAAATCAAAGAAACACTTCTCTGCATTAATGCACATTAAATTTGCTGTAGTCTCACTTTACCAAAACTTCATTAAAGGGGCACTACCTGATGAGCAACGTAACGTGCATCAGCACTAATTGCAACACAATGCTTGTGAGAAAATAGATGGTTAGGCGTTTATGTGAGAAATCTTGTTGGCTTGTGCAAAATGAGCTGCGCGATTCATTTTTGACCCAGACGACGCACGATGCTCACTCACATGGCTTTCCCCAAAAATCTTTCTCTCTCAGTTGCTACAGATTTACTTTACCACTCTGAAACCTAAGAGCGCCATTTTACAAACACGCCAGTGAAAAGTTAACAGCTGCGCATTCCAAAATAAAATGCAGACGCGTCTACCATTTTATACACACAGCCTAATTATGTAAGAGAAAGTATGGATGACTGGCTGGCTCGACTCCCTTGATCGCCTTGATAAACAAGTTTGAAAGCTTTCAAATTAGTCATGCTCAAGCTCTATGATGTCGGTGCATTCTTCGGTGGAGGGTTTTCAAAAAAAAGGCTAGGCCCACAGATCTTTTGCAAGAACGGGCCCTCTTTAAGTCTGTTTATAAATCTTTCATGAGTAAGCAAGCTGCCGTCTAATTCCGCTGGCATGCATTACCATACAATTAGCACTAGGAAGTTTTTGAGTGCAGCTGGGAACAAAACACACCGAGTGGAGAGCCGTTCAAATTTGATCCGCCTGGTAGATTTATGGAACGCAGCGCTTTACAGAATTAATTTCATTACAAAATGGGCCGAGGACGGCAATAAATGGCGCCAGATCGTGAACAAGAAGGGAGAGCCGATTTTGTTGCATCTCTACTTAATGGAAAGGGGCATTGGATCTGCTTACGGTGGTAAGAAGTGCTGACTGCGATCAACTGATGTCTCTATTGTAATATTTTGGAAACAGTCCCATCATCTGTATATTTTTGGAGCATTTAGAACAGAGTAACAAGAGAACTTTGCTTGCAAATTATTCGTTTTTTTCCAGTTTATATATGGAGCTTATTACTAATTGGATTTGTTTTTGAAGTGGTTAAATAAAGAATATACTACTGAACACCGGTTAGTCTTCTTGAAAATCCATGATAAAGTAATATCCATCAATTGTAGCTAAGTATGTGCAACAGCTCAAGATTCTTTATTCTCACATTTGCATATTCCTCAGAAAACAATGAACAATAAGAAAAGGCCGCAATGGTTTGTGTAACCTGGAATTTGGCTTGAAAATCTGAGCAGAGACAGTGCCAATATCGGCAAACACTCCCCCTCCCCCATACAGCATTCTCCTAGAGCAATAACCATACAAGACACCTTTATTGTGGAGAAAATTGCTGCAGGTTTATTAGCATTACAAATATGCCAACATTGATGGGTTATTTTACTGGCGATCCCAAGGCAGGCAGCCCCTCGCCGCCTGCCACCTGATGAGCCAAATTACACCGTGTCCTTCCCCAACGGTGTGTGCCATATTTTGGGGGAGGGGAAGACCCCTTCCACCGGTGGGTCACCAGCCCACCCCTATGCTCACGCCCCATAAGGGGGCGGAGACTGCCAGGCAACCCCTGGTAGTTCAGGTCCACAACCGCCTGAACAGGGTGCCGTCGCTCTTCCAGGGTCCCACGTGAGGACCTCCCTGTGGATATTTGGCCTTTGCACCCTTGTTGTGCTTCTGCAGATGGTACCCGTATGTACCTTACAGCCTCTTGATCACCCTGTAACTCCGCCCCAGCTCTGGGTATGGCCACCTTCACCCCAGTGACCCCACCAAGATAGCCTCCACTACTTACACCCTGCTGTCTCCAAGGCCTCCCCAGAGCAAGTAAGAGCTGCTCCATACCCACTCTGGACAGGTGTACCCGATCTTCATCCAAACACCCTGTGGCCTTAGTGTGCAGAAACCCATGACGGATGAAGCCAAAACACCTTTGCACAGTGCATTTCCAGGGGTGCCTAAGTATATTCACCATTTGCCTGTATATAACACACTAAACCTGTCATTTGGCCACTCCCCTGGGTGGCTGTGGATGGATGTACCTTTAACACATTGGCATTCGTATCGTCCCACCTGCATGATGCGCTCAACTTACAAGCATGCCCAAACGCTGGGCTTTCTGCCCCCTCAAAAGTGCTTGCAAAGTAACCCGTTCAAAAGGTATGGGGTTTGCTGTCGGCATGAACCAGAGTACCCCTCTCCCAAAGGGCCAGGTATGGAGTGACAAGACCCACTGTGCCATACCTCTAGCTCCCAGCTGGGTGTAACAGATTACCCTTCTGCTAAGCCTGGTCGGAGTGTACCCTTCTCCCAACCCCTTGCAAGGGAGCACCAACACAATATTTTGCTTAACTGAAGCAACCTGTAACATGCCCAGAGGATCGGAGGACATGGAGTAAAACTATGGTCAGCGTACCTGTACCCTCTTAACTATAAAGCAAAAGATCTCAGAGGTCCCCAGCTGGTTGCTAAACTTACAAATGGTGACCGTCAATGTTTGAAGCAGTGCCCTTCTCCCCAGAGATGCCCGATAATTCCCTCCCAGGTGTATGACCAGCCCATTAGGAGGAGGAATCCCCCCCTAAGACTCTGCTGCAGCTTCTACAGCAAGCAGATCCAGGACATGCCTGGGTATCCTAGCCAAATAATGTCTACTCTGTTCAGAGAATTTACACATGGCGCCGTTAACTCTTCTGCGCGAGGCTTCCTGGCCTCCCTTGACCGGGCTCCTTGCTTCACTAAGCAAGCTGTTCCAGCGCTAGCTTAGGCCCACAAACCGAATTAACTTAGTGCTGGAAACAACACCTGTCTCCGATTCCTGCATTCCGCCCCTCGTGCCACCCTAAGACGCACGAAAGGCCATATACCCAACCCTTGATCCTGGCAAAATAAAGACATGCTGGGTTGCGTAACACCCTTAATTGAGCACTACACACCTTTCTATACACACTCCAGTCTGCACCCAAGCATCTTTACCTGCATTCGGCTGGTTCGAGGGCCTCTCCTAACAAACACGTCCATGCCTACTCTGGACAAGGGTCGGCATATTTACCTACAACCAGCTCATACCCGGGCCTCTCCCCGGTCCAGCAAAAGAGTCCAAGCCCACTTTTAGCGATTGAAACCCCTACTTCTAGAAAACCCCCGGTGAAATAGGCAAGCAAAAGCATAACTCGCATGCCCTCATTTGTTGTCTAACATACACCTGAAGAACTTCATCTCTTGCAACAGATCCCTCGCCCCCATGAGAGTCAAGTGTGTACACTGGGCCAGTGCTCTCGGCTAGTGGAGCCCTGTAGTAAACCATACGCATAACTAGCCTGCCCCTTCTTATCCTATTGCCTGCAAGCCCATCACCGTCTGCCAGCGATCTAAAGATACTGAGTCACCATGCTACTGTCCCCACCCTGGCGTGAGTGGTCCTGTGCTGACCTCCTGCTAACGTAAACTAGGAAGCAGACAAGTGGAAGGTGAGAACATATTGAAACGATTTCCCCCCTCAGTCTGACTGCGTACTTTGAACTTCTGTTAATGTAAACCAGGAAGCAGACAAGTGGATGGTAAGAGCGGGAGGACAGTTTGAAACGAATCACCCCAGTCTGACTGCAGACTTTTACGGATGTTGTGTAGCCGTCCCGGTGTACCCACCCTGGTGCGAATTACCCAGCCCGCACATTGGGATGTTGCTGAGATGCAGGAGAGGAAATGTCACAATATCATCCAGAGTCCACCAAACAGTGTACCCCACACCCTGAGGACCTTGCCACCCTCTAAGGGCACCCACTCCTACCTGGGCCAGCTATGGGGCAGGTAGTCTCATAACCATAAGTGAAGCGTCCTGTGGTAACCACTGCTTATGTTGAGGGGCATCCGCATTAACTGGCCACTTCCTTACATGGCAATCGCACGCTAGCCCCACACCTTCTGCCTGCGAATATAAGAGCTGGTATTCCGGGCTGATGTCCCCTCCTAGCGCAAGGCACGGGCTTAGAAAACCTCTGCCAGTGTGACTCACTGCCCTGCGCCCTATCTGCGGTGATGACTTACACCGCCCACCAGGCTACCTAGTTTGCTTCATTATCCCTGGCATTGCTAACCCTCCCAAGAATAAAACCTGGGAGTTTCCCTCCTAGTTGGAAAGACATGCAAACTTTACTTAGGGTGTAGCCATTTCGCGCTTTAATACCTTGTTTCCCCAAATGAGGCAGCAACCCCTAGTAGATGACAACTTACCCCACCTGCCCAGCATGACTGGCTAACCGGGCAGGGTACGCTTTAACGGAAGCGCCTGTCACCTGGGCACGTGACAAAGGAGCCACTATTATGCTGAGTTGGCCACGACCTTTGCCCAGCCCTCTTGCTTGCTAAGCTATTGGATGGTGTCACATTTGGTCTGAGTGAATGTTTGTATTACGCCCACATTGCCCCCTCATTTATGGGTGATCTTACACTGCCCACCAGGCTTACTTACTGTAGCATGGTTCCGGGTCAATTTCCCTAATTCGCTTTGTTATCCCCGGAATCACACTTGCCTGCCATACCAAGACCTCTGGCAACACCGTGCCACAACCTCTCGAAGAGGGTTATTGGCCCAATGTACCCTCCAACCCGTGGACTCAGTATTTGTCCATTCTAGATGTTCCAGTTTGTATGACGTGTGTGTCGATGTCCTGGCAAGGCATACCCAATAGCCTGTTCCATGCTGGTGACTATCAATGATGTGTACAGGCTCAACCATCCGGCGAGTTTAGGAATATGTGGCCCCAGTACTTGCCATGTATACCTCTTATCTTATATCAGGTGTGTCTGCTCAGGTTGCTCTGTGGTGTTTGCACCCCCAGACTCCCCAGGTTGCTTAACTACTAGTGATGTGCCCAGTAGCCTACATTGATGGGTGCATCTCCCGTCCCCATGAGCAGGTGCGACCTAAATGAAGGAATCTGCGGCTAAGATTTGTTGCAATTGTTTGCGCTTGGGCCTGTAGAAAGTAACTGTTAATCCATTATTAATGTTGTGCAAGATCCCAACCCGTTGGTTCTGCAGCGAAGATTCCGCCTAATGCAAAATGCAACCCAATCTCTTACTGCGAAGTCCATTAAGTCAAAACGGCACCCAGGATGAATGTGTTGTCCTATGTCAGCCAAATCACCCCCATAGCAAAAGTTGGCCCTCCTCGCGTTGGGATGCCCCTACAGTTTGCAAAACCTTGCTCCTGACCTGCTGCCAGTCCTAGTAACATGATAACACCTAACCCGAACAATTGTGCAAGTGTGAACATTAAGACTATTCCAGGCCCCATGCTATAAGGATGGCATGGGCAGTAGTCAATAGATTTAATTTATGTTGAAATAATTTTCAGCTGCTGTGATCATCTCTAAAACAGAGAGACAGAGCCCAGAGTGGCGGGTTGTCACCATCGCTGACAATTAAGTGACAGTGCTGAGAACCGGACACCACCCTGCCAATGACCGTGGGAAGAGGAGGTCACCCACTGCAACACCTGCTTGTACGGCATTGCCTGGATCCATTCACCTGGCTGGGAGCTGCCTTACCACTGATGTGGACACCTGGAGTGTGAGGATGGACCGCCTCCCCCATTACAGCTAACCACCACCAAGTGCAGACCCTTCATGATTACATAAACAACAAAAGCTAACACAGAAATATCCTCAAAACCCCACAAGTCGCCATAAGTTGTTTTGACTTCAGTGGATCCGTTACATTGCCCACATGCACTTTAAGGAACATTTGGCATTCGGCATGCCAATTCCCCACCACAAAGGATGGCCGGCATTTGCCAGCTTTTCCTAAAACCAGTGAAGCACTTGGTCACTGCGCTTCCCCAGGACTAATTTCACTGTAGAGATAACATTCTTACCCTAATTCATTATAGCCAGGCAGTTCCCTAGAGTGCCATGGTGATCTGGACAAAGTGTGCCACTTCAGACATCAGGAACAGCAATTAAATAAATAAATAAATCCCTTCACGCGTGTCCCTGTCTTCTGCCCACCCAGAGGCACACACGCTGTTTGTATCTGATGGACAGGCTTGACCCTGTTCTAACCAAAGGTTTCCTCGCAAAACTGTCAGCCAGTATGTAGCGTTAATAACCCAGCCCATATTTTGTTGAAGGCCGCCCACTGGCGGAAGGAAAGCAAGGAGTGCAGCAACAACAGCTAAACACAGAGCTAGGGCCAAGTGCTGCTATCCAAGCCCACCGCCAATGAACACCTGACAACAACTGAGGCAGCCAATCCCATACCCCCATGCCTCCTTCTTGCAGAGTTTACGTCCACGTCATAGGTTGTGAGCCTTTTGTGAAACTGCTCTCTGCCACAGCGTCCGGTAAAGGAGCATTAGAGGACATCGAATTTGAAACTCGTACATGGGTCTGCTCGTGGAAATTATCCATCAAAGAACACAGGCGCTTCACCACAGGGCTTTTGGCACTCCTTCTAATAAGGGAAAACATGAGCAGATTTCACTAAGCAAAGCTAAATTGGCCACAGCATCAATCAGTAAGCACCCTGCCTGGCTTGAGCACGTAAATATCCAGTAGATTACTGTAGCAGTCACTGTCCGTTCTTTGTCACTGCGTCCCCCACTAAAACCGCTAGCACATGTTTTAATAACATCAAAGGGACTCCTGCATGGAAATATCCCTTTCAGGTCTTAGGGCAGCTTAGATGCACCTTTTGGTTAGCACAAAGAAAGGGGGGTGCCATCCGGATACTGGCTGAACTCATCTGCACAGCCCAAAGGTTACACAACCCCCTCATCACTCTTCCGGACTGGACCTAGGAATGACACCCACCAGGCACTGTGAACTCAGAACTCAGCTGTAATATGTATTACTGTTGAGTGGCTTACATCATTCCTTTATTAGAAGCGGGGCACATCAGATGTCCACTATATCAGGAAATTTGAGAGAGGCTTTTAGACAGGGATGGCAGGCTCCCAGGTACACTCTGATTATGCAATGTGTTGTGCGGAGCGTACAATAAAACACTCTCCCAATACATCTTCCGTGGGGTATTCCACCCTGGACGCGAAGCCCTGCTCTGGCCTGTGACTTCTCAGGTTTCCAAGTTTTGAAATTCAGATGGGCAGCACGGCTGTCAGAGCAAGAGGCTGGTCATGGTAGGGGGGCCAGTAGTGTTTATCTCTGGGATAGTCACCCGCTCGCAGCTGCCGCCCCACCTTACCCAGCCAGTGCCAGGGCCTCTGAGCTCGCATTGCACATACTGCTGAACGAAGGCCTCACTCAGGCGAGAGTCCTAAAAAGTAACTAGCTTTACAAGTGACAGAAAGTGCCGTTCTACTGTGGCCAAGAGTGATTACCCATATGGGCGGGGAGGGAGTGAGCAATACCGCAGGACTGGGCAGGAAGAAATTACTTCAGAGGTGTTGTGAGGTCATGAGGGTGTGAAAGCGTTAACGTCGACAGGGGACGAAGTGTAGCAATAACTCATGCTCGGGGTACTCATTCCTCTCTAGCACCTGCCGTAAATGCATTGTTTGCCCCTAGAAATTGTTGCACACATGGCGAGAAACACATTGTTTGGCTTCACTTCTGGGTGAAAATTACTTTGCATGGCATGTATTGACACCAATTTTACATGAGGAGCCCAGCAGCCTGCCTGGCACTGTCCCTCTGCACTGGGGCGTTCTGGCTTGGCCCTGCATATGCTAATTGTGTAGCCGCAGCCATCTGCGCCTCCGTCAGCTCGCCTGCACCCAGTGGTACCTAACTCAGGACCGCGGCAGGCTTGCAGGTCCCACCAGGCAGTGCGTCCTCTGGGCCAGGTTCTAAGCTCGGTTTGCCTAACGCGTGCCCCCCTTCACTGGTCGAGGCCCATTACCCCGTGGGGGGAAAACATACCGGGAGCACTCCCCCTCCCCCACAAATCCCAGAACGCACGCAGTGACTGGCAAGAGCTCCTCCGGTGGTGCGAGCTCGCCTCCTGCGCTCTGCAAAACTAACTCCCGTCCTTACCCTCTCCCAGGCAGCCCGGCACTCCCGGTACGGCCAGGGGCACCAGGAACTGGCAGGGCAGTGCTACCCGTGGGAAGCCACTCCTCGCCCAAAGTGGATGGCCATACCGAAAGCAGGAAGAATCAGGAACCCGAAGGTGGGGGGCCAACACCCGAAGCCCCTCACCCCGACGGAAGCCCGGTCAGACCGGGTGACTGTTTTACCTCAGTCATACCCTCCAGTAATGACTGACCCCTGTGCAGCCGGCCCCAGCGGGCGAAGGCCCTCACAACGGCTCATGCTTAGAGACAGCTGAGGGGGAGCCTCGCAATGCTCGCCGCCCCCCCCCTTGTGCACCCACGGGCAGAAACCCAACTAGGCCGGGCCTACACCCTCGACACACGGGCCTCCCACAGCCAAATGTTGAAGACTCGCTGGGCCAACCCCTCTGTGCCTCTCCCAAACAAGAGGTAGGCAAAGGCGGGTTGCGGGGTCGGGCCTAGAAGGAGACCTGCTTTTGGAGATTATAAATTAATTGCCCACTCCCTGGTCATAGTGCGACCACTACCAGGAGAGGGGTACCACTAACCTTTTCACCCCTGGAGCTGTCTTCCCACCCCCATGGTGGACCTCACCACGGCATAAGCAATGCACAGCCGCCCAGTATCGGGGGAAGGAGAAACAGCTCTCACCGCAATTAAACGTGGATCCTGTGACACATCTAAACGGCATCGAGATAGTGGGCAAAGAGGATGCCTAGAGGGCGGGGAGAGGTGTATGTACCTCATCCCCCGCCCCACACTCTGCGGAAGTGACGTGGTACTCCTGGACCCCTGAGGGTCCCAAACACTGGAAGGCTGCCTCCTGTGCCTCTTGTGGCACTAAGTAGGCCGCCCTTTTAGTGGGTCTCCTTCGTGGACCCCTGGCAGCCTGCAGGACTTTATTATAGCATACTTTCCACTTTCAACATTTTGTATGCACATGTAATTTGCAGTACTTATCCCTCTCAAGTCTTGTGCTACATGTGAAGCTAAGCGAAGCCAGATATTCACTTGTATAAAAAACATGTGTGACTTGCCTGTATGGCTCGTTTTCACAGTACTCGTGAACAAGATGCATCCATTCTCAATGTAAACTAGCACTTTGGAGAAAAACTGTGCTTGGACTTAGAGGGAAGGAAGCAGCAATACTCCACAAACTACAGGAATGCCAATAGTTGAGAACTTCGCTTGTGTAATAAAGCTATGCAAGTCCCTGATTTCCACAATGATATTGTAGTGTAGTTCCTATATTCCCAATAGGCTCTGCGCATTGGAATAACATAAACAGCAGTGTACACGTAGGACTGAGGTCATCTAGGTCTCTACTGACTATGTTAGACTTAATTAGTTTTGCCAGCTAGCTCAGAGGTCACTAGAAACTTTCTTGAATGCTCAGGAAAGGGTTAACCGTCCTGATTTAGACAAGAAGGGATTAGTTTCTGACAACGGCATAAACATGACAACTTTGCTCCCCCAGAATAAAGAGTGTATCTCTAGAGTTGTGTGAAAACAATAGACAACTATTTCACTCAGTCAATCGTGCATGCTTAGTTCTACCAGAGTGCAGAGAAATAGAGAGACGGGCGTTTTCAATAAAAAGGTGTCATTTTATAGAGCAGTCTTCTTTCTCATGCAAGAGAAATGAATTGCCACAATTGCAATACTTATTATAAAGTAAAGGGCGTATAGTAAAAGTAGTATTATGAAATAATACTGTAAAAGCATTGATATGGTTTCTTTGCCATATGATACTTTAAAATGGATAAAATATATACATACATAAATGCATTGACTAACAAACTCAACTGGTGCTTCTAAATACGCCTATCCCGGTGTACCTGACCTAAGCCTAATACGTGGGAAGGAGTAAGTAAGTTGCAGTTTTTAGGTTAAGTAAAGTTTTTGCCAAGTATCGGAATCAAGAATTCTCTCTAAGGTTTTAATCAGCTTCGTACCTTGGTTATAGAATGAAAGAGGTCTTGTATCTTGCTTCTCAGGACTCGATCTCCCAGCAACCCGCGAGGGTGACTTGGGAACACCGGAGCTGGATTTTCTCAGCTGGAGAAAAAGACAGCGTCTCTCTCAGTGCGTCAAGGGGATGGGCGGTTTCCGTCGGCTCTCATAACAGCTGGGCTCCCTGGCAAGTAGAACGTCGCTCTGCTCCCAACCACCATGTGTTTGCTTAAGGCAACATTGGTATATTTATACCTGAAAGGTGCCGGGTTTGACGTAAGGTTGGACATAGGACGTCACTAAGAACTAACAGTTCTTTCTGGACTCTAGGAGTTCTTGTGCAAACCAAACAAAAGCAGGGTTGTTTTCCCGGGCTGCTGGAGGCTTGGTTTGTTTAAAGAACGCGTTGCGCTTTCTAGGAGTCTATGGGAGTAGCCTTGCCATGTTTTGGACTGCATGTGCTATTACTAAATATGGATATGATTCTTATGCCTTTATAAGGATAATATTAGTTATAACCACATAAGGGCATGAATCGGGAATATCGAATTAGGGTCCTAGATAGAACTACAACACCCACTCCACGTATTAATGTCCATCATTACTAAATAATAAGCAATATAAACATATAACGATGCATGTGTGTTTTCCAACCCACCCCAAAATACATAATTGCATTTGAAATGGTGTATGGTTTATACACGAAAAATGAGTATTGGTACTGTACGCTTTTCAAGCAGGGTTATCCTTCAGTTAAATGCATATATATATCAGCTGAATGGATTGCGAAATTACACATGAAATTGCTCTGTATACAGAAGAGAAGGTCGAGACCATTTCATCACATATTTATACGATATTGTACATGTGCTAGAGGCTGAGGTAAATATTGTTTCTAACGTCTCTAAAAATAGAAGCTCTGTTCTCTAAGAATAGTTCTACTTTAAGCAGAGTACCATGTGCCGGAAAAAATGGTAAGAAAAATAATTTTGCTTTCAGGGGAAGAAATAGTTCCAAATGGTTTCAGTTGCTTTGTTTAACATAACTGAAAGCCAAATTCAGCGTTCAGGGAACGCTGTGTGCTTGTTGTTTTTAAAAGTTATTCTCGTTGTTCAGTGGAGAACATCATATCAGACAGGCTTGCAAAAAATTGGTCTACGACATCAGGTGAAAGTTCAACCAAGTTTGAAAATACTGAAACTGTGCAGTTCTGTGCGTGATTGCTATCATCGATGTTTGGATCAGCAATGCTCACAGAAGGTTGTACCTGTTTGGTGCTGCTTTCCTCTCGTACTTCACCGCCACCTACTCGTAATGGTGAAGTCCCAACGAATGCCGTCATCTGAATAGGTAGCCCCTGGGGACAACACGTTGCATGAGTCGTTACAGGACAAAGCAAAGTATCGATATCCATTGGTACTGCTGATGGTAGTGTAAGACAGACGTCCAACACGCATTCTTCTGCGCATAGCAGACATCGAAGCACAGGTAAGATGCAATCCTGCCAGATTGGTCTGAATGAAAGAAACCAGGTTGTACTCATATCTCTCAGCCGGGCCAATCCAGGGACCTTAGTGATACAGTCTCGGTATCGTATTGCTAGGATCGTTTCTTCCATCGTTGTTTGAGTCTTGTCTGTGGATTGGCTTGCCATATCGGAGCAGAAGGAATAAAAATGAAATTCCTGCCTCGAGTCCCAAAATTAAAGGTAGGCCGCCAAAAACAGAATGGACAAATTATGGGAAGATGCCCAGAACTGTTTCAAAGGGTGCTAACAGTCCGAAAAAACTGTCTTAAATACATGTGTGATGCCACTGGTATCAGACATGTTTAAGATTTGATTTAACATTTTTACGAAATGCACGGGGCAGTTTGTTGATAAAAGGGTATGTATCTCTGATATCGTCCTTGCAACTTGTAGATCATACGTTTCTTTGGACGACGTCAGTGGCACAGTAGTCTGTAAAAGAATAGACTTCATTCTGCTTAAAGTATTATTTCGTATAGAAGAGATATTCACATAAGGCCATATTGCCGCCTCCATGTCTGGATTGCTGTTTGGATACAATACTTGCATACAGCAAATGACCCAGAAAGTTACAGTTACGAGATAGCATTCTCCTGGCACCATTCCACAACAGCTGTGGTCATTTATTAAAACGTAGCTTTCGTTGGTAAGTTGTCTGAAGAATGGCTCTATCTGTTTTGCAGGAGTGCCTTGCATGGTGACATGAAAGGTTATTTGAAGACCCTTCGCAAGCTCCATGCAAGTTAATACCTTGACACAGAAGTGTACCGCTTAGTGATTTTTTACAAATATTGCCACTAAGGAATACCTCCTTTTTCCCTTCACTATAACATTTGTGTGTGTAAGGTAAATCCCAGGTTGATTTGATGTATCCTTTACCCAACCTTTCATACTGGCCTGCTGGTATATATTCTTGGCAATATTTAAACTGGAAAGTTGTTATCGGAATTGTAATTGTTCCGTGTATTATCCATTCAATGATAGGTCTCTCTGACATTGTCAATGGTAATCTCTCAAGTTTTTCAATGCTCAGAATTGTATAATCTGCTCCTTTTTGTGCCAAACTGATTTGTTTATCAGTAAGGTTAAAGATAGAAAATAATGACGTTATGTTGATTAGACGCCATGGCACGTAGCCTGAACGTAGGTTTTGCAACGTCCAGCCAAGCTGTACAATAGAACGCAATTGGGACTGACCATGTTGTAACATTAGCAAGTCTTGCTCTATTATATCAAAGGCAGATGATACAATACTGTCCAGTGAATATATTCTGGAAGACAGAGTCGTTAACCCATTGTCCACAACAGAAAGTGATTTTTCCAAATTGATATGATCAATTTCTCGTATTTTTTCTGCTGTTTCAATTTGCATTACTTTCCAAGCTTTGTTGTATGCAGCGTATATACCGGCCGCTATGAAACGTTTTTGACGCTGTTTGCGAGGTCACATTATGAAATCTCGCAAGTCATCACCTTGTTTAAGTAAAGTCAAGTGTTGCTTAATTTCAGCCAGTGTGGATTTCTGTAGCCACTCAAGGCATAATTTCCCTACACTGTATGTTGTAACTATCCCTGGATGTTGTCTCTGGGAGTATCTTGGGTCTGGCCTGGTCAGTTTGAACCCCTGTTTTTTGTTCAGGAATTTATCTTGACAGTTATTATTGTCGGTGGGCCAGATCAACCATTTTTTCCAATCAGGATTTGTTCTGTTTTGGTGAAAAATATGGGATACGTCTATTTCCACATCCACAGTACTATTACTATCAGGTATGGGCTTTGGAATAGACGGTTTATTTAAGTCTTTTATCGAAGCTAAACCAAGACAAGTCATTTGTTGAATGGAATCATTCAGGAATATTATTTGTTCTGGGCTCATGCAGGCTCTAAATATTGATTCTAGCCCTTGTACCTGCCAGTCTTTTGTACCCCAGATGGTTTTTGTTTCAATGTTATTTTTCCAGAACTCAAAACCAAATGTAGTCATTTTGTCATAACATTTTTCAGAATAAATCAATTTAGTATTTGTCAACATTGTTTTCATTCCTGTTTTGTTTAACATCTTAAAATAAAACGTTTCTGGATCACTATTGTTAAACCCTGAAAAGTATGGAAATTTCTAATAGAATGTCTTCGAGCTGCCTTTTGGCGGAGTTGGACAATGTTCCCATTGATTATAATTAAAAACATTTCTAGGTTGTGCAGATTTATGCAAATAGTGATGACCATAGTGATTGTAACAGTATAATTCTTCATAATTTGATGAACCTTGTAAATAATCATGTTCTGTGAATTTAGCTGACATTACCAAATCTGACATCATATTATTAATATTTTCCAAATCCCAATCATCAGAGAAGGAATTTGGTATCACAAAGTCACTTAAGGAAACCTTAAACTGGTGTGGATACTTTAAGAGCTCAATCGGGCCATAAATATCATAGTCAGTTTTGTCCCATGCTATGCCACCAGGTATTTGGTTGGCTGTGATGTTCACTGATGATAGATCTCTTTTCTCTATGTGAGAGGATCTGTGAGACTTTAGGACCAAGTTGATGTTCTGGCTTGCTGTGTCCATTGTACTGTATTTTCCATCAATGAATCTACCCAAGTATAAAACCAGGAGGAAAAGTACACCTAACACAGTCCAAAATTCAATCCATGGTGAAATCAGATGTTTCTTTTAGTTGGTGAAAAAGTTCAGTTATTTTTTCTTTGAAAGTTTTTGTTGCTGGCTTGTCTCCATGTTCACTTGGATCATCGGAAAAGTCATCAAAGTTGATAAAATAGCCAGATGCTGTTCTGTCAATTGGTGGGATTGCTTCCAGATTTCCATTGATCTTTGCATTTTCTTTTGTTACATTTATACATTCTGATGCTACATCGTTGTAGATTGGTGTATCCTCACGAATTGTCAAAAAAACAGTGTGACCTGCTCTGCTAACAGCCATGGCCCATAGAGGGAGATCCGGTGGGGCAGAAAGGCGGAGCGGGGGAGAGGCAGGATGGGGGGTGCTAAAAACTACTCTTGTAGTATTAGTCAAATGGTAAACATTGCACTATCCACATGGGTAGTGTCCAAGGATAGTTGGAAGACCCGTACCTTGTCTTAATATTTCAGTAGGTTTAGTTCTCCTTGGTCTTGTTTGGACTAATAGGTCTAAAAGATTGCAAGTCAGTTTAAAGGCAAACAGGGGTCTCTCAATCATCAACCCAGATTTTCCTTTAATTTCCCTTTACACTGTTCTGATAATTAGATATCATGAGTATAGCTGATTCGCCACATATGTCAAGTGGCCCATTTCTCAATGTAGGAGCGTAGGAATCAAGGTTGCAATACTAGCTGTACTAGCACAATGGTGTCATTGTATACAAAAATATTTTCCATGATGCTTGAATACATTTTCTGCATGCATGTGATGCACACACCTCTAAAAGGTATTGTGGTGTCACGCTGCACAAACTAAGCATGACTTAATGGATCTTTTACTTTCATTAATTTCAGTATAACATTTTTTTATCCAATATTTTATGTTGTTTTTTATTTTTGTTTACCACATCACTCGAATTAGGTCTACAACCCATAAACAGCTCACAAATACCATTTTGATATTTTTCACAGTGGTGGGAATCACTTGTTCAACACCATTAGTTTAGGATCCCCACACTGGATATGATTAGGTATATGATATAAGGTCCTGACTAATTGCCGTAGATCTTTAGGGACAAAAGTGGCATGAAACATGTCAACCATATTTCAATTAATTTCCACAAATTAATGACTACTTACGTAGAACACAAGTAACATTCTCAACCCTGCTTTTTAACATTAACATAGATCCTTAATTTAGTTAAATTCAGATAATTAGGATTCCATAGTTAATTTTTGTTACCCTGCACCAATCTTCCCATGAGTTGGTGGTATCTTTCAACATGCTTGGGTTGCACTTTTACAACTATGGAAACACTCAACACAGGAATCACTTTGTACCTCCTGAAGAGACTACAGAGCATACAGAACTCTGTTGCTTGACCTCCACAAGCATTCCTACATAACTCCCACCTCAGGAAGCTCCACTGGCTATCCTTCCAGAAGAGATGTTGCTTCAAGATGCTGATCCACACATAAATGGACCTGCAGAACCAAGGACTTGCCCAAGATTGAAGATGTGAGGAGTGATTTCAGGTTACGAAACAATTTACTTGATTGTTGAAAGGGGAGGGCAACAAGGAAGAACAGGAGTCTGGGAGCAGTAATATTTTAGATATGGCGATGCGGCCCATTAAAGACAATGGTAATTCTGTCCAGAATGGTAATGAGGCTCGGGCGTCTATGAGGTCTGCTTGTGAGTGGTATATTTGTACTCCTAAGTACTTAAAGGAGTTGCAGGACCAGTTGAGTGGAGCAACTAGTGAGCTTGCCCTTTGTTCTGGGGCTAAGGGTGTCATGGAAAGGGGCGACCACTCGGTCCCCCCGAACGTATGGTCGGGGGCCCGGATCCTCCCGGGAAACCATTTTGTGCGGGGGGCGTGTCACGGCTGGTATGCCCGAAGCGGCGTAGCCGGGGCATGCCTTTTCCCGCCCAAGAGGGGTTGTCCTAGACACCTACACCGTTGGCCACGCCCCGTAGGCGTACTGGAGGAGGGTACACGCCCTCCCGAAGAGGAATAAAAGGAGCAGCAATCCGAAGAAGCATCCTCTTGTTCCTGTGCTAGGAAGCTGCATCCCTCGTTGCACGTGAGCCCTCGACGGAACAAGGAGCAATTTTGAGAACTTGTAATCTTTTGCGTTTCTCTTTCAGAACTTCGGCCTTAGGGTCCAGGACCGTGTTGAGCAAACAAGGATCGGATATCCGTTGAACGATGCCTGGCAAGAAGGTCGGAAAGAAGTCTGGGACTGACCAGATGCTTCGAATGCTGATAAAGGACATGGCAAGTATGAAGAAGCAGATGGCAGCGATGAATAATTCGGGTAGACCGAAGAAAGTTATAGGCCCTGCATTGCCGGGCGTTGTCCCTGCGGGGCGAGGTAGAAGGGTCAGAAATAGGGCGGCAGGGGGTGAAGTCCCGATTCCCGAGGTACCCCCGGCAAGCCCGGTCACTCCAGTCGAGGCCCCGGTACCGGTCCTAGACGCAGGTCAACCGATTCCGGTTGTTATTACGCCCGCCAGCGAGGAAGACATGCCTCCCGAGTTGGCCGCCCAGTTGGCTGCATGGCTTGGTAAAAAATCAGGGGGTGCTACGGCACCGACAGACACAGCCGAGGAGGCCAAGTTACTAATAGAGCAGTTGCGGCAGTCGCGAGATGCCGCGAACGCGAATCTCCCTTGTGTCCCCCCACAGGTGACCCCAGGAGGACCGGCAGTTGGTGTGGAAAAAACGGCGGGAACAGCAATGGAGCCGGGTAAGCATGCATTGCCAATGGCAAGGGAGGGGTCTTTGCCCTCAAGATGGGAAAAGGTGGTCCAGCATATACCGCTGGCCACAAAAGAGATGATCTGGGCTGATAAGTACGTTAATATGTTTTCCCTGTTGACCGACCACCGCGAGATGGAATATGTTAAGACACAAAAAGACTTGTGGCACCCGAGTGTATGGCGAGCAAAGATGGCGGGTTTCAGGGTTGATGAGACAATCTCTAATTGGGCCAGGGCCTTTGCGATGTTTACTGCAATTATTGGGGAGCGTAAGCCCGAGGTTTTGACCGAATTGTCCTGCTACCAGGCACGAATAATGGATTTTTATGAGACATATGAAGGTGATGAATGGATAGGTTATGATATGAAGTTTCGTAAGGCCAAGGAGTTCGATTCATCTCTGACGTGGGATTGTCTCGACTCGATATCTTGGCAGAAACAGCTCCTGCCGGGCGCGACGAAGTCGTCGTCGCTTGGCGGGAATGGGTCCGGGCCTTCTCGCCGTCAGCCAGCGGCGCCCTTTCGAGCGAGCCCCAATGGTTACCACCAACCAAGGAATGGAGGGAATGGGGGTAGGAAAGGGGTCTGTTGGAATTTTAACAGGGGCAAGTGCACGAGACCTCAGGGGACATGTAAGTTCAGGCATGAGTGTGCAGGTTGCGGAAATTCTTCGCACCCCGAGAGTTCGTGCAGAGCCAAGAATGGTGATACAGGGGGTAGAGGGGGGCCAAGCAGGTCTGATGGGGACCATGACGTACCGCCACCTTCCCCCATTGATATCATGGCAATGATCCCCTGGCTAAATGAATACCCTGATCATGTCTCCGCTGGGGTGTTGAGGAACGGCTTCTTGTATGGTTTCCACATCCCGGCGGGGGATTTTCGTGGGGAGTCACTGTGTAGGAACCAACTGTCGGCTCTGCATAATCCTGTGGTGGTAGAAAAGAAGATTGCAAAGGAGGTTGCCCTGGGACGAGTTGCTGGCCCATTCAGGCACCCGCCAGTACCTAATTTTATCAGTTCCCCATTGGGAGTAGTCCCCAAGAAAGACCCGGGGGAATTTAGGCTGATCCATAACTTGTCAGCTCCGAGGGGTCTTTCAGTGAATGATGCAATTGACCCAGGAGTTTGTTCGGTGCGGTACGCATCCTTCGACGATGCCGTCGCCATGTTGAATCGCCTGGGGCCCGGAGCGCTGATGGCAAAGTCAGATATCGAGTCAGCGTTCCGGTTGCTCCCGGTACACCCACAGGATCAGCGTCTGTTAGGCTTTGTTTTTCAAGGACGTTACTACATGGATAGATGTATGCCAATGGGTTGCTCCATTTCTTGTGCTTATTTTGAGAAGTTCAGTTCTTTTCTGCAATGGGCGTTCACCAAGGCCACTGGCCATACCCAGGTTATGCATTACCTAGACGATTTCTTGTTCTTGGGGGCAGCCGGCGACACTCTCGTGATTTTTGCACTCTCATGGAGCGATTCGGGGTGCCATTGGCACCAGGTAAGACGGTTGGACCATCGACTTCACTCGAGTTTCTAGGCATTGAGCTCGATTCTGTGGAGGGATGTTTCCGTTTGCCGGTGGGGAAGGTAGCGAAGTTCAGGGCTTCCTTGGAATTGTGCATCAGCAAAGAAAAAGTCACGCTCCATCAGCTACAACAAGCAGTGGGCCAGCTTAATTTTACCAATGGCCCGCCCCTTTTCCCGCTCTATTGCACAAGCCATGGTCGGTCTCAAGGAAGGACACCATCGCACGAGACTGTCTGCAGAAGTTCGCCAGGACATGCGCATATGGTTGGCATTTCTGGCGGATTTCAACGGTCGAGTGGTGTGGAACAAACCACCAGCGTCCTCGGACGAGCTGGGTTTGTGGACCGACTCGGCGGGGAGCGTGGGATTTGGCGCCATCTTTGGTAATCGATGGTCGGCGCAAACATGGCCGACGTGGTGGCACACCAGCGGTCTCACAGGTAACATTGGGTTTCTCGAGTTGTTCCCCATTCTTGTGGCTCTGATGGCATGGCCAGATGAGTTTAGAGATCGCTCTGTGGTGTTCTGGTCCGACAATATGACTGTTGTTGAATGTATAAATAGTCAGGCAGCACGCTGCAAGTGGATACTGAGATTACTGAAGGAAATTGTACTCCTTTGCATGAGATTGAACGTACAATTCAGGGCGAAGCATGTGCCAGGTGTACTGAACCAGGCGGCTGATGCACTCTCTCGTTCACACATGCAGGCTTTCAGGGGTTATCTACCTTCCGCGGACCTAGCGGCGGCACCATTTCCCGAAGCACTCTGGCTACTCGGTGCCCCGGATTACAAGACCTCGTGGCAGCAAGCTTAGCCCCCAGGACATGGAAGGCATATGAAGGAGCGTTTCGTTCCTATTGTGCATTTTCAGTCCGGCAGGGGAGGTCAAGTGGGGTCAGGAGGAGTGTGTCTTGAATTTTCTGGTAGCACTACACAGGGCAGGCCGATCAGCGGCAACAGCCAATAGGCACCGAGCCGCCATTTCATTCATGGCGCAAGCTCATGGCATCAAGGACCCCACATCTTCCTTTTTGGTAAAGAAGGCCCTTCGGGGTTGGCAACGCCTTGAGGGTCGGAAAGTAGACGAAAGGCGCCCGATTGGGTTAGAAAGGTTGTCCCTGCTGATGTCGGTACTCCCCACGACATGTTCCTCCCAGTTTGAAGCAGTGCTGTTCCAGGCCGCTTTCGCATTAGCGTTCCATGGGGCCATGCGGGTGAGCGAGCTGGTAGCAAGAAATAAGAAAGATGTAGAGGGAGGGTTGTGTCGGATCACATTCTGATCAAGGGTGATACAATGGTGATCACGATAGCCAGGTCCAAGACCGATCAGGGTGCTATGGGAGACAGTATTGTTGTCCAGCGCATGCGAGGGTCCCCCATGTGCCCGGTAAAGTGCGTTGAGGAATATTTGGCGCGAAGGGCGGATACATGGGGGGGAAGCTTGCTGAGACACATCGACGCCACCCCACTGACAAGGTTTTCAGTTCCAGCGGGTGCTAACGATGGCAATCGCAGCGGTGGGCTTGGACCCGGGCGATTTCGGGGCCCATTCCTTTAGGATAGGGGCTGCTACAGAAGCTACAGCCAGGGGTCAGAGTGTTGAGAAGGTGAAACAACTGGGGCGATGGTCCTCAAACTGTTATAAGAGGTATGTGCGGTTGCACATGTTATGAAGCCACTGTCATGCACTCACGCCTCTTGTCTTCTGTTTGGTTTACAGTTTCGCGAGCATGCTATGCGGGGCGGACTGTTCCGTCGACCCGGCACCTGGGGACCAGCGGTCAGAGATCACCGGCTGAGGAAAAAGTGGTGTGGGTCGTCGGATAGCCGGTCAACTATCCGGCCTGTGGCGGTAAGGTCATGATCGGTGAGCAGTAATTTCAAGATCCCTAGAGGGGGGGCGCCACCCATTATGGATGGGAGCGCCCGGGGGGAGGCGGCCATCGGCCCCTCAAACGGGTAGGCGGCACCCACTAAGTATGGGGTCGCCTAAGGGAAGGTGGTCATAGGCCCCTTCCAGGGGAGGAGGTGGCTCGATGCCCCTCCTACGAATTTTCCGGGGCCAGGATATCCGCGACGGCGGATATGAGAAGCAGTGTGGGGTGGGAGGGGGGTCCACGCTACCTTCTAGACACCTCACACAAGTCCTCGGACGACCATTAAGATGGCGTCGAGTTAAATAGAGGGCCCCCGCAAAGACAAGGGAAATTGGAGTTGGCACAGAGGTACAGTCCTCTGTGCGCCTGCCCTCACACCGTGAGGGGGGAGTTCTGGTAGTTGGGATCTGACACCGGTTGCGACCTTGCCATTGGCCCGTAATGCTAGGATGTACAATTTTAATTTAGAAAAGTATGCATTGGCAGGATGTTAGACTCGGCTAGGAAAACCTTTGTACTAGAGATTTGTTAAGGTTAGCCAATCAACGTGTCTTCATCATAATGTAATAAATGAAAATTGTACATGATATGAAACTATTATTTTAATGTTTTAATTTTGTTTCATATTTTAATAAATACGTCCGGGAGGGTAACTCCCTCCCGCCTTCCAAAAGTTCAGAACTGCGTCCGTCTTCCCATCCTTGGGGATTGTGTTGGGAGGGGGTGACAGGCATCCCGGCCATATGGAAAGGGGCGACCACTCGGTCCCCCCGAACGTATGGTCGGGGGCCCGGATCCTCCCGGGAAACCATTTTGTGCGGGGGGCGTGTCACGGCTGGTATGCCCGAAGCGGCGTAGCCGGGGCGCGCCTTTTCCCGCCCCAGAGGGGTTGTCCTAGACACCTACACCGTTGGCCACGCCCCGTAGGCGTACCGGAGGAGGGTACACGCCCTCCCGAAGAGGAATAAAAGGAGCAGCAATCCGAAGAAGCATCCTCTTGTTCCTGTGCTAGGAAGCTGCACCCCTCGTTGCACGTGAGCCCTCGACGGAACAAGGAGCAATTTTGAACCCACCCACCAGCCCCTTATGGCAAAGTTAGTACTGCAATAAAATGTTTTGCTTTGATAAACATCTTTTTTCTCCTGGTTTAGTCGTTAATAAAAATGTCGATGTTGGTACTGCAATAAAGTGATTTGTTCATAACAATTTTCCTTCCTTGATAGAGCGGAGTATAACAGTCTAGTTGAAGGAAGTGTTGAATGTATAAGTAATAAAGGATTGCAATTTAGAGGTTAATTTTTCTTTCTTAGTAGGTAAACAAACATCGTATTTATTTTGGTCGGGCGGTAAGGTCATGATCGGTGAGCAGTAATTTCAAGATCCCTAGAGGGGGGGCGCCACCCATTATGGATGGGAGCGCCCGGGGGAGGCGGCCATTGGCCCCTCAAACGGGGAGGCGGCACCCACTAAGTATGGGGTCGCCTAAGGGAAGGTGGTCATAGGCCCCTTCCAGGGGAGGAGGTGGCTCGATGCTCCTCCTACGAATTTCCCGGGGCCAGGATATCCGCGACGGCGGATATGAGAAGCAGTGTGGGGTGGGAGGGGGGTCCACGCTACCTTCTAGACACCTCACACGAGTCCTCGGACGACCATTAAGATGGCGTCGAGTTAAATAGAGGGCCCCCGCGAAGACAAGGGAAATTGGAGTTGGCACAGAGGTACAGTCCTCTGTGCGCCCGCCCTCACACCGTGAGGGGGGAGTTCTGGTAGTTGGGATCTGACACCGGTTGCGACCTTGCCGTTGGCCCGTAATGCTAGGATGTACAATTTTAATTTAGAAAAGTATGCATTGGCAGGATGTTAGACTCGGCTAGGAAAACCTTTGTACTAGAGATTTGTTAAGGTTAGCCAATCAACGTGTCTTCATCATAATGTAATAAATGAAAATTGTACATGATATGAAACTATTATTTTAATGTTTTAATTTTGTTTCATATTTCAATAAATACGGCCGGGAGGGTAACTCCCTCCCGCCTTCCAAAAGTTCAGAACTGCGTCCGTCTTCCCATCCTTGGGGATTGTGTTGGGAGGGGGTGACAGGCATCCCGGCCATATTGGCAACAGGAGTTATTTTTCCCCATTCACCTTTAGGCCAGATATACATCCGTAGTTGCCTAGCAGTTCTGGCAAGTCATTTAGGACTTCCTGTTGACTCCAAAGATAGACCAGCACATCATTGGCGTATAGCGAGATAACGTGCCATTGGTTGTGTGCCCTGATGCCATAGTCAATTACGCGTCTACATAGTACACAGGACAAGGGATCCATGGTTAGGGCAAAAATATTTGGCGATATGGGACATCCCTGTCTGGTGCCTCGTTCTATAATAAAGGAGTCCGATATCATGCGACCTGTCTTAACTCGGGCCAGTGACACAATATATAGTAGCTTAATCCAGTTCAGTAACTGGGGGTTATGCCATAACCCACTAGTACTTCATTAACGTACTCTCAGCCTAGGGTGTTGAATGCCTTTTCGATAACTAAAAAGGCTATCCACACTGGTTCCTCTATCGTGCATTCTCAGTCAAGCAGCATAAAGAGATTAGAGACGTAGATTCAAGCTGGTATTCTGGACAGGTATAAAACCGTTTTGATCAGTGTGCACTGACAGTTGTGTCACTTCTAGCAATCTATTGGCCAACACTCTTCCTAGTATTTTATATTCTGTGTTTAAAAGGGACAGTTGGTGATACGAGCCCATCTGAAGTGGGTCCTTACCTGGTTTAAGTAACACCACCAACACTGCCTCACAGAGGGAGAGCAGTAGTATACCTTGATCATATGCCTCTGTGTAGACCCGGTATAAGCCTGGGGCCAATTGCGTGCTAAATGTCGCATAAAATTCTAGGGGCCACCTGTCCATCAGCCGTTACAGCTAGAAGCCCATTGGCCACTTGCATCTACACCACTAACACCCCTAAACGTAGGATTTAATTGCCACTCCTGACCCAAGAACCTCAGTTCTGATCTGACTTGCACAAATGATGAAGAAGTGGCCTGTGTCTGCAACAACAGGACCTGCACAAAGCAGAGGCATGATACTCTGCACCTGTGGGAACCTTCTGGGAACTGCATGGCTGCGACTCGTCCTGGGCCAAAGCTCAGTTTCCCCAGACAGGGAAACCCCTTTGAGATCCAAAGGCAACTCCAGACTGCCCTGGATTAGTGGCACTAATCCCCTATACACCACATGTAAAATAAGCACACAAGAACCAAAGAACCTCTGACGTCAAAATAACGTTCTGCTGAGCTTACAGCTGCCAGTCCAGCACCTTTACTCAATGTTGCACCTCAAGGTAACTCTGCAAAACCTTCATCCAAAATCAGTAGTAGCTTTAT
The DNA here is from genome assembly GCF_964263255.1 of Lissotriton vulgaris. Lineage (NCBI taxonomy): Eukaryota > Metazoa > Chordata > Amphibia > Caudata > Salamandridae > Lissotriton > Lissotriton vulgaris. The sequence goes on from NC_141699.1 coordinate 443,747,471, forward strand.
TGTGGACTTTTTGCACCCAGTTCCCCAGCAGCACTGTGTAAGCGGTAAAACCATCTCCCTGCTGCTCCCACTTCAACACCTTGGAAAGGCAAGATAAACCTGCAACCAATCTTCTTGAGTCAGGGAAAACTGAACTGACTGTCATAGCTTGATCCTAGGACTTGCATCAACTTAACCCTCCTGGGAATCTGCGCATCTCAACCTGAAAGTCAATGATTGCTGTTAGTGTTTTTTTACAATTGATCGCAATGCTAAAGTTTTCCAGTATTGTTTCGCATTTTGCTTCTAAACCAATAATTCCAGTTATACCTATCTGATTGCCAATGTTTTAGAATCTGAAATCATATTAAAATCTGCTTTATTTTGAAAAATTGGTGTTGGATTTCTTTTGAGACACGTTAATTACTTATCAGTCATGTTGGTACTCTGAAATGCTCAACACATGTTCCTCCAGTGAAACCTGACTGCTCTTGCCACACTACCAGGACTGAGCTAAGGATTTATTAATGTGAATCTGAGGGCCTTCTTTGGGGTATTATGAGATTATTACATAGTGAAGCCTAACCAACATCATTACATAATACTCCACCTTCCTATAGCCTGTAAATGTTTCACTTTGTTGAAATGTTTAATATTAGAAAAAGGTTTATATTGTGCTTTTCATTGTGTGATGCCACCCTTGTCAAAACCAGCAATACTGCTTGACTTTTTATAAATGCAAATTGCATGTTCGCTTAGGCATGTGGATTTATGTTGTTTTATGGGGTTGGGGTCTGCTGTCAGACAAGTTGGTAAAGATATCTCTGACACAGCAGGTCTTAGATTGCATGTATGGTTTCATAAAGTGACTGTGATGATTACTTGTTGTGCTCTCCCGTAGTTTGTGAGGCCTTTTACAGGAAACGTCCATTAGAATGAAGCGGGGATCTCAGTACCTTCACTGTGCTGGCATTAGAACAAACGCGTCTTTAGTACGTACTCGTTCAGCGTGCAAGTCATTATAACGACTTGCTTTTGGCAGGCACATTAGATGGAATGGTGTTGGATTTAAAGTCCATCACTTTTGCTACTGTTGCGCAGACTGGAGTTAGAATAGTAAATTAAGCTATTCCAAAATCCAGCTCCCACCTAAGACAAGCCCTTACAATGACTTGCGTGCTGAACAAATGTGTACTAAAGACACAATCGTTCTCTGAGAGTCAACTGCTAAACATAGGGTACTTGGTTAACAGTTTGGAGATCTGCATTACAGGAGTCATAGGACACAAACATTGAGAAGTCCCCAACTGTAACTACTGTTTGAACTTGGAGTCACCAACTGTGATTTCTTACAGAAGCAAATGTGTACAGTTAGGAGAGAAGGAACTGAGGGATGGAATTTAAAAGTGCAAAAAAGGTTCAGTAATGGTATTGCAACAGTAGGACTGACTCAGACTGAAACTCGATTCCAATAGTGAACCTCTATTAGGTTGGAATATGATTATAAACATTCTGATGGGCATGACCCTGGATAGTGCCCCTCATATCCCTTGATGACCCGTTACTTTGGCTTAGGTCCATGAGCTTGGTTTGGCCAAACATTACCATTATTACACACCCAAATCATCGATAATGTTGAATTATTATTATTACGATTTCTTAATGGTGCTACATTTTTTAAGCTTGGAAGAATTGAAGGTTGAACTTGCCCATTTTGGGTTCAATCTTGTGATTTCCTGGAGATACATAGTTGACTGAGGAGAGACCTTAATCAACTAAGCTACCTTAACAAATTTGAAAAATCTTTAAGTAATGTGATAAACTAAGGCATCGAATGGGATGTATGGAATGATTGAAGTATTCTTATTCACTGAGAATTTCTGTAGACTGCATTTCATTTTTTTTGTTTACTGTGATTTTAATGACAGTGACCAATCATATTCAAATCAGTCTTGAGCTTGCTCCAAAAGGGACAGTGCTTTCCAAACTGCTAAGCCAATCGGAAAGCAAGCATTTCCAGACGTGTTTTGACCTTGTTGGATCCTAGCAATGTGGAGTAATTTGATTCCATTTGGCATGGCGAGCTATGTGACCCCTGTCAGGACATATCTATTGCCCCCAAAGTGACATAAAAAAGGAATACTTGTGTTTATCTTAGACACTGGCGTTTATTCTGGGGTGTTTACATGATAAATAATTTTGCATGCAACAGCAAAAGATGAATGAACTAACATTCGAGCTCAGTGCTTTGGAACAATTATACTAAATGATAAGGACTTTTTCTGACAACCACTTGATTTACCTTCAGCTTGGACAACTAGTCACAATCTCAGGGGCATATTATCAAGAACAGCATTAAAAATTATCGCCAGTTTAGCGGCAGAAAACTGCAGCTAAAACGGCGATAATGGGCTTGATAACATGCCCTTCTGAATTCCCATAGAAGCCCAGGTTGTGGTGTCAACCTGGGCTTCTATTGGAATACTCCAGGGCATATTATCAAGCCCATTATCGCCGGATTAGCAACAGTATTCTGCCGCCAAACCAGCGATAATTGTAACACCATTCTTGATAATATGCCCCTCAGTTCTCGAAACCCCAACACAATGCCTGTGTTCGAGTAGATTTAAACAATGATATATATTTTTTATACGCTGGTATGGCAAAATGCTTAACAAAATATTTAAAAAACATTTTTTGCATCTCAGTTCATGATGAATTTCATAGTAAGACAAAATGCTTTATTCGTCTCAATAGCAACAGAGAAGAAAACTGTTTTAACGTTTATTGAAAACTGAAAACAATGAATAGAAAATAAAACAATCGAACTCAGAGATCACCAGGGTTTATGTTCTGTATCTTTAATAAAAAGCTGATTTTAATTCTCGATAGCATGACGGTTATGTGAATTAAGGCACCAAAGTGAAGCAGACAGGTTTAACACGTTTTCCTTGCTTTTTTGTCAAAAACCTGCAATTAAATGCGTGACCAAACAAAAGAGTTGCCAAAGCAGCATTTTCTTTTATAAAATGATTTTTAAATTCTTGATAAAAGAAAGATTATCAAGGCAAGCAGGACAAACACATCACTTGTTTCTGCACAACTCCCTTGCATCTAAACACATTTTTTGTTATCTTTGGGGACAATGATGGATAACCTTGGGTTGCATATTCCTTGGCACGTTGTCGTGATTTTTTGTTATTGATTAACTTGGGTGTGAGGAATTACCTAGAATTCTTCAGGATTCTAAAGTCGAACACTGACCCGGTCTATGTGGTCGCTGTCTCTAAGTTTTTGTTGTCCATGTGGCTAATCCGCAGAAACCTGCTAAAAACGGAATAGCCTAAAGTTATTAACTAGTGTCGCGAGCCTTTACAAACTGAATACTTGGACACATAGTCGTAGTCTATACATGGGGGGGCTGAGGAGGGAAACCTGGTGGGAAGCACCTAGGATTCAAGTGAAATAGACGGCCCTTTATTCTTTTTTTTTTTTAGAGTTTTAGAGTTTTTAAATTTTTAATTAATTGCATTGTAATTTATATTTTTTTAATGTACTTTACAACCATGAAATCCCATAATGACGACTGCATTTAATGGTATTTTTTATTATGCCAAAATGCCTATGTATAATATGAATTGCTTATTTTGACCTTGGATTTGTACAATATTAGTTTTAATGTGATTGTGCTTTTATGGCTATACCTAGCCGCAATAACGTTTTTGAACCGAACTGTTATTGATTAAGAGAGCCGAGGAGTAGAGTTCTTTGTCATCATATATAAAGAACCTGATGGTACAAGAACACCCAACCTTTTCAAAGCTACCAGGGAAAGCTTAATAATGTCTCTGCCCAAAGGCTGGCTTCATACAGAATGCCAGTCACATCCGGATTCGAGTGTTCAATTTGAACTGTTTGTCAATCCACCGAATGGCATTTCCTCTTGTGAGTGCGATCAAGAAGAAAAAATGTGTGAAAGGTCAGAAAGTACCTCATGTAAGCCAAAACAGCCTTCTTGCGCTCAGCAAAACAAGGACATTCCATTGTCTTATCGCTAATATGTATTTAAAGTCAATGAAACAGAAAAGTTACTATAGGAAGCACTACATAATACTGGTTACTATACCGAAATGACTTTTAACGATCCTGTGGAATCCTGAAGCAGTGGCAGAATCCTATTATTTGTAAGTGAATTTATGTAAAACGAAGACGGCAACTGAACAGACGACTAGCCCCTACGGATAAAAACATTTGACTGGGTTGATTTCAGTAATGTGCTTCTCTAGTCTCTAAGCTTCGTCCATCATCCCCTTTGGTATTGCTTTGTTTGCCCTAAGTTGGCAGGGTATACCCAGACGTGGGCACAAGCTCACTTTGAATTTGATTCAAGATAGCCTGGCTGATAAGGTTATGAACCCAAAACCGGTCCCAGGATGGTTGTTTCCGTTCCAGAGAAGACATGACATTGCAGTGCGGGCTGGACTGTTCCCATAATGCACAGGGTCAGACTAATTATCTATGGCCGTGTTTGAACTGGGGTGGTGGAGTGAACTAAAGAATGATGATGGATTAAACCCAGATCAGTTGACTGGGGATGAGTGTTTGATTTGCTCAAACGCTCTGTCTATCATCCCCTTGGTATCGCTTTGTTTGCCCTAAGTTGGCAGGGTATGCCCAGACGTGGGTCCCTTGCTCACTTTGCCACTGGATTCAAGATAGCCTGGCTGATGAGGGTTATGAACCCAAAACCGGTACCAGGATGCTTGTTTCCGGTCCAGGGAAGACATGGCTTGACAATTTGGGCTGGACTGTTCCCATGAGGCACAGGGTCATACTGATTTGCATATGGCCATGTCTGAACTGGGGTGGTAAAGTGAGCTAAAGAATGATGATGGATTAAACCCAGATCAGTTGACTGGGGGTGAGTGTTTGCTTTGCTCAAACGCTCTATCCATCATCCCCTTTGGTATTGCATTGTTTGCCCTAAGTTGGCAGGGTGTGCCCAGACATGGGTCCCTTGCTCACTTTGCCACTGGATTCAAGATAGCTTGGCTGATGAGCGTTGTGAACCCGAAACCGGTCCCAGGATGCTTGTTTCCAGTCCAGGGAAGACATGGATTGGCAGTTCGGGCTGGACTGTTCCCATGAGACACAGGGTCAGACTGATTTGCCTACGGCCATGTCTGGACTGTGGTGGTGGAGTTAGCTAAAGAATGATGATGGATTAAACCCAGATCAGTTGACTAGGGGTGAGTGTTTGATTTGTTCAAACGCTCTGTCCATCATCCCCTTTGGTATCGCTTAGTTTGCCCTAAGTTGGCAGCGTATGTCCAGATGTCTGTCCCTTGCCCACTTTGCCACTGGATTCAAGATATCCTGGCTGATGAGGGTTATGAACCCAAAACCGGCCCCAGGATGCTTGTTTCCGGTCCAGGGAAGACATGGCTTGGCAGTTCAGGCAGGACTGTTCCCATGAGGAACAGGGTCAGACTGATTTGCATATGGCCATGTCTGAACTGGGGTGGCGGAGTGAGCTAAAGAATAATGATGGATTAAATCAAGATCAGTTGACTGGGGGTGAGTGTTTGATTTGCTCAAACGCTACATCCATAATCCACTTTGGGATCCAGTTTCTAGGCACTACGCTTTTTACCATATCAGTCAACACACCTGAGGGTTATGGAGTCAAAGTGGCTTTCAGGGATCTCAAAGTTTTTGGTTAAGTGCAGAAGCCAGCAATAAAACATTGAGGGGCATATGTTCAAGGAAGTGGCGGAGAGAGGCTTTAGCAATCATGGCTTAACGCCTCACTTCACCGCTTAAGAAACGCAAGGCTGCACCATATTTACTACAATATGGTGCAGCCATGCATTTCCCAGTGTGTTGGCGCTACACTTACCAGTGTAGTGCCAATGCAGGCACCCTTGCACCATAGGGTAAGGGTGTCTGCATGCAGGGGAGGATTGTTTATGTGTAGGAAGGTGTCCCTTCCTGCACATAAACAAACCCATAATGTCATTCTGTCACTTTTATGTGTGCTGCTTCATGCAGCACACATGAAAGTCACAAAATTGCATTTTTTTTAATGATTGTTTATGTACAGGAAGGGGGACTATCCTGTACATAAACAATCCATGGCAGTTTGCTTTTTCCATGTGTGCTGCACAAGGCACAAAGTAAATAATGCATTTCTCCCCGTTTTGCTAACTCAAGACCTGGTCTTAATTTCAGTGCTGCCTCCTATGTGCGCTGCCTCCTATGTGCGCTGCCCTTACACATAGGGCGCAGCGTTAAAATCAATGGGTGTTGAAGTAAAACGCCCACCACAACACCCACTGCCCACCCCTTTCACATTAAGCATTGCGAAAAAGGGGGCATTATTTACAAGACAGCGTTAAGACACGTTAAGTGGCAAAAAGTTGCCTTGTAAATAAGGCTAAGCCCCTTTCATCACCACAAAGTTGGAAAAAGTGATATTGTGGTGGTGATAGGGGCTTGAACATATGCCCCTGAGATTCCTGGTTTCAAAGACATATGCTTAGCCACTAGTCAGAAGCTCCCATTAGGAAAGAAACCTATCAAACCTGAGCTGGTAGTGATGGTGTTTCCTCAACAAAATAGAAGATAATGAGTGGGGAAGAATGGAAGGGAAAATAGAGAGCCCTTCTTCCACCAACCTCATAGTATGTGATTTGTGCACCAGTGAAACACCATTGTGTGGTGTTCCAAGAGGGAGGGATCTTTTGTTAGGCTGGACAAGGGTCCAAAGTTACTCTTTCCCAGACCAGACATAAAAAATTGACTATCACTTTCCCTAATTATTCTGGGCTATGTTCTTTTGTCTTCCAGCTCCCTAAACATTTTTTTGGGCTGTTTTATATAGTACAAACATGGGTCTCTTGGGAATTTCAAAAGAACACCTGTAGAGAAAGAAACAGGATTGATTATTGTGAACACAAGCAGGTATTCTATAGCCTCTGAATCATTAGAAGATATATTTCCTTGATAATATATAGTCAGTAAGAATTCCATTCAAAAGTGACAGTATATGGGCAAGCATACCACCACGTCTCATCAACCACAATTTGAACACATGAAAGAGGAGATGAGCTGTGGATCTTAAGAAAGACCTAGATGATATTTATCTAAGAAAGTTCCCATTGAGCTTTTATGCTCTTTGATTATTACAAACAAATCGTGTAGTTAACAGGCATTCAGTGAATAGGTATGGTCACATTTTTTAAGACCAACACCAATTATATAGTAGTAGTATTTTGGCCATACTGAAGTTTGGCAACTTTTTTCTTATTGAGGGCAAGTACGAGCTTGCAAAAGGAAGAGAGAACTGATCAAATGTGTTGGAAAGCATCAGTTTCTAAAACATTTTAAAGGTGAAAATACTCTTTGTAGAACTCTCAAATAGTAAAAATAGGCTTCAGCTTTAGGTGTCACATGATGTAATGTAGAACACGCATCTAACATAGGGGGCATATTATCAAGCAGGACGTTAACATTATCGCCGCTTTAGCGGCAGAAAACTGCAGCTAAAGCGGCAATAATGGGCTTGATAATACGCCAAAGAGAATTCCAATAGAACCCATGTTCACACCAGAACATGGGCTTCTATGGGAATTCACAAGGGCGTATTATAAAGCCCATTATAGACGCTTAAGCGGAACTTTTCTGCGGCTAAAGCGGGGATAATGTTAACGCTGTTTCTTGATATTATTCCCCATAGTCTGTTGATTTTCCACTGTGATTAAAGGAGAGGAGCATATCCCAAGAGTATAGGGAAATAAACTAGTGTCTCGAGGGGCAGGGCATTTGACTATCATCATAAATTCTATCTTCATATGATTTAATTTCAGTAAAATCTGAAACACCCAACATTGAACAGCCTCATCGGCAAAAGCAATGAAATCGTCAAGATTATTTGACCACAGATTGTGCCTGAATTGGGATATCAGCTGCGTCTATATCGAATGCCACAAGGGGATGAACATAAAATTAAAAAGCAGAGATGTTAAGGCCAAGTCTTTAGATAAATGTAGATGCATAAATGTAGGTGAACGGACAGAACTGAAAGGTTTGTGTGCATTCCAAAAAAACGATTTAAGAACCACATCACAAATAGAAAGATGTGACATCCCGGAGAGAAGGAATCAATGGTTGATGGTGTCAAATTACTCCAAAAGTCTAACAATAAGAGGGTGGAGAAGTGTGGCTCAATGGTGGAGAAGTGTGGCTCAATGATTAGAGCGGCAGACCCTGATGCAGAGGTCTAGCCCGGGACCAAGGTTTAATTCCCCGCCTCGGCGGGTCTTGGGCTCAAAAATTCCACGGACCTTAAAATTCTCGCCTCGGTGCCTATTCCAATCATGGAGTCTCACTCTGCAACTCTGGGCAATAGCTTGCTTAATCTCCACAATGGCCCCCACAACGCTAAGGATGCCTGGCCTCCACCTTGGGGGTGCCCAGGAGTGGACGCCTCACAGGGAAAGCCAGGATGGGTCCCACAGCGGTATTCGTACAAGCGCCTTGAGACCCTTGCGGGTGAGTAGTGCGCTATACAAGTATCAATTTACATTTACAAGAACTGCCACTTTGGAGTAGAAAAAATTAGTAAAAGCTCCAGTAATACATGCTTTTATATACATCTTTAGTGTGCCTCCTCACTTAGAGGAAGAACTTCTTTGTAAATAATGGAGTTTTGAGGATTAATATTTGTCATTGCTTGAGAATGAACTGATATTGAGTTAGGCGCCTTGACGCCCATCGGGCTAAGTTGCGCATGAATAAATATCACTTCATTCAACTACTTTTCAAATGTTGAGAAATTCCTTGATGGTTGGCCTCGCTGGATGTTCACGGGTTTTGAATAAAGTTTTAGGAGAAATAAGTGCCTTGCTGATAATTGCCTGCTATACCTATTGTTGGACTTGGCACTTTCTGCAGGGTCATCCCTAGACTTTTTGCCTTCACTTCTCAGGTGTTACTGAATTTTGTTGGCCTGAGGACTCGGTGCACTTTACCACTGCTAAGTGCTTGTTCTCTCTCCCTAAAATATGATATAATTGGCTTATACTCAATTGACATATGTAATTTACTTGTGTAAGTCCCTACTAAGGTCGTACTGCATGTACTCAGGGCCTGTAAAATAAAAACTACTAGTGGGCATGTAGCACTAGTTGTGCCATCCATTTAACCCCTTCCATGCTTGTGACGGAACCATTCTATCATGAATCACTGTTGGGCTGTGCTGATGATGGAATGGTTCTGTCATGACCACGCCTGTGATTGGAATGTCCAGCACAGGGCTGGAATTCCTGCTGCACGCAAGTGGTAAGTAGCCTGGTAAACATGTCTCAGGCCTGCCATTGCACCCTGTTTGCGCAATTATTAAACTGTCATTTCGATCTGGCAAAGTAAGCATTTTGCAAGGACCAAACCTTCCTTTTTAATGAATATATGTTACCCAGAGGGTAAGCTCTGGAAACCCCAGGCTCCCACAAACCAAGTCGGGTAGATTGGAGGGATTGAAGCTCAACTTTGAGACTCTTCTCTCACTCAATACATGTCTTCCCGTTTGAGGGTCACTGGGCTGTCTCTCAATGGACAAGCAGAGTCCACCCCATTTGGAGAGTGACAAGGTACTTAATGATGACGTTTCTCTCCACTTAATGGTGATTAAGTGGTTGCTAGAGGTCCGACAGCTCCTGGACATAGCCTTTGGAGCACATATGGCTGTGTTCCTTGTTCTTTTTTCTTTTTCCCTGTCCTTAAGAGGCCTGAATGGATAGGCAGAAAAGCGTAATTTTTTGGGATTTGGAGGATTCAGTTTAAGTGTAATAACTACCAACTATTTCAAGATTGTGATACAAACCATTAGTTTTCGGGAGCCCACTGTTCCCTCCTATGTGTACCTTGACAGGACTCCCTCCTGCGGGGACTGCCACTGACTAACAAGTGTTGCATCCATACTGATAAACTGTTCAGAAGATAGACTAAGTACATTTACATGTTTTATATGTGCTGTAGTGTGATTATATGTTAATGTAGGATGTGTGAAATAATATGTTTGGTTTCGTTGTTATTGTGCCTTTTGTTTGTCTGATGATACACAGCCATAACTAGGAGATGGCATTTGCCTGTGATTGAAGTCAACTAAATTCTGTTTCATATAGTTTCATACAGTTCTAGTGATTAACTGATATTTTAACTGGCAGAGTCATGATTCCATTTGTTCCCACATATTACCAATTTCTTGTGTGCTATACTTTGTGCCTAGGTTGTGGTGGGATCATTAAGGCAAACCCCTAGATTGTGGAGCTGGACAGGACAGATAGCAGGTAGCAATACATTTAAAAAGTAGACAATGGACTTTTAAGTTTTACATGTCCTGGTATTGAAAAACCCTTACATTTGCTTGTCACTACTGCATGTGCTATCTCTTCTATAGGATAACATAAAAGTTTCCTTGTTAAATTTTATGAGTGTAATTTCCAAATGGGAAGCAATACACAGTTCCTGTGTGGTGTCTTAGAAATAACAAAATATAATCTTAACTTATGGAAAGGGGCGACCACTCGGTCCCCCAGAACGTATGGTTGGGGGCCCGGATCCTCCCGGGAAACCATTTTGGGCGGGGTGCGTGTCACGGCTGGTATGCCCGAAGCGGTGTAGCCGGGGCGTGCCTTTTTCCCGCCCAAGAGGGGTTGTCCTAGACACCTACACCGATGGCCACACCCAGTAGGCGTACCAGCGGAGGGTTCACGCCCTCCCGAAGAGGAATAAAGAGAGCGGGAATCCGGAGAAGCATCCTCTTGTTCCTGTGCTTGGAAGCTGCACCCACTCATTGCACATGAGCCCTCGACGGAACAAGGAGCAATTTTGAGAACTTGTAACTCTTGTGTTTCTCTTTCAGCGACTTCGAGGCTAAAGGATCCAGGACCGGGTTGATCGACTTAGAGCAAATATTCGACAACAATGTCTGGCAAGAAGGCAGGAAAGAGGGCCGAGAATGACCAGGTGCTTCGCATGTTGATGAGCAGAATGGCGAAGATCGAGCGGAACGTCGTTATGGTCCCGGCGCTTGGCCGGGATATGGCGAACATGAAGAAGCAGATGGCTGCGATGAACAATCCGGGTAAACCAAAGAAGGTAATAGGCCCGGCATTGCCGGGAGTCGCCCCTGAGGGTAGGGGGAAACGGGCCAAGAATAGGGCGGCAGGGGGGGAGGTTCCGGCCCCCGAGGTACCCCCGGTGAGCCCGGCCATTCCAGTAGAGTCCCCGGTACCAGTCCCAGACGCGGGTCAGCCGATTCCGGTTGTGATTACGCCCGCCAACGAGGAGGACATGCCTCCTGAATTGGCCTCTCAGTTGGCCGCATGGCTTGGCAGAAAAACAGGGGGTGCTACGGCACCTGGAGACACGGCCGAAGAGGCCAGGTTACTAATTCAGCAGTTGCGGCAGTCGCGAGATGCCGCAAAGGCGAATCTCCCTCTTGTCCCCCACAGGTGACCCCGGAAGGACCGGCAGCTGGCGTCGGAAAAACAGCGGGAACGACAACAGAACCGGGTAAGCAGGCACTGCCAATTGCGGGGGAGGGCTCATTGCCCTCAAGACGGGAGAGGGTGGTTCAACATATCCTGTTGGCCACGAAAGAATTAATATGGGCTGATAAGTATGTTAATATGTTTTCTCTGTTGACTGACCATCGCGAGATGGAGTATGCCAAGATGCAGAAAGATTTGTGGCACCCGAGTGTTTGGCGAGCCAAGATGGCGGGTTTCAGGGTGGATGAGACAATAACAAATTGGGCCAAGGCCTTTGCGATTTTTACTGCAATTATTGGGGAGCGTAAGCCCGAGGTTTTACCTGAATTGTCTTGCTATCAGGCACGAATAATGGATTTTTACTAAACATATGAGGGGAATGAATGGATGGGTTATGACATGAAGTTCCGTAAGGCCAAAGAGTACGATTCATCTCTGACGTGGGATTGTCTCGACTCGATTTCTTGGCAGAAGCAGCTCCTGCCGGGCGCGCTGAAGGCGTCCTCGCCTGGCGGGAATGGCTCGGGGTTTTCCTGCCAACAGCCCACGGTGCCCTTTCGAACGGGCGCCGGTGGCGACCACCAAGCAAAGACCGGTGGGAATGGGGGAAAGAGGGGGGTCTGTTGGAGCTTCAACAGGGGCAACTGCACCAGACCACAAGGGACATGTAAGTTCAGACATGCATGTGCGGGTTGTGGGAATTCCTCGCACCCGGAGAGTTCGTGCAGATCCAAGAATGGCGGGTCGGGAGGTAGAGGAGGGTCCAAACAAGACTAAGGGGGATCACTGTGTACCGTTACCTACCCCCGTTGATATCATGGCAATGATTCCCTGGCTAAACGAATACCCTGATCATGTCTCCGCTGGGGTGTTGAGGAATGGATTCTTATATGGTTTCCACATCCCGGCGGGGGATTTCCGTGGGACACCACTTTGTAGAAACCAACTATCGGCTCAACATAATCCAGCGGTAGTAGAGAGGAAGATTGCAAAAGAGGTTACCCTGGGCCGGGTTGCGGGCCCATATGGGCACCCGCCAGTAACAACTTTCATCTGTTCCCCGTTAGGAGTGGTCCCCAAGAGAGACCCAGGGGAATTTAGGCTGATCCATAACTTATCGGCTCCGAAGGGTCTCTCGGTGAACGATGCGATTGACCCGGGAGTTTGTTCGGTGCGGTACGCATCCTTCGATGATGCTGTCACCATGTTGAATCACCTGGGGCCCGAAGCGCTGATGGCGAAGTCAGATATCGAGTCGGCGTTCCGGTTGCTCCCGGTACACCCACGGGATCAGCATCTGTTAGGCTTTGTGTTCCAAGGACGTTACTACATGGATAGATGTATGCTCCATCTCTTGTGCTTATTTTGAGAAATTCAGCTGTTTTTTGGAATGGGCATTCACCGAAGCCACGGGGCATAGACATGTTATGCATTACTTAGATGATTTTCTGTTCTTGGGGGCAGCCGGCGACACAAAATGTGCGCAGGCGTTACAGGATTTTTGCATCCTCATGAAGGAATTCGGAGTGCCATTGGCACCAGGTAAGACGGTTGGACCATCTACTTCACTTGAGTTTTTGGGAATTGAACTCGATTCGGTGGAGGGATGTTTCCGTTTGCCAGTAGGGAAAGTAACGAAATTCAGGGCTTCCCTGGAACTGTGCCTTAGTAAGGAGAAAGTGACCCTGCATCAGTTACAACAAGCAGTGGGTCAGCTTAACTTTGCCCTGAGAGTGATACCAATGGCCCGCCCCTTTTCCCGCTCTATTGCACAAGCAATGGTTGGTCTCAAGGGAGGACACCACCGCACGAGACTGTCTGCAGAGGTTCGCCAGGACATGCGCATCTGGTTGGCATTTCTGGCGGACTTCAACGGTCGAGTGGTATGGAACAAGCCACCAGCGTCCTCGGACGAGCTAGGTTTGTGGACGGACTCGGCGGGGAGCGTGGGATTTGGCGCCATCTTTGGTAATCGATGGTCGGCGCAAACATGGCCGACGTGGTGGCACACCAGCGGTCTCACAAATAACATTGGGTTCCTCAAGCTATTCCCTATTTTTGTGGCTCTGATGGCATGGCCGGACGAGTTCAGAGATCACTCTGTGGTGTTTTGGTCCGACAATATGCCTGTTGTTGAATGTATAAATAATCAGGCAGCACACTGCAAGTGGATATTGAGATTGTTGAAGGAAATTGTACTACTTTGCATGAGACTGAATGTGCAGTTCAGGGCGAAACATGTGCCGGGTGTACTGAATCATGCTGCTGATGCACTCTCTCGTTCACACATGCAGGCGTTCAGGGGTTATCTACCTTCTGCGGACCTAGCGGCGGCACCATTTCCCGAAGTACTCTGGCTACTCGGTGCCCCGGATTACAAGACCTCGTGGCAGCAAGCTTAGCCCCCAGGACGAGGAAGGCATACGAAGGAGCGTTTCGTTCCTATTGTGCATTTTTGGGTCCGGCAGGGGATCAGAAATGGGGTCAGGAGGATTGCTTCCTAAAGTTTCTGGTAGCATTACACAGGGAAGGCCGATCAGTAGCAACAGCTAATAGGCACCGGGCGGCCGTTTCATTCATGGCGCAGGTGCACGGCATCAAGGACACGACATCTTCCTTTTTGGTAAAGAAAGCCCTTCGTGGCTGGCAACGCCTTGAGGGTCGTAGGGTAGATGAGAGGCGCCCGATTGGGTTAGAAAGGTTGTCCCTGCTTATGTCGATACTACCCGCGACATGTTCCTCCCAATTCGAAGCAGTTCTGTTCCGGGCCGCTTTCGCATTAGCGTTCCATGGGGCTATGCGGTCGAGCGAACTGGTCGCAAAGAATAAGAAAGATGTGGAGGGAGGTCTGTGTCGAGATCACATCCTGATTAGGGGTGATTCGATGGTAGTCACAATAGCTAAGTCCAAGACTAACCAGAGAGCTATGGGAGACAGTGTTGTTGTCCAGCGCATGCGAGGGTCCCCCATGTGCCCGGTAAAGTGTATTGAGGAATATTTGGCGCTGAGGGCGGATGCATGGGGTGGGAGTCTGCTGAGACACATCGATGCCACCCCAATGACGAGGTTTCAGTTTCAGAGGGTGCTAACTTTGGCAATCGCAGCGGCGGGCTTGGACCCGTGCGATTTTGGGACCCACTCCTTCAGGATAGGGGTGGCTACTGAGGCTAGAGCCAGGGGTCGGAGTGCTGAAGAGGTGAAACTGTTAGGACAATGGTCCTCGAATTGTTTTAAAAGGTATGTGCGGTTGCACATGTTATGAAGTCAAGTTTCATGCACTTACGCTTCTTGTCTTCTGTTTGATTTACAGTTTCGCGAGCATGTTATGCGGGGCGGAATTGGCAGTCGACCCGGCACCAGGGGACCAGCGGTCAGAGATCACCGGCTGAGGAGAGAGTGGTGTGGGTCGTGGGCCACTCATACGTGAGGCGGGCCGGGGACGTATTCAAAGCAGGTGACGCGACTCACGCAGCTGGGGAATACGGGTGCAGAGTAACCTTCCACGGAAGGGGCGGGCTCTGTATTGACCAGTTTGAATCTTTTGTCGAGGAACTCTTAGGGCGGCAGAGATCACCGCCATCTGTAATCATAGTTCACCTGGGGGGCAATGACATGGTGACACTCGGTAGGCGAGTATTACTCTACCGTTAGCTGGCTGGCGAGAAGGATCCCGGGGTGCACGATTGCATGGTCCCACATGATTCCCAGGAAGGTGTGGCGGGGGGGCCTTTCGGTGTCAGCACTGAACCATTCAGTGAAGAAGGTCAACAACAAAATTGGTAGGTTGTTTCGCTCGGCACAGTTGCACAGTATTCCGCATGGGTGTATTCGGGGGGATCACATGTATCTCGATGATGGGGTTCACTTGTCCCGGGAGGGGAATGTCTTACTCATAGGAGACTTCATAGCATGGCTAAGGGGTTTAAGAAAGCATGACCTTTAGGAGGAGTTTGTGGGGGGGCCGGATAGCCGGTCAACTATCCGGCCTGTGGCGGTAAGGTCATGATCGGTGAGCAGTAATCTCAAGGTCCCTAGAGGGGGGCGCCACCCACTATGGATGGGAGCGCCCGTGGGGAGGCGGCCATTGGCCCCTCCCACGGGGAGGCGGAACCCACTAAGTATGGGTCGCCTAGGGGAAGACGGCCATAGGCCCCTTCCAGGGGAGGAGGCGGCTATATGCCCCTCCTACGAATTTCCCGGGGCCCGGATATCCGCGACGGCGGATGTGATAGACAGTGTGGGGTGGGAGGGGGAGTCCACGCTGCCTTCTTACAGACACCTAACACGGGTCCTCGGACGACCTTTAAGATGGCGTCGAGTTCAAATGGGGGGCCCCCAACAAGACAAGGGAAATTGGAGTTGGCACAGAGGGTACAGTCCTCTGCGCGGCCGCCACTCACACCGTGAGGGCGAGAGTTTTGGTAGTAGGGATCTGACACCGGTTGCGACCTTGCCGTTGGCCCGTAATGCTAGGATGTACAATTTTAATTTAGAAAGTATGCATTTGCAGGATGTTAGACTCGGCTAGGAAAACCTTTGTATTAGAGATTTGTTAAGGTTAGCCAATGAACATGTCTTCATCGAAATGTAATAAATGAAAATTGTACATGATATGAAACTTTTATTTTAATGTTTTAATTTTGTTTCATATTTTAATAAATACGGCCGGGAGGGTAACTCCCTCCCGCCTTCCAAAAGTTCAGAACTGCGTCCGTCTTCCCATCCTTGGGGTTTGTGTTGGGAGGGGGTGACAGGCATCCTGGCCATATTGTGTAGTCGGATTTTAAATTGCAAATCTGAAAATGCCACAATTAGAAAGTTGTCATTTGCTTATTTTAGCCCTTTATTGCCTGTAGCCGGTCTCTGTTCACATGACTGGGTGTAGCTGACAGTTGATATTTGCGTATTCCTCCGAGACAGCCACACATAATAGGGAGCTTTGGTGTGCCTAGATGGGCCATCACTAGCAGATAGGAGAGAGAAGCTGGGCACCACCCCACTTACACCTGAGTAGGCTGTGCCCTGCCTCCGCACAAAGGCCTGAATTTTCCCTGTAGTTAGTATGGAGCCAGGGAAGGAAGGTAGGATTATAATTAGGCTCATATTTTAGATATAGGAAACCAAAGAAATTCAGTAGTTAGTGTTACCTGAGCTAACTATAACTCACGCCTCTGCAATGCGTTGCTTATGACCTCAAATAGTACATCACTCATGACAAATGACATCACTGATGACATGATCCACTGAGTTTAAGTGTTTCATAACTGTTTCAGGGAATTAAAGATAAATATATATATATTTATATATTTTGCTCCAAAGATTGTCCCTCAGGTAAGCAGCACTCGACCAGCAGTTTTTTTCATGCTAGACAAGGATGGAGATCCGCTTGTAATGGTAACGAGGGTCCACAGCCAAAAACAGGAATGAAGAAGGGTCAAGCCCGCTTGCAGGGTCCATACAGGATGTGATTTGTGTGCATTCTGGACCACATTTCCCACAATGCACAGTCTCATAAGAGCTTCCCATTGGTGGATGTGTAATATGAAAATGACGAAGTGGGTCCAATGTTTGTACACACTGTCTCCGTTAAAGCCTCTGAAGAGAAGCATCAGGAGCTTCGAATTGCGTCAGGCAATTCCAATACGCAGCGGCTCCTACAAGCGGATCCCCATCCTTGCCTAGCACGAAAAAACTGCTGGTCAAGTGCTGCTCACCTGAGGCACAATCTTTGGAGCTGAATGTATCACACAACTGTCCTGCCGTGGAGCGAGCACCCCCCCGCAATGTTATGGGGCCACACGACATGGTATTCACCATGCTGGTAAATTGGGCCAGCAGCCGTAAACAGGAATGGAGAAGGGGCAAGCCCCCTTACAGGGTCCATACAGGACGTGATTTGTGTGCATTCCGGACCACATTTCCCACAGTGCACAGTCTCATACCAGCTTCCCATTGGTGGGTGTGTAATGTGAAAATGGCAAAGTGGGTCAAATGTTTGAACGTACTATCTCCGTTAATGCCTCTGAAGTGAAGCATCAGGAGCTTCGAAACGCATCAGGCAGTTCCAATATGGAGCGGCTTCTACAAGCGGATCCCCGTCCTTGCCTAGCATGAAAAAAACTGCTAGTCGAGTGCTGCTCACCTGAGGGACAATCTTTGGAGCAGAATATATTTATATATATATTTATATATATATAGGTAGTTATAGTTAAGAAAGATGCAGTTTCCATAGGAAGAGTGTTTATTCATTTGCCAATAACTTTGTTGTCACTTGATGAATCAACATGAAATTTTCAAAACTATCGGTGTAGTCACTTCAGCTGCTGTTTTTGAACTTTCCGGGTGATACGTTCAGCGGGACTGAGAAAAAGGGGGGGTCTCAAAATGCTTTTTCTCCATGTTAATTTCTCTAAGCAATTTTTGACACGGCAACAGCCCAAACTGCTGATTTGAATTGCACTAAATTGAGCAAAAAGGTAACACTGGGTCCAGAAATCACTCTTTTTGTTAAATGATGTAAATCAGTTTTATAGTTGCTGAGAAATTAAAAGATTTCTCAGATATACAACTGTGCCCGCTGTGGATCCATGACCCCTCCTGATCTCGTGCCTGAGCTCTGATTGGCTGTCAACACTTCAAACAAGGAAGTGTTGGCAGCCAACTTGTGCCTCGGTTGAACTGAGTCACAAGCAAAAGCGTTAGGAAAAAGAAAAGGGGCAGGGTAGAAACACCCTGACCCGCTAGGTCTCTTGGAGGTGTCCCACAGGCACACCCCATCAGGGCCCAAAAAGCATTTAAAAAAACAGTTTGGGGAGGGAGTCATGGTGGCTCCAAGAATCCGGCTGTAATCTATTCCCATGCTTCGTTTCATTTTGCCCCCAGTGGGTCAGGTCCTGTGGGCAATTAGAAATAATGACAGGGACCATGCTGGCCCTCATGCAGACCTGGGGACTGCCACATCCCCAGAGTTGAAGACAAAGGAAATGCGGGGTTGCCAAACAGCCCGCAGTTCCGGGAACTGCTACCTCCCCGGGCTATGTTAAAAAGTAATGCTTGGGGGACTCTGGCTGCTCACGTAGCCTCAGGGACCCCCACCTCCCCGGGAAATTTTGATATTTAATTACAAATGAGGCTGCACCTCTGTGGGGCTTCATTTTTATTGGCGGGGGTCACACAGCCCCCCTTGTGGGGCAGTAGATGGCCCTGGGGACCGCCACACCCAGGGCTGGCTCCAGCAATGCCCCAGGGGCCCCCCCGGGACATTTCAGTTTGCTCCCACCAAGAAATAGCAAACTCTGGTCCGCTTCATGGAAGCGAGAGCATTGGAAATGCTCTTGCATCCATGAAGCGGAGCAGAATTCTTTTTGGACAGAGGGAGCAAATGTTGGCTCCCACAGGAGGTAGGGAGTGGCAGCGACCACTGGGGTATTGTGGCTCCCCCCACAGTCTCCAATATGTAGCCAGGCCCCAAAGGATGGGGTACCCAGGGCAATATCAGCCCGGGAGGGGAGCCATGCAGGCACCCCTCGCCATAAAAAAAGACTGGCCCTGGGGGATGGGCTCCGGGCCGAGATCGGCTGAGGGAAGGGGGCTACAGCAGCCCCTTTCCTTAAAAATATTATTCAATAAAAGAAAACTCCAGAAAATCGCTGGAGGCCATGCCCTCTTCACCACCACTCAGCAAACACGCCTCTTGATGCAATGAAGGTTGGGGAATGAAATCCCCTTGAAGGCTGTGGGTCTTTGAGGTCCAACAAGCCCTCTTGTTACTTCCAGTAAGCCCCAGAGAGTAGGATTGTTGAGAGGATTCGAAGGCCACGCCCGCTTTCTCCACCACTGTGCAAACACTTCTCCTGGGGCTCTTTTGGTTGGGGAATGAATTCCACTTTACTCCTGAGGGCCTCAGGACTAAAGTGGACTTCTTACCCCAACCAGTAAGGCGTCAGGAGGCGTGTTTGCAGACTGGTGGAGAAAGGTGACGTGGCCTCTGACAACCTCTCATTAATCCAGCTGTGTGGGTGTTACTGGAGGTGGCAGGAGGGATAGGTGGCCCCCATGGACCCTTAAGAGCCAAGGGTACTTCATCCCCCAACTAGAAGTGCACCAGGATGTGCATTTGCAGAGCGGTGGAGAAAGTGTTCTTCACCACTGAACATCTCTCTGCAAACCCACTGTCTGGGACTTATTGGAGTTAACAGGAGTGGTAGTTGGCTCTCAAGGATCTTCAGGAACCAAGAGAGGAAAAAGGAGGTGTGGCGTCAGACAACCACTAACCATCCATTAGTGGCACTCGGCCTCCAATTTTAGAAATAGACATAAAGAGATTTATGTATACCAATCCTGATACTGTAGCAAAGTAAACAATTACTGGTCTATGTAAATGAAACATGAGAAATCAGTGTGTGCTCATACCATTGCCTTTCATGCAGCGTGTGGATATATATATATATATATATATATATATATATATATATATATATATATATATATATATATATATATATATATATATTCACTGAAAAAACCATAGGTTTCACACCAGTTATAGTTAGGAATTAGCATTTAAAAAACCTATTAAATTCACTGAAAAAACCATAGGTTTCACACCAGTTATAGTTAGCTGGAAATGTTACTGATATAAAACCATTGAAATTCCCACGTTATAGTTAGTCGGACTCACTATAACTTGCGCGTGCAATGCACTGCTGATGACATCACATATTACATCACTCATGACATGGTCAGTGACATCACTCATGACATCACTGATGACACCATCCTTGTGACACAGTGACAGACCTCCTCTCACTGTAAAGTAACCTTTGAAACACATATTGAAAAATAGAAACTAACATTTTCAAAAAAGTGCATATACCCATACCAGTTACAACAACCAATTCAGTAATTTCACCATCTATATACAAATTCACTTGTCATATATAGTGATACCCCTATTCATTCTGTTACACACCGACAGTCATCAAAAACTTACTCATTCATATACTCACACATGCAAATAAACTAATAAACATCCATTTATTTGCATATACAACTATACACACATTAGCACATTACTTCTAAGGAAACTTACACATACTTACTCTCTTAAACAATTACTTATAAAAACACATACTTATTTAAACAGGAACTCTTTCAATCTCTCACTCTCACATATACTTACTTATATACATCAATGCTCATATATACAAGATTAAAACATATAGAGTTACTCATAAAGACACTAGTGAGAGAGGCATTCACTCTCTAACACACACATATACACAATCATCCACCCATACAGTCCTGCACATATGCTGTCTTCAAAACACATACAAACAGTGAGTCAGTCATTGATGCATCTATGTGCTAAGTAACAGCCCCACCAAACGATACAGACACTCATACTGATACTAAAAAACATCTAATAACCCATATACACACACATGTAGCTACTCACCAACCCATGCAGCCACTTATACACAAAGTAAAACACTAATACATATATTTAAATATTTAAACATTACTCGCTAATATATGTATTCACTAAGATACACTTAATAAGCCAGATAACCAATCAATTTTTTTTTTTAAAACATCCATTTAGACACTTATTTAAACATTTATTCTTCCATCGACCTTAACATATAGATATATAAAATATATTTATTTTTCAGAAAGACACACATTCACTGGATGGTGTCATCAGTGATGTCATGAGTGATGTCACTGACCATGTCATGAGTGATGTAATATGTGATGTCATCAGCAGTGCATTGCACGCGCAAGTTATAGTGAGTCCGACTAACTATAACGTGGGAATTTCAATGGTTTTATATCAGTAACATTTCCAGCTAACTATAACTGGTGTGAAACCTATGGTTTTTTCAGTGAATTTAATAGGTTTTTTAAATGCTAATTCCTAACTATAACTGGTGTGAAACCTATGGTTTTTTCAGTGAATTTCATAGGTTTTTAAAATGCTAATTCCTTTCTATATCGAGTTTCTAACCATTTTTTTTTTTACAATTTGCTGTTTTTTTGTAAGTATTCATTTTTTTTTTATATAATTTTTTTTTTGCGCTCTGGGTGCGCGCTCAGGGAAGCTTTCAGCTAAGCTCTCCGGTAAGCTTTCCGGTGAGCTCTCGTGAAAGCGCACCCAGAGCGCTACTGTCGTTCGTGAAAAAAAATATGAATGAAAAGTTAATAAGAATGCAAAACATTTCGTACCATACAAATAAAATCAGTTTTTTTTTATAAGGAAAATGATTATGCATTTCTGTAAAAGTTTGATGACGTCACTTCGGCGCGCAACGTAAGTGCCCTCGGAAGCGCCTACGTTCGCGCCGCGTAAAAGCACCCAGAAGCGCCTTCGATCGCGCCACGTTTGCGCCCCGGAAGCGCCTACGATCGCGCTGCGTAAACGCACCCGGAAGTGCTCCGGAGCGCGCAGTGTAAACGCGTCGGGTCATGTGACCCTAAAATAACACTTTTCATTGGTTGCTAACAGTTTTTTTTACAATGAATGAAATCCCCACCCATTTCCTTCACTTCTTCTTTCACTTTTGTGACTGAAAGACCTGTTTTTTGTACCTGGATCTTTTGTGATTTACCATGGCTGCCAGAGAATCCAGCAGTGAGGATGAACCTGAGTTCATCAATGAAGAGCCTCCTACCCCAAAGGTGAAGGAACATTTCATATGGAAATTTTTTAAGATTCCAGCTGACCAGAAGAAAGTGAATGCACCAAAAGTGGAGTGCAGGATCTGCAAACAGGTCCTGTCACGGGGTGACCCCAAAAAAAAGTACTCTTTTGGGAACTTTACGATGATCAGACATGTGGAGAGGAGGCACCCCCAGAATTTTGCCCGGGAAAGTGTCAGGGCTCTGACACAAGAGGTTCCCAGAGATGGGGCCTCTACATCAACCGGAGGAGCAACTTCTTCTGGGAGAGAGCAATCGCAGGAGCAGGTGCCAAACATACAACCTGCTTTTAACCATGGTGTCCTCAGATGCAGATACTGCAATCAACTCCTCACCTATGGGGAGCAAAGTGTCCAGCTCATGGTTCGAGCATTGGAGAACCATCGCTGCCCTTCCCACCCCTAATTTTTTTGTTTTCTTTTTGCTCCTGTTGAGCAGTTTCCATTCCCTGTTTTTGTTCCTGTTCAGTTAAAAGAAGAAAACCAAAAGTTCTTTTCAGAACTACCTCCAATTCTCATCAAAGAGCTATATTCTTAAAAAAATGAAGAGTAAGTGAAATATAGTGCATTGATAATTCAAAGGAGAATGAGTAAGAAAGAACAGAAAGGTATGAGAGGAAAAAAGAAGTGAAGTAGGAGGAATGAAAGAAGGTGAGTGTTAGAAAAGAAAGTTATGAGAAGAAGAGTGAATATGGGGAATGTTGATATTCAATGAAAATGTTGAAAAAGAACAGGAGTGTTGAAGGATAAGAAAAGATGCATTGCTGGAGTTGAAGGTAGAAGGCTTCATTTATGAAGCCATGCGTCACTTTAACGCCACCAAAGCATCACTTTTTGTGACACAACATTCCAATAAAAAATGCACCTTATTTATTCATATTTACAAAGTGGCGTTTCTTGGTAAATACATCACTTTGTAAACCCCTGTGCCACATTATTCCTACGTCAGGTGTAATGTATGCAAAAGGGACGTATTGACGCAAGAAAGGGTCGTAGAGGTGACACAGTGAATAAACTGGAGGCCTCATTTCTGAAAAGTGACGCATCGCTACGTGAAAACAGCGATGCGTCACTTTTCTGGACGCACTCCTTATGACATTCCAGATATGTCATATTTAATATATGACTAATCAATTCGCAAGGAGTTACAGATATGTCAGTATTTCTGACGTATCTGTAAACACAAAAGTAACGCATTGCTGGAGTGCGTCACAAAAGTGACGCAACTCCAGTAATGTGTCCTTTCACATGGAAAAAGCACCATGTGAAAGGTCTGCTGTGAAGCAGGCGCAAGATTTTGACGCAACAGCACCCTAAAAGTGACGCAGTGAAATCTCAAAGACTTCACTGCGTCGCTATTACAAAGCTTTTTGCGGGGAACACCCCCTCTGCATGCATTATACCTGACGCAGATATAATGTGGCGCTTGATTTTAAAAAGTGACCCATCTACCTAGATGCGTCACTTTTTAAATATAGCGCAACGAGGCGCATTTTTTTACACCACTGGTGCGATGCGTCACTTTTCTGTGCGCACTCCTTATGACATTCCAAGTAACGCATTGCTGGAGTGCGTCACAAAAGTGACGCAACTCCAGTAATGTGTCCTTTCACATGGAAAAAGCACCATGTGAAAGGTCTGCTGTGAAGCAGGCGCAAGATTTTGACGCAACAGCATCCTAAAAGTGACGCAGTGAAATCTCAAAGATTTCACTGCGTCGTTATTACCAAGCTTTTTGCGGGGGAACACCCCCTCTGCATGCATTATACCTGACGCTATTTTTAAAAAGTGACGCATCTAGGTACATGGGTCACTTTTTAAAACTCTGCGCCACATTATATCTGCGTCAGGTATAATGTATGCAGAGGGGGCATTCCCCCGCAAAAAGCTTGGTAATAACGACGTACTGAAATCTATGAGATTTCTCTGCGTCACTTTTAGGATGCTGTTGCGTCAAAATCTTGCGCCTGCCTCGCTTCACTTTTATGTTTACAGATATGTCAGAAATACTGACGTATCTGTAACTCCTTGCAACATGATTCATCATACATTAAATATGACACATCTGGAATGTCATAAGGAGTGCGCACAGAAAAGTGACGCATCGCACCAGCAGTGTAAAAAAATGTGCCTCGTTGCACTATATTTAAAAAGTGACGCATCTAGATAGATGCGTCACTTTTTAAATATAGCGTAACAATGCGCATTTTTTTACACCGCTGGTGCGTCACAAAAATTGACGCACAGGCGGCGCAAAACTGGCAGCGCAAGGCCTTCATGCATATGGTCCTGGATTTTCCCCGTGCTTCGCTTTCCGGTGCGCGTACCATGCGCTTCCCCCGCGCAAAACGAAAAAAAAAAAAAAAAATTTAATGCCCCGCAGGACCCTATTTTAGCCCCCACATCAAACCTAGGGGGTCAGAGAGGGTCTACTCTTCCCCCTTATAGTCATTTGCCCCTTTTTTTTTCAAACCCCTTCTGTCTCGATTTTACCGAGACACAAGATGGCGGCCGCTCCAGACTGTTTAGAATGTTTACAGACACCCAAGAGCCAATCAGCTTTCTGCGCACAAATCGCGTGTCGCGCCAGGAGCGCACTCGGGTGCGCGCACCGGAGAGCGCCTACAGATATATATATTTTTTTGAACCTAAATTACTCAAAATCCACTGGAGCACATATCTTGAGACATAGCAAAGGCACATCGGGCTACCAGTCCCTACAATTTTGCCAAGTTTGATGGGAATCCATTCAGCCGTTCGAGCTAAAAGTGAAATCGACCGCCCTATGGAAAGTAACATGGGGAAAACGCGTTTTGGGACCCCCCTTTTATCTCATCCCCCGCTTGACGTATCCCCCCCAAACTTTCAAGGAAGAACCGGAGCTCGACGAGGCCATTTTCAGGAAATTTTCAGGCAGATTCGTCAACCGGTGCCAAAGTTATTCCAAATAGAATTTTGAGATTTAACATTGAAAAAAATCCTAACTATAACTACCTACTGGCGACCGCCAGTAGGTAATATATATATATATATATATATATATATATATATATATATATATATATATATATATATATATATATATCTACAGGATGCTCAGAGATGAGGCCGCACACCGCTTGCAAGTGGTTCACAAAACCTTTACTTCGAAACAATGCAGCTTTCCATCCCGACATTCAGTCCCTTTGCCTTACGCGTTTCGAAGCATTTTCGCTTCTCATCAGAGGCACACGCAGGAAACACAGTTCATTGCTGCTACATCTTCCATGTTTGCATTCAGAAATTTAAATGGCCTCAGGTGTGCCTTCTTTAAGTAGAGTTCTTTTTCAGCATTGCATGCTGGATCATGTAGTCATTAAGCATATTTTATACCCTCCAATGGGTTCGGATCCTGCATGTTGCTTTCGGGACATATTTAAAGCCCTCCAGTGGGCTCCCGGATGAAATTCTGCATTGTGAATTCTTTAACTTGCTCACGCCACATCAAAGAGGACATTACTTCTTTGGCGGTCCTTTTGCTGGTTTTCAGGCAGTGCGATCCCTCCACGGCCGGAGCCGCCGTGATTTGTATTTCTACAGGATGCTCAGAGATGAGGCCGCACACCGCTTGCAAGTGGTTCACAAAACCTTTACTTCAAAACAATGCAGCTTTCCATCCCGACATTCAGTCCCTTTGCCTTACGCGTTTCGAAGCATTTTCGCTTCTCATCAGAGGCACACGCAGGAAACACAGTTCATTGCTGCTACATCTTCCATGTTTGCATTCAGAAATTTAAATGGCCTCAGGTGTGCCTTCTTTAAGTAGAGTTCTTTTTCAGCATTGCATGCTGGATCATGTAGTCATTAAGCATATTTTATACCCTCCAATGGGTTCGGTTCCTGCATGTTGCTTTCGGGACATATTTAAAGCCCTCCAGTGGGCTCCCGGATGAAATTCTGCATTGTGAATTCTTTAACTTGCTCACGCCACATCAAAGAGGACATTACTTCTTTGGCGGTCCTTTTGCTGGTTTTCAGGCAGTGCGATCCCTCCACGGCCGGAGCCGCCGTGATTTGTATTTCTACAGGATGCTCAGAGATGAGGCCGCACACCGCTTGCAAGTGGTTCACAAAACCTTTACTTCGAAACAATGCAGCTTTCCATCCCGACATTCAGTCCCTTTGCCTTACGCGTTTCGAAGCATTTTCGCTTCTCATCAGAGGCACACGCAGGAAACACAGTTCATTGCTGCTACATCTTCCATGTTTGCATTCAGAAATTTAAATGGCCTCAGGTGTGCCTTCTTTAAGTAGAGTTCTTTTTCAGCATTGCATGCTGGATCATGTAGTCATTAAGCATATTTTATACCCTCCAATGGGTTTGGTTCCTGCATGTTGCTTTCGGGACATATTTAAAGCCCTCCAGTGGGCTCCCGGATGAAATTCTGCATTGTGAATTCTTTAACTTGCTCACGCCACATCAAAGAGGACATTACTTCTTTGGCGGTCCTTTTGCTGGTTTTCAGGCAGTGCGATCCCTCCACGGCCGGAGCCGCCGTGATTTGTATTTCTACAGGATGCTCAGAGATGAGGCCGCACACCGCTTGCAAGTGGTTCACAAAACCTTTACTTCGAAACAATGCAGCTTTCCATCCCGACATTCAGTCCCTTTGCCTTACGCGTTTCGAAGCATTTTCGCTTCTCATCAGAGGCACACGCAGGAAACACAGTTCATTGCTGCTACATCTTCCATGTTTGCATTCAGAAATTTAAATGGCCTCAGGTGTGCCTTCCTTAAGTAGAGTTCTTTTTCAGCATTGCATGCTGGATCATGTAGTCATTAAGCATATTTTATACCCTCCAATGGGTTCGGTTCCTGCATGTTGCTTTCGGGACATATTTAAAGCCCTCCAGTGGGCTCCCGGATGAAATTCTGCATTGTGAATTCTTTAACTTGCTCACGCCACATCAAAGAGGACATTACTTCTTTGGCGGTCCTTTTGCTGGTTTTCAGGCAGTGCGATCCCTCCACGGCCGGAGCCGCCGTGATTTGTATTTCTACAGGATGCTCAGAGATGAGGCCGCTCACCGCTTGCAAGTGGTTCACAAAACCTTTACTTCGAAACAATGCAGCTTTCCATCCCGACATTCAGTCCATTTGCCTTACGCGTTTCGAAGCGAAGAATATATATATATATAAATGTGAAGTGTTGTTATGTAACTAAATGAATACAAAACTACAATTCCCAGAATGCCTCATAAAAGATAGGACGAGCAATATGTATAAATGTGGAAACTTATGAGGGACTCACTGACAGTGAGCAAGACTTGGAAGATTTGAAATGCAGAGGTATTTGCTACGTGAAATAAATAATTGTGGATTTTCACCGGACACTGGAGTATAGCATCTTTTTTCTTGAAAGTGGATGTCGAATAAACCAGGGGGATAGGTCTAGCCCCAACGCTAGCATCAACAGTGTGTGTGTCATAATTTCCAGGCCACTTTAGTTTTATATATATATAAAGGTGAGCAGCAGTTGACTGACAAGCAGACCCACTAAGGGATTAACAGCGCATTCATCTGGCAGCACGCACTATGCAAACACTACATTGACAATAATGCAGAGCGAGTGGAAGCCAGGAGGGGCGTGCATTTAAAAAGGCGCAGGTGTGCTTTTGAACTAACGCTGCCAGTGAAGTTGCCTACACCAGTGATCAAGGGCAATGCTGCCCGAAACATGTTTGGAAACGCGAAAATGAGGCAAGCTGAACAAATATGCGTGAAAGGAAACTCCTTGCAAGCCTTTCTTTCTGCCAACAGATGGAAAATGTACAGCGTGGGTGGCCCTCAAGTGCAGAGTTCTCTTTGGTTGATATATATTATATATATATATATATATATATATATATATATATATATATATATATATATATATAAAATCCAACGATCACCTCTGTGGGGTATCCCTCGTCTGATGGGGGTGGCGCGCTGCCGGTGAGGTAACCGGTAAACCATATAACTCCAAAACAGCGTGCCAAGCGCGCACTCAGGTACTGCAAAAATCCACACCAGTCAGCAGGTCTGTCAAATAAGTAGGGTTTATTCACGCCATAAGCCCTACGTGACGCGTTTCGCACCCCATGAGTGCTTGTTCACACCAATCTGTGAACAAGCACTCATGGGGTGCGCCGTTTTGGAGTTATATATATATATATATATATATATATATATATATATATATATATATATATATATATATATTACCTACTGGCGGTCGCCAGTAGGTATATATAGTTAGGATTTTTTCCCTATGGGATTTCTGAAAATTCTATGCCTAATAACGTTTGCGTTTGTGGACGGAATTGGCTGAAATTTTCAGGAAAATGGCACATTTTGTTTCTGAGCAGCCCTTGAAAATTTGGGGGGGGTTTGTGGAGGGGGGGCCGAGAAAAAAGGGGGGTCCCAAAACGCCTTTTTCCCATGTTAATTTCCATAGGGCGGTTGGACTCACTTTTAGCCCGAACGGCTGAATGGATTTTCACGAAACTTGGCAAAATTGTAGGGACTGTTAGCCCGATGTGCCTTTGCTAGGTCTCAATATATGTGCTTCAGTGGATTTTGAGAAATTAACGTTTAAATCAAGATATATATCTGTAACAGCGCTCCGGGCAGCGATCCGGTTAGCGAACCTTTCGCGTATCGGAACTTTGCGATGCGAAGCTGATTGGCCCTCCGGTGTCTGTCAACATTCTAAACAGTCCGGAGCGGCCGCCATCTTGTCTCTCGGTAGGATCGAGAGACAAGAGGAGGCCAAAACAAAGGGGGAAATTACCATAAGGGGGCATAGTAGATCCTCGTTGACCCCCTAGGTTTTATGTGGAGGTTTTAAAAGGGCCTAGGAGGGTCCAAAAAAAAATAAATTAAAAATTTTTTTTTTGCGTGGTAAGCGCCAAGTTCGCGAACCGGAAAGCGTTCTGGGCAGCGAACTTTATGGATAAAAGAATGAAAGACTTTTCTAATACTGTATGTTAATTATTTGTTGGTTTTGTTGATTTTTTTTTAATATTATTATTTTTTCAGCAATTTTTTATTGTTGTGATTGTGTTTCAAAATTTAATAACATTTCTTACATTTAACTACTTTATGAATTACATATAAAAATGATTAAAGACTCAAACAATTTTTTAATATTACATATAATTTTATTTTTCGGATTGTTTTTCGAAATTTAATAGAACGTCTAGCATTTCACTGTCTGATATGTGTTCTTGTTCAGTGAACATAAGTTCAAACATTTGACCGTCATCATAATGAAGTAAATGATCCACTGATTCCACACATTGAACTAATTCATGGTCCCGTGATTGATCCATGAAATCAGAGTCTTCATTGTCCTCAATTTCTTTTTGTGTGTTGGTCTCCAGAACAATTTCGAAGGAAACATTCTGCTCACCTTCCATTTTTTTGCTGTAATTTGCATAAAAAATAAATATATAAGTAGAGATAGGGCACTGTTGGGTTTAAGTTCAGACAGGCACTTGTGAGTTTATACCAGAGAAGTAATCTATGGGCACTGTATGGTTTCAGGCGTGAATTAGTACTATTAAAAAGTGCCTGTGAAGAAGCCTAAGTAAATTTATAATTATACCACAGAAACCTAAATCAGTCCATAATTATAATAAAGAAGCTTTTCTCAATGTCTAACTCTTACAGAGGGATAGTATATAACTATCTGAAAAAGTTTACCATATTTACTTATAGTGCACAATATACTTCAGTTTTAAAAATAACAACTTACCTTTAGAAACAAGTTGATGTTATTATTGATATTCTAAATGATATATACAACAACAAGTAGTAGTCAAAATGGCTGTGTTTCCTTCTCTCCCTTTATATATATACAGGTATATAACCAATCAAATGTCAGGTAATAAAAGTAGAAAATGAAAGTAACATTTTCATTGGTTGTCAATTCCAACACTTTAGATGTGTTTTGTGAAGTAATTTACCTCACGGTACTTGGAGAGGTCTACAGGCTAAATGGCTAAATGAAATTTCAATGAAATTTGTGAGAATGGAAGGGATTGTTATGTAGTATGAGCTAATGTATATTTGGTGAGAGTGTCTCTAGTCGTTTTTCTGTAAATTACTTTCCCACCTTTTTTTTGGACCGCTTTCCGGGAAGCGGCCCGGTTAGCGAACCTTAAGCGTCACGGGAGTCCACCATTTTGTGTATCGGTCGCATTAAGATACAAGATGGAGGGCAAATAATGTTTAGAATGGGTAGAAGGGGTCATGGTAGACTTATCTTGACCCCCTAGGTTTTCTGAGCGTGGCTGAGGAGGCTTATATGTGCGAAAAAAAAACTTTTTTTAAAAAAATTCCGCGAGGTTAGCTTTCGGTTAGCGAACCGGGTAGCGCTCCGGGGAGCGAATTTTGTGGAAAATTAGTGAAAAAAGTTAGAGAAAAATAATAATTGTGAGTGATCAGATGTAGGGTAGCTCTGAGAAGAGCTTTTGGGTTTATGGTACATTTAGGTACTTATAAGTAGGTACCAATGCACAGTCTTAAATTCAGAATGAAAATTCTGTTGCCCTCATCTGAGAAGTGAACTCCATCTCCTCTGTAGATATCTTGCATGTAGTAACGCAAGTTATTGTTGTAAAGCTGAAACAGATTTGTTTACATGCTTCCTCGCTTTCTCAATTTGTGGACAAAATTGGTTGGACCACCTCCATTTCTGTCTTTGCAATATATTGGAATATACCAAGGCAGTTTGAGGAAAAAGTGCCATTAATTGCTCCAAGGTGTCCTTTAAAAGCATTTCCAGACCTACCCCTGTCAAAGTGCCCAAATCATTACCTCCACAGTGCACTATTAACAGGTCAGGTTTTGGCAAATGCATAAAGGTTTTCACCAATGGTATCAATTGGTGACATTTTAATCCTCTTTGGCCCAACCACTTAATTTCCACATCTTGTAAATTGAGGTTGTGTAAATTTCTGCTCTCAGCATACCTTTGAGCCCAGTGGATGTAACTATGTCCAACAATCCAGACGTTAAACATGGTGGAAGAAGGTTGTTCTGCAGTCAGATGAAGTGTGGTAATGAAAGGGCAGTTGAAACAGTAGGAGTTTCTAAAGAAAAAAAACTGTGGATTTACAATGCTAATGATTCATTAGCAGTGATTGGTGCATTTCCATTTCTGAAAACAGAAAGTTAGGGTGCATGGATGTGTTCTTTGAAAGATGTAATTTGAATGGTCAAGGAAGAAACATTTAATGAAAGATTGCACTGGATACGCAGGTGCACTGAGAGTTCAGAGTTCAATTGAAACATTGTTGTGTGAATTTGCAAACATGAGAGGTCTTCCAGGAGGTGGTTGCTATGGAAACAAGGCAGACAGGGCAGAGGGGGGAAGGGTTTTGATTTGAAAAAAGTGAGGGAAGAGGTATGATTGGCTAATATGAGAGATATGTGAAAAGAATATCTGTATTTCTGTGCTTTCAATAGCTGCAGCCTTTGGAGTGCATCCTTTTTCTTCTGCTGAAGACAATTTGGTGTATTTCTGAGACTGTTTTCAAAACTCAAAAAATATTTGCTAAGGTGAGAAAAGATTTATTTAATTTAGATAGAGAATAGTATGATTTAAGGAGAAAATGATGAAGAAAGCTGTGTTTTTAAAATGTGGTTTAGTCTCTAGTGATATACTAATAGAATTAGTTTCATAGAGAAATTATAATTGCATATTTGGTGTAACATTCTGGCATGCAGTAACACAAGATATTGTGATACATGGAGCCCATTTCATGGTCTGTTATGTAAGCTGAAACAGATATGTTGCTTTTAAAAACGATTTAAGAAATCAATTACATTTCTGGATATGTACTGCTAGAGCTTCATAGGTTGTTTTGGGCCATATTTATAAGGTATTTGAGTGTCTTAGATGTTATGTTCGCCTTTTAAAATGTAAAGTGTTCCTCATGGGGCAAGTGTCTTGTAAATACGCTCCCACTTGTGCTTGGCAAATTTAGATTTTCATTATGGGAGTTACCTAGCCATGTTAATAGTGTCCCAAAAATGGTGCTAGGGCATTCCAGAAAACACTTTCATGTGTCTCAAGGACATTTTTAGTCATTTCTTCATGAATGCAGGTATACAATTGATTTATATGCTGTGTTTAAAAACGAATTTTGAAATGAATTAAATTTCAGGATATGTACTGTTAGAGCTTCATAGGTTGTTTGGGGTCATATTTAGAAGGCATTTTAGTGTCTTTGAAGTTATTTTTCCCTTTTTAAATGGAAAGCGTTCCTCATGGGGCCCTGAGCAGTTCTTAGCCATGTTATTTAATAGGAAGTGGATAACATGGCTAAGAGCATTTGCTGGAAAATGCATGAATATCGCTGATTTTTCTGCTATATTCATGCATTGTGGCCGTTTTTTTCACATTGCTTCATAGGTTGTTTGGGTTCATATTTAGAAGGCATTTTAGTGTCTTTGATGTTATTTTTCCCTTTTTAAATGGAAAGCGTTCCTCATGGGGCCCTGAGCAGTTCTTAGCCATGTTATTTAATAGGAAGTGTGTGGTACATATTGGTAAGCTGAGTTCTGTAAATATCAATTTTAATGCTTAGAGTGCTGTACTTCTGGGTAGTGTTTTTTTTTTTTAAAAAAAAAGAGGCCTCACCTCAAAGAAAGCTCTTGAAAGCACACATCTTATTTGCATCCTAAAACAATCATTTACAATGTTAGACACAATTTTATTATGGCTTTACATCTTTTTTGCGCTGCTATTGCATCACTATTGTGAGACATTAGCAGTGCAAGAAAAACATCATGTTCCAAAATAGGCCTCAGTTCAGCAATATCAAGATACAGTTTCTTTCGAATATATATCTTTAGGATTGTGTAGGGGACGTAGAGAAGCAGAGACTTCTGTAAATGTCAAAGTTGTTGAAAAACTGTTTGTTTTTGAACCTTTTCCCTTGTCTTTTCTAATTTTTAAATACATGTTTTAATATTTTTTGAAATGTTTGTTCTTTGTTTTACAGTTTGAAAGTATGAAAAAATATTTAAAAAAGGTAACAAGAATTATAAGGTAAATGTTTTCCACTCTTTTTACCCGCAATGCACTGCTGATGATGTCATTGACACTATCTCTCATTTACTCTCTCTAGCTGTCTTTCTTTTTACATTATTCTCTGTTTACTTCTCTTATACTAACTCTTCTTTTTTTTAAAAAAATATTTTTTTAGTTCGCTTAAAGTTCGCGAACCGGTCAGCGAACTTGAAGCGAACCAAAAGAAATAGAGCTTGCCAGAGTGATAAACATTCTAGCAATTTTGTTTGAAAGGGGAGGTAGTTCTGAAAAGAACTGTTTTTTTTTGTTTTTGTTGTTTTATATTTTTTTTTTTTTTTTTGAACATTTTTTGATTTTTTTGTATTTTTAGAACTGTTTTATGTTTTTTTTTGTGTTTTTTATGGAGGGGAGACAACAAAAAACAGGCTTTCAAAACGGCTCAACTGGAGCAAAAAAAAAAAATTACTTTTTGGGTGCATTAGGGCATTTATGATTTTCATATGCAATGTTCATGAGGTTGACACTCATGTTGCCATATGACAGCATAGCACCACAGTAAATACAAGATAACTTCATATGCTGGAAGTTGGGTTGGATGTTTGGCACAGTCTCTTGTGCCTCTCTTCCCGTCAAAGACAATGTGGATGTAGATCTTGCCACAGGAGTTGCCGTCGGATTGTCTTCAAGATCCCTTAACTCAGCCCGGCTGTAGTTCAAGGGATGCCACCTGCTCATGTGACGATGCATTGTATAGTTCCCCATACTGTACTTCTTTTCTGTGCCTCTCGACAATCTGTAATCACAGATGAGGCAGGTGGCATATTTTGCATTCACTTTCTTTGTTCCAGGAGGGATGGTGAAAAACTGCCAGATGAAACTGGTTTTTCGTTTAGAAACCCGGGGCAACTCATCGACAAATTGTTGTTCCTCTCTCTCCTCTTCTTCTTCTTCCTCATCTTCTTCCTCTCTGTTAGTCATAATTTGACTAGGTGGTCCTCTCTTCTTATGAGGAGGTGGAGGTGGTGGTGGGGGTGCACCAGCTGCAGCAAGAATGGAAGCCATTGTGGAACTTCAGATAAATGGTCTTTCTCTCACCAAGATGAAAGTCAGAGTGAGGAAATAAGGAGGGGTTTACATGATTTGGGGAAAACAAAAGTTCTGAGCCAATGAAAAGTGTTATTTTTAGGTCACATGACCTAGTCATACATCATTTGGAAACCAAAAGTGAAATGAACCAATGAGAAGTTTGATAAACAAGTCACATGACCTGTTCCGCTTACGTTACGCGGCGCGCGCCGCGTCCCAGATCGCTTCCGGTTCGCGGTCCGGAGCACTTCCGGGAGCGCTAACGCGACGCGTCATTAGACGCATTACGCGATAACGTGATACGTCGCGCTTCCGCGACGCGTCACTGTTCCGCTAACGTAACGTTGACCGGTTCGCGGACTAGATCGCGGCATCAAGATGAGCTAACGGAAAGCTTCCCGGTTCGCGAACTAGAAGCGAAGAAAAAAATATTAAAAAAAAATTATCAATAAATATCTATATATATTTTGGGATTTAAAGAATAATACATTTTACAGCTACAGATGTTAGCTTTTAAAAAACCAATGAAATTCACTGAAAAAACCATAGGTTATAGACCATATATAGTTAGAAATTTGCATTT
Organism: Lissotriton vulgaris; assembly: GCF_964263255.1. Classification (NCBI taxonomy): domain Eukaryota; kingdom Metazoa; phylum Chordata; class Amphibia; order Caudata; family Salamandridae; genus Lissotriton; species Lissotriton vulgaris. The sequence goes on from NC_141699.1 coordinate 443,782,437, forward strand.
AAAAAACCATTGAAATTCAATGAAAAAACCATAGGTTATAGACCATATATAGTTAGGAATTCGCATTTACAAAACCTTATTTTACTCGCACAAAACCATTGAAATTCCATATATAGTTAGTTGCACTAACTATATATCGCGCACCCGCAATCCACTGCTGATGATGTCACATATTACATCATTCATGACATGGTCAGTGACATCACTGATGACATCACTGATGACATCTCAAATGACATCACTGATGACATCTCAAATGACATCACTGATGACATCACTGATGACATCTCATTTGACATTACTGATCACATCACTGATGATATCATTCATGTGATAATACGATGAACCTCTTCAGACTCTAATATAACCTTAGATACAATCAGTGTAAACAGACACTCACAGACTGTCACTCATCCATGGAGTTACTCACACACCTAGTCAGTCATGCAAAGAATCAATCACACCTCCATTTCCTCAACTATACAGTTATACAAACTTTACTTATTCAAACATATACTAGCACATATTTACTCTCTTATACAATCCCTGATACAAGTTCACAATGATCCATACAGCCACTCACACATTCACTGGCTCTTATGCACAGTTATTTATATATGTCAACTCTCACATGTACTGTGTTTTACATATGTACTTACTTTGACATGTAGCACTGAGATATCCATTCACTCACCAATACACTCATGCACACAGTCAACCGCCCATACAGCTGTTTCCACATGCACTTTTGAAACCATACATCTAGTGAATCAACTGCTCACACATCTATGCACAGAGTCATACACCTCCCAGCCACCCACACACACACTCAGTCTCCCATACAAATACTTGGGCAACCAATCAATAACCCATATAGTTACTCATATAGCTACTTATCAACACATGCAACAGTTTACAGAACAACAGACATAATGATGCACAAATTAAGACAGTTTAGTCACTAACCCATGCACTCAGTGAGACACATTTAATCACTCACTCATACAGTCAGTCATGCACCTACTAAATCCTTCATCCAGACACTTATACATCCACTCATTCTTCAATATGTAAGACATATTTTAACTTTACAGAAACATACAGTCACTGGATGTTGTCATCAGTGATGTCATCAGTGATGTCATTTGAGATGTCATCAGTGATGTCATCAGTGATGTCACTGACCATGTCATGAATGATGTAATATGTGACATCATCAGCAGTGGATTGCGGGTGCGCGATATATAGTTAGTGCAACTAACTATATATGGAATTTCAATGGTTTTGTGCGAGTAAAATAAGGTTTTGTAAATGCGAATTCCTAACTATATATGGTCTATAACCTATGGTTTTTTCATTGAATATATATATATATATATATATATATATATATATATATATATATATATATTTTAGCTCCACTTTCTCTCCGCCACGGCTTCCCGGCGGAAGCCGTGGCGGAGAGAAAGTGGAGCTGGAATATTGATGCGGTGCACCCCCACATGTATTCGCACCTGCCTGTGAGTGCCTCAAATTGTTTGGTGCTGTGGAGCGTATATATATATATATATATATATATATATATATATATATATATATATATATATATATATATATATATATATATATATATATATATATATATATATATATATATATATATATATTACCTACTGGCGGTCGCCAGTAGGTAGTTATAGTTAGGATTGTTTTCCATAGGAAATCCTCAACATTCTATTTGGAATAACTTTGGCTCTGGTTGAAGAATCTTAGCGAATTTCTCAAAGAAGATGGCTCGGTCCGCTGCGCTCCTTCCCTGAAAGTTTGGGGGGGTTGGTCAAGTGGGGGCTGAGATATAAGGGGGGTCCCAAAACGTGTTTTCTGCATGTTATTTTCCATAGGACCTTTAGACTCGGCTACAGGTCGAACGGCTGAATGGATTTATAAGAAATTTGGCAAAACTGTAGAGTCCGGTTCGCAGATTACGCTTTTTTTGGAATGGTGTAAATCTGTTCAGTAGTTGTTGAGAAAATTAAAGTTAAAGTCAATTATATATCTATAGGCGCGCACGCGTGCGCGCACTCAAGCGGTTGCGCGTGAGCGGAATTTTTTTTTGCTGCGTGACGTCTGTTAATGTTCGATTCGAAGGAAATCAGGAAGTTTTGTCCGCCATTTTGTCACTGCGAGTAAATATATTGTTCATTTCAAAGCGTTGAAACATGGAAAGGGGAGAAGGTAGAGATAGTTTTGCTGCGTAGCTTTTCTCGGGGTGTGCAGTAAGGCCCTTAAACGTAAAAAGATATAATTTTTTCCCGAAAAAAAAATACGGGGTGCGCGCACCCGGTCGCGCACACCTATTTACAAGAGTGTGAAAATGGAGATAAATCAGAAGTTTGAGTGCTTAGATATAAGGTGGCTCTGAAAAGAGCCAGTGTTAATTGAGTGTTTTCTGCATTTATAAGTAAGTACCGATGCAGAGCCTGATGTTGCAGAGGAAGATTCTGTTTCCCTCATTCGTGAAATGAACACCGTCTCTCCTATAGACGTCTTGCATGTGGTATCGCAAGTTGTTGTGGTAAATAGAACCCATGCTATAATCTCAGAGGATTGCAGAAACAGATTTATTTACATGTCTCCTTGCTTTCTCAAATTGTGCACAATGTTGATTGGACCAATTCCATTTCTGTCTTTGGCATATATTGGAATATACCAAGGCAGATCGAGGAAAAAGTGTCATTAATTGTCGAAAGGTGTCTTTTAGAAGCATTTCAAGACCTACCCCAGTGATTGTGCCTAGATCGTTCCCACCACAGTGCACAATTATAAGGTCTGGTTCTGGGAGATGCATAAAAGTTTTCACCAATGGAATCAATTGGTGACATTTCAATCCTCTTTTGGCAATCCATGTTATGTGTACATTTGGTAAGCCGAGGTTGCAAATTCGTCTGCTTACTGCATATTTTTCACTCCAGTGAATATAACTGTGTCCTATTAGCCAGACCTTCATTTTCAAGGGATTTGTAGTCGTCCTCCGATCGGTTCTGGAAGTGGAATGGTAGTTAGAAGTTGAAATTCTAAATAAAGAAAAAGGAAGAGGCTGGGTGTGGTTAAAAAAAATAAAAATGATTGGTTGATTGTAATAAGTGGAGATTGAACAGTACGTTGCATGTTAATGTTTATGTTAAACGAAAAGTACTATTGGGTGTGAAAAAACAAGACATGCAACAGAGCTGTGGATTGGCAGGTGTTTCTGGAGGGAAAATAGTCTTCTTAGTTTGTTGTAGAACGTTGAGACATGAACTTTTGACCTGTGCCTTCAGCAAGGTGCAGAATGAGGTGTAACCATGGAAACAGCCGGAGATGGCAGTTGGTGATGGGTTCACTCTTTGGTGCCTCTGCATCTGACTCTGTTCTGTGGTGGCAGGCGGAGAACTGTTTGTTATTGTGGAGTTGAAAGGGTGATAAGGAGAGAAATACGACATAGCGTTTGGCCTGTAGAAGCGTGGGAGCAGTGATTAAGTCATAATTTTATAGGAAATTAAAGGAGTAGAGGCGTGTGAGGCGGAAATAAGCAGTTGAGATGCGAAATGGCGTTTACAGTTATAAAAAACTCGTTTAAAATTTACACATTAATTAGGGCACATGTAGCATATATTAGCGAGTTTTGCATCGACTACGTTTGAAATAACCTTAGATAAGATATGCAATAGAATTGTTGAGATTAGAGTGTTAAAAAGTAAAGTTGAAAATCGAGTAGCTGAAGAAACAAATGTAGTCCACATAAAAGACCAAAATTTAAACAACACGAAATCATAATGTCCACTGTTAGTAAAGCCAATAGGTCTGTTCTTCAAAAGAAAATATGGAAAAGAACGTGAAGAATATAGGGAAGCAAAAGGAAATGAGGACGTCAAGGGCTTGTATAAGAGTTATTGAAGCATTGTTTAGGCAAAATAGGTAGCTTCTGCTTCTAACAGGAAATCACTTTTATCATTTGAAAGTATGTCCGCTATCCAATGGAAAAGAGTAAAGCAGTACTCATGATCTGTTAAAATCGGAGCCTCTTTTATTATCAGAGGGCAGCTCGGTGGGTTTTCGATGTAGTTCTCTGTTAGGAAAGAGTTAACCGTCCATTGTGTAGGCAAAGTAGGCAGCAAGTGCTTCTAACAGGAAATCACTGTTATCATCTGAAAACATGTCAGCCATCCAATTGAGAAGATGAAAGGAGCATTCATGATCTGTCATTATTGGAGCGTCTTTTACCATCATAGGGCAGCTCGGTGGGTTTTCGATGTAGCTCTCTGTTGGGAAATCTTGCGCCGCTGCGAATATATTCCAATGACCCAGAACTCCTTGTATCGCTGCAAAGGCCATAAACCCTCTGTTGTAACAAAGCTGTTCATGATCAAGTAACGGATTCATGAGGTGATTGTAATTTGGTTCAGGAGGTACCAAATTGCAGAGACATAAATCCAGGGCCCACGTGAAATCACAGCTCAGGCAATGAAATACAGGCTGCACACAGGTGAAATACGAATATCGAAATGATTATCGATATGAAGTATTCAAAGTTGAGAGTGCTAAGGTGCCGTAGTACAGAAGCATTCTCTGTCGAAATAGTTCTAAGTGGTCCGGCTCGTTTGCGAAGGCAGGAGGGACATCCATTTTGAATTTCATAAGATGGTAAAGGAAACGGCGCAGCACTGCCGGTTGTATAGCAACTCCACAGAATTAGGTCGCCGGCTATGCAGTGGAGAGGAGCAGAATGACTTGATAAATTTTCTAGGAGTCTAGTCACTTATATATTGCTTAGTAGTTATCAAAAAAGTAGCTTTTCTTGAAGTGGAGGATGCGTTAAAAAATAAGGGAGTCATTTGAGCAAGTTGTAAAGCAAGGTCAATTCTTTTTTACATCAATGCTGTTTTCTGTGAATATTAGCTAAGTGAAAGATATGTGTGTGAGCAGATGCAACGTTCAGTTTTAAATGTGACAATGGAGCTCTTGTTCATGTCTTCCGATTCAAGGTCGGTATTCGCTGCCAAATACAAAGATCAAGAAACGCATGCGTGGGGTAGATAGTCTGCATTCTTAAAGGAAAGCAAATGAAGGGTTATTTTTACCGCGTTAGCATTGTCGTTTAAAAAGTTACAGTGATTTTCATTATATGTTAAGAAAGTGTCACTGATGAAGACTGAAAATAAATCCTTATAAATAACAGGGACTGGTGTATTTTAGAAAAGGTGTGTAATATTACATGAATTGTAAAAAAAAAAATAATGTAATTGAAAGTGTATGGTTTGAAAATGAAATGTAGAGGTTTATAGTTCACGTTTTGAAAGCGGTTCTAGAGGGTCAGATGCATGATAGATTTATAAAAAATAGAACATGTTTTTCAATAGTATTATGGAAAAAATATGTGCCTTTATGTACTATTTAGATTATCTGCCTGTTGCCTATTCTTTGAGTTTTAGTAATCCTGTGTCTTATAAGTTTTCCAGGGGCGGTTTGAGGTTCATGGTGGGCTTGGGCAGGGAGGGTAGGTCGGGGGTTTGTAATAGGGGGTCCGGGTGGGGTGGAGTGCGAAGTTTAGTGAAGAGTGAGTGGGGCGGGGGGTTAGGGTGTTTGGTAATGGAGCAGAGTCAGAGGACGCCACATTTCTGTTATGGGGTGCCACGGAAATATGTATTTATTCTCAGAGGTTTATTATATTAAGGATATATATAACATGGTGGCTCTTGTCGTTTTGTGGTTCTGTGTATGTGTATAATGCTGGCCCTGTAGTTTTTGTCTATGGACCTCATTACGACACAGGGGAGCCACGTTGCACAGTTGGAGATCAGAGACTTAGGAAATAAAACTTTATAATTGTAAGGGCTCTAAGCGATACAAATCGCCCGTTCTCGGTGTAAAAAATATCACCGCTATTAGTGGTATTTTCTACGGTGTTAGTGCTGAAGGAGAATAGTAACATATATGTGAAAGAAAATTCTGTAACAGGCTCAGCATTTCACATTATCGCGTGAAAACAAAAGTTGTTCTCACATAGCAATAAGTCTCTTATAATTAAGGGACGGAGTGTATATAGTGCTATTTACTACTCTGCTATGTGAACGATGTCGAATGTTACATAAGAGGAGGCTTTAAAAAGTTTTTCGATAAACTGGTTTTCCAGGGAAGTGGGTGGAGTGTTTCGTGTAAATTGCAGAATAGAAACTAGTAAGAACCAATTGGAAGTGTTGTTCTAAAGTCACATGACTTCACATGCGTGTGTCGCTGCCTCTATGTGGTTGATGGGTGCGCGCACCCGGTCGCGCACTAAAAGAAAGCGGCGAGAAAATATCAGCTAATATGCTCTTGGAGCTCGTTTTGGTACAAAGAGTTAGTTCTGAAAAGAACTTTTTTTTTGGGAAACAAGTGTTATGATGCTTTTGATTTCTTATAGTTGCTACGACATTTTTCAGTATGTCATACTATCCAAATAACGTGAAGAAATTTAACTTTTGTTGGAGCATTTATGACTCTCAATTTTGCGTTTAATTACAATAAAGCTTTGCTCTCCGTATACAAGAAGTTTTCCACAGTTCTTGCATTTCATGTGCACGTTCGCCAGATATGGTTTCAAGTCCATGTCAGCACTCGATGGAGATACAGGTCGTTCTGCAGAAGATGTGCTGGTCACTTCTGATGGTAATAGCGTGGCCTCCGTTTTTCTAGTCAAATGTGGTCGCTCATTTCCTTCAGATTCGGAAGATGAATGCGGAACAGTAGCCATTGCAGCAAAGTCTTCGGGAAGATGTTCGACGTTGTTCTCTATTGAGAGTCGAAAAGAAAGTGATGGAAGTGGGTGGAGTGCTGTGTGTAAATTCCAGAATAGAAACTACCAACAACCAATTGCAAGTGTTGTTTTCAAGTCACATGACTTTGCATGCGCTTCTCAGGATGTGTAGGCGGTGACACTATCTAGTTACGAACGTGATTTGGAAGTAGCGATGTTCTTTAGTGAACTTTAAAAACGTGAAAAGAAGTGAATTCAAACACATACGGATTTCACATATTTTTAGAGCTCGATTTAAGTATACAATTATTAAATTATAAAACCTTTTATATTTTTTTTAAAAAAATATTAAGGTGTGTACAATCAGTCACGCACGAACGATTAAAAAAAATTCTGCTACATTTAATTAAAAGGTTTGTATGACAAAAAAAAGCCTAGGTTCAGTGTCTTAACGTACTATAAGTTCTTTCATTGGTCTATGAAGAAATTCATTAGGTTTAAATTGGAAAGCTTTCATGAAATAAATAGGTGGGTGCGTGCACTCAGTTGTGCACGTAAGATTGGTATGTCGATATTTATTTCAGGTATATCTTTCATACGTAGGAACTAGCATTCAAAAAACCTATGAAAATCACTGAAAAAACCATAGGTTTTACACACGTTATAGTTAGGAAATAGCATTTGAAAAACCTATGAAATTCACTGAAAAAACCCTAGGTTTTACACACGTTATTGTTAGGAAGTAGCATTTAAAAAACCTATGAAATTCACTGAAAAAACCATAAGTTTGACACATGTTATAGTTAGCTGGACATTTTACTCATATAAAACCAATGCAATTCCCCGTTATAGTTACTTCAGCTAACTATAACTTGCGCGCCCGCAATGCACTGCTGATGACTTCACATATTACATCACTCATGACATGGTCAGTGACATCACTCATGACATCACTGATGACATCTCAAATGACATCACTGATGACATCATCCTTGTGGAAGAGTGGCAGACCTTCACTCACCCTAATATAACCTTTATTACAGACACTCAAAAAGTAGAAAATAACAATTTCAATATAATAGCCATACCAATGCCACTTAAAACACACCTATTTAGTAATTCGAAGATCTATATACACAACCACTTATTCATCAACAGATATATACAGTCAATCATATATTATATACAGTCACTCATATATGTATTCAGTCATCATATGTTCTTATACACTGATACATCCTGATCATCCTGTTACACACCGACACTCAACCATAGAGTTATTCACACATAAGTTATATGTACTAGTTTAAAACATATGTACTTACTCAGAAATACACTATTAAAACAGTTATTCATTCACTTAGACAGTCATATATACACTCATACAGAAAAAAACAAATAATAACCTATATGCCTTTTACCACACAAACTCACTCACCCATACAGTCTAGCATATATGCTGCCTACAACACATACAAACAGTAAGTCACTCATTCATGCATCTATGCACTACATAAGATCTCGCAACGAAGCATATTGACACTTAGACACTCAGACACTCCAACTAATAATCAAACAAATAATAACCTATATAGACATTATGTATCACTCATATAGGTACTCACCAACACATGCAGCCACTTACATAGAAACTGAGAGACAGATACAGATATGTATATATTTAAACATTACTCATTAGCCCATGTACTCATCAAGATATACTTAATCAGTCAGTAATACAATCTATTTTTCACCTAAAAAGCAGCTATTTATACACTTATATGCTCAATTCTTCTTCCATTAACTTTCAGATATACATATATAAAACATATTTAATTTTCAGAACTAACCCATTCACTGGATGATGTCATCAGTGATGTCATGAGTGATGTCACTGACCATGTCATGAGTGATGTAATATGTGAAGTCATCAGCAGTGCATTGCGGGCGCGCGAGTTATAGTTAGCTGAAGTAACTATAACGGGGAATTTCATTGGTTTTATATGAGTAAAATGTCCAGCTAACTATAACATGTGTCAAACCTATGGTTTTTTCAGTGAATATATATATATATGATTCCACAATCCTGCAGTGCAAGCAACCAACACAAACACAGGTACAGACCACAACAAGGGTTTCGTAGTTAAAGTGAAGTGCTTTATTCCATCGATGGGAACGGCAACATGACAGACTTGATCACATTTATATATTTATTTTTTCACTGGAAAAACCATAGGTTTAACACATGTTATAGTTAGCTGGACATTTCACTCATGCAAAACCACCTCTCTGCAATGCAGCCCCCTGGCGCGTTTCTATAGTGGGAACTAAATCCCCTTGAATACTGGGGTCCCTGGGGGCCAAGTACCCCACCCGGAACCTCCAGTATGCACCAGGGGGCTCCGTTGCAGAGAGGTGTAAGGAGGCCATGCCCCTTTTGACACCTCTCTGCAACACTGCCCCCTGGCGCATACTGGATGTTCCTGGTGTGGAGAATAGAATTCGCTGCCGTAGATTTCCGATATAACCTGGTCTGAAGGTGGTCTGCTTCAACATATTCTAAAACATCCAGAAATTCAACTGAAAAAGCGTCAATGGATGCCGTAAATCTCAAGTTTAAATCCTTCACATTGATGTCATTGATAAATGCTAAAGCTTCTTCCCTTGACCCCTTCCAGTCGAGACAAACATCATCTATGTAACGACAGTAATGTATTACATGGCTCCACCAACTTTGGTGAGCGGCTCTAAGCACATGCTTCTCCCACCAGCCCACTTGTAAACATGAGTAATTGAGGGAGAAGCATGAACCCATTTCCACTCCACCCACCTGCTGGAAGATCTCATTCTGGAACTGGAATAAATTAGTTGTAAGGCATATTTCAATGATCTCCAATAGCATATCATTATGATCTCTCAAGCGAAGATCACGTTTCCTAGAAAATATCTGGTGGCATTAATTCCATGACAGTGATTAATACTGGTGTAAAGGAATTCAATATCCATTACAACCAGTAAATAACCTGAACATCAAGTCACAGTGCTTATTTTGTTTAAAAAGTCTGTTGTGTCCTTTAAATAGGGTGGCAAACTAACCACGTGTGGCTGCAAGAAGAAATCCACATATTTTGAAAGTTTTTCATTCATTCTCCCCTGAGATAAGATGATCAGCTGCCCAGGCACCGGAGTGATCTTTTTGTGGACTTTTGGTAGAAAGTAGAGGACCGATGTAATCGGATATTCAACATTCAAAAACTCCCGATCCTCTTTAGTAACCAGTCCATTCCTCCGCCACTGATGCATTCTTTTGGGAGTTCTGTCTTTAGCTTTACGCATTTCAACTTTAGATGATTTCCTGTAGCATGAAACGTCAGATAAATATCTTTCTGACTCGGCCAAGTAATCCACCCTTGACCACAGGACTGTATTCCCGCCTTTATCTGATTTATTGATCATCACATCAGGGTTACTTTGGAGTTTTTTAATTAAAAGATGGTAGTGATTGTTTCTGAAATCATTTTTATGTGTTTGTGACTTCACTGTTCTATTTAGAATTTTGAGCTCAGTTATAACTCTGTCACTAAAGACATCTACAGCGTTCTTTGGCATTAAAGGCAAGAAGATGGAGGCTGGGCGAAAGGGACTTGGAGCTGACATATTCACTTTTACAACCTTACTGACAGTTGGGGCGTCCTCTGAATCACTTTCAAACACTAGATCTTAAAGGGCGTGTAAGCTAGAAATGTACTTAACTTGCATTACATCATCAGGATTGCTCACATCAGTCATTGTATCTGGGATTTTCTTCTAAAACGTGTCCAACTGAAAATATTTTATAAGTTTAATCTTCCTAATAAACTTGAACACAACGTGGATGCCTGATTGTAAGAGAATCGATTTTGGGGGCAGAACGTAAGTCCCAATGAAAGGAGTTGTTCCCCTGCCTTTGAAAGCACCATATCAGTCAAGTTGATGACAGTATTTTCTGTAGCATTTGTTATTTTCTCCAGGTACTCCCTACATTGCCTCTTGATGTAGCCTTGCCTGTGCCTAATCCTCCTTTCGCGCCTTCGCTTGTTGACAGGTTTCCTTGCATGTGTTGAGGTTTGTGGGGCGCAAGGAGTACCGCCAGTCCTCGCTCACAAAATGTAGTTTGTTTGCCAGGGAAAAGCACATAGACCCTACAGGATTCACCACCGAGGGTCCAGATCTACCATCTTCCGAGTCACATCATTGACATCCGAGTCACTATTGGATGTCAATGATGTAGAATCGGTGTCACCTTCGGCAGTGGATATTTCAATAGTACTATTGGTTTGGTTGCTTTGCATTTTATTTCAATTTAAGGCTTGACGTTTATAATTGTCGTACTTGCGGGCAAAAGTAAATATCTTGCCGGTCGCGTAATCATTTTGATCACAAGCAAATTTGTATATTTTTCGCTCTTTGATGACATCCTCATGTTTTTTAATACGTGACTCAATCTCATTTTTGCTTTTTATGATGAACTCACTTTCCCCTGTGGCATCCAGTAGACCATTAACATGTTCGATTTCCGTCAATAACAGATTCTGGTCTATCTCTGGATATTTGATAAGAAAATGAATCATGTTCATTGATGCTTGTAGATTGTTCTCCGCCCACTCCTGTAACATTAAAGGGTTGGGGTTCTCGAAGGTGGGGACATTTAACACTTGAAGGCCTCTTGGCACACGATTAGCATCTCTGCATTTTTCAAGTTTTGAGAGTTCATTTTTTAACAATTTTTCTAGTGTCTTTAACAACGATTTCACATCATTATTTTGATTTGTAGTATTGGAATTACGTGGTTCATCTGTGACTGCTGGAAGTTTATCAAAGATGGCTTCCACCGCTGACTCTCACGGAGCGCTTCACTGGAAAACATTATGCCTGAATATTAAAGTTCCGGTGGATATAATCACCGTGCTACTGCTAAAGAACAGTCCGTAAATGAAATCAATGAGCGATAGATTCCGTAACCCGCTGAGTCTCACTTATTTTCACCACTGCTGCAGAGCGCCTTACGGAGTCTGATGCTGAAGCTCTCCCCGGTCCGCCGACCGCACAGACTCCGCAGGTATTGGTGATACTTTCTTGAGTACAACGGGGGGCACAAAAGAATGCTAATCTCTTCCAAGTTGCAGTAGTAGTGCACCGAAAAGCAGGTGGCTGTACTGTCGATGTGCCTCAGAGAACGTGAGAGTCCACGAAAATCGGAAACAAGCTGCTCTGATAAACATTGAAGCAAACACTTCCTGACCACCAAATGCAAGGCGGAACCACACAGGCACGGACCTCTTACAGTTCCTCCAACAGGAATTATGGACTCCCACACATCTTTAGTGTGCAAGCAGTGTAATCTTTATTTTCGGCTTACAATGTTATGGACAAGTATACTCCATGATGCGTTTCACTCCACGAGGGAGCTTGATCACATGATGAGTCTCAGTGAGTTAGACATTTTTAAAGTGTGCTGTGTGCACAGCCAGCCATAGAAAATGGACTGATTGACCATTAGTGCAAGATAAACATGAATACCCGATTATGGCACACAATACTTGATCATTAAAGTGCAATACACTTTCTAAATATAGAACGTATGATCCACAGATATCAAAACTAGCTACATAGTGCATATAGAGTCAAAAAGTGACAAACAGAAATCACCACAATGTCACCTCAATTTTAAAACTGTAATATTTCTTGAGGCTACAAAAGGTTAAAATACCTAATGTCCTCTACAGATTATACCGGAATCAGAGCATAGTGCAAAATAAACTGTTCACAGTGATGGTTATCATATTATGACTCAAAATAAATATATGTATATATATATATATCTTCCATGAAAAAACACAGGTTTGAGGGATGTTATTGTTAGGCTGACATTTCACTCATACAAAACAGATGAAATTCCGCCACTATAACTCGTGCCCCCGCAATGCACTTCTGATGAAGTCACAGATTGCATTACTCATGATATGGTCAGTGACATCACTGATGACATCTCAAATGGCATCACTTATGACATCATCCAGTGACTAAGTGTTTTAAAAAAGTTTAAGAATGTTATATTAGTATATGCCAAGGTGTATTAAAGAATGAGTGGGTGTATGAGTGTCTGAATGGATGATTTACTGGTTGTGTGACTGACTGTATAAGTGAGTGATTAAATGTGTCTTAGTGAATGCATGGGTGAATGACTAATCTGTGTGAATGTCTGTATCAGTCAGTTGGTGTGTAAGTGGTTGCATGGGTTGGTCAGTAGGTACATGAGTATCTATATGGGTTAATGCACCAAGAGGTGCGTTTGCAGACTGGTGTAAAAAGGGGCATGGCCTTGGACCCACTCTCACAATCCCACTGTGTGGGGCTTCCTGGAGGTACCTGGTGGGCTAGTTGGTCTCCAGGGACCCTCAGGATTCTAGGGGACGTAATCCCCCAACTTAGAACGTATCAGGAGGGATGTTTGCAGAGTGGCGCAGTGAGGGGGCGGGGCCTCCTCTTAATATTTTGTGAGCCCTGGGGACCCCATCCGGCAGGGCCTGACCCATTTAAAAAAAAAAACGGGAGAGGGGCCTCATGACCCCCAGGCCGAATTCGGCCATGGGGATCCCATCCCCAGGGAATGGCCTCGTTATTTTTTAAACATATTTATACCAGAGGGGGACCACATAGCCCCCCTTTCCCTTAGCCTCTTTTGGCCCCGGTACCCCATAACCTGAGGCCAGTCCTTTTACGGGATGGGGCTGCATGGCCCCCCTTCCCTAGGCCACCTCCACCGGGGCCTGCCCTCACATTGGGGACCACTGGAAGAGCCGCAATGCCCCCGCAGTCCCTGCCGGCTCCCTGCCTCCTGGGGGAGCCGGCAGTGCTTTTGGACAAGGGGAGCTGCTGACATGCAGCACCCCTTGTCCAAAAGCAATCTGCTTTGCTTTGTGGAAACGAACGCAGGTTTCCTGCTCTAGCTTCCACGAAGCAAAGCAGTGTTTGCAATGACAGGGCATGAGCTGTGCCCCAGCCCTGTCATTGCAAACTGCAATACCCTGGGAGGAGGCATCCAGGACCTTGCTGGAGCCGGCCCTGAGAGGGTTGCGGTCCCCAGGGCCATCTAAGGCTCCAGGAGCAGCCATGCAGCCCCCCTCCATCTAATTTAAAGCCCGGGGAGGTGATGGTCCTCAAGGCTGGGGGTCTTCGGTGGACCCCCCATTTAAATAATTAGTGCTCGGGGGAGGTGGTGGTCCCCGGGGCAGTTTAGGGGGCTCAAGCTCCCCACACTGTAATTTAAAAAAAAACAAGCTCTGGGGAGGTAGATGTACCCAGGTCTGCGAGGGGCTGGGTGCCCCGCCATTCAATCTTTATCTCCTTGGGGAGGTGGTAGTCCTGGGGCTGCGTGGTGGGGACAGGAGCCCCTACACAGATATTTTTTTTAAAAAATGAAACCCCGGGGAGGTGTCTGTCCCCGCGGCACACAGCCCCCACACATTATTAATAAAGTCCCAGAGAGGTGGTGGTCCCCGGGGCTGTAGGGGCCCACATGGCCCTCACATATATTATGCACATTACCCTCGGGACCTGGCCCACCCGGGAGCTCATTAAAATGAAATGGGTTTTTTGGGGCGGGATTCACGAATCCCAATAAAATCTTTATTTAAAAAAAATGCTTTTTTTGGATCTGGGGTCCCTCTGGGACCCTCTGACCAGGCCTAGGGAGTCAGATGTTTTTACCCTGCCCCCTTTTCTTTTTTTCACCTTTTTTCTTGTGACTTGGTTCAAATGAATCACAAAATGGCAGCTAACACTTCCAGGATTGAAGTGTTGGCAGCCAATCAGAATCAAGCTCAGGAAGGTTCGCGGATCCACCGCGGTCACCAGATATTGATATTCTTTATTTTATGAGTTTTCCAGGAACTACTGAATGGATATACGCCATTTAAAGCAAAGAGTGTACTCTGGACCAAGAGCTACCTCACTGCCAAATTTGGTGTAATTCCGTTTAGCTGTTTGGGCTGTAGCCACAACAAAAGTTTCCCATGGAAAGTAACATAGAGAAAACACGTTTTGGGACCCCCTTTTTTCTCTGCCCTTGCTTGATGAATCACCTTGAAACTTCCAGGATAGAAGCTGACCGGAACGCCCCATTAGTTTTGAAAATTTCACGAACATTTGTCAAACGTTGCCAAAGACATTGGCAAATCAAAAAAACACTTTTCCTATGGAAACTAGGTCCTAACTATAACTACCTACTGGCGACCGCCAGTAGTTAATATATTTACATACACATAAAAAGTTAGAAAGTACAAGAACTAAAGTGCAAAAAATTTAAAATATTTCCATTTTAATTATACAATAAAAGTAAGGTAATATATAAAAATACTCTTCACCAAAAATATCTTAAGAAATACATATATTTATTTATATATAAAATATAAATTCAAATACACAAAACATAATACTAATTAAAAATACTATATAAATATTTAATATAGTATTCCCACTTCAATTTATACAACAGTAGAGAAAGAGTATAACTCAGGAGGGGTTACATTTACTATTCCCACTCCAGTCTGTGCAACAGTAGGGAAAAGATTGTACTCAGGAGGGGTACAATGTACTATTCCCACTCCAATATGTGCAACAGTAAAAAAAGCATCATGAGTAGAATGTACTATTCCCACTTCAGTGGGCGAAACAGTAGGGAAAGCATTTGACTTAGGACGGGTAACATTTACTATTCACACTCCAGTCTGTGCAACAATAGCGAAAACATTAAACTCAGGAGAGGTTAAATAATATTCTTTTCCAAATCCAGTGAGTGAAACTGTAGGAAAAGCATTGGACTAAGGGGGATACATTTTACTATACCATCTCCAGTAGGTGCAATAGTAGGAAAAGCGTTGGACTCAGGAGGGGGGAAATTGACCATTCCCACTCCAATCAGCGCAACATTAGGGAAAGGTTTGGGCTCAGGATGGGTCAAATTTAGTGTTCCCACTCGTCTGTACAACAATCGGAAAAGCGGTAAACTCTGGAGGGGTTATATTTCCTCCTTCCACCCCAATCTGTGCATCAATAGGGAAAGCATTAGATTCAGGAGGGGTAAGATTTACTATTCCCACTCAAGTCTATGAAACAGTGAAAAAAGCTTTGGACTCAGGAGGAATAACATTTACTATTCCCACTTCAGTGGGTGAAACAGTAGGGAAAGCGTTGGACTAAGGATGGGTAAGATTTACTATTCCCACTCCAGTTGGTGCAAAAGAAGAAAAGCATTAGACTCAGAAGGGTTAAAATTTACAAATCCCACTACAGTCTGTGGACCAATAGGGACAGCGATAAACTCAGGAAGAGTTACATTTACGAGTCCAAATCCAGTGGGTGAAACAGAAGGGAAAGCATTGGGCTCAGGAGGGGTAACATTTACTATTTCCACTCCAGTCGGTGCAACAGTAGAGAAAGTGTTGGACTCAGGAAGAGTAAAATGTATTATTCCCACTCCAGTCTGGGCAACAACAGGGAAAGTTTTAAACTCAGGAGGGCTTACATTCACTATTCCCACTCCACTCTATGCAACATTAGAGAAAGCATTGGACTCAGGAGGGGTAAAATGTACTATTTCCACTCCAGTTGTTGCAACAGTAGAGAAAGCGTTGGAATCAGGAGGAGTAACATTCACTATTCCCACTCTGGTGGGTGAAACAGTAGAGACAGCATTGGACCCAGGACCAGTAAAATGAATTACTCCCATTCCAGTCGGTGCAAAGGTAAAGAGAGATCAGTTCAATTCAATCAAATAACATATTTTAACAACTCTAATAGACCAAATAATATAAAAATGTCTAAATTGTAAAATTGTGTCTAAATTTTAACAAAAATTAAACAAATTACATAATTATTATATTTTTTTCATTGATTTCAATTACACCAAACAATATTAATTTAAGTACAAATACACACTATATTCTCACAACCATAACAACCACTAATTAAAAAGTAATTGAAATTAAAAAGCATAAAACAATTAACATATTACATAATAAATAACAACATTTTTAATGAACAAATAAATAATTTTACATTCATCACTTAAATATCTTCCCATCCTATACCTCTACAAAGTAAACAACACACACCTAAAATATAACTTAAACATATATTGTTACACTTTGCAAGCTAATCATTAAATACTCATTAACAAATGAATAATTGTTTATCAAAAAATATATTTTAATTAACTTGCCACACTGTACCCCTAATAACCCAGCAACCCACATCTAAAATATATCTTACAAATTATAATAATTACAGAATGTACATAACTAGTTATAAATTAAACAATTGGTAGTAATTAACAATAAGTAATTAATTAGGTTAATTAACTTCCCACACTTATCTCCTACAAATACAACAATCCACACCTGAAATATAACTTAAAAAAATCTTAATTACACAATCTACATAATTAATTATAAATTAAATATTTCATAATTCAAAATTAAGTATTAATCAATTATAATTATTTTACTTCCCACTCTGTGCCTCTACATACCCCACAACCTGCACCTAGAATGTAACTTTTCAGACCCTGTACTGAGTAGCCTATATCTGGATACCACCCCAAGACCTGTGGGAGGTGGGGTGCAAGATGGGTGTCTAACACTCGGGGATGTAGCCCCGCCCCCACTCTAGGACACCTCAGAGGAAAAACCTCAGTAGTCCTTAAGGAACTCCTTGCCAGCCCCAAGTCTGGAAGAGAAGTCTAGCCAATATCCCCACTTAGAGCCTCCACCTGGCAGTGGATAGCCTGGGGCCTGGCCCCTGACACTGACAGCTGTCAGTGGCCTCTCTTGGTTGCTGTTCGTATGGGTAGAAATTTCCTTGGGTTGGGAACAGAAGTCTGGTCCAAGGGTTGGAATGTGCCACATCACCTTGTTGAACAATCACAAGAGGTGGTATG
This sequence comes from Lissotriton vulgaris, assembly GCF_964263255.1. Lineage (NCBI taxonomy): Eukaryota > Metazoa > Chordata > Amphibia > Caudata > Salamandridae > Lissotriton > Lissotriton vulgaris. The sequence continues at coordinate 443,800,190 of NC_141699.1, forward strand.
CACACCTATATTTATCAGAATACTAAGTTCCAGTCCATGTTTTTCAAACTGTTTCAAATGCGTGGAAACTGGGCTGTGCTTTGCCCTCATGCACTATAAACATATATGAACAAGTGGGGAGTGCGAAACTCACACTCCACACCCAGATGCACTGCAATTTCAGGATACAAGATCCTTCTGTTAATAATCCATTAGTCCATATTTAATTCCATCCGATTCTTTTTCCAAAAGTTTATCATCTTTTATCTTCTTGGAAGTGTGAGTTTCGCACTCCCCACTTGTTCATATACATCACCTTGTTGGCCATGGTGGGACTGTAAGCCTACTGAGATGCATCTGTGAGCACTTTAGGGTTAGGAGCTGCACGGATGGGGTACACAGATGAGGAGAAGGGTTGCCCATGGGTCAGCTTAGTGGCTCAGAAGAGAAGACAGAGGGGTCCAACTAAGCTCAGAAAGGTGTAAAACTGACAAGTACCCTGTATAACAGGACCTTCTTCCATATTCTCTATCTTAAGCAGGGAAGCCCATCAAGGTATTGATTAATGTACCCTGCATTTTTTCTGAAAGAGTGTTATGTTGGACTTGGTCTTCTTTACAGGGACATCCCCAGACATTTTGCCTTCACTCCTTCATTGTTGCTAAATTTGATTTTTGTTGGCATGAGTACTCTGCACTTTACCACTGCTAACAAGTGGCAAAGTGCTTGTACTCTCTCCCTAAAACATAGTAGAATTAGCTTATACCGAATTGGCATATTTAAATTACTTGTAAGTCCCTAGTAAGGTGGTACTGCATGTACCAAAGGTCTATAAATTAAATGCTACTAGTGGGTCTGGAGCATTGGCTGTGCCATTACTTAAGTAGCCTGGTAAACATGCCACAGGCCTGCCACTGCAGCCTGTGTGTGCAGCTTTTAAACTGTTATTGTGACGTAACAAAGTAAACTTTTTCCAGGCCCAACCCTTCCATTTTCATACCTATAAGTCACCCCTAGGATAGTCCCTGGACAGGTCAGAGGGCAGGTGCTTATATTAAAAGTAGGAAATGTACGTTTAAGTTTTACATGCCCTAAAAGTAAATAAAATCGTTCAATTTATTTTTCACTACTGCAATGCCTCTCTCTCTTAGGATGAAGTTGGAGTTGCTGTGTAACATTTTATAAGTGTCATTTTTAAATGTGAAGAGATAATCAGTTGATGTATTGCATCTGTGAAATCAAAATTTAAAATCCTAACTTATGGTGAAGTCGGATTTTGAATTGCAATTCTGAAAATTCCACTTTTCAAAAGATTACATTTTCTTGCCTTAATCTTTAGTGTCTGTAGCCTGTATCTGGTCATATGACTGGATGTAGCTGACAGTGAGCTTTGTGTATTCCTCCAACAGCCACACACAGTAGGGAGCTTAGGTGTGCCTGGATGGGCCATCACTGGCATGATGAGAGGGAGGAGCTGGGTACAACCTCACTTACATCTGAATAGGCTATACCCTACCTCCACACAAAGGGTTGCACACCCCCTATAGCTGGTCTGGAGCCTGGGCAGGGAAGTCAGGATGCCTGGGTCCTTCAAATGGAAACCTTGTGAAGCTTCTCCTCAACTTCAATGGCACAACTAAGTATAAATGCTGAACTTCAGACACTGACTCTTAAGTACACTTCTCGACCTGTAGATACTCTGCCAGGAAGAAGAACCGCTGTGCTGCTACAAGGACTGGTAATCTGCTGGACTGCAGCTCTAAAGTAACTGCTGCCCTGTTGTGCTGACCTACTGCCTGCCACATCACTTTGAACTCAGGAAGCCAGAACAACTCCAAGGGCTAGTCTGTTGGCCTCCCTATCTGAGCCTAATGGACATAAAATGCTCCCCACACCAGCTTATGGACTGAGCTGCAGCTAGTTCCTGACCTCCAAGAGGTACGTCTCAGGTGCTGGACCATTGGTATGGCTCTTAAAATCAGAATCTTTAGCTCTTCAAGACCGCAAATGGGCCCATTCACACTGAGACTGCACAACTCACACTGAAAATCAGCATGTGCTGTTGCCTGTCTGTCTCTTAAAAGAACAGCATCAATAGCCCATCGAGGACAGCCAAGACAAAGCACCAACCCGAACATCTACAACAACTAATCTGCTCTTTGCGACTCGCCAACATCCGGCACACAACTTGAGAAGGTAAACCTTCAGCGTGACTAATCTGGGACTGTATCTGACTCGTGCTCCATCGCGGTTGGCCTGAACTTTTGACTTTTACCCAGTCCAGCACAATCAGATAGCGGCATCTGGTGCTTTCTGCTGTTAGGTGTTATTTTATGCTTTATGCTTTAGAAAATCATAACTTCAGTTCTACTGATTATATTTTTGTCATTGTGGTCTTGTTTGATTTTTTTAAATTAAGCTTTTTTCAACCTACTGTAGGATCTTTTTGTGTGGTGTTTTTACTGTTTTAGTATTTGATGTGCTGCACAAATACTTTACACATTGCCTCTAAGCTAAACCTGACTGATCTGCGCCAAGCTATGAGGGGCTTGAGCACAGGTTAATTTGGGGGTTTGCTTGTGCCATGCCCTGACAAGGATTGAGGTTGCTGTTTTACCAGGGCTCACACCCCAGCCAATCAACAACCCAATTTCTTATATCTGTTTTATACTTTCTGACATTATGATTAAACCTACGCATAAGTTGTAAATACACTGTTTTTTTATTAAAATGATAATTAATGATTTCTCTATTCTTGGGTCGTCATTGACCATTTTACAGCATACATACTTATGTGGAAGATATGTAAATGTCAATCTGATTCAATGCTTTCTGTAAAATTGCATTATAGTTAGCTACAATTTTGGAACAATTATACGAAGAAGACGGAAACAGCATCATGGTCACAGCAGATGCCTACAGTAGCCAAAGCGGTAACTAGACATAATATCAAATACAAAATATAGAATAGCCATATTATCGAACAAAAAATATAGAATGAACAAAATATCGAATGGACACAATATGGTGGTGAAAAATATTGAATTGAAGATAAGTAATATAATATCGATTTTTTTAAATATAGAAAGTCAAAATATCGAAGTGTATAATAAAGGTGTTAAAATATATCAAATTTTTAATAATATTGCATTTTTAAAGTGTTGTATATGTTAGTATATGTATGAAAAGTGAATATTATTTTTATAATTTATTTTAAGTAATGACTTTTATGTTATTTAATTTTTGCCTAATTGAATTCTGTAGCGGGATGTGGGACTATAGGGGAATAGGGTGGGAAGTAATTTAATTACATTAAATTAAATATTATTTTTTTTAAATGACTAATTTTTTTAAATTTAATTTTGCATTTTAGTTCTGTAGCGGGTTGTGGGTTTATAGGGGAACAGGGTAAAAAGTATTTTCATTATTTGTTGGTATTAATTTTGAATTTATTGTTAATTCATTTTTAATTGGTAATACATTTTTATTAATTGATTAATTGATAATTATGATAATTTTATTTAATTATTTTTCGTAGCGGGTTGTGGGTTTATAGGGGAAAAGGGTGGGAAGTAATGTAATTGTAATTAAGTAAATAATTTTTATTTATTTATTGGTATTGATTTGTAATTCATTGTTTATTAATTTTTAATTGGTAATTCAGTATTATTAATTGGTTATTAGTTTGTAATAATTGATTAATTGATAATTACGATAATTGTATTAATTTCTGTTCTGTAGCGAATTGTGGGATTATAGGGGAATAGGGTGGGAAGTAATTTAATTGTAATTAATTACATATTAAAAATACTTCTTGTGTCTTGATAATTAATTTACTGTTACTTATTATTTGGTATTAATTTTTATTATTAATTAGTTTTTGTTATTGAAAATAATTAGTTAATTAATTATGAATAGGCAATTAATTTTAATAACTAATATTTATTTGTATTAGTAATTAATTAATTATTACTTAATATTAAATTGGTAATTAAATTTCCCTAGTGTTGCACTCTTTGGATTGGGAATAGTAATTGTTATCCCTACGCTATGCAATGCTTTCCCTACTGTTGCACTCTTTGGAGTGGGAATAGTAATTTTTACCCCTACGCTATCCAACGCTTTCCCTACTGTTGCACTCTCTGAAATGGGAATAGTAATTTTTATCCCTACGCTTTCCAACGCGTTCCCTACTGTTGCACTCTCTGGAGTGGGAATAGTAATTTTACCCCTACGCTTTCCATACTGTTGCACTCTCTGGAGTGGAATATTAAGTTTTGCCCCTACGCTATCCAACGCTGTCCCTACTGTTGGACTCTCTGGAGTGGGAATAGTAATTTTTACCCCTACGCTATCCAACGCTTTCCCTAATGTTGCACTCTCTGGAGTGGTAATAGTAATTTTTACCTCTACGCTATCCAACGCTTTCTCTACTGTTGAACTCTCTGGAGTGGGAATAGTATTTTTTACCGCTACGCTATCCAACGCTTTCCCTACTGTAGCACTCTCTGGAGTGGGAATAGTAATTTTTACCCCTACGCTATCCAACGCTTCCCTACTGTTGCACTCTCTGGAGTGGGAATAGTAATTTTTACCTCTACGCTATCCAACGTTTTCTCTACTGTTGCATTCTCTGGAGTGGGAATAGTAATTTTTACCTCTACGCTATCCAACGGTTTCCCCACTGTTGCACTCACTGCAGTGATAATAGTAAATTTTACCCTCCTGCTATCCTACGGTAAAAATATTCTATACTTGTTATTAATATTACATGAATATATATATATATATATGTATTAAAAAATAAAATTGTATGTTTCTTTTATAACTAAACGTAATTATTTATTAATTTTAAGGTTATTTAAGTATTTTTAAGTATGTTTTAGTTAATTATATTTATTATTTCATTAATTTTAAATTACTTTTAAGGCATTTAAAAAAAAATGATATTTTGACTAACTATATCTTTTACAACAATATTTTTTGATTCAATATTTTCTTCAATATTTTTGTACTTACCTGTTTGCAGGTAGGAATTCGATGTTTTTGTATTCTATATTTTGTCATCGATATTTTGGTAATTCTATATTTTTTTATTCAATATTATGTCAGTGATCCTGTGATCTGCAGTGATTTACCTCAAATTGATAAATTGGATGTATTCATGCTTCAGATTGTATAAATTCATAATCCCTGAATCTGTAACTATGTTAGTAGAGACAATAGGCCTAATAATAAGTTGACCGCCAAACCCGTGGTTGAGGTTTCGGTGGCGGTTTATGACTGCCCCACCCGTGCTCCTTCCGCCCTATTATGACTACTGCAGTCAAACTGTTCTGGGACTGCTGCAACCACGAGAGATCAGCGATCCCTCGCATTGGCATGACAGTCTTGAGGCCACAATATGTTTGGTGGTGCTGCTGCGGCACCGCAATACATATAACGAGTTTCCTCACCACCACAGTTTTCATGGTTGTGAGGCTGCTATGAAAACTGTAATGGTGAGGGGAAAATGTTGCTTTAGTGCCAAGGGGTGCCTGAAGAGGGGCACATGTTGTGCCCCCATGTATACAATTCCCCCCTTTCCAGCATGGCATGGACTTCCAGGAACGGGCTTTGGCGTTCCCATTGCGGTGCCTTTTTAATAAGCACTGCCATGGGAATGCCAAAGGAACACCTTGACAGACCACGAGATTACTCCTAATTTGGGAGCGGTCTACTTTGGTGGTTCTGGAGTGGGGGCTGGCATGGGGGCCTGCTCCATGAACGCTCAACTCGTAATCAGGCCAATGTAATTAACCAACCCTGCTAGGGATTGGTTAGATGTATATAGTAATTTAGTTGTGTGTAGAATGTAAATCTTAAATGTGGCCAGCAGGATGTGTAGGCACTGATACACTATGGAGTAAATTAAGCAATGTCACAAAATCCAATAATTGCATGGTCAGATAATGGAAGATGAGTTATACACAGACATGAAAATCTCCCACCACCATCAGAGAAGGAAAGAAAAAGGGGACATAAGCTGTCAACTACAAACCCCAAGCAGAATATTTATGAGAAATGTTCGGGAGAATTTGGGTAAATTGCATCCCAATGGATCACTTCTAGATCTATTAAAAGAACAGAATAGTGAGCCAGACCCATCATATTCTTTATATGGTGTGACTGTGAAACCTAAGAAATACTGGCAAAAGGTAGCAGCTCCAATATTATACTCCCTTTACTGTTTTAACACAGTATCTTATATCATGGAGGAACTAAGCGGCAGATTTACAATAACTGGCGCATCCCCAGGGATGCGCCAGTTATTGTGCGCCGCAGCTCCGCCACCCATTGTGCTCCGCATTTACAATTTACAATGCAGCGCACCATGGGGCGCACCATGCGGCGCACCACGTGATGCATCTGTGCCGTAAAGGTGGCGCATTGCTGGAGTTGCGTCGCAAGCGCAACGCAGTTCCAGCAAGGCTCGGGGGTGCCTATTCTTCCAATGCTGCATCAAGCCTTACGGCTGCTTCAAGTAGGCTCAGGGTTTTGACGAAGCATTGGCCTAAAAGTGACTGAGTGAAATCTACAAGATTTCACTCAGCCACTTTTGCGAGGCGCACTTCCCCCCGGAACGCCCACCCTGCGCCGGAACGCCCACATGTGGCGCAGGGCTTTACAACGTGACGCATCTGCCTAGATGCGTCACGTTGTAAATGGGTCGCAGGGATGCGTCGTGTTTACGCCGCCGTTGCGTGACGCAAACGTGGCTCAAGTCCAACATAAATCTGCCCCTAGGTCTTCCAGAAGCGAGACATACATTTACATAATCAGGATTCTGTAATAAAGAGAATTTGAATTTGGTTTTGATAAGATAACGTTTTTTCTTTCTCTACCTAGCATTTACCAAATCTGCTTTAATGGTGGCCTGAGATACTGACATAGTTATGGAATCATCAACGAGAAAGTGTGATATAAGTTTTAGTTCCCTAATGTAAGGACTGCATCTGAATTTAGGGAATTGTCAGGAGAAAGTTACATGAATAATGGCTTAATGTTGCAGGTGGCATATGAGTTAGGGTTGTCAAGCAGAAGTAGAGCAGAGTGACTAGGTACTGAGCAGCAAAACATGAATGTATCTCCATGGTGTGGGGGGTCATTAAAAAGTTTTCTCTGCCCTTTACCGCCAGGTTTATCCCGTAATTTGGCCATTTGATTATATACTCTAAATTGGGCAGGCGGTCGAATGGCCAAACCTCCAATGGTCCTTACTCCATCAGGCTATCAGAGGTGTATTATATAAATCAGCTGTGGCGCTAGAATAATAATAAAGTTCTATGCCATGCTAAATGAGGATATATATATAAGAAACAATATCCCAACTGGTATTATTTGTAGACAATTAAACAGTAATCTGTACAGTATTATCCAGAAGAGAACAAGGAGACTCAATTTGATTTTCGTATGTGCTCAAAGCATCATTTATATCAGCATTTCAAAAAATCATATAGGACAATAACAATTACAGTTAGTATCAGCACTGCAATTAATAAATAGCAAATGGTAGCCCAAAATTGTACAAGGTGCACGAGTGCAAAGGTGGGTGGCACTACGGCGATGCAAGTGACAGTGAAAGCAGCGTGGTCGGCGCAAAGTGAGAAGTGAATAATTATATACAGTGCGTAAAAACAAAGTGGTATTCGAACAATTCAGTTTTCATATTTCATTTTTCTGAGAACCATTAAGTGAAAGGCGCCTAGAATCTCGCTGGGGAGTTGACGGCGTTTCGATCCGTAATACTTTGGACCATCATCAGGACTATGGGGCAGAAGGCAGTGCGTCTGGCAACTGTAAAAGTGGGTACCACGGGTCACGGAATTGTATGGTATCTCTGGGGAACAAAGTACAGGAAGCGGGGCACAGGGGCTGGAAGGTCCGAGATTACATCTTCGGTTCCGTAATTGCTGGGAATAATTAGGAGGACTAATCCGGAACCGGATGGTCCGAACAAGATAGGGGATATCACGATGTGATGGGCGGAGAAGGATAAGTCAATCCGTGATAAAATTATCCGTCAGTGGGCATAGTTCTCCACGTGGTAGGGCGAGGTGAATCAATCTTCCCTCAGAGATTTACGAGCGAGTAAAACGCTGTCCTGGGGTTGCTGCTAAATGAGTAAACGGAGTATCCTCCCTGCCAAACTCTACATCAGGCACTAACTATCCAATGTCAGTAGAGATAATCATGCTATCCAGGCTTCACTCATAAAAGAATGCAGACAAAAACCCCGCATCTGAAACAAGGAAAATTACATCTCTTAATTTTAACACTGTATTATTGGATAAGGAGTTGTTTAATGGATGAACATGTGTCTAGATTCATTCCCTAACCTTTTATTGTTGAAATATATGAGTGGTCTGTGCACCTCCTGTAGACATCTATTTGCAACCTGAAAGTAATTGTTTATTTAGACTAAATGTGTAAAGATTAGGAATAGCGATTTTCTAATTGTGATTTCCAGTGAATAACAATTAAGAAATTACTCTTCCTAATGTTATGAAAGTCTTTTGAGTTTCATTAGCTATTCCTAATGGGTCGCAAATAGCCCTACCTCATATATAGATATGAGGCAGGTTGCAATTTGCAAACCACTAGGATTCACTGCCATCACACGGATAGTGGCCTGCTGGGGTCAGCAGACCAACATGTCTGCAATTGCTTGTAAGAAGAGCACATTTTTTTAAATGCATCCCATTTTCCCTAAAGGAAAATGGCATGCATTTAAAAGTAAAAAGAGAAAGTTTAAGTTTCATTTTTAAGAGTAGGCAGTTGTCTGTGGGACCACTGCCTGCTCTTTGAAAATATGTTTTCAACATACTCAAAGGACCCCTTCCCATTGGCGATTGGGTTACCACTACTTTTTAAATGGTGGTAAAGTATTAATACATACCATACTGATTAGTTATTTGGAAGAGCAGACCAAAACACACCCCTTCCAAATAAAGAATCGCAAATGCAAATTGCAATTCAGTAACAGTTCCTGAATCTCATTTTGCATTTTGTAAATCACAAAAAGCATTTTTCCTGTCGCAAATGGCCCAATTTTGCATATTGGGCCATTTGCGGCCATAAAAATGCTTTGTACATCAGGCCTTTGTTTTCTTACGTAGATCTTTGGGAGCAAATCTGCTGCAAAAATATAGGTGTAAACTTGAGGACCCAACTTTCAAAGTCAGCTGACCAACTCAGCCTTTCATTCTCTTGATTTTGCTAAAAATAGCAGAAACATACCACAGCACCAGCAGGTCTGATTGTCAAGCATAGATAATCTGCCCTTGTAGTTTATTTATTTATTTATTCAAAGAGTTTTATATAGTGCAAACGTTAACCTTGGGTATCAGAGCGCTTCACACTTATATGAGGTCGGTTAGAGATAAATCTTGTGTATAGCAGAACGTTTCACAATTATATGAGGTAGGTTAAGTATACAGCTATACAGTATTAGCATAAATATATACACTGTAATAACATATATCTATATAATTTCTGTCTATGTCTACCTTCAAGGTTACAATAAAAGTTATTGGAATTGCTTACTCTACAAGGTGTACTGGGACTTTCATTACCAATAGTTCCGAAGTGTCTTTTTCCATGCATTCTACATCCATAAGTCTGAAATAGTATAGTACTGACAAAGGTTATCCCCAGTATAACTGGTGGTTTTCTATTCACTTACATTGTTATTCTGTTTTGGTAGGTAGGTTAGGTAAACAGCTATACAGTATTAGCATAAGTATATACAATGATATGAGGTAGATTTAGGATACAACTTGATATCGGAAATAACATATATCTATATAATTCCTATATATGTCTATCTTCAAAGGTTACAATAAATGTTATTGGAATTGCTTACAGTACAAGGTGTACTGGCACTTCCAGTACAAATAGTTCTGAAGTGTCCTTTTCCGTGCATTCTACATCCATAAGTCTGGAGTAATATAGTACCAACAAAGGATATCCCCAGTATAACTGGTGACTTTCTCCTTACTTACATGTTGTTCTGTTTTGTATACATCTCGGGCACAGTGCTAGTGATGAACTGTCTTGCCTATGGAAGGAAATTACTCATTAGGAAGATCTTAGCTTCCCTCTTGAAGTTTGCCGTGTTCAGAATTTTCATAATGTTTGGAGGGAGTGAGTTCCAGATCCTGGGGGCTGCTCCGGAGAAAGCTCTATCATACGTTTTCTTCTTCTGGAAGATGGGTGGTCTCAGCAACAGCTCCTTGGAACTCCTAGCTGTTCTGCTTCCTCCTGATAGCACAATTTTCTGGGCCAGGTATCTTGGTGTTTTGTAGTGGAGCACTTTGTGGGTAATACGTGTCATTTTAAGTTGAATTCTGGCTTCATATGGTAGCCAGTTCAACGCTTGCAGTTGTGGAGAGATATAGTCGAATTTCCTCGATCCAGTGATGAGTCTTTCAGCTGCATTGAGGCATGCTTTTAATGGTGCTGTGGAAATGTTTGGTAGACCTGCTATTTTTGCACATCCATATTCAATCCTTGAGATAACTAAGGATTGGACTGCCAATTTGAGATCTGCCGTAGAAATGAATGGTTTCACTTTTCTAATGTATTTCAAGTGAAATCGGGCACTTTTTGTCATTGATTTGATGTGGACTTTCATGTCAAGGTTCTTATCCAGAGTGATTCCTAGTTATTTCGCCGAGTCCACTAGAGTAGGGGTGCAGTTTAGTGCTGTGATCAGTTTGGTCCATTCAATCACTTCTGTTTGATTCTCTGGTGGTAAAATTAGTAGGAATTCTGGGCCTTTTTTATGAAGGCCTTGCGCCACCGGTGCGTTACTTTTAAAATGGGAAAAATTGACACACCGGTGGTGCAAGGCCGTCATAAATGAGGCCTTCTGTTTTTTGTGCATTTAGCTTCAGATGATTGCAAGTTAACCAGAGTAATGACACTTTTAAGACTAAATTCATTAATTTAAAGTCTTTCAGAGACGCGATCTTGATGTATATCTGCGTGTTGTCTGCATACATGTTTAAGGATATGTTTACGTCTTGGAGAATTTCTGTAAGAGGTTCGACTTACAGGTTGAAAAGTGATGGAAATAGTATAGTTCCTTGAGGTACTCCAATTGAATTAGGGCATGATAAGGATAGCAACTGGTTGACCAGGAATCTTTGCTTTCTATTCTGAAGGAAGGATTCAAACCATTTCAGAAAATCCCATCCTGTCATGAAGCCTGGCTAGTAATTTGTCATGATTTACCTTGTCAAATGCTGAAAACAGGCCAAGAAGGATTAGTAGACATGTTCGATTGACAATATGTAGGATCGCTGTTTCCGTGCTGTGGCCTGTTCTGAATCCCGACTGGCAGTCGTCCAGCAGCATGAAATTGGAGATGTGATGGCTCAGTTGATTTTGCACACATTTTTCAATTAATTTGGCAATTAATGGAATATTGGTTACTGGGCAAAAATTATTAGGATCTGTCGGGTCCGCTGTAGGTTTTTTGACGATGTGGACAACTTGACCTGTTTTTAGGCATTCTGGAAGAATCCCTTGAGATAGATAGGCATTTATTAATTTTGTCCATATTGGAATGATGATATGGCTGATTTTTTTTTGGCATTTAGAGGGGAGTGGGTCATTATAGTGGTTTTTAGGTTTGATATCCAAGAGCAATTTGGTGATGGTGTTCTGGTCATATAGCTTGAAGGTGTCTCACTGTGCCTTGTTTTTGCCCTATCATGGTCGATTGTTGAGGTGATATTGTTCAGTGTGGGTGGTTTGTTGGAAAGACTGCCATCCTGAGCTCTCTTTCAAGCGTGTTGGCCTTGTCGGTGAAGAATGTTGAGATTCCTTCACAACTCAGTTGAGTTTTAATAGTTTCTTGGGCAGATTTGGCCAACTTATTGGATTGCTGCTTTAAGATCTCGAATAGTGTCCGTGGTCTGTTTTTGACGTTATCCAGTTCTGATCTAATCAATTACTTTTTAGAATCAAGGATCTTTTTGTTGTACTCGTTTCTGATTTTTCTGAGTGATTTCAGCTCGGGGGATGTTGGGTGCTGTCTCCATTTTCTTTCAGCAAGTCTTAGTTTCCGTCTATCTTCATTTCGTGACTATTGAACCATGGATTTTTATCCTTCTCTGTGACTCGTTTCAGTTTTAGTGGCATGGTGTAGTTGACAATATTCTTTACTGACGTAGTGTAGTGATCCGTTAGATCATTCACATTCTGCAAGTTGTTAGGCGGTTTTAGGTCCTTCTCACAACTTTCTACTAGTAGCTCAATATTCGAGTCTTTAGTGTCCCGCGTCCACTTTTTGAGTTTGATAGGCTGCGTGGTCTTGTTCTTTTTCAAGGTGGGTATCAGGAAGGTTATGGCATGGTGACCCGACCAGCCGCATGGAACAATTGAGTGGATTGAAGTATCCTTGTTTCTCGATATTATCCAGTCTAACGTTGCTCTTTTCGAGTGTGTTGGCTGTGTGCAGGCTTGGCTAAGGTTTAGCTCAGTTAAAAAGTCATCAAGAGTGTTGACCTGTTTGTCTTATTGTTGTCCCACTGTAAATTAAAATGGCCTAGGAATATGTTATTAGAGTGAGTGTTAGAGTTAGCCGTGATGATCTCCATTAACTGGTCTATGAAAGTAGCATTATTTCCTTGTGGGTGGAAAAGCGCATGCATGTTGCACCTTTGATTGTCTGCCTATCTTATATTGAGACCTAGGTATGCACAGGATTCAAGTGGGTTGGATTGTATTTGGCTGACCTCTATATCTGATCGGTGGATGCTGGCTATACCACCTCCTGTTTTTTTAGTCTATCTAATCTCACAATGTTATACTGAGGGGGCATTAAAAGATCCATGAAACGTGACAAGGATTCCGAAAGCCATGTTTCTGTTAGGATTGTCAGGTCAATTTCCTGACTAACGATGAGGGCAGTGATGTCTGATGCATGTTTTGCCTGTGGACCGACAGTTAAGTAGTAGGCATAACAGAGGTTTCCCTGAACTACTGGGGTTCAGTTCTTACGAGTCGGTGGTTAGCTGGACTTGTTGTAAATTGTTAAGATTGGGTTTTGTTTCACACTGCCACTGTGTGCAATATTATGTAATTAAATTGCAGAGAGCAGTCGCACACAGATTCAATGTGCACCTATGTTACCGAGACCAATTGCAATTTTAAGGAGATGCAATCACACCAGCCTTTCTGTGGATATATTCAAGTCATAGAACCCCTCAGGAGAATCTTACTCTGGCACACAGCCAGGAAGTGAAGTTTTGGCCAACTTGACTGGCCCTGTTGGAGAACAACATCTGGTTTCCTTTGTTAAAAGGGCATAACCTCATCCTGTAGCAAAGTCTGTATCACCATCGTATTCCCCGCCAGCAATTGTCTTGTTGAGGAAGGTTCAAATGTAGAGCACACCCTAAAAGGGAGGTCATTTACTCAGCGCATATTTTGGTCTAGAAGCATACATCACTGTAACTAGGGAATCAGTTATGTAAATTTGAAAAACACCCAAGAAAGCAAACCAGCTCAGGTATTTCAATGCACTGGCACCGGGCTCCCTGGTAGTGCAATACGGTATTACAGAAGTGGTGGAATGGACCCCTCCTGTATTAATACCACGTTGTGCGCCTGTGTTGTATGGCTGATGGTGTTGGAAAAACGCAGTTCATGAATTTAGTTGTTGAAAGGAGAATTATGCTAATTGGAGCTAAGAAAATCTTGTGCTCTGCTAATGTCAGATTATGTATTATACAAGAACTAATTAACAATACAAATAACAATAATTAGGCATAGTGCAGTGTCAATACAGAATCCAAGAAGCAGGTCCAGATGGCTTGTGAAACCCTATAGAAAGGAGGGAAAATAATATCGGAGGTTAAAAAGCACCCTGGAATCAGTTCAAGAACGTGCAGTATTCATCAGAGTAACATATGGATAGGAAGCATTTAAAATAAAATAAAGATATATGTCTCAGGTCAGAGCCACATATTCTACTAAAGTGCACTATATCTTCAGGAAATATGTTTGAGAAATGAAAAACATTAGATGAAAAAGAGAAAGCTCATCTGTACCACCAAAACAATGTGCTCTGCAGCAGCAACGCTAAGGCCCATATTTACTATGATTTTTCGTCAGGGTTGCGCTATTTTGTGGCTCAGCCCCCAAAAAAATTTTGCCATTCATTAAGCCACACAAAGTCAGTATGAATGGCTTTGTGTAGTTTAGTAAATACAAAGTGACGCCAGGGTTCGCATAGCACAGCCTTACTTTCCTTTGCATCGGATAGACGTTACATGGATGGAGCATGGGTGCTCCAATGCTTCCATTGAGGTATTTCGATTCAAACCCAGATTCACAAAGATTTGCAAACCTGGGCTCACACCAAAATGGACTGCCTAACTGACAAAGATGTAGCAGGAAGAACTATCTTTATTTTCTCTGTTACAGCCTCTTTCCACGTGCACACAAACAATCCTGCCTGCAATGCAGGCATCCTTGCACTATGCTGCAAGGGTGCCTGCACTGATTTTATGCAGCACACAGTGAACCAGCACAAGAGAGAGCAGAAATGCTCCTTATAATTGTAAATAAGGGGAGTTTCTGCTCTCTCCCTTTCTCGCAACGCAGTGCCGCAAGTTTCCTTCCAGTGCAGTGAGGCAGGAAATATTAGTAAATGTAACCCTAAATTGATCAACAGAGGCAGTGCTCACTTCAAAATTTTGAACCTCAGCATCTGCACCTAACAAACCACAAATTGGTCATTTATGCTACAAGTGTAAAAACATCAACAGTTTCTTCGGAGCGAAGATCATCAGAATGAAAGAGCAGGTCAACAACAGAAATCAAATTACCCTTCCCAGCCCACCACACAACACTTAAGGGCAGACTACTGTCATGTTACTTTCCATTGCAATGGTATGTACATTGCCTATAACGCCAAATCAAGGACAAATAAAGGTGGCATCCTCTCGGCGACAATCCTCAAATTCATCTCCAGAGACAGACTCGTTATTCTTCTAAAAACAAATACAAAGACTCGTTATTCTTCTAAAAACAAATCAATACTTTGCTCAGAAAAGGCATATTTCCAGACACATTCAAGGCATGCCAGTTCTTTCCCATATTAGAACATTGGAATGTTGGGAGCTCCATTGAAAACAATGGTGTGCTCTGGCTGTGAACAAAGGCTACAGGGAACCTGAGGGGATTCCAATCCCCTCACGCTTCCAAAAGGCTTTGTTTTTTTTGTTAGAACATTCTGTCCTCTAGTGACAGAATGTTCTAATAGCCTTATAGCCCTTCGTAGATGGTCTATACCGCTATTAACGTCCCTCTCCCTTGTTAAAGGCCCTCGTCTTCAGCTCGGGGCCTTTAACGCTGGAGATGCCCTTTAATAGCCGGTATAGCCATCTACGGCGGGCTATAAGGCTATAATAAAACTTACCCAAGATCCTGCTAATAGCCAATTACTGACCTATCACCAATCTAACTATTATGTGAAATATAATTAAAAGTGTAATAGCTCCACCTGCAAGAACATATTGGCACCAATCACATCTTATATTACTGTTTATCTGTATTCAAATCATGCTGCAACACAGAGGCCGTCCCCATCAGAAACATTTGATGATGCTGAAGTCTTCCCGGAAAAGGCCAACCTCTATATCCTCATCGAAGCTTTTGTGGGTATTCAACATAGCCAGAGAGAAGGAACCCCTCAATATCCTTGCAATATTCTAGGGACTAACTGAGACAGTTCTCCAATAGCTCCCTAATGCACATATTTAATCATTCACTGAATGTCTCGACGAACATGTTACACTTGAAACAGCTACCCTGAAAATAAAAAATCCCTCAAGGCACAGTACCCACTAATCCTTACTCTACCTTTGAAGGTTCTAAAAGCCCCCTTCAGAAACCATAGGAACATGATCCGCTAACATGTAACATCTTGGTTACTCCTGCCACCCTCTCAGAGGTTTTTAAGGCTCTCATACTGTCTCCACATATGGATATGAATACTGCTCTGGCTCTCTTTAACTATACAGCCTCGATAAAAAATCTGCATCTACTTTTCGTAGAAGTTATACACCCTGGTACATAGATATTTTACGTGAAGAAAAATCATTGGGGGCATATATACAAAAGAATTGCGGGGAGTGGTGTTAAGCCAAAAATAGCTAATGTCACGCTCCGCCATTCTGAAAACACAGGGATGCACTGCATTTACAACAATACGGTGCATCCATGTATTTGCCCTAGCACTTGAGCTTTACTCAGCTGCCTAGCATTATCACAGGCACCCTTGCACCATATTGCAAGAGTGCCTGCATTAAGGGAATGATTGTTGATGTGCAGGAAGGTGTTTCTTCCATCACATAAACAATCTAGAATGACGATTTGTAATTTCTGTGTGCAGCATTGTGCAGCACACGTAGAAGTTGCAAATCCTCACTTTTGTTCATGGCGTTTTGCTGTTTCTATGTGTGCGGCCCAATGCAGACCACATCTAAACAGCAAAAACGAGGAACAATAAAGCATGTCTCCTCATTTGGCCATATTAAGACTAGGTTTTCCCTTTTCTTATTTTGGCACTGCCTTCTATTTAAGCCACCCTTGCAAATAGAGGGCAGTATCAAAATCAATGGATGTTGCGGTGGAACACCCACCGCAAAACACCCATTTCCCACCCCTTTCATGCAAAGTATAGCATGAAAGGGTGCCTTATTTACAAGGCAAAAAGGACAATTGATGAACAGAATGCAGAACAATGTCACACATTCACCCCAGTACAGAGATCTGGGCCTAAATTCATAATTGCTTGCTCCCCATGTCATTCCAGTTTGAACCCAGCCATATGCAAATCAGTCTTGACCCTGCTCCCTATGGAGCAGTTCAGCTCGAACTGCCAGGCCAGGTACTTCCTGGACTGGAAACAGGCATCCTAGGACATTAGGTTGCTTAACGCCACCTTGTAAATAAAGCAAAACCCTTATCGCCACAGGAATGTCAATAAAACGTAAGTTCCTCTGACAACAGGGGCTTGTAAATATGCCTGTTGGAGCACAGATGGTTGTCCACAAAATCCTTGATGGATAAAATAGCACATGAAGTGTTGCTATTGAGCTATCAAAAAAATGATTAAAGTGTACACAACCTCAACTATAGCACAAGGAGGGAACTCTGCAAAGGATTTTTCCAAAGTGCTGAAGAATTTTTTGAAAAATCACATGCATGCACAACTACTATCCCGGCTTATCAAAAACTCTCTCGATGATTTTTTAAAGAGAAAATTAACGCCATTAACTTGAGTTTCTAGCACTGTGCATTTAGAGATGGAATTCGACTGTAATCAACCCCATCCTAATGCCAATGCTAGCCTGTGTGACTGGGAACCACCAACAAAGTTTGGTATCGACAAGAGGGAAAGGAACTCTAGCCCCCAGCTAACACTGCAATCGCACCAGGAGGTGCTCTTAGCCGCACCAGGGATCCTGTGGCACGGGGGCTCGCACACGCACCCAGGCCCGGAGGAGGCTGGGCTGGGCCTATCCTCTTGGTTCTTTTATTTTCACTTTTTTGTTCTTGGGAATTTGGTGGTGAGATTCAGCCTTGTGGAGCTACGTGACGGTGAGGTAACATTGTTAATCACCCTTTGTTGTGCATATAGAAGGCAGTCTGTACCATTGGGAAACGGAAACCTATGCCTGCTCTAAAAACCATGGATACTACCCTGGATGGTTTCCTCCAAAAGGCGGTAGGAGCCATTATTAAGGAAATTGAACTTGCTGAGCGAAGACTTTCATTGGCTCCAACCCCTGACCCACTGGTTTCTGTTTCTGTTAACATCGACCCTCAGATTGATATGACTGAAATAGCCACTGAACAGAGCCCACAAGCTCCACTCTCGCCCATTCTTATAATCTTGAGCCAGGGTGACCCACATGCCATACGGGATGAAGGTGAGCCTACCTCCTGCTCAACTGCGGAGCAGACTGGTCTAAAGATTGTATCAGCGGGGAAGAGGAAACGTACTGAGCTGGCAAGGGTCGACCAAAAACTGAAGGGCCACTCGCCAAGGGTTAAGAGAATTAAACAAACTCAAATAATAGGAAATGCATGTAAATTTCGTGTAGGACGAGGAAGAAACACTGAACAGGATGGGGTTGATACCTCCATTGAAAAATGTAGTAAATTAGTACAGGAGGGCTTGGCACCTATCCTATCTCGATTGTTTTGTATAGAAGAGCAACTTTCTGAAGTTCTGAAGGATTTAGGGGTAAATTTGTTATAAAAAAAGAAGACTGACATGGCAACCCAGCCAAGTGGCACAGATAAAGGGCTGGATGTTGCTCTTTCTAGTGCCCCTCTGATTGGGGTGGCCCTTATAAGAGCAACATCTACTTTAAATAGCTGGGTTTCCTCTCGATTCCCCTCACAATAACACAAATATTAACGCCTTGGTTCTGACACTATGGGAACTTGCGTCTCAGGGAGATGTCCACTGGAATAATCGAAATTTAGGACATGGGGTTATAAAAAGAACAAGACCTTACCCAGTGGGGGGGGGGGGGCAGATGTCCGCACAAAGTCAAAACTATTAATGGCCTATCACAAGGTTCACTGAGTGTGCAGGGGTCTAAAAATAAACTAAATTTACCCGCTGAATGCACACCCTACACTTTGATCCTGACGAGGGTTCCTCAATTGCCCACTGGTCAACAAGAAAGCTGTCAATCAACTAATTGGTGCTCCAGGAAAATGTCCTCTCATTTAAACTGGTTTGAATACATCATCATGTCCAGGCAGCTAAAAGCTCACAAGGGGAGTGTCTTGTGCTGAACTTAAGTGATAAGCACAAGACACAAGTATATTTTACTTTAAAGCACCTCAGAGATTCTCCTAGCAAACTGATAAAGGCTCGCCCATTGGGTTTTTTTCTATCCCCCAACCAGGTTACTACCTTGAGACAGTGGCCCTCACAACCAGGTCAAAATAAATACCCCCCTCACAGTCCTTTTCATTTACCCACCCCAAACACTTTGAAGTACTTTCAGGTTTGACTGAGAACGACTGACTGACCACATGATCCAGACAGCCAGCTGATAAGAGAAGAAGGGGTATCTATCCAGAGAGAGTTTCGTATGAAGATGAACCCGGTAACACAGAGCTTTCAGATTTATCTTGCAACAATCTATATTTGTACAAATGAGGACAAGGACAAAAGTGTAAACTGTTTCTAGCCTCCAAATTCAATTGCCAAGGTTTACCCCGGAGAGGAGGGGGCCGGCCATACAGCTCCTGTTAATATGTCTGCCAATAATACTATACTAGAGGGTTTGCCGGACCAGGGATATGTTACTCACCCACATAAAATTATATTCTGGAATATCGCAGGCATTTGCCCTAAATTGTCCAATGAGGACTGGTTGGAGTACATTAGGGGATTCAATATTATGTGCCTCCAGGAATATGGCTTAAAGAGGATATTGTGTTGGACGGTAATCGTTCTTTTGTCCATGCAACACCTTCCCCGGCCGGGAGGGTAATAGGAGGGTTGATGATGTTAATTTCAGTAAAATATGGGCCCATAAAAGCCCTGTACATAAGCACGTCACCCTGTTATTAATTCATTATGATTTCTAACCTAAAGCAGGTCAGGCTGCTAGTGGTTAACTGGTACTATAATATTTTTGACCAAAATAGCTGTCATGTCATTGAAGCCCTACAGGTGGAAGTTAAAAATGTCTCTGGGAAGTGACAGACATTATGTGTTCTCTGGGTGGGGGATTTTCACTGTACCACTTGTGCGCATAGTACTAAACGAGTCTGTGGGCTGCTGGATACAGAGGGTCAGCCTCAGCCTCATTTTATCAACACACTGCAGGGCAAGAATTTACATTCTATTATTATTGAGAATGACCACAATCTCATCAACAGCCAGATGAGTAGTCCCTCAACCCAGTGCCCCACCTATGTTGGAGGTGTCAAGGAAAGTTTTATTGATTTTATGTTAATTTCTAAGAAGTTGTAGTCGCTCGGCAGTAGCAGGGTAAGTTGATGGCCACCTGATTCCTTATAACCTTCATTAAGGGGTAATACTAAATTGCGGTAATATACATTCTGAGGCCAAAACAGTTAAAGTAAATTATGTACTGATTATGAGGAGCCTCCAACAAGATTCTCCATCAGACGAGATTGTTCGCGACTATGAAATGATTTGTGCAGATGTAGCTAAGACTAAGTCAACCCGTCCGGAGAAAGGAACCCCAAGAGGTACGGTGGTACAATGCTGAATGCTCTTGTTGCCAAAATAATCTGAAAATTGAAAGAAGGGATACACAACCCAACGAGCCTGGGCAGAAACCCTGGAACGAGTTATCCATTAAAAGTGTATGTTATATGTGTATGTACATTGAAATAAAAAAAGGCTTTTCATGTTAGCCCTCACAATAGAACCCACATTTAATGTGCTAGACAAGTGTATAAAAGTACCATTAGCCAAAGGAAAGAGGAATTGAGGAGATTAACTTGGGAGAATTAGAGAGAGCAAGCTCCTTTAAAGACAGTAAAAGCTTTTGGGATATCATTAAACGCCCCTTATTCACGGATGAGGTGAGGCAGCTGGATTCTCTGATTTTGGGGGACACCTGGAAATCCCACTGTTTGACTTTAATTTAACCCTAACTGTTTGCACTCAGTGGAAAACAGTGCAGACCTGCCCCTGAATTTAACCCTGGCTTCGCATTTCAGTGCATCTCTCGCAGTGGCCGAGATTGAGGAGGCCTTATTAAAGGGAATTTGTATGAAAGCTCCAGTACCTGATGGGGTCCCATTAGATTTTTTAAAAAGGAGTACAAACCTTTGGGAACCCCTGCTGAATAATGTCTTTAAAGCAGTGGTGATTGTAGGAAGGTGGAATCTGACTGCATTGTTGCCCCCACTTTTTTACCTGGTGTTTTGATGGTCTTTGACTTAGTTTGGCTGGGATCCTGCTATTCAGGGCCTCAGCCTATCTGCTTTCCTCTCTAAATTGATTCCAAGTACTTTAGGTACACTCCAGTTTGATTACTGGGGTACCCTTGTGAGCCCCTAGTATATCGTACACTAGGTACTAAGGGGATAGGTACCCCAGAGGCCTACCAGGGACTACAGCATGTATTATGCCACCCCTGGGAAGCCTTCCAATATGATACCACAGGACTGCTTCTGCAGCCTGGGTAAGGTGGTGCATGCATCCCTTACTAAGATATAGGTTACCTATATCTGTCTTTAATCACAGCACATATACAACTATCAGTCACTCCTATGGCAGACCTTATCAATCCTGAAGGCAAAGTGCTTGGTTTCATGTGATAGGGTGCCCATGCATCAGCTGGACCCCTCTTCAGCTTTTAGAGCCTATTTTCTGAGGCTGTTCTGTGATGCAGGTTTCAAAAGAGAGGGTACCCCACTCACACAAGGGAACAGGGTAGAAAGACAGTAAGTCAAAAGGGGAATCCCTGGAGTCAAATTGTTCACCTCACCCCTGTCTTGTCAGGGAAAAGGACCTATAATCCACTATGTATCAGGGAATATATAAGGATTTCCACAAAGAAATAAAATCGTTCACAATCTAATTTTATTAAAAACCAATATCTGAGCAATAAAATACAAGGCAAATTAATACAAAACAGTTTAAAATCCAAGGAATATACCTTGAAATGATCATACGCAAATGAAAACAATATTATACAAACACAATTATAAAATACAGAGCTAATAGAGACATATATATAACATTTCAGCAGTTGATAGACATAAGACAAAACAACATATCATTACAAACCCCTCGTTTCACTGTGGCTCCTAGATATCTCTGCCACTTTGTATTCCTAGATCCAAGGGCCTGAACCACTTTGACTCATGTAAACACTAGTGATAATGTTGGGTATCCATCTAAGGTTTACCAGGCCCTGATTGGATTCTTTCTGTCAGAAAGAAATGCGTCGACGCGTTTCGGTGCAGTACATTTGATTCTGTGGCACCTTCTTCAGGACTTCTCTTGCTGGGGTTTCAAGAAGCGGTTAGTTACACCATATCTGTGGATGTATAGGAAGAAAGGTACGGAGTCATTTATCGTACAGGATACCAGCCTCTGTTTATTCAGTGTACTATGACTATCCATATTATAGATGGGTGCTTGTTGTTTTCACACTATGGTATAGATTCCAGTCATGCCTGTAGGTCCCTGTTTTCTAATTACTAGATGGTTGCTCAATGGTAACATTTAATAATATAGGTGGTATCATTATCAGATATAAAAGAGAACTAATTTTTGTTTACGCTATACATTGCATACAGTACAAAACCCGACTCCATTTTACAGTGTACTTGTTAGACAAATAACATTGCATTACCTCCGAGTCTATTTCAGTGTGGAAACTAGTCTAGGGCGATGGCCCACTTTAATCTGGGGAGGGATTCTACTTCACGGATCCTAGATGTAATAAATAAAGTTCAATCTCACCCCCACTTTCTATGGAAGACGTTCCAACATGGGATCTGCTTTGCATTGCAATTTGATTCTGCAAGCTTTAATGTGGATATTTCCTATTAAATAATATCCATACGTTAGCAAAAATTGTTGCATGATATATGTTATCACCTAACTAGATAACTCGATATGTTATTCTAGTTACCTCTCTCCTGACCTAGGAGCTCCTTCTCTTGGGGTGCCTTTTTCGTCCTATCGAACTATTTCACAGTGTTTTGTTGTATATCTAAAGGGGCAAAAAAACATATTATCTTTTCTGTGTCTTGCACCTTTTCCTGTTTATAATCTAGTAGTGGATTTGTATTTATCTTACCTCGTAGTGTATTAAAACGTTCCTTGAACGGGCATAGGGTATATCAATTCTTCCCCAGAACTGGATATGTTCTATTCAGACAAAATGGGTACAGAAGAACAATTAATACTTATCCTATGGTGCTGTCAAGTTTGTCAAACTTATTATTAAGAAAGTGTGCTTGGTTTACTACTAATGTGCTATTCTCATAAATTTGCTACTGATATACAGCCTTCCTAAATTAGCATGTCAGTTTTAATCTATGGAGCGGGGGCCTGTATTCTCATATGCACCCTCTATTTTTGTGTGGTGATCTGTCGGTACATTGGTGGGATACTGAACATCTTAGAT
Organism: Lissotriton vulgaris; assembly: GCF_964263255.1. Classification (NCBI taxonomy): domain Eukaryota; kingdom Metazoa; phylum Chordata; class Amphibia; order Caudata; family Salamandridae; genus Lissotriton; species Lissotriton vulgaris. The sequence continues at coordinate 443,823,379 of NC_141699.1, forward strand.
ACATCACCGCTCCCCTTACGCTTAGATTGGAGTTTACCCCCTGGTTACAGTAGCACCCAGGGCGCTCCAGTGTAAAGGCTGAACATTCTCCCTTCCCAGTAGCGTTTTGGTGTAGAAAGCTCAGGGCGATAATAGATAACCTTACTTTGGGGTATGCTGACATACCTTGGACAATTGTTGCCCATAGTGCCAAGGATTCCCCAGGAATTACCCATAGGAATAGTATAAGTTTAGCATGACACTCGTGGTCTACGAGGTCTCTTACCTGAATCTCCGTGGAGCCGCGTTTCTGCCTCGTTCCCTCACTTACTCTGGTGTTAGGTTGTGGTGCCTATATTTATATGTGTAGATAAGTGTATAATTTAATACACCTGGCTCTACGCGCGGTGTTTGGGCGCCTCGATTTGCGGCTCGATTCGCGGAGCGAACGTGGGCGCCATCTTGGAGTGGTGATACGAAGCCATGGTTAACATGGTATAGCATTCCGACTGTTTCTCGATGCAGTAGAACTATGCATTTCATATAGTTCCACTTTGTGTTGAGGTGTAAGTAGGTGTATAACAGAATAAACCTGGCTCTACGCGCGGTGTTTCGGCGCCTCGATTCGCTGAGCGAGCGTAGGCGCCATCTTGGAATGGTGATATTTTGCCATGGTTGACATGGTATCGCATCCAGACTGTTTCCCGGTGCGATAGAACTATGCATTTCATATAGTTCCACTTTGTGTTGGGGTGCCTGTGTTTAATCATGTAGGTGGGTGCATGAGTGAATACACCTCGCTTGTCATGCAGGGTATCGGTGCCTCGATTCGCGGAGCGAACGTAGGCGCCATTTTGGAACGTAGCTCCTCTGCCGTGATTGCCATGTGGTTGCATCTAATCTCTTACCTCATGCATTGATATTACACATTACATATTATGCCACTTTGTATTACATGGCTGGCGGCGCTATGGTTGATATTAAGGTCTACCTGGGTATTTTAAAAAGGATAACAGATGTTGTTTTTCGTACGGCCCGTTTTGCAGTGGACCACAGTGACATTATCTTAGGGTAATCCACGAGTAGAGGCGTGCTTTATTAATTTGTTTCTAATGTCTACTTTTGAGGGGGTGTTTGCTTCTAAGGTGGACTGATTTATCCGGCTAGATAAGAGCCTCCCACTCTTCCCTGGAGTTCAGGCCCTTCCTAATAGTGTTGAACTTAACCATGTACCATTGTTCTTGTTGTTTACGTCTTACTGTACTGTCGCCTGATCTAGTTAGTTCTTTTATTCTTTCTAGAATGACCCATCTGAGGTCTTTGACTGTATGTCCTTTTTCCATCCAATGGGACACTAAAGGGGCGTTTTCTTTGTTGTTCTTAATGGCAGATTTGTGTTCCCCTATCCTGAGCCTAACTTCTCGGCCAGTTTCTCCTATATATGCCTGGTCGCAGGGACACAGGATCATATATATAGCATTCTTTGTTCTGCAGTTATTGAGGGTTGTGATCTCGTGTGCGGTTCCATTGTGCTCAACTTTCTTAGTTACTATACATAGTTCACAAATACAGCAGTTTCCGCACTTGTTATTCCCAACTGCTTTGTGTCCACTCAGGGTGGTTTGGGTCTCTATCCTGTCCTCCCTGTATGTGTATACAAGATTAGATCTCAGATTTGTATTCTTCCGATATGCGTACAGGGGACGCTCAAGGGGAGTTACATCTGGACCATTGTTCAGGATTTTCCAATTATGATTGATAATGTTCTTAACCTAGTTGGCTATAACTGAGTGTTGGCTTACCATCACTATTTTGTCCCGTGTTTTCTTTTTCCCGACTTTCTTGATCAGACAGTCCCTGTCTTAGTATCGTGCTCTTTTGAGCGAGTGGTCAATTAGTTTTTTCGGGTAGCCTCGGTCTTTAAATTTCTTTTTCATATCTTTGGCATGTTTGTGGATGTCTGCTAGATCAGTACAGTTCCTCCTTAGCCGTAAGAACTCCCCAAATGGTATCGAGTCTTTCTGGCTTTTGGGGTAGTAGCTGGTGTAGTGTAGAATTGTATTCCGGTCCGACTCTTTCTTGTACAATTCTACTTTGAGTTGTTTATCTTGGCTCTTGATGCAGATGTCCAAGAAATTAACCTTAGACCTACTATATGCTGCTGTGAAGGTATAGAGACAAAATATCGACTCCAAAATATCGACTGGACATAATATCGAGTTTTAAATATAGACTGGACAAAATATCGACTGGACATAATATCGACTACAAAAATATCGTTTTTCAGGTAAGTGAAGTAATATCGACTGTATAAAATATAGATAGCAAAAATATCGATTTTTTAATAATATATAATATTTTATAGTGTATTTTTATGTAATAATATGTGTGAATAGTGTGTATTAATGTTATAAATTATTTTATTACATGAATTTTGTTTTGATAATAATTGCGTAATGTAATTCTGTAGCGGGTTGTGGGTTTATAGGGGAATAGGGTGGGAAGTAATTTAATAATAATTAATTAATTAATATATGTTTGTTAATATTTTTAATTAATAATTAATTGATAATTCATTAATATTAATTAGTTAATTAATTAATATAATTTTGAATATATTTTGTATTAGTAAATAATTGTTAATTAATTAATTGTAATTAGTTAATTACATTAATTAGAGTACATTTTTTATATATATAATTTTGTGTTATTTTTAAGTAATTAATTTTGAAAAAATAATATTAATTATTAAAATAATTACACCTAATGTTCTAATATATTTACTTTATTGTTATTGTTAATTAATAATTAATTGGTAATTAAATAATATTGATACATTTTGGGTAAAGGAGCATTTTTAGGGTTCAGGGTCAGTTTTCAGTTCATGGGTAAAGGGGTATTTTTAGGGTTCAGGGTAAGTTTTCAGTTCATGGGTAAAGGGGTATTTTTAGGGTTCAGGGTCAGTTTTCAGTTCATGTGTAAAGGGGTATTTTTAGGGTTCAGGGTCAGTTTTCAGGTCATGGGTTAAGGGGTATTTTTAGGGTTCAGGGTCAGTTTTCAGTTCATGGGTAAAGGGGTATTTTTAGGGTTCAGGGTCAGTTTTCAGGTCATGGGTAAAGGGGTATTTTTAGGGTTCAGGGTCAGTTTTCAGGTCATGGGTAAAGGGGTATTTTTAGGGTTCAGGGTCAGTTTTCAGTTCATGGGTAAAGGGGTATTTTTAGGGTTCAGGGTCAGTTTTCAGGTCATGGGTAAAGGGGTATTTTTAGGGTTCAGGGTCAGTTTTGGGTTTTTGGGTAAAGGGGTATTTTTAGGGTTCAGGGTCAGTTTTGGGTTTTTGGGTAAAGGGGTATTTTTAGGGTTCAGGGTCAACAAATAAGATTTTAAAAAATTATTTTTATTATTTTCATTTATTATTTTATTATTATAATTTAATTTAAGTCGTTTTAAGTATATTTTAGTAATTAAAATTTAATATTAATTTAATTTAACACTGTTTTTAATAAAGTCGATATTTTTTACATCTATATTTTTGTTAACGATATTTTGTACTCGATATTTTTGTACTTACCTGTTTGTAGATACAAACTCGATATTTTGACTGTCGATATTTTGTCCACGATATTTTGGCAAGTCGATATTTTGTCAGTCGATATTATTTCAGTGATCCGCTGTGAATCTGAGGTTTGGATCCCCTAGATTGAGCCAGGTCAGGAATTCTTCCAGTAGTTCTTCAGTTCCTAGCCAGATAAAAAATATGTTGTCTATGAAGCGGGCCCAATTTCGGATGTTTTCGAAAAATGGGCTCACTTCATTGTATATATGCTTGTTCTCAAATAGGCTCACATATATGCAGGCTAGGCTGGGCGCACATGTCGCGCCCATGCTGGTCCCCTTCTTGTGGATATAGAGGTCTTTTTTGAAAAGGAAGATATTATTGAGGAGTACCATGGAGACACACTGAACAATGAACTCTTTGTTACCCCCTACTATGTCGGTCTCTTCTAAAACGTTCCTGACTGCCACAATGGTATCTTTCTGTGGTATGTTAGTGTAGAGTGACTCTACATCAAGAGTCACCATCAGTTCCTTTTCCTCGTCAAATTGGGTCCCTTCCACTTTTGCTATCATATCCGCAGCATCTCGGATATATGATTTTTGCTCAGCTACTAGTGGCTTCAGAAATCTGTCCGCGTACTGACTCAAGGGTTCCAGCAATGAGTCAATAGATGCCACTATTGGTCTTAGGGGGGGATCGTTGAGGCTTTTGTGGACTTTAGGTAGTCCGTAGAAAGCAGGGGTTTTAGGGTTAGTGTTATTTAGGAATTTCCACTCGTCTTCAGTTATTTCTCCCTCCTCTAGGGCTGTTAGGAGCAGCGTTTCATGATTAAACACAGGCACCCCAACACAAAGTGGAACTATATGAAATGCATAGTTCTATCGCACCGGGAAACAGTCTGGATGCGATACCATGTCAACCATGGCAAAATATCACCATTCCAAGATGGCGCCTACGCTCGCTCAGCGAATCGAGGCGCCGAAACACCGCGCGTAGAGCCAGGTTTATTCTGTTATACACCTACTTACACCTCAACACAAAGTGGAACTATATGAAATGCATAGTTCTACTGCATTGGGAAACAGTCGGAATGCTATACCATGTTAACCATGGCTTCGTATCACCACTCCAAGATGGCGCCCACGTTCGCTCTGCGAATCGAGGCGCCCAAACACCGCGCGTAGAGCCAGGTGTATTAAATTATACACTTATCTACACATATAAATATAGGCACCACAACCTAACACCAGAGTAAGTGAGGGAACGAGGCAGAAACGCGGCTCCACGGAGATTCAGGTAAGAGACCTCGTAGACCACGAGTGTCATGCTAAACTTATACTATTCCTATGGGTAATTCCTGGGTAATCCTTGGCACTATGGGCAACAATTGTCCAAGGTATGTCAGCGTACCCCAAAGTAAGGTTATCTATTAGTGCCCTGAGCTTTCTACACCAAAACGCTACTGGGAAGAGAGAATGTTCAGCCTTTACTCTGGAGCGCCCTGGGTGCTACTGTAACCAGGGGGTTGACTCCAATCTAAGCGTAAGGGGAGCGGTGAAGTATCTAAGATGTTCAGTATCCCACCAATGTACCGACAGATCACCACACAAAAATAGAGGGTGCATATGAGAATACAGGCCCCCGCTCCATAGATTAAAACTGACATGCTAATTTAGGAAGGCTGTATATCAGTAGCAAATTTATGAGAATAGCACATTAGAAGTAAACCAAGCACACTTTCTTAATAATAAGTTTGACAAACTTGACAGCACCATAGGATAAGTATTAATTGTTCTTCTGTACCCATTCTGTCTGAATAGAACATATCCAGTTCTGGGGAAGAATTGATATACCCTATGCCCGTTCAAGGAACGTTTTAATACACTACGAGGTAAGATAAATACAAATCCACTACTAGATTATAAACAGGAAAAGGTGCAAGACACAGAAAAGATAATATGTTTTTTTGCCCCTTTAGATATACAACAAAACACTGTGAAATAGTTTGATAGGACGAAAAAGGCACCCCAAGAGAAGGAGCTCCTAGGTCAGGAGAGAGGTAACTAGAATAACATATCGAGTTATCTAGTTAGGTGATAACATATATCATGCAACAATTTCTGCTAACGTATGGATAATATTTAATAGGAAATATCCACATTAAAGCTTGCAGAATCAAATTGCAATGCAAAGCAGATCCCATGTTGGAACGTCTTCCACAGAAAGTGGGAGTGAGATTGAACTTTATTTATTACATCGAGGATCCGTGAAGTAGAATCCCTCCCCAGATTAAAGTGGGCCATCGCCCTAGACTAGTTTCCACACTGAAATAGACTCAGAGGTAATGCAATGTTATTTGTCTAACAAGTACACTGTAAAATGGAGTCGGGTTTTGTACTGTATGCAATGTATCGCGTAAACAAAAATTAGTTCTCTTTTATATCTGATAATGATACCACCTATATTAATAAATGTTACCATTGAGCAACCATCTAGTAATTAGAAAACAGGGACCTACAGGCATGACTGGAATCTATACCATAGTGTGAAAACAACAAGCACCCATCTATAATATGGATAGTCATAGTACACTGAATAAAGAGAGGCTGGTATCCTGTACGATAAATGACTCTGTACCTTTCTTCCTATACATCCACAGATATGGTGTAACTAACCGCTTCTTGAAACCCCAGCAAGAGAAGTCCTGAAGAAGGTGCCACAGAATCAAATGTACTGCACCGAAACGCGTCAACGCATTTTTTTCTGACAGAAAGAATCCAATCAGGGCCTGGTAAACCTTAGATGGATACCCAACATTATCACTAGTGTTTACATGAGTCAAAGTGGTTCAGGCCCTTGGATCTAGGAATACAAAGTGGCAGAGATATCTAGGAGCCACAGTGATACGGGGGGTTTGTAATGATATGTTGTTTTGTCTTATGTCTATCAACTGCTGAAATGTTATATATATGTCTCTATTAGCTGTGTATTTTATAATTGTGTTTGTATAATATTGTTTTCATTTGCGTATGATCATTTCAAGGTATATTCCTTGGCTTTTAAACTGTTTTGTATTAATTTGCCTTGTATTTTATTGCTCAGATATTGGTTTTTAATAAAATTAGATTGTGAACGATTTTATTTCTTTGTGGAAACCCTTATATATTCCCTGATACATAGTGGATTATAGGTCCTTTTCCCTAACAAGACAGGGGTGAGGTGAACAATTTGACTCCAGGGATTCCCCTTTTGACTTACTGTTCTGTGATGCAGCCAGACCATATACTCTTAAGTGCATTATAACCTTGCGGTAAGTGCTACCTTTAGAATGGCTTCATGGAAACATGTTGTGTTTTGTGTCAAACACTTTGGAATCCTACCCCCCACCAGTCCTGGCAGCAGGGGTAGAATTCCGCCCCTCTAGAGGGAGAAACATGTACACACTGGTCTAACCGGTAATAGTTCAAAAGAGCCCTGGTATCACAAAATGGATGCTGCAGCCACAGACATGAGTCTAGCCTCCTGCTGCTGACCGAAACTCTGGCAGGGGAGGCCTGGACAATAGGTTTTCTGTCACAGGGAGGTTTAACCACCTCCCAGACAGGCTTTAGTGTATTGGGGCTGGGTGGGTGCACTCTGAGAATGCTTTGTAAATGTAAATGTAAATGTATTGCGACTTATACAGCGCACGTATCACCCGAAGGCATCAAGGCGCTTGCCTTGGGAACCCGTCCTGGCTTTTTCCCTGTGAGAAAACCCCTACTGGGCATCCCCAAGGTGAAAGCCAGGCATCCCGCAGCGGGTGGGCCGCCATAGTGGAGATTAATTAAGCTATTGCCCAGAGTTGCAGCGTGGGACCCCCTGATTAGAGTAGGCACCGAGGCGAGAATTATTGAGTCCATGGACATTTTTGGGCTCAGGACCCTGCGCGCCGGGAATTGAACCCTGGTCCCGGGCCAGACCTCTGCATCAGGGTCTGCCACTCTAATCAGTGAGCCACACTCCTCCTTTGAAGTCTGCACTGGGGGCACATTTGGTGTCCCTGAGCATAGTCAAGTTCAAACCAGTTGAAGGGGCTACCAGCCCATGCTCTGGCGTGAAACTGGACAAAGGAAATGGGTGTAGCCATCCCTATTTCCAGACCCTCCCATAGGTGGGACCCCAGAGAATGTCCAACACTTTTTCTTGGTAGAAGAAAGGGAACCCTGACAACAGGACTTTAGATTACACCTGGACGAAACTCTGAAACTGAATCCTGGAACTTCAACGCTCTACTAAAGACTAGAGGACGGAATAATCTCCCTTGGGATCAAGAAGTGACTCCCCTGCTCAATCAGGTACCAACAAAGCATTTGCTGGACTGCATCTCCAAAGCTCCCGCTGGACTCCAAAGTATTTGCAGCCTAGTAAGAGGATTTCCAGACTTCTCGAAGATCGATTTGGGTCCCCAGCAAAGCAGAAACCAACAGCCCTCACGAGTGACATAGAACTGTAACCCCTGGACACCATGCACATTTGCTAGTGCATTGACTTCCGGAGGATTCCTGAAGTTGTGCTTTAGTTAACTTGTAGCCCAAGCCCCTAGCACTATCTGCACTGAAGATTGTGGGCCTACACTCCACAAGTGTTAGGCGAGCTTGCTTCTTGAATTTCCGCTCGAGGCTCCTTTGCGATCCCTGGTCCATTAACTGTTGGATACCCTCGAAGTTAACTCTACTTTTCCTTGGAGTTCCCTTGTTGCTCCAGAAGTGCCCTGACTCCCCACCAAGGGCTGAGTCCCTCAGACCTTTCTGGTCAGCACCAAAGTATTTATTTGATTCCTGCATGGGTTGCTGTTGCCAAGGCTTGTTGGGTCCAGTCCGGAAACCAATACTGAAGAACTCAACATCCTTTGTGGAACAGCTGTAATCCAGAATCTGGTTGTCATCGATGCCTCCTGGTCCTCGTGGCTGAAGAGTCAAGCTTCACCTTCTTCTCCTGAAATCATCCGACATAGGTGGGCATTCGACAATCGCGCCCCTGATCAGTGGCAAGTGACCCAGACTCTGTCCCCTCTGCTTTCAGTTTCTTCTCATCATTGATCCAGGCTTGGATCACGCTGGACACTTTCCACTTGGACGTCAGCAACACTATGCAGCAGATCGCCACTGAAAATAATGACGAAACCCGACACCAAAAGACATCTATGCACCCGGGTGAGGTAACTCAAGTTCTCCGGTGCTCCCGTGGGTGTTGGCTCTAGAACCCCCTAGTTCTAAAGGGGTTTGCTCCAAGTCCTCTTCTAGGTGTCCCTTATCTTTAAAATTCCAACTGCGACTTTCCCCATAGAAGTTAATGGTGATTCTCGGCTGTGTTTATACACTGCAAGCGTCCCCGTGGGTCCTCTTTGTCACTACCTTGGGTAGTTCCTGATGGCCCCAGCGGTTCTACAGGCTCTAGGCATTTTCTCTATGCAAGTCATGGTTCTTATACCACTTTCTTAATATATGGTTTGTTACGCCCCCATGGCTCAACGTATATTGTGCTAATTTACTATGTGTTATTAAGTGTACTGAATGGTAATTTTCATCTTACCCATTGTGCTTATGAGCCTAACTAAAGTGGGCCTGTCCAGACTACTGGCAGTAACATCACAATTTTTGAAGGCAAATAACTTACTCTGAATTTATCTAAGACAAAAACTATGTCAATAACTAACCGTCGTACAGTCCAACTTAATATCTCACTTGAGGGAAAATCACTGGAAAGAGTAACAAACTATAAATACTTAGGATACTACCTAGATGACAAGCTCACTCTGAACTCACAAAAACAATATATGAAGCAGAGAGCCGGAGCATTAACATTCGCACTTAGCTCACTGACAAAAAAGTTGCAAGGCCCCTCGCTGAATCCTCTACTAACAGTGATGGCAACCAAAGTGCTTCCAACACTATACTATGCCAGTATAGCCATGCAGGGCAAGGATAATATTACCTTAAACAGCCTTACTGCAAAAATCTACAAGAAGGTACAAGAAGGTCTTGCAACTCCCACGCTCAGCTTCACCCGCCGAGATGCGTTTAGAATTTGGCCTGATGAATTAGACACTGGGAGGATTCTATACAAGCATTAGAGTTTGGTATAGAATTAAAACAAACTCTACAAATAACACCTTGGACAGCTTGCTATGGCAGGAATTAGAAAATCAACAAAATTCTGCCGCAAACAAATATCTGTCTGGGGCTCTGGAGCAAACTTGCACGGTAACCTTGTGGGGAAAAAACCTACCATTCACGTCCTTTAAACAGGTTCTAAAAAAAGCAGCCACATTTCATTCATTAATTATGGATAAAGCGATCTTTGCCGCCCGCTCCCACTCATGGACTGTGATTAACAGTTATAACAATCTCATCCCGGCTACCTACCTTGCATCAACGTACTGATGGCTGATGGCAGTGAGATTCGGTAAACTACCAACTCTGGATGACGAACCTGTCTGGAAACGCTCGGATGCAAACATCTGTCGACTATGTGGCATTACAAAAGAAGATATAATCCACAATATATGCCACTGCAAAACACTGACCCGGGAGCGAACACCTTTTCTAAAGAACATTTTTAAGGCCAAAGGTCTAGGCACCTGTAGATCGGCCATTATTGGTGCCTTAGACTCAACGGACCCAATAATCAATTGCAAATTTATAAAGTTCTTGATAGCCTTTGAAAAGCGGCTGAACGCTCTTGAAATTTTAAAATAAGATTTTCAGTATTTTTAACTATTTTAACGACGAGCAATCGGATAAAGCTCCAAATCAGCATCATCTTAAATTTTGTATTTTAAACTGTACTCAGTAGAATTTTATTGACTTTATTGTAATGTTAAATTCTCTTTATCTTCGTTTTGTTATGGTTTTAATTAACTAAACAATAAAGTTTAACTACTTAGAAGTGTACTGAATGTACTTTTGCCTATAGCCTCTTAAAGAGACTAGTGGGATATGTTTTGAGTAAATACATATATTTTATATATATACTTTTTGAGGTTCTCCTTTCATTTCGTCATTCACGAGATTATAGACTGGTAAAAAAAGCTGCTTTACATTCCTCCAAGATTTAGCCTGAAGTCTGCTCTCCACAGCTACCACTAGGACAGCTTTCTATAAAGGTTGTCTTTAACCTACCATCAATAAGAGTCGTTTGGACTGGTGCAAGGTGCCCACTGTGGAGAAGTGTGGCTCAAGTGGTTGAAGCGGCAGACCCTGATGCAGAGGTCTGGCCTGGACCAGGGTTCAATTCCCCGCCTCGGCGGGTCTTGGGCTCTAATTTCCCCGGACATGACAATTTTCGCCTCGGTGCCTATTCCAATCATGGAGTCCCACTCTGTAACTCTGGGCAATAGCTTGCTTAATCTCCACAATGGCCCCTCGCAGCGGGATGCCTGGCTTTCACTTTGGGGATGCCCAGTAATGGGTTATCTTGCAGGGGAATACCGACGGGTTCCCTAAGCAAGCGCTGGGACGCTTTTGGGCAGCCATGCGCTCTACAAATCAAATTTCATTTCATTTCATTTCACTAGAATAACAAACAGCATATGCCAGGCCAACTTCTTACATTGGTGCTCAGCGGGTGGGATTCCAGCTTGCCATTATTTTATCAGATAATCTCAAGTGATTGACTAACTGAAAACCACTAAAGGTACTAAAGGTACATATAATACAAGCTTAAATACAGTACGTTCTACTGAACTTAGAGATGTGTGTTAGGGGCTTAGCCCACCCTTTCTACAACTCAAGAGAGTTTAGTAGGTAACAACTACAGTAGGTAGGTGCATACACCACAACTCACTAGTAATGTCTTCAAGGCCAGGAACCAGTCGGTCCCTGCCAGATGTCAGTATGTTACAGGCATCCAAGTATGACACATTCCCTTTTTTAGAATTGAGGGCTCTGTGTACTATGGGGAAATTGAAGACAGGCAAAGGTGCCATTACCCAACGCCTCGGAGAGGTTCTACTGTTAAATGATCTTCAGAAGGCATCAGAGCCTGAGGGGTAAGGTAGTGGAGATGGGGCAGCAGGAGAGGAAGAGACTGGAGGTACAAACCACCAGGATCAAGACTATGATGCTGACCAGGATGGAGACAATCTCCATGAGCTGGATAATCCAGCTCCTACTAGAGATGAAGAAGATAGCCCAGGTGGCCCTATCTTTGCCCCCCAGGAAGAGTTGGGGGTACATCTAGAAGGCCTAGATCTCCTTCTGTGGAGTCTGACCATTCTGGTGTATCTGTAGGGACCTCTGTCTCTTCTCATAAGAGGGACACCTATGAGGAGTAAATGACAGCAGGTAGCCTTAGAAAGGCAATCCCTAGAGCTTGAAAGAGCTAGAAAAAAGATGGGACTAGATTCACATGGTGGCAGCAACTTCCCTAGTGATAGAGAAAGATCTCATGACCATAGGAATTTAAACAAAATTGTCCCTCCCTACCAGAGTGGGGATGACATCCACAAGTGGATCACTGCACTGGAAAGGGCCTGTAAAGTTCAGAAGGTCCCCCAGGAGTAGTGGGCCGCCATCTTGTGGCTCTCCTTTGCAGACAAAGGTAGAGATAAGCTCCTCACTGTCAGAGAAGAGGATGCTGATAATTATAAAGTCCTGAAGAGTGCTCTGATTGAAGGGTTTGGCTTAACCACTTAACAATACAGGATTAAGTTCAGAGATACCCAAAAAACTCAGGACTGGGTTGACTTTGTAGATTGTGCTGCCAAGGCTCTGGAAAATTGGATCCATGGCAGTAAGGTGTGTGATTATACAGGATTGTACAACTTAATTATGAGGGAGCAGATCCTTAGTAACTGTCAAAACCAGCTTTTACGCCAGTACCTGGTGGACTCTGACATGACCGCTCCCCAAGAATTGGGAAAGAAGGCAGACAAATGGGTCGGAACCAGGGTAAGGCCTAAGAATCAAGGAGGTGACCAGAAGAAAGATCCTACCAAGTCCCCAAAGGTGGGGATAAAGCAGAAGACAAGTCCTCTACAAGGCCCCAAAATTATACTTCTGGGGGTGGGTCCCAAACTCCTTCCTCTCCTGAAAAGAAACCAAATTGCCCTGTGTATAAAAAGCATGGCCACTGGAAAACTGATCCCAGTTGCCCCAGGATTGGCAATAAAGAAAATGTACCTCCAACTAACACTACCACTTCTCCTGGTACTACTAGTAGTAATCCCCTGGCGGTAGTGTTGCACCCAAAAAGTTAGGTGCCTTCTCATGGGGAAAAAAGAGGGCCCTAGTTTCTACAGGTCCCCCTCACAAGCCTTTTAAGTCTGTGATGGTGGCATGGGATTTGCCACTTTTACCATGGGTCCCAATGCTTCGGGCAGGTACAGACAGGTGCCCATAACAAATGGTCTGAAAGCTGTGGCATTCAGGGACACAGGGGCTAGAGTCACCATGGTGACTGGGAAACTAGTACCCCCCTCAACAGCTTTTACATGAGTTTAAATACCAGGTGGCCAACATTGATCAGATCACCCCATGGCCATAGTCAATCTCAGCTGGGAAGGGGTCACAGACCCGAAAAGAATGGCAGTGTCCCCAATATTGCCTGTAGATTGCCTACTGGGCAATGATCTGGAGATTTCCGCCTGGGCTGAAGTTGAACACCAAGCCCATCTGAGAATGCTGGGAATCCCTGAGAAAGTTAGTGGAGATGTGAGGGCCACAGCCAAACCCCAGGGAAATATGGAGTGATGGAGCCTGAAAGAGTGTCCCACTCTCCTTCACAAGAGAGCACAAGGGATGAAGAACAGTCTTCTTCCCTCCAGACTATAGGTAAGGGTCAGCCTCCTCAGGGAACTGATCCTACCCCTAGCAAAGGAACTGCCCCAGATGTAGTCAGGCATGTCCTGACAACACCTCTGATGGCAGGGGACCCTTCCAAGGTGGTACCCAGTCTAGAGCAGGTAACCTTCCCCTCTCTACCCTGCTTCAGTCAGCCCAGGTCTGCAGAGGTCAGGAAGGTAAGAGGACCGAGTAGGGCTCCCTGTCCAGAGGAACCCCCCATCAGCAGATTAGGGGCACCTAGTCTAGTAGCACTAGCCAGGTGAAAATTCTCAACCCTCTGAAGGATCCCTTTTGACGTTGAATAGGGACCACCCCCAGATGGACTCTGTTGGGCAAAGTCAAACCTGGGACCCTGTGGTTCCAAACCTACCATGCCCTTTCAGTGTTCCAACTAAAGGGACCCAACCCCAAGCTGTAGGCAGCCAAAGGTTGACCCTTAGAGCAAGATGAAACTCAGTCATGGAAAGTAAGGACTCTATGGTGACCAATGATCTGAGGAAGCCGATACAAACTTTATTATGGCCTCACTTACCTACTGAGACACATCACCAGCCTTTTACTTTACCAAAACCCACCACCGGCAGTGAGTCCCCATGGTGGAGACCCTCTCATACCCTTAGGGTGAGGGATTGCTTAGTGGTCCATAAGACAGGGGGTAACCATGCTAGTGCAGGTACTTCCAATATGGCCACTTAGTCAATAAAGGCTCACCTGGACAAGGTTAGCCTTATCTCCTTTCATTTGGGGGGGGTTATGTAGCAAGGAGGAATCTGACTGTGTGGTTGCCCCTTCTTTTTCCTGGTGTTTTGATGTTTTTTTACTTAGTTTGGCTTGGATCCTGCTATTCAGGGCCCAAGCCTATCTGCTTTCCTCTCTGAATTGATTCCAAGTACTTTAGGTACACTCCAGTTTGGTTACTGGGGTATCCTTGTGAGTTCCTAGTATATGGTACACTAGGTACTAAGGGCATAGGTACCCCAGAGGCCTATCAGGGGCTGCAGCATGTTTTATGCCACCCCTGGGAAGCCTTCCAAAATGACACCACAGGACTGTTACTACAACCTGGGCAAGGTGGTGCATGTACCCCTCATTAAGATATTTGTTGCCTATATCTACATTTAGTCACAGCACATTTAAATCTATCAGTCACTCCTATGGCAGGCCTTATCAATCCTGAAGGCAGAGTGCTTGGTGTTTTGTGAGAGGGTGCCATGCATGATCTGGGCCCCTATGCAGCTTTCAGAGCGTATTCTCTGAGGCTGTTCTGTGATGCAGCCAGACCTTATACTCTTAAGTGCATTATAACCTCGCAGTAAATGCTAACTTTGGAATGCTGCATGGAAGCATGTTGTGTTTGGTGTCAAACACTTTAGAATCCTACTCCCCACCCCCGTCAGTCCCGGCGGCGGGGGTAGAATTCCGCCCTTCCAGAGTGAGAGACATGCACACACTGGTCTAACCGGTAATAGCTTAAAAGAGCCCTGGCATCACAAAATTGATGCTGCAGCCACAGACACGAGTCTGGCCTCCTGCTGCTGAGTGAAACTCCAGCAGGGGAGGCCTGGACAATAGGTTTCCTGTCACAGGGAGGTGTAACACCTCCCAGACAGGCTTTAGTGTATTGGGGCTGGGTGGGTGCACTCTGAGAATGCTTTGAAGTCTGCACTAGGGGCACATTTGATGTCTCTGTGCATAGTCCAGTTCAAACCGGTTGCAGGGGCTACCAACCCCTGCTCTGGCATGAAACTGGACAAAGGAAATAGGTGTAGCCATCACTCTTTTGAGGAAAATTAAATTTTGGTCATGATGTGTTCCCTAGCGCGTACCCCACCGACTCCATGTACCAGCTTAAAGTGCATGTAACTTCCCTCCTGTGACAGCTATGAAGACGCAAATACATTTGCGTCCACCGTTAACTTGTCCTCTTTCAGATCCACCATGAATGGATTATATAGTCCGTTCCTAAGTATGCTATGCCACCGTCTTTTTGTAGTACACTTTTCATGTATTCCTGCTCTAGACAGAGTAGGCCCTGAATTCCTGCCATCTGAACCTCTTTTGTGGCTCCTGACTCTGCCCAGGCTACCTCTGTACTCGTGAACTCTGTCCTACATTCAGCGCGGCCCCTCGCGCTCAGCTCAAGCCTGCTTTCTGCCAAGACTGACTATAACCTTCGAGTTATCTGTTCCGCTCCCCGAGAATACATTCCTGCCTACTAGATCCTGTAAACATCCTCTCCAGCTGCAGAGCCAAAAGGGCCGACCTGTCTTAATGCAAGTAATTCATAGCCTCCGTTGCCATGCTTCCATGGAAGGCCCCGTGCCCCCACGCTTCACATGTAGACACTTAGGCGCTCATACACGCATCCACAGTTAGCATAAGAACAGCCTCTACCCTAGAGACCTTTCCGCCCAGATAGTATAGTTCCTAAACATCAGATATCAGATATGATAGAAGTACAAGTTGATCTGACATGCCAGACTTCTGTCTCTTTCCGTCAGTGTAAATGTCAAGACCCCTGCACCCCGTCAATCACACGTCATGCAGCTGCGCGCGCATCCAAGCTTCCGATTTCTGCTGACATTGCAACATTCTGTTAGCACCACCCCTTGGTGCCACCCACTTGCGTCACCTATCAGTGACGTTTCTAGCACACACCTCTAGTTCACGCCTAGTTTACGCCTCTTGATGATGTATTGGTACCACGTGTATACTGTTATCTTGTCTTCTCTCAGCTGTCACGCCTCTTACATTGAACCTTATGATGTAAATCAAGTATATAAGCTATGTATTGTCAATAAACGAGAGCGCGCTCATCTATCCCTTCTGACACCCCTGTGGTGGTCAGAACATGATATCCTGATTCCTTTATGAGGAATAAAACCCTTAGAAACTCTAACACCACGGACTCTGTTTTCTTTCCTTCTGATTGAGTTATCATTGATTAAGTACTTACCTGCATAGAAATTAAGAGAGTAAATTAATTATTTACGTCATTTTGGCGCCCGAACAGGGACCCCTCCCCCACCTCACGCGCCGGAAGGTGCGTTGCAATCCGTGTCCCCTGCCATCAGTTAGACGGACTACACGTGTACTGGCAGGATTTCCTGCATCCCCCTCTGACCCACGGAGGTGACGAAGACTGCGATCAGTACCCAGACGAGGCGGTGAGGAGTGCGGAGGATCCCGACCAGAGCCCAGCCGAAAGAAGCAAGGTCCGAGGTGTGAAGAGGCCCACCAGTTTTCCGAAAGTTCTCCGAAGTTTTCCGAAGTTCCGAGCCGAGTCCAGTCGAGTTTTCCGAGGCCTTCTGTTTCCGTGCTTCCCGGTGAGTACCATTGCTGGGTCGTATCTAGACGGGTTTGGGTACGCAAGTCCGGTCTGCACTGTTTTTAGGCAGTGTATCTGTACTGTTTAGCAGTACACTTAGTTAGCTATGTCTTCAATGTTTTCATGTGATTAATGTCGTGGTATGAATGTGACTGTTTAAACGTGTATTATTGTGTTTTTATATAATATAGCTGTTAAAGAGTATCAAGGAATAAAGATCTAGCATTCAGTAACAAGTAAGCAGGATGCCGTTCCTCAGCAAGTTAAAACAGATCGGAACTAGGAAAGGGTTACTAGAGGAAGAAATTCCTATCCCCCCTAGGGACACTCCAGGCAATTTTATGTATCAGAAACACGGCATAGATGCCATATTATATCTAGATTTATGGGCCGATTACACCAAGCACCTAGATGAGAGACACAGATGGCCTGTTACCGGAACGTGGGATGCTGAGTGCATCATGAGGGTAGAAGAAGTATTATGGAAAAAGAAAGCTAGGCAATCCCAGAAGGACGCCATAGAATTTTGGCGTAAGGAATCACGTAAGCGTGCTGACAAAGCACTTCGTAGAGAAGACAGACTTAAAGAATCAGATAAAGAACGAGAAAACGAATTAGTTACTGAAGGGATCCGAGTAAAAACAGAACAAATAGACCGTGCCCGAAATAATCTTGTAAACGGTATGTATCTCATAGCAGATGGCACATCCGAACCTGAATCAGAGATACCGAAAAACTTACCGACACCATTAGTTCCAACTAAAGTAATGCATAAAACTACTAAAGACATATTCCTGAATTCGTATCTAGAGGATGTAGCACCAGCTTACACCAATCTGCCTGTTCGTGCCCTGCCTACTGACAGGGATGGGGGTGGCACTGCGCCCCCAGATAATGTTCCGCCGGTACCGCGACAGACCTCCCCTGTTCCGATACCTCCGCCACTTCCCCCACTGAAGACGGATCTACCGAAACCAGTACTACCCGATCTTACTAAAAGACAGATCCAAGTCCAAATCCAGACTCCGCGGAGAGATAATGCCCAAGCATCCGCCTCAGGAGGTGCGACAACGGGTCTACAGTAAGCGTGGGCGGAAAATCCGTTCCGCTCGCGGATTTTGCGGATTTTCGGGAAATCCGCAATCCGCGAGATTTGCGGATTTCCCGCAAAATCCGCAAATTCGCACGCAGCGGATTTTTTTGGCGGCGCGCGGCGTTGGTGATACAATTTTTGCGGCGCGCGGCGTTTATCATCGTTTGCCGAGTTGTTTTTTTCGATAGTTTGCGAGTGCTGCGCCATTTTGGATCTTGCTGTGTGATCCCGCGGGAATTGGCGAGCGCGATTACGTCATCGCGGCTTGCCAGCGAGAGTTTGTCAACGCGAGTACGGCGAGATCACGTCTCGCGGTACTTCGCAAATTGCGAGATTTGAGATGCGGCGCGCGAAAATATAAATTTGCAATTCTGCACAAGAAATCCACCAGCAAGCAGCATAAACCTTCTAGAAATGATGATTTTTATGTGAATAACTCCTTAGTTTGACATTTGCCTGCACTTTTTTAGCTAGGAGTCCATTTTGGGGAGGGGGGCAGGGGGGTGGGAGGAAGGAAGTGCCCCATAGTCTTCAACTTCCTGTTCCTGTTCAGCAGGCTCCTCCCAGTGCTTTGTCCATCTCCTGGTCACTTTTCATTCGGATGTGGACCTGGAAGGATTACCTTTTGTGGATGCTGCTGGATCTTTGGATTTGAGGCCTTTTTGACTTTCTTTGGATCACTGTTGGATTAGAAATTTTACAAGTAAGTTTGTTTGGGGCATTACAGTTGCTGCAACTAAAATTTTGGGATTTTCGATTTTTGGGCTGTTTTGGGGCCTTTTCCCAGGGGTACTCAGTGGTGGGTGGACTGATTCTTTCTGTGGGTTGTCTTGAATTTAAACATCATGGAGGCCATAGATGAATTGGGATTGTGCTGATTTTTCTGTGTTTTTCGATTTTTTTTTTTTGTAAAATTTTGTGTTTTTCGATTTTTGACCTGTTGTTGGGGCCTTGACCAGGGGTAGTGAGTGGTGCATGGGGCCTAGTCTTTCTGTGGGCTGTCTTGAATTTAAACATCATGGATGGAATGGGATTGTGCTGATTTTGCAGTGTTTTTCGATTTTTGGGGGTGTTCATGGGGAGGGACATGCCATGTGGCTGGTGGCCATTTTGAGTGCAGCTACAGGCACTTGCCATGTGCTGGCAGGCAAGTGGCCATTTTGAATGCAGGCTTTGTTGTTAGGCCTCCAACCATTTTCCCTACTTTTCAACCTTTATTTATGCCAGGGGTAGTGAGTCTTGCATGGGCCTAGTATTTCTGTGGGTTGTCTTGAATTTAAACATCATGGAGGCCATAGATGAATTGGGATTGTGCTGATTTTTCTGTGTTTTTCGATTTTTTTTTTTGTAAAATTTTGTGTTTTTCGATTTTTGACCTGTTGTTGGGGCCTTGACCAGGGGTAGTGAGTGGTGCATGGGGCCTAGTCTTTCTGTGGGCTGTCTTGAATTTAAACATCATGGATGGAATGGGATTGTGCTGATTTTGCAGTGTTTTTCGATTTTTGGGGGTGTTCATGGGGAGGGACATGCCATGTGGCTGGTGGCCATTTTGAGTGCAGCTACAGGCACTTGCCATGTGCTGGCAGGCAAGTGGCCATTTTGAATGCAGGCTTTGTTGTTAGGCCTCCAACCATTTTCCCTACTTTTCAACCTTTATTTATGCCAGGGGTAGTGAGTCTTGCATGGGCCTAGTATTTCTGTGGGTTGTCTTGAATTTAAACATCATGGAGGCCATAGATGAATTGGGATTGTGCTGATTTTTCTGTGTTTTTCAATTTTTTTTTTTTGTAAAATTTTGTGTTTTTCGATTTTTGACCTGTTGTTGGGGCCTTGACCAGGGGTAGTGAGTGGTGCATGGGGCCTAGTCTTTCTGTGGGCTGTCTTGAATTTAAACATCATGGATGGAATGGGATTGTGCTGATTTTGCAGTGTTTTTCGATTTTTGGGGGTGTTCATGGGGAGGGACATGCCATGTGGCTGGTGGCCATTTTGAGTGCAGCTACAGGCACTTGCCATGTGCTGGCAGGCAAGTGGCCATTTTGAATGCAGGCTTTGTTGTTAGGCCTCCAACCATTTTCCCTACTTTTCAACCTTTATTTATGCCAGGGGTAGTGAGTCTTGCATGGGCCTAGTATTTCTGTGGGTTGTCTTGAATTTAAACATCATGGAGGCCATAGATGAATTGGGATTGTGCTGATTTTTCTGTGTTTTTCAATTTTTTTTTTTTGTAAAATTTTGTGTTTTTCGATTTTTGACCTGTTGTTGGGGCCTTGACCAGGGGTAGTGAGTGGTGCATGGGGCCTAGTCTTTCTGTGGGCTGTCTTGAATTTAAACATCATGGATGGAATGGGATTGTGCTGATTTTGCAGTGTTTTTCGATTTTTGGGGGTGTTCATGGGGAGGGACATGCCATGTGGCTGGTGGCCATTTTGAGTGCAGCTACAGGCACTTGCCATGTGCTGGCAGGCAAGTGGCCATTTTGAATGCAGGCTTTGTTGTTAGGCCTCCAACCATTTTCCCTACTTTTCAACCTTTATTTATGCCAGGGGTAGTGAGTCTTGCATGGGCCTAGTATTTCTGTGGGTTGTCTTGAATTTAAACATCATGGAGGCCATAGATGAATTGGGATTGTGCTGATTTTTCTGTGTTTTTCGATTTTTTTTTTTTGTAAAATTTTGTGTTTTTCGATTTTTGACCTGTTGTTGGGGCCTTGACCAGGGGTAGTGAGTGGTGCATGGGGCCTAGTCTTTCTGTGGGCTGTCTTGAATTTAAACATCATGGATGGAATGGGATTGTGCTGATTTTGCAGTGTTTTTCGATTTTTGGGGGTGTTCATGGGGAGGGACATGCCATGTGGCTGGTGGCCATTTTGAGTGCAGCTACAGGCACTTGCCATGTGCTGGCAGGCAAGTGGCCATTTTGAATGCAGGCTTTGTTGTTAGGCCTCCAACCATTTTCCCTACTTTTCAACCTTTATTTATGCCAGGGGTAGTGAGTCTTGCATGGGCCTAGTATTTCTGTGGGTTGTCTTGAATTTAAACATCATGGAGGCCATAGATGAATTGGGATTGTGCTGATTTTTCTGTGTTTTTCAATTTTTTTTTTTTTTTAAATTTTGTGTTTTTCGATTTTTGACCTGTTGTTGGGGCCTTGACCAGGGGTAGTGAGTGGTGCATGGGGCCTAGTCTTTCTGTGGGCTGTCTTGAATTTAAACATCATGGATGGAATGGGATTGTGCTGATTTTGCAGTGTTTTTCGATTTTTGGGGGTGTTCATGGGGAGGGACATGCCATGTGGCTGGTGGCCATTTTGAGTGCAGCTACAGGCACTGGCCATGTGCTGGCAGGCAAGTGGCCATTTTGAATGCAGGCTTTGTTGTTAGGCCTCCAACCATTTTGCCTACTTTTCAACCTTTATTTATGCCCAGGGGTAGTGAGTCTTGCATGGGCCTAGTCTTTCTGTGGGTTGTCTTGAATTTAAACATTATGGAGGGCATGGATGGATTGGGATTGTGCTGATTTTGCAGTGTTTTTCGATTTTTTTGTGCTCTATAACTGAACTGATGTTCCTCTGTCTTCCATTTTTTTTAGGTGCACAAGACTCAAGAGAACCACCAGTGCCAGGAAGAAGTCCTGCAGCGGTGTGTGTGTGCAGCATAACGTCACGCGACGTCACGTCTGGCCTCAGACAACTCTACAATTCGTGCAACTGCGGCCTGCTGTCTGACCTGCTCTGAAGAAGATGGCCCCAAAGAAACTTCTCCGTAGCTCCTCTAGCAAGAAAGTTGCTAGTAAGGAGCAGAAGAAGCAAGTTACCAAGGAGGCTGGTGTGCCACCCACCACTTTTTTTGGGAGCAAAAAAAAAAGTACGCCTGCAGCAGCAGGATCTGCTGGGGACCAACCTGAGAGCAGCACCCCTGCTCCATTGGGTTCAGTGCCTCCACCACCACGCCAACTTAAGTCAAAGCCCTTGAGTGCTTCAGAGGCAGTCAGTGTACTTCTCCAATCACCATCGACCAGTGATGTTGGCTCATCGCAAGAAAGTAGCAGCAATGTCCCTGAATCAACACAGGTTGTTGTAACTCATCTGACAAGTGTTGAACAACCACAGCCGCAACAACAACACCATGTGCAAGTACACGCCCAAGTACATGTGGAAGGAGAGGCAGCAAAAGGAGATGCGCAAGCAAAGGTGCATGGACGTTCACAAGTGCCCACAATAGTTGTTCCTCCCGAAGTAGGGGCACATTTGGAAATCGACAATGAAGCTGAGGTATCATTGGAAGCCACTCCTCCTGATGATCATTCATTGTCTTCCACATCCCTAGCAAGGAAAAGATCAAGGGGGGTGTCTACATCTTCTTCAAGCCCACCTCGTTCTGGTGCAAGTGATCTGTCTTGGGAACCACCACAACTGCGGTCTGACAGTGAGGCAGAGGCACACCATGATCTGCCACCGGTACCTAAGCGTAAAAGGAAGGTCGTCCAAAAACTCAAACCTATGGAGTGTGATGAGGCTCAACAAGAAGTGACAGATACTGCTGGTGATGAAGCCTCTCACGATGACGACGAGGCAGTCATCACAAAGGTCACTGCAGCCCCACCGGGCATGCAGCAAAGAGACATTTTGACCCTATCCCGAGAAGCTGCTGAGCGTGATGATGATGTCGGCGAGGAGGCAATGGAAATGGAATCATTAGATTTGGAGTTAAGTAGTACACCAAAACCTACCGCTTCCATATTTCTTCCTCGCAAGAAGGTACCCACCTCGTCCTCGACCTCAATTCGTGGTGGTGAAAGTGCAAAACGTACTGAAGTTCGGCAATCCACATCCTCCACTTCATCTGTCATTAGCAGCAGGACCACCACCACCAGTATCGCCGCCTCCTCCGGCCCCCGAAGACATTTCAAGTCTCCAGTTTGGGACTTCTTTAGTGTTTGCCCAAAAAAGGAAAACGTAGCCATTTGTAGCCTTTGTAAGCTTCGATATAGTCGTGGTAAGCTTGGTTCTAACTATGGTACCGGAGGCCAGAGAGGTCATCTTGAGAGAAGGCACCCTGTCGAATGGTTTCCGCACCTAGAGGCGGTCAAGAAAGCCGGAATTGCACGTAATGAAAACGTTGATTTGTCATCTGCTGATGACGAGGAGGTAGAAGAAGACGATTCAAACACTTCACTTACACCCAGTTCCCATGTCAGCAGCACACCCCATGGGAGCCACACTAAGAGTGTGGGAGAGAGTGAGACATCAATGCGGAAAAGTACATCAGCGAGCGTAACTGGGTCGAAGAGATCATCATCATCCCGTAAATCATTGGTCCAGGGCAACATTAAAAAGATGTTGTTTACAGAAGCGCAATATGAACGCAACCACCCAATGACCCGTCTGTATAACACTAAGCTGGCTAAAATGCTAGCTCTGGACCTTCTCCCTTTTTCTTTTGTAGAAGGGGTTGGTTTTCTAGAATTAGTGACAGTGCTCTGCCCTAAATGGAAGGTTCCTAGCCGGTTCTATTTTGCCCGAGTTGCGGTTCCAGCACTACATGAAGATGTTCTGAAGTTGATTGGGGCAGCTTTGGAGAAGAGTGCTGTTCACACTATACATCTGACAACAGACATGTGGACCAGTGGCGCAGGCGCTGATTACATGTGCATCACTGCACACTGGGTCTCTTTTTCAGGGGCTAAAGCAAAGCTAAACTCAGGTGTTGACACTAACATTGTTTTTAAAGGTGCTCGGAAACATGCAACACTAGCCATGTTTGGTTTGGAGAAACGTCACACAGCAGAAAACATTTTGGATGTCTTTAACACAAAGGTCCTTAACTGTCTGTCCCCACTAAAACGCAAGGTTGGTTATGTTTCCACAGACAATGGCTCCAATATAGTTAAGGCCATGAGGGACGGTTACTATTTCAGAGTGCCGTGTTTGGCGCACTGTATAAACCTGGTTGTCCAAAAATTCTTGG
The DNA here is from genome assembly GCF_964263255.1 of Lissotriton vulgaris. Classification (NCBI taxonomy): domain Eukaryota; kingdom Metazoa; phylum Chordata; class Amphibia; order Caudata; family Salamandridae; genus Lissotriton; species Lissotriton vulgaris. Next base: position 443,847,130 of record NC_141699.1, read on the forward strand.
GTAATAAACGCAGTGCAGCGTACAGTGTATTGGACAACTGCCGAAAAATTTGCAAGCATTTCAGGCATTCTTTTAAGGCCCGCAAGCAGCTGAGGAGCATGCTATATCAAAGTCAAATGCCAGTGAAAGCACTCATCCAGGAGGTGGTAACACGTTGGAACTCAACCTTCTACATGCTTGAGCGTCTGTATGAGCAGTATACGCAACTCGATCAATTTTTCTTGAAAGAGGGTATAGAGGAGCTGAGGATGGGTGGGCCGCAATGGAACATAGTTGAAAGCCTAACACGCATGCTTCGTCCTTTTGAGGTCTTCACACGTGCAGTCAGCAAGGAGGACTCTAATTTGGGAAAAGCTATCCCATTGTTGTACATGCTGGAGGACCAACTGAAGGAGGTGTGTTCTGTGTTTCGAAAAGATGACAAAAAGAAAGACTCTTTGCTTCTGGCTGAGACATTATTAGAGCTCCTACAAGGTGATGAACGTCTTCAAAAGATCCACTCAGAACAGCATTACATTTGTGCTACTATTCTGGATCCACGCTACAAAAAGGCGCTGGCAGGCAGAGCATTCTTTCCTTTTGCTGATGAAGATGTTACAAAGTACAAACGTTGGCTAGCCTTGTCAGCCAAGAAGTTTGAAACAGAACGGCTGGAAATTGAAGGAAATGGCAGTACATCAGCAGGCCATCCCCAGTCAAAACAATCCACTTCTGCACCTGTGGCTGTGGCACAAGTGACCTCTCAGCCGTTAAAGACACCGGCAACCGCATCATCTGCACGAAAGGCAGCAGAAACATTGGAGGCTGAAGAGGATTGGCTAGCTCTGCGTGGGTTTGGTTCTCAAAAGGCCAGAGGCACAGCAAGAGCTACGCAAAGTGGAGGAACCTTGGAGGAGGACCTTGAGTCGATGGTGAAGGACTATCTGAATGACTCCACAGAGGTCTATGTTAATTCTGACCCATTGGCGTATTGGCATGGGAAAAAAGAATTGTGGCCACAGCTCACCAACCTGGCTTTAAACTACTTGTCTTGCCCACTCGCAAGTGTGTCTTCTGAACGGGTTTTCAGTGCGGCTGGTGGGATTGTAACTCCCAAACGGAGCCGCCTCTCGCCCAAAAATGTGGAGAGGTTAACAATGATCAAGATGAATCAGCACCTCATACCACCAGATATAAGAGTACGAGAGAGCGTGCCGGATGAAGAGGAGGTGGCCAGCACCATAGATGAGGGAATTTCTACTCTGTCAGGTGGCACTGACCTCACCCGGGCTGAATTCGCAGAGTATGATGACGAAGCCTTATTCTTATTCCTGGACCGTGATTCCGACTTCGAGCCCTGAAAATGAGACAACGAATCAATAACTTTCTTTTTCATCCTTATTCACTTTTATTCCTGTGTGTCTGTCTTTCTTTGTTGTGCACAGTTAATATAATTCAAACTTTAATCAGATAATCACAAAGACAAGCCCATCAGCAGAACTGTCTTCACTTGTTTGCTAATTTATTTGAAGGTGCCGCAGTCTGCATTCCTCAGGTTCACAAGTTCAGAAGAACATGCTCCTCTATCCTCCTCCTCCAGACTCCTATTTCCATCAAAGCAGAGGGCTGGTTTACGCCCAATGAAGAAAGACTCAGCACTTGTGGGGGTGTTGTTCTACCTCTTTGCAGGTGAGTTGACGGGTCTGGGGGCCATTGCTGGGAAGCACTAAAAGTGGTTTGTGCCAAATCCGAGGCGGAAATTTTTTTGTGTTTTTGATGACTTGCTTGCCTTTGAGGTGCTCTTAGGGGGGGTTCCGTCTGTTTGTGGGTGAGTTTCATGGTCTGAGAGCACTGCTGGGACACTCTAATCTTGATTGCATTTGCTTTTCAGGAAATCCGTCGTGCCAACCCCGACTTATGGCCCAGCTACGCAGCGCGTTTGGACCGAAGGCCCAGAAATATTGCAAGTATGAGAGTTTGCTTTTGGCCTGTTTGGGGGTGTTATACTTCTTGGCGGGTGGGTTGCCGGGTCTTGGGGCATTCCTGGGAAGGTCTAATACCGGGTAGAAGTGGTTGGGACTAAATCCAGGCCGATTTTTTTTGGGCTATTTCTGACATTTTGCTCTATGTAGCGTTTTCGGGGGCCTGTTTGGGGGGCTTCCTGGTGTTTGCGGGTGAGTTTCGTGGTCTGGGAGCACTGCTGGGACACTCTAATCTTGATTGCATTTGCTTTTCAGGAAATCCGTCGTGCCAACCCCGACTTATGGCCCAGCTACGCAGCGCGTTTGGACCGAAGGCCCAGAAATATTGCAAGTATGAGAGTTTGCTTTTGGCCTGTTTGGGGGTGTTATACTTCTTGGCGGGTGGGTTGCCGGGTCTTGGGGCATTCCTGGGAAGGTCTAATACCGGGTAGAAGTGGTTGGGACTAAATCCAGGCCGATTTTTTTTTGGGCTATTTCTGACATTTTGCTCTATGTAGCGTTTTCGGGGGCCTGTTTGGGGGGCTTCCTGGTGTTTGCGGGTGAGTTTCGTGGTCTGGGAGCACTGCTGGGACACTCTAATCTTGATTGCATTTGCTTTTCAGGAAATCCGTCGTGCCAACCCCGACTTATGGCCCAGCTACGCAGCGCGTTTGGACCGAAGGCCCAGAAATATTGCAAGTATGAGAGTTTGCTTTTGGCCTGTTTGGGGGTGTTATACTTCTTGGCGGGTGGGTTGCCGGGTCTTGGGGCATTCCTGGGAAGGTCTAATACCGGGTAGAAGTGGTTGGGACTAAATCCAGGCCGATTTTTTTTTGGGCTATTTCTGACATTTTGCTCTATGTAGCGTTTTCGGGGGCCTGTTTGGGGGGCTTCCTGGTGTTTGCGGGTGAGTTTCGTGGTCTGGGAGCACTGCTGGGACACTCTAATCTTGATTGCATTTGCTTTTCAGGAAATCCGTCGTGCCAACCCCGACTTATGGCCCAGCTACGCAGCGCGTTTGGACCGAAGGCCCAGAAATATTGCAAGTATGAGAGTTTGCTTTTGGCCTGTTTGGGGGTGTTATACTTCTTGGCGGGTGGGTTGCCGGGTCTTGGGGCATTCCTGGGAAGGTCTAATACCGGGTAGAAGTGGTTGGGACTAAATCCAGGCCGATTTTTTTTTGGGCTATTTCTGACATTTTGCTCTATGTAGCGTTTTCGGGGGCCTGTTTGGGGGGCTTCCTGGTGTTTGCGGGTGAGTTTCGTGGTCTGGGAGCACTGCTGGGACACTCTAATCTTGATTGCATTTGCTTTTCAGGAAATCCGTCGTGCCAACCCCGACTTATGGCCCAGCTACGCAGCGCGTTTGGACCGAAGGCCCAGAAATATTGCAAGTATGAGATTTTGCTTTTGGCCTGTTTGGGGGTGTTATGCTTCTTGGCGGGTGGGTTGCCGGGTCTTGGGGCATTCCTGGGAAGGTCTAATACCGGGTAGAAGTGGTTGGGACTAAATCCAGGCCGATTTTTTTTTGGGCTATTTCTGACATTTTGCTCTATGTAGCGTTTTCGGGGGCCTGTTTGGGGGGCTTCCTGGTGTTTGCGGGTGAGTTTCGTGGTGTGGGAGCACTGCTGGCTATATATACTTTACTTTGCAAGAGGTTTGAAGCAAATCCATGGTGGCTGAGGGGACTTAGGGCCTAGCTGCAGAGCGCGCGCGGAGTGATTTGGGAAATTTGTGAAAAAGTGACTAAGTCCCCATTTTTGTACTTTTGCTCTTTGGCTGTTTGGGGGTCTTCTACTCGTTTTCTCCTGGGTTGACGGCTCTGGGGCCATTGCTGGGAAGCTCTAATACCGGATAAAAGTGTTTTGGACCAAATCCCAGGCGGAATTTTTTTTGTGTTTTTGATGACTTGCTTGCCTTTGAGGTGCTCTTAGGGGGGGTTCCGTCTGTTTGCGGGTGAGTTTCGTGGTCTGGGAGCACTGCTGGGACACTCTAATCTTGATTGCATTTGCTTTTCAGGAAATCCGTCGTGCCAACCCCGACTTATGGCCTAGCTACGCAGCGCGTTTGGACCGAAGGCCCAGAAATATTGCAAGTATGAGATTTTGCTTTTGGCCTGTTTGGGGGTGTTACGCTTCTTGGCGGGTGGGTTGCCGGGTCTTGGGGCATTCCTGGGAAGGTCTAATACCGGGTAGAAGTGGTTGGGACAAAATCCGCGCGGAAAAGCCTTTAGTTTTGGCACTTTTTGTAACTTAGGGTTCGTTAGGGTTAGCCCTAGCAGCAGGATTGCATGTGTTTCGGGGTGTTCTAGATTTTTCAAACTGAGTTCTGGGGTCTTAGAGCACTCGTGAGAATGTGTAATTTTGGTTGCAAGTCATTTGAAGAAAATCCATGGTGGGAAAGGGGGGATTTGGCATAGTTAAAGAAAGCCTTTGCCACTATTCTTAACTTAGGGTTCGTTAGGGTTAGCAGTATTTCTATTGCATGTGTTTGAGTGGGGGGGATTTCGAGTCTTGGAGCGATGCTGGCTATGGCTACTTTTGCTTGGTTGCTTGCAAGTGGTTACAATGCAATCCACGGTGGGTAATGGGTAATTAGGGTACTTCGGCCTACTTTTACTTTCAAAGTAAGTTTTGTCACCAGTTTTCTGCTAGGCCTCGTTTTTTGAGATTTGATTGGGGGTCTTCTACATTTTTGCGACTGGCTTTAGTAAGGGTCTGGGTGGAAGCACTGCTAGGAAGATCTAATTTTGTTCTAAAACACAGTTTACAGTACACCTAGCTTGAGGGGCAAGATCCGATACATTAATTTGCCCATACATCCTTCAAAAGGTGACTCAGAGTACGCACTTTCAAAAACATTGTACTGTCTACTAGGAAAAACAAATTGTGACTTTTTGCACTCCACAGCCTACATGCCTTATATTTATTTATCAGTGGTGTTGTAATATTATATCACTTCCTGTTTTTCGTTGAATAATTACAGGCCGGGTTTCAGTCTCTGCAATGGGGAAAAAAGGATGGAGTCAGGCTTCACAGTAGCGAGCCACAATTCAGCATCAGGCAGGCAGTGGACAGGGTGTCTTCTGGTGACCAACATCGATGGACGAAGCGTCGGCTGCAATGGAGGAGTGCCGCTAATAGGAGGATTTTTTTTCTGCGGGCAACTTACTTACCACTTCCAACAGGACCACTACAACCACATAGATACAGTATCCCTTGCCTTTTTCTCTGACTGTGACTGCATTTCTTGGCTCTCTCTCTGCTTCTACATTGATCCCTTAACACATCACTTAGTCCACTCCACTATCACATCTGCACCACACATAGTCATTTGTAAGTGCTCCTACGTAATTCGCAAGTCGCAGCATGCCCCAGGCCGTAGAGGACTGGGATGGCCCCAATGATGAAGCATGTCACCAAGGGGCAACCCTGGTGAGTGAGGGGACACCTAGAAAAAAAGCAATTTCTCCTTTTCTATCTACTATACCTTCTGTCAGGTTACGCAGCCCCTAAGCGCCTACCGTACTATGAAACTACATTTCCCATGAGTAGGCGGGAGACTTGCAGACTATTTAGTGAGACTATATGAGAGTACCCTTGTATGTTAGGACAGCACTTCACTGATGCCTGTCTTGTCTTCTGTTACAGGTATCCTTTCCCTGCTGACCCTACCTTTACCCATCCCACATTTTTTATTTTAGTTTGTTATTTTTCTCCCCCGCCTAATGCCTCGAACACCCTGTGTTTACACTTCTGGGTGTTGGTGACATTTGGAAGTGGAACCATATTTGCATCGACTGGATCACGGGGAGTAAACCTGACACCTTCCAGACCAACCCCATTGAGTGTTGTTGTGAATGGATTTATAGTGACCAGCAAGGCTCTCAGGTATCTGGCTACAGAGACCTTATGTTGAATATAGTTATCAATATTTCCACCCACGCCCTGTACTGTCGCATTCTTTCTTCCACAGTTGTCGAAAGTACTAATTACTTTTAACTGACATGCATGCAGTTACAGTAGTGTATGCACTTTCAAAGATTGATGGATAGGTTTGTACCCAAAGATTTGTTTATGTTCACAATTGTTCGTCCATGCTGTGCTACTTTTTCTTGTCTCCCAAAACCTTTCCCAAAAACCCCCGTACCCATCCATTTTTCAAACCCTAACCCTCTTCCCCCGGGCTGTGTGGTTTTGATTGATGTGTGACTAAATTACAGCAATAAATCCACACACTTGCTGGGGAGGATAAGGTGATAGCAACAGGCTGGTGAAGAAATCCGATGATATATTCTCACTCTGCTTGACAAAGACCCATGGCTAATGTCAAAGAACTTCAACCGAATTAGTTATACTTTAACATTTGTTAGGCTACAACGTGGCACTGTTCTAGTGTACTTCTGTCACCTGCTATATTCTGTATTGTACCTTTGTATTGCTCAGGAGCACAAACCAGATTTCATTTTCTTTTTTTCATAGGCAAGCAACTGCCACTGTGTCACACCACTAGTACCACCGCTATGAGGAAATTTTATCCGGCCAGGATTGCCAACCTTATTTGCTGTTTCCCGTGGAGCCAGCCCTGGGCCTAGCCCTACTTGCAAACAGAAATTACAGGTAAGATAGGCGTTTGGTTGGAGGTAGTATAATGGAGTATTAGGAGAGACGAGAGATTTGATTGACGGTAGTACTACTAAAGTCCTAGGACTATTCAGGAAAACAAACTTACTGTTATGTTAAACCCCCACCCACCAGACTCAAAAGCAGTAAAAAACAGGTATGGTCAGATAAAGTTTCAAAAAGTATATTTTTATAGCCCTAACAAAAGAATCTCCCGCAAGACCCTCCCTAACCCCAACGATTGTCCTTCAAAAGTCCCCAAAAATCACAACTCCCAATTCCCACCCCCCAAAAGTCTCTAAAAAAGGGGCAAGGGACACTATGGCAGGGTGCTGTTGGAATTAGCAGCCAGGGCATCATGCTCCTTGCGGAGGGTGGCAAGTTCGAAGCGGAGGCCCTCCACCACGTTCTTATAATTATGGACCTCCTGCTCCAGGTAGGACAGTCTGAGGGATAAGCGGCGCCGGTGTGCCTTGCAATTCCTGTGAGGGGCAGCTGCTTTCTTTGCTGCTGGGCGGTGGCGTTTGGCTTTGGTAGCCCGGCTCCGTACCGCTGGAGCACTGCGCTGGCTGGCAGCCCGCACGGAGGAGGAGGCAGCTGTCCCAGTGGACGTTGTTGTTGTTCCAGACTGCGTCTCCTCCTCCTCCAGGGCCACCAGCCGCCGATATTCAGCAACAGTGGCATCCAGCCTCCGTTGCCGGGCCATTCGAGCCTGCTCCTTCCTCCTTGATGGTGTCTTGGATTTGGAAGGAGCAACTACATGAAAAAAGAAAGACATAGTCTGTAACCAATGCTCCTTAAGATTAACACAAAATGATTGAGCAGAAAGTTGTCACAGTACAAGTAGCAAATTGAAAGCACAGTGCATAACTATTGAGGACAGTATCTATGTAACCTCCGACTTCTTCATCCTTGCTCTAACATTAGTGGGAGTTTAAGGAACAAATTCTACGAGCACTATGGACTTCTATTACAGTCGACTATGACAGTACACCACTCTTATTCTTCTTCTTCTCTCTTGTTTAGGACAATTGGTACGTTATCTTATGCAAGCCGGCATAATGCCAGCGCAGTGAACTTGCACCCGAGAAAAACAGACGCACACCATGGTGAGTGAGACAGACTTGCGTTACTGTACCGGTCCAGTACATGCAGGTGGTGAAGCTCTTACTTTTCTATTACGGGTGGCACTGAGAATACTCTGTTAAAAGGGCTACTGCTTAATTAATTTAGCTTTCACCCTACAGTGCAAATGAGTATTAGAAAAGGAAAATGAAGAAGCTAAATTATCTGATTATCTATCACTTCACATGGGATGTATTTGATGACATATGGGATGACTTTAGGTGCTTTGCTTATTATTGAGTGAACAGTGATACCCCCACACATGAATGACGTACTACTACTAAACTAAAGTTATTAAGGGAGGTAGGGAGTGCCCACCGTAATAACTGGATATATGCTGTGCTTGCAGTTGCAATACAAACTACTGCTACTATTCATGGTAGTCTTTGGACAACGTTACAACTTCTTTTCCTTGCCTTTCCTACACTGGAACGGACGTGCGGGTGCGGTGTTACATGCTCTTCAAAGTAACACTTAGTTCATCCAGTGACCGTCTACTCTCTCTAGATTCACATATGCTATCTAAGAGTCAGATAGTACCATGAATGATCCAGGCATCCATCCATTCAAAGTATATTGCACACATACAGTTTCTGTCTCACCCACCCAGGCTGTTCTCCTTCCACCCATCCTTGCTTCATCATTCACCCAGCCATGCACCATACCATTTTCTTACCTTCCCAGCCACCTCGGGGACCAAGCAAACACATATCATTCTTCTTTGCCAGTCATCATTACATTTCTCGTGCTTCCACACTTACTTACACCCTTCTTTCGCTTTTCGTTCATCCCATCCATCAAGTTCACCTCAGATCTGATTGGGATTCTTCTCGCCAAAAACTTCACAGCTAAGTCGAAGTACATTTAGAGGAGGCTACTACCTGCTTTTTTTATAATACACCCGTGCAGAAAGCACACTCTGCAGTCTTCAATCTCAATGACTAAGGAATGTATAGCTTACCTCTGCCCGCCACCACCGTGTGAACCCTCACAGGCATGTCCTTTTCCGGCACTTGCACCGCCTCCTCCCCAGAGTTGTCCTCCTCGTCCAATGCCACCACCTCCGCGCTGGCCCCGTCTCCAGATGTTCCACCTACAAAGTACATTTAATAATGTTAGAATACACCACTCACTACTATATAATATTTGGTCTAGGAGGAAGAAAGAAATGTGAAAAAAGTGTACAATTTAATAATTTTTGACTGTCTACTCTAGAGTAAAAAGGTCCCTTTTTCCAGGGAAGGCTGTTGTCTTGCTGCACTTTTTGGCACAACTGATGAATGTTTGCTTTTTACTTTTTAACACGCACCACTTTTTCTCCTAACAGACAGAACCTTGACTTCTAAGAACACGAGCAGGATCAAGTTCAAACCAGGTGAGAGCTCGGCTCGACCACAAGAAATGTGTCCAATTAATCGTCAGCACTAAGCACTTTTCCATTTTCAGTTACACGTTCACTTTTATGACAAACTTGAATTTAATAAATGTGTTTACTTTTAATAAAGCTTTTAAACTTAAATAGAGTCTGTGGTTTTTGGTCATCCAGACTAGAGTGGATGAGCTAAAGGTTTTCGAATTTTTGCAAGCATGAGTCCGTGCCTCTGCCATCGGTGACTTTGGGAGCTAAATGACTCTGCCACACTATCTAGTCAGTAAGGAGATTGGGGCCGGGGTTCAACTACAAAGTCTGTTATCACTGAGGTATGTGGAAAGTCTAACAGTTACAGCACCTATTATAATTGATAAGCTAAGCGATGCATTATTTAGTGTCCATAGTTCTGTTTGTGCAGATTTGTCCCTGCAACAGTAGTAGAATGGATTGTCCTATCCAAACCAAAAGTAAAGTAGTATCTTATTATTTCTTGGTGGTGGTCATTCACCTTTTTATTGTTGGCAATGGTCAAAGCATAAACATTTAGAATACTTGAAAAGACAATATGGACAATCCCAGAGGACTACACTCAGTGCATAGAGCTATTGCTGACTAGAATGGGAGTCCAATGGAAATGCCAAATGTGCAATCTTAGTTAGCTACACAGACAGACTAATAAGAATAATCTAGTAATACCACACGGAGTCATAGGGATAAGAATTTAGATCCTGTCTACAAGAAGATCAAAGACGATTTAGAAAAAATCGAATGAGGAACGCTAGGAAAAAATAAGTACTCTATATTAAAATTAAAACTTACTGGGGCCAGCAAAGGAGCCCTCGACTGCCCGGTCCTGGCCTGCATCGACAACAGCACCCTCCTCCTCCTCCTCCTGTGTCCTCCTCTTGCCCCTGGGGGAAGCTGATGTACAACATGAAAGAAAGAAAAACAGAAAACATGGATGATATTTATTTCTCAACCAAATCAAACATTTAAAAAAGAACTAACAAAGTAACAAAATATTTTTGCGAAATAGCAAATAGGGAACGACTCCACGGGATATATTATTGACCAATCTCATGTGGTCGACTACGTCATTACTTTAGTATTGCTTGATTTGCGGACCGTCGAATTGGAAACTACCCTATGTAACTCACTAAACAAAGTACTAAAAAGGTTTGCCTAGGATTGGCAGGCAGCAGTCCGCAGCACGCAAAGTGACAGCCAAAGTCCATTGTGATTGAAGATCAGCGACAACACTAAAGTTTCCTACTACATTCACCAGTCATTAAAATACTCAAACTATTAATCCACCACCACTATTTCTTCTTATCGCCATGTGTACAAAGGAAGGACTGGACTTGAGTCTGTAGGGGCTGATTTATAAGGCCCTTGCGGCTCTTTTGCTCCATTGTTGCGTGACTTTTGTGACGCAGCGACAGCACATAAGAGGCGCAATGGTGCGGCGTATATTAACAACGTGACGCATCTGGGAGATGCATCACGTTGTAAAGCCCTGCGCCAATAGGGGTGTTCCGGCGCAAGGGAGGGCGTTCCTGCGCAGGAACGCATCCTAAAAGTGGCTGAGGGAAATCTACAAGATTTCAATCAGTCACTTTGAGGACAATGATGCGTGACTCAAACCCTGCGCCTGCTTGAAGCAGACGTACGGCTTGACGCAGCATTGGGGAGATAGGGCACCCCAGAGAATTGATGGAGCTGCACCATCGTTGCGACGCAACTCCAGCAATGCGCCACCTTTACGGCACAGATGCGTAACGCTTTGGTGACGTTTTGGGCCCATGGCGCGCCGCATTGTAATACGGCGCACCATGGGTGATGGTGGCGTGACGCACAATTACTGGCGCATCCCTGCAACTTTGCAGGGATGCGCCGGTAATTAAAAATCTGAACCTTAGTGTGTAGCATTGCGCAGTTCTTTCAACTACACTCATACATAATTTCACAGGCCAATGAAATGAACACAAAATCTAAAACAAATAAGCATAGTAGCAACACTACTGAGAAGGAGAGCAGTGTACCTGAAATGCACAGAAGATTTTGAAATAAAATGTACCTACAATGTAATGAGCAGCATTATTGCTCTTGTAAAAAAAACAAAAATTTGCAATATAATAACACAGCAGGAGAAAACATAGTAGTAAAGACATAGCTACTACTACTCACCAAGCCCGGGGATCTCAAGGCCAAGGAGGTCGAGCAGATCTCGCTCACGGGTCAGGACATCCGTCCAGCGGTGGGTGGCCTGGTTGTAGGTGCGCCAGACCCGAGAGTGGTGGTAAATGGCCTGGCACACCTTCTCCCACCGCTTCCGGCGCTCCCGGGCCCCGTACCCGGCACTGATCTTGCCGCCTCCCATGATGGTCCTGGGGAGGCGGCGCTGAACATAAAAAATGAGCTGGCCCACCTCCTCCGGGGTAAAGATCTCCCGTGGCATCACTAGCTCCCCCCTCAAACGCCCGCACGGGAGCCGGACACGGGGTGCGGGACCCTTCCCCTTCTCGGGATGCTTCCCGGCTCCCTTCACCATGGTCTGGGCGGAAAGGAATAAAGAAAATAGAATAGGGAAGAGAAGAAAAGAAAAGAGTTTACAAAAGTAGTTTAAAATTAACCAAAAGTAGCAGTAAACACAAAAATATAGGGCTAGAAAAATAGAGGGATAGATAATAAGTAAAATAGATAAAAAAAAACTTCAAACAAGCAAAGGATGGCAGAGATTGACAGAGGATACAAAGACCATGCCCAGAACCATAGCAATGAATGAGAAACAAGATGGCCGCGCCCGTTCACGACCGCGCGGGTAAGTTCGCGCGAGATTTTCCTTGCGAACACGCGCGAGACTGTACTGGCAAACCGCGGACTTTGCGAGATTACACTTCGCGCCCGGAAACGGAAATACGTCAGGCAAACAAGATGGCTGCGCCCTTGCACGACCGCGAGGGTAACTTCGCGTCTTGCGCTACGAGCGGCTCGCAAAAACGCACAAAACCTTGCCAACTAACACGCTGCAAAAAAAACAAATTGCATATTCGCACGAATTTGCGGCTTCCGAATCCGATCTTGCGCGTGTTCGCACCCCGCGAACCCCGCGAAATTGCAGAAAAACGAGTTTTTCAAAAGTGAAAGCACTCGGCAGGGGCAAGAGTTCAAACTCATCATTAGTAACAATTCCCGGTAGTGCTTCCTGACTGGGGCCCCTCCAGAATTCAGTTGCTAGTTGCAACAATTGTATGACCCTGCTCTGACCCTCACAGCAGGCTCATACAATAGCTACAAGTAGGCCACAAAGAAGGTCCTGGGGAAAAAAAATGCACTGCAACAGAAAGCAAAATTACAGATAAGGAAGCAGGTGCCAGACTGGAATTTTAAAACAGTGACACATTAATAAACTAACCCCAAATTAATTCATCTGAGTTGAAGCAGGGATGGTGTGCTTGCTTTTCCCCCCCATAATCTACAGTAATGATGAACCAGAGGGTGGCATTGATGTAACAGAGGGTTGCAGTGGTGAAACAGAGGGTGCTGGGAACCTGTGATGATGAACCAGACGTAGAAACAACATAATTCGCGACCGTTGCGCGACGAAATGTAAGTTCGCAATTGCGAACTGGTACGAAACCCTCGCGAACTGGCAGAAATCCTTGCGAACACAAAAAAAAAAAAAAATCCGCAAATTCGCAAGAATTCGCGGATTTTGCGGATTGCGAGTTCAAAAATCCGCAAATTCGCGAACGCGAGATCCGCAAAATTCGCTCATGCTTAGTCTACAGACCCCGCCACCGACACACAGATTGCATTTAAAGGACACACAGAATCCTTTCCAGTCTCCCTATTCATCGCGGCTTGAGGCATTCAAAGATAGGATGTCATTTTGCAGATATGATCCAGTACCCGGACAAGACGACCTAATGGTATTAGCATCACTGCGCTTAAGATCTGCCACCGATAACTTGCTATGCTGTGTAGGAATGCAGGAAGCTCTCGACAGACTATACAAATTCATACAGACAGGGAAAGACCCCGACAGTGTCAAAGCTGCCATGTATAAACAGAAAGTTGACATTCAAAAACAGATTTTACGTTTCTTCATTAATTGTGTGATAAGAGAACGAGACAGGCCCGGGACAGATCAAAGTGAGTTAGACGCATTAAACAAGTGGGGTCAAAATATAGCAGACGGAAGACATGATAAGGGGACTTGCATAGCCACTATGTCCCAGAAAATTAGAAAGGCAGTATTAACTGCACATCAGGAAGAAACTGATAAAACTTCCTCCGAGGAGGAAGATGAAGATGAAACATCAGGAAAGTCTACAGACATTATAGCATATGTAGGTAGGGGAAACTACCTTAGGAAAGGTGTCCGTCCGGAGAGCAAGAGAGTCCTTTTCTCTGCTTTAACAAATCCGAATTCTTCTGAACATCAGTTCCAGGAAACTGATAAAAGGCTTCGAGATCGAGTAGGGTACCATGTACTCAATTCTATGGATGAACAGGAACTAGCCCGGTCAGCCGTGTTGTGGGCCGAAAACCCAGACATATATAATGATGACACGTTAGTGCAGACATTCTTGAACCTTCCCCCGGAAGAACAGAAAATAGCAGGTGTATACATGATTCAGCACCTCCTCATCAAGTTCAGAAACCATCATTCTGATCCAGGTCCCTTACATGAAACATTAGAAGCACTACTCATGGATAGATGGAGAGGTTTTAGTACCAAATTAATACAAATAATTCTAGAACAACGACGTAAGTATAACACCTTCCTGAGCTCTGAATATATTCCCGCCCCGCCTCCAGAAAGAAAAATGTACCACATGCAATGCGGTGGTGGCATTGAAAGTCAGAATCCCTTACGAGAAGTACATCCAGTTATGGGTGAGGATCATACTCTGAAACGTGTGTATGTTCACACACCACTGACTAAGTTAGAACTGTTAGAAATGAAGAAATTAGTTCCGTGCCATGATAAAGACCCTGCGGGTTTTCACAGAGAGCTTAAAGACATGTTACTGATGGGAGATTACACGTATGATGATATTATGAAAATGCTAAAGGTACTGTTGCCCACGGGCATTTACGAGAAATTAAAGGAGAAGGATTGGGAAGTGGGAGAGTCAAAGATAGCATGGGCGGAGATAGAAGACGAAGAAAAGAAACGAGTCCCAGGGTTAGGCCTTGGGGATCTGACTAAAGCATTACCAGGTTTAATAGTACAGGTTCTGCCAAGATTATTGACAACTCGAAAGGAAGATTGGGACGCAATCTCGTCCTGTAAACAGAAACAAGATGAAGATACTAGTGACTTTTATTCAAGATTCGAGAAATGTTTCATTATCAATAGTGGTCTAAAAACTAGTAGCGAGTCATATCCACACCTTTTTGTAACAAAATTAGTAGAGAACGCCCTACCACTAGTTAAAAATAGAGTGTACAAGGTTGAAAGTACTTGGCAGGCAAATACGCCATCACAGATGTTACAAATGTTACAATATCACCAGAACAGAATAAGGGAAGAACAAGATCAGGAACAGAAACGTATGAAAGACACGAAAATGAAAATGTTAGTAGCTCAGACAATTCCAGCCGAGGGTCATAGAAAAGGTGGGGCCCAGACCAATCATTCTGCCGCTCCCGTTAAAGGGACATGTAATTATTGCAAGCAGCCAGGTCACTACGTCCATGAATGCCCAGTCCTGAAACATAACATCGAGACAGGTAAAACTAAAGAAAGACCGCGTCCGCCTAGACATGAACAGGGTCAACAACAGACCTCACAGAACGAACAGCCAATGCAGAATACACAGCCTATGCATGATCAGTCCCATACAGTACAGACAGTAGCAGTACCGCAGCCACAGCATGCTCAGACACAGCCCGCTGCCGCAACTAGACAAGTATCACAACAGATGTACCAGTATGCCCAGTCAGCATATCCAGATTATCAGCGTTATACATGAAACAGCCTAGGGAGGGAAAGTGATTTGCCTCTTATTGAAATTCCTGTAGATCAAGAAGGTCCTTATGTACATAGTCACGTATTAGGAAAAGACAGAAAGTTTTTAATTGACACAGGGGCAAGTCGCACTACTATAAGTCATAATGAAGTTCCAGGGGCACCCCTCTCAGGCTCGCAGAATGTTTCCCTTGGTTTTTCAGGACAGCCTATTGTAAATGAAGTATCAGAACCAGTACCACTAGCTGTGGGTCCATTATCTCGAGTTACAGATTTGTTACTTACGAAATCATGTCCCGAAAATCTGTTAGGAATTAAAACATTGAAGGCTCTGGGAGCTATAATTTGCTGTTCCCCGGAGGGAGTCAGACTCTTTCTACGGGATTTCAAGGGTCATTATGTTCTACGTGACTTTGATGTCAGATTGAGAAATGTACCAGATCACTT
Source organism: Lissotriton vulgaris (assembly GCF_964263255.1). Taxonomy (NCBI): domain Eukaryota; kingdom Metazoa; phylum Chordata; class Amphibia; order Caudata; family Salamandridae; genus Lissotriton; species Lissotriton vulgaris. Next base: position 443,862,615 of record NC_141699.1, read on the forward strand.
ATGGGCAAAAGGCCCAGCAGATGTAGGTTGTATGCATATCACACCATACCGTGTTACACTCAAGACAGGAGTTGTTTTACCCAGAATCAGACAATACAAGTTACCATCCGATGCTGTAGTGGCTTTACTGAAAATCATTGAAGAGCTTATTGCCCAAGGAGTGGTCGTAGAGACCGACTCCAATATCTGTAATTCGCCTATCATTCCAATTCTTAAACGTACAGACCGCAATGCACCGCCAGTATACCGGCTGGTGATTGATCTTCGAGAACTGAACAAATGCATTGTACCACAGTATCCTGTGGTCCCCGATATCTCCTCCCTGTTAACTGCCATTGATTCAGAAGCAACGTTCTTTACTGTAATCGATCTCAAGAACGCCTTCTTCAGTGTACCCATTGACCCGGAGAGCCAATATCTCTTCGGATTCAGTTTAAATGGACGAAGTTTCAAATTTTCCCGCGCACCTCAAGGATTTACAGAAAGCCCCAGCATCTATAGTCAAGCACTGAAAAGACAACTAGATTGTATCCAAATGCCAGTTAATACCGCTTTACTACAGTACGTCGATGATCTACTGATCACCGCACGAAGTGAGCCCGAATGTGAACAAGCATCTCTGATAGTTTTGCATTTTCTGGCCGACAAGGGACACAAGGTGTCTCCTTCGAAGCTACAATTCTGTGTTCAGCAAGTTGTGTACTTGGGTCACTTGCTGTCCAAAGTGGGGAGACAGCTCACTCCCGATCGCATTCAGTTAATTGTAAACATGCCACGACCCCAGACACAAAAGGAAGTGCGGGCCTTCATAGGCCTCACCTCGTACTGCAGACAATGGATTCCTCAATATGCATTTCTAGCTAAACCACTCATCCAGTTAACAACACAGGAGGCAGCAACTTCGACTGTCCTCCCTTGGACTCAGGAACACACACAAGCCTTTGAGGAATTAAAGAAAGCTTTATGCCAAGCACCAGTTTTAGCGACACCATGTTACAGCAAACCGTTTACACTTTTTGTTACAGAACGTGACGGTACAGCATTGTCTGTCCTCACTCAAGATCAAGCAGGTTCACATAAGCCTTGCGCTTATTTTTCAAGCACATTGGATTCAGTAGCACAGGCACTCCCTGCATGCTTAAAGTCAGTAGCAGCAACAGCGTTAGCAATCAGACAAAGCGACTCAATTGTTTTAGGTCATCAGTTAACAGTACAAGTTCCACATTCTGTAGAGGTTCTGTTAAACAGAACCCAGACTCAACACTTGACTATAGCCCGACTGACAGGTTACGAATTGACATTATTCCAGCCACACATAGAAATCAGACGCTGCAGTATCTTGAATCCAGCAACATTGTTACCTACAGTTATGACAGATCCAGCTCCACATGATTGTATAGAGATTATTAATGCAGTAACAAAGCCCAGACGAGATTTAACAGATGTTCCATTGACAAATCCAGACCTGACACTTTATGTGGATGGTTCATGCATGAGAACAAGTACAGGAGAGTTAGTGGCCGCGTATGCCGTGACCACTGAAACTGAAGTTAAAGAAACACATCGTATTGATACATTGTCTGCCCAAGCAGCAGAGCTCATCGCTCTGACCCAAGCCTGTATTCTAGCGAAGAACAGAAATGTTAACATATACACAGATTCCCGTTATGCGTTCGGAGTCGTACACGACTTCGGCATGCTCTGGCAAGAACGAGGTTTTCTGACCTCTCATGGTACAAAGATACAGCATGGTCCTCTCATTCAAGCACTGCTAGAAGCAATACATCTGCCTTCAGCCATATCAGTCATGAAGTGTAAAGCACATACTAAAGCCACAGATTCTGTTTCCCAGGGTAACGACCTGGCAGATCAGACAGCAAAACATACAGCACTGACCGACACTCAGACAACTGACACCACAAAAACAACAGATCCGACAATCTGTATGACAGTCAGAGATCCCACACTAGATGTTATTGACATTCAGACACATGCTACTGCAGACGAAATAAAGAAATGGATCGAACTAGGAGGGATCCAGACAGATCAAGGTTGGATGACGAAGGGAAAATCTACATGGTTTCTCCCTGACTCTATGGTTCAAGTCATGATAAATACAGCACATAGTCCTGCCCACCTAGGAGAGAAAGCAATGCTAGACAGTTTGCAAAATCTCTGGAACAATAAACACTTACGAGCAGCAGCAAAACAGAAAGTGCGTACTTGCATGATCTGTTGTCAGTTCAATCCAGGTAAAAGCGTCCCTGTAGAGCAAGGTGGATTTCATCCTCCCGATCACCCTTTTGAAGTCCTCCAGATGGATTATATCCAGATGGACCGTTGTCGAGGATTTAAATATGTTCTCGTAGTTGTCTGTGCTCTGTCCCGCTGGACCGAAGCATACCCAGTCCCAGATTACACTGCTCCGACCACTGCCAAACAGTTGGTTCGTGAATTTTTCCCACGATACGGCATGCCTCGTGTCGTGTACTCAGATAACGGTCAGCCATTCTCATCCGAATTAATGAAACAAGTTTCCTTGTTACTGGGCTACCAGTGGAAGTTCCATTGTGTCCGACACCCAGAAGCCGCAGGCCTTGTTGAGAGGCATAATCAGACATTAAAGATCCGCCTTGCCAAAATATGTCAGGACAAAGGGGTCGACTGGATAGTCGCTCTGCCAGTGGCACTATTCTATATGAGAATGGTTGCCCATTCGAGATCAGGGCTATCTCCGTACGAAGTGGTTTTTGGCAGACCACCGAATATGTGGGGGACGCCCATTCCTAAAAAGATAACCGATGTTGATTCTAATATGTTGACAGATTACCTTGCCTCCTTGATGTCTGCACTCCAATCATGTCGTTCACAGGTTGCCGCAGCCTTCCCTGACAACACCGATGTGAAGCCGCATGACGTCCGCCCCGGGGACGTTGTCCTCGTCCGCAACTTCGACAGGAAAAGTTCGTTGGAGCCCCGCTGGAAGTCTCCGAAGACCGTTCTACTTACGACAAGGACCGCAGTCAAATTGGAAGGCAGAAAGGGGTGGGTCCACCTAAGCCATATCAAAACATTCCCAGGACTGAAACCGGAACAAGACACACCCACCCCCACCAGAGACTGTGATTCCAAAGACTTTACCGAAGTTAAAAGAGAAAAGACTCCTCAAGAACAATACCGTATGAAGTTACGATCTAGTCAGTCAGACAGTTTAATTGTTTAAGTCCTCCCCTAGGTGAATCGGTTAAATAGTTTCTGACATGTATCCCCTAGATCGAGTTAGAGAGAGAGAAGAAAAGAGAAGAACATATTGCAAATCACTTCGTAGTCACTGCATAGTGACACTAATAATTATGTTTATTCTAAGTATATTAATAATTGTCGCTAGCATCTTGTTACCTGTATACTATCCTATTTTCAAGCGTGAACAATCTGCTTACAATGTCTCTGCTGAACACACTTTTAGTGAGTTACCTCCTCATGAGCTTTCCTACAGACTCGCGCTGCGCAACAATACATTCATTAGTATGTTACATCATTCTCATCAAACTAACAATGCTACAAATTGCTGGATATGTGGCCGACTCCCTCCCTACCAGAATTACAAGGGAGCGCTGCCTCTCTTTCCGTACCCGTTCACTCACAATGGCTCCTGTGGAGCATGGTTTAAGATAATTAATTCTTTAGATCCCGACATTGCTGTTTTCGATGGGGGTTGGGTTTGGGGAAACCTGAACTTGGTCCTACTAGACGTCTGTTACCCAGATAAGGAGGGACTCCCCATTAGAATAGGAACTGATCTAGAAAATGAAGTATATGGATTAGGTAATTACACAATTAGCCTTATGATTCTTACTGTCGAATCCGAAGCCACACCAGTTCTACCCATTATGTCAGTACTGCCAGTCACTGGTGAATTATGTATCAAGAAGAAAGGTTCAGTACACTTAGGTCATAGTAAATGCACTACTGTGGTCGAATTCAGTGATGATGGAAAATCATCTTTCAAAGCTATCAGTCATTCTTACTTTGTGTGTGGTCATACCGCATACATCTGTCTACCTCCAGATTGGGATGGTACCTGTTACATTGCATTCCTTTTGCCACCCGTTTTTTTAGCTCCCTCTGATTACCATAGAAACAGCAATCTAGTAAAGAATAGACCCAGAAGAGATGCCCCCCTTGTCGACTACACAGAAACGGCATGGGAACAGTACACTGATTTTAATAAAGGATTCTTTTTCTTCTTGGGCCCTGTCCAGAATAGTAAATTAATACGCAGATTAACTAGAACACTTGAAGCCGTAGTAAATGAAACTACCTCCGCCTTAGGTAACTTAACAGAAGAGCAGTCCGCTATGCGGGTTGTTGTTCTTCAGAATCGTCTTGTAATTGACGTCATCTTGGCAGATAGAGGTGGAGCCTGTAAGGTCATCGGGTCAAGCTGCTGTGTTTTCATTCCACAGAATGCACCATCTGTATATCAAGCTATCACCCGTCTTCATAAAATTGCAAATCAGATACATCAGAATCCAGGCACCTGGACTTGGTCCGGTTGGTTCTGGACAACGTTAACAGCTTGGGGATGGAAGATCCTATCCTTCCTAGGCATTGGCCTAGTCCTAGTATTCAGTTGCTGCCTGTGCCTGCAGTGTGGGCCAGCGATCTGTGGACTGTGTGCCACCTCTTGTCTTGAACATTCCAGTTTCCACTCAAAACGTAACCGAAAGAAAGAAGAACAAATGATGTTACAAGAACAGACTGATCGATTCATGAGGATCGATATTTCATGAAGGGTCCGTAGGGAACAAGGAGGGAATGAGGAAAATTAAATTTTGGTCATGATGTGTTCCCTAGCGCGTACCCCACCGACTCCATGTACCAGCTTAAAGTGCATGTAACTTCCCTCCTGTGACAGCTATGAAGACGCAAATACATTTGCGTCCACCGTTAACTTGTCCTCTTTCAGATCCACCATGAATGGATTATATAGTCCGTTCCTAAGTATGCTATGCCACCGTCTTTTTGTAGTACACTTTTCATGTATTCCTGCTCTAGACAGAGTAGGCCCTGAATTCCTGCCATCTGAACCTCTTTTGTGGCTCCTGACTCTGCCCAGGCTACCTCTGTACTCGTGAACTCTGTCCTACATTCAGCGCGGCCCCTCGCGCTCAGCTCAAGCCTGCTTTCTGCCAAGACTGACTATAACCTTCGAGTTATCTGTTCCGCTCCCCGAGAATACATTCCTGCCTACTAGATCCTGTAAACATCCTCTCCAGCTGCAGAGCCAAAAGGGCCGACCTGTCTTAATGCAAGTAATTCATAGCCTCCGTTGCCATGCTTCCATGGAAGGCCCCGTGCCCCCACGCTTCACATGTAGACACTTAGGCGCTCATACACGCATCCACAGTTAGCATAAGAACAGCCTCTACCCTAGAGACCTTTCCGCCCAGATAGTATAGTTCCTAAACATCAGATATCAGATATGATAGAAGTACAAGTTGATCTGACATGCCAGACTTCTGTCTCTTTCCGTCAGTGTAAATGTCAAGACCCCTGCACCCCGTCAATCACACGTCATGCAGCTGCGCGCGCATCCAAGCTTCCGATTTCTGCTGACATTGCAACATTCTGTTAGCACCACCCCTTGGTGCCACCCACTTGCGTCACCTATCAGTGACGTTTCTAGCACACACCTCTAGTTCACGCCTAGTTTACGCCTCTTGATGATGTATTGGTACCACGTGTATACTGTTATCTTGTCTTCTCTCAGCTGTCACGCCTCTTACATTGAACCTTATGATGTAAATCAAGTATATAAGCTATGTATTGTCAATAAACGAGAGCGCGCTCATCTATCCCTTCTGACACCCCTGTGGTGGTCAGAACATGATATCCTGATTCCTTTATGAGGAATAAAACCCTTAGAAACTCTAACACCACGGACTCTGTTTTCTTTCCTTCTGATTGAGTTATCATTGATTAAGTACTTACCTGCATAGAAATTAAGAGAGTAAATTAATTATTTACGTCACTTTCCAGACCCTCCCATAGGCGGGTCCCCAGAGTATGTCCAACCCTTTTTCTTGGTATAAGAAAGGGAACCCTGGCAACAGGACTTTAGATAACTACTGAAAACTCTTTTCTGAAGCGTCTCCTGTGTGTCCCGGTATGTACCCCCAATCTTGACGTACATGAAGAGTTAGGGACGCAATATTTAAGTGACTTGTTTTCTCTATGTCCCTTGACTTGTTGGCTAAAACTGTGGTTGAACCAGGATATACCACTATCGAATTTGATTGTGAGGGACCTTTTGAGTCAGGATAAGGCAATGTGTACCCCTAGGTTAAAATATCTGAAATCCAACTTCGCTAGGTTTGGTCGTCTAGAAGTGTTTGAATACCCAAGCCAAATTGTAAAACGGGATCTGGAGCTCATCAAATGGGCCTTCCTTCTGGATAGGAGGATCCAGAGGGAGGATGTGGAGCTTCAGAAACAAAGCGTGAGGAAATCTGCCATGCTGAAAACTTGTGAAACCATAGAACCGTACCTGGCTGGCTCATTGACCTCCCATAAAAAATTTCTCCTAACGAGGTTCAGGCTAAATCTCTTCCATCATCTGCTGATCAGACCAAAAACAGACATTTTTAACAAATTGGCAGCACCCTGCGGCTGCAACGAAAAGTCTCTGCAGGATATGCTGCATTTTATATTTTAATGTAAGTTTTATGAATTCCCACGCAAGCGCTACCTGGTAACTCTTTTATAAAAACTTAATTTTACACAAATCAGACCGTCACTAATGTATTTACAACTTTTGCATAGTGACAGTATCCTCCAAATAAAGGAATTTTTAAAACTAACTGTTAAACTGAGAAATTGTCTGGACCAGTAATGACTCACTGTGAATTTTGTAATATTTATATTTTCATTTTCTGTTCTGACCTTATTCTGTGGAAGAAAGCATATTCTTTCACTGTTGGCACTTTACATGATATGTGTTTACATCTTTTTGTGTGATAAGAATTTTATATTGTATATGTACTTTTATGGTTTGCAAAATAACCAAAATAAAGTTTTATTGATTGATTGAGATAACAACTGGACGAAACTCTGAAACTGAATCCTGGAACTTCAACACTCTACTAAAGACTCGAGGACTGAAGAATCTCCCTTGGGGTCAAGGAGTTACTGCCCTGCTCAAGCAGGCATCAACTAAGCATTTGCCGGTCTGCATCTCCAAAGCCCCCGCCAGACTCCGAAGTATTTGCAGCCGACTTTAGTCTTCAGCAAAGCTGAGACCGGTAGCCTTCGCGAGTGATGTGGTACCGGAACCCCTGGACACGGGCTAGTGCATTGACTTCCCGAGCTCTCTTGAAGTTGTGCTTTGGGTTACTTGTAGCCCAAGCCCAGAGCACCATCTGCACCAAAGATTGTGGGCTTACACTCCATGAGTGTTACATGTGCTTGCTTCTTGCATTTTCGCCTGAGGCGCCTTTGCGATCCCTGGTCTGTCGACTGGTGGGTCCCCTCGGAGGTAACTCTACTTTTCCTTGGTCGTCGCCACCTCCTGGTCCTCCTGCCTGAAGAGTAAATCTTCACCTTCTTCATCCGAAACCACCCGTCGTCGGTGGGCATTTGACTATCGGGCACCTGGTCACTGGCAAGTGACCCAGACTCTGTTCCCTCTGCTTTCAGGTTCTTCTCATCTTTGATCTAGGCTTGGATCACATCGGACACTTTCCACTTGGACGCCAGCAACAGTTTGCAGCAGATTGCCATTGAGAACAACGACAAAACCCGAAACCAAGTCAACTCAAAATGTGGCATGTGCTTGCCACAAACCTTTCCTGACTTCCCTCCACCGCCAGGAAAAGCCTCATCCAGGCCCTCTGCGTCAGTTGCCTAGACTACCGGAATGCTCTTTTGGTATTTGCCAATGACACCTTGCTGGTCAAATTATAGGTTGTGTAGAACACAGCCACACGGCTAATCTGCAATCTCATTGCACAGTCTCCCTCCACCCATTCTGCAGAAACTGCATTGGCTAACTATCAGAAAATGTACAGTCTTAAAGCTGTGCTACCTGGCGCACAAGGCATTCTATCAATTCCTATCTGTCCTTCTTTATTCAAGACTCAAGCATTTCCAGACTCCTAGACAGCTAAGTCAATAAAGCCCTTCTGCAGATCCCCCGTATCTGCATGACCAGACTTGGTTGTACATCTTTTTCATGCTTGGTACAGCCTTATGGCACATACAGTAATTAAGAGTCCAGTCTTCAATCATCATAACAACAAATTTTCCTGAATAAAACTTTGCAGCAAGTGTCCTGTCTCTGCCTGGCCAAAATAAAGGATAGGAATACACCAAATATTCTCACATTTGCACATTTCAAGAATTGGGAAGCATTCAACACTATGCTTAAGAATGGTACTTACAAGTTTTACGTTTCAGCCCAGAGGGATGGTTAGTGCAGCCATTAGATACTAATGGATGTCATGTACATTTTCTTAACAACACAATAGGCCAGACCCACGATATATGAAGACACAACACTTGGTAACAACATATAGCGATAGGAAGTTATGCCTATATTGGCTGTGACACTTAACAGTTCATGAGGTGAAACCACACATGTCTCTCCTTTCTGATCATATGGGGCAACACGATTTCCTGTTAGGTCCTCAGAAACCAATTCAAAAGTGCTTTTTGTATGCAATACGCAATAAAGTATGGAAAGTTTCCCAACAGGAAGCGGCTGAGCCAATATGTGAAATTGACAGGGCAAATTTAAAAATGCTGTAGAAGTGGTGGACAATGGTATGCCTACACTATACACTACGATATGTTCTTTGAGTAACATTGTGTCATCTACTATTGACATCATACAGAGTGAATTGTCCCTTTTGCAACATGGGTAATCACAGTTTAGGTCTCTCTTGCTACTAAGAAGGACACTACGGACTTTTCGCAATGTTGCGTTCCATGGAAAGACTTAAACGCCTTTAGTTTGTTTTTACCAAACAACTTGACGGAAGAAAAGACCACCATGGCCAAAAAAGACATGACATACACTATGTTACACATAGAAAAGTTAGAAAAGTTATCATTTACTATTGCGAAGGTTCCATCCACAGACATTATAATAAATAGATGTATTTATCTGCCAATGGCAAGCTTTCACTTCAAATACTGTTTACACCAACATCAGGTAGGCATGTATGAGGAGCTAGGGGAGGGATTTTGTACATGAGGCATGAATCCTACCTTTCACTTAATGTTTTAGGAATGGTGCAACTAAGGTTTTTCTTAGTGGTACAGACTTTGTGAACAATTTAGGCCATTCTATGGTTTGCAGGGAGATCACACGCCATAGCGTATGTAATGCGTCCAGGCCAAACTTGTCCTGTTATCTGAAAGGTTCTCCAGCTGCTGTAATTCATCGGGGATTCAGCTTATTTTTGAATGGAAGCTATTTGATGTTGAATGATCAAGGTTTCTGTGGGAAGAAACCAGAAATACCATATCTGGTGACGGTTTCTGCAGATGTGACCTGTTGTACACAAGTGCTTTTTCCCCCTGCCATTATTACAATTTCAAATGTGAACTTTGATTCTTTGAGCAGATTGAAAACCTTATTGTTTCAGAAGAAAGTGGCCTTAACATCTGCAAGGGAGATGTTTGATCTATAAGTTGCAAGGTCCTCTAGAGATACAATTGTTACTCCACACAATCTCCAACATCGATTTGGGGAGCTAGTGCTTTTCCTTTTTAACCACATGGCTGCTGCCCCGATTCCCCTGCTGTGCTGCCCCTCACTGAAATGGGTGTGGTTGTGACGGAACCATTCCGTCATCAGCACAGTCCAACCGTGACTGATGACGGAATGGTTCCGTCACCAGCATCGAAGGGGTTAATGTTTCAAACACTGCAGGTGTAGCACTGTTTTTAAATGCAGTTGGCTACGGGTTGGTTAGCACCTTCCAGACTGTCTTTGGAGTTATTCCATCTTTCCTCTTCTTCAGGCTTGGTAGTGTTGTTGAAGCTTACCACTTGTCCTGTCCCTCATTGTCAGGATATTCATTTTTTTTATGTTCTCCGCCATGCATGTTCCGTCACGGGGCCAAATGGGGATGCCATTACCACATGTGCTGCTCTGTCATGACAGAATGATACACCCTTCCTTCAGGAACAAATTGATAACTGGTTCTTGTCTACATTGCGTGCAGTCTTCATTTGGCTTTCAACTGTGCACTTTCAAGTGTGCCCTGGATATATGCTTAGGAATACAACCTGTCCAATCTACAGACATAGAACTGCTGATGGGTCCTTTAAAAACTCACTTGAAAATATGCCCTGCACTATTTCTGTTGTCCAAAATGCATATTATGGGCCTTATTGGGATGCTTAAGCTGCAGGAGAACTAGATCCTGGATCGTACTCTGCGATGCACTATTGGCTGTCACAACTTCAGCGGCTGCTGAGGGGGGTGAATTTCAGTATGTTTGTTGATTGGAACTGTTAAGAGGGGTTTTAACTGAAACATTGTGGTAGCTGGGAACAGCAATGTTTCTTCTTCTTCCTGAAACATTTAAACCATCTGTCAGTTTCGAATAGTGAATATTTTCTTTTTAATTCAGACATGTTTTACTAGGAAAATTGCTTTAAAATATGATGTGGCTTTCTCTATGCTTTTATCATGAAAGAGTATGAGGCTTTTTAGATTTTTGGTTTTGTTACATGATTGAATCAATTATTTTATTATAGTGTTTAGGAAGCTTTAGTCGTCTTACGATCAAGGAGCGGGTGTTTTTGTGGTCCGGTTGACTAGGGCAAGAAAACCACCATTTTACAGGCTTATGTTTAAAGATGACATCTTCCTGAACGTTGAAACTTGTAACACATTTGCTTCCATGCCTATATGGGATAATATTCTCTGAAATGGCTTTGCTTACATTTACATTTCACTTTTAGTCGTATTATCAGAGTCTTGAACATTCTATAGAAGGGCTAACTTCACTGTACAAAACGTTGACGTTTGTTACTGTCCACTCTTTAAAGACAGAATCAATATTGGCCGCCTGACTAGAGCTTCGGCATGGGAACATGAGCGAAGCTTATTTTATAAACAGCATCACTTCTTTGCTTTGAGAGAAGAGCATTTCACTGACTCTGTTGAGGTTGCATCATGCCGGAATTGCACCTCAGCTGGATCAATCCTGTTTATCTCCTTAGAAGGATGGTTCTCAGCTCTACACCAAGACAGGCCCAAAGAGAAAGCATATCAACAGGTAACTCAAGAGTTAGATCACCCTGAGGTATTTTGACAGAATTACCCACATTAGGCACACTAGGATAAGGAGCACTAGGTAGGAGCATGACTATACCTATAGACAAGCATATAATCCTTGTAACATCACGATGGTTGAACTGTTACTTTTCCTTTTAATTCTCGTAATGCTGATTACTCTGTTTTGTTACTTCTATTAATCATTGCAGTACACGTATTTGTAATAAATGATTGAAATGCCAATCCGAGTATTTCTTTAGTTTCCCTTTGGGCTTGCATGTTACCACTATAACAAATGTTTTCTACTTGACTTCACAACTCAACAAATGACTGGAGAATTGTAGCCATATTTTACATTCTACAAAGGCTTTCATTGGCTTCCTGTATAATCAACCACCATATGTCAAGCATCTGCTTCACTTACATCATACAGTGTCAGTAGGTTTCAAAACTCCACACTAAGCCAGGATGTTACAAAAGTACACATGAAGAATTGGGATTCAAAAAAACAGGAAACATGACACCTTTGTCTATGTACCCACATTGTGGAACAATATTTCCCACTGCATTAGGCTGATCCCAGAATTCCAGAAATTAGGAAAGAGGTAAAGGGTCATGTGATCGGGCCCCCGCAATGTACTGCTGATGACATCACATATTACATCACTCATGACATGGTCAGTGACATCACTGATTACACCTCAAATGACATCACAGATGACATCATCCACATGAACCTCTGATGCACCTCCTCAACGCCTAATATAACCTTTGATACACAAACTCTAAAATAAAAGGCTGCTATTCTCGACACCATAGACACACCAATACCAGTTACTATATACCCATTCACTGATTCCTAGTTCCCCACACATATCCACTCACTCACCCATATAGTCACTCATACATGCAGTCACTTATCAATACAGCCACTATCATATGCACTTATACACCTATACAGACACTGAAACACCGCCACTTACCCATAGCGTTACTTACACAGCTAGTTAGTCATGCAAAGAATCAATCATACTCCCATTTACTTACCCATACAGTTCTACCCACACCACCCCACTTATTCACACAGATACTAACACGTACGTACTCTCTTATACAATCACTGATACAAGCACACACTCATCCACACAGCCACTATCACAATCACTCACTCTCACATATAGTCATTTATATTCTCCAACACTCATATATACTGCATTTCACATATATAGTTACTCACCTATAAAGCACTGAGACATCCATTCACTCACCCACACAGCCATACACACACATACCCACCCATACAGCCCCTCACAGACGCACTCTTGAACCCATACACCCAGTGAATCACCCACTCACAAATCCATGCAGTGAGTCACACACACCCCACACACCCACACAGACATTCAGGCACCCATACAGATAGTCAGACAAGCAATTAATAACCCATATAGACACTTATGTAGCTACTCACCAACATATATATTAACTGAAAAAAAACATAGGTTTCACACATGTTATAGTTAGCTGGACATTTCACTCATACTAAACCATTGAAATTCCCCCGTTATATTTAGTTCAGCTAACTATAACTCGCCCGTCCGCATTGCACTGCTGATGACGTCACATATTACATCACTCATGACATGGTCAATTAAATCACTCATGACATCACTGATGACATTTCAAATGACATCACTGATGCCATCATCCAGTGAATGTGTGTCTTTCTGAAAAATAAATATTTTTATATATGTACATCTAAAGGTCAATGTTAGAATAAATGGGTCAATAAGTGTCTAAATGGATGATTGTTTTATTAAAATGATTGCATAACTGACTTACTAAGTGTATCTTAGTGAATACATGTATTAGCGAGTAATGTTTAAATATGTAAATATCTGTATCAGTGTCTCACTTTGTCTATAAATTGCTGCATGGGTTGGTGAGTAGCTACATGAGTGTCTACATGGGTTATTAGTTTTTTTTTTTCAGTATCAGTATGAGTGTCTGTATCCCCTTCGCTGCGGGGTGTTTTCCCCCATGTGTGGGGGGAGGGGGGCCGTGCGCGGCACTGCTGTGCTTGTGACGAGCTCGGCTCGTCATGAGGCACAGTGCAGCTGCACTCATGACAAGCGGTGCCATCACAACCACACCCGTTTTTCGAACGTTCATCACAGCGGGGTAATTACCCCCGTGCGCGAACGTTCCAACGGCCGTGGCGAGCTCAGCTCGTCATGAGTGCAGCTGCACTGTGCCTCATGATGAGCTGAGCTCGTCATCAGCATAGAAGAGGGTATGGTTTGGTGGGGGTATTACTTACTGCATAGATGCATGAATGAGTGACTCACTGTTTGTATGTGGTTTGAAGACAGCATGTGTGCAGGACTGTATGGGTGGATGAGTGTGTGCATGGGTGTATTAGTGAATGAATGACTGTCTCAATAGTATCTTTATGAGTAACAACATATGTTTTAAACTAGTGTATGTGAGTATTGATGTATATAAGTGAATATATGTGAGAGAGAGATTGGAAGAGTTCCTGTATAAATAGGTATGTGTTTCTATAAGTGATTGTTTAAGAGAGTAAGTATGTGAACGTTTCTATAGAAGTAAGTGTAGTGGTGTGTGTATAGTTGTATATGCAAGTAAACGGATGTTTGATTTATTTGCATGTGTGAGTATGAGTGTCGGTGTGTAACAGGATGTATAGGTGTTTGAGTACATATGATGAGTGAGTACATGTATGAGTGACAATATAGAACTGTGATGTGAATGAGTGGATGTGTATGTAGATGTTGGAATTACTGAATAGGTTGCTGTAACTGGTATTGGTATCTCAATTGTTTTGAAAATTGTAGTTTCTATTTTTGAATGTGTGTATTAAAGGTTATATTACGGTGAGAGGAGGTCTGGCACTCTTTCACAAGGGAGCTGCACCATCGCTACTGAGAAAAGAAATAGACCAGCTGCAAGACTGCCCGGTTGAACTTCAGCTGTGGAACAGTACTTTACCTAAGCAGATTGAGTCTGCTTCCTTGCACCACAGCCTACTAAGGTAATAATAAATATATTAAATATCAAAGTGAACACTTGAACTTACTACAAGCTACAATGGAACCGCTGCGGGACTTCGTGTCCCATCATACCTTTCAAAATGAACTGCACTATGCAAAAGCCCACTAGGGGCTGAAGATATGGAAGGAAATTCTGGAAATAAAAGTAAATGGATCAAGTATCAGCGAGTGTGTCAAGATTCACTTTGAGCCCATGAAGAAGGGGCTGTGGCCCTGAAACGCGTAGGCACAAACATAATAATGAGGTGCAAGGAGGCTGGCTGCTTAAGAAAACAGCAAGGTGGGGAGAAGTTGAGTGCGCTCCCATGCGCAAGAGGACATTTGTTTCAATATATATATATATATTACCCACTGGCAGTCACCAGTAGGTAGTTATAGTTAGGATTATTTTCAATACAAAATCTCAACATTCTATTGTGAATAACTTTGGCGCCGGTTGAGGAATCTGTCTGAAAATGTCCTCAAATTTGCCTCGTGGCGCCCCGGTCCTTCCCTGAAAGTTTGGGGGGGATTTGTCAAGCGGGGGCCGAGATAAAAGGGGGGTCTCAAACATGTTTTCCCCATGTTAATTTCCATAGGGCGGTCGACCTCACTTTTAGCCCAAACGGCTGAATGGATTTCCACCAAACTTGGCAAAATTGTAGGGACTGTTAGCCCGATGTGCCTTTGCTATGTCTCAAGATATGTGCTCAAGTAGATTTTGAGTAATTTAGGTTCCCAAAAATATATATATCTATGGCCGCGCTCTGGTACGCGCACCGGGGCGCTAACCAGCGCACTACGCGAGTTCGCGCGCGGAAAGCTGATTGGCTCT
This sequence comes from Lissotriton vulgaris, assembly GCF_964263255.1. Taxonomy (NCBI): domain Eukaryota; kingdom Metazoa; phylum Chordata; class Amphibia; order Caudata; family Salamandridae; genus Lissotriton; species Lissotriton vulgaris. The sequence goes on from NC_141699.1 coordinate 443,877,796, forward strand.
CGGGTGTCTGTCAACATTCCAAACAGTCCGGAGTGGCCGCCATCTTGTGTCTCGGTAGGATCGAGACACAAGAGGTCGCAAAAACAAAGGGGGAAATGATCATAAGGGGGCAGAGTAGACCCCCCTTGACCCCCTAGGTTTGATGTGGGGGCTATAAAAGGGCCCCGCGGATCCCCCAACATTTTTTTTTTGATTTGCGCACGGGGGAGTGCCCGGTACGCGCACCGCAGAGCGTACCGGGAAGCGTTCTGTGGGGAAAAAGAATGATAGAGTTTTTAAAAAATGTAGCCTTTTTTAAAAAAATTGGAGGTAGTTCTAAAAAGAATTGTTTTTTTCTTCTTTTTGTTGTTTTATATTTTTTTAATGTTTTATGAACATTTTGTACTTTTTTTGGCTTTTATGAACTATTTTATGTTTTTTTGTTATTTTTATGGGGAGAAACAAAAAACAGGGAATTGAAAATGGCTCAACTGGAGCAAAAAAAAATCAGAAAAAAATTAGGGTTTTTTGGGGTAATTGTGGTTGTCACCAGCAAGGAGGATGAGCTTTATGCTCTGCTCACCATAGGAGATGGTCTTACCACAAAAAATACATGTGATCCTGAATTCCCCAAACTGTGGTTGTGTGCAAAGGATCGTCTCCCTTGTCTCTGGTCCCGATGGAGTGGGTTGCTTTCTTTTGGAGGTGCTGGTTGAAGATTGGGGAGGGTTACTGGCCAGTTCTCTCACCTCTGCGGTAGCATAGTTGTTCGGATGCTTGCGCTGCATGTGTCTAATCATGGTATTATTACCAAACGAATATTTTTTGTTAGGGTTCCCCCTAGAAAGTTCAATGCCACAGATTTGGCAAGTCACCTTGGGCGCATTGACTTTCTTCTTGCCCTCTGGGATAGAAAAAAACTCCCATACAATGTGCTGCCTTGGCTTGTATGGGGTATTGTCTTCTGGCAGCCACCTTCTCCCCTCCTCCTCCTCCTCCTCTTCTTGACCACCAATGTGATGTTGTGGTGGTCCTCTTGGTGGTGGTGGTGGTGGTGGTGCAGATGCTCCAGCTGCGGCTGCTACTGTAGCCATTTTAAAGTACAAAATATTTCTGTTAGATCTCCAAACAGGTCTTCCTCAGTCTAAGGACAACGTCAGAATAAGGAAAAAAGGTGGGGTCTTTCATCATTTGGAAAAAAAAACTGTCCTGAACCAATGAAAAGTGTTATTTTCAGGTCACATGACCTGGGCTTTCATCATTTAGAAACCAAAACTGCTCTGCACCAACAAAAAGTGTTAGTTTTAGGTCACATGACCCGACGCGCTTACGCGACGTGCCCCTGGGCGCGCCCGGGTGTGCGCCACGGGGCGCGTCATCGCGTAAGCGCGTCAGATTATTACGTTGCGCGATCGTATTCGCTAGAGTATTTCAGGGTGTGCTTACGCCGTGCGTATCACGCGGACGCGGCTAAGCGATACGTCATGATGTTTTCATTCGCGGCAATAGCGCTAACGGGACGCTCACCGGTGCGTGACCCGGGGCGCTCCGAAAAAATTCGCTTTCCAGTGCGCACACCTGGGCGCTCACCGGGAGCGCACCAAGGCAAAAAAAAATAAATAGTATTACATAAATATACAATATAGGATTCATTATAAAAAAATATTACATTTCATAGGTTTGAGGCCCTATATATAGTTAGGAATTAGCATTTAAAAAACCTATGAAATTCACTGAAAAAACCATAGGTTTCACACCAGTTATAGTTAGGAATAAGCATTTAAAAAAACCTATGAAATACACTGAAAAAACCATAGGTTTCACACCAGTTATAGTTAGGAATTAGCTTTTAAAAAACCTATTAAATTCAATGAAAAAAACGTAGGTTTCACACCAGTTACAGTTAGCTGGAAATTTTACTGACATAAAACCATAAAATTCCAACGTTATAGTTAGTTGGACTCACTATAACAAGCGCGCCTGCAATGCACTGCTGATGACGTCACATATTACATCACTCATGACATCGTGGAGACATCTTGGACATCCTGTGTTTTGCTACCTTCACTCCTTTCCTGAAACCTCAGTAAGTTGTGCATTGGGGTACAAGAAGCACCAGCCCTGAGCATCATTTGAACTGAAGCCCAGGTCCCCACACTCCGCAAGAGTCCCGTGGGCCCTGCCTTCACATTTGTGCTTGACGTGTCTTTCTGGCTCCTTGCCTGTTGGCTAGTGAGCCCCTTTGAAGTTGCCATCTTGAAGCTGACTTGCAATCCTGGTTGCGCCCGGTTTTCCCCAGCTTCCCTGCAAAGGATAAGCGCCACAGACCTTGCTTGTCTGCAACAGAGCCAATCTCAACATCCTGTGTGGGTTGCGGTTGCCAAGGCTTGTTGGGTCCAATCCGGATACCGACACTGCAGTCATCTAGATCCATTGTACGACAGCTTGAATCCAGCTCCTGGTTATCATTGATGCCTCCTGGACTTCATGGCTGAAGAGACAAACTCACCTACTTCACCTTAAAGCACCCAGCATTGCCTGGTTACTTCCTGGTCACTGGCTAGTGACCCAGACTCTGTCCCCTCTGCTTTCAGCTTCTTCACATCTCTGATCCACCCAGACACTTTTCCTCTGGTCGCCTGCAGCACTTCTTTGCAGCTCTCCATAGAAAACAACAACGAAACCCAACATCAAAAGACACTTATGCACCCGGCTTCCATGGGTGAGGTAACACGAGTACTCTGATAGTCTTGAGGGTTTTGCCCCTCCTAGTGTCTAAAAGGGTTCTGTCCTAGTCCACCTGAAAGTGTCCTTAAACTGTAACTTTGTAACTTTTACGAACTCCATTGAAAGTCAATGGGAGCCTGTGCCTGTATTTAGACACTGCATGCGACTCCCGTGGGTCTCCTACTTCTTAACCTTTGGTTGTTTAGTGTAGCCCCAGCGATTCTACAGGCCCTACGCCTGCTTTCTAACTCTCATGTGTTACTTATACCACTTTCTTAGTATATGGTTAGTGAGGCCCCTAGGGCATAACGTACACTGTGCAACTTATTGTGTATTAACTGTGTGACTTGTATTGTATTTTTACCTCTGACCTCATAAAGAGTGCAGAGGGGTTGTGGTTAGATTAAATACATATATATTTGATATATACCTTGTGTGGTGTCCTTTCATTTGGTATTCAAGGGATGATATGCGGTAAAACAACTTGCTTAACTCGCCTACTAAAGTCTTAGCCTGAAGACTGCTGGTTCATGCTACCACTAGAATAGTTTTCTATAAGGTTGACTTTACAACCACCATCAATAAGGGTCGATTAAACTGGTACAAGGTGCCCACTAGAACTAGTGGACATCATATGCCAGGCTAACATCTCACAAGAGAAGATAAAGAAGTTGCAAGGGGAGATATCTAGCTTCATCTGGGCAGACAAGGGGGGTAAGAATAGGCTGAAAAAAACTAAGAAGAAACAATGGCCAGGGAGGTATTGCCAGTCCCGATATTCTCGAGATATGCAGAGCCTTCCAGTTTAAAAAACAGAAGGAAACTTCTAGGTAAATGGGAAACGGGAAACATGGCCAGAATACTTGAAAGCTCTAATCGGCCCTGTCTGCGATCATTACCCCTACAAATTTGGACATCCCAAGTACTTCAAAAAGATAAAAGTAAAGACTGTGAGGTCAGCAACAAAAAACTGGCACGAAATAAGGTTGACTTTAAAAATTCCCTACAATAGCAAGTATGCACCAATCTGGGACTCCCCTGGAACCCCAGATTGCCTGAAAGATAGGCTCGTGACCCCTTTGAGGGATGGAAATATCAACTACTGCGGCCTGCTGATAGTAAATAACATCATCATAGAACGGGAGATCCTGAACGAATGGAGGCAGGGATGACTAGCCAGATTCAAGTACTATCAATTAAATAGTTGGATAAAAGGCATAAAGGAAAATTTGCATGGGGATGACAATATTGAAAAAAAACACAACATTTAAAAAAAAGGAAATTTCAACCTTGTACTGGGCTCCCATTGGAGCTGGTGAAACAGAATACTCGGCCCCACACGAAATCTAGGGAAAAGACATGCCAGAGATAGACATTTCACACTACTGGCAAACCTCAATGGACATTTCTGGCCATGTAATAAAATCAGCCCTGATAAGGAAAACCCATCTCTTTACGGTGCATAGAGAGCGTATTGGACCCCAAAAAGACTATCAAAGTTCAACAGCAACAACACAAAAAAGTGTCCTAAATGCGTGGAGGAAAAGGTGGACTACCTACATATGTTCAGGAACTGCATGCATTTGGAGGAATTTTGGGAACAGATGGGTAAGACCCTCTCAGATGTATTAGGACGACCCATAGAGGTACGCATGCAAATAGTTATCTTCGGGATTTACAATCAATCAATCAATCAATCAATCTATTTGTAAAGCGCACTACCTACCCGTGAGGGTCTCAAGGCGCTGAGGGAGAGGTTGCTGCTACTGTTCGAAGAGACAGGTCTTGAGGAGCTTCCTGAAGGTGAGCAGGTCCTGGGTGTGCCGCGGATGGGTGGGGAGGGTGTTCCAGGTCTTGGCAGCGAGGAAGGAGAAGGATCTTCCGCCTGAGGTTGTTCCTTGAATGCGCAGGACTGCAAGGCTGGCGGAGCGGAGCTGGCGGGCGGGGGTGTAGAAGCTAAGTCTGTTGTTCAGGTTGGCTGGTCTGGTGTTGTGGAGTGCTTTGTGTGCGTGGGTGAGGAGCTTGAAGGTGATCCTCTTGTTGACGGGGCGCCAGTGTAGGTCTTTTAGGTGGGAGGTGATGCGGCTGCGTCGAGGGATGTGGAGGATCAGGCATGCGGAGGCGTTCTGGATACGTTGCAGTCGTTGTAGGTGTTTGGTCGGGATTAGTACGTAGAGTGCATTGCCATAGTCCAGCCTGCTGCTGAGGAGGGCTTGGGTCACCGTTCTTCTGGTTTCGGTCGGGATCCACTTGTAGATCCTGCAAAGCATGCTGAGGGTGTTGCAGCAGGAGGAGGAGACGGCGTTGACCTGCTTAGACATGTAGAGGGAGGAGTCGAGGATGATTCCTAGGTTTCGTGTGTTGTCCATGGGTGTTGGAGCTGTTCCCAGGGTGGTCGGCCACCAGGAGTCATCCCAGGCGGAGGGGGTGGGGCCGAGGATGAAGACCTCGTCTTGTCTGAGTTCAGTTTCAGAAGGCTGCTCCTCATCCACTCGGCGACAGACATCATTCCCTCGTGGAGGTTGGTTTTGGCGGTGCGCGGGTCCTTGGTGAGGGAGAGGATGAGCTGGGTGTTGTCGGCGTAGGAGATGATGTTCAGGTCATGCTGGTGGGTCACTTGTGCAAGGGGGGGCCATGTAGATGTTGAACAGGGTCGGGCTGAGAGATGAGCCTTGGGGTACGCTGCAGTTGATGTCCGTGGCTTCGGATCAGAAGGGTGGGAGGTGGACTCTCTGGGTTCTGCCGGAGAGGAAGGATGTGGTCCAGTCCAGTGCCGTCTTCTGGATTCCGGCTTCTTGGACGCGTGTTCTTAGTGTGCGGTGGCATACTGTGTCGAAGGCGGCTGACAGGTCCAGGAGGATGAGGGCTGAGGTTTCGCCGTTGTCTAGTTGGCGCCTGATGTCGTCTGTGGCGGCGATGAGGACTGCCTCGGTGCTGTGGTTTCGTCTGAAACCGGACTGGGAGGGGTCTAAGATGTTGTTGTCCTCAAGGTGGAGGGTCATCTGTATGTTGGCGATTTTCTTGATGACCTTCGCCGGGAAAGGGAGCAGGGAGATGGGCCGGAAGTTCTTGAGGTCCTTGGGTTCCGCCTTGGGCTTCTTGAGAAGCGCGTTGATTTCAGCGTGCTTCCAGCTTTCCGGGAATGTCGCTGTGTCAAAGGAGATGTTGAACACCGTCTGCATATGAGGTGCGATGGTTCCGTTGGCTTTGTTGAAGACATGGTGCGGGCAGGGGTCCGATTTAGATCCTGAGTGGATGGAGTTCATGATCTTGCGTGTGTCGTCGTCATTGACGTGGGACCAGTAGGTTAGCTGGTTGGTGCAGGTGGCGTTCGGGGTGCGGTCTGTCGTGGTCGCAGTGGACGAGGGGTTGAAGGTGTTGTGAATATCGATGATCTTGCAATGGAAGAAGGTGGCCAGTGAGTCGCACAGATCATGCGAGGGCGGGATGTCGTTGGTATTGCCGCTGGGGTTGGAGAGTTCATTCACTATGCTGAAGAGCGCTTTGCTGTCGTGTGCATTGTTATCCAGGTGGGCTTTGAAGGGGGATCTCTTGGCTGTTCTGATGAGGCGTTGATGTCTGTGGGTGGCGTCCTTGTGGGCTGCTTGGCTGTCTGGTGTGCGGTCGTGGAGCCATTTCTTCTCCAGCTTCCGGCATGTCCACTTGGAGGTCTGGAGTTCTTCTGTTAACCAGGCGGCTTTCTTGCTGGGGTGGTTGATGGAGGGTTTCTTGAGCGGGCGAGAGTGTTGGCACAGTCGTTGATCCACTGTCTGAGGTTTAGGGCTGCGACGTCTGGGTCGGTGGGGTCGGTGGGTGGGTTCTGGCCGAGGGTGGAGGTCAGCTGGTCCTCGGTGACTTTGCTCCAGTAGCGGTGAGGCAGCTGTTGGGTGCGGTGGTGCGTGGTTGGTTTCTTGAAGGTGAAGTGAATGCAGCGGTGGTTGGTCCAGTGGAGTTTGGTGGTGTTGTTGAAGGTGATGTAGGTGCTTGTGGAGAAAACGGGGTCGAGTATGTGGCCGGCGGCGTAGGTGGGTTCGGTGAAGAGCTGTCTGAAGCCGAGGTTGGCGAGGTTGGCAATCAGGGTGGGGGAGTTAGCGTTGTTGTTGTTCTCGAGGTGGAAGGTCATGTTCCCGAGGAGGATGTAATCCGTGGAGGCGAGGGCATGGGTGCTGGTGAGGTCGGCGATGGAGTCGCTGAACAGGGCCCATGATCCGGGGGTCTGTAGAGGAGTGTTTCTCTGAGGGTGGTGTTGGGGTCGGTGTGGATCCGGAACTGGAGGTGTTCCGCGGAGTTGAGGGAGTCGTCTGCGAGGGTTTGGACCTGGAGGGTGGACTTGTGGACAATGGCTATTCCGCCTTCGATTCCGTTGGTGCGGTCTCTGCGGGAGATCTTGTAGCCGTCTGGGATGGCTATGGCGATGTTCGGTGAAGAGGAGTTGTTCCATCAGGTCTCGGTCAAGAAGGCAATGTCTGGGGCAGAGGAGTCGAGCAGGCCCCAGAGCTCGACGGCGTGTTTGCATGCAGAGCGGGTGTTGAGGAGTATGCAGCAAAGGTGGTTGGGATCGGTCCTTGGAGGCTCAGTGGTTCTGTCACAGGTGAAGTTGCAGGTGTGGCAGGAGAAGGGTCCGTGGGTGTTTTCCAGGGCGGCCTGGAAGCAGCGGTGGTCTCAGCCGGTGTTGAGAGCGTGGATGGTGTTGGTGTCGTATCAGGGTCTGGCGTTGTGGAGTGTGCGGGGTCCAGGAGTCCTGGGGCTGGGCACAGTCCAGGCACAGACAGATGCAGACGGGCTTGCCTTTGGCACGACTTCGGCGTGCAGTCGGCGCACACGCTGCGCGCGTCAGCTGCAAGCATCAGCTGCACGCGTCCGCTGCACGCGTCCGCTGCACGTTCGGGCAATGACCAGCAATAAAGGCGGGGAGGGGAGGGAGGAGCAGCTAGGAGGCCGGAGTGGGGTGTCGAGTGGGCGTGGCCACAAGAGAAGCGGCGGGAAACAGTGGACACAGAAGGCAAGAGGGGGTGTGGGGGGCGGAGTGCTGCAACGATGGAAAAAACAAAGGCAAGAAATACGAGTACAGCAGAGAACAACTCACCTTCCTAAAATGACTAAGGATCAAGAAAACATCAAATTCCTACTAACATTGTTAGCCAGAAGGGAAATATGTATCAACTGGGTAAAACCTTCCCCACCACTACATAGTGAATGGCTAAACTCCATACTAAGGTTTTATAAACTAGATCAGCAGGGAAAGGATAGTAAGAAAAGTAAATTCTGGAATATTTAGGAAAGATACACCACCTGAACGTCAGGGTGTCCAATGATTAAGGCAAAGGTTACAACGATTTCAAGCTGTGCCTTTAATTGAGTAGTCAGAATGACTAGCTCTGCCCCCCCCCTAAATCATGTGCCAGACGATGGACAAAAAGGGGCCCCAGAGGACAAGGCTAGCTCCCTCCATACGAGCCATCGTATGGGCAAAGGGTATTTGGGATAGATTGTTAAAGGGGCCTCTGTCTCCTTCAAACTTCAAAAAAGGTTGCTTAATGAGGACAAAAAATGAAAACCTCTGCAGTGCTGTGCCGCTGTGTTCACATGGGGCCTGTGTCGAGGAGGCCTGCGGTCATTGCAGCAGCCACGTGGCAGGGTGAGGGCGGCCGTTCTGGCAGACGCATTGGCCTTCACATAAGTCAACCGCACCCAGAGCCTCAGCCTATTTATTCACACATCTACGCTGGAGTGGCATACGTTGGACCAACCCACTGTGCCTCCGCTTACAGGGGACGATGACAGAGGTACATGACTGAGATTTTCCCCACTGCCTGAGGTAACATGGTTGCGTCCACCGTCCACAACACTACAAGCACCAGCAGTATATGGACACATGGAGAGGATTGTGCTCTGCATAGTGAGGTCTGTCGACCAACACATCACTGCTACACTTGGTATTGTGTGCATTATTATTGGTGGGTGACTTGCATCCTTCACACATGTTTGTTTGCCACATCTTGCAACATTCAGCTATTGTGTGGCTGAGGGGCCATGCCATTTTCTGAAGGTCCGCTGTCCTGTTTTGCGCTGCCTCGCTGGTAGTAGAGGTTGTGGTCCGGGGGAGGTCCAGAGGGTGGTGGCAGTGGGTTTTGTGGCCTTCTTGGGATCAGAGGTACATGATCAGTAGCTCTATGACATGTGTTGGTCTTCAGATGATATTCTGGGCTGGGCTCCCTTTCACACTATAGGTAGTCGTCCTACTTTACACCAGTAAAAGCCAGATGTTACATTCCTACTGCTAACACAGCTTATCGCCTGTTTTTGGATCGCACCGCAGATTTGGCTGCTCATTGAAAATATCGGGAAGTGGTGTTTTTGTGTTATTTTTGCACAGGAACTCAAATTCTGCATATTATTAGCATTAGTTGTTGCTCTCATTTGTGGCAATTTTTTTTGTGGAAGCTATTGCTGGAAAACTCGCGATATCAGCTGTTTTCACCCGGTTGAGAATGGAATGATAATTTAAAATCACTTAAAAACTATAGGTTTAATAAACATTATAATTAGAAATTAGCATTTATAAAACCTTTGAAATTCACTGAAAAAAACATAGGTTCCAGGAACGCTATATTTAGAAATTAGCATTTGAAAAACCTTAGAAATTCAGTGGAAAAACATAGGTTTCAGGGATGTTATAGTTAGTTGGACATTTCACTCATACAAAACCAGAGAAATTAGAACATTATAGTTAGTAGAGCTAACTATAGCTTTCACCCGCGCAATGCACTGCTGATGACGTCACATATGACATCACTCATGACATGGTCAGTGACATCACTGATGAAATTTCAAATGACATCACTGATGACATCACTAATAACATCTTCCACTGGATAATCTGATGCACCTCCTCACACCCTAATATAACCTTTGATACACCCACTGTAAAATACAGACTACTATTTTCGAAACCATAGACAAATCAATAGCAGTTACTATATACCCACTGAGTAATTCCTAGCTATACTCACACATTCATTCATTTACCCATAAAGTTACTCATACATGCAGTTACTCATCAATACAGCACTATTATATGTACTTATACACCTAAACAAACACTCATACACTTTCACTCATCCATAGAGTTATTGACATACCTAGCTGGTCATGTAAAGAATCAATAACACTGCCATTTACTCACCTATACATTTATACATCCACTATCTAACCTATTCATACAGATACTAACATATACTTACTCTCTTATACAATCACTTGCACAATCACACACTCATTTATACAATCACTCTCACAATTACTCACTATCATATATAATCATTTACATACTCCAACACTCACATATACTGCCTTTCACATATGTAGTTACTCACACATATACCAGTGAGACATACATTCACTCACCAACACACTGTTATACACACTCACTCACCTATACAGCTATTTCCACATGCACTATTGAACACATACACCCAGTAAAGTATCCACTCACATATGTAGGCAGAAAGTCACACACCACCCACCCACCCACACACACAAACACTGAGGCACCCATACAGATACTCATGCAACCAATAAGTAACCCATATAGACAGTCATGTACCTAATCATCAACCCATGCAGCAGCTTACACAACAACTGAGAGACTGATACAGACATTCACACAGTTTAGTCACTAACCCATGCATTCAGTAAGACACATTTAATCACTAACTTATACAGTCAGTCACACACCTATTAAATCCTCCACCCACACACTTATACACTGACTCATTCTTCAATACACCTTGGTATTAACATATATAAAATATATTTAAACTTTACAGAAACTCCCATTCACTGGATGATATAATCAGTGATGTCATTTGAAATGTCATCAATGATGTCATCAGTGAGTCAATGACCATCATGAGTGATGTAATATGTGATGTCATCAGCAGTGCATTGTGGGGGCGCAAGTTATAGGTAGCTCTACTAACTGTAACGTTCGAATTTCTCTGGCTTTGTAAAAGTGAAATTTCCAACTAACTATAATGTCCCTGAAACCTATGTTTTTTCAGTATATATATATATCAAAGTCACAGGACTTTCACCTGTGGTTGAGTGAGGTGTTGAACAAAAGGTTTGTAGGGTGGAATTCAATGCAGTATTTAAACTGAGACTCTCCAGAGTTGCATGATGTACTTCTTTCTTTTGCATACTCATAAAGCGCTCAGCGAGTCTGTTGGCCTGTGGGCATGAATGTTTACTCTTCTGATGTTTTATGTTCAGATGCTCCAGGAATCCTTAACTGTTAAAAGGTGGGCTCTGACTGTAAAATGGCTGGAACTCCCCAGTTTTCTTCCAATATTACCATCAGATAATCTATTTCATAGAGTGGACGAAACAAGTTGATGGTTATTCTCTCCCATGCATGCTTGTGGAGCTCTGATATATTAAGAATATGTTTAGTAATATTTGTAGAAAGGCATTTGTATACATGACAGGCCTTGAGTTCCTTTTCAACCCTCTCATCTAAATATGGAAACCAAACTCAGTCTCGAAGAGTTCTTTTGGTGGCAACAATATCATAAATGCCCTTAGGGGCTGCTTCAATTGTTTTCCTTTGCAGATACTCCGGAATAAGAATTCTCACCCCTCGCAGTACAACTCCTTCCTGAGTAATGGTTATGGACAGTTCACCTTTAACATCTTTTTTATTTTTGGTATTCATCATCACTGGTGAGAGGTCGAGTGTCTCGGTTCCATGACTGTCAAGTCAAAATCTCTTTATTCAGCAAAGCCATAAAAGTCAATGAAACACAATATGTAAAATAAATGATTAATACATTTCCAGCTTGGAAAATAAAAATGTTGATTACCAATATATAGGCCAGTGCAAAATGTATAAAACATGGAAGCAACATAGTAACACTCTGAGTAATTCAGTCTCAGATGGATAGCCTCATACCTTTTTCTAATTACGAACGCCTTTCTAATAAAATTAAATACCACATGGCATATCTTTATGGAGGGAAGATTCTGTAAGAACATTAGACCATCCTGGTGAGCTCTCCAATTTGATCTACGTAAGACAGGTTTTTTAAAAAAAGCACCTGCATTCAGCATATAACAGAAAAAACTGCATAAAGTGAAAGGTGCTTTGTTTTGCAACATTATTACCATGACATGCAGGTAAGTCATGTGCCCATACACATTGTAAGGGAAAGGCAGACTTAACATGTATTATGTTTAATCTAAGAAGATCTAGGTAGAAGAGGAAAGTAAAGTCTGTGATACAGGCTACATATGCTTCTACATTAGTTGTAGCTGAAATCATTACATATCTTGCAACTGACACAATATGCCCCTATGGAGACAAAGATCCAAACAATGGTTAAGAAATTGTTGTTTTACCTCCCTTTTACATTTTGGGGTAATCCTAAGAGGAGTGTCAAGCACCTCTTTTATGCCTATTAACCCAATGTTTTGTTCAGGTATGTGACCCAGGGGATTCTATTCAACCCATTCAAAGAGAAGCAATTAAAGATGCAGAATCTAACCAAAGCTGCCTTCAGGTATTTCCACATCTTGATCCACAACAAAAGCGGGGCAAAGCTCAGCTGATCCTCAAAAAATGTTAGGCCTAGTATTGTGTTTTTATCTAGGAACCTAAATCAATATTGCTATTTTATGCCCTTGTACGGCTATAATCAATAATATCCCTATAATGGCATAAGAATCAGATCCATATTTAGTAAATAGCCCTTGGATTCCAAAGCACTGCAAAGCTACTTCCTTAGATTCCTAGAGAGCACAACGAGTTCTTTCGACACACCAAACCTCCAGCAACCTGGGAAATCCCCATTTGCTTTTGTTTTGATTTGTCATTGAACTCCTGCGAACACTAAAGGAGCAGTCAGTTCTTAGTGACATCTTTATTGACGTCTTATGTCCAAACCTTACATCAAACTCGGCATCTTTCAGGTATAAATATACCAACGTTGCCTTAAGCAAACACACGGTGGTGGTTTTGGAGCCGAGCAGCTATCTACTTGCCCGAGAGCCCAGCTGATGCGAGAGCCCACGGACGCTGCCCCTCCTTTTTGACGCACTGAGAGAGACGCTGTCTTTTCTCCTGCCGAGAAATCCAGCTCCGGTGTTCTCAGCCGCCTTCACGGGCTGCTGGGATATCGAGTCCTGAAAGACAGATACCAGACCTCCTGCATTCTATTACCCAGGTACGGAGCTGACTAAACCCTTAAAGAGAATTCTTGAGTCAGATTCTTGGCAAAACCAACTTAACTTAAACTGCTACTTAATCCTTCCCACGTATTAGGCTTAGGTCAGGTACACCGGGGTAGGCGTATTTAGAAGCACCAGTTGAGTACGTTAGTCAATGTATATATGTATGTATATATTTTATCCATTTTAAAGTATCTTATGGCTAAGAAACCATATCAATGCTTTTAAAGTATTATTTCATAATACTCCTTTTACTGTACGCACTTACTTTACATTAATATTGCAATTATGGCAATTTATTTCTCTTGCATGAGAAAGAAGACTGCTCAATAAATTACACCTTTTATTGACAACGCCCGTCTCTCTTGTCTCTGCACTCTGGTAAAACTAAGTACGCACAATTGACTGAGTGAAATAGCTGTCTATTGTTTTCACACGACTCTAGAGATACACTCTTATTCTGAGGGAGCAAAGTAGTCATGTTATATGGTTGTCAGAAGCTAATCCCTTCTTGTCTATCCAGGGAGGTTAAACTCCTCCTCGTTTATTCGAGAAAGTTTCTAGTGACCTCTGAACTAGCTGGCAAACCTTAAGTCTAATATAGTCAGTAAAGACCTAGTCGACCTCAGTCCTATGTCTACACTATGTCTACACTGCTGAATATATTATACCAATGCGCAGAGCCTATTGGGAATATAGGAACTACACTACATGGCGCCCAACGTTTGGTAAGGCGATAAATCTAAAGCAACACATTAGAGTAACTCAGTCGTGCTTTTTCACACAGACCCTTTTTCCCGTAAATACTCCAAAAGACGTTTGGAGTGGGTAAGAGGTTAAAATCTGCCGGAACTTAGTAGGAAGAGATTCCTATGTATAGCTTTTGGTTTAGTCAACGTTGAAGGATACAGTGTTCCAAAATATTGTGCACCTAATCTTTGTTTCCTTGAAACTTGATCTGCAACAAAAACCTTTCTTCCAGTAAAATGGGGGATAGTGAAGACGAGAGGGAGGCAGCTAGAATAGCAGCCCGACTCCTAGAGGAGGACACGAGTCTCCTACAGAATGACCTGAATGTTATACTCATTCCAGTCAACATAAGAAAAACTATAACTCTTAAACTTATAGAAAACGGACTGACATCATGAGGTGGTACAGTCATATTCGTGGTAGAAGCCCATGAATATCGGCAGACAGAGGTATTCTATTCATGGATAAACTTTCCAGCAGCAAACGGTGTAAAACAGGAATTCCACTATTACAAAATAGAGGAACCTCCGGATGAATACACTTCTTTCGAGGACGTTGAAATCCCACTAAATTACCAAGAGCACCTGCTCTGGTTTAAAGGCGCCCTAAAACATAATAATCACATAACCAGGCTCGGTCCACTAGGTAGACCAGGAGCAACATGGCCGGTTCTGGCCAGCTACACACTGCATCCAGACATCGAAAAAATGTCGGACCGGGAACTTTTAGCCCAGCTAAAAGTACTAATTAAAATACATAGCCAATTAGTCCAATATGTAATGTGGACTTCAACAGTCCAACCAGCTATTAACATTCCACAACTGACCCCTCATCAGGGAAACACAAACAAAATTACACCACAGAACCAACAATCATGTCTTGGTAAAACACCCGCAAAACGGGAACAAATTCCATTCTGGCTAGCACAAAAGATAACTCAAATAGAGGCAGTATTTCCGGATACTACCCCTAGTGAGAAACACAGAATTCTGACTAGCTGCCTTCCAATGGGGATCGCACCACATGTGGAGGATTGTGGCACTTGGGGCACAGTCTTTGCTTCCATTTACACAAAAACACATGGTGTTCCGTCCATGGTGGTAATACCAGATGTACTAAGACAGATTCAAAATGAATACGGTCCAGAACCTGCTTTAACTCTGGGTATGAAATTACTGAAAGGCTTAAAGCAGGTCTCGGCTATATTATTAGCCAACATAAAAGGAGTAGCAGCATCTGTGGCGATCCGCCAGAAATTAAAGGAAACAGATATAACAGCACAACCAATTGAACTTGCCAGAATCATAGAAAAATCCTATGAAGAACTAGGTAGAGATAGTTTGGGTGGGAGACCGGTAAAACCCCAACTAACTGAAAATCCTGAAAAGATATTTATTAAAAATAATTTAAACACTCCAAAAAAGAGCTGGGATGGAAATAAACAATCCACTCCCAAAGAAAAAAGATTCCAGTCCAGAGGAAGGTCTCCTCGGCGGAGAGAAAGATCTCCGGACCAAGGACATAAGCCTCCCCGGAGGGAGCTCTCAGAGAAAAGATACAACCTTAGAAATAGGGATAATTTGAAAAAGCCTGATAGATATCAAGATATTGATACACGTCCCTCTCGATCTTTTCAGACTTCCTCGCAGAAATCGGAAAGAAGAGGACGGTCAGAACACAGGGAAGAGCACGTCAAGTTCAAAGCCAAAGAACCTGCTCTAAGTAAAAAAATACAATTTACAATAAAGAAGGTAGCCAGTATTAAAATAATCAAACATGCCGAGGATACTGAGGATACAGCTGAAAAACGGAGAGTGGGCCCAGACAATGCTAGACAGCGCAGCAGAAGTGACAATAGATCGCAAGATCCTGATGAATCATCTGAAGACAGTGGACACAAATTAATACAGTCAGGCGGAAACTGCAGATACCAGAGTTAGCAAACCTCATAAAATATTCGAAATAACATTGCGTATAGAGGGAGATAAGACTAGGAAAGTAAGGGGTCTGTTTTGGGATAACCTTTCAAAAGGCTATGACATCCTATTAGCTAAGAAAGACTGGCCACCAGAGTTTGTCAGGGAGTGCCTTCATGGCGAAGAAATGATTATGCCTGCCTTCTCAAATCATATTCCAATTCATAGAAAATACACATATGCAAGAAAATGGGCAGTAGCTCAAGCTCCTGCATTATATAAAAATCATGTAGGATGGGATGAGGACTACCCTCCTCACAAAATCCAGTTATAATGTCAACCAACTGCACAAAGGCAGTACCCAATTAAGCAAGAAGCTAAAAAACAAGTCAGGGAGATCTTAGATCAACTTGAATACCAAGGGGTGATCGAAACATGCACCTCTCAAATGAACAATCCTTTGTTTCCTGTCTCCAAGCCAGACGATTCATATCGTCTAGTCTTGGACTACAGACACCTTAACTCATGTTGCAAGACATTTGCAGTACAAAACTCACACAGTGCAGCACTAATGAATAACATTGTTTGCAAAAAAGACAAAACAACATTAGACATCTCTAATGGATTATTTTGTCAAAACATTGCACCTGAAAGCAAGTATTTAACCGCTTTCTCAATAATGGGGTCACAGGAAAATTTCTGTCGACTCCCACAGGGATTCAAGAATAGCCCAGGATTATTCTCAGCAAGGGTAACAGAGTTACTACAAATTTATGATGATGAGGCATTATCTTATGTCAATGACATCTTTCTCACAGATGATGTCCTGGATACTCACTTGAAAAGAGTGAACACCATAATACTTGGGTTCGCAGCAGAGGGTTACACATTCAACTTAAAAAAGTCACGAATTGCCCACCTAACTGTCCTGTTTTTAGGATATGAATTATCAAGTGAAGGCAAAAGCCTAACAGACAACTTCTTAGAGAAGTGCGCTGTACTCCAAGAACCAAAAATGCTGAAGAACTTACAATCAATACTAGGTTTCCTGAATTTCGGAAGAACTTACATTCTAAATTATGCAGAGAGGGTTAAACCTCTCTATGAATTAATAAAACCTGATTTTAAACCAATCAATTGGACTCAGAAACACACAGAAATTTTGAGATCATTGCAAACAGACATGTTAGCTAAAACAAAATTACAAACTCGCGACAACAAACCCAACCTTGTAATCCGAGTCATCCCAGGAAGATGCGGATTCACGTACCTGACCTCTAATGAGGGAGAAACGGTACCAATAGCTTACAAATCACATTTGTACACAAAGCTGAAAAAACATTCAGTCTTACAGAAAATATCGTAAATGCGGTTCAAACTGCTGTAGCAAAAGAAAGAGCCCAAGCCCAAGGCAAAATAATAACTGTTTATACAGCAGATTCATCCCTTGAGGGGTTATTAAGCCCAGTTAATCTAAAAACGGTGGCATTAGATCCAAAATGGATACAGTGGGAAAATTCTCTTGCTGCAGAAGACGTGAAATACTATTTTGACCCGAACATGAAAAAACTGAAAGATCTAAAATATGAAGAAGAATATCCTCTGCCAATCGAAATTCTGCCTCTCCAACAGTACTCTTGTGTAATCTATATGGACAGATTTGCACAACATTATGATGTGGATAATAAATCCTACAATGCAGCGTGCGCAATTGTTAAAGGTCGCTGGCGCTGTGGTAAATTCAGACCAAAAATAACAAAAACTGAATCACTGAGAAACTGTTGCAGAACTGGGTTCAAAACGATTACAAAGATGACAAAGGTGCCACAATAAAGCATAAAAAGCTTTGGGAACAGGTAGTTCTTTTGCAGAAAGAACTACGAAAGACTCACGTGATACATACACTGAGTCATCAACGTGATGGCGTTCATGTTGCAGGGAATTCATTGGCTAATACAGCCACAGCGGAAGCAGCTTAACCGGCTTCCGTAGCCACAAAAAAGCGTTCAGAAAAATACATAGACGGGGAAACCATGCTGGCAGTAAAAACGTCTTCAAAAGGTGACTGTGCAGCACTACCCGTGAACTATCCACTCAATTATACATACATAATTGATGCAAACTCCGTGCCTTTTGCTCAAATCCCTGGAGTGGGGGATGGAGTAATTCCAAACACGAACAGGAGAATCTTCTAAATGAGCAGACGCACACATGGGATTGGGTCTAAGGCACCAAGAGATCAAGGAATCTCTGAAAGAATTACAATCAGAATACTGGTGGCCGGGGATGAGCCTGCAACATTACAAATTTGCAAAGAGCTGTCCAAACTGCAACAGAGATCGCAGTAGCGAACCGACCGGAGTATTGCCACAGCCCTTCTTGTAGTTAGCATAAGGCTATCTATACGTAAAATCCAGCATCCCATTAAATACTTTTTAAGACTAGATTCACTTAAAAATACAGACACCAGCGCTCGGCTGACGCCAGAACTGTTATAAAAGATTTGCGAGTCTTTATCGGCACATACTTAATTGGCATGCTACATTCTGATCAGGATCCTGCTTTTAGCTCTCGAGCTTATAAGGAGGCCATGACCAGCATGGGCATTGCATTGCGGTACTCTTGTCCCTTCCATCCTGAGGGAAATGGGATTGTGGAAAGAAAAAAACGGGACATAAAGCAATCTATATTGGCTAGGGTATTAGGTTCGAGTGATGGGTGGGTCCAACAGTTAACAAGTGTCCAACGTAGTCCTAATAATCTGCCAAGAAATTCTCTAAAAGGTTTCAGTCCGTACGAACTATTGTTCGGTACTAAAATGCATATTCAGGACTTAGATAGTCATACTTCAGTGGTAGAAAGAAAATTCTTTGATATCAAAGATCGTTTGGCTGTTTAACAGGACTTAAATGAAACACGAAAAGCCCTGAGCAACATAAAGTTAAAACATCAGCCAACAGCCACTGAAGATAAACCAGCTGTCCCAGCAAGGCCTGTCTGGATTCCAAAGATTGGGGTTCTGGTCAGAGAGAAGATCCCGATGAAGAAGGAATTTGGGCCTTCTTACAGAAAAGCAGTACCTGTCTTAGCTGTCAGCGGAACAAGATCAGTTGTACTACTGCCCCTTGCTGGTAAAAAGGAGAACCGAGTTGTATCCATCGGCCTGGTAAAACCACAATCATGTGGCCAATAATAAGTAGTAGGCCCAGTGGACTCCCAAGAAATAGCAGAATACCAAAATTTGCTACAATCCAAGAGGTTCAAACTGAGAGACTAATCACATTTGATAAACCTGCAGTGAATAAAAAAGGACTATGCAACAATGCCATGGAACTTGTGCCTCTTGAAACCCAAATTGCAACAGTTCGTCAAGAAACACTGTCTACAACGATGTAGCCTCAGACTATGCTAATGAAAGAAAAAATGAAAAAGCAAAGGAAAATTCGGAAGCAATTCCAACAATTGACAGAACTGCATCTGGCTACTTCATCAATTTCGATAACTTTTCTGAAGATCCAAGCGAACCTGAAGAAACGCCAACAACAAAAACTTTCAAAGACAAATTAACTAAACTCTTTCATCAACTCAAAGAAACCTATCTGATTACTCCATGGATTGAATTTTGGATTGTGTTAGGTGTACTTTTCCTCCTGCTTTGGCTCATCATGGTACTTTGTTTGTGAAAATTCATTGAGGGAAAATACAGTACAATGGACACAGCAAGTCAAAACATCAACTTGGTCCTAAAGCCACACAAGTCATTTCACATCGAGAAAAAAGAACTATCATCAGTGAATGTCACCGCCATTCCAATACCCGGTGGGGTAGCTTGGAACAAAACGGATTACGAAATCTATGGCCCAGCTGAACTCTTGAAATATCCACATCAGTTCAAGGTTTCATTAAGTGACTTTGTAAAACCAAGTACATTCTCTGATGATTGGGACTTTGAAAGCATAAATAATATGATGTCAGATTTAGTAATGTCAGCAAAATTTACAGAACATGATTACTTACAGGGTTCGTCGAATTATGAACAAATGTACTGTTACAATCACTTTGCACATCACTATTTACATAAATCTGCTCAACCTAAAAATGTTTTAAAGTATAATCAATGGGAACATTGTGCTACTCCACCTAAAAGCAGTTCGAAAACATTTTATGAGAAATTCCCATACTTCTCAGGGTTTAACACAAGTGATGCAGAAACGTTTTATTTTAAACTGTTAAATAAGACAGGGATAAAAACAATGCTGACAAATACTAAATTGATTTATTCTGAAACATTTTATAAAAAAATTATTACATTTGGTTTTGAATTCTGGAAAGACAACATTGAAACGAAAACCATCTGGGGTACAAAAAATTGGCAGGTCCAAGGTTTAGAAGCATTATTTAGAGCCTGCATGATCCCAGAACAAATAATATTCTTGAATGACACCATTCAACAGACTACTTGTCTTGGCCTAGCTAAGATTAACAACTTAAGCAAACTGTCTATTCCAAAGCCAATACCTGATAGTAATACCACTACAGATGTTGAGATAGACGTATCCGATATTTTACACCAAAACAGAAACACATCCTGATTGGAAAAAGTGGTTGATCTGGCCAACAGACACAAATAACTATCAAGATAGATTCCTGAACAAAAAACAGGGGTTCAAAATGACCAGACCAGACCCTAGATACTCCCAGAGACAATATCCAGGGATAGTAACAACATACAGTGTAGGGAAACTATGCCTTGAGTGGCTACAGAAATCCACACTGGCTGAAATTAAGCAACACTTGACTTTACTTAAAGACGGTGCTGACTTGCGTGATTTCATAATGGGACCATGCACACAGCGTCAAAAACGTTTCATAGCGGCAGGTATATACACTGCGTACAACGAAGCTTGGAAAGTAACTCAAATTGAGACAGCAGAGAAAATACGAGAAATTGATCGTATTCATTTGGAAAAATCACTTTCTGTTGTGGACAATGGGTTAATGACTCTGTCCTCCAGAATATATTCACTGGACAGTATTGTATCATCTGCTATCAATAGAATAGATCAGGACTTACTAATGTTACAACACGGTCAGTCCCAATTACGTTCTATTGTACAGCTTGGCTGGACATTGCAAAATCTGCGTTCAGGCTACGAGCCATGGCGTTTGATAAACAGAACAACGTTATTCTCTATCTTTAACCTTACTGATAAACAAATCAGTTTGGCCCAAAAAGGAGCAGACTATACGATTCTGAGCATTGAAAAACTTGAGAGATTACCATTGACAATGTCAGAAAGACCTGTCATTAAATGGATAATACACAGAATAATTACAATTCTGATAACAACTTTTCAATTTAAATACTGCCAAGAGTATATACCAGCGGGCCAGTATGAAAGGTTTGGTAAAGGGTACATTAAGTCATCATGGAAATGACCTTACACACACACATGTTATAGTGAAAAGAAACAGAATGTATTTCTTGGTGGTGACAATTGTAAACAATCACTAAGCAGTATTCTTCTGTGCCAAGGTATTAATTTGCATGGGGCCTGTGAGGGGACTTCAAATAACCATTCATGTCACCAGCACGGCACACCTGCAACACAAATAGAGCCATTCTTTAGACGGCTTTCTAACGGGAGCTATATTCTAATAGTGGACCACAGCTGTTGTGACATGGTGCCAGGGAAAGCCTATCTCGTAAGCGTTAGTTCCATGGTCACCTGCTGTATGCAAGTATTGTATCCAAACAGCACTCCAGATACGGAGGCGACGATTTGGTCTTCTTTGAATATCTCTTCTATTCGAATTGATACTTTAAGCAGAATGAAGTCTGTTCTTTTACAGACAACCGTGCCTTTAACGTCATCAAAAGAAACGTATGATCTTCTGGTTGCAAGGACAAAGGCAGAGATACATACCCTTTTATTAACATATTGCCCCGTGCATTTTGTAGAAATGCTAAGCCAAATCCTAAATATGTCTGATACCAGTGGTATCCCACATATCTTTAAGACAATTTTTTCGGGACTGTTAACACCCTTCGAAACAGTTCTGGGCATTTTTCCCAATTTTGTCCATTCTGTCTTTGGCGGCCTACAACTACTTTTGGGACTCGTAGCAGGAATTTTATTTATGACCCTTCTGGTCTGATATGGCAAGCCAAGTCGCAGACAAAACTCCAGCAGCGATGGAAGAAACAATCCTAGCTATACGCTATCGGGACAGCATAACTAAAGTCCTTGGATTAGCCCGGCTAAGAGATCTGAATATGACCTGGTTTCTTTCATTCAGACCAATCTGGCAAAATTGCATCCTACCTGTGCTTCGATGTATGCTATGCGGAGAAGAATGCGGGTTGGACGTCTGTCTTACACTACCGTCAGCAGTACCATTGAATACAGATACTTTGCTAAGTCCTGTAACGGCTCATGCATCATGTTGTCCCCAGCGGCTACCCATTCTGATGACGGCATTCGTTGAGACTTCACCACTACGATTAGGTGGCAGTGAAGTACAAGATGAGAGCAGCATCACCCAGGTACGACCTTCTGTGAGCATTGCTGATCCTGACATTGATGATAGCAATCATTCTCACGACTGCACTGTTGCGGCACTTTCAAACTTGGTCGAACTTTCACTTGATGTCGTAGACCAATTTTTTGCGAGTCTGTCTGAAATGATGTTCTCCCCTGAACAGAAAGAATAACTTTTAAGCAACGAGCACACAGCCTTCCCCTGAACTCTGAATTTGGCCTTCAGCTTTGATAAACAAAAGCTACTGAAAATATTTGGAACTATTTTCTCCCCTGAAAGCGAATTTCTTTTTCAAACTTCCAAAATATTTACCTTTTTCTGGCACATGTACTCTGCTTAAAGTAGAACTATTCTTAAAGAACAGAGCTTCTATTTTTAGGAACTCTAGGGACAATATATTACCTCAGCCTCTAGCACATTTACAGCAACTGTATTTATTTGTGATGGAATGGTCTCGACTTTCTTTTCTGTATTAAGAGCCATTTCATGTGTAATTTTCGCAAATCGTTCAGCTAATATATATAAGCATGTTTAACTGAATGATTACACTGCTTGAAAAGCGTACAGTACCAATAATCATTTTCGTGTATTTTGCATACACCATATCGAATGCAAAAAATTTATTTTGGGGTGGGTTGGAACGCACATGCACCTTTAAATGTTTACTATTGCCTAGTTTTAGTAATGATGGACATTAGATCGTGGAGTGGGTATTGTGTTTTTATCTAGGAACCTACATTAATATTGCTATTTTATGCCCTTGTACAGCTATAATCAATAATATCCCTATAATGGCATAAGAATCAGATCCATATTTAGTAAATAGCCCTTGCAGTCAAAAGCACGGCAAAGCTACTTCCTTAGATTCCGAGAGAGCACAACGAGTTCTTTTGACACACCAAACCTCCAGCAACCTGGGAAATCCCCATTTGCTTTTGTTTTGATTTGTCATTGAACTCCTGCGAACACTAAAAGAACAGTCAGTTCTTAGTGACATCTTTATTGACGTCTTATGTCCAAACCTTACGTCAAACTCGGCACCTTTCAGGTATAAATATACCAACATTGCCTTAAGCAAACACACAGTGGTGGTTTTGGAGCCGAGCAGCTATCTACTTGCCCGAGAGCCCAGCTGATGCGAGAGCCCACGGACGCTGCCCCTCCTTTTTGACGCACTGAGAGAGACGCTGTCTTTTCTCCTGCCGAGAAATCCAGCTCCGGTGTTCTCAGCCGCCTTCGCGGGCTGCTGCGATATCGAGTCCTGAAAGAGAGATACCAGACCTCCTGCATTCTATTACCCAGGTACGGAGCTGACTAAACCCTTAAAGAGAATTCTTGAGTCAGATTCTTGGCAAAACCAACTTAACTTAAACTGCTACTTACTTACTCCTTTCCACGTATTAGGCTTAGGTCAGGTACACCGGGGTAGGCGTATTTAAAAGCACCAGTTGAGTACGTTAGTCAATGTATATATGTATGTATATATTTTATCCATTTTAAAGTATCTTATGGCTAAGAAACCATATCAATGCTTTTACAGTATTATTTCATAATACTCCTTTTACTGTATGCACTTTACTTTACATTACGTATTGCAATTATGGCAATTCATTTCTCTTGCATGAGAAATGAATTGCAGATAGAAGACTGCTCAATAAATTACACCTTTTATTGAAAACGCCCGTCTCTCTTGTCTCTGCACTCTGGTGAAACTAAGTACGCACAATTGACTGAGTGAAATAGCTGTCTATTGTTTTCACACGACTCTAGAGATACACTCTTATTTTGAGGGAGAAAAGTTGTCATGTTATATGGTTCTCAGAAGCTAATCCCTTTTTGGCTTTCCAGGGAGGTTAAACTCCTCCTCGTTTATTCGAGAAAGTTTCTAGTGACCTCTGAGCTAGCTGGCAAACCTTAAGTCTAATATAGTCAGTAGAGACCTAGTCGACCTCACTCCTATGTCTACACTGCTGAATATAATATTCCAATGCGCAGAGCCTATTGGGAATATAGGAACTACACTACACTAGTTCCTCATGGCAGATCAGTGTAGCGGTCCCCAAGGGAACCGTGATACTGGGACCACAGGTCATTATGTATGGTTTAGAGTGATTGACCCTTAGA
The DNA here is from genome assembly GCF_964263255.1 of Lissotriton vulgaris. Taxonomy (NCBI): domain Eukaryota; kingdom Metazoa; phylum Chordata; class Amphibia; order Caudata; family Salamandridae; genus Lissotriton; species Lissotriton vulgaris. The sequence goes on from NC_141699.1 coordinate 443,902,062, forward strand.
TCCATGTATCAGCAAAAGGAGTCCAGTAAGACTTGTAAAGCATTTGCAGTATAGGCGATCAACACAGCATCATCTGCGTATAACAGAATTAGAATGGATTGCCTACCTATTTGGGAGGTGTCCTTTCCTACCTCAGAGAGATGTTTTAAAAACCTGTTTATGTAGAGGACAAATAGGAAAGAAACTAAAATGCACTCCTGCCTCACACCCTGTGCAGATTTTTTTGGGGAGGTAGTTACACTCTGCAGGCCGTAGCCACTGGTGGTAAGATCATTGTGGAGGTGTTTAATTAAGTTAAGCAGTTCCACCTCCACCCTCTATGTTTCCATCAGAGCCCACAACTTTGAATGGGTTACCAGGTCAAATATGCTGGATAAATTGATAAACAACAACTGAAGGGAGTCTTTCCCTGCTAACAAATGAAAATGTAGACACTAGTGTATTGTCCCAATGCCTGGTTTGAAGCCAAATGGCACATTAGACAAGATCTTATTTTCTATGGCCCATGCTTCCAGATGTGTGAGAAGCACTCTGCCTAGAATCTTCATGAGCTGTAGATTGACATTTCCCAACCACACAAGCATACTTCATTAACTTCTACTGCAAGTGAGGGGGCCTGCATGCTTTTGACAGTCATATTTAAGTATTGTACACATAAGATAGGTGAGGATTGACTGGATCCTGATTGAAACATTTCTGTGAAGTGAGCCACCCATAGGTCTGAGGGAACCAATGCTTTCATTTTCAGGCTGTCATGATCTGTAAAGAAGGAATGATTGATTATTTCCCAAAATCTAGTATTATACCTCAACCTCACCACTACAGAAAGGTCCTCCCATTCTTTTGCCTGAATCTCATTTTTCCTCTCCTCCACAATATTTTGATGTGACCTTCTTGCTGCTCTAACATCCGCTACAGACCATGGGAGTTTTTTTAGTGTTACCCTTAGGTGCTTATGGGCTAGTGTACATGCTTAGTTAAACCACCTGTGGGTAGGCCTTTCATTCAAAGATTTATTTGCAGTCAAATTTTCTGAAAAGACTACATAAAACATCAAAGCCCTCTACAATCAGATGACGTGGTACACTATGCGTTAGACAGTAAAAAACAGTAGCTAAATTCGGTGAGACAATTAGCCTTTTGAATTCCTTTGGGTTTACCTTGTCCCATTTAATTGTAATTGTCTTTTTTCTTGATGTATGCTATTTTACATCATGTATTCATTATGGGTTGTGTTATCTGATGGTTTAATGTTAAGATAAGGGGATTATTATAACTCGCACAATTTGCAACAATGTTAAAATCAAAAAGGCATGATACAAACTCAGAAGTCATAAAAATAAAATCAATAGTACTCACTCTGGACCGGAACAGCCAGTAAAAGTTGGAAATGTACTTTTGCCCTTCACAACCATCTCACTCGCTAAGGAAAGGCTGTGCTTCAAAATAAGACTAGTTAAAGCCACCCCCGCCCACATGGCGTGTGCTTGAAATGGGTGAGATTTTCGTTGTTTGGGTTTGTGAGGTCACATACAATTTCTTCACTATGAAAACATAGTGGGATATTACAATACCCCACCCAGACTAAGACTGTCCTGCATTTGGCTCACGAATAGAAGGAATCCCAAAAATTATCAAATGGCTCTATAGCATCAGAGGAGAAATTATTACAATTGTTATAGTAGAAATTTACCAACAAAAGGTCATGTTAAATGGGAGAAGCTAGCGGAGTTACCCGAAAATAGGGGCATGATCACACTTTATTGACTTTAGCTGCAGCAATTTGGACAGATATCAAAGTTGCAAGACCGCCCTTGGCCATTCCCACTGGGGAGGCAAGGGCAGCCTCCAAAAATGATTGGCACCCATCAATATAAAAATACCCCATCATCCATGTTCCTTGACAACAAACTATTTCTGCAAAGCTTAGAAATGTAACCAGTCAGGGATTTGAATCTTTGAACGTTTGTTTGCAATGTTCCATTAAATAAGTGTCCCGCCCTCATTCACAAAAGGCACACTAGATCTATCCTTCCTGAGGGTCACATTTGGGGAAGGTTGATGTCTAGAAAAGAAAGCATGAGCAGAAAGTCAGTTCATTTGATCAAGCTGCCAAATTGGTGTGAATCTTTTGGAAGAGGGCACAGAGTAAGTATCAGTCATGGGAGTGGCCTGTAGAAAAGACCCAGCAGAAGTGCTTAGATGGACTCGGGGGTAAGACTCTGGGGTAAGCCTTTGCAAGTTGAGCCTAAACAAAATGTCTTTTGTCACCCCTTTGCTTGTGAAGTTGACAGTGATACAGTCATTCTTGTCTGCGTTTGGGGTGTTGCCTATCCAGTAGACCATCCGGACATCATTTATCTGGCTGTGCAGCACACCTGGACCCCCCAGCCTGCCATTTACCCAGTTGGTCCACTTTATTCCTTAGTTGACTGTAGTACTCCATTGTGTACTGACTTAGAGGTGGGGTTGCCCTTCAACACCACCACAAGTGGGGTCGCTTGGAGGTAAGTTGAACAATTGGGAGTTTCATATGGCCATAGAAGCCACCATTACTTAACGCACTGTGTGGTTTTCCCAATTGCCCCGAAGCACCACCTCTTGCATTTACATTTGTTTGAAGAATATAAACTTTGTCCATTAGCACTCTACTTGCCCCTGTTAAAGAATGGCATTGGGTTCGCAGCAGGTGCAACCAAGTTAGAGAAAGAGATCCTGCCGGCTGCTCTTCTGTGAAGGCAGAATTCACACACAGTTATGAAGCTCCTCCACCATTTTCCCTCTTCATTCATCGGAATATTACCATCTAAAACTTGCTCTGCGCTTTGTGGGCACACTGGGGAGTCAGAGTGCATTCTTTTTTATTGTGTTGCGTCCTCTCCTCTCTTTCTCTTTCCTCCACTACTCTTTGTTTTTCCTCCTTTATCTAGCCTTTCAGGGTGATTTGCAATCTCTGTACGAGGAAAGGAGATTTGTTGGGGGGATTTGTAATGTCAATAGCATTCTGATTGTTATTTAGCTTGGGTTGTGTTGAATCCTTAGTAACCGTGGGAACATCACAGTGTCCCAGCAGTGTATGAAAGGCTGGTGGGATGGACAGCGATAAAGGCCTCTCCACCAGTTCCATCTCCTTGTTTATAACCCTCAGTGTCCAATGCAGGAAACCGTTTAGAGTGGTGCCAGTAATAGGTGCCTAAGGGATTGTCTTATATTTCCTCATGTAGAATCTCCTGATAAAATCCACCAAAGGATAGATAAGATGTATAAATACTGTGCAGCATAGTTGAAAGAGGTATAGCCCAGCCCCACCTCTCCCTGGTAATGACAAGTAAAGATGGGCCCGCTTTTAGTCAGTTCTTAGCCCAGGAACATGCACAGGTGCATCCCTCCTGCAGAAAATATGAGTGCTAAAGAGTGCGCTTTCTACTCCTGAGGCCCCACTTAGCCTCGGTGAACACTAGGGGCCGAAATCCCACCCCAGCACCTCGAGCGGCAAGCAATGTGGGTGAAGTGTAGGGAGAAAACAGCTGGCCCATGACTGATCTGTAAATATATATTTCAACTTCAGCATGTCACTATCATGGCTTGTGGCAGTGATTATCTGGGCTAAAGAAATAGCAGCTGGTATATTTGATTTTAAAGTGAAATTGATTTAGGCTCCAGCCATCTTGGATGGAGTACCCAGACCTATGTATAGGCACTCTGGAAAAGATGTCAACAGGGTTTTGATTCTTCCCTAAATTATGTACTATTATATAACTGTACTCTTGTAGTCGTAGTCCCTACCATTCAATGCGAGGAGGAGTCTTGGCTTTTAGATTGCCAAAGATAGTCAGTAAAGCTTGATAAATCACCATTGTAAAAGACTTTAAGTACAAGAGTACATGCAAATGTTCAAAACCCATACCAATCCTAAACTTTCTTCCTCAGTTTGCAAGAAAGCCTGATCTCTCTGGGACAAACTTCTACTGGCATATGCCACAATATGCTTTTGAGCATTTGGGTCTCCACAGTGCTGTGTAAGGATAGCCCGTAACCAGATGGGCTAGATTAAAAAAACACCTCTGTATAAATTATTGGATACAAGTAGGGCAGTTGAGCAACAGTTTCAATGGCTTGTTTGATTTTCTTGAAACTTCGCTCATATTCTTGTCACCACTTGAATGAAGTTAACTCTTGTAATGAAACACTTAATATAGTAAAGTCTCTTATGTACCTTGAACAGTAACTGGCCATGCCGAGAAATGAACATATCATAGAAACATCTTGTGGGATCAGCATTTGACAGGGCTTGTACTCTTGCAGGATCAGGAGTCAAACCCCCTTCTGAAAAGATATGGCCAAAGAACTTTTATATCATCAAGAACAGCGTTAAAAAATATCGCCAGTTTAGCCCTAGAGAATTCCAATAGAAGTCCATGTTCTGGTGTGAACATGACCTTCTATTCGAATTCTCCAGGGCATATTATCAATCCCATTATCGCAGCTTTAGCAGCAGTTTTCTACCGCTAAACCGGCGATGATTTTAACGCCATCCTTGATAATATGCCCCATTCTCTTGTGAGACTTACACTTGTCTGCATTCAAATCGAACTAGCATCAGTAATTAAAGGACAAACTTGTGTAAGAGCTTTATCATGCTCCTTCTGTGATGCTCAAAAATCAGTAGGTCAACGCTATATTCACAAAATTGTTTTCTGTCAGATAAAAAACAAACAGCTTAAATCTGAACACTATTGTTTCAATATCAAACATCAATATGTCTGTCAGTTTGCCAATTCTAATAAGTTACACATTTATAGAAATACTGGGCGAATAAAGTAATTTAGCAATTGAAAAGGCCACTGAATAATTTACTTTTAGTCATCTGTTCTTTCACCAGCCCCACTCACAATTGCTTCACATCTTCGGCAAGATCGCATTTACGATGAATCATGCAAAGTTTTTGAATAGAATGACAAACCTACTTTCAATTTTGGTCGAACATCTAAGAATGTAAATAGCAAACGTCAACATGATAGAACATCTTCCCACAACCAGTCAGTGCATGAATCTGAGATTATATTTCCTCATGTTTGGGACATTCCCCCAAATTGATGAATATATGTCAATTTTATTGTTTTCACCTCATGTCATCAAAGAAATTCACATCTGCCTTTTTTTCCCAAAATATGACCAATTGGTACTTAAAACAGTTCTGCCAGATTCCATAGAAGATTTCTTCATGGCGCGTTTCACTTCATTTTAAACATTCAAATATATCAGTTGAAAGAGTTGATTTAAAGCGGCATCACATTCCAGTTTTTCACTTTTGTCTTCCTCTTTGAGCTCCACAACCAATTTATCCTAGTTTTTGGTATAGTGAAACAAAGAAGGGTACGTGAGAGTAGAATCCAGAGTAAAATGTTTTAAAGTTGTCTCTCCCTGGCTCTCAAGCTTATCCCACCTTAAGGCTTCAGTCTTCTTCATCTTTATTTCAATATTTGTTGAAAGCACTTTAAATGTTTTTTTGTTCTGGAACAATGCGATGAAGAAGAACATGCTTTAATGCTGTAATCCTCTCCTGTTCAATGTCTATTTGAAAATGTGTTGCTTATGTTATTTTTGTAAACATTATTGAACATTATTGTAATGATTCATTGAGAATCTGTTTGGTACCAGTCATACTTGATCTTTGATGTAGAAGGATGTTGCTTTGTGTACTCTATTGTTTTCAGGGGGTCCTGTCCAATGCAAATATCCACAAACAATCTGAATTCAGTGAAAAGCCTCGGCTGCCATCACTACAGCTAGGAATCTTTTGGACTTTCCCAAATGCAACCATCACTATAATTGAATGCATTCACAACTGGCTTTATGATATACTGAATTATGTCTTGAGGTTGGCAGCATTGGGAGGGGGTTGAAAACTGTGGTCCTGTGTCCAACCCCCCCGCCATATTGTTGTGCGCAGTGTGGGATTGGCTGTGTGTGGGACGGGTTGGCTGCAGGACCATGAGGCTAACCTCCCAACATGCACTACTGGGGTTGGCTGACTTTGGGGGGCTTGCCGACAGGGCCTGGCCATTAACCAGGGTCTGTGGCCATCCCCCTCCATGCACAGCTAAAGGTCATGCGCACCATGAGGTGGTTGCAAGTGGGAGGGGTTGGCTGCAAGCCTGGACATAGGACAGACCCTGCAGCCATTACCTGCTGTGCATGACCAAAGCAAAAAGAACAATTGATAGACAGAATGCAGAACAATGTCACACATTCACCCCAATACAGAGATCTGGGCCTATATCTAAAGTTATTTTGCTCAGCATGCCATTCCACTTTGGACCCAGCCACACACAAATCAGAATTGACTCAGCCCCCAATGGGAACAGTCCACCTCGAACTGCCAGGCCAGGTCCTCCCTGGACAGGAAACAAGCATCTTAGGACCGGTTTCGGGCTTTCAGCCCTCATCAGCCAGGATAGCTTGACTCCAGTGGCATGGAGAGCGCGGGACCCACGTCTGGGCATACCGGTCCCACTCAGGGTGCATGACCAAAGGCCCTGCTTGGCAGGGCGGTTGGATTTACGTGTGTTAATAAGTTATTACTGAAGTCAAGTCCCAAGATGGCAGCCAACACTGCCTGGTTGAAGGTTTGGCAGCCAATGAGATTTCAACAGGGGGACAGTCGGATCCTGAGAAAATCCACATCTCTAAATATAGATTTTTTTTAAATATCTCCCAAACTACTGAACGTATTTAAACCAAATAACAAAAAGGGTTCTCTCTGGACCAAGAGTTACCTTTCTGGTAAATTTGGTGGATTCTGTCCAGCAGTTCAGGCTGTAGTCGAAAACTAAAATCTTTATGGAAATTAATATTGGAAAAATACTTTTATTGACTCCCCTTTTTTCTCGGTTCCCACTTGATGGATCGCCCTGAAAATTTCCATGCAGAACAAGATTTACGGGAACACTTTTTGTGGGAAACTTTCATGAAGATTTGATAAACAGCGCCAAAGATATAGGCTCCAATTTTTTTTGCTATGTAAACATAGTCCCAATTATAACTATCTACTGGCAACTGTCAGTAGGCAATGTATATTTATATTGGGGTATATATAGATTTAAAAAAAAACACATAGGCGGAAGTGACTGTAGAGGGTCTGGGAGATTGGCACTGTGGCGATATTATGTGTAAAGTGATGGTGTATTAAGAGAAGTAGCTTCAGGAGAGCATGTGCCTTTCAGATCAGACTGGGATCTTATTTCAGAATATTGGAGCACAGCAGAGCAAGGCTTGTTGCCTGTTTTTCTCCTTCATGTGTTTTAGGTCCAGATGTAAGTAGAACTGTTCATACGAATTCTGGTCACAATTTGTTTTTCTCTTCAGTGTACTTTTTAGAAATAGGGACTGCTTTCCTTTAAGGAGATGAAACTACATTTAAAAAGAAAAAAAAAGTTTACTCTTTATTAATGGTTTGTTGAGCTGCTGTCTGCTTTCAAATAAACTTATTTTCAATATTCCCAAAGGTACTCCTTCACTTTTTCTAATAGTTTACCACCGCACCTTTATAATATTTTGCCACGGAACTGCAGTAACAAAACACTAAAACATAGCATACAGAATCAGTATTTGGAAGAGATTCCTACAATATGCAACTTCAAAATAGTGATTTCAAAAGAGTTGCAATCCAATGTTAGGAGTCTGTAAAAGTATTGAGAACCCTACAATTAGATTTGTACCTTTGAAAAAGAATTTTGAGGTCAAGTATGCTTTGTTCATCTGGCTTTATGTTTCTGGTCTTGAGACCTTGCTGTTCCAAAAGATGTGAAAACTGTCAGAGCCTTTTCTTGTGACCACGAAAGATAGGATGTTTGTGGGATATAGACATAGTAGATACAAGTAGATAGAGTTTCAATTGTTGAAATAGGGGCAAACGTGATGGGCTTGGTAGTTCTTGTTTACCACTTTTTGTCTCAATGAAGTTAATGGTTTGACAGCTTAACAATTACAAAACAGTTGGGGACCCCAATATGGAAGTTTAAGTGTTAGCGAATTATTTGTGCTCGATTCTAGAGGTGACTTCAGAAATTATCTTAGGAGCTTTTGAATTGAATATGACTTTTATGGGTGGGGCGGAATTTGTACCATTGCCCAGACCCATTCAGTCAATTTCACGACTCTGTTTAATATGGCATGCGATCAGTAGGAATATTTCTTAGCATGACAAATTTAATTAATAAAGAAGATGCCTCTTGGGGGGGGGTGCGGACAGAACAGAACAGACACACTTGAAAATACTGCTTCCTGCCGTGCATTTATAAATAAAACAGGATGCAAATATAAGTCAGCGAAGTACTGCTTAATAAAGGCATAAAAAAGCACAGTCTAATTTATCAGTGCTGAGAAATCAGTGACAGGTTTGACAAAGCAACGGCTCAGAAGCCAAAGGGACTGTGGAGCAGCTTCTCCCAGGGGTACAGACTTGACACCTTCCTCCTCAAGGGTACAGAGAACAGTTCTCCCAAAAGACGACAGCCATGCATTTGTCAGCCCAATTACTACGGTGTTCCAGTCTGGCAATTAGCAATGTCTTCATCGCAATCTCCCTCCTAAGCAAACCCTATTGCTGGTGGAGAGTTAACTCCAGTTGTACCATTTATTCAAAAACTGATTCGAGGCTGCGTGCATTTCTAGCAATGTATAAGGAATGTTGTATCATTCTATTTTCTTTCCCAGTGTGATGTTCTTTTCCTACACTCATTCTGTATGTACACAATGCACTTACAGGGCTATGAGGATATGTATGTATGTGTATATCTGTGTATAATACAGTACAGTCTGCAATATCTGTATGTAACAAAGCCTGTCTCTAATTTTTTGGTATACACCTGTTACAACGCATTCGTTACTCCGCACTACCATTACAACGCGACTTTTACAACGCATACCATTACAACGCATTGCGCTGGGGGGGCGCTCTAGGATAGGGAATAAGTATAATTTACTATCCAACACCTTCCCTAGGGTCCACGGGGACTGGAGTTAGAATAGTAAATTATACTTACCACTATCCAGCACCTCAAAGCGATATGCGTTGTAATGGTATGCGTTGTAATGGTCGCGTTGTAACGGTAGGTAGTTGTAATAGTATGCGTTGTAACATGGTACATCCTAATTTTTTGATTCCAGTCTAGTTGTGACATCACTAGACAACTGTGAAATGACCAACTTATTCTGCTGTATTAGGTCTTAGCAGATGGTTTCAACACTGCATTGCATGCTGTCAGATATGAACAAAGAAATGCCACTTACAAATTTATAGGGAAGACAAATTTTTAACACCACTGTCTTCTAAACTTTCTAACTTAAAAATCCACAACTATTAGCAATGTTTGTTCATTACAGGTGAGCATGACCCCATCCTCATATTACCCACACATTTTAAAGCAGTAAAGTAGATTTGATACGGACTTACATTTTACTGCTTAAGTACCAGACAGTTTAAGCTGTTCCAAATTCCCAAAACTGTTTCTGATATATTTATTTTCCAATTATAAATTACATTTTTTTAAAATAATCTATCAATGAAATCTGTGCATGCACACCTGAAATCGGTATTTTACCACACAATAGGATTGTGTGGTAAAATACCGATTTTGTAGGGCCGTTGGGACTCAGAAGAGTCCCACCTACATCTGAGATTTACAGAATCGGTAAAAATACTGATTCGGTATTTTACAGAATCGGTAACTTTACCGAATCGGTAAAGTTACAGATTCTGTAAAATTGTGCCCCTACATTTCAAATCATGTATACCGGTCGGTAACAGCCGAAAATACTGATTTTCGGCCGTTACCGACCGACCTACATCTGGCCCAAAGTGGCGCATAATTTTTCCATTTGCCACATGTGAGTATTTCCATTTTGGACGCACTCAATTTGAGATGGCTCCATGTCATCCACTGCTAAATTGCTCTAAGGCTGAGATTTGTGAGTTGCCATTGTCAATGGTGCTTTCCTGTTTAAAGAGTATTTGTGTGTCATATGCATAATTATAGCATGTGAGTTGAAATTCATTGATGATTACCAGTAAGGACTTCACATAGATGTTGTAAAGCATGGGTGAGATAATAGAGCTTTGAGGAACCTCTGCTCTTGTTGACTACAGTGTCCATGAGAAAGGTGGAGAATGAATTATATTAGTTCTGTTCTGAAGGTAGAATGTGATCCAGTATGAGAAGTCCCTTTTATGCTGGCTACATAGAGTTGTTGGCTTAGAGTGTCATTGTCAACTGTGTCAAAGGCATCTGAGAGGTCCAAGAGAAGCTGTGCAGCAACCCTGCTGCAGCTCACTGTGTTTATAAGGTCATCCCAGATAGTGATGACAGCAGATTCAATGCCTCTCCTAGATGGAATCCTGTTTGGAAGTCAGAAAGTATGAAGTAATTTTCAATGAAGTGAGACATCTGGGGGAATGCTGCTCCTTCAATCAGTTTGCCCAGGGAAGGTCCGTTTGTAATCGATATGTGATTGTCAGTGTCAAGGGGATCTATGTTAGTTTTATTTAAAAATGGATGTATGAATGGCTTTTTTAGGTCTACTAGGAAGATTCCCTTGAGCTTAGGAATTATTGATGATTCTTTTTACTGGTGTGGCAGCAGAGGTAGTTAGAAGAATGTTCTTGAATATTTCTGGTGGACATGGGGCAGAAGGGCTGCCTCAGGCCTACTTGCTTCGACCAGATCTATAAATTCACTTTGTGATATCTTTTTGAAGGACTGGAGAGATTGTGTTAGACTGCTGTTGGAGCTTATTTTTAGAAATGAGTTGGCGCTGTTGGTTTTCCTTTGCTTTTAAACTGGAGCCCAACATGTCTGATTTGGTTGTGTAATGATTTGCCAGCTTGTCCATGAATTCTTGAGTAATGGGATGAGTTATTTCTATGCATTTTGGTTTACAAAACTCCCTGGGAATTTTGTAAAATCCTTTATTTGCATATTTAGCATTTTTAATTCTATCTAGATAGTACCTTTTTTAGCTATTTTGATAGCTGACTTGTATAATCTGAGGAGATGGTGTAGTGGTTTTCTGTAGGCCTGGACGGTATATTCCATTCCGCTCGCGCAATTTGGGGAATTTGGTAATTACGCATTCCGCGGAGAACGCAGAATTGCAAAAAAATTCCATGATCTGCGGCTTCACAGAATTATTTACTTGTTTGCGCTTTCAAAATGTGTGTTCGCAAGATATTTCTCCCCAAGCATGCAAACAGCATTTGCTAAAAGGAAGAAAGCATTGTGAATTGGCGGAACAAGCAATTCCACGTGTTTGAGGAACTTTTGCGTGCTCAAAGAGATTTTCTCAACTACGCAAATTCCGCCCACCCCTAGTTTTCTGAGAAGGATTTGTTTGTGATGTATTGTTGGTGAGTAGAATTTGAATGGTAAAGAGTGTGGTGATGTGTTTTGGAAAAGAGTGTATGTTAATAGTGTTTGCGTTAGATGATGGAAGAGGTAATGCGTGGTTGAGTGGAGTGAGAGGATTATTTAATTGTGGGGTTTTGGTAAAAAGAGGAGTATGGTGTTGGTTGATGAAATGGTGTAGCGCTGAGTATAGGTTTGGTGGTGATAGAGCTGGTGCTTTCTAAGAACAGGGAGTGTGTAACTGGGTGGATTAAAGTTATGTATAATGTGGCTTTGTGTTTTGTTGGTGATGTGTGGATTTGATAGTGGTATAGGACAGGGTGGTGTTTTGTGGGAGACTGTAGGTGCCATTGTGTTGCGGGCGGGGTAGAAAGGTGTATATGTGTTGATTGTGGGATTTTTTGGTGTTTTTTGAGACAATGAAATGTGATTAGGGTTTGTGTGTAGTACATGAGTCAAATACTGTTTCTGTTAGTGTGTTAAAATGTTTGTGAAAGCGTTAAAGTTGGTGTTGGTGAATGTTAAAAAGGGTAGCATTTCTGGCCATAGGCCTGACCTGTCCCTAACAGGCCCAACCAGAAAACAGCCCTTGTTCTCTCTGCCCTTAGCATCAACACCTCTGCTGAGACACCCTGAGCCCTAAGCTTAAATAGCCCTCATGATCAGGTTACACCTTCGGCCAATGGGAAGCTTAATCCTAAACAATCAGTACACTAGCTCTAAGCCCTAGGACTAATAGGAGACAGGGTCAAATTCAAACAGTCATTGGTGGAAAAGCCAGCAGTTTTCACAACACAGTTTAAACAATAAAGCAGATGAAGTAGTACTTTAAACACACTCTGCTTATCCCCTGAGGGTGCACTTTGCCTTTTTAACTGTAAAAAGCAAACAATGGGGGGTGGGATAAGGGCTGGGGGCTCGCCCCTGCAGGCCTAAGCACCATACAGTGGAAACTAGGACACAAATTCAACAGTCACAGGTAGAAACACCAGCACTTTTCACAACACAGCTTAAACAAAAAAGCAGGTGAAATAGTCTTTTAAACACACTTAGGGTTGTTCGGGAGCTAGAGGGCTAATCAGGAAGCCACAGGCTGATGGCCCGGGCCAGGAAAGCTGCTACTAAAGACCAGAATCTCCTTGGAGACAGCAGGGCTCAATCCAGGTTCTCGCCCTGCAGGTAATGCCCAAATCTAAGACACTTATTTACTGCTGTTCGCGCTTTTCAGCAAATAATTTTCTATCCAAATATGAGTTCTACATACACTTTCCAAACACAGTTTAAACCATAAAGCAGATGAAGCCATCTTTTAAACACACTCTGCTTAGCCTCGAAGGGTGTACTTTGCCTTTTTAACTTTAAACAACAAAAAGGGGGGCTGCGGGCTTGCCCCTGCAGGCCTAATCACAATACAGGGCAAACTAGGACACAAATTCAAACTGTCATGGGTGGAATAAACAGCAGTTTTAATAACACAGTTTGAACAATATAGAGATGAAGTAGTCTTTCAAAGACACTCTACTTAGCTTCTGAGGGTGTACTTTGCCTTTTTAACTTTAAAAATAAAAAACAGGGGGCGGAGGATATGGGCTGGTGGCTTGCCCCTGGAGGCCTAAGCACAGTACAGTGGAAACTAGTATACAAATGCAAACAGTCACAGGTAGAAAAAACAGCAGTTTTCACAGTACAAATTGCACAGAAACCAAGAGTGCTATTTAAACAGCCATGATTAGAAAAACAGCAGTTTTAAAGTTTCAGAAATTCACAGCACAAGTCTGTGTTCTTACTACCTTCTTTGTTGTTTGTTCACTGACCTGGATAGGGCACAGAAAGGCTGGGTGCAACAAGATGGATCACTACATCTTGACCAATCACTGTTTATCCATTCCTTGATTTTAGCTTTTCAAAACATTTTCAAATGACTTGGTTAATCAAAACAAATGAGGACTACAACTCCAAAGGATGCCCATACCAAAGACATGTGGCACAGCTTACATGCAGCAAGCTACCTAATGTATTATAATATATAATACTTATTGTTGCATTCTTTTTTTTTAAACAAATGAACTGGCTCAATTGGTCTGAAGGCAAAACTGAAAATTGAAGATGTGATTAAACGATCAGTAGATGCCTACACATCAATATTAAACAACAATGGTCCGAGTCCTCTATATTTCCAAATGAATTGAATTAATCAATCACAAATCACAAGTTAGGAGCATATAGACATTGATCAGCTCCACCCAATTTATGCATATATTTATGAAAAAAACATAAAAAAGGCAACAGCATCCATTTCCAGAAACAATACAGTATTTTAATCTATTGTCTCAATCTCAAACCAAGAGTATAAAATTCAAAATTCAATTTGCAAGTCAATACAAAATATAAATTGCCCCGAATAGAGCGTGCAGCATAGCAAAGGGTGCCAAGAAAATGTGAAGTAATTGAAGAAGAAAAGGGGGAGAAAAAATCAAAGAGGTGACATAAAATTCAAATAATTTTTAAAGAGCAGTACCGGACCCACAAGTAACCGATCTGCATAACCTAGCCACTTAATTAATGAAAAAACACTCTCTCCATCTTGACTTAAGACAAAATTATATGTCATTAATATCTGCACATAATAGTAGAGAGAAGAATAGGTGGTCCAGGTGTTTTAATAAGGTGTCAACGTTTCGACTCGTCTTAGGGCCTTGCGGTTAGTTATGCCTGGGCCATTAATTAAGTGGCTAGGTTATGCAGATCGGTTACATGTGGGTCCGGTACTGCTCTTTAAATATTATTTGAATTTTATGTCACCTCTTTGATCCTGTCCTCCCGAAACTGGTTCACCTTGCTGTCCTTTCCTATGGTTTTTGCCCAACTTGATAATTGGTAGAACTTACATTTGAAGAAAGAGCCCTCAGAAATTTCCAACAAACACTGCCAGGATATTTGTTGATTATCCTCTATTATTTGCTCCCATCTGTGGATGCTGCACTCCCGCAAGGGAATTGTGAGTGTATCAAGGAGGCAAACAGGGGTGCTGGGGGACTTCTAGATCAGAGCAGAATTACTGTAGTAGATTATTTTTAAGGAGATTCTTACTTGGTACCACAGCTTACATGCACCCACTAAGATATTTAGCATCACTTAATTAAAATGTGGGTGGTCAAATTTGAGAAGAAAAAAATCGTCATGCCATGAAAAAGAATCGCAGTAAGAGCTCTAAAGACCGAGGACAAAAGGGAGCTACCCATCAACAGCTGTCGAAAATGCTTTACATGAAAGGCACGATAATATTGATAGAAATCTGGACTTGCGATACCGCCTTGATCCTTCTTTCTACGGAGGTTCCTCCAGGAAATTCTGGCCCTTTTAACCGTCCAAATAAAGCTACTAAATTCTCCTTATACCTTCTTAAACCAAACTTTCTTAAATTCTAAAGGGATTGTGTTAAACAAAAAGGTAAATTCAGGTAGAATAGACATTTTCAATTGATTATATCTGCCTCTAAATGACAATATTTTTATCAGGGGAAAACCCAATCAACGACAATGGAAGACCGCCCCCACGCCTTGAGTAATTTCCTAGTTTCAGAAGCTACCTTGTTGAAATTAAGCTGAGCTCGTTCGTCAAGGTTATGCACTACTTCAACTCCCAAGTACCTTATTTCTTACCTTATTAGGTCACTTGCATCTTGCGTGTTCCATTGCATTATCTCAGTTTTTTGCTGATTAACAGAGTATCTAGACACCCTTCTAAACCCTTCTAGAATCTCCGAGATTTCGGGGAGGGACTTAGGCAAATCTCTTGTATAAATCACCAAATCGTCGGCATGCAATCCAACATTTTTCTCCTATCCATTATAGGCAAAATGAGAAATATTCCTACATGCCCTTAATGTGCATGACAATGGCTTTATGTAAAGGTTAAAAGTAGAGGTGAAAGAGGACACTCTTGTCTTGTCCCCCTTAAGATTCCCATTAAACAAAATTCTGGCCGAGGTGTTTTTGTACAAAGAACTAACTGCTGCTAAGAAGACCTCTACTAGGTTAAACAGCTGAATCACCCTGTAAAAAAAAGGGCCAGCTGATCCTATCGAAGGCCTTTGCAGCATTGAAGGTGAATACCATCGTAGGTCTACTTTATTCCCCAGCCAGGTCTATTGCTCCTTTTAAATTGTGAGTTAAATCGTGAAGTGCCTTCTTTTCATAAAACCTTTCTGGTCACAATGGAGCAGAGTGCCCACCACCTTATCAAGCCGCTTAATTAAAATCTGAGTATAAAGTTTATAGTCCCTATTGAGGAGAGAAATGGGTCTATAAGATTCACAGTCCCTTGGGTTTTTGTTTTGTTTAAGGATTATGTTTATAGTGGCTACATCAAGAAGATGGGATGTCCTGTCTATCTAAAAAGGCAGAATTAAAAAGTTGTAACAATAGGCAACAGCTCCTCTTTCAAGATGATATAGATCTCATTGGGGAGGGAGTCAGGGCCAGCTGCTTTCCCTTTTTATATATATATACTATTACCTCCAAATAATCAGTAGGTTCTGACCTTGCTAGTTGTAAATTTTGTTTGACTTGGTTTGAGATTTGGATGATGGGAGCCTTTTCGAGATCTAGCTGAAGGGTACGTACTAAGGTTTCAAATTTGCAAATTTCCTCCTTACCTTGCTATTTTGAACAACAGTCAGACTAGTTAAAATACCTCTTAGGAAAGCCTTATAAGTGTCCCATATGATATGCAAGGAGGCAGAATCTATATCAGAGAGAAAAAAGTTGTTTGTGGCAACCTTCAGTTTTTCAACTACCTGTGAATCTAAAAGTAAAGTATGGTTTAAAGTCCATCTCTGAGGAGGTGACCTATTCATTAGAGTAATCTCTAATCTTACTGCCGAATGATCTTATGAATGCTCCAGTATGTGGCTAACTCTAATGGTGTTCTTGCTAGTAACAGAGTCCACAAGTAAGAAGTCTAACCTGGACCGATGACCATATTTTTTATTGTAAAAAGTAAACCTTCCCTCTGCATTCTCCTCTTTACTACCTGCTAGTCTCCAGATGTCAATAAGCCAATGTCCAACATCGACTGTTTCAATTCTCATATTAGGTGCTGCAACAGTTGCCCTCCTAGACGATGTATCTTGGACAGGGTCAATAACTATATTAAAGTCCCCTGCTAATATAATAGGGAGATTGATGTCAACAAGATGGAGGAATAAAGCCCGAAGGAGGTATGGTTGTCTAGGTTGGGACCATAATATCCTACAAATGTCAGCCAGGGGCAGGAAATGTTAACCTTGGCTATTGCCCATCTGCCTGAGGAATAGACAACACACTCCACCAGAGTATCTTGGATGGATTTCTTAAGAAGGAGAACCACCCTCTTCACAGAGTACGTCTGAATGGTACACACACAATGGTCTATCCATTTCTGCCCTTGGAGTATCTTCTTCCATTCCTCTTTTTGTAGATGAGACTCCGGCAAAAGAAAGACCTAACTATCTGAGAGTCTAAGATGCTCCAAGATTCTCTTTATTCTAGGAGCAACTCTGATACCGTTAACATTCCAGGATAGGATTTTCAAGTGTCTATATCTTTCTGAACTTGTCATACATTAAGTAAGCAGATTCACAATACCCAGTCATTTCTGAGTATACAATTGTAGACCTGGTACGTCTACCTGACCTGCCTGATCCATTTTAACTAATGAGGACTTTTTTTTAATTTTCTTCCACATGCTTTTTTACCCGGTGAAAAAGAAACCCTCCCAGGTAACTAAAGGTATTCTGAAAGATTACCTCTTTGAGCTCTCCCCCTACATCATGACAATGAGGTCACTTTTGTTGAGCTTTGATCTGTTCTATTAAGGTACTGAATTAGTTGGGGTCTCTAAAATTGTGAATTTTATTGTTCCACATCACTTTTAGAGAGGCAAGAAAATGATATGTTAGCAGTGGCCCCCAGTTCTCTCAGTTCTTGAATGAACTTCCCTAACTACT
The DNA here is from genome assembly GCF_964263255.1 of Lissotriton vulgaris. Classification (NCBI taxonomy): domain Eukaryota; kingdom Metazoa; phylum Chordata; class Amphibia; order Caudata; family Salamandridae; genus Lissotriton; species Lissotriton vulgaris. The sequence continues at coordinate 443,919,456 of NC_141699.1, forward strand.
CACATTGTCTGACTTGGGTAGCGTGTGAAATGTCTGATATAATACAGAAGGAACAATCCCCCTTCTCATATGTTCCTGCTTTAAGAGCCCCTGCAAGGATTTTCCATTTAAGAGAGTACGACTTGAAATTTACCAGGTTCTTCCTCTGAGTTTTCTTTGCTGTTCTTCTCGAGAACGGGTCACAGTGTACTCTTTGACTATCTTCTTCAAAGATACGTTCATCAATATCCGGATTACATTCTTTAGGAGGCTGAGCGAGAAACCCCTAATGTTCTTTCCCTTGAGTCCTTCTGGTATATTCAAAATCCTGATATTATCAATCAGGTTATTCATCTTTTCAGGACTTTGCTTGCACCCTGAATGTTTGGTTGGTTTAATTCAGACACTGCAAACTTTTCCCTAACTTCTGTTAATAAGGTGGATAGAAGTTTCTCTATACTGGCTTGTTCAGCCTGTTTGTCCCCCTCTGATTGCGGACCTCCAGAATCATGAGATTGAACTGGGGCAGTCATAGATGTATGATTTCTCTGGTCATGCTCCGAGTTGTCCGGGATGTCCTCTACTGCTAAGGGACTGAACCTGTTATCTAAGCAATGTGCGTCTTTAGTCCCTTTATTCACTACAGTGACCTCCATTATTTTGGGGCAACTACTGAATTCAGAGATGTGCAAAGGGACAAAGAGACTGATGTGGGAGGAGAGGCAACTTGATCTCCTTTGGACTGGACCTTGAAGTAAGAATGGAGCGCAGGAGGAATCCTTACTTGATCAGTCTTTTTTTAGATGCTTTCTTTCTGCTGTTTTGGGCAAAGGTTTACCAGCCAATAATTTCATAGCCACGGAAGGTGAGGGGAGAGAGGTTCGGGACCCTTCACTCTGGAATGATTTTCCCTGTGTGGCCTCGGGGGATTCTTTTTTGAAGAAAAAGAAATTGTAGGGTTATCTGAATTGCCTTTCCCCCAGATATTCCTACTTCTTAATGTGTATCTGTTTAGTGGACAGGGTAAACCCTCACCTACCCCCCTTACAATCTGCAGAGACTGGTTCAGGTTGTTTGGAAGCACTCCCCAATGTGACAATCTCCCGGTCCCTTTTTCCTTTCCTCATCAGAATCATGGGTGGTCCCTGGACGGCATCCTCCACCTCGCCGTCATGTGAGGTAATATGTTGTCCAAAAAAGAATTTGCCGTCCCCTCCGCAGGCTGCTGCTCTGCCATTGCTTCTGAAGAAGCTAATTCTAGGGGCGTCTCACCATCCCCTGCCGAGCCACGCTGCAGCCTCAGCCCACACACTCAATAACGGTTGAACCGCTGTCCTCCATAAAGGGGCGACCCATGGCCTCCAACCCCCTCCTCAAGGTCTGCTACCCAACCAGACAAACCCCCTCCGACACCTCCCTAGAGTAGCACCCACAAAAAAAGGCAAACTGTCTACTTGCAGGTAAACATTACTAAAAAATGCTGTGTAAGAGGGAGAGCTCTCAACCAGCACCACCTGTTAACCGCCACGTACCCCTACTGTGAATTCAGATTTTAAATTGCAATTCTGAAACTGCCACTTTTAGAAAGTTGCCATTTTCTTGCTTAGCCATTTGGTGCCTGCAGCCTGTCTCTGGTCACCTGACTAGGTTTAGTTGGCAGTTTGGATTGTTGGATTCCTTCTAGACAAACACACACAATGGGAGCAGGGATGTGACTTGATGGGCCATCACTGGCAGAATGGGAGGGAGGAGCTGGTCATAGCCTGACTTACACCTGAATACAGGCTGTGTCCTGTCCCCACACAAAGCGGCTAAAAGCCCTGCAATGTCAATTCAACCTGCTTGGAGCCAGGACCGGAGAGGCAGGGAATTCCTTACACTTCAAAACCACTGTCTAGAAGCTTTTCCCACATTGCAGAAGCAGGGCTTTCAGGTATGAAAATGGACCTCAGACACCAACTCTAGAGTACACATCTGGACCTGTGGATACTATCCTAGGAAGAAGGACAGCTGTGCTGCATAAGGACTGCCACTCTTCTGAACTCTTGCTCTGCTGTGGTGACCTGCTGCCTACTGCCCTCCTGCCTGCCTGAGGAGGACTGGATCTGCATTTCTTTAAATGAAAACCCAGAGTGACTCCAAGGGCTAGCTTGCCGGCTTCTAATCTAAAGTTTTCAGGGACATATCATGCGTCCAACAACCTTGTATCTGCACTTGACTCTGACATCTGTGAGTCTACCCTGCCAAGTGGTGCCACCCCAGTACTGGACCCTTGTAAGTGGGCCTAAGGTGTTCGGCCAGACTGTGGATGCAGCAGAACCAATGCATATCTTCTACTGCATGGCACAACCCTGAGCAAAACCGATGCTTCGCCGCTGCTGTCTGGATTAAACCCATCGCTAAAGACTTGCATGCCTGCCGCATCCTGCATCACCCTTGGAACCGCCACTGTGTGAGGCATCCTTGGTGCAGGCTCTCGCATCTTTCTTCAATGGCTGCCTCGACGATGACGCCAGAATCCACATTGCAGCCTCTTAGCTCCTCCAAACCTACGCATCACCCCAACTGTGCATCACATCCCCGACATCGGAATTCACATCACAAGCCCCATCAACAGGAACCTTGACTTCAGTGCTGCAGGACCTCCCACTGTAGCCTTGCCGCATCTCAGAAATGATGTATCACCTCGACTGTCTGATGCATCTGCGACGTGAGTCCACGCATCACTCTGCAAACCAGAATTGTAGGTACTTTTGTTCAGCGGGCCAAACTGGGTCCCTGTAGTCGGCTTGTGTTCCATCACTGTTTTCACTGTGTTACTGTTTGAAGTGTTAGCACAAATATTTTACACATTGCCCCTAAGTTAAGCTTGATTCCTCTGTACCAACCTACCTAGGGGGTGAGTGCAGATTATTTTGGGGTTTGCTTGTGTCCTACCCTGACAAGGATTGTGGTTGTTTCTTGACCAGGGCTCCCACCTCAGTCAACCACCAACTCAATTTATTACAAATCTGATCAACATCAAAGCATTATACCGAGCTATAATAAGTTTCCACACACTACAGTTGCAAAATTGTGATATCTGTTATACACAACTGTATCACTTTCTGAATTGTGTATGTTATATGTGAAATATGTGTACATTAATATGTGGCGTGAGTCACTTGTACTTTGGTGCCTCATGCCTTTACATAATGTGGAAAATAAACCTCTTTTCCATATTCACAGCAGCCTCATTCAGTTTTGTATTACTCAACGTGGAGCACGACGTAGGTAGTCGCATCTCTTCGTTCATATGGCACCATGAGAGGCAACTTTTGACCTCTGCCGATTGACATCAAATGTTGTTTACATTGCTATCACACATTCAAATGCCCTTATTAGCAGACATATTGCAAAATATAAAGTTGAAAAAAACTTCCGTTCTGTATATGCACAATGTTCATATATGCCCTTGCACAGGTCAGAATATGCAAAATAAAGAATATGTTATTTCTTTCATTGCCATTGCTCTGCTTGTCACTGAAAACTACCCGACTGGGTCAATGTAAAAAAAACTGGTTGTAATGTGACATGCTAAAGTATGAATTCCCATTAAAATGGGGGATTTGTGTGTTACATGCATTCATTAGGACCCATATGATTTAGCTTCAGGGGGACCCAGCGTATTAGAAACTGTGCCTGCCACCTCATGTAAAAAGTGCACTGACAAGGTGACTGCGCTTGCAAGCATACAACCTCCTCATGAATATTAAAGAACGCAATCCCAGGAGGCAGCGGGGTGTTTAGAATGGAAGGAGCACAGACCTGACGACGCACGCACGCTAGGTTGAAAGAATATTCATGGCCACGGGTCTGTATCTGGCCTTTGGCTCGTGTTCGGCACCACAGGGCCTGAAATGGAGCCAGACAGTGGCCTTTGATCTGTCAGTGACAGCCGGCTGTCACCGAGAGCCTAACGTTTCAGCTCTGCCCGTGCCACATGTCTACTGTACCGAAACATACCTCATCCACCTACATCGTCCAGGGACGCGCAGCACAGATGCGATTTTCAAATCCCATCTCAATTTATTACGGGATTTGCTTCCTAAGTAATTAATGAATGAAGTAGGCATTAGCTTACTATGGGCCATAGGACATAATTTAGGAAGACAAAGCCTTTTGAATGCCTCGTTCTACTGAACACAGGTATTGTGTCGCTTTCTCTGGAAAACAACATTCTCACCTCCTGTGCATGTCGATGGTAGACAGCACGTTTTAGTAACCAAAACATAAGAGATCAGGGGCAAGATGTATCAAAGGGTTTTGCCCGTTCTGTGTCTATGGGGAAATATGTTGATACATATGGCCCATAGTCTTTATTAACACACCCACACACACATGCACCCACATTTTATCTCTGTCTCTCTATCACCAGCTCCATCTGACTCTCGTTCCCAACTGTAATAGTTAAAATAGAGTTTCCCTAGGACAGTGCTGGAAACATTACTCCAAGAGAGAGGTGCAACTAGAGCCACATTTCGGGGGGTGGGGGGGGGGCTACAAAATATTTCGAGGGGGGGGGGGGTAATTCTTCCAGTGATAGCCAGAGTGGAGATGTAGGGGCTCTAAGAAGGGGTGAAACAACAACAAAGCCTCGTTAGCAAGTAAATAGTCATTTAAAGACCTGTGAAGAACTAGGGTGCTATGTGTGTGCCCGGGAAGCTGTCTCAGCCAGGGCTGACCCACACGACGGAGGAGGGCGGGGCCGCTGAAGCCCTTTCAGCCCAAAGGGCGTTGCACGCCTGATCCAAGAATCCATAAATTGGAAGTCAAGTTGCTGCAGAGAAAATGGGGTGGGGTCATGAGGGACAGAGCTTGAAAGCAGAGTCTGACAGTCAAATCAAACATTTATTTATTTTAAAGTCTGCTGCAAGGCAATTAGCAACAAGGACATGGGTCAGTAAATCTGTAACAGCTTACTTAATTGGTTACAAAGAGGCTGCCTTTTAAAATACCTTACAGGGCTAAGACGCCTGCTGCAGAGATCTTTGTGTGTGCTAAAATGTTGATGGGATTATGATAGCAGTAAGATAGAGGGATAATATGCCTCCTGCAATTCAAATCATGAAACAAGCAATTCAAATGTGCATTTTATGTAGACAGATAAGTAGCCTACTGCTTTTGACAGGGATATTATTGGTGTTTTCAGTTCAAGTAGTTGGAATCCTTCTAATATAGCACAATCATCTTTTTACCAACATCACAAAGCTGAATGTAAAAGGTCAGTCATTGGTTTAGATCCTCCTTGTTTTTTTCTCAATCTGTTGTTATTCTCAGATTGGAAAGAAGGGGTCCTCTGAGAATTAACACAGTCTTATTAGTACAGCTAACCCCAAGCACTGCGTTACATTATATATCCTGATTTTGTGTTTCTCTCGAACGCTCACTCAAAAGCCTGCCTCCAAGTCATGGTGTCTCTAAGGTACTTGTAAAGTGATAAGCCATAGTTTTTTTCCTTCCAATGTATTGGGTCTAGATGTGAGGCTCCGGATGGCTTCCAACCATGACAATACAAGAACAAAAGAAGAGCTGATGGCCCTTGTTAGAACTGGGGTCTCTAGTTGGCGTAGGTAGGTACCACTGTCCAAATAGGGACCCTTGCTTCTTGTCGGCGACGATAGGCTCTGGGACGACACTCGCAGCGATGGTAATCTTCCCGCACCGGTCTGGTGGGTCCCGCAAATGAAGGACGCGCCGGCTGTGGCAGTGGCAACAGGCGCTGCGACTATCTCAGCCTTCGTAGCAGCAGGAATTTCCTCGCACTGTCGTGGATGCGCTTCGCAAGCGAGCGATGCGACAAAACTTGCAGAAGTCTTTAAAAGCTTGGTTTCCAGCTTCCCAACACAGGTACGACTTCTAGAGGCACCACACATGGGCCACGCACTACAGGAAGGACAGAACTCTCTCAGGGAAGCCGGGGGTGAGGTCATTTTGCTCCTGGGACTTAAGAACAGGGAGCCAGCTCTTCTCAGGCCCTTGGAGATTCCTTCAAGACACGGGACACAGCACAACGCAAAGTCCTTTCCCTTTCCTTGGCAGCACAGCTACAGCAGGTCAGTCCAGCAGAGCAACAGCAGGACAGTCTTCCTTCTTCAGTTTCAGCTTTCTCCTTGGCAGAGGTTCCTTCTTGATTCCAAGATGATCTAATTTCCTGTTGTCAGGGGTCCTATACTTATACCCCTACAAGTCTTTGTTCTGTTTTTGCAAGTGGGCCCTGAACCAGTTCTGGGTGTTCCTTGAGCACTTTGTTTTTCTGGCTTCTCCTTTCCTTTCAGAGTGAGGGGCAGGGTTGTCAGCCGCCCAGCAGGAGGTGGAGCCAGCATTGTTGACGGCAGGTACAGCCCTATTCAGGCCCAGGTGCTATCTCCTCCCACCACTCAAGTTGCAAATGCAGTCTTTCAGCCTAGGGCTGACGCAGTCAGCCTCCTCTGGAATCCCCAGCCCCTGTCACTCTCAAACCAGACAGTCAATTCACAAACAGGCCAAGGCACATGAAAGGTCAGACAAGAGAACAGCAAATTTCTAAAAGTGCTGTTCTCAAACACAGGATTTAAAAACAACCTTTCCTAAAATATGTGTTATTAAATTCTGAGTTCAGGGATACCAGACTTTTATGTCCTATCTTGTTCCTATGGAAAGATATGCTGGTAGCCACTGTGGCCAGCATCCCCCATGATAGCCTATGGAGCAAGATAGCCTTGCAGCAGTGAAAAACGAAAATGGCTGTAATACACTACCAGAGCATGTCACCTTCACAAGTACCTGCTCTACCTTTTACATACACTGCGCCCTGCCCAAGGGGGTACCTTGGGCCTTCCATAGGGGTGACCAATGTGCACAGAAAGGGAAGGGTTAGGCCTAGTTAGTGGGGACACTGACCAGGAGGACATGGCAGTTCACAGACTGCACACAGGCACTGCGGTGGCAGTCCTGGGACACCATTTTAGGGCTACTCATGTGAAAGAATTGGCTTGGTAGTTTGGTTTGCCCTGTTCCCATGATGCACTGGGCCAGGGACAGACTAATTTGCATATAGCCAGGTTCTGAGCTGGGATGGTGCAGTGAGCTAAAAAACGGTATTGGATTAAGCCCTGATCTCTTGACTGGGTGAGAGTATTCTGCTTAATTCAGAAACTCTGTCCATCACCACCCCCTGTTGTTTAATTTACTCATGTGGGTGGCACAATCAGTGCTGCAGGCCCACTAGTAGCATTTGAATCACCAGCCCTGGCACACTCAGTGCACTTTACTAGGGACTTCTTGTTAACACAAATATGCCAATCAGGGATAACAAATTACAATAACAATTTACACAGAGAGCATATGCACTTTAGCACTGATCAGCAGTGGTAAAGTGCGCAGAGTCCTATTGCCAACAGCCACAGGTCAAGAAAAATAAGGGAGGAAGAAGCAAAAAGTTTGGGGATAACCCTGCAAGAAGGGCCAGTTCCAATAGCCCTTTAAATTTTACCTCTGTGCCCAGCTGCAAGTGAAAATAAGAAAGCCTTCTCACTGCTTCTAGGGTGCAGCACCAAACAAAATGCAGATAATGTGCAGATGATGCGGAGCAGTGTCCTGGTGTCTGAATATGACCCCAGAAAATATTCAGCATATTTCCCAGGGTCAGCCGGATCCCAGATCCAACCCAGAAATTGCTGCTAGAACCAGGATCTGGCACGATCCCTCTACTTTCCATCACTGCCATCGGAAGATCATTTTTTGTTTAGCTAATAACTTTGGCGCAATTTGAGGAATTTTCACAAAGCTTTCCCAAAAAATTCCATCTACCTCAACTCCATCTGTTAAAGTTTCAGTGTGATCCACGTATCGGGCTAAGAAAAATGGTGTTCATAAATGTTGATTTTCCATATTAATTCTCGTAGGAAAATTTTTGTTGCAGCTACCAAAAAGATTTTTCAACGGAATTGCACTAAATTTGGCAAAAAGTTAGAACTTTATTCAGAAAGCAAGTTCCTTATGGTTTACTGTAAATCCGTTCAGCTGTTTTTGAGAAATCTTTGTTTAAAGAGCGTCTCAGTGTGGTCAGTATGAGGGGCTAAAAAATAAGTATGAGGGCAGATGGTGTCCAGAAATGCTCTGCCTGGACGCTCTAAAGGTGATTACTAAATCCAGATTGGCTGGCCTCAACCTCAAAACTATATTTTGGCAGCATATATAGCACTTAGGGACATGTTCCCTGCATCCTAAAAAAAAAAAAAAATATATATATATATATATATATATATATATATATATATATATATATATATATATATATATATATATATATATATATATATATATATATATATATATATATATATATATATATATATTCACTGAAAAAACCATAGGTTATAGGCCATATATAGTTAGGAATTTGCATTTACAAAACCTTGAAAATTCACTGAAAAAACCATTGGTTATAGACCATATATAGTTAGGGATTAGCCTTTTCAAAACCTTATTTTACTCACACAAAACCATTGAAATTTCATATATAGTTAGTTCCACTAACTATATATCGCGCACCCGCAATCCACTGCTGATGATGTCACATATTACATCATTCATGACCTCGCTAAAATAGAAATATTAGGAACAACCCTTCATGAGAAATACGAAAATAGTGAGATGAACTGAGCTCCACAGCATGAGGGCTGCAAGACTGTTCGGCTCCGTCACCCACCCCGCCCAAAATAACGACAAACCCTATGCAAATATTAAAAATATATACAACACACCAGCAAAGAAACAGGGTAAAACATTTTATTAAATAACTATTTACATAACTATTTTATACTTTTTATTGCCCGATCCGGCTAGCTCAATCGATCGAGCATGAAACTCATGCACTCTGATAGCAAGCGTTGCTACTGATGCTATGCAGACCAAAACTGGTTTTCAGTTTGTACATTTTTCTAGATTTTTCCATCCAAGGTTGGTTGAGTTTGTAGAACGATGGCTTCAGATTTTCAACATACGGTGTGGTGGCGCGGACTGGGAGGGGGCGCTTCGCTCCTGCCCCCTCCCCAAGTAAGATTTTCATACATGAAAGTACGTTAATGGTTTTGGTCCCTGAGTTGCTTCAATGTCACTGCCATTCTCAAATGGCATAAGTTCTGGATGTTGGGTGCCATAGTTCAGAGTTGTGAGCAGCGCTTGTAACACTGTCTGAAGCTTATTTCCACCTACTGCAGCATCACTATTCTCAAAGTAAGTGAGTGTCGTTTGTGGACCTGACTGCATTTGAAAACAATGTGATATGGTACCTCCCTAAACCGCTTGACGGAGGCCCCCGAGGGGCGGTGTGATGGCACGGACTCGGAGAAGACGCTTGGCGCCGACCCCCTCCCCAAGTCTTATAGCACCGGTTTAGCCTGAGATCGCCCCCGACATAGGCGGCCGGCTCCCGGGGTCCGGCGGAACTTTTTGCCTTTTGATGACTCTTCTATTCTGGACCTTGTCCCACAATCCGTTTGACCTGAAGACACGCTGTAGTGGGGCGCCCCTTTACCGTTTTAGTTGCCATTCCGGCCGCTTTTGCTACACTGTGCCTCTTCCGCCATTCAGCTGTTTACCGCCCGCTCTTGCGACTACAGCGTCTCGCTCACCATGTAGTTGAGTTGCTCCCGCTCTTGCGATGCAACGATAAGCGACTGCCACAGGACTCTCAAAATGGCGGCCGGCTCTTCAGATTTGGGCGTGGTCCACTAAAATGGCCCTGGGACACCTTGGAACTCGGACGCTTCCCTGATAGGGCTTGGGTCCCATTCTCGAAAGCGTCCCCTCAGCCGTGAAGATTCTACAAAAGTCTTGGGGGCCCCCGACTCCCGCAGGCTTCTGGTGGGGAGCGGCTGCCATGTTTACTCGTGGAATGGCCACGACGGACCTACGAGATGGTAGTGCTCTCATGCTGACGCCAGCTTTAGTCTGAAACATTCAGAAACACTGTAGACTACCAATTCGATCAGTTCCGGTAGCGCCCCAACATGACCCGGTAGAGAAGAACTTGCCCTCCCATCTTTGACTGATGGTTCTTGTTGCCTGTCCCCTCTGTTGTCATTTTACAGAACTTTTTGGACTGCTGAAAGGGGTTGTGTTCCGAACGCTGGTTGGTGGAGACATTTTGACTATATTCTTGACCTACGTTGTCGCGTAATGCGTTATATGACACGCCGCGTTAGCGCACCCGGAAGTGATCCGGGGCGCGGCGCGCAGCGCGTAACGTAAGCATAACAGGTCATGTGACTTGTTAATAAAACTTTTTATTGCTTCATTTTACTTTTGTTATTTTAATAATGAAAAGCTTGGTCATATGACCTAAAAAATACGCTTTTTATTGATTTCGAACTTTTTTTTAAAAACATATATGTTATAATATTCCAGGCTAATGTACTTTCCCGGAAAATTTACAACTGTCCTGCAAGTAAAATATATTCCTTTTTCGAGAAAAAGGGCGTTTCTTCGTTCCATGACGGAGCCGTTGAGTAAAAGAGACTCGGCCTGCTGTCTTAGTCGCCGATACGCCTGATTATCAGATTCTTATCGATCACTTTATGTTGCAGGAGTGGAAAACACAACTGCCCTTGACCATTTATCTTTACTGCGTTCCTACATATTATACCTTTTATCCGTCATGTAATTGGACTGCTTTATTTCACTTGCCTTTTACTGATTCGAAAACAGTGACTAAAAGTAAAAACTTTACCAATGTAAATACTACTACCATGTTTTGTTTTAAAAACCTTTATTGTGAAAATGTCAGTATACAAATACGGGCTTATAACCACGTGGGCCGGCCAGGGAGCAAACTGAAATCGTATATGATGAGGAGACATTTACATTATAGAGGAACGTAACGAGCGAGCCATTAGGTTGCAAGAACTAAGGTGTCTAACAGTTGCGGAATCGGTGGACGTACATTTTGTAATTAAAATACGACAGGGCCACTAACAAAAAAGTTATCTAGATATACATTTGCGTGCAAGTACCATGGGTGACGTTAATTCGAACTTTCAATAGTACAGTAATCAATAACACATCAGAACTTAATATCAATAGGGATGTCGAAATATTCAATCAATTCTCGTCCCCGCCCGCCATGAGCATCAAAACTGCATTCATATCTTGTGATATCAAGGTTGTTCAACCAGTACACAACAAGGAGTTACGAGTCCCATTTATACCGGCGCCATTTTGGGCGAGGCCGGGCAGGTCCAAGATATAGTCAAAATGTCTCCACCAACCATCGGCCAGACCAGTACCCCTTTCGGCCCTTTATGCTACAAGATGGTGTCTTCCATTCAGAAAATATTGTTGGCAGCATTTTGAAAGGAAAGATAAACAGCCGTTCTCCTAGTGAGTCTCACATTGTTACATTTAGAAAGAATGTTGAAGAGTAGTATGTGGAAAATCTGAAGCCATTTTTCTACAAACTCTCAATCAGCCTTGGATGGAAAAAAAAATCCTGAAGAATGCACAAACTGAAAACCAATTTTTGTCTGTATAGCATCAACAGCAACGCTTGAGTCAGCTTTGTGTCAAGCCGCCATTTTGATTCAATCAATAACGTCCCCCTGCACACATTCAGGGACCTGGTCGTGTCTTCAGATGAAACGGATTGTGGGACAAGATGCAAAAAGGAAAAGGAAAAAAGTTCCGCCGGACCTCGGGAGCCGGCCGCCTATGTCATGTGCGACCTTTGGCCACACCAGGGCAATAGTGAAGCTGCAGCAGGTGCAAATAAGCTTCAGACAGTCTTACAAGCACTGCTCAGAACTCTCAACTATGGCACTCAACATCCAGGACTTGCCATTCGGATCTTGGCGCCTTGTGCTGGTTCCGACCTATTCACACATCGGTCCACTACTGACATCACCTCATAAGCCAACGGGGCACCCCACGCCGACTTTCGGCGCAGCATTGTAGGATGTCCACACCAGTGCGGCAACTTGCTGGACACCGCCTCGGTGCCATCCGGATCTCGGCGCGTTCGAGTCACTGTACCGCAAGAGCGGGAGAAACTCAGCTGGACACGCCGTCTTTCGGCGCAGCATTGTAGGATGGCCACACCAGTGCGGCAATTTGCTGGACACCACCTCGGTGCCATCCGGATCTCTGCGCGTTCGAGTCACTGTACCGCAAGAGTGACCGCAACTCAGCTGGACACACCGTCTTTCGGCGCAGCATTGTAGGATGGCCACACCAGTGCGGCAATTTGCTGGACACCACCTCGGTGCCATCCGGATCTCTGCGCGTTCGAGTCACTGTACCGCAAGAGTGACCGCAACTCAGCTGGACACGCCGTCTTTCGGCGCAGCATTGTAGGATGGCCACACCAGTGCGGCAATTTGCTGGACACCACCTCGGTGCCATCCGGATCTCGGCGCGTTGTGCTGCCTTCGGCCTACTGTAGCCGCAAGTGCGGACGCAACTCAGTTGGACGGCGAGTGAAAAGATAAGGGGCGCCCCACTGCAGCCGAGGAGCCTCCATCTTGGGGGAGACGCACAGCCCCCACTGACTGACGCGACCTCACAGGCCAATGGGGCGCCCCACGCCGATTTTCGGCGCGGCATTGTAGGATAGCCACACCAGTGCAGCAACTTGCTGGACACTAACTCGGTGCCATCCGGATCTCGGCGCGTTGTGCTGCCTTCGGCCTATTCGCACATCGGTCCGCTACTGACGCCGCCTCACGTGCCAACGGATTTTCTACGCTTTTTGTAGCCCTATGCCGCATAACAGGTCATGTGACTTGTTTATAAAACTTTTCATTGGTTCATTTTACTTTTGGTTTCCTAAAGATGGAAGGCTTGGTCATATGACCTAAAAATAACACTTTTCATTGGTTTAGAACATTTTTTTTCCCAAACGATGAAAGCCCCACCTCGTTTCTGGATGTTTCAGACTGAAGCTGGCGTCAGCATGAGAGCACCACCATCTCGTGGCTCCGTCGTGGTCATTCCGCGAGCAATCATGGCAGCCGCTCCCCACCGAAGCCTGCAGGAGTCGAGGGCCCCCAAGACTTTTGTAGAATCTTCACGGCTGAGGGGACGCTTTCGAGAATGGAGCCCAAGCCCTAGCAGGCAAGCGTCCGAGTTCCAAGGTGTCCCAGGGCCATTTTAGTGGACCAGGCCCAAAACCGAAGAGCCGGCCGCCATTTTAAGAGTCCTGTGGCAGCCGCCTATCGCTGCACTGCAAGAGTGGGAGTAACTCAACTACATGGTGAGCGAGACGCTGTAGCCGCAAGAGCGGGCGCAACTCAGCTGGATGGCCGCCACCTGGGGAGGCCCGTTCACGCCGCCTCCCCCACACCCCCCCGGGCCGCCCCACGCCAATTTTCGGAGCAGCATTGTAGGATACCAAAACCAGTGCGGCAGTTTACTGGACATCACCTGGGTGCCATCCACATCTCAGCGCGTTCTGCTGCCTTGGGACTATTCGCACAACAGACCGCTACTGACGAGGCCTCCCCCCGCACCACCCGGGACGCCCCACGCTGTTTTTCTGAGCTGCATTGTAGGATCCCAAAAACCAGTGCGGCACCCAGGTGACATCACCTGGGTGCCGTCCAGAACTCAGCACGTTGTGCTGCCTTGGGACTATTCGCACAAAAGACAGCTTCTGACCATTGTTGCTTTTTTTGTCAACAATGTTTAAATGTTTTTACAGTTTTTGTTCCGTTCGTTATATTTAAAAGTTAATAAAGTTTTATAATCCTACTTTGTTGGAGTGCTATATATTTTTAAAAAATCGGGTGAATGGGGCCTTGAATCGGGTTATTGTCATGTGTGGGCTTTACAAGTGTACTGCTACAGGATCGGACATTTCAAACTCAAATGCACGTTCTTTTTCTTACCTTTCCGAAGCATGGAGCGCAATAGCAGGCAGAGAAAGGGTGATACAAGTGTTGAACACTGCCTGGCCTGGCAAGTTGCTGGCAGTGCCCCCCCCCCCCGCCCGCTCCGGAAAGAGGACACACACACACCGCCGCCCCGAGTACTTCACAGATCTTTAAAAGACAATGCGCTTGTTCATGAGGCTTAAATGGTTTATCACCCCTTCTAGAACCCCTGCATCGACCCTCTGACGTTTCCTGGAAGAATTACCACGTAACACAATACCAAGCCTTGTCAGCTGAAACCCCCGAGGAATCGTGGGGCATATTATCAAGTGGGTTTATCTCCGCTTTTTTGGCTTTAAAAGCCAAAGAAAGCAGAGATAAAATTATCTCCCTATTACCAAGCTGTCGCTAACACCAGTTAGTGACAGCTAAAAGGAGATAGCGACCATCTTGGGCCCCGCTTTGCATGTCAGTGATATTTATCACTAATGACATGCAAAGTGGGCGTGCCAAGATGTTAGCGACTGGAAACAGTCCCTAACATCGCTATCTCCTATTACCAACTTTTGGAGATATTCGCGCTAAGCGCGAATATCTCCAAAAGCTAACGCCTGCCCTGAGCAGTTCTTAGCCATGTTATCCAATGGGAGGTGGATAACATGGCTAAGAGCATTTGCTCAATAATGCATGAATATCGCTGACTTTTCAGCGATATTCATGCATTGCGGCCGTTTTTTATCGCATTTGCGATAAACCTTGCTAATAGCAAGGTTTATCTGCGATAAAAATCGCCGATGTGCGGCGATAATTTTTGTCTCTAAACAAGTTAGAGACAAAAATTATCGCTAGTTGTTGGTAATATGCCCCCGGGTTTTTGCTTGCAGAAATCGGGAGGCGGGAGACTAGCACTGAAATCAGTAGTCTCACGCCTGAATCGGGAGGGTTGGCATGTCTGGATTCTCTACAGCTGGGGCCATAAACTACATCCGCAGGGCTAGGTGATAGCCTGGGACCGGCCTGGCATCTAAAATGGCTGCCGTGCACGATAAAATTGTGGCATTGGAAAAAAGGCAAGATGGCACAGACAATGTTTATCAATAAGGATTCATTTATAACAAAATATTTTATCGCACTGACAAATTGGCGGTCAACACTTACTGATTTCCATCGAATCGAACGTTAACAGACGTCACGCAGCAAAAAAAAAAAAAAGCTCACGCACAGCCGCTGGAAGACATGTATCAACATATATGAGCCTCCTCAGCCACCCTCAGAAAACATAAGGGATTAGGATACGTCTCCCGCACCCCCTTATACCTAGTAATTTAATTAAAACGAAGCACAAAATGGCGAATTCCCGTTTCGCTACCAGTTTGCGGCCCAGTTCGCGGCCCGGGAAGCGCTTCTACCGTGAAAAATAATTTTTTTTTTATTTTCCCCACGGGACCCTTTAATAACCCCAACAACATTCCTAGGGGGTCAAGAGGGGTATACCTTGCCCCCTTTCATTAAATTCCCCCTTCGTTTTTCACCTCTTCTTCTCTCTCGATCCTACCGAGAGATAAGATGGCGGCCGCTCCGGACTGTTTAGAATGTTGACAGACACCGGGGAGCCAATCAGCTTCGCATCGCAAAGTTCCGTTTCGCGAAAAGTAAGCGGACCGGAGCGCAGCCCGGAGCGCTGTTACAGATATATATCTTGTTTTGAACGTAAATTTCTCAAAATCCACTGGAGCACATATATTGAGACCTAGCAAAGGCACATCGGGCTAACAGTCCCTACAATTTTGCCAAGTTTCGTGCAAATCCATTCAGCCGTTCGAGCTAAAAGTGAGGCCAAAGGCCCTATGGAAATTAACATGGGAAAAACGCGTTTTGGGACCACCCTTTTTTCTCGGCCCCCCCTTGACGAAACCCCCCCAAATTTTCAGGGGCTGCTCAGTAACAAAATGTGCCATTTTACTGAAAATTTCAGCCGATTCCGTCCACAAACGCCAAAGTTATTAGACATAGAATTTTCAAAAGTCCCACAGACAAAAAATCCTAACTATATATACCTACTGGCGAGACGCCAGTAGGTAATATATATATATATATATATATATATATATATATATATATATATATATATATATTTTTGATTGCTCCAATTTGCCCACAAATTGAGTCGCACTCATACACGTGTTAAAGGTGGCAAACCTTTTACTAAAAGGGTGCAAGCAGACCTCTTTCCGTAGCTTCAATCAGGCAGTCCGAATGCGATAAGCCTGACGCATTTCATGAGTTCATCTCCCTTCCCCAGAGGCAATCGCAATGCCGAATGTGTGCTCCGGTCTCCTTTCACAATGCCAAATCACGCCCCCTGATGGGCCGGTCAGATGACCCCCAGCATTGTGGATAATGAAGTCCTGGTACCAAAGTCCACAGATGGTGCACTAATTTCTGCCAAAAATTCAAACCCCTGGATGGGGCACCACAAAGAGCGTCCATTTCAATTCCCAACAAATGTTCCACAAATCGGCCCAACAACTTTTGAACCGCGCGGCCCCCTCACTTCGCGGGGTGGTGCAGACTCTACGGCTGGGCAGCCGCCTCATATGATTGCACCAATTTGCCCACAAATTGAGTCGTACTCAAACACGTGTTTAAGGTGGCAAACTTTTTATCAAAGGGGTGCAAGTGGCTCTCTCTCGGTAGCTTCAATCAGGCAGTCCCAATGTGATAAGCCTGACGCGTGTCAAGAGTTCATCTCCCTTCCTCAGAGGCAATCGCAATGCCGAATCTGTGCTCCGGTCTCTTTTCACAATGCCAAATCACGCCCCCTGATGGGCCGGTCAGATAACCCCACAGCATTGTGGATAGTGAAGTCCCAGTACTAAGGTTCACAGATGGTGCACTAATTTCTGCCTGGCGTGATTTGGCATTGTGAAAGGAGACCGGAGCACGATTTCGGCATTGCGATTAGATAGAGTCAAATGTCGTGTGGACCATCTCCGAACACCACTACTGATCCCACAATGCATTGCTAATGTTCCATGCAAATACGGCAGAATTCAAACAATGGAGAGCTGATCAAATCTGGCGATGCAAAAAAACTCAATTAGGCGACGATGTGGTGCAGCACAGTGGTGTTCATATCTTCTCCGCTAGGCAGCATAAGCCTGGAAAGGTTACATTTAAAGCTACGTTCTTCTGGGCTTTATAGCACGTTAATCATCATTAGACTCAGGGTGTAAAGTCAGCAAACCTCCTCTCATAGCGACATATACTCTATGCAACCAAACACTGATGCGAGGTAGGGGAGGGAGGCCAATTATACAAAAATATTTTAGACTTATAGTCCTCACCGCATGACACTGTGCCCAGTCGCCATGAGTAATGCCGGTCTTTCGAGTAGGGCATTTCTAGTCAGGAAAGGATAGGCACACCATAACACCAAAAGATATGTTGCAGAGATTCCAAAGTGCCCCCCTGATTGGTGGGCTACAATATAGACAACATGTTGTGGCAGCCATTAAACGTCTTGGCGGCCTTGTTCCCTTTGAATGCATGCAGTGAAAGGCTGTTTTTGAGTGTCAAATAAAGGAGGACATATAAAGGGTGGTAATAGATTTTAGTCCCAATATAAATCTTTGCTGGTGGTATCATACTAATTTTAAGAATTGCGTATGTTCTAAGCCAATGTTGCCCTGTGAAAAATGCTGAGCCTCTGCTCCGATTTCATGAACCATGTCTGAGAAAAAAACTGTTATTCTTTCATGGTTGCAGTGGGGATGGCTGTGCAAGAGCACCTCAACACTAACAATTCTTCTACAGCTTATTATCTATCTTATGGTGAGTGGTATAATGCTGGGGCATCCTGGATTGGATCAACAGCTATCCAGCCACTTTATGTTAATAGCAAATCAGCCTCCCTGTTTCGCACTCCTTTTATGACTAGTATCTGGATCTTTGCCATTTATGTTGTATTTGTGGGAGCAATCAGGGATAATTGTTTCCTCGTTTATGTTTACTGGCCGCACTGCTCCTTGGCTTTACTGTATTGGAATTTGTTGTTTTGTTCTCAAATAATTTATTACAAATGTTACCCTGTTCTTCTGAATTGGTGTGAGATTTTTTTGTGTTCTGTTTTTACGTTATTACTATTTGAAGTGCTGCATAAATACTTTACACATTGCCTCTAAATTAAGCCTAAATGCTCTGTGTCGAGCTACCAGAGGGTTGAGCACAGGTTAATATGGGATTTGCTTGTGAATTCTCCTTGACAGAAATTGTAGTTTCTGCTTAAGTAGTGTTTCACCTCCCTCAACCAATAACCCATTTTCCAACATTGGTGTTCAGCGGTGAGATTTGGACTTGTTTGTGAAGTGCCATACAGAGATTTAGTGTTACACTAAAACCACAGAATAATAATTTTATTTCAATTCAAGTTTTTTAAATTCTCCTTGACTGGCTCTTTGCTTTTTCCAAATCTATTGTCATTGTTACCTGACTATCTATGACCATACCTGCAGTAATGGAATTTGAGCTGGACAACGTGGAAGGTTACACTGTGGTTGAGCTCAAACAGTTCTGTAAAGAAAGGGGGCTGTAAACTAAGAAAGGCCCCAAAATGTTGGAGCTTCAGAAAGCTTTGAGGGCCTGGATGGAGGTCCACCATGTACTGACAGCAACAGAGGACTGGAATAAGAAGGATGATATAGATGAGCAGGAACAGGGCCTGGATACCAGCCCTGACCTGGAGCAGGTAGAGGAAGGGGATAACTCGTTTCCGGAGTTGGAACTCCCTGCCAGAGGGGAAAGCATTGTATCTTCACAAGGCCTGTCCCCAGAGGAGCTGGAAGACAGGAAGATAGAAAGAGAATTTCGGCAGCAGATGGCCAAGCTCAAGTTGGAAAAGAAGAAAGCTGGGCTAGAGAGAGCCTTTGCAAAAAAAGAGGCTGAGGGTGAAAGAACCTTGGAGGAAAAGAGACTAACCATGGAGGAGAGGAGAATGGCCCATGATCTCAGAGAGCTAGACATCACAGCAAAGAAAGTGGAGTCCAGCAGTAATGTAATCAGCATAACCGCAGAGTCTCCGTGGGGCAAAAAAAGTTCACAAACCTAAAGATATGGTGCCCCCGCTATGTGGTAGAGGATGACATAGATAGGGGGATTTCTGCTTATGAGGTGGCCCTTAAGATGCACAGGGTCCCAGGAGAGTTTTTGGGGGGCACCACTTGAGATACACATGCCTATAGTGGGGAGGGATACCTTGGTTTTCCTGGAGGTAGAGGACCAGATGAAGTACATCACAATGAAAATTATCAATGTCACCAAGTTTGGACTCCATTGAAGTATTGCATTAGATTCATGGACAGCAGAAAGATGTAGGACCAGTCTTGTGCGAATTTTCTTGATTACACCAACACGATACAATTCAATTTATAAGCTTTATTCGACATTTTGTCATAAAAGCATTCACCTAACCCTATACAATAAATACTACTTATAAAAATACTTCTAAAAATACATATTAAATGTTTGATGTCGAATAAGACATAATAAAAGGTCATAAAATTACAATCACATTATTACAATTTAAGAAACACATTTCATAGGTTAAAAAACGTACAGTTTGTCGCAATAAAACAGTTTATGGATATACATAATTGCATTATAATACAGTAGCCAATAATGATCGGGTACGAATTAGCCACGACCATGCCAGATACTTTGCTACACCAACCACATATAATGTTGTACAATCTGATTCAAGTATCCTGAGGGCTTCGGCTTGGCTTCGGGTTCCCAACTTTAAGCATAGCGGTTTTAACCACTTACGTCTGGGGGCCAAATACAGTGGGCAACAAAACAAAAAATGGGAGATGTGTTCAATTTCCTCTTTACAATGGTGACAATGTTCATCCCATGTCTGGGACCAGTGCTTCTTAAATGCATTTAAGGGTAATGTGCCAATGCGAAATTGAAAATAAAGTTTTCTATCATACGGTTTTTCAATTAGGTCCCAAAAACATTCGTATGATGGATACATTTTTAAGTTTAAAAAGCGAGAAGTTAGCTTTACACTTGTACTGTCACTAAACATTGCAAGATATATCATCTCCCAATAAAGATCTTTTAGCTTTTCCTTAGAGGGGAAGCAAGTTGGGTCTTTATTGTCCCATAGATGGTCCAATTTCAATTCTGTAAGTAGACCCCGCAACTCCCTTAGCCATGGGATAGTGTGGAAACGATCGAATTTGATGACATCCATCAATGCTGCTGCATAGTGGGCTAGCTCTGGGGTTACCATAATTCGCCTCCAGTACAGGAGGGGCCGAAGCCTCGCTATATCCACAACTGATTTTCTGCCCAGGTCTAGTTTTAACGGAATTATTGGGGTACTTTGGGGGACCATTGTGACCCCTCTTAGGAACCTGTTTTCCGCTCGGCCCAGATTAGTCAAGTTTGAAAAACCCCATAATTCAGAACCATATAAACAAGCCCCCAGGACTTTCATAGAATAAATTTCCATGACACAATTCAGAGGCTTTGTCAAAGAGGTACGGTGTCTTAGCGAAATAGCACCTGATAACTGTCTAAATTTTAGAAGGGTTGTGGTTATGTGGTGATTCCAGCTCATGTTTTCTTGCAGAGTGATACCTAGGTATGAAAAAGAGTCCACTCTTTCTAGGGGTGTTCCTTTGTATTTTATTACACCCTTAAAGGAGGACTGTTGATTAAGGCACATGAATTTCGTTTTGGTAGTATTTAATTCTAGGCCCTTATCATCACAATATACACCAAAGGCATCAACTACTTTTTGTAACCCACTAGGGGTGCGGGAGAGTAATAATGTATCGTCCGCAAACATGAGGACTGGTACACGGGAGCCGGCTATTACGGGGGCGTCACTAGCAATCTTCTCTAGATGTTCAACAATACCATTTATATAAATGGAGAAGAGGGTTGGCGCTAGGACACACCCTTGTCGCACCCCACGTTCAACCGGGAAGGAATCGGTTACCTCTCCTTGTTTGCCCCATCGTATCTTTGCGAAATTGTTTTCATGTAGGCGAACAAGGAGTGTAAGCAACTCCTGTTTTATTCCTGCATCCGCCAAGGTCTGCCAAAGTTTTTCCCTGGGGACTAAGTCAAAAGCGGCTTTTAGATCTACAAAAACTGCATACAATGTCCCCTTCTTCAAGGTGACATTTCTCCAATAAATCGTTAGAAAATGGAGAACTTGGTCGATGCTACTGGTTAGGGGCCTAAACCCAGCTTGGTAATGTGACAGGATGTTATTTGCGTCGATCCATTGCTGCAGTTTATTTTGAACTAGTCGACCCATTAACTTCTGAGCTGTGTCGATTAGACTAATGGGTCTATAGTTTTTAGCCAGGGAACGGTCACCTTTTTTGTATATGGGAATTATTTCTGCTCCCTTCCATGAGGCAGGCACTTCCCCTCCCATAGCCACTGCATTGGCCAACATTGTAAAATAGGTACACCAGGACTTCCGGTCAGACAGAAAAATGTCAGCCGGAATGCCATCCATGCCTGGTGCTTTCCCCCCTGCTATGCAGTCTAATACAACACTCACATCCCTCTCAATAAATAGTGGTGCTTTGTAGTAAACTTGTGGAGGAAGGCTAACATTATTAAACATAAGATTACGGGCATACTGTGGTTGAAAGTATTCTATCCAACTGTTTTTTGCGACATTATTAACAGGCTGGGGTGCTATGCCACCCTTTGCCCATTTTACTGAGGCCCAGAAGCGCTTTGAATCCTTGGAGGCACAAATCTCCTTAAGTTCTTGCCAACAATCCTCGTCCCAACGCTTTTTAGCCAATTTTTGAACCTGCCTATACTGGTTTCTCGCCAGCCTTACTGCTTCAGGTCTTCCTAGTCTTAATTCCTTCCCAAGGTTGTCTCGAGCTGCCCTGCAGTTCTTATCATACCACCCCCTTGTTTCTTGTGGTTTCTTCATTTTACTTGTGGAGGTTTTTTTACGGAAAAAACTTTGGATTTTGGTAAAAAGTATCTCATGGGCAGCCATCATGTAGTCGATAAAATTAGTCTGTCCAAAATGGGACTTAATCTTAGCGACTTCACCCACTACTACTTCCTTTAGGGTCTCTATTTTGGCGAGATCTTCTAGGAGCATGTTCCACTTCAAGTAACGGGAGTTATTAGAACATACTAGGTCCTGTGTGACCATATGGTCCTCTCTAGGATGCTCAAATATGTCATGGAAGGTATGTAGTGTCAGGCACAGTGGATTGTGGTCGCTTTCAATCTTGGCCTTCACTTCCATATCTTCCAGTTTATCCCAGAGCCTTACATCTAGGAGTATATAATCTATCCTGCTGGCCGATCTACCATTATCAAAGGTATTTTTCCCCATAAAATCTGACACTGTCCGGCCATTCGCTGCTCTAAGTCCTCTTGAGAGACAAAAGCTTTTCAGTTGTATTGCTACCGTGCTCCAAGTCTTGATTACGGGGATATCTAGTTGGGGTATGCCCCACTTGGTGTCCTCATCTTCAGCCAGGACTTTATCCTCCTCGCCAAAGGGCTCGAAGGTAGTATTAAAATCCCCGCCTATTATTACGTAAGAGGGGTCTGGTAGCTGTTCAATATTCCTCTCAAGGCACGATAGGGTCTCTGATGGTTTACCCCTGGCTACTCCCCTTGCATACAAATTAAACAGGGCTAGTTGATGACCATTTTGCCAGGTAAAATCAAGTGCCAAAATATCGTTAGAGGATATAGACCTTTGCTTTACCGAACAATTCAAAGTTTGACGTACCCAAATTAACAGCCCCCCCGAGGGACGTCCCACTCTATTGCTAATTGCCGGGACAAAGAAATTTAAATACCCTTGCCTAAAAATTGGTATAGTCGACCAAGTTTCTTGGAACATGATGATATCGTACTGATTAATAAAATCAGCCCAATCGGGAATATTTAACTTATTAGCTATTCCAGCTATGTTCCATGAAATGATTGACAATTTTGGTTTAGCCTGCTGAGAGTACGTCTGAACAGTGTCGGGGATGATTAATGTTTCTGCAGGATCTACTCCTAATATTACATTTTTGTTCAATCCCGATGGCAACTCAACTTCTTCCAATGGTTTTTCCTGTTCCACCTGGGCTCTATTTTGTTCTTCCGAGCCGGAAGTACAAGGTTCATCTGGGGCTGGTATAGATTCATCTAACATCGAGGTCTTGTCACGGCCTTGGTCCGACCACATATTCAGGGTAACAGGAGAAACATATGCGAGTCAATCACACTCATTCAGATCCGTTAGCACAGAATATTGATTATCCAAAGTTAGCCCCCACTCACATGCTGGATTGGTTCTAGCCCTTCTATTTCCCTCTACTGTCCATTTAGTTCTTAATATACTCGGTTTTGCTACTAGACCCCTTCTACTATAGAAGAAATCCAGTGTCAGTGGAACTATTTCAGCTGTCCTACGTTGTGGAGGGAGAATGTTCCGTAGGACATCGGGCAGAACATCGGGGCCCTTAAAATTCAGAACCACACAATCCCCTTGAAATTTCTTTGGCTTAGTACCTATCCACCTAACTCTTCTTGCTGTAAGCAGATCGTCTGATAATTTTTCCTTGCCCCAGGGGGATATATGCATGTTACTACTCAACCACTGTAGAGCCTTATTTCTTAAGGAATCAGGGGACTCGATCTGACCAGTTTTCAGCAGGGGTGTGTTAGCTAGTACTAAAATAAGGGGCGAGGCTTCGACAATCAATTCAACTGGGGCAGATTCTGGGTTTGGTGTCTCAGTAATGCTATTGCCCATTAATTGGGCTGCCTCAGAGGGTAGATTCATATCGAGAGCAATATCATTCCTAAGACTGGCGTGTTGGACATGGTCTGAAGAGGCTTGTAAACCAGCATTCATGGTCACCCCTGATGATAATTTTCCCACAGACTCCATTTGGTCAATTTTTGAAGCAACTAGATTTGGTAATTCACCCACCCCCTCGTTGGTTTTTCTTAAGAGGGACTCTAACTTGTTGACCTTGGTAACTAATTGGTCAACCTTCGATATGAGGGGTTTCATTAAACCTAGTAGTTTGGACTCTAATGTGCCCATAAGCTTAATTAAAAGGGTGTCCTCCCCTTCTTCATTTTCATAGTCCTCCTCCCTTATCCCATCCTCTTTCTTTCTTTTTGCTCGTCTAGGTGGGGTTACAGGTTTGTTTTTAGAGGAGCGTAAGCCACCTCTTCTAGGTGGCGCCTTAGTGATCCCTTTTTTTGCTCTTGGAGCGGGGACAGGTGTTGGGGTGGTATTGGTTTCTGTGAAAGAGGCTGAGGGTGAAAGAACCTTGGAGGAAAAGAGACTAACCATGGAGGAGAGGAGAATGGCCCATGATCTCAGAGAGCTAGACATCACAGCAAAGAAAGTGGAGTCCAGCAGTAATGTAATCAGCATAACCGCAGAGTCTCCGTGGGGCAAAAAAAGTTCACAAACCTAAAGATATGGTGCCCCCGCTATGTGGTAGAGGATGACATAGATAGGGGGATTTCTGCTTATGAGGTGGCCCTTAAGATGCACAGGGTCCCAGGAGAGTTTTTGGGGGGCACCACTTGAGATACACATGCCTATAGTGGGGAGGGATACCTTGGTTTTCCTGGAGGTAGAGGACCAGATGAAGTACATCACAATGAAAATTATCAATGTCACCAAGTTTGGACTCCATTGAAGTATTGCATTAGATTCATGGACAGCAGAAAGATGTAGGACCAGTCTTGTGCGAATTTTCTTGATTACACCAACACGATACTGAATGGCTGGGTGCAGGGCAGCAAAGTTGAAATCTGATACAGAAAGAGCAAATGTTCAATATATTTTTTATAGAGCTGAGCAAGCACCTGGTTAACTGTAAGCTCACTGACCCCAGGGAGCTTACAAAGGAGTTGAACTTCTGGGTCAGCACAAGAGTGTACAAAAAGGTAACTGTGGGGATCACTAGAAGGGTGGTCAGGGGTCCCACCAGAAGAAATAAAGGGAAGAAATATTTAAAACAAAAGAGTTCTCTAAAGGCCTTCAACATAATTCCCAAGGGAAACATAGTAATGAGTCCCAATCTGAACCAATGAAGAAGGTGTTATTTGATAAGCAGACAGGGAGGTTTTTCCACCAGTATACTGAGCGCTACAAGAACGGGCACTCCAAAGAAAACACCAGAGGGCACAGCCCCCCACCAGCAGGCAGACACCTGAGTTGGTGAGTGTAGTGCTTGGGGAGGAGATGGTCCCAGTTAAGTTGAGGCAGAAGACAGAAGTTTCCTTGGTGTCTCTAGGGTATGGAGTAATGGTGCCCAGATCATATATGCCTACAGATACTACTAAGTATAGGCAATGAGTCTCCATCAATGGGAAAAATGTGGATGCTCTGAGAGACACAGCAGCCAGTATGACTACTGTGAAATATCATCTGGTGTCCTCGGAGCAGGCCATTCCCAGTGCATTCTACCCAGTCATAGTCACAGACACCATGAGAGCCACAACCCTGTGCCTCTGGTTTGCTTTGAGTTGGGATGGGGTCTCAGGTTCACTAATAGTAGATGTAGGCCCTGTCATGCCTGTAGATTGTCTGTAGCACCACAACCTAGAGAACACTGTCTGGAAGTGGCAGTCCGTCACACCTGGAGATGTTAGGTTTGCCTGGGAGGGTCTTCATGACAACACAATCTATGCCTACCTGAGACGGGGTCCAGGGAGCCTGGAGCCTGGAGCCTGAAGCAATGATAGGTAGCTGTCAAGAAGAGAAAGGGCAAGGGGTGTGTAAACCAGCTCCGTAATTTCTCACGGTCCAGGTTAACAGGGCACCTGAGGGAGGACACCGCCATCCTAGGAGACCTGCCTAAGCTTGCTGCATGGCAATTCGTGGGTAGGCCCACCGGGTAGCAATTCTGCTAGGTGAAGAAAGAGTGCCCAACTCTAGAGAGCTTCAGGTGACAAGCTGATTCCCAAGCAGCAGGTGATACCTCTGGAGATCACCTGCTCTGTTGGGATAATGACCTCCTATACATCCAGCCTAAGTTGCCTGGGTCAGTCTGTTTGCTGGTAATCCCCAACGTTACACTACCTTCCTACTAAGGTTGGCTCAAGATATGCCCTTGGGCGGGACATCTGGTGTAAGACATGGACCTTTGCCAGGGCTGCCCCTGATTTCTATTTTCCCCCAAATGAAGAAAGCCTCCAATGCATTCTGTAGGTCTTATCCCAACTGCTAGGATAGTGGGAAAGTAGGAAAAAAGATTAAGGTGCCCCTGAATCCCTTACCTGCTGTTGGCACAACAATTGAGAGGGAAGGCATCGACAATGTTGGTCCCTTGAACTACAAGACAGCTTTAGGCAAAAGATTCATTGAGGTCTTGGTGGACCACCTGGTATCTAGAGGTCATCCCTCTGAGGTCGGTGACTGCACCTGGGGTTGCCAAGGCCCTGATGGTGTTTTTTTTACCTGTGTATGTTTCCCCAAGAAAGTGTTGTGTGGCAGAGGCACTAACTTCATGTGAGCATGCATGAAGCCCATGTGGGATGAGTGTGCGGTAACCTAAATGTTCTCTACTCCCTATCACCCACAGACGGGCTTGCTGAGAGATTCTACAATTTCTTCAAAGGCATGATTATTTGCATGCCTGAGCCCATGAGGCAGAAGTGGGATGACCTCTGGCCATTCCTGCTGTTCACCTACAGGGAGGTGCCTGAAAAGGGAATTGGGTTTAGCCCGTTTGAGCTCCTCTATAGACACTGTTAGGGGACCACTCAGACTTAAGAGAGAGGGATAGGAGCAGGATCCCAGGAAACCTCCTCAGGATGGAGTCACCTACATGCTGACAGTCTGTCACCAGATTAAACTCTTCTGGAAAAAGGCTTAAGATATTCTTGGGGGCAAGAAAAAATCAATGAAACTCTGGCATGACCAGGAGGCCACTCTCCAAGGGCTAGGTGGTTAGCCTCCTGATCGGAGCCTCAAAGTCAGAAAAGGCTGCAAACACCTTGAACCCAGCACCTGGGCTCTGTCTGCTGTGAGCCTTACCCCCCAAGTGGTGCCACCCTAGTCCTAAACCCATGGAAGTGGTTGATGTTGTGCCGTGCCCTATTTATTTATAACTGAAACCTCGCTCCGGGCTGTTTATTTATAACTGAAACCTGGCTCCAGGATTGGTCCAATCCAGACCTAGTTCAGGCTGTTCCTCCCGGCTACGCCATCTGCAGACAAGACCGCGCTGAACAGCGCAGTGGGGGTCTAGCAATCATCTATAGAGATGCCCTCAAATGCACCATCAGAGAGCTTCCTGATATTGTAGAAGCCGAAAGTATGTTCTTCTGCATTCAAGTACATGATACTTTCGCTTTTTCGGGAGCACTGCTCTACCGTCCTCCGCGAAATCCCCTGCAGTTTCTTACAAGTGTAGGAGAAGTACTAATTGATATGACTGTTAGATAAGCCAATTTCACTGTATTGGGCGACTTCAAACTTCACTTAGATAACCCTACTGATTACAATGCCTCCTGCTTTAAAGAAACCCTTCAAATCCTAGGATTGACACTAAAGACCTCTGGAGCAACCCACATAGCTGGGCACTCCCTTGATTGCATTAGTTGCAATCTGGACACAATGGTGGTAAAAAATCCCTTACCTCTGACTTGGACTGATCACTACTTCATTGAATTCGATATAAAACTCACAAGAAGTCAAACTATGTCCAAGAAAACAGTAAATAAAGGAATCCCCTTACCCAACAGGGGCAAAATTATGAACCATCCTGACCTCATTAGCTGGGCTAAAGATAGCAAACCCCCCTTGTCAGGCAATACCTCCATAGATTATCAAAACTTTGTAGGTTGGATGACAGAGATCCGCAACAAACTTAATCATACACAAAAAACAAAACTTCCCTCAGTAAAACGTAAAAATTCCGCTCCTTGGTTCTTAGATACCTTAAAAGATCAATTGGCTGTAGTCAAAAAGTTAGAACGTAAATGGAGACAAAACTATGATATTGACTCCAAAACCATCTATAAAACAGCTAGGAAATCATATCACATCTCCATTAAAATTGCGAAAACCAATTATTTCACTTCTCAAATTGAAGCAGCAAATAATAAACAAAAATAATTTTTTTAAATCGTTAACACCTTTACAAAACCTAAAATAGCAACCCAAGACATTCCTCCATCCCAAACCTTGTGTGAAAACATAGCCAACTATTTCACACAAAAAATTGACACGCTCATTAAAGATTTCCCCCATCCTCTTATACTAGAACCTGATATTGAGACGGTGTCTAACTCTCAACTTCCCAGATGGGAAAAATTCAATCACATTAGTCTTGAAGATTCATTACAGGGAATCTCCACACTTAAATCAGGTTCCCATTCCGACCCCTGTCCCCCTACTTTTCTTAAATCTATAATACAGGAGGTTAATCCCTACATTAATGCTATCATCAACTCAGAGGGAGAAAATCGAAGAATTTTCTCAGGCCTTTAATAATACTGAAGCATGTAGCTGTAGCCCTTATATCTTCCAGGTTGGACTATTGCAATAGCCTCTATGCAGGACTCAACAAATCTGCCCTGCATAAGCTTCAAATGGTCCAACATGCAGCTGCCAGACTGGTCCTCAGATTACCTAGGAAATCCTCAACCTCCGCAGCTTTGAACACACTACATTGGTTTCCAATACATAAGCGCATACTGTTTAAAGTTCTCACCATCACCCACAGAGCCTTCTACCATCATGGCCCACTCTATCTGCGCAAATACTTTAGACAATATCAACCACTATGAGCCCTTAGGTTCTTGAATGCAAACCTGTTGCATGTTCCCAGGTTCAAAATGATAACAAGAGGAGGTAAATCCATTGCGGTCATTGGAGCGAAAGCCTGGATCAAAGCACCTCCCTGCCTGCGTCAAGCCACTACCGAACCTAATTTCAGAAAGCTTCTAAAGACTTGGATTTACTCACTGCCCAACTCTGAATCTATGAGGCTCTTAGGATATGCTACGTAGCCAGGTGTAGCTCCCTTCATCTCTATTACACCACTTCTGTCTTTTTAGGAATCTAAGCGCCAAGATACTTCCTGGAGTGGTAGTGCGCTATACAAGTACCCTTTCACTTCACTTCACAGACAGTGGGCACTAGGACCCTGGGCTGGAGCAAAGGGCAAGGGGACACGAGACACCACTTTCGGTCAGGGGAGGGGACAAGGACACTGAGAAGACGACCTGCAGACCAAGAGGTCAGGGGACATACTCGCTGTACCACATGATTTAAATAAAGGTACCTTATAATCAGCCACCGCATCCTGTGATTTTTGATGGGTCGACGACACAACAACTGGTGACGAAGACGGCGAAGATTCATCGTGTTTGATGCCCAGCGAGACCAGGAGCCCACCCTGATTCGCGTCGAGGATCGAGTGCCGATTTTAGCGAGGCCAGGAGCCCATCCTGGGTCACATTTGAGAGAAGGAAGCGGTGCGGAAGCCCACCCCGACCGCCACGGAAGAAGAAAAAGGAGCAGTGTGAGAGAGCCGGTGAGCCGATTTTTAATGACCAGGGTGAGTGCGATAATAAAGAAATTCGAGCGCGACCTTTCGCGTGAATACCGTCGGCCATTTTGAAGTCAGGCGGCCCAGACCAATCAGCGCGAGAGAAGATCGGGCGGCCATTTTGAAGTCAGGCAGCGCTCCGATTGGTCAAGAAGTCTCTCGAGACTACCGGTGGCCCTTTTAGAGTCAGGAAATTGGACCAATAAGGGGGCAGAACAGCGCAGCGGCTATTTTAAAGTCAGGCAACAAGGAAAAAGCCTCGAGAGTGCCGAAAAGAGGACCAAAAAGAGAAAAAAAAATAAGCACAAAGCAATGCAAGTGCCGAGATAAAGATAAAAAAAGCTTAAACGAAAAAAAAAGCACAAACAGATTCAAAGAAAGGCCTTAAAAGAAGGAAAATATAATAGATATATACAAAGAAGTAACAGAAAACAACAGTGAAAAAAAAACCATAGAAGTAAATGCCACAAAGAGCACAAAGAACAGCAATAGTGGCAGATGAAAGGGGCGAAAGGCAGAGCGCCCAATATCGCAGACCTCTCCCGTTCAACTTGTCTGAGCCACAAGTGGGCATACAATGGGAGAAATGGATAAGGAGATCTGAAAGGTACATGGAAGCCATGGATGTGACAGAGGCAAAACAACTGGGCCTATTCCTCAACTTAGTAGGCGATGAAGTAGAGGATTTACTAGTGACCCTACCAGGAGAAGAGACTTCCACATACAAGGGACTAATAAAGTGCCTAACGAACAGAGGAACGTAGAATTTGAGCGATACACCTTCACAATCGCGTTTCAGCACAAGGACGAATCATTGGATGAATTTGCAATGCGACTGCGGAAGCTAGTAACTCACTGCGACTTCGACAAATACGACAATGAAAAAGCGATTCGCCTGCGCATCATTGAAGGATGCCGAGACACGAACTTCCGGGCGAGAATCCCTAAGGAACTAACATCCCTGGAAAAGATCCTGTCACTAGCACGAGCTGAGACAAGAGCGACAGCGCAAGCAAAGGAGATGGAGCGAAAGGAAAGGAGCGTCGAACAAGCCCACTGCATAATGGACAGCAGCCGCATGAGCAACTGGAAAAAAGGGCAAAATCAACAAGTAACGAGGAAGCACCCGGAATCGACCTGCTACAGATGTGGCCTTGAGTTTCCACACAGGGGCAGGTGCCCAGCATTTGGCTAAACATGCAGGAAATGCAACAGAAACAACCACTTTGCCAGCGTATGCCAGGGACTGCAATTCAGAAATGAAAGAGGAAGAACGGGAAGACCGCGAATGATGACGAGCAGACATGTCAGACATGTCGAAACAGCGAACAGAAGCTCCTCGAAAGAGTCAGGAGAAGAAAGCGAAGAGGAAAAATTAGAACAACTCTACTTCATGTCAGAAGCTGCTGCCATATCCGCTGATGAAAGCGGAAAGCAAGAAAGCATCCGTCTGGTGGACAAGAACACGATAAAGAAAACGGTGTCTGTGACCTTAGGCGTAGGACCACAGAAGGCAAGATTTGTTTTGGACAGCGGCACAACATGTAACATCATGTGCGTGTCGGAATACGAGAAGATGGAGGTGAAACCAACGTTGAAGCCATCCAAGGTGGAAGTCTTCACATGGGGGTCAAGAAAACCAGTAACAAACATGGGACAATTCACAGAGAACCTAACATACAAAGGTCAAATGGTAGAGGAAGAGATCCACGTGTTGAAGGGTGACATTCCAGCACCATGCTTATTGAACAATGTCACAGCTCAGATAATGGGCCTCATCGAAATGACATACAACATGTCAGAAAAAAAAGCATCTTAAAGGAATACACCAAGTTACTGCAAGGACTAGGGAAGCTAAAGGGGCGTCAAATAACGCTGCTCATCGATGAAACAGTGAAGCTAGTAGCTCAGCACCACCGGCAAGTGCCGCTACACCTGCAACCGCAAGTAGAAGAAGAGCTTGAAGCGCTGCTCAAGCAGGATATCATAGAACCAGCAGAAGGACCGATGCCCTGGGTGTCACCAATAGTGGCAGTACCGAAGAAAGAGACGTCCAAAATAAGAATCTGTGTTGACATGAGAATACCAAACACCGCGATCCAACATGTGAGACACCCTGGACCTCACCTTGATGATATGATCAGCTGCCTAAAATGCACAAGACGGTTCTCCAAGCTAGATTTGTGCAAGGGATATCACCAGCTGGAGCTCGACCCTCAGTCCAGATACATCACCACGTTTTCCACGCACCTAGGTCTGTTCCGATACAAAAGGCTGTACTTTGGGATATCGTCCGCTGCTGAGATATTTCAGGAAACAATTAGGCAAGTGATAAGGCCGGTGAAAAATAGCTTAAACTACAGTGATGATATTCTGGTGTTTGGCAAATCCGACGAGGAGCACGACAAGGCATTGCGAGAGGTGTGCTCCCAGCTGGAACAGGCAGGGTTGACCCTGAATGAGGACAAATGTGAACTAGGGCGAGACAAACTAGTATTCTTTGGCCACATCTTCTCCAAGAAAGGAATGCGGCCAGATCGCAGCAACGTGGACACGCTGGAAAGAGCGAAACAACCAGGTGACATTGCAGAAGTGAGGTCATTCCTCTGCCTTGCCAGCTACTGTGCAAGATATATCAAAGATTTTGCCACAGTGAGTGCACCCTTGATAGAACTGACAAAGCAGGGCCAGAGTTTCATGTGGACTGAAGACTGCAGCAGAGCATTTGAAGAGATAAGACAGTCCGTGACGGCAGTAGATTACCTGGCATATTTTGACCCGCTGCTGTGCACTGAACTGACAGTAGATGCCAGCCCAGTGGGTTTGGGGGCAATACTGGCACCACACAGACCAGGAAAAGACTCACCAAGATGTATAGTATCCTACGGAAGCAAGAGCCTATCAGATGTTGAAAGAGCATATTCCCAACCGGAGAAAGAGAGCCTGGCGGCAGTGTGGGCATGTGAACACTATCACATGTTCATCTATGGAAAACCTTTCACAATAATAACGGATCACAGAGCACTGATAACAATTTATGGACAGAGAGGTGGGGAATACGGCTAATGGACTTCAATTTCAAAATAATACACAAACCCGGAAAGGAACGCAACTGGGCTGACTACATGTCATGACACCCCCTGCCACGTGCAGTGGCGGCGATCACAATGTTGGAGGAATGCCTAAACTTCGTGCTGAAACACAACACACCAGCATCAATAACGATGGAAGAACTGGAACTTGAAATGAAACAAGACCCTACCATGCGAGCCATACAGAAGGTGACAAGACAACAACGGTGGAGGCATGTCAACAACAACAGCATTCTGAAAGAAGGGGTAGTAAAATAGGAACTTCTGGTGTTCAAAAAGATCCATGCTGAGCTCTAAGAAAGCAAAAACGGAATCATGATGAGAGGCACCAGAATAGTGATGCCCCGCACACTGAGGAGACAGACGGTAGAGCTGGCCCATGAGTCTCACCGAGGAATAGTAGCAACCAAGAAAATGCTACAAGAAAAAGTATGGTTTCTGGGACTTGACAACATGGTCGAAGCAGCTATCATGCACTGCCACATCTGCCAAGTAACGGGCCGCCGCCCAAGCCGGAGCCACTTCAGATGTCTGAACTCCCGAAGGCAATGTGGACAGAACTGGCGGCTGACTTCTTCTATGTCAATAATAATAATAATAATAATAATAATAGGGACATTTATAGAGCGTTAAGTTACGCGCACCGGCGTGTCCACGCGCTGAAAAAGTGGGAGAGGCGGTAAGCAGGGACCACAGCTGCCGAGCAGCCAATTATTTGGCGTAGAGGTGGGTTTTTAATTTCGCTCGGAACCTCGCTTCCTCAGGTTCCAGGCGCAAGTCCACTGGGAGTTTATTCCAGTAGTTTGCCGCTAGGCACCTGAAGGACCTGCCTCCCATGCGGGCTTTCTTAACCCTGGGGATCCTCAGTAGACCCCCACCCGCGGATCTGAGCGCTCGAGCAGGTTCGTACACTTCAATCAGTTTCTTCAGTGGACGAGGTGCCCTGCCATTCAAGATCCGGTGACAGGTGCAGAGGGCTTTATATTCCACTCTGCTCCTCACAGGAAGCCAGTGTAGTTTCTGCAAGGCCACCTTCGAAGGCGCCCTTTTGGGCAGCCTGAGGATCAAGCGTGCTGCCGCATTTTGCAGCACTTGAAGGCGTGCCATGCTTTTCTCTGGTGCCCCCAGGTACAGCAGGTTCCCGTAATCCAACCTGGCTGTCACCAGAGCATGTACCAGGGTTTGACGGGCTTCGATTGGGAGTAGGTCCAGGACTTTCCTCAATCTCTTCAGTACCCCAAAACATACTCCGACCACCCGGTTGATCTGGGGGCCGAAAGTAAGACCCGCATCAAACCATACCCCCAGGTTTCTTGCCTCCTGGCAGGGGGTGGGAGTTGGTCCTAAACAGGGTGGCCACCATGCCGACGACCAGGCAGACTGGGCTCTCCCTACCACCAACATGTTGTGTCATGTCATGTTAAAGGTTTTTGTATAGCACAACCTATCACCGCAAGGTCTCAAGGCGCTTACAGCAAAAAAACAATTGATCATAAGTGAGGCTAAAGCAGTATAGAAAAGAATTAAAATAGTTACTTGGGGAAGAGCCAAGTTTTTAGGGCTTTCCGAAATTGCTTATGTTCATTAATGGATAGGAGGTGAGGAGGCAGTTTGTTCCAAAGAAAAGGGGCAAGGTAGGAAAAAGAACGGTGACCGTATCTGGAGGTCCAGACACGCGTTTGGGACAAAAATGATTTGTCACTAGACCTTAAGGATCTTTTGGGGACATACCAATTAAGTTTCTTTTGGAGGTATTTGTGTCAACGTCACGGCCACTCCTCTGGTTATGTGTGATGCCAAAAAGCGGCCCACCTCCAGACTCCCCCAACTCTGGATAATAGTACACAGAGTAGTAAGGTAGTCAGGCAAGGGAAAAAATGTATGAGGGAACCACCCTCGGAAAGTGGGAGACCTGCAACAGAAGAAGACAGTTTTAATACAGATCCTATAATTCTAACTACACTCATAAATTCTCACTAGAGCTCGCTAGTACCTGTCCACTGGCCGAGGGCTTCTGTGTCTGTACATAAACGAATGAGCCTTCAGCTTTTGACTTCAAAACCTTCCTACAATGACAAACCACAGCGTTATATGAACCACTTAACATTCATACCCTTTCCAATGAACGGGGAAAAGAATCATAAACATACATACCCTGCAAACATTCATCAAAGAGAAAACAAACACAGATCCAAAGAAAAAGGTTTTCCTTCTTTTCCAATCCTAGGTTGGTAACCAAACCCCCAAGAGAGAATAAGACACTGACGTCGTGAGGAATCTCCAACCGGTGATGTGGAAACAAAAATAATAAACTCAGGGTCCAAAGTATGTGTCCATAATCCTAGGTGTATGGAAAAACACCCTAATGTACACAGGCGCTTCCTTCAGCGCGAGGACACAGGAGAACTGTTCTGAACGATATCACCAGATAACAATGACCACAGCTCCTTGCCATAAAAAGAGTAGGAGCACCAAGTCACAAAGGAAATCGGTCTCTAGTAAACAAACAGAGTGTGAGCTCGAGGCTCGTTAAGGTCAACACGGGCCCCGAGCAGGAAAATGTACTATGAAAAGCGCTTCCTTCAGCGCGCAGTCAGAAACCAATCCGGGAAGTAATAATCCAGAAAGGCAAAAGAAAACAAACGAACTTCCTCTGAAGTAGAACGACCAGCACAGCCTCCGTAGGAAGAGTTCTTACTTGGAGACGCGCTGAGGCAGCGCGTAGAAGAAACCTCCGGCGAAGGACACAGCCTGCAGCAACTACTGGAGGGAGTCTCCACGCTACTCGCGTGAGACCCAGAACACGGAACACAGGAACAAAGCCAGATTACGCGCACATCTCCCTGGCTTGGCTGTCTAATATAAACAATGCTCCTCCCCTTCCAGGCATTCTGGGAGATGTAGTCCCTAGTGCAGTACTAACACCAGGTAGGCGCTCTGATTTCTGTTGATCCAAGTCAGCGCCTGACAATTTGGGCCAATTGTTATACAGAGAGTTATGCGTTATACTAAGGATCTTAAAAATGGCTTCTCTGTAGAATGGGAAGCCAATGAAGCTTTTTCAAACATGGCATGGAAGCTGTTCTAGGAGGCAGGTCCAGGAATTATCTGGCCGCTGCATTCTGGAGGGTCTGCAGTTTTGCCAGCAAATCCTCGTTCAGTCCAGCTTGCAGGGCATTGCCACAATCAAGATGGCTGATGATCAGGCCCTGTACCAAGGGTTTTCTAGCTTCTATAGGAAACCACCTGAAAATCTTCCTAAGACTGTGCATTTTTCCATAGCAAGTCCCTGTCACTTTGGCAATGTGGTTTTTCATAGACAAGGTGGAATCAATTATTATTCCCAAGTTACGCATTGCAGATTTAGGGAAGGGACATACTCCCAATTCCGATGGCCACCACTCTTGTGTCCAGCATTTCTCTGCTTTACCGAACAAGATGATTTCAGTTTTACTAGCATTCAATTGGAGTTTGTTGTTCCTCATCCAACAGCTTATCTCAACCATGCAGTCTTTAAAACGTGAGCGCCTGCCGACGAGATCCATACCGCAGGTGATAAGCATCTGGGTATCATCGGCATACGACACAGTTTCAAAGCCATAGGAGTTGATGATTTTTGCCAGTGGGGTTAAATACAAGTTGAATAGTGAAGGGCTTAAGATTGACCCCTGGGGTACCCCCACCGTTACACGGCGGCTACTGGAGACCAGAGTGTTGACTCGAACGGTTGTGAGGCGATCAGTAAGATAGTTTTCAATCCAATCAAGGGCCCTCCCTCTGATACCTATCTCCCTCAGACGATGTTGCAAAATGCTGTGGGAGATGGTATTGAATGCCGTGGAGAGGTCCAAGAGGATGAGGATAGCTGATTCGCCTCTATCCACCGCGAGCCTGATGTTATCCACAATCTCGAGGACCGCTGTCTCCGTGCTATGGGCAGCACGGAAACCGAATTGGGAGGGATCCAGTACTCCGTGTGCCTCAGTAGAAGCAGTAAGCCATTTATTTACTAGATGTTCCAGCACTTTCCCAAAAAAGGGTAGCAAAGAGATGGGTCGGTAATGAGAAGGTAAGGTAGGGTTATCAGTAGGTTTCTTTAAAATCGGCTTTACTTGAGCATGTTTCCATTTGGACGGTACAATGGCTTGTTCAAGCGATGAGTTAAAAATTGCAGTGAGGGAGTTAGCTAGCAATGGCATAATTTTAGCACAGCGGCGCGGAGGGAAAGGGTCCGTATGGGATCCAGATTTTATTTTACTTAAGCCCTCCAGGGTTTCAGTGACTGTGATCGGATCAAATTCAGTCAAATAGAAAAGTTCCTTGCAGTCAGCCAAGGGAAGGGGGGGAGAGGATGAGACTATTGTTTTGCTGAGAATGGTCTAGGTCAGTATTAGGAAAGGAGGAATAGATTAATTTGATTTTATTATCAAAGAACTCATACATCGACTCTACCCACTTTAGAGAGGGACTAAAAAGAGACTGTTCGGCACGGGGGGAGGTAAATTCTTTTAATATTTTATATAACTCTTTGCTAGAGTTAGCCAAATTATTTATACGCAGAGTCAGATATGTCTTTTTTGCCATTTTAATGTTTTTAACATTACATGAATGCAGTAATTTATACTTGGCTCTGTCCTCTTTCGTTTTTGTTTTCCGCCAGTTGCGCTCCGCTACTCGGCTGGCTTGCTTGTCTGTTTAGAAGGCGGTTGTGAACCACTGGGAGGCAACAGATTTAACTTTAACATTAGTTTCAGGAATGATTACGTCTAAAGTTTGTATGATAGAAGTCTCCAAGTTAGTTACCATTTGTTCCAAAGGAAAGGCCTGGGTTTTTAAGGGTTTAAAATGAGTCAGAAAGGCTTCAGGTGTAAGTTTACCCCAGGGTCGTATAGGCACTCTATTTTTGCTTATTACTTTGGTCGATGCCTGGCTGAGGAGACTGAACTTTAGAAGATAATGGTCGGCCCAGATCATAGGGAGTGGGGCTTCGTTTCTCAGTTTGGGCGAGCTAGTGAAAATTAAATCCAAAGTATGACCCGCTCGATGAGTCGGGCCAATTACTCTCTGGCTTAGGCCAAGGCTGTCCATTGTTCTAATTAAATGGCAGGTTTCGGGGTCAGAGGAAAGATCGGCATGATAGTTAAAATCCCTGAGCAGGATGAAATTTTTAGTTTCCAATGCATGGGAAACTAAAGTTTCTAATAAATGGTTGACAAATTCGGTTTTACGGTCTGGGGGCCTATAAACTAAAGCTCCTCGCCAATTTTCAGAACTGGAAATTTTAATATACACTATCATGATTTCGGCATTGGAGCTGGAAAAAGACTCCAATAGTTTAATCTCAATAGGGGCTTTGGCCGCAATAGCTATGCCTCCACCCTTCCGTATTGCTCTGTCCAACCTCCTTAGGAGGTACTCTGGGGGAAAAGCGGATGCTATATCAGATGTCGCCTGGCTGTGGAGCCATGTTTCGGTGAAGAAACAGATATCGGGTTTTTCTGCTTCTAACAGACTCCATACCTCAATAGCGTGTTGAGGTATTGATCGCGCGTTGAGGCATAGTGCGGTTATAGGCTTGGCTTTTGCTTGACTTTCCATGGCCGGTGTAGTAGCCGGCCTTGACATCGAAGTCGAATTCGGTCTGTCCTTGGCGATGATTGCAAAAGGACATTTTGGTGTCTCTTTCAAGGGGGTCGGATAAGGATATACTTGGGGCTGTGTCGTCTGGGTAAATAATCTAGGATTTGAAATTCTACAAATATTCTAAGATTTCAGTTCATCGCTGGTATAGCACAGAATAATTTAGACAGCTTATCTAGTTAGCGGTAAAAAAATAAACAAAAGAGCAGGGGTCTGGGCAACAGGCGATGGTCAGGCGCACGCGCTGCTGCGCGCGTCCGCGCTGAGGTGTGCTTTAAATGGGGAAGGAGGCGGGTCAGTGGTAATGACGTTGGCCAATCCGAACGTAAATTGGCTTCTGTTGGATTCCCTGTCCCTCCGCTCAATTGGCACATGCCGCAGCGGACCGGGAAGCGGAATCAATGAGCAAGTATGAGACACAGGTAAATATCACCGTTAAAAGTACACAGGCAAAAGTTAAAAGACTCAGCCTCAGGCGTGCAATTATTCAGATCCGTAATTTAGCTGCTAACCCCCAGGTGCTAGCGCAACAGCTTGTGACCAGATGTAAAGTTGATTTTTAGGTGAGCGCGTCCGCGCTGAGGTGTGCTTTAAATGGGGGAGGAGGCAGGTCAGTGGTAATGACGTTGACCAATCCGAACGTAGATTGGCTTCTGTTGCAATCCCTGTCCCTCTGCTCAATCGGCACACGCCCCGGCGGACGGAGGACCAGAATCAATGAGCAAGTATGAGACACAGGTAAATATCACTGTTAAAAGTACAAAGGCAAAAGTTAAAAGACTCAGCCTCAGGCGCACAATTATTCAGATCCGTAATTTAGCTGCTAACCGCCAAGCGCTAGCGCAACAGCGTGTGACCAGATGTAAAGTCGATTTTTGGGCCCCTGGAGACAGGAAATTACCTGTTGGTGATAATAGATGAGTTCTCAAGGTTTCCAATTGTAAGACAGGTAGCGGCAACATCGGCAAATGCAACGTTGCCAGTCCTGGACGATGTGTTTGCAGCATGGGGTTCACCGCAGACATTAAAGACTGACAATGGCCCCCATTCTCAGGCGAAGAGTTCAGAAGATTCATGGAATACCTAGGGATCCATCATCGGAAAATAACACCTCTCTGGCCACAAGCAAATGGAATGGCTGAACGATTAATGGAAACGATCAAAAAGGCGATACAGCCAGCAAAAATAACACAAATATCAATAGGGCAAGCCCTATGTCGAATTTTGCGGGACTACAGAAACACTCCTCACAGCTCCACAGGACGGTGCCCCGCAGAACTGGTGCTGGGGCGCTCGAGCAGAACCAGGCTACCACAAGTAGAAGCAATGACAAGCGTGGAGCGAAGCAACATAGCTGTCAGAGACGAGGACGCGAAGGCAAAAATGAAGGCGTACGCTGATCGGAGGAGGCACACCTCACACAAACAAAAATAAAAGAAGGAGGTACCGTGGTAGTGCGGCAAAGACAACTGCGGAAGTCGGACAGCGCGTTCTCAAGGGATCTTCTGACGGTGACAGAAGTGAAGGGACCGATGATAACAGCAACAGCAGGACGACATCACATCACGATAAACAGTTCACACTTCTAGGAATTAAAGACAAAGGAAGAAGAACCGAAAGCTGGAGGAGGTTAAACAGGAGGAAGAGGCATAAGTGGACAACAGAGAGACATGGCCGAGAAGGGAGTGCAAGAAACCACAGAGACTGATTGAGGAGATGTAAAGTGACGGAGGCCTGTGAAGATCTCTCTCTCTCTCTCTCTCTCTCCCTCTCCCTCTCTATCTCTCTCTCTCCTTTTGACATATTGTTTGCAACAAGGGGGAGATGTCGTGCCCAGACAGTGGGCACTAGGACCCTGAGCTGGAGAAAGGGCAAGGGGACACCGGACACCACTTCCGGTCAGGGGAGGGGACAAGGACACTGAGAAGATGACCTGCAGACCAAGAGGTCAGGGGACATACTCGTTGTACCACATGATCTAAATAAAGGTACCTTATAATCAGCCACTGCGTCCTGTGATCTTTGTGGAGTCAACGACACGACAGTCATGAAGGTGCTCTGCATGTCTATCTGTTATTCCAGCAGATCCGACATAGTGCAACATATCACCTCACAAGGCTCCACATCAGAACCACTGTGCAATGCACCTCTG
Source organism: Lissotriton vulgaris (assembly GCF_964263255.1). NCBI lineage: Eukaryota > Metazoa > Chordata > Amphibia > Caudata > Salamandridae > Lissotriton > Lissotriton vulgaris. The sequence continues at coordinate 443,959,795 of NC_141699.1, forward strand.
ATGCAGAACTTCACATAGTAACTGCAGCTTTTTGGAGCCACCATGGTGCGATGCATCCCAACGCAGGAACCTACCAATGCCACTGCCATTGGAACTGCCACTGTGCAAAGCATCTCCACACAAGCACCTCGCATTGCAACAGCTGTGTGACATATCCTTGACACCTGATCTTTCAATGCTACCCAACCTGAATATAAGGTACTCTTGTTTTTTGGGCCTAATTTAAGTCCCCAAAGCCAGCCCACACTCCATCAAGGTCAAACTGTGCTTGTGACTTTGTCCCTGCCTTGCACGACCAGATAACCACAGTTGGCGCTCTGTGCTTTTTGTCGTTATTTTCACTTAAATATTTTAATTGCATATCTCCGGTTCTACTGATTGGATTTTTTTCATTTTGGTGTGAAATAATTTGCTACATTAAATCTATTTTAATAAATTTGTGTGGGATTTTTCTTGTTTTGTGTTTTCACGTTATTACTATTTGAAGTCCTACATAAAGATTTTGAAAATTGCCTCTAAGTTAAGCCTGGCTGCTTTGTGCCAAGCTACCAGAGGGTTCAGCACAGGTGCATTTAGGGTTTGCTTGTGTTTCACCCTGACAGCAGCAGCGGCCAGTGCAGGTAAGTGCGGTGCGGCGGGGCAGGGTGGGGGGATGTTGACAGACAGAAAATGATTTATGTATTTATTTAATTTTACCTATTCCATTGTCTGCCGACATCCCCCCACCCCGCCCCACTGCACTTGCCTACACCGGCTGCTGCTGCCTGACAGAGAATGTGGTTGCTGCTGCTTAAGCAGGGTTTTAACCTCCTCAGCCATTAACCTAATTCCCAAAAATTGTGTGTCTGGGTTACATACTCTCCGAATCAAGTGAGGGAAGCCACTGTGAACTGTTGTAGCTTCTTCCAATACAGAACTTGGCTAGGAAACACCTTCGCTAGTACAACTGGGGCTGGATCACAAAACATTTTTAACTGGTGCTGTTCTGTGACCTTCGTGGCAATTACTTGCTCCAAATACCTTTTAGCACTATTCTAAGAAAATAGGATTCTGGAGGGGGTAAAATGTGACATGAACATTTGTGTACGTTTGCTAGATTGCATTTTGTTGTAGTAGTGATACATTCTGTTGTTTTGGTTCTGTACGTGTTTTTGTGTATGTTTTTGCAATGTGTTGTGTTGAGATTTGATGGCTGTTTTGTTTGTTTGTCCCCTGTGATGTTTTTAGCTGTTCTTTTGCCTTGTGCATGCCATTGTGTAATGTTCTGTAACTACGCCAACAATTGCTGTTACCTTTCTTGCCAAAAGTAAGAGATGCATTGAAAGTTCCTGTGACACACAGCTGTTTAGTCGTGCCTAAAATAAAGTCTAGGGGGCAGATTTACAAGCCCCTTGCGCCTCTTTTACGCTGCCGTTGCGTCACTTATGTGACGCAGCGGCGGCGCAAAAGATGCGCCATGGTGCGGGGTATTTACAATGTGACGCATCTCCCAGATGCTTCACGTTGTAAAGCCCTGCGCCAGAAGGAGGCATTCCATCGCAGGGGGGGGGCATTCCGGCGCAGGAACGCCTCCCAAAAGTGGCTGAGTAAAATCTACAAGATTTCACTCAGTCACTTTTGGGCCCATGCTGCGTCAAAACCCTGCGCCTGCTTCAAGCAGGCGTAAGGATTGACGCAGCATTGTGGAGATAGAGCCCCCCAGAGCATTGCTGGAGCTGCGTCGCGCTTGCGACGCAGCTCTAGCAATGCGCCGCTTTTACGGTGCAGATGCGTGGCGCATCTGTGCCGCTTTTGCCCCATGGTGTGCCAAATTGTAAATGCAGCGCATCCACGGTGGCGGAGCTGGGGCGCACAATTACTCGCGCATCCCTGCCGATATGCAGGGATGCGCCAGTAATTGTAAATCTGCCCCAAAGTAAGAAAAGTGGTGAAATAGCGCTCCTCCGGATCTTTTAATAAAAAGAGCAATGAACTCCAAACTGCGTCTAAAAGCAGGTCATACTTAGCGCTCCGAGTCCTCGCTTTACGCTTTCTATGTATAGAAAGTGTTGCTTAAACTGTCACTAGTACATTCAGACTTTTATAACATCTTTAAAAGGACAGGCCTAATTAGAGTGCGCCTGCTCACTGCCAACCACAGTGGCTGAGCATCAATCTTAAGACGTGCTTTTCTGAAAACTGCGGTCTGTAAATAACACGCGATGCTGTCTGCTTTGTTTTCCCATTATCTCGTCTATAATTTCTTATTCCTCACTCCAACAACATGCACACAAATGACTTTGGCGCTCAAGGGTGCCCTGTCCTCATACATATTTATTACGCCGTGGTAGGGTAGCCTGCGCTGCGCTTGAGAATTATCCGAATTAATTTCCCTGCCTCAGAGTAAACTTTGCAGGATCACCGAATGGACAATTTGAGGGGAAATATGTCTGTAACAAGTGATCCATAAACCTTATTAAATGGTCCGCATTTCGGACATGCCTGACACATACTCAGAACAGTATAGTAATGATATAGCATGCTGATAAGAGAGGCAGCATGTTCTAAATCAGACTCTTTACACACAATTAAATGAAGTCATACATATATAATGTGACTTACTGAAGACATTTGGGGGCGACAGTGCTCGCAGGTTTACGTGCTATTAATATTATTGACTTCGAAGTGTGTCAATAAAATTAGCTATTATCCTTTACCCTCCTAATGTACGCCTATTGGAGTCTCAGAAACAGAGGGCTGGAGCAAGCAAACTTCTAGCACTGTTGTCATGGTGTGCAGTCAAAAATGATGCAGTGGCTTACAATCACACATGGGGTCAGTAGCACAGCTAGCATGCAAGCCAGAACAAAATGGCATTCATTAAGGAAAAGCATGTCTTTTATGGAAAACGTGTGATCTGGTTGAGCGGAGGGGGTCTATAAAAGTGATAGACATCATTTTGTGGCGGGGAAATTTGAAACATTGGGGCATATTACCAAGCAATAGCGATAATTATCGCTATTGCTTGGTTACGATAATTATCGCTATTGCTTGGTTAGGGACAAAAATATACCGCTGAGCTGCGGCGGTTTTGTATCGCAGATAAACCTTGGTATTACCAAGGTTTATCGCAAATGCGATAAAAATCGGCCGCAATGCATGAATATCGCTGAAAAGTCAGCGATATTCATGCATTACCGAGCTAATGCTCCTAGCCATGTTATCCACCTCCCATTGGATAACATGGCTAAGAAGTGCTCAGGGCAGGTGTTAGCTTTTGGAGATATTCGCGCTTAGCGCGAATATCTCCAAAAGTTGGTAATAGGAGATAGCGATGTTAGCGACTGTTTCCAGTCGCTAACATCTTGGCACGCCCACTTTGCATGTCATTAGTGATAAATATCACTGACATGCAAAGTGGGGCCCAAGATGGTCGCTATCTCCTACTAGCTGTCGCTAACTGGTGTTAGCGACAGCTAGATAATAGGGAGATAATTTTATCTCCGCTTTCTTGGCTGTTAAAGCCAAAAAAGCAGAGATAAATACCCTTGATAATATGCCCCATTGTCTCAACTCGACTATTTTTGCCCTGCTTTGTGATTTTTCTCTAGTGCACTCTGTAACCTGTAAATCAACTAGTGTTAACCGGACATTTTCAGGCTGTTCACTTGCACAGCAAAAGCCTCCACAGCATGGTGGTACCTTCATAATACCCCATTCCCTTTAGTCGAAGGTGGTATTGTCTCAATATACAACTCTAACAGGAGATTGGAAGTTAATTGTAGCTCATTATACTTTCAGTGGCACATGCCCAAGACATCCCAGTGACTGAATGACTAGTATTTGACCACAGGGTTAGGGACTACAGGGAGTGGTCCATGACTACAGTTTTAGCAAATTTGCATCATGCAAGACAGCCATATCCACTCCTTCCTGAATTTGTTGGAACATGTAACAGTCCCTTCAAAGTCCACTTTAGATCAGCGCGTTTTTCTTCTTCTGTAGTCAGTTTTCTTGAATTTACAACAATTTAACCTTCACTCCCCAGCTTATGGTCCATTGTTACTGCTGCACCATAGGTATAATTCCCTGTTTGAATCGGTGAACCAGTGGGTTTCTATGGTCTGCATATGTGTCAGGCAACCTAACTATAAGCAGCTAGTTTCGAGATATAGGGCCAGGAAGATTGGTACACTGTAGTGATGCACTGGGTGTGCTAACCAGTTCCACCATGTTAGCATTACCGAGTCAATAACTGTGACTTTGAAACTAGATAGACTAATTAATCATCTGCAATCACTGTCCTTACTAAATTGCTATATTTAGCACCAACACTGAATATGATATGGCCAGCAGCAAGGTGACATTTTGAACTCTACCCTGAGCACCCTGAAAACGTCATAATTCACTTTTGGGAGGTACCACCTTCATTTTGTAGTGGTTAGTTATTGGGGCACTTGACTTGTTACACATTTTGGCCAGCTCTAATCAACATCGGCTCAAACTCACTGAGTTGTACCTCCTTGCACTCAGCTTTACCGAGAAAATGGAGCAAATGGCATCTATGGCATGACAGTATTAACACAGTTAGTATATCTTCCACCACACTAGAACTTTTAAGCATAACCTATTAACATGTTCAATAGTTAAAGACTTGAGACCCAAGGGTTTCTGAGATTAGATTGTGACACCCAAACTGTCCTCTATAATATATTGCCCACAGAGCCTAATTTATTTTTATTTCATAGCTTTACCAAATAAGTGCTATAAGTTTGTTTAGGGTTGAATCTTTACCTCATATAGTGCTAGACCCTTCTGTTTTTTATATCTCTATCTTTTTTATCTGCCCATCTTTACTAAAAGTAAACATAACAATTATGGAGTCTATTAGGATGGCGGTAGTAAAATCCGCAGGTCTGTTTAGTATGCTACAAAGTCGAAATCTGACCACGACGGTACGATCGCAGGCATTAACAATGCGGCGGTTGCTGCTGCTAGCAGCACCGCCACAATGTGAAAAGGAGCATGTCATGCATATCACTGCACTGAAAGCAGGCACTGCATAGCACCTGCCACCTGGTACAGGGACATGTAGGGGGGGTACCCATGGTACCCCCCAATGCACCCAAACACCCCCAACACATTGGGGGCCCACAATGGGTCCCCGAAAACATTCTCTGCATGCCTTTCAATGGCGGTCCCACCACCGCTGAAAGGCTGACTACCTCCGGCATCCTAATCATGCCGCCCGAGCCTGGCCCTACACCGGCACCATTGTAGCGGTCCAGTTCCGACCACTAGGCAGGCGTGTGGACTAGTATTGGCGTAAAAGTGGCAGGCAGAATTTCTCACTGCCGCGGTCATCACTTCCATGCTAATGTGACTGGCGCTTTCCCGGGTTTCGTTAGCGGGCTCATGTCTGCTACCAGTCCGGCGGTTACCACCGCCAGCCCAGCAGCGGCCATCCGTCCGCCATCCTAATAGACTCCTATGCTTTCTAAATCAAGCCCTCAAAAGATATACAGTGCATCCTGTGTATGTACCTATCTGAAATAGGTGACTGAGTTCCAATACTATCTAACAGAGCTCAACTTCTCACCTTTGCCAGAGCTGGATAGTGGGAGGTACTCACAATGTCATCTAAATGGAGTAGCCTAGGCCATATGACACCATTAGTAAGTGACAGAAATTCACTGTAGTTATAGCCCGGCAAACAGTGACACGGGACTCAGAGGAAAGTCCTCCTGTACTGATGTCTCCCCTTGTTAACTTTCCCTACGCTGCCTTTATTCCTCCCTCTCCCCTCTTCTTTACCCCCCGCTTTGTACCCCGATTTCTCCACAAACCCATTGCATCACTCTCCTTCCCCCCACTACTACAGCAATGCCGTGCTACCCCCTTTCCCCCCTTGGTAACCCTTTGCCATCTCCCTCCCTCGGGCCCTGCAGAACCACCTCCTTTCTTCAACTTCCCTATCTCAAAACCCACCCTCACTCTGCCAGATGCCCGTTCCCTCAAAGCCACCTCTCCTAGCTGACAGGACCTCTCCAACCAACTCCCTTCTTTTCCTCCCAAACCTCCTTCATTCCTATGACTCTACACAGTCCTCCCTCTCCTTCTAACCCACCGCCTTGTTCCGCACTGATCTCCCCCTAACTATGTCCTTAATTCCTCTCCTTCTTCCAGCGCCAACAAAGACAACTCTCCCTGCACCTATGACACACCACTCTCAACCTCCACCTTCCCCTACCTATGAACCCTATACCTGAACTCTCCTCCTGTCCCCCCACCTCCCCCTGCCCTCCAACACCAATCTCACCCCCTCCTGTTTCCATTGAGCCAACCAACCTTCCGTGCTTTGCCCTACTCTCTCTGGAAAATAAGCTAAGCTCTCTTATCACCTCCATCTCCCAGCTTTTAGCTTCCATTTCACTTTTAAGCTCCAAGATTTCCACTTTTCCATTCACCTCAACTCCTTTGGAAAACCCTCACCTTCCCACAAGATGCTCCTTGCCCCCCACCCCATTATAGCAAAGCACAACCTGTCGTCTGCAATCATTGTTAACTCACACAAGCCCCAAACGCCACCCTTCTTCAACTTTAATCTCCTAGTAACCCTACTATCTTCACTATTCCGACCATCACCTCTGTCAGAACCAAGCATCCACCTAAACCCTCCCGGGCACCCCCGTATAAGTACAATATCCCTATCACCCTTCAAAGCCCAAGTGCCCCGTCACCAAAACAATCTTGACAGAGCTGCGCTGTCTGCTCCAAAACGGCAATCTGCAATAAAACACAAGCTTGAAATCTCCGACACCATCACCCTTCACAATATTGGCATGCTCTTCTTCACAGAGACCTGGTTAAACGACACCTCTCACTCTATGTTTGATCTCCTAATACCCACAGGCTATTCTATATTTAGGAATTACAGAATTAACAAAGTTGGGGGAGGTGTTGTAGTCATCTTTAGAAGCGCCCTTCAACTTAAGGCTTTTCCTGTCGGCTCCGTCCGCACTTTTGAATGCCTATCTCTTGGGCTTCAATTACACCACCGCTCACCCCTCAGATTCCATGCCATTTACTGCCTGCCTTGTAGTGGCCCTTCATTTATGGAGGAACTCACTGACTTTATCAGCGACCAATACTCGCAAAGTGACTATCAGACCTTCATGGGTGACTTCAATCTTCACTGGGGTTCACCGCAAGACACTTCTGCAAAGTTGTTGGCCACCTTCCTCTTTGCAAACGATCTTATCCAACACTGAACAGAATCAACACAAATTAAGGGCTCAATCCTGGACCTTGTTATTTCTGAAGCAGGCATGCTTTCTATTGCTACCCCCATTCATGTAGACTGGTCTGACCACTTCCTCATCCCATTCTCTCTCCACCTATCACACTCTATAACTCTTGGCCAACCTAAGAGGGCTACCTCCTGGTTCCGTGATGCTAAAAACATTGACATTGGTTTCCTCTGTGAATCAGCTTTGCTATCACTTCCAAGGCTAGACCCGAGCATAGATGTTGACGAACTCACCTCCCAATGCGTCTCAATACTTGCAGTCGAAATCAATAACGTAGCTCCTCTCCAAAGCAAAAAGAAAAGGCCCACTCCCTCAGCACCTTGGTTCGACAAATCCCTCTATGAAGAAAGGAAGCACCTGAGATCCCTGGAGAAACAATGGAGGCAAGCGCCCTCAAACGATAATTTGGCCTCGCTTCGTTCAGCAAGATACAAGTACCACAAGCACATCTTCCTTGGGAAAGCATCGCACTTCAGAACCCTCCTTGACTCAGCCAAAAATAGACCCAAAAAACGTCCTAACTGCTCTCCCCCAACCTCCGAGTTGGAGGATTCTACAAAGAAAGCAGCGGATTTTGCTATATTTTTTTATGAAAAAGTGAAATCACTTGTGGATCAGGTCGTTCATCCTACCTCTCCAGAGGAGCACAAATCCTTAGCCATTTGGCAGAACTTTGACCTCATCTCTGAAGATGCCCTCCTCAATTGCATCCACGAAACAAAGCCCTCCAACTATTCTCTTGACCCCATACCTAGTGCCATTGCCATTGACTTCTATACCCGTTCTCTTTCCTATTGGACCACTCTGGTCAACCTCTCCCTCTGTCAAGGGTCCCTTCATGTATCCTTCAAAGCTGGGCAGGTCACCCCTCTGCTTAAAAAACCCACTGCTGATGCGAATGACCTTAACAACTTCCACCCCATCACCAACCTACCCTTTCTTGCAAAGATCACAGAAAGATGTGTAGCGAAACAACTTTCTCGTTATATCAAGGACAACGATCCTCTTGACAATTTCCAGTCCGGCTTCATCCAAAACTGCAACACTACAACGGTACACAGTCAAAATATCGAGTAGGAAATATCGACCTACCATAATATCGAGTCTGAAATATCGAAGGTGCATAATATCGAAGGCAAGAATATCGTAGGACAGAATATCGACCCAAGGTAAGTAATGTCGAAATACTTAATATCGATGTAAGTAATATCGAAGTTAGTAATATCGATAGCATATATATCGATGTTACTAATTTCGATGACACTAATATCGATATTTGTATTATTGTATAGTTTTTTATTATGTATGTGTTATATGTTTAATTTAAGTATTTAAAATAATTACTATTATATGTGTATAAATTTTATATGATAATAAATACATTTAAAAGTAAATTTTATGTTTTTGTACCGGAGCGGGTTGTGGGTTTATAGGGGAATAGGGTGGGAAGTAATTTAATTATGGTAAATTGATTAGTAATTAGTAGGATTTATTAATAAATTATAATTAATTGGTAATTATGTGAAAATAATAGGAAAATAATTTTAATTAATTTATTAATTGATATATATGTTCTGTAGCGGGTTGTGGGTTTATAGGGGAATAGGGTGGGAAGTAATTTAATTATGGTAAGTTGATTAATAATTAGTAGGATTAATTAATTAATTATAATTAATTGCTAATTAATATTGATTAATTGGGAAAAAAATTAATTGATTAATTGATATATATTTTCTGTAGCGGGATGTGGGTTTATAGGGGAATGGGGTGGGGAGTAATTTAATAATAATTAATTAATTAACATATGTTTTTAAAAATGTATATTTAATTTATTGGGAAATAAATAATATTAATTAGTTAATTAATTATTATAATTTTGTACATATTTAAAATTATTAATTAATTGGTAATTAAATAATATTAATTAGTTACATTAATTAGAGTAATTTATTTATATATAATTTTTAGTTACTGTTAATTAATTAATTGGGGAAAAATAATATTAATTATTAAATTATATTAATTACAGCTAATGTGCTAATATATTTACTTTATTTGTTATTGTTCATTAATAATTAATTGCTAATTAAATAATATTAATTAAGTTTGAGTAAAGGAGTATTTTTAGGGTTCAGGGTCAGTTTTGGGTTTTTGGGTAAAGGGGTATTTTTGGTGTTCAGGGTCAGTTTTGAGTTTTTGGGTAAAGGGGTTTTTTTAGGGTTCAGGGTCAGTTTTCAGTTCTTGGGTAAAGGGGTATTTTTTGGGTTCAGGGTCAGTTTTCAGTTCTTGGGTAAAGGGGTATTTTTTGGGTTCAGGGTCAGTTTTCAGTTTTTGGGTAAAGGGGTATTTTTAGTGTTCAGGGTCAGTTTTCAGTTCTTGGGTAAAGGGGTATTTTTAGGGTTCAGGGTCAGTTTTTAGTTCTTGGGTAAAGGGGTATTTTTAGGGTTCAGGGTCAGTTTTTAGTTTTTGGGTAAAGGGGTATTTTGAGGGTTTAGGGTCAGTTTTCAGTTTTTGGGTAAAGGGTTATTTTTAGGGTTCAGGGTCAGTTTTCAGTTTTTGGGTAAAGGGGTATTTTTAGGGTTCAGGGTCAGTTTTCAGTTCTTGGGTAAAGGGGTATTTTTAGGGTTCAGGGTCAGTTTTCAGTTTTTGGGTAAAGGGGTATTTTGAGGGTTTAGGGTCAGTTTTCAGTTTTTGGGTAAAGGGTTATTTTTAGGGTTCAGGGTCAGTTTTCAGGTTTTGGGTAAAGGGGTATTTTTAGGGTTCAGGGTCAGTTTTCAGTTCTTGGGTAAAGGGGTATTTTTTGGGTTCAGGGTCAGTTTTCAGTTTTTGGGTAAAGGGGTATTTTTGGGGTTCAGGGTCAGTTTTCAGTTTTTGGGTAAAGGGGTATTTTTAGGGTTCAGGGTCAGTTTCAGTTCTTGGGTAAAGGGGTGTTTTTTGAGTTCAGGGTCAGTTTTCCCTACTGTTGCACTCTGTGGAGTAGGAATAGAAATTTTTACCCTTACGCTATCCAACGTTTTATTTAATTAATTGTTAAAATATCAAATGTTTATTTTATTTTTTATATTACTTACATTTTATTTATGTTACTCTTTTATGTTTGTAAATGTGTTAGTAAATTAGAATATATTTCATTAATTTATAAATTCGTAAAATAATTATTAATACTTATTGTTCAGTGCATATATATTACATATTTACTGTATATATTTAATTAATGTATTCTTAATATATATGTATTATTTATTACTTTTAAACATTATTAGATACTTTTAAATATGTTTATTTTATTTATTAGTCTTATAGACTTAATTTTACATTTATATTTAAAAAAAAAACGATATTTTTAACATCGATATTTTTTACATCGATATTTTTTTTTCTATATTTTTGTACTTACTATGTTGTAGATAGGATGTCGATATTTTTGCCCTCAATATTGTTGACTCGATATTCTTGTAGGTCGATATTTCTGTAGTCGAAATTCTGTCAGTGATTCCACTGAAACAGCCCTGCTGCAAGTGATTGATGACGCGCTGCGGATACTCGACTCGGGGAGGTCTTGTCTTCCAATTCTCCTTGACCTTTCTGCAGCCTTTGACACTATCAATCACAACACTCTCCTCAACACTCCTCAACAGAGAATGGTCATGAAGGGCACTGTGCTTAAATGGTTCGCTTCCTTCCTCTCTGATAGATCACAAATGATCAAAATAGCGAACAGTCTTTCATCTCCTTTGGCGGTAGGTCAAGGTGTTCCTCAAGGCTCTATACTTGCACCCACATTGTTCAATCTCTATTAAGAACCACTGGGAAAACTCCCAAGTAAATCTGGGATCCATTATCATCTCTATGCAGACGACACTCAAATCTACCTCAAGGTTGCCTCCTCGCACGATGTCTCCATCCTAAGATCTACTCTTGATTGTATTCATAACTGGATGTCAACTCATCAATTGATTCTGAATCCCTCCAAAACTGAATTCCTCCTCCTCACTTTCTCCTCCCCCAGTTCAATCATGAATGGATCAGTAGTATCTACTTAACAATAAACCCGTCATTGTCGACAGCGCAAAATCCCTTGGTGTCATACTCAAAAAGAAATTCAATCTGATCTCCCACATCAATTCCATTGCAAAGTCTGCTCCATACCAACTGAGCTTTCTTTGGGGAATTTGTCTCTTCTTCCCGGAGCAAGAAATTAAAACCCTGGTCCAATCGCTGGTCCTCTCTAGACTGGACTACTGTAATTCTCTTCTTACTGGCCTCCCCGAATCCCACCTGTCCCCCCTTAAATCTGTTCTCTATTCTGAAGCTCGCTTCATTTATGGGGCCAAAAGAAGCGACCACATCACACTCATGTTAGCCACCCTCTGCTGGCTTCCCATCGGGGCAAGATCTATCTGCAAGACTGCCTGTATCACCCACAAAGCCTTGCACTCCTCAGGAGGCTCAGACCATCTCGTAATGCGGAAAATCTACTGCTTGAACCTCCCACCTTCAAGAAGGAAAGATCGATGGCCCAATCCTTCTCAGGCAACGCAGTGAGAATCTGGAACTCCCTTCTGCCTCAGCTCCGGACCACCACCTCCTCCCAGGCCTTCAAAACGGACCTCAAAGTTCTCCTCTTTTAAAGACACTTCCAAATTTAATTCACGCCCTCTCTATTATCTGAAGGAAGAACTCCCATTATAGAATATTCTATTGTCCTTTGACTATGGAAGTGCCTTCCCATTGTGTTCTTGCGGTTTGAGTGTCTGACATTTATTGCAGTAGTATCCTTCTAAATGTGTTTGGTACTCTTTGTAACATGCACACACCACTTTTCTCCTGTAACATATTGGTTGCTACCCCTTACATTTTGTTTGCTTTTGACACTTGCACAAGTGCCACCATTGCCTACGAAACTATTGTTCTTGTGCTTGAGTGTCTGCCATTTATTGCAGTATTATACCTCTACTTGTACTTTGTACGCTTTTGTAACTTGCACACAAGCCACTTTTTCCTTCTGTAATGTACTGTTTCCTACCTCTTGTATTTTGTTTGCTTACAATTGTCACTTTTGCCTCATGTAACTTAACGTTTGCTTTTGTGTAATTTGTTCTCATGTATCATTACTGTTCCTATTGTGAAGCACTCTGACACCTTTGGGTAAAGTCTGCGCTATATAAAAACGCATAACTAAAATAAAATAAATAGTCAATGTTGACACCTCCCTCCTTAGGACATCACATTGTTGCATCCTTAACAACTTTTTACCTCTTTTAACAATCTGCACCTAAAATGGAAGGAAATTAGGTCACAAAAGAAGCTATGATCATCTTTAATATAATGCAAAATGATCAAATGTTTTGAAATGTATAAGCGGGGTTCCCAAAACGTGGCACTTTTTAGTTTAACATGTATCTTCCTATAGAAAACTTTGGCCACACAACAGTTGGACACCTCTGGGCAAAAACTCACCAAATTGTAAAAACATGTGGGCCTTAATGTTATTCCTTGAATTTTTGGTTTGGTGAACTGATTTTCAGTATTCCTCAAATATAAGTCAAAATGTGGGTGTTTAGTGAGAAGCAACCGTTATGTATAGTTCGTTTTTTGGGCTCCTGCTCACATGACAGAAAATGAATAAGCCATAAACAACAACATTTCATAAAAAAGAAGGCATCACTTACATAAATTTTGTTGCGCGCACTGCATCCCCAAATGCGATGCAGTGCACGCAACTAAATTAGTTTTTTTTATTTATGTTTACTTACCTGTAATCCTCTGTAATCCATAGATTACTACCCCCCCACAGTGCCCTTCCCCCTCCCCACGTCACCGCCCAGCAGCTACTCCCACCACCGACCGCTACTGGGTGCTTAGCAGTTTGCCAAAAGAAAGCAAGCTTATTTGTCCTCTCCAAAGGCTGAGGATTAATCGTAGGAATATGTTGTGGACTTTGTGTGACAGGAGAGGTAAATAATGCACTGGGGCCTTCACAATCGGGCCAATTTCAAGGCTTCTTTTCAAAGTCTGAGAACGGCAGAGGCAGTAGGCACAATCTCAACTATAAAAAGGTGTAAATGGCAATTTTGATACCAGAATTGCAATGTGAAAGGTGCAAGGTGCACTGCATGGGTGACTGGCAGGAAAAGAGCCATACAAATGTGCATGCTGATACCCACGTCAGGATGTCATATATATAAGATAGGGCGGTCACAAAGCACATGCACATAACATATTTTTCTAAACTGGTGTGGGATTTTTCTTATTTTGTGTTTTTCACTTTATTGGTGTCTGTGTCCTTCATAAATACTTTACACATTGCTTCAAAGTTCTACGTGACTGCTTTTGTGCCAAGCTACCAGAGAGTTAAGCACATGTTAATTTACTGGCTTTTGTGGTTCCCCCTGACAATGAATTGGTGCTGTTACAGCAGAGCAAACCAACATGTATGCCTGGTAGACTTGTCTGAAGAGGCAGTGATGGGGAGGGAATTAGAGAGGTTGCCTTATTGGAGAGGATGATAAAAGGAATATTTTACCCTCCCAGTGAGAACCGGAATGAAGGAATGCACTTGGGGAAACATTTGGAGTTGATGGAGAGAAACGGTTTTGTTACGACCTTCCACCCCCCTCCCCCCCCATAGATTCTGATTTGGGTAAATCTAACTTTTTGTCAAAAGTCACTCATTTTTGTATTTATATGCCATGAAATCAGGAGGAAAGAATTTCTTAACCTGTGCCATAGAATGATTCGTTTTGAGTGTTTGAGAGGTCTCTCTCTTCCTATCACTAGGATGCATTCGGCAAAATTGTCTTTACATATGTATATATTTATGCACACACACACACATATATTCACACATACACGTGTGTGTGCGTGCGCACGCGCATGCATAGGCATGTTTCTGGCGGTTCTGTGTGAACTGTCCAACATTTGAATTGCCTTCTTGTCATTTACTGATTTCTAATTTCCCTTTCTGTTTTCTACTCCAATTTCTGCCCGCCACTTGTACACGTGCAAGTGCAGCCTGGGTATGAGGTAAAAGGTGGGTGAGACTTGTCCATTAGGGAATCGTCTCCATTTGGGAGCGGTCAGGAGGCATACCGAGGAAACAGGGCTAGAGATCAGCAGATGACTTCAGGGCTCCTGGCTACCTCTGTTCCACAACTGGACTTGGATTTTACAATTTGATGCATCTGGGAGTTGTAGTTTTCGCTTATTTTGATTGACCCCCTCAGCCTAATGCAGCTGATAACAAAGATCAGTAAAACCCCAACAAGGAAGGCTGAGTCTCTCAGGAATGGCTCTTTTCTGTGACCTTTCCCGAGTCGTTGAATTGTGTGGCCACAACCTCTGCTTGTCAAGAGCAGAGGACCAGATTCAGTTGCTGTGGGTGAAAATGGTCTATTTGTATTGTGTTGGAAAACAAAAAATATAATGTTCAAAATGAAATGACTCACAAAATACCTAGAGCCAGTGCTTTATTTTTTGGTGGGCAGCTGATGACTGTGGCTCACATTTTTTGTGTCCTCTGCTTTTTTTTAAATCATGAGTCATTGTTTCTGGAAGGAGAGGAAAAGAAGAAAGAAGGAGGCAGGGAAAGACAAGAAAATCATGACAAACATGCCCGAGAGGGATGAAAAATAATCTGCAACAGTGAGTTAAAGGAATAGAACGTGAATGGTGGTGGAAGAAAGAGGCAGGGGTTAGAATCTAGACTGAGAACCTGATTATGAGTTTGGCTGCTTGGGAGCGGGCCCCTGTGCCAGGGCTCTGCTCCCACACCACCAATCCTCACTGCTGGCCGCCCCTCAGATTACGAGTTATCTTGTGGTCTGGCAGGTGGTGTTTGGGTTTCCCGCGTTGGTGCCTATTAAAAAGGCATCGCAATGGGAGGACCAAAGCCCGTTCCTTCACTGCAGGAACAGTAAAGTCCATGCCATGAAGGAAAGGGGGTGCATGCATACAGGGGTGCACACCATGTACCCCCCTTCTGGCCCTGGGGGAACACTAGGTTTCCTCACCACCACCCTTTTCATGGCGGGCACACTGCAATGAACATGGTGGATGTGAGGAAACTGGTAATATGCTTGGCGGAACCGCTGCAGCACCACCATTGCTTGCGGTGCAGCAGTGTTACTGCCAGCATATTGCGCCCCCCAGACCACAGTGCCACTGCCGGAGCGTGGATCCCTGGCGATTGCAGCGATCCTATTGCGGTCTGTCTGCTGTGCTTGTAATACGGCGGTCGGAACACTGGTGCAGCAGTCCACAGCCTCCACTGTGAGTTTGACAGTCCTATGGCCCGCCAAACTTGTAATTGGACCCTTAGTATTTGGCGACCCTGGCGTTTGACACGTTGGGGGTGGGCTCCTCAAAAAATCTTTGAATCCCTACACTTGTGATTTATACAAATTAAGCCCTGCAGAGCTTGGAAACTCACAAGAAAGACAGGGGTAAAGTAGTGCCATTTATAGGTGCCCTGATTTCCAAATTACATCTACAGGCCCGTATTCCTCTGCTCTGACTTGTCACGTCCTGTGTTCTCGTCCTGTATGTCATGATATCCACCATGTCTGAAGTCTGTCAATAGGTTCAGCATGGCTCCAAGGCCTGTGCAATAGGTAGAAAGCTTCCCCTGTAAACTAACCTAAATAAATGCATCAACTAATAACCATTCTACTCTGCATTGGCCGTGACACATTGATACTGCTCTATATCAAAACCGAGATGGCTGCATACACAACTAAGTGACCCAAAAAGCTCACACAAACTGGGCAAAATCAAATACGGAGAGCAAAAGGCAGAAATAATGTAGCAGCGGCAATTTCGCCTGCTTAGCTCAAGGCATAAGTACCGAATGCAATTAGATTGAAAACTCCTCTAAATTCATGGGACTGACCTGGTCACCCTCGCTGCCCAGTGTTTTGCAAGATTAGCAGAAATAAAAGTCATGTAAAACACAGACAAGGCCCATCAAAGGCGAGTTCCTCTTTCTCCAAAATGGCCGCTTGATTGGAATAAAATTACCTGAGTAATTGCACCATCAAAGACTATTCATCATAATGACCTTGAGCGAATGGAACGCGTTCCTGCTCCCTGTGCACAGAAGCACTAACATTAGGATTCCCGTTGGAGCGGCAGCCATGTCGAAGCTGTCGTGGAGCGCAGGTAGGAGAGAGGAACTAACATTACTTTTCAATCTAATATTTTGGCTTGGCATTACATCTTGTTTAATGCATTCGTTCTGTGACACCAATTCTCCAAAAGAATGACAGAAGAAAATACCCCAGGCTCTCATTATTGTCGCGGAATGTCATGAATCATCCGGCAGTACTAATTAAAACAAAGAGAGGTTTTAATGCTGGGGATAAATCTCTTAAGCCGAGGTCTTTTTTGACAATAAAGAGGGAAGTATTTCTTCTCTCTGACACTGCGATATGCAGTACATTGGGACCATCAGCTTCTCCGGCCTAATATGTGATCAATGGGGACAGCGGCAAGACGCAATCCGCAAGGCCATAGTCATTACGAGAGCTCTTCCAATGAACGTCGGGCACAGTTACTGCATTGGAGACTTAAGGATGGATTGGGTAGAGTGCGTGTCAGGGACACTTTAAAGGCACCATAAGAAGTTGCTTTGCTGGGCTAAAAGGGATAAGGAACTTTGGGCTTGATCTAGTGTTTGACGGATGGGTTACTCCATCACAAATGTTATGGGTCTTCATCTGCTGTACGACTAGTGCATTTCCTCCCTGATTATGGTAAATGGGATATATGTCACATTTGTGAGAGATTACCCACCCACCAAACTCTAAACAGGGCCGGTATATTTAAAAAATGGCTCCCTGAACTTATAAAATGTCTGACATTCCACTTGTCGAATTATTTATTGTTAGTCGAAGTCAAGCGCCTATATAGTTCTTCCTACTCAGTCGTTGAATACTTAACATTGCTGTCGCTTGAGAACCCTTAGATGATTGGATGTATCAAAAATGGCGTTTTCACAACTCACAAATGCAGGCGTGCAAAAGTTTCCACGTGGCTCTGTCACTGTCCCCAGGTTAAGAATATAGGGCATAGTTTAGAACCAGGCTTCAATTCGAGTTCAATTTTTCTAAAAGTTTCTTTAGCCCAATGTTGAGTTGAATTTGGAGGGTTAGTTTTGTCACTACCAATGATCTGATGCACTAAAATGACCAGATGCACCAGATTTTTAGCATTTCTACATGACTATGCGCAGTGCTTTCATGTTAACAGCCCTGTGGCAATAGCTGGAAGCTGAAGGATAACGATTATATTGGACAGAGTCCGGTTTGGAGCAGGAAGAGTGAGAATAACAATTTGGACAAAAGTGAACATCCACGCTAGAAACATCAAGCACAGAGGCATGCGTGCAGACAGCATGTTGAATAATACATTGGAATGGGTGAAAGATTTCTCTGACCAGGGCGTTTCTGAGAAACCACAGTTATTGCTTTCCTTTGATGAATTAGGAATGGGCCGTTTGGGTGAATAAACAGCAATGCGGGATGTCAGAGGTAGAAGGCAAGAAAATACCACCGTAATGGTCAAGCAGAGAGGGAGAGAGGCTACAAAAAAGTTGTGATCATTTGTAGAAAATCATAGTTTTCAAATGAGAGGTTAATAAGAAATTGTTATTGACTGACTTAGAAGGAGGAGAGGTGTGACTATAAAAGAAAACTAGGAGTACAGTCTCTTTGGTCTAGTGAGACTCTGGGATATCCTCACGAATGGAAAAGTTGTGCACTGAAGAAGTGTGGTTTCAAAGTGTATAGCGTCTGAACTTAAATAACGTACTAGGTTAAAGATGAGGGCTAGGAATTTTGTATTTTTTGTATTGTAGCATACAGCATTTGGTACACCTATATGGTGCCCCGAAATTCATTTTCTGACAGGTAGCAGGCCAATCTGTGGGAAAGTACGTGGCTGAGAGAGTATTTGTATTGATCCAATGAGGAACACATTTTTGTGTTGTGCATCAATGCCCAAATAAGTGCTCTTATCTCCCCTTGGTGCAGCACCTACAAGTGTAGTGTGGAAGGAGGTATTGTAGTTAGGCATACACATTATAAAAATATTTTGGACTCATACATATAGACAGCCATAGAGGGGAAGGGAGAGAGACAGAGAGAGTGTGTGTGTGCGTGTGAGTGTGTGTTTGTTTTCTGGGGGTAAATAGAGAAGGCTACGAAATTCATATGACATCAAGATGCTGTTAAATGAGTTGAAAGATGTAAAATGGGCCAGAATTAGGGTTCATTTCATGAGCAGTAGCCTAACACATTTTCAAATACACAGGTTATGCCTACTGCTGTACCAAGTGGAGTGGAGTGCAAAAAAACGATGGATTCAGGCCCAGATCTTTTGACTGGGGGAATGTGTGACATTGATCCACATTCGGTCCATCACTTGTTGTTTTAGCAATTGCCGTTAACCCAGGGTGGTGTGGAGTGCAAAAAAACGATGGATTCAGGCCCAGATCTTTTGACTGGGGGAATGTGTGACATTGATCCACATTCGGTCCATCACTTGTTGTTTTTGCAATTGCCGCCCTAAGTGCGCTGGGGATGCCCAGACGTGGGTCCCAGGCACTCCACACCACTTGGAGTCAAGCTAGCCGGGCTGATGAGAGGTGTTACCTCGAAACCGGTCCGGTCCTCGGATGCTTGATTCCGTTCTGGGAAGGACATGGCTTTTGTAGTTCCGACTGGACTGTTCCCATGGGGCAACAGGGTCAGAGCTGATTTGCATATCGCCATTGTCTAACCCAGGGTGGTGTGGAGTGCAAAAAAACGATGGATTCAGGCCCAGATCTTTTGACTGGGGGAATGTGTGACATTGATCCACATTCGGTCCATCACTTGTTGTTTTTGCAATTGCCGCCCTAAGTGCGCTGGGGATGCCCAGACGTGGGTCCCAGGCACTCCACACCACTTGGAGTCAAGCTAGCCGGGCTGATGAGAGGTGTTACCTCGAAACCGGTCCGGTCCTCGGATGCTTGATTCCGTTCTGGGAAGGACATGGCTTTTGTAGTTCGGACTGGACTGTTCCCATGGGGCAACAGGGTCAGAGCTGATTTGCATATCGCCATTGTCTAACCCAGGGTGGTGTGGAGTGCAAAAAAACGATGGATTCAGGCCCAGATCTTTTGACTGGGGGAATGTGTGACATTGATCCACATTCGGTCCATCACTTGTTGTTTTTGCAATTGCCGCCCTAAGTGCGCTGGGGATGCCCAGACGTGGGTCCCAGGCACTCCACACCACTTGGAGTCAAGCTAGCCGGGCTGATGAGAGGTGTTACCTCGAAACCGGTCCGGTCCTCGGATGCTTGATTCCGTTCTGGGAAGGACATGGCTTTTGTAGTTCGGACTGGACTGTTCCCATGGGGCAACAGGGTCAGAGCTGATTTGCATATCGCCATTGTCTAACCCAGGGTGGTGTGGAGTGCAAAAAAACGATGGATTCAGGCCCAGATCTTTTGACTGGGGGAATGTGTGACATTGATCCACATTCGGTCCATCACTTGTTGTTTTTGCAATTGCCGCCCTAAGTGCGCTGGGGATGCCCAGACGTGGGTCCCAGGCACTCCACACCACTTGGAGTCAAGCTAGCCGGGCTGATGAGAGGTGTTACCTCGAAACCGGTCCGGTCCTCGGATGCTTGATTCCGTTCTGGGAAGGACATGGCTTTTGTAGTTCGGACTGGACTGTTCCCATGGGGCAACAGGGTCAGAGCTGATTTGCATATCGCCATTGTCTAACCCAGGGTGGTGTGGAGTGCAAAAAAACGATGGATTCAGGCCCAGATCTTTTGACTGGGGGAATGTGTGCCATTGATCCACATTCGGTCCATCACTTGTTGTTTTTGCAATTGCCGCCCTAAGTGCGCTGGGGATGCCCAGACGTGGGTCCCAGGCACTCCACACCACTTGGAGTCAAGCTAGCCTGGCTGATGAGAGGTGTTACCTCGAAACCGGTCCGGTCCTCGGATGCTTGATTCCGTTCTGGGAAGGACATGGCTTTTGTAGTTCGGACTGGACTGTTCCCATGGGGCAACAGGGTCAGAGCTGATTTGCATATCGCCATTGTCTAACCCAGGGTGGTGTGGAGTGCAAAAAAACGATGGATTCAGGCCCAGATCTTTTGACTGGGGGAATGTGTGACATTGATCCACATTCGGTCCATCACTTGTTGTTTTTGCAATTGCCGCCCTAAGTGCGCTGGGGATGCCCAGACGTGGGTCCCAGGCACTCCACACCACTTGGAGTCAAGCTAGCCGGGCTGATGAGAGGTGTTACCTCGAAACCGGTCCGGTCCTCGGATGCTTGATTCCGTTCTGGGAAGGACATGGCTTTTGTAGTTCGGACTGGACTGTTCCCATGGGGCAACAGGGTCCGAGCTGATTTGCATATCGCCATTGTCTAACCCAGGGTGGTGTGGAGTGCAAAAAAACGATGGATTCAGGCCCAGATCTTTTGACTGGGGGAATGTGTGACATTGATCCACATTCGGTCCATCACTTGTTGTTTTTGCAATTGCCGCCCTAAGTGCGCTGGGGATGCCCAGACGTGGGTCCCAGGCACTCCACACCACTTGGAGTCAAGCTAGCCGGGCTGATGAGAGGTGTTACCTCGAAACCGGTCCGGTCCTCGGATGCTTGATTCCGTTCTGGGAAGGACATGGCTTTTGTAGTTCGGACTGGACTGTTCCCATGGGGCAACAGGGTCAGAGCTGATTTGCATATCGCCATTGTCTAACCCAGGGTGGTGTGGAGTGCAAAAAAACGATGGATTCAGGCCCAGATCTTTTGACTGGGGGAATGTGTGACATTGATCCACATTCGGTCCATCACTTGTTGTTTTTGCTACTGCTGTACCAAGACACCTCTTGAGCAAGGAAAGAAGCAGAAGATGAAACAAGCCTAACAACTTTAGCAGAAACGAAACACTTGCTAAAGGCCTAGATTTCACCAACACCTGCATGGTCAAATGTGGCCAAAGATTTGAGCAGGGATTCATGTTCAGAGTCCCTTTCATGCTCCTGAAGGTTCCCAAGGAGGACAAGCACCAGACAACCATGACAGACATCCTGCACATGATGAAGCCCTGGGTAGGTTGCTGCCATAATAGCACAAGAACCCACTGACTGACCGGAGTTATTTTTTAGCCTTCAGCCATCAAGATGAGCCCTTTACTTTTACTTCAATCCCAGAGACCCTTGCTATTTTCAGATGTACCTGCCCTACTAGAATTTCCTTCGAGACCACTCCCACTTTCATTATCAGTAGGGTATGACATTGCAGTGGTAGAAAGAGACTCACCCTGCTTCCAATGTTTCAGCTAGGAAAGTAGCAGAGGAGGGTAGACAGTACAGGGCAGTGTGTGGGATGCTGGGCCCTCCTTTTAAAGCTTGCCCCACTGGTCTCAGTCAATGGTGAAGGGTCACAAACTCACAGCCCTCGAGGCATCCCTGATTTCACACCTGTTGAATGGGAGATACAAGATAGGGACACCAGGCACCCTGCCGCAGAAACACCGACCCCCTTGGAAATAGGCCTCTATTCAATTTAAAATAAAAGACCTTAGGGCAGAAGCTTGGCTGTTTTACCAGAAACCAGAGGGCAGCATGTATGTCCTGTTGGCTGTGGCTATATTCAGTGACGGCTTCCACGTTTGATGGAACCGTCCGACCCCGATGAATGTCCTGCTCTCCTTTGCAGGGTGGTGGGGGAGACTACTGTTCTGAAAGGGGGAGGGGGCACAGAGCTATACAGGCGCGTTCTGTAATCTCTGACCTGTGCATTGGGGGGGGGGGGGGGGGCTTTATATGTAATAGAGGACCGCAGGATGCTCTATGGTTGGAGCAGGAACAATATTCTTCTTTCTCTCTCGTGGTATTTTTTTAAATTATATAATTGCACTTTGTTTCTTAACCAAATCATTTTGACTTTTACACTCAGCAGTGACAGAATGGTAATAGAGGGCTGATAATATGAAAGTCATGCAGCGTAATGTCATGTTACAGCATAAACACAACTTGTGGTGTGAGGGTTTAACAACACGACACTTGGTTTGCTCGGTGCTGGTTGGATACACTTTGTTGAGTAGGAAAATCAAAATATTGTGCGCTACAAGCTCAGATTAGAGCAGCAGATGTGTCGCCCAAGCACCAATGTGCCTTTCAATTAGAATGTGCTGAAAGACCTTCTGTCCCTGCCATTGCAGGCTACAGTGCAGGCTGCCAGATGATCCCAGTCAACACATGAGGCACAGCAGAATGCCAGGCACCCCTGGGAAGCTGCAGTCAAGCCCATATGCGAAGACCATGAAAGCAAACACTGCGTTAACCCTGCCAGATCAAAAGTGGAACCGTAAAAAATCGCTTTAGTAACTAAAATCATACAGAAATCTTACTAACTAGCCATATACTCCTTACGGACTCAGTCTCAAGCAAACTAGTGGGTTTTAATGGATTCAGTTGCTAGCAGATCGCCTTTTTGAATATAATATTCTGCTTCAGAGAATATCTCTGCACCTCGGAATAAGTTGCTGTATAACAGTATCTGCTGGCTTCAATTTTTTTTAATTTAGTCAGTAGAACTGGCCTAGCTTCACTCTCTAGATGTCTGTAGTCCAAGTTCTAAGTGAATGCAGTAGACACCATTTGCAACTGGTCTATATGACATTTCTACAATGCACAGTGGAAATGTAGGCCATGATTAACTAAACGTAGCTTACACTTTTGAGTAATTTTCACTTTTGAGTAAGCTACTTTTTGGCAAATCACAAACATCTGAGTGGAAGCTAGAGTTGTGGAGTACATTTTCTCTCGGATTTTGTGACTAGTCAAAAAAGTAGTAACTGATTCAAAATTGTAAATTACTCAAAAGCATAAGTAACTTCTGTAAAAGGCCAAATATGTGTGCCTTGATAGATGGTCTCCCTCGTGCCCTCATCTGATACAATATCTGCACAAAATCTGCACTCCAGGGCTCTCCAACTATTACCCCAAAACCGCAATGAGCCTCTCAGAGTTTATTTTCTCTTAAAGCTCTAGGACCCCTTAACAGGAACCTACTCCTTGCTTCACTTCCGGAAGTTCCCATGAGCCTTCAGTAAAGATTACCCTTTAATCCAACAGCCTTTAGCTTGAGATAACAATCAAATACCAACTGGACCTTGTATGCATTTGTATTGTCTGTATTAATTGTGACGTGCACTTCAGCATAGTGCTTTGTATTCACATCATATAATATCTATGAAAAATGTTGTATGCTATTAGCAAGTGATATGTGCTTATTAAATAGAGACAGGTCACCGTGAACTGTTCCATTTAAGCCTTCGCACACGCACACACAAACACACACGCACGCGCACCTACACACGCACACTACACACACATATTTAAGTGTGCATAGTATGCAATATATTATATATGTTTTTTTTGCAGCTGCATCACTTATCAACCTGCAGTTATTCCTCATTTATTTTAAAAGTCTGCACTGCTTATCCGTTGTACTCTGTACAGCATTTCTGATAAAAAAAAATGGTCATGCTCTTCCATAAACATCAATACATTTTTATTTTGTGTGCTTTATTCCGGGCTTTAAAAAGAACTGCCTGACCTGGGCATGAAAGGTGGTCACTTCTTCAGAGCAGGCCTGTGAACAGAGATCCACGCACAAACCTGAATGTGACGTGCGCGCACACGTCTGAACAAGGATTCCTGCTGTGGCGCTCTGCAGTGATAGATCTGTGGCAGGCCGCCGTGGCGTGAACCCCGGCAGGGCGGCCCGCCAGCTCCTCTCAGCTGCAGATCAATAATGGAAAATCCATTTAAATGCACTTTGGATATCTTTGAAACTCAATTTGATGTGAACAGCATCGCCCATTCCTCTTTCTCCTAATTGATGAAGTATTTATTGTATATTTATTTCGTGTAGCTGTGTCATGTACTTTGTTGTGCTAAGTTCATTGTGTTACGTTTATTCGGTGCTGAAATTGGGAAAATAAATATACTCAGGGAACCCATAAATTGGAACTCCAGGGGCCTCATTTATGAAAAGTGACGCATCGCTGCGTGAAAACAGCGATGCGTCACTTTTCACTGCGCACTCCTTGCGACACCAATGATGCGTCATATTTAATGTATGACGCATCATGTCGCAAGGACTTACAGATACGTCAGTATTTCTGACGCATCTGTAAGCGCAAAAGTGACGCATTGCTGGAGTGTGTCACAGAAGTGACGCATCTCCAGCAATGCGTCCTTTCACATGGGGAAAGCCCCATGTGAAAGGGCTTGCGTCAGTCTTACGCCTGCTGTGAGGCAGGCGCAAGATTTTGACGCAACAGCATCCTAAAAGTGACGCAGTGAAATCTCATAGATTTCACTGTGTCACTATTACGAGGCTTTTTGCGGGGGAACGCCCCCTCTGCATACATTATACCTGACGCAGGTATAATGTGGCGCAGGGGTTTAAAAAGTGACGCATCTACCTAGATGCGTCACTTTTTAAATATGGCGCAACAAGGCGCATGTTTTACGCCGCAGATGCGTCATAAAAAATGACGCATCCGCAGCGCAAAACTGACGCAAGGCCTCATAAATGAGGCCCCGGGACCGAATAGTCAGCGTACATTCCAACTTCCTGTGTAGTCATTGTTAAATATGTTATTTAAAGCCTAGTATTGTTTGACAGGCTTAACCCATATATAGAGGAGTGGTTGTTTGATACATTGCCATATGGCACATGGAGTTAGATATGATTAAGTAATGATCAATGCCAATATGTCATAACATGGGGCCTCATTTATGAAAAGTGACGCATCGCTGCGTGAAAACAGCGATGCGTCACTTTTCACTGCGCACTCCTTGCGACACCAATGATGCGTCATATTTAATGTATGACGCATCATGTCGCAAGGACTTACAGATACGTCAGTATTTCTGACGCATCTGTAAGCGCAAAAGTGACGCATTGCTGGAGTGTGTCACAGAAGTGACGCATCTCCAGCAATGCGTCCTTTCACATGGGGAAAGCCCCATGTGAAAGGGCTTGCGTCAGTCTTACGCCTGCTGTGAGGCAGGCGCAAGATTTTGACGCAACAGCATCCTAAAAGTGACGCAGTGAAATCTCATAGATTTCACTGCGTCACTATTACGAGGCTTTTTGCGGGGGAACGCCCCCTCTGCATACATTATACCTGACGCAGGTATAATGTGGCGCAGGGGTTTAAAAAGTGACGCATCTACCTAGATGCGTCACTTTTTAAATATGGCGCAACAAGGCGCATGTTTTACGCCGCAGATGCGTCATAAAAAATGACGCATCCGCAGCGCAAAACTGACGCAAGGCCTCATAAATGAGGCCCCAGTATTTTTGTGAAACCCAGTTATTGCATTTATGAAGATTTATCTTTTTCAATATGGAAACTATTTTTTAAATACATACACCTGCTTTTTGAAATCTTGTTTCTTTTTATGTTATTTGAAAATAACCACCTATTAAGTTGCAATGTCAGGCTTTGACTTATTGAAAAGTTCAGAAACTTGCATACTAGTGTTGGCATAATTCCCTAGTTTAACATCTTTACGTGTCATGTTTGAGTTTAGAGTTTAAAAATACTTTTAAAGCGCACGTATACCGGCGGTTTCTTGGCGCTGAAGCTAGTGGGGACTGAGGGTTAAAAGCAGGGAGAGAGGAGTGGGCATTTATTCAAAGGATTTTGTGAATAGGTAGGTTTTGAGACTTTTGCGGAATTGGGGATAGAGGGTGATGGCCCGGAGATGAAGGGGGAGGGCATTCCAAAGGGTTGGTGCTAGAGTGGCAAATTTGGAGCCGCCCCACTTCTTTCTTCGGAAGCGAGGGATGGTGAGGAGAGACTGAGAAGAAGAGCGCAGGTCCCTGGAGGGGACATAGGGAACAATCTCAGAGGAGATGAAGGCCGGTGCAAGGTCCAATCGAGCCAGGAAAGTGATGGACGCGAGCTTGAATTGGATTCTAGCCTGCACAGGAAGCCAGTGGAGAGATTTCAGAAGTGGGGTGGAGTGGTGGAATTTAGGAAGGTTGAAGGCTAGGCGGGCCGCCTGGTTTTGGATCTGTTGTAGGCGGCGCAAGCTGTATGCAGGAATACCGGCATACAGAGCGTTCCCGTAGTCCAGGCGGGACACCACCATGGCCAAAATGATAAGTTTGAGAGCGGAAAAAGTAAAAAAGCGGGACACCTTGCGAATGGTACGCAGTGAGAGGAAAGAAGAAGAAACCACTGAGCTAACCTGGGAGTGGAGGGTGAGTTGGGAATTGAGCTTAATGCCTAGTGTTTTAACTGAGGAGGAGGGGACAGGGGGAGAACCAAGAGAGGGAGGCCAGAAAAGGGGGACCAGGGGCTGGATGAACCACCCGTCAATACCAACTCGGTTTTGTCTGGGTTAAGTTTGAGGTGATTGTGGCTCATCCAGTCCCTGATGTGAAACATGACAGTTTGAAAGTTGAGGACAGCAGAAGGAGAGGAAAGATCAAAGACCAGCTGGAGGTCATCCGCATAATTAAATACGGCGACCTCCATCTGTTGGAGAGAGAAGATAAGGGGGGCGATATATAGATTAAACAAAAGAGGGGAAAGAGATGAACCTTGAGGAACCCCGCACTGGACTTTCCGGAAGTCCGCTGTGAAGTCACCCAGGCGAACAGCCTGGGTGCGGTCGCTCAGGAAGGAGGACAACCAGACCAGGGCAGTCCCCTCGATCCCCGCCGCCCTGACACGGGAGAGTAAGATGTTGTGGTCCACCGTATCGAAGGCGGCTGAGAGGTCGAGGAGCACAAGGGCCTGGTGATGATTGGTGTCCATACCCTCCCTGAGGGTGTCTAGGACCGACATGACCACGGACTCCGTGGAGTGTGCGGGGCGGAAACCAGCTTGGCGGGGGGCAAGGGCTCCATGTTTCTCCACAAAGGAGCTCAGAGCGCAGGTGACGTGGCGCTCGAGCACCTTAGCTAGAAATGGCAGGAGGGAGATGGGGCGGAAATTGGCGGGGACAGAAGGATCTGCCCCAGGTTTTTTTAAGATAGGCACGATTACCGCAGACTTCAAGGAACTAGGAACAATGCCTTGCGCAAGGGAACTGTTGAGGAGGTGAAGGGGGGGATCTGGGCAGGAGACAAAGATGTGGCGGAGGATAAGGGCAGGACAAGGGTCAAGAGGGGAGCCAGATTTAATCAAAGGCACCAGTGAAGTCAGGTTTTCCCGAGTGATAGGGGGAAAGGTGGTTAGTTTGCCTTTGGGAGGGGGACATTGGGGGTCCACAAAAGAAGGGGGGGGTGGGGGGATGTTGGCCTTGATGGTGATGATTTTCTGGATGAAATAATTGTTAAGAGAAAGACAGAGATCATTAGACGGGGCAGGTTTAAGCGTAGTTCTGTCCGAGAATGCCAGGTTGTGGACGATGGAGAAGATCTCTTTAGACTGGTTCTCCGCTGCTAAGATTTTAGAGGAGAAATAAGCTGTTTTGGCCTCCAGGATGCTTTTTTTGTACTGGTTAAGGATATTGATATATTCCAGCTTCAAGGTGGGGCAGTAGTTTCTCCTCCAGGCCCGCTCTGCGCGGCGAACTGTGAGTTTGGTGGCTTTAAGCTCTTGGTTAAACCACCGGTTGGCATCTTTGTCGCGTTTTGAGGTAATGCGCTTGAGCGGGGCGACGGAGTCGCAGCTGCGGGAGAGCCAGTGGTCTATAGCGTCAGCCTGGGAGACGGTGGTGAGGCCCTGGAGAGGCGGGAGAGAACCAGCGAGGAGAGAGGAGAGGTTCTCAAGATTGACCCGGCCCCATGATCGGACCCAGGTGTTTTTGGGTCGGGGGGGCATAGCTGGGGGGAGAATGGGAAGGAAAAATGAAATCAAATGATGGTCGGACCAGGTGCAAGGGGAGATAGATAAGGATTCCACAGGGCAGTTCAGGGACCAGATTTGGTCAAGCTGGTGACCCTTGATGTGAGTGGGGGAGTGAACATGGGGTGTGAAGTTAAGGGAGTGGAGGGTTTCGGAGAAATCCTTAGATGACGGACATTCGGCAGGATCGGAAGGCCAGAAATTAAAATCGCCGAGGAGCAGGATGGAGGAGTTGTTGATAGCAATAGTAGCCAAGACTTCCAGAAATTCTGGAAGAAACTGCAGGGGGGACTGAGGAGGACGATAGGTAAGGAAAGAGGTAAGAGGAGGGGAGGTGGATACTGTGCGAATCACCAGGAATTCGGTGGTAGCAATGTTGGGAAAAGGCAGAATTTGGAAGGGGAAATCGGTACGTGCGATGACTGCCACGCCGCCCCCGGCTCTGCCCGAAGGGCGGTCAGCCCTGAGGGCGTAGTAGGAGGCTGGGAGGGTGGATAGGAGTGCAGGGAGGGAGTCATCGCAGAACCAGGTTTCGGTTAAGAAGAGAAGATCTGGGGCCTGTAAGTCCAGCAAGACCGAGAGTTCGTGCGAGTGAGCGACAGCAGAGCGGGTATTGAGGTAGAAAGCTGTGATGGGTTTGGGGTTTGGCGGAGAGGCAGGCCTACAGGCCGTAGGCGAGGTATCCAGAATGGGAGGAGGGTGAGGGAGGGGAGAGAGGGGGGCTATGCCAAGAGCAGAAATACGAGAGCTGGTACTGGTCGTGATGGGCCAGGGGCCCTGGTAGCTGCGAAGTAGGTCCGGGCTATAGGTGATAAGTGGGGCAGAGTGTAAGGCCCCTAGTCCCGGCCGGTCGCGGACGGGCGCAGACGGGCTTGCCTTAGGCGCGCCTTCGGCGCGCAATCGTCGCGCCCGCTGCGCTCGTCCGCTGCGCTTCCTACCAAGGCACATATTTATGGTCGTGAGGCGGGGAGTTGAAAGGGGCGTGGCCAACAGAGTGGGCGTGTCTGTGGCGCGCCTCGCGCTCGAGAATGGCGTCTGGAGGTGAGGGGTCGTTGCAGCGTGGAGCGCTGTTTAAGTGAAGCCAACAAGTGCAGGTAGAAGTTGGTATGTTTCTCTCTTATCCATTTAGGGCATGCAGCCTGTCTCTGGGTCGCGTGACTGGGTGTGGCTGTCAGTTGAGCTTTGTGTAGTCCTTCTAGGCAGCATTCTTTGTGTAGTCCTTCTAGGTGCCTGGATGGCCCATCTCTGGCAGGATGAGAGGGCAGAGCCAGGCACAGCTCTACTTACAGTTGATAGACTGTGGCCTGCCTCCACGCAACGGTTTGCATACCCCCTGTGGTTAGTCTGGAGCCAGAGCATGGTAGACAGAAAACCCGGGCCCTTCAAAGGGAAATTGCTGGAAGCTTCTCATACTTCAATGGAGGCATTTGGTGTAAATATTTGACCTCAGATGCCAAGTCTTCAGTGCATGTCTGGATCTGTGGTGACTCTGCCTGGAAGAAGTTCTGCTCTGTTGCTGAAAGGACAGTCACTCTGCTGGACCACTGCCTTGCTGGACTGCTGTCTTGCAGGATTGAGTCCCTGCTGGCAGGGTCAGAGGGATCTGGACCTGTACCTGAACCCAGGACTCCCAGAGTGACCCCAAGGTCTAGTCTGCTTGTCTCGTGTTCTGACCCACAGGGACATAACAGGCTCCCAACCACCTCAACTAGCACCCAGATCCAGCTGGAGTAAGTCCCTAATCCCCAAGTGGTGATCCTCATGACATGGACCCTGGTGTGGCAATATTGGAGCTGAACAGAAGATTTGGGGCACTTTGCAACTACAAAGGGGCCTGTTGGCACCCAAACCCTGTCACTCACACAACCTACAAACATGAATTTCCATCAACCCAATCCTGCGAGCTACAGCATCGACTGCTTGTGAGAAGCGCCCCACAAAGCTCTGGCCTGACCGTCCGGGATGAAAACAGGAACTTTACGCTATAGCGTCAGCCGGCTGTGAAGCATGGCCTGCTGTTTGTGCTCCAATGACGACCATCGGCAGCGCTTCTCTGCTCTTAGTGGCCCCCTCCACCGTGAAAGGCCAAGCTACTGGAAAGTTGAGCACAGATTATGTTGGCGTTTATTTGTACCTCACCCTGAGAAGGATTATGGTTGCTACATGAGTAGGGTTTCCCCCCCCAGCCAGTATCCATTTTCTCACAGTAGGTTACTGATTTTAACATGGAGATCATTTTGTTACATGACAGTTAACATTTGGCAGTCCTAATATTGTGCAGTAAGCTATGAACCAGCATCAAGGAGCTGAATGCAAACTGCAAGGTTACGTTTATAACCTTATTGTTTTTTTTTTTCAATCCCTCATTATTCTAATGTTGTTAAAAATGGTTCCTTCGAATAGTAATAAAGTCTTATTTGTACAGACAAACTCATCCACTGTGATACAGGTAAAATCCTGACTTTGTGTTTCACTCGTTCACACAGTTTTAACCTATAATGCCTACTTGTAAGGATGATGTGTGATTCCCACACCTTGTAACCCTAATTGTTTTCAGTAATATTTCCTCTACATTGATTTACACACTTGTATGATATAATGTCTCTGCATAATGTGTGAGCATTATGTTAAGCTCTCTGACACCTGCATTGTGATTAGAGCTGTAAGAAATAAAAGAAAAGAAAATAAGCAAGTGCTGTTCAGGTAATTCCTCGTTCAGACAAACACATCTGACATTTGTCTCCTACATGCAAGGATTGAGCAGAGTTAAACACATGCCTCCAAACTACAGTCTCTCCTAAGTACCTGTGAAGTGATAACCATCTGTGTGCCTTTGCTTCCATCCATTGCATTCATATCTAGGTGTTAGGATCCAGATAGCTAGCAGCCAGGATGAGACCAACAAAATGTCGGGCTTTGTGTTGGGCCCAGCTGCAAGGCTTGTTACTGATGCCAGGTTGCTGATCCGAACAGAAAGCAGACAACCTGTGGGCACAGCTGAATGTGTCCTGGTGTCTGCAAATTATAAACAGGACAAATTCAGCCTAATTTACTGGGTCCTGCCCACATCCCGGACCTGGCTCAATAATAGCTTCTGGATCCAGATGGATCCCCCTCTTTTTCTGCACTGGACTTGCAATTTTAATGTAACTCAAATCATTTGTGTTGAATTCCACAGAACAGTTACTGCCAACTTTGAAAACATTGTCACAGTGTGAAGAAGGAGGTAGTGCCACAGAAGGCCAAGGCTTTAGGCGGTGGCTGACCTTTTACACCGACACAGCCATAGAGGGACACTAGAGGGTGGGGCTTCGAGAGGATGACAAGGTTATTCCCCAGCCTTGCCGGGTCTAACCCCCCCCCCCAGCCAACAGACAACAGGCTTCAGAGTCCCAGTTTCGAAATCCGTAATGAAATTTCCACATGTCAGCTGGAAATCTACTCTGTGGTGGTTTCCAACTCACCCACTACTCACCATGTGATATTAGTACACCACCTGCTGATCGTGTGAAATGTGCTGTTTTCATTTGGCACACGGATTTACAGTCTTTGTTAGAAGGTCTGATGACAAATATCTATTTTTCTGTATATCTACTATATAATTATATACTGCTGTGGTTTGTTGCGTGCGAACTACGAAGTACATTGCCATGCATGTTGCATTTGGTCTCTTTGCAGCATTAATCCAGTTTGCTACAAAGTTCAAGCATATTATTATGAGTGTGTGGAAAAAAACTTTTTTGTAAAATTGGGCACATTTTCATGAAGGGCTCATATTTAAATTGCCCTCATTTTGCAAGAAACATTCACACCGGGGAATATCTCGTGTGAAAAATTCAAAGGCTATACCAGCAGAAGACTCGTTCGACAAAAATATCTTTTGTCTTTTGGTGAGTCATTTTCTGCTTGAGCCAGACTCCCATTAAGCCAAAAATGAAGCAAAATTGAGTAAAGTGAAATTGCGAATTTGTAAGATTTCGAAATGAGATTAATGCCCACATGCACCAAGGTAAATTGCATTCGCAAACGGTGCGAATCGCAAAATTCGTCCGTTTGCGAATGCAATTTCCTTTTTTGGGATGCATCATGTTTTTTTATTTTTTCGCAATTTAAGGAATCGCAATTATGTTGCCATTTCTTAAATTACGATTGCATTTAAGAAATCGCAATTTGTGATTTCTTAAATGCAATGCATGAATATTTTTTTTTGCGAATTCGCAAATAGTTAGAGGTAAATTACCATGAAGTTGAACTTCATGGTAATTTTCTAAAACTTAAAAAAATGCACAAAAGTGCATTTTTGAAAGTTTCATTTTGCACACACACATGCCCTTGGGGCATGTGTGTGTGAAAAATGTTCTTAAAGTTAAATTTCAGGGGCGCGGGGGGGTCTTTGGGACCCCTCCCTGCACCCTTGAAATAGCATTCTCATTTTGCGATTCCTTAATTGCGAATCGCAAAATGAGAATGGCTTCCCATTGGCCTCTAGGCCCATAGGAATCAATGGGAAGGGATTCCTTAATTGCGATTCGCAAATTGTGAATCGTAATTAAGGAAAATTAAGAAATCGCAAAAAATATTGCGATTTCTTAATGCATAGCATTTTGTGATTTCTTAATTGCGATTCCTTAATTTTCGCAATTAAGAAATCGCAAAATGTAACAATGATGCATGTGGGGGTAAAAGTTTACACTGGCCTACTTTTTATATTATTTCACCCTGTTCAAATGTACCTACACGTAACATGATGAAACTGAATTCAACTTGCTTGTTGGCTGCGTTATGGACAGAGAGTCGGCCTCCAGCATCCCATGTACAGTGCAAAGTGAAACTATTTTTTGTCATAAGAGCTGTTTTTCTGATTCTTTGCTGTTTACACAATAGTGAAACCAAAGTGCAAAACAAGAAAATAAATAATATAATATATGGTACTCTCTTTTCTGTAATCAACAGCTCCTTGTTTATTTTGCATCTACATTTGATATCACCCTCCTGCCAACTTTGCAGCCAGGGAGATTTTGCACCTCAATGAGTTTGTGTTCCTGATTGTGCTTTGTACCCTTAAAAGTATTTCCACTTTCTATGGATGTTCTTCCAAGGGTTATTTTGCACCAAAATGTGATTTTGCACCTAAATATGTCAGTCAGTCAGTCAGTCAACAAGCTTTTATTCGATAAATTAAAATCATAAAAAGACACAGGTACAATCCATACAAATGTAAACAATGTCCATTATACAATATACATTTATATAAAAAATTTAAAAATTCGTCAGAATACAACTATGGCATAAAATAATTTAACAATTCATTTTTATAATAAATCTTAAAATAACCCTCAGGTGCATTCAAGATCAGACTGAGGAACTCGGGGCACCTAAACACTTCTTGTTGATCCGCACTCCAGCAACTAAAAAGCTAGCAACATGGAATGTAACACGCACACTCCTCAGCAGTTGCAGATACAGAAGGGCAGGCCTAACCTGTGTAAACCCCACTTCCCTTAAAATAGGCAACAAATACTTTTTCCTGATATCTGAGTAGTACTCGCAAAACATGATGAAATGTAAAGTGTCTTGTGCGGAGAAATTGTCACACTTACAGGGGTCAGAGTTATCTGAGGTGCCCCATTTTGGAAAAATGCCCAAAGAAAAATGAATTAAATTAAAACGGAATCTAGTAAGCAAATACCGGTGGAAGGGGTGAGTTACTAAATTCAGGTAGGGCTCAAGACCAGGAGAGCTTACTAAAACATAATTTGCTCTTACAATTGGCTTTCTCATTTCCAGTTCCTACCTCTCAGTTGTAAGAAGGTTTACCATAGCAGTTTTTATCTGGCTTACATCTTCTTTCTTTATACACTCAGGGGAAGAATAGAGCTCTGGACGCCCAAGTTTGGAGAATGTTGATTTAATATAAGCCAACCATGGGATCTTACTGGCTCTATCTAGGGCAAGGCAATCTTTTGAGATCATGTGGTTCAACTCAATTTCCTGGTTAATCCAGGTCTTAAGCCAACAAGTCAGAGGGGCGATTTTCAATGTATCTCTAACGTACCCCATCCCCAACTTCGTGTGGATAGAAGAAGTAGGGGTAGACTTTGGCACGGAGAGTAAAGATCTAAAAAATCTATTTTCAGCCACTTGAATTTGATCTTGTGGGGTGAAACCCCAGATTGCTGATCCATATGTCGCAATTGCTAAACACTTGGATTTATACACCTTTAGAGTTGCCTCCATTGGTCTAGCCCCCAGTCGTTTTGAAAACCCATAAGGGCAGAGGTGGATCTAGCAAATGCATTGTTTTATGTTTCTGTTGGGGGCCCCAGGTCCCTCTTTCGTCAAAGAGGAGCCCTAGATACGTAAAAACAGGCACCCTTTTTACCTCTTCTCCGCAACAAAAAAAGTTTTCACCTTTTTCTTTCTACTGTAGTCCCCCACAATCATAACCTGGGATATTTTTGTATCTATTTTCAGGTCCAGGGACTCCATAAATTTGCCGAAAGTATCCAGCAATTTTTTCAGACCCACTCCAGAGCGAGCGAAAAGAACGACATCGCCCGCTTAAAGGAGAACCGGAATAACAGTTTCTCCCGTGCGCGGCACATCCAAAGTGGCCTCCCTTAAGGCAGGCTCCAAAGCGTTAATATATAGTGTAAAGAGGAGGGGCGCCAATATACAACCCTGCCTAACCCCCTATTCTGATTTAAAATGGCCAGTACATCTTCCTTCCTGGGTAACCCTAACAGAGGCTAAAAGGCCGCAAGGAAGATCGGCTAAGAATTTGACTAGGAGGGATCAATACCTAAATCCAGAACAATTTGCCACAACTTTGACCTGTTCACCAGATCAAAAGCTGTTGAGAGGTCCATAAACCCCATATAGAGGGACCCCTCTTTGGCTTTAGTGTATTTACTTATAACAGTTGTAAGTTGAGGCACTGATCGAGGGTGCTTCTCTTTGACCTAAAACCATATTGGGCATTTGACAGGACACCTCTACCCTCCATCCAGTACGTCAGTTTGAGCAGGATGACTCTTCCCAGGATTTTGACTGCGGAGTCTATCAGGGAGATAGGCCTGTAACAGGAGAGATCTCCCCTTTGGCCCTTTTTAAAAACCGGAATGATGATAGATTTGGCCAATGAGGTATGGAATGAGTTTAGACCTGATGCATTAAAAACGTTTGTCAGAATCTTAGCCCAAAATTTTGGGGCACTCTTGTACAGGTCAGCAGAAACCCCATCGGGGCCCGGCGCCTTATTCTTCTGTGTCTCTTCGTTTGCTCTTTCCACATCTATAGTTTGGAGCCCATAAATGTTCCCAAAATGGGCTAACCACCGATCGTCTGGGATATTACATTCTAGTGAGGTGTTATCCTCGCCCGAGAAAAAGGGCTGGTTGATGATCGACCAGAATTTCCTACTATCCCGCAGGACCTCAACTGATAAAAGTTTACCCCAGGCGTCCTCTTTAATCTGCTGTTTCCTGACCCGGATAGCCTGTTTATATGTTTTCCTTAAACTTGATATCTGTTCCCTATTTTTAGGGCTTATTTTCAGGGCCTTGAGCAGAGCAGAATGTTCCCTAGAACAGCTGCTATCTAACCATCGTTTATCTTTGTATCCACCAGATCTATTCTTAGTCGTTAGGTTGATGTTTATTTGTTTACAAATAACATCAAAGGCCCCCACTATCCTTGAACTCAATGCCGAGCTATCCATACAGATAGCTACCTCGGTATCTACCTTGGTCAGAACTTCCTGCAGGAAGGTTTCCGGTACCACCTTAGACCAATTGAGTCTTCTACCCTGGTCTTTTAGTGACACATCACTCCCTCCCGAAGCCTGTGTTTCTTTAAACTCTAGAAGGATCCCTGTGGCCACCTCTAGTATCACGGGGTTATGAAGACTAGAGACGGAGGCCCCAACTTTACATAATAAAATCTTGGGTAAAATTAAAGCTGTCAGGAATATATAATATATAACTGTACCCTCGTCTTCTCCTTTGAACATGGGAGCCCTTGGTCCTCCATCGACACACCCGGATTCATAAAGATTCATGGTGGCCAGAAGGTTCTCAAGGACCTCCCCTTGCTTAGTGTGTTTTAAAAATGTGTAAGGACCGAGTATGAGGGCCCTTCAAGTTCATCCATAATACATGATAGACCACATGGGTGAATGTTAAAATCTCCCATGAGAATGACCTCAAAAATATATTGTTTAGCTCTATATGTTTGAAAAAAATCCTCTAAGCAAACTAAATATTGATTTGGAAAGTCACTCTCATTACGCTATAATCATCCTTGAATATACATGACTCAGGACACAGACAGTAGTCTCATGTCAGCTACAAGGCACACTTGGTGTGCCCTTCCAGACCACGGAGATAGGCTATAGTTTCAGAAACATGATGAAAAGCTTAGGTTTCAGTGTGCAAGCATGATTGTCATGTGATGGGACAAAGTATATCAGCATATTAGATAACATTCAGCTGGGTTTATTCAGGGATGGGCTCCAAGACGTGATACCATGCAGGGATATTTCTGTTCTAAAAGACACCCCTGCGAGATCTGAATACCCAGAACCTTACTTCATCAATGGAGAAGCCTGCTGATCTGATTGATAAAAACGGTTGGAAAGTCACCTGCCTTCCAGTGTTGCAGACTGGCTTTGTGTTCCACAGTGAAGTCTCGTCAGTGTAAGGAAATTGACCATATCAGCAAGAAAGGGCTCTCAGCCATCTTCATCATCAATCACTTGAGTGGCATGTTAAAAGTCTGGACCACAAACTTGGTGTCAAACAAGTAAGGCCAGCACCTTCTCTGGGCCAACACTATTACAAGGCACTCATTCTCAAGAGCAGCCCAGTTCTGTTATTTAGGGAGGAGTCTGATATTAATTTATGCCCTTCAATGCTCTTATAGTTGTTATTGAGTTCAGGTGGGACTGTTCCTTTTGCCTTGTCTAAGAGGTCTATATGTACAATGAAGGGCCGCACATAATCAGATGCTTTTAGCACAAGTGTACCCTTCAGGTCCTCAAAGGATTTCTGACATTTTTCAGTCCATATCACCTTTATGAACTGGTTCTTGAATGTGAGGGCTAATAAGGATGCAACTATTGTACCTCAGTTCGACACACATTTCCTATAGTACCCAGTGAGTCCTAAAAATCTTTCACATGACGTTATGTTGTGTGGACCTCCCACTTTAACAAAGACTGGGTCTTGGCTGCCACTATGTGAATCTTCTGCTTGAAAGGTAGACTATAGAGGTCTACTTCTCCTGTCACTTGGTTACCTCGATAGTCAATTTGACCACCTGTACCCTGAGGTGGGGTGGGAGAAATGTTTCATTCCACTTGCGGAATTGGCAGAGTTTGGCGACTCCACATTACTCTTGTAATGCACAGTTTCTGTCAGATTCTGCCAGCTGCCCCATTGCGGGATTTTTCCAGTAAAGCTCCAGAAATGAGATCGACATTTAGCATCCCGTAGCATCATTTTCTAATGCGGGCAGTTGAGGATAGTTGCGAGCGGTAGCAGGCGGTCATGATCAGAGGTCTGCTTCTCAAGTAGATTTGCTGCAGCTTGATTAGATTTTCTACCCAAGCGGCAGAAAAATCAACTCGAATGGCTGTGTGGTCTTGTGCACCGCACTGTGCCGTTCACGCTGATTTTTATCCACTGCTCATGCTACTGGTGCTATGTTACAGTGTGACGCATATTTCTGAAACATTGGCGGAACTCACAGAGTTTTATGTATCTCTGCAGGATTCCATGGAGTGAAACTCTGCAAGTGCCACCCACCCCTAATCCTGAGCAGCATCTGTTCTACGTGATTCCAAAGGTCCTTCAGTCAATTGCTATACATGGCAATATTGTCAGGTGAGTCACTCAGAACACTTCAATCTTTGATTGAACATGGATCACCAGGCACTGAGAAGTAGCAGGAGTGATACTAAGCTCAATGACTGACATTAAACTGGTACAGGACTTCCACGATCAATAAGTTGATCTTCTTCTTGGCCAGAGGTGCTAGTGAAATCTGCCAAAAACGCTTGGCCAGATCAAAGGTGCTCAAGAATTGGGCAGCACCCATTGTTTCCACTAGCTTGTCGGCTAGGTCAAAGATGTTCAAGGTTCTCAAGAAATGTGCAGAACCCATTGTTTTAACTGGCTTGTCGGCTACAGGGATTGGATTTAGATCTATGTAGGTCACCTCTTTAAGAGCCTGACAGAAGCATAGGTCTGTTGATACGTGCTTAGGAACCAGGCAGGTCAATTGGCTGTTGGAGCACTCAATTAACTCTCATCCATCCAACATCTTACTAACCTCTGACTTGATGCACTCTTCAGCCCAGTCTGACAACATATTTGTATTGCCTTCTCTGGCAAACTCTACTCCTGTCTTCATCCTGTGAATAGATAGGTTGCCCCCTGTGGTCAGTAAGATGAGATGGGCACATTGTACCAGATCGTCACTACACTCTTCTTGCTGTGTTAGAGTCGGGCCAGGTGCAAGGTTTGCCCCTTCATAGCGCATTCATTGTCACTCTTCTATTGCCAGGATATTTAATGTAAAGTCTTCCCACACATATGGCTTCAGCAGGCACACATCGAACATCAGTCTAGGTTCCCCGTGTGGCACCAGTGTCCACCCGGTAGATAATCCCAGAGTCCTCCTGCACTGCCTGCACTACCTATTTCCAAAAGCTCAGGGGCAAATAGACTTCAGACACAGTAAATATCACATTCTGATGATGGCCCTTCATTTCCCTCGACAAACATCAAAGTTTTTCTTCGCATCATCCAGGTATGGAGCCATCAGTTTCCTTGAGCCAGTCAAATAATCCATTACATGCTTCTGGGGTGACTCTGGTGTTTGTTCCCAATCTTCTCAGACTAAAGTGAGTAGCCCATGAACTGTCAGTCCAAACAAAAGTTTAAAGGGATTGCAGTCACTCTCTTTGGTTGAATATGCCTGTAGGAGAATGAGAGTCATGACAGTCGAAGATGCCACTTCCTCCTGAGTTTCTCTAGTAGAGTTGCCTTCATGCTCTTATGAGTCTTATTAAAACTTTCCTCCAACCCATTAGTTTGCAGGTGGTATGCTATGAAGAAGCGGTTGGTCTCACCAGCTTTCTCCCACATTTCTTATATAGGAGGAGATTACATGAGTTTTTTTTTCCAGAAATCACTGTCTTAAAAAATTACAGCTCATGAAAAGATCACAACTAACTTGAATGTACTCATCAGAGGTGCTGCCTCTGGTTACCTGGTGCCATGATCCACCCCAACCAATAAGTATTTGTTCCCTGATTCTGTGGATGTGTTAAGAGGCCCATCTGTGTCACTGCCCACCAGCTCAAAAAACACACCTGCTACAGGTAAATGCACCAATCATCTTGAGGCCTTACTACTCAACTTGGTATGTGAACAGGTCATATAGAACCTCTCTGTGTCGTGGTCCATCTCATGCCAGTAAAATAAAGATCCCAATCTATCCTTGGCCTTTTTTATTATCAAGTGTTCTGCTAACAAAAACTTGTGAGTCTGTGAGGACAGGCCATTTCTGTGCACTAGTGCAACCAGAACCTCTTCTGGTTTAGGATTCACAGGCTCACTAGAGAGTATCTATCCTACTAGCCTATATACTGTTTCCTGGCAAACTCCATTGCTGACCTGTCCATGGGCTTATTTTCAAAGTACCACAACTGAAGATCACTTAGCTTGTGTCTTTTGGAGCTACCCATGGGTCAGTCATCTATTAGCTTTCAAAACCTGCAGTTCTAGTATCCACCCCCCTTTCAACTAGACAGCATTTGGGTCCCTCTCTCAGATGTGTAGCCCTAATAAATTGACTGCCACAGGGTTCTCTTGCGTCCCCACTCTCACAGAAAGCACACAACCACAAGGACAGTCTCCCTTGTAATGTCCTTCCCTGTGGCATTCAAAGCAAGTCATGACCTTGGGGAAAACTCTTTCCTCACTTTCTCCTTGTGTTCATGCAAAGGAACCAGTTCCCTTTCTTTCTGTATACAGCACTGGGCACTTGGAAACTGCTCCGGTCAGTTGCCCTGGAGTTCCTTTCCCCCTTCAGCTTAGAAACATGCTATTCCAGCCCACCTACAGCCCTATTTGCTAACCATTTTCCAATTAACTCTACATGCTTTCCTGGATATGTTTCAGGTAAATCAGACAAGTATTGATTAAATGGGGTACAGTATCAGTATCCAAGTGTCTTGGTCACTATCAACAGGTTAAAGATGAAAGTCCAGTACTTCCATCCTTCTAATCAACTTTTTCTGATCATGCAACACGTCACAAATCCAGAACTAAAAGCCATCCGCTGTCTTGATCACATCAAATATCAGAAGGTACTGTGATCTTTCAACCTAAAGAATCAGCTCAGATCTTCCTTTTTTCACCCATACTTCATGTTATTAGGTACAGGCATTCACCCAAGGGCACCTTCATTAAAGCTGCAGCTTTGGAGACTTCATTCAACCTCTGTGCTTTGCAAATAATCTCAGAACTCACAAAACGTCCCATAATATCAGAACCTGCCATACCAGATAAATATGCATAAGTACTTTCGGAACTTTGCCAGTGACTTCCTTAAATTTGAAGGTGGAATTTCTTTTCTGCTACAAATCTGTGCTTTTTCTTTTTGATGCTATCTGTTCCCTCTCCAATTCTCGCTATTTTATGTAACTCTTCAGTTTCTTGTCCTTGCATTTCTCATTCATGCTTTTTGTTTTTCCTTTTCTATCGTCCTATCATCCTGGGCTCGTTTCTTCTGCCTATCCTTTCTCCTTTTCACTTCCTTCTCTTGAGACAGCTTCGATTTCTCCCTCTCAATCTCTATGTACTTATTTTAATCAGCCTTAGTGTTGGAAATTAATATCTTATGCGTGTAATTCCCCCATTTGTTTGTCTTCACTGCCCTATTTTTGCTAAATCTGTTTGTTAGCTGCAGGACCCTACACACCTTACTCCTGCTAACCGGTGGAAAAGTGCGTGTGCCCTTCATTCCAAACATGATAACATTAGCATACATCTCATTGGTACACCTAATTTACTTAGAAGTCTGAAGTATATGGTACTACATGTACCCAGGGCCTGTGAATGGAATGATACTAGTGAGCAGCAGCACTCATTGTGCCACCCACTAAAGTAATACTGTAAATCATGCTTCAGACCTACAATTGCAGCATGTGTGTGCAGTTTTAAAACTGCCATATCAACGTGGGAAAACACTTTCATGATTTACAGAATTATAGTATGAACACCTACTTCTATGCACTTAAACAATTTCAAGTAACCCTTTGAAAGCAATTATTGTCCATCCAGCTCCTGCTATGTTTTCTGCTTAAACCATGTGAAAAATTACACTCTACAAACTGATGACAAAACGATTCACTAGTTCCAAGGTGCACAGCCTGTTTGCAGACACATGGGCCATATAACTCCATCATCTTTTGTAATTAAATATCCATTTTAATCCAGTGTTAGGCAAAAATGAAACGTTGTTTTATAAATGCTGCATTTTAATTAACACCATGATAATGCCAGTTTACAAAATCCATGATTGAAACTGATTGAAGATTATTTGTTCTAGATGCAACAATGAGAATTTGCCTAGCCTTAGTGCTGGTAAGTTCCAATTCTATTAAGGACTCGGAGGCGAGGATTATGCCATTCTTTCAATCGCTTTATTTTCCACAGCAGCAACAAAAAATATAAACAAACTACTTTTCCCATGAACATTCGGGAAAAAACAAAATCGAACATGAGTCCTATCACAGTGTCCATGCACCGGCAGCTCCCATCATGCTCTGCTGTCGTATCCTCTTCCTAATTCTTCGCGCGAAGCCCATACACTGGTCCAATAACGCATCCTGTTTGGAACCTTCAGTCCCTGAAAAAGAACACACCATCAGATCCAGCCCGTTCCAACAGAACGTCATCATGCAAATGAAGAGCAGTTCAACGCAGAGCAATAGAAAATCAGCAATTACAGAATCATAAAAGATTTACTTACATTGCATATGGGGAGGGTCCACTTCCAGGAAGTCTCCGGGGGGGATAATCCTCGCCTCCGAGTCCTTAATAGAATTGGAACTGACCAGCACTAAGGCTAGGCAAATTCTCATTCTATGGCAGGACCGGAGGCTTCGGATTATGCCAGTTCAAAGCTTATCGACAACCAGCCGAGCTACTTCTACAACTGGCTTGAAATAGAACCTCTTGAATGTGGAGTCCGAGGACCAATCGGCCGCTCTCATTAAGTCCTCCAGGCTAGCCCCGAGGGCAAAAGCTTTTGAGGCCATTGCTCCTCTCGCTGAGTGAGCGCCAAATTGCTTGGTATCAATCCCCGCCTCCTGCATTACCCAACGCACCCAATGGGCGATCGTTGGCGAAGTAACAGCCTTGTACGGTTTCCGTAGGGCAATAAGAAGTTGTCTTTCAACCGGAGGGCGAGTATCATCAGTCATATCTTCATAAGCACGGAGGCACTGCACAACACACAGTTTGGGGGAGTCCTGAAATGCAGGGTAGGAAATAACCCTAGTAAGGGTCTTAGTCCACCTACTGACAGTGAAAAAAACTCCATCCTGAGAAAAAACTCTGGCCGTGATATCTAGTGCTCGCACATCCGATACCCGTCTGCAAGATACCAGGCATAACAACATAGCTAACTTAGCAGTCAACTCCTTACGAGACAAAAACCTGTTCGGTTGCCAAGAAAGGAACAAATTCAACACTCTGTTCACGTCCCACAGGACAGAGAACCGAGGTTCAGGCGGCAATGAGAGGCGAATACCTCTCAGGAGCCTACAAACCAAAGGATGTTCCCCAACCGGGGAACCCTGCACCAAGTTGTGCCCTGCTGAAATCGCAGATCTGAAGGTATTGATCGACCGGTAGGCTAGTCCCTCTTGAGCCAATTCGGCCAAGAAATTTAGGACATGGACTACAGCTGCCCCCACGGGATAAAAATTCCGTCGCACACACCAACGACTCCATCTATGCCATGCAGATCTGTATCGCTTGGTCGTGCTGTCAGCCCAGGCTTTGGAAAGCAAGTCCTCTGGCTGTCCCGAAAGTCCCGGAAGCGTCCAACGACGCCTGGGAGCCTCCATGCCATCAGCTGCAGAGAGCCCTCTTGGGCCAACCTGTGGGGAGCTCCTTCTGGACTGAGGAGAATGTGAAGAGAGTGGGGGAGTAGGATTGTAGAATCCCAGGAAAGTTCCAGAAGAACTGGAAACCAAACTTGAGACATCCACCATGGAGTAATCATCACCACCTGCGCCAACTGGCGACGCAGCAACGCCGACACGCGCGTTATGATCAAGAATGGGGGGAACGCATACCCCTGCTCGTTCGCCCAGTCCTGGAGGAACGCATCCATCGCCTCCCCCTGTGGATCGG
This sequence comes from Lissotriton vulgaris, assembly GCF_964263255.1. Taxonomy (NCBI): domain Eukaryota; kingdom Metazoa; phylum Chordata; class Amphibia; order Caudata; family Salamandridae; genus Lissotriton; species Lissotriton vulgaris. The sequence continues at coordinate 444,003,416 of NC_141699.1, forward strand.
GGCGCCAACTGAAGTACCTCGGGAGTTGATGATCCAGGCGGGACGCAAAAAGGTCCACTGAGAAGGGACCCCACTGGTCCGAGAGCCTGCAGAACAGAAGGGGATCCAGCTTCCAAACGCTGGCATCTAGGATGTTCCGGGAGTGCCAGTCGGCCACCTCGTTCTGACGACCCGGCAAGTACTCCGCCGTGACCGACACCTGATGGTCCAGGCAAAAGTGCCAAAAATCTCTGGTGAGATCCGCCAGCAGTTTGGATCTGGTGCCACCCAGATGGTTGATATAACGGACCGCCGACACGTTGTCCATCCTGAGAAGGACGCAAGATTGCACTCTGTCTTTGGTCCAACATTGCACCGCGAAGGAGCCCGCCGGTAACTCCAAGCAGTTGATATGTAAAGATTGCTCGAAAGCGGACCAGGCACCACCTGTAGAGAAATCCCCACACCTGGCTCCCTAGCCTGAACGACTGGCGTCCGACTCTATCACGATGTCGGGAGCTGAGCCAAAAATCGCACGGCCATTCCAAGCCTCCATGTGCGTGAGCCACCATTTCATCTCGTCTCTCACATCGTCTGACAAAGGAATTAGCTGAGAGTACGTAAGGCCTTTCCTGGGGTGATACGCCTTCAAGCGTTGCATGGCCCGATAGTGGAGGGGACCTGGAAAGATTGCCTGAATCGAAGACGACAACAGGCCCACCAACCGCGCTAGGTGACGTAAAGATATCAATGGTTTCGCCAGAGTCTGGCGCAATTCGTGTCTGATCTTCGCCATCTTCCTGGCGGGCAGACTCAAGGTCGAAGACACCGAATCTATGTTGAAACCGAGAAAGGTCGCACACTGGACGGGAACCAGAAGGGATTTCTTCTCATTGATTACAAAACCCAAACCTTGAAGAAGGTTGACCGCGGACTGCAACTGAGACCGCAGGCGTCGCAGGCACTGGTCCATGAACAGCATGTCGTCCAAATACACGATCATTCTGACACCTTGAGCCCGTAAGGCCTCCACCGCCGGACGCAACACCTTTGTGAAGCACCATGGCGCTGAGGATAGCCCGAAAGGTAGTGTGGTGAACTCGTAAACCTGATAGTTCCACCTGAACTGGAGGAAACAACGGTGTAGAGGGAAGATCGGGACCGCTAAGTAAGCGTTTTTTAAGTCGAGCCTGACCATCCAATCGGACGGGCGTAACACATCCCGTAACAGGTGAATCCCCTCCATCTTGAAATGGCGGTATACCAGCCATTCGTTGAATTCTTTCAAATTGATCACCGGGCGTCGGCCCCCGTCGACCTTGTCGACCAAGAAGAGATTGCTTAGGAAACCTGAGGGGTGTTCGCAAGCGCAACAAATCGCTCCTTTTTGGAGGAGGGCAGCGACCTCCTCGCTCACCAAAGCTGCATCGCGCTGTGAAAAGGTAATGGGGCGAGGATGCTGAAGCTGGCGCGGACGGCCATGGAACTCCAACTGGAAGCCCTGCACTGTCTGCAGCACCCAGGCATCGCTGGTAAGGGAGGCCCACGCTGGGAAGAACTGCGCTAGTCACCCCCCTACCCGCAAGCTCGCAGAAGGTAGCACACTCACCTCGTCCACCGCCCTGTTGTTGGCCTCTCTGACCACCACGTCCTCTGAACTTCTGCCCTCTGGTGGGGTAGAAGTTGTTGAAACGGGCATTGTCTTGAAACTGCCCGCGTCCGGAGCCTTGTCCTCTGTCCGAGTTGGCGCCTCGACCAAACGAGCGGCCCCTGCCTCGTCCGGCCTTATCAAAAACACGAGGGGCGAAGACCTTCTTGATGTTGGACTGAGCTCGGTCCAAGGAAGTGAAAGTCGCTATGAACTTCCCGAGCTCTTTAATAAATGGGTCCCCTAACAATCCACCCTGGGCCACAGCTCCAGCCTCGGACGAGGCGAGGTCACCCAACTTGGGTCCACTTTTATCAAGAGCGACCGCCTCCTCTCTGTAGAGAGGGCACAGTTTGCATTGCTCAGAAATATGATGGCACGCTGGGCCCAATTCGATAAAACCTCCGGGGAAATCATGTCCCCCGACACCTTGGCTTCCTCCGCCATGTCCAGAATTTTAGTCATGGGGCCTACCGCATCAAGGAGCTTGTCCTGGCGCGTACGCCAGGACCTGTCTATCCCCTTCCGGGGATCCTTGACGAATTTCGCCAGGAAGGTAGCCATCTTCGGGCCGATGTCAGGAGTCATGGCTACCTTACCCTCTAGGGAGGGCCGAGGGCACTCCGCCCGAAGGCAGCTACGGGCATCCTTATCCACCGGCCTCCTGAGGCGATTTGCAACATACTGGGCCACCTTGTCACATGGGACCCATTCAGACGATCTGGGGTGGATGATGTCCTCCGGATCCAACATGTCCGACGGGCCCGCGGAGGTGGATGGTTGAGATGGCAGCCATGACCTGGAGGAACATGCCTCCTCCTCCGAGTCCGGAGAGTCATCGCCCTGTTGCGGTTCTGGGGACATAGTATAGGGAGTAGGAGGTGGAACCTCCACGGGAAGAGCCTGAGGTGACTGGGAGCCCTCCAAGGCCATTAAGGCACTCTTCACCCTTGCGAAAGCCATAGGGTCAACACCCTCTGCACAAGGTTTCTTAGGGGGAGGGGGAGGAGGGGACGTGTCCAGGCCAGAGGCCGGTGCAGGCACAGGAATAAGGGCGGCGAGCTTAGCGTACGCCTCATCCAAACGCGCCGAGAGCCGTTGCTCAAGGGGTACCATTGCTTGGTCTACCGCCCTATAGATCGAGTTGTCGACCGCTTGGTAAAAGTCATCCAAGGGGACGTAATTCAGAGGTTCCTCCTCTGTATATTGGTCAGACTCCCTCTGCATAATGAGTTAAATTAGGCTCCAAAGGGCAGAGAGGTCCGCTAAGGAGACCGAAATTGACCCCAAAGGGCACTCTGTGGTCTGGGGAGGTCCCAGCGATATGGGTGGCCAAAGGCACACAATTAACGGGGCTAGCCCTTGGGAACGCTGCAGCCCTCAATTTTCAGGGGCGCCACCTGGTGAAGCGTTCCCACGCCGAACAACGGCACAATTACGACCCCGTAGGGTGTTCAAATTCTCAGTACAACCCAAACAGGGCGTCAATGAAACAAAGGGAAAACCTAAATTGCGACCCCGAAGGGTGTCAGAGCCGGGTGGCCGGGTACAGGCTACACGCTGGTGAAAAAAATGCACCAGAACGCTCTAGAAGCGTCTGACGACGGTCCCGCAGCAGCCGAGACACTGACCCCTAGCGGCGAGATAACCGCACTGCGCACTACTGGGCACCAGAATCGCGTGAGGAGCGCCGAAGCGTCCCGCGATCGAAAAGGGAATCTGTGAGGGAAAAAAACAGAACAAGCGCCTGACCAAGGGACAAAACGCTCAAGCCACAGAACCCACAAACCCAGGAGAGAAGAAAAAAACGACTTAAATTGCTGCTGAGCAGCGAAGAAAGAGGAAGAGGATACGACAGCAGAGCATGATGGGAGCTGCCGGTGCATGGACACTGTGATAGGACTCATGTTCGATTTTGTTTTTTCCCGAATGTTCATGGGAAAAGTAGTTTGTTTATATTTTTTCTTGCTGCTGTGGAAAATAAAGCGATTGAAAGAATGGCATAATCCGAAGCCTCCGGTCCTGCCATAGAATTCAAATTGTGTCCAACATTACATAAACCCAATGAATTTTGGGAATAGTTCCCTTCTTCAGGGGTACCTGAAACATGAATATTTAAAATGAAATCCTATCAGACCAAATGATAGGCAAAACATTTCCAACAGATAATGACCACTCAATGACACAATGATGCCACATTTCCATCTCATCACATCCTCATGTCAGCATATTATAACTGACGTGCTACTTCACAACAGACGCTACATATAACTGCTGCGGTTTAAGCACATTACTCTACTGTAAAACGCAATTAACTGCACTGCATGCATTTCCCCTTGATAATTAAGTACAGAAAAGGCCACATACAACGTACCCCCGGAGATCTATTATTATAACCCATTTGAAATGTGACCTTAGATGCAAAAAATTATGGTAGTATTAGTGCATTAAATTAGCATAACCAGCAACATAGCTGCCAAGGTTTCAGATTGCTACGTGTGACATTTTCATAATTTCAGTATAATTATGAGTGACATTTCAATGACTGTAACTGACACTTTCTCGCAAGGAAAATCAAGCAATGAAGACTAGGAAAACATATAAATATCAGAAATTACACCCATTTGAACAACAAGAAACTCTAAGAAGGTCTTAAAACTTCAGCAAAGCACAAGAAATGGAAGGGTTATAACCTAATAAAAAGTAGTAGCTCACAGATAATCCTCATAAAATACAGTGTTGTGAACCTGTGTGGTTCATGTTCTTTTGCTTAAACTGTCAATAGAACAAGCTCTGATCCTGCTCCAGCACTCCATTATTCAAAAGAGTTACCTTGACCTTTTTTAATGTTAAATGAACACTCCTGGACAGCCCAAAGAATGCAGCCACCTCTTCCAGTTGGTTTTAAACCCATGTCATGTTTCTGGACCCTTGCAGAATATTAAAACACGATTCTCAGGGAGAGGGGGCAATCCTACTGGACTATCCCAGTCCATTTTAACTCCATTCATAACTTACCTTGGGTGTCTTCATCAGGCTGGAAGGAACAAGGGGTTGACCAGGTCGTGCACTGCATTGCTGAACACTGCTTGAGAGAGACTGCCATAGCCAGCCTTCGCAGACCGGCGCATATGGCTCCTCCCTGTCAATCATCAAATAACGCAGCATCATGAATTGGCACACATGATCTGTCCAAGCTCTCTGTTCCACGTGGGACTCGACTGTACAGCAGGCAGGATGTGAGAGGCCCCGGGTAGGAGCGGGTCTGAGGCAGCCTCACTACAGTTGAAGGCTGCAGCCTTGTAGATTTCTCCAAAGCTGCCTCTAGCATTAATATTTGCCCACTACAGTACCTTTACACATTCCTTCAAGATACCCTCAGGTGAGGCATCAAGCCTGAAGCAACTTGTGAGGGGTGGGATGGCCTCCAAGGTAACTCTTTCAAAGGACTGAGGAAGAATGTGACAAGCTAAGAACACCCCATTTGCCTTTCCTTGATTTTTAATCCTTCTTTTTACTTTCAGCCCATCTTCCATGTTTCCAGTCTTGTTCTTTATTCCTAACGCTTGAAATAGAACCTCTTGAATGTGGAGTCCGAGGACCAATCGGCCGCTCTCATTAAGTCCTCCAGGCTAGCCCCGAGGGCAAAAGCTTTTGAGGCCATTGCTCCTCTCGCTGAGTGAGCGCCAAATTGCTTGGTATCAATCCCCGCCTCCTGCATTACCCAACGCACCCAACGGGCGATCGTTGGCGAAGTAACAGCCTTGTACGGTTTCCGTAGGGCAATAAGAAGTTGTCTTTCAACCGGAGGGCGAGTATCATCAGTCATATCTTCATAAGCACGGAGGCACTGCACAACACACAGTTTGGGGGAGTCCTGAAATGCAGGGTAGGAAATAACCCTAGTAAGGGTCTTAGTCCACCTACTGACAGTGAAAAAAACTCCATCCTGAGAAAAAACTCTGGCCGTGATATCTAGTGCTCGCACATCCGATACCCGTCTGCAAGATACCAGGCATAACAACATAGCTAACTTAGCAGTCAACTCCTTACGAGACAAAAACCTGTTCGGTTGCCAAGAAAGGAACAAATTCAACACTCTGTTCACGTCCCACAGGACAGAGAACCGAGGTTCAGGCGGCAATGAGAGGCGAATACCTCTCAGGAGCCTACAAACCAAAGGATGTTCCCCAACCGGGGAACCCTGCACCAAGTTGTGCCCTGCTGAAATCGCAGATCTGAAGGTATTGATCGACCGGTAGGCTAGTCCCTCTTGAGCCAATTCGGCCAAGAAATTTAGGACATGGACTACAGCTGCCCCCACGGGATAAAAATTCCGTCGCACACACCAACGACTCCATCTATGCCATGCAGATCTGTATCGCTTGGTCGTGCTGTCAGCCCAGGCTTTGGAAAGCAAGTCCTCTGGCTGTCCCGAAAGTCCCGGAAGCGTCCAACGACGCCTGGGAGCCTCCATGCCATCAGCTGCAGAGAGCCCTCTTGGGCCAACCTGTGGGGAGCTCCTTCTGGACTGAGGAGAATGTGAAGAGAGTGGGGGAGTAGGATTGTAGAATCCCAGGAAAGTTCCAGAAGAACTGGAAACCAAACTTGAGACATCCACCATGGAGTAATCATCACCACCTGCGCCAACTGGCGACGCAGCAACGCCGACACGCGCGTTATGATCAAGAATGGGGGGAACGCATACCCCTGCTCGTTCGCCCAGTCCTGGAGGAACGCATCCATCGCCTCCCCCTGTGGATCGGGGCGCCAACTGAAGTACCTCGGGAGTTGATGATCCAGGCGGGACGCAAAAAGGTCCACTGAGAAGGGACCCCACTGGTCCGAGAGCCTGCAGAACAGAAGGGGATCCAGCTTCCAAACGCTGGCATCTAGGATGTTCCGGGAGTGCCAGTCGGCCACCTCGTTCTGACGACCCGGCAAGTACTCCGCCGTGACCGACACCTGATGGTCCAGGCAAAAGTGCCAAAAATCTCTGGTGAGATCCGCCAGCAGTTTGGATCTGGTGCCACCCAGATGGTTGATATAACGGACCGCCGACACGTTGTCCATCCTGAGAAGGACGCAAGATTGCACTCTGTCTTTGGTCCAACATTGCACCGCGAAGGAGCCCGCCGGTAACTCCAAGCAGTTGATATGTAAAGATTGCTCGAAAGCGGACCAGGCACCACCTGTAGAGAAATCCCCACACCTGGCTCCCCAGCCTGAACGACTGGCGTCCGACTCTATCACGATGTCGGGAGCTGAGCCAAAAATCGCACGGCCATTCCAAGCCTCCATGTGCGTGAGCCACCATTTCATCTCGTCTCTCACATCGTCTGACAAAGGAATTAGCTGAGAGTACGTAAGGCCTTTCCTGGGGTGATACGCCTTCAAGCGTTGCATGGCCCGATAGTGGAGGGGACCTGGAAAGATTGCCTGAATCGAAGACGACAACAGGCCCACCAACCGCGCTAGGTGACGTAAAGATATCAATGGTTTCGCCAGAGTCTGGCGCAATTCGTGTCTGATCTTCGCCATCTTCCTGGCGGGCAGACTCAAGGTCGAAGACACCGAATCTATGTTGAAACCGAGAAAGGTCGCACACTGGACGGGAACCAGAAGGGATTTCTTCTCATTGATTACAAAACCCAAACCTTGAAGAAGGTTGACCGCGGACTGCAACTGAGACCGCAGGCGTCGCAGGCACTGGTCCATGAACAGCATGTCGTCCAAATACACGATCATTCTGACACCTTGAGCCCGTAAGGCCTCCACCGCCGGACGCAACACCTTTGTGAAGCACCATGGCGCTGAGGATAGCCCGAAAGGTAGTGTGGTGAACTCGTAAACCTGATAGTTCCACCTGAACTGGAGGAAACAACGGTGTAGAGGGAAGATCGGGACCGCTAAGTAAGCGTTTTTTAAGTCGAGCCTGACCATCCAATCGGACGGGCGTAACACATCCCGTAACAGGTGAATCCCCTCCATCTTGAAATGGCGGTATACCAGCCATTCGTTGAATTCTTTCAAATTGATCACCGGGCGTCGGCCCCCGTCGACCTTGTCGACCAAGAAGAGATTGCTTAGGAAACCTGAGGGGTGTTCGCAAGCGCAACAAATCGCTCCTTTTTGGAGGAGGGCAGCGACCTCCTCGCTCACCAAAGCTGCATCGCGCTGTGAAAAGGTAATGGGGCGAGGATGCTGAAGCTGGCGCGGACGGCCATGGAACTCCAACTGGAAGCCCTGCACTGTCTGCAGCACCCAGGCATCGCTGGTAAGGGAGGCCCACGCTGGGAAGAACTGCGCTAGTCACCCCCCTACCCGCAAGCTCGCAGAAGGTAGCACACTCACCTCGTCCACCGCCCTGTTGTTGGCCTCTCTGACCACCACGTCCTCTGAACTTCTGCCCTCTGGTGGGGTAGAAGTTGTTGAAACGGGCATTGTCTTGAAACTGCCCGCGTCCGGAGCCTTGTCCTCTGTCCGAGTTGGCGCCTCGACCAAACGAGCGGCCCCTGCCTCGTCCGGCCTTATCAAAAACACGAGGGGCGAAGACCTTCTTGATGTTGGACTGAGCTCGGTCCAAGGAAGTGAAAGTCGCTATGAACTTCCCGAGCTCTTTAATAAATGGGTCCCCTAACAATCCACCCTGGGCCACAGCTCCAGCCTCGGACGAGGCGAGGTCACCCAACTTGGGTCCACTTTTATCAAGAGCGACCGCCTCCTCTCTGTAGAGAGGGCACAGTTTGCATTGCTCAGAAATATGATGGCACGCTGGGCCCAATTCGATAAAACCTCCGGGGAAATCATGTCCCCCGACACCTTGGCTTCCTCCGCCATGTCCAGAATTTTAGTCATGGGGCCTACCGCATCAAGGAGCTTGTCCTGGCGCGTACGCCAGGACCTGTCTATCCCCTTCCGGGGATCCTTGACGAATTTCGCCAGGAAGGTAGCCATCTTCGGGCCGATGTCAGGAGTCATGGCTACCTTACCCTCTAGGGAGGGCCGAGGGCACTCCGCCCGAAGGCAGCTACGGGCATCCTTATCCACCGGCCTCCTGAGGCGATTTGCAACATACTGGGCCACCTTGTCACATGGGACCCATTCAGACGATCTGGGGTGGATGATGTCCTCCGGATCCAACATGTCCGACGGGCCCGCGGAGGTGGATGGTTGAGATGGCAGCCATGACCTGGAGGAACATGCCTCCTCCTCCGAGTCCGGAGAGTCATCGCCCTGTTGCGGTTCTGGGGACATAGTATAGGGAGTAGGAGGTGGAACCTCCACGGGAAGAGCCTGAGGTGACTGGGAGCCCTCCAAGGCCATTAAGGCACTCTTCACCCTTGCGAAAGCCATAGGGTCAACACCCTCTGCACAAGGTTTCTTAGGGGGAGGGGGAGGAGGGGACGTGTCCAGGCCAGAGGCCGGTGCAGGCACAGGAATAAGGGCGGCGAGCTTAGCGTACGCCTCATCCAAACGCGCCGAGAGCCGTTGCTCAAGGGGTACCATTGCTTGGTCTACCGCCCTATAGATCGAGTTGTCGACCGCTTGGTAAAAGTCATCCAAGGGGACGTAATTCAGAGGTTCCTCCTCTGTATATTGGTCAGACTCCCTCTGCATAATGAGTTAAATTAGGTTCCAAAGGGCAGAGAGGTCCGCTAAGGAGACCGAAATTGACCCCAAAGGGCACTCTGTGGTCTGGGGAGGTCCCAGCGATATGGGTGGCCAAAGGCACACAATTAACGGGGCTAGCCCTTGGGAACGCTGCAGCCCTCAATTTTCAGGGGCGCCACCTGGTGAAGCGTTCCCACGCCGAACAACGGCACAATTACGACCCCGTAGGGTGTTCAAATTCTCAGTACAACCCAAACAGGGCGTCAATGAAACAAAGGGAAAACCTAAATTGCGACCCCGAAGGGTGTCAGAGCCGGGTGGCCGGGTACAGGCTACACGCTGGTGAAAAAAATGCACCAGAACGCTCTAGAAGCGTCTGACGACGGTCCCGCAGCAGCCGAGACACTGACCCCTAGCGGCGAGATAACCGCACTGCGCACTACTGGGCACCAGAATCGCGTGAGGAGCGCCGAAGCGTCCCGCGATCGAAAAGGGAATCTGTGAGGGAAAAAAACAGAACAAGCGCCTGACCAAGGGACAAAACGCTCAAGCCACAGAACCCACAAACCCAGGAGAGAAGAAAAAAACGACTTAAATTGCTGCTGAGCAGCGAAGAAAGAGGAAGAGGATACGACAGCAGAGCATGATGGGAGCTGCCGGTGCATGGACACTGTGATAGGACTCATGTTCGATTTTGTTTTTTCCCGAATGTTCATGGGAAAAGTAGTTTGTTTATATTTTTTCTTGCTGCTGTGGAAAATAAAGCGATTGAAAGAATGGCATAATCCGAAGCCTCCGGTCCTGCCATAGAATTCAAATTGTGTCCAACATTACATAAACCCAATGAATTTTGGGAATAGTTCCCTTCTTCAGGGGTACCTGAAACATGAATATTTAAAATGAAATCCTATCAGACCAAATGATAGGCAAAACATTTCCAACAGATAATGACCACTCAATGACACAATGATGCCACATTTCCATCTCATCACATCCTCATGTCAGCATATTATAACTGACGTGCTACTTCACAACAGACGCTACATATAACTGCTGCGGTTTAAGCACATTACTCTACTGTAAAACGCAATTAACTGCACTGCATGCATTTCCCCTTGATAATTAAGTACAGAAAAGGCCACATACAACGTACCCCCGGAGATCTATTATTATAACCCATTTGAAATGTGACCTTAGATGCAAAAAATTATGGTAGTATTAGTGCATTAAATTAGCATAACCAGCAACATAGCTGCCAAGGTTTCAGATTGCTACGTGTGACATTTTCATAATTTCAGTATAATTATGAGTGACATTTCAATGACTGTAACTGACACTTTCTCGCAAGGAAAATCAAGCAATGAAGACTAGGAAAACATATAAATATCAGAAATTACACCCATTTGAACAACAAGAAACTCTAAGAAGGTCTTAAAACTTCAGCAAAGCACAAGAAATGGAAGGGTTATAACCTAATAAAAAGTAGTAGCTCACAGATAATCCTCATAAAATACAGTGTTGTGAACCTGTGTGGTTCATGTTCTTTTGCTTAAACTGTCAATAGAACAAGCTCTGATCCTGCTCCAGCACTCCATTATTCAAAAGAGTTACCTTGACCTTTTTTAATGTTAAATGAACACTCCTGGACAGCCCAAAGAATGCAGCCACCTCTTCCAGTTGGTTTTAAACCCATGTCATGTTTCTGGACCCTTGCAGAATATTAAAACACGATTCTCAGGGAGAGGGGGCAATCCTACTGGACTATCCCAGTCCATTTTAACTCCATTCATAACTTACCTTGGGTGTCTTCATCAGGCTGGAAGGAACAAGGGGTTGACCAGGTCGTGCACTGCATTGCTGAACACTGCTTGAGAGAGACTGCCATAGCCAGCCTTCGCAGACCGGCGCATATGGCTCCTCCCTGTCAATCATCAAATAACGCAGCATCATGAATTGGCACACATGATCTGTCCAAGCTCTCTGTCCCACGTGGGACTCGACTGTACAGCAGGCAGGATGTGAGAGGCCCCAGGGAGGAGCAGGTCTGAGGCAGCCTCACTACAGTTGCAGGCTGCAATCTTGTAGATGTCTCCAAAGCTGCCTCTAGCATTGATATTTGCCCACTATAGTACCTTTACACATTCCTTCAAGATACCCTCAAGTGAGGCATCAAGCCTGAAGGAACTTCTGAGGGGTGGGATGGCCTCCAAGGTAACTCTTTCAAAGGACTGAGGAAGAATGTGACAAACTAAGAACACCTGATTTGCCTTTCCTTGATTTGTAATCCTTCTTTTTACTTTCAGCCCATCTTCCATGTTTCCAGTCTTGTTCTTTATTCCTAACCACTTTTTTCCCACTGTCTATTATTTCTACTTTCCGTTCCGCCTTTCTTTAGCTGTTCTTTAATGAAAGTAAGAGGAGTGCTCCGAACAACAGAACAACGGCTCAGACTGCCAGCTTTGCATTAAAAGTAAACGAATGAGTGCTGGCTGTGCACTTGTCGCTTTGATGACAAAGCTCCTTGACAAGTGAAGAGGCACTATACATGTGTTATAATTATTTTTAATGTGGTGATGTGGGACTTGCCTTAAAAAGCGGTAGGCTTACACGTGATGCATGGCACTTGGCAGGGCTGCAGCAACCTACAGTAAATGTGTCATAGAAACAAATGTCTCAGAGCTCCATGTCGGAAAAGTATCATAAAAAAATCCAACCGACTTCCGTAACACTTGGGGCATATTTTCAAAGAAGTGGAGGAGCATGTTGTTAGCCTCCTTATCTAAACAACACACTCCGCCACTTCTGAAACGCAGAGTTGCACCATATTTATGAGAATATGGTGCAGCCTTGCATTTCCCTCAGCTCTGGAATTACACTTAGCAGTGTAGCGTCAGCGCAGACACCCTTGCACCGTAGTGCAAGGGTGTCTGCGCTCAGGGGAAGATTGTTTATGTGCGGGAATGTCCCCCTTCCTGCACATAAACAATCTTTAAATGCCTCTTTGTAACTTCTGTGTGTGCTGCTTATTGTGGCACACACAGAAGTTGCAAAGCAGCATTTTTTTTTCAATTATTGTTTATTTGCAGGAAGGGGGACCTTCCTGTACATAAACAATCATTGGCCTTTTGCATTTTTTAATTTTGTTGCACAATACAGCACACATGAAAACAGCAAAAACGAGGAGAAAAGAAACATTTCTCCTTGTTGCGCCAGTGTAAGACTAGGTTTTCCCTGGTCTTAATTCTGACACTGCCTCCTATTTATGCCTCCTTTGTAAAATAGAGGCAGCGTCAGAATCAATTGGTGTTGCGGTGGAAGGCCCATAGCAACAACCATTGCTCTCCCCTTTCACGCTAAGCATAGCGTGAAAGGGGGCAGCGTTAAGCCACATTAAATGGTTTAACGCTGGCTTGTAAATAAGGCAAGGCCTCTATCGCCATCACAACATCACTGAAAGTGATGCTGTGATGGCGATAGGGGCTCGTAAATATGCCCCTTATTTCTTCAGTCTCTCAAGGAATTATGTGGCATGCAGCTCCTAGTGAGTGTTCTGGCCAAATCACGCGAATAATTACTCTTGATAAGCTGATGATGACATGATGACCAGTCCCAGGGTGCACAGCTTGTCTGCAGGCTCATGGGCCACTATAACTCCAGCAACTTTTCTTCATTATTTATCCATTTTAATCCAGTGTGAGTGTAAAAATGAAACGTTGTTTTGTAAATATTCCAGTGTTTTAATTAACACCATGATGATTCCTATCTACGAATACCCATGATTAAAACTGGTTGAAGGTTAGTTCTTCTAGATGTAGTGATTCAAATTGCATTCATCTTACATAAACCCAATACATACTATTCCCGAAATGCATTGGGTTTCTGTAATGTAGGACGCAATTTGAATTGTTACATCTGGAAGAACTAACCTTGGGACTGATGATTAATTTTGTGGAGAGTAATTTTTCACTGGGGTTTGAGCACAGCTGCACGTACAATATTTGCCTTGACAAGGTTACTTAAAATTGTTTAAGTGGGAAGACATAGGTGTGCATACTATCATTCTCTGAATCATTAAAATGACTATTTCTGTCCATTGATAGGGTGCACTCCAAAAGGATGTCAGAAAGAAACGCCATATATTATGGTATAACCAGTTGATGTATACATGCATCAACATTCAAGATTAATTCTGTTCCTAACATTGAGGGTTTATTTTCCAACATTTAGGTATCCATCACCTATTGTTGAAAAATATACTGAAACATTAATGGGGCTCTTTGAAATTTTTTATCCATCATTGTAAATTATTTGTTTCCTGGATGGGGGATTCGGGGGGCAGCCGAGCATCACGAGGTCCGCCCCAGGCAGTTTGGGAGGGGGAGTGGGGGAATAAAGAGCAGCTATTTTGTGGCTTTGGGCTGCCTTGGGAACAGCCCAAAGGGAGCCCAATTTTGAAAGGTAGCCCAAGGCTATGTACTGGGGGTTAGCACAGGCCCAGCTACCATTTTAGGTTCTGGTGACCTGGTGGCTGGGAGCGCTGTAGGATAGGTTTTTTCTGGCCGAGCTTTTTGGGTGTTTCTTGTTGTTGTCGGTCGGGTTTGGGGCTTGTTTGGAGTTATGGTTTGTGAAGATGTCCCTGTATTGGAAGCCATCCGCCTGCTTAGTGAGACAGGTCGGATGGATTTACTGGTGGGTCCTCATGGCGGGGCGCGCCTTGTGAGGCGCGCATCCGCCGGCGTGGAGGTCTGTTTGCCACCACGCAAAATGGCAAGAGTGCAGGTGAGGCTCCAGGGCCGTGCGGATGCTGGGGGCGAGGCCCTGGTTGTGGGAGACAATGCTGAGGGGGAGCGGGTTGCAGGCGGGCGAAAGACGCGGTGGGGGAGCGCCGTCGGTTTCTCCCCACTGCCTGTGCTGTGGTGTACTGACCACCCCGATACATCGGGGGTGGTCGGCATGGGTCGGGAGGCGGGGCGCTGTGTGGCAAGACACGAAGCGCGGGCCCCGGTGATAGCGGCCGGGGGGCCTGGGCATGGCGGTGAAGCTCGCGTCTGGGGGAGGCGCATGGTGGGACTCCCCGCTAGGGGAGCTTGTGGTATCTGGCTGCTCCGAGCACATGGGAGCGGCCGCTAGGGGGCGGACGGGGCCCGGGAGTGCAGGTAATGTGAACAGGACGCCTGGGGGGTGAGGGGGACAAGCGTGGGCAGGGCAGAGGGGCCTGGAGTCCGCGCTGGGAGAGGGAAGAGCCCCTCTTTAACCCAGGTGGGGCTGACAAGGGACCGGGCAAGGGGGAGACAGGGGGCCCATGGGGGGAAGGGGAGGATGTTGACAGGAGGAGGCTCCTTTGGCCATAGGTGGATGGGGGCCAGAGGTGGAGGCCGGGGGTCACAGGAGGGGTGGAAGGGTGATGGGGTGGTGGAAGGCCCTGGGGGATGTGGGGGCGGGCAGGCAGAGGTTGGGGGGATGTCCCCACTGCTGTTGGATTCGGACAAGAGGGACTGGGAGGGGCTGGATGTTTTTGACTCCAGGTCAGAGGGTGTCCAGGAGGTGCAGGGGTCCAATGGTAGTACAGCACTGAGAGTGGGTGGGGCGGCTGGGTCCTCGTGGTGGGGGAAACTGCAGGGGTAGGGGGAGAGGGGGGCAGCAAGAGTGATGGATTGAGGTGTTGGGGGGGCCTCTTCGTATGAAGGAGGGGTGGGGTTGGGGGTCTGGCCTGGAGCGAGGATGAGGTGGACGGGGGTGAGGAGGTGGCTCCCTGGGCCGTAGGCGGGGAGAGAGCAGTGGGCACGCAAGGGGCAGGGGGGCGTTATGGGGGTGTGGGCGAGGTTCAGCTTGAGGGACCCAGCACATCAGACCTGCCATTTCTCTTTCAGGAGGAGGTGCACCGCGGGGTTCCTGACTTGTCAGGGCTAGGGACGGCCCATCGGCGCCAAGGTGAAGGGAAGGCTGAGCTTCCCGCGGCGTGCCCGGCACCGGCAGGGGATCCCGTCTCAGCCAGCAGAAGTAGGCCTGTGGCGGGCTCGCCGACCCTTCCACCCACAAGGCCACTACAGCTTGGGGGGCAATGCCAGAAGAGGATGTTTTTACTGGTGTAAGAAGGGTGCATGGTGTTTCTGCTGTTTCAGGAAGGGTGCAGTCAGCGCCGCAGGCCTGAAGGGGCTATGTGAATAGAGAGGTGCAGATAATTGAGGATGAGGATAGTTTGGAGGAAGGAGAGCTGAGAGATGGCGAGGGTGGTGGGGGGGCCAAGTAATCGTGTTGGTCGTATTTTGAGGGGGTCATGGGGCCCGCAAGAGAGGATGGCCTGGGCATCATACTGGGAGGCGAGGACGGCGTCCCTGGACCAGAGAGGTGGAGAGTGGCATGTGGCATCCTTGGCTGCAGGTAAACGAGTGGCGGCAGCGTACATGGTTTCTGTGGTGGTGGGGGGATGAAGGGGGGGCTCGACTGAGGAAAGGGAAGTATGTGACAGATAAAGGAGTGGGCCCTGATGCAGGGGTGGTAGGGCCTGGTGGGAAGGCTCTAGGGGACAGCCACAAGTAGGCGGGTGTGGGGCCCTTGCGGTCTGGGGAGGATGGAACTAACGGCAGCAGAGCAGCTGGGGCAGCGAGCGGGGCTGGCGCGGAATGAATTAGTGCACCAGGGGAAGGGGTGGTGAAACCTGAGAGCAAGGAACTGAAAATCAAGCGGCTGCCCTATATGGGGGTTATGAAGCCGTTGGGAGTGCATTTGAGGCTGTCTACTAAGGAGCGCATCTGGAAGGGGGAATATGTTGAGTTATTGAAACTTTTACACCGGGAAGTGAGGGCAAAGGAGGTTTCAAAGGAGGAGGAGTATGAACTCCAGAAGAGGCCGAAGGTGCCTCTCACCATTAAAAATTGGACGGCAGCCTTTTTAATATTCGCCGTACAAAAGGGGATGGTGATGGATGGAGCATCTGAACCAATAAGACACGCACACCCAGTCAACAGATCTGGGTTCAATCCATCACCGTTCTTTAGCCCCCTCTGCCACCCCAGTTCAGACATGGGCATATGCAAATCAGTCTGACCCTGTGCCTCATGGGAACAGTCCAACCTGAACTGCCAAGCCATGCCTTCCCTGGACCGGAATCAAGCTTCCTAGGACCGGTTTCTGGCATTTTAATATTCGCCAGCATATGTTGCGAAATTTTCCCGTAGGGGTCGGTGTCTATGATTAAGTACATGGACATCATTCGGAAGGCCCAGATTACGGGCAGTTATGCCTGGGCCCAGTATGATGAGGAGTTCAGGGCTCGTATGGTGTGGGACCCAGAGGTGAGATGGGGGAGCAGGACTCCGACTTGTGGCAGCACACGATGGGGTTGGCTGGGTCAGGGAAGACCATCTTTACGGTGAGCAGTCTGCCCATCATTTTCCAGCCCTTTCAGGACCGCCCCACCCGGGGAGGGGTGGGGGCAGGGTCCAAGGCCCAGCAGGGTTCCACAGGATCCTGTTGGGATTACAATAAGGGGGCGTGCGCTAGGGAACACTTCCTGTTTTGGTATGAATGCTCGGGCTGCAGGAAGCACGGGCACCCCTTGGTTAGATCTTGGGGAACCATGGGGCAGCAACATGGGAGACAGCAGGGGCAGGCAGGGGGTGTGCGATCAGGGAGCCTCAGCAATCTGGGGGTGGTAGAGGGGGTAAGGGGTCTGGGCCAAAGGGCTCATACTCCAGTTAAGCTTGATCGACTGATTGCGGCCCTGCAGGGTGACCCGGACACGGGGGTTGCGGATCCGTTACGGCACGGGTTTTTAGAATGGTTTCGGCTGGGTTATGAGGGGCCACAGCTTTGGAGATGGGCTGACAATTTAAGGTCTGCCAAGGAGCACCCAGAGGTTGTGCAGGGCAAATTGGAAAATGAAGTCAGTTAGGGCCGCATGGTGGGACCCTTTGGAGACTGGCGGTTGTGGGATTTTATTGTGTCCCCAATTGGGGTAGTGCCAAAAAAGGAGGGGGGGCAGTTTCGCCTCATTTAACATTTGTCATGGCCCAAAAGTGGCTCTGTAAATGATTACATTGATGAGCGGGAGACCACGGTTTCTTATTCATCTGTTGACGCTGCCATGGCTTTGGTGGCCTCCGCAGGCACAACAGCGAGGATGGCAAAGTGTGACATCAAGTCGGCTTTCTGGCTGCTTCTTTTCCACCCAGACAATTGGGGTCTACTGGGGATCCAGTTTAACAGCCGCTGGTATGTGGACAAAGCGTTGCCGATGGGCTTCTCGATGTCTTGCGTGGATCACTGACATAATATAGAATGCCAAAATATCAACCTACCAAAATATCGAGGTAAAAATATAGAATGCCAAAATATCGACCTCCTATCTCCAAACAGGTAAGTACAAAAATATTGAATCAAAAATATCGATGTAAAAAATATAGTTAGTCAAAATATAGAATTTTTTAAAATACTTTAAATTAATTAAAAATTATTGAAATAATAAATATAATTAACTTAAACATACTTAAAATACTTAAATAACCTTAAAATTAATAAATAATTAATGTAAGTAAAAAAAAAACATACAAATTGATTTGTTAATACATATATATATATAAATAAACGTAATATTAATTAAAAAATTACAATATTTTTACCGTAGGATAGCGGAAAGGGTAAAATGTACTTTTACCACTCCAGTGAGTGCAACAGAAGGGAAAGCATTGGATAGCGTAGGGATAAAAATTACTATTCCCACTCCAGTTAGTGCAACAGTAGAGAAAGTAAATACTTCATATATAAATAAAAATAAAATAAATAATAATACCAATTACAAATTAATTAAAATACTTAACACTTTTATATAATATATGAATTAATCAATTAAACATGCAAATAAAAATTAATAATACAAATAATTACCTACTAATACAAATTATTTACCAATTAACAATAAATTAATTAACAATTAGAAAATAATTAAAAATTTGATAAAATAAAAAAATTATTTAAAATAGTACTACTTACAATTAAATTACTCCCCACCCTATTCCCCTATAAACCCACAACCCACTACAGAAACTAAATTAATTATCAATTAATAAATTAATTAGTATTAATTACCCATTATATTTTAATTAATTACCAATTAATAATTAATTAACAATTATTTCACAATAAATACAAATAAATAAATTAACATATTTAAATATTTATAATTAAATAACTTCCCACCCTATTCCCCTTTAAACCCACAACCCGCTGCTGAAAATAAATTACCAAAACTAACATATTTCTCAATTAATCTATTACTTTAAAATAATTACCAATTATATTTTTATTAATTACCAATTAATAATTAATTAATAAATAATTCAAAATAAATACCAATAAATAAATTAACATATGTAATTAATTATAATTAAATCACTTCCCACCCCATTCCCCTATAAACCCACAACTCACTACAGAAAATAAATTACTAAAATGAACATAATTATCAATTAATCAATTAATTAAAATTAATTACCAATTATATTTTAATTAATTACCAATTAATAATTAATTAACAATTAATTCAAAATAAATACCAATAAATAAATTAACATATTTAATTAATTATAATTAAATTACTTCCCACCCTATTCCCCTATAAACCCACAACCCGCTACAGAATTAAATTACGCAAAAATTAAATACCATAAAATAATTATTTAATATAATTAATATTATAAATATACACTTTTCAAACATATACTAACATAAAAAAAACCTTTAAAAATGTATATTAACTTACTTACCTCAAATTCGATATTTTTGTAGTCTATATTCTGTCCGTTCTATATTTTTGTGGTCTATATTCTGTCCATTCGATAATATGTCCATTCTATATTTTTTAATTCGATATTAATGCTATCCTATTCGATATTTTTGTAGTCTATATTCTGTCCAGTCGATATTGTGTCCATTCTATATTTTTTAATCCATATAATGCAAATCGATAATTAAAACTCGATATTTTGACTGTATACCGTCTTGCGTGCTGCTTGACTGTTTCAGCGCGTTCATACAATGGTTGTTCACGGAACGGATGGGTCACCAAGGAGTAACTCACTACCCAGACTCCACGGACTGCCAGGTTGCGCTGGACAGATTTCAGGAGCTCATGGGGGAGTTGGGCGTGCAATTGGCACCGGAGAAGACAGTGCGGCCAGGCACGGCGCTGTTGTTTTTGGGCATAGAGCTGGACTCGGGGCGATGGAGGCCCGTTTACCAGCGGAAAAGAAGCAGCAGATGTTGGAGCTGCTGGAGGTCATGTTGGCAAGGCACAAAGTTATGGTTTTGGAAATACAGGTGCTGTTGGGGCACCTGAATTTTGCCTGCAGAGTGGTGCGAGTGGGGAGGACGTTTTGTAGGAGATTGAGCAGGGCTTTGTCTGGGAGAAAGCCGCCGCATCACCATGGCTGTCTGCGGGCATTTGCGAGGACCTGAGGATGGGGCAGTTCTTTTTGTAGGATTTTAAAGGGGTCCCCATGCAGATGGGGGATGACCTGGTCTGGGATGTCTGGATTTTTTCTAACGTGACAGGGAGCGATGGTTTTGGACTATACTGGCAGGGTCGGTGGTGTTTGGAGAAGTGGCCCCTGAGGTGGACAGGGGAGGTAGGAGCATTGGGTTCCTGGAGCTTTTCCCTCTGGTGGTAGCGGTCTCGCTGTGGGGGGAGGTGTTGGCCCACAGACGAGGGACATTTCATGTGGATAACATGGCGGAGGTGGAGGTGGTGAATAGGCAGTCCGCCAGGGATGAACAGGTGCTGAAACTGCTGCAGGTATTTGTGTTGGGCTGCCTGCGCCATTATATTGCTTTTCGTGTGGTGCACGTGCCTGGGATCAATAATGACGTAGTGGATGCTTTGTCTCATTCGCAGTGG
This sequence comes from Lissotriton vulgaris, assembly GCF_964263255.1. NCBI lineage: Eukaryota > Metazoa > Chordata > Amphibia > Caudata > Salamandridae > Lissotriton > Lissotriton vulgaris. The sequence goes on from NC_141699.1 coordinate 444,023,551, forward strand.
GGGAGATTTTGTGGGTTAGCCAAGGACGCGGATCGTGACCCGACATGCATGCCTCCGCAACTGTGGTACGTAGGCAACACAGGATGTTACAACTGGTTCTACGGTCCTTGGCAGAGTCAACAAGGGCGACTTATGTGAGTGAATGGGGGAAGTTTTTGGCGTCCGGGGCACAATGGCGGGCTCCGGGGCAAGGAAGACAGGAGGATGTTATACAGTTTATCCTGTCGCTCACCGAGAAAGGGCTCACGTGGGTCACAATTGGGGGAAAGCTGGTGGGGATTGCCTTTATGGGTAAACTCTTGTGGGGTTATGCACCGTCCACAGGCGAGCTCGGGTCACGGATGCTTGAAGGTTTGGCCCGGGAGTTTGGGGAGTTAGGTCGGGTTCGGCAACCTTTGTCTTGGGCCTTGTTGTGGTGGGTAGTGGGGGCCTTCCCTTGCATCTGCAAGGATGCGGGAGAGGCTTGCTTGTTTGCTACCTTAATGGCATGGATGTTCACGGGGGCCTTTCGGGTATCTGATTTGCTGGGGTCCAGAGGGGGTGCTGGGATATTGTGGTTAGAGGTTGCTTTTGGGGGCGATGAGGTACGCCTTTGGTTGCGGAAGTCTAAAACAGACCAGAGGAGTGCCGATAGGTGGGTATCATTGGGGAAGGTGGAGTTGGGGGAGGTATGCCCGGTGTGGAGGGGATTGAAATTAAGGGCAGAGGAGCCGGCGGAAGGGTTGGTTTTCTGGCACGTGGATGGGCGGGAGGTTACAGGCGCGCAGCTATTGGCCATATTGTGGAAAAAGTTAGCTCTGCTGGGGGTGGATGGGCGCAGCTATGGCACACATTCCTTTTGGATTGGCGCAGCGTTGGAGGCGCACAGACAAGGGTGGGGCGAGGGGACATCATGCTCTTGGGCAGGTGGTTGTGCGATTTCTATAGGCGGTACATGCACGGTGCTGCTAGCCAATGAGGGCGCGGTTTGGTATGTGGCTTTTGTTTGTACTTACTGTTGTTTCTCATTTCAGGTTCCGTGGCAGGTCCCCTCACCCGTGATATGGCAGTGTGGATTGTGGGCCACTCATTTGTAAAGCGGGCTCAGGTGCAAGCCTGAGACAGTTATTTTGGGGAGAATCTGGGGTTTAATCCTGAAGTTTTTAAAGTCTGGAAGGAATTGATGGCGACGCTCATCGGGCTGTTGGTGGCGGGCAGGTGTCCGGATGTGTTGGTTCTCCATTTGGGAGAGAACGACATGGTCAAGGAAACAGGGTTAGTTTTGATGAGGGCCATGAGGAAGGACCTGGAGGAAATTAAGAGGCAGTGGTCAGGTGTACGGTGGTGTGGAACGAGTTTGTGCCACGTAGGGTGTGGAGAGGGGCAGTGAAACCTCAAGCGGTGGATAAGGCCAGGAGGAAGGTTAATGTGGAAATGGTGCAGTTTAGTAGGCACTTGGGATTTTCACGGATATGGCATTGGGACATTCGATACGATGCGCTGGAGTTGTTTTGGGGTGACGGGGTTCACCTTATCCGCATGGTCATGACCTTTATCTTCTAGAATTACAAGAGGTGTTGTCCTGGTTGTTGGGTGTGCGCAGGGAGTGAGGAAGTAGGGGTGAAGTTCTTTAGGACAACAGTTAAAGGGGGCGGGGAAAGGAAAAGGTGGAGGCGGTGTAATCACCTACCCTTCTGCCTTTTCCTGGGTGGCGGAGTTGTTTTTGAAGTTGGCCAAGTTTGGCTGGAGTTTGGTAGTTGATCGTTAAGTTTGGGGAGTTGGTGAACAGGAGCGGGGAAAGGTTAAGCAGGTTGGAAGTTTACATTAGAAACTCGTTAGTTACAGTTGCAGGAAGGCAGATAGGATTGGAGGTCTTTGGAGGGTAGGAGTTATAATGTTATGTGATAAGATTGGAATCATGGATTTTGTATATTGGAATCATCATAGTGTTAAATAAAACACGGATGATTTACAACACAATGTTTCATTTTTGCCTAAAAACTTGATTTAAAAGGTTAAAATGGATAAAAAAAATCAAGAAAAGTTGCTAGAATTACAATGGGCCATGGGCCTGCAAACAGGCAGTGCATCTTGGGACTGGTGTTTTGTTTCGTCAACAGCTTGTTGGGGGACAAAAACATTTTGCCATGCTTAAACCTTCCTTTTAATACTTAAGTAACCCCCAAGTTGGATCTTGAAGTCTAGTACGGCAGGGTGCATGGTATTTAAAAAAGTAGTACTTGTGTACTTAAGGTTTACATGTCATGGCATTCAAAAACATCCTAAATAATTTGTCACTGTGGCAAGGGTAGCCTCTGATGATGCGTGATATCAGATTATATCACGCATGACACATTTAATGATTTAAGACACGGAAACTTGAAAGTACATTTACACACTTAGTGCAAAGAAAAACAGAAACTAAGTGATAGCACCATAAATACTTGTTTCAAACTGTATTAAAAGATATGCTTGTTAAGAGAGTTTGACTGCTTATTATTAGAATCTAATAACAAAGGTTTACATAAGAAAACAAATAATGAGTGTTTATATTTACCAAAGTAACGTAGATTAATAGCATGGCCTAACGTTTCTGTTACTTTTTATTTTCCTGTACTAAAAGAAGAATGTGAAGCAAATATGTGATATTAGTAGATGTTTCATTATTTGTACACTACATGCAACATTTTTCAATATAAGAACATTGCTTTAAAGTTCACAGTTGGGTAGTCTGGTGGGAAGTTGACCTATAACCTGAAGACATGGACATTTATTTTGTAATTTCTTACTGATACATTACATACATACATTACATTACATACATGGTAAAAATATGTTTTGTGAAATTCATATGTAAACTAAGATTACGATGGACTGACTAGAGTAGTCACACCACACCATTAAGGTATCATAAGGATTAGAAAAAAGGAATCCCAAAGGATGGACAACAGGATGATTTTTCCTTCTTTCAGAGATACAATAAGCTTTTTGCATGAGGACTGAGGGGCATATTACCAAGGAATAGCGATATTTATCGCAAAATGCACTTATCACATTTTTTTTTAACGCTGCCTATCGCTGGATATGTTAGCGGAGAAAACATGCTATTGTAAATGTATTTGAGCTTATATAGCGCACAGCTACCCGCAGTGGGTTTCCAGGCGCTTGCTTAGGGAACCGTCCTGGTATTCCCCTGTGAGACAACCCCGGCAGGGTATCCACAAGGTGAAAGCCAGGCATCCCGCCACGAGGGGCCGTTGTGGAGATTAAGCAAGCTATTGCCCAGAGTCGCAGAGTGTGAACCCGTGAGTCAAGAAGGCACCGGAGTGAGAATTATCGAGTCCGTGGAATTTTTAGCCCAAGACCCACCGAGGCGGGGAATTGAACCCTGGTCCAGGGCCGATCTCAGCTTCCGGGTTTGCTGCCTCTAACCCCTGAGCCACACTTCTCCACAATTAGCAACGTTTTTCTCCATTGTGCTAAAATATCCAGCGATAGATGTGAAATGCGTGAATATCGCTGAGAATACAGCGATATTCACGCATTAGCGACAAAATGCTCTTAGCCATGTTATCCACCTCCCTTTGGATAACATGGCTAAGAAGTGGTCTGGGCAGGTGTTAGTATTTGGAGATATTCACACTTAGCGCGAATATTTCCATCGCTACGCATGCCTTGCTAATAGGCGATATCGATGTTAGCGACTGCTTTCAGTTGCTAACTTGTTTGGTACACCCACTTTGCATGTCATTAGCGATAAACATCGCTGACATGCAAAGCGGGCCCTAAACTGCTCGCTATCGCATAAAAGCTGTCGCTAACATCAGTTAGCAACAGCTTGCTAATAGGGCGATAGAATTATCGCGCTTAGCGGCCGAAAACGGCTGTAAAGCGGCGATAATTGCCTATCGCCCTGCTTGATAATATGCTCCCTATGGTATTTTTTTTGCTGATGCGGAACTGTCCTTGAGTTTTATTTTTGGACTGCCTTTATGTCTTCTGTGCAGAACTATTGATTTACTGATTCTCACTTTTGCCCATGTATATGGACTCACCCTTAGAGAATTTTAACTTGATCACTTTTGCCCCTGTGCTTAGAATATTTAATGATGTTAAGTAAGCTACCTACTTATCTACCTAAATGGTATATAGGATTTGTAACTTTGAAACCATCCTCTTTCGGATTAGATTTTCTGATCAAATATGTAGCTTTAGGCTACGTATTTTAATTTTTTTGACTGAAATGCTTAAGAAATGTCTTAAAATTATTGATTTGGAATCTTTAATGCAATAACAAATTGACTAAATTGCCTGAGTCTATTATTGTGTCTTGATGCTCTTTATTGAACTGTACTACATTTCAAAATTAGATGAGTGTATTATAGAAAGAATCAGAGAATCTTTTCAGAATATGTTCAATGTTTACCTGACCTCTCTAGCACAAACTGTACAGGAGTTCGGGCTAATCATTGTGTCTTACGCTGATGATACACAATTGGCAGTATCAGTGTCAGAAGAGATGAACTCTAATCATCTTCAGTTGGCACCATGCCTGGAAAAGGTAGCCAAATGGTTTACTAATTCCAATCTAAAAGTGAATGGCGACAAAACAGACCTGATGTTCCTGGACAACTTACCAGGGCCCTGGGCTAAAATCAGCTGGCCAGAGGACTTGGGGTCCCCTCCTGTTCCAAAGCCATCCATAAAAAATTTGGGGATGTGGCTTGACCACAACGTGTCTATGGAACTCAAGCTATAAAACTTTCAGCCATCTGTTTCGGCATATTGCGCATGATTTGTAAGATCATGGACCTCATCCCTGAACAGGCAAACAGAACGGTGGTCCAGGCCCTAGTGACTTCAAGATTAGACGACAGCAATTCCTTGTATTTAGGTTCTCCCAAAAACGTTGTTGATAGGCTACAAGTTGTCCAGAACGCTACGGCCAGGATGCTCCTAAAAATTCCTAGACAGGAGTCAGTTAGTTCCTCGCTTAAAAAACTGCACTGGCTCCCCATACAGTCCAGGGTGAGGGTCAAAACCCTTTGCCTAGCTCATAGAGCCATGTACGATAGGGGTCCAGCGCTATTACAGCATATTGTCACCCCCTATGCTCCTAATAGAGACCTCAGGTCCTCCTCTGACTATCTTATGATCACTCAAAGAACAAAGAGATCGCGATGGGGAAGGAGATCTTTTACACCTTGCTCCAAAGCTCTAGACTGACCAGAGATGGGGGAAGTTTCAGAAAAAAATGTAAGACCTGGCTGTTCCCTTAATGTTCTTCTCCACGCTCTGCTTCCTTTTGGCAGCGCTGAGAAGCCCCTGGGCAGCCATGCATTTTATAAATCCAATAAACACAAACTGTGAGAAGTTGGCCTACTATATGCTGTCTACGAGTTAAAGTGGGCACCTTACACCAGTCCAGACAACACTTATGGTGATTTAAGAGGTCAAAGATAACCTTAGAAAGCTATCTAAATGGTAGATGTGGAGAGTAGTCTTTAGCCTTAGTCTTGAAGGAATGTAAAGCAGCTTGTTTTACCAGAATGCAACCTTACAGTATTGGTTAAATGAGAGGAGACCACACAATAGTTATAAAAGTATGTATTTATTGTTATAACACTCTCTAGTATGACACAGTATCTTCTACATGAGGATACTCAAAAAGCACACAATACTTCAGCACAGAAAAGGTAGTAAATAGCACTAATATACAGTGGGCCCAAGGGGGGAACAAACCATACACTAAAATAGTGGTAAAAGAACCACGACTCGGGTCAAGATAGTGTCTAGAGGATGTAGAATCACTGAGACCCCAAGGAACAACCCAAGGTGAGTAAGTAGGGACTCCACGGGGGACGGGTGTAGTGTGGGAACACGACTGCGTGCTCCGAAATTCTATTTGAAAGTCGCAGTTGAAGTTCTAGAGTTGAAGGACCCTTCCAAATGGGCTTTGAAGAAACCCCATGGAAATTAGTTGGTTGGAGAGCCACCTCACCCATGGATACCAAAGTACCAGAGTAACCTATCCCAGGGAAGCCGGGTGCATAGGTCTGAATTGGTGCCAGAAACTGCTGTCGAACCCAATGGAGGACTTCGAAGAAGAGCCGCTGCTGGAAGGAGGAAAATTGTCCATTGGAATCCAAAAGTGGATTCTTGTCGAAGAGTACCTCAAAGCAGAAGGGACAGAACCTGAGTCACTCAGGAGTGACCAGGGGCTTGGTAGATGAATGCCCATTAATGTCAGGTGCTTCAGGTGCAATGGAGTTCTTGACTCTGCAGCTATGGGGACCAGGAGACCTCAAGGATTACTAGGAGCCGGATACGAGCTGTCCCATGAAGGATGTCGAGTGCTGCGGGGGCAGTGTTGGGTGGAAGCACCAACAAGCCTTGGCAACCGCAGCCCATGCAGAAGGTCAAGGATGTGTACGGTTTGGACCAGCAAGGCCCAGGAGATTCACCAAACTCATGGGAGTCATGGCAAGCCTGGAGAAACCAGGGGAGGACAAGAAAAGCAAAGTTGACCCACAAATGGACCCATTGACCGGAGGCATAGGAGATGCAAGAGGACCTAGGGAGATTTTACCAAACAGCAGCCCACGGAGCACTCAGTGTGAGGAGGCCAGAGTTTTTGCTAGGAAATGGTGCCAGTGGTTGGGGCCACTTGGAGCCCAATGCACTTGCTTGGGAAATGCAATAAGCTCATGCACTTGCAAATGCACGCGGTGCACAGAGTTATGAGTATTACAGCCCCCACAAAGGATTCAGGCCTCTAACTTGATAAGAGGGCAGCTCAGACCTGAGGGGCATAGAAACCCACCTCCTGTTTTTCTAGAGCCTTTGGAGACCATAGGAACTCAAGATCAGCAGATGGGTCAATCGTGATGTGGTGCCTGCAGATGCAGGGGAGTGACTCTTTCACTCCAAGAGAGATATCTTTGGTTGTCCTTGATGCTCTACAGGTCCTGTACAGGGTCTGTATGGTGTACTGGCACAGACAATGCTTTAGACTGAGAGGGAGACAAAGTCAGGCCCAATGAAGTCCAGCAAAGTCCAGAGTGTCCAGGCGATCGAAGCTCAGTGTTTTCTGGTTCAGAATCTTGTCTACATTGAATCTAGGGTCATACAGCCAGGTAAGCCCTTTTGCACCCAAGGGAGAGGGTTGCACAGATTTGGGGGACCCTCCAAGGGGAGAGTCTGGACTGTGGGGAGGTTACTCCCATGTCCTTTGTACAGTTTCATGCCAGAGCAGAAGCCAATGGCTCCCAGGACTGATTTGAACAGGACTATGCACAAGGACACTAAATGTGCCCCTCATGCAGGCTTTTGGTCGATGGCAAGTGCACCCACCCAGCACTAATACATTAAATCCTGTCTGGAGGTGGTCATACCTCCCTGTGACAGGATGCTTATTGTTTACCTTCCCCTGCTAAAGCTTGGCTCAGCAGCAGGAGGGCAGAAATGTGTCTCTGGTCAGCAGCAACCCTTTTCTGCTCCCTGGGACCAGAAGGCTAGTACCAGGAACAGCAGGGACCCAACAAAGCTCACTTCTGAGAGGTAGAATCATAACTCCCACAGCGGTTACCAGTGTGGAAGTATGTTTCCACAATGTTTGACACCAAACAGAATAGGGTTACGTTCAGCCGTTTCAGAGTTGGTCATCACGCGGTCGCATAACGCCACTCTATATGTCGTAAATGGCTGCTGCATTAACAACCTGGGAGAATGGACTCCGTAGGCTGCAGGGGTGTCCTGCTCATGCAGTGGCACCCTCACTTAGAACCAAGCTCCCTACCTTCAGGATTGTTAAGGCCTGCTATAGGGGTGACATAGGTTTTAAATGTAGTAACCCTTAGATATAGTAAACATATATCTTAAGTAAGTGGTGCATGTACTAACTTACACAGGCTGCAATGGCAGGCATGTAGTTCCAGTTTTACATGGCCTCTCAGGTGTGGCATAATACATGCTTCAGCCCATGGGAGGCCTCTGGGTTACCTGTGCCATGGGTACATAATTACCATATACTATGGACTGACAAGGGTACCTCAGTATCAAATCTGGAGTGTACCTAAGTACATATCATAACAGTTTAGGGAGAAAGCAGATAGGCTGGTGTACTGATTAGCAGGATCCCAGTCAGACTAGTCGAAAACCAGCTTAGCACCAGGCAAAAGAGTGGGGGTAAAAATGCAGAAAGATCCTACCTTCCTACATAACCCCCTAAATAAAAGGAGATAAGGCTAACATTGCCCAGTTGAGGCTTTATTTCCTAAGTGGCCATATAAGGAAGGTCCTGCAGTTGCATGGATACTCCCTATCCTATGGTCCACTGAAAAGTTCCTCCCCTGTGGGGTCTTGAATTCTCTCAAACATTTCGTGGTGACTACCTGTAATCTGTAGTCTAAAGAGGAGGCATTGTCAATGTGGATGATATCTATCTGTGTGTATGTACAACAAGAGAGGAAGGGAATAATGGCTACTCTCCTACCCCAGATTCTATAGCTTATATCAACGAAAGAGCGCCTAAAAAAATGAATTGGCTATACGACAGTTTGTCACAAGTGGAAACCTACAACACAGTGGAATAATTAAATTACTTTAATTCGAGTGGTCAAAAAACAATCAACAAAGGGGGCAGTGATAATGAAAAAAACTATTATTTTCTAAAAGAACCCTCACTCACCCTGGTGGTGACATGCTTCATCACCAACACCGTTAGGATCAAGAAAGGGAAGATATAATAAATTTTAGGAGAGTAAAATTTATTATATCTTCCCTTTCTTGATCCTAACGGTGTGGGCAGGCCTTAGCGTGCTTGGACCCCCGTAGGACTCTTTTTCTTTCTTTTTCTTGGTCCTGAAGAAAGCTGAGCCGAAAATAGCACCACCAGCAGAAACATGTTGGCCATTCACTTTTAAGTTACTGGAATTCTAATTCAAAATCCCAGTAACTTCACTGTTTTTATTGTGAACAACTGGCCTTTAATAAAGTTTGTTGAGGCACAGTTGTGATCTTTTAAAATACACTTACCTTCACTGATCACTCTTTCACACACACCAGCTCCGCTGCACTTGCAGGCGTGGAAGCACACAGGTGGGGATAGTCGGTCCCACCTGTGACTGAACCCCATGATGAAGCATGTCACCACCAGGGTGAGTGAGGGTTCTTTTAGAAAATAATAGTTTTTTCATTATCACTGCCCCCTTTGTTGATTGTTTTTTGACCACTCGAATTAAAGATGATATCTATCTAACAGAAGATGAAATAAAGTAACACTTTGACAGAGTGGACTGTATAGTTCTGGAGTTTGCTCACCAGGGTTGCAAATGTAATTTCAAAAAATCAAAAATTCCCCAACTTAGGGGCCCATTAGGAGGTAGGGCAGATGCGGGCGATGGTGATCCGCCCTACATCCTAGCCGGCCCGCCATCCATTTCCACCACCATATTAGTATGGCGGGGGAGCACGGTGGACGGGAAGACCGTCCGCCACTTTTCCATCCGGTTGACAAGTCGACCGGACGGAAAAGGGTTTCATATGGTGGCGGTGTCTGCAAGACACCACCATCCATATCAGGATGCAGGCGGGAGGGAGCCTTTCCGTGGCGGTGTTGCCGCCACAGAAAGGCAAGAGGTTTTCTAATTTGTGGGCTTGCTGTGGGCCTCCAGGATGTTGGGGGGTAGAGGGGAACATGGTGGGTACCTATGGTACCCCCCTACATGTGCATGCCCTACATGGCAGACACCGTGCGGTGCCTGCCACGTTGTGCATGCACATTTTTTACATGCATTTTTGGCATTCAGCACCGCCCGCCGCAATGTTAAAAATACAGGATGTGCCCGCCAGTGTTGCGGGCGCATGCTAATGTCACCCACAGGACCCTTGCACATATAGCGGGCAGTCCCATTTACCGTCAGGATGGCGGGCGGACAAAGTCCGCCCGCAATCCTAATGACCCTTTTAATGTATTATTTTTGGGATATGAATTATCAAGTGAAGGCAGAAACCTAGCGACCCATATTTTAGAAAATGTGTGTTGCTTCTACCTCCAACGAGTATGAAAAGATTAGAATCCATTTTAGGATTTTTTAAATTTGGCTGAACATACATTTTGGATTACGCAGAACATGTCAAACCATTTTTGAACTTGAAAAGACCATACTTTTCAAGCACACATTGGTCACAGGCACATACACATATTTTGCATTCTGTATAAGCTGATATGATAGCTTTCAAACATTTACACACACGTGTAAACACCAGAAATCTGGTGGTCCATGTAGTCGCTGGATCAACAGGTAGCACTGATCACAGATTAGGATTGATACTAGCTTCACATGAGGGTCTGGGATGAGCACACACAGGGATGACTGCTACATTTTCATAACTACAGCAGCTCTATCGGTCGTCAGGTCTTACTAAACAGACCGAGAACTTTGTCCTTAAATGTGACATCTGAGAGCAGATGAAGAAGGACGCAACCATAGCACCTCTACCACAGACACCTCTACTGATTTCAAACAAACCTCGTTGTGTGTCTATTTGGACCACTGTGGTCCCTCACAATCTGACGGGGTTTACAAGTAAATCTTGGTGGCAGTGAATTCATGCTCTAGATTCCTTTGGGAATGTTAATGCCTGAACAGTTTTCAAAGACTTCATTGGGATATACGCAATTGGCAAAATACATTTTGACCTGGGTCCAGCTGTTAGATTTTGGGCTTACTAAGAGCCCAAGGGAATTTTGGGTGTGGCCTTGGGATACACCTCCGACTATCATCCTGAGGGAAATTCAGCTGTTGAGAGGAGAAAACATGACTTAAGGCAGCCTGCAACAGCTAGAGTACCAGGCTCAGGTCGCAGGTGGATCCATCACCTGTATGGGGTCCAGAGGGCATATCACAACATGCCAAGAACATCCGAGGGTGGTCGGACTCCATATGAAATCCTGTTTGGGGTAAGAATGTGGGTACTAAACCTCCATAATGTCGGTACAGTTGTGGTAGAACACTGTTTGACATCAATGAATGTTTGGCTGGTTTGCATGAACTAAATGAATTCCATGATGGACAAAGCCACGCCCAAGTAAAACGCAATGCCACCAGGGAAGTGAAGGCTGTCCCGATTAGACACGGCTGGACCCAGAAGATTGGAAATCTGGTCTGAGAGAAAATTGTGGACAAAAAATAATTTAGGCTATTCTACAGAGCACCTGCACCTCTCCTGGCTGTCAAAGGTACTAGAAATGTACGTATTTCCCCATTTGCCCGTCAATGAGACAAAAGGTTTGTCTCCATTGATCTGATCAAACCACATGTGAATGATTCTCAACAGTAAGCCACATGGACTTCTGGGTAGCCACCGCTCACTTCTCAATACCACTCAGGAGGCTTTGATAGCTAAAGAAGATTCCTCTCTCCAACAAGACACTGTAATTGATAATGAAGTATTTCTCCTTCCTGTTTCAGCAACTAGAAATGTACAATCAACTAGTGCAGAAACACAAATTTCAATAAGAAAACTTGATGACTGTAAGATCTACATCAATAGGCCACAGATTGAGTCATCTCCTGGTTCTGCAAAACCTGCTGAGCTGCCAAAAACAGACCGAGCAGCGTCTGCCTACTTCATGGTCTATGAAAACTTCTCATCGGGTTCAACTGAACCTGAGATTCCACAGCCGCTGCCCCTCCCTTTCAAGGTACAAGTGCGTGCTCTCTATCTTTGGCTGAAAAGACATATTTTGCTCTTTGGTTACACCTTTGGATACCTTTATCTGGTCCTCTAGATTGGTTTGGTGACTGTTTTTTTTCCTGCTTCTGAACAGACATTATCTCTCAGAATTCTCTGTAGTACAACTTGTGAACTAAATATTGAAACCACATCCACCATCAAACTGTGAACAAAAAGATCTGTCCCTGGTGAACATTACAAAAGTTCCAGTTCCAGAAGGAATAGCGTGGGACAGGGTATCATATGATGTGTATAGTCCTACTGAACATTTGCAAATTCCGTGGGGCATATTATCAAGGGGGTTTATCTCCGCTTTTTTGGCTTTAAAAGCCAAGAAAGCGGAGATAAAATTATCTCCCTATTACCTAGCTGTCGCTAACACCAGTTAGCGACAGCTAGTAGGAGATAGCGACCATCTTGGGCCCCGCTTTGCATGTCAGTGATATTTATCACTAATGACATGCAAAGTGGGCATGCCAAGATGTTAGCGACTGGAAACAGTCGCTAACATCGCTATCTCCTATTACCAACTTTTGGAGATATTCGCGCTAAGCGTGATAATCTCCAAAAGCTAACACCTGCCCCTGAGCAGTTCTTACCCATGTTATCCAATGGTAGGTGGATACCATGGCTAGGAGCATTAGATCGGTGATGCATGAATATCGCTGACTTTTCAGCAATATTCATGCATTTCGGCCGATTTTTATCGCTTAGGAGATAAACCTTGATAATAGCAAGGTTGCTAAGCGATAAAAATCACTGCAGCTTGGCGATAAAAATATTGCCGCTAAGCCAACATAGCGATAATTATCGCTAGTTGTTGGTAATATGCCCCCATATGTGTTTAAAATTTCTTTAAATGATATCATCACCTATAGTGCTTTATGTGATGATTGGGACATTGATACAGTGAATAATTTATGCGATGTTCTAGAGCAATCGGCTGCATTTATTCTGATGAACATTATGGTCACCATTATTTGCAAAAACCAGGTATCCCACGTGTCATTTATAACCACTCCCATTGGGAACACTGCCCCACACCACCAAGAGGTAGTTCAAAAACATTTGCACAGAAGTTTGCTTATTTTTCTAGTTTTGATACACCATGTCTTGGAATAGCAAAGATAAAAGAGCTAAACACACCGTGAATTCCTACATTTGACAATTGGCAGCACTACACATGGTATAGTGAAAACACATTGGATACCGCCCTACACAATGTCTCTTACAATTCAACAGACCCCAATTTGAAGGGATGGTTGATTTGACCTTTACACACTAATGGGTGTCAATCCAGATTCCTGGGCAACGCCAAAGAGTTTAAGATCAATAGGCCAGACCAATGTATGCACAATCTGAGCACTCTGGAGTGGTTACATCATGCAGTGCTGGGAAGTTATGCTTTGAGTGGCTAAATACCTCAAAACTGTCTCAGGTGAACCAAAATATGTCCCTTCTGCCAGGTGACCTAGATTTCAGGGATTTTTTATTTAGCCGCTGGAACCTACATCAAAAGTGCTTCTTCTATGCCACATACAATGAACTGTAAAAAGACTCTCAACAGGAAGCTGCTGAAAGGCTTTACCAGATTTATGGGATTAATCTAGAACAGGCTTTTGTAGTGGTTGACAATGGTATGACCACGTTATCTTCCAGGGTATATTCATTGGGCAACATAGTATCATCTTCAATTTACATAATGCAGCAGGAGATGTTTATTTTTCAAAACGGACAGTCACAACTTCGGTCTATTGTGTTATTAGGCTGGACACTTCAAACCTTATGCTGTAGCCACGTGACGTGGTGTTATATTAACACCACTAATCTGTTTTCTTTATATGATCTAATTGAACAACAGATATAAATGGCACGGACAGATGCAAAGTATACCATGTTGCACATTGAAAAATTAGGCCAATTACTTTTCACGGTTGCCAAAACTCCTGCCACGGATTGAATAATCAGTGGATACTTCACCCTACCAGTTATGACATTCCAATTCAAATATTGTCTACAACATTACCAGGCAGGCAGGTATGAAGCAATAGAGGAAGGATTTAAGCATGAATACTGGGAATTACCTTTTGAAGTTCAGATGTAGGAATGGGGACACAGATGTCTTTCTCAGAGGTTCTGACTGTGAAAGTGCTCTAAGTGGGTCCTTAGGGGCAGATTTACAATAACTGGCGCATCCCCAGGGATGCGCCAGTTATTGTGCTCCGCAGCTCCGCCACCCATGGTGTGCCGCATTTACAATGGAGTGCACCATGGGGCAAAAATGGCACAGATGCGTCACGCACCTGTGCTGTAAAGGCGGCACATTGCTGGAGTTGCGTCGCAAGCGTGACACAGCTCCAGCAAGGCTTGGGGGGCCCTATCTGTCCAATGCTGCATCAAGCCTTACACCTGCTTCAAGCAGGCACAGAGTTTTGATGCAGCATTGGCCTAAAAGTGACTGAGTGAAATCTTGTAGATTTCACTCAGCCACTTTTAGGAGGCGTTCCTGCACAGGAACGCCCCCCCCTGCACCGGAACGCCTCCTTATGGCAAAGGGCTTTACAACGTGACGCATCTCCAGATGCATCACGTTGTAAATACCCCGCACCATGGCGCATCTTTTGCACCGACGCTGCGTCACAAAAGTGACACAACGGCGGCATAAAAGAGGCGCAAGGGGCTTGTAAATCTGCCCCTCAGTATGCAAGAACATTTGACTTCACTGGGCCTGTAATTCGTCGGTTGCAAATTAGTCCTATTAAAGGAAGGGCTCCCAGGCTGCCGTGAGTCATCCAGTTTTCAAGCTGCTCTCTAATGGGAGTTATTTGATACTGGACAATCAAGGCTGTTGTGGAATGGAACTAGGCATTACTTATCTTGTGACGAATAATTCCATGGTTAGTTTTTGCATTCAATTATTGGTTCCACTAGCCCGTAGAGTTAGAGAGTGGCCTTTGATAAATGTTTCTAACTTATGCTTTAATTCACTGACCAAACTGAAGGTCAAGCTTTTTCAAAAGGATGTGCCCTAAACATTCGCCAAAGAGATGTTTGATCTCCAGGTTGCAAGGTCCTAGCCCAAAATACAGCTGCTACTTCATCTTAACTTCCCACTGCAATTTGGGTAGCTGGTCCACTGTATCTTTAACATGTCTGATACTAAGGGATTAGCACACTTTTTTAAATGTATTGTCTCTGGATTGGTTAGCACCTTCCAGACAGTTTTCAAAGTTATAACATCATTCATACACTCAGTACTAGGGAGCATTTTTGGAGACCTTCCTCTTGTCCTGCTGCTTAGAGGGGGGATTGAAATTTAACTTTTTCTGCTCGGAAACAAATGTCCAGGGATAAACCAGAGTGGAAACAGCACTGCTTTTGCTTCTGTACCTTGAGCGCATGATACACTGCTTCAGCACACCTCAGTTTTGAGAACTGAATGAGCATTGGTTTTAATCATTTAGACCTGTTCGGCCTCACTCAGTACAACCTGTATTCTGCTTTCTGCTTTACAGTCATGAGTGTGTGCTGTATTTCTGCCTTGTATCTCAATTGGTTACGCCATTAGACATTGAGGTACTGATGAACTCTTTAAAGGCCCTTGGGTATAGTTGTCCCCAACATATTACTTTGCTACTAAATGCATTCTTTGAGACACCCTGGGATGTTTTGGATCCGAGTGAACTAGATACCGGCTATGCAGAACACTTACAGGATGTAGTCCTTACAGGATGTAGTCCCTGGATGAACCAACCTTTGCTCCATAAACCTGCTTGGAGGTGTGCCACTGGGAACATCATCTGCGGTTTCTGGCAACAGCAATTTTGCAACTACCCCTCGAAACAAATGAAAAAGTTGTCATTTCTGTTTTATGAAAACTATTTGGACTGCTTTTTTCGGTTTTAAACAAAATTTAAAAAAAATTCTTGTTCTAGCTGGGCTACACAAAGTGCTACAAAGTTGGCAACAAACTCCGTGGAACTGCACGTAGCTTGGCTGTGCCGCCCATTTCCACCCCTTTTAAGATATACCTTAAGAGTACATTAAAACAACTAATAAACACTTACCTTACCCGCGGCGACCACGGCTACCCTTCTCCACTCTTCCGACGCATTCCTGTACAGCTTAAGGTAACTGTGCAAGTGTTTTTTAAATTGTTTTAATGTACTCTTATGGTATATCTTAATGGGGGGTGTGGAGCCGGGCGGCGTAGCCAAGCTACGCAGAGTTCCACTGAGTTTGTTGCCAACTTCGTGGCACTCTGTGTAGCCCAGCTATGCCAAGGGTTAACAATAACATTTCTGTGTAACTTTTTGCATATATTTGCCTGTGTGATAATGTGGGGTTAGTTCCTCTGACGGCTCTGCTTACACATATGACTTTGCGCTACATTATCATGATGCCTCATATACTGAGTACAGCATACTTTCAAATCTGTGCTTTAAGAACCAGGAAACATTTGTTATATCCAAATAGCAAAGTTCTCCTGGTGCCTTGAAGATGATGTCTTTAATGTTACAGTTTGTTTGTGTGAAAATGCTATGTAGGTGAGCCCATATGAATTCTGCACAACTCAGAGTTGTGACGTGGACGTGGAGACGTGTGGCTCAATGGTTAGAGTGGCAGACCCTGATGCAGAGGTCTGGCACGGGACCAGTGTTCAATTCCCCGCCTCGGTGGGTCTTGGGCTCAAAAAATTCCACGGACCTGATAATTTTCGCCTCGGTGCCTATTCCAATCATAGAGTCCCACTCTGCAACTCTGGGCAATAGCATGCTTAATCTCCAAAACGGCCCCCACAAGGCTAAGGATGCCTGGCCTCCACATTGGGGGTGCCCAGGAGTGGACGCCTCACAGGGAAAGCCAGGATGGGTTCCACAGCAGTATTCGTACAAGCGCCTATAGACCCTTGCGGGTGAGTAGTGCGCTAAACAAGTATAAATTTACTTTTACATTACAATTACATTTCATGCCATATTTAGAATTGTTTTTACCCACTGTTCTTTGATTATGGTGTATGAGTACTGAAACTGAAAACAGTAGAAATGAGAAAATGCACTCACAGAAGACATTTGTACGGTGAGAATCATGTTTCATGTTGAACAGTGAGTAAACATCTCACTTAAACTTTGAAGGCAGGTGTTAATATAATGACTGCAGCTGGTGGTGGTTCTCCCAAGGGTACTGTACAGATGGGCTTTCCTCCTGCTGCACCTATTTTGTGCTGCATGATTTAGTTGTGGCCACTTTCTGGAATTGTTTGTAAGGGTTTCTGCGTGGAAGTTGTCCCACATAAATAATGCTTTGTGGTGCCCCTGGATAACTGTTTGCTGCAAGCATTGTGGTTCAGATATTTAGTCATAACTTTTTTTCCCTTGATGGCATTGTAAGATGCTTCAAAACATCCATTGCCTTGTGCTTCCTAAAGTACTTGTGCACAAAAGCGTATTTGTAAATAGTTAAGTACGATATGTTATGTTTATTTGTTCATTGTATTGTTTAAATTGATTTGTACTGTGTTAATAAATATTTGTAAAGTTATGAAAATTTATATTAGCAGTACAAAGGTACTCATACATGAATTTGCACACCTATAGAGTCATTTACACAGGTACGGACACACCCATGCATACATTCATATATCCATTAAAAATCCCATAGCATCAGTCATACTGCCAATTTGATATGCAAACTGCTAATTAGATAGACGTGTACACCAATACAGCCTTTTACACCAAACAGTAACTCACACACCCAGGCACAGTCCAATACAGTGACTTATACACCCGGTTATACACTCCTACATCCACTCTGACACCCAAACAAATACACCAATACAGCTACTCTCCTACCCATTCATAGACTGATAGAACTACATAGAGACTGATCCATCATGCACAGACCAATGCAGTTTCTGACACACCCAGGCACTCACAAATACAGTCACTAAGAGACCCAGGTTCACACTGATACAATCTCTGACATACCTATGCACACACTGATAAAGCCACTGACATACCCAGACACACAATGATACAACTAATGATACACCCATTCACATTCCAATACAGAAACTGACACACCCAGGCCCAGACTCAAACAGGCAATGACACTCCCAGTCACATATTTATAAAGCCACTTAGACATAGCCAAACACTGATACAGCATCGCAAACACCCATGTACATACTAATACAACAATACAGCAGGGAGGGTGTGGTGGGGCAAAGGTAATAATTTGAATTGTAAACCCCAGGGAGGGCGGGGTGGAGTACAGGTAATAATTTAAATTGTAAAAATAAAAATATAATTTTCACATTGGGTGGGGGAGCATGTGGGAAACAACAAAAAAAAGTCCTCAATTGTTACAGCTTTTCTGTTCTTTTTGTGAGCTACCAGGAAAAATATAGGTGCATTATTTACTGGAGTGGCAGTTTTAACACTGAAAGTCAAAAGGGCTATCCCTGGAAAGATTTGTAGACAAAAAAACTATTGCCAGAATATCATTACATTCACTCACCACAAGCAATAAATGTGTCAACTAAATCACTGGTCACAAACTAGATCATAACGTTTACAGTCTATTTTATTAAAAATATATTCGTTAAAAATTCAGTAAGAATTCTGTTTGAATCTACTGAATACATCAATATAGAGACATCTCATAGTGTAAAATAATTATTTTTAAAAGGAAAACATAATACAATTTCATATGTAAAACATAAAAAAGAGACAATGCATATATATAACACATTAAAAATAGAAAAGAAAATACATTTTATTAGTCCACAAGAGTAATCATACAGTATATCACAAATCAATAAAGAAGAACATACAACATAACCCCTTAATTTCAATAGAGCAGTTAATATTGCTACAGATTAGTCGATTCAATAACCTTTACATGAATACTTAGGGGACTTCCAGTATTGTACGATAAAAGTATCTCTAGGATCCCCGAGGTTGATTTGAATTCTGTGTGGAAAAGTGTGTTGACCCGTTTCGGTGTTGTAGCCCAAGGATGTGGTCACACCTTCATCAGGACAGTTTTTTATTAGGGGTCATCAAGTTCGAACCACCGTTTCCTTTCTGTATATTAGAAAAGAATCAGTAAGTGCATGTTTGCAATTATATATCAACACCCTGAGATGATATACCATTCCCTGATCTCATAGACAATTATATTTCTTCACATCAGCAATACTTGATTTGCGGCTATATCTCTGTAACATATCACTTGTATTTCTCTTACATATTCGTACTACTGCATTTTATAAATTCATAGTGCTCACAAATTCCATTGTCTCTGTACTCTAGTCCCTCCATTATGTTGTAGTAAGTGACCAGCTTTAATACATCATTCGGGCCAAATGAATGTATATGTACTGACCTCTTGAGTGTGTCGTGTGATTTCCTTATGTTCAAATAAGAGGTGAGCGTGATAGCGGGAAGGGATTCGCCAAGGGTGCTACTCACTCCGGGGGGGATTATCTGCCATACGAGGATAGAGAGAGGCAAATTATGTACCCTCGCAATATGACTATTACGACAACCAACAGGGAAGTTAAGTAAGAGGAGCCCTAGCAGAAGGCTGGCTCACTCCAAAAGAGGGCCAATATCTACAAGTATCAAATCCGGTCACCCCGTATTTTTATCAACTGCCAAAAATACATAAGGTCCAACGTCCTCCACCGGGCCGACCCATAATATCTGGGATAGGTTCGCTATTGGAACCTTTGTCGACCTTTGTCGATGTGTTCCTACAACCTATGGTGCGAGAGATGCCCCCCGACTTAAAAGAAACCAAAGATGTGTTAAGATTGTTACCCGACATTGAATACGACATTAATACAGATCTATTGGTGTCATTTGATGTCGAAAGTTTATACACATCCATACCCCAGACGGAGACTCTACAAGTGATAGAAGACCTGCTACTGTCACAGGAGTTAAACTCAATCACTCCAGTTAGGCTCATTATGAACTTGGCAACTCTGGCCATGACGGAAATTTTTTTTGCCTTTGAGGATTCCATGTATTTGCAGATCAGCGGGACTAGTATGGGCAGCGTTTTTGCCCCTAGTCTCGCGAATCTGTACGTGCACCAATTTGAGCAACAGCACGTGCTCGCAGACACCAACCCCCATCTATCGTGTCTGCGAGCATGGAAACGCTACATCGATGACATCTTGGTGGTGTGGCGTGGGACTGAAACCCAACTCAAAGAATTCCATGAGTGGCTGAACCAAAGAAACCGGTACCTTAAATTCACCATGGAATTCAACACACGCAGATTGGCTTTCTTGGATCTCATGATCATTGGCACAGTTGATGGACTCAAGTCAGAGCTCTATCAGAAACCTATGGCCCGAAACTCTCTGCTGAATTACCATAGTTGCCACCCTAAGTCCCTTCGGGATAATTTGCCCTATGGGCAGTTTCTGCGCATACACAGAAATTGCACAGACAAAGAATCTTTTGAGACACATGCCAAAAACCTAAGAAGAGATCTCTTAGATAAAGATTACCCGAAACAACTGGTAAACCGATCCAAGAAAAGAGCACAAAACAACAACAGAGCTAGTCTACTGGAAATAATGCCACCTAAACAAAAAATAGAAAGAATGACCTGTGTGACGACATTTGGTACACTATCTAACCAAATCACCAGCATCATCAAGAAACACTGGGGCATTCTGAATACGGGTAAAGACACACTGCCCGTTCCCCTATTCGCCTTTAAAAGGGGACAAAATCTCAGGGACAAACTGGTCCATACAAGACCTAAGACTGAAATCCCTAAAAACATAGGCACTCTGTGGGACATGCCGGCTGTAACTGGACACCATCCTTGTGGACAGTGTGCAGCATGCCCTCAGACCCGAAAATCCACTACACTCAACATTGGGACGGAACATCCGTGGGAACAGCGTAGGTTTACAAACTGTAACAGCTCCAACCTCATATACCTAATCAGCTGTCCCTGTGAGAAAAAATATGTGGGGATGACCACGAGAAAAGTGAAGACCAGGATTTCAGAGCACAAGAGTTCAATACGCTGCAATAAACAAACAACATGCATGACCAAACATTTCTTAGAGGCTCAACATGCTCCCAAAGATTTACAATGGACAGTGCTAGAACAACCTATGATCCCTAAGCATATAACAGATATCAGCACTTTTCTACATCGAAGAGAACAAAGATGGGTGCACAAACTTTAAACCGATATTACAGGTCTGAATGAAGACATCCCTTGGATGTCGCTATAGGTCATGATCCATTGGATACGGGGTAATAAGTTCTGCACCTATGAGCCAGAATGATGCAGATTTATTTCCACAATCCCCTACTATGATTATTCATAATATTTTTGTTTGATGTATGGAAATAGAATACATAACAATTGGGCCCTAAACTATTATATAGGTCCACTGGTCCTCCCAAAGATCACAAATAATCCCAATGATGGGTAGAATAGATCTAGTAGGAATGTTAACTTTATGCCTAATTTGAATATATACTACTGTTTTCAGTAAAACTTACTACCAGTTTTTCTAACAGGTTCTTGTCACTATATGATTGGGCATTAAACCAAGGCATAAACCGGTTACACACAGCGTTTAGCGAGAGGGTACAAAACTACACCAACCTATCACGGAGTAGTTCTGGGGTACACGTGACGAGGACCGTCACGCTTTATCCCTAGGTTCGTAATGCAGTAGGTATGGTCCCTCACAATAGACATTCATTTTCATTTTTATGGATATCCCCGATTTGCCTGGGCGGTATATGATTCAAACTCTGTTGGCCCAAAAAAACGGCCTTTGACAATCATGGGCGAGGGACCGATAATAAACAAACTACATTTCCCAGCAGTTTTGTAGTTCTATGACGCGCGTTCTATGACGCACGTGACAATGCGCAACACGTGTCTCCTCATCGGCCAATCAGGAGTTGTTTAAGTATTCTGCTTCCTGCCCGGTCGGTACCTCCCACTGTCAGCCTAGAGGAAGGCGAGGAGTACCGACGGACAGGTAAGCGGGTTGGGGGAGACATCAGTTAACGGAACGAAATTGGTAGCGTGTCGTTTCCGTTTAAGTAAGCATTGGAGATCGGAGAGGGAGATCTTTCCTTGTATGCTTAAGTTGCTCGATCCTCCGGCTAAGCCTAATATACCCGAGAGACATCAACGGGTGTTTTGTTTATTAATAACTAAGCGAAGAGAGCAGTAACATCTCACTCAAGTACATTACCTAGTTATATTGGGAATACTTAGAGGCTACATCCCAAATATCGTTTACCATCCCCGACATCAGGCTGGCATTCAAAACGGCGATATGTACTAACACGCTGAGAAAAGTATGTGTTTTCTGACTGAGTTCTAGCGAACTCTTCCTCTTTCATTGTTTTTTCTTCTCACATTCAATAGAGCGGTGCTCCATTTGTACATGAGCTGTGGCCGGGTGAGGTGGAGAGTTCATTCCCCAGACTATGGGTGAGTGTATACAACCTCGTTTACTCCAGGATTTCTTTACCTGGCCATTTAGTTGATTATTTTTACAACCACTGACCAAAAATAATTGGCATATACATGAACATCACGAGACATTCTCTGTGTATTGTTAGCTATCGTCACTAACTGTGTGTATTTTGCATTTATGTGTATGTTTGTCCCTTGGTGACCAAATGGATCATTTCAACCGGTGTTCTCAGGTGATATGATTTTTATACACTTTCTTCACTTTAATCAGCAGTAGCACTTGATCAATAAGGTCCAGATGAAGCAGACGGGTATCTTGTGAGCCAAAGAAACTGCAGAAACATGTCGACCTAGATAAGACCTAAGTAGTTATTTGTTAATACTACTTTGCACTGTTTTTTAACCTTGGGTGTGGGTAGGACCCTAATAAATTTCTTCTTTCCACTCCCACAACCCAATATTAATTTCACTCTATCACATGCTACAGAGAGCACTCATAGCACTGCTTACTATTTTTTGCCCCCTGATACCATCACATAGTCTACACTTACACATCCTTAATTCCTTCACATATGATTAGGTCACAATCTACCTAATCCTAAGTGGATTTGTTTCCACTTCCTTCGGGTGAAGGATCCCAAATGATGTAGGGCGGTACAGGACGGGTATCTGATGGGAACACATTTTTCACCAGGAATACCTTGGATTCAGGGATTGTGTTCTTTCAATACACACACAGTTATTCAGATAACTACACTATGTTTTCGTTGACCCATTGTTATACTTGTTTTTTTCAGTATCAATTGATCCAGCCTCCATCAAATGTAATATTAAGTCTCTTGCACAACAGGACCATTTGACTACCACGTATGATGAAATGTGAGATCTTTTGAACATAAGGAAATCACACGACACACTCAAGAGGTCAGAACATATACATACATTTGGCCCGAGTGATGTATTAAAGCTGGTCACTTACTACAACATAATGGAGACACTAGAGTACAGAGACAATGGAATTTGTGAGCACTTTGAATTTATAAAATGCAGTAGTACGAATATGTAAGAGAAATACAAGTGATATGTTACAGAGATATAGCCGCAAATCAAGTATTGCTGATGTGAAGAAATATAATTGTCTATGAGATCAGGGAATGGTATCTCATCTCAGGGTTTTGATATATAATTGCAAACATGCACTTACTGATTCTTTTCTAATATACAGAAAGGAAACGGTCGTTCGAACTTGATGACCATTAATAAAAAACTGTCCTGATGAAGGTGTGACCACATCCACGGGCTACAACACCGAAACGCGTCGACGCACTTTTCCACACAGAATTCAAATCAACCTAGGGGATCCTAGAGATACTTTTATCGTACAATACTGGAAGTCCCCTAAGTATTCATGTAAAGGTTATTTAATCGACTAATCTGTAGCCATATTAAGTGCTCTATTGAAATTAAGTGGTTATGTTGTATGTTCTTTATTATTTGTGATATACTGTATGATTACTCTTGTGGACTAAGAAACTGTATTTTGTTTTCTATTTTTAATGTGTTATATATATGCATTGTCTCTTTTTTATGTTTTACATATGAAATTGTATTATGTTTTCCTTATAAAAATAATTCTTTTACACTATGAGATGTCTCTATATTGGTGTATACAGTAGATTCAAACAGTATTCTTACTGAATTTTTTACGAATATATTTTTATTAAAATAGACTGATCAAACGTTATGATCTAGTTTGTGACCAGTGATTTAGTTGACACATTTATTGCTTGTGGTGAGTGAATGTAAGGATATTCTGGCAATAGTTTTTTTGTCTACAAATCTTTCCAGGGATAGCCCTTTTGACTTTCAGTGTTACAAGTACCCTGTTCCCTGGAACTTGTGGGGTTTTCTCTCATATTTTTTTCAGTGGCAGTTTTAACTACATTTAGTTGCCTGAAAATTATGACATGGAACTTTAATCGTTTAAGGGTTCAATCAAGAAGACAAAAAATTCTAGAGTATCTGAAACTGTGTGACGCCGACATTATATTTATTAAAGAGTCACATCTTGTCAAAAAGGAATGGTTAGAAATTTTAAAACGTCAGCCATGGATAGACTATTGTATATGCACCTCTCAAACAGTCACACAAAAAGGAATGGCAATCTTTTTAAAAAAGCCTGTCAGAGTATATTAGTAGAAATCCAACTGGACCCATTAGGTAGATGGTTAATTACAAAGAATAAGGTTCAGGGGGTTTGGCTTGCACTGGTAGGCTATTATGGTCCAAATTTAGACGTACCAACTCCTTTAAAAACATTGTTTTTAAGCTTATTCGAGATGAATGAACTTCTCATCTTGGGAGGTGATTTTATTATTCCCTTGAATGCAGCACACAACACAACATCTAAGAGGGCGGCTTCGGCAGAACCAAAAATGAGAGCAACAGTAAATCAATCAACCCAAGACTTAGGTCTTGTGGATATTTGGGCCATAATTTTAAGGCGGGGTCAGAAGCAGTAAAATTTACTTTTCATAATAAAAAACATGGCCATAGGTCCAGGATCTATTTTTTCTTAGTGTCAGCTTCGATTAGTGAACAGATTCGAAGTGTAGTCCATATCCCATAGCATCTTTCTGACCCCGCGAAGGTTATCCAAAATCGGCACCAAAGCTGCGAAGTGCGTGAAATGCGAGGACACTGATGCAGATGAAGCACTTATGTTTTGGCGGTGTCCTTCCTACCAAGCCTTTTGGGGTAAAGTAGGTGAGACGATTTCCAGTATTATGGGGCATGAAATTAAGGTGAGCCTTCCGCAGGCTATTTATGGCATAACACCATATGAAGATTTATTTACCATTGTATCTAAACAACATAAAACTCTTATGTTTGTGTTAATTTTATTGGCGTGCAAGGAATTATGCATAAGTGGATCTTGCCTGTTCTCCTTGTGGAGTTTGAATGGCTCAACTCAATACACAGGATTGCGAAACTGGATAGGGCAACACACATTACACAAAAAAACAACATTTTGAATATATTATTTGAATGGTGTAGGAGTAGGTAATTGTAAAAGAAAAAAGAAGTAAAATCGGCCTTAAGTAATGTTATTTAATTTATCTTCAGGGGTGGCTCTTTTTTTTTTTTTAATTTTATTTTTTTTACATTTTTAGTGGTTAATTTATTTGTATGATTATGTGGTAGCAATACAGGCCAGGAATGTCCAAGATGGTTTGGACTGACAGTCCTGGAGCAGAATCTCTGTGTGTCCTGTTAAAATGGAGAAAGAGAATTGGAAGGAAGGAAAAAATAAAGGGGTATAACGTTAGACCAATCGAGAGTCCAAGATGTTTAACACATCCCTCCGCAAAGGAGTGATCGTTTTCCCTCATATATTGGCGCAACCAAAAACTGGAAGGAAACCCACTTCTCTTTGTGGTTCTCCTTTCTTTTCTACATCTTCAAGCCATAAATGCTAAATAAAAATGAGGATAAAAAAAAGAACACTACAGCAGTGAAGACTCTCACACACACAGCCAAATACTAATGCATCCATTAGCACACAAAAGCACACACTGATGCATAGACTGAAACACCCAGACATACACCAGTGCAGACACTGACACACCCAGGCATACACCAAGGCAGAAACCAACATACCCAGACAAACAGTAATGCACAAATTACACTCCCATGAAAACACACATGCATTCAATGAAACACCCATGGGCACACCAGTACAAACACTGACACACCCATGCATACACCAACGCAGACACTAACACAATCAGCCAAACACTAATGTATCTACTAACGCAACTATGCATACACTGATGCACGCACTGACACACCCTCACATTGATACAATCACTAACACATGAAAAACACCGACAACTGTTTGTTTGACCAGATGTTGGTTCGAACAAACACAGTTTTTTGTCTAGCAAGGATGTCTTTACATTTGTTTTTATTTTTTATTTTGAAAATTGTTTTGAACAAAAAGTGAACATGGTAGTTAACAGGGTAAGGATGGAGAAATGAAAAGAAGATCAAATGGCTACACTCTTCAACAAACATTATGCAGTTACTAGAAGCAAATCGAAACCAACAGCAATGCTTTTTAACTGTATCCAAGAATGCACCCACAGAAGAACAGTTTTACAGCAACAAGCATGTCACATTTTGTGCAGTGAATAACCATGTCACTCAATTCTTTGCAAGCAGCTGGTACAGCTGTTGATGGTTCGCCCAAGTCTGCTCTAGAGGTCAAGTGTTCAGCTGCACCTGCTTTCTCATGCATCCTCTGGCTGTAGACCCTTTCATGAATTGCTTTTAGGGGCTTACACATTAAACTTGTCCCATGTGAATACTTCTTTGCAGTTCCTCTGGATAACTGCTTGCGGCAAATATTGTACAGCACATATTTTGTTGTTATCTTCTTTTCCCCAGAAAGTTCAGTAAAGTGCTTCCACACATAACTTTCTTTTTTTCTCCTACGTGGAGTGTCTTCCTCCTCATCCTTAACAAGATGCGAATGCTCATCTTGGGTGGACGATGTAGCTTTGCCCATTGTATAAATGCAGAGCACCACTGGTCCCCAATCAATCCTCCTTCCAGAGACTTCACTGGAGAAGTAAATTGTTTTAGGTGTGGTTTTCCATGTGCAAGGGTTGAGTTGTAATAGATCCGATCAGAAGACAAGGACTCAATGTGCTTGTGAGTGAATTCGTGAATTTAATCCATAAATTTGCAAATTCACAAAACTGGTAAAATGGGTAACTTTGTTGGAAAACAGATACAAGATGGGTTATGTACACTTGTAAATATGTTTCACACTGATGTCATTCACGACAATTGAGGGGTGTACATATGTACCGTAATGTATAAAATATTCAGCAAATCTGTGATTGGGAGTAAAAGCCAGGGAGCAGTAGTCCTTCTCTGTTTGCAAACCCACTAAAAGTACCACGATAAAACAAAAATATATATTTTTAATTAAAATGTGTTAAATTACATTAAAAAAACTTCATTTACTTTCATTAACTACATATGTGATTTTTATGTTGTTAAACAAATAAAAAGTATATTTATAAAAAAAGAATGTGTACGGAACAAAAACTAAATGATCAATAAAAATACATTGTAATACACATAGCAATAAAAATAAACGCCACAAATTAACTAAAAAAAATGAAACATTAGAGGGACATAATATTTTAGAAAGGGAATTTGAAAAACCTTTGAAATTATTTGTAAAACCAAGGGTTACAAGAAAAAAAGATTACAGAAATGTTATATTTAGGAAATAGAGTAAAAAAAGCTATAGAAATTAACTGAAAAAGATTACGGGGACGTTGTAGAAAGGCTCACACTTTACTCATACAAAACCAGTGGAAGTCAGCAGTTATAGTTACTTAGACTAACTATAACACACGTCCCTGCAATGCATAGCTTAGAACCTCATATATTTCATCACTCATGACAGGGTTAGTAACATCACTGATGACATCACTGATGACACCTTAAATTACATCTCTGATGACATTATACACAGCACCACTCACACCCTACTCACACCCTCATACAACCTCTCATATACCCACTCACACACCCACACAACCACTCAGATACCCATTGACAGACCCATACAACTGCTGATATGCAGCCACTCGCTCAGCCATAGACCCACTCACACACTCACTCATCTGTACAGGCACTGACACAGATACTCATTCACCCATATAGCTACTAACACAATCAGTCACTCGCCCATACAACAACTCTCACAGTCACACACACCCATACAGCTACACACAAACCTACTTCTTCAACTTTACGACCACTCACACAGCCATTCACTCAACCTTAAAACCCTTGAACACAGCCATCCAGTCACCCATGCACTTACTTAAACACCCACTCACATACGCACACAAGTACTTACATACCCAATCACACATCCATTCAACCACTTACAAACCGACACACTTACCTATACAGAGACTCAAACACACATTTACTCTCTAATACAGCCACTCACACACCAACTTACTTAAACAAACACCCTCTCAAACGAATGTCTGACATAATATCGGTGTCAACAATATTGATGTGAAAAATATCAGGGAAGGAATATCGATGTCAAGAATATCAAAGTCTTATCTACATTAAGGTGAGTACAAAAAAAATCAGAAAAAAATATTGTTTTTCAAATGTTTAAAAATAATGTAAAATTAAATAAATAATATATATATAATTAACATAAACACAGTTAAAAATATGTTTAAAATTATAAGTAATACATATGCTAAAATCATTACACATATACATTTAAACTCAATACGATTTACAAATAATTACTCTAATAACTTATAAATTGTTAAAAAATATTTTATAAATTATAAATATATACTTACACATACAACAATACTATAAATAAAAATATCAAAAGAATATATAAAAATAATTTTAAATAAATGATACACTACATTAACTCAAACAGTAAATATTGGATAGCGTAGGGGTAAAAATGACTACTCCAACTCCACAGAGTACAACAGTAGGGAAAGTGTTGGCTAGCATAGGGGTTAAAATTACTATTCTAACTGCAGAGAGTACATCAGTAGGGAAAGTGTTGTATAGCATAGGGGTTCAAATTACTATTCCAACTCCAGGGGGTGCAACAGTAGGGAAAGTGTTGGATAGCGTAGGGGTAAAAATTACAATTCCAACTCCAGAGGATGCAACAATAGTAAAAGTGTTGGATAGTGTACGGGTAACAATTACTATTCCAACATTAGAGGGTGCAACAGTAGGGAACGTGTTGGATAGCATAGGTGTTAAAATAACTTGCTAATAATAAAAATATTTTTTTGTAAAAAATAATAAAGTTATTATTAAATTACAATAAATTATTTAACAATACCAATAAATAATTATTTAAAAATTATTACCAATTAATAATTAATGAACAATTTAAATGAATACAATTAAATAATATTTATTAAAAATGTATTACCAAACAATAATTAAATAAACAAATGTAAATACCAAAAAACAATAATTATTAAAACACTTTTAACAATTAATAATTAATTAACAATACATTATTGATAACTACCAATAAATAATAAATTATCTAATTTAACTACCAAATAATAATTAATTAACAATAACTTAATAAAAAAATATATTAATTTATTATAATTAAATTACTTCCCACCGTATTCCCCTATAAGCCCACATCCCGCTACGGTACTAAAAACGCATAATTTACTAAAACGCTTTAACTAACTTCTAAAAATGTAATACATATATTTTAAAACTAGTACAATTATTAACAAAAATGATAAAAAAACATATAAAATACATCACACTAATATTAATATTGATATTAGTAACATCGATATTTTTGATATCTATATTACTAACTTCGATATTAATAAAAATTATATTTCTTACCCTCAGGTCGATATTCTGGTCGTCAACATTCTTGATTTCGATATTCTGTCCCTCCGATATTTCAAACTCGATATTCTTGTAGGTTGAAAAAAACATAATCGATATTTAGACTGCCCTCTCAAACACCCACTCACCCACCAATAGAACCACTTACATAGCCACTCACCCACCCAAGCAGCCACTCACACAGCCACTCACTCATAAATACAGCCACTCACACATCCACTAAATCACCCATGCACACATTCACATACCTAGTCACACACACAAACAGCCACTCACACACAGATTTAGACAGGCTCACAGTCACTCAGATGACATTTGTAAGATATAGTATCACTTATCAGTAGTATAGAAAGAAACTAATTTAACTTATGCAGTAGCTTTCTATATATCTTTAAGTGTCAGAAACATTTACAAAACAGTTTTACTCACTGGATGATGTCTTCAGTGATGTCATTTGAGATGTCATCAGTGATGTCATTGATGTTATAGGCAAGTGAAGATGCAGGAAGCTAAAAGAGGGCTAAGAAACTTAAGAGGCATTGGTACTTGACCTAGAATAATCAGAACAAGAACCCCCAGACGACAAGGCAGAGGCCGAATAAGACTGAAGACCTTCCATAGACACGCCAACTAGCATGCCCATAAATACCAACTACCACACAAAAATTGAAAGGCATACTTCATTGTAATCACCCCACCCTGCACACACACAGCTAGTGAAATGATAATTCATTCTACCCCACCCGGCACAAGAAGAATTGATAACAAAGTGACTTGGGGGGAGGGAAAAGTGGACTAGTTTATTGTTTTCATTGTACTGTTACTTGAGAATGCCAATAGCTTATTCCCTTGGCAGAGGAACAAACAAAGTGTGAGAAAACCAATGTTAAACAAATAATGTGCCTTGTGACTATGCACTAAGCTGATGTAAAAGGGAGATAAACAATACAACTTTGTTAAAAAAAAATGTGATGTCACTGACCCTGTCATGAGTGATGTAATATGTTAGGTCATAGCAGTGCATTGCAAAACACAATTTATTGGGGCAATTTTTCAGGGGAATCTTGTGAAGATTCGTCAAAGGTATAGGCACCTTAAAAATGCTTTTCCTATATATATATTTATATATTTTTTAATGTTGGACTTTTGCAGAACTGACGCTCCTAACAGGCCAGGTCTTGGGAAGTTTCCTGAAGGACAGCAGGTCCTGAGTCTGTAGCAGCTGTGTAGAGCGGATGTTCCAAGTCTTGGCCACGAGGTAAGAGAATGATCTGCCACCGGTGGAGACCCTGTGGATGAGTGGAACAGCGGCAAGGGCGAGATCGGTGGAGCGCAGCTGGTGGTCCAGGGTGTAGAAGGTGAGGCGATTGTTGAGGTATGCTGGTCTGGTGTTGTGTAGTGCTTTGTGGGTGTGGGTGAGGAGCTTGAAGGTGATTCTCTTCTTGACTGGGAGCCAGTGCGGGTCCTTCAGGTGGGCAGTGGTGTGGGTGTGGTGAGGTATAGCGAGTCTAAGGTGTGCTGAGGTGTTCTGCATGTGATGGAGTATCTTCTGGAGTTTGGCAGTGTTTCCTGTGAAGAGGGCATTGCCGTAGTCCATCCTACTGCTGAGGAGGACCTGTGTGAATGTCCTTCTGGTTTCGGTGGGGATCCATCTGTAGATCTTGCGGAGCATGCGAAAAGTGTTGAAGCAGGAGGAGGAGATGGCGTTGACTTGCTGGGTCATTGAGAGCAATGAGTTCAGGATGACCCCCAGGATGCGAGCAAGGTTGGTGGGTGTGGGTGCGGCTCCCAGGGCAGCAGGCCACCAGGAGTCGTCCCAGGCTGAGGGGGTGAATCTGGGGATGAGCACTTATGTCTTGTCCGATTTCAGTTTCAGGCGGCTGGTCTTCATCCAGCTGGCAATGGCCTTCATTCCTTCTTGGAGTTTGAATTTGGCGATGGCAGGGTTTTTGGTGAGTGAGAGGATCAGTTGTGTGTCCTCGGCGTGGGAGACGATGGTGAGGTTGTGTGAGCGGACGATGTTGGTGAGCGGTGCCCTGTAGATGTTGAAGAGGGTAGGGCTGATGCATGATCCTTAGGGCACACCGCAGATGATCTAGGTGGCTTCAAAATAGAAGGATGGGAGGCACACCCTCTGGGTTCTGTCGGTGAGGAAGAAGGTGATCCAGTCCAGGGCTTTGTCGTGTATTCCTGCGTTGTGTAGGCATGTGCGTAGGAAGTGGTGGCAGACGGTGTTAAATGCAGCCGAGAGGACCAGGAGGAAGAGGGCTGCGGTTTCACCTTCGTCCAGTAGGGTCCTGATGTCGTCTGTGGCAGCGATGAGGGGGATTTCAGTGCTGTGATTGCTGCAGAACCCGGATTTGGGACGGTTCCAGGATGTTGTTCTCCTCGAGGAAGTGGGTCAGTTGCCTGTTGACAACCTTTTTGGTGACTTTCGCCATGAACGGAAGAAGGGATATGGGCCGGAAGTTCTGAGGTCCTTTGGGTCCTCTATGGGTTTCTTGAGTAGGGAGTTGATTTTGGTGTGCTTCCAGCTTTCCGGAAAGGTGGCGGTCTCAAAGGAGGTGTTGATGATCTTTCAAAGTTGGGGAGCGATGATGCGGTTTGCTTTGTTGAAGATGTGGTGAGGGTGAGGGTCTGTTGGTGAGCTGGAGTGGATGGTGTTCATGGTCATTGTGGTATCGTCGCCACTGACTTGGTCCAGGAGAGCAGGTAGATGGTGAGGCTGGGGGGCGTTGGTTCTGCAGTGTTGGCGGCTGTAGGGAAAGTCTGGGTGTTGAAGCTGTCGTGGACATCTGTGATCTTGCTGTGAAAGAAGGTGGCTAGGGAGTCACATAGGTCTTGTGACGGCGGGATGTTGTTGAATTTGGAGATGTTGAAGAGCCCTTTGCTGTTGTGTGCGTTGTTGTCGATACGTTCATTGAAGGAGGACTTCTTGGTGGCTCGGATTTGTTGGTGGTGCTTGCGGATGGCGTTCTTTAGGGCTGTGTGGGTTTCAGGTGTCTTTTCGTGGTGCCACTTTTTCTTGAGTCTTCGGCAAGTCCTCTTGGCTACATGGAGGTCGGTGGTGAACCAGCTGGCCTTCCTGTCGGTGCATCTGTTTGAGGGTTTTTTGATTGGGGCAGTTGGTGCAGTTGTCGATCCGACGCCTGAGGTTGCTGGCGGCTGTGTCAATGACAGTGGGTCTCAAGTGAGGGTGGTGATGAGCTGGTCTTCCGTGACCTTGTTCCAGCTGCGGTAGGGGATCTGTAGCGGGTGGCGGTGCATTGTGGGTTTCTTGAAGATGAAGTGGATGCAGCAGTGGTCTGTCCAGTGGAGTTCGGTGCTGTGGCTGAAGCTGACGTATTTGCTGGCTGGCCTTGGAGACTACTATAATAATTTACAACCTGTCACACATGGAATTTGTTCCTTTTAAAGGCGAGAAGGGAGTATTGATTCATATGCATGAATCAAAGGAAATAACAACAGAATAACCAGTGATGTTTTTTTGAGGACATGGTTTTACAACAACAAAGCATTATAGATAATGTGGTCCAACTTTTTAAATGAAAAACTATGAACAGTGAAAATTAATATAGATGCAAAGAAGAACAGTGTTTGAGGTATGTCATTATACCAATTGTCCTTTCTCACTGTCGGTGTAAGACTATTTAAATACCAAACAAGTGACCAGCTATGTATCAGCATATGATTAAGACTCATGTGGAGTTGAAATGTGTTATGCTGTCTGCAGTGCCATGATTAGAGAATTGTTACCAATGGATTGGTTGGTGGGCCTGCTTGCATGTTTGGAAGGTGTTGGACGTGTTTTCTTTTTGAAAATATATGAAACTCCGACGCCCTTGGTTAGAACGCCAGAGCTCCTCCTTTGGTGCAGTGCGAAATTTTCTCCGGCAGGGCAGCTGGTAATTATCATAAGGAACCCCTAAGTTTAGAGGTTGTCAAAAAATGCACTTTTAAATTCAAATTGCTTTATTACAAATAAGCAGCCATAGTCATGCCCAACGCATTTCGGTTTGCGTCTCGAACCTTGATCACGGAGAGTTTTACATCAACTGGAAAAAACCTGACATTTTTATCTCAGTTTCACAAGCATTTCCTGTCAATAGCTTTTCAATGCATTCTGGTCTGTATAGTGCAGATTTCTTTATATATAAACAAATAACGTGAATAGTTAGAACATTCTTATTGTGCACTACTGCTATTTACAATGTATAAAACAGTGCTGGCGACGCAGTGCAGTTGTGATGTGGTTGATTTAAAATTAATTTATAACCAATTGGCCAAACAAGTATAATTTGGTTAGCACCATGCCATTGTTATCAGTGCATTGTTACTCCCTCTAGTGGGTATTTTTGTGCTACACAGTTCTGAATCTCGTTTTCTCTCTCTTTAGTTTTTCAGAGATTAACAAAACAGTTATCATGAGATGCATTTTGTTTATCCTGTGTGGTCAGGCACATTATTAGTCCTTTCACAATTTTTTGTTAACATATTATACCAGTTTCATTTATTTATAACCTGTCTAGTCAGGAAAGCTGGATGTTGGCACTCCTTTTTATATGTTATTGTTTTTTCCTTTATTCTCTGAAGTTTTCTTAAAGATGTACAAAAGGTTCTTTGTCTTGATTTAACCCTAGTGCGGTTAAAGTCCTGAATGTCACAATGTGCTTCGACTCCTTCTGTCGGAGAAGTTATTGCGGTCCCGCCTCTTTCCAGTTGCGGTACCTGTTCAATTTCATAAAATCATAGAGATTCCCAGTCACTGTTGTGCATTTCTCCATATGTTTGGCAATGGCATTTGAGCGATCAACATTCACAGTCCCTCTAATGGGCTCAAGAATCCGTTTTTTATTTTCGCATACAAGTTCTGCCTATGTATTTTAACTTGCACGGCCACTCAACTATGAACACCACAAATTTGCTCTTACATGTGATGTGCTGCTTGATTTTCCAATTCAGTCCCTTTCCGATGTTCACTTCCTTTTTTGGTAGTGCAATTTTACAAGCTTTGCAGCTTTTGCATGGCCAAAACCGTTCAATTTTAGTGCATGGTTTAGGATGCTTGATACAGAAATGGCTGTTGGTGAGTTTGTCACCAAAGTTTGGAGCTCTCCTGTAGGTAACATTTAATAGTTCTGATATTGTCGGGTCTAGTCTCAAAATACCTCAATGTATTTTCAAAGCTTCTGGTAAGCTCACTTGTCTCACCTGTGTAAGTTGTTATTAGTCTTATTTTTGTCAGATCGTCTGAATTGATTTATTTCTGTTTTCTCAGAAACATTTCTCATAATTGTCTTCAAGCAATTTGCAATTTCATTGCAGTTGTTGTTTTCAGTATATATCAAGATTTTCTCCCAAATCCTAACTCGGCAAAGCCTAAGTTAAAATCAGCCCCAAGTTATAAGATGTTTTCAACTCATGCTGTCTTATAAAGTGCAATGATCGCTAATGTGCTGTTAGAGAGGATTGTCCAGTAAATACCAACTATATAGACACATTTATGGACATGATGCATAAATACTTAAAATAGTTTCCATAGGACAACCCATACACTAAATGCACTAAAGTTTAATGCACTAATGTGCGAAAGTGTATAATAACTTCCGCTTTGCCCAGATGTTGAACAAGGACCTAATCACAGGGAAGACACCTGGGACAGTTATGTCAGTCGGGCGCAACTATTTTCTGTGCACTCCATGATATTTAAGACATAAAAATGTAATGTGATCAAAAGTCTCAGAATTCCTGCCACAGGCTGGGCATGAATCAGACTGGGAAATTTTATTCAACTTTTTACTGAACTATTGATGGGGCAGGCAGCCTATTTTAAATCTAATGTAAAAGCTCTTGGCCAGGGGTGGTGTTATATTGTCCATATAGCTTTCAATGACAGAGGTAGATTTGAATGTCAAGAACTGCTTGGTAAAATGACCCAGAGTGCTCTTGGTTATTTTTTGTTGCATCACTAGTGACCAGTAGGTTAATTTTAAGACCTGCTTGTCTGCCGTGCAAAGAAATTCGGGCAAGTCCCACAACTTAGTCAAACCCACTTTTTTGCATTAGGCGTGAACAAACCTAAATCAGCGTACCTCTAAAGCGTGATCCTTATCCCTTACAGCTCTAAAGGAATGTCTATATGCAACTAATTCTGGAGTTGTCCAGATATGGCCCCAAAATAATAGTGCTTTTAAGAGCTCCAGATCAGATACTCTTTTCATTACTGTGTCAAAGTTAAGCAGACCAGGGTGGGACTTGCTGGGTCTGAAAGCAATGATCTAACAAATGTAATCTACATCACTGCAAGTCTTGTGGTATCCACATAACCCCAAACATGTGTGCCATACAAGGTGGCACTTTGGGCTTTTGCTCGATAGGCTTCCAGGGCCAGAGAAATGGAACGTGAATATGTGTTCTTCTGGAAATGTGGAAAGGCCTTTGAATTATGTGATATCGTGAGTGCTCCTTTGTTTACTTGATGGACCCACCTAAATTAAATGTATCTGTCAGGGTCACCCTCCAAATATTCAAAGCTAAAGACCCGTTCCAAACAGTCTTTCCCAGCCATTACAGAACAGCTCCTATTAACATTCGTGTGAAAGATCATGAACTTTGTTTTAGCAGAATTTAAATCCAAACCCCTGCGGCCACAGAACTCCAGAATTTCTTTAGCAAATTTTGTAACCCCATTGGGGACTTGGAAATTAATAATGAATCATCTGCAAACAGGAGTATAGGTGTGTTAACCCAGTTCAGAGTGGGAGTGTTTTAGCCCAGTTCAAAGTGGGAGAGTCATTAACAAACTTTGTCAGTTCCAGAACCACATGGTTAATATATATGGTGAACAATGTGATGGGCCAAAATACACCCCTGATGAACCCCTCTTACAACATGAATGCGCTTTGTCAGTCTACTTCAATCACCCCACCTGACCTCCACATAGTTCATTTCATGAAGCCTAACTATAATTCAAATAACCCACCTAGAACTCCTATGGCTGCTAGAATTCACCAAAGCCTCTCCCGGGGTATCAGATTGAACACAGGGCGCAGGTCAACAAATGCCACATTAAGCTTCTTGTTGCCCAACAGGATGCATTTCCAATGAAGGTGGGCACATTTTAAAACCTTAGCTAAAGTGCCAACTTCAGCACAAAATCCTGCCTGAAGGGAAGTTAGAATCTTTTGATCATCCACCCACTCTTGCAATCTATTAAAGAGATTTGAAGGGTGTCTACTAGGCTAATATGCCTACAATTTAACGAGCAGTTGGTGTTGCCCTTTTAAATATCAGGATTATTAATTACGACCCCAACAAGGTATCTGGGATCTCCCCAACCCCAGCAATTGAATTAGAGACAGAGAAGGTGCTTGGGTTTCTGATTGAAGGGGTGCATGAGTCTGGTAGTGGGTATGTCAGTGGGTGTGTGAGTCTAAGTGGATCTTTGAGTGGGTGTGTGAGTGTAAGTGGGCCTGGAGTGGGTGCATAAGTTCCTCAGTGGGCCTGTGAGTGAGTTTATGAGTCTCTGAGTGGGTCTGTGAGTGGGTGCCTGACAATAAGTGGGTCTGGGAGTCAGTGAGTGTCTCACAGTGTGTCTGTGAGCAGGTACATGAGTATATACATGGGTCTCTGAATGGGTGCTTGAGTGTCTGAGCATGTGTCTCTAAAGGGGTTTGTGAGTAGGTGTATGAGTGTCTCATTGAGTCTCTGAGTGGGTGCGTGAGCTTCTGAGTGGGCCTGTGAGTGGTGTGTTAGTGTGTGAGTGCTCTGTTTTGCCCTGTTTTGCCTTTTCTGCTTGTTTTTCTGCCCTCTGTTTTGTCTTTTCTGATCATTTGTCTTCCCTTTGTTTTTTTCTTTTTCTCCATCTAAAATGGGGATGAGGCTGCCATAATTTCAATGGGGACTGATTTCGCCCCGGGGATCACATTACATTGTTACGTGCAGATTTGCCTTAGCATTAGTATCGCTTTTACTGACTCGGAGCTCAGTGTCCTGTTTCATCTATTGCCATTTTTCACATTCGCAATATTGTTTCTTTCTACTTGTTCTGCAGATTCTCTTACCATTTTGGAGAACCTTTCTTAACTAGGTTCTCTTTATCTGCCAATGTTCACCTAGGTCTACTTCCTCCAATATGGCGGCTTTAGTCCCGCCCATTTTCACAGATAAAATCTGCCTAGCTTTTATGGTACGTTCACAGGTGTTATGAATTGGACTACATAGGATGCTTCATAACACCCCCCTTTCATTTTCTTGTCACTGACCAATTCACGGTCATGGATGCAAAACGGCTCTGCATTTTGCCAGGTAAGACTCCCTTTAGGATTTGTCCCTTCCCATTCGATTAAATCAGGATCCTTGGTATCATCTCTGACCCAGACTCCTTTCCTGATTTATTCCAACCTTCTGGGGTCTGCTTTACTCCTACGCATTCTTGTATTCTTTGTCCTTCTTTTTATACACCTATCTACCATGTCTTACCTTTTTCTCATATTTATTTCCATATATTTTTCATTTCTTTTCTCATCTTTGTTTATTGCTACCATTACCCTGCAGATTCTTTTGGCTACCTAATGGTTAGGACCATGCCCTAAGCTAATCGCACCAGGGCAGCTGACATTCCACCTTGAGTAAACTCTTTGGCTATATTGTGCCCTATAGCTCTCAGTGGATTTTTCTCTGAGGCAAGTATCCTTCTTCACGTTATTTTAGCATTTCCCTTGTATCCCCTCTTATCTTACTTTCCTTTTTCATGTTTTCATTTTTTCCTCATTTCCATCTAGAGGAGGTTCATTACCTCAGGTTCTCTGTTGAAACTCCAGTAGTTCAGACATTGTCCTGAACTAGATGCATCACAGAAATTGTCTTCTATGGATTTGTGATTGGCATCACTACACTCCAGACTCGATGGCAGTTGCCACTGATCTCTAAATACAGACAGTAGCCTGATGAAGGTTGCATCACTTTCTTCCATCGCCTGATGAAGGTTGCATCACTTTCTTCCATCGACCTGTAACTTCCCCGTCAGGGCATTTCTGTTTACTTATCTCTTTGTTTCATCAATTATCACTATAGAAAACTTTTATATATTGTGTTATAATTTTTATTACCACATGTAATACTTATGAGGATAACTTGCTTTACTTGTATTTGTTGTTTTTGATATGTAGGTTCCTCATAGGATGATTGTGTGTGATTGTTTTTTTTTAACCAGTCATGTAGTTAGTTACTTTTGTTTCTGTTTTTTCTGTTCACATGTGTTTCGTATGTCTTTCAATGTATGTGGAGCTTACAAATTCTATATGTACGTATGTTTTAAAATCATTATTCTTTATGTAAAAAGCAAAACAAAACAAATCGTTATATTCAAGACTAATAAATTATTAACTGAACTGGTCTGACATATGGTACCTTAATATAAAAAAAGTATTTTTTCCATATTGAGTTTTTGGAGAAGTTTATGTTGAATTTTGTTACTAGTATCTTTCCCTGAATTCTTCTCCAAACTAATTTTGTTACTCAGGGGCCTCTTTTTACATTTGTAGCACTTGGACATGAGCCATCCCCAGGAAGGTGGAGGTTCCTGGGGCCCGGGAGGGGTCCATGAGGCCCCCTATTACTTTCAATTAATCTCCTGGAAGGTGGACGTTCCCATGTGCACCTGTTAAAATTTTACAATAGACCCAGGGAGGATCGTGGTCCCCAGGGGGTCCATGAATGCTCCACAAATATAATATTCATAAGCCCCTGGGGGGTAAAGGTTCCCCCTGCAAAGTACGCCCTTGGAGGGTCCCCATGCGCCCCCCTCCATTTTTTAATTAATCACTGCATGAACCCCGGGACCTGGCCCACCCCAGGACCCTTTTCAAAAGATACACGGGAGTCCATGCTTTTTTTTTCCTGCAAATTCACAACTTTGCGAACACATTTTTTATTTTACAAAAAAAGCTTTCCTGAGAGGGAGCGCGCCACGAGGTAAGATGGCTGCAACGTGAAGAGCTCCGTGCATTCGAGCCGACTTGAGGAAGAAGGGGTTGTACTCCGTCAGCGCCACTGTACAGAAAAGATATATTTGGGCGTAGGAAGTGGCCAGGATCAAGATGGCTAGTTTTATGACTGAAATGTGGTCTTTCTGACACTTTAATGAGCTGATATTGTTTTTCCTCAGATAGCGGCCACCATTTTAATTACACCCCTACGCAGCGTTTCGTTTCTTTCATGCTGCAATGTTCCATGGGCATTTCCATCTGCAATTTCATTTTTTTTAATCTAACCTGTGCTAAGATATAGTAATGTTTTTTTCTCAATTCTCTCTCTTTGCTCCTTGGCTCTCCTCAGTGCTATGCATGTATTTTTTGGACTGCAATTAATCAATTCAACTTGGACAAGAGAGGTTTGCCTGCATTCTTCATGTAAGGCTCCCAGTTTGCACAGATTATACAGTTTAATTCGCTGTTATTTGGTCACTCTAGTGCAGTTGGACTATTTTACCTATACTTTACTGTTCTTCTGGTGCGCGCTTTCCATACCTCACATTCTAGTCCCTTTCAGGGCTGCACAGTGTTGAGGGTTTGACATTTCTTTTTAAAAGGAGCATTGGGTTTGCCTCATATTTTCTTTCAGCACCTCTTCACTAGTACTGTTTTTTTTTGTTGCCTCCATTTTGCCCTTCTCTGCAATTTTTCTGTTTCAATACTTTCAATCTGCAGTATTTCTGTCGAATTATTTCCAACATGGACTCCACGCATTCAAATGAAGCTCATGGGAGCTCGTCAGGCGGTCTTAAGGAGACCAATGCTTCTTCTGGTAAACGTGTTAAAAAGGATTCACCTTTACCGTCGAAATCAACACTTCCTATAACTCTAGAGGACATCATGGAGGAATTGCGCCTCATGACTGACACTGCCACTACTCATCAGAGGCTGGATGACAAATGGTCTAGTCTTGATGCAAGACTCTCTGCTGTCGAACAAAAGATCAGTGATGCTCAGGATGTTGTTGCTAGTGTTGATAGCCTCACCAAAAAGGTCACAGAGGATTTGGAAAATCATAACAGGTGCAACAACCTCCGCGTTTATGGTATTCCGGAAGGTTCTGAAGGGTCTGACATGATCCAATTTTTGAATACTCAAGTTCTTCAAATTGTTGGCCTCCCGAAATCTATGGATTTTAACAAACAACAAGCTCATCACTTGGGGCCAAAAACTACATCTACTACAGCTAAACCCAGAGGTATCATTGCTTACTTTCTTCTCTGCTCAGACCTTACAACGATTCTTCATGCTGCTAAACAACACAAGCAGATGCTTTGGTCGTCTTCACCCAAGTAGTCTCTAAACCTACTGCCACACGCCGGAAGGAGTTCCTAGATCTCAGACCTGCATTGAGATCCATAAATGCACCCTGCAGTTTAATCCACCCTTGTTTCTTTAAAGTGACCTATAAAGACAGAACTTTTAGTTTTGAAGATCCTGACGACCTAC
Organism: Lissotriton vulgaris; assembly: GCF_964263255.1. NCBI lineage: Eukaryota > Metazoa > Chordata > Amphibia > Caudata > Salamandridae > Lissotriton > Lissotriton vulgaris. The sequence goes on from NC_141699.1 coordinate 444,064,701, forward strand.
GGAAGTTCATCCACACTCACAAAGGAGAACTCATGGAATTGAGCAATTCCTAATCGTTCTGTTAATGTTTTATTTTTGTGTCTTGTTTAACTTTATGTTAGTACGCAGAATGTAGTCATAATATGTTCTTTGTTCACCCTTTTTCTTCCTCCACAGATCTTCCCTATGCGGTGTTGTTGTAGTAGGTTTCCATCCGTGGTGTCTCGGTGTCTGTTATGTGCACTCCATCCCACTGCTGTTTTCCCTAAGTGTTTGGTAAGTTCCCTTCATGTGTCTCATCTGGTTGCCTACAGTCTTTAGACTCACCTTTCAATTGTTTTTTTTTAGTATTATATGGTGACCTATCCTTTTCGGTGTCTCTTTCTCGTGTGGTTGTCTTGTTCTTCTATGCCCCCCTCCCACATTAATGTGTTTGTTCAGTTGTCCTTCATGGCTAAAGCCGATTGGCTTTTTTTCATCCTCCTTTTCATGTCTTCTTCTGTGGGACTTTGCCCCCCTTTACCTATTCTCCATTCAATTATTTTTCTTCTCCTCTCTCTCCCTTTCTCCTTTCATTCTTTCCTTGGCTCCTTTCTTTGTTTTCCCCTCCATCTCTATTTTCTTGGCAACATCTATATGATCTATCCCATTCTATACTCTCCTCGTCCTTTTTTCAGCATATGGTACTCTACTATTCTCCCAACCTATTTCAGTTCTTGTTTGTGGGGTGTTTGCACCTTTTTTTCTTTCCTTTCTTTGATAACACTTCTCTTCTTTACTCCTTTCTACATTCTCTTCCTTCTCTTTTGTTGCTGCTTATGAACTTTTCTAGTTCTCCCGACCTGTTCAGGCTCTTTTCCCAATGTTGGTCATATGGATCATTTTCTTCTTCCTTTGTCCTTCTCTGTTTTCTACACTTTCAACATAATTTTTATTACTTTTCCTACTTTCTTCTATTCTTTTCTGACTACTGTACTTTCATTCGCCTATTCTCATTCTCCTTTCAGGAGTGAGTGGTCTTCGAATTATCTCTGGAAGGTTAAAGGTATGCGAAATCCTATTAAAAAACAACGTATACCTATTCTCCATTCAATTCTTTTTCTTCTCCTCTCTCTCCCTTTCTCCTTTCATTCTTTCCTTGGCTCCTTTCTTTGTTTCCCCTCCATCTCTATTTTCTTGGCAACATCTATATGATCTATCCCACTCTATACTCTCCTCGTCCTTTTTTCAGCATATGGTACTCTACTATTCTCCCAACCTATTCCAGTTCTTGTTTGTGGGGTGTTTGCACCTTTTTTCTTTCCTTTCTTTGATAACACTTCTCTTCTTTACTCCTTTCTACATTCTCTTCCTTCTCTTTTGTTTCTGCTTATGAACTTTTCTAGTTCTCTCGACCAGTTCAGGCTCTTTTCGCAATGTTGGTCATATGGATCATTTTCTTCTTCCTTTGTTCTTCTCTGTTTTCAACACTTTCAACATAATTTTCATTACTTTTCCTACTCTCTTCTATTCTTTTCTGACTACTGTACTTTCATTCACCTATTCTCATTCTCCTTCCAGGAATGAGTGGTCTTCGAATTATCTCTGGAATGTTAAAGGTATGCGAAATCCTATTAAAAAACAACGTATTTTCTCTAATTTAGCGAGATTGAAGTGTCAAGTTGCTCTCTTGCAGGAGGCCCACTTTACTTTACAAGATCTGTCTTCATTGTGAAAACAATGGGTAGGAGAAGCCTTTTGCTCTCCAGCTTTCAACCACAAAAATGGTGTTGTAATTTTATTCCATAAATCACTGACTGTTCAGTTACAAAATGAGTTTCATGACACTAATGGTAGATGGTTGTTCTTAGATACTATTGTTAACAATGTACAACTCTCCTTTTTTAATGTTAATGATCCTAATGGTATTGATTTAATTTTTTGGAATGATTTCTCCTTACTTCTTTCCTCGCATCCAACTGATGAGTTGATTGTGGGTGGTGATTGTAACCAACTCATGGATCCCTTTTTAGACCGGAAATCACAAACAAGATATTTTCCCAATGCAAAAATCCTTCCATAAAACCATATCCTCAAGAGGCCTTATAGATTCCTGGAGAATATCCTATCCTGACTCACTTGAATACTCCTTTTTTTCTCCAGTGCATACCTCACTCTCTCGTATTGACTACATTTTCCTCACCCAACATGCTTTGCAATATATGACTAATTCAGAAATAGGATCTATTCTTATTTCAGATCATGTTCCAGTTATTTTAAACATGGATTATCCCTCACCTATCCGCGCTTCTCGACTCTGGCACTTTAACAACTCTCTCCTCTTAGATTCCCAGTTTATTGAGCACTTTCAGCTTTTCATGGATACATTTTTCCACAATAATCTTAACTCTACCTCGGACTTTCACTTTATCTGGGATGCCTTCAAGGCTGCCGCTAGAGGGTGTATTATTGACTTTGTATCCCTAAAGAAGAAAACAGCCCTCTCACAATCATCTCAAATCCTTAAACAAATTAAAGAACTTGAACACCTTTACTTCACCACTAATTCCCCTGACACACTTTCTTCTCGTATCATTCCTGGGACTCTGCTTCCAATTATCTTCTTAAATTTAACGCTAGAATATATGGGGGGCATAATAAAGCAGGCAAATCACTTGCAAATTATCTTAAAATCAAAAAACAAAAATCTAAGATTGTAGTTATTACCGACTCTCAGAGGGTTCGTAATTCCACTGACGCTAAAATCCTTGACTGTTTTGTCCAGTACTACTCCTCCCTCTACACTCCAGAATCCAATCCCTCTTCCCCACAAATTGACTCTTTCTTTCAATCTATCCCCAAATCCCTTGACAATCATGTGGATCTCTGATCCCTTGACATTCCCATTTCAGAGAAGGAATTACTTAATGCTATTTCTCTTCCACCAAAAGACAAAACACCTGGTCCTGATGGCTTTACTGTGCATTTTCATCTTCATTTTAAAAATGTTAATACCACATTTACTTTCTCTAATCAACCACTTTCTTGCTAAAGGTGAATCTAGGGGTTCCTTCACACAGCCAATGCTTTGCCTACTTCCTAAAAAAGACAAAGATCCTTCCCTTTACAAAAATTATCGGCCCATCTCCTTAATCAATACAGATTGTAAAATGTATACCAACATTCTAGCCCTTCGTATTAATAAAGTCATCCGTGATTTTGTCAATATTTATCAGTCTGGATTTGTCAAAGGTAGCTCTATTACCGATAATTCGAGAGCTCTCCTTAATATCATACACCTTGCTTCAAAGATTGACTCCCCTGTTGCAGCTATCACATTAGATGCTAAAAAAGCCTTTGATAGAATCAGTTGGGACTTTATATTTGGAGCGTTGCGATGGCATGGATTCAGTCCCCACATTATTCATCATATTCAACTGCTGTACTCTAATACATCTACTTCTATTTGGGTCAATGGCACTCAATCTCCATATTTTTCACTTCATAGAGGAACCAGACAAGGTTGTCCCCTCTCTCCCCTTCTTTTCATCCTTGCATTACAACTTTTCTTGGAAAAAATACGACGCTCATCAGCCTATACTGGCTTCATATATAAGAATGTTGAGATCAAGTTTACTGCTTATGCAGATGATATTTTGCTGTATATTTCTAATCCAGCCTCTTCTATACCTGCACTTTTTTCTTTATTACATGATTACTCTCTAGTCTCCGGTAAAAATTGAATATAGACAAATATGAAGTCCTACCTCTTAACAAATTATGCCTTCCTCATATGTTCAGGGGTTCTGGCTTTGAATGGAATCCTAGACATATTAAATGTTTAGGTATCCTTTATGCCAACACTATCAGAGACACCATCAAACTTAATCAAAAGGATATACTTAAAAAGGTCTCTTCACTCATAGATAGTTGGTTCTCCCTTCTCTTATCTTGGTGGGGGAGTCTAGCAACTATTAAAATGATCCAACTTCCTATTGTCAACTTTTATCTCTCGATGCTTCCTATTTCTCTCACTCATTTTTTCTTCAAAACTACTAATCATCTCCTAACAAAATTCTTATGGAATAATAGCAAAGCAAAAATTTCTCTCTTTCGCCTCCGACAACCCAAAGATTTAGGTGGGGTTAATTTTCCCAATCTTTCTAGATTTCATTCGACCTTTACTTTAAAACAGATTTGGTCTTTGCTAACAGACTCATCTCCTCCTCCCTTAATAGCCTGGAGCTCAATAGAACTTGCTCAATTCGTGCCTTTTTCTTTCCTTACAGCTACTCGATTATCTCTACCTCTGAAGAGGTTTCTTTCCCCCATATTTAAACTCTCTAAAGCACTAGCTCTTTTATTGTTTTGATCTTTTCTCTAACAAGCTAATCTCCACATTCTTACTCTAATTTGGTATAACAAACTTCTTAAGATTAATAACAGAGTGCTTTTTTGGAAAGAATAGATTAACAAAGGTATCCTCACTTATGATCACTTATTTAAAGATAGTTCCTTGAGAACATTTTCAGACATTCGTGACACTTTCCATCTTTCTAACACACACTCTTCCAAATTCCCCCTACTTGAACATGACCTATCCTCTATTATTTTGCAGACTGGCTCCCTGACCACCACTTTCCCAACTCTCTCACCTCCACCAGATTTTTCTATTCTTCTCAAAGCTGCTGCTATATATAAAATACTTTCCCAGCCCAATACCGATAGGCTCTAATCTAAACTTGAGCTTTTATGGGAATAGGACCTAGCTCAAGAATTTTCCCTACAAGTTTGGGATGCTCTTTAGTTTAAAATACACACTGTCTCCCGATCCACTAGCACCACACAGACTTTTTATTTTTTTTATAATAGACTTTTTTTCACTGCTCCTGATTTGCATTAATTCAAGTTACTTGATTCAACACATTGTTGGTCATGTTCACTTGTTAATAACAATTTTATCCACATGTTCTTTCACTGCCCGCTGGTTACGTCATTTTGGTCTCGTATCTGGTCAAAACTAAATGATATCTTAACCACGGACCACCCCTTTGGGATTGTACATATTTTTTTTTGGGTGGTTCATCACCTGTATGGAATGTTCAATGTAATGTACGTAAATTTATAGATCTTTACATAACAATTTCTTTTCAGATAATTACAACCAATTGGAAAGACACTTCAAAGATTTCATATATAACGCTTGGTGGAATTTGTTATGTCATCACCATATTTTGTACATGCAACACTGGTCCCATGCATACAAGAAATTTGAAAAGAATAAAATATAGACAGAGTCAATCTATATTACGAGTGACATGTCCAGCCAGACAGTGGTCTTCAGAGTTTACTCAATTTACACTTTGTTATAGCACAAGGAGTACCTTCCACAATTCAACCAGTGTGGAACACAAGCCTGTGCCCAGCACTTACAGAACGGGTACAGAAGGTGGATATAGGGAGCAAAGAAGGGCTTTTTAAGGCAAAACACGTAATCTGTCATAAATACAGTTGTACAGAATTCTTAAACAAAGCACCATTGCAACACATAGTAATCACGTTTTTAGCATTTGGTGCTCGATAGGTCGACGGCGTTTCAGACCACCTAGTAAATCACGGGGACCATCCTCAGGACATTTCAATGAATGCCTTAACAATAATTTAGCCTCTAAATGCCGTAAAGCCTCAATCGGGAACGGCGGTAGATAAGTGTGGATTGTATGTACCCACAATCAAGCGCATAAGGCCGCGGTACACGGTGGTATCCGTCGGAGCCTGGGGAACCGGGTGAATCGGTGGGCAGTTGTGCCATTCTGTAAGTGCTGGGCACAGGCTTGTCACCCTCTTCATGTTTAACCTGTTGTTTATGTTCGACCTGGCATCCATTCGGTGGTCTGCCCCTACACTTTTTTGCCTTTGCCTTTGCGTTTTTCTGATTCTTTTTGTTGGCCTTCAGACTCTGAGCACTTTACCACTGCGAACCAGTGCTAAAGTGCAGGTGCTTCTCAACTAAACTTGATGACATTGGTGTTTACCTGACTGATGTATTTGTTAAGTCCCTTGTAAACCGGTATACCATATAACCAGTGCCTGTATTACAAATGCTGCTAGTAGGCTACAGCATTGATTGTGTCACCAACAAAAATAGCCTTTCAAACCTGTATCAGGACTGCCACTGCAGTGTATGTGTGCGCCAATGTTTACTGTCACTTCAACTTGCCATTTAAAACTACTTGCCAGGCCTTAAATTCCCCTTTTATTACATATAGATCACCCCTAATGTAGGCCCTAAGTAACCCTAAGGGCCGGGTCCTATGTACATAAAAGGTAGGAAATGTCCCTTTATATTTCGCATGTTCTGGTAGTGAAAAACAGACTATTTTGTTCTTCCCTTCTGTAAGACCTACCCTTCGCAAAGCTCCACATTGGGAATTCCTTGATACATTTTTAAGCTGTAATTCCTGATCAGAGAGGAGTAGATTTTTCATGTTTCATATCTTTGGAATGGTAATGATCGTCCTTACCGGTGAAGTTGGATTTAACAAGCTGTTTTAGAAATGCCACTTTTGGAAAGTGGACATTTCTCTGCACTTACTGCTCTTTGTGCCTTAAAGCCTGTCTCCAATACACTCCTGGGTTGGGTGACAGCTACACTTTGTGCATTCCTTCTAGACAGCCACAAACACAAGAAGGTGAGGCTCATTTGCATTCCGAAGGGTTTTAATGTGCAGTGAGGAATGGGAGGGGCTGACACACTTCAATAGGTAGTGTCCTGGCCACACACAAAGCACTCATTTGCCTGGCAGACAGGACCGGTTTGAAAGGGATAGTTGTGCACTTCAGAGAGCTGCTTAAAAGTCACCTTCTAAGTCAAAGGCACATTTAGGTATAAGTACTGGGGCTCTGACCCTACCAAATCAGGCACTTGGTCGTTGAACTGAATCTCCATCAGAAGGACTGCTGCCTTGATTAAAGGACTCAATGGGACTGCTTTTATGTAAGGAGTACTTTTCTGCTTGTTGCCCTGCTACCTGCTGCTCCCCGACTCAGCTGAAGGAGTGCTGGACTCTGCCTTCCCTCCAAGAGATATCCAAGGGTTTGCTGGCTTGCATCCTGTTTTCTGAAGTCTCAGAGACACAAAAGATTTCCTGTAATTCTGCTGGTGCTGCTGGACTCACCCTTTAGTGATTCGTACCCTTGCCTGAGGTGCCCTCTCCAAGTTCTGGGACTCACAAGTGGGTTCTGCAGCTGTTTTCTTTATCTACACCACTGCGCCAAATGGAACCGATGCATCGCCCTTCGATGCAGAGACTGCTCATCGAAAGTGGTTATACAGCCTGCACGCCCTGATGATGATGCTCTGCGCAGCTCGATGGCTGTGCATTGTCTTCGATGCAGCAGCCCAACAGCATGGACTGTATTAACTGTATTAAGCTCTGTGCCTTTCATTAATCAATTGTAGTAATTGGCTGTATATTTCTTTCACTGAGAGGCATCTGTCCTACCATACATTTCTATCAGTTTTGCTGACAGATTTAACATGTAACTTGAACTAAATTTGTTAAAAAAGCCCTTAAGGTTTGGACGTCATCTATCCTATCACTCTTGTGGGGCCATAATGCCTTCACTGTATTGGTAATATAATTCTGAAGTAAGCTCCTTGATTACAATTCAATACAACAATCAAAGGTCCATACGACCAGCGGGGGTTTTGTTTGTTGACTTCACAAAAAGATTACGATTCAAGAAGCCCTGCTTTATTAGTACTTCCACCACTACCTTTACTACTTGTGGTCTCAGTTGTCCTGAAGGCTGCAGCAAAAACAAAAGGCTAATAGGGGGGTCTACGAAATCTGCTGACTCTCTCTGGTTCCAATACTTTGCTCAAGCCCTTGCCCTTCAGCCAAAAATAAGTGGTTGCAGAGAGAGTATGAGCGGAGGACGATATGTTGGGAATGCAATGTCTAGGGGTGTCATTTACACTGCTGGGGAGCAATCCAAAGGACCTGGTGCACACCTAATTGGATCTCAGACATCATAGGCTGACACGGACCGGAGGCAGATCACTCATGTACACAGAGTAAGTCTGCAGATCAGTGCTTAGTGCCCACTACATTCAAGGACCAGTTTAGAATTCTTCTTCTAAACTGTAGATCCCTGACTAAACACACTGCAGAGTTCTTGATGCTCCTTAAAGACGCTGATCCAATCGTTTTGTTTCTTAGAGAAACATGGCTTAATGCCAGCTCTGGACTACACATTGTGCAAACACTACCTTATGGTTTTGTGAGACAGAGGTTAGATCGATCAACAGGCAAAGGTGGTGGGATTGCTATCATTCATGAGGAACAATTTACCTGCTGCCTGCTCGGGAAGCCGGTTGTAGACTGTGATAATGCCCACTTAACCATAAAACTCACGCCATTCCTATCATTCACTGGCATCCTCATCTATCGCCCCCCTGGAACAGTAGGCTCCTTCAAAAAATCACTGCTGGAGGCAGCAGTGAGCCTGGCAAGCTCGGCCGTTAATTTCACTTTCCTTGAAGATTTTATTCTCCAGCCAAGCTGGCCAGAGACCTTACGGCTCTCTAACTGTTCCAAAACATTTTGCTTACTACTCATGTTAAAGGACACCTCCTTGACCCGGTGTTTTATAGTCTAGATGATCCTAAAGTGAGATCACTCACCCCCCTCCAATGGTCAGACCATTTCCTGGCTGCCCTTTCCTTGTCCTCACAGGTCACAAAACCCACTACGCAACCCATATGGACCTGAGGCCGCTCATAGGCTCAGCTCCGCCTGGAGGAGTGCATCCAGGAACTGGAAAGGACCAGACCTATGCCTAACCCATGCCCAGTCACAGCCTTTGAGGACTTCTCCAACTGGATAGAGGAGTCACTTGACTCTGTTCTTCTGAAAGACTAGGATAAAAAGGACTGGTGAGTCCCATAACTCGCCCTGGTTCTCTGCTGAACTACCCACCTTAAAACAGCTCTGTAAGGTTAAGGAAAGACAGTGGAGGAAAGACTTCTTACCTACAAAAAAGCTGGAATACAGGACCGCTATCTGTGTCTATAAAGCAGAAATAAAAAAAGTACAGGCCTCCTATTATGAGAGCAAGATTTTATTAGCCTCCAACTCTCCTAGAGAAACGTTTATTATTATTAAAAAACTTCTTAAAGCCACCGCCCCATGAATAGCACTGGATTCCTCCGTCTTACGTTGCAACAAACTGGCAGACTTTTTCACCACCAAGGTTCCGCATATTCTGAAATCCTTGCCGCAGAAGGTTGATGAGGGTGAGATTCCAAACTACCAGACGGATCCCGACCCACGTCCCTCTGAACACACACTAGAGTCTTTCCCTTCCCCAGGAAACTATTCTTACCTTATTGTCCTCGGTAAAGAGCGGATCAACGCAAGATCCTGCACCCCTTAACATCTTAAAACAAGTAGCCTCAACAACAGCCTCTAACATGAAGGACCTGATTAACACCTCTCTGTCCACAGAAATAGTTCCTACCAATTTAAAAGGGGCCATGGTGAAAGCCCTACTTAAGAAACCTAACTTGGACACAGCAGATTCGGGCAATAATCGCCCTATCTTCCTCTTGCCAGGTATAGGTAAAATTGCAGAGAAATACGTTAACCAAACCCTCTCAAGATACCTTGAAACCCACAACTTGCTTCACTCCTCCCAAACAGGGTTCCGTCCGCGTCAGAGTACTGAAACTGCCCTGTTAGCAGTGGTGGAGGGAAGCAGGAACATTTTGACTCAGGATGTTCCTCAGCCATCATACTCCTTGACCTAAGCGCTGCATTTGATACGGTGAACCACAAGATTCTGGCTTACCGTCTCGGGAGTATAGGAATAACAGACACAGTCCTCTAATGGCTTTGTTCCTTTCTGGAGGGTAGAAACCTTCAGATATTTGAGGAGCACATCTCATCTGAACCCACCCCTCTGACGAGCGGAGTCCCACAGGGCTTGTCAATTAGCCCGACCCTTTTAATGCATATATGGCCCCACGGGCAGCCATTGTAGCTCCCTCTGCAATGAGCATGGTGACATTCACCAATGACACACAATTGGCGATAGCGCTTAACCAAGCAGACCAAAAAATCAATGGCCTCTACACTTGCTTAGAGGAAATCTCGAACTGGATGGACGCGTCAAAGCTCAAGCTCAATGGCGGAAAAACTGAGATCATGATATTGGGCAATCCCCTCAGTTTTAAGTCTAGTTCCATGTGGCAAGTTGATATGGGTCCACCCCCGGTACCTAAGACAGAAATCAGGAGCCTGGGCATTTGGCTGGATCAGGATCTGAATTTTAGGACACAGGCTAGAATGATGGCAGCAATCTGCTATGGTGTGCTCAGAATGGCTCGCAAAGTCCTTCCCCTCCTTCCTCCTTCAGCAAAAAAGGTTCTGGTCCAATCCCTTATACTTTCCAGACTGGACTACGGAAATGCACTATATCTGGGTACCCCATCTCAGTAGTCTCCAAATTACAGTCCGTTCAAAATAGCGCCGCCAGACTTCTGACAGGAGCTGCCAACAGATTATCGGCAAAACCAGCAATTCACTCTCTTCACTGGCTCCCAATGCAGGAATGCATTCGATTCAAGGCCCTGTGCATAGCACATAAATCTATGCAAGGATGCCTGGCCTCCACCTTGGGGGTGCCCAGGAGTGGACGCCTCACAGGGAAAGCCAGGATGGGTTCCACAGCGGTATTCGTACAAGCGCCTTGAGACCCTTGCTGGTGAGTAGTGCGCTATACAAGTATCAATTTACAAGTATCAATTTACAAGGGATTGGTCCCCCTATCAATTCAGCTATGATACGTCCTTACAAAGCTAAGAGACAACTGCAGTCAGATGAACTTCATCTGGCCGAGGCCCCTATGATCAAGAAAGCCAGAAGCGGTGGACGGCTCTTCGCCTATAATGCAGCTAAGCTCTGGAATTCCCTGCCACTTTATCTGCACACCATTCCCAACCACCTTGTTTTCCCTAAACAACTGAAGACTTTTCTGTTTCCTTAGTTCTTTTGCCTCTCCTGTGTTGGTTTCTAGCGCTCCGCAGACATCCAGCTCTACTTCACACAGAAGGGTTTTGTGGAACTCTTAACTTCTACTTTGCACAGGAGAGATTAATGGCTGAAATGATACACTCCTCTCCAACGACTAAGGAGTAAGGCCTTTGGAATGAAATCCTCTTTTCCAGCCAAAGAGGGATTTCTTAAATCCATAGCTCTATCTCTCTCTCTCTCTAGCTCTCTCTACCTGTCCAATTAAAGTTTTGAAACTTCTCATGAGACCTGCTGACGAAGACTGAAGTGATTCTCAAATGTCCATAGCCATTTAATACTTTTAAAGTAAGCATCATGGACAGAATCTTCCAAATATTTAGGCCTGTTTGCAATATTTATTATTCTGATGTAATCCATCGTAATTCACTAATTTCACATTAAGTAAAATGCGCAACATTTTTGCCATTTTGCATAATGCAAAATTGTATCTCATTATGTCTGTGGAATGCTGCTTCGATCTGAGAATGTCTCGCTGACGGTTTTCTGCTCGACCGCATCTACTGCAGAACCTCCAGTAACTTACCAATGTGACGTATGCCTTCGCCTAAAAAAACATTAATGTGAGATACTTTACTCATCTTGCGTTACCTTGTGTAATTTTGCTAAAAGTTTGTAAAATTTCGGAAAAATGTTACATAGATTGCTCACAGACATAAAACATTTCCAAAATTTAAATAAAACCAAAACAGCGTGCTTAATATTCTCTTCAAAACAGACCCCTCAAAGCAAAAAAGCACCTGTATGTTGTATGTTCTACTTCCGGTTTTCGTACGTCAGAAACCTGTTCCTTTGTGCCAGTCTGGCTGATCTCCACTGCTGTACTGTCTCCCACCCGTGGTTACTGTCGCATTTTCCATATCTGACAGCCCCAAACAAAGGAGTGTCACTTCCCCTTATCTAATTGTTATTTCTCCTCTGCCTCACTTGTCATTCCTCACTAGATAGCATCCCCATTTATTTCAAGCTATTTTTGCTGTTTAATGTTTGCTTTCAGATAATTACACAACAAACCGTAGGACAGATTCATGCTTCCAGCAGCCACTATTTATGGTGTAGAGAGGCCCTGCAGCAATAACCAAGCTTTTCCCTTCTACATAATGGCCTCATAAAATATGAGAGGTGTATAAATATGAGGTATATTAATAAGCAGATCTCTGTAAAGATGAACTAATGCTTTCTTTCTTTCTCCATCTTGAGTGCTAATGAGAAGACACCTGCTGGGAGTAGGATGGCACCAACCATTTATTTAGATTTATGTTAAGAGATTTGCTAATGAATGGCAGAAGCACAATTGCAGTAACACTTAATGAATTTGTTTATGCAAATCTTGGGAATGCCCATACACATAAGTGCCAGTGCTTGATTTGCGTGCAAGCATAAAAGAAGGACTAAAAATGAGGAACTGCATCATGATCCCGCTCTGTGCCCTTGCATAGAAGCAGGATTGTCCATTTTCTCTTTTTCAATTACGTTGTGCTACCTTCGCCTTAAAAACGAACTCAAACTTCGCACTTTAATGCATGAGCTACAAACAGCACCACTTAGAAACATATAACGGAGGTTGACGAGAAAAAAAATGACTTTTAAAATGAAATGTCAGTTTTGGAGGTCTAAGGAATGCCAACTGAGATGCTCTGACCTAATAGATAGGGATATGTAAATTCTGAATCCCACTTTTAGACAAAGAACCTTATTACAATTTGTAGCGCAGGGTGTAAACTCCGCACATAAAACTATCATGACCGTGTGGTAACATCCTGCACTTAAGTGGCGATTATGAGTTGCTCTCTCCAGAATGGGGAATGACTGTGTGGATTCAGTTTTACTGGGCATAATTTTGCAAGGTTTTCCTACTTCGGAGTGATTAACACTCACATGTATGACCTCATCTGAGCTGGTGGTAAGTGCAAATTGGCGGCAGGTGCTGTGAATGGATGAAGATTGGGTGGTTGGAATGGTAGAAGAAGGGAGGGGTAAAAGGGTGCTCTAACAGGGGAGAATTTGCAAACAAAACAGGTGATGGACAGAATGTGGATCAATGTCAAGGTCCTCGGATGCTTCCGGTCTAGGAAAGATATGGCTGTTGTAGTTCGGACTGGACTGTTCCCATGGGGCACAGGGTCAGAGCTGATTTGCATAAAGCCATTATCTGACCCAGGGTGGTGTGGAGTGCAAAAAACGATGGATTTAGGCCCAGATCCTTGTACTGGGGTGAATGTAAGACATTGATCTACATTCTGTCCATCAAATTGTTTTTTGTAATTTTCTAACAGGGGAGAGCATTACGTGATCCCACCGCGTTGGACAAAAAGCTCAGACAGGGACGGGGATAGAAGCTTGGCTGGTATTTAAGCTAAAGTCCCTTGCAATTTTACTGGCCAGCAGAATCGTATCTGCTTCTCCTGAGCAGGCACCCCCATGCCTAAAGGTGGGGTGCCCTTAGTCGCTCCATGGGCTGGAGCCCCGCCTTGCACAGGATGTGCAGGTAGAGAAGAGGGGGCAGTGATATCACCTGGAGGTGCAGTAAGAGCCTTGGGGGCCATTTAAGGTGGTGCACCAGGGTCTTTGGTCTCTTTGTCCCTTCTGATCCTGCCTAGATGCACAGCTGGAACAGCAAAGCTTCGTCAACGTCATCAAAGACTCAAGAAACAGTGTCAACCTCATCAATGACTCCAGAAACAGCACTGAAATTGGAGTCACATGGGGGGTTTCATGGCAGGGATCTAACTTTCAGGCGGAGGGAAGGGGCCCCATTGCATATCCAGTGCGTTTGTTGCATGGTGGTTTACTGGCTTGAAACTTGTCCTAGGAGTTGGCGAGTCCCCTCGTTTGTTGCATGCAGTGTATGGTATGGTTTCTGTGGCATGAATTTTGTATTTAGTGTGAGCCCAGGAGCAGGTGAGTCTCCTGGGCCGACCACTGCATGTTTGTTGCATGCAGTGTATGGTATGGTTTCTGTGGCATGAATTTTGTATTTAGTGTAAGCCTGGGTGTGGGTGAGTCTCCTGGGCCGACCACTGCATGTTTGGTGCATGCGATGTATGGTATGGTTTCTGTGGCATGAATTTTTCATTTAAGGTAAGCCCAGGAGCAGGTGAGACTCCCAGGCGGTCAGCTGCATGTTTTTGATTTGCTGCATGTGACAGGTTGAAGTCGCCTGGGAGTAGGTGAGTCGCCAGGTGGATTTTATCACCGAAATGCGCACTTTAAGCTTGGGCTGCATAGTGGCAGATAATAAATGGGGATGCACAAGGATGGGGATTTGGAGACTGGACTGACTCCATGAAGGGGTATGATTTATGTATACATGGGGCAGGCGGGGGCGGACTGACCTGCTAGTGATCCTGGACTCTCCTTCCTTAACCTTCAATGTATGGACTGACTGGAATTTTGGGGAAGCTGCCTGTGTTCAGGTACCCGGATTCGCTGATGCTCTATGTGGTGCCCTGAATTTCAAGTAGTGCAATGATCTTCCTGGCAAGGCCTCACTGATGGGTGCAGTAGTGTTTTGCATGGGTGTCCTGGATGGAATTAGGAGAGGTCTGTTGCATGTTGGGGTGTTCTGGTACAATGCGATCAGCGGATATCACAAAAAGATGGTCTGGAGGTGCCTAGAATGTGAGGGTGATCTTTTAATGATGTGCTCATCTTCCCTATCACATTTGATGCCTATGGATGTTTGTTTTGTAAAAGAGCACAAAAATAATAACAATACATATCTTCTCGTTTTGGCTTTGAAAAACCTTGGGTGATGTAAATAAAAAGGCTACGAATTAGTAAACTATAACATGAATCTAATATTTTTCCTGAGCATTACAGTAAAGCGAGGGGGTGTTTGTGTGAGGGGCGAGTGTCATGTTTTGAGCATACTATGCATGCGGGAAACTCTGGTTCAAGAGCACCAATCCAGTCGTGGTCCAGTGGAGCAATATTCTGCCCGGGGATATCACCCTGCTTGACTTACAATGAGAGCCTTAGGGGATGTCCTCAAATTGTACTTAAAGTCCACTGTGATCATTTAATTTTCAGGGACCACCATTTCTTTTTTTACACTTGAAATAGCAGGTTAACGGGCGCAGCACTGGTACCGACAGTTAAAGAATCCATTAATTTTGCCTTGTACCTACAGAGCATGTCCTAAATTCAGACTTAGAAGTACTCATCAAAGGTCATAGCCAGCACTTGGTACTCCTCGAATAGGCATTATCATGCCTTTGTGTGCAGTGCCTGGTTTGTACATGAACATGTTTTGTCATCCTCAAACTCCTTCACAATAAATCTCAGCACTCTCAAATTCACCAGCCAAACTCATCCGAACCCAGCACAAACCTGTAGGATAATTATACATTTCAGATACCCGCAAACTCAGGGGCATATTTACAAGCCCCTACCGCCACCAAAACATCACTTTCAATGACGTTGTGATGGCGATAGGGGCTTCGCCTTATTTAAAAGGCAGCATTAAGCCACTTAACATGGCTTAACGCTGCCTTGTAAATAAGGCACCCTTTCTCGATAAACTTAGTGTGAAAGGGGCGGGGTTAGACTTGGCCCTTATGGCTAAGGGTTCCCTAAACTTTTTGCCTTCCCCTAGACCTTTTTTCTGACATGGTGTTGCCAACTTAGATGCTTGGGGAACTTTGCCACTGCTGATCAATGATCACAAATGTTTTCATGGAGCATAACATTGTGGTACATTTTTCAGTTGGAATCACTGTGACGTAAAACAACAAAAGCTAAGATGATGCTTTGGTTCGTGCTTGTTTCATGACCCGACATTTTTGTGGTGCATTTAAAAGTCAAGAGCAAAGTATATGAGTCAGAATCTGTATTCAGAAGGTGCTTTTGGTACCAGGAAAATCTTTTAGGAGAGTGAAGAAGAAAGAAGGATCTGGAAGCAACATCCTAAAATCAGCCAGGTAAGTCAGAAGAGTGAAAGAAGAGCAACACAGAGCAGCAGTTCAACCCATTTTACTTTTTCTTTATTTTTTCCACCTTTTTCCGATTTCCCTTTTACCATCTTTGCTATTCACTTTTGATCTGTTTTCTTTTTTCTTTTTTTTTTCTCTCCTGCCCTTTTTCAACTCCTCTCGTTTCACTTCAGCGCCCTTTCTCTTTCCCTCCACTTCACTGACAAATCTAACCTAGGAGTAGGTAGGAGCCAGGAGGACTGAGAAGAGCAGCAGATCTAATATGTGAAATTGAAGTAATTATCTGGACACAGGTATGATGAATAAGCTTCAGTTTATTTCAATATGAGGATCCCATCCAACAGGCTTAATAAACCAACAGCAACTGTAATAGTTTATCTTCAAAGCTCTCGTAGAATATCATGAGCTCAGAGTGTGACATAATGAATGGCACCCGAAGCATTCCAACAATGACACATTACAGTTCCAGCAATGTCATGAAATTGTTACAGAAAGAAATGGATACAGCACATCACATATGTCCCTCCTTTACACACAAAAAACGAATAAAAAAACATCATAAAACACAAAGCACTAACCTATATATAATCAGCTACATATGATGGTACTTTACACACCCTTGTGGAGCTGCAAACTCCAACTTTTACTCAATCTCTTGATGAGCTGTCATGTAAGCCAACATCAATTTTCCCTTTAACAACAACAACCCTATTTAAATTCCAAATTCTATGGTCTTCCGTTTTAATGGCATTATTAAACACCTTAATGACTCTGATAGGCTTCATGAATTTGGAAACAGATTTTCCCATTTAGCCTGGACGCTTTATCATGACCATATCACCAACTGTCACTTTTGTTGTTTTCAAACCTTTCTTAAAATCAAAATGACTCTTCCTTTGCCTACCTTCCTCCTAATCTCTTCTTTGTACACTCTCATTATCACATTTACCTTCTTTACCTTTACCCAATTCATACTTATTAACCCATGCAGGTTCCACAACAGTATTTGGGAGTCTACCTCTAAACAACAAAAACGGTGTTTTACCGGTAGTAGAATTAGGTAACAATCTGTATTCCCCAATCCTTCTTAAGACCTCACACCTCCAATCCAAAAATTGTGACTTTGCTAAGGCAATGGTTTCTTTAATCACTTTGTTGAACCTTTCCACCATTCCATTGGCCTCGGAATTATATAAAGCGCATGTTTTATGCCTAATATCTTTTGATGAAAGAAAACTTTCCATCTCTTCAGATACAAACTGAACTCCGTTATCGGTCAAAATAGACTCCGGAATCCCTTCTCTTGAAAATAAATCTTTTAGACATTGAATTACTTGACTCAAATCAATATTAGACCAAAAGAAGACCTCAGGCCATCGTGAAAACATGTCAATTACAACTAACACATAAACCTGAGAGCTATTACTGTGATATGTGTATATCCAAAGAGATGTCTTGCCACGGATTTGAAGGACGTCGTCTCAACACCATGGGTTGAACCCGCACACACTTATTCTTATCACTCAAAGTGCACGTCAAACAATCACGCACCACCTGTTCAGTTTCTATATCCATTCCTGTCCACCAGTATGACCCACGTAATCTCTCCTTACATTTAGTTAGCCCAGCATGTGATGAGTGAACCATATTGATAAGTTCCTTTCTAAGATTCTCAGGGGGAATCAATTTAGTCAACCGAAATAACAAACCATTGTCAACAGATAACTCATTACGTAGTGGCCAAAACGTTTTAGTACAGTTAGAACGTTCCTGATCACTGATCCACCCTTTGTCTATAAGACTCATTACCTCTTTTAAAAAAATATCATGAGACATCTAATCATTCCATCTCGTCTCTGAAATTATTTTATGTTCTACTGCCCAGACCCATTCATCAAGATCTTCTACATTGTCATCTTCACCAATACTTTTAGGAGTCAAACGTGATAAGACATCAAGTTTCAAGTTTAGTTTACTGTACAGTTAATAAAAACTCATTTTTTTTTTAAAATGTGCACTTATAAAAGACTGTCAATAGCAAAAGGTAAACTTAAAGATAACAGGTGGATTCTCCTTATAATATAATTATCTGTAAAAAAAAGCCACAGTTTAGTTTGGTGCTGTCCATTATTGGGACTAGGTGCTTGCAGTTTTTTTTTGGTTTGGCTAGTGCTTCAGGTAGACCCTATGGCTGTTTCTTTTAGTCTGCTGGCCACTATGTCAAAAAATCTTGTTATTCTGCAGTTTAGCTGAGTTTCTACGGAATTAAAGCAGGGCATCACAGCCTGTCTGCAGCTTGTTATGCCCTTCTGATTCCATAGGGACCGAAGCAGAGAGCGTCTTATGTCCAGAGGTTTGTGCAGATACAGATGATGTGTGTGAGGTCCTCTTTTCCAGAGAAACAGAGTCGGCAGCAATTTGCTGCATTTTCTCTTTTCCAGGGTGCTAAGTGAGGCGTTATAGGTATGTTGCTGAGGCGCATATTGAGGAACTTGTTTTTTGTTATCTGAGTGAGGCCCGTTGTTAAGTACTGTTGTGGTTTGAGAGGTATATAGCCTTCCTACACCACCCATCCGTGCGCTCTCTTGGCAAGGGTTGCTTTGTCTTCGATAGATGAGACCATCTTAGTAACTTTCAATACTATTTTTTTGAAGGTCCTGGGGTCGGTTGCTGACTCCCATGGATTTGTTAATCCTAGGGTCTCCAATGATTCCATTAGGTAGTTCCTTGCTCTTGAGTTGTCTCTAATGGACAGTTCGGTCAAGAGGTGGGCGTTTAAGGATCCATGCTCAGCATCTCTGATTTTCCACCAGCTTGTAATGTATGTGCCTCTTCTCTCCACCGTTTGTTTCTGCAGCCCGAATTCGAGGTGGATTTGAGCGGGCGATGAATAGGTGGGCAGGTGGAATATTGCCCTGTAAGCTTGACTGATGGTGTTGTCTAATGCTGTTGCGTCTTTGCCACGCATAGGTTCGCTGCCATAGGTGAGCATTGGCAGTAGGCGAGCTCTTAGTACCTGTAGGAGTGGGCCCAATGTCCGGTCAGGAAGAGCTTTCTGCAGTGGCTTTATCGACAGGTGAAATGCCGTGCCTTCCGACGGATGGCCTCTAGTTGATGTTTAAATGAGCCGTTGCAATCTAATATGACGCCTAAGTATTTGTATGAGGTTACCTGCTCCAGCTTCTGTCCGTACAAAAGCGATGTGAAGTTCCGTTTTCTGTGGTGATTCATTGTCAGGATTTTTGTTTTATTTAAATTAATTGTCAGTGAGTTACTTGTGGAGAACATGTTGTTTTTGTCCAACAGATGTTAGAGACCAATAGGGGACCGGCAGATGAGGACTAGATCATCTGCGTAGAGAAGATTTCACAGTGTGATGTTGCCCAGCCGTGGTGCGTGAGATTTGACTATCTCCAGCTCACCAGGGAGATCTGCAAGGAAGAGGTTGAACAGCATAGGGGCTAGGACACAGCCTTGTTTCAGTCCTTTGCTAGTCCTGCGTTCTCTTGAGAGGTGCGTACCGGGACCCAGTTTTATCCTGACCCAGGTGTTGCTGTATAGCAGTATTATCTGCTGTAGGAGTGGGCCTGGAATTCCCCATTTGTTCAGTTTCTGCCAGAGTTTGTGGTGGTCTACATGATCAAATGCAGCGCTGTAATCGATGAAGCACAGAAACAGAGAGGTCTTGATGACTTTTGCCGCATCTGCCAGGAGATTTAGCGCCATGATGTTTGTCGTAGTGCCCTGGCCACTGTGAAATCCAGTTTGGGTTGCTGGGATGATGTTCTTTGCGGTTGCCCAGGATGTTAGATCCTCCAGGATGAGGCCCGCGTAATACTTTGCCTCAGTATCGATTAAAGCTATGAGGCGATAGCTGCTTGAGTTGTTCCTGGGGTACTTTTTATAAATCGGGCTTATTATCGAGCCTCTCCAAGATGTTGGTGTAGTTGTTGTTTCCCTTATTTTGTGAAAGACCGGTGCTAAGATGTTGCTCCAGTAGTCAGCAACTTCTTTATATAATATTGGCAAGATCCGATTGGGGCCGGGGGCCCCTCAAGTTTGCCCTTTGAGATTTTTTCCTAATCCTGTCTGCTGTTTCTGGGTGTAGATTGTCCTCTGTGTTTGCTGTTGAATTGATGGTTAGTGATAGATCTGTGTCCGCGGTTGGATTGTAGGACAGAGATGATTTCCTTTTGTAAACTAAGATCTCTTCGTTTTTAAGTGTGCTGGTGTTATTGAGGCTCTGGTGCGGGTCGTCTGACCGGTCTCCCCCTCTGGAGTTGGCCACTTTTGAGTCAGCTGTATTGAAGTGTGCTGATAGGTAGTTGGCCCAATTGGATTCAGGTATATTGGAATTGATGCCTTTATGGCCTGGCTGTTGGAGGGTGTGGATAATTTTCTAGAAACTGGAGCTATTTTTCTGCTTGGAGCTGTGGACAATTTTTATCCATAGGTCTTCACTTTGTTGTCTTTTTCTTTCTCAGGTCATCTTTTTTAGTTGTGCTTTTAAGATACGAAGCTCCTTTTGAGGGCCTTCGTTGTTGGGTTCCTTTCGGAGCTGTTTTAGGGTCTTTTTTATTTTGCGTTTTATGTTCTTTATCTCTGGTGTTGTTCCTTTTCCATGTGAAGACCAAGTGGTGTTCCCTTTTTGGGTTTTCAGCTCAGTAGCATGTTTGGCTCCCAGTTTTGTTATAAAGTCTACCCAAGTGTCAAGCGGATTTGTGTTTGAGCAGGATGCCTGGTGCATGATTGTTTTTGCACTGGTTAATAATTCCTCGGACTGTGTAGTCTTGCACCTTATCCGTTTATAATAGGCGGTGTGTTCTGTGCCTATGTATCTTTTTTCCACGACTTTATTCTCACAAGACACACCTAGTTTGACTTCTAGGGGCAGATGATCGCTTGAAGCACTTTCACCTATCTTAAACTAACTGATCTTTTCGTACAGAGGGAGTGTTGTTAGCATGTAGTTAAGATATGAGGAAGTGCTCGAGGAGAAGTATGTTGGAGCTGGTGGAATATCATCTTTGAATCATCTGTTAAGTACTCTAAGGTTTAGCTGCTCGAGGTCTTTCAGTAGCTGAATTGAGGTATTTGTGTGTTTGTTGGGAAACGGAATTGTTTGACTTGGGATTGCCCAGACAATATCCATTTCCTTGGTCATGTTGTCTACTGGTTTGACTCCGAAGAGGTGAAGGTTAAAATAACCTGCCACAAGTGTGTTCTCCATTTCCCTGTCCTCCATAAGTCTTGTCAGTTCTTTGACGAGTTCCCTAGACCCCGAGTGTCTGTGCTTCGGATGTATGTATATATTGATGATGTGCAGCTGTTGGGTTACCTGATTGTTTGTGATTGTTACTGATAGTGCCAGTATCGCATTAGGAGGAGTGCGGCTTACTTTTATTCCTTCCATTGTCCCAATTGTTGATATCGAGGCAAATGTTGCCAAGCCGCCGGAGCTGTGGCCGCATTGGGAGCCTCTGGTTGCCGGATGCATTTGGGTTGTGTAACCTTGTAGTGGTATGCCGTTTGTTTTCCACGTTTCCTGAAGTAGAATATAGTCAAAAGATTTTAAATAATTTAGTATTTCGGGGTCCTCCAATTTGTCTGTGAGGCCGTTGATGTTCCAGTTGCATATTTTTATTTTGGGGGGACAGTAGGATTGGAAGTTAAGGCTGGTGTTCTTTGTCAGTTGATGTCACCACGGGTATGGTGCGTTTTAATAGTGTTCTGCGTGGTTCTAACTGGGGGCAGCTTAAGTATTGATGTTGTGGCTGGTATTTATCCGGTCCCGGGGAGTGGCTCTGTGCTCCTTTCAGTATTGATTTAGCCATTTGAGGGCGATCTTGTTTCTTTTCTTCAAGAAGCAGAGTGGGATAAGCGGGCTTTTTTGCTACTTCAAGCTTAATTCCCCACTGGGAGAATCTGGGGGATTCCTCCATGATTGCGTTTGCAACATCGTTTGTTCTCCATATGGTCTTTGTTGTTTCGTTGCCATGTGGATGTGAAGCTGGAAGAAATTCAATTGCAAACAGGTCGGAGGTGTTTATGTTTTTTAATTTGTCGATTGAATTGATCAGTTTTAATATGTTACCCTTGTTTAAAGTATCCACTCCTCCTCTGGATTTGAATTCAGGAATAAAAAGGATTATGTCCGATTCACCTGGGGGCTGTGTTAACTGCTGTGTTTGTCGCACCGTGTCGCTGGGCCCTTGTCGGTGTTGGCTGATTAGTGTTATGAGGCTTCGATTGGAATTTGCCCGCTGAGGTTGTTCTTTGGGCTGGCCGCTTTCTGCTTTCGTGGTGTTTGGTGTCCGGGGGTCCCCCTTTATCTCACTGCAAATGGTCTTAATGTTTTGGCAGGTACAAGTGATTGGGAGGTCGGTGGTAATGACCTTAATTGTAGCTTTGTCAGGCTTCTCTTGGGCCTGTTTTCCAACCCCCTGGGTCTGTTGCCTTGTCGCTGTTTGGCTTTAACTTTGGCCTTTATGGGCCAGTTCTGATGAGTTATTGAGTGTTACGTTGTTTGTTTGGCCAAAAGGGGTTCTCCTCTGTCTGTTTGGCAGTGTTCTCATTTGGGGAGGACTGGGTTCCCGTTCCCTCTCCGGCTTGCGTCTGTGCGTCTGATGATTTTTTAAGTTGAGGTGAAGGGCTTATGTGCTCCATGTATTGCTTGTTTGCTACTAGCAAATCTGAAACCCCCGATGTAAGTAGCTGACAATTCTCTTCTGTACAGACCACTTCTGCTAGCTTTCTGTTCCTGCCCTTTCTTTTTTGTTTACGTCGGGTGCGCGTGTTCGTTGAGCTTCCCAGTTGCTCGGCGTATCTTCTTGTTGAAGTATTCTGGGGAGACTCTTCTGATGAGGTGTTGGGGTTTGGTGGCTGGTGCCGTTGCGTTATGGCTTTGTTTGGGTCGTTGTCGTTTCCTAGTGGGCTTTTGTTGGGGAGTGGGCTGGCAGGCCTTGCCTTTATTGTGGAGAGCTTTGTGGTGTTTAATTTTATGTCCTCCAAGAGGTTTCCCAACATTGTGGGTAATGATGATAGTTTGTTGAGGATTGGTGAGCAGACACAGTCCGTTTCTTCCAATCTGAGATAATTTTATTGACTCTTGTCCTCTTTTTATAAGGCCGTTAAGATCTGCGAGTTTTCTGTCAATCCCCATAGTGGCCTCTGCCAGCCTTTGCAGCACAATTAGTTGAAGGTCTAGTTTGTCCGATTGATACTGAAGTGCTGTGGAGGACAGTTGAATTGTGTTAAGTAAAGTTACCCAAAAGGTATTAGGGGGATCCCTTGCCCCCTCGGTGGGATGAGTGAAGCTCTCTTCGCTGATGTTGTTTGTGGGATCCTTAACGTTATATGCTGCCACTAGTTCACTCCATTCTTGTGATACCAAGAAGGTCATGTCCCTGTCTGAAGAAGGTAAGTTCCCGTCTGCCCTGATTGGGGAGGAGTTTGCGGAATCTAATTTTGTGCCCTGTGTAACGTGGGCCTTGATGTTGCCTTGAGGTTTTGGTTCTGCATGGTGGTTGGCTTCGTGTCCATGAGCCAGTGCTGTTTCTTGATCGTTCTTTGCCTCTGCCACTACCTGATGGATGAGTAAGGAAGAGTGTGTTGGGGATGACTTACCGCTTGCAGTGTGATTGTCCCAGTGACACTTCCAGCTCTGGGGCGTGAGTGCTCGGTGTACCGGTCTCTGACGGTGAGCTGGGTAGACTTGTTTCCTGGCTGCCTTCCTCTATTGTTGGGGATTGGCTGGTGGCGCCTTCTAATGGCGTTGGGTTTCTAACTTCTTGTCCCCATTATCCTCCAGCCCCTGCTGTGCCTTTGGTGTAATCCATGCACTCCTTTGGAGTTGGTAGCGTATGTATTTCTGCAATGGTGTAGTTTGAGGTTTGGGGCGAGGAATTGTTTATGCCAGCTGGTAGCAAAGGAGTTTGGAGGCCTGTAATAGAATCATTTGAAGAGTAGATCGCATTTCCTGGGTTTTTTAAAAAGGTAAATTTTGTATACATTTTCGGTTGGTAATTTTGTTTCGTTTTTCGCTGGCTGACCTGCTAAGTTGATTAGTTCATGGGTGCTTTTCCTTTTATTGCTTTTTTGCTTGTGGATGGATCTGGAATTGAAATTAGAGTTGGTGTTAGAGTTGGGGTGTGGGCTGTGTCAGTTAATGATCCTTCATTTGTGCAACTGTTGGTGCCATTGTGATTGTTTTCCTGTGAGTTAGAGTCGCTCGGGGTATTGCTGGCTTCCTTGGAGTTGCTGAGTGGTCGCTTGTTTTTTCCAGGTGTCTCTAAGCTCGTGGTTGTATAATTCCTTTTCCGTTTAGTTGGTTGCCTTATTGGAGGTATTCTTTCTCTTCCTGACCTCATGATAATCCTGCTGAGTCCCTTTCAGTGTCTCTGCCCGCTTCTGATGTTCGTCTGCCTCTTCTATCTGCCTGCGCCAACTGGTTTGCGTCGCTGGGAAAAAGTGGATGAAGCTGGGTAGAGACTTGTCTAATGGAGCAGCGTTGTTAGTTCTGCAGGACAAGGCTTGGGGGCACTGAAATCCGGGGATATGGTGACACTTCTTTATTTGCCTCCCACTCTTGTCCCCTGGTCACCTGCTGTGTGCCTGTGCTGTGTGCCTGCTGTGTGCTTCTTGGCTCCGAGATGAGTGGTGCTTGGTGCTTTAATGCACGAGAGCCTCAGGCTGTTTGCTGCTCTCAGCGTATTTGATTTGTATTTGATTCGTAGCGTTCACGACGAGCACCGGGTCTGGGACTGGTTTTGACAGTATGGCGTGCTAGTGCTGGTACTGGAGCAGGAGCGGGGGGTGGAGGTAAAGTAGATCTCGACTGCTTGGCCTCTTGGCTGCTCTGCCATTCAAGTCCTCTGTGGCCGTCTCTGGTATTCACTAGGCTGTGCTGGGTTGGGTTGGGCTGTACCTGCAGCAGTCCTGTGGTCCTGCAGGAATCTTCACCTGTTTCGTGTCCCTGCCGGTTAGCTGCAGGGTTGCCGCCTTGCCTTGCCTTGCCTTGCCTGGCCTTGTCTAGTTGCTGAGGGGCACCCTGGGGGGGATCTCTCTCCGGCTCCTGCTGTGTACCAGCCAATGCTGTTTGCCTCGAATGCCCCCGTGGATCTTTTCGTGCCCTAGTCGGGCCTCTCCCACTCTCCTGCTCCGCTCTGGAGAAGGGAGGGGAGGGTCACTGCAGGTCTTTTGCCTCTGCTTCCCCTTCTGCTTCTGCCAGGCTTCTCCAGGCTTCCCCTGTGCTTCTCCCGTACTCCCGCTCTCCTGCTCTGGGGTAGGGCGGGGAAGGACGGGGAGAGCGGGTCTCTGCGGGTCTTTGCTGGTGTTTGCGGGTCTGGGCTCCTCACGGCTACTGCTGCTGCAGAAGTCGGGACCTCCCGTGATCTTCCGCTGCAATCGGGCAACTCCCGCAATCCCCGCTGCGCCGTGAGGCAAGACACCTGCTTCACCTCACCTCTCGCCTCCCACTGACTCTCAATGTCGATGCGGGTCCGGTCCGGATCCGGGACTGGACCGAGAGACGGGGGTCGGGAGCCGTATCGAGGCCAAAGCAGCCCTGGAGCCTGGGAGCCTGGAGAGACAAGCCGCGCGTGCTGCTGCTGCTGCTTGGATGCCAACTGGCCAACTGATGATGCGCTGCTGACTGCCGACTGGAAACCACGGAACTGGATATCGTCACAATGGGCTGTGATAAGACATCAGCAATGTTATTCTCTGCACCTGGAATATACTTGATCTCAAAATTATACTCTTGCAAGCCTATTATCCATTTTGTTATCCTACAAGAAATGGCATCAAGACCCTTTTTAGTGCAGATTAAAGTTAAAGGCTTGTGGTCTGTTCTTACCTCAAAATTAGTGCCCCACAAATCTTTTTTCAGTTTCTTTATTGCCCACAAAATTGCCAAGGACTCCCTCTCCACCACCGAGTATCTTGTTTCTGGATCTTTAAGAGTGCGAGATAAGAACATAATTGTTTCCATCCCTTCTGACCCTCACTGTTGCAAAACTGCCCCTAATCCCTTTTTGCTAGCATTCGTGATTAAAACAGGTTTAACTCTGCGATTAAAACTCCTAAGTGAAGGAGCATCTTTCAACTTTTTTTTAATATCAACAAATTCTCTTTCACAACTATCAGACCACTCAAAGTCAACTCCTTTCTTAAGAAAACATCTCATGTTCATGGCACAGTCTGCAAAGTTTTTAACAAATTTAGAATAATGTTCAACAACTAATAAAAACTTAATGAGCTCATTTTTGTTAACAGGTGAACTCATGTCCTGAATTGTATTTACCAAATTCAATTTAGGTCTAACTCCTTCACTAGTGATGTTATGACCCAAATAATCAATTGAATTTATCTTAAATTAGCATTTTTCCACCTTTATGGTCAGATTATGTTCACTCAATCTTTTCATAACTTCATTCAATCGAGCATCATGTTGTTGATCGTCACCACCCACAATCACCCGATACTAAACCAAAGGGCATGCGTATGAATCTATAAGTCCCAAAAGGAGTTATAAACGATGTGCGATCACAGCTAGTTTCATCCAATTCTATTTGGTGGTATGCCGAAGTCAAATTCACTGTTCTAAAAACCTTGGCTTCACCTAATTGAACCAAAAGCTCATGAAAATTTGGCAAAGGGTACTTATTAACACCACACACTTGTTCAATTGCCTCAAATCAATACATAATCTCAAATCTCTACTAGATTTTCGTGCTGCCACCACCGGAGCCAACCATTCTGTCCCTTCAACCTTTTCTATAATTCCCCAATTTTTTAATTTATCTATTTCCTTCTCCAAGTCATCTCTCACGGATATTGGAACACTCCTTACTTTACAGCACACAGGAATGGCATTTTCTTTTAATATTATTTTATGTTTATAACCCTTGAGACAACCCAGTTCATTTTTAAACACATTGGGATATCCCCCTTTAAGATTTGATATATAATCATCACAACCAGAATCACAAACCGAGTTTGGATCCTTATTGTATAAGAGGATCAGCATAAGGATCAAGGAATACACCCAAGTCACCTTGATGTAACCAGCTTATGATGCTGTCTCCTTTCTTAGAGACATACATCTTACCCGAAACAAACCTCTCTTTGTACTCAATAAGACCCATGAAATACCCATGAAGATCAATGGGTTCCCCACCATAAGCTAATGGTCTAATGTCTGGTTTTAATAGTTTAACTTTACCTTTCAACATTTCCATGAAAAATGTGTTGGATATAATGGTGATTTTTGTGCATGAGTCGAACAAAAACCTTCGTAATAGCACCCTCAACTAAAATTTCATCACAGGGAGAATTTTTTCTCTTGTCATCACTAACCATTTGTACAAAGATTTGACCACACTCATAGTCCCAAGAATGTGATTCATCACCATCATCTTCTTAAACTTCAACTTCCTTAACTTTAGAAACTGGTTTGCTCTAGCATAAGGAGGTCAAATTACCTTTCTGCTTGTATTTATGACATGTTTGATTCAGAACAGGACACTTCTTACTGTTGGTCAAATGCCCACTACTTCCACATCTGAAACATTTATCATTTCCTTTTTTTCCTTAGAGTTAATAAGCGCATGATCTCTAACATTCTTTTCCTTTAACAAAGCATTAGACTTAGAATTGCTTTTACAACTTGTACATTACATTCTTTCACTACTCTTTTTTTAATGTTGCAACACATTTTATGGAATGTTCAATTCTCTTTGCTACACTTAAAACTTCATCCAAGGTAGGCTCATCACGTAGCCACAATTCTTCATAGACTTTTCCCTTATAGTATCTGAACATAAATTGGTCTCTTATACGCTCATCCGTCAAATGGTCAAACTTGCAAGATGATGCGAGTTTTTTTAAGTAGGTTATATAACTTTCAACAGATTCTTCCTCACCTTGCATTCTTTTAGCAAATGTATAGCGCTCCAATATAGTACTTACTTTTGGCAAATAAAGTTTGTCTAATTTCTTTATACATATATCATATTCATTAGGACTATTTGCCTCTTCAGATGTTAATTCAGGTAAATGATAGAAAACTTCCTGACCCTGTGACCCTAAACAATGTAAAAGTCAGGAGGATTTTCTCTTCGCACTAAGAGAAGATCCACATACTCTTGCGTATCTTTCGAAGACCACCTTCCATTTTTTCCACTGTATCTGAGGTTCACCTGGACTTGAAAGAAAGAATAGAGCAGCAGTAACGTTTTGCATGACTAAGCTGGAGATGTAACACTAAATAAAGTAAATAGCACTGTAAAGACACAATTCAATTAAATATCACAACTCACCACTTAAGTGTTGTTGAGTATATGAATAAATCAAGAAATGATATATAATGTCAGCATAAGTATATATAAATTTAAAAAAAATTATGTATGCACAACATTACCCAGCCATATATATCTCAATAGTATTGCCAATGTTTTGTTTTAAAAAAAAACTGTGCACAATTGCCCTTGTTATACTAATCCGAACACTCCTAAACAGTTGTAACAGTGGAAGTATCAACAAAGTTTCTTAGGTAAAGCTCATGAGTGATATCAATCAACTAAATCAGCATTGTTCAAGTAAATATTACACAACACTGTGCGCTTTTTACAATGCATACTGTGCGCATCAGCGTGATATCAACAATAATAATGTAGAGCACTGTGTGTTTTAAACAAATATAAGTATAAGCAAAGTATCAACTTTAACATCGAAACACGCTGTGCGCGATTGATAAAAATGATTGCTGAGCGCATCAGCGATAATTGTTTACAGTCGCTATGGAAACCAAAATGGCTTCCAATGAAGTCTTACGCTGATGTCCGTTTGTGATCAGACGTGTTATGAAGAATGGAGAAAATGCCTTCCAGTGACATCTTAGGCTAATGTCAATGCGTGACCAGGCGAAGAATGGAGAAGACGCAACAACAGCTACGTGAAAGATCGAACAATGGAACTTCCATGCGATATTAAACGATGCAGAAAAACCAACAGTAAGGCGTTATTTACTTTCAATGTTAAAACTGTTGGCCAATACAATCACCAATTCTTTCCACAATCGCTTCATGTAAATCAAACCTTGCAGAAGTTGTAACTTAGGTACAACCCATAACTGAACTCCAAAGATGTACGGTTAGCGTGACATCGACGAAATAGTAAGCAGGTTGCAGAAATATGTTGATTAAAGTCTAGACACGTTATCACACAAAAATACAGGTATATTAAATCTTTTGGAAAACAGACGCTGGTGCTATCAGAGCACAGCACCATTTTTTATGCACACAGCCGCACAATCCTTTATGTTATTAAATCTTTACCAAAACAGCTGCAGGTGCAGAGCACAACACAATCTAAAAATAACAGCCGCAGGTGCTATCAGAGCACGTAATTTGCCATGAAATTAAATGATGCTATTACTGCACGCCATTTCACATTTAAAGAAATATCAAAGTCAATATTTGGAATTCCAATTTGCAAATTGATTCAAAGTTATTGATGACTCAATTGGAGTTAGATTTCAAGTAACTTTGATGCAGAAAATTCCATGTTAAATTGTCTTTTAAGAAAATTCATCATTTTTTAAGAGAAATTATCTCACCAGTCTTCTGAGTTAGGATCCTCATAGACTTGCCGACAACGCCGGTGTGAAATTGAAGTAATTATCTGGACACAGGTATCATGAATAAGCTTCAGTTTATTTCAATATGAGGATCCCATCTAACAGGCTTTATAAACCAACAGCAACTGTAATAGTTTATCTTCAAAGCTCTCATAGAATATCATGAGCTCAGAGTGTGACATAATGAATGACACCCGAAGCATTCCAACAATGACACATTACAGTGTCAGCAATGTCATGACATAGTTACAGAAAGAAATGGATACAGCATATCACATCATGTCAATCACTATTTTTCACTTTTCCTCTCTCTTTGAATCTCTGCCCTCCTTTCGCACTCCACTTCCCCAATTCCTCAATGAACTCCCTCGCTTAACCAACATTTTTGGAGGAGAAGGGTCTAGCTCTGGAGGATGACCATCAGTGTACACTCAGCTAAAATAGCTCCTTTTTAAAGAAGCTGCAGCAAGAGACAGAATTAAATGAGAAGTAGATCTTCTTTACTTGTTATCCTTTCCCCATCTTCCCCCCTTTACCCTGACCAATTTGTTTCATCCATCCTCGATTGACTCCTCATCATTGAGTCAGCAATACAAACTTTGTTAGGGAACAGACGTAGGTAAACAACAGAAGACAGGAAACAGGAGCCAGGGGGATGAAGAGGCAGGAACCAAGCATTAGGGAAACAGTAACCAGAATCCAAGCCTTAGCAACAACAATAAATCTTCATTGTACTTTTCTCTTTCTCTGTCACCTTCAACATTTCTTCACCTCTCTTTCCAACTTCTTCACAGCTCTATCCTACATTTTTCATTACCACATTCATCTATCATCTGATTATATCCTCTTCACATTTTTCATGTTAATCACTGATCCTAAAGAAGCAATGTGTGCCTCTAGACTTTATACCTTTTTATTTCCTATTTTCAGTAGATATCATGTAAAAGGAAGATCAATTCACTGCATGCAGAAGGAACAGCGTGTGAAAAGTTGAACATTTGATATTACAGTTAGGGAAACAAACCGTATGTAAAGCACAACAAATAATTAAAAAGTACAACAACTAATTAAAAAGTACAAGGTTGATTTTATTTCTAAATGTACATATTTATATTAAAAAAGAGACTCAGTGCAAAATCATATGCACTAATTAATTATAAAAAAAAATTTCAGTCATACATACAAAACTTGTATTAAACAAATTTAAACCAATTTATACATAATAAAACAGTGGCGGGAAATGTATAACATGCAGAAGGAACAGCACAAGCAGAAGAATGTGTAATCCACTTCAACCACCACAAACAACAAACCACAAATGACACTGCCATAACTTTGACTACCATCACCACTCCATCATGTCACATGGAGGTATTAGGCCTGGTTAAGACATGCCATCTTACATGCTTATGTTCTTAAGTTGCCTTCTCTCCTTAAACATGATGGCATTTAACATACATTGATTTGAGAGGACACACAGGATAACATTCCCCAAACTTAGTTTGCTTACAATACCACTTCATAGGACTTCTTTCAGAACACCTTGAACATTCTGAACAAGTGCTAAGTTCAGCGCGGAAGATGGTATTTGTTTTTGGCTTCTCTGAGACAGAACTATCACAATAGAATAAACAGTAGCAGTCTCACTGAGGCTTTGGCATGGTAAAATGGAGGATGTTATTATGTATATGACATCAAGCCTTTGTGTATTTAGCAGAGCAATTTGCTGGCATTAAGAGACAGATCCACTCACTTAGACATAGATATGTGGTAAGGTTCGCACACCAGCCCTCTGCCCTGAAACCTAAAACTTGGCCCGGCCCTATAATTAACCTGACCCTCGAGCCCTAAAAATGACCCCACCCCTTAAACCTTAAACTACTTCACCCCCCTGACCACTACCCTATAAACAACCCAAACCCCCTGAGCACTAAAAACTGCCCCATCCCAAAAACTTAAAAATACCCCAAACCCCTGACCTGAGCCATAAAAACCCGGCCCTCTTCCCTATAAACAAACCTAAACCCCGAGCCCTAAGAACGATCACCAACCCTAAAACTACCCCAACCCCAAAACCCAGCCCCACTTACCAGTCCGCATCCTCTCCTGATCATTCCTCTTCCTGTGCCTGTCCATCCGCGCATTTAGACTGCGTACTGCCTTCACCACACATATGCGTGGCTAAGGCATATGCATGGTTAAGGCAAGTGTTGTTGTTTTTGCGGGGTAATAGTACGCATGGCTATGCCCACGTTGTAAAGGCCATTTCCCACAGCACCAACATCAGCAGCTTAGTCAGTGATGTCTGCAGCCTGAGGCCCAGCCGCAGCTTCTAAACTAATCAAAGCTGTGTTGATGATGTTAATGTCCAAGACCTTTCATTTTCTCACCCACAGTCTTGTAATAGCTGTGTGGATGGCAGGTTAAGCGATGACATCCGTAAATTGCATTTTCATTTAGCACTTCAGCTTTGAAGGTCAATTTACATCTATACAACAACACACTAAACCTGCAAGAGGTGTAACTCCTGTTGTTGCCCACATGAAAACTCCTTCTTGCAGCATGAATGCAGCCACTGCCAGCAGTGAGTGTAGCCGAAATGGATTGACAATTAACAATTCCAGATTAAAGCAGTCTTGTGAAGACAGTCATGAGTGATTGCCATTAAATTAGATTAAATCAAGCATTCTGTTGTTGTTACAGAAGCTGCTCAAAGTGAGATGGGTGTAGCCAGCAATGGGGCCAATGCTCACTCTTCCACAGAATGTTATACCTCACTGATATAGGTTGCCTTCAATTAGTCTAGTGTTACCTGTGTTAATGGCTAGAGGAAACCTGATCATGCATTTCAGGCTAAACTGAGCCTATTAGAGAAGGGCCAAGAGTGATTTGAATGTGGCTGATCTCTACCTACAATTGCATAATGGACAAAAACCAATACAGTAAAATGCTCACACCACAATCGCTAGTTGTTGAAATTACTTTGATTTTTGTGGAAACTTCATCAAAACTGTACATGCAGAATGTTACTTGCTGTCATGTACTTTGCACACCTATCTCCATGTTTACTGTAATTGGGAGTATGTGAAATTAGAGGTATTTGTTTTCATGTAATCACAAGAGATTTGGGAAAATTATGCGAATTACGTAAAGTGATAAGCCCCTATCCCACACGATCTAATGCCTTCATTATCAACTACCCGCCAAATCTCTTCAAAAAAGCCGCCAAAAAACACAAACATCGCATAATCAAGGCCAGACCCGAAACTTTAATCTCAGACGTCTATTTCTGCACAAACAAGGATAGTATAGTCAATGTCCTCATCTTCTTTACCAGAAAACGAGCTGGTTGGTGGAATGTTTTCTACTCTATGCTTTGAATATCAGGCTCTAAGAAAACATCTCATGGTATCAAATTAACTATGTCAGCCTCGCTCACTCTCAACATCAATGCCACTAAGACCCTCTATAACAATGGTATCATCCTAATCCAAGCATCCAATGACAATGTATTCAAGATGATCAATTTCTTTTCTACACTCAAAAAAGCAGTCTCAGCGAAATCCAATGGCCCCTACCCTGACCCTACCAGTACGCAGGACCTAACCAGTCCTCCCCCACCACAGCGGTAAGGTCCTCTCTCTCTCTAAATCACTCTTCTCCATTAATCTATCCCAGAGTCTCTCAGTCCCCGGTTAAATTGGCCCAACCCTCTAGACCCCGATGCAGAAAGCGGGCGTGCTCACAGGTTCACTCAGCCCACATTTTTCCAGTCCGATCCTGGCTGATTCCCATGCTGAAAGGTTCTCTTACACCCTACCACCTTCTCTCTCAACAAACAATCCCTCTTCCTTCAGCCCTCTCTCCACACCACCCGCTATATCGGAGACATGGCAATTGCCCGTCAAGGACCATTATTGGCCAAACCCTTTCAACCATGACTGGACCGTCCCTGACTCACTGGTTAATGCCCCTCCCCCTACCAATCTCTTCATCCAAGCATCCTGGAACACCGCTAGTCCCTAATGACCTACTCCCCTCCTGGAATTCCGCATCACCACCTTAGACCCCAGGGGCATACATCGAGGCTCCCCATCCGAAAGTCCTCTCAACATAACCTCTACCCCCCCCACCCAGCACCCAGATGCGGTGGGGCGCCTTGATGATATATCTCTCCAGTCGCACCTTCTTTCCGTCAAAATTCATGAACTGAAAGCAATCTCACTTGAACACTTCCCCTTGATCTACTCCCTCCTCTCTTTGGCAAACTTGCCCAGACCCCCCCGAGTGGTAGAGTTTGCCCTGGAATGTCTTTCCCCTATATCTTGAAAACCTTACCCTTAACTAACACCCCCTCATGCCCCAGAAGACTGAAGACCTATCTTGCACCGAATGAGATTGATGACCTACTCAACTCTTACTCGCCTTCTCTAGACCTCAACATGTTCCCTCCGGGGCAAATTTAAGCTATCCTCCCCAATACAAACAGAGAACCCCCTCACAATCTTCGATTCATGAATAATGACAACCTCATGAGAGTGAACATTATCCAGACTCCGTCCCCCCTTACCCCGGTGCGACATAAATGCTTACTGGCTGACCTGCAGTTGAGTACTCAACTGCAGGTCAGCCAGTAAACATGCCTCCGATATCTTCGACCTCATCCAACACAATAATTTAGACATCATCTTCCTCACTGAAACTTGGCTCACTCCCTCCTCCACTCCTATCCTAGACCTCCTAATTCCTCCTACCCACAACATAATTCATCTAGACAGAGCTTTGAAGCTGGGTGGTGGCCTAGCTTGCATACATAGGAGCACACTCTCTGTTTCCCATTCTGAGTCTTCTACGCCATCCTCTTGCGAATACCTCTGTCTCAACATTTCAAGTAACAACCTGCCAGTGTGCAAACTTCACCCTTTTTATCACCCCGAGGGACAATCTCCCATTTATCAAACGTTTAATGGAAATCATCTTTGCCAATGTTGATTCCGGAATGCCCCAAATCTTCTTTGGTGATTTCAACCTGCCCTGGTCATTCTTAAGTGATTATGAGTTGATACAACATTGTGACCAGCCAACCCATATTAAAGGAGAAACTCTAGACCTCATCATCACCAAAGGACACACCATCACGCTGGATACCATTACCCCTTGCGATTGGTCTAAAAATCACAGCATCTTCTTTTATATTAACAGGGAGGTGTCTCTGAGGAAGGCTCTGTTATAGAGAGACAATGGAACTTAGCTTATTCAACATATACACAATATATAGTATAGGAACTCAATGGAAGCTATACAATTCAGGTTGTCCTGGCCCAGCCGGGGCAGGAGTTTATTACCAAAAAACACTGTCAAATATACAATACAATTTTTCAAGACACAAGCCTGTGCCGTACTGACAAGAAAGGAGGAAATAGATATAGGGTGAAGAAGAGGGTGATTTTCAGGCAAGGAAAGAGAGCAAAGACAGGGCACTGCGAAAAGATGCAAAGATTGCTAGCAGTGTCGCCTGGAGTGGAATGTACACAAAATTTTTGAGAATATTTCAAGTGTCAACCCACTCTTGGGTGTCGACGTTTCGATCCCTAAAAGCTCTAATAGATGCACGGGATCATCATCAGGACTTATTTAAGTAGCAAAACATGCCTGAAATGAGCAAAGCCATATGGTTGAGCTTACACATACGATTCTCTGGGGTTCAATGGTTGTCTCAATATGATCGTGTTAAAACTTCAACGTCAGTCTAAAGGTGGCTGCACTTCTATGTCACGTGCTAGCGTCGGATTCAAAAGTATACAAACATCAATGGTACCATACTTTGTGTCAGTGTTCCCGACTCCTTTGAATTTAGAGTTTCCAGGCTTGCTTCGCCCTGGGCTTCAGCAATGTGGATAACGGGCGTTGGTCATAATATGCCAGCCGCCTCTCCCAGGGGTGCTCGGACGATGCCGGTTACAGCTTTCTGGGGCATCTGGATTTTCAGAGAGAAGGGAAGGTAATGTGCATAAGTGTTTAATGTGATCTACAGTGTACAAGAGGGCATGGTCTGACATCTCTTAAGGCTCGGAAAAAGGTTTTTAGAGTGATACAAAGGTGCGTGTACGTGGGCACTAGGAAGGTCAACCTCAGAGCTTCCGGTTACCGGCATCGTCCGAGCACCCCTGGGAGAGGCGGCTGGCATATTATGACCAACGCCCGTTATCCACATTGCTGAAGCCCAGGGCGAAGCAAGCCTGGAAACTCTAAATTCAAAGGAGTCGGGAACACTGACACAAAGTATGGTACCATTGATGTTTGTATACTTTTGAATCCGACGCTAGCACGTGACATAGAAGTGCAGCCACCTTTAGACTGACGTTGAAGTTTTAACACGATCATATTGAGACAACCATTGAACCCCAGAGAATCGTATGTGTAAGCTCAACCATATGGCTTTGCTCATTTCAGGCATGTTTTGCTACTTAAATAAGTCCTGATGATGATCCCGTGCATCTATTAGAGCTTTTAGGGATCGAAACGTCGACACCCAAGAGTGGGTTGACACTTGAAATATTCTCAAAAATGTTGTGTACATTCCACTCCAGGCGACACTGCTAGCAATCTTTGCATCTTTTCGCAGTGCCCTGTCTTTGCTCTCTTTCCTTGCCTGAAAATCACCCTCTTCTTCACCCTATATCTATTTCCTCCTTTCTTGTCAGTACGGCACAGGCTTGTGTCTTGAAAAATTGTATTGTATATTTGACAGTGTTTTTTGGTAATAAACTCCTGCCCCGGCTGGGCCAGGACAACCTGCATTGTATAGCTTCCATTGAGTTCCTATACTATATATTGTGTATATGTTGAATAAGCTAAGTTCCATTGTCTCTCTATAACAAAGTTATACCCATGGCTCTTAGCTATCCGTTGGGTTCCCCTTGTCTTAAAAAAACGTTCTAAGTGCAATCACCAGGATTGCAGGGTTTTTCTTAAACTCTAAAATACCTCTCCTCTGAGGTTGACCTTCCTAGTGCCCACGTACACGCACCTTTGTATCACTCTAAAAACCTTTTTCCGAGCCTTAAGAGATGTCAGACCATGCCCTCTTGTACACTGTAGATCACATTAAACACTTATGCACATTACCTTCCCTTCTCTCTGAAAATCCAGATGCCCCAGAAAGCTGTAACCGGCATCGTCCGAGCACCCCTGGGAGAGGCGGCTGGCATATTATGACCAACGCCCGTTATCCACATTGCTGAAGCCCAGGGCGAAGCAAGCCTGGAAACTCTAAATTCAAAGGAGTCGGGAACACTGACACAAAGTATGGTACCATTGATGTTTGTATACTTTTGAATCCGACGCTAGCACGTGACATAGAAGTGCAGCCACCTTTAGACTGACGTTGAAGTTTTAACACGATCATATTGAGACAACCATTGAACCCCAGAGAATCGTATGTGTAAGCTCAACCATATGGCTTTGCTCATTTCAGGCATGTTTTGCTACTTAAATAAGTCCTGATGATGATCCCGTGCATCTATTAGAGCTTTTAGGGATCGAAACGTCGACACCCAAGAGTGGGTTGACACTTGAAATATTCTCAAAAATGTTGTGTACATTCCACTCCAGGCGACACTGCTAGCAATCTTTGCATCTTTTCGCAGTGCCCTGTCTTTGCTCTCTTTCCTTGCCTGAAAATCACCCTCTTCTTCACCCTATATCTATTTCCTCCTTTCTTGTCAGTACGGCACAGGCTTGTGTCTTGAAAAATTGTATTGTATATTTGACAGTGTTTTTTGGTAATAAACTCCTGCCCCGGCTGGGCCAGGACAACCTGAATTGTATAGCTTCCATTGAGTTCCTATACTATATATTGTGTATATGTTGAATAAGCTAAGTTCCATTGTCTCTCTATAACAAAGTTATACCCATGGCTCTTAGCTATCCGTTGGGTTCCCCTTGTCTTAAAAAAACGTTCTGAGGAAGGCTCAACCAACAAAATCAAAGATCTGGAAAAGAGACCTCAGATCTAACTATACAGATGAAATAGCAACCCACTGTAAAGATGCCCTCTCCCCCGTAGCAGACATGTCTGAGGTTCAGGGACTCACCTACTTTTACAATTCTACTATATCCAGCATCATGGATTCCAATGCGCTACTACAACAAAAAATACCTCATCAAAAATATCCAAACTGTGGTTCAACGACAACTTAAACTCGGAACGACACAATCTTAGGTCAACGGAAGGATCTTGGAGATCCAACCCCTCCTCAGAACAGCTAAAACTCCTTAGAGATGTTATGAGTTCCTACAACAAACTAATCAAGAGTGCTAAGGCACACTATTTTTGATCCCAACTTGATCAAGCCGCTAATCGCGCCAAGAAACTTTTTGAACTGGTTAAACAGTAATCAGTGGAAGCTCCAAATTGCCATGTCTATGGAGTCAGCCTACCCTCATGTGATGAACTGGCTGCCATTTTTGCTGAGAAATCAAAACTCATCAATACTGAACTCACTTCTAAGAAGGCTCTATTGCCATCCTATGGGTCCGCGTCACCTCCTGCCATCCTAGTGAAGCTCAAACCAATCAGCCTGAGCACCAAGAACAATGCCGCATTGGGCACCTTTACTCCTTTCAGTGAAAGAGACATCAACAAGCTTCTTCAGAGTATCAACCCATCTAATCACTTTAGTGACCCGTTGCCACCTTCCATTTTCAAAGAAATAAAGGACGTCGTCATCCCCATCTGGACAAAGATCATCAATGCTTCATTGTCACAAGGCATGATCCCAGATTGCATAAAAGCAGCTCAGGTATCACCCATACTAAAAAAAACTAATACAAATAGTGCTGACGTTAACAACTTCCACCCTATCTCCAACATCCCACCTTAGCCAAACTCCTAGTAAAATGCGTCCAATCACAACTATGTGCACACATCGAGAACTTCCAACTTCTTGACCGGCATCAATCTGGCTTTCAGAGTGGGCACAACACATGTTATGGATGACATTTTAAAAATGCTTGACCAAAATGAATCTTGCCTACTAATCCTCCTTGACATTTCCTCTGCGTTTGACACTGTTAATCATGACAACCTCCAATGCATCTTGAAGAACAGGATGGGCCTCTCTGGTCAGGTGTTGCAATGGTTCTTGTCCTTCTTCTACAACAGATCACAAAGAATCAAGGTGAATCACTCTCTCTCCCAGCCCTCTCCAGTTTCCATGAGGGTCCCCCAAGAGTCCGCCCTATCTCCTACACTTTTCAACTTGTTCTTGCAACCTTTAGCCAATACACTAAATTCCACAAACATTCTTTCCCCACATGTATGCAGATGATATGCAACTCTACTTGAAAATATCCTCCCCGGATAACATCATATTACTCAACACTACTTTAATGTCCACTCAACACTGGTTAACCGAGAACCACCTCCTGCTCAACACCTCCAAAAAAGAATTCCTTTTCATTTCGCCTCCGAATCACATCCCCAAGTTAGACCTTTGGATGAACCACCTCACTGCATTCAACTGCTCCCCCCTCATCATTGACTCAGCCAAATCACTCGGAATCACCCTGGACAAGTATCTGAACATAAAGAATCATATCAGAAATGTGTGCAAGGGAGCTAATCACCTGTTGAGGACACTCAGGAACATCAAATGTTTCCTCCCTCAAGCTGATTTCAAGCAGGTAGTCCAAGCACTTGTTTTGCCGAGACTAGATTTTGGCAGTACTACGCCTCCCCAAATATACCATGGCCCCACTAAGGGCTTCATTGAACCTTGCTGGTTAAGGGTACCAAAAGAAATACGCACATATCCCCTGTCCTAAATCCCTTAAGTGGTTGCCCTATGAAGCACGAATTTAGCTAAAGATTGCCTGCCGGTCTCACAAAGCCCTCCATATCAAAACCCCCAGTTATCTAGCATAATAGCTAGAACTATACAGAGTGATAGACCCTCAAGAAGTGCTAACTCTTTCCTCCTGAAACCACAGATCTTTCACAAAAAAAGAACATGCCATTAAGCATTCTTCGGCGCTGCCCCTAAGATCTGGAACTCTCTTCCACCGGAAGTACGCAGAATCCACTCCACCGTTGCTTTCGAAGTGGAAGCTTAAAGATTCTTTTTGAACAAGTTCTTACCTTCATTAGCTCTGGATCATCTGTTTTTAGGCTCTGGTCTTAGAAAATTACGACCTGCATTGAGTGTTACTCTCCTTTTAACCTATCATTTGCTCCCCGTTCAACACGCCTTGTACCACTTATTGTTTTATTGACGCTTTTTATGTTGTAAATGTTTGATGTATTATTCTTATGTGATGCCGGTACTGCAACTTACTACCTTCCTTCCCTCCTATTGTAAAGCGCTCTGATATCCTTCGGGATCATGTTTGCGCTATATAAAATGTTATAAATAAATAACATGCAAAATTGTCATTTAGCACAGTATTTTACTGTGAAACACGTCTTTGGGCAATTGTATGACTCGAGGCAAGCATTTTGCACAAAAAAAGTGTGAAAAACACATTTGCAGCGAACAAAAGCCCCTCGAATTCTGTTTGTTTACATTGTTCCCGTGCTACGATGCTTTGTTTGTCGCCAATGGTGGCGTAATTACGCGACACAGCATCATGGCGTAATTTCCAGGAAGATGGCGTAACAAAGAATGCAAGCATGCGTTTGTTAGAAATGGGGGTCTCTAGTTGGCAGAGGTAGGTACCTTTGTCAAAATAGGGACTCTTGCTTCTAGTCAAGGTAAGGGGGATACACCCTAGATAACCCCTGCTCAACTCGCAGTAGCTTGGCACGAGCAGACAGGCTTATCCCAAAGGCAATGTGTAAAGTATTTGTACCAACACTTACAGTAACACAGTGATAACACCACAAATGGACACCACAACGGTTTAGAAAAATAAAATATCTTTATCTAAACGTAACAAGACCAAAATGACAAAAATCCAGCATACAAGTATTAAGAAAAATTACTTTCAAAAGGTTTAGCAACTGAGTCCATAGAAAACTATAGATGAGTAATTTCTTGCAAAGTACCTGTTGTTGCGACAAAATTCAACAAGCCAAAGAGCTGCAGTGCTGAGAAGCTTCAAAAAACAAAGAGATGCGTTGATTCCTGAGATCTTCGTGGATGCGATGCGACAGTCCCGCTGGACACAAGGGAGCGGTGCGTTGGGTCTGGTCTGTAGGGGAAGCGAAGCTCAGATTCTGAGACGACTCCGATCCGCAGTGATGCGTCAGGGAAAACTTTCCACACAGGGACGATACGTGGAACTCCGGGATGCGCCAACGAACAATGCAGTGGTGAGCGGCGCTGCGTCGATTTCTTCCACCACGATCCCTTGAGCGTTGATTATTGCAGTGGCGACAGGTGCTGCGTAGCTTTCAGCAGTGGCGCGGCTGAGCGGGGAGATTTTTCTCACACTGCGGCGTTGCTGTTGGAAAAGTGTCACAAGAAGAGCGATGCGTCTATTTTCTAGTTGTTGTATCGCTTTCCAGCTTCAAGTAGCAGAAACAACCTACAGAGGCCTCACACAGCCACAGGCACTCCTGGCATCTCAGAACTCCCAGCAAGGAAGTTCAGGGGAGGTGAGGGTTAAGTCAAAACAGGAGGCAAGCTCTACTCAAGCCCTTGGAGACATTCCTCAAGCAGCAAAGTCCTTCTCCTTCCGTTGGCAGAAACAGCTACTGCAGGCCAACCCCAGGCACACAGCGAAGGCAGTACTTCTCCTCAGTTTCTCCAGCTCTCCTCCTTGGCAAAAGTTCCTCTCGATTCAAGAAATAGTATAACGTTCAGGGGTTTTAGGTCTAATACTTATACCCCAAAATGTCTTTCTTCTCTTTGCGCATGGGTCTCTGAGCCCAGTCGAAAACAGTTCTGATCTGTCTGGTGCAGCTGCCTCGCAGGAGGTGGAGACAGCATTGTGGAAAGCAGACAGGACCAATTCAGGTTCAAGGGAAATCTCCTCCCACCACTCTAAATGCAAACCGGGCCTGTTCAGGTGATAGTGAGATCTCCTCCCCTACTCTGAATGAAGCCCACGTTTATTGAGCCCAGCCCTGACTCTTTCAGGAAAGGCAGGACACACATCAACCCCCGGTGGCTCTCTGAGAGAATGCACCTCCCCAGCCTCTGTCATTAAAAAAACAGACAGTCAATACACAAACAGGCAGAGGCACACAGAATGGTTAAACAAGAAAATGCCTACTTTCTTAAAGGGGGTACAAAAGGGGGTGGTGATGGACGGAGCATCTGAATCAATCAAACACTCACACCCAGTCAAAAGATCTGGGTGAAATCCATCACCGTTCTTTAGCCCACTCTGCCACCCCAGTTCAGACATGGCTATATGCAAATCGGTCTGACCCTGTGCCTCATGGGAACAGTCCAACCCGAACTGCCAAGCCATGTCTTCCCTGGACCGGAAACAAGCTTCCGAGGACCGGTTTCTGGCATTCCAGCCATCTTCAGCCCGGCTTGCTTGAATCCAGTGGCAAAGTGAGCAAGGGACTCACGTCTGAGCATACCCTGCCACACTTATGGCGGCCAAAAGCGGTACAAAAGGGGGTGGTGATGGACGGAGCATCTGAATCAATCAAACACTCACACCCAGTCAAAATGTAAGACATTGTTCTGCATTCTGTCCATCAACTGTGTTTTTTGCAATTTTCATCCCGAGTGGGCTGTGTATGCACAGACGTGAGTCCCAGGCTCTCCACATCACTGGAGTCAAGCTATCCAGGCTGAAGAAGGCTGATAGCCAGAAACCGGTCCTTGGATGCTTGATTCCGGTCTAGGAAAGACATGGCTTGGTAGTTCGGGCTGGACTGTTCCCATGAGGCACAGGATCACGGCTGATTTGCATATAGCCATTGTCTGACCTAGGGTGGTGTGGAGTGCATCAACTGTGTTTTTTGCTACTTTCTAAAAGGGGCATTTTCAAACACACAATTTAAAAACCATCTTTAGTAAAAGATGTGTTATTAAATTCTGAGTTCAGAGAGCCTACACTTTATTTTTTTTATCTTATCCTTATGGAAAGATATTGTAGTGTAGTTCCTATATTTCTGATAGGCTCTATGCATTGGAATAATATACACTATAGATTTGACATAGGACTGAGGTCAGTATGTCTCTATCGAGTATATTAAACTTAATTACTTGTGTGTGCCAGATAACTCAGAGGTCACTAAAAACTTTCTCAAATGAACAAGAAGGGATTAGTTTCTGACAACCGCATAAACATGACAACTTTGTTTCCCTTAGAGTCGGAACAATATCTTCAGAGTTGTGGAAACAATAGATTTCAGTTTCACTCAGTCAATTGTGCATGCTTTGTTTCTACAGAGTTGCACAGAAATAGAGAGTTGGGCGTTCAATATTGAACAGTCTTCTTTCTCATGCAAGAGATATGAACTACTGCAATAGTAAGACAGAATGCAAAGTATAATGCGTACAACGTAGACAGTAATATAAAATCATACTGTAATAGCATGGTTTGTTGCTATGAAATATATAAAAATACATACATAATTAACACAAGCTAAAATACTCAACTGGTGCTTCTAAAATAATCCTACCCCAGTGTACCAAACCTAAGTCTAGTACGGGGGAAGAAGTAGGTGCTGTTTTAGCTTAAGTTTAGTTTAGTTTAGTTTTGCAAAGAATTGCCAAAGGTTTCTTTAGGTTCTAATCAGCTCCATACCTTAGAATGAGAGAGGTTGGTATCTCTTTCCCGGGACTCGATTCTCTAACACCCCACAAGGGAAGTCAACAACACTGGAGCTGGATTCTCGGCAAGGAGTGTGAGAGCGTCTGCTCAGTGCGTCCTTTGGGGAGGTTACTTCCTTCGGTCCTTGCTGTGGCGAGCCGCGCCATGCAAGTAGGTAGCCGGACCACACCATGCCTTGCCATAGCAAGTGAAGGTATATTTATACCTCAAAGGTTTTTAGGAATGCCTGTATTGATGTACAGTCGGGCATATGAACGTCATGAATGAACCCCTAAGGGATAGATGTTATGCATAATAAATGAGTTCTTGGAGAAATCAATATCCAGGCAAGGGGAAGTCCTAAAGGCTTAG
Organism: Lissotriton vulgaris; assembly: GCF_964263255.1. Taxonomy (NCBI): domain Eukaryota; kingdom Metazoa; phylum Chordata; class Amphibia; order Caudata; family Salamandridae; genus Lissotriton; species Lissotriton vulgaris. Next base: position 444,108,422 of record NC_141699.1, read on the forward strand.
GAGTCTGGTTTTCCAAGAACTTGTTGTGACGAAGAGGATCAGATGTAGTTGACCATGCCTGTATTTGGTTAGCATGAGCAATGCCTAAATAAGGGCTGGATTTCCATGCCTAAATAAGGGCAATGGGAATTATACCGACATAAGGGCATGAATCGGGAAATCTAAATACAGTATCTAAATCGACACACAACACCCATTCCACTTTCGTATGAACGACATTACTAGATCCTAAACATGATACCATATCTAAAATATATCTACACACAAAGTGCTAAATGCATGTTTCAAACACATTGTAAATAATGCATTAAAACTGTTTCAAATCAAATATAGCTTTATTCAACTTTTGTTAGAAAATCATAAAAGCACAGTAAAAACATCACTTAACAATTTACAATAATATCACAACTACTCGAGTTTTGTTAAAAATCCATAAAAGAACAATAAGAACATGATTAGACATTTGTAGTGGAATCACATCTGCTCATATTATAATATTATTAATTATGCTAGTCCTATACAGGTCGAATCCTACAATTTATACACTCTCAATACTATGAGCAGCAACCTCAATTTTTGCTATGTCGCCATAATTAATTCAGATAGTAAGGGTAAGTTCCCTACATTGAATTTCTAGATCTTTTTTTTTTTTACATTTTTCAAGTAAGACACCATCACACTAATACACATTTCACTGTCCATGCATTGAAGCATCATGAGGGCATTTTTACACTGTCTCAAGCCTTTGTTTTTTAAAAATGGTATTAAAAATCTTTTCCTCGGATTAGTATAACATTTACAGAAAAAGGTGAGATGAATTTTTGATTGTTTTGAAACATCATCACAAGGGCAGGGTTTTAGGTCACACGACCAGTCATTAGTCTCAGGGAAGGTAACTAGTCTGAATACTATGCCCAGGCGGAACCGAGTCACCAGCATACGTTCATAGCTCCACCAAAGTTGGGATAAATAAGCCTCAATTCCTGAGCCTATTTGTATCTGGGAGTTTGGCATAACAGTTTGTTTCCCTCTCTCTATGGTCCATCTTTTGTCTTCCAGGTGTGTCCCTTTTTTAATTATTTCCTGGTAATAGAGTTATTCCGGGTGTGCTATCTCGCTAGTCATATCCCTAATATGGCTCAGCCATGGGATGCGCACTGCCCTATCCATTTTCATGCAGTCCATGATAACACTACGGTTGAAAATCGCCTCATCGTCACCTAGAGCTTGTGCCACAATAAAAGCGGATAAGTCCTAATAATGTCTTCTATATGTGACAAACCCAACTCAAGGTGGCAAATGTGGTTAGCTGTGGAATCAGGTATTGCCAATAAATATTTTAAAAAGGCATTCTCAAATTGTTGTAAGCTCTTAGCGTTAGTTACACCCCAGATGCCAGCCTCATATACTGCTGTGGAAATACATTTAGCTTTATATATAGATATCAGCTCTGGAATTGGCTTATTGCCCAGTTTGCCAGCAAAGCTAGTTACCCCCCCCCCCAATTGCTCTCAGCATCATTTGTTTTCTAGACTGTTTTTTACGGTCCCCCATTTTCCTGTGCTAGCAAAAACTATGTCCAGATACGAAATACTATTAGTGCACTCTATTTTCTGTTTATTGATAAAAACCCTGCATTTTGTTTGAAAGACGCCTTCCTACATGGCATACTAAAGGTTTTTTTAATATTCACCCTAAGACCCCTGTCCTGCATATAGTCAACAAACTGTGTAAGAGTTCTTTGAAGGCCATTTTGTGTCCTGTACATTAAAACTGCGTCATCCGCATATAATAAGATGTGTATGGGGCAGCCATCAATTACTGAATGATCATTTGGGTGCTCTGCCAGATGTTTGCCTATGCTATTATTATAAAGGGTGAAAAGAAATGGGGCAAGAACGCACCCTTGTCTCACTCCTTTGCTTATTTTAAATCTTTTAGAGCACTCCCCTTGTTTCCCGTACCTAACTCTCGCACCAGCATCCCTGTACAACTCTTTTAGAAACAACAATATACTTAGATCAACAACAGTTTCCATTAAAATGCCCCACAGTTTCTCATGTACTACACAGTCAAATGCTGAGATAAGATCAACAAAAGTCAGAAATATGTTACCATTCTTTACCATTGTGTACTTATCAATATTCAGACTCAGGTCCAGTCCTTGTTCAACTGTCACAAGGCCTGCTCGAAATCCATATTGTAGCTTTGTTAACACACCCATTTCATCAGCCCAGTTTTGTAGCTTATTCAAGATTACCCTCCCAACCAATTTCAGGAGGGAGTCTAGCAGAGAAATGGGGCGGTAACATGTCGGCTCGATTCGGTCACCTTTTTTAAAGATCGGTACGATTATTGAGTCAGTCCAAGTAGAAATAAAACCCTTTTGCATACAGTTCATAAGAACATTCGTTAAGAGCGGGGCCCACAACTCGGTGTTTTGCTTGTAGATATCCACAGGTATGCCATCAGGGCCAGGCGCTTTACCTGCTGCACTCTCTTCTATTGCTTTTGTTACATCATCAATGGTCAGAGAGATTTCCAGGGGAAAAATCTTATCTGGCGTTCTCCCTTCATATGCCATACCCATTAATTCTCCCTTTACTTCACCTTCCACCTCCTCCATATCTACCCTATCTTCATCCCCTGTACTTTCATTATAGAGGCCACTAAAATACTGTACTCACCTATCATCTCCAATTGCCACGTCATTAATAGCAGTATCTTGCGTGGATAAAACGGGCGCGGTAACTATCTTCCAGAAGCCAGTATTGTCTTTATTTTCACTGGCCTTGCGTAAATACTGCCATGCTTCTGTTCTTAAATCCATTCTTCTCTTCTTTTGGGCCTTTTTATACATAAGCCTAGCCTGTTTAATATCTATCATAAGGTTTGGTTTCGTTTTTAAAACTCTCTTGAGATTTTTGTGGGCATTACTGCATTCCTTGTCAAATCATACGTTTTCCTTCCTGATGTGATCTTTTCGTTTCTGGGCCACAAATAACTTCCGCTTGATTTTACATATTAAATTTGAGAAAGCCTCTATAATATCTTCACCCTCCTTATCCTGATCTAAGCAGGTGTTAAAATCCACTTTCTGTTCATTAACAAGTTGGGCCAGGAAAGGCTGGGATACAACCTTGCTCCATTTCATGGTAAATAGCCATTCAGACTAGCAAGTGTTATGTCAGTGCTGTACTTTTCCCCATCTTTACATTTCTCGGTTGTCCTGAGCACTGAATTGAGATTAATGCTTAAAGGGTAGTGGTCACTATATAGTATTATATGTGTCTTGAACATAGAGACCTTACCACCTAATCTTCTAGATGTTGAAACAAAATCAATAGTTGAATTACAGACTCTCCCATTAAAGGTGGGCAATGTTTCATTCTAAGCATATGTTTACCTTTGAATGCTAACTGAATGAATAATGAAAATATACATTTATGAAATGGCTCGTAATTACATAATAAAAAGGGCCGAACCATTTCATGTCAGATTACATAAAACTGTTTGGTCTGTAGACAAGGTCATATATTGTCTCTTGAAGTATTCAAATAATTCTTGTTCTGTATGAATAGTTCTACTATAAGCAGATTACTTGTGCCAAAATGAAAAATAAAAATTTGGAGAAAAAAAATTAATCATTGGAAAAAAGTTCCTAAGTTAGTACCTTGTTTTGTCCATCGTCCATGGCAGAGCATATGAACACTGTTAAATCAGGATCACCACTGGACCCATGTCCTCCACTTATCCTTGAACCAGTATCCAACTTAATAGCCCCGGTGCTTACCAACATCTGTAACACCATGGTTCAGACAGGCGACTATCCCCCAATCTGGAAAAAGGCAATTGTAAAACCTCTTCTAAAAAAACCTACCTTAAACCCTCTAGAGCCCAAAAGTTATCGCCCTATTGCCTCACTCCCTTATCCTTCAAAAATAATTGAAAAGGCAATGAACCAACAGCTGTCGAATTATATTGACCAGAACAATCTACTTGAGGACACCCAGTTGGGGTTCAGGAAGGGCCATGGGACCGAGACTGCTTTGATAAAAGCAGCAGAGGAGGTCAGGATAATCATGGACCAGGGTGGTGCAGCGATCCTAATACTTTTGGATCTATCTGCAGTCTTCGACATGGTCGATCACACCATCTTGATCGACCGTGTCGCTGCCATTGGCATTCAGGGTAGGGCCAGAGCAACCCTAGCATCCTTCCTGGCCGAAAGAGTGCAATCCGTGAAGATGGGATGCTACTGCTCTCCTGACTTTACCTTGCCGTGTGGAGTTCCTCAGGGTTCATCGCTAAGTCCGACACTTTTTAACATCTACGTGTCGGACTTGGCGAGGGTGATTAAGTAATTTGGTATAGGGCTAACATCATATGCCGATGACACTCAACTGGTCCTGGCGATCCACAAAAATGGAGAAGAAGTGGCAGCGAACTTTCAGGAGGGCATGAAAGCCATCAGTATCTGGATGAATCAGAATTGTTTAAAGCTAAATTCTGACAAGACGGAGGTGATGTTATTTGGTGAACTGACCCCGTCTTGGTCTCCAGTCTGGTGGCCTTCGGAGCTGGGAACTCCCCCACCACCAGTATCTAAAGTGAGAAATTTAGGCGTGCTCTTCGACAACAAGCTAGCCTTTGTCAGCCATGCCAACGCTGTGGTCTCATCCTCCTTCTTTACCCTTAGAATGGTAAAGAAATTGCTTCCATTTCTTCCCCTAAATGCAGGCAAGACCCTAATGTCCACCATAGTATTATCTAAGGTGGACTACTGCAATGGCCTATTGCTTAACGCACAGGAGCAAGTTCTGAACAAATTACAGCTTGTTCAAAATGCTGCCGCAAGGATTCTGACTGGCACACCTAAATACTCATCCATTTCCTCCATCATTCGCGAGCTTCATTGGTTACCGATTAGAAGCCGGACAAAGTTTAAGGCCATGTGTATTATTTACAAGGCTTTGAACAATAATGGACCAGAATTCCTCAAAAAAGCAATTAATGTGTACAAGCCTAGTCGAACATTACATTCATCTTCAGCCCAACAGCTCCAAAACCCCACGCACAAAAAAGGCAACATGGGGAGACAATCGTTTCGTGGTGGCTGCCTCAAAACAATGGAATCAGCTCCCTTCCTACATTAAAATTAGCCCTTAACTTTTAACATTCCGAAAACATCTCAAGACCGGGCTTTTCAATCAGTAAGTTATCAATGGAAATCTTCGGCATTCTGTGAACTCTAGCGCCGAGACACCGGAAGGTATTTGTGCGCTTTAGAAATTTTATAAATAAATAAATAAATAAATAAATTGTTTTGAAAAATGAAGGTCAAATTCATAGTCTCCTCATTACACTCTGTGCCAAAATGAAAAGTCAGTGTTAAGGCTTGTAGAAAATATGAAATCTTCTATTTCCGTATACAAAAAGTTATCTACCGTTGTAGGCGAAAGTTGGAATACCTCGTTTAGAAGATTAACCGCACATAGATGTGAACTATCGCCTTCAGCATTGGTCGCATCAGCAATGTTCGAATCGGTTGTTACCTGCGTGCCTGTTGATTCCTCTCCTACTTTGGCAGTTGCAATTTGAGTCTGTGAGATCTCAATGAATGCCGTCATCAGAATTGGTAGCCGCTGGGGACAACACAGAGCATGGGCCGTTATGGGGTCCAGCAGAGTATCAACATCCATTGGCATGACTGATGGGAGTGTTAGACAGATGTCTAGCACGCATTCTTCACCGCAAAGCAGGCAGCGTAGAACAGGTTAGACGCAATCTTGCCAGTTTGGTCTGAATGACAGAAACCATGTGGGTTTTAATTCTCATAGATGAGGTATCCCCAAATTTTAGACGATGCGCTCACGACACTTGATCTCCTGCAGAGCTCTCTCCACAGTGAATTGGGTGTTGCTGGTAATTTGGCTTGCCATTTCGCAGCAGTAGGAGCAGAAATAGTATCCCTGCAATGAGTCCCAAAAGGAGGGGCAGTCCGCCAAACACAGAGCGCAGGAAGTTTGGAATGATTCCGAGGACTGCTCGAAAAAGTGCTAACAGTCCAGAAAACACGGTCTTAAATACATGTACAATACTGCTCGTATCAGACATGTTTAAGATACGACCTAACATTTCTGAGAAATGTATAGGGCAGTTTGTATTCAAAAGGGCATGTATCTCGGCAGAAGTCCTTGCGACTTGTAGATCATATGTCTCTTTGGCCGAGGTCAGTGGCACAGTTTTTTGCAAAAGAATGGCTTTCATTCTGCTTAGAGTATCAATTTGTATAGAAGAGATGTTCAGTGAAGGCCATAAAGGCATCTCCCTGGCTGTCTTGGCTTGTGGAAACAATACTTGCATACAGCAAGTGACCCTGGATGAAACAGTCACTAGATATGGAATACCTGGCAACATGCCACAGCAGCTGCGATAGCTCAACAAGAGGTAACTTCCATTTAAAAGTTGTCCAAAAATTGGATCAATCAATGCAGCTGGTGAACCTTGCAGGTGACAGGATAAGATGTTAGAAGAACCATCGTAGGCCCCGTGCAAATTAATACCCTGACAAAGGAGAGTACTGCTTAGTGCGTTTTCACAGTCTGAACCCCTAAGAAACACTTCATGCCCCCCACTCCAACATCTATGTGTGTATTGTAAATCCCAGGATGTATTGATGTATTCTTTACCCAACTTTCATATTTGGCTGCTGGTATGTGTTTTAGGCAATACTGAAAATGGAAAATTGTAAGCAGCAGAGTGATTGTTCCATGTATTATCCATTCAGTACCTGTTTTTTCTGCCACTGTAAATGGTAATCTTTCCAGTTTTTCAATGCTCAGTACCGTATAGTCTGCTCCGCTTTGTGCCAGTTTGATCTGTTTATCAGTGAGATTGAATTCTGAAAACAGTGACGTAGTATTGATAAAACGCCAAGGCCTATAGCCTGAACGCAAGCTTTGGAGCATCCAACCTTATAGCATGATAGAACGTAGCTGAGACTGACCATGTTGCAACATGACCAAGTCTTGTTCCATGATGTCTATGGCAGAAGACACAATGCTGTCCAATGAATATATCCTGGATGACAGAATTGTTAACCCATTGTCTACTACAGAGAGAGATTTCTCTAAATTAATACGATCAATTTCTCGTATTCGTTCTGCAGTCTCTGCTTGCATAATCTTCCATATTTCGTTATATACAGCATATATGAAACGTTTTTGGCGTGGTTTTCTTGGTCCTAACGTAACGGTCTAGTCATCCACCCGGGGTTAAGAGAAGACCAGGAAGCACCCACACACAATGTTTCACTCCTTGGCCAGGCATGGCCAGAGAGTATAAATAAATGGGCCGGGGTCGCTCGTGACTTCCGGCTCGGACGAACTATACTGAGTGCGTGTCACCTTATTATAACGCGCAGCGGTAGGCCTCCATATGACGCATGGCAGTGCATGAGTATTGAAGTCCCCACACTGGCAACGAGGGTGGGATGGTTCAAAACACAACCACCGTGAAGAAACGCCACCTACAGTGCAGATGAGTCCGGCGCTAACAACGTACATAGCCCAGCGGAACACAGCGGCAGAAGAGACGAGCGATGACGTCGGAAACCTGCGGTAAGCTGATCGCAGCACCGACAGTGATCGTGAGCGGCCTGCTCAGTGCTTGACATCGCTCCGCCCTGAAACACACTAACTCTGTGCACATCGCAGGGAGCATTGCGGCGTTGCCCGGGAGTCCCAGTTTCCCCAATGAGTGCGCGCATGCGCAGGAGCAGACAGGGGCCCGACTGAAGACCAGGGGAGCGTAGGAGAGGACACGTGAGGAGACGCGAGCGGCTGTTAAGAGCCGGAACTGCTGGTTAGATGCACCAGACACCACGCACATGGTGTGGGACACGGCAGCAGTGTATAACTTGAAAATAGCTGCCCAGATCAGCAAACACTAGCAAAGGCAATGCCGGCTAGGCACAGAGACCAGCAAAAGGGAAAAAAAAGGAAGAAGAGAACGCGAGGCACCAGCAAGACAAGCACAATTGTGGCACGATGTCACCCCGCAAGGACAGCATGCACTACAGGGAAAAATAAGACCAACAAGCTTTGGCAAACACAACATAGACTCGCATAAAGAGAGAAAAAAACTAAAGAAAAGGAAATCAAACCAGACACAAGTATTAGTGATTAGAAACATCACAAGCGCGTGGTGACACGCAGGTGCTACTACCAAATAGAAGGACAGCATGTCAAATCCAGCAGGACAAGCAGCGCCACAGGTGGCGGCTCCACCTATGCCACAACACCCTATACATTCTCAGATTACAGCACTTCCGCCGTTCAGTGAACTAATTGACCCAGCCACCGCATCGCCAAGATGGAAGGTGTGGGTTGGCCGCCTCAACAATTGGCAATGAGAGAAACCGACAGAGCCGTCAAGAGATCGCTGCTCCTACATTTCGTCGGTGTCGAAATATACAAACTGTTTGAGCATCTTCCGAACACTGGAGCACCCACTGACTATGATGCTGCGGTCAAAGCCTTGAACGCCCATTTTGACCCCCAGCTCAACCCTCACTACGAGTTATTCAAACTCAGGCAAGCCAGGCAAAGAGAAAGAGAATCAATGGACGCCTATCATGCATGCCTCAGAGAGTAAGCAAGCACGTGCACGGAGGACGATCAGACCAAGGAGGTGACGGCGCAACTCATCCAAGGCTGCAGAAACAAAACATTGCAGACACTCATACTTCGACAACCCCGTATCTCATTAGAAGTAATTCTGATCCTTGCTCGCTCACATGAACTCTCAGATATCCGAGCACCAGCAATGGAAACTGCGCCCCACCCACAAATGGAGCAAACCATTAACGTCAAAACGGAGCGAGTTGACGCCATTCGCACACCATCTTGCGGTGGGTGAAAAAGGTGGCCCACCAGAACAACGCGACGGTCACAATGTGGGTACTGCAGGAGAGAAGAGCACCCTCCAGACAGCTGCCCAGCAAGAGGAAAGACATGCTCCAAGTGTGGTATTCTTAAACATTTCACAAGTGTGTGCCAAGGAGACTTGCGAGGGAGAGGCAACCCAGGGAGAAGAACTATGACGGGAGCCGTAAGACATCTATCGCTGGAAGAACCCACAACTTCACGACCAACAAAGACACCCGCTCGCCACAACCAGCGCCTGGATGACACTTCCACGGAAGAAGATGAAGAATGCTATTTTGTGTCATTTGCTGGCGACCTCAAAAAGAGACGGCCACCGCAGCCCAAGTGCAACATTGAGATTGATGGATCTCCAATAACTGGCCTGATCGACACAGGAGCTACTGTCAATGTGATGGGGTCACAACACTACAAAAATCTAAACCCAAGACCACAACTGACACCGTCAAAAATCTGGATTCTAATGTACGGAAGCCAGGAACCGCTTCCCCTGAAAGGAAAGATGACAGTCCAGGTAAAATCAAAGACTCAAACAGTTACAACAACTTTCCATGTGGTTGATAGGGAGGCGGACATACTTGTTGGGAGTCATACCGCTGAGGACCACAATTTGATTGCGTTTGCAAATGCTGTAAACCTTTTCCAAACTGATGACATTCTGGATCTGTCCCCGCAGCTATTTGAAGGACTAGGAAACATACGGAGACCGCCAGTGCAACTGCACATAGATAAAGCAGTACAACCTGTTGATCTAAGACACTGACAAATTCCTTTTCATCTCAGGCCACTATTAGAGCAAGAACTCCTGAAACTAGAGCAACAAGGGGTGATTGAGAAGGTAACCTGTCCAACGCCCTGGGTGTCACCCATGGTAATAGCTGAGAAGCCGAGACAGCCAGGAAAGATACGAATCTGCATTGACATGAGAATGCCTAACCAAGCCATAAAAAGAGAAAGACACCTGACACCAATAGTTGATGATATCCTGGCCAACCTCAATGGCTCACAATGGTTCTCGAAACTAGACCTAAATGCTGGATATCATCAACTGACACTTGCGGAGGAGAGTCAGTATATTACTACGTTCTTGACTCATGTTGGGCTTTGTTGCTACAAAAGATTGAACTTTGATATATCCTCCACTGCAGAAATATTCCAAAATACTGTGAGAGAAATCCTATCAGGGCTTCAGGGAGTCCTCAATGTAAGCGACGACATCCTCATACAATCGGCAACATTTGAAGAACACCACTGTAACGACTCCGAGCCACTCTTCAGCGAGTGGCAGAACATGGTATGACTCTCCACAAAGAAAAGTGCCAGTTCTTCCGCAAGACAATTGACTTCTTCCGGTAAGTTTTTAGCTCAGAAGGGGTCAAGGTGGACCCCAGGAAATCAGAAGCCTTCCAACTTGCTCCCGCACCAACAAATGCCTCAGAAGTGAGAAGTTTTCTGAATATGGCGACATATTGTGGACGCTTTATTCCGAACCTTGCCACAATTGCAGAACCACTGCGATGCTTAACAAAGAAAGAAACTCCAGAGCACTGGACAGAAGTCATTCAAACAAGTGCAGTCAGCATTGCTAGCCAGCACAACTATGGCATACTTCGACACCACCTGCTGGACAGAGCTACTGGTAGATGCGAGCCCGGTGGGTCTGGTAGCTCTACTCACCCAAGAGACTGAACCAGGGACCTGGGTCCCCGTTGGCCTTTGCAAGCAAGGCACTCACAACAACGGAAGCCCGTTACTCACAAATAGAATGGGAAGCATTGGCCATCAAATGGGCCTGCAATCATTTTCATTTGTATGTGAGTGGCCACCCCTTCAGAGTAGTAACAGATCACCAGCCTCTCCTCCCACTTTTCAAAGGAACAGCACCTCACCCACCTCCAAGGATTGAGAGGTGAGCCATACAACTACAGCAATACCAGATGGATCTGGTATATTGGCAGGGTGTCAAAAAGCCAGCCGACTTACTGTCACATCACCACCCATCCACTGTGGTGACAGATGAAGAGCAAGAGGAAAAAACAGAAGAGTTCGTCAACATGGTATCCCAGTGGTTATGCCCTCGAGCTCTCTCGATAGAAAAAATAAAAACACACATGGACAGAGACACCATTATCAAACAAGTATCTGACACTCTGAAGAACGGTTCATGGGAAGGATTCCTCAAGAACATCCAAGGGTGGAGTGAGCCTGACAGGACCCTGCTGGGGAAGTTTTGGAAAGTTCGGGATGAACTCAGCGCTGCAGAAAACGGAATCGTACTAAGAGGATCATGCATTGTCATACCGCAGAGCCTACAAGAACAGGCGACAATCCTCTCTCATGAAGGCCATCAAGGCATCAGGAGGATGAAGTCAAGGATGAGGGAAAAGGTGTGGTTCCCGGGTCTAGAAGACAGCGTGGACAACATTGTGCGCAACTGCAGAGCTTGCCAGATCACAAGCAACTCCGAACCTCCTGCACCAGTAATCAACGAAGACCCAGCTCCATCCCCATGGTCATGGGTGAGCCTTGATTTTGAAAGTTTCCCCGATGGGAGAACCACAGCCGTTTTAATTGACAGTTACAACAAATATCCTATAGTTGAGATCCTGCCATCCACAGCATTAGCCAATCGACAACCAGTTCTAGAGAAGGCATTTGCGTTATTTGGCCTGCCCCAAGTTATAAAGACGTACAATGGGCCATCGTTCCAAGGCAGCAAATTCAAAGACTTTCTGACACGATTAGGAATCAAGTACCGACGAATCACACCTTAGTGGCCACAAGCAAATGGCGAGGTCAAACGATTTATGAGCACCACCAATAAAATATTGTGTATAGCGATGGCAGAACACACTGACCCAGAAAGCACTCTGCAACAGTCCCTCAGGGAGTACCGCAGCACACCTCCCTGTACGACTCAACGATCACCATGGTCGCTCATGCTGACAGGACCCCGACGAGATATGCTGTCCATGTCTGACAACTGGAAGCAAGAACCATATAACCCAGCAAGTGCCCAATCGGGGAGACAGCAAACAAACTACAAGGCAAGTCATCGCCGGAGGGCGCGAGTCCAAGTAGTGTCACCGGGGTGCTCAGTGTTGCTCCAAAATCGGTGGGGTGGGGGAAAATTCCGAACCTCATATGAGCCAGGGCTGTGGACTGTAAAGTCGACCAACGGAACGGCCGTCACTGTAGAACGAGACGGAGAAGTGATAACACGGAACATTTCATGGTTCAAGAAGGTTCCTTCGCCTGGCGGGACACAGCCCATCATAGATCAGTCTGAAACCTCTGAATTTCCACCTGATCCTGCCGAGGATAATACTGGTGAAGTTTCATCTCAAAGTCCAGTGAAGTCCCCAGAACCAAGAAGTCCCCGGGTAGAAAAAAAAGGCAGCCAGCATCCATAGAACCTCAGGCTGAACCCCCGGCATAGAAAGAGACTAGCTGATTCTGTATGCTAATCATGTGTTATTATTTTCGATTGAAGAACTAACTTGGGAAGGGATGTAACGGTCTAGTTATCCACCCGGGGCTAGGTGAAGACCCGGAAGCACCCACATACAATATTTCACTCCTTGGCCAGGCGTGACAAGAGAGTATAAATAAATGGGCCGGGGTCGCTCGTGACTTCCGGCTCGGACGAACTATACTGAGTGGGTGTCTCCTTATTATAACGTGCAGCAGTAGGCCTACATATGATGCATGGCGGTGCATGAGTATTGAAGTCCCCACACTAACAAGAATTCCCTGAGGTCTGAGCCATCTTTAAGTAAAGATAAGTGTTGTTTTACATCCTGTAGTGTAGCTTTCTGTAGCCAATCAAGGCATAGCTTTCCTACACTGTATGTTGTTATTACCCCAGGATGCTGTCTTTGAACATATCTTGGACCCGGTCTATTGACTTTGAAACCTTGAGTTTTGTTCAGGAATCGATCTTGACAGCTGTTTGTGTCTATGGGCCAGAGCAACCATTTGTTCCAATCTGGATCTGATCTGTTGTGATGCAAAGCATTATGTACGTCGACCTCCTCCCGTGTAGAGCTATTACTCACAGGTATTGGTATGGTCGATGTGTTCATGTCTTTAATCTTGGTTAACCCAAGGCAAGACATTTGTTGGACAGTGTCATTCAAAAACATAATTTGCTCAGGGATGATACATGCTCTAAACAAAGCTTCTACCCCCTGCACTTGCCAATCTTTTGAACCCCAAACAGATTTTGTCTCAATGTTGTCTTTCCAAAAGTTGAAACCTTGTCTGGACAATTGGGCATAAAAGGCTGCAGAATAAATCTGTTTTGTATTTGTTAACATACTTTTCATTTGTGTTTTGTTTACATTTGTAAAGTAAAATGTTTCTGCATTTGATACATTGAACGCTGTAAAATATGGAAACGTTTTTGAGATACCCTTGGAGGTGTATGACAATGTCCCATTGATTATACATATATACATTTCTAGGCATTGCAGATTTGTGCAAGAAATTATGACCATAATGGTTACGGTTATAACAATGCGTTTGTTCATAGTCTGATGAACTTTCTAAATATTCATGATTTGTGAATACTGTAAACATCTCTAGATCAGCCATCATATTATTAACAGTCTCGAAGTCCAAATCATCAGAAAAGGTACTAGAGGTAATAAAGTCACTTAATGAAATTTTTTATAAGTGTGGAATCTTCAACCGCTCTGACGGGCCGAAAATGTCATATTCTGTTTCGTCCTAAGCTATACATTCGAGTATAGGAATGGCTGTGATGTTCACTGCTGACAAGTCTCTTTGTTCACGATTAGATGATTTGTGTGGCTTGAGGAGTTAGTTGACTTTCTTACTTGTTGTGTCCATTTTTATATATCTTCCATTTATCAGCATACCCAGAGTTATTTCCAGAGCTAACCAAAGTAGAAGACAAAATATTCTCAACACAATCCAAAGTTCATTCCATGGTGAATCTAGATAAGTCTTTTCCAGTGATGAAAAAAGTCAGTTGCTTGTTCTTTGAAAGTTGTTTTTGCTGGTGTTGTTTCAGCTTCGCTTGGATCCTCAGAAAATATATCAAAGTTAATGAAATATCCAGAGGCAGTTCTGTCAATGGTTGGGATTGCATCTAGATTTGTTGAAAATGCTGGTACCACTTCATCACTTGTTACTTCATTGTAGACAGGTGTTTTTTCGTTGTAGACAGGTGTTTCATGACAAACTGTTATTTGGGTCTTAAGAGGTACAAGTTCCATAGCTTTGTTGCTTAGTCCTTCTTTTCTCACTGCAGATTCTTCAAAGTTGATAGGTCTTTCAGTTTGAACCTCTTGGATTATAGCAAGAGGAGTGTGTCTGCTACATTGGCAGAGTCCCCTTGGCCTACTGCTTAGTATCGGCCACATAGTTTGGTTTGATCAGGTCCATAGACGCAAACCTGTTCTCCTTTTTTATAGCAAGGGCGGCAGTATCACTGTTCTTGTTCCGTGGATTGCTAGGACAGGTACTGGTTGTCTGTAAAAAGACTCTAATTCCTTCTTGTCCGCGATCTTTTCTCTGACTAGATCACCAAGCTTTGAGATCCAGACGGCCTTGCTGGGACAGTTGGTTTTTCCCCAGCGGCAGTTGGCTTCAAGAACACGTTGCTTTGTTTCGATCTTAGTTCATTTAAGTCCTGTAAAACAGCCAAACGATCCTTGATATCAAATTTCTTATGATCCCCCTCTGTTGTGTGACAATCAAGGGCCGGGTTCAAAATTCTTGTCCCGAATAGGACCTCATATGGAGTGATATCCCCTAGAGAACTTCTTGGCAAGTTGTTAAGACGACGTTGGACCCCAATCAGATGTTTGACCCACCTGTCACCCGACCCTAATACCCTAGCTGTTATAGACTGCTTTATGTCACGTTTTTTCTTTCCACAATCGAATTTCCCTCAGGATGGAATGGAGAAGAGTACCGCAATGCAACGCCAAAACTGGGCATGGCATCTTAGTAAGCCAGATAGCTAAACGCAGGACCCTGGTCAGAATGTAGCGTGCCTATTGCGTATGTGCCAATAAAGACTCGCAAATCTTTTTTAACAGTTTGAGCGTCAGCCAAACGCTGAGGCTACATCCAAAGGAACCTTGATTTAGTGTTTTTGGGACTGCATTCGTCCACAGGGAAGTCTGCATGTAGATTGTCTAATGCCATTTAGAAATGGTGTCCGTACTGGTCTGGCTATGCTGTCAGGTATCTGGTGGCGTTCTGTGCTGCGATCTCTATTGCAGTATATGCAGGTAATGACAAATATGTGAATGCGTACATTCACTCCTGGCCACCAGACCCTCTCCCAGATGTGCTTCGTAATCAAAGCTGATCTTCGTTCCATGTTTGGAATGACTCTATCCCCCACGCCAGGAATTTGAGCAAACGGAGCGCTGTTCGCATCAATTATATATGAGTATTTGAGTGGAAACATTTTAGGTAACGCTGCACCGCTGCCTGTGCTTGTAGCATTGGCAGCCAGTATTATTTCACTGTCTATTATTTTATTTTGAACAAGTGATTGCAGCTACGAAAGCCGGTTGCATAGCCCCCTTCGTGGCTTCATCAGCCAATGAATCCCCTTCAACGTGAACGCCATCACGTTGATGACTCAGCTTGTGTATCACATGAGTATTTTGTAGTCCGTTTTGCAACTGAACTACTTGTCCCCAAAGCGTTTTATGCCTGATTGTGCCACCTTTTGCATCTTTGAAACCATTTTGAAGCCAATTCTGTAAATATTCATTATAGGATTGTACACAATAAAAAGAATCGCACACAATGAGTGTGGGGAATTTGCGATCCGTATTTTCAAGTGCCATGATGAATGCTTGTAGTTCAGCTCGCTGAGCTGTACAATCTCCTAGAGATTGTGTTTTTGAGACCTTAGGTCTAAATTTGCCATCACACATACAATGTTTAACAATCGCACATGCTGCACTATAAGCTTGTTTACCCCATGTAGCGGGTTGTCCAGATCCGTCAGTATAAATTATACATTCATACTGGTCTAGAGGTAGAATTTCAGTAGGCAGAGGACATTCTTGTTCGTATTGCAGGAATGCTTGTGTTTTCAAATAAGGATCAAAAACGTATTCAACATCAGTTGCAGCAATATAATTAACCCATTGTATCCATCTTGGATGTAAAGGTTTAGCATTTGGAATGCTCGCTTTTGTCACTGTCTCTAAGGCAGGTACAGGAGTTATGACTATTATGCGTTTCCCCTGTGCTAGAGCTCTTTCTTTCGTACAGCGGTTTGAACAGTTGTCAGATTTTTTTCTGTAGAAGTGAATTTCATTTCTGCTTGTGTATACAAGTGTGATTTGTATGCACTTGGTACTTTTTCACCTTCGTTAAAAGTTAAGTAGGTGAATCTGCATTGACCCGGAATGATTCGGATCACTAAGTTGCGTACATTTACGCATGTTTGTAAATGTTTAGTTGCTAACATGTCTATTTGTAGTGAGCGCAAAATTTCTGTATGTTTTTGTGTCCAATTTACGGTTTTAAAATCAGCTTTTATTAATTCGTAGAGAGGTTTACCCTTTCTGCGTACTTTAGAATGTAAGTTCTTCCAAAATTCAGGAAACCTAGAATCAACTGTAAGTTTTTCAGTGTTTTTGGAGGTTGGAGAGGCGCACACTTCTCTAAAAAGTTGACTACCAGGCTTTTGCGTTCACTTGATAATTCATATCCTAGAAAAAGGACGTTGAGATGGGCAATTCTCGATTTTTTAAAGTAGAATTTGTACCCTTCAGAGGCGAAACCCAGTATAATGGTTTTCACCCTGTTCAAGTGCATATCCAGGGCATCGTCTGTCAGCTAGATATCATCGACATATGACAATGCCTCATCATCATAAGTTTGTAGTAACTCTGTTACCCTTGCTGAGAATAACTCCGGACTATTACGGAATCCTTGAGGGAGAAAACAGAAGTGACGCTGTGTCCCCATTATTGAGAAAGCGGCCAAATACCTACTTTCTAGTGCAATGTTTTGACAAAAGAAAACATTTGAAATGTCTAATGTGGTTTTATATTTTTTACACACAATGTTAGTCATTAATGCTGTACTGTGTGCATTTTGCACTGAAAAAGTTTTGCAACAAGAGTTTATATGTCAGTAATCCAAAACTAGACGATATGTATTGTCTGGTTTGGAAACAGGAAACAAAGGATTGTTCATTGATGAGGTGCATGTTTCAATCACCCCTTGGTATTCAAGTTGATCTAAAATCTCCCTGACCTGTTTTTTAGCTACTTGCTTTACTGGGTACTGCCTTTGTGCAGTTGGTTTATTTTTTAACTGGATTTTATGGTGAGGAGAATCCTCATTTTATCCTACATTATTTTTTGTATAATGCTGGAGCTTGGGCGACTGCTCATTTCCTGGCATATGTATTTTTCAAATTATTGGAATATGATTAGAGAAAACTGGCATAATGATATCTTCACCGTGTGGGCACTCCCTGATAAATTCTGGTAGCCTCATGATGAAACCATATCTATAATTGAGGATGTTTTGTACAGTGCCGACTGGAAATACCAGACCCCGCGTGGTATTGTAATGCAGTGCATCACTCTGGCACTAACTAAAAACTTTTTTGAGTTTGAAGGGACCCTCTACCTCCAGAGCCACGGAACCAGTATGGGCAGTACATTTTGCGCTGAGTCTGGCAGGACTTTATGTCCACCACTTGGAAAGCACAAAAATGTTGCACACCAGCAACCCATACAAACAACACATCGTCACCTGGAGGAGATACATCGACGATGTGTTCGTAATTTGGCAAGGTGACCATCAAACTGTAATACAGTTCATGGAGTGGCTGAACTTGCAGAATCGATTTTTGAAATTCACCCACACAGTTTCCAACAAGACATTGGTGTTCCTGGATCTTAACATTTTCCATGAGGATGGCAAATTACACACCACCAAACACTTCAAACCTACCGGAAGGAACTGCCTCCTCAGATATGACAGCTTTCATCCGCGTCATTTAAGGACAAATTTACCCTATGGACAATTTCTGCGACTAAGGCGGAACTGTACCCAAATCAAGGACTACAAGGCACAAGCACAAGACTTTAAAAATAAATTGCAGAAAAGACAATATACGGAGAGGATTATTGACACAGCCATGAAAAGGGCGAGAAATAACAACAGGGAAGCATTGTTAGAAAACAAAATCCCCACAGACCAGGTAGCCACCAGACCCATTTGTGTGACTACTTACAGCTCCCACACCAACGAAGTGTCCAAAATACTGAACAAACATTGGCGCTTTTTAATGAGTGGGTCTTTGAGCTTAGAGAAACCATTGTTCGCCCACAAACAAGGCAAAAACCTCAGAGACATGTTGGTTCACACACGCCCGAAATCACAACAACAACTACAACACCCACAAGATGGCCTGGGTGGCCATTACCCATGTGGGAACTGTGCAAGCTGTCATCTCACACAGAAAAGTAAACATCTGATCGTTGCCAACGGAACCAAGTGGGAGCAGCGGAAATTGACTAATTGTAATAGCAGAAATGTTATTTACATGATTACTTTCCCTTGTAAATTGGAATACATAGGCATGACCACAAGACCAGTGAAGGTGCGAATTGGTGAGCACAAGAGCAACATACGTTGTAAGAAGACTACGACGAAGATGGCAACTCACTTCTTGGACAACGAACACTGTGTCAACGACATAAAGTGGACAGTAGTAGAACAACTGCCGTCAGAACAAGGACTCTTTGAAAAAGAGCAAAGGTGGGTATTCCGCTTGGGGACTAGTACCCAAGGCCTGAACGGTGACATTCCCTGGGGACAATTAGCATAGGGTTTGTCTATTCTGAACACCAGCAGCCTTTTGATAAATTATCTGAGTCTCCTTCGCTGTCATGAGTAACTAACTGTATGTTTGCACAAAACTCTGCAAAGTTGACTTCTTTACCACAACCTATGTTAGATAGACACTAACCTTTCTATCTGGTTAGCTGCCAGACACCACCTTTTGTGAAATAGAATAATCACCTAACCAAGCGCTGAATTTTTTTAAATCATCACCTGGTTACAGGGCCACATACAGGACCCATGAGCACCAATCATGGTTCGTTTAGTAGTAATGAAAACAATGGTTTCTGAGAATAATCCCCGTCTAGAGGTAGTAAAATCATTACTAAATGTGGCAGTTTATGTTTGCTATCGAGGCTTTATGAACGGCATTTGAGCACGAGTGAAAAAGAGCCTCTTTAGAACCGTGTGCATGCGTTCGATCACATGCATGCGCACTAAAGAACGCTAGCGGGATCAGTGCCACAGGACGCGAAAGGGACGCGTGATGACTACACGCATGCGCGGTATAGCAACACAAAATGCCCGGAGGCGCGAGCGGAACCGACAAAAAGCCCTTACAAGGGCAGGTCGGAAATACCAATTATCCAATCTAATAATTATTGCAGCCCCTGGAAAAGGTACAAATACCCGTATCTTAGACTCTCTTTGGCATAACCATCGGAGCCACGGAGGGGTCGGTCGGGAGGAATTTCCTTGCTGAAATCGTGAGTAAATATGGCAGAGAGCAGCACTGTCTCCACCACGCTAAATGTAAGTAAATATGGGACTATGAAAACTGCTTTTTCTACAGATGCTAAATAGCATAAAGGACCCTGACGTCAGATTGGCTCATAAAGCATTTCTACCCCTACAAAACAGTATGTTATTATTATTTAGGGACATGCAGTGTCTCTTTTTCCTTACAGACACAACAGTGGTCCCTAGCAAGGAGACACAATAATAACCAACATAAATATAGACCCAGTCAGTTCTATATTGTAGAAGACATGCCCAGCCGGACAGAGGTCTTCAAGTTTTATATTTCAATAAATGTTTTGTAAAGCAATAATACACCTTCAACAATTCACTTTCGTGGGGCACAAGCCTGTACCAACCCACGACAGTACATAGACACAGACAACATACACAGAAGGGCTTACAAGGCAAGGTCAAAAAAGTCTCTGTAAAGTTTCAAAATTAAACAGAGAGATTCCAGTGGGTACCATTACATACTTTCGTGTAGTAAATCATTGTACTGGTATTTGGTACACAAGGTCGACGACGTTTCGGACCCCCTTACTAAATGCTGGGGTCCATCATCAGGACAGAACAGTAGTTGCCTTATTATAATTTGAACCTCTTTAGCCACAGGGCATAAGGTTAAAGAGCTCACAGGCGAGCTAAAGTTAAACACGATGGGCCAAGACCGTTACTGAAGGTAGTCATCAGTGTTACTTGGTGAATCGGGATTACAAAGATAGTGTGTCAAGGTCCGGGGGCGGCGCGGGCAATTTACCGCAATTCCGCTTCCACCTATGAAATATTCCGAATAGTGGAGAGAGAGCAGGAAGTTAAACAGTGCTTGTCCGGTAACGCCGGGCGGCGGCTCACCTTGCGGTCCGGAAGAAAGTGGGGGCGCCGAATCGCACTTGGGTCCTGGATCCAGGGGGTGGCCGGGTTAGTCGGCTGCACCGGGTTTCCTGGTCTGTTGGTTATTATTGTGTCTCCTTGCTAGGGACCACTGTTGTGTCTGTACGATAAGCTCCCCGAGGTCCCTCGCTGATACTCATTGGGGTCCCCTTGTTGTTTTAAATAGATATCTTTTTCCTTACAGGCGCACTAAACAATTCATTTAACATCCTTTGACCACTAAGGGTGTCATGTTCTGAATTATATCATGCTCTGAATAACGCTATCTACAAAGAAATGTGTGTTTTATGTTACATGTCAGTGAGTCTAGTTTGTCACCTTGTTTTAATCCCACTACAGGCACCATTGACACCTATAGTCCGATACTTTACCGCAATTTCTGTCACCTGTAACCACTGGTCACTTCACCTATGGTTGTTGAAAAGTAGACCACCACAAAAAAAATGTTGTCTTCTTCTCTTTAACAGGTCGACTATTAAGCGGCATTTTGTTAGGTACATTGTTTTACCAGCACTATATTCCTCACTTTTATTAAAATTTTGATAAGAGTTAGAGAAACGTGAGTAAGGTGGGAATTTGTGTACCCCGTCCTGAAGAAGGTGTTTTTACACCAAAACATGTCGACACACACACAGAGGAGGTAATGCACATTGTTTGCTTTATTAACCTCCCACACTCTCTTTTTTTTTTAATAGCACCAGCCCGGGGGCCCATTAAAAAAAATGTTGTCACCCCACGAGCCAGGTACTTTTTAAACATCACTCACTTAGATCTAAACCTCACCATACACTCACATTTAAATACCCCACCCACACCACACATAGTCATTCCAAGTGCTCCCGCGTATTCGTAGGTCACAGCACACCGTACCCCGTAGAGGGGTACGAGGACCCCAATGATGAAGCGTGACATCAAGGGGCCTGTTGGTGTGTGAGGGGACCCAAAACAACAAGGGTGTTCCCCAATTTTGGAGAACACACCCTTTACTGAAGGAGTGGATTCCTTTTGTTTATTTATATAAGAATATCATAGCCTTTAGAAAGTCACTCCCAAAAGAGTGCTTTCACTTTTCTTGGTATGTCTCTCTCCATCCAGAGTGTTATTTCATATAACCAATGTGGAAAGCTAACCCTGGTGTCTGTAGTTTCAACTTGAATGTCTTCTTTCAAGTCCATTGTCTCCAGAAGTCCCTCCAGGTTCTAGCGAGCTATTGTTACTTCAGCTACGTTGTCCAGCATTGTCTGAGCCCATTTTCTGTTCTTGAGTTGTGTCCTCAAGATCCTCGGCATGTCTGATTTTTTAGACCTGCTTCCTTATTTTTGATGTATTGAGGTTTTGGCTTGCTTTTCTGAACGTGTTGATTGTCTTTGGACTTCACGCGTTCTTCCTTGTTCTCTGACCGTCCTCTTCTTTCGGATGTCTGTGACGATGTCTGAAAGCTACGAGAGGAACATGTATCAGTATCTTGATACCTGTCAGGTTTTCTCAAATTATTCCTATTCCTGAAGTTGTACCTCCTTCCAGAGGGCTCCTTTTGAGGAGACTTACCTCTTGAATGGGAACACTTCTCTTTGGAAGGTTGTTTGCTATTTTCCCACTTCTTTTTAGAAGATGTAGGAGTGTTTTTAGTAAAGACCTTTTCAGGACTTTTAGACAGTTGTGGTTTCACAGGTTTCCCACCCAAACTGTCTCTGCCTAATTCTTCATACGATTTTTCAATTATTCTGGCGAGTTCTTGTGGTTGTTCTGTTACATCAAATTCCCTTAATTTCTGGTGGATCGCCACTGATGCTGCTTCTCCTTTAATATAAGATAATATTATTGATGAGACCTGGCTAAAAATTTTCAGTAATTTCATACCTAAGTTTAGAGCAGGCTCTGAACCATATTCGTTTTGAATGTTTCAGGATGTCAGGTATTACCGCCATGGACGGAACACCATGAGCTTTAGTGTAGATTGCAACAAAGACTGTACCCCAAGTGGTGCAGTCTTCCAGATGTGGTGTGATCCCCATTGGTAAACAGATTGTTAGAATTCTGTGTTTCTCATTAGGGCTGGTATTAGGAAATACCGCTTCGATTTGAGTAATTTTCTGAGCTATCCAGAATGGAATTTGTTCACGTTTTGTGAGTATTGTACCCATGACTGCATGTAAAATCCATGGTGTGATTTTTAGTGTATTCCCCTGGCGAGAGGCTTGTTGTGGAATGACTAATATAGGTTGGACTGTAAGAGTCCGCGTGACATATTGGACCAATTGTCTGTATATTTTGTTTAACTCTTTGAGTGAGCAAGTAATTCTACGTCTGTCATATCTTCGATTTCAGGATGAGGTGTGTAACCTGCTAAAATCGGCAATGTTGTTCCTGGTCTACCTAGTGGACCGAGCCTGGTAATGTGATTTAAGTGTTTTAGGGAGCCTTTAAACCAGAGCTCATGCTCCTGGTATGTGAGTGGAATTTCAATATCCGCAAAAGGAATATATTCTTCTGGTGGGTCATCTTCTTTGTAGAAGTGAAGTGAAACAAATGTGTTACTGGAATTGATTCTGGGAATATTATCCATGAGTAGAATACCTCTCTCTTGTGTTATTCATGTGCCTCTATCACACAAACTGCTCTACCACCTCTTGGTGTTAGGCCATGTTTTATAAGTTTTAGAGTGATGGCTCTCCTTAAATTAATAGGAATTATGACAGCATTCTCATTGGTTTCTTTAAAACCTTTTTAAGTTGAAAGCTGGTACGGTATTGTTACCTACAGCTCCACCAGTTTCGGTGTTGTCTTCGTAGGCCATTGTTTAATGAAAGTTGCAGAGCAAGTTTCAAGGGAACAAAAATAAGGTGCACAATATTTTGGAACACTGTATCCTTCAATGTTGAACAAACCATAAAGCTAATACATAGGATTTTTCGTCCTACTCAGCTATGGCGGAGATTATCCCTTACCCACTCCAGACATCCAGACATCTATTGGAGTATTTTGAGTAAAGGGTCTCTGAGAAAAGCACGACTGAGTTACTTGAGTATCTAGCGTTAAATTAGTGCCTTACCAAACCGATGGGCGCCATGTAGTGTAGTTCCTACATCCCTGATAGGCTCTGCACATTGGAATAATATACACTATAGATTTGACCTAGGACTGAGGTCAGTATGTCTCTATCCAGTATATTATTCTTAATTACTTGTGTGTGCCAGCTAACTCAAAGGTCACTAGAAACTTTCTCAAATGAACAAGAAGGGATGAGTTTCTGACAACTGCATGAACATGACAACTTTGTTTCCCTTAGAATCGGAACATAATCTTCAGAGTCGTGGAAACAATAGATTACAGTTTCACTCAGTCAATAGTACATGCTTCGTTTCTATAGAGTTGCACAGAAATAGAGAGACAGGCCTTTCAATAAAAAGGGTTTATTGAACAGTCTTCTTCTTCATGCAAGAGATATGAACTGCTGCAATAGTAAGACAGAATGCGAAGTATAACGCGCACAGCGTAAACAGTAATATAAAATAATACTGTAACAGCATGGTCTATTGCTATGACATATATAAAAATATATACATAAACTAGCAGCCCGTCCTGACGTTGTCCGGGTATGAAATAGAATGTGTGTAATGTAACACGCTCATTCGCGTGTGCCCCCGCTTGAGGGCCTCGGCGACCGTCTAACAATTAGAATTGTGTGAGTCTTGAATGATTGTTTCCCGCGGTAAACACCCATTTTTCCGCAACTTTCTTTCCGCATACTGAGTTACTTGAGTATCTAGCGTTAAATTAGTGCCTTACCAAACCGATGGGCGCCATGTAGTGTAGTTCCTACATCCCTGATAGGCTCTGCACATTGGAATAATATACACTATAGATTTGACCTAGGACTGAGGTCAGTATGTCTCTATCCAGTATATTATTCTTAATTACTTGTGTGTGCCAGCTAACTCAAAGGTCACTAGAAACTTTCTCAAATGAACAAGAAGGGATGAGTTTCTGACAACTGCATGAACATGACAACTTTGTTTCCCTTAGAATCGGAACATAATCTTCAGAGTCGTGGAAACAATAGATTACAGTTTCACTCAGTCAATAGTACATGCTTCGTTTCTATAGAGTTGCACAGAAATAGAGAGACAGGCCTTTCAATAAAAAGGGTTTATTGAACAGTCTTCTTCTTCATGCAAGAGATATGAACTGCTGCAATAGTAAGACAGAATGCGAAGTATAACGCGCACAGCGTAAACAGTAATATAAAATAATACTGTAACAGCATGGTCTATTGCTATGACATATATAAAAATATATACATAAACTAGCAGCCCGTCCTGACGTTGTCCGGGTATGAAATAGAATGTGTGTAATGTAACACGCTCATTCGCGTGTGCCCCCGCTTGAGGGCCTCGGCGACCGTCTAACAATTAGAATTGTGTGAGTCTTGAATGATTGTTTCCCGCGGTAAACACCCATTTTTCCGCAACTTTCTTTCCGCATACCATCACTCTGCATACTCTCATTACGAAAGTACCATGACTCCGCAATGCCATTATAACACATGGCATTACATTTTATATGCTTTTACCACGCATACATTTACAACGAAATTTGTTGTAAATGTATGATTGGTAAAAGCATGTTTTTTATGTTTGGATAAGGTAAGTATGGGTATAGGGGTATATGTTTTGGGGTATTGAGGTATATGTTTTGGGGTGTTTGGGTATTTTAAGGGTTCAGATATAGTTTTGGGTTATGGGGACAGGGGTATTTTTAGGGTTTAGGGATAGGTATGGGTTTTGGGGTACATGGGTATTTTTAGGGTTCAGGGCTAGGATTGGATTTTGGGGTACAGGGGTATTTTTAGGTTTCAGGGCTAGGATTGGGTTTTGGGGTGCAGGGGTATTTTTAGGGTTCAGGGCTATGTTTGGGTTTTGGGGTACAGGGGTATTTTTAGGGTTCAGGGGTTGGTTTGGGTTTTTGTGTACAGGGGTATTTTAGGGTTCAGGCATAGGTTTGGGTTTTGGGGTACAGTTTTTTTTAGGGTTGAATTGAAATTGAATTGAAATGAGATTTATAATGCGCAGAACAGTAACCCACAGGTATCAAGGCGCCTAGCAAAAATGATCAGAGAATGATCAGGAAAAAGACAAGAGACCTTACATATATGCTTGCTGAAAGAGGAGAGTTTTTAAAGCAGTACGGAAATTCTGTAAGGACGGGAGAGATCTCAGGTCCAGAGGAAGTTCATTCCACCACTTAGGAGCAAGAGTGGAAAAGGCTCTGCCACCCCATTTGGCTCTTCGTACACGGGGGGCTGTCAGACGCAGTTTCCCAGAGGAACGCAGGTTCCTACGGGGGATGTAGTGGGAGATGATGGACCCTATTCCGGTGTCGCTATTTTTGGCGATGGCTCTATAGGTCTTGCAAAGAACCTTGAACCGGATTCGGTGTTCTACCGGCAGCCAATGCAGCGTTTTCCTGGCTGCAGTGGCCGAAGAGCGTCTGGGAACATCCAGGACAAATCTGGCTATGGCGTTTTGGACTACTTGTAAGCGCTGCAGCTGGCTTTTGTTAAGTCCAGCATACAGCGCATTACAGTAGTCCAAGCGCGAGCCAATGAGGGCAACGGCTATGTGTTTCCTTGCCTGGAAGGAGAGATATTTTCTGATCCTGCGTAGGGTGTGGATCAAGCCCCAACAGGTGGAGACGGTTCTGCTCACCTGGCTGCCTAGGTCAAGGGCAGGGTCTATCAGCACCCCGAGATTCTTAGCAGAAGTTGTAGGGGAAGGGCATGTTCCAAGTGAGTCAGGCCACCAATTGGCTGACCAGATGTTTTTTTC
Organism: Lissotriton vulgaris; assembly: GCF_964263255.1. Lineage (NCBI taxonomy): Eukaryota > Metazoa > Chordata > Amphibia > Caudata > Salamandridae > Lissotriton > Lissotriton vulgaris. The sequence continues at coordinate 444,134,694 of NC_141699.1, forward strand.
CCCCCAAACACCATCACCTCAGTCTTCTCCCCATTGAGTTTGAGAGAGTTCTGGATCATCCATTGACCAACCGCCTCCATACAAGATCTAAACTTGGAGGCGATTAGTTCATCTGAATGGGGAAGAGAGACGAGGATTTGAGTGTCGTCTGCGTAAGAGACTACCTCCATCCCGAACGATCTTATTAGTTTGGCTAGTGGGGTAACATAGATATTAAAAAGGGTCGGGCTGAGTGCTGACCCTTGAGGAACCCCACATAGCACTGGTCGGGATGGAGATAGGAACTCCCCCAGCTTGATTCTTTGTTCCCTCCCCGTGAGGAAAGAGGTCAAAAGATCCAGAGCTGCGTTCTTCACCCCCACCTCCCTCAGCCGAGATGTAAGTAGGTAGGTTTGATTTTTGGGGTACAGGGGTGTTTTTAGGGTTCAGGGCTAGGTTTGGTTATTGGGTACAGGGGTATTTTTTGGGTTCAGGGCTAGGTTTGGGTTTTGGAGTACAGGGGTATTTTAGGGTTCAGGGGTAGGTTTGGGTTTTGGGGTTCAGGGCTAATTTTAGGTTTTGGGGTACAGGGGTATTTTTAGGGTTCAGGGGTAGGTCTGGGTATTCGGCTACAGGGATATTTTAAGGGTTCAGGGCTAGGTTTGGGATACAGGGGTATTTTAGGGTTCAGGATAGGTTTGGGTTTTGGGGTACAGGGGTATTTTTAGGGTTCAGGGCTAGGTTTGGGTTTTAGGGTACAGGAGAAATTTAGGCTGACGTGGGCAAGGTTTCCTAGCTGCCACGACGTGATTGGCCTGTCGCCAGGACACGCCCACTAGCGTAGCCACGCCCCCTTCAACACAAAACGCGCGCTGATCACAAGCGCAGCGTTTGTTAGCTCAAAGCTCTTGAGGCACAGCCGGGAGCAGGGACAGACAGCTCTTTTAATCTGCAATGAAATACCTGTTGTTGTTGTTTTAAAATCGCCGTTTCTGCAGCACCCTCGCTACTCAGCAGATTGCTTGCTGACGTGGGCAAGGTTTCCTAGCTTCCACGACGTAATTGGCCTGTCGCCAGGACACGCCCACTAGTGTAGCCACGCCCCCTTCAACACAAAACGTGCACTGATCACAAGCGCAGCGTTTGTTAGCTCAAAGCTCTTGAGGCACAGCCGGGAGCAGGGACAGACAGCTCTTTTAATATGCACTGAAATACCTGTTGTTGTTGTTTTAAAATCGCCGTTTCTGCAGCACCCTCGCTACTCAGCAGATTGCTTGCTGACGTGGGCAAGGTTTCCTAGCTGCCACGACGTGATTGGCCTGTCGCCAGGACACGCCCACTAGCGTAGCCACGCCCCTCCAACACAAAACGCGGGCTGATCACAAGCGCAGTGTTTGTTAGCTCAAAGCTCTTGAGGCACAGCCGGGAGCAGGGACAGACAGCTCTTTTAATCTGCACTGAAATGCCTGTTGTTGTTGTTTTAAAATCGCCTTTTCTGCAGCACCCTCTCTACTCAGCGGATTGCTTGCTGACGTGGGCAAGGATTCCTAGCTGCCACGACGTGATTGGCCTGTCGCCAGGACACGCCCACTAGCGTAGCCACGCCCCCTTCAACACAAAACGCGCGCTGATCACAAGCGCAGCGTTTGTTAGCTCAAAGCTCTTGAGGCACAGGGACAGACAGCTCTTTTAATCTGCACTGAAATACCTGTTGCTGTTGTTTTAAAATCGCAGTTTCTGCAGCACCCTCGCTGCTCAGCAGATTGCTTGCTGACGTAGGCAAGGCTTCCTAGCTGCCACGACATGATTGGCCTGTCGCCAGGACACGCCCACTAGCGTAGGCACGCCCCCTTCAACACAAAACGCGCGCTGATCACAAGCACAGCGTTTGTTAGCTCAAAGCTCTTGAGGCACAGCCGGGAGCAGGGACAGACAGCTCTTTTAATCTGCACTGAAATACCTGTTGTTGTTGTTTTAAAATCGCCGTTTCTGCAGCACCCTCGCCACTCAGCAGATTGCTTGCTGACGTGGGCAAGGTTTCCTAGCTGCCAAGACGTGATTGGCCTGTCGCCAGGACATGCCCACTAGCGTAGCCACGCCCCCTTCGAACCCCTCCCCCTTCTGCTACAAAGCATGTGCCCCCACCTGAAGCGCAGCGGACGAGTGCAGCGGGCGCGACGAATGCGCGATGAAGGCGCGCTTAAGGTAAGCTCGTCTGCGCCGAGGCCGGGCCTAGGGCACCCCCCTCTACCCGCTGCACACCAGCACATGATGTGCTCAGATATAGCAGGGAAACACTCATGCTACTGAATACACAGGCAGACAAAATTGAATGCCCACGCCTACTCCCTCACGCATTACACCAGGACGACAAAGCTTGCTCTCACTGCCAAGCTCGGCTTCCTCACATTAATCCCCTCCCCCCAAATCAATCCTGATGCCGTATCCAATCCCTAACAACACCATGACCCATTCCCCATCAGCCCAAGTAGGAGCTAAACGCAGCACCAAAGGGAAACTAATCAACGGACTTTTAAATGTCCGCTCCCTTCCGAAACACGCTAGCGAAATACAGCTACTGATTGAGACCAATAAACTCGACATCCTGTTCCTAACCGAGACATGGATGGCTGAAGGAACAGAATCAGAGCTAGGCATTGCATGTCCAGATGGTTTCAAGATCATTCAGAAACCCAGACCCTCAGGTCGAGGAGGAGGCCTGGGGATCATTTTTAGGGAACAACTTAACATCACTACCCTGGACATTGACCCCATCTCCTGTGTAGAAATCCGCGGGATTTCGATAAAATATGATTCTGAACACTGCCTCACGGCCCTTGTATGTTACAGGTCTCCGGGGCATTTCAAAGCCTCACAACAGCAGGAATTAATCACGGTCATAAATAATATGTCAATCTCCCAAAACAGGCTGCTGATACTGGGCGATTTCAACATATGGGACAATGACCAACTACGTGCAGCTTTGCACAATATTACTCAATCCTGCCACAATCTAGGGCTGAAACAGTGGATAAACACCTCCACACATATACTAGGAAACACAATAGATCTTATCTTTGTATCAGAAGACCTACTGACCCTAGACACTATCCTTCCAGTAGTCTGGTCAGATCACTACCTCATCAGGTTCAAATCCCACATCCCGTCCCACACAGGAGCCACGATTTCGCAAGTCAAAACTTTCGTAGGTCGGGACTGGAAGAACTTGTTGAAGAGGAAAGAGGAGGGAAAGCTCGACCTACGCCAGGTTGGGGCCTCGTTAAAATTAGAGAATGATGTCACCGCAAACTATCTTTCCTTTCTCCATGAAACCACAAAAAAACTCGACGCCGTCATCCCGCTGAAAACAATCACAAAAAGGGGAAAACCCTCCGTCCCCTGGTATACGGAGAAACTAAGAGAACTAAAAAATACCTGCAAAAAGGCGGAGAAGCTCTGGAGAAAAAACTATTCAGACCAGGAGAAAGTACGATGGAGGCTTACTATCTCACAATACAAGAAGGAAATAATCACAGCCAAATCCAACTATTTTGCTGAGGTAATCCTCAAAAGCTCTAATAAATCCCGGGATACATTTAGGCTCCTTAAAGAGCTTTCCCACCCCGCCTGTGCTAATAGCCAAATCAAACCCTCACAAGAACTCTGCAATGACCTAGCAGTGTTCTTCCAAGATAAAATCAGCAAAATTGTAGAGGGAATGAATAGTAATCCTATCTCCCCACTGCAAGACAACAGCATCCTAACAAATAAAGACGGAAAGGCGGATCCTGATACGTAGCCCCTCTCAAATGCCACCCTGGAAAACTTTATGATTCCTTTGGAACAGGAATTCATCACAACAGCCCTCCATACGTCCTCAGGCTCTCCTCTAGACCCTCTTCCCCATAGAATAGCCAAGAAATTCGAGGATAACGTTTTACCAGCCCTGCACCAACTATGCAATCAATCTCTGCACACAGGCTCCGTTCCCAAAGACTGGAAACTAGCGATCGTCATCCCGCTATTAAAAAAACCTAATCTGGACCCAAACTGCCAAAAGAACTACCGACCCATATCCCTATTACCATATCCTATAAAAATCATAGAGAGATGGGTCAGTAGAGCTCTAGCCCTTTTCCTAGAAACCAACAACATCTTGGAAGAGGAGCAGTTTGGCTTCAGACCAGTTCATGGAACGGAGTCAGCCCTGCTGACAGTTATGGATGACCTGCGAATGAGGGCGGACAGGGGAGAATCAGCAACTCTGATTCTGCTTGACCTGTCCGCCACGTTCGATCCGGTGAACCACGGCATCCTGATTGAAAGATTAAGGAACATCGGAGTCAGAGGGGTCGCGCTCGACTGGTTCCGCTCCTACCTGACGGACAGGAGGCAGGCAGTATCCATCCCTCCCTACCAATCCGAGTTCACGAAAGTCCCGCACTGAGTCCCACAGGGGTCGGCCATCAGCCCCATACTCTTTAATATTTACATGCAACCCCTGATGCGGATCATCAAAAGCCATGGCATCAGCGTGACAAACTATGCAGACGACACCCAGCTGATAATCTCGCTGGACGGAACTCGAGCAAGCTCAACGGAAACTTTCCACACCTGTATGCTGGACATGTCTCTCTGGCTCAATCAGAACTCACTAAAATTCAACAGTGAGAAAACTGAAATACTACATTGCACAGTAGGAAAAATCCCCAAAAGTCTACCCCCAGATTTCTGGCCTCAATCGCTAGGGGACTCGCCCACCCCAGTGTGCTCTGTAAAAAACCTTGGAGTCACTATCAATAACAAACTAAGCCTAGAGACCAACGTCAACAAGCAGGTTAGCTGCTGCTTCGCCCTACTAAGAGGACTCCGAAGACTGCTACCTCTCCTGCCCCCACAGACCAGAGCCGACATAGTCAGGAGCACTATCCTCAGCCGCCTTGACTACTGCAATGCTCTCCTGCTGGAATCCCCTGCCTATCTCATCTCCAGACTCCAGAGTGTCCAGGCAGCTGCAGCCAAACTGGCACTCTCCCGTGAACGTAGATCTTCTACCACTCTTGCCCTGGCTGACCTACATTGGCTGCCAATACACCAAAGGATCTGCTTCAAATCCCTATGTATTGTTTTCAGGGCAGTTCATGGGCTAGGCCCCCGACCACTCCAGTACAAATTTAAGTGGTATGAGCCCAGCCGGTCTCTTTGATCCTCATCCTTGAACTTCATCAGTATCCCCAGGATCAAGAAAGCCACCTGTGGTGGATGAGCTTTCAGCATTGCTGCAGCCCACTTATGGAATAAACTCCCCTTGGACATCAGAAAAACTAATGATCTTCTGACCTTTCGGAAAAAGGTGAAAACTTGGCTTTTCCCAAAAAATCCTCCTAAAACCCTTCGCAATAAATAAATCTACCCAGTTCAGCATCTCGTTCATGCTCCTGTCCCCACAAAGCTTTAGCTATGTACCTAAGCGCCAGGATGCCCGTAGGGTTACAGAGCGCTCTACAAATGCTATAAATAAATAAATAAATAAATAAATAGGGTTCAGGGCTAGGTTTGGGTTTTGGGGTACAGGGGTATTTTTAGGGTTCAGGGCTAGGTTTGGATTTTTGGGTACATGGGTATTTTTAGAGTTCATGGCTAGGTTTGGGTTTTGTGGTACAGGGGTAGTTTAGGGTTCAGGGAAAAGGCCAAGGCACACACTGCGTTCGTCCCTTTCAGACGCACCCGGGCCAAGGCACACACTGCATTTGGCACCCCCAGTATGTGTGTGAGACAACGGGCAGTCCCCCGAGGGATTCGAGCAAATGGTTACTTACCACGCTTCCTGTTGAACGCCTTTGTCACGCCCCCAGCACACGGTCACAGCAGTCGATCTGATTAATGTACGACCCAGATGGCATGAAGTGCGGAACGTAGCACATGCCCGCAACGTTTGTCACTCCCCCAGCGTGCCCCTTGATGAGGCGCAATTGCATAATTGGCGCTTGTATGTACGCCTCACATGGCATGAAGGGCGGAACGTACCACACGCCCCCAGCATTTGTCACGCCCACAGCAGTTTGAGTCACACCCCCCAGCACACGCCCACAGCAGAACGCAGACACGCCCACAAGGGACTTGCACGGTTCTTTTACCTTTTAAATGTATATGGTGGCCGTCTGCATAGCCTATGTCCTTCTGCTGCAACTGCCCTTTCCAACACTGTATTGGGTGTTGCGATTGGTGCTGTGGTTACTGAGATTACCCGCCTCAAAGGTTTGGGCTCTCTCTTCATAATATTAGTATGGATAACACAGGCTAAATTACTCAACTGGTGCTTCTAAAATAATCCTACCCCAGTGTACCTAACCTAAGTCTAGTACGAGGGAAGAAGTAGGTGCTGTTTTAGCTTAAGTTTAGTTTTGTTTAGTTTTGCCAAGAATTGCCAAAAGGTTCTCGAGGCTCTAATCAGCTCCATACCTTAGAATGAGAGAGGTTGGTATCTCTTTCCCCGGACTCGATTCTCTAACACCCCACAAGGGGAGTCAAAAACACTGGAGCTGGATTCTCGGCAAGGAGGATGACAGCATCTGGTCAGTGCGTCAGTTGGGGAAATGACTTCCTTCGTGATTTGCTGTGGTGAGCCACGTCGTGCAAGTAGGTAGTCGAACCGCACCATGCCTTGCCATCGCAAGTGAAGGTATATTTATACCTCGAAGGTTTTTAGGAATGCCTGTATTGATGTACAGTCGGGCATATGAACGTCATGAATGAACCCCTAAGGAATAGATCTTCATGCATAATAAATGAGTTCTTGGAGACATCAATATCCAGGCAGGGGGAAGTCCTAAAGGCTTAAGAATCTGGTTTTCCAAGAACTCATTGTGACAAAGAGAATCGGATGTAGTTGACCAAGCCTGTATTTGATTAGCATGAGCAATGCCTAAATAAAGGCTGGATTTCTATGCCTAAATAAGGGCAATGTGAATTATACCTATATAAGTGCATGAATCAGGAAATCTAAATACAGTATCTGAATCGGCACACAACAATATGCTTGTAAAATGTTACAGAGCATTCCCCCCTCTGTCCTATGGGGCAAGATAGCCTTTTAATAGTGAGAAACAAAATTGACCTTATTTCCACCATCAGGACATGTTACACACATCAGTACATGTCATACCTTTTGACATATACTACACTCTGCCCGCGGGGTCCCTTGTGCCTACCATAGGGATGTCCTATATGTATGAAAAGGGAAGGTTAGGGCCTGGCAAGTGGGTGCACTTGCCAAGTCGACATGGCAGTAAACAACTGCACACAGAAACTGCAGTGGCAGCTCTGAGTTAACACTTCAGAGCTACTCATGTGGGTGGCACAATCAGTGCTGCACGCCACTAGTAGCATTTGATTTACCAGCCGCGGCACACTTGGTGCTCTTTACCAGGGACTGACCTATAAGTCAAATATGCCAATCATGGATAACTAATCATGTTCACAATTTAGGCAGAGAGCATATGCAGTTTAGCACTGATTAGCAGCTGTAAAATGCCAGGAGTCATAACACCAACAACAACAGGCCAGGAAAAAATAGGAGAAAGAAGCTAAAAGTTTGGGGATAACCCTAAAAAAGTGACAAGTCCAAAACAACCCCCTTTCAGCCTAAAGCCAGGGTAGACCAATCCATACCTCAATGGGCTTCCCTGCTTGGGGAGATAGAACATGGAACCTGGCCCACAACAGCAGGTGTCTTTTCCTGTTCTACGCCTTCCTGAACCTAGTTTGATCTCTCTGTCCGTACTCTCAGGGCCCACTAAGCTAACCCAGGGGGACCTTTTCTCCTCACCTGTGGACACCATCTCACAACACCTAAACTTACTTTGCTCACAGATGAGTCCCAACAGGCAGACAGTATCAACATGGCCAACACAGGGGTGTGGCCCAGTCCACCCCTGGGTTGTGAATCCTGTCCCCCTCCGAAGGGCAACCCTGTCCACCAGGACAGCAAGCCACAGTCGTAGGAAGGTGGAATCTGACTATATGGTTACTCCCCACTTTTTTAATGGTGTTTTGCTGGTTTTTGACTTAGTTGGACTGGGATCCTGCTATTCAGGGCCCCAGTCTATCTGCTTTCTCTCTAAAATGGACTCCCTGTACATTAGCCACACTCCACATTGGTTACTGGGTTACCCTTGTGAGTCCCTAGTATATGGTACCTTGGCCTACCAGGGGCTGAAGCATGTATTATGCCACCCCTAGGAAGCCTTCCAAAATGGCACCAAAGTTCTGCACTTGCAGCCTGGGTAAGGTGGTGTAAGCACCCCTTACTGGGATATAGTATACCTATATCCACCATTTAAAACATACACATATTAACCTATAAGTCACTCCTATGGCAGGGCTTGACAATCCTGAAGGCAGAGTGCATGGTTTTGTGTGAGAGGGTGCCCTGGCATTAGCTGAGCCCCTGTGCAGCTTTCTAAATCCCTTCCTTATAGTTCTGTGATATGGCCATACCATAAACTCTTAGGTGCATTATAATCCTTGCGGTTAATGCTAACTTTGGTTTTGCTTTATCAAAACATGTTGTTTTTGGTGTCAAACACTTTGGAATACTACCCCCCCACCAGTTCTGGCCGCAGGGGTAGCATGACTTGTAGAGCAAGAAGACGTGTACACACTTACTTTCCCGGTAATAGTTTGAAAGAGCCTCAACATCACAAAATGGATGCTGCTGCCACAGACACGAGCCTGACCTTCTGCTGCTGGACAAAACTGCAGCAGGGGAGGCCTGGACAATAGGTTTCCAGTCCAGGGAGGTGCAAGCACCTCCCCAGACAGGCTTTAATGTATTAGGGCAGGGTGGGTTGCATTCAGTGAATGCTCAGTGAATGCTTTTCAGACAGTGCCTGGGGCACATGAGGTGTCCCAGTGCATTTCTCAGTTCAAACAGGTTGCTGGGGCACTCAGCCCCAGCTCCGGCACAAAACTTGACAAAGGGGAAGGAGTGTAACAACCCCCTCCCCAGGTACTCCCATAGGTGGGACCCTAGAGTTAGTCCAACCCCTAAACGAAACTCTGAAGAAGAAATCTTGGATCTTCGACATTCCATATCGACTGGAAGACGGAAGAAATCTCCCTTGGGGTCAAGGAGTGACTCCCCTGTTCAAACAGGCACCAAAGAAGCATCTTGCCGGTCTGCATTTTTGAGGCTTCTGCTGGATCCCGAAGAAACTGTGACACAGGACATGGACTTCCAGACATCTCCGAGGCTGGCACGAGTCCCAAGCAAAGCTGGGACCTGTAGCTATCACAAGAGACGTGGGACCGGGACTCCTCGATGCCTGTGCATCAACTTCCCGAGCTTTCCTGAAGTTGTGCATTGGGTTATTTGTAGTCCAAGCCCTGAGCACCTTTTGCATTGAAGATTGTGGGCATACACTCCAAGAGTGTTCCCTGGGCCCGCTATCAGCACTCCTTTGTGATCCCTAGTCCATCAACTGGTGGGTCCCCATGAAGGACAATCCTCTGTTTCTTGGGCTTTCCTGGTTGCTCCAGATGGTCCCTGACTCCCCTCCAAAGGGTGAGTACCTCAGACCTTGCTGGTCTGCACCAAAGCCAATCTTTGCATTCTGTGTGGGTTGCTGTTGCCAAGGCTTGTTGGGTCTAATCTGGATACCGATGCTGCAGAACTCGACATCCAACGTGAGACAGCTTGAATCCAGCTTCTGGTTGTCGTTGACACCTCCTGGTCCTCGTGGCTGGAGATTCAAACTTCACCTATATCACCTTAAAGCACCTTACATCAGCTGGCATCTCCTTGTCGCCATCCTGGTCACTGGCTATAGACCCAGACTCTGTCCTCTCTGCTTTCAGGTTCTTCAGATCTCTGATCCACCCTTGGATCCATTTGGACACTTTTCCTCTGGTTGCCTGCAGCACTTCGTTGCAGCTGTCTATTGAAAACGACGACGAAACCCAACACGAAAAGACACCTATGCACCCGGCTTCCCTAAGTGAGGTAACACAAGTACTTTGGTGCTCCCGTGGGTCTTGACTCTCGAAATGCCATTACTGAAGGGGTTCCAACGTAGTCCACTCCAAGTGTCCCTAATCTTTAACTTTGTATCTTTAACTTTCGCCGTAGAAGTCAATGGTTTTTCGAGGCTGTGTTTAGACATTGCACTCGTCCTCCGTGGGTCTCCTGCATCCCTACCTTGGGTGATTCCTGGTTTCCCCAGCTGTTCTACAGGCCCTAGGGTAAACTTCTATCCCTCATGTGGTTCTTGTACCACTTACTTAGTATATGGTTTGTGAGGCCCCCTAGGGCAAAACATATACTGTGCTACTTTACTGTGTGCTAGATAAGTTCTTATATTGTACTTTTGCCTCTAGTCCCATAAAGATACTAGAGGGGTGTGTTTTAGAATAAATACATATATGTTATATATATACCTGGTGTGGTGCTAAGCGTATTTTTAAGCAAAGGTGCACCACAACAAGGACATGTGTAAACTAAGGTCTTCTAGTTTGCACACAAGATATATTCAAAAGAAATTTCATATGAAACAGGACAATTTTTTTCTCAAAAAAGATTTTTCTTTATTAATTCCAAATGTTAAAGGACACAGCCGACGCGTTTCGTCCCTGCGGGGACTTCTTCAGGGCTGTATTACAACAAGACAAAATACATATAAAAACATTAAAGAATGTAAAGTATTTGCAAACTCAGCCGAGCTACAAATTATTAAATAATTAAAAACAAACGCATGTCAGTGTCAACATGTCATAGACATGTTTTCTACAGGATACTAAGTATATTTGGAACATCAGGTTAAAGTGAGTATTGGCAAGCAGAGAGAGAAAGGAAAGAAAACCCCTAACATGATTATATACATTTTACATGTCCTATCCTATAATTCATCTTATGGACACTGTAATATTCTAGGCAAATTAACCAATTTGGCCTAAGCATACAGAATTGGAGAGATAATAACACAATCAGGTCATAACTTCCAAGTGGTTGCTTAGCAGTTAGATATTGCTAACAATTAAAAAACAGGAAACAAGACTACTGGAGTTACAAAACACATATTCCTAAGGGAAGCAAGAATTCTAAGAGATTTATAAAGAAGAAAATGTAACAGGTATGGTGGAGAATGAGAGATAGTTCATGAAAAACCCAACACATGTGAGTCAGAAATAGTACATGGAGAACCAATACATGTAAGTCAGCATGTCCTGAAGCATTCAGTACGCCGAATAGAGACCTACCAAGATAAGTAGTGGAAGCTCCTTAAGCGCGACGATGTATAGTTGGAGAAGCACAGTTGCAACCCAATGGCCAAATCGTGTGTGGTCACAGGGTCACTGGTTCAACAACATCAAGTGTATTGTATGGTTCAATAAATCTGACAGAAGCGAAAATGAAAGTCATGATGAGCACTGGGCCAACTATAACTTCAAAGATGTGCATCAAGTAGTGCTAAGTCAAGCATACTTACAGCAAGTTATTCTGTAACAGTTCGATAGGGGACCTACGGTTCCTGGAAATAGCATTCAATTGTGGTTTGAAAGCTATTAAAACAAAAATATATGCGAAAGTGTTATAACAACAGATATCATTCAAGATATTATACATAGAATCTATGCTAACGAGGAGGCGATTGATTACAATTTGACCACCAATCCGTCAAGAGATCATTGGGGAGGTCTGTTAGCAGAAGAATTATACAAATACAATCTCTCCTCTTAAAAACGTATGTAACACAGTTGGAAGAAAGCCCAATCTCATCCGTAGGCTTTTAATTAATAATCAGAGAATTGTAACTATCACACCTGTAAATGGATGCATGTATTATAATGATGCATCCAATTGAGTCTATTCTTTTATTTTATGGAATACGGCGAGTCAAGAGTAGTACTGGGAAGGAAATCATGAGGAGGGACGAGAATCACATAGTCTCTAAGCGTATTGCTAGACTTGAGCGTATCGTATTGGCAAGGGGACGACATACGGCTACGGACGTTTTTGGAACAGCGCTGGTTTCACGGTAAGCGGCTATGCTAATTTAGATGATGCACCTGGGAGTTCTTTAGAGCCCCAATCCTGGGCGGGGTTGCTAACAAAACTTTCTTCTCTCCATGGTCTAGTTTGTTGTACATATATCAGACAGGGGACAGTAAATGATAAATGTAATCCTGACTTTCTAACCCTGATTTAGTACGGGTAACTATTTCATTATATTGCTTTCCTCACCAAGGCTCAGCGCTTGGGTGTATGATATACGGGGGTCGAACACCGACTGAGCGTTTGTTACGTTCTCCTGTTGTACTTCGTCCGAGCACATTTGGTTAAAGACACTTTCTGACCCCTTTTCCACCATGTCAACAGAAAACGAGGGATGCCCATAAGTAACTAAACGAAACCCTATTTAGCAAACAGGGATGAGATGAGCCAATCAAAGTAGAGTCCCCGACATAGTTACACACTGGGAACAGGGAAGGGGGCGAGCGTCATAGTATGCCCATATTAGCAGTCGTGCCTTTCAACTGTCTGATACCTGTAATGCGAGAGGCAGACATTTAAGCCCCAGGAGTAGACCACAAATGCCTAGGAGTTGACTCTGTATGGGTGCCACAATTTTGCATGTTCCCAATACAACTTACTTTTTTCATCCAGAATCTGCAGCTGGATTCGAATGAGTACGGGCCACTGCACATTACAACATAAATCAAGATAATACAAGATATGGAACATGTTGCCTGAAGCCACTGAATAAAAGGCTAAGGTAATACGTGTGTTAAAACATCTTGACTTTTCCCCCTGTTGTCAATTAGATATGGCCACGGTCAGCAATTCATATAGAGGTAATTGGACTCTCCTTTCTCCTCATTATTTCTATTTCAGCACTACCCGTGACTCGCCGTAATCTTTGAAAGAATTGATCCCTTTGGATGCGTCATCATTGAACATTCATCCGTTTGTAAGTGCTATGTTTTTTAAATAATTCTTCCATTATAAAATTAAAGACCAACGAATGACATTGGGAATCCTTCTAGCGGGAATATGTGCTTCATTAAATTATCCTCCCCTTTGCCAATACGATACGCTCAAGTCTAGCAATACGCTTAGAGACTATGTGCTTCTCGTCCCTCCTCATGATTTCCTTCCCAGTACTACTCTTGACTCGCCGTAATCCATAAAATAAAAGAATAGACTCAATTGGATGCATCATTATAATACATGCATCCATTTACAAGTGTGATAGTTACAATTCTCTGATTATTAATTAAAAGCCTACGGATGAGATTGGGCTTTCTTCCAACTGTGTTACATATGTTTTTAAGAGGAGAGATTGTATTTGTATAATTCTTCTGCTAACAGACCTCCCCAATGATCTCTTGACGGATTGGTGGTCAAATTGTAATCAATCGCCTCCACGTTAGCATAGATTCTATGTATAATATCTTGAATGATATCTGTTGTTATAACACTTTCGCATATATTTTTGTTTTAATAGCTTTCAAACCACAATTGAATGCTAGTTCCAGGAACCGTAGGTCCCCTATCGAACTGTTACAGAATTACTTGCTGTAAGTATGCTTGACTTAGCACTACTTGATGCACATCTTTGAAGTTATAGTTGGCCCAGTGCTCATCATGACTTTCATTTTCGCTTCCGTCAGATTTATTGAACCATACAATACACTTGATGTTGTTGAACCAGTGACCCTGTGACCACACACGATTTGGCCATTGGGTTGCAACTGTGCTTCTCCAACTATACATCGTCGCGCTTAAGGAGCTTCCACTACTTATCTTGGTAGGTCTCTATTCGGCGTACTGAATGCTTCAGGACATGCTGACTTACATGTATTGGTTCTCCATGTACTTTTTCTGACTCACATGTGTTGGGTTTTTCATGAACTATCTCTCATTCTCCACCATACCTGTTACATTTTCTTCTTTATAAATCTCTTAGAATTCTTGCTTCCCTTAGGAATATGTGTTTTGTAACTCCAGTAGACATGTTTCCTGTTTTTTAATTGTTAGCAATATCTAACTGCTAAGCAACCACTTGGAAGTTATGACCTGATTGTGTTATTATCTCTCCAATTCTGTATGCTTAGGCCAAATTGGTTAATTTGCCTAGAATATTACAGTGTCCATAAGATGAATTATAGGATAGGACATGTAAAATGTATATAATCATGTTAGGGGTTTTCTTTCCCTTCTCTCTCTGCTTGCCAATACTCACTTTAACCTGATGTTCCAAATATACTTAGTATCCTGTAGAAAACATGTCTATGACATGTTGACACTGACATGCGTTTGTTTTTAATTATTTATTAATTTGTAGCTCGGCTGAGTTTGCAAATACTTTACATTCTTTAATGTTTTTATATGTATTTTGTCTTGTTGTAATACAGCCCTGAAGAAGTCCCCGCAGGGACGAAACGCGTCGGCTGTGTCCTTTAAAATTTGGAATGAATAAAGAAAAATCTTTTTTGAGAAAAAAATTGTCCTGTTTCATATGAAATTTCTTTTGAATATATCTTGTGTGCAAACTAGAAGACCTTAGTTTACACATGTCCTTGTTGTGGTGCACCTTTGCTTAAAAATACGCTTTCCACAGCTACCACTAGGATAGCTTTCTCTAAAGGTTGTCTTACACCTACCATCAATAAGGGTCATTTGGACTGGTGCAAGGTGCCCACTAGAACAGTGGACATCATTTGTCAGGCCAACTTCTCACAACAGTGGCCACTGACAACTGTGATGAGAGCCAGGCATCATGCCTTTTAGGCCTCTCTAACCTTTGTGGCATCAGAAAGTGGGGGGCGGTAGCCGCCGGTGCCTGGTATCTTTTGTCCACTCTCCCTCATGCCAAGTGAGGTATGGCATCCTGACACAGGCCCACCAGCCTAGGGTCTGTACCCAACGGCAGGACAGGAGATGGGGTGGGCTCTCCCACACCCTGTTCCCTTCCCGGGGCTATGCATCCCCCCACTGGGAGCAGTCCCCCTTGATTCCAGAATTGTCAGGACACCTGTGGCAGGTGTTCTGCACAATTCTCCCACCAGTCCAGGGGTGCTATCCTGCAACTGGTACACCAGCCCAGGGTCTGTACCCTGTGACTAGACACAGGACTGGGGTAAGCTCTCCCACATTCGGTCCTCCTCCCTGGGGCTCTGCACCCTTCCACCTGGAGTGGTACTCCCAGAAGGCAAACTGGTAGGGGCACTGTTAGCAGTCACACCTTCCTCCAGGTCAAGGGGACACCCTGAACCTGGTCCTCCAGCCCAGGGTCTGTACCCTTAGGCTGGACCTGTGCCTGGCAACCCAGGACTTCCGGGAGAGTACACCGACCCCCCAAGGGAAACATACATACTCCTGATGAGTTGTGCAAGAGTCCGCCTGGGGCAGGTCTCCAGCCTACGGTCCATCTGATAAAGCATGAAGACCCCCTGGCCAGAAGTGGCCTCACTAAGCTCAGTCCTGGGGTGTTCTGACCTCCGAGCTGGCAACCCCTGACCCACTGGTCCTTCCACTGGGGACTTTGTCTTCCCACTCACCCCTTTCTCTGGACTCATGCACCCTCACTACTGGAGCGGTGCTGCAGATACCAGAACGGGGGATGCGTTTTACATCAGTCCCCCCTAGTTCACCTGACACTTTGGGATCCCCCTCAGGGTAAGGCCCCTCGGCACAGACTAGGCCCCCCTTCTGGTGTTCACTCCATGAACCAACCAGGCCTTGGTACAGGGTTTGAGGCACCTTGGGAGACAGCCCTCTCCCACTCTTTCTCCTCTGAAACAGGATGTGGGACCCTAAACCCCTCCCACTACACTTGGACCGATTTGGGCTACCACCAACTTCCCCTACCTCACTTGGTTGGGGAAAACCTGAGCCACCCCCTCAGGATCCCTCCCAAAAGGGCTTTCAGACCCCCTGGAATCCACCAAAAGGTCTTCCTCCAGGGCAAGGTCCCTGGGGCCAGAGAACTCGCACTCCACTGGCTGTTGGCATAGCTCTGGAAAACAGGGACTTAAAATATGCTCTCCAACAATTGAATCACTCAGCCCCATACATGTGTTAACTAAGCTGCCCTTTGCCGCACCATCCAGTGCCTCACACATGTACCCCACACCACTCTCCTGAGATTAGCAAGACTGTGTCTGTCTGTCTCTATCACTCAATCCACACTCTTCTGGGCGGTCCCCACACCAACACACCCAGGCTTCTACCCTGAAGAAACAACTCTCCATGCACCCCTTATCTAGAGTCAGTAGAGTGTCCATCCCACCACTAGGAATATGAACCCCTGTGCCAGTTCCTTGATCCACCTCAGGGACACTGCACACCACTGGAACTACCTCATAAACCTGAACCCCCTGGTGTATGTCAACCCCCTCCTTCAATTCAGGCACTTAATCTATGGGTATGTGTACTTTTCCCTCAGCACTAAACACTACATTTTTGCTGCCACCATCTGAGCTGGACTCCACCTCCAACCCAGCTAAGCTCACTTCATGAGCCTCACATTTGTCCTTTTTCTTAGCTATGACACTCATGGCCTGAAGTCTTCTGAGATCCTCATCAAGCTCTCTCATTTGCAGTTCATGTGCCAAGATCCTTTTTCTTCTTTTCCAAGTCATAGTGTTCCTGCTCTCTTCTGCCTTTATTCTCATGACCTCTAACTCATGATCTCTGGCCCTTTGCCTTTCCTCCAAATCCTCTGGAGAAAAGTTCCTGGAAGACTGACTGCTGCTCTCCCAACAGGCAAATCCTGCTATCTGAAACGACCTTCTGGCATACCCCATCGACATCTGTATCATCTGTCTCCCCAGCTTCTTTGGCCTCCCACCCAGCCCCTAAAGCCTTCTGTAGCTCCTCTTTCCTAGAGTTGCTCCGCATGGGACATCCAAAGCTCCTGAAGAACTGCTTGAGTTGCTTTACTTTGTAGCTACTTAACATTTTAATGCCAAACTCCAATTCTGCCTCCTCACTTGCCGTTTTACAACTCAGAGACATGGTGCGTGGATACTCATGGGTCAGATCAACAGTAGAACAAAAATAAAACACGGTATGTGGTTACATAGTGGTCTGCACTAAACTAGTGATGTACACCAATCACTGTGGGTCAAGTACAAAAAGAGGTTCAAATCCCACCGCTGCCACTAATGTTGGAAATTGGGGTCTGCAGTTGACAGAGGTAGGTACCCTTGTCCAAATATGGACCCTTGCTTATAGTCAGGGTAAGGGGGATGCACTCTCCAGATAACTCCTGCTCAACCCCTTGGTAGCTTGGCATGAGCAGACAGGCTTATCCTAAAGACAATGTGTGAAGTATTTGGACCAACACTCACAGTAACACAGTGATAACACCACAAATGGACACCACACCGGTTTAGAAAAATAAAGTATCTTTATTTATACTTAACAAGACCAAAACAACAAAAATCCAACATACAAGTATTAAGAAAAATGACTTTCAAAAGGTTTTACCAACTGAGTCCATAGAAAACTAGGATTGTGTGATTTCTTGCAAAGTACCTGTCGTTGCGACCAAATTCAACAAACCAAACAGCCAGGACAATGAGAAGCGTTGAAAAACAAAGAGATGCGTCACTTCCTAAGACCTTTGTGGATGCAATGCGACAGTTCTGCTGGACACATGGGAGCGGTGCATCGGGTCCGGTCTGCAGGGGGAAGCAATGGGTCGATTCTAAAATGTCTCTGATCTGCTGATGATGTGTCGGATAAAACTTGCTGCACAGGGACTATGCGTGGAAATTTGGGGTGCGCTGAGCTGCATCAATTTCTTCAGCTGCGATCCCTCGATGCATCAATACTTGCAGCGGCAACAGGTGCTGCAGCGGTTTCAGCAGTGACGCGGCGGTGCGGGTAGAATCTTCTCAGACCACGGTGTTAGGTCAGGAAAACTGTAGAAAGAAGAGCGATATGTCGATTTTCTTGTTGTTGCGTTGCTTTCCAGCTCCCAGGAGCAGAAACAACCTCCAGAGGCCACACACAGCCACCGGTCACAACTCCCAGGAAGGAAGTTCAGGGGAGCTGGGGGTGAAATCTTTGTGTTCCTGGGGCTTCAAAACAGGAGGCAAGCTCCACTCAAGCCCTTTGAGACTTTCCTAACATAGGGGACAAAGCACACAGCAAAGTCCTTCTCCTTTCCTTGGCAGAAACAGCACCTTCAGGTCGAGCCTAGACACACAGCAAGGGCAGTACTTATCTCCAGTTTCTCCAGCTCTTTTCCTTGGCAAAAGTTCCTCTTGATTCCAGAAGTAGTCTAAAGTTCAGGGGTTTTAGGTGTAATACTTATACCCAGAAATGTCTTTGCTCTCTTTGTCAAGGGTCTCTGAGCCAATTCCAAACCAGTTCTGCCCTCTCTGGTGCAGCTGCCCGGCAGGAGGGGAGACAGCATTGTTTAAGTCAGACAGGCCCTATTCAGGTGTAAGAGAAATCTTCTCCCACCACCCTAAATGCAGACCGGGCCTATTCAGGTGCTAGTGAGAACTCATCCCCCTACACTGAATGCAGCCCAGGTATTTTCAGCCCAGCCCTGACTCATTCAGGAAAGGCAGGACTCACATCAACCTCTCTGGTGGCTGTCTGAGATAATGAGCTCCCCAGCCCCTGTCACTCCAAAACCATACAGTCAATACACAAACAGGCAAAGGCACACAGAATGGTTAAACAAGAAAATGCCTACTTTCTAAAAGTTTAAACCAAAGGGTTTTGTCCGTTCTGGGAGCCTGGCAGGACGTCTAATACATTTTTTCAAATGTATGAAAGGTTCCTCTTCTACCAGATGAATTGTATCCTCATTTAAATTTGGGGCAGCATAATTTCTTTGCAGCTGTGTTCTTCTGGCATAGATTCAGTCTTCTCTCACCAAACGTGTGAACATCTTTTATATTCATACAAGGTAAATTCAAAACGTCTTAAGCTGACCGTGTCTGGAAACACGAACACAAGTGGGGAGTCATCGAAATAGATGTACGAAGACTCCAGGACAGAAGATGGACCTTTAAAAGAACCCCATCAAAAGCTATAAGGTACTCTTGGATTACACCGTGGTCTAAAACCCTGATGATAATCCCCCAATGCAGAAGGGGATTGGAAACGCGTCGGCTCGTCTTTAATCGTCTGCGAGGGACCAAAATTGAATGGGACTCTAGTGAGGGTGTCATAATTGAAACATACGCCGAGAGCGAACTTTTATAAAAAATAATTTTCCCCCAGCCTGCCTGTCATAGTGCCACATAGGATTTGAATTTTGGCAGGCAATTGTTGAAATTTTGGACTGGTGTAATTAATTGATGTAAATACAACAGTGTTTTGTCTTTGTTTTTGATTATAATATGTTTTTGTAAAATGTTTTTCATACAATTTTGATTCGCACAATATACTGAATGAAATGTGTATTCCTCCTATGCATCAAGAGTAATGAACAGTTGTTTGAAATGAAGCCCTAAGCCCAGAACAAGGGAACGCGGGACGCCTACTGCAAATGCAACTTTTACCTGTGCCTAGTGGCCCCTATTAAAAAACGTTCAACCCCGAAACAGACCATAGGAGAGAATAACATTTGAAGGTACAATAATGCAGGCCTAACAGGTGTAAAATTTGGATCTCTGAGCAACAGGAATGTGAACTTTCTGCGCAATGGATAATAAAAATCACAGAAGATAAAATGTAGGGTATCTTGCTCTGAGAAGTTGTCACATGGGCAAGGTTTTAAAGTGCCAGGTTTCATAAATCCTTGGGAAAGCGCCAATAGCTAAGGGACAAAATGCAGACAGAATCTAGTCAACACAAAACAGTGAAACGCATTAATAACAATATGTAAATACGGTTGGACTTTTTTGCCTTTGGTCAGTGTGACATACCTTGGTACAGTGGGCTTTACTAACTCCTTCTCATCCCCGGGCCCCTACAGCATCTTACAGTAACTGCTGTTTGATGTTTCTAATATCTACTTTACCCAGAGGCTTAGGGCTCAGGTACAGGTCGGGGGAGCCAAGCCATTTTGTCTGTTCCATTACATATTTTAGCCAGGGAATGTTTGCAGCCCCCTCCAGTGCTGTGCAGTCAGTGATTATCAGCCTGATTCATGAAAGGTAATTGCGCTCGCAAAGGGCCAGATTCTGAGAATCTGGCCCTTTACGAGTGCAATTTTAGCATTTTGGATTCATCATCCCAAATGCAAAATTCGCTATTTCAGAACTCGCATATTTGCGAGGAATAGCATTTAAGGAATATCTATTAGAGATTCCTTAAATGCTATTCTTGAAACATTTAAAAATTGCAATTTCGCAATTTTGGGCCGCTATTTACCGCGAGGTCAAACCTAACTAAGTTGTATGTTACACACACACATGTCTTTTGTACATGTGTGTGTGTAACATCTGTGTAATTTGACATTTCAGGGGTGTTACAGGGTGTCCTTTGGACACCCCTGCACCCTTGAAATCGCAATCTCATTTTGGCCCATAGGAATGAATGGGAAGTCATTCCCTATTTGCGATTAGCAATTAGCTAATCACAAATAAGGAATCTGTAGGAATCTAAAAAAATATTGCTATTCCTACATGAATCCCGTTTTGCGAGTCTGGAATAGCGATTCCTTATGAATCGCTATTTCAGACTCACAAAACTTCCCAATGATGAATCAGGCTGTATGAGTTGATTTAGGTTAGTAATGGGACTGGCCTAAATTCTCAGCCAGCGCAGCAGGGGGGCTACCGCTATCAGATCCGTGATGTACCCTACCCCTAATTCTGCATATAAAATATATGCAGGGTAAGCGGGCGGGACTATAAGGAGTTTACGCATGAATTTGTTTTCAGCCCCCTGAATATCCTTTGCGTCCTTGCAAACCCAAACATCACATCCATAGGTTGCCATAGGGATACACTTTCCTTTGTACATCTTCAACAGGGTGGGGAAAGGTTTTGTCCCTAGTCTTTTAGCAAAATTCAGCGTGGCCCTGCCGCTCTGGCTAAAGTATTCTTTTTTTGCGTAATTTGTCTACACCAAGACCATTGCTCGTCAAAAAGTACACCTGGGTAGGGAAAAGTAGGGACTTTAGTTAACCCATTCCCCTTACAGTAAAATTTAGCCTTAGCTGCCTTTCGAGGACCTATGGACATAGTATGTGTTTTAGTGAAATTAGTGGTCAAGTCCAGTGAGTCCATAAAATCTATAAAACCATTTAAAAGTTGTTGTAGTGCCACAGCGGTTCTGACAAGTAGGACCGCATCATCTGCATACAGGAGTACAGGGATCCCCTTGGTACTAACCCTGGGGATGTCTTTAAAGCTTGATATTAAAAAATCCTCTAGCTTATTAATGGAGAGCGTGAACGACAGAGGAGCCAGAATTCATCCCTGTCCATCCCCGCTCTTCACTGCCCAGGTGTCATTCAGACCGCCATCCCTATGATATCTAACTGCAGCTGTGGTATTTTCGTGGGCAGTATGTAAAAAAGCCACCAACTCAGTATCTAAGCCCATGTGATGTAAAATAAACCATAATTTAGACCTATTTACACAATCAAAGGCTGAAGTCAAATCCATAAAAGCCAAATGTAAAATTCCCTTCTTTGGAAGATATGCTTGTAAAATGTTACAAAGGATTCCCCATTCTGTCCTATGGGGCAAGATAGTCTTTCAATAGTGAGAAACGAAAATGGCAGTATTTCACTATCAGGACATGTTACACACATCAGTACATATCCTACCTTTCTCATACACTGCACCCTGCCCAGAGGGTAACCTTGGGCCTACCATAGGAGTGTCCTATATGTAAGAAAAGGGAAGGTTAGGGCCGGACAAGTGGGTGCACTTGCCAAGTCGACATGGCAGTTGACTGCACACAGGCACTGCAGTGGCAGGTCTACGTTACCTTTTCAGATCTACTCATGTGTGTGGCACAATCAGTGCTGCAGGCCCACTGGCATTTGATTTACAAGTCCTGGCACACTTAGTGCACTTTACTACGGACTGACCAGTAAGTCAAATATGCCAATCATGGATAACCAATCATGTTTACAATTTACACAGAGAGCATATGCACTTTAGCATTGATTAGCAGTAGTAAAGTGCCCAGAGTCCTACAACCAACAACAGCAGGTCAGTACAAAATAGGAGGAGGAAGAAAAAAGTTTGTGGATAACCCTGCAAAAAGGGCCAAGTCCAACAGCTTTACATTTCACCATGGCCTGATTTCAATTTGGATCTGAACTCACTCCTCAATGCACTATTCACTATGCATTCCTTCACCAACAAATGATAATTTCCAGATGATCTTGCACCGCTTGTTCAGTGCGCTCTGCTCACATCCAACAACTAGTGGTACAGTTCTGGAATTGCTGTCCAGCAGAAATTATGACGACTCGATGTTTTGCATTGTGGGGACCTAATAGAAATGATTTTCTGGGAACCTTCATATTCTACAGAAGGAATTGGAGGAAAACAGCTAGTGTCACCTACCTTATGGTTTCAGCCATTCTTCTTTGAGCACATGTGTCTGGTGCAAGTGTTCCTAAGATTTGCAACCACCATGCAAGTGGTAATGCTGGTGGTATTTATGTTTGGGGTAGGAGTAAGGATATTATTGTAGACTGCTATGGCACAGGCACTGACGGTGCTCCTCCTGAACGACATGTCTGTTGTTTAATTCTCCTTACATATGAGGGCTTCCTGGCAGACAGTTTTGTGGTAGTCAGTACAGTACGATTTGCCCGGATGTTCTCAAATGTTCACCAAGTTGGGCCCTGAAAACATTCTTAAGAAAAATGGAGTGAATTTCAGTATAACACTTATATTTTTGTAATGGTTTTAACTAATTAAAAACAATAAATGTTTTACTTATTTACTTACAGTATTACATTTATTAATATGATATACAAAATATTGTATGCAGCAATTTGCCTAAGGTGCCATGAATGGCCACACTTGTGCAGAAGTAACAGTGGTATGCACTTCTGAAGCTCTCTTGCACCGAGATTGTCCAAGGATACCATAAACACACTACTGTTGGTTTGGAAATGGTGTCGATGGATGTGACTGGAGTATCGTTGAAGTGACAGTTATAGTGACGGAGTTCTCATCAAGTACACCCATACAATCGTGCTGCACAGGGTCTGTCTTACAAGAAGTGTGTAGTTGTTGTGATGGAACTCATAGAAACTTCAGCGTGTGTCTGGTTCACATTCTGAGGTGCTACAAAAATGTGTTCTGCTCTTCCTGTTGACATCTCTTACACCAGCACGGGATTGGTCCGCTTCCTGCATTGTCTCTTCTGCTTTAGGGTACGGTGTGGTTTTGAGATTCACTCACTTTGCACTTCTTGCTGTTGGCCATGCTCTTCAATTCCAAGATATCAAGCAAAGTGTGTGCAGCCCAAGCAAAGTGTGTGCAGCCGTAAACAAAAATTGCTCAGTATGTGTACATCTTAAAAAGAGAGGGGCATATGTACAAATCCTTATCGCCACCACACCACCACCTATAGTGACGTTGTGGTGGTGATAGGGGCTGCGCCTTATGTAAAAGGCAGCGTTATTAAACCTGCCTTGTACATAAGGCCCCCTTTCAAGTTATGGTTAGCGTGATAGGGGTGGGCAGTGGGTGCTGCGGTGGGTGTTCCACTGCAACAACCATTCATTTTGATGCTGCCCCTATGTACAAGGGGTGCGTACATAGGAGGCAGTGCCAAAATTAGACCAGGTAAAAACTGGTCTTAAGATGGCAAAACGAGGAGAAATGTATTATTTATCTTCGTTTTTGCTTTTTCCATGTGTGCTGCCTTGTGCAGCACACAATAAAAAATCAAAATGCCATTGTTTTTTATGTACAGGAAGGTGTCCCTTCCTTTGCATAACCAAACTATTTTTTAAAATACCATAATGTCTCTTTCATGTGTGCTGCATGAAGCAGCACGCATGAAGCAGCACACAAGAAAGTGACAGAATGGCATTCCTAGGATTCTTCATGTGCAGGAAGCGACACCTTCCTACACATAAACAATCCTTCCCTGCACGCAGACACCCTTGCACTCTGGTGCAAGGGTGCCTGCGCTGACGCTAAGTCACTAAACTTAGCACCACCGCAGTGGGAAACACAAGGCTGCATCACATTCTTGTAAATATGATGCAGCCTTGCGTTTTAGAAGTGGCGAGAGAAGCGTTATTTCAGGAAGGCTAATCCCTCTCTCCTCCACTTCCTTGTACATATCCCCCAGAATAAAGCAGAGAGCTAAAGTACACACTAAAGACATGCACACCCTTAAGCCTAATGAGGTCAGTACCATCTACATGTGCAAACGACAAGAGTCCACTGCAGTAGAGAACCTAACAATAACCCACATCAGCACACAAACGAACCAGTACTGCAAAAATTATAACCGTTCATCATGGTTCTGCATGTTACAGTTATTATTTTTTTTTCCTTTTTTTTTATTTTATAAATTTTTTATTGATAAAGAATATAAGTGGAATATACATTTGGCATTTCTTGTATACAGTCCATTTGTGCTCGCTATTTCTTGGGGGGGGGGAAATAGAGAGAAAAAAAAGAGAAAGGGAGGGGGGGTTTATTGCGTTTTCTTCAGGTGCTCGTCGAGTGGGCCCCACATATGCACTTTGGGGTTGTACTCCTTAGAGAAGTTGCCTGTGACGTTGTCTGCTCCTCTCAGGAAGGTGACCCAATTAATCCATGTTTTGAAGTTTGCTTTGGCAGTGTTCTTCCAGTTCGTCAGGATTATTTTTAGGGCTGCTGTGAGCAGCAGGTCTAGTAGGTCTCTCTCTTCTCGGCTTGCAAAGCTGATTGTTAGGTCTGCTTTGAGCATGTCGTTTAGGAATGCGTTGATCTGCGCCCAGAACTTCTTGACTTTCACGCATTTGAAGATAAGGTGCTCGAGGATTCCTTCCTCCTTTTGGCAGTTCCAGCAGTTGCCTGATTCTGCGATGCCGACCTTGTGGAGCCTGGACGGGGTCCAGTAGGCCCTGTGAAGGAGCCAGTATTTGGTTTGTGCTAGTTGTGGGGTGACTTTGTTTGTTGTTGCTGAGCTCCACATTTTTGCCCGTTCTTTTTCATTTAGCTGCCTGCCTAGGAGTGTTTCCCATGAGTTTGTCATTTTCTTGTTTTGCGACAGTGTGGGGGCCTCAACCTGGCAAACTTCAAAACATACCAAACAGCATGCCTTGCAAGCCAAGGGATGGCCTGGATAGACGACACCCAAACCTACAAACCAGCCTGGCTAGAGGTGGAGAAAGACTTCCTGGGAGGCCTCAACCCGACAGCTCTTCTAACAGCAAACAGGCACCCCCTAAGGTCCAACCCAATACTGAAACACACCAGGGAAGCGCTGATGAAAATAGACAGGCGAATGATGCAGAAGTTGAGAGGAACAACATGGGAATCTATCTGGTTCAACACAAAAGTAACATACCAAGGGGCAACAATGAACAACGACACATGGATCGAGAAAGGAATCAGCCTCCCCAAACCGATGGAAACCAAGCAAAAGCCACTGACATTTTCAAACATACAACAACTACATGGCCTTCCAAACCAAGAGCTCTGCAACTTCCTCAAGATCAAAACTGCCATAACCAGAGCAAACCTACACAGAGAAGAACCAGGCATCATCAAATACATGCAAACCCTAAACTCAACAGGCCACCAAACTGCAAAGATCTATAAGCTCCTGAGTGCATGTTACAGTTATTAACTGTACATCCCAAACAAGATGACAGGATATAATGGTACCTAACACAGCAGCATGTAGTAAATAATCAATAATGTCAAAGAAACACAGTTCTTACAGGAAGTTACCATCTCAGCACATACCGTTCTCCCTCAATGGTCAATATGACAATCCAAATATATATATACATGTATATATTACCTACTGGCGTTCGCCAGTAGGTATATATAGTTAGGATTTTTTTGAATAGGGATTTCTGAAAATTCTATGTTGAATAACTTTGGCGTTGATGGACAGAATTGGCTGAAATTTTCAGGAAAATGGCACATTTTGTTTCTGAGCATCCCCTGAAAGTTTGGGGGGGTTTCGTCAAGCGGGGCCGAGAAAAAAGGGGGGTCCCAAAACGTGTTTTTAACATTGAGTTTTCCATAGGGCGGTTGGACTCACTTTTAGCTCGAACGGCTGAATGGATTTCCACAAAACTTGGCAAAATTGTAGGGACTGGTAGCCCGATGTGCCTTTGCTATGTCTCAAGATATATGCTCCAGTGGTTTTTACGAAAATTAACTTTGAAAAATATATATTGGGCTACATTGGGCTACATATATGTTAGAGCCCAAATGTAGCCCAATGTAGCCCAAATATCAGCCAGATGTAGCCCAACTATAGCCCAGTGACAGAATGTCCCAGAGTGTTCTAAAGAACAACTAGAGCGCTAACAGTCTTACTTATGACAAAAGTATGGCACACCTGAAGTCATCTTGATTGGAATAAAGTGTTAACACTTAAAACATTTAATTTGCAAAGGAACAAAATGAGGGGTTTCATTTTGCCATAGACATGTTATATATATATATATATATATGTATATATATATATATATATATATATATATAATATATATATATATATATATATATATATATATATATATATATATATATATATATATATATATATATATATATATATATATATATCCTACTGGCGGTCGCCAGTAGGTATGTATAGTTAGGATATTTTTGAATAGGGATTTCTGAAAATTCTATGTTGAATAACTTTGGCGTTGATGGACGGAATTGGCTGAAATTTTCAGGAAAATGGCACATTTTGTTTCTGAGCGTTACCTTAAAGTTTGGGGGGGTTTTGTCAAGTGGGGGCCGAGAAAAAAGGGGGGTCCCAAAACGTGTTTTTAACATTGAGTTTTCAATAGGGCGGTTGGACTCACTTTTAGCTCGAACGGCTGAATGGATTTCTATGAATCTTGGCAAAATTGTAGAGACTGTTTGCCCGATGTGCCTTTGCTAGGTCGCAAGATATGTGCTCCAGTGGATTTTGAGAAATTAACGTTCA
The DNA here is from genome assembly GCF_964263255.1 of Lissotriton vulgaris. Classification (NCBI taxonomy): domain Eukaryota; kingdom Metazoa; phylum Chordata; class Amphibia; order Caudata; family Salamandridae; genus Lissotriton; species Lissotriton vulgaris. The sequence goes on from NC_141699.1 coordinate 444,161,743, forward strand.
AAAAAATATATATATCTGTGACAGCGTCCCGGTTAGCGCCCCGGTTCGCGTACCAGACGCGTACCAGACGCGTAACGGAACTTCGCGAGGAGAAGCGGATTGGCTCTCCGGTGACTCTCAACATTCTAAACAGTCCGGAGCGGCCGCCATCTTGTCTCTCGGTAGGATCGAGAGACAAGAGGTGGAAATAAACGAAGGGGGAAATGAATGAAAGGGGCAAGGTAGACCCCTCCTGACCCCCTAGGATTGATGTGGGGGCTATTAAAGGGCCACGCGAGGCAAAAAAATAAAATACATTTATTTTCGATTTTTCACGGTGGAAGCGCTACCCGGTACGCGAACCGGGTAGCTCACCGGTAGCGTAACGGGAGTCCACCATCTTGTGTTTCGGACGAATTTAGTCACAAGATGGAGGATAAACAATGTTGGGAATGGGTATAAGGGGGCACGGGCGACATATCCTGACCCCCTAGGTTTTCTGAGGGTGGCTGAGGAGGCTCATATATGTAAAAAACAAAACCTTTTTTTTTCAAATTTTCGCACGGTTAGCGCCCGGTCCGTGCACCGGGTAGCGTTCCGGAAAGCGTAACAAGGGGAAAACCAAGGGAAATAGTAAAATAATATTTTAGAGTGCTTTGAGGTAGGGTAGCTCTGAATAGAGCTGTTGTGTTGTATGGGTGATGTAAGTACCAACATGTAGGTACCAATGAAGAGTCTAAATTCAATGTACACCGTCTCCTCTGTAGATATTTTGTATGTTCTAATATGGGTTATTTAAATGTAAATGTGTGGAAAAGCACTTCATGCTTTAAAGCAATTGTATTTTTGAACTGATTGTTCTTTCCTCTTAGTCCTCCTCTTTGTTTTTTTTCCCACACTCTTCTTCAGCATGATAGTTGATACATTTGTTCCCTCAAAAAATTTATATACATAAAAAAATTATATTAAATACATATAAAATATATTTTTCCTTTAAAAGAAGAATACATTTTACAGCTTTTGATATTTGCTATTAAAAAACCATTGAAATATATATAGTTAGGAATTAGCATTTACAAAACCTTATTTTACTCACACAAAACCATTGAAATTCGCATATATAGTTAGTTGCACTAACTATATATCGCGCACCCGCAATCCACGGCTGATCATGTCACATATTACATCATTCATGACATGGTCAGTGACATCACTGATGACATCACTGATGACATCTCAAATGACATCACTGATGACATCACTGATGACAACATCCAGTGACTGTATGTTTCTGTAAAGTTAAAATATGTCTTACATATTGAAGAATGAGTGGATGTATAAGTGTCTGGATGAAGGATTTAGTAGGTGCATGACTGACTGTATGAGTGAGTGATTAAATGTGTCTCACTGAGTGCATGGGTTAGTGACTAAACTGTCTTAATTTGTGCATCATTATGTCTGTTCTGTAAACTGCTGCATGTGTTGATCAGTAGCTATATGAGTAACTATATGGGTTATTGATTGGTTGCCCAAGTATTTGTATTGGAGACTGAGTGTGTGTGTGGGTGGCTGGGAGGTGTATGACTCTGTGCATAGATGTGTGAGCAGTTGATTCACTAGATGTATGGGTTCAAAAGTGCATGTGGAAACAGCTGTATGGGCGGTTAACTGTGTGCATGAGTGTATTGGTGAGTGAATGGATATCTCAGTGCTACATGTCAAAGTAAGTACATATGTAAAACACAGTGCATGTGAGAGTTGACATATATAAATAACTGTGCATAAGAGCCAGTGAATGTGTGAGTGGCTGTATGGATCTTTGTGAACTTGTATCAGGGATTGTATAAGAGAGTAAATATGTGTTAGTATATGTTTGAATAAGTAAGGTGGGTTTAACTGTATAGTTGAGGAAATGGAGGTGTGATTGATTCTTTGCATGACTGACTAGGTGTGTGAGTAACTCCATGGATGAGTGACAGTCTGTGAGTGTCTGTTTACACTGAGTGTATCTAAGGTTATATTGGAGTCTGAAGAGGTTCATTGTATTATCACATGAATGATGTCATCAGTGATGTGATCAGTAATGTCAAATGAGATGTCATCAGTGATGTCATCAGTGATGTCATTTGAGATGTCATCAGTGATGTCATTTGAGATGTCATCAGTGATGTCATCAGTGATGTCATTTGAGATGTCATCAGTGATGTCATCAGTGATGTCACTGACCATGTCATGAATGATGTAATATGTGACATGATCAGCAGTGGATTGCGGGTGCGCGATATATAGTTAGTGCAACTAACTATATATGCGAATTTCAATGGTTTTGTGTGAGTAAAATAAGGTTTTGTAAATGCTAATTCCTAACTATATATGGTCTATAACCTATGGTGTTATATAATAATGTGCTGCTTACATATCTCCGCCGCAGCAATAGTCTGTTTTCACTGTCATCACCCACGTGACATGGGAGGTTACCACCAGGGGGCGGTAACATACATTGTGTACTGCATTTAAAAAAGGCTTGTGATTGCTTTATTTTTTCACTGCAGCGTGAACAAGGGCACTTGTGCTCGAAACGCGTCGCTGATCTGGCTTTGTGAATTTAAATAAACAAGAACTACTTGCTGAATTGGTGGTCCGTATTTTCCTTCTGTGGATGGTGTGGAGGCTCTGACCGCGTACGCAGATCTAGAGAGAGGGAACCTGTGCTCTCATATGTTTCCGGAAGAGGATTTGCTTCTGTAACGGACCCCTTCGCCTACAGCTGACAACCGCTTTACAAATCACCTGGCTCGGATCTCTTTTGGGAATTACAGCGGTTGTCTCCGTGATTACAGCCACTTCATTCGCGAGTGTTGACGGCGGGAAAAGTCTCGCTGATTCGGGTCGGAGGACGCGGAGCAGGGAGCAGCTTCTGCCACACACGAGCGGTGAGTGAATCGTATATCATGTCACGGCGGCGAAGTTAATCAGCAGCGGCAATGTACTGTGGCGGGTACTACACGAAATAAGTTATCTGCCTAACTTACAATTACACAAAGCCATTATGAATGATGACGAAATCGACAAGTTGCGGGAAGAAGCCGCATCTACTATGTTTAACGGGACTAAAAGCCGTCCAGACAAACCACAATCACAGAGTGATATCAACACTACACAGAAGCGAAATTTGCAACAGTTGTTTAAAGAGTTAGAAAAACTACGCAAGTCTGAGTGCACCAAGTGGTGGGAGCACAAATCCCTCAGCAAATATGAAGAAGTAGGCCGTGTCCCTTGGGGACTGCGCATCTTACTAGCGCCCAGCTTTGACAAACCTGACCCGGCCATGTTACTGGAATGGGGTGAGAGCAACCTTGCGGCTTCGATGAACTTGGTATGCATCTTAATTAAATATGCCGCAAGCGACCGTCTTAAACTTTTAGATCAAATAAAAGTTTTAGAACTAGAAATTTATGCTCACTCGGACCAACAGGAAGTCCAAAAGTTTACTGAAAAAATGACTGAGTGTCTACGTAAGCATGAAGAGAAAATAAAAGAACGTAAGGCCTCCAAATTTGCGCGGGATGCGGATGATTATAGCCAAGGCCGTATCTTCACATTTTCCAGGAAATATAACAACGCCAAACGACAGGCATATTCCAATAGAAACTCCACGGAAAATTCCAGCAATAGTGCCTTACCAGCTCCCACCCAACAAACTAGGTCTGATAATGCCGCAACCTCTATGCCTGATGATGACAGCAATAACTCTACACCATTACAGAGTGATTATAGCAGTGATGCTTCATCCACGTGCTCTTCCACGTCGGATTTAAACTTACAAGGACTTGCAAAACTAAATCTACAGCAAGAAATGGATTTTGTAGTGGAGGAGAGGTTGCAGACCCTGCGATCATGGCAGCCCAATCCGCAAGCAGACAAAAGCGGAACCAGCGCCGGAAAGCAAGGAAGCGCAAGTGGAAACAACGCCGGAGGGCAGCAACAGAAAAAGAAAAAGAAACCTTGGGTGAAACGCAGATAGTGGACAATACCATCGTAAATCTATCTAACATCATTTTAAGCAAAGCAGAGGAACAATTACTTTCCCTTGGCTTAAACTTCTTACCCATACAGAGTTTCAACTATGCAATGACCAGGGTAGATTTATTTTGTTTCATAAGAAAATTGAAGTTAAAAAAACATTTTGCTTCTAAACCCACCAAATCAACAGGCGAAGCAGACATCTCTGATTCTGTGACTAGTACCAATGAAATTGCCCTCTTAAGTGCAGCCGACACCCACACTTTTCTGGATGCCAATGATTTGTTAGCTGACGCTGAACCAACAGAAATTGATCCAGATGTAGCTACACAAAACCGCTTGCGCAAAATATCCATCGAACAAACTGGAGCTGGCTTGAGCCCATTCCGCAGCAAGTCTAAATACATCCCTATGATGCCTAGAGATGCTGTGGATGTGTTTCATGACTGCGTAGTTAATTATGTGAAAAAAATGTATACAATATCAAACAACAAATTTCGTAAGAAAGAAATACACAAAAAAAGAGCGTTTGATGCATTAATGAAGAAGCTGAGTAACAACCATGAAATAGTCATCAAAAAATCGGACAAGGGGGGTAACCTGGTAATTTGGCCTAAAGCGGACTACATCATCGAGGCCAAGCGACAACTTGATGACTCCAGCTGTTACATAAAAAGTTCGCATAAAGACTATGAAAGTGCTAAAAATAAACTGCACAAAATGTTAGGCCAATGGAAGCGAGAGGGCTTCATCTCGTCTGAAGAATTCAAATTTATGTGCATCAACTTCCCTGTATTACCCTCTTTGTATCTAATACCAAAAATCCATAAAGCTGTTACACCCGTGCCTGGCAGGCCTATAGTATCTGCCATTGGAAGCGTGGGAGAAAAAGTAGGAGAATATATCGATTTCTTCCTCCAAGACTTTGTCAAAGAATTACCCAGCTTTATAAGAGACACCAGTGATTTTATCAGCAAAGTTGAGAACATTGTATGGAATCCTGATATGTGGCTCATTTCCCTTGATGTGGAAGCGCTTTATACTAGTATAAACCATGAACAAGGACTCTTGGCAGTAAAACATTTTCTATCTAAGCGCTCCATCACATTCTACGAACACAATAAGGTCATTATCAGTTTGATGGAATGGTGTCTCCATTACAATTTCTTTTCGTTTGGCAAAGAAATCTTTCGACAGCTTAGGGGTGTAGCAATGGGGGCCTGCTTCTCTCCCAGCTATGCGTGTTTACACGTTGGCTGGTGGGAGGAGCAGGTCCTCATGACACGCCATAAAGCATGGATGGACAATCATGTTATTAGTTTTCTGCGTTATATTGACAACATTTTCATAGCCTGGCGTGGCACCAAGGCAGAGGCATTTGAATTCATTGATAACATTAACCAAAATGACCTCAATCTCAACTTCACTGCTCATGTAGAAAAAGAGAGAATTCAATTTCTCGATGTAGAAGTGTATATAGAAAACAACAAAGTCAATACCACCCTACACAGGAAAAAGACAGCTGGAAATGCCACACTACATGCCACCAGCATGCACCCACGACACACCATCACAGGCATCCCCTATGGTGAGATGTTAAGGCTCAAAAGAATATGCAGCTCCCCTTCTGATTACGAGCAATGCCTGAAAGATCTTAACATCCGCCTCAAAGCTAGGGGGTACTCTGAGACCATGTTGAAAAAAGCCTATAACAAATCCCTATCTCGCACAAGAGAGAGCCTGTTTCCGGTGAGCAATTCTGACATTGAGAACCCTACCATTAGCGAGTCCCTAGATCCTGGTCCTCGCATGATCACTACCTTTAGTAGGGAGGAAAGGAAAATCAAGGCCATTCCCAATAAGAATTGGCCGATAGTTCTCAGTGATCATGTCCTCAATTCGTTGTTACCCTCAGCTCCTCAGGTCACCTTTAGGAGAGCCAAAACTATGGGCAACTATTTAGATACCGCTGCACCTGAACTGAAAACTAAAGCAGCTTGGTTACGACCATCTAGGGGGTTCTTCAAATGCTCCAGCTGTCGGGCATGCAAATTTGGCATTTCCACTACCCATTACACGACTCCATTTAGCTCTGTAGATAAACCTATATTGGGCAATTACTCCTGCAAAACCGATCATGCTGTGTACGTTCTGGTATGTGCCTGTGGACTTAGGTACGTTGGTAGTACCAAACTCCAGGTACATATGCGAATATTACAGCACCTACGAGCCATACTCCACAATGACCCTGCTTATCCGGTCGCTAGGCATTTCAATCTAATCCATAAGAGAGATTTGTCTTGCCTCACCTATTTTGTGATCGGATCCGTACCTCTGTCAAGGAAAGGTGGCAACAGAGAACTTCTTTTGAGAAATTTGGAATCTAGATTCATTCTAGAGCTCGATAGTCGCTGGCCAAATGGGCTTAATAACATCGAAGAGATGCACCATTTCCTAGAATGATTTTCCTCTTTCAATAGATACACATAGCATAGTCATCGCTCCCTGTGCTTCAAAATTTCTCTCTTTGTTGGTATCGGATGCATGAGTATGGATATCTCAAGTTAGGCTCCCTATTTGAGATATCAAGATGTATTTGCTCTCTATCTTTCAACCTTTGAGTCCCCACATCTGCATCACTATATATTTACACAAGTTAGGTTCCCTATGTGTGTAAATTGGTCAGTTGATCTATTCCATCTCAGTCGTGTTACACTTCTCGAAATATTAGACCCTGTATAAATAGAACATCTTTGACTTTGCACTTTACAAGCACTTTATGCATCTATGTTTGCACATTGGCGCTATTTATCTATGAATTTAGAGTTGATTATGTGATTTGTCTACTCTTCTTGTAAATATATGGGATAATGTGAATTTTTGTATATATATACCCGTTTTTTAACATCTTTTGATACTGCATTTTTGATACCATCTTTTACCATTTATGACTTTGATTGCCATGATATATTTATTGACCATTTTTATTCAGGGCTCTGAATTTTGGAATATATGTACATACGGCATCTTAAGTCCGGTTACAATGCGGCTAATATTGCACTTTGACACTTTTTTCGTCGCAATCACCTTTTTTGCACTTTTTTCACTTATGCACTTTACTATTGCCTTTTGCTGCTATTGAAACATTGCTAAATTTTGCACATTGCAGTCAGTGGTTTACATGTCTCTTAACATCTCAGATCTTAATTACTGTATTAGAAACACAATTTAGCATACATTCTGTTGTTCATTATCTGTGATGTTATGGTAGTGATGAGTCTAGTCGACCCTTACCACTTCATGTTATTAGAAACAGTGACATTTTAGGAGGTATTATGGATTTAACCAGTTATCTATTTGTATACTTTTATACCTCTTTTTCACAAATTTCGGATTTAACCTGTGACTGTTATATAATAATGTGCTGCTTACATATCTCCGCCGCAGCAATAGTCTGTTTTCACTGTCATCACCCACGTGACACGGGAGGTTACCACCAGGGGGCGGTAACATACATTGTGTACTGCATTTAAAAAAGGCTTGTGATTGCTTTATTTTTTCACTGCAGTGTGAACAAGGGCACTTGTGCTCGAAACGCGTCGCTGATCTGGCTTTGTAAATTTAAATAAACAAGAACTACTTGCTGAATTGGTGGTCCGTATTTTCCTTCTGTGGATGGCGTGGAGGCTCTGACCGCGTACGCAGATCTAGAGAGAGGGAACCTGTGCTCTCATATATATATATATATATATATATATATATATATATATATATATATATGTAAACCATGTATACTGTTAACTCTCATATATGTACACTCAACTGATACTTTCAACTATATATTACTGCATCTTATTCATTTCCAGTCCCAAAAAATCTTACAAGTTAATAGTAAGTGTATGGCTGTAGAGAGTCCACAGTCGGTGCAGAGAAATACGCACATAACAATATAGGACAGGACTATCTTTTGTGTGCCGAGTTCTCTGCCCCTATGACAGAGACTCTACAGTTAACTTTTAGTTGGTGAAAAGCAAAAAAAATATTAAACTTACAGAAAAGTTTAAGTTTACCTTTGTGAATCAAACCCTTAAATGTTCAAGCTGTGTGTGAAGTTTTGTGCACGCTTGTCAAACTGCGCCAAAGTTATTAGTAAATACATTTCCAGAACTTGTTTGTTGAAGAAACATGTATAACACACAGAGGCTTCATTTAGATAGCCATGTTGTCTGTTTTCTACCACTGGAGTCACTGAATCGCTGCCCACTGCATCTCAAAACCAGATCTGCAAGAGAGATGAGCCAGTGAAGAGCCTGGCGGGAAGACCAATAGACGTGAATGACAGCCTAGGAGCTCCGTATCATAAAAATGGATTTACAAGATAATCAAACAAGTACCCTTGCAGCCCCATGGATATAAGTCGGCGGATAAGATCACAAAGCCTCTTAGCCTGAACTTTAATTACTGGATTAGCGGTTCATTTAAGGCTTCTGCGCAGAAAGGGTGCAGTCAATCTGATATTCATTTGTTAAATAGAGAGAAGATGCTCTCGGCTTTTCTGCATGGTCCCTCTGGCTCACTTACAGACATAATTGAACGGTGTGAAGATTGAGCCATCCTGGGGCTTGAGGCTTTGAATCAAGTTTCAAGTTTTTTACATGTAAGAATAGGCCTTATTCAAACTCTTCCACTCGGTGATCAAGTTTATCAAGTACCATGTTTACCATATTACACTCAATACCAGTGGCGGCTGGTGACATTTGAAAGTGGTGAGGCATTAACCTTGGGGATTACTTTTATATAGCGAGCAATGTGAACAACTTCAGTGGATAAACCTGGGGCCTCATTTATGAGGCCTTGCGTCCGTTTTGCGCTTCCGATGCGTCACTTTTTGTGACGCATCGGCGGAGTAAAACATGCCTCCTGATACGCACAATTTACAAAGTGACGCATCTAAGCAGATGCGTCACTTTGTAAACCCCTGCGCTACATTATACCTGCGTCAGGTATAATGTATGCAGAGGGGGCGTTCACCCGCAAAAAGCCTCGTAATAGTGACGCAGTGAAATCTATGAGATTTCACTGCGTCACTTTTAGGACGCTGTTGCGTCAATATCTTGCGCCTGCCTCACAGCAGGCGTAAGACTGATGCAGGCCCTTTCACACTCCAGCAATGCGTCACTTTTGCGCCTACAGAAGCACATTCATTTCTCTTACTTTTGCCTTGTAAATATTTTGACATCTGTGTACCCCCTTCACACACATATCTACAGAATTTCAGTTGCAAATGGAATGCACAGATATTTTTCTGTGTGCTCTGCAGAAAGGCCAACCCACTGACAGGCACTTTTTTGGCTTAATCCTTAGTGCCTGAGCACTCAATCAAAGCCCCTCATAAACAGCTGACATGGCTCAAGCCTCAAAGTATGCACAGAATAAAATAGAGATAAACAACAACATTATAAAATAGCTAACTCTTGAGGAATGCAAGATGAAGTGAAGCTTGTGAAATAAGAAAGGAACTAAATCGCTGAAATGTATTCCCTTCACATTTTTAACATTCATTTTTTGCAAGTCAATCCATGTTTCTGGCATCAGGGTTAATTTAGGGGCATAAATACAGGGCCAGTTTTGATGTCATACATCAGAGAACTGGCCACTGTAAGCACATGTTCCACAGTAAGCACATATCTCTCGCTTTGTGCTGGACTCTGATATTTTGATCAACTTGCGAGGAACGAAGAATAAACACTGCTCCTTATCTGGATCCATTTCACGGGGTAACAAATGCCGCTGCTCCACTTCTTAAGGAGCGAGCAATGTGCAGCAGGGGTGTGAGGTATCACAGCAGGGAAGGTTAGCGTGTTGAGGGGGTCTCAGTACAATATACAGAACACAGCATTAGCATGCAAACATTTACCATTACCGAGAACAAGGTACTGGATCAGACGTGCTTGCATCCACGCTCACGTATGACGAAAGGGTGGGATCTACACATTTGAATGACAGATGTCTGAAATCACGCAGAAATGATGTCTCCGACACCCAAAACCGTGACGTCTATTGTGTCACGGGCCCAAAGAGTGCATACAAACCCAGACCACAATGGCTATGAAGGGCTTTAAAACTGAAAGCCCTGTGGCATGCATCAACGTTATGAAAGTTGATTTATTGCCTGCCTTACGTCCCCTGCTCCAGAGCGAAGCAGGCAGGCTGCCTGATACAGACAGACCAGACTTAAAAAAATCCATCAATTTAATTAGAGATCCGATTGAATCTCTAAATAAATCCATCTATTTACTATGTTGTTATGTAAATGTGTAGGAATTTCAGAGGGGAGCAGCCCCTGAGCCCTAATTGAGAAACCGCCCTTTCTCAATCCCCCAATTACTCATTCCCAATATACTCTGATGCAGTTAGACAGGAGAGGCTTAGGTTACATATAGTCCTGTAGGATGGTTGATGACTGACATACCTACGCAGATTACATCACTATGCAGCCCAAATTTTTTGGGGCTGTCATTACTGGCAGTCACTGTGGCGCAAAGAATCAATTTTACTGGAGCATCGGATTGGGGGTCAGTTCACGCTGAAATATCTTGGCAGAAATGGGCTTGTTTTCAGTTGCGAAGAACCCAAAACTTTAATATTTTTCCATTTCTTTTGTTCAACTGAAGCAAAACCAAGGGCCCAGGACTTGGGAGGCACGTCTTAAGGATCAGAAATTCACTCCAGCAGAGGCCAGCAGGGCTTAGGCAGGTTAAGTTGCAGGCCCAGGGCAGCAGGGCAGCTGGGCTGTTGTAAGGAGGCCTCTGGAGTTTGTGTTCCTGTAGCTCAGAATAGGAGGTCAGTCCACTGACCCTTGGAGTCACTTCAGCCTGGAATGAAGGGTGCAGGTCCAGTCTTCCTTCTCTGACAGCAGGGTAGGACACAAGAAGCAGGACAGTCCTCTGGCACAAGGGAAGTATGTCTTCTGTAGTATCCATAGGCAGACGAATGTACTGAGAGTGGGTCTTAGGGTACCCTTCATATATCTGGTGCACTCTTTGAAGTGAAAAAACTCTGAAACTTTCACTCTACAAAAGAGCCTTGAATTTCTTGCCTTCTTGTCCTGGTCCCAGACTGTTTTGTAGGCGCACTACTCTAGTGTGAATTTCTTTGTGTGCGAGCTGAAGCAGAGTATTTGAAGTGTAAGTGTGACAGGTGAAAGCTCTGCCTGCTTATCAAGTGTGGATGGTCCATACTGTTAACACCCAGAACCTATACAGTGTACGGGCTGGGAGGAATACACAAAGACCAACTGCCAACTATGCCTACTCATGTGACCAAGGAACAGGCTGCAGGCACTGAATATGGCAAGAAAATGCCAACTTTCTGACATTTTCCATTCCACCATGTTACTATTAAAGAGGGTTGTAAGGTGCAATTCCTTAGACACAAAACATGAATTTCCTATCAGCTCACAACCAAAAATGATGATTTATTTAAATGTAATGTGGTAACCAGATATTATCCTGTAGGAGAGGTAGGTCTCACAACACTGAAAAGTTAACTTGCAATTATTTCACTACCACCACATGTAAAACTTGAAGGCACATGTCAAACATTTTAAATACACCGCACCCTGCACTATAGGCTGTTTAGGGACCACCTTAGGGGGACTTACAGTGCCTTGCATTATTGCTACTAGCTCTCAGTCCCTATCTTCTCCTACCCTCACAGTCTCCATCCTTCCCCTAGCACTAAGCAAAAGCAAGGCCAACTTGACAGCAATTGCACTGCCTCCTCAATAATGCAGGAACCACAACAAAACCATATATATATATATATATATATATATCCAAATCAAAAGGTGAGCCCCAATGAAGGCAAACTGGCTTCATCATTCTCACGGGAGGCGGTGTTCGAGGAAGCAGCTGGTGAAAGTGACAGACATAAGAGCCTGCAGTTCGTCAACCCACTTGGGGAACACTGACAATTATTTTTCTGCAAGTCGAACCTAACTCACATGAGGTTTATTTTTTTCCCTGACACTACGAGGACCATAAGGCCATGGTACAGGCTACGCCCACTGGGGCAGGTTCCTATATAAATGTTTGGTGCAGGACTGGGCTCGATGTTGCAGAGGAGCCTAAACCACTGAGGAAGGGAACTTTTGTTTCAGAAACGCGTCTGGAGGGCTCATTATCGGATGAATGTCAGCGCGAAATTGTCTGCCACAAGCTGCTTTCAAATAAAGATTCGAAGATTACCACGTACCTGGGGCTCTCTCATTGGGGCTCACCTTTTGATTTGGATATATATAAAATATATATATAAAATATTGAAATAAAGAACTTTGGCCTATACCTACCTGGTCTGTGGGTTCCTTCCATGACGGGCAAACTTGTGTGTGTTATATTAGCGGCCAGCCTGAGCCGCGGAAGGAGTTCCCTGGGGTTGTGAAAACAGCCCACCACTGGAGGAGTCGTATGGCACCCCGGATATGGAGACCTGGTGCCATTTATTTCTATGGTGAATCACAGCGGCATTCGAAGCGGCAGGAGGCGCAAACCCACTGGGGTAAGACTTTAACTGTGCTCGCAATTAGGCAACTCACTGGAGTAAAACCGGCACTACAGCTACCAGCAGGCCACGGTGCGGCCACGCCCACATGGGTGGGACAGCTTTTTCAAATTCACGTGGTGCATGAACAAGCCGATTGCGTGTCACAGAAGCCTACAGCCTTTGATGAAGTGCGTTCAGCACGAAACGCGTCGGCTGGCTAGATACTTTGTTTCCTCCTGAACAGTCTCGTCTGCTGCTGCTTGAAATAAAGAACTTTGGCCTATACCTACCTGGTCTGTGGGTTCCTTCCATGACGGGCAAACTTGTGTGTGTTATATTAGCGGCCAGCCTGAGCCGCGGAAGGAGTTCCCTGGGGTTGTGAAAACAGCCCACCACTGGAGGAGTCGTATGGCACCCCGGATATGGAGACCTGGTGCCATTTATTTCTATGGTGAATCACAGCGGCATTCGAAGCGGCAGGAGGCGCAAACCCACTGGGGTAAGACTTTAACTGTGCTCGCAATTAGGCAACTCACTGGAGTAAAACCGGCACTACAGCTACCAGCAGGCCGCGGTGCGGCCACGCCCACATGGGTGGGACAGCTTTTTCAAATTCACGTGGTGCATGAACAAGCCGATTGCGTGTCACAGAAGCCTACAGCCTTTGATGAAGTGCGTTCAGCACAAAACGCGTCGGCTGGCTGGATACTTTGTTTCCTCCTGAACAGTCTCGTCTGCTGCTGCTTGAAATAAAGAACTTTGGCCTATACCTACCTGGTCTGTGGGTTCCTTCCATGACGGGCAAACTTGTGTGTGTTATATTAGCGGCCAGCCTGAGCCGCGGAAGGAGTTCCCTGGGGTTGTGAAAACAGCCCACCACTGGAGGAGTCGTATGGCACCCCGGATATGGAGACCTGGTGCCATTTATTTCTATGGTGAATCACAGCGGCATTCGAAGCGGCAGGAGGCGCAAACCCACTGGGGTAAGACTTTAACTGTGCTCGCAATTAGGCAACTCACTGGAGTAAAACCGGCACTACAGCTACCAGCAGGCCGCGGTGCGGCCACGCCCACATGGGTGGGACAGCTTTTTCAAATTCACGTGGTGCATGAACAAGCCGATTGCGTGTCACAGAAGCCTACAGCCTTTGATGAAGTGCGTTCAGCACGAAACGCGTCGGCTGGCTAGATACTTTGTTTCCTCCTGAACAGTCTCGTCTGCTGCTGCTTGAAATAAAGAACTTTGGCCTATACCTACCTGGTCTGTGGGTTCCTTCCATGACGGGCAAACTTGTGTGTGTTATATTAGCGGCCAGCCTGAGCCGCGGAAGGAGTTCCCTGGGGTTGTGAAAACAGCCCACCACTGGAGGAGTCGTATGGCACCCCGGATATGGAGACCTGGTGCCATTTATTTCTATGGTGAATCACAGCGGCATTCGAAGCGGCAGGAGGCGCAAACCCACTGGGGTAAGACTTTAACTGTGCTCGCAATTAGGCAACTCACTGGAGTAAAACCGGCACTACAGCTACCAGCAGGCCGCGGTGCGGCCACGCCCACATGGGTGGGACAGCTTTTTCAAATTCACGTGGTGCATGAACAAGCCGATTGCGTGTCACAGAAGCCTACAGCCTTTGATGAAGTGCGTTCAGCACGAAACGCGTCGGCTGGCTAGATACTTTGTTTCCTCCTGAACAGTCTTGTCTGCTGCTGCTTGAAATAAAGAACTTTGGCCTATACCTACCTGGTCTGTGGGTTCCTTCCATGACGGGCAAACTTGTGTGTGTTATATATATATATATATATATATATATATATATATATATATATATATAGATATATATTAAGTTCCACAGGTTGCCCATGCGGGGTGCACTCCACATTCGACATTCCATAGGGTCAGGGAAGAACCAGGCACACTCGACGTCAGCAGAGTCCTGACGCGTTTCGGGATAGACTCCCTTCCTCAAAGGCTGTCTGCTGCACAATGGAAGCCACCAAACGGATTACCCAGCATTCTCCAGCTTTATTGATTAAATGCATCACAACATTCAATGCCGGTGAGTAAATGCACCACTGCTTTCTGGGACTGGGAGTCCGTAAGTAAAAACCCATGTGGGCTGCTGGCAGTCTGTTGTACAAATATTGCAAATCACGGGTGTGTCATCTCAAATCTTCCCCCAATGCTGCCTTTTGTCAAATGGTCCCGCCCGCCGAACAGTAGTCCAGCGCAGGAACCGCCAAGTTCTGCAGCGGTGCTCCCCTCGACCGAGCCGGCCGAATTCTATTAAGTTCCACAGGTTGCCCATGCGGGGTGCACTCCACATTCGACATTCCATAGGGTCAGGGAAGAACCAGGCACACTCGACGTCAGCAGAGTCCTGACGCGTTTCGGGATAGACTCCCTTCCTCAAAGGCTGTCTGCTGCACAATGGAAGCCACCAAACGGATTACCCAGCATTCTCCCGCTTTATTGATTAAATGCATCACAACATTCAATGCCGGTGAGTAAAAGCACCACTGCTTTCTGGGACTGGGAGTCCGTAAGTAAAAACCCATGTGGGCTGCTGGCAGTCTGTTGTACAAATATTGCAAATCACGGGTGTGTCATCTCAAATCTTCCCCCAATGCTGCCTTTTGTCAAATGGTCCCGCCCGCCGAACAGTAGTCCAGCGCAGGAACCGCCAAGTTCTGCAGCGGTGCTCCCCTCGACCGAGCCGGCCGAATTCTATTAAGTTCCACAGGTTGCACTGCCTCCTCAATAATGCAGGAACCACAACAAAACCATATATATATATATATATATATATATACATACATACATACATACATATATATATATATATATATATATATATATATATATATATATATATAAATATATATACATACATACATACATACATACATATATATATATATATATATATATATATATATATATATATATATATATATATATATATATATATATATATATATATATATATATATATATATATTTATATATATATATATTACCTACTGGCGGTCGCCAGTAGGTATATATAGTTAGGATTTTTTCCCTATGGGATTTCTGAAAATTCTATGTCTAATAACTTTCAGGAAAATGGCACATTTTGTTTCTGAGCAGCTCCTGGAAATTTGGGGGGGTTCGTCAAGGGGGGGCCGAGAAAAAAGGGGGGTCCCAAAACACGTTTTTCCCATGTTAATTTCCATAGGGCGGTTGGACTCACTTTTAGCCCGAACGGCTGAATGGATTTCCACGAAACTTGGCAAAATTGTAGGGACTGTTAGCCCGATGTGCCTTTGCTAGGTCTCAATATATGTGCTTCAGTGGATTTTGAGAAATTAACGTTTAAATCAAGATATGCATCTGTAACAGCGCTCCGGGCAGCGATCCGGTTAGCGAACTTTTAGCGTATCGGAACTTTGCGATGCGAAGCTGATTGGCCCTCCGGTGTCTGTCAACATTCTAAACAGTCCGGAGCGGCCGCCATCTTGTCTCTCGGTAGGATCGAGAGCCAAGAGGAGGCCAAAACAAAGGGGGAAATGAAGGAAAGGGGGCAAGGTAGACCCCTTCTGACCCCCTAGGATTGATGAGGGGGATATTATAGAGCCACGCGGGGCCCCAAAAAAAAACAAATCCGATTTTTTCGCCGTAGAGACGCGTCTTGGTAAGCGAACCGGGCAGCTAACTGGGCAGCTAACCGGGAAGCTAACCGGCAGTGTAACGGGTGTCTGAGGAGTAGCTGATTGGCTGTCAACATTGTAAACAGTCCGGAGCGGCCGCCATCTTGTCTCTCGGTAGGATCAAGAGACAAGAGGAGACCATATTGTGTTTTTTGAACGTTTGTGATATGTGCACGTGTGGATTTTGTCTAATTAAGGTTAAAAAAATATATATATATCTTTAAGCGTGTTCTGGCGCGCTTACGTTTTTCGCTGCAGAGACGATACGTCACGGTTATGCGATGCATCATGAGGCGTCTCACGGGCTACGTGATACGTCACTTAATAAAGAATATATTTTACAGCTATAGATATTAGCTTTTAAAAAACAAAGGTGTGTATAACTGTATAGTTGAGGAAATGGAGATGTGATTGATTCTTTGCATGACTGACTAGGTGTGTGAGTAACTCCATGGATGTGTGACAGTCTGTGAGTGCCTGTTTACACTGAGTGTATCTAAGGTTATATTAGAGTCTGAAGATGTATTATCACATAAATGATATCATCAGTGATGTAATCAGTAATGTCAAATGAGATGTCAGTGATGTCATCAGTGATGTCATTTGAGATGTCATCAGTGATGTCATCAGTGATGTCATTTGAGATGTCATCAGTGATGTCATCAGTGATGTCACTGACCATGTCATGAATGATGTAATATGTGACATCATTAGCAGTGGATTGCGGGTCCGCGATATATAGTTAGTGCAACTAACTATATATGGAATTTCAATGGTTTTGTGCAAATAAAATAAGGTTTTTTAAATGCTAATCCCTAACTATATATGGTCTATAACCTATGGTTTTTTCAGTGAATTTTCAAGGTTTTGTAAATGCAAATTCCTAACTATATATGGTCTATAACCTATGGTTTTTTCTGTGAATATATATATATATATATATATGCAGCTTGTTCCACTGGCCTTCTATTTATTACAGAAACTTGGATCAGCAATGCCATCTCACCAGGCTGGTTTGAGGGTATTCCATCAGTATATAGAATCATATTTAAAAACTGTTCTAAGACAATAGGAGGTCTGATTACAGCCTTCTTCAAATCACACGTTAAAAATATTAAACACCACTATACAATCAGTCAATGAGAATGTTTACTTCATTCTTCCGCTAATTCCAACTAATAGAGAGACCACAGCTGAACAACATAGTTTTCGTGGATTCCTTAATAGAGCAGTCACAGAGAGATGAAGTAACTGGAATGATAGTAAGATATAACAATTAATGAGTCCTGCTAATATGACAATTTGATATGACAGAGATGAACTGACACCAGCAAGATCTACCATGACAAGTCAAGATGACACACCTTATCCACATCTCAACAACAGGAAACCAATCTGAAATTTGGAGCTAAAATTAATTCATTTCTTTCCATGTTAACCTCCCAAAGAGAGGAACTCAAGCAGAAAATATCCCAAGTAAAACACTTGCAGACACTGGAAGAAGCTAAACCTTTTAACACTTGATTCATATCTTGCATAGACTTTGCCCATCATATGAATAACAAAGTGATAGAGTTCTACAACTAGCTCATTGTTTGTTTGGTCAAAATATCAGAAAGGGCATGCCCTCAACCTCGCACAGAAAATAAATCCTTTAACCAACTGAATGATAAAGGCACTAATTATGATCTTGGGGCATTACAAAATGAATGGAGAAAGACAAATGACAAAAAGTATAGAATCAGCCATTAGTGTCACAGCAGGATATTCAAATCAGTGCTGAAAAGCACAAAAAAGATTTCATAATTACCTTCAATAACCAAAGTTGAACATCCATCATGAGACTACATAGGATCATCCCAGAGTTCCATATCCAGGATACACCATCTCCACAATATCGTAGTTATAAGACTTCTGTGATTACACTGCTAACCAGCTTGTCTTCCAAAATAAAGAAACTGGAGGGCTACCTCAGGAATAACACAATCAACCCATATCAATCCTTTAATGAACCTGAATAATGGAAGAAAAGGCACAGACAGACAGTAGTCACTAACCTTCTTCAAACTCCAATCTTGCATAGAAATCAGTGAACAGGCTAAGGCAAGCAACCCATCTGGAACACCATCAGACTCCGCCTTAGCAAACACTTTAAAAAACATTTTGCTAAACATATGAGACAGCTCTAGAGCAAGAAACATACTGAACAGCTTCCTAGATTCAGGATCCCTTTTCCTTTGATTCTAATATCTCCTTTATCAGCCAGCTCTTTAAAAAGCCAAACCTCGACCCATCTGTCCAGGCCAGCTACTGTCCAATCTCTCATGCCCCTTAATGAAGAAAAAATATTTAAATATCTATTGTGTTCTAGATATATTACTGTGTAGAGGAAAACACTTTAATCATGGACCAGCTGACTGTTTTCTGCCCAGGCAAATGAATACAATGTTCCCTGAAATCTTCTCTGTTTGAGATAATCTGACATTGAGAAAACTGTAGTAACAGCACTGCTACACTCGGGCTTATCGAAGGCTTTTGTCATGTCCATCAACAGACTCCACTACTAAGACCAGAAAGGTTTGACTATTGAGGAAGCATTTGTAGCTGGAGATCGTCCTATCTCAATATAAGGAAAGCATTTAATTAGTGACATAATTCAGTCAATTTCCTTTCTACCCATTATGGGGTGTCCCATTAGACTCAATCATATCTCAGCTCATGTTCATCCTCTTCCTCACTCTCTTATCAGAACTGATCAGCTCATTTAATCTAACATGCTACAATTATACTGATGACACATAGATTATCATACAACTGGAAATCCCTGAGGACCTAGACCCATCTAGTTATGGCAAGAGTCTTGGTGTCATCAATACATGGTTGCTAATCAACCATCTTAAGCTCAATTGCTCGAAAACTAAGATCATGACCTTTGGACAATAGATTAAATACCAACCTACAAAATTTGCCCAAAAAAACTGGAGACACTATGAGAGACATGAAGGGAGATAGGCAATGGCTGCGTTTTCCAGGACTGTATTATAACTGTAAATGAATTAACAAGAAGTTATTTATTCAAAATGCAAACACTGTCACAAATGGTATACTGGCAGGAAGGCTGACTCTAAGTCCGTTTGAACTTTGAGCTTCCCACCAGCAATTGAAAGTCTATCTCATGTTTTTTTTTTGCCCAGCTTGCAAAAAGCCTAGAGGGAAATGGATATGTCCTTGCTGTAGCATAAACGTGTTGGGTCTCAAATTAATTTCTACTACAGAATACATTTTCCCGGAATAACCTCAGCTACCAATTTATGTTCCCCTTAGGTCCTCCGATGGATCTTGTTCTGTGCTAAAGGAACTATAATATTTAGGGCATGAACTATTATCATTTGAAGACCTGGAATAAGATAATAGTTAGCATTTATTCATTACCAAATGGACTTGTTAAGGCAGTAACTGTTTAGGTCAAATGAATTTGGGAACAGATAAAATTACAGCAAAAAATAAATTATACAGATTCAGCAAAATAGTTTTGTTGGTTGGTATCTTTATGGCATCTAAAGAAACTTTAATGCCAAATTAATTTACGATTTATAGCATTTTAATAAACATTAATAAAACGAATTGAGTTTAAATGGCAGGTCATCCTCCCCGAAGGGAGATTGTATCATGAGAATTTAGTCTTTTAAAGCATATAACCCTCATACAAACCATATAGATGTAAGTCCAGAAATCGCCAAAATGACCAGGGACAGTTCCTAAACAGACACGTCTGCCCCTGTCTGCAGTACTATTTACAACAAGGGGTGGTGAGGGACAGAGTCTCTGAATTAAGCAGAAAGCTCTCACCCAGTCAAGAGATCAGGGCTAGATCCAACACCGTTTTTTAGCTCACTGCACCATCCCAGTTTCAGAACCTGGCTGTATGCAAATTAGTCTGTTCCTGTCCCAGTGCATGATGGGAACAGGGCAAACCAAACTACAAAAGCCAATTCTTACACTGGGAAGGAAACAAGCTCCCGGGGACCGGTTTCTGGCATTACAGCCGTCTTCGGCCCGGTTTGCTTGAATCCTGATGGTGCAATGAGCAAGGGTCTCACATCTGAGAATACCCTTCCACGCTTAGGGTGGACAAAAATATTTACAACAAGGGGTGGTGAGGGACAGAGTCTCTGAATTAGGCAGAAAGCTCTCACCCAGTCAAGAGATCTGGGCTAGATCCAACACCGTTTTTTAGCTCACTGCACCATCCCAGTTTCAGAACCTGGCTGTATGCAAATTAGTCTGTTCCTGTCCCAGTGCATGATGGGAACAGGACAAACCAAACTACAAAAGCCAATTCTTACACTGGGAAGGAAACAAGCTCCCGGGGACCGGTTTCTGGCATTACAGCCGTCTTCGGCCCGGTTTGCTTGAATCCTGATGGTGCAATGAGCAAGGGTCTCACATCTGAGAATACCCTTCCACGCTTAGGGTGGACAAAAATATTTACAACAAGGGGTGGTGAGGGACAGAGTCTCTGAATTAGGCAGAAAGCTCTCACCCAGTCAAGAGATCAGGGCTAGATCCAACACCGTTTTTTAGCTCACTGCACCATCCCAGTTTCAGAACCTGGCTGTATGCAAATTAGTCTGTTCCTGTCCCAGTGCATGATGGGAACAGGACAAACCAAACTACAAAAGCCAATTCTTACACTGGGAAGGAAACAAGCTCCCGGGGACCGGTTTCTGGCATTACAGCCGTCTTCGGCCCGGTTTGCTTGAATCCTGATGGTGCAATGAGCAAGGGTCTCACATCTGAGAATACCCTTCCACGCTTAGGGTGGACAAAAATATTTACAACAAGGGGTGGTGAGGGACAGAGTCTCTGAATTAGGCAGAAAGCTCTCACCCAGTCAAGAGATCAGGGCTAGATCCAACACCGTTTTTTAGCTCACTGCACCATCCCAGTTTCAGAACCTGGCTGTATGCAAATTAGTCTGTTCCTGTCCCAGTGCATGATGGGAACAGGACAAACCAAACTACAAAAGCCAATTCTTACACTGGGAAGGAAACAAGCTCCCGGGGACCGGTTTCTGGCATTACAGCCGTCTTTGGCCCGGTTTGCTTGAATCCTGATGGTGCAATGAGCAAGGGTCTCACATCTGAGAATACCCTTCCACGCTTAGGGTGGACACATTCGACATTCCATAGGGTCAGGGAAGAACCAGGCACACTCGACGTCAGCAGAGTCCTGACGCGTTTCGGGATAGACTCCCTTCCTCAAAGGCTGTCTGCTGCACAATGGAAGCCACCAAACGGATTACCCAGCATTCTCCCGCTTTATTGATTAAATGCATCACAACATTCAATGCCGGTGAGTAAAAGCACCACTGCTTTCTGGGACTGGGAGTCCGTAAGTAAAAACCCATGTGGGCTGCTGGCAGTCTGTTGTACAAATATTGCAAATCACGGGTGTGTCATCTCAAATCTTCCCCCAATGCTGCCTTTTGTCAAATGGTCCCGCCCGCCGAACAGTAGTCCAGCGCAGGAACCGCCAAGTTCTGCAGCGGTGCTCCCCTCGACCGAGCCGGCCGAATTCTATTAAGTTCCACAGGTTGCACTGCCTCCTCAATAATGCAGGAACCACAACAAAACCATATATATATATATATATATATACATACATACATACATACATATATATATATATATATATATATATATATATATATATATATAAATATATATACATACATACATACATACATACATATATATATATATATATATATATATATATATATATATATATATATATATATATATATATATATATATATATATATATATATATATATATATATATATATATATATTATATATATATATATTACCTACTGGCGGTCGCCAGTAGGTATATATAGTTAGGATTTTTTCCCTATGGGATTTCTGAAAATTCTATGTCTAATAACTTTCAGGAAAATGGCACATTTTGTTTCTGAGCAGCTCCTGGAAATTTGGGGGGGTTCGTCAAGGGGGGGCCGAGAAAAAAGGGGGGTCCCAAAACACGTTTTTCCCATGTTAATTTCCATAGGGCGGTTGGACTCACTTTTAGCCCGAACGGCTGAATGGATTTCCACGAAACTTGGCAAAATTGTAGGGACTGTTAGCCCGATGTGCCTTTGCTAGGTCTCAATATATGTGCTTCAGTGGATTTTGAGAAATTAACGTTTAAATCAAGATATGCATCTGTAACAGCGCTCCGGGCAGCGATCCGGTTAGCGAACTTTTAGCGTATCGGAACTTTGCGATGCGAAGCTGATTGGCCCTCCGGTGTCTGTCAACATTCTAAACAGTCCGGAGCGGCCGCCATCTTGTCTCTCGGTAGGATCGAGAGCCAAGAGGAGGCCAAAACAAAGGGGGAAATGAAGGAAAGGGGGCAAGGTAGACCCCTTCTGACCCCCTAGGATTGATGAGGGGGATATTATAGAGCCACGCGGGGCCCCAAAAAAAAAAAAATCCGATTTTTTCGCCGTAGAGACGCGTCTTGGTAAGCGAACCGGGCAGCTAACTGGGCAGCTAACCGGGAAGCTAACCGGCAGTGTAACGGGTGTCTGAGGAGTAGCTGATTGGCGGTCAACATTGTAAACAGTCCGGAGCGGCCGCCATCTTGTCTCTCGGTAGGATCAAGAGACAAGAGGAGACCATATTGTGTTTTTTGAACGTTTGTGATATGTGCACGTGTGGATTTTGTCTAATTAAGGTTAAAAAAATATATATATATCTTTAAGCGTGTTCTGGCGCGCTTACGTTTTTCGCTGCAGAGACGATACGTCACGGTTATGCGATGCATCATGAGGCGTCTCACGGGCTACGTGATACGTCACTTAATAAAGAATATATTTTACAGCTATAGATATTAGCTTTTAAAAAACAAAGGTGTGTATAACTGTATAGTTGAGGAAATGGAGATGTGATTGATTCTTTGCATGACTGACTAGGTGTGTGAGTAACTCCATGGATGTGTGACAGTCTGTGAGTGCCTGTTTACACTGAGTGTATCTAAGGTTATATTAGAGTCTGAAGATGTATTATCACATAAATGATATCATCAGTGATGTAATCAGTAATGTCAAATGAGATGTCAGTGATGTCATCAGTGATGTCATTTGAGATGTCATCAGTGATGTCATCAGTGATGTCATTTGAGATGTCATCAGTGATGTCATCAGTGATGTCACTGACCATGTCATGAATGATGTAATATGTGACATCATTAGCAGTGGATTGCGGGTCCGCGATATATAGTTAGTGCAACTAACTATATATGGAATTTCAATGGTTTTGTGCAAATAAAATAAGGTTTTTTAAATGCTAATCCCTAACTATATATGGTCTATAACCTATGGTTTTTTCAGTGAATTTTCAAGGTTTTGTAAATGCAAATTCCTAACTATATATGGTCTATAACCTATGGTTTTTTCTGTGAATATATATATATATATATATATGCAGCTTGTTCCACTGGCCTTCTATTTATTACAGAAACTTGGATCAGCAATGCCATCTCACCAGGCTGGTTTGAGGGTATTCCATCAGTATATAGAATCATATTTAAAAACTGTTCTAAGACAATAGGAGGTCTGATTACAGCCTTCTTCAAATCACACGTTAAAAATATTAAACACCACTATACAATCAGTCAATGAGAATGTTTACTTCATTCTTCCGCTAATTCCAACTAATAGAGAGACCACAGCTGAACAACATAGTTTTCGTGGATTCCTTAATAGAGCAGTCACAGAGAGATGAAGTAACTGGAATGATAGTAAGATATAACAATTAATGAGTCCTGCTAATATGACAATTTGATATGACAGAGATGAACTGACACCAGCAAGATCTACCATGACAAGTCAAGATGACACACCTTATCCACATCTCAACAACAGGAAACCAATCTGAAATTTGGAGCTAAAATTAATTCATTTCTTTCCATGTTAACCTCCCAAAGAGAGGAACTCAAGCAGAAAATATCCCAAGTAAAACACTTGCAGACACTGGAAGAAGCTAAACCTTTTAACACT
This sequence comes from Lissotriton vulgaris, assembly GCF_964263255.1. NCBI lineage: Eukaryota > Metazoa > Chordata > Amphibia > Caudata > Salamandridae > Lissotriton > Lissotriton vulgaris. The sequence goes on from NC_141699.1 coordinate 444,186,048, forward strand.
TGATTCATATCTTGCATAGACTTTGCCCATCATATGAATAACAAAGTGATAGAGTTCTACAACTAGCTCATTGTTTGTTTGGTCAAAATATCAGAAAGGGCATGCCCTCAACCTCGCACAGAAAATAAATCCTTTAACCAACTGAATGATAAAGGCACTAATTATGATCTTGGGGCATTACAAAATGAATGGAGAAAGACAAATGACAAAAAGTATAGAATCAGCCATTAGTGTCACAGCAGGATATTCAAATCAGTGCTGAAAAGCACAAAAAAGATTTCATAATTACCTTCAATAACCAAAGTTGAACATCCATCATGAGACTACATAGGATCATCCCAGAGTTCCATATCCAGGATACACCATCTCCACAATATCGTAGTTATAAGACTTCTGTGATTACACTGCTAACCAGCTTGTCTTCCAAAATAAAGAAACTGGAGGGCTACCTCAGGAATAACACAATCAACCCATATCAATCCTTTAATGAACCTGAATAATGGAAGAAAAGGCACAGACAGACAGTAGTCACTAACCTTCTTCAAACTCCAATCTTGCATAGAAATCAGTGAACAGGCTAAGGCAAGCAACCCATCTGGAACACCATCAGACTCCGCCTTAGCAAACACTTTAAAAAACATTTTGCTAAACATATGAGACAGCTCTAGAGCAAGAAACATACTGAACAGCTTCCTAGATTCAGGATCCCTTTTCCTTTGATTCTAATATCTCCTTTATCAGCCAGCTCTTTAAAAAGCCAAACCTCGACCCATCTGTCCAGGCCAGCTACTGTCCAATCTCTCATGCCCCTTAATGAAGAAAAAATATTTAAATATCTATTGTGTTCTAGATATATTACTGTGTAGAGGAAAACACTTTAATCATGGACCAGCTGACTGTTTTCTGCCCAGGCAAATGAATACAATGTTCCCTGAAATCTTCTCTGTTTGAGATAATCTGACATTGAGAAAACTGTAGTAACAGCACTGCTACACTCGGGCTTATCGAAGGCTTTTGTCATGTCCATCAACAGACTCCACTACTAAGACCAGAAAGGTTTGACTATTGAGGAAGCATTTGTAGCTGGAGATCGTCCTATCTCAATATAAGGAAAGCATTTAATTAGTGACATAATTCAGTCAATTTCCTTTCTACCCATTATGGGGTGTCCCATTAGACTCAATCATATCTCAGCTCATGTTCATCCTCTTCCTCACTCTCTTATCAGAACTGATCAGCTCATTTAATCTAACATGCTACAATTATACTGATGACACATAGATTATCATACAACTGGAAATCCCTGAGGACCTAGACCCATCTAGTTATGGCAAGAGTCTTGGTGTCATCAATACATGGTTGCTAATCAACCATCTTAAGCTCAATTGCTCGAAAACTAAGATCATGACCTTTGGACAATAGATTAAATACCAACCTACAAAATTTGCCCAAAAAAACTGGAGACACTATGAGAGACATGAAGGGAGATAGGCAATGGCTGCGTTTTCCAGGACTGTATTATAACTGTAAATGAATTAACAAGAAGTTATTTATTCAAAATGCAAACACTGTCACAAATGGTATACTGGCAGGAAGGCTGACTCTAAGTCCGTTTGAACTTTGAGCTTCCCACCAGCAATTGAAAGTCTATCTCATGGTTTTTTTTTGCCCAGCTTGCAAAAAGCCTAGAGGGAAATGGATATGTCCTTGCTGTAGCATAAACGTGTTGGGTCTCAAATTAATTTCTACTACAGAATACATTTTCCCGGAATAACCTCAGCTACCAATTTATGTTCCCCTTAGGTCCTCCGATGGATCTTGTTCTGTGCTAAAGGAACTATAATATTTAGGGCATGAACTATTATCATTTGAAGACCTGGAATAAGATAATAGTTAGCATTTATTCATTACCAAATGGACTTGTTAAGGCAGTAACTGTTTAGGTCAAATGAATTTGGGAACAGATAAAATTACAGCAAAAAATAAATTATACAGATTCAGCAAAATAGTTTTGTTGGTTGGTATCTTTATGGCATCTAAAGAAACTTTAATGCCAAATTAATTTACGATTTATAGCATTTTAATAAACATTAATAAAACGAATTGAGTTTAAATGGCAGGTCATCCTCCCCGAAGGGAGATTGTATCATGAGAATTTAGTCTTTTAAAGCATATAACCCTCATACAAACCATATAGATGTAAGTCCAGAAATCGCCAAAATGACCAGGGACAGTTCCTAAACAGACACGTCTGCCCCTGTCTGCAGTACTATTTACAACAAGGGGTGGTGAGGGACAGAGTCTCTGAATTAAGCAGAAAGCTCTCACCCAGTCAAGAGATCAGGGCTAGATCCAACACCGTTTTTTAGCTCACTGCACCATCCCAGTTTCAGAACCTGGCTGTATGCAAATTAGTCTGTTCCTGTCCCAGTGCATGATGGGAACAGGGCAAACCAAACTACAAAAGCCAATTCTTACACTGGGAAGGAAACAAGCTCCCGGGGACCGGTTTCTGGCATTACAGCCGTCTTCGGCCCGGTTTGCTTGAATCCTGATGGTGCAATGAGCAAGGGTCTCACATCTGAGAATACCCTTCCACGCTTAGGGTGGACAAAAATATTTACAACAAGGGGTGGTGAGGGACAGAGTCTCTGAATTAGGCAGAAAGCTCTCACCCAGTCAAGAGATCTGGGCTAGATCCAACACCGTTTTTTAGCTCACTGCACCATCCCAGTTTCAGAACCTGGCTGTATGCAAATTAGTCTGTTCCTGTCCCAGTGCATGATGGGAACAGGACAAACCAAACTACAAAAGCCAATTCTTACACTGGGAAGGAAACAAGCTCCCGGGGACCGGTTTCTGGCATTACAGCCGTCTTCGGCCCGGTTTGCTTGAATCCTGATGGTGCAATGAGCAAGGGTCTCACATCTGAGAATACCCTTCCACGCTTAGGGTGGACAAAAATATTTACAACAAGGGGTGGTGAGGGACAGAGTCTCTGAATTAGGCAGAAAGCTCTCACCCAGTCAAGAGATCAGGGCTAGATCCAACACCGTTTTTTAGCTCACTGCACCATCCCAGTTTCAGAACCTGGCTGTATGCAAATTAGTCTGTTCCTGTCCCAGTGCATGATGGGAACAGGACAAACCAAACTACAAAAGCCAATTCTTACACTGGGAAGGAAACAAGCTCCCGGGGACCGGTTTCTGGCATTACAGCCGTCTTCGGCCCGGTTTGCTTGAATCCTGATGGTGCAATGAGCAAGGGTCTCACATCTGAGAATACCCTTCCACGCTTAGGGTGGACAAAAATATTTACAACAAGGGGTGGTGAGGGACAGAGTCTCTGAATTAGGCAGAAAGCTCTCACCCAGTCAAGAGATCAGGGCTAGATCCAACACCGTTTTTTAGCTCACTGCACCATCCCAGTTTCAGAACCTGGCTGTATGCAAATTAGTCTGTTCCTGTCCCAGTGCATGATGGGAACAGGACAAACCAAACTACAAAAGCCAATTCTTACACTGGGAAGGAAACAAGCTCCCGGGGACCGGTTTCTGGCATTACAGCCGTCTTTGGCCCGGTTTGCTTGAATCCTGATGGTGCAATGAGCAAGGGTCTCACATCTGAGAATACCCTTCCACGCTTAGGGTGGACAAAAATATTTAGCGCGTCTGACTGTAGCGCTACGCTGTGCCCCCCCCTCCGCCTCCATTTTGTTTGTTGTTGTCCTCGTGTGCCCGCCCCGCCTCCCAGCTGTGACGCCCTCCCACAGAATAGAAAGAGCGCTCCTCTCCTTACATTCGCCGTGACTCGCTCCTCGCCTACAAGCTGAGTGGTCGCTCCCAGTGTCTCTTGCAGGCATCTGGTTTTACCGCGCTGCATTGCCACCACATTGATTTAAAAGCGTCCCTCATTTGGTTCATATCGCCTGCTGCATTAACCTTTTGCTAGCGCTGCCTTGTTTAAATTGTTTACATTGATCTGTTACACTCCGCCTACTGCATTCATAGCGCTGCCTTGCCGGAACTGTTTATTTGTATTATCCTCATCCGCTGTGTTGCTTATTGCCGCTTTGCCTCACGAGCGCATTATTAGTTGTTTTTCACACCGCCTTCAGTCCTTTTAGCGCGTCTGACTGTAGCGCTACGCTGTGCCCCCCCCTCCGCCTCCATTTTGTTTGTTGTTGTCCTCGTGTGCCCGCCCCGCCTCCCAGCTGTGACGCCCTCGCCCCTCCCCCTCCACCTTCCATATATGACAGGAGTTCCCGCGCGCAGCGTTCACGCGCAGCGACCGCGCCCAACCCGCGCCGAAGGTGCGCCAAAGGTAAGCCCGTCTACGCCCGTCCGCGCCTGGACCGCGCCCAGCGCCAGACCCCCTGCCCCTCACGCTGCCCATCCCTCCCGCATTACCTACGATGCTGCCACCCTCCTAGCCCTTAACCCCGGTCGCGCCCCCAACTGCGTCCAAGCCGCTCCTGGTCGGACCCATGGCCCGTTCTCCTGCCTCTCCTGCAGATTCATCGGCACCAACAACATCTCCGCTGCGACCACAACACCGACTCCCGACCCCAACCACCTAGAATGCATCCTTCTCAACACCCGCTCGGTCCACAGGCACGCCATTGACCTTTGGAACCTACTAGACACCATCTCCCCTGACGTCGCCTTCCTAACGGAAACATGGATGAACGCTTCCTCCGCCCCTGACATCGCCATTGCCATACCTGATGGATATAAGATCACACACAAGGACCGCACTGACCATACAGGAGGTGGAATCGCTATCGTCCATAAGAAATCAATCCGCATCTCAACTAGCTCTGACGCCAACCTCGCCAACTCCGAACACCTTCACTTCCAGATCCACATCGACCCCAAGACCACACTCAGAGGCACCCTCCTCTACAGACCACCACGACCCCGCGCTAAATTCAGTGAAGACATCACGGACTTCATCACCCCACACGCACTCCCCTCCAAAGACTACATCCTTCTGGGAGACCTCAACTTCCACCTTGAAAAGAGCAACGACCACAACACCGCCACCCTCCTGGACAACCTAGCCAACCTCGGACTTAAACAATTGGTCACTTCCCCCACCCACATCGCAGGTCACACACTCGACCCCATCTTCACCTCCAGCAACCATGTCTCTTTCAACCACACTACGGATCTCCTCTGGACCGACCACAGCTGCGTGCACTTCACCTACAACAAACCGAAACCCATCGTCCACCTCCAACCAACTCTACAAAGAAACTGGAACAAAATCACCACGGAGCAGATCTCCACATCGCTCCTTCAAACCTCCCCTGCCCTCTCTTCTAACGCCAACGAAGCCGCATCTAACCTCACCCTCTGGCTATCCAACACCGCCGACACCTTAGCACCAATGAAAAAACGTCAACACACACTTGGCATCAAGAAGGCCTCATGGTTCAACGATGACCTCAAGAAGTCCAAGAAACTGTGCCGCTCCCTTGAAAAGGCCTGGAAAAAAGACCCATCCACCATCAACAAGGACACCTTCAAAAGCGCCATCCGTACTCACCACCAACTGATCCGAAAAGCCAAGAAAACAGCATTCAAAAATCGACTTGACAACAACGCCCACAACAGCAAGGAACTTTTCAACATCGTCAAGGAATTTTCCAACCCCTCGGCCAACGCCAACGACATCTCCCCCTCTCAAACCCTCTGCGATTCCCTAGCCTCTTTCTTCCACAACAAGATTGCGGACATCCACAACAGCTTTGACAACCAACCCGGAAGCCAACCCACCCTACCTTCAGCTGACCATCTTCCCCCCGTTAACACCCTTAACGCCTGGAACCCTATCTCCACTGAGGACACCATCCGCCTGATGAATTCCATCCACTCTGGATCCCCCACAGACCCATGCCCTCACCACATCTTCAACAAAGCAGACTCCGTCATAGCTCCTCACCTCCGAGACGTCATCAATTGCTCCTTCAACTCCGCTACCTTCCCAGAAGACTGGAAACACGCTGAACTCACCGCCCTTCTGAAAAAACCAACAGCAGACCCCACCGAACTCAAAAACTACCGCCCCATCTCGCTTCTTCCATTCCCGGCCAAAGTCATCGAGAAAGCTGTCAACAACGAACTCGCCGCCTTCCTCGAAGCCAACAATTCACTCGACCCCTCACAATCGGGCTTCCGAGCCAAACACAGTACTGAGACCGCCCTCATCGCAGCAACAGACGACATCCGAACTTTACTGGACAATGGAGACACTGTCGCCCTCATCCTCCTCGACCTTTCTGCAGCCTTCGACACAGTCTGCCACAGCACCCTTTTACACCGCCTCAGAAACATCGGAATCCAAGGAAAGGCACTGGAATGGGTCACCTCGTTCCTCACCGGAAGAACCCAGAGAGTCCGCCTCCCACCATTCAAGTCCGAGGCCTCTGAAATCATCTGCGGCGTACCACAAGGATCCTCACTCAGTCCCACCCTCTTCAACGTATACATGAGCCCCCTCGCGGCCATCGCCCGCCAACACAACCTCAACATCATCTCTTACGCGGATGACACTCAACTGATCCTATCTCTCACCAAGGACCCCAGCACCGCCAAAACTAATCTTCACGAAGGAATGAAAGAAGTCGCCGAATGGATGAAACAAAGCCGACTGAAACTGAATTCAGACAAAACAGAAGTCCTCATCTTAGGTAAATCCCCCTCTGCATGGGACAACTCCTGGTGGCCGGAAGCCCTCGGAAATGCACCCATCCCGACAGACCACGCACGGAACCTTGGCGTCATCCTGGATTCCTCACTATCAATGAACAGACAAGTCAGCGCCGTATCCTCTTCCTGCTTTAACATTCTTCGCATGCTCAGAAAAACATTTCGCTGGATCCCCACCGAAACAAGGAAAACAGTCACCCATGCTCTGGTCACGAGCCGACTGGACTACGGAAACACCCTCTACGCAGGTACCACCGCTAAACTCCAGAAGAAACTACAACGAATCCAAAACGCCTCAGCCAGGCTCATATTAGACATCCCACGCAACGAACACATCTCTGGTCACCTTAAAGACCTCCACTGGCTACCCGTCAATAAGAGGATCACTTTCCGACTGCTCACCCACGCACACAAATCACTCTACGACATCGGACCAGATTGCCTCAACTCTCGACTGTCCTTCTACTCCCCCTCCCGCCAACTCCGCTCTTCCAGCCAAGCCCTCGCCACTGTACCTCGCATCAACAAGACTACCATGGGAGGCAGATCCTTCTCTTACCTGGCTGCCAAAACATGGAACTCACTCCCCGCCTACCTTCGCCTAACCCAGAATCACCTAGCGTTCAGAAAGCAGCTTAAAACGTGGATATTTGACAAATAATCCACCTCCCCCTCCTAAGCGCCTTGAAACCCTCTGGGTATGTAGTGCGCTATATAAATCTCTTGACTTGACTTGACTTGACTCTGCAAAAAGTAAGGTTGTCAATTTAACCCCCCCCCCCTCACCCCCCCCGGTCGGTGCATCAGCTGGGCTCTCAGCGAGGAACTGGACGACACCATTGATACAGAGAGTAAAGAGAGTTGGGGCCATTACACACCCTTGGTGGACCCCTCTATCTACCCTGACCATTGGCCTTGCTTACCCCACTGTACCCTTGCATAGTTGTTCTCATGAAGGCAGATGGTCAGTGATAGAATTTCAGGTGGGATGTCCATTTCCTTTAAGATGCACCAAAGTATGTGTCTAGGAATAAGGTCAAAAGCAGACTGTAAATCAATGAAAGCTAGATAGAGGCTTCCTTTAGAGATTGTCAATGTCTTCCATGTTAGTAATAGGAATCAAAAGACCTGATCGACAGTACTGACTTTCTGTCTGAACCCGGCTTGAAAAGGGGTCAGAATGTTGTTATCTTCTGTCCATGTTTGCATTTTCATCAAAAGTGCTTGGGCAAAGACCTTTTGGGCACTGTTGATTAGGCTAATAGGTCTATCGTTCGAGGGCAGCGAGCGCTTACCCTTCTTAAACACTGAGATTACCTCAGTCACTTTCCATGACGGCCAAAATGCTGAGCTGGTGGCTATTCCATTTGCCAGCTCCTGAATATGCAATAACCAGTTATTGATGTTACTGAGAAATAGGTCACCCGCAAAGCATCCGGCCCAATGGTTTTCGAGCTTATGATTAAGTTTATGCTAGAATTTATCTCCGCTAAAGTGAAGAACTCGTCAGTCACACGGATATTATAAGCATCTGTTGGGTCTACGTTAGCATCGATAGGCTCTCCCGTGTATAGAGACAAAAAATGGCGACGTCATTCTTTGACAACAATGTTGTTGTTGGGTGACAGGGACCTATTTTCATCTCCCCTGGTTACTAGAAGCCAGAATCGTTGTGTGTCTTTCTTAGCACAAGCATCGCTAATCTGTACCCAATAATCCTATTCCCACTCCTTTATAGCCTTGAGAGTCGCCTTCTTATATGCTTGCCTAATTTCCCTCTCTTGGTTGACATTATTTGAACGAATTGCCAAGGCCAGCTGAGATCTAAGATCCCTGCACTCACGCGTGAATCAGGCAAAGTGCGATTTAGAGCGATTATTCCCTTTTTTCATTGAATTTTGAAATAAGTGGCCAACAACTTTTAGCCACATTCTTAAATCTAATTAAAAATAGTCAATTCGACTCAGATTGGTGGTCCAGTTAAAAGTGTTTTTTCCTTCCTTGTCAGAATTTTTTCGTCCATTTGCAGCCCTCAACCAAATTCAAGTGTAATTGTATTAAGCTGCAGTGACCACTTTTTGATGGGAGTAAAATCCATGGGGGGAATGTACTATAACTCCTCCTCTTCTTTACTTCCACACAGATCCTCTTGACCCAGAGGTTCAAAGGTAATATTGAAGTCTCCAGTGAATATTATTGATAGTAGAGTATCTCTAGCATCTAAGAGATTCCCCAACTCCTGGAGGGTGGAAGATGTATTTCCCGTTTTCATTCCTCTGGGGTACACATTGAAAAGATCCATCCCCATCCTGTCTTCAACCCTTATCTGAACGGCTAGACTATCTGAGCTGTTGGTCTTAAGTTCTTTGACAGAGCAGTGGAGATCAATTTTAATTAAGATTAGTAAACCACCGCTTGGGTGCTCAATTTTGCAAGTGGTAGCAGTGCGATAGAATGTAATAAACTCAGGGATGAAGATGGGAAAAGTGCACCATGTTTCTTGTAGGATACAGATGTTATGCCTTTCTATGTATTGCATCCAGTGGACAAGTGCGAGTTTAGGGCTAAATCCGGCAACATTCCATGATAGTAGAGAGAGTTTAGTCGCATGATCTGGGTTATCTAAGAGTACTGTGAAGTCACCCACTCCCATACCTCCTCCCTGAGATCCCAACCTGTGTTTCTTGGGGTTACACCCCTCATTGCGACCCCTAGCTGTAGTTTAATGTCCATCGGCAGTTGGAGCAACCAGGGCCGTTGCTGTACGTGGGATTATGTAACCAGGACAGATTGACAAAGGAGTAGGTGGGGTTGGGGTAGAAGGAAGGGACCTATAACCTGACGGTGGGGTTAGCTCGACACAGCAGATTAGCACAGGAATAGGTGGGGTTGGGGAGAAAGGGAGTGATATAGGATCTGAAGGGATGGTTGGATATACAAGTCAATCATTAACATCATGGCTTGAACCATGGGTCAGCTGATGAGCCAGAGTATAGGTAGTTAACTGTAATGGATGCAACACAGGGTGATATTTCATCTGTATCCCCGTACGAGTGGAGGGATTAAACCTAGCTTCTAGTGCAATTAGATCATGTGCAAGGTTCGCATTGCCAAACTTCTATTTTATACAATCTGGCATGGAGTTGAGTCCATTAACCCTTTTTGGCCCCACAAATGTCCTCCATGAATATTGATTGGCAGCCCTTCACATGGTGTACCCAATGTATACTTTTATTGATAAGGGAGTCTTCGTTTTCATATCTTGTGGTAGACTGCAATTGACATTGGTCAAGAAAATACTCTTGGGGGATCCTTGTGGAAGGAATCTCCTACTAGGTAGATCTCGACAAAGATGAGTGTTAATAAAGGGAGGCTTTGGCAGACCACTAAGTAACAGCTAGGCTGGAATTTAACTGTAAGCTATTTTGGGGCGCTGTGTACCTAGGCATGGGGTTCGAGGGATTCTTGGAGATTGGATTTGCAACAGAGCCTAAACATAAAGTATTGGGACTATCCATGGTAATTGTACGGATCAAAATTTTGTTAGGAAGCTGATCGGGCAGTTGAGCTTTAATGTCACCTTTTTTACTTAGCAATTTAATTTGGTCCATTAGCTCTTGAACTGCCTTTTTCAAACCCTCTATCTCTGTCCTCAGTTCAACTATAGTCTTGAATGGATCCTGGTCCCTACCGACCTGGTTGATAATAGCAGTCTCACTTATTGGCCACGATAGAGTGTCTCGCCCCCCTTGGGCTATGCTTGGTTCTTTTCTCCCTTCATCTAAGTTGAAGGACTCATCTGGCCCCATCGCCACTGTCACTAGGGGCTCACAGGTGTCCTGAAGCGGGAGGATCTTATTGGAGAGAGTAATATCGGTGGTTTGATTACCAACAACTGGAGCGTTGTTTAGGATCCTGCCTGGGAGTACAACTGCCTCTTCGACAGCGACATTGGATATATTTGATACAAAAGACTGGTCCGCAGAACAGTCTTTCGTGCTGAGTGTTTTGAGCTTTCTAAACATAGAAGGGATATATTTGGGCCTGCTAGGTTTTGAGCTATTGGAGTGGATTGGCGAGCATGAGGGACAGGGGGTCAATGGTTGATCTGCTGGCTGGGATAAAATATCTTTGCATTCAACAAGAAGGTCATCTATTTGATTGAGGGCACAATTACCTCCAGCCGACTTAGGTGTTTTTCTAATTATAATTGCTTTTAATTTCGATTGTGACCCTCCAACCCCATTTTCAAAGTCTCCGGACTTCCTTTCCCCCATGATAGAATGTGATTTGTAATGCCTTGCAAGTCTAATAGTTTATCCAGTATTGCTCCCCTAAATCCTTTTTTGCCTGTAGTCAGAGGATAAGTAAGTGCTAGTCTGCTAGTCAGCCCAGCAAGGAACTCAGGGAGAACACAGATCACGGCTACGATAATCAACAACAAAAAAGCTATAGAACTGACCACAAGTTGCTTTTACCCACACAATATAAAAACAGTGGTATGCTCCAAAAACTAAACAAGACGTGGGTCAGAGGTAGCAAACAAGGTGGCCACAAACAGCTACCAGCAACCCAAGAAGTTTATAAACAAGTAATAACCGACCTCAGGTAACGGATAGGCCAAATGGATCAAGATCAGGCGCTCAAGTGGTGTGGCAGATGTGAAGGCCAAAAATAAATTTAAAGTCTAACATTAAATCAAATTCCAGGAGATTTAAACTCACAATTTGATGGCACCTGAATTAAAAGGGCTGGCCTTGCGCTGCCTCTTCCTGGCAAGGACTGGCCCACCCTTGGTCAGTCGCTTCCGTGCCATGGAAAGACTGTGGTGCCTTTATGCATGTTGGCAGCTCCTCCCTCCTGGGGTAGTGATGGCTTTTAAGTGATGGGGTACCCTCTGCAGGCAACCCAAGCAGCAACAACAACAGCCCGAGGAGCGGCGTCCCGCGCCGCAGAAAGATGTGGTACCTTTATGTGTGTTGGCGGCTCCTCTCTCCTGGGAGAGTGATGGCGTTTGGGGCATGGGGTCCCCTCTGCAGGCAACACAGGCAGCAACATCAACAGCCCAAATAGAGGTGTCCTGTGCTGCCGGAAGACTGTGGCGCCTTTATGCGCATTGGCAGGTCTTCCTTCCTGGGAGATGGATGGCATTTGGGGGATATAGTCCCCTCTGCAGGTGACCCAGACAGCAACAACAACAGCCTGAAGAGCGGTGTCCCATTAACTTGTTCAACCACTCCAGATGCCTCTGGTTGATATGCACAGTATAACTTTTCTTCAATTTGTTATGTTGTAAAAAGCAATTCTTATCACCTCATTATTAAAATGTGTCCCTCGATCTGATTCCAAAGAGGTCAGAAATCCAAACCGTGGTATCGGGACTCTAAGGAGTAATTTTGCTACAGGTAGACTTTCATTGCACCTGGTTAGATAGGCTTCCACCCAACGAGAGAACAGATACACATTCACTAGAGCATACTTTATTCCATTGCAAGAAGGCATTTCAATCAAATCAAGTTGCATTCAATTAAAGGGTCCTACAGAACTTCCTACATGACTCATTGTGACTAGTGTTTTCTAACCCACGTTATGTTGTTGACATATTGAACACCTCTGACACAAAACTTCTGCCACAGATCTGTGTCGGGTATTGAACCAGGTTTGTTGGAAAAGGTGCATCATGGCATCCCTTCCAACATGTGCAGGTCCATCATCTTTTCTCTGTCTACATCCAGCTTTAATCCACCCTTGTCGCTCAGTTTCCGGCACTTCATCCTGTAATGCTTTTAGTTCTTCCCATCTTTTCACAACTGAAAACATCAGCTTACATTCTGTGACATCGTTTTCTATTTCAATGGGTCCCCATTGAAAATGTACGAATTTAGAGCACAATAGCTTGCAGTCTCATCTGCATAGTGTTTGCCGACCTCCACATAGTCATTTCCTTGTTGGTGGGCTGGGCACTTCACCACTGAAATTTGAGCTAGCTATCTTAATGACAGCAGTAGGACTTTCACAATCTCTCAGTTTCGGGTAGGCGAACCTAAAGAGGTCATGAATCCATGCTGAGATTACAACTGCCCAAAATCATGGTTACCATCCATATAGATGGTAACTCTCAATTGTTCAGTTATGCTGCAAGCCCTTGTCAAGGCAATCAACTCAACCACCTGAGCTGAATACACTCCCTGCAACTACAATGTTTTCACCACTCCAACTACAATACAAATAGCATATGCAGCTCTCAACTTTCCTCCAGCGTCCCTAAACCATGATCCATCCATGAATAGCACATGATCTGATTCAGGTAGTGGAACATCCTTAATATTTGGACAAGGTTTTATACACAGCTCCGTCACATCGAAACAATCGTGATCTGCTTTATCAATCACAATTTCATTGCTTGGCAAAGGCTTCAAGGTAGCTGGGTTTAAACGCATGCATCTCACCAATGACACGTTCTCAGCACCCAATATCACCTGCTCATACTTGGTTAATCGACATCCTAAACAATAATTTGAACTTACCTATTCTAACAGAATCATGGCTAAATGATTCCTCATCCCCATGCCTGGACCTCTTAGTACCTCCCAACTATAACATTGCAAGGCTGGACAGACCACATAGCAAGAAAGGAGGTGGCATCGCCTGCATCTATCGCTCTAACCTTCTTGTCTCATAACTTCTGGAGGATACCACCGACTCCTGTGAATAACTCACCCTTTCAATTTGCAGTAAATCCACCCAACTGTGCAACATGCACATCTTTTACCACCCCCCCAGGCATGAACAACTCCTTCACTGGCCATCTCATGGAAATTCTCACAGCAAAGAGTTCCTCCAACGCTAAAGACATTTTCCTCTGCGATTTCAACCTGAACTGGAACGATCTCAAGGATCCTCATGTCAACGCCATTAAAGACCTCCTGGCCGATCAACCCTTGACCCAATCTTGTTCACTCCCAACTCACTTGAAAGGGGCCACTCTTGACTGGATCATCTCTAAGGAAGCAACCATCAAGCTTATCTCTATAGACCCCTATGACTGGCCTGACCACCAGGCCATTGCCTTCCTACTACCTGGCACCCACAAGACAGAGGCACCACAGCCAGTGCTTCCTAAACGCTGGGTCAAAGACACCAAGAACCTGGACCACAAGGAACTCGAGGCTCTGTGCAAATCTGACCACCCCTCCCCGCATATCACAATGGTCAGTGACCTCAACGATCACTATTCTGCAACTATGTCAAACATTCTTGATAACCTAGCCCCACTAAAACTAAAAGGAACTCAAATCAAAGATATAAACCCTTGGTTCACTGGATCCCTCAACAATGAGAGGAGATCCCACTGACAATCCAAAAGAATCTGGAGACAGCACTCCTCTATCGCTCACCTAAAACCTTTCCGCCAGGCCAGAAATACATACAACAGGAACATCCTCAACTCAAAAAAAGAATTAATCAGATCTGAACTGGGGAACGCCCAGAACAGACCGAGCAAACTCTTCAAACTGGTGAAACACCAATCCAAGAAACTGGCCAAAACATCGAAAGAAAACCCCGTCTCTAATTTCATCCAAGGAATTCTCCTTGTTTTTTGTGGACAAAATCAAAGCCTTAGGTAACAAACTTAGTTCCGCCTCATACTCATTACCCCCCACTGACCTGCCCCATGCTGCCCCAAAAGGCTTCACCTAAGAATCAAGCACACTGAACCGACTTCACACTCTATGACAAAGAGTCTGCCTCCAAAATTCTATCTACCTTAAACCTGAACAACCATTTCAACGACCCGCGACCTTCTAACTGCCTAGGTGCCGCAGCCCAATCCATTATTCCTAGCTGGACTGCAATAATTAACGCCTGTCTCTGGCAGGGATCAATTCCTGACTCTCTGAAAGTGGGCCAAGTCCTCCCCATTCTGAAAAAGCTGTCACTGTATCCAGCCTTCCCTGACAATTTCAGACCTATTTCCAACATCCCTCTCTTACCTAAAGAGCTGGAGAAGTGTGTGCAACTGCAGCTAAGTCATCACATCAACAACTTCCACCTACTCGATGACTTCCAATCTGGATTCAGAACGGGACATGGCACTGAAACCAACATGCGCCACATCATCATTAATACTCTCCAAGCCCTTGACCATGGCAAAACCTGTCTCCTAATCCTCCTAGGTCTATCTTCGGCCTTCAACATGGTCAACCATGGGAAGCTACACGAACGTCTCAAACTCAGGATGGGATTAGATGGCCCTGTCCTTGAATGGTTATTGTACACCACGGATATTGCACGCGGAAATCGTATCAGTCTGTTCCAAAAGAAGCAGCATCTGTTAATGACTGGGAAGATGGAGGCATCCTTATTTAAATACGAGCTGGCTTGTTTATTAAGTATTAAAACGGTGCCTTAGTTTCGAAATCGGAACCCATTTACCGCGTGTAAGCAGGATATTCTGACTTTGTTAGAAGGAATTAGTATGATGAGATATATATATCTACTCGTGAAGTGACCACTCATAGTATCCATCAATAGGATCGTGTAATACAATCAATACTTGGCAATACGACCTAAAAAAGACTGCCAGCAACAGGAAATACGTCCTACTACAAAGAAGGGAGATATCTATCCCCTAGACTTGAATCACGCCTCTTTTTAAGTTATCTGGGAAGACAGCTAATATATCTCCTGAGGAAGACGGCTTTATGATATTTGGTCCGTCGAAACGCGTTGAGGATTGGGGGAGAGAATCCATTTCATAACTAAAGGAGTATTCTGATTGACGCTGAATAGACCTTTTTTGAATACCTCCCTTGGTTTAGCTTTAGGAAACTTATGTGATGAATTTTTTGAGTATAGTTTGTTTCCATATATTGTCTGTTTTCCCTTGATTTAAATACTTTTTTTACTTGTTTTTTAAACCCTTGTTAATTTTAAAATAAAACTGTGCATTTGACATTTATTTGTTGTTTCAGAATTTGGTTTACCATTGCATTGTTGTTAGTCTGCCTGTATTGTTATGTATTGTTATGTTATGTATTGTCATGTTATGTATGTTATGTCATGTTATGTTATGTATTGTATTGTTATGTTATGTATTGTCATGTTATGGTGTTCTGATTAAGTGTGCCCAAAGGGAATCTCTTTTTTGACAAAGTCAATAGTTGGTACCCCATCCCTTTGGTAGAGGGTCCCTCTCTCTTTTATTAGAGAGCTTGAATGGTTTACATCCTTCCTCCAAAACCGATCTCAGAGTTTCCTAATTAACGGCAACCTGTCCGCTCCCTCTTTGGTCACGGTTGGAGTCTCTCAAGGATCAACGCAGTCCCCCACCCTCTTCAACCTTTATTTAGAACTGCTTGCCGAAGTCCTTCGAACCGCAAATATCTCCTACCATATGTACGCTGATGACACTTGGATCTACATTAAAATTTTATTTCTTGAGGAGATTCTCTCCCTGAATGAGGCTCTGAAGCTGACTGTCCAATGACTCTCCTCCAATCAACTGATACTCAACGCAAAGAAAACAGGATTTCTTCAAATTTCCCCTCCAAAAACCGACCCTGAGACTCAGATATGGATTAAGGCCATGACAGCCTTAAATTGTCTATCGACCATTGTGGACTCGACCAAATCACTAGGAATAACCTTGGATTGCAATTTGAACATGCAAGACCACATCCACTAGATGGCCAACTCTGCCAGATTCCATCTGAGCTACCTATGAAAACTGAAACCCTTTCTTGACGCTCCCGACCTGAAATTGGCAGTCCAAGCACTAGTCATTTCTAGACTGGAATATGGCTGTTCTACCCTCTCTGGTTTATCCAAGACCTCCCTAGCACCCTTAAAAGCCTGCCTCAATGCAGCCGCAGACTACTTACAGGCACAAGGAAATTTGTTCACATTTCTCCACAACTGAAAGCGCTGAACTGGCTTCTTCTCGAGGCCAGAATACAGCTTAAGCTGGCATGCATCACACACAAGGCCTTATACTCAAACTCCCTTGCATATCTTGCACAGAAACTTGTGGTATCCGGAGGAATCAGAAACTCACGGTCTGCCAGATACATCCTACTCCAGCCTGCACACTTTCAGAAAAAAAACGTATAATCGGGTGTTTGCTGGGGCTGCGCCAAGAATATGGAACTCCCTCCCACCCGCCGACAGAAGAATCCCCTCTCTTGCACGTTTCAAAAAGGAGGCCAAAACCTTCCTTATGGGTAAATTCCTCGTCTAAACCCTGTCCTTCAACCACCATAGAGACTATTGCCTCCCTCCGTTGACCTTTCACCTCACCAAGAAACCTGGGGCCTGTCTTCAGCTATTGTCATGTTAACTGTACTTTGTATCCTTCCATCCCTCATGTACTCAGCACCCCAATTTATGGTATACACTTGTGATTCCATGCCTCTTGTACAACTCTATGACTCTGTAAAGCGCTCTGATTCCCTAACGGGTCAAGTTTGCGCTCTATAAAACACAAAAATAAATAAATAAATAAATGAAAATACTACTCCTACGCCCTCTCCAGCAATTCATTAACATGACTAGTGATGCAATGGATCGCATAGAAACAACGCTGTCGCTGTAACAACCAAATTGTAATGGAATGCGTGAACAACGCATTCGTTGTAAAGAGCCATACTTGTATTTACAGCAATGCAACACTTCCCTGTGGTTTCTTCTATGCTGGTGCATAATTGGCTGCCTAGCACCATGGCTTAATGCAGGGATGATTATTTTTGTGAAAGAAGGAACATCTTCCTGCACAAAACAATCATTGATGGCATTTCCTCTTTCTATGTGTGTTGCAGAATGCAGCAGACATATACAGAGCAGGAAATTAGGAGAAATAAAGGTATTTCCCCTTGTTGCTCCACTTTAAGGCATCCCCTGGGAAGGCGTTAGAATCAGAGGCATTCCCAGGTTTACGAAACATTGTAAATCTGGGAAAGCGTCAGAATCCATCGGTGTTGTGTGGAACACCTACAGAAACACATATTGAATGTCGCTTTCATGCAGAGAAATGCGTAAAAGGGGGCCATATTTACAAGGCCATGAAAAACCACACAGGGTGACTTTGCATGGCTTGTAAATATGGCTCAGCATTGTGCACCACTTGAGCGGCAAAAAAAGTGATGCTCAGGTGGCGCATGGGTCTTGTAAATAGGCCCTTAGGTTATAAAAAAAGTTTTACGCAGTTGTTATTGAACCCTATCTCACATCACTTATGCTCATTCACTTCACTAATGAAAACAAAGAATCTGGACAGCATTGAAGATCCACACAATATTGTGCTTCACATTGTTATAGCTCTCTTGACACTGTTAGTCGATATCCAGTGAACCTAAAATACAGACAGGATGATGCATGTCTTTATGCTTGATGTTCCAATGTGGCCAGGACACTCTTAGGGGCACTTGCTTGCTCTTTAAATCTTACTCAACAACATCCTTTCTTAAAGACCAGCATCCAATTAGAATACTTTATGTACAGTCGAGATTTTATTTAAAACATGTTAAAGCCTATATTTCACTTCTACTACTATCATAGATTATAAGATCAAGACTATAGATCAAGCCATTTTAAGTAAATTCCCACCGAGGTTGAAGAATTAATCTATGTAAAATTCACGAACCCAGGATTCCCTCAATGAGATTGTGACCACTGAAAGATTGTGCTCTTTTACCTTAATTAAAAAAAACAAAAGACCAAGGGCCCGATTCCAATGTTGTTTTGAAGGCCCTCCCAGATGCGTCCGGAGGCAAACAGTACAACCAACAACATTGGGAGCCAGTTAAACCAAACAACGCAGTACGATACACACAAACCGACCTCATAGTGCAAACGAAAAGCCTCCGGAAAAACAGAAAGGAGTCGACCCGAGGCATTTCTAAGTCCGATTTTAACTGCCGAAGTGCGATGTGTACTTCCCATGTGCCAAATTCGTCGCTGCAACCAACACGTCAGAGCAGCCGGAAGTTGAGTATTTCAACAGCGATTTGTACCACAACGCAATTCCTGCTGAACAAGACGTGCAGCCATGAATCCTATTGTGCATGTAATTCCCATACTCTACCTCATTGAGCACTACTACAACTGCAACCGACGCGTTTGTTGCAGAAGGAATGTACGACACCTACCCATACAGCAATGTCTAGTCAATATGGGGGTCTCAACAACAATGTCCAGTCAATAGGAGGGGTAGCAACTACCTACAGCAATGCCCAGTCAATAGGAGGGGTGGCAATGGCAATGTGCAGTCAATAGGAGGGGGGCAACTACTTACAGCAATATCCAGTCAACATGGGGTGTGTCAACAGCAATGTCCAGTCAATAGGGGGAATGGCAATTACCTACAGCAATGCCCAGTCAATATCGAGGGTGTCAACTACCTACAGAAATGTCCAGTCAATAGGAGGAGTGGAAACTACCTACAGCAATGTCCAGTCAATAGGAGGGGTGGCAACTATCTACAGTAATGGCCAGTCAATATGTGGGGTGGCAACTACCTACAGCAATGTCCAGCCAATGCAGGAGGTGGCAACAGCAATGTCCAGTCAATAGGAAGGGTGGCAACGACCAACAGCAATATCCAGTCAATATGGGGGTGGAAACTACCTACAGCTATGTCCAGTCAACAAGAGGGGTGGCAACGACCTACAGCAATGTCCGGTCAATAAGGGGGTGGCAACTACCTACGGCAATGTCCATTCAATAGGAGGGGTGGCAATTACCTACAGTAATGTCCAGTCAGCATGAGGGTGGCAACAGCAATGTCCAGTCAATAGGAGGAATGGCAACTACCTACTGCAATGTGCAGTCAATATGGGGGTGGCAAAAGCAATGTCCGGTCAATAGAAGGGGTGGCAATGACTTACAGCAATGTCGAGTCCATATGGGGTGGCAACTACCTACAGCAATGTCCAGTCAATAGGAGGGGTGGCAATTACCTACAGCAATGTTCAGTCAGCATGAGGGTGGCAACAGCAATGTCCAGTCAATAGGAGGGGTGGAAATGACCAACAGCAATTCCCAGTCAATATGGGGGGTGGCAACAGCAATGTCCACAAGAGAGGTGCCAATGACCTACAGCAATGTCCAGTCAATATAGGGGGGTGGCAACTACCTACAGCACTGTCCAGTCAATAGGAGGGGTGGCAACTATCTACAGCAATGTTGATTCAATGGGAGGGGTGGCAACTACCTACAGCAATGTCCAGTCAATATGGAGGTGGCAACAGCAATGTACAGTCGATAGTAGGGTTGGCAACAGCAATGTGCAGTCAATAGGAGGGGTGGCAACTACTTACATCAATGTCCAGTCAATATGGGGGGTGTCAACAGCAGTGTCCAGCCAATAGGAGGGGTGGCAACTACCTACAGCAATGTACAGTCATCAGGAGGGGTGGCAACTACCTACAGCAATGTCCAGTCAATATGGGGGCTGGAAACTACCTACAGCAATGTCCAGTCAATAGGAGGGGTGGTAACTACCTACAGCAATGTCCAGTCAATATTGGGGGTGGCAACTACCTACAGCAATGTCCAGTCAATAGGAGGGGTGTCAACGGCAATGTCCAGTCAATATGGGTGGGTGTCAACAGCAATATCCAGTCAATAGGAGGGGTGGCAACGGCAATGTGCAGTCAATATGGGGGATGGGAACTACCTACAGCAATGCCCAGCTAATAGGAGGGGTGACAACGACAATATGCAGTCAATATTAGTGGCAACTACCTACAACAATGTCCAGTCAATATGGGGGGTGTCAAAAGCAATGTCCAGTCAATAGGAGGTGTGGCAACTATCTACAGCAATGTGCAGTCAATATAGGGGGTGGCAACGTCCTACAGCAATGTCCAGTCAATAGTATGGGTGACAACTACCAACAGCAATGTCAAGTCAATAGGAGGGGTGGCAACAGCAATGTGCAGTCAATAGGAGGGGTGGCAACTACCTACAGCAATGTCCAGTCAATATGGGGTGTCAACAGCAATATCCTGTCAGTAGGAGGGGTGGCACAGGCAATGTGCAGTCAATATGGGGGGGTGGCAACTACCTACAGCAATGTTCAGTCAATAGGAGGGGTGGCAACAACAATGTGCAGTCAATAGTATTGGTGGCAACTGCCTACAGCAATGTCCAGTCAATATGGGGGGTGTCAACAGCAATGTCCAGTCAATAGGGGGTGTGGCAACTATCTACAGCAATATGCAGGCAATATGGAGGGTGGCAACTACCTACCAAAATTTCCAGTCAATAAGAGGGGTGGCAACTACCTACAGAAATGTCCAGTCAATAGGAGTGGTGGCAACGGCAAGGTGCAGTCAATAGGAGTGGTGGCAACTACCTACATCAATGCCTAGTCAATATGAGGGTGTCAACAGCAATGTCCAATCAATAGGACGTATGGCAACTACCTACAGAAATATGTAGTCAATATGGGGGGTGGCAAGTACCTACAGCAATGTCGAGTCAGTAGGATGGGTGGCAACTACCTACAGCAATGTCCATTAAATATGGGGGTGGCAACTACCTACAGCCATGTCCAAGCAATATGGGGTGTGGCAACTACCTACAGCAATTTCCAGTCAATATGATGGGTGGTAACTACCTACACAATGTCCGGTCAATAGGAGAGGTGGCATCAGAAATGTGCAGTCAATATGGGGGGGGTGACAACTACCTACAGCAATGTCCAGACAATAGGAGGTGTTGCACCGGCAATGTGCAGTTAATAGGAGGGGTGGCAACTACCTACTGCAATATCCAGTCAATTTGGGGATGTCAACAGCAATGTCCAGTGAATATGATGCATGGTAACGAACTACAGCAATGTCCAGTCAATATGGGGGATGACAACTGCCTACAGCAATGCCTAATCAATAGGTGGTGTGGCAACTACCTACGTGAATGTCCAGTCAATAGGAGGGGTGGCAACTACCTACAGCAATGTCCAGTCAATATGTTGGGTGGCAACTACCTACCGCAATGTCCAGTCAATATGGGGGTTGGCAACTACTTACAGCAATGTCCAGTGAATAGGAGGGGTGGCAACTCCCTACATCAATATCCAGTCAATAAGAGGGGTGGCAACTACCTAGAGCAATGTCCAGTCAATATGGGGAGTGGCAACACCCTACAGTAATGTCCAGTCAATCAGACGTGTGGCAGCAGCAATGTCCAGTCAATGGGAGGGGTGGCATCTACCTACAGAAATGTGCAATCAATATGGGGGGTGGCAATAACAATGTCCAGTAAATTGTAAGGGTGGTAACGACCTACAGCAATGTCCATTCAATAGGAGGGATAGCAGCTACCTACAGCAATGTCCAGTCAATAGGAGGGATGGCAACTAAATAGAGCAATGTTGAAGTAAATATGTACTTTTGTTCGGGGATACATCTGTCTCTCACCGTTTCTTCTTTGGATGATGGACTCCACATTTTCCAGGGGGACCCTCAGGTGCAGGCAGCTGTGGTGCAGGTGTCTCTCCTCCAGAGTCCACATCCCTCCCTGTGGCTGTTGCAGACATTGTTGCAGTGGATGTGGTAGGCACACAGGGTGGTGTGGAGATGTTGGTAGCAATCTTTTGGAGGGAGGTGGCAATGTCCCTGTACACCTCAGTCTGTTCATCCATTTTTTACATAAACCTGTCCAGTGTTTCATTTTGGGCTGCCAGCTGCTGTTGCATCGTCATGAGGATCCCTATGACCTGGCCCTTCTCAATCAATCAATCAATCAGTGACACTTATAAAGCGCGCTACATACCCGTAGGGTCTCAAGGCGCTGGGGGGGGGGGGGGGGGGCGCTACTGCTCGAACAGCCAGGTCTTCAGCTTCTTCCTGAAGGAGAGGTGGTCTTGGGTCAGGCGCAGGTCGGTCGGGAGGGAGTTCCAGGTCTTGGCGGCCAGGTAGGAGAAGGACCTTCCTCCTGTAGTCGCTCTTCGGATGCGGGGGACGGTGGCGAGGGCGTGGTTGGCTGATCGGAGGTGGCGTTTGGGAGCGTAGAAGTTGATCCGGCTGTTGAGGTAGCTCGGGCCTTGGTCGTGTAGGGCTTTGTGTGCGTGGGTGAGGAGGCGGAAGGTGATTCTTTTGTTGACGGGGAGCCAGTGAAGGTCTCTCAGATGTCCGGAGATGTGGCTGGTTCGTGGGATGTCGAGGATGAGTCTGGCTGAGGCGTTCTGGATCCGCTGGAGTCTCTTCTGGAGCTTGGCGGTGGTACCGGCGTAGAGGGCGTTGCCGTAGTCCAGTCGGCTGGTGACGAGGGCCTGGGTGACGGTCTTCCTGGTCTCGGTGGGGATCCACCAGAAGATCTTCCGTAGCATGCGTAGGATGTTGAAGCACGCCGAGGAGACGTTGTTGACTTGCCTGGTCATGGAGAGGGAGGAGTCCAGGATGAAGCCCAGGTTGCGTGCATGGTCTGTCGGTTTGGGTGCGGTGCCCAGGGCGGGAGGCCACCAGGAGTCGTCCCAGGCGGAGGGTGAGGGGCCCAGGATGAGGACCTCCGTCTTGTCCGAGTTCAGTTTCAGGCGGCTGGTCGTCATCCACTCGGCTACCTCTTTCATCCCTTCGTGCAGGTTGGCTCTGGCGGCGGCGGGGTCGTTGGTCAGGGAGAGGATCAGCTGGGTGTCGTCGGCGTAGGAGATTATGCTGAGGTGGTGTTTGCGTACAATGGCCGCGAGGGGGCTCATGTAGACGTTGAAGAGGGTGGGGCTCAGAGATGATCCTTGAAGGACGCCGCAGATGACTTCGGAGGCCTCTGACTTGAACGGTGGTAGGCGGACTCTCTGTGTTCTTCCGTTGAGGAAGGAGATGATCCTGGATCCCGATGTTGCTGGATTCCGATGTTGCTGAGGCGCCGTACTAAGGTGCGGTGGCAGACCGTGTCGAATGCCGCGGAGAGGTCTAGGAGGATGAGGGCCGCTGTTTCTCCATTGTCCATCAGGGCTCGGATGTCATCGGTGGCGGCGATGAGGGCGGTCTCGGTGCTGTGGTTTGCTCGGAAGCCGGACTGTGAGGGGTCGAGGGATCCATTCGTCTCGAGGAAGGCGGCCATCTGCTTGTTGACGGTCTTCTCGATGACTTTGGCTGGAAACGGGAGGAGCGAGATGGGGCGGTAGTTCTTGAGGTCTGTGGGGTCCGCTGTTGGTTTCTTGAGTAGAGCGCTGAGTTCGGCGTGTTTCCAGCTCTCAGGGAAGATGGTGGTGTCGAAGGATGTGTTGATTCACCTTGTGAATACTCATATGCATTGTGGATTGTGGAGAGGTTTTAGATGTCCACATCATTGGCACCAGCTGCATGATGTTGCAGATCCCCTTGACACCTCCCACCACTCCTAACAACCACAAAAATGACCAGCTGGTGCTGGGACAGTCAACACGGAGCCTTCTTCATCATTGTCATTTGTGTTGTTGGGCAACTCCAGAGTGCCCAGTGTTGCTGTGGTGCTGAGATGCTGTGTCTCGGAGGGTAGGGATCAGCTGGGTGTTGGCAGCTGAGGCAGGAGTGGCTGCAGGGGATCAGGGTCTATCCTCCACTGGTGCTGTGGGGTAACCCATACCAGAAGGACCAGGTCTGTCCCTGTCATCAGAAGAACGATGAGAGTCATCAACACCGGAGGGCTCTTGAGCGATCTGAGTCTAGGCCTGGCTGTCCTGGATGGTCCCAGTGTTGTCCTCAGCTGGCACTGTGGGTTCAAACTAGGAGTGGGAAGAATTTGCAGAGTTGCCCTATGCAAAATATCGTGAAATTGCTCTATATCTCCTCGAGCACGCAGAACTTTTGCGAAGATGCTGATTGCTTTTCCCGCCCGTTCGCGATGTATTTTTGCGTGCTTGCAGGGAAATATATCTCTAACTTGCCCATGCGGTCGCTAATGAGCACGGCCATCTTGCTTACAATTTTCTGTTCCAAATCGAATGACGTGTTTGCGATCGCAAACTCTCGCGGGATACCAACAATCCAAAATCTCGTGGTGCACCCGGGCAGATAGGAAAACTCATTGGCGAACGCAGGGCTCCGGTAAGTTGCTACTGCAAGTGTGGGAATGTATTTTTAAAGCGCAAATAAGAACAAACTTCAGCTACCCAGCAGTTGGTGGAAGATCTAACATCTCTGCGTTCCCCGTGGAACGCGTAAATGCCCAAACTTCGCAACTTCCGCGAGCGGAATGGAATTTTGAGTCCAGGCCTAGTTCAAACATAACACAATGACTGATGTGAATGTCCACTGCAACTCATATCATAAACATTAATAGACTGACAAAGATCATGATAATTCTATATAGATAGGACTCCTTAATCCATGATCCAGACATGTTTTTAGTGATGACTCTATTTTTGAGACAAGAGGGTGTTTGATGGACATGTCTAGGTATGTGTATCAATGGGCCTGTTGTGTTTGATTCACATAGCATGTTTGAAGACATTGACTGGTTATTGACATCCTATGAATGAGACAGGTGTGTTTAGGTTGCCTACATATTTACTTTCACTGTGAAATACATACACTTTCTTTCCCTTTGTGCATACCCCTTTTGGGCCTGTGTACTGGTCTTAGTACATGTCTTCAGCAGTCAAATTGGTGTCTCTGCCTACACACTCACATTCTGTTAAGTTAGCCTGATAGGTGTGGGGATGGAGTGATTGAGGTGCTTCTTGTTTTCATCTTATTCTACACATGTTAATGGCTGGCTGGCTGTGAGTAGGAGCATTGTGTGACAGTTTAGCAGTTTAGCTTTGTGTCTACACAGATCATGTACTTTGTACATTGACTCCATGGTCAAATGATTTCACAATCTTACCTTTGTGCCATTTTGTGGCAAAGAACTATGATTAACTTATGTTTGAGTAATTGTTGTATATGTGTGAAACTTACTCCCCTCCTCCCACCCAGCCCCACCATGCCACACGGAAGAGTGTTGTGCAGCCAATGTTGGTGAATGTATGTGAAAGATATGTGTCTATGTTGGCTGGTCTTTGTGGCACATAGGCAAATGTGGCAGTTGCGATAGGTTCAGACAACATTCCCCAGTGTCGGCCATCTTGCAAGTACACATGAAGTCACTGAAAGATAGACATAGCCCACAATTAAGTGGCTGTGCTGTGTGTGTAGAAGTGTTGCTGTTATTCAAAGTCCCATCAGTGCTACTCCTACATTCACCTTCATGCCCAGTGCTAACAGGCAACCAGGATATGAGCTTAGCTCACAGTGTGTCCAAATATAATGATCGGCTGTCTAGCACTGGAAACTTGTTTCTGACTCGAAGACAACTTGCCTCATGGCATTTTGCACCACACAGCATGCCACAGTCTCTCCCATTTCATATTAGTATGTCCACTCACTTCCAGGTAATCAGTTTTTAGTTGTCTTTTATGGCTGTTTCTGAATATAAGTGTTCACAATGGACAGACATCCCATCAGGCCATCTACTATACACACTCTTTCTTGCACACAAATGCCGAACACATAGAACTATGCTTTTCTGCAAGTGTGTGGATATGTACTGACAAGTCTGGCAGACATAGTTGCCTGGTGTTTTGGGCACAAGTCAATGTGGTTATTTGTTGATAAGTCAGACACCAGTGCCCCGTGTCATGCATCCTGCTAGTAAAGTCAAAATCACTGTGTGCATGCTTAGTACATATTGGTCTGTTTGTGATGTTGATGAAGGTGCATGTTGTTCACTGTCTGATGTGATTAGTGGGATTTAAAATTGCTCCTCCTCCGAGCAGCCCAGCACAGTCCTCTGTGACTTTGACTAAGTGGCAGTGATGGTAAGTGTTCTGACAAGGCTGCCAGCACTGGTGCATGGTGGTCAGTGAGAGGCATCTTGCTGTTGCACTTCCATTCACTGTCAGTTAGGCATTGTCCCAGGTAAAGTGGTTGTTTGTGGTGGATGTCATATTTTGTTAACATTACTCTTACTCCTACGAAGGCTCTGTCCTTCACACACTCTTCCCACACAGAGAAAACAGACCACATGTCAGAAGGTTTGCTGTGCAGGGATTGGGAATAGTAAAATAAAAAACAGAAAGGGAGGTCTCCTCAAGAAACCAATCCAGGGACGAGGAGCTAAAGAACAACAGAAAAACAGGGTAGTCCCTCTTTTGTAATTTAAGAAAAAGGGGATAGACCTTGTTTATATCGTGCCACCATAGCTCAAGAGATCTACACAAATAAAGCCACTAATAACAATTGTCACAAAATACAAATACACTTCAAATAAAATATCTCACAAATTTATTACAAAAGATTTGTACAATATCAAACATCAAATAACTGTGCCACAGTGATAAAATTAAAAAAGAGTGTCAGCATCATGCACAAATGATGTACATCTCTATAGTATACACATTACACAATTTAAAAACGGCAATAGATTAAAAACCAAGTTGTCGACGCAGCGTTTCGGTTCCTAAGTTGACACCTTCATCAGGACAG
Source organism: Lissotriton vulgaris (assembly GCF_964263255.1). Lineage (NCBI taxonomy): Eukaryota > Metazoa > Chordata > Amphibia > Caudata > Salamandridae > Lissotriton > Lissotriton vulgaris. The sequence continues at coordinate 444,213,210 of NC_141699.1, forward strand.
GGTTCTATGCAATAGAGAGACAACGAATTAACACAACATTTTCTTTCTTATCATAGACATTTACTTCATACAACAACCCTTTGCTCTCTTTTTTAGCAGCTTATCTAGTATTTACACAACCATATTCTTTTATTTGCAAAGGGACATTTTTCTCACAAATTGAATGCAGTCTACTTTAACATATTTAATCTAAGTGCATATTCTAAAGAACAATCAAGTACCATGTGGCACACAACACCGTGGCTGCTAGATCTCGTGAGCTAAGTGGGAAGTTATGGTAGATATTAAATAGTGCATAACTAATAGTCAAGCAGAAGTGGGGTGATAATACATATTTCTGCGTGTGGTTTTCTATAGACTTACTAAAAACGGACTCGTGTAGTCTTCGAGCTGTAACTTCCTCTGATTCAATCTGAGGGAAGTGGTCCTTAGAGCATCACAGGACACCACATATCAAGCGAGTCAATTTCAATAATTCTAATAGAGTCTCCTTATATCTGAAAATGCATAAAACCTTTCATTAGAAGAATTTTACTCATAAAATGCACCTATTAAATTGATGGCATTCTGAGTGTATATCTCATGGTATGACAAATTACCTTGGTAGCATCAAGGAGATGACTTTGTTATGGAGGAACAAGGAGCCACCGGTATATGGGACTGTTATTTTCTCAAAGTTCCTTTAAAAAAAAATTTTTAAACAAAAGGATATACAAATTAGGTCCCTGGCTTGATATTTAAACTAAAGTAATTAGCTTTCACCATCATTGTGCCATTTGTTAATGAACTCACCCCTTTTAAAATAAGGGACCAGCAGGAAATGTAGCACGTGACTGGATGTCATCAGGCTGTTTGCATATGCGGGAGGGTTTAATTCCTTGTCAGGGTTTAGGAGGTATTTTTCGCATTCACCACCTGGGAGAAATATAAAATCATGAAGCATTTCTCAATTCTCTTGCTTCACCAGTATATGTCATACAACCATGATCTCTATGGTCAAGAGTCAATATTGATGCCATTGTACACGCTTTCTGGATTGGGAATAGTACAGTGTCAAGAGAGGCAGAGACCGTCATAACAGCACTGAGGAGCGCAATGGTGGCTAGGGCAGAAGTCTAGGCATGCAAACAGTGAATGGAGGTCTGTGAACCAGCCACACCAAAGAAGCGACACCTCCCACGCGGAGCAAAGGAGGAAATCATAGAAATAAAGCCTCAAACAGGAACAAACTCTGCCTTTGCGGTACTCATCCTGAAAAAGAAGACTTAAAAACATAAACGGATCCAGTTGCACACCGGAATAACTCCTTGGTACAACCCAGGATGACACTAGAAGGAGCTGCTGCCATTCCGAACATAACCCTGTGCACAGGGGGGAGGAGGCACCAGATTCATCCCCAAGCAGCAAAATACTGCCCAGTTGAAGAAGCAATCCGTCTTATCCAAGATACTAAGGAGGGAAATCTGTCAGAGGAGCCGCTGTTTTGAGCGGGAATTATTAACCTGTTGTAGCGCCAGTGGGTGCAGGTGTTGCAGACTTGTGCAACGAGCGGGCCTTAATAACCTATTAATAACCTGCTGTAGCGCCAGTGGGTTTAGGTGCTGCAGACCTGTGCAAGGAGCGGGCATTAATATAGCCTTATAGCCCGCCGTAGAGGGCTATACCGGCTATTAAAGGCCCTCTCCAGCATTAAAGGCCCCGAGCCGAAGGCGAGGGCCTTTAACAAGGGATAGGGACTTTAATAGCGGTATAGCCCTTCTACGAAGGGCTATAAGGCAATTAGAACATTCTGTCACTAAAGGACAGACTGTTCTAACAAAAAAAACAAAGCCTTTTGGGAGCGTGAGGGGATTGGAATCCCCTCAGGCTCCCTGAACCCTTTGTTCACAGCCAGAGCTGTGAACAAAGAAACATTGGAATGTTGGAGCTCCAGGCTTATACCAGCCATTATAAGCCCAGAGCACTCCATTGTTTTCAATGGAGCTCCCAACATTCCAATGTTCTAATAACCAGTTAATAACCTGTTGTAGTGCCAGTGCTGAAGATCTGTGCAAGGAGCGGGGTTTAATAACCGGTTAATAACCTGCTGTAGCGCCAGTGCTGAAGACCTGTGCAATCCCGCGCGTCATGTGCTGCCCACCCACCATGACCTCCTTGTGCCTGAGCGACGGCAGTTCCGACCCTCTGCTGGCCAGGTTCAAGCAGCTGGAGGAGATGGTGGAGCGCCTGCACAGGGAGAACCGGTCCCTGTAGGTGAAGATGCAAAGCTACTACACCCTCTGCACCTTCTACCATGAGGCCCGGCAGCAGCTGGGCAGCCTGCGGTTGCAGCTCTCCGTCAAGGACAAGGTGATCGAAGGCCTGCGGAGGGCCGGGCACGAGGCTCCCGAGCTGGGGGCAGGAGCAGCACCTGGGGGGCACATCACCCTCTCTGGTGGAGGGGCTGCTGGAGCAGCTGAACGCAGCCAAGGAGAACCTCCGGGAGGCCGAGGGGGCCTCTGCACACAAGATGGAAGCCCTCAACCTAGCTTAGGACACCCCCTGCGCCGCACGGCCACCAGCTGCTGCGTGTGCCTCCCGCCTGTTTTCCTCACTGCCCCAACCGCCGCCGTGCGACCACGCCCCCTGCCACCGAGCGGCGTGGTCTCCGTGTAGCGCAGAGCTCGCCTGTCCTGCAGGCTCCTGTTCCCGGCTTTCTTGACGTGTGCCCCTCTGTTGGTTGTACTTATTGTGGATGTAATATTGTTTTTTCTGCCTGTTTGCCCGTTTGCCTGTTCTCCCCGTCTCTTCCCTACCCGCTCCCCGCTTCCCGCCACCACCGCTAACCACGCCCCTTTCTCTTCTGTACCCTCCACGCTCCCGCCTCCTAGCTGCTCTGCCCCCCTCGCACTTGGCCATATATGGCGACCGTGCGACGCAGGTGAGTGTGACCTAGCTTAGGACACCCCCGCGCCGCACGGCCACCAGCTGCTGCGTGTGCCTCCCGCCTGTTTTCCTCGCTGCCCCGACCGCCGCCGTGCGACCACGCCCCCTGCCACCGAGCGGCGTGGTCTCCGTGTAGCGCAGAGCTCGCCTGTCCTGCAGGCTCCTGTTCCCCGCTTTCTTGACGTGTGCCCCTCTGTTGATTGTACTTATTGTGGATGTAATATTGTTTTTTCTGCCTGTTTGCCCGTTTGCCTGTTTTCCCCCGTCTCTTCCCTACCCGCTCCCCGCTTCCCGCCACCGCCGCTAACCACGCCCCTTTCTCTTCTGTACCCTCCCCGCTCCCGCCTCCCAGCTGCTCCGCCACCCTCGCACTTCGCCATATATGGCGACCGTGCGAACGCGCAGCGGTCACGCGCAGCGGTCACGCGCAGCGGGCGCGCCGATTGTGCGCCGAAGGCGCGCCAAAGGTAAGCCCGTCCGCGCCCGTCCGCACCTGGACCGCGCCCAGTGCCAGGACCCCTGGCCCCCACCGACGGAAGATGACCCGCTGGACCTACGACGCCGCAACAATCATCGCACTCAACACCGGCGGGAACCCTGGATGCTACCGAGCCACTCCGAAGCACACCCACGGACCCTTCAGCTGCCACGCCTGCAAGTTCACCTGCATCCGGACCTGCCCCGCACCAGCACCAGCCAAGCCGAACACCAGCAGCAACCACCTCAAGTGCATCCTGCTCAACACCCGCTCCTTCCACAGGCACGCAATCGAACTCTGGAACCTCCTCGACACCACATCCCCTGACGTCGCCTTCCTCACGGAAACATGGATGAACGACTCCTCAGCGCCCGACATCGCCCTCCCAGAAGGCTACAAGATCACCCGAAGAGACCGCGTCAAACAGACAGGAGGAGGCATCGCCATCATCCACATGGACACCATCCACATCACGACCAACACCGACGACACCCTGAAAACCGCCGAACACCTACACTTCCAGATCCGCACCAACCCGAAGACCACCCTCAGAGGCACCCTGATCTACCGACCCCTGGGACCACGCACACAATTCAGCGAGGACATCGCCGACTTCGTCAGCCCGCATGCCCTCCCCTCCGCTGACTACATCCTCCTGGGGGACCTCAACTTCCACCTGGAGAACAACAACGACCGCAATACCACCACCCTGCTCGACAACCTCGCCAACCTCGGACTCAAGCAGCTGGTATCCACCCCCACCCACCTCGCCGGACACACACTCGACGCCGTCTTCTCATCCAGCAAAGACATCGCCTTCAGTCACGCCACCGGACTCCACTGGAGGGACCACAGCTGCGTCCACTTCACCTTCAGAAGAACGACGACCCACCACCACCAGCAACCGATTGCTCGAAGAAGCTGGAACAAGATCACAGCCGACCAGCTCGCCGCTTCCCTGAGCCAGCACCCCCCCGCCAGCTCAGCGAACCCCAGCCAGGCCGCCGACAACCTCACGAAGTGGATCTGCAACAGCGCGGACGAACTCGCCCCACTGAGGACCCCGCCTAGCAGACCCGGCAGCAAGAAGGCCCCATGGTTCACCAACGAACTCAAGAGCTCCAAGAAGAATTGCCGAGCCCTCGAGAATGCCTGGAGAAGGGAACCAACACCGGATAACATGACCGCCCTCAAGCTTGCCACCCGGAAGCACCACCAACTGATCCGCGCCACTAAGAAAACTGCATTCAAGGACCGGCTAGACAACAACGCACACAATTGCAAGGAACTCTTCAACATCGTGAAAGAGCTCTCCAACCCCAACGCCGGAAACAACGACATCACCCCATCGCAAGACCTCTGCAACTCCCTCGCCTCCTACTTCCACAACAAGATCGGGGACATACACAACAGCTTCAGCACTCAACCGACGCACGCCACAACCAAACCACCGCCCCCCACCACCACCCTCCGCGCCTGGACTCCGATCAGCACCGAAGACACCATCCGCTTGATGAACTCCATCCATTACGGATCTCCGACCGACCCCTGCCCTCACCACGTCTTCAACAAGGCCGACACAGCCATCGCACCCCACCTGCGAGACATCATCAACACCTCCTTCGACACCGCCACCTTCCCTGAGAGCTGGAAGCACGCCAAAATCAGCGCCCTACTCAAGAAACCCACAGCGGACCCCACCGAACTCAAGAATTACCGCCCCATCTCGCTCCTCCCGTTCCCAGCCAAAGTCATCAAGAAGACCGTCAACAAGCAGCTGGCCGCCTTCCTCGAGACAAATGGATCCCTCGACCCCTCACAGTCTGGCTTCCGAGCCAACCACAGCACCGAGACCGCCCTCATCGCTGCCACCGATGACATCCGAGCCCTGATGGACAACGGTGAAACAGCGGCCCTCATCCTCCTAGACTTCTCCGCGGTATTCGACACTGTCTGCCACCGCACCCTAGTGCAGCGCCTCAGCAACGTCGGAATCCAGGAGAAGGCGCTGGAATGGATCATCTCCTTCCTCGACGGAAGAACACAGAGAGTCCGCCTACCACCGTACAAGTCAGAGGCCACCAAAGTCATCTGCGGCGTCCCTCAAGGATCCTCGCTGAGCCCCACCCTCTTCAACGTCTACATGAGCCCCCTCGCGGCCATCGCACGCCAACACAACCTCAACATCATCTCCTACGCCGACGACACCCAGCTGATCCTCTCCCTGACCAACGACCCCGTCGCCGCCAGAGCCAACCTTCACGAAGGGATGAAAGACGTAGCCGAGTGGATGACGACCAGCCGCCTGAAACTGAACTCAGACAAGACGGAAGTCCTCATCCTGGGCTCCTCGCCCTCTGCCTGGGACGACTCCTGGTGGCCCCCCGCCCTGGGCAGCGCACCCAAACCGACAGACCACGCACGCAACCTGGGCTTCATCTTGGACTCCTCCCTCACCATGACCAGACAAGTCAACGCCGTCTCCTCGGCATGCTTCAACATCCTGCGCATGCTACGGAGGATCTTCCGGTGGAACCCCACCGAGACCAGGAAGAAGGTCGAGACCAGGAAGACGGTCACCCAGGCCCTCGTCACCAGCCGACTCTACGCCGGAACCACCGCCAAGCTCCAGAAGAGACTCCAGCGGATCCAGAACGCTTCAGCCAGACTCATCCTCGACATCCCACGACACAGCCACATCTCCGGACATCTGAGAGACCTGAACTGGCTCCCCGTTAACAAAAGAATCACCTTCCGCCTCCTCACCCACGCACACAAAGCCCTACACGATCAAGGCCCGAGCTACCTCAACAACCGCATCAACTTCTACGCTCCCAAACGACATCTCCGATCAGCCAGCCACGCCCTCGCCGCCGTCCCCCACATCCGAAGAAAGACATCAGGAGGAAGATCCTTCTCCTACCTGGCCGCCAAGACCTGGAACTCCCTACCGACCGACCTGCGCCTGACCCAAGACCATCTCCCCTTCAGGAAGAAGCTCAAGACCTGGCTATTCAAGCAGTAGCAGCAATCCCCCCCCCCCAGCGCCTTGAGACCCTCCGGGTAAGTAGTGCGCTATATAAATGCCTGTGATTGATTGATTGATCAACCAGCTTTGCCTTTGAGCGCTTGGAGTCCGTTTTTCTTGTTCCTCTATGTTGCGGTTGCGACTGTTCCCATGATGCCTTCTGCTGCCGGAGCGACCAACGCCTTTCACCAATTCCATTGGCGCCAACAACACCTCTCTCTTCTTATTGGACTTGGTCACACTCCCCTTTTCTACCCCTACCTTCACCCGAGACCGAGCAATATGCCTAATGCCCAGTGGAGCTGCATAGACAGCTAGAGAGGAGATCAGCTTTGGTTCACCCCTCAGCTGTCACCTACCCAGCCGGACATTGGGCATTGTTCTCCGCATCTCTCCACTGTGTCTCCCTTCCTTTCCCTCCCTCCGAACACTTAGGAATGTATTTTTTATGTTGTTGTACTGTGTAACCCTGTAACTGATGTAACTTGTATTCTCACTTGTTCTCATGTAACTTGTAACTCACTTGTCCTCGTGTAAAGCGCTCTGATACCTCCGGGTCTAGCCAGCGCTATATAAATTTTTTTTATTTGCCAATGCTTTATTTAGGTGTTTTTGACTCCCCTCATTCACATTTCATACACGGACCGACACGTTTCCGCAACCGTTTCTCCTGCAACATCAACTCACTGCGTGTTGATACGAATCCGACTTGTGACCGGCATGCAAATGTTGAACGTTTACAAACGTGTCAGATGCATTGATGTGGTTTACGGCGCCTAAGTTCGGAACAGTAGCGTTCCACGCGGTTCGAATGTCTTTCAGATGGGATGCATCGTACTACGTAAAACGCAGGGCTCGCGGTTGAGTCGTAAGGGAGCATTACACATCCCAGTCGGTCAGAATGCTTTCCAAACAACATCAGAATCGGGCAGTAAGAAGGGAAAACAATGTATTCAGTCTCTTCACTCACATAAATAATACATTTAACTTTATTTCTAAAATGAACAGTTTATAAACATACAATGAAAATTAAATGAAGTAGCATGTACATCTTAGTTTTGAAATGAAGTATGGTTCAGTTATCTTTGATATCTTACGAATATGTCCTGTATGTTAACTGGGAGTACCTATCCAAAACAAAGAGCTGTTGTAAATAACATTTTCTGATGCTGGTTAGGATGAAGAAACAATTATCATCAAGTAGACATTGCTTCTACCTTTACAGCTCATTTTCATTGTCTACAGTTCAAAGCCATTGTGCCACCACTGTGTAGTTATAGTCAGGTCAAAATTTCATAGAACGAGCATTTATTGTTTTGCTAATAACTTTGAAGCCATTTGACAAACCAGACAATCAAAGCATCTCAAAACATTCTAAAAAAATAGCTCCTCCCTCTCAGCTCCGTCAAGGAAGATTTCGGGGTGATCTGTCAAGCAATGAACAAGAAAGAGGGGGTACTCAAAAATAAATCATATTTTTCCTGCCTTATTTCCCAAACGAGGATTTAGGAAGTGTTACAGAAAATGCTGCTGAATGGAATTACACCGGTTTTGGCAGAGAGTTAGAACAGTACTTAGAAAGCGTGCTTCTCATAATTTTGTATAAGCCGCGCAGCTGTTTCGAGACATTTGCATTTATAAAGATGCTTGAGTTGGTTATGACGGTTAAAATATTAGTGTGATCTGGAGGTTGGTCACAAGCAGGTCCTGTGGTACTGTAAAGTAAAACATATAGAGTTCACTAATTGGCCAAGTGATCTTTTCTCCTTTTGACAATTTCAGTACCACTGGATTGCTACTGGTCCTGAAGTACTAAACAGTCTGATTGGCCGGTTACAACGCAGAGAGAAATATTGCATCAACAGTTAATGGACGCAGGGACTCGGTTTCCTTGTTCTGAATTTGTTTGAAAAAAACATATAAGGGGACAGAATAGGAACACACTGACCCTCTGGTACTCATGGTAGGGCCCCCTGCCAAAAATAAATAAATAAATGATGCGGCTAGTGCTCATGTGGAACCCAACTCGGCCCGCCCATGAAGTACCAGGGTACACCTTCCAGAGCTCTACTACAGGACCATGTAAGCTTCACTGGCTGAAGCGTGTATGGTTCCAGAGAACAATGGTGGTGATGCTTGTGTGCATATTTTACTTAATTTTTTAAGCATGAACATGCATTCTCCCCTTAAGTGTTCAGTTGTGTCTGAATACATTGCAAGCACATGTATGCATGTTTTTCATTATGCATGCCCCTGTGTTGGCATGCATTTACTGATTTATTTATTTAATGTACTTATTTATGGAATTTATAAAGCACACACATACCCACAAGGGTGTTCAGATACTGGAAGGCACTGTAAAATAGCAGAGTCACACAAATTATGCCTCTGTTGTACTGCTGTTTGTTTTCTGTTATTGTGATTTAATCTTGTGTTCTGTAGTGGCTCTTGTAGGGACTGATGTAGAAAGCAATTTTGCGGTCAGAAAACATGAGATTCTCAAACTCGCAGATTTTACAACAGAGATTTTTAGTTATGAAACTCTTTTCTGTCAGATTCGCAAAAGATTGTTGTGTGACTGGAGGCGTGAAAGGGGAGTCCCATTCCTATTTGGGAACCAAAATGGGATATATGAATAATTTGCAATCCATTGATTAGACAATCACCAAGTTGGTGCGGTATCTGATCCATAGACAAAAGTATTGCCACTGTGACAGCTTTCACAGGAATGGTGTCATATAGCTTGGAAGGAATAGGTGGGGATCACTACCTGCTCCCCCTAATGTACTGCCAACCGAAAAACATTTCTGACACTTGCAGTCCACCATCCTTACATTTGCAGTCATTTACTTGGGGGTCGAAAATGTTTACCTAGCCCATACATTTTATTGAGACAAGTAATTGTGCAACGTTATGCAAGTGGGAAATTGGCAATGTCACTGTTAGTACATAGGTCGCATCACAAATCATATCTCTGTTTACAAACTCGACATGGAAATGCAGTCAAGGCAAATGGCATTGCATCTATATATGTAGGCCAAAAAATTTAGCGTGTGAATGATGCACTTGCAAGTGAGTTGAGAAACATATACAACATCACATATGTTCTTATAATTACGTTTTTTTAGTCATCATTTTTTTATAAATAACGTTTTTCATTTTTCGAAATGTATATGAATATATTGTTGATCTTTTGTTGAAACATTTTTTTTCTTATTACAGTACTTTTTTCAAGTGCTCAGATACACAGTGAATACATAAATACTGCATATGTACTACATCAATCAATCTTATCACTTCTTTTTTACTTTTACTTCACATCATTAAGTAAACCAATAAATGCTCTTAATAAACAAAAGCTGGCGGGTTGTTGACATGCCCTTAGTTTACAAATTGTAATATACGCAGTTGTTCATGAACCCTAGCTCACATCAATCATACCCAATCAGTTCACTAATAAAAACAATGATTCCGGACAACATCAAAGATGCACACACCACAGTGTGTATCACATTGTTATAGTTCTCGTGACACAGTTGGTCTATATACAGTAAACCTAAAATACAGACAGGATGATGCAGGTTATGATGGTTGATGTTCCAATGTGACCGGGACACTCTTTGGGGCATCTGCCTACTCTTTAAATCTTGTTCATCATCATCCTTTCTTCAGGACCAGCATCCAATTAGAATACTTTGGCCCAGATGTATCAAGCGCCTTCCCGTTTGCGAAACAGGAAAAAGCCTTTTGGGATGTATCATCCCAAAAGGCATTCGCAAAATAGGTAATCACAATTTTAGCGATTACCTATTTTGCAAATGCATTTAGAGAATCGCAATATGCAATTCCTTAAATGCAATGCAGGAAGCAATATAAAATTGCGACCTGGCTTTAAGGAATTGCAAATTACCACCAACTTCTAGATGGTGGTAATTTGCAAATTCCTTAAAAAATTCACATTTTATCACTTTTCTAAGTGGCAAGTGGCGCACATACATGCACATACATGCCCTTAGGGCACACATGCATATTTCAGGGGTGCAACAGGGTGTCCTTTTGGCACCCTTGTACCCTTGAAATTGTATACTCAATTTGCGAGTACCTATTTCATAATCACAAACTGCGAATACAATCCTATTCAAAAGCAATTCTTGATACATCTGGTCCTTTATGTGCAGTGGGGATTTTATTTAAAACATTTTAAAGCCTTTGTTTCACTTCTACTTCTGTCATAGATTATAAGATCAACACTATAGATCAAAAATTTTAAGTAAATTCACACCGAGGTTGAAGAATGAATCTATGCTAAAATTCACAAACCCAGGTGTCCTTCAATGAGAATGTGACCACAAAAAGATTGTGCTCCTTTACCTTAATTAAAAACAACAAAAGACTAAGAAGGGAAAAAATATATCCAGTCCCTTTACCCACATAAATAATACATTTAAAAAAGTTTACTTGTCATATTTACAAGAGCGATGCGCCACCAGAGCATCACTTTTTATAACGCTCCGTGGTGCACAATGCTGAGCCATATTTACAATCCACACAAAGCCACCCTGTGTGGTTTTTCATGGCCATGTAAATATGGCCACCTTTTACGCATTACTCTATGTGAAAGTGACATTCAATATGTGTTGCTGGGGGCGTTCCACACAACGCCATGGATTCTGACGCATTCCCAGATTTACAAGGTTTCGTAAACCTGGGAATGCGTCAGATTCTAATACCTTCCCAGGGGAGGCTTTAAAGTCGCGCAACGAGGAGAAATACCTTTATTTCTCTTAATTTCTTGCTCTATTCTGCAACACACATAGAAAGAGGAAAATGCAATCAATGATTGTTTTTGTACAGGAAGATGTCCCTTCCTGAACAAAAATAACTCACTTGCAATTACATCATTCACACTCTAGATTTTTTTGCCTACATATATAGATTTCATGTGATTTTCCTTGACTGATTTTCCAGTTTATTATTGTCTTTGTTATTGGAAAGTTTATCTTGTATACAGGGGCCCAGTTATTTCACATTTACAAACTCAACATGCACCCTTTGAATATCCTTGGTTTGTGAAAGGGTTTCCTATATCGGGGTGTTTTTATCTTAAAAATAACAATCATAAAATACACTAAAAAAGCATATTTACAGGCGAATGCTGAAAGTACAAGTATAAATATCAATGAAGATTCCTGTTGACTGCTTACTAATAGTGTCTACCGGATCAATATAAGGCAAATGCTTTTTTTGGCATTTGACTATATCTGTCCAGAGCAAAAAGACAAGAAAACATTGCTAGTTCAATAAATACCTAAACTAAAAATTAAATAAATTAAAATCAGGAAAACCTAGACAACAATAATGATTTTCAATGTTTAAATCAACCCAACTTTGATTTTCTAAAAGCCACTACCTTAGAAATCCCAAAACTAATATCCCAACACCGGGTCCAGTAGAAACAATCTGAAATTGGTCAACAGTAATTTTCTACAGGAAACATTTGGCCCTGCATTTCCTTCCCCTTGAGCCTCTCATTTAAAGAAGAAAAATACCACAAATATTTAAATCTGCAAATGCCAGGTTTATTGTTTTCTTGTATGCATTATTATATGCTGTTATTGGCTCCATTACATCTCAGCATTCTTTGAAATAAAAAGCAATCATGCTCGGTGGAGCCACTCGTCCGCTGAGATAATGTGCGGTGCACATATTGCGCTTTTTAGTTTGTGCAACTCATATTCCAAAAAAAGAACAACAACAAGAGCAACTTGTTTTATTTACATCCATAATGATGAAAAGTGGCTCGCTGGCAGGTTTTCAGCAAAGTGTTGCCGTCTTCTCAGGGATGCTACAGAAAACTAAGCAAACAGGTCCAATTCAACACAGCGTGTAGGACTAACTGCTGGCCAAGATGAATGTTTTGCTGCTGTAGGTGATTAAATGTGCATATCTATCTTATTTAATCCAGGCTTGATTTTGAATACTGAAATCATTGCAATAAATGCAGACTTTAAACTTAGGTGGCAATTTAAGATACAAGGCAGATGAGATCACATTCTTTAGCATGAGAATATTTGTCGCAAAATAAATATTAATCATGCATAGATTAATTCTTTCTAATTCTACAGTGGTTGGTCAGTCGACATTCCTGTGGTAATGAAAGACCATGATATCAATGTCTTTTATTTAAAGACAGTTACTGTTGGAAAATGGCCCTTTCTGAAGGGTCACCCTAAACATTTTGCCTTCCTCCTCCTATTTTTCAGACCTTCTTTTTGTTGGCTTTTGAACTCCGGGCACTTTACCACTGAGTGTATGTGCTGTCTCCTCTAAACATGGTATAAATGATCTACACCTGTTTGGCATACTTGATTTATTTGAATTCCCATGTAAGTGGTATGCCAACTACCTAGGGCCTGTAAATTAGATGCTACTAGTGGGCCTGCAGCACTGTGTGTGCCACTCACAGAAGTAGCCTTTCAATCCAGTCTCAGGCCTGCCACTGTAAGACCTATGAATGCAGTTTACTGCCAATTTGACTCAGAATATGAAACTATTTGCCAAGCTTGAAACTTCCCTTTTATTACACATATGTCACCTCTAAGGCAGGCCCTAGGTAGCCCTTGGTAGCCCTAAGGGCAGAGTGCTACTTAAGAAAAAGGTAGGACATGTACTTTTAAATTTCACATGTCTTGGTAGAGACAAACAGCCTATTTAATTTTTCACTACTTTGAGGCCTACTTCTCTTATAGGCTAGCATTGGGAATTCATTAATATTCTTTTAAGATGTCATTCTTGATCAGATAGAAGAGTAGCTATTTCATGTTCCTTATGTTTGGAATGGTAATGATAAATTCTACATTCTGATAAAGTTGGATTTAACATTACTATTTTGAAAATGTCACTTTTTGAAAGTGGACATTTCTCTGTGCTTATAACTCAGTGTGTTTTGCAGCCTGTGTCCAATACACGTCTGGGCTGGGTGACAGCTACACTTTGTACATTCCCTCTTGACAACCAAAAACTCAGGAAGCTGAGGCTCATCTGCATTAATCTGCATTCTGCAGGGAGGAATAGGTAGGGCTGACACTTACACTTCAATATGTAGTGTCTTGTCTACACACAAAACACAAATTTACCCCTTCCCCGAGGGATAGCCTGGCAGACAGGACGGGTTGAATGGAATCGGGGGCCAGATGTACGACCCATTTTTGCATGCGCCATGTGCAAAGCCTATTTAACAAGTCACAAATTATTTGATTTGAAACTATTATTGCAATAGGTTTTGCGACTCAGTATTTGGAAGGGGCGTTCCCTTCCAAATAGTGAGTCTTAAAACCCCGGGGGACCCCTTCCTCTTCGCAAATGCATGCAAAAATATTATTTAAGGGCAGGCAGTGGTCCAAGGGACCACTGCCTGCCCTTAAAAAATGAAACAAAAACGTTTCATTGTAATTTTTTTCAAATGCATCCCGTTTTCCTTTAAGGAAATTGGGCTGCATTTAAAAAAAACTGCTTTATTTCAAAGCAGTCCCTGACATGGTGGTCTGATGAGCCCAGCAGGCCAACATCCCTGGGAGTGCCTGTCATTCCCAATGGGCTCGCAATTTGCAAGAGGCTCATTAATATTAATGTGCCTCGCAATTTGCATCCCCATTGGGAATCACAAACAGTGTTAAGAACACTGTTGTACATTTTATTTTGTGCCTCACAATTTGCGACTCGCAGTTAGTCGCTCATTGCGTGGTGCAAAATAAAATGTTTGTACAACTGGCCCCTTGTGCACTTAGGGGAAATGCTTTGAGGTTACCCCCTACACCAAAAGAACTTTGGTTATAAGTACTGGGATTCTGACCCCCTAAAAATTAGACATTTCATTAGACCTGCAAGCAGAAACTGGTGGCTCTACATCTGCACATTGCCAGGAGGACTACTGTGCTGCTAGGAGGGAATCCCACTTTTCTAACTAATGTGCTGTGTTGGCCCGCTGTTTGCTGAACTGTAGGAGGGACTGCAACTTTGGGACCTGCCTTGCTGAGCTGACCTACTGCCTGCTAAGCCTGGGCGTAGTTTGCGTAGTCGCGTAGCTACGTGAAGTACATTTTGCACTACGCAAGCTACGCATAGCTACGCGAACTGCGTAGTGCGGTAGGGAAAATGCTGTTAGCACTGATTGTGCAACGTGCAATTCGCGTAGCGAGCGTAGCATAGTCCTACACCCAGGGTTACTGCCTGCTATCTTTGTGCTAAAGTGTTTACCAGGGTCTTGCTGGCTTTCTCCCTGTTCAGAAGGTCTTAGGATCATCAAAGACCTCAACCCATTCATCTGCCATGCATTCCGTAACTGATGATCCGGCTAGTGGGTTTGTGAGCTGATAGCCGCCACTATCTTAGCACAAATACCAGTGCTTCCCCTTTGTAGAGGACTCAGCACTCTGCTTTTCCACAACTGGTGTTGTCTACAAGGCTCAAGTTGTTCTGGCTGTGCTTGTGCTAATGTAAGTCACCACAGCTCTATGAACGGCTGCAGCATCTAACAGCAGGACTCTACTGCAACGCGTTGCCCTGGTGACCGGAGTCATGTCCAAGGGTGCAGGGTTCATCAGCTGTTGACGGACACACTGTTGTGACCCAGATCAGCAGATGTCTCAATTGAAAGGTACTGAACTGAAGAGAGGGACCCTGCAGTTCGATCACCGACCCACATGTTCGCGGGCATTTTGCCTTTTCTTAAATTTCTCCAGTCCCAAGGAGCCCATATAACAACAAACCTCTAGTACCCTTTTTGCACACTACTTTGCCCCACCACTTCAAGGAAGCAATATTTCTCAGTAACCATACAATTGTATATGCTACTAGCTTGGAGTTTACCTTAATGACTGCAAAATGTGTGCTGTTTAACACTGTGATTATCCTGGGCATTTAATGTGATAACTTAAAAAGTATACATTCTATTTTTCTAATTTTGTTCTTGTTTTGTTTATCATACGAGAAACTATTTTTATAAACCTGTCTGGAGTCTTTTTGTG
Source organism: Lissotriton vulgaris (assembly GCF_964263255.1). Taxonomy (NCBI): domain Eukaryota; kingdom Metazoa; phylum Chordata; class Amphibia; order Caudata; family Salamandridae; genus Lissotriton; species Lissotriton vulgaris. The sequence continues at coordinate 444,228,667 of NC_141699.1, forward strand.
GTGTATTCATTCTGTTACTATTTATTTATTTATTTATTTATTTATTGAGTTTTAAATTGTGCTGGCTAGACCGAGAGGCATCAGAGCACTTTACAAGAAGAAGCAAGTTACACAGCGTTCCAATACATTACACAATGTTACACAGTAAAAACAAGCGATAAGGGCATGAAAATACTCAAGGATAGCAAAAAGGACGCATGAAGTAGCAACATAAAATAGTGGTATAACAATAAAAGCGGAAGATAAGCGGATACAAGAACAACCTAAGGCGCAAGGAAAGGAAAGGGGGAGAACAGAAAGGAAAGGGTAAGGAAAACAGATAAGGATAGGAAAGCGAGTGGGAAACAAAATGGAAATGGGGCCAGATATATCAACAAAATCGAAAACGAGGAGCAGGTCCATGGAAAAAGAGAGACAATCGAAAGGTCACCCAGCTGTAGACCGGCAGGGACGGAGGAAAGGACAAAGATCGATAAGATGGCGGATCAAGGACCAGAGTGTCAATAGTTGACAGTCCCAAAATGGCAGGGAGAATATGAGTCCAAGTCCTAAAACCAAAGGGGCTTAGTCCCAAAAAATAAGAGCTAAATTCATGTAGAGAAACTAGATGGGGAAAGGAGCCAGAGAGTCTGGAGGGGAGGGCTGTCGATTTCTGAGTCACAGCTGTGCCACCTACATGCAATAGTTCTGGGCAGCGGGGGCAGCAGTATCTGAACCGTGATCCACAGGTCAAGGGAAGACTGTTACTGGGCCAGGCCAGCAGTCCAGAGCACGGGAGGCAGCAAAGTGAAAACCGGAGGGGGCGCCTTTCTGGCACAGAGTAATGACAGGCTCAGAGAGCCACCTAAAGCAGTGCTGAAATTCCTACCTCTGCTGAACCCCCAATTCGTCCCAGTCGTCTTGTGGGAGGCGAAGCAGGCAGGCTAGCAGTAGGGAAAGGCAGCAGTAGTCGAACCCGGAGGCAGGGGGAGAGTCAGGAGCGGAGAACCTCCATCCGGAGAAATCAAAGAGGCATTGGCAATCCTGCGATGTGTTCCGCCAAAAGCTGGTCACCAGGGAATTTAGAGAAAAGGCGGGGAGGATGAAGACAAGCAGCGGAGATGAGAGGGGAGCTGTGCCCGATGCCCGGCTGGGTAGATGATGGTCATGGCGAGATACCGGGGCCAGACTCCCCTATAGCTGAATGGTCAGCTCAACCGGGCAACGGCCATGCTTGCTCTGGACTCCATGGGAGAAAGCCTCCAACGTATTTCTTTTGAGAATCTCAGGCTCACAAGTAAAAGTTTGGAGCATTGAGGACCGCAGATTAGAACAGGACACAAGGTGAGTAGGATGATCCCCGGAGGATAGTGGATATCCATGGATTTAAGCCAGAAAGGCAGGGCCTGGCCAGGAGCTTACGCCGGAGCTCCTCACCGGTCGGCCATCTTGCGCCAATATGACTATGTACCATAATACTATGTGTGTGTGTCTGTGTATGTTGCACAAATACTTTGCACATTGTCTATTAAGTTAAGCCTGGCTGCTCGGTGCCAAGCTACAACAGGGTGAGCACAGGTTAATTTAGGGTGTGTGTCTGACACGCCCTAGCTAGGGTGGTGGTCCCTACTTGGACAGGGTGCAAACCTCTGCCAACTAGAGGCCCAATTTCTAACAAGTACAGTGTGCACAACATGCTTCACGACACCCCTGAGTATTATGGGAGACTTGAAATGAGGCGAATACCAATGTAATACAACATCTGGGCTACATTCCTTGGGCTTGCATATAATGTTGGAACTTCCCTCACTAAAGTTGAGCACTGGCAGATGTTACACCAGAGTTTTCTCTGTCGATGGGTTTCAAAGCCTGAGTCAGTCAACATGGCAAGGACACTACTCCTGGTGCGAGTTCATAGCTTTAGATGTTGCAGATTTCCCTCTGCTTCATTGGTGTTGGAGGAATATTCATTAATATAGGTGTTGGATTTATTACCACCCGAACTCTAAACCTGGTCCAATAGCATAAGAGGCCCTTAATACTAGTAATTATTCCACACTCATAATGAGGACGTTAATATAATAAAGGGTTTGGTGGACAGGAAAAGGACACCAAAAAAATTATGTACACGCTTCAGAAAAACCTAGAACATGATTCTACAGAAAGCTCACATATATTAGACAGTGTCTGGGTAATAGCCCATTTGCTTCGGGTAATTTTCATCAGTCTAAATACAGCCTTTCTCATTATAATCACAATATGTGAGGTTGTCCTTGCCATGGAGATAAGCATATTACTTGCCTGCTTTTTCAAAAGAATTTTGGAAACCCACGCATTTCTCCTGGCTATAACTTCTTCTCTGCCCATGCGACATAATGTAGATTTAAAGCAAAACAGAGGGACGGCAAAGACGAGGCTGAGAGGTAATCCAAGGAATGCTGGCCTATCAATAATAACGATTATTGATAAAAATTGGGCCTGGCAAACACGCTCATGTAACGGTTGCCAGTATATAAAGGGCCAAAATCTTCATCATACTACAAGCTTATAGACCTGCACTACAAGAGCCAGCATCCATGTCCCATGCATTAGGACGATTGATCTCTACAGAGGCATTCTTTCATAGATTTAGACATGTTCAGGTAGACAGCATATAATGTAACAGTGATAACAAAATGATGAAGAAACTTAATTTATTGCTTGGAATGCTATGATTATTACCCTGAAGGAGAGGCATCAATAATTGCATTCTAGGTGTTGAAAAGAATGTGAAAAACCAACAAGATTGTATGAAATTTGGCGTTTAAAAAGAAACTGTTCAATCTTAAAAACGTTTGCGCCTCGTACAGAAGCCTTATTGCTCCTCATCAATGGCTAGCCAAAGCTATTGTCAATTTTGTATGACACAAGGGTATTGTAAACATACATCTGTAAATCCTGAACAATGCCCCCTAATAGAGCCCACTACAGGCTGTGTGGACAAATTGAAAAAGACCGGAGAGAGTAGACCCCGATTGATTACTCATCTTAAATGAAGCGCTTCTGATGAGTGGGACACTGCTGCACCATTGACCCTATCATTGCCAATTTGACAGCATCCATTCTTTAGCAACCCTTTTCAGTCCAATCATTACCTCTGCCCAGCAGCACATGTTACAGTGTATCTAAGTAAGCAGAGGAATCCTAAATGTTGTGGACTGTATGATGCTCAGCATCATTAGCCTAAGGAAACCTGCTTCTGCAGCAGAATTATCTCTGGGACATGGAGCAGTTCAATGTCTGATTGCTGTCTAATACAGAGAGTCAAGGGAATCATGAAGTTATGTAGGTGCTGTTTGGTGCGGGTAAATGAATTATGTGGCAAGTGAGAGGCTTTATATCTGGTTAAATAAACATTTACAACACATTATTTGACATTAGTACCTAACTACACTTACATTTTAACAGAGTGATAAAATAAAATCCAGTGTTTTATAAAAATGCACAGGTTTGCAGAGAAACAACACCGCACTTATTCAGCAGATCTATTTCAAAATGTTACTCACATCAATCAATGATGTCTTGCATGGTGCCATACTCAGTGGCCCATACTACCCTTTTCACTTTCGACGTGTGCATATTCAGAAGATGGAAATGTTAATGTGAAAGGTGTTTACATCACTTGGACAGAGGACTCAAATTTTCACTGGAGTGCCACATAAGAGCATATGAGTTCCGAAAATAAAATTACATTTCCAATAAAGCCACAAGAACCTCACAAGAATTGCAAATGATGGTGAACATTTTGATATAACAGAGTATAAGTTCCTTGAGATTTAGGAAGTCTTTGTCAGGCAATCAGGAAACATAGTTGAGTCAGAAAGGACCTTGATGCCAGAGGTTTTGCAACTTTGTAGACTGCTGTTATTTTTGGAGGTCAACAAAAATTGAACTGTTTTAGAAATGGGGGTCTCTAATTGACAGAGAGACCCATGCTTTCAGTCAGGGTAAGGGGATTACACACTTAAGATAGCCCCAGCTCACTCACTTGGTAGCTTTGCACAAGTAGACAGCCTTATCCCAAAGGAAATCCATAGAGTATTTGTACTCCAAACACACAGTAACACAGTGAAACCACCTCAAATAGACACCACACCAGTTTAGAAAAAGAAAGTATCTTTATCTAAACCAAAGAAGACCAAAACGACAAAAATCCAACATAAACGTATCAAAATATGACTTTTAGAACAGTTATTTCAGAAATAGAACTTGTACAAACAAATAGGTTCCACTAGGTCTATTACAATGTTGTGGCAGGCATAAATCCAAAGTATGGCCCCAACTGCGAAGTAGGCATTATCTGGCACAGAGTCACATTGACCCCCAAAATACAGTATCTTGGACACAAAGTCTATGGACGATGTACAGCGTCGTGGAGGTGAGGTGATTCGCAGGTTGTCACGGGGGAGGCAAGGCGTCAAGTCCTTGAGGAGGTGAGGTGTCAAATCCAGGATAGGGGAAGTTAGGTGGCGGCGGCAGTGAGGTGTATGTTTCTGTAAGGATATGCAAAGTCAAAGAGTTTAAGGAGCCCTCTTGGTCAGTTATCGGCTCTGCGATAACGGGATGTAGGTGTTGGTGTCAGTGCGAGCGCTGGTGTTGGGAAGGCAGATAACATCAGGTATTGAAGGGCATCAAAGGGTGTTGGAGCTGTGGTACAGGTGGGGCGGTGGGCTGTGCACTTCACGAGCGGTGTCCCCAGCCTTGATGCAGGTCGCTGCATCACTGGCGGCATCACTGACGGCGTCAGAGTTATTTTTTTTTCTTTGCAGCACCAATCACACAATTCTCAGGACCCCGGAACTGGAATTGGCACCCCTTTGAATGCAGGAGTCTGGGAGATGTACTATTTTGACACATTCCGAGGTTTCTGACTCTATGTAAATGTAGGAATGCGCCAAAATCCAGGGGTGGGTGTGTGGAAAGGACCAAACTCTACCCATGTAATGCCTCCCTGCTGGAAAGTAACACAAGACAGCAAAATGTGCTGCCTTGCATTACCTTGGATTTAGTAAATCACGCAGAGCTTGGGAAGGTAGCTTTGTATAGCTTAGTAAATCCGAGGTGAGGGATTGCATTGTATTGTGTCACCTTGCGTGAATGCAAGGACAATGCAAGCCCTCAGTAAATCTGGCCCTTCTACTACTTTATGGAACACTGTTTCAGGAGTCATCCTGTGAGGATTATAAACTCAGACAATATGTATCTCAATATTTCTTGTTTGAAATCGAAAAAGGATCCTCATCTCTTCACAGACTTTGTTAACCTTTCTTTTGAGACCTGTATTGCATTAATATATTGACTCAAAGTGGGAAAGTGATTACTTGTGTTCAAGTGAATTCAATAACTCTAATGTACTTTTATTGTGTTGCAGTTTATGAACCTGTCACTCTGATTATAATTTGAAAAACAGAGTGTGCTCACATAACAGTGAAGTTAGTTATCTTTAGTGAGAAATGCATAACAACACCAAATACTTTTCAAATTTATTTTATAGACGATAATTGTTTTAGATCTAGAAAGTTTCATTAAATAGAGAGCTGGAGATGCAGTGATTGTTTAAACATTCAGATGCTTTAGCAAGATAGATAAAATCACTAAAGATTTTGGGTCAGATTTACTAAACTCTTGTGTTGCCCATATGTCACGCAAGGGCTTAAGTGAGATTTGCTAAGCCATGCAAAGCCAACTTGCGTGGCTCTGTGTGGCTTAGTAAATCTTGAGTAACACTTAGGGCCTGATTTTGATGCAGTTAGGAAAGCATTCCCACCTAGGGCCTGATTCTGATGCAGTTAAGAAGGCCTCCTAAGGGCATTTGCTCCTTCCAAATCGGATCGGGAACGTGTCTTCCCGACCAAGGGCCCAATTATGATGCGGTTAGGAACATATGCTCCCTTTGAAGTCAATGGGAGTCCAACCAAATCATATCTGGAAGCATCCGGATGCATCATACTCCATCTTTCGGACTCTCCCGATCTGAGTGGGTTGGAAACCATTTCCAAACCGATTCGGTCGGGAAGCTTTCCAACCCGCATGAGAATCAGGCTCAAAGTTGTGCAAATCACTTGCTTGAGTTGTTCTGCTTAGGAAAGGCATTGCATGGGTGAAGCATGGACATGCCCATGCATCCATCCATAGATTCTGACTCAATGCCAGATTTACTAAGGGTGGTAAACCTGTTATTGCGGCAAAATGGTACGCCTTCTCAACAGAGGTCTAATGAGGAGAAATATGATTATTTCTCCTCTTTATTTCCTCCTATTAAGGATTGTTTTTGTGCAGAAAGGTGACCCTTCCTGCACCAAAAGAATCCTGCCTGCAATGCAGTAACCCTTGCATAACTGTGCAAGGGTGCCTGCATTGGTGCTAAGCAAAACTAAGGGCATCAGCATGGGGAGAAAGCAGGAATGTATCATATGTTAGTAGATAAGGCAAAGACGTGGGTGCATGTCAGAATAATGAGGACTGAAATATTGTCTAAGGAAAATATCCTAACCTAAATATCGAGAACAAAAATATTGTCAACACAGGTACATATAGGTAAGTATAGATTTACTTAAAAAAAAAATCTTAACTAAACTATAATGGGTGACATTTATCATACCATTAGTGCTTTCATAACTTTGACATATCTCAAAGAATAAGCTTTGAGTCTGGGCAACTATCAGTTTTAGCTAAACCTTTGTAAGAAACTACCCTAACACCCTCCTTAACTGGATAGTCCAAGGGGCTTACAGTATGTCTCTGGAGGAATGCCCTGCTTGCGCAAAGTGGTAAAGCTAAAGAAAAGGGTAGGGCATAAAGATCCCATCATTCTACTTCTTACATTTTCACATGGGACTTTGGAGAAGTTTGGACTCACCTAAACATACTTGCTCAACCCGATGTTCTTTTTAGTTGCTTGAAAGGTAAGAGGGAGTAACAATCACAATCTAGTCTTCAAAACAGTGCAATCCATATGGTTACACAATATCTACTCTGGACAACTGAGATTAGTAAAATGTATTATAATTTCAGAAACATTTGATGTAAGTCAACTATCTTTCCCTACACTAACCAAGAAATGGACCACCCTGAACTAAGAGCATCAATTTAGATGAAGTGAAAAAGTGTCAGCTGTCCGAGTCTTCAGCGGAAGAAACTCCAACAAAGAGTCATGTACCATGAAGCCACACAATAGCAGAAGCAGAGGTCTGTACCTCTTAAAGTCCTAAAATGTCTCTCCTACCCTCATTAGGTTGCAACATAAGATATTAGCCCACATTCAGGGTAAAGCATGTGATTCTCTCCAGTAACTTTCCACAATCGAACCACAAATTGGATACTGGCAACCATCTTATCCATGATGATAAACTGTTACTTCATTTGTAATAGGCCATTCTTCTTCTCCATGAGAACTCCTCTCTTCACTCGTTAGTGCCTTTCCTGTTGCTAAATTCCACCTTCTCATACCTTGCTATCTAACTAAAACAGAACCCCTTCTTTTAATAACTAATGAAGCTTAGTCCACACCTGCAGTGGAAACAAAATATGCAAGCAGAACATGTTCCATATTGAAGGTTAAATGGAATTCAAAGTTAGGCAGGAAAGGAAACAAAATATGCAAGCAGAATATGTTCTATATTGAAGGTTACATGAAATTCAAAGTTCGGCTGCAAAGGTTACATTGTGCTGCAAGCTGTATTTGAGACCTCTAAATAATGTCACTTTAGCAGTTCACAGGGTTACAAATATGTGGTTTTCCTTCAGGGTGTGGCATGCCAGCACTGTGCATCCACATCCAGGACGCTAGAGGACATGGAAAGAAAGAATGTCTTCCCCTGGCAACTATCATAAATTTGCGGGGTATAATAAAGCATAATGTACTTCATATTCCAGCAAGCTTTATTTGATCTTTACTAAGGACATTAGCTAATGTTCTACCTTTGTGCTGAACTCTGGGAAAATATATAACTTGTCGTTTCCTAATTTCCAAGGTCCACGCACCCTCAGACTTCTTCATAATATAATCTTGATCACAATAGCTCAACATTTTTGTCACCGTTGGCTTGGGAGGTGCACAAGTCTATGAAGGATGGCCCAGTGCCCTGTTGTTCTCTCTACCATAAAAAATGTAGGCTGAGTCACATTGTACATGTTTCAGAGTAGCCATTTCTTGATGGAAAGCTTCCTAAATGCACTTTTTCCTTTTTTGGCTCCAGCACCAAAAAAATATTATTGTGCCAAGGGCTTCTCCTAGTCTCTACATATTTGGCTTTGTATTGTAATGTGAAAACAATGCTTTTTGAATCATTAACCTGGCTCTACAAGTCTTGTGCATTATATCATAGGGAGGCCAGGGCAGATTCATTCTCCATCTACCACTTGGCTAGCTTCCTATGATTGGGCTGCAGAAAAAACATCTTGGTGCTGACCGAGTACATCTTAGTTTTCAGTGTTCATTTTAAGTCTAGTGCAGTCTTTAGGATAGTGTCAACCATCTCTCTGTGGTCCTCCAGCTTTGATTCTGCATATTTCCACATGCTGGTTGTTTTGGTACCTCTCTTTGGATGTGTATTTATTGTCTTGTGGATGGGGCTTTTGCCACCTTAGACTTCCCCATGATGGTACAGTTTGTGGACTTTGGCAACACAATCAACAACTTTCTTGCCAGACTTAGCCTGCCAGCCCATAAACAGTCATGTCCCATAATTTTAAAGTTTTGGAACTGGGTTGACATAAGGAAGATAAATGGGGTTCTTCCCTCAACACAATACATACAGAGTCTTGTGTGGACAGGCAAGAGGAGTATTTATCTGGCCAGATCATTGTTTCCAGTCTATATGACCCAGTGCTCTCACTGATGCAGTCTGCAGGAGGGTGGGCTGCTCCATATGTTTCATCTTCTTGCTCACCACCATGGCCGGCTGAAAAATTTGACACAGGTGAATATTATCAGCACTGACTGGATAGGCTGTTCTGCTGTCTGACACCTTACTTTTGGTGGGTGGAATGGTGGGGTCTACTATCTCCTGACTACAGAAAAGCAACTATCTAACTGTGGGTCTACTGGGCACAGCCCATCAATGGAGGACAGACCGCTTCACCATCCTTGCAGGCTTGAATGCCTCACAGACACCACAACCCCCCATCTTGAGTGCTTAACTATGATCGCTTCCAAACTTTATTACCACTGCATTCTCATTCTTCTCGTCAGAGAACTCCAAGACAGCCAGCACACCAAAGAAGACTGCACACTTTCAGGCGAGGGCCAAAGTGTTTCCATTCATGGATTTAGTACAGAATGCCTGGATATATGACTGGGCAAGAGCATCATTGGAGTATGTCCTACCCCCTTGCTCTTTAGACTGCTATAGACCATTTTAGACCACTAAGAGCAGATTTATATTTTTAACTCCACATCCATGTGCCGTAAAGATATATATATACCTGTATATATCTATATATATATATATTACCTATTGGCGGTCGCCAGTAGGTAGTTATAGTTAGGATCTACTTCCATAGGAAATCCGCAACATTCTATTGGGAATAACTTTGGCGCCGGTGGACGAATCTTCGCATATTTCTCAAAGAAGATGGCCCGCTCCTACCCTACCCTGAAAATGTTGGGAGGATTCGTCAAGCGGGGGCCGAGATAAAAGGGGGGTCCCAAAACGTGTTTTCCCCATGTTAATTTCCATAGGGCGGTTGGACTCACTTTTAGACCGAACGGCTGAATGGATTTCCACCAAACTTGGCAAAATTGCAGGGACTGGTAGCCCGATGTGCCTTTGCTATGTCTCAAGATATGTGCTCTAGTGGATTTTGAGTAATTTAGGTTAAAAAAAATATATATCTATAAGCGCGCCCCGGTACGCGCACCGGGGCGCGCTCCAGCGCGCTACGCGAGTTCGCGCGCGTAAAGATGATTGGCTCTCGGGTGTCTGTAAACATTCCAAACAGTCCGGAGCGGCCGCCATCTTGTGTCTCGGTAGGATCGAGAAACAAGAGGTGCCAAAAACAAAAGGGGGAAAAGACCGTAAGGAGGCCGGATAGACCCCCCTGACCCCCTAGGTTTGATGAGGGGGCCCAAAAATAAAATAAAATTACATTTTTTTTGATTTGCGCGGGGGTGCGCCTGGTAAGCGCACCGGGGAGCGTACCGGGGAGCGTACCATGGGGAAAACCGAGACTCCACACACACACACACACACTCATTATTTTTTTTTATTTTTTTGGGGGGATGCGCGCCCCGGTACATGTACCGGTACACGTACCGGTACGCATACCCTGGAGAAAAAAAGAAAGACAGTTTTTTAAAAATGTAGCATTTTTATATAAATTGGAGGTAGTTCTGAAAAGAACTGTTTTTTCATTCTTTTTGTTGTTTTATATTTTTTTTATTTTTTTTTGCTTTTTTGAACAATTATATATTTTTTTGTAGTTTTTCTGGGGTCAAACAAAACACAGGGAATTGCAAACAGCTCAACTGGAGCAAAACAAAATAGAAAAAAATTAAAAGTGCTTGCTGCAGTGATGGTTGCAGCTCAATTGAGTAAAGTGATGCTTTGCTCACCATATGAAATTGTTTTGTTGCAATATATGCAAAGAAATTAAAATTTTGCAAACCTGGTTTGTACATTAGGGACCTTCTCCCTAGCCTCTGCACCCGATGGAGTGGGTTGATTGGAGGTGCTTGAAGAAGAAGGATGGGGAAGGTTCTTGGTCAGTTCCCTGACCTCTGCTGCCGAATAATTGTTCAGGTGCTTCCTCTGCATATGTCTAATCATAGTGTGGTTCCCAAAAGAGTACTTCTTGTTTGGGTTCCTTCTTGACAGTTGTTCGCGACAGATGAGGCAAGTCACCTTAGCTGCATTCACTTTTTTTGCACCCCTTGGCATCTTGAAAAACTCCCAAATAAAATGTTCCTTGGGTCTGTATGGGGGATTGTCCTCAGGCAGAAATTGCATCTCCTCCTGCTCCTCTTCTTCTTGACCACCAGTGTGGTCTTGTGCTAGTCCTTGTGGTGGTGGTGGAGGTGGTGGTGGTGCAGATGCACCTGCAGCTGCTACTAGTGAAGCCATTTCTCACAGAATGAATGCAGGTCTTCTTCACTCAAACAACAAAGTGAAAATGAGGAAAAAAGGTGGGGTCTTTCATCATTTGGAAACTAAAAGTGTTCTGAACCAATCAAAAGTGTTATTTTAAGGTCACATGACCCGACGCGCTTACGCTACGCGCCCCGGTGCGCGCCCGGCGGTGCTTACGTTGCACGATTGTATGCGCTCGGGTGCTTCCGGGTGCGCTTACGCAGTGCGTCATATGACGCATCACGCGGCTATGCGATACGTCACGATGTTGTTTTCGTTTGCGGGAATAGCGCTAATGGGATGCTCACCGGTACGCACCCCGGGGCGCGTCGAAGAGTTTTGCTTACCGGTGAGCGCATCGGTACGTGCCCCGGGAGCTCTCCGGGGCAAAAAAAAAAACTATTACATAATTATACAATATAAAATTCGTTATAAAAAATATTACATTCCATACCTATAGAGATTTGCTATTAAAAAACATTTGAAATTCACTGAAAAAAACATAGGTTTCACACCAGTTATAGTTAGGAATTAGCATTTAAAAAACCTATTAAATTCATTGAAAAAAACATAGGTTTGACACCAGTTATAGTTAGCTGAAACGTTTACTGACATAAAACCATTGAAATTCCCACGTTATAGTTAGTTGGACTCACTATAACTTGCGCGCCTGCAATGCACTGCTGATGACATCACATATTACATCACTCATGACATGGTCAGTGACATCACTCGTGACATCACTGATGACACCATCCAGTGAATGTGTGTCTTTCTGAAAAATAAATATGTTTTATATATGTATATGTAAAGGTCGATGGAAGAATAAATGTTTAAATAAGTGTCTAAATGGATTTTTTTTTAAATAAAAAGGTTTGGATAACTGGCTTATTAAGTGTATCTTAGTGAATACATATATTAGCAAATAATGTTAAAATATTTAAATATATGTATCAGTGTTTCACTTTGTGAATTAGTGGCTGCATGGGTTGGTGAGTATCTACTTGTGTGTGTATATGGGTATTAGATGTATTTTTTACTATCAGTATGAGTGTCTGTTTGGTTTGGTGGGGGTATTACTTAGCACATAGATGCATCAATGACTGACTCACTGTTTGTATGTGTTTTGAAGACAGCATATGTGCAGGACTGTATGGGTGGATGAGTGTGTATATGTGTGTGTTAGTGAGTGAATGACTGTCTCACTAGTGTCTTTATCAGTAACTACATATGTTTTAATCTAGTATATGTGAGTATTGATGTATATAAGTGAGTATATGTGAGAGTGAGAGATTGTAAGAGTTCCTGTTTAAATAAGTATGTGTTTCTATAAGTGATTGTTCTATTTATGGACTTGGTCTTATGGATAGCTTTGTCAATCACCCCAGCAGCATAACCTCTAGCCAAAAAGCATTTCTTGCTGGCTAGCTGGGCAATCTTGCACTCCACGTCCGAGCTGCATGTGCGTCTGATGCGCAGCATCTCACCATAAGGGATGCTGCATATCAGATGCTGTGGATGGTGACTAGACGAGCGCAGCACAGAATTGCCCACTGTGGACTTCCTGTATAGTCTTGTTGCCAATGAATTGATGTCTGTGTACACCTCTACATCTAAAAAGCATACAGCTTGTGTATCGATTGTTGATGTAAAATTTAGGTTGAGGCAGTTGACATTCAATGTTTCCACAAATTGAGTGGCATTCAGCTCTGTGCCTTTCCAGATGAAAAACAGGTCGTCAATATACCTAAGATAAATCACAACATGTTCTTCCATAACTTTCTTATGCTCTCCCCTCAGGATCAGCTCCTCCCATATCCCCATGTGTAAACAAGAGTAGCTGGGGGAGAAGCAGGCCCCCATCGCCACTCTTGTCACCTGATGGTTCTGGTTATTAAACAAAAAATAAATTTGTTCGAGGCATCCTTTCACCATGGCCAATAACATTCTGTTATGTGATGCACAATTCATAGGTCTCATATTAAAAAAAAATTCAACTGCCCTTATGTCGTCATTATGTCTGATTGAGGTGTACAACAAAATTGCATCCAATGTCATCAGCAACATATCCGAACTCCATTCCACATTCGTAATTTTTATTAAAAAGTCAGAAGTGTCTTGGACAAAGGAGCTCAAACCCTGTTCCCATTCCAGAAGGAAATAGTCAATATACTTCGAGGTGTTCTCCATAATGCTGTTGATCGCCAATATAATCTGTCTGCCGGGTGGTTTGGCAATGCATTTATGTACTTTCGGGATTAGATAGAAGGTAGGGATCACTGGGTGTTCTTTCTTCAAGAACCGGTACATGGATATTACTTTTCCTGTAACAGGCTAAATCTGATAACTGTGTTTCTGCTTCCATCATATAGAGCTGCCGTTGCCATAGGACCACGTTGCCCCCCTTGTCTGCTTGGCTCACTATATATATATATATGTCATGTCATGAATGATGTAATATGTGACATGATCAGCAGTGGATTGCGGGTGCGCGATATATAGTTAGTGCAACTAACTATATATACAAATTTCAAGGGTTTTGTGTGAGTAAAATAAGGTTTTGTAAATGCTAATTCCTAACTATATATGGTCTATAACCTATGGTTTTTTCAGTGAATTTTCAAGGTTTTGTAAATGCTAATTCCTAACTATATATGGTCTATAACCTATGGTTTTTTCAGTGAATATATATATATATATATATATATATATATATATGTATGTATGTATATATATATATTCACTGAAAAAAACATAGGTTATAGACCATATATAGTTAGGAATTAGCATTTACAAAACCTTGAAAATTCACTGAAAAAACCATAGGTTATAGACCATATATAGTTAGGAATTCGCATTTACAAAACCTTATTTTACTCACACAAAACCATTGAAATTCCATATATAGTTAGTTGCACTAACTATATATCGCGCACCCGCAATCCACTGCTGATGATGTCACATATTACATCATTCATGACATGGTCAGTGACATCACTGATGACATCACTGATGACATCTCAAATGACATCACTGATGACATCTCAAATGACATCACTGATGACATCACTGATGACATCTCATTTGACATTACTGATCACATCACTGATGATATCATTCATGTGATAATACGATGAACCTCTTCAGACTCTAATATAACCTTAGATACAATCAGTGTAAACAGACACTCACAGACTGTCACTCATCCATGGAGTTACTCACACACCTAGTCAGTCATGCAAAGAATCAATCACACCTCCATTTCCTCAACTATACAGTTATACAAACTTTACTTATTCAAACATATACTAACACATATTTACTCTCTTATACATTCCCTGATACAAGTTCACAATGATCCATACAGCCACTCACACATTCACTGGCTCTTATGCACAGTTATTTATATATGTCAACTCTCACATGTACTGTGTTTTACATATGTACTTACTTTGACATGTAGCACTGAGATATCCATTCACTCACCAATACACTCATGCACACAGTCAACCGCCCATACAGCTGTTTCCACATGCACTTTTGAAACCATACATCTAGTGAATCAACTGCTCACACATCTATGCACAGAGTCATACACCTCCCAGCCACCCACACACACACTCAGTCTCCCATACAAATACTTGGGCAACCAATCAATAACCCATATAGTTACTCATATAGCTACTTATCAACACATGCAACAGTTTACAGAACAACAGACATAATGATGCACAAATTAAGACAGTTTAGTCACTAACCCATGCACTCAGTGAGACACATTTAATCACTCACTCATACAGTCAGTCATGCACCTACTAAATCCTTCATCCAGACACTTATACATCCACTCATTCTTCAATATGTAAGACATATTTTAACTTTACAGAAACATACAGTCACTGGATGTTGTCATCAGTGATGTCATCAGTGATGTCATTTGAGATGTCATCAGTGATGTCATCAGTGATGTCACTGACCATGTCATGAATGATGTAATATGTGACATCATCAGCAGTGGATTGCGGGTGCGCGATATATAGTTAGTGCAACTAACTATATATGGAATTTCAATGGTTTTGTGTGAGTAAAATAAGGTTTTGTAAATGCGAATTCCTAACTATATATGGTCTATAACCTATGGTTTTTTCAGTGAATTTTCAAGGTTTTGTAAATGCTAATTCCTAACTATATATGGTCTATAACCTATGGTTTTTTCAGTGAATTTTCAAGGTTTTGTAAATGCTAATTCCTAACTATATATGGTCTATAGCCTATGGTTTTTTCAGTGAATATATATATATACATACATATATAAACATATATCATCGGTATATCTATATAAATGCAAACATAAACGCATGCATACATATACTTATATGCATTTTAGGGTTGTTAGGGCGTTTTCGTGTGTATTATGTTGCTTTTTTAGGGCTTTTGGGTCAATTAAGTAGGGTTCCCGGAGCCTAGGGCTGAGGGGCCGGTTCAGTTTCGTGCGTATTGGTGTTGGCAAGGTTTTGAGGGATTTTGGCGGTTTTTGGTCGAGATTTGGCCGTTTTATGGCTTTTTTTTGTGTTTGCGGGGGGCGCGTATTCGGGTTGAAATTCGTCCCCGTTCCAGTGAATGGATTGGGCTGATTTTTGGTGAGATGTTAGGGAATCGCTGGAACTAGTGTCCAGCCAAGTTTGAAGCGGATCGGAGTAGTGGAAGTGCTTTAAAGAGCATATTTTGTGCGGAGTAGCGAATTGCCATGTTATTCAATGGGAGTTTTTGGTGCGCATGGAGAAGGTGAATTTGGGGTGTTCCAGTTGCGCTAGAGGGACGGGGCTTGGGTGAGCTGTAGGGAGAGTGGATCGGCAGGTGTGCCGATTTTTTGGGATTTGTTGGCCGAAGGGAAGGGTGTGCTTGGGCAAAGTCGATTTGGTGAAAACGGTGCGTTATTTACATGAAAGTTGAAAAAACATAATAAAAGCAAAGCTAAAAAGCCACCTCATTACAAACAGAATGGCTTTAACTTAAACGAGGGCGAGATCTATTGCATTTTCAATGCTTGTTTACTTTGGTTCCATCAAGAAGGCATTCAGATGTGTCACACATTTGCCATAAATTCTGAATGTTAGCACTCTAGTTGCACATTAGATCACTGTAGTAATGCTACTGCTCACCAGGGACGTCTGCTGCTGGTATTCAAAGTGCATGTTTCAGTCTGCATGTCAGAATTTTTTTAATGAAATAGAAGAGGATTTGAGAAGTCACTCAAAATGATCCCTAATTTTTCTTTCTGAAGCACTAATCATACTTTCTATGGCAAAATTAACCCCCTCATGTTGTTCCTTTTTAAATTGAGTGTTTTCAGACTTACCACTTCATTCCAATCAAGATGGCTTCTGGTGTGCCATACTTTTGTCATAAATAAGACTGTTAGCGCTCTAGTTGTTCTTTAGAACACTCTGGGACATTCTGTCATTGGGCTATACTTGGGGTACATCTGGGTGATATTTGGGCTACATTTAGGCTCTTTTGTCTCTGGTGGCCATCTTGGGAGACTATGTCAGAATTTTTTAATGAAATTGAAGGGGGTTTGAGAAGTCACTCAAAATGTGCCCTAATTTTTCTTTCTGCAGCACTAATCATAATTCATATGGCAAAATATACCCCCTCATTTTGTTCCTTTTTAAATTAAATGTTTTAAGAGTTACCACTTTATTCCAATCAAGATGGCTTCAGGTGTGCCATACCTTTGTAATAAGTAGGACTGTTAGCGCTCTAGTTGTTCTTTAGAACACTCTGGGACATTCTGTCATTGGGCTATACTTGGGCTACATCTAGGTGATATTTGGGCTACATTTGGGCTCTTTTGTCTCTGGTGGCCATTTTGGGAGACTGCATGTCAGAATTTTCTTAATGAAATAGAAGAGGATTTGAAAAGTCACTCAAAATGTGCCCTAATTTTTCTTTCTGCAGCACTAATAATACCTTCTATTGCATAATATACCCCCTCATTTTGTTCCTTTTTAAATTAAATGTCTTAAGAGTTACCACTTTATTCCCATCACGATGGCTCCAGGTGTGCTATACCTTTGTAATAAGTAGGACTGTTAGCGCTCTAGTTGTTCTTTAGAACACTCTGGGACATTCTGTCATTGGGCTATACTTGGGCTACATCTGGGTGATATTTGGGCTACATTTGGGCTCTTTTGTCTCTGGTGGCCATTTTGGGAGACTGCATGTCAGAATGTTTTAATGAAATAGAAAAGGATTTGAGAAGTCACTCAAAATGTGCCCTAATTTTTCATTCTGCAGCACTAATCATACTTTCTATGGTAAAATATACCCCCTCATGTTGTTTCTTTTTAAATTAAATGTTTTAAGAGTTACCACTTTATTCCAATCAAGATGGCTTCAGGTGTGCCATACCTTTGTAATAAGTAGGACTGTTAGCGCTCTAGTTGTTCTTTAGAACACTCTAGGAGGCTGCAGTAGAACACAAAGGAATCAACTGACAGTCTCTGTCCTTGTTGGATGTACATGTTTTACTGAGAATGTCAGACTTCATTTTCACATGACTGAGAAAGATAATGTGAATTTACAGAAAATAAGCTTTCAGTTTAGCTTATAGATCCCCTTCCAAACCACTGTGGGAAAATCATGAGATATTAGTTTTCTTTCAAACAATATTCATGATATCACAGCAGAAGGTTTTTTCACATGGTAAAATCACCTTAGAACCCACCACAATTCCTAAAACGAGTATGGTACCATCAACAAATGATTTATAATGTAACTAAAGTCCTAAAACCCTCTATAAACTACAATGCTTTTTAATGAGGTGCTATCATGTATATTGGTCCCAAGATGGCTGCCAACACTTCTTGGATCAAATGTGTGGTTAGGCTCCGCCCATATATATATCTTTTTTTGAACCTAAATTACTCAAAATCCACTGGAGCACATATATTGAGACCTAGCAAAGGCACATCGGGCTAACAGTCCCTACAATTTTGCCAAGTTTCGTGCAAATCCATTCAGCCGTTGGAGCTAAAAGTGAGGCCAACCGCCCTATGGAAATTAACATGGGAAAAA
Source organism: Lissotriton vulgaris (assembly GCF_964263255.1). Classification (NCBI taxonomy): domain Eukaryota; kingdom Metazoa; phylum Chordata; class Amphibia; order Caudata; family Salamandridae; genus Lissotriton; species Lissotriton vulgaris. The sequence continues at coordinate 444,246,834 of NC_141699.1, forward strand.
CGCGTTTTGGGACCCCCCTTTTTTCTCGGCCCCCCCTTGATGAAACCCCCCCAAATTATCAGGGGCTGCTCAGAAACAAAATGTTCCATTTTCCTGAAAATGTCAGCCAATTCCGTCCACAAACGCCAAAGTTATTAGACATAGAATTTTCAAAAATCCCATAGAGAAAAAATCCTAACTATATATACCTACTGGCGACCGCCAGTAGGTAATATATATATATATATATATATATATTAAGAGAAAAAGGAGCGCCTGTAATGGAAGAGCCCAACCAGGTTTTTCAGTAGCCTCCAATTATTTATTGCAATGCCCAGCAAGGAAAGTTCATTCTCATCACAAGAGTTCAATCCGCAGAACGCCGACGCGTTTCGTTTTCAAACTTCTTCAAAGGCGGCGGAAGTAGAGTGTCACATACAGCCGTTTTTAAAGCACCCATTAGTTTAAAAAGTACCCGCCCTTGTGGGCGTGACCTTGGATAGGCCTCGTGGTACTTGTAGTGCCACTTATTTACACCTTCTGTGAGTCGCTGTATGCACACTGTCAATTCACTCAAATTGATCCCCCAGTGGGTGGTGATGCCAAAGAACAGATCCCCTCTGGCATTCTTACTTGCAACAAATCGGCACCTGTTCCTGTTCACACGGCGTCACTTGGCGCAGTGGCAGGAGCGTTGATGAACAGCGCCTGGGCTCCCTCCGCGGCTCAGACACAAGCCGCCAAATGTTAAGAGAAAAAGGAGCGCCTGTAATGGAAGAGCCCAACCAGGTTTTTCAGTAGCCTCCAATTATTTATTGCAATGCCCAGCAACTGTGACTCACAGAAGGTGTAAATAAGTGGCACTACAAGTACCAGGAGGCCTATCCAAGGTCACGCCCACAAGGGCGGGTACTTTTGAAACTAATGGGTGCTTTAAAAACGGCTGTATGTGACACTCTACTTCCGCCACCTTTGAAGAAGTTTGAAAACGAAACGCGTCGGCGTTCTGCGGATTGAACTCTTGTGATGAGAATGAACTTTCCTTGCTGGGCATTGCAATAAATAATTGGAGGCTACTGAAAAACCTGGTTGGGCTCTTCCATTACAGGCGCTCCTTTTTCTCATAATATATATATATATATATAAATATTCACTGAAAAAACCATAGGTTTCACACCAGTTATAGTTAGCTGGAAATTTTACTGACATAAAACCATTGAAATTCCCACGTTATAGTTAGTTGGACTCACTATAACTTGCGCGGCTGCAATGCACTGCTGATGACATCACATATTACATCACTCATGACATGGTCAGTGACATCACTCATGACATCACTGATGACACCATCCAGTGAATGTGTGTCTTTCTTTAAAATAAATATGTTTTATATATGTATTTGCAAAGGTCGATGGAAGAATACATTTTTAAATAAGTGTTTAAATGGATGTTTTTTTTAAAAAAAAATTGGTTGGTTAACTGGCTTATTAAGTGTATCTTAGTGAATACATATATTAGCGAGTAATGTTTAAATATTTAAATAAATGTATCAGTGTTTCACTTTGTGTATAAGTTCCTGCATGGGTTGGTGAGTAGCTACATGTATGTGTGTGTATGGGTTATTAGATGGTTTTCTTTAGTATCAGTATGAGTGTCTGTATGGTTTGGTAAGGGTATTACTTAGCACATAGATGCATTAATGACTGACTCACTGTTTGTATGTGTTTTGAAGACAGCCTATGTGTTGGATTGTAAGGGTGGATGAGTGTGTATATGTGTGTGTGTTAGTGAGTGAATGACTGTCTCACTAGTGTCTTTATCAGTAACTAAATATGTTTTATTCTAGTATATGTGAGTATTGATGTATATAAGTGAGTATATGTGAGAGTGAGAGATTGTAAGAGTTCCTGTTTAAATAAGTATGTGTTTCTATAAGTGATTGTTTAAGAGAGTAAGTATGTGTAAGTTTCCTTAGAAGTAATGTGCTAGTGTGTGTATAGCTGTAAATGCAAATAAATGGATGTTCAATACTTTATTTGCATGTGTGAATATGTGTGTGAGTAACTTTTGGATGACTGTCAGTGTGTAACAGGATGTAGATGTGTATCACTACATAAGATGAGTGAGTATATGTATGAGTGACTATATAGAACTGTTGCTGAATGAGTGGATGTGTATATAGATGGTGGAATTACTGAATTGGTTGTTGTAACTGGTATGGGTATCTCCATTTTTTGGAAAATGTTAGTTTCTATTTTTGAATATGTGTTTCAAGGGTTACATTACACTGAAAGGAGGTCTGTCAGTCAGTCACAAGGATGGTGTCATCAGTGATGTCATGATTGATGTCACTGACCATGTCATGAGTGATGTAATATGTGACGTCATCAGCAGTGCATTGCAGGCGCGCAAGTTATAGTGAGTCCAACTAACTATAACGTGGGAATTTCAATGTTTTTATGTCAGTAAAATTTCCAGCTAACTATAACTGGTGTGAAACCTGTGGTTTTATCAGTGAATATATATATATATATATTCACTGAAAAAACCATAGGTTTCCCACCAGTTATAGTTAGCTGGTCATTTTACTCATACAAAACCTTTGCGGGCACGCGAGTTATAGTTAGCTGAACTAACTATAACGGGGGAATTTCGAAGGTTTTGTATGAGTAAAATGACCAGCTAACTATAACTGGTGTGAAACCTATTTTTTTTTCAGTACATTTCAAAGGTTTTTAAAATGCTAATTCCTAACTATAACGCGTGTGAAACCTATGTTTTTTTTCAGTGAATTTGCAAGGTTTTTTAAATGGTAATTCCTAACTATAATGTGGCTGAAACCTGTTTTTTTTAGTGAATTTCAAAGGTTTTTTAAATGGTAATTCCTAACTATAACGTGGCTGAAACCTATGGTTTTTTCAGTGAATTTCAAATGTTTTTTAAATGATCATTTTTAAATGTAATAATTGTTATATTTTTTATACTGATTTACTAAATTATTATAAATTATTATTTATTAGATATATTATTTTGTAAATTACATTACATATTTTTAATATAAATTGAAAAAAAATGTTTGTACACCTCTCTGCAACGCAGCTCCCTGGTGTGTTTCCAGAGGGGGAACTAATTCCCCTTGCATACTGGGGGTCCCTGTGGGTCAACTAGCCCACCTGGAACCTCCAGTATGCGCCAGGGGGCTGCATTGCAGAGAGGTGTATTGAGTCCACACCCTTTTGTACACCTCTCTGCAATGCAGCACCCGGGCGTGTTTCCAGAAGGGGAACTAATTTCCCTTGCATGCTGGGGGTCCCTGGGGACCAACTAGACCTCCTTGAACCTCCAGTATGCTCCAGGGGGCTGCATTGCAGAGAGGTGTAATGAGGTCACACCCTTTTTTACATCTCTCTTCAACGCAGCCACCGGGCGCGTTTTCAGAGGGGGAACTAATTCCCCTTGCATAATAGGGGTCCCTGGGGGCCAACTAGCCCACCTGGCACCTCCAGTATGCGCCAGGGGGCTGCATTGCAGAGAGGTGTAATGAGGCTATGCCTCTTTTTACACCTCTCTGCAATGCAGCCCCCTGGCGCGTTTGCAGAGGGGGGCCTAATTCCCCTTGCATACTGGGGGTCCCTGGGGGCCAACTAGCCCACCTGGAGCCTCCAGTATGCACCAAGGGGCTGCGTTGCTTTGCCTGGGAGCGGCGGTCCCCGGGGCAGTGTGGGGGGATTGGGCACCCCCACACTTCTTTATCACTATGCCCCCGCGATTTGGTCCCCCCGGGGGGTAATTTGAAAAAAAACATATGGGTTATTAAGAAAAAAATTTGGGGCCTTTGGAGGTCCTTGTGGGACCACCTGGGCAGGCCTAGGGGGTCAGGGGGTTTCGACCCTGCCCCCTTTTTGTGTTCTCCGCGTTTGTTTTTCTGCTTTCTTGTGCCTCGGTCTACAGAGCACAGGTTTGGAGTGTTGACAGCCAATGAGCATGCAGCTTTTTTGGAAAGGCACGCGCACGTACGCGTACGTACGCAGACCCAGGCCCGCACGGTCTGCGCACTCCGCGATTTTCCGAAAAAAATATATACATATATATGTATTTCTTTTGATTTTCTCAGGAACTACTGGAGGGATTTACTCCATTTAAGCAAAAGGGCAATCTGCGAACCGAACTCTACCTCTCTGCCAAATTTGGTGTAAATCCGTTCAGCCATTCGGGCTGTAGCCGTGTCTAATCGTCCTATGGAAAATAACATGGGGAAAACATGTTTTGGGACCCCCCCTTTTTCTCAGCCCCCACTTGATGAATCCCCCCAAAACCTTCAGGGGAGGAGCGGGCCATCTTCTTTGAGAATTTCACGAAGATTCATCATCCGGCGCCAAAGTTATTCCCAATATAATGTTGTGGATTTCCTATGGAAACTAGGTCCTAACTATAACTACATATATATATATATATATATATATATATATATATATATATATATATATATATATATATATATATATATATATATATATATACATACATACATACATACATACATACATACACACATACATACATACATACATATATATATATATATATATATATATATATATATATATACATATATATATATATATATATATATATATATATATATATATATATATATATATATATATGTATATATATATTCCAAGAACTTTGTTCCGATATCCGCTGCCACAGGATACAAAGAACGAACCGGACCCATGCAGGTAAATTTGCTGAATTTTGTTTAGTGCATCCCTCTGTCCGCCATGACGCGTTTCGGGCCCTGGAGCCCTTGATCACATGACATGGTCAACCAATCCCTGTGATTTTAAAGTGCAAAACAAGGAACATATGACCATGGGCCTATAGAGATAAACAACAGACTTCTAACTAATCCCCAATATTTGAACAATTCGGCGAGGTGATGTTTTCTTCATGATTATTACCAGCAATATTACTGTAATATATACATTACATCTTTCTCACTTTATTACTACAACCCCTTGTAACCCCAAGATTACAAAACATCTTTTTCATGTGCTGTGATTAAAGTCCTCAGCACTTTGCTTCAGTCATGTGCAAATTTCGCAATTTCAATAAATAAATAAATATCTAATAAAACCAATACAGATTTATAATACATTAAATGTAAAATCCTGGTTCGATATTATTTAAAAAAAATGAATATAAATATACATTTTTTATTTATTTGTGCAAATAAGCTAAGTATGTGCAAAATTGAGAATTCAGGGGCATATAATCAAGGGGGTTTATCTCCGCTTTTTTGGCTTTAAAAGCCAAGAAAGCGGAGATAAAATTATCTCCCTATTACCTAGCTGTCGCTAACACCAGTTAGCGACAGCTAGTAGGAGATAGCGACAATCTTGGGCCCCACTTTGCATGTCAGTGATATTTATCACTAATGGCATGCAAAGTGGGCGTGCCAAGATGTTAGCGACTGAAAACAGTTGCTAACTTCGCTATCTCCTATTACCAACTTTTGGAGATATTCACGCTAAGCGCGAATATCTCCAAAAGCTAACACCTGCCCTGAGCAGTTCTTAGCCATGTTATCCAATGGGAGGTGGATAACATGGCTAGGAGCATTAGCTCGGTAATGAATGAATATCGCTGACTTTTCAGCGATATTCATGCATTGCGGCGATTTTTATTACATTTGCAATAAACCTTGGTAATACCAAGGTTTATTTGCAGTAAAAATCGCCGCAGCTCTGCGGTAAATTATTGTCTCTAACCAAGCAATAGCGATAATTATCGCTATTGCTTGGTAATATGCCCGGTAATTTGTGCAAAATTAGCAATTTTCTGACTAAAAAAAGGGGGTTCAGTTGGGGTGAGTTGTGTATTGCCCAAGTGGGCTGGTTATATTGGGATAACTGCGTCTATACTGCCCTCATAGTCTGGTCAGCCCCCTGTGCAAATTTCTAGGAGTTTGAACTTTACCACAAAGTGAAAAGCACCCTTTTATTTGTGACTTCACCCTGTGAATAAGTTAGGATTAAAATTCATAACTAACTTAAAAATCAATCTCATGTTATGATAACTCCCACATATTTTATCATAGTATTGCCATTTGGCATTGATCTTTCAAATATGCTACGTCTAGTATCTCTTTTCACAAGCATGTGTGCAGGTCCTCTGTGGTGTTAAGCCCATTCGGCGTCTTGGTGTTAAGCTCGAGGATGTATTTGGTTTCCAGCAGCCTCAAGCGAGCCTCTCTGTCACCTCCTCTACGGAGCGGCAGTACCATGTCAATGGCATGGTAGCTGAGACAAAACAAATCCCCATTGTGGCATGAATTGATGTGTCTCGCCACTGGGTATGACTCATCCCTATTACTGCCCACCCGCATGTGCTGGAGTATGTGTTTGTGGACCTGCAGCTTTGTGCTGCCCACATACCGCAGGCCACACGCACATTCCAGCACATACACGACAAAATCAGATTTGCATGTTATCTTTTTAGTGATGCGGGTTGGCACATCACTAAATGGGGTCATGTACGTTGTCCTGTTCTTCTCCATGGTGCATGCTTTGCATGTTGCGCACTTGATGAATCCCTTGCTTTGCTGTAACCAATTATCCCTGCTTACCACCTCTGGGCTACTTTTCACAAGCATGTCACTCATTGACCTGGCTCGGCTGTACGTTATAGCCGGATAGTTTGCCAGCGTTCTACCAATCACGGGGTCACCCCTAACCACGGGCCAATTTCTGCAGATAATCTTTTGCAGCTGCTTGTGTTGATGACTATACGCTGTTATTAGTCTCAGTTGGCCCCCTTCTTTACTCCCTACCTTCTGGGTTATGTTGGGTTCCCCCTCTGGATCAGGAAGAGTGTTCATCCTGTTGGCCCTTATCATAGCTTTTTCAATTAACACCGCCGAATAGCCCCTCGCCAGAAACCTCTCCTTACTGCTGGTTTGTGCTTCTAGACATGTCTCCGCTGCACTGCATATTCTCCTGATCCTCAGCATCTCCCCTTAGGGGATGCTTCGGATCAGGTGAGCAGGGTGGTGGCTGGACGCATGGAGGACCGTGTTGCCCGCGGTCTCCTTGTGATGCAACCTGGTCTGTAGTCTACCTCCCTTGACATAAACTTCAACATCTAGGAAGTTGACTTTATTCTCACTGATCTCGCCTGTAAATCTGAGATTCAAATGATTGACATTGATATCTGAGATACATTTTTCAGCCTCACCCCCCCACCATGAGATTAGCGTAGCTTGGAGAGAAGGAATCTCCCTTCGCTGTTCCACATCGTTGTTCATGGATTTTTTTGTTGAAAAGGAAGACATTGTTATGTGAGCACATGGATATCACATGGATATCATTTCCATTAACATCTTCGAATGTTCTCTTTTGTTGATTGGTTGTTGATCTATGAACAACGATGTGGAACAGCGATGAGAGTTTCCTTCTCTCCAAGCTAGGCTAATCTCATGATGGGGTGGTGTTCTGTCTTGAATGAAAATCAAGTTGGGTTGAAATTTGCATGTACCACCACTACCACGAGATAGAATTTCTGGACACGAAGGTCTACATTACTGATGAGAAGATACAAACTACTGTCCATAGGAAAAACACGGCTACAAATAGTCTCCTTCATGGTTTAAACTTTCACCCACAAAAACTAAAAAAGAGCATACCGTATGGAGAACTATTACAGATGAGAAGAAACTGCTCCGAGGACGCCGAAATTGAGAACAAGTTCATAGAAACCAAAGAACACTTCAAACAACGAGGTTATAAAACCACTGATCTCAACAGATGTGAAACAAAAGCAAGAACAAAAACGAGAGCTGACACTCTCCTAAGTAGGGAAGAAAAAGTGGAACATGCCAAAGTTGGACCACAGCAGAAAGTAGAAGTGAAGGATGAACAGCCACAGATGATAATGACTTTCAGCAAAGAGAGTTACAGAATACAAAAAACCTTAACTAAATTTTGGCATGTACTTCGCAAAGATCCAAATATACGAACAAGTATTGGAGATCGTCCATTGATCTCATACCGAAGAGCGCCAAATCTTTCCGAGCATTTAGTTCAAAGTCATTTCGAAATGAAAAAACCTGAATCCTGGCTAGACACGAGAAAACGAGGCTTTAGTAAGTGCATGACATGCAAGGCATGTAAAATAGGCCGTAACATCAAAAACCTGAAGGACCGAGAAGGTAAAATCTTTGAAATCAGAATGAGCATCACATGTGAATCATCCTTTGTCGTCTATATGCTGCAATGTTTTTGTGGCAAAGCCTACATTGGAAGCACTCAAAACACGAATATTACAACACATCCGTGCAATTCAGAATGGGGACTTTTCCTATGCAAATGCAAAACACATGGCCAGTCATCAAGCAAAAACTTGGTTAGATGTAAAATATTTTGGACTGGCGATCATCCAACAACATGAAAGAGGGGGGAATCGCACACAAAAATTGAGACAACTTGAATTGAAATTATTCATTAGGTTCAGGACCAAACAGCCGGCCGGCCTGAATGGGGATGAAGAATTGTATGTACATTTATGACACTGGACACTCTTACGTCAAGACTGCCATACACTGCCTTGTAAGATGAATCTTGTAAATAATCAATAATGTTGGTGATTGACAGAATCCAATGACAAACCCAGACTGTTGATACTGTGGACCAATAGTAACTCTTAGAAATACCTTTACAATGAGGGTGGTGACACACAGTGGGGACCCAGGGCACTCAGCCCGATATTGGTAATGACACTTATTCTGAAGTTACACACAAGACCATATATATGGTACACTTATTTTTGATTAAACACGTTCGTGTAACACATGAATGGAAGAAAGCGCTAGTCTCCTATAAACATTGGAACGCTTTCAGTGTTGTAACATAACAACACCCCGCTGACATACACCACCCCCAATGTTTAAAGCACGATATATGCACTACGCTGTAATGATTTGTAAACTACATGGTCCAGCATGCACCAGGCACTACATGGGCGTGCAGTGGTATAAATACAAAAATCAAAAAGGGACAATTGACAAACACTGCCGTGAACAGGAACTACGGTTCGAAACGCGTAGGAGTTTAGTGTCACGTTTGGATTAAAAAAACTGCTTGAAAACCAAGAAGTGTGCCGCGACTTTATTTTTCGTATGGAATTAATCTGAGACACTGCCCTGGTGTCATCGCTGGCACCCACTGGATTGTGCTCCCACTGCGACAGGACAATTTGTTTATATATATATGCTACGGAGTCAGCAGTGAGAGAGAAAAAAGAAAAGAACTTTCACTTTAATTAAAACACCCCAAAGAACCGTGCAATAGAAAACCACAAATCCCAGCAGACCTTTGAACAGAAAACAGGACTGCCATCTACATCACAGGCCCCACAAGACACTTCGTCGTTAAAGGAAGTGATGCCTAAATAAAATACCATTAGAGGAAGTGGATTCAATTAATGACATCGGACCTACGAGTAGAAACGGCATGTCGACCCACTGAGGGAGCCCATGAACAAGAAGAGGGCGGAACTTTTTGAATAAAGTTGAAGGCTTGTGAAACCCTGTTACACGCAATGCGTCAGGCTCAAACCTTTGAAAAAAGTCAATGCTGACTGAAAGGCGTCAGGTATGCCTGCAAGAACAATTAAATAAATAATTTTCCACACTGCTGAGGTTGCGGCTCGTTTCCCTTTTTCGAGGAGAAGGGTTTGTTTACACACATATATATATATATATATTTATATATATATATATATATATATATATATATATATATATATATATATATATATATATATATATATATATATATATATATATATATATTCCATCAAATATCTCCCTCAAGAGAAACACGAGTCGCACAGAACCTTGCCTTTAACAATTTATTTTGTGCAGGGTAACAGGACAAGGCATCTTTTCCGACATGTTTCGTTTTTTCTGAAAACTTTTTCAAGGTTGTGCCTGCCTCCAAGTCAGTTCGTTGGTTTGCCACAGGTAAGATTTTTCAATGTTTATTGGCTCTGAGTAGCTCCGCCCATTTAGGAATCACTTCCTTTAAATGACTGCATTATGGTACCTGTAGTGTTACCAATGTAGTATAAATAAATATCTAATAAAACCAATACAGATTTATAATACATTAAATGTAAAATCCTGGTTCGATATTATTTTTAAAAAATGAATATAAATATACATTTTTTATTTATTTGTGCAAATAAGCTAAGTATGTGCAAAATTGAGAATTCAGGGGCATATAATCAAGGGGGTTTATCTCCGCTTTTTTGGCTTTAAAAGCCAAGAAAGCGGAGATAAAATTATCTCCCTATTACCTAGCTGTCGCTAACACCAGTTAGCGACAGCTAGTAGGAGATAGCGACAATCTTGGGCCCCACTTTGCATGTCAGTGATATTTATCACTAATGGCATGCAAAGTGGGCGTGCCAAGATGTTAGCGACTGAAAACAGTTGCTAACTTCGCTATCTCCTATTACCAACTTTTGGAGATATTCACGCTAAGCGCGAATATCTCCAAAAGCTAACACCTGCCCTGAGCAGTTCTTAGCCATGTTATCCAATGGGAGGTGGATAACATGGCTAGGAGCATTAGCTCGGTAATGAATGAATATCGCTGACTTTTCAGCGATATTCATGCATTGCGGCAATTTTTATTACATTTGCGATAAACCTTGGTAATACCAAGGTTGATTTGCAGTAAAAATCGCCGCAGCTCTGCGGTAAATTTTTGTCTCTAACCAAGCAATAGCGATAATTATCGCTATTGCTTGGTTAATATGCCCCGTAATTTGTGCAAAATTAGCAATTTTCTGACTAAAAAAAGGGGGTTCAGTTGGGGTGAGTTGTGTATTGCCCAAGTGGGCTGGTTATATTGGGATAACAGCGTCTATACTGCCCTCATAGTCTGGTCAGCCCCCTGTGCAAATTTCTAGGAGATTGAACTTTACCACAAAGTGAAAAGCACCCTTTTATTTGTGACTTCACCCTGTGAATAAGTTAGGATTAAAATTCATAACTAACTTAAAAATCAATCTCATGTTATGATAACTCCCACATATTTTATCATATTATTGCCATTTGGCATTGATCTTGCAAATATGCTACGTCTAGTATCTCTTTTCACAAGCATGTGTGCAGGTCCTCTGTGGTGTTAAGCCCATTCGGCGTCTTGGTGTTAAGCTCGAGGATGTATTTGGTTTCCAGCAGCCTCAAGCGAGCCTCTCTGTCACCTCCTCTACGGAGCGGCAGTACCATGTCAATGGCATGGTAGCTGAGACAAAACAAATCCCCATTGTGGCATGAATTGATGTGTCTCGCCACTGGGTATGACTCATCCCTATTACTGCCCACCCGCATGTGCTGGAGTATGTGTTTGTGGACCTGCAGCTTTGTGCTGCCCACATACCGCAGGCCACACGCACACTCCAGCACATACACGACGAAATCAGATTTGCATGTTATCTTTTTAGTGATGCGGGTTGGCACATCACTAAATGGGGTCATGTACGTTGTCCTGTTCTTCTCCATGGTGCATGCTTTGCATGTTGCGCACTTGATGAATCCCTTGCTTTGCTGTAACCAATTATCCCTGCTTACCACCTCTGGGCTACTTTTCACAAGCATGTCACTCATTGACCTGGCTCGGCTGTACGTTATAGCCGGATAGTTTGCCAGCGTTCTACCAATCACGGGGTCACCCCTAACCACGGGCCAATTTCTGCAGATAATCTTTTGCAGCTGCTTGTGTTGATGACTATACGCTGTTATTAGTCTCAGTTGGCCCCCTTCTTTACTCCCTACCTTCTGGGTTATGTTGGGTTCCCCCTCTGGATCAGGAAGAGTGTTCATCCTGTTGGCCCTTATCATAGCTTTTTCAATTAACACCGCCGAGTAGCCCCTCGCCAGAAACCTCTCCTTACTGCTGGTTTGTGCTTCTAGACATGTCTCCGCTGCACTGCATATTCTCCTGATCCTCAGCATCTCCCCTTAGGGGATGCTTCGGATCAGGTGAGCAGGGTGGTGGCTGGACGCATGGAGGACCGTGTTGCCCGCGGTCTCCTTGTGATGCAACCTGGTCTGTAGTCTACCTCCCTTGACATAAACTTCAACATCTAGGAAGTTGACTTTATTCTCACTGATCTCGCCTGTAAATCTGAGATTCAAATCATTGACATTGATATCTGAGATAAATTGTTCAGCCTCACCCCCCCACCATGAGATTAGCGTAGCTTGGAGAGAAGGAAACTCCCTTCGCTGTTCCACATCGTTGTTCATGGATTTTTTTGTTGAAAAGGAAGACATTGTTATGTGAGCACATGGATATCACATGGATATCATTTCCATTAACATCTTCGAATGTTCTCTTTTGTTGATTGGTTGTTGATCTATGAACAACGATGTGGAACAGCGATGAGAGTTTCCTTCTCTCCAAGCTAGGCTAATCTCATGATGGGGTGGTGTTCTGTCTTGAATGAAAAGCAAGAACAAAAACGAGAGCTGACACTCTCCTAAGTAGGGAAGAAAAAGTGGAACATGCCAAAGTTGGACCACAGCAGAAAGTAGAAGTGAAGGATGAACATCCACAGATGATAATGACTTTCAGCAAAGAGAGTTACAGAATACAAAAAACCTTAACTAAATTTTGGCATGTACTTCGCAAAGATCCAAATATAGAAACAAGTATTGGAGATCGTCCATTGATCTCATACCGAAGAGCGCCAAATCTTTCCGAGCATTTAGTTCAAAGTCATTTCGAAATGAAAAAACCTGAATCCTGGCTAGACACGAGAAAACGAGGCTTTAGTAAGTGCATGACATGCAAGGCATGTAAAATAGGCCGTAACATCAAAAACCTGAAGGACCGAGAAGGTAAAATCTTTGAAATCAGAATGAGCATCACATGTGAATCATCCTTTGTCGTCTATATGCTGCAATGTTTTTGTGGCAAAGCCTACATTGGAAGCACTCAAAACACGAATATTACAACACATCCGTGCAATTCAGAATGGGGACTTTTCCTATGCAAATGCAAAACACATGGCCAGTCATCAAGCAAAAACTTGGTTAGATGTAAAATATTTTGGACTGGCGATCATCCAACAACATGAAAGAGGGGGGAATCGCACACAAAAATTGAGACGACTTGAATTGAAATTATTCATTAGGTTCAGGACCAAACAGCCGGCCGGCCTGAATGGGGATGAAGAATTGTATGTACATTTATGACACTGGACACTCTTACGTCAAGACTGCCATACACTGCCTTGTAAGATGAATCTTGAAAATAATCAATAATGTTGGTGATTGACAGAATCCAATGACAAACCCAGACTGTTGATACTGTGGACCAATAGTAACTCTTAGAAATACCTTTACAATGAGGGTGGTGACACACAGTGGGGACCCAGGGCACTCAGCCCGATATTGGTAATGACACTTATTCTGAAGTTACACACAAGACCATATATATGGTACACTTATTTTTGAACAAACACATTCGTGTAACACACAAATGGAAGAAAGCGCTAGTCTCCTATAAACATTGGAACGCTTTCAGTGTTGTAACATAACAACACCCCGCTGACATACACCACCCCCAATGTTTAAAGCACGATATATGCACTACGCTGTAATGATTTGTAAACTACATGGTCCAGCATGCACCAGGCACTACATGGGCGTGCAGTGGTATAAATACAAAAATCGAAAAGGGACAATTGACAAACACTGCCGTGAACGGGAACTACAGTTCGAAACGCGTAGGAGTTTAGTGTCACGTTTGGATTAAAAAAACTGCTTGAAAACCAAGAAGTGTGCCGCGACTTTATTTTTCGTATGGAATTAATCTGAGACACTGCCCTGGTGTCATCGCTGGCACCCACTGGATTGTGCTCCCACTGCGACAGGACAATTTGTTTATATATATATGCTACGGAGTCAGCAGTGAGAGAGAAAAAAGAAAAGAACTTTCACTTTAATTAAAACACCCCAAAGAACCGTGCAATAGAAAACCACAAATCCCAGCAGACCTTTGAACAGAAAACAGGACTGCCATCTACATCACAGGCCCCACAAGACACTTCGTCGTTAAAGGAAGTGATTCCTAAATAAAATACCATTAGAGGAAGTGGATTCAATTAATGACATCGGACCTTCGAGTAGAAACGGCATGTCGACCCACTGAGGGAGCCCATGAACAAGAAGAGGGCGGAACTTTTTGAATAAAGTTGAAGGCTTGTGAAACCCTGTTACACGCAATGCGTCAGGCTCAAACCTTTGAAAAAAGTCAATGCTGACTGAAACGCGTCAGGTATGCCTGCAAGAACAATTAAATAAATAATTTTCCACACTGCTGAGGTTGCGGCTCGTTTCCCTTTTTCGAGGAGAAGGGTTTGTTTACACATATATATATATATATATATATATATATATATATATATATATATATATATATATATATATATATATATATATATATATGTGTGTAAATATATATATATATATATATATATATATATATATATATATATATATATATATATATATATATATATATATATTCCATCAAATATCTCCCTCAAGAGAAACACGAATCGCACAGAACCTTGCCTTTAACAATTTATTTCGTGCAGGGTAACAGGACCAGGCATCTTTTCCGACATGTTTCGTTTTTTCAGAAAAAATTTTCAAGGTTGTGCCTGCCTCCAAGTCAGTTCGTTGGTTTGCCACAGGTAAGATTTTTCAATGTTTATTGGCTCTGAGTAGCTCCGCCCATTTAGGAATCACTTCCTTTAGATGACTGCATTATGGTACCTGTAGTGTTACCAGCGTCCGATTTTGACTTTTTTAAACCCTCCAGTGGGTAGTGCATAATAGTCCTGTTCTGGTACAAACCACTTTAAAAAAACCTTTGCTGACGATGTTATGCTGCAGGTTCCCCCGGTGTCAGTCCACTCTTCGGATTAACTGGGGGCAAAATACCGGAGTCCAGTCCCCGGGAGCACCGCAGACCCCTGATCCGTGTGATGGTCTCTGGCAAAGAAGGTTCAGGTGCGGGGCTGCTTGGCGCTTCGATTTGCTGTGCGTTTCTCTTCAGCTGAACCACGCTGATATTTATTCCATCAAATATCTCCCTCAAGAGAAACACGAGTCGCACAGAATCTTGCCTTTAACAATTTATTTTGTGCAGGGTAACAGGACAAGGCATCTTTTCCGACATGTTTCGTTTTTTCTGAAAACTTTTTCAAGGTTGTGCCTGCCTCCAAGTCAGTTCGTTGGTTTGCCACAGGTAAGATTTTTCAATGTTTATTGGCTCTGAGTAGCTCCGCCCATTTAGGAATCACTTCCTTTAGATGACTGCATTATGGTACCTGTAGTGTTACCAGCGTCCGATTTTGACTTTTTTAAACCCTCCAGTGGGTAGTGCATATTAGTCCTGTTCTGGTACAAACCACTTTAAAAAAACCTTTGCTGACGATGTTATGCTGCAGGTTCCCCCGGTGTCAGTCCACTCTTCGGATTAACTGGGGGCAAAATACCGGAGTCGAGTCCCCGGGAGCACCGCAGACCCCTGATCCGTGTGACGGTCTCTGGCAAAGAAGGTTCAGGTGCGGGGCTGCTTGGCGCTTCGTTTTGCTGTGCGTTTCTCTTCAGCTGAACCACGCTGATATTTATTCCATCAAATATCTCCCTCAAGAGAAACACGAGTCGCACAGAACCTTGCCTTTAACAATTTATTTTGTGCAGGGTAACAGGACAAGGCATCTTTTCTGACATGTTTTTTTTTCTGAAAACTTTTTCAAGGTTGTGCCTGCCTCCAAGTCAGTTCGTTGGTTTGCCACAGGTAAGATTTTTCAATGTTTATTGATATTATATATATATATATATTCCAAATATAACAAGGGTCCTTCCGGGATCGTCTCCCGTCGTCAGGTGGCGCGTTGTTCGGCAGACCCCACCGCCGAGCCTAATGTCCACAAAAAATCAATTTGTCAATAAGCACTGCGCGCACTCAGGAGTATGGATGCAATGTTTTATTCCTTAGCAAACGTTACACGTTTCGGCACTAAATATGCCTTGATCACACGTTAACCGAAAATGACACAATGGCTTATTCAAATAAAGTTTCAAACACCAAAGCATGACTAAACAGCAAAGAGGTAACCTGTGCACATTTGCTAAACCAGGTACATTTTGATGTTAAATTCGTCGGCCATTTTGTAATGTGGACTTACACATAGAAAAACATAGTAGACCCAATTCATTTAGAAGTATACTTGTTACCATGAATATATATGAAACATGCAAAGAACAAAATTTACTGGCATGATGTTCTGCATGATTTGACTGACAATAAGAATCGAAGTAAAGGCAAGTGCCACCGCGAAACAAAATATCAAAACTGTGTGTAATCCCAAGATATGGAGATACATCAACATCAAATTAAATAAAACCTCCCATATATATTAGGGAGGTTATTTTAAGTCACCAGTTTACATGGTACTTGTTAATGTTAATCCAAAACATCATATAAATAACACATTGTATCACACAAACTAACTCATTAATAATTTCCTTCGGTCTAGTACCTTAGAGTAATATACTATCTCTACTCATGGTTTGTATCAGATTATCCAAATCCATGGGTCGATCACTGTACATAAACCATCAATGGCCTGTACAAACCGGTCCTCTTAGTTCAAAACTAAAAGTAAAATTTGAAGCCAAAATATATATATATATTATCTAGGTAAAGATATGTGGAAGTAATTATAGTAAACCCATATGTACGTGAATATGTTTTCAAGATACTAAGCTACTTCTGTCCAGGATATTCTGGTACTATATCATCCGATATTACACTTTAATTACCTGTACTGGATAGGACTTATTCAAAATTTTAACCAAATTGCATCCTGGCCAGATATCCATGAATAAAGATATCCACGTCTCCTTGGAAAAATTGAAGACCTGCCGGTGAAAGTGTGGCTTGGAGACGTTCTTTTGTGTCTAAATGAATCTGAGTTTTAGAGCCTGCCTTATTCATTGTAGGTCCCTTCCTGAACACTTTTATGACATATGGCTTTCCCTATCAGATAATAATTGGGATCTTATGTTTCTCACGGCTGAAGGATGGCTCTAATCCTGATCTTGCCTTGGCCATTCCACCAGGTTATCGGATCCTGTGTGCCAACCAGGGTGGTGATAGGGTAGGTGGGGTGTAGTCATTATACTTATGGACACGTGGGAAGTTTTATCATCTCAGCGGGGTCAAATTGGTAATATTGAGGGCCTTATTTTTTAATCAAGCTTATCCCTTCTTTTTCATTTGCCGTTTTGTTGATATATAAACCCCCGGACTGCCCGAGCAGCAGGCTCCCAGAATTATGTGATGACATCACCCAATTATCCTAAAAATACGACAACTTCACAGTTTTGGGAGACTTTAACACGCATATGGATGAGCTGAACTGCTCCCAGGCCTCTCAGCTGATTCAGACCCTAGAATACATTACTCTGACCTAGTTAGTCACCACCCACACCCATAAAACTGGCCATATACTGGGCCTAATTTCTTCCAATATTACCGGCCTTCAAACTAATGTCCCCTTGAGGCTGATATGGGTGAATCATTTTCTTGCCCTGTTCACATTTTATGGGGTGAGCAATAAGGCAGAGATAAGTACAGCCTCTGATAGGAGGAGAAATTAGCCAAAGATTATGAAGTAGTCCTTTGTGCTCTCTCTTAATTCTACTTTGCCATCTGTTGTAATGTACCTTTTACTCAATGCACTCTCTCTACATAAGTTCTCTCCCTTGCTGCTCAGCCTATGATGAGGTCAGATAGAATGTTGAGTGTGTTTGGATTGGAAGAGAGAATCAGTTGGTGTAGATGGGCTGAGTAGTGAGGAGCCTGCTCCTGGTGGGGCACTTTAAAGGATCTTACTTGTCATATCTTATACCTGTAACCAAGAAGTGATCCTGTGAATAAAGCTGGGAACCTATCTACATCACCTGGTCTACGCATCATTCATCTTTGTAACACTGGCGATGATTTAAAAGAACTTTACATGTGGAGTAAGCAAGACTAAAGGAAAGGAATCAAGGAACCCACAAAAGGTAAGTCTGTATTTAAAGAACCTACTTAATGATATTGAAATTATAGAAATAACACAAGCATCAAAGAAAGGAAAGCACCCTCGTTAGCCCCACCAGTGTCCTTTTCAATCTGGACAGCCTTCAACCCCAGGGTGTTTGAGTTCTTGATACAGTTTTAGGACAGTTTTTGGCGCGCGTTTTAAAGTTTTGCTTGAGCTGTGCTGAGAAACACGATCGCTCCACCCGCTCCTGGCCATCCTTGTAGCGCTTCCACACTCTGTGCCTGACTGTGCCCCCGATCTCGCCTGTGGTATCGTATTTGCTGCTGATAGCACTTGCTGCTAAAATTGATCTGTGTGCCAGCCTGTGCATCGCGTATTTCTGCTGATCGCATTTGCTGCTGCTAAAATTAATTAATTTGTGTGCCATACTGTGCTTCTCGTTTCTACTGCCTGAATTAGTTTCTGTGCCCCGATCTCGCCCTGCATCACCTTGTTGTTGTTTGGTGCCATTTTGTTGTCCCAGGCCGTCTCCCCTCCCCGCTCCCAGCCGCTGCTCCCCCGCGGCCCCACCCCCACTCCCTACAGCACCTATATCGATCCCCTCTCCACTCGCCACCTCGCTCCCGCCTCACAGCTGCTCCTCCCTCCCACTGGAACTTAAGGGGCGACCGGAACAGAGAAGAGCTGTGACCGCCCTGACCTGGTCAGACACGGTCGCTCCACCCGCTCCTGGCCATCCTTGTAGCGCTTCCACACTCTGTGCCTGACTGTGCCCCGATCTCGCCCGTGGTATCGTATTTGCTGCTGACAGCACTTGCTGCTAAAATTGATCTGTGTGCCAGCCTGTGCATCGCGTATTGCTGCTGATCTCATTTGCTGCTGCTAAAATTAATTAATTTGTGTGCCAGACTGTGCTTCTCGTTTCTACTGCCTGAATTAGTTTCTGTGCCCCGATCTCGCCCTGCATCACCTTGTTGTTGTTTGGTGCCATTTTGTTGTCCCAGGCCGTCTCCCCTCCCCGCTCCCAGCCGCTGCTCCCCCGCGGTCCCACCCCGCTCCCTACAGCACCTAGTATCGATCCCCTCTCCACTCGCAACCCTGCTCCCGCCTCCCAGCTGCTCCTCCCTCCCACTGGAACTTAAGGGACGACCGGAACGGAGAAGAGCTGTGACCGCCCTGACCTGGTCAGACACGGTCGCTCCACCCACTCCTGGCCATCCTTGTAGCGCTTCCACACTCTGTGCCTGACTGTGCCCCCGATCTCGCCTGTGGTATCGTATTTGCTGCTGATAGCACTTGCTGCTAAAATTGATCTGTGTGCCAGCCTGTGCATCGCGTATTGCTGCTGATCACATTTGCTGCTGCTAATTTAATTAATTTGTGTGCCAGACTGTGCTTCTCGTTTCTACTGCCTGAATTAGTTTCTATGCCCCGATCTCGCCCTGCATCACCTTGTTGTTGTTTGGTGCCATTTTGTTGTCCCAGGCCGTCTCCCCTCCCCGCTCCCAGCCGCTGCTCCCCCGCGGTCCCACCCCGCTCCCTACAGCACCTAGTATCGATCCCCTCTCCACTCGCCACCCTGCTCCCGCCTCCCAGCTGCTCCTCCCTCCCACTGGTACTTAAGGTGTGACCGGAACGGAGAAGAGCTGTGACCGCCCTGACCTGGTCAGACACGGTCGCTCCACCCGCTCCTGGCCATCCTTGTAGCGCTTCCACACTCTGTGCCTGACTGTGCCCCCGATCTCGCCTGTGGTATCGTATTTGCTGCTGATAGCACTTGCTTCTAAATTTGATCTGTGTGCCAGCCTGTGCATCGCGTATTGCTGCTGATCGCATTTGCTGCTGCTAAAATTAATTAATTTGTGTGCCAGACTGTGCTTTTCGTTTTTACTGCCTGAATTAGTTTCTGGGCCCCGATCTCGCCCTGCATCACCTTGTTGTTGTTTGGTGCCATTTTGTTGTCCCAGGCCGTCTCCCCTCCCCGCCGCTGCTCCCCCGCGGCCCCACCCCCACTCCCTATAGCACCTAGTATTGATCCCCTCTCCACTCGCCACCCCGCTCCCACCTCCCAGCTGCTCCTCCCTCACTCCGCCCCCTCCCACTCTCCACTTATGACAGATGCACTTGCGCGCAGCGTCCACGCGCAGCGGACGCGCCCTATGCGCACCAAAGGTAAGCCCGTCTACGCCCGTCCACGCCTGGACCGCGCCCAGAGCCAGACGCCCTTACCCCCGCAAAAACCGTTCCACCCGCCTTACGTACGACGCCACAACCCTCCCTGCATTCAACACCAGCCGACTCCCAGACTGCCACCAAGCCGCCCCAGGACGCGCCCATGGACCCTTCACCTGCCAATCCTGCAAGTGCAGCTGCATCAGGTCCCATACTACAACCAATAACGCCAAACAGAGTGCAAACAACAACCACCTGAAGTGCATCCTGCTCAGCACCCGCTCGGTCCACAGACACGCCATTGAACTTTGGGACCTACTTGACTCCGCGACTCTGGACGTCCCCTTTCTTACAGAAACCTGGATGAACGCCTCATAAGCGCCCGACATCGCCATAGCCATCCCGGACGGCTACAAGATCATCCGAAGGGACCGCATCAACCAAACAGGAGGAGGCATCGCCATCGTCCACAAGAACTCCATCCGCATCACGACCAGCGCTGACAACACCTTCACGGCCGCCGAACATCTCCACTTCCAGATTCACACCGACCCCAAGACTACACTTAGGGGCACCCTCGTCTACAGACCCCCAGGACCCCGCACACAATTCGGGCGAAGTCATCACTGACTTTGTCAGCCCACACCCCTCTCCTCCGAGGACTACATTCTCCAAGGGGACCTCAACTTCCACATGGAAAAGAACAACGATAGCAACACCACCACCCTTCTGGAAAACCTCGCCAATCTCGGACTCAAACAACTGGTAAACACCTCCACCCATTACGCCGGACAAACGCTCGACACAATCTTCTCCTCCAGCAAGCACTTCTCTTTCAATCACGTCACAGGACTCCACCGGACGGACCACAGCTGCGTCCACTTCAACTTCAGTAAAACCACGACACACCACCACCCACAACAAGTCCCCCGCAGAAACTGGAACAAAATTACCACCGACCAGCTCACCAGAGCGCTAAACCAAATCCCTCCCACCAGATCATCGGACCCAAACCAGGCAGCCATCAATCTCGCACAATGGATCACCCGCTGCGCTGACGAATTAGCACCCGTGAAAAACCACCACAAGAAGCCAAGAAACAAAAAAGCCACCTGGTTCAATGACGACTTCAAAAACTCCAAAAAAAACTGCTGCACCCTCGATAAAGCCTGGCGAAAAAACCCAACCACAGACAACAATACGCCCTCAAGGACGCCACCCGCAAACACCACCAGCTGATCTGATCCACTAAGAAATCAGCATTCAAGGATCTACTCGATAACAATGTCCACAACAGCAAGGAACTCTTCAGCATCGTCAAAGAGCTTACCAACCCCAGCGCCGACACCAAAGACATCACCCCCTCTCAAGAACTCTGCGACTCTCTAGCCTCGTTCTTCCACAGCAAGATCGTTGACATACATAACAGCTTCAGCGAACTATCCACTCCCCTCACCTCCGCACTGAAGACCCCCACCACCACTCTTTGCGCCTGGACCCCAATTAGCACCGAAGACACCATCCGCTTGATGAATTCCATCCACTCCGGATCACCAACCGATCCATGCCCCCACCACATATTCAACAAGGCCGTCTCCGTCATCACACCCCAACTCCGAGACATCATCAACTGCTCCTTCAACACTGCTTCCTTCCCGGAAAGCTGGAAACATGCAGAACTCTGTGCCCTCCTGAAGAAACCTACAGCAGACCCCACCGAACTTAAGAACTACCGCCCCATCTCGCTCATCCCATTCCCTGCCAAAGTCATAGAGAAGACTATCAACAACCAGGTCGCTGCCTTCCTCAAGTCTAATGGCTCCCTCGACCCCACACAATCCGGGTTCCGAGCAAAACACAGCACTGAGACCGACCTCATCGCAGCCACAGACGACATCCGAACACTACTCGACAAAGGGGAAACAGCTGCCCTCATCCTTCTAGACCGCTCAGCAGCGTTTGACACGGTCTGCCATAGCACCCTCGTACAACGCCTCAGCAACGTCGGGATACAAGAAAAAAGATTGGACTGGATCATCTCGTTCCTCGCCGGAAGAACCCAGAGAGTCCGCCTCCCCCCATTCAGGTCCGAGGCCTCCGAAGTCATCTGTGGTACCACAAGGATCATCCTTCAGCCCCACCCTCTTCAACGTCTACATGAGCCCCCTCGCATCCATCGCACACCAGCACAACCTTAACATCATCTCCTACGCTGATGACACACAGCTGATCCTCTCCCTCACCAAAGACCCAAACACCGCCAAAACCAACCTACACGAAGGGATGAAAGACGTAGCTGAGTGGATGAAGAACAGCCGCCTAAAACTGAATTCAGACAAGACGGAAGTGCTCATCCTTGGATCATCCCCCTCCACATGGGACGACTCATGGTGGCCTCAGGCCTTAGGTAGCACGCCCAAACCTACGGAACATGCTCGCAATCTAGGATTCATACTAGACTCCTCCCTCTCAATGTCCAGACAAGTCAACGCCGTCTCGTCATCTTGCTTTAACATCTTACGCATGCTCTGAAAGATCTTCCGATGGATCCCCACTGAAACAAGAAAGATGGTTACCCAAGCACTTGTCACAAGCCGACTGGACTACGAAACACCCTCTATGCCGGGACCACAGCCAAATTACAGAAAAAATTCCAACGCATTCAGAACGCCTCCGCCCGACTCATCCTAGACATACCACGCCACAACCACATTTCCAGTCACCTGAGAGACCTTCACTGGCTCCCCATCAACAAGAGAATCAAGTTCCGTCTCCTCACCCACGCACACAAGGCCCTCTACGACCTAGGACCCAGTTACCTCTACACGCGCCTGACCTTCTACACCCCCACCCGCCATCTACGAACGTCCAATCAAGCCCCCGACGCGATCCCACGCATCCGAACAGCCACAATGGGAGGAAGATAATTTTCCTACTTAGCAGCCAAAACCTGAAATTCTCTTCCCACCCAGCTACGACTTACACAGAACCACCTCTCCTTCAGAAAACAACTCAAAACATGGCTGTTTGATAAATAACGAACCCCCTCCCCCAAGCGCCTTGAGACCCTCTGGGTGAGTAGTGCGCTATACAAATTTTGACTTGACTTGACTTGACTTGACTTATGAGAGGGAGTGCTCTGTTATGCTCTATTACAAACCCTGCATGTGAAATCTAATCCGGAGGTTGCTGATTTATGTTGACAGCTGTGCTCGGTCTCTGACAAAAAGAAAACTCTAGACGAGCTGAATGTGAGTTAATTACATACTCTCACGGTGTTGTTCGTGTCATTGTGAACTGACAATATTTAGCCTTGTGAGCCTTTTATGGAACTTTTGAGGAGATCGGATTTAAGTAGAGCTGTACCCAGCCCAGGTCATCTACGTGTTACAATTTCTTAAGAACAGCGCACAGTGGATATTATCAAACTCTCTGCCTGAAAGTGAAGATATGCAGTGAACCTATAATTTATGAGGAGCTGCGCACAGTCGATGTTTTCAAACTCTCTGTGTTAAAGTTAAGATATGCAGAGAGCCTGTCCCCATGTGCTGAGTATTGAATATTCGACATTTCATTAATTTTTATCATTCTATTTTCACTGCGCAAGAGTTGACAGTTTAACTGTCATGTGTGTTTGTTAAACTAGGTGCGTGCCAAGTAATGCCCATTATTCTTACCTGCTGTCCACCGCGTGAAGGCCTTTCTGACGTCGGAAATTAGCTGCTGCATTCTCCAATGTTTTTCCAGCACAGGCGTGCCGAGTGCCACCCGGTGCGACCCCTGTCACGAGCTGCCATTTTTTATGTGGAACTTGATTACAGATTCATAGTTTATCTTGCCAACCACGTTTTTTTTTTAAGGAGATCAGCAACGCATTGTTAAATAATGTTGGCAACAGTTATTTACGAGGAGCGATATGAAACCACTTTCTTGCAGGACACTCGATATTACTTCAGTCAAGGTACTGTGTATTTACCTGTAGTCTCTATGTTCATTTTAACATTCCTCGGGGGCAAAGATTGAGCCCCGATATATGATTTAAATGGAGTTGGAGAATACAACGGACTGTAAGGCAAAGACTGGCATAATGAGCAAGGAGCACACAATTGGGAAAATGTTTCAAGCCAGTTTTGATATACTGTATTATTCCTTTTGCACATTGTTTCTATACCTATGAAGCTTTACCATGTTATGTCAAATGTATTTTGAGTGTTGTGCCATGGTTTTATTATATCTGAAAGGGTTTTGGGGGGTCTTGTGTGTGTTTTGTTTATAGGGAAAGTTTACCTACTATTAGCTGTAGGTTGTGTGGGCAGTCACATCATTTCGACTGATGGTGTGTTCCCGGTTATGCTTGACTGTGTTCAGGACTGTGCTAATTTTCCCTAAATTTTTCTATATTCCAGGTTTTGGCCATTATGTCTTGGATTTAAGGATACCTGGGATTGTTATAGGTTTAAGGATATCGATAGCGATTTCCTCCTGAGGCGGAAGCCGGGAGTAGGACTGCTTTGTTTGCCTAAACTTTTAAACTTTTGAGTGTCACTATAAATTGCTGATTTTACTTGTTCACTTGTCCAGGACATCCTTATGCTCCCAACTTCACCGCGCAGCGGAATTATCGCTGCCGCGGGACCTTGCATTTGCCGCTATACCCGCCGCCCACATAGGCCACGCCCCTCGGTGAGAGGCCACGCCCCTACCACCACTATTTCAGACGCTGAGTACAAGCGTCATATCGATAGCGATTTCCTCCTGAGGCTGAAGCCAGGAGTAGGACTGCTTTGTTTGCCTAAACTTTTAAACTTTTGAGTGTCACTATAAATTGCTGATTTTACTTGTTCATTGTTCACTTGTCCAGGACATCCTTACGCTCCCAACTTCACAGCGCAGCGGAGTTATCGCTGCCGCAGGACCTTGCCTTTGCCACCATACCCTCCACCCACATAGGCCATGCCCCTCGGTGAGAGGCCACGCCCCCTACCGCCACTTCCTGTCCTCTCTAAAATGTGTAATTTTCATACGCGCAGCCGACGAGCGCAGCGGGCGCGCCGATTCTGCGCTGAAGGCGCGCCTAAGGCAAGCCCGTCTGCGCCCATCCGCGCCAGACCGGGACACGGGGCACAATCCCTCATATACACCTCTGATCAATTGCGCTCTCTAAAAGCCAATTGGCAACTGAATCAGGCCACTTTGTCCCATGCCCATCACACAAACTCTTCCCCCTCCCCCTCCTACCACTACCACCCTCCTCCTTAACACGAGATCGGCCGTCAAACACCAGACTGAAATATAGGACCTTCTGGATTCCAATTGCCCAGACCTTCTGTTTTTAACAGAAACCTGGTATAGGTCCGACTCCTTGCCTAGCGTCCTTGCCTCCCTCCCACCTGATTACTCCATGCTCCGCGCTGATCGACCTGAGAGCAAAGCAGTAGGTGGGGTAGCCCTGATTGCCCGCTAGGAGTTCCATTTTCAGACCCTGCCCTCGCCCACACTACCAGCAGCCGACTGCCTTGTAGTGCGCTCTACCTTCCTCACGACCCCTATCACCTGCGTATTAACCTACCCCTCAGTCGTCCCCCGACTTCCTTTTGGCCTTTCAGAACTTACTAGCCACCCTGGTGATCAATAACGCTTCTGTTCTGGTTCTGGGCGATTTTAACTACTGGCCCACTGACCCTGCCGAGGACTCTATCTCTAAAGATTTTACTCAATCACTCCTTAGTCTTAATTTTACCCAACACGTTCAAGGCCCCACCCACATTCGCGGCCATACTTTAGACCAGATATGGGCACTTAACATTCCAATGTCCATCCCTACCACCTCGCCCTGTTCCTGGTCGGATCATTACCTACTTGCTTGTTCCATGGACCTGAGCCAAAAAACATCTCTTCCTTTTCCTAAATACTCCTGGACTAGGAATTGGCACAAAGTCGATATTCCTTCTCTCTGTAACTCGCTAGCTGCCACTTGTCCTGATGTCTTAGGCTTGGACCCTCATTTCCAGGCCGCCACACTCGACCGGTGGCTCACCAGCGCCTGTGATCCTGTGGCTCCTCTGAAGCGGACGGCTATCAACCGCTCTCATAATGCCAATAAATGGTCAGTCCTGCTCTTAAAGCTAAGAAATTAGAGGCAAGGCAGGCTGAACGAGCCTGGAGATGAGCATACTCCCCCTCTTGTCAACAAAATTTTGTTACTGTGCTTAACGAATATAAAGCAGCCATTTTGACAGCTTAGTATTTTTCTGGACGCATTTTGGCGGCAGAATGCCAATCTCGTGAGATATTTTCCACCGTCCACGAGTTGGCATCGTCGGATAGAACTCTACCCAAGATCCCCCCTCTCAGGTCTTATGCGACTCGCTTAATGAATTTTTCATTGACAAGATAACTCTTATCAAATCCAACATTCCCCCCCTCTCACTTTCACTCCCCCTCAACCCCCTGAAAATAACTTTTCTCTCACTGTTATTCCTTCACTCACCAGAGAATCTC
This sequence comes from Lissotriton vulgaris, assembly GCF_964263255.1. Taxonomy (NCBI): domain Eukaryota; kingdom Metazoa; phylum Chordata; class Amphibia; order Caudata; family Salamandridae; genus Lissotriton; species Lissotriton vulgaris. The sequence goes on from NC_141699.1 coordinate 444,273,630, forward strand.
TGTCCTCTCTACTCAGCCGTGTCAAGTCGGGCTCCCCAGCCGACATTGCCCCGGCACGCATCCTTAGCCAGTTTTTCTTGGCGTGCCCACCTCCCGCCTTTACCCTCTTGAACAACTGCTTCACTTCGGGCTCCGTTCCGGCCTCCTTGAAGACTGTTATAATCTTTCCCATATTAAAAAAAACAGGAGCCGACCCTTCTACCTCTGCTCATTACCGCCCTATATCCCTCCTCACTTATTTGGGAAAAATAGCCGAGTCCCATGTCACCCAGGTGCTCAGCTCATTTATAGAGAGCGGCAACTATCTTGCACCCTGCCAGGCGGGCTTTCGCCCCAGGCATTCTACAGAGAAGGTGGTCATCTCAGTTATGGACCAACTAAGGGAAGGACTGGACACTAACACCCCCCAGGCCCTGGTCTTCCTGGACCTATCCGCCGCCTTTGACACGGTAGACCACTCCATCCTTCTGTCCCATGTCAAGGCGGCGGGCATAGGGGGACAGGCTTTCGCCTAGATTGGATCCTTCCTGGAGGGGCGCACACAGGCGGTTCATTTGGCTGAATTCTCAGCCTCACCTAGCAGGGTGAAATGCGGGGTTCCCCAGGGCTCTTCTCTTTCCCTCCTTTTCTTTAACCTCTATATTTTTCCTCTTATATTTGCACTCCAACAAATGGAGATCACAGTCTACAACTATGCTGATGACCTCCAACTTATTTTTTATTTTTCCTCTTCCTCACCAGATGCCTCTAGCTTCCAGTCAGTCCTACTGTTTATCTGGGCTTGGATGAATGCAAACCACCTTAAACTCAACCCGGATAAGACAGAGTTGATTCTGACTGGAGGCTGCGGCAATCCCTGGTCACCTTCCTTTTGGCCTACCTCTTCGGGCCCCCCCCTCTCATTCTTATTCTGTCAAGACCCTTGGAATTATGCTTAATCATCACTTGACACTTCAAACCTATATAAGTTCTGTTGTCTCTTCCTGTTTTTTTACTTTATGCATCATTAGGAAAGTATCCCGGTTTTTCTCTCCTTCTGCACTTAAATTGATTGTTATGGCCATGATCTTATCTAAGATCGATTACGGGAACATCGTCTACAATGGTGCCCCCGCCTACGCACTTCAACGCCTCCAGATGGTGCAGAACCAGGCAGCTCGCCTGGTGCATGGCCTACCAAAATTCCATCACTCCTCCCCTCTTCCTATGGCCCTTTATTGGCTTCCAATTAAGCAAAGATCCTTTTTAAACTTGGATGTCTCACCTTTCAGGCTCGGGCAGGCACTGCCCCCGCCTTTATAAATTCTGCCATTATCAATTATAGTCCTGTCAGAGACTTACGATCCTCTTCCAAATCCCTGTTAGTTATCCCCCGGTTCAAGAAGAAACGATCTGGTGGTCAAAAAATTTCGGTACTGGCTCCCACCTTCTGGAACTCCCTTCCCCCCCTTCTTAGATCTTCACCCTCTTACATGGAGTTTCGTAAAGACCTCAAGACCTTTTTGTTTCAGCAAACTTTAAGCCCATAGCTCCCTCCCTTCCCCACAGTTTGAAATCCTAAAGCGCCAAGAAACTACCAAGTGAATGTGCACTTTACAAATAGCTCAAAATTCAAAATTCAAATTCATTGTGTGTTGTAGAGTGTTTTGACTGCCCGTTTATGTTAGATTTTCTGAATTTCAAGTTTTGGCCAGTATATCTCGGGTTCAGGGATACCTGGGGTTGTCATGGGTTATGTATATCCATTATATAGACTGTGTGTTACGCACATGGGAAGTTTACCTCTTGTGTAGCTTCTCCTATTGGTTTTGATGATACCCTGTATGTGGTTAATGCCTCAAGGAGGTGTTTGAGCTGTGCATTTTGTCTGTGCACGTTGGGTTTAAGCAGACCCATAATATGTTTGCTTTGGGTTAAGGGATATCCTGGATTTACTTTGGATTTAAAAATATCATGTTCGTTTTTAGTGTGTTTTGGGGATTATATTACCCTGTCTTCAAATGGGCGGAGTCTTATTCCTCTTCTTTGAGGCAGACCTGTTCTGCCATTAGTTTGTGCAGTTGAGGGTTGTAGATCCCTGTTCTGCCGCAGTTTTGTGCTGGTTTAGTATGTGGTGCATTGGGTATTTTGTGAAGTGTGACAATATTGTACCCGTGGTTTGGGGTGTGAGTTATGTGGATAGTATCCACTAGTTTTTTGGTTTTTAAGAATGTGTTTATTTATCTTGCATTCTTGTCGTTTGTGATCATTTTGAAGGGGAGATGTGTGTAGTAATGTTAGTTATTTAATGCATCCTTCTTTACCCACATTTGTATGTTTGGCAAATTTCATGCATTTGATTGTTTTGATCATTATAGCAAGTGGGTGATGTATAATTTTGTTATTAATGCATCCTTCTTTGCTGAAACGTGTGTTTTATCACCAACACACATTTTTTAATGTTTTCCATCATTATAAGGGGGAGATGTGTTGTAATGTACCTTTTACTCAATGCACTCTCTCTATATAAGTTCTCTCCCTTGCTTCTCAGCCTATGATATGGTCAGATAGAATGTTGAGTGTGTTTCGATTGGAAGAGAGAATCAGTTAGTGTGGATGGGCTGAGCAGTGAGGAGCCGGCTCCTGGTGGGGCACTTTAAAGGCTCTTACTTGTCATATCTTATACCTGTAACCAAGAAGTGATCCTGTTTATAAAGCTGGGAACCTATCTACATCACCTGGTCTACACATCATTCATTTTTGTAACACCATCCTTTATAAGCAATCCTGACAGTGATGCGATCCCTTTCAATTTATGGACCTCTAAGGTGCTGGACCTGCTTGCTCCTCTAAGCCATCTGCCCCCTCAATTTCTGCTGACCTTCAAGCAGAGAAAAGCCTCTGTAAGAGGCTGGGGCTGAGCTGGAGAAGGTTAAATGACCCTGTAGCAAAACATGTCTACAAGGTGGCCCCTAAATTTTTTTGTAAAAGTACACGGCAAAGGATGAGAGAGCATTTCTCCTTCCGCATCAAGAATGCTGTTAACTCATCCAGTGACATTTTTTATATTGTTAAATCTTTTACTGCACCGGAAGTGTATACGTTTTTTTATCTGTCCCTGAACCTATGCACTAGCCTATCTGATTTCCTCGATGAGAAGATTAAAAAACTATACTCAAAATTTTCATCAGAAGTCTGCTCAGCAATATGGTTGACACAATCTGACAGTTCAGTACCTGCTTCATATGGATTTTGCTCAATTTCGGAAAAAGACTCTCTTGAGGAGTTATTGAAATGACACTCTGGCTCCTCAGAGGACCCCTGTCATCCTCAACTTCTTAAACTGTGTGCCCTTATTGTACATTGTATCCTTCATAGGACCTGGAATGTTTCTTTGAAATCCGGCCTTTTTTCTGCTTTATGGAAACAGGCATTCCTATTGCTGCTGCTAAAGAAGCATAATGGGGACCCTGGGCTGCTCTGCTATTGTAGACCTATTTCATTGCTACCTGCACCTATGAAGATTTTAGAAAAACTTGTTTATCGCCAATTGCCTTCCTTTGTTGAAGCTAAGGATTTGCTTCATGACACCCAATTTGGCTTCTGTGTAGGCTATAGCACGGAGACCTCTCTATTGGAAGAATCTGAGACTGTTAGAGAGGCTCCGGATGACAGTGCCTCCACTATGGTAGTGATGCTAGACCTATTGGCAGCATGAAACATAGTAACACATTCTACCTTCTTGAAAAGATTATGCCATTTTAGCTTTCAGGGCACTGTGTTGTCATGTCTTTTTTAGAAGTTCGGACTCAACGGGTATTCCTTCACCCATTCTCATCTTTACCTAAACCTTTCGCTTGCAGGATATCCACATGGCTCTGCCCTCAGACCGCTACTTTTCAACCTTTACTTGGCCCCTTTGGCCACCCTTATTGAGACCTGGAGAGTGAAGGTTGTTTCTTATGCAGATGACACACACCTTGTGTTTTCATTTCGAGAACATTCAGAAACTGCCTTTCTCAAATTTAAAAATTGTTTAAAGGGCATTGTCAAATGGACGGACATCAACTTCTTGAAATTGAAATCGGACAAAACTGAGGTGCTTTTCTTCACTCTGATGGCCCGCCCTTTATCTTGTTTCTGGTGACCTACAGAATTGAATCTGCCACCAACACCAACTACTTTAGCTAGAAACTTAAAGATCATGTTTAACTCTGACCTTTCCTTGGTGCCCAAATTCAACAGATCACATCGTCCTGCTAACTGAAGTTAAGATCAGTCAGGAAACTATTACTCCTCTTGCTAACAGAGACCTGATAGATCGTAGTCCATGGGCTTATGACATCGTGCTTAGATCACACAGCTTGTATCTGGGTCTTCCAACTTTCCTTTCTTATAGATTCCAAATAATAAAAAAAAAAAAGCAGCCAAGTTGATTCGACAGGTACCATTTCATCATCACATCTCCCCCTCTTTGAAGCTGCTTCATTGGCTTGCGGTTGCTAACAGGGTTGAGTTCAAAGCCCGGACATTGGCCTTCAGAGTCATTAGGGACAAAGGTCCACAATACCTGATAAATAGGCTTAGTCAGTACCACCAGTAGAGAGCCTTGAGATGTTATCACCTGCAACTCTTGCACATTTTGAGGATTGTCAAGGTTTGTCGAGTCAGCAGGTCTTTCTTGGTACTGATGGCCAGGCTTTGGAACACCTTGCCTATCCATCTTCGCATGGCTGAGTCTAAGTCCTGGTTCAGGAAAGATTTAGAAAGTGGCCAATCCTGTTCCTCAGTCTTGCTTTTCAGTACTAGGACTCCTCTGCTGAGGTAGCCGTGTGCAGTACAAATGACTTTGACTGATTAATTGATTGAATGAACTGATAGCTTGTTTTAAACGACCCTGCTAATTAGGAACAATGTAAACCTGAGTTTGACTGCCCCTAATTATGTGGGGTGAACTAATCCTCTGAGGAGTGGGCTCTAGTGAGATAGAGTGCACAGATACTGCTGTGCCTGCCTTCCACAATGCTGGCTCCACCTCCTGTGGTACATCTGATGACCCTGGCCACACTGACAAAGGAAGAAGTTGTGCACTGGCAGAGTGTGCCCAGAACTGGTTTTGACTGGGTCCAGGACCCCTCACACATAGAGAACAAAGACTTTTGGGGTATAAATATGAGAGCTAAAACCCCTGAAAGTCAGACTACTTTTGGAATCAAGGAGGAACGTTTGCTGAGGAGAAAAGCTGAAGAGGCAAAGGAGAAGTACTGCCCTTGCTGTGTGTCTGGGGTTGGCTTGCAGTAGCTATTTCTGCCAAAGTAAGGGGAAGGACTTTGCTGTGTGCTGTCTCCCCTGCTTGAAGAAAGGACTGTGCTGTGTGCTGTGTCTATCTGAAGAAAAGTCTCTAAGGGCCTGGGAAGAGCTGGCCTCCTGTTTCTGAAGTCCCAGGCACTAAAGGACTTCACCCCCAGCTTCCCTGAACTTCTTTGCTTGGAGTTTCAGTCTGCCAGGAGGGCCTGTAACTGTGTGTGAGGCCTCTTTGCTGTGGGGAGCTGGAAGCGCGACACAACGAGAGAGAAGCATGACGCCGGCGCAGCAGCCTCTATCACATCATCGAGGAAGTGTGATGCCGCTGCCTCTGTTCGCCGCCACATCACCGGAGAAGCATGCCACCACCACAGAGGGTGCAGTCGCATCACCGGAGAAGTGTCTCGCAGGGCCGTTGCATCACTGAGGAAGCAAGCCGCCACTGATCATCACGCAACACTGGGGAAGTGTGTTGCCGCCACCGAGAGTGTTGTTGCATTACCAGAGAAGTATGTCGCAGGGCCTGTCGCAGCTCAGAAAACCACTGAGTTAGCCTCACTACCGTTGGGCGTGCACGCATTACCTACACTTTGTTGCATCACAACAGAGACGCCATTTTGTCGCATCACACCGGATCGTTGCAACGCATCAAGGTGCCATCTTGTCGCATCTGAACCGGAGCACAAGAGGAATCGACGCATCGCCTTCTCTGCACCCCTTTTGTTTTTTTGTGTGACGCATCCCAGGTTCTTTGCGACTAAAGTGTCGCATTCATCATGTACATGTTTATTTTTGCAACAACCTTTTTAAAAGACATTCTACTAAGTAACTGTATGTTGGATTTTTATTGTTTTGGTCTTGTTTAGTTTAGATAAATATATTTTTTTTCTAAACTGGTGTGGTGTCCATTTGTGGTGTTTTCACTGTGTTTCTGTAAGTGTTGGTACACATGCTTTACATGTTGGCTTTGGGATAAGCCTGTCTGCTCTTGCCAAGCTACCAAGGGGGTAAACAGGGGTTATCTGAAGTGTGTGTCCCCCTTACCCTGACTAGAAGCAAGGGTCCCTATTTGGTCAAAGTCCCCTACCTCTGCCAGCTAGAGACCCCCAGATCTAACATGGGGAACAGCCAAAATTAAGGAGACAATACCACATGCGCAGCATCACTTAATTCCTATGACCATGATGCTAAAATTTGGCTTAGCATCTAACGACAAACAACATATCTCACCAGCTTGCTAATTATATGTAGCTTTGACATTGACCTATGATTTAATCATTTCATTTCTTCAGGCAGTTTGTGACAAGCACTGTTTTATTGTACACTTAAATCTTACCTGTAGACACTAAGTAGATGGTAGCTGTCAGCTCTGTTGATGTCACCAACTGTGCAAATGTCTTAATCAAATTTAGGCAGGTACAGGTCTATTGAGGGGGTAAAAATGCCCAAGATGTGTGTCGCAGATGTTACTACTGATACCTCACAAGGCATTCCATTTCTTAAACTTATGCACTAAAGTGAAAAGTACAGAGACAAAATGATATACTACTGTCGTCTAGTTCCTATAAACCTATTTATAATCTGTGTGTTTAGACAACATATACTGTAGGATTGGATTCAGACTGAGTCTGGACGCCCCTACCGAATATGTCAGCCTGTATACCAGCTAGCTCACAGTACCACTAGAAAGTCCTCTTACCAAGATGAGAATAGTTCTTGGAAACTATTGAACATGACAACTCTGTCTCATCAGGGATCATGGAAACAGTGCTACGGTCGCTCAGTCCCTCGTGCTCACTTTGTCTCAGAGAGATACACAGAATAAACAGTGGGGATGGTTTTCAATAAGTATTTATTGAACCAACAACATTTTAGTATAAAACAGATGTGCTGAAACAACCATTAGACAGTCACAGATATAAATGATTATAAGTACTAACGGAGTAAAAGGATGGTAGATTTCTACCTTTGTGCTAAAACAATGAATACAGGCAAGTATATAAAATACATGACAGTAAAATGAGTACTGCTACAATGGAACCCTAACTAGATGTACCTAAGTGTACCTAGCATCTATGTGGCTGTAATAGCCTAGAATCCCTCTAGGATGAAGTCAACCCTTTTACCTGAAGTGAGAGACTGTGGGACCCCACCTTGGTCTCAAGATGGATGCCCTGCAAGTGATATCAGACCACTGCAAGCTGGAGTGTCTGTGTGCAGGAGCCTCAGTGTCTTGCGTCAGTGTGTCGGCATGGAAGTCCTTTTCCCCTCTGACTCTCTCAGCAAGAGATGATGTATATATACCCAAAGTGATACCCCCTGGGGATATACCTTGCTGTGTAATGTCAGGCTTAGGAGGAAGGAAGGAATGACCCTTATACATAGTTAATATGCAGAAGATGGTAGGCCTGCCGTGGTTCCAAGAATTCTCATGCATAATGAATGAGGCTTAAGCTTTTCGCAGAAAACCCCATGTCATCTTTGGACATTAGCGTAACTTGGTAAAAGGTCAGTACTAAGAACCGTTATGTAGTGTAATGGTAGGGAGAACATAGGCGAAGGGTTAGGTGACTACCTGAGCCTATATTAGGGTACCTAATGTGGAGAAGTGTGGCTCAGGGGTTAGAGGCGGCAGACCCGGAATCTGAGATCGGCCCTGGACCAGGGTTCAATTCCCCGCCTCGACGGGGCTTGGGCTCAACAATTCCACGGACTCGATAATTCTCACTCCGGTGCCTACTCGACTCACGGGTTCACACTCTGCGACTCTGGGCAATAGCTTGCTTAATCTCCACAACGGCCCCTCGCGGCGGGATGCCTGGCTTTCACCTTGTGGATACCCTGCCGGGCTTATCTCACAGGGGAATACCAGGATGGGTTCCCTAAGCAAGCGCTTAGATGCCTGCGATGTGGGCGGTTTGCGCTATATAAATACATGTACATTTACATTTACATTACCTATATGGAACATACCACTACTCCAGTGAATAACTGTGCCTCACCTTCAGAAAATGGTGGTCTCACTTGGCCCTCAATCATTGTGTGTGGAGGACAGGAGTGTTTGAAGGATGGCCAGATGGCATCCATGATGCTGAGTAATGTAAACAAGTTGATCAGTGCTCTTATCTGTATTCACATGTGTAGAAGCCCACATTTCCTTCCCCACATAGGTCGGGTGCAGGGTAACATAAGGAAAACCCTACCACCGTGTTCTACACCACGAGGTACCGTGTCTGACTGGACTTTCCCTACACAAAGAACAAAGGGTTTGGGCACAACATGTTTGGCACATCATGGGCAGCAGACATTCTGTGACCCTGCAAGACCCTAATTTGCAAGTTCTAAGCTATTTACCTAATAGTCTATTTCTGACTATCACTTAATTTTTTTTCTGTTTCTGTATGTTTAGTTTATAGTGTCTACAAATATACAAAATCAGCAGTAGGGCAGTATGTTGGCAGGGACATTGCAATGATTTTTAGCACCTTATACAAACTGACATGTGTCAACCCTGATCTTCCTTCGGCAATTGTCAATTTTTAATTGAGCCTCCTTATTGGCGCGGTCCTCTGAGCAGGCCTTTTCTTGGCGGTGCACCAATTTATCTTGCATATTGTTGGTGCTATATTAACCAGTGAGGCAATGAACTAAAGCTGGCGACCATGGGTTCGGATTGTGAGACGAGTGGTGCCTGGATATGCTGGCAACAGCAATAGCGTAATGTTAGGTCCTTCTCTTTATTAAGCACTTTTGGGTGGATACAGGAAAAAGAGGGAGAACTGTTGAAGTTCTCGTTTCATGTCCAAGAAGACAGCTCAACCTTTACATTATTTATCGTTCTTGGAGGGTTCGTTATGTATTAGTCCCTTTTGCACAAACTCTTTAGAAAAGTGTCAGAGGCTAAACACTGCCGAAGATAAAGCAGAATGCCTGGGAGGATGAAAAAAAGCGGCAAAGAAAATAGATCAGTGTATTATTTATGTGAAATGGATTTAATTATTTGTAGCAAGGAAAAATGCTTTTTCTTCCAGAGAATGGGTTGTCATAAATTCTTAAAAGTCGACTCAGTTTTTATTTTTTATTTTTTACTTGGCAAATGTAAGGAGCAGATTTGTTTCAAAGGGTTTTAGATCTGTTCTCAGATACAATCAGAAAATCCAATGGTGCCCTCAGGATTAAACATGCACATTTTTATTTATCTTTCAAGATGATAAGGGGCTTGCACATGAAAGTTAACTTAGTGCCTCTTATTAAAAGAGACAACTTTTGTTGCCGTACGACCTCTTTAATATGGTGAGTTACAAACTAGGGAGCCCGTATCAGTGCATTACTACCTCGTACTACCACTCCAGCCCTTGATAGAAGAATTGTACACAGGTAAAAGAAAATAAGCGGAACCTGGGGTTTTAGCTCTCCGAATAGGTCATCGATAATTTATAGATTCGGAGATTTCTTTCTGCATCTTAGAGTAACCCCTAACATGAATCGCAGTGTCACTTTAAAGGAGATTTTAGCAGCCAAAAATGGACGTCTCCGACAGATATTTAATTCGCTCAAACCGGATTTGCCTGTGAGGGAGTTCACCAGTTTGAAGAACTGGAGCAGGAAGCATGTTTTGGGAGAAATAAAGGTTGAGGTAGTGACATCATATAACTTCAATACTAGCACAATTATGGCGTGAATCCCCGATTGAGGTGGGCGCAACTGCAAAAGTTGCACTCCCCAAAAATGTGGGGGGCAGATTTGCAGAAAGTGCTGCAGCGCTGCAACGCAAGTTCTATGGCTGTGCCACGCTGCGGCACTTTCAAAGCACAGCAATGCATCATATTTACAATAATATTTTTCATTCGTGTACTCCTCCCTGCGCTGGCGCTCAAACAGCAGCCATGCGCCTGCGTAGGCACCATTGCACCATGGTGCAAGGATGCCTGTGCCATGGGAAGATTGTTTTTGTGCCGGAAGGGGCACCTTCCTGCACAAAAACAATCACTACAGGCATTTTCCTCTTTCAATGTGTTCTGTAGAAAGCAGCACGCATTGAAAGAGGAAAAAAACAAGGAGAAATGAACACATTTCTCTTCATTGCGCCTCGCTACGCCACACTTAGGGTGGTGTAGCATTTTGACGCATTTCCAGATTTACGATTCCTCATAAATCTGGAAAAGGTTCCATGGGTGTTGCGAGGGAACACCCATGGAACGCCCATTTCACACAAAGTATTGAGTGTAAAAGGTCCGTATTTACAAGGACAGGAAAAGTCACGCAGGGTGGCTTTTCCTTTCCTTGTAAATATGGAGCAGTAAAATGCGCCACTGGTACGCCACAAAAAGTAATGCACCGGTGGCACAAGGGGCTTGTAAATCTGACTCCTGGGATTTTTGTGATGTTTTTCAAGTATGTCAACTTTGTTAAGCATAAAAAAGGCGACACAAGGCAAACTTATGTCTACATTTTGGGTATTTGTCTTTCTCCTGAGAATATCTCTGAGAAGTGGGAGGTAGGTAATTAAAGTAGAAAGTTAATCTTGTTGACACAAAAATAGACTTGTTTAGATACATAAGAAAACTGAAATTCAAAAAGATTTTCTTACAACATCCGAAAAGTGGGGAAGTGGGTACACATTCAGACTCAACTATAGTGGTATCCACAGACGAAACCACAGAAGACACTCTTCTAAACATCTTGTTGACTCCCACACAAGAGCTTCAGAACCAGGAGCCAAATTCGGAGGACACCAACCATGTATCTATAACACAAGTGAAGGATCCAAGCAATTTGAAAAAGAAATCTAGAAAACTGCCTAATGCGTCCCACGATGCTATCGATGTTTTCAATGAAGCTATAACGGCAGACTTGGAAAAAATGGCAAGAGTTAAAATAGATATAAGAACGTCCAACATCACAAGAAGAGAATGGGAAGCAATCAAATCTCTCAAGAATGATAAGACGATCGGATAAGGGTGGGAATATTGTTATTTTCAGCAAGGAGAACTACGAACAAGAAGCATTAAGACAATTAAGAGACACTGAGTGCTATATCACTGTAAAGAAAGAACAATATGTGAAAAGTACCATAGAGTATCAGGCACTACTGAATGGGTGGAAAGAGGATGATATGATTAGTACAGATGAATCTTCTTTTCTCCATTGTGAATTTCCAGTATTGCCCACCTTTTATCACTTGCCAAAAATTCACAAAAATTGCAAAAGACCACCAGGGAGGCCGATAGTTTCGGCAATTGGCAGCCTTCTAGAGAACACTTCCCGCTTCATTGATTCTTATCTTGCCCCAATTGTGAAGGATTTACCCTCATATGTGAGGGACACGCAAGATTTCCTTTGCATTATGGACTGCATCTCATGGGAACAGAACATGCTCTTAATAACACTAGATGTTGTTAATTTATACACATGCATAGATCATGAAAGTGGACTGAGAGCAACAAAGTGGTTCCTGGATAGGAAACATGACAAATTCCAGACACACAGTGATATGCTATTGTGTATGATGAGATTCGGTATATATAATAATGTTTTCCTTTTCTCTGGCCAACTGTATAAGCAAATAAGGGGTCCTTCTATGGGCTTGTGCTTCTCCCCCAGCTACACGAACTTATTTGTGGGCTGGTGGGAGAGGCACGAGGCATGGGGAGGAGCTAATGAAATGTGGAGTTAAAATATTTTGATGTAGACGAGATATATAGTTGATCTCTTTATTGTTTGGCGTGGCCATAGAACCTCGGCATAGGAATATGTCGCCACACTGAACAATAATGATCTGAATCTAAGATTCACCAGTACCATCAGTGAAAAGAATGTATGTTATCTTGATCTAGAGGTGTTTGTGGAGAATGACAGTCTCCACACTAGACTCTATAGGAAACCAACGGCGGGCAATGCCGTGTTACACAAGGCAAGCCACCATCCTAGGAGGCTGATCAAGAACGTACCATATGGTGAATATCTGCGCCTCAAAAGAAACTGCTCAGCTGAAAAAGATTTTCGAGATGCCCAAAAAGATGCAAGTAATAGGTTCCTGGCTAGGGGCTATTCAAAGGGCACTTTGCAATAGGCAGCTGTGAAGGCATCAGCAATCAATAGGAGGGATCTCCTAGTGGTGCAGGAGGCACAGACTGAGAATGATCAAGTGTGGATGATCACCACATTTAATACCAAGTCAGGTGATCTAGTCCACACCTTTAAGAAAAACTGGCACATTTTACAAACAGATAACATCTTGAAGAAACATCTGTCTGATAGGCCGATAATAACTTATCGACGATGCCAGTCCCTATTAGATCACTTAATCCACAGTCACTTCTCCCCTCAAATTGAATCCCCGCTGTAAACAGTATAAAGGGGTTCTTTCCATGCTTGCGCTGCAAAGCCTGCTAGTATAGCAAAAAAGTGAAAGAATATCCAGGAAGAACTGGAGATGACAAACAGAATAGGAGAATTACGAAACATCTGAATTGTAACTCTGATTACACAATCTACTGTTTAGAGTGCCCATGTAAGAAACGTTACATAGGGAGCACCATTAACCCCACAAAACTGAGAATCCTGGAACATATGAGAGCTATCGCGAACAAGGATAAATCCTATCCGGTCATTTTGCCGATTTCCATCGAAACAATAGGGATTTACTCAATTTTTATTGTATAGATCAAATAAAATGGTTAGAACGTGGTGGGGACGGGGAAAAGGCACTCCGCATCGCAGAGTCAAGGTACATCATGGACCTCAGAACAATGACACCGTGGGGTCTAAATAACGATGAGGAGATGTGGGTGCACCTGTAGATTATGACTAGTTGCTCTCCAAGGGTTCAAAACTGGAAATAAGTAGACAGCTCTATTTCTATACTTGAAAAACTCCCAAATGTAGCATTGTACATATAGATATATTTGTATCAAGTACTAATAGGATTCAAGCCCATACAGGGCGGAACAACGAGCGTAATAACAAACTGTGAAGTTCCTTTGGGTTGGTAAAGCAACTATGCCTTGGGAGATACACCCCAGTATCACAGATATAGGAATCCTAGCAGACTCAATCTCGAACGAATGAGGATGAAATTTTATAAAATACTTGATGAATTTAATGAAATGAGATGTGCACATGAATAATGAAATGTTTGTTGCTGTCAATGTTTTTAATTTTGCACTAGAGCACTTTATATTCGCTATTTTAACCATTATAAGATATGTGTAACACTACACTACAAAATGGCCACCTCTTTCACTGTGATTTACCATCGTTTATGTTGTTGAAAATGAAAGGCTTGGTGGTGTTTAAAATGGCGATCATTTATCATTTATCATTTATATGCACAAACTGACACTGACGAAGCTTTTATAGCAAAACGCGTCTGTCGAGGGTGAAGGGGGTTTGAAATAAATAATTTTACAACTGGATACCCGTGTGCTTGCTATTTATCGACCGGACGGGTTGATTTGAGCTGCTATATATATATATATATATATATATTCACTGAAAAAAAACATAGGTTTCAGGCCTTATATAGTTAGGAATTAGCATTTAAAAACCTTTGAAATTCAGTAAAAAAAAAACATAGGTTTCAGGCCTTATATAGTTAGGAATTAGCATTTAAAAACCTTTGAAATTCACTAAAAAAAACCATAGGTTTCAGGCCTTATATAGTAAGGAATTAGCATTTAAAAAACCTTTAAAATTCACTCAAAAAACTATAAGTTTTAGGGGTGTTATAGTTAGCTGGACATTTCACTCATACAAAACCATTGAAATTGCTCCTATATAGTTAGTTGTACTAACTATATTTCGCGCACCCGTTATCCACTGCTGATGATGTCACATATTACATCCTTCATGACATGGTCAGTGACAGCACTGATGACATCTCAAATGACATCACTGATGACATGACTGATGACATCATCCAGTGAATGTGGTTTGCTGCTTCGTTATTTAAATATGCATTATATATATAGCAATTTGCATTGAAGAATGAGTGGATATATAAAAATAAATATTTGGATGGAGGATTTAGTAGCAGTGTAATTGACTGTTTGCATGACCAATTTATAGTGTCTCACTAAATATAGTGGGTAGTGACTAAACTGTGTGAATATCTGTATCACTTTGTCAGTTGTTGTGTAAACTGGTTCTCCATTTGGTAACTAGCTATGTGAAAGTCTATATTAGTTATTGATTAGTTAACTGAGTATTTGTATGGGAGAGTGAATGTGTGTGTGTTTCGGTGGGGGGTGTGTGACTGCCCAAAGATGTGTGAATACTTGATTCACTAGATATATGAAGTTAAAACTACATGTTGTAAGAGTTGTTTGGGTAAGTGAATATCTTTATGGGTGTGGTGATGAGCAAATATATTTCTCAATGGTACATGTCCAACAAACTAGAAAAAAAGGCAGTGTATGTGTCAGTTGTTGTATATAAATAAGTATACATAAGACTCAATGATTGTGTGAGTGACTGTATGGATAACTGTATACTTGTAATAATGATTTTATAATTCACTAAGTATGACTTACTATCTAAATGAATAGATGAAGTTGTGTTTGTAAAAGTGTGGAGCAAAGTAAATATGTAAGTATGATCCATTGTTTGCATAAGTGATTAGGATGACTTCATATGTGAATAGGATGTGTGCTGGTGTGTAAAGTCGATATAGGTGTATAAGTATTTTTGATAGTGTTCTATTATTCATTGACAGCATGTATGAGTGAATCTACAGGTAAGTGATTCGATGTGTGTATACATCTATGAATCACTGAGTGGGTTTTTAGATACTTGCATTGCTGTGAAAATGGATTCAAATATGATACTCTGTATTTTACAAAGAGTGATGAAAGATTTTACTAGTGTATGAAAAGGTGTATGTGATTGTCACGTAGATGATGTCATCAGTGATGTCATCAGTGATGTCATTTGAGATGTCATCAGTGATGTCACTGACCATGTCATGAATGATGTAATATGTGACATCATCAGCAGTGGATTGTGGGTGCGCGAAATATAGTTACTACAACTAACTATATAGGAGCAATTTCAATGGTTTTGTATGAGTGAAATGTCCAGCTAACTATAACACCCCTAAAACGTATAGTTTTTTGAGTGAATTTTAAAGGTTTTCTAAATGCTAATTCCTAACTATATAAAGCCTGAAACCTATGGTTTTTTCAGTGAATTTCAAAGGTTTTTTAAATGGTAATTCCTAACTATATAAGGCCTGAAACCTATGTTTTTTCAGTGAATTTGCAAGGTTTTTAAAATGCTAATTCCTAACTATATAAGGCCTGAAACCTATGGTTTTTTCAGTGAATTTCAAAGGTTCTTCTAATGCTAATTTCTCACTATATAAGACCTGAAAGCCTACCAGGAATCTCCAGTATGCGCCAGGGGACTGCATTGCAGAGAGGTGTAATGAAGCCACACCCGTTTTTTACACCTCTCTGCAACGCAGCCCCCGGGCGTGGTTGCAGAGGGGGAACTAATTCCCCTTGCATACTGGGGGTCCCTGGGGGCCAACTATCCCACCTTGAACCTGCAGTATGCGCCAGGGGGCTGCATTGCAGAGAGGTGTAATGGGGCCACACCCTTTTTTACACCTCCCTGCAATGCAGCCCCTGTGTATGTTTGAAGAGGGGAAATAATCCCCCTTGCATGCTGGGGGCCCCTGGGGGCCAACTAGCCCACCTGGAACCTCCAGTATGCACCACGGGGTCGCATTGCACAGAGGTGAAATGAGCCTATGCCCCTTTTTACACCTCTCTGCAACGCAGCCCCCTGGCGGGTTTGCAGAGGGGGAACTAATCCCCTTGCATACTGGGGGTCCCTGGGGGGCAGCAAGCCTACCAGGAGCCTCCAGTATGTGCGAGGGGGCTGCATTGCAGAGAGGTGTAATGAGTCCACACCCTTCTTTACACCTCTCTGCAACATAGCCCCCGTGCATGTTTGAAGATGGGAACTAATTCCCCTTGCATACTGGGAGTCCCTGGGGGTCAACTAGCCCACCAGGAGCCCCCAGTATGCACCTGGGGGCTGTGTTGCTTTGCCCCGGGGCAGTGTGGGGGGATTGGGCACTCCCCACACATCTTTATCACTATGCCCTCGCGATTTGGTCCCCCTGTGGGGTAATTTTTAAAAAAACATCGAGGTTTAAAAAAAAATTTGGCCTTGGGGGTCTTTGTGGGACCACCTTAACGGGCCTAGGGGGTCAGGGTGTTTCTACCCTGCCCCCTTTTTGTGTTCTACACGTTTGTTTTTCTGCCTTCTTGTGAATCAGTCTAATGAGCACAAGATGGCTGCCAACACTTCCTGGTTTGGAGTGTTGACAGCCAATAAGCATGCAGCTTTCTCGGAAAGGTACACGCACCGTCCGCCTACCGTATGCATACGTACGCGGACCCGTGCTCGCATGGTACGTGCACCCCGCGATTTTTGGGGGATTTTTTTTTGCCTTGGGGGTCCTAGTGGGACCCCGTGAGCAGGCCTAGGGGGTCAGGATGCTTCTACCCTGCCCCCTTTTTGAGTTGTACATGTTTGTTTTTCTGCTTTCTTCAGCCTCAGTCTACCGAGGCACAAGATGGCTGCCAACAATTTCTGTTTTGGAGTGTTGACAGACATTGGCAGCCAATCAGCATGCAGCACACGCACGCAAAGGTCCGCGCACGTATATATAAATATATATATATATATTATAGTTAGCTGGACATTATACTCATACAAAATCATTGAACTTCCCCCGTTATAGTTAGTTGTACTCACTATAACTTGCGCGCCCGCAATCCACTGCTGATGATGTCACATATTACATCATTCATGAGATGGTCAGTGACATCACTGATGACATCACTGATGACATCATCCAGTGAATGTGGTTTGCTTTGATATTTAAATATGTATTATAAATACACTACTTTGCATTGAAGAATGAGTGGATATATAAATATAAATGTGTGGATGGTGAATTTATTAACAGTGTCATTGATTCTTTCTTTGACTAATTTGTAGAGTCTCACTATATATAATGTGTAGTTACTAAACTGTGTGAAAGTCTTTATTGCTTTGTCTGAATTGCTATGTTAAAGACTATATTTGTTATTGGTTTCCTAACTGAGTATTTATATGGGTAAATGAATGTCTATGTGGTTTTTTGGGGGGGGTGTGATTGCCAAAAAATGTGTGAATAGTTCATTCAGTAGGTATATGAGGTTAAGACTAAGGGCTCGATTCCGATCCGGTAAAAAAATCCACCGTACGATTCATATTCGTAGCCCTTTCCGTCCGAATCATACCCGTCCGTCCGAGTCGCGTAGTACGATCCGCATTCCGTGAATCCATCCGAATCGTCGTGATCAGTACGTATTGCAAGGCTGAAACTGTGAACCGTACGACTCGTACACACGCCGTACGACCCAACGAGTACGATCCGGACCGGGGAATCAGGACACCATTCGTACGGTCCACGTCAGGTAAGGGCGATTCGTACAGAAAAGTGCATGATTACATATACCCCGTACAGCACGTACCCCCCATGATTGCAGGGGTACGGCACGTACCCCTGCGATCATGGGGTGTACGAGCTGTACCCCCATTGTACGATCGGTGTACGATCGGTGTACGAGCCGTACCCCATTGTACGATCGGTGTACGATTGGTGTACGAGCCGTACCCCCATTGTATGATCGGTGTACGAGCCGTACCCCCATTGTACATGGGGTACGGCTCGTACACCGATTGTACAATGGGGGTACGGCTCGTACACCCCATGATCGCAGGGGTACGGTGCGTGCCCCTGCGATCATGGGGGATATGCACCGTACCGGGGGAGGGGCGTTCCGTACCTGTTTCAGCACGAACTCTGCTTTTACGGCTGTTTTCAGCTCCCGTAGAAAAAGGGTCGTACGGTGCGTACCCAAAACGTATCGTACTTGCTGGGTCGTAAAAACCAGCCGCGAACCTTACAGATGTCGCGTACAGCAGGTTCCGAGGGAGAATCATACGGAAATTAGAGTCGTACGGTGTCTTGTACGACTCGTACGGAGTACGGCTCCTGGTACGAATCGTACTTCGTCGTACGTACGGGGAACGTTGCAGGGTACGATTCGTACGGGAAAAACGCTCCGAACGGCTATTCGGAGCGGTTTTTCCCGAATCGGAATCGACCCCCAAGTGTTATAAAAGTTGTTTCAGTGAGTGTATATGATTATGGGTGTGGTGGTGATGAAATATCTCTCTCAATGGTACATCACCATTAAACTTGAAAAATAGGCAGTGTATGTGACAGTTATATCTAATTAAGTGTGCCCAAGACTTAGTGGTTGTATGAGTCACTATATGGATAACTGTATACTTGTAATAGTGATTTTATAACACACTAAGTCTGAGTTACTATCTATATAAATAGATGCAGTGGTGTTTGTATAAGTGTGTAGGTGAGTAAATGTAAGTATAATCAATTGTTTGCATAAGTCAGAAGGATGTCTTTATAAGTGAATACAATGTGTGCTGGTGTGTAATATTGAAATAGGCGTATAAGTATATTTATAGTGTTCTGTTGATTATTCACTGCATATAACACTGAATCTATAGGTAAGTGATTAGATGTGTGTATAGTTCTATGAATAACTGAGTGGGTGTTTAGAAATTTCTATTGGTGTGTCAATGGTTTCAAATATGGCACTTTCTATTTTACAGTGAGTGATGAAAGATTATACTAGTGTGTGATGAGGTGTATTTGATTGTCACATGGATGATGTCATCAGTGATGTCATCAGAGATGTCATTTGATATGTCACCAGTGATGCCATCAGTGATGTCACTGACCATGTCATGAATGATGCACTTTTTGTGAAGTTCCGGTGGTGCAGAAGACTGAGTGATATTTATCAGGCAGGACTAAGCCACTTTTTGTGGCGTAATCCTGCCTGATAAATATCAGTCCCTTCAATGCAGTGTCCTGCGTTAAAGGGGTGTGCAATGGGTGTTGCTGGGGGTGTTCCCAGCAGCATCCATGGACATGATAATCCAAATCCAAATGTTTCTCAAGAAAAGTCATAAACTGTGTCCGTGGGTCATATCTGCCCAAACGCCGATATTCCAAACGATTGAAAATGACTTTTCTTGAGAAACATTTGGATTTGGGTTATCATGTCCTATACTCTGGAATTTTTGAAAGACTGACTTTGAGGATGCTATAAATTACTCAAGTCTGCCCGAATTGTGTGGGTAAAATTGATACCTAGTCACTTTGAATAAGAATGTACTTACGTCTCGTCTAACATTTGGAAGAAATATCTAGTTATATGACAACAGGGTACCGACATAACTTGAAGGAAATAAGAACGCCCTGAAGAAGTTCTGTTGAACAGAACGAAACGCGTCGGCTGTCTGTGGTACATAAACTAAAGGAAAATAAAAGCATTTGAATATACACCAAGATTCAGCTCTTCAATAAGGACTCTAAGTGATATGATTTGTTTGGACATGTTGTGCAAGTGGTGCTGTGCCGAACTTCGGAATATTCTCCACTACTCTCTACTACTCACTCTCTACTACTCCACTACTCTCTAATACTCACTCTCTACTACTAATTCTCTACTACTCTAGTACTCTCTACTATTCTCTCTCTACTACGCACTATCCACTACTCTCTACTAGTCACTCTCTACTACTCCCTACTCTCTACTACTTTCTCTCTACTACTTTCTCTCTACTACTCACTCTTTACTACTCACTCTCTACTACTCTCTACTCCTCACTCTCTACTTCTTACTCTCTACTACTCACTCTCTACTACTCTCGCTCTACTACTCACTCTCTACTACTCACTCTACTACTCACTCTCTACTACTCTCTACTACTCACTCTCTACGACTCTCTCTCTACTACTCCCTACTACTCACTCTCTACTACTCACTCTACTACTCACTCTCTACTACTCTCTACTACTCACTCTACTACTCTCTCTCTACTACTCTTTAATACTAACCCTACTACTCACTCTCCACTACTCTCTACTATTCTCTCTCTCTGCTACTCACTCTCTACTACTCACTCTCTACTACTCTCTACTACTTACTCTCTACTACTCACTCTCTGCTACTCTCTACTACTCACTCTTTACTACTCTCTACTACTCACTCTCTACTGCTCTCTACTACTCACTCTACTACTTACTCTCTACTACTCACTCTACTACTTACTCTCTACTACTCACTCTCTACTACTCACTCTACTACTCTCTACTACTCACACTCTGCTACTCTCTCTACTGCTCTCTACTACTCTCTACTACTCACTCTCTACTCTTTATTACTCACTTTCTACTCTCTACCTCTTTACCTCTCTCTACTAGTCTCTACCTCTCTACCTTCACCTCTCTACCTCTACCTCTCTACCTCTTTCTACACGCACACATATACACATATATATATGCATATGCATTTATATATATGTATGTGTGTATATATATATACTTTGAAAATAACAAGGACCCCCTGATTATGGATTAAATTCCTGGGTCAGGGTAAGACAATTTGTGCGAAGTAACAGGCCCATGCAAATTATTTAAAGAAGGCAATGTGAGTGAAAGAAACAATATTTGCACTGAAAGTAGCAAAAGTATTCAATTTAATAAATTCAAGATAAAATCATAAAAGTACTTTGTGATATGTATACTTAAAAGTACATAGAAAAAAATTATATATCTCAATCATTGGATACAGTTTGGAGCAATATGGATGGCAATAGCCCAATTCATATGGGAAGACAAGACGGTTTCATCTACGCGTTTCGACACAGGCGTGTCATTCATAATAGCGAATCTAAAAACAAGTAAACAGTTTAAAAAAATTGTATATAAGCTTATTATACAAAGTGCACATACAAAGACCAATTTGTGGTACAGTACATTGCCTTCAGTTTGGTAGGTGAAACATGATGTACCGCTATCAACATGTTCTTCTAACAAAAAAAGACTACTTCTAATGTTTGGTTGACCAATTACTTTACAAAAGTCACAATTCATTTCCTTAGTGCTAGTGAAGGGTATGAAGGGTAAATGGAAAAAGGGAAATGAGAAAAGGATGGAGATGAGAACTAGAAAATTAGCCATACTGGTACATTGTTAGGAATAATGGACGACGAAAAAGGGGTATTTATTGCATATAGGGTAGCAGCAACGTGTATATGTTTATAAAAAGACTCTAGAAAGGATTTTGCATTTAGGTGGGGCTTTTTTGATAACCTATACAAAGGAAGCTTAAGTTAAAGAAAGACGTCTATGATTTTTATCGTTAGCTTGGTCTATCTTACCTTATTATAACACATACAGGGGAGACTTAAGCTGAATACAAACTTTATTTTATTATTGGATGAGAAACGTCTACATCGTCTATTATTGGTACCATCGGCTAGGTCTATCTTATCTTATTATGAATCACAAAGAGGTGGTGAATATTGGATGGGACGAAGGTCACAATATGACGACCAGTTAACTAGAAAATTGGCGTTGGTATGGAAACTGTAAGAAAGGTAGAAACACTAGATGAATCTGGGGGATAATGAGGGGTGCGCTAAAGAAAGCTGTGATAAGAGATCTCCAGAATGTTAGAGAGAATGAGGGGTTTATATAGATACCTGTAGGCTCCGTTGAACTAGAGTACTGTATGAAGCTGTGGCTGCCGGATTGAGGTTGCTGGATGGAAGCTATCGATAGATTTTAGGGCACCTGAGTTTGTTGATCTGGGATTATTTCAGCAAGTGGCGTTGCAGGTGTGTGATGGCATCACTAAGTGCCCTATAAGATAAGAATTAACCCGGGTACATGTGTGTCATTCAAATGAGAAAGCGGGTTGGTAGTTTAAACTGCAATCGATATAATGGATACCTTAATTAAAGTAACGCATATGGTATGGTGCAATCCATGGGATGGCACGTTATGTCGAATATTCCTCTCTCTTGTTCGGGACAGTTGTTAGTAGGAGCAATCTCGCTGTTAAAATAATGATGTACACCGGTAATGGTAACAATTGCACCCGGGAGCATGTATATCATTTAAGTAACACGCCCCAAGTAATTAGCAGTTCAAAATGTACTTATATTAAGTACCTGTGCTAAAGTTGCGTGCATGAAGAGATGCAGTTCATGAGGCGGCGCGTTTGGTCAAATGTTCCGCTCTCGATTCAAGGCGCATTATTAATGATCAGGCTCTTTCTGTTAAGGTAAAAGTACATGACCCGAGTTAGTTAATGGTCACGTTTGATTCTTGATGGGGCGACGAAAATTAGCGGAAAGATACTTACCTCAATACTGGGCCGTTAGGTTCTTACGGGATACTCTATGATTTCTCCAACCGGCAGCAACGGGTGTAAGGTGGCTGTCGGTTGGTTTATATGTGCAGCAGGATAATAGGACGGGTTTGAATGTCCGCCTATTCTTAAAGTGAGAGGTACCTAAGTTTGAGGTCGGGCAGATAGAGGCTTCGATCAAAATAAACAAAGTGGTATGACGCCGAATTTCTTAAAAATCTCATAATGTGCTGAAAACCGGAGCTAATACCTAACCTAGCGAGTGTGAGGTGATTTGGATGGTATATAAATGTGGCATAATTGGGTAACAAAATTGAGACATGCATCTAGAGTAGAACCTGAACGGGCAGGCGTGGCAATTTCTACTCTGGATAAACAGTTATATGATGACGTTCTCCCATGGCAGTTCGTTGTTGAGACCGTGATGAAAGGAGTCAAGAGAAAATATCGAGAACACCTCTCTTTTTATACGAATTAGGTCCTCACCATTGTCAGCGGATTTGTGGATCTTTTCTAGAATGCGCCATTTGATGTCCATGGGTGAATGTTTAAACTCAAGGAAATGGCTGACTAGAGGTGCTGAGTGTTTCTTTGTTTTAATAGCTGACCTGTGCTCAGGAAGGCGGGTTTTGATGGTGCGGGAGGTTTCTCCAACATATCCCAAGTTACATGGACATGTAATTAAGTAGATAACATTACGTGTATTACATGTCCATTGTTCTTGTGCACAGATTTTATAGTTATTGAACAGCAGAGTGTCAGAAGGCTCCAATCTTCGCAGAGGCAGTGATGCTGTACCCGATCACCCTTCCACCAGTGACTCCGCCACATGGGCGAACGCACTAGTGACAGGGAAAGGGGAAGTGGACAGAGAAGAGACACCTTGAGAGCTTCTGGCACCTTCACCGATTGGGTAGATCACTCTTGATCTGGACTTCGGTTTCTGTAGATGCCTAATGCACAGAACAGGGGGGGGGAAGAGAATAAACAACAACTTCTACCTACCAACTTTCTCACTCTATGTAAATAATGAATCTTATCCTACCAGTAGTTCCCAAAGGTATTGCTACTCTTCTTTAAGATGTGTAGGTACATTCAGAGAGCTTCATGCCTGCAGGACAAAGACTAACATTACTAGATGTTCCTTACGGAAAAATCTACAACCCAGGAACTAAACTCTCTCCCTCCTTCTTTACCTGTAAGCTTTCTGTATTAGCCCCAACTGGGGTTCTGTTTGTATCTGTTAATGTCTTGCAGTGAACATGCGACTCCAAGGATTCCAATGCTGAATGGAATGAAGCGCGCAAAAAGGAACAAGGGAGGCAAAAGGGGAAGGAAAGAACAGGTTAAACGCAAGAAGGGAATAGCTGTTCAGCACAAGTTCGCCGACAATGGGGGAGAAGGGGAAAGCAGTCGCTGGCTTACTGTTCCTCTCGCATGCTCCGCAAGAGGATGGTGGAGTCCGTTGAACCTTCTGTGAAGTAGTCCTCTGACGAGCTTCAGCAGAGTGAACTGGCTCCCACGACGATGACGGAAGGAGATGAACGAAGTCTCAGTCACTGCAGCAGACGGAAGAACGTTTCTTCACGAACTTCCAGGAATCCACTCAAAAGTAACCTTGGACAGATGATACTCACTCTAGGCAAGTCTCTAGATTAGCGGACTCAAGAATATCACTAAACTACTCATGTCACGAATACTTGACACGGAGCGTAAGACTCTAGCTGTTACCTCAGGAACTCGAACAGTTGAAGTGCGCAGTTAGAACGCTGCGCGAGACGCACATCAACTAGCCCTCACGTACTAAACTCTGAATGACTTCAGTGGCTATCGTGGCGGCCATCTTAGGAAGGAACTAACCCCACTATGACCTGAACCTATTTACATGATAACGAAGGAATCTAATTGGAAATACACGGGTACCAAATATTTACCCGACAAGGCTTTACAATTGTCTTTCCACCATTCCCTACTCTTGGAACATAGGTAGATGCAATTTGTAAATTCCTGACAGTACCCCCTCTCAAAGACCGATTTATCGGTCCAGGTTTGAGAGGTTGCCGTGCGTGGAATCTCTTAATGAGTCGTGGAGCATGAATTTGGGCAGCTGGTTCCCACGACCTTTCCTCAGGGCCATACCCCTTCCAATCTACCAGATAAAATAGCCTACCTTTCTTGCTTTTGGAGTCTAGAATGTCATGAACCTCGTACTCAGGGTGACCAGAAATAAGGAGGGGTTCAGGTGGTTTACCCAACCTCATGTTGGACTTAGACTTTTTTAGTAAGGAGACGTGGAAGACTGGATGGATCCCCAATTTAACTGGTAACTTTAGCCTCACTGTCACCGGACCCATAACCTGCTCAACTGGATAGGGACCCACAAATCTTGGTTGGAATTTTCTATTCCCTTTTAAATGAAGGTTTTTTGTAGAGAGCCACACCTGATCTCCTACTTTATATTGCGGAGCGGGTTTTCTATGTCTATCTGCACTTTTCTTGTAGACCTGTTTAGCTTTGATCAAGTTCTCTTCTGCAGACTTATGTAGAGTGGACATATTAGTCAACAAGGTCTGTACTGCGGGGACATCTAAATCCTCCTGAGGGCTAAATGGATTAGGGTGGCGTCCAGAATTCAAATAAAAAGGGGAGTAACCTGTAGAAACACTTTTAGCATTATTACTAGCGAATTCTGCCATCCACAAGTGATCTGACCAGTCACCACCCTTCTCAAGGAGAAACAAACGGAGGTACTGTTCCAGTTCTTGGTTAACTCTCTCCGTCTGTCCATCCGACTCGGGGTGATAGCTGGTAGACAACCTTCTCTCAATCCCCAATCCCTTTAGATAGGCTTGCCAGAAACGGGAGATGAACTGGGGACCTCGATCAGAAACCACAATCTTGGGAACCCCATGTAGTCTTACAATGTTCTCACTAAAAGCTTGTGCTAGTTCATGAGCAGTAGGGGTACCGGACATGGCAATAAAGTGACTCATCTTGGTGAAAGTATCCACAATCACCAGGATAGTATCGAATCCCTTACTGACCGGCAAATCTACAATCAAATCCATTGAGACTGTATGCCATGGATGGGTCGGGGTAGGAAGGGGTTGCAGCAATCCTTGTGGAGCCTGCCGACTAGGTTTACCCCTGGCACACAGTTCACACGACTGAACATATTGCTTGACATGAGAGGACAACCCAGGCCACCAAAAATAGCGCTGAACTAAATCCAAAGTCTTAGAAACTCCTTTATGACCGGCCAAAGGATGATCATGACAGCTTTGCAAGGCTCTTTGTTGGAGAGGAGTTGTCGGGAGATACAACGCTCCTTTGTAGTAGGGTAAACATTGGTTTAACTCTCTCCCCTCACCCGATTGAACCCACTTCTGCATTTCTTCTGAAGATAATCCCTTCCGCACCTCTTCTTGAAAGTTACTCAGAGAAAGAGCACAAATGATTTTAGTCTCTGGGATGATTGGTTGAGGTTCAACAGGATGTTCACAGTCGTCTGTATCCAAGCGAGAAAGCGCATCCGCCTTCCCATTCTTTGTTCCAGGGCGAAAAGTGAGCACAAAATCAAAATCTGCAAAGTACAAGGACCAACGTAACTGTCGAGGAGTGAGGGTCTTTGCAGATTTCAAGAATTGTAGATTCTTGTGATCAGTAAACACAGTCACAGTATGTTTAGCCCCCAGCAGATAATGCCTCCAGTCCTCAAAGGCATCCTTAACCGCTAGCAATTCCTTTTCAGCAATGGTGTAATTCAGTTCTGCTGGATTTAATTTTCTAGAGCGATATGCTACCGGATGCAACTGACCAGTCTGGGAATGTCGTTGCGAGAGAACTCCTCCGATAGCCTGATCGGACGCATCTGCTTCTACAAAGAAGGGTTCTTCCGGGTTGGCATGCAAAAGAATAGGAGCAGACACAAATCTTTCTTTGAGATGACTAAAAGCCTGAGCAGCTGCTCTGGTCCACTCGAACGGCACACCTTTCTTTAGTAAACGAGTGATGGGTGCAATCAAGTGTGAAAAACTCTGGATGAAGCGCCGATAGAAGTTTGCGAATCCCAAAAATCGCTGTATCTCCTTGACACTCCGTGGTTCTGGCCAATCCTTGACGGCTTGCACCTTTCCTTGATCCATGGTGATTCCATGTGGAGAAAGGATGAATCCTAGAAACTCCACCGTGGTAGCATGAAAAACACATTTTTCCAGTTTTACATATAAATGATGTGTTCTCAAACGCTCCAACACCATTCTGACGTGCTTAGGATGGTCTCGGGTATTCTGAGAGTAGATCAAAATATCGTCCAGATAAACTATTGCCACCTTGTCAATCAAATCACTCAGAATGTCATTTATGAAATGCTGAAACACAGCAGGTGCATTACACAACCCAAAGGGCATCACGCAATATTCAAAGAGGCCAAATTTGGTACGAAAGGCCGTCTTCCACTCGTGCCCCTCTTTCATCCGCACCAAGTGGTACGCCCCTCGTAAGTCAAGCTTGGTGAAAATCTGTGCTTCTTTGAGTTGATCCAGAAGAACTGAAATTAAAGGCAAGGGGTATCGATTTTTGATTGTTACTAAATTCAAGGCGCGATAATCAATGCAGGTTCTCAGACTGCCTTCTTGCTTCTTTGGAATAAAAAATAACGGGGAGGAAACCGGGGACTGCGATGGTCTGATGAACCCATTGGCCAGATATCGATCCAGATACTCCTTGAGATGGTTATTTTCAGCTTCGGTCAGAGCATAAATCCGACTGCAAGGCAGTACTGCTCCTGGAACCAGATCAATCGTACAATCGTAGGAACGGTGTGGTGGTAACACCTCCGCTTCCCGTTCACTAAAAACCATCTTCAAATCCTGATATTCGGGAGGAATTTCTCCAGCATTAATTACACAGACTGACTGACCTCCATACGATAGTAAAGAAGCAAGGGAGTTCTCCTCGGAGTGTTCTTGGGGCCCATAACAATGTTCCTGACAAAAGCTTGACTGCATACTGACAGTTCGATTCGTCCAATCAATGGTCGGATTGTGTAGAGTCAGCCAAGGTAGACCCAAAATCAATTGGAACTGAGGGGCGTCTATTAAATTGAATTGCATCACTTCTCGATGCCCATCCGATTGAATCAGTTCCAATTCTTCCGTATGACTGATAATTGGCCCAGATGATAAATTGGTTCCGTCAACGGCTCTCACCGGCTCGGGTCTTTCTTTCTTTATGGCTTGAATTCCCATGCTTCGCGCATACCTTATGTCACAGAAATTTCCTGTGGCCCCAGAGTCCAACATAATAGCCACTCCAGAAATCTGTCGTCCACGGAATTTTAAGGTCATGTGAAGGATTACATGTGGGATACACGACTGAAGAGTGTTTAGGATTAAATGCGGATCCGGAGTCGTCTTGTTCTCCTGCACCACCAGAGCGACTCCGCCTACTGATGGCCCCCCTCGTTTCCCTTAAACGGTATTCTGGGGCGCTTAGGACAATCCTTTACAAAGTGGCCAGCGGTCCCACAATAAAGGCACAATTTCTTCAAACGCCGATCCTCCTTCTCCTCTTTGCTCAATGGCCCACGGACGGCTCCAATTTGCATGGGTTCTGCTTCATTACTCCCTCCGGAACCTTTCTCGAACCGAGCCCGATCGAATCGAGGAACATTTACTCTCCAATCTTTTCTTCTTTCTCCTCTACGCTCTGAATGACGAAAATCCAACTCCAAAACTAAATCCACCAATGCAGACAGTTCAGTGGGCCGGTTTGGAACTTGGGCTAAAGTATCTTTAATCTCATCTTTCAGTCCTCGATAAAATAAGGCAGCTCGTTTCTCCTCCGGCCAGTTGGTTTCCACAATTAACTTATTAAACTGCGTCAGATATGATAGCAAATCTTTAGAACCCTGACGCAATTCAAGCAGCTCATTATCAGTGGCCTGAGAAATCCTTCTCCTGTCAAAAATTCTGAGGAACTCAGCTTTGAACTTAACAAAATCACAAAGGATTGGGTCATCTTCACTCACCAAGGGCATTGCCCAATTAGCAGCATCCCCACTAAGATAGGACAAAATAAATGCTACTCTGGATTGGGCATCGGGAAAAAGGGTTGGGCGGCACATGAAATGAAGGGAACATTGAGTTAAAAAGAGTTGGGCTTTTTGCGGATCCCCCGAGAATCTCTCGGGAGCTGCCAAAGGAATTAAAGGGGAGACTGAATGTATTACCTGAGCTACTGATTTAGGATCTGAACTTACAGAACTGGTGTGGGACGAAGAAGGACCCTGAACAGGATTTCCCATTACTAACCCATCCATCTTCTGAGCTAACACTCTATTTTCTTGCCTAGAAGCCTCCAATTCTAATTTTAAACTTTTATTTTCCTCTCTTACTGCTCCTAACTCTCTCTGGATACCCGCTAACATGTCTCCCAGTTCCTTTAGATTTAAGCCCTCCACCATACTGCCTGGGCGAAGTGAATACTTGGGCACTTCAATCTGTCAGAAGGCTCCAATCTTCGCAGAGGCAGTGATGCTGTACCCGATCACCCTTCCACCAGTGACTCCGCCACATGGGCGAACGCACTAGTGACAGGGAAAGGGGAAGTGGACAGAGAAGAGACACCTTGAGAGCTTCTGGCACCTTCACCGATTGGGTAGATCACTCTTGATCTGGACTTCGGTTTCTGTAGATGCCTAATGCACAGAACAGGGGGGGGGAAGAGAATAAACAACAACTTCTACCTACCAACTTTCTCACTCTATGTAAATAATGAATCTTATCCTACCAGTAGTTCCCAAAGGTATTGCTACTCTTCTTTAAGATGTGTAGGTACATTCAGAGAGCTTCATGCCTGCAGGACAAAGACTAACATTACTAGATGTTCCTTACGGAAAAATCTACAACCCAGGAACTAAACTCTCTCCCTCCTTCTTTACCTGTAAGCTTTCTGTATTAGCCCCAACTGGGGTTCTGTTTGTATCTGTTAATGTCTTGCAGTGAACATGCGACTCCAAGGATTCCAATGCTGAATGGAATGAAGCGCGCAAAAAGGAACAAGGGAGGCAAAAGGGGAAGGAAAGAACAGGTTAAACGCAAGAAGGGAATAGCTGTTCAGCACAAGTTCGCCGACAATGGGGGAGAAGGGGAAAGCAGTCGCTGGCTTACTGTTCCTCTCGCATGCTCCGCAAGAGGATGGTGGAGTCCGTTGAACCTTCTGTGAAGTAGTCCTCTGACGAGCTTCAGCAGAGTGAACTGGCTCCCACGACGATGACGGAAGGAGATGAACGAAGTCTCAGTCACTGCAGCAGACGGAAGAACGTTTCTTCACGAACTTCCAGGAATCCACTCAAAAGTAACCTTGGACAGATGATACTCACTCTAGGCAAGTCTCTAGATTAGCGGACTCAAGAATATCACTAAACTACTCCTGTCACGAATACTTGACACGGAGCGTAAGACTCTAGCTGTTACCTCAGGAACTCGAACAGTTGAAGTGCGCAGTTAGAACGCTGCGCGAGACGCACATCAACTAGCCCTCACGTACTAAACTCTGAATGACTTCAGTGGCTATCGTGGCGGCCATCTTAGGAAGGAACTAACCCCACTATGACCTGAACCTATTTACATGATAACGAAGGAATCTAATTGGAAATACACGGGTACCAAATATTTACCCGACAAGGCTTTACAATTGTCTTTCCACCATTCCCTACTCTTGGAACATAGGTAGATGCAATTTGTAAATTCCTGACACAGAGTTTCTCCAGTGAGTATGTTGTTACAAGATAAACAGGCTGCACAGCGGGTAGTACCTCTAACCGGATTCGTGGCATCAATGGATTTCTGAATAAATGGTTGGTTAGTAGCTGTAGCAGTATATCTGGATCTTACTATCATGTCTTTGAGATTCTTATTGCGGCAGTGCGCAAAATGCGGCTTAGGTATCTTTGGGTTAGATCTACATTTAGCAGATGCCAGTTGGAGTTGATTTCCTGTTTGATAGTAGAATCAAGTGTGGAATGTTTAGTTATGCATACAAGTTGGGAGTCTTGTTTGGGTATTATAGCATTGAACAAAGAATCTCTATCATAGAACAAGGCCCTCTTGTAGGCTTCTCTAACTAGTCAATTAGAGTATCCCCGGTCCAGAAATTTTTTCTTCATAGTTACTGCTTGGATGTCATGGTCTTTTAAGTTCATACAATTGCACCTGACTCTAAGGAACTGTGAAAACGGAATACCATTCTTTTGGTTTCTCGGGTGGTAACTTTGGAAGTGGAGGAGGGTGTTTCTTGCAGTTGGTTTGGTATATAAATCTACCTCCAGTTTCCCATCATTGTGTCTAATTAGAATATCTAAGAATTCTACTTGTTGGCAGTCAGTGTGGGCTGAAAAGCGTAGATTGACATTGGTCAGGTTTAGCCAAGTCAAAAATTCCTTCAGAGTCTGCTCAACATCAGTCCATATAAAAAAGATGTCATCAATATATCGGTACCAATGGGAAACAGACTCATAAAAGGGGGCGATTTCGTTGTAGATGAACTTAGACTCAAAGAGCGACATATATATATTCGCTATTGATGGAGCTACTGAGGCCCCCATGCTTAGGCCCTTGATCTGGAGGTATAATGACTCTCCAAATTCAAAAACATTTTCCTTTAGGACTAGGAAGAGACATTCATTAATGAAAGGTTTGGAACAAGGTATGTGGTGCTCATATAAAAACCACATTACTGCATCTATTGCTTCTGATTGAGGAATGTTACTATATAATGATTCAATATCTAGAGTTACTAGAATATCTTCAAGTGGATTAAACATAAGGAATTCTACTTTAGATATTATGTCTCCTGTATCTTTTATATAGGAAGGACTGAATGGAATGTAAGGTCTTAAGATGTTGTAAATGTATTTTGAGAGTGCTTCTGTTGGGGTGCCTATACTAGAAACTATAGGTCGATAAGGGGGGTCCGATTGGTTTTTGTGTATCTTGGGTACACCATAGATACAAGATATTTTCTAGTCAGATTTGTTTAGAAAGTCGAATTCTTTATTGGTTATGATATTTGCTTCAAGTGCTTTGGAGGTGATATTTTGAATAGTTTTGACAATTCTTTCTGTTGGCTTGGCTGTGATTCTTTTATAGAAGGTTGAGTCATTTAGCATTTTTAGCATGTTGTTTTCGTAGCCATTCGAATTTATGAGAACAATACCTCCACCTTTGTCGCAACATTTGATGGTCAAAGTTTTGTTATTCTTAAAGGCAGTAAGGGAGGTGAATTCCTCTTTAGTGATGTTGTATCTAGGTGCCTAAAGAAGTAGACCAGCGGTTGTGACAATGCTATGTAACAGTCCCACACGGATTTACCGTGGGTAAATACTTTGAAAATAACAAGGACCCCCTGATTATGGATTAAATTCCTGGGTCTGGGTAAGACAATTTGTGTGAAGTAACAGGCCCAGGCGAAATATTTAAAGAAGGCAATGTGAGTGAAAGAAACAATATATGCACTGAAAGTAGCAAAAGAATTCAATTTAATAAATTCAAGATAAAATCATAAAAGTACTTTGTGATATGTATACTTAAAAGTACATAGAATAAAAATTGATATATCTCAATCATTGGATACAGTTTGGAACAATATGGATGGCAATAGCCCAATTCATATTGGAAGAGAAGACAGTTTCTTCTACGTGTTTCGACACAGGCGTGTCTTCATCAGGAAACTACCATCTTTAATGGCGAATCTAAAAACACGTAAACAGTTTAAAAAAAATAGCATATAAGCTTATTATACAAAGTGCATATACAAAGACCAATTTGTGGTACAGTACATTGCCTTCAGTTTGGTAAGTGGAACATGATGTACCACTATCAACATGTTCTTCTAACAAAAAGTCTCTACTTCTAATGTTTCGTAGACCAATTAGTTTACAAAAGTCACGATTCATTTTCTTAGTGCTAGTGAAGGGTATGAGGTTAAATAGAAAAATGGAAATGAGAAAAGGATGGAGATGAGAACTAGAAAGTTAGCCATACTGGTACATTGTTAGGAATAATGAACCACGAAAAAGGGGTATTTATTGCAAATAGGGTAGCAGCAATGTGTATATGTTTATAATAGGACTCTATACCTAGAAAGGATTTTGCATTTAGGTGGGGCTTTTTTGATAACCTATACAAAGGAAGCTTAAGTTAAAGAAAGACTTGAATTTGTTATTAGGTGAAAGACATCTAAGTCGTCAATGATTGTTATCGTTAGCTTGGTCTATCTTACGTTATTAAAACACAGACAGGGGAGACTTAAGCTGAATACAGACTTTATTTTATTATTGGATGAGAAACCTCTAAGTCGTCTATCATTGGTATCTTTGGCTAGGTCTATCTTACCTTATTATGAATCACAAAGAGGTGGTGAATATTGGATGAAGGTCACGATATGACGACCAGTTAACTAGAAAATTGGTGTTGGTATAGAAACTGTAAGAAAGGTAGAAACACTAGATGAACCTGGGGGATAATGAGGGGTGCGCTAAAGAAAGCTGTGATAAGAGATCTCCAGAATGTTAGAGAGAATGAGGGGTGTATATAGATACCTGTAGGCTCCGTTGGACTAGAGTACTGTATGAAGCTGTGGCTGCCGGATTAAGGTTGCTGGATGGAAGCTATCAATGGGTTTTAGGGTACCTGAGTTTGTTGAGCAGGGATGATTTCAGAGAGTGGTGTTACAGGCGTGTGATGGCATCACTTATTGCCCTATAAGATAAGAATGTACCCGGGTACATGTGTGTCATTCAAATGAGAAAGCGGGTTGGTAGTTTAAACTGCAATCGATATAATGAATACCTTAATTAAAGTAACGCATATGGTATGGTGCAATCCATGGGATGGCGTGTTATGTCGAATATATTCCTCTCTCTTGTTTGGGACAGTTGTTAGTAGGAGCAATCTCGCTGTTAAATTAATGATATACACCGGTAATAGTAACAAATGCACCCGGGAGCATGTATATCATTTAAGTAACACGCCCCAAGCTATTAAAACAAAGAAACACTCCGCACCTCTAGTCAGCCATTTCCTTGAGTTTAACATTCACCCATGGACATCAAATGGAGCCTTCTTGAAAAGATTCACAAATCCGCTGACAATGGTGGGGACCTAATTCGTAAAAAAAAAGAGGTGTTCTGGATATTTCCTCTTGACACCTTTCATCACGGTCTCAACAATGTTCTGCCATGGGAGAACGCCATCATTTGTAATAAGTAGGACTGTTAGCGCTCTAGTTGTTCTTCAGTAGAACACAAAGTAATCAACTGACAGTCTCTGTCCTTGTTGGATGTACATGTTTTACTGAGAATGTCAGACATCATTCTCACATGACTGAGAAAGATAATGTGAATTTACAGAAAATATTCTTTCAGTTTAGCTTATAGATCCCCTTCCAAACCACTGTGGGAAAAGCATTAGATAATAGTTTTCTTTCAAACATGATTCATGATATCCCAGCAGAAGGCTTTTTCACATGGTAAAATCACCTTAGAACACACCACAATTCCTAAAATGAGTATGGTACCATCAACAAATGATTTATAATGTAACTAAAGTCTTAAAACTTTCTATTAACTGCAATGCTTTTTAATGAGGTGCTATCATGTACGTGTACCCCGCGTTTAAAAAAAAATGTGGGGCCTGGGGGGGGTCCTTGTGGGACCCCCTGAGCAGGCCTAGGGGGTCAGGGTGCTTCTACCCTGCTCCCTTTGCGTGTTTTGCACCTTTGTTTTTCTGCCTTCCTGTGCCTCAGTCTACCGAGGCACAAGATGGCTGCCAACACTTTCTGGTTTGAAGTGTTGACAGACATTGGCAGCCAATCAGCATGCAGCCCGTGCTCAGAATGGTACAGAGTACAGTAAGCTTACAGTAAGCTTACAGTAAGCTGCTATAGATATATATTTTTTTTCTTTTGATTTTCTCAGGAACTACTGGAGGGATTTACACCATCTAAACAAAAGGCACTTCTGCGTACCAGTCCCTACAATTTTGCCAAGTTTGGTGAAATTCCGTTCAGCGGTTCGGGCTGTAGCCATGTCTAAACGTCCTATTGAAATTAACATGGGGAAAACACGTTTTGGGACCCCCCTTTTCTCAGCCCTGGCTGGGAAAAAAGGGGGTTCCAAAACCTGTTTTCCCCATGCAATTTCCCATATAACCTTTAGTCGGAGCTACATATCTGGATCTGTAGCCTCCATCCGTCTGTGTGGCCCGACCGCAGTGTGTGGATGGGGCCCTTGGCCAGTGGACGGGCGGGAGAGGTTGCACGACCGGGAGAGGATTTTAATTACATCGCTCACCCCTTACATACGACAAAGCCGCTAACGGCCCCCTGGGAGAGCCAAGATAGACATCAGCTTTTTGTCAAGCATGAAAGCTGTGTGGAGACCTGCAGATTTGTTTTAACACCCTTCCAGCTAATGACACTGGTGGACTTTGGTGCCCAGTACAGGAGCGTGGGAGTATTTAGACCAGGGATCATGTGTGTGCAGCAGTGGTGAAAGGAGGTGCAAATACTGAAGATGCTCCTCCTTTTGACTGTCTGGCTCCTTTTCCCCTCTTGTTCTTCCTCCTTTGGGACGGCTCCCTGGTTTTCTTTGGACTTGGCCCTCTTAACTTTTGGACTGGAACTCGTGTGTGCCCTGCCATTTTGGGACCCTCTCCAGTTGTCGCTCTTGCCCTGGGTGCATCTTGCCATGTTGGGATGGTTTCCATCGATGCCCACGACCCGAGTCCCTTGGTGTTGCGCAATCACGCTAAACACTCCTGTTGTTTCCTTCTTGATGCCGTTAAGTCCTAACTCCCTCTTGAACTAGTAACTCAGCAAGGATTGTGGATACACTTGCTAAATGACTTGTCCTCAAGGGAAAGGGGAAGTGGATAGAGAAACAAAAAAACAACACTGGTCTTCATCCAGTCGCAGTTTCTCTTGCAAGTGTTCAGGACCGGTTGTATCTTGATTGGTTACACGTGATTTTCTGAAGTTACACAAAACATACAATGACCTTCTGAACTCCTTGAAACCTGCTTCACAATTGTAATGCTATGAACATGCACAACAGCTGTACCAACCGTTTTTAATACCAGCCCTTGTATACACTTCACTGGGTTCTGAGGTTGTGAGGTTATCTTCACTCTTGGTTACCTCTTTAAAAACAATAAACAAGAGACTCTCAAAAACTGTCTAATTTAAATATGATTAAACTAGGTTAATGTGGGTTAGTTGCGAGTTAACTGAAAGAACACTCACTCCATGCACATACCTTGAAACCCAGGTTGAATGCTGGAAGATGGGTTCTGTAAATAAAAGATAACAAACAAAAGCACCCTGCACTAGAAGAATCTAGCAGTATGTATACTTCTAAAAGCATTCAGCTTATTACGTTCATAGGCTGATTATACACTTCAGGTTTTAATTATTCACTGGCTCAAAAGAATCCCCAAAAAGATATTCAAACTCGATCCTAGACAATACTCAAACTTTGGATTGCCTTGGGCTTGTTTTCAACATTGAATTGCCTTGGGGTTGTTTTCAGACTACACAATAAAGTTATGCACGATTCCAAATTATGCACGATTCAAAACAAGAACATACAGCTCAAACAATCTTTTACACAATGTAAAATGCCGTGTTTAGTTAGAGTTCCGAGTTGCTAGGCAACCGTTAATCTTACTGTCCTTCTTTCCTTTTTGTTAGAGTCTGAGTTCCTGTGGGTGTAGCCGACAAGACTTCCGGAAGACCGTGGGAGACGTCCGCCAATAGCCTGGAGACTCCGAGGGGAAGGCTACTGGATTGAAGAAACGGAACCGGAGCACAAGGTGAGGAGCCGGGAAGCGGGAGGTTTGAAATGGAGGGGGCGGAGGTAGTTGGGAGTGAAAGGAGGCAAGGATCGTGAAACGGAAAACAGGATCTCTTGAAATGCCGGCAGGAGCGCTTGTCCTGAGAGATACAAAGAGACGAAGCATCGCCTCGATTGCGAGTCCTTCTTTTATACAATCGGCAGGCTTTCAGTTGGGCATTTGCATAATTCACACGCGGAGCCCCAAACACATGTTATTGTCCCAGAACATTGCAGAAAGGTTGCTACGAGGAGACTGAACAACAAGCATTGATACCAACAAATACTAGCATCAAGAAAATAGGCCTAAATAATTTAACTCATACCTATGTTTTTAAACAAACAGCGTGACAGCATGGGCTCGTGTTTCCCTAACACTTGGATTCCATCCTGGACCGTCAGACATTTCACTTACGCTGGACTGCCTTATCTCTTTCTCCCCATCAGGTCCCCCTCTCTCCTCTCACCAATCTCAGCCTCAAGCTCTTCTACCCCACATACCACTCTCTACCCCTTTTTCTTTGTTTAAGAAGTTTTTATTAAGTTTTTCAAACACATAAGATAAAAGAGAAAATGGAAATAATAAAATGGGGAAGGGGTAGAAAGCCATAATAAAACATACATACCATAATTAAAATAAACAATCAGTCAAATAACATATGATAGAATAGAAATATTATAATTAAAGAGAGAGAAGAAGGAAAAGAAAGTAGGAAAGAGAAATATAGAAAGAAGAAAAGAAATACAGAGAAAAAGAAAGGAGAGGAAGAACCAAAATGGTGTGGGAGAGTATTATAGAGAAAGAGAGAAAAAGCATTAATGTATAGGAGACTGAGAGGAAAGATATGTAGTGAAAGGAAGCCAAAGAAGATCAGATTTAATTTTTTGAGATAGAGAAGAGGAGGAAACAGTAGCAATCCTACTTTCATCACAAATAAAATTCCACCAAGTTGGTAAAGATATTTTAGAATTGTCTTTTCAAGATGATAGAATAACTTCTATACCCCTTTTTATTTTAAATATTTTTTATTGTTTTATTTCGCTTTTCACTCTGTAAATATGTGATATATACTTGTCCAAGCCGAATCGCTGGTAAAATGGAATTCTGAGAAAATCTACTATTTGTATATATATGTATATAGAGATAACTCTAACCACTAGTGTATGTAGTAGACCTTTATACTCACTACTATTCCTTTTGTCCTGGCTTTCCCTGTGAGATGGTCCTTTTCTGGGTATCTCCAAGGTGAAACCAGGCATCCCTGGCGTCTGAGGGGGGCCATTGTAGAGATAAGGCAAGCTTAATGCCCAGAGTTGCCGAGTGTGTTTCCTGGTTGGAGTAGGCACCGAGGCGAGAATTATCAAGTCCGTTTTGACCCTGGTCCACGACCCTGCCACGTCGGGAATTGAACCCTGGTCCTGGGCCGTTTTCTGCTTACGGGTCTGCCGCCTCTAACCAGTGAGCCACTCCACTCTACAGTGGCAAGTGTTTTGGTGTGTTGAAAACTTTGTGTAAAACACTGGATCTTCTCCCGATAGGGGCAAGAAAGACCATAGTACATGCGCTCATAACGTTGCGCCTCGATTATGCCAACATACTGTATCTTGGGGCTATGGATAAGAGTCTTGGTCGACTGCAGGTTCTGCAGGTTCCTCACTGGCAACCAATGCAATGCGTTAAGGGCTTTTTTAGAAGCCGCCTTCCTAGGTTGATTAAGAACCAGCTGCGCGTCTCTCTAACTTCTCACCATTTACCACTATATACTCCACAAATCACACATCAGATTACTTACACATTTGCTATATTTTAATTTTTATTAATTAATTAGCATTAATTAACAAATAATTAATTATTGATAAATACATTACCTCTCACCCTCTTGCCCTATAAACTCCTCCACCCATTTCTTAAAATATGACACAATTAACAAAATTAATTATCCAATAATTAATTAATATTAACAATTAACAACCACATTATACATAATTATTAATACAATAATTCCTACAATTAACACTGTAAAATAAAATTAAATAAATATTATATAAAAAATATAAATACATATTTTGACATTAAATTACTTCCCACCGTACTCCCCTATCAACCCACAACCCGTTTCTAAAAACAAATGACACAATATAAAGAATTACCAAATATTTAATAATTAGCAACCAATTAATCAACCAATAATAATACATTAATTCCCACAATTAACAGCATAAAGTCTTTTTTTAATTAATAATTTATAAACAAAATGATAATAATTTAATTATAATTAAAATAATTCACACCTGATTCCCCTATAAAACCACAGACCACCCCTAAAGAAATTCCCAATTAACATATTGACCAATTAATTAATTAATGCAAATTAACTGCCAATTAATAATTAATTAATGATAAATGAATTCCCACAATTAACAATATAAAATCTAAATCTAAATTAAAATATAAATACTAATAAATAAAAATTAATAAGTGAGGTATTATAGTTAAATTACTTG
Organism: Lissotriton vulgaris; assembly: GCF_964263255.1. Lineage (NCBI taxonomy): Eukaryota > Metazoa > Chordata > Amphibia > Caudata > Salamandridae > Lissotriton > Lissotriton vulgaris. The sequence goes on from NC_141699.1 coordinate 444,312,627, forward strand.
CCACCCTATTCCCCTATAAACCCACAACCTGCTACGGAACTAAAAAGCAAAATGTAATTAAAATAAAATTAATAACTACTACAAAATTTGCACTTGAATGAAAAAACAAAAGCAAAACTTAGACAAAAAAACAGAGCACATACATGTAAAATACATACTAAAATATATAACACTAACTAAAAAAACGATATTTTTCACGGCAATATTTTTGCAAATGATATCAATGACTTCGATATTTAAAAAAGCGATATGTCTTACCTTAAACTCTATATTCTGCACCACGATATTCTTGCTGTCGATATTTCTGATGCAACAGGAATTAGCCATTGTTTCATACCTACATAAACATGCATTTCCGTTGTGAAGGGGTTTTCCCTCCTGAGTCTGCTAATTTTAAATACAGAGATGTGTAAAGTTTTTTTTTTTAAGTTTGATTTATTGAGGAATAAAATGGGAAAGGAAGGGAAGGGGAAGGAAAGAGAAGAATTACGATTAGCAAGTGGCAGAAATAAACATTAAAGCAAAAACTTCATAAAAATAGGCATTACAAGCATGAGAAAACGTGAACATATCATTTAGGTGGGAATACATTAGGCAAAAATACAATATATATGAATATAATAATAAGAATAATCAAATACAAGTAGGAAGAAACAATTATGGAGGAAGTCATGGGGGTTTGCGGACTTCAACTGTATCTGGAGCAGGAGAGGGAGGAACCGAAACAGAAGGAGAGAGATATTTTACCAAAGGGAGCCAAAGTAGGTCACGTTTAATAGCTAAGGAGATGGGAGATACATAATTAGTGTCTAAACGATGATTAAAACAAATTGCATTCCACCAGGATTGATAGGTAACATTCGCATGTTGTTTCCAATTAGAGGTAATGATATGAAAAGCTATAGCAAGGAAGAGGTAAAGTAAAGGGTAGTGGTTGGAGGGACGGGGAAGTTCTGATGAGAGGGAACCAAGAAAAACTAGTAGAGGATCTGGAGTTGAAAAATCTTTTGATTTTGAATTTGCTTCCAGACCAACTGCCAGAACTGAGAAATAGGAGGGCAGTCTAACAACATATGTTTGAGGTCAGCGGAGGGGAATAGACAGGACCAACAGGAAGAGGGAGTGTCTGTTGAGAAACGGGATAGGGCGAGAGTGGTAAATAAAATTCTATGGTAAATAAAAAATAAAGTCTGGGTAGTGTTATCAGCTCTGGAAGTCTTGTAGAGTTTCGACCAAATTATGTCCCAAAAAGGGACTGGCCAAGTCTGAGAAAAGTCCAGCTCCCAAGCAAGTTCAATATGAGATTTTAATCCATCATTGGTAAGACGAAAAAAATGATATAACGTGGAAGCAGAAGGAGACGCGTCCAATAAAAGGGAAGTGGGTCTGCAATCCTTCGGAATTCCGTTAGAGGATGGGAGAGCTTGAAGGTATGAAAGTAAGACTGGATAAAGGGTGTTGCATTGAGGTCGGGCAGAAACGGGCAAAGAGAAAAGACATTGAAGGTGTTGAAATGAAAGAGGTTTACCATGAGACATTAATTGAGATACCCAGGAAAAACCTCGAGAATGCCAAGTTTTCCAATATATGGTACGGTTTCATATTTTAAGAAGGTCATTATTCCAAATCGGTTGTTCATGAAGAGAGAGAAGAGATGAAAAAGAGGACGAGACGTATGGGGAAAGGAGATTACGAGAGTGTGAAAGAATAGGCGCGCGAAGACGAGTTAAGGAGGATGTAAAAGACAAGAATTCTTGAAAGGTAAAAGGGGAAATGAAAGAAGATTCCATGCTTAGCCAGACAGGGGGATGGTGTGGTAAATCAGATGATAACCAGCGAATCGTTTGTTTTAGGGAAAAAGCGCGATGATATAGTTTGAAATCAGGAAAACGGACTCCAGAGTTAGGTTTGTCTTTATGTAAGGAAGCAAGGGCTATTCGGGATCTTTTACCGTTCCAGAGGAATTTCAGTAGTAAAGAATCAATTTTCTTAAAGAAAGAGAGAGGAATGTGTAAAGGGAGCATGGAAATAGTGTAAAGAAGTAGGGGAGATAGCATCATTTCAGCGTTCAAACGATATCCGGAGACCGCAGAAAAAGAAGGAATCTGTTGAAGAAAAGAGGGAATGGAAGTGGCAGGGTCATAGCAGTAGAAAAGAATATCATCGGCATAAACCGAGAGTTTGACTTGTTGGGAGCCAAAAGGAAAACCAGAAATAGTGTCATCTAAATGAATTTTCGTAAGGAAGGGTTCTAAAGCTAAAATAAAAAGTAAGGGAGATAGTGGGCAGCCTTGTCTAACTCCTCTATGGAGAGAGAAATAGTCCGAAGACATCCCATTAACAAAAATAGAAGCTTGAGGATTAGAATAAAGCAAGAAGATAACAGAAATGAATTTAGGAGGAATACCAATCCAACGTAAAGCCTGAAACATGAAATCCCATCCAATGCGATCAAAAGCCTTCTCCGCATCTAGGGAGATAGCTGTAAAAGGAAGATGAAGTGAAGAAGACTTATTAAGTATGTTAAGAAAAACTCGGGAATTATAGGAGGAGAGACGTCCCTTGACAAAACCAGATTGTTCTGGTCCGATGATGTCCGGTAAAAGAGAATCCATACGTAAGGCTAATATTTTTGCTAGAATTTTATAATTAGTATTAACCAAAGATATTGGTCTATAATTTTTGCATAGGGAATGGTCTTTATCATCTTTTGGAATTAAACAAATTAAAGCTTGTTGAAAGAAATCGCGAGAAGAACCGGCGTCGGAAAAGGATTGAAATAAAAGTAGGCGTTTGGGAAGAAGAAAAGAAGCAAAGTGACTGTAAAATTCAATTGTAAAGCCATCAGGGCCCGGAGATTTACCATGATGGAGCTTAGAAACAGCATGGGAAATTTCAGAAAGAGAAATATTGTGTTCTAAAGTGTGAAAATCAACATGTGAGGTTGGGGGAGAAGGGAGAGATTGAAAATAAGCAAGAAGATCATCAGGAGTAGGAGTTTGCTCAGGTGTGTAGAGCGTATCATAGAATTTAGCAAATTCTGCAAGAATTTCTTTATCTTTAAATGTGGATTCACCAGAAGAGGTTTTAATAGATTGGATTTTTGTGTGTTCTTTACTGTAAAAGGTGAGCCCAAATTACCCTCGATGCCCAGGCTGCTCGCGCAAGACGCCTCTTAGTTTCCATGCTGAATAATTACCAAATAAAGAGACGGGCGCTGGGAGCAGGAATCAAGAACAGAGTTTATTACTCATGAGGAGAGCCTGTCATTTCGGACACGAAACACAGTGTCTTTCGGGAGGTGCTCTAACAAGTGAGCTGAGGCATCTTCTTTTATACCTTACAAATCACTTGGCATTACAATCAGGACATTGTGACACAAAGAAAAGACATCCCTATAATCCTCGTGTCAATCCTACCCCACATATGTTATCAATGGAGACCCTTGAACTGTAGATAAGGGTGGGGGCAATGACGCAGCTGAGTGCTCCGCTGATTATTAGTAGATGCGCGCCTGATCGTATCCCAAGGGGTGGGGAAGCCAGGATCAATGGTGGTTTCTTTGAAGAGGAGTGACTCCATACCATAAGGGGCAATAAACAGTATCTTCCGGCTTAGGCGATGGCCTCGGACATGTGTGGACAGTCCATCGCGGAGGGAGGGTTTACTAACAGAGGGGTTATTCATAAAAGGGGAGGAGGTGTTGGTCAGGCGCGGCCGGGACTCCCAAGGACAGGGTCTTGCAGAAGAGGAAGGTTTATGACTTGCCCGTGTGAGGGAGAAGGGGAGGAGGGGGGGAGCCAGGGTGTGCACAGGGACAGAGTCGCACAGAGAGAGAGAGATCTTATGACCCGTACATGAGAGAGAGAGAGAGAGAGAGAGCAGTCAGGTGCAGTTGGGGAGGGCTATGTCAGCTGAGGCGAAGGATGCCTCTTCAAGAGGAGATGGGGGTTTGCGCGGGTCAAGCGGAAGGGTCGCCTTTCATAGCAGGGTCGCGCAGAGGGAAAGGGTTTCATGGTCTATGCATGAGAGAGGGGGTTTAAGATAAGCGCAGGAGGGAAGCCGGGGATTCCAATGGGCAAAAGGCCATGGTGCCTAGAATGGCTGTCATGTACATATGGGTACGGGCTTTTACTGGCAGAGTGATGCGGTCAATAATTTACGGTATTTATGGTGCTTACAGGGAGAGGAGTGGAAAAAGGGAAATAAACGCTGTTTATGTATATCAATTTCTTCAATTTCCACAGTCGCCCCTTTTTACATTACAGCGTTCATTTTTGTAATTGATGGGGTTACAGATAGACAGGCATCATTGAAGAATTAGCATTTGTCGATACTAACATTTGGCATATAATCATGGACAGTTGATGTGATGGGCAGAATGCAGCACATAGGAAATTGCATTTCGTTGAGTTCCTAACAATTAAACGCACTACATAGCATAAATGTTTCTGACTCAAAAATGTGACCAATGAACAGTTTGACCAAGTAGTTGAGGGCGGAATTCAGTTCAATACACAAGATCTCTTCGTCACAGTGTCTTTTTAGCAGTGAGTCATCACTGGTAGGCTCTAGTCTGTGTCCTTTCGTTGTCGCTGTTGAGCACCGGCGGTGGAGCTATAGGTCCGGCTCGGGTCCATCCTTACGCGTTGCAGGGTGCGGTCAGTCCTCTGCTGTTAGACCACAGTCCTGTTCCCTAACCAATCCTTTTAGTGGCGCCTTATGCTCGGCACCCATATTCCTGCGGCGTACCCCAATTCCACCTGGATGCTGTTCTTCCTTTCGACAAGAAGTCATGTGGAAAAGAGGGTGTGTGGTTTCGATAGTCGATGGGAGTGAGAGGGCGGAGTGGGGGCAGATTTTCCTGGGACACACCAAAGGGACCAAGGGAGCGAATGATAACAAGCAAGCAAGCCCATCAACCGGGCTTGAAGAGGGGGACGGATGCTCTAGGCACGTGTGGGTAGGCAGACAAAAAGCTTCAGGACAGCCCTTCATCCTTTCGTTTTACCACATTGGAGAGTGCTGTCTCGTCCCGTATTCCTGTCGTGCTGGCGCTCCACCTTTGGTCGATGTCGCATGTGTCCCATGATCTGCGGCCAGGCTGTGTGTCACGTCCGACCCTTCTCCTCCGGTGATCGTATATCTTTGAAATAGGTACAAAACAAGCTTTAGAGAACTGGTCAGGGGAAGACATTTTATGCACGTGAATTCCTCCCTCAATCCTTCGCACTTGGGAGGTACGCCCATTGGTCACAGTCAGAGGTTCATTTACCAAGCAGTGCATATGTCAGCATTCCTACTGAATTCATGCCAAGTTTTATTCATCGTCTATATATGCTACATATAAAGAAAAGTCAGACTCTTATCAACTGTGCATTTCATCAAACTCAACATTTCGGAACCTCCAGGGAGACTCGTCTTTCTAACCATAGCCTTAACAGTCTAACATTTCCCTTCAAGGCTGGCTAACCTTTTCGAATAGGGCAGGGGCGCTATCATCAAGAGTCAGGTAAAACATGTTTTTCTCGAGGGACGATAGTTACTCATGGTTATCATCTTTATATCCGGGACAGCAGCTGGGGTTTATCAAATGGGGCGGGGATGCTTCGGACATTCGCGCTTGGGTGCAAAGGGGATGGGGCAATCTGGACGTTGGGGGTCAATCTAGGCGTTGGCGTTTGTCTCTGGTGCGCCGACAAATAAGGTGCCATTGACATGCAGTTCCCCTATAAAAGGCCAGATTGGGGGACCTTTTAGTCGTCTTACCTGTCCTTTCCTTCTCAGCCGATTCGAGTTCATTCATTTTGCAGAAAGGAGAGGTAGTAATATGGCGAGATACGATCATTTTAGTTTCGGTCAATTTCGCTGAACACCTTCGCGTTCAATAAGTATCCAATCAGACTGGTGCCGGTGGGGCACAATTTTACCACAAAGAGGAAGAGGAAATAGGGAGACTCTCATAGAGAGTGAGAGCCGTCCGCAATCTAAACGAGCCATTCGGTACACGTATGACATGTAGAGAGAGGGAGAGAGAGAGAGAGAGAGAGATAAGGGGTGGAGAGGGAGAGAGAGACGTGTACGAAAATAGGTCATTTAGTGCGCTCACAACACAGAACAGCAGGGGTCAGGTAACACGCAAATACAGACAGAGGGAAGACATAAATCCGTACATTACATACACACAAACTCAGACAAGGGAAGACAGTACATGTGTTACATACAAAAACGTTCATGACAAAACATAAAACAGTTGTTGGCCAAACGAAAATCTCCTTGCGCATTCTGCGCATTTTTAATATCCTATTTATCCATGGGCTGAGTTCTTTTTACCTTTCCTTCTTCTCTTCTCGTTTACTACTTCTGCGAGCGCTCCCAATTGTCAATACTTACACCCCGGTCAGCCGGTCAGAAATTAACCTGATCGGGCTATTGCCCATAGGTGGATCTTAAACCACTTTATTTTCTTCCTTTGGTTGGATGTTCTCCAGGCTGAGGCAACGGAGAGCATTGGTCAGCAGAACAGTCAGGTAGTTTGGTTATATCTATAAGAGGGTGAGAAGGAGGTGGTACATTTTGAACATCAACAATATTTCTAACTTCCCAGACGGGTGGTGCCTGGGCACTCTTACCTTAGGACTTTTCCTAGTCCCTTCCCTATCTATTTAAACGTCATAATCGCGTTATCTAGCGTGCTAATGTCGAGTCATTTCCATCATACAGTACCCATCAAGTTTCTATGTCAGTCCATCCTCCCAGTCGCTAGGCTCTAACGGAGGAACAGTCATATCTACGTCTACGTCTGTCAAAGCTTGTTAGCATAAGTACTATGCTCAGATCCCCTTTTTCTCCTTTGTCGGTCGCTCGATCGTTGCTTTTCCATACTTCAGTCGACGTTCCGATGGGACCTGCAGAAGGGAGGAGAAGAAGGGGGGTGGGGGCAACATTCAAAACACATCAGCGCGCATAAATCCGAAAATGTTTTTACCTACCACATACTCGACCTATCTCCCTGTGGTGCATTCTTTACCATCTCGGCATTTAAGCCCAGAGGGACCAGCAGTTTCATATAGATAATCATCGATCGTCTGCGGATCTACAGGCATCACACGATCGTAGCCTTATAGGTCGTGTGCAAGGGTGGCGGTCAGGTGGTATTTCCGTGGTATCGCTCAAGGGCGTCTAAAAACACCTTTCCGGCTGCCCGTGATACATAGTGTAGCTGCTAAATACCGGGCCCTTTTAATCTTCAACCTTAATCATACTGTATGTATTTTGCCTATGTCGATGACAGTAGCCATACATTTCAACAACATTCATAAGTATAAACGCTACTATAAAATTTGCGTGTAAAAAGATTTTAATGAAAAAGGTTGGCGCACAAATACGGGCCTACAAACCAGTGGGCCGGCTACGGAGAATAAAAGTCGGTGGTCATTCATTTCGTAAAGTGCAGTAGTGAAATAAAATCATATCGAACTTTCCTACACTGCAAGTATGATGCATGCCAATAATTCAATTTTTAATAATTTTATCTCACTGTCCAACTATCACTCGAGATCTAATATTTACCAATTCATTGTCCAAATGCTCAATCAGTTCCTATTTCATACCAATTTATTGCTTCCAACACATAATTAGTACCCACTCTAAATCGGCTCACTGTCCCAGCACATAATCAATATCCATCTTATATCGCTTTCTTTTCCAAGCACATACTCAATATCCTTCTTATCTACTTTCATTGTCCAAAAACTGCATACATATCTCGGGGCATCAAAGCTGCGCAATCAGGGTGCAACAAGGTTTATTAAAAAAAAGTCTCATTTTGTGTCGGCGCCATTTTTGGGCGAGGTCAGGCAAGTCCCTGCATGGTCAGATTGCCTCCACTGACTCGTAGTAGGACCAGAACCTTCCGTTGGTGGCTTCAAAAGTTTTTCGCAATGGGTTAACAGTTTAGCAATATGGGCCATCAGTCAAAGAGTGGGGAGGGCGGTAACAATTTTTCCTACCGGGTCATTCTGGTGTTCCTCCAGAACTGAACAAGTCTGTGCCTTGGCTGTATTTTAGCCATTTCCAAACTGAGGCTGGCGCTGGCAGGAGTGCGCCGATGTCGCGGTTCCCAGTGAGGGGGACGGGGGCGCCCATGCGGAGGGATCGGGGTGCCCCCCGGCTCTCATAGAATCTTCACAGATTGAGGAGAGAAGGCATGGGGCGTGTGCCCGTCCTGGGCAAAAGACCGCTTTTCGATGTTGACCCTCTTTAAGCAAGAGCATTGGGGTGTCGCTGGAAGCCTCCACCTGGAGGGAGGTGGGGGAGGCTCGTTCACGCCGCCTTCCCCGTCCAGCGACCCCGCGCCGTTCTTCGGCTCCAGCGCTTCGGTGTTGGCCGTGCCAGCCATTGGAGATGGGGGGGGGGTCGGTGGCTGAGGCAAGACATCCCCCCCTTGACGTGTGGCGGGACTACCTGCAACTATCCAGGCGTTGCCGTGTGGCTGGACTACCTGTCACTCTCAGGCGTTGTCATGTGGCGGGACTATCTGCAACTGTCAGGCGTTGGGTGTAGTTGCAGCCATTATAGCTCAAAGAAATGCCGCCATCCTCGCTCTGGCTTCGGCCTTCGACGGAAGCCGGATCAGGTGAGAGAGAGTGTGGGGGGGGGTGGTCGGTGGCCGAGGCAAGACAGCCCCCCCGCCCCCGTGGCCTGCAGGGCAGCAGAAGAGGGGAAAAGGAGAGGTCATTACGATTTTTGGGCCGTCCGCCCCACATCCTCCCCTTCCGACTGCGGCCAGGCGAGCCCTGCATGCATCGAGACCTCGCCTTCCGGATGGGCGTAACCGCGGACCTGTTGCACTTCGGGAGCTTCCGGAATGGGGGTAGGTACCTATTGAATTGTTTCTATTTCATGTGACCGTTATTTGGGCGTGGTGGGCAATGAGGCAGACATGTTGGGAGCAGGAATAGGCAGTGGAGCCTAGGTACCTCGTGGCTATTTTTTGCTGTCAAACTTTTCGCCATTTTATATTTCTTATTGCGAGCTGTTTCTAATGTTTCTTATTTTTAGTGAAGTCGAAAGCTCATCAGGGGGTTACTGATCTAGCCCGATTTCTTTTTATTTTTCCTTCTTTTCCTTAGCGTGTTTCGAGCTAAAGTTTTCTGTTAGTAGGGTACGGTGATCACTTCATTTTTATATGTCCTTTCACTAGGGGTACTCCTGGACGGACCAGGTGAGTTACCTCCAATAAATGGTCCGGGTGGAACTAGATTATCAATCAAAAGGGGAACATATATTCCTTCATTAGGGTATCATCCCGGACAGACCAAAGGATGTACTTCCACTTACTAGGGTAGCCTCCTGGATGGACCAGATGATCTACTTCCACTAAATGGCCCGTGAGTGGGGAGCATATGTCCTCCATAAGGGTAGTCTCCTGGACGGACCATGCGAGCTACCCCCCAAATAAACAATCAGTGGGGAGTGGGTAGGACTGACGAATTCACAAAGGGGCATAACCTACCCTTTACTACTTGCAAAGACTAGATAGAATATTTCTACTCCACGTTTTTTGCAGGTAGAAAATACCTCAAACGAAACAATTCCTGGAACAACAATGTCCAGGCAACCAATCAATCAGTGGGGAGAAAAACAGGCATGACGGATTACAACGGGGACAAATGTCTGCATTACCTGCCCTTCGCTATCTGCAAAGGGAAACAGAATATTCCTATTCGTCTCTGTTTGTGGACAGGGAAGATCTCAAAGAGCAACAATCGATTATTAATCGATTTCAAACAATCAGTGGGGAGAAAAGTAGGCATGACGGATTACAACGGGGACAAAAGTCTGCATTACCTACCCTTCTCTATCTGCAAAGAGGGACGAACGTTCCTATTCGCCGCCGTTTGCAAACAGAGAATGTCTCGTTCTCAAGAAGAGAACCAATATTTCAAGTAGCATCCAAAGCTAAATGAACCAATAACAACAATATCAGTATTCAAATACCGATTCCAATACAATCAATCAATCAATCAGATGGATAAAACCATCCTACCAATCAGGCGCAAAACGCCCTACTTAATCTTACCCGGACCGGACCATACGGACAGTTCTTCGTCTTCCTCCTCCAGCGCCCGATTGTTCTCTTTCTCCATGCAGCATTCCTGTGGGATTCCAGTCAGGACAATAGGTCGCTCAAGAGAGGTCCGTTCAGAATCGGTGAAGTTCATTCAATTGGCAGTCGGGCGAGGGCCCTCTCAAGGCAGGTATACTCCGATCATTTAGATATTCACCTCATCGTCTGGATCTCTCTTACTGGACCCCATGTCACTGATGGGCCCCACTTTGGGCGCCAATTGCAAAAGGTGAGCCCAAATTACCCTCGATGCCCAGGCTGCTGGCGCAAGACGCCTCTTAGTTTCCATGCTGAATAATTACCAAATAAAGAGACGGGCGCTGGGAGCAGGAATCAAGAACAGAGTTTATTACTCATGAGGAGAGCCTGTCATTTCGGACACGAAACACAGTGTCTTTCGGGAGGTGCTCTAACAAGTGAGCTGAGGCATCTTCTTTTATACCTTACAAATCACTTGGCATTACAATCAGGACATTGTGACACAAAGAAAAGACATCCCTATAATCCTTGTGTCAATCCTACCCCACATATGTTATCAATGGAGACCCTTGAACTGTAGATAAGGGAGGGGGCAAGGACGCAGCTGAGTGCTCCGCTGATTATTAGTAGATGCGCGCCTGATCGTATCCCAAGGGGTGGGGAAGCCAGGATCAATAGTGGGTTCTTTGAAGAGGAGTGACTCCATACCATAAGGGGCAATAAACAGTATCTTCCGGCTTAGGCGATGGCCTCGGACATGTGTGGACAGTCCATCGCGGAGGGAGGGTTTACTAACAGAGGGGTTATTCATAAAAGGGGAGGAGGTGTTGGTCAGGCGCGGCCGGGACTCCCAAAGACAGGGTCTTGCAGAAGAGGAAGGTTTATGACTTGCCCGTGTGAGGGAGAAGGGGAGGAGGGGGGGAGCCAGGGTGTGCACAGGGACAGAGTCGCACAGAGAGAGAGAGATCTTATGACCCGTACATGAGAGAGAGAGAGAGAGAGAGAGAGAGAGAGAGAGAGCAGTCAGGTGCAGTTGGGGAGGGCTATGTCAGCTGAGGCGAAGGATGCCTCTTCAAGAGGAGATGGGGGGTTTGCGCGGGTCAAGCGGAAGGGTCGCCTTTCATAGCAGGGTCGCGCAGAGGGAAAGGGTTTCATGGTCTATGCATGAGAGAGGGGGTTTAAGATAAGCGCAGGAGGGAAGCTGGGGATTCCAATGGGCAAAAGGCCATGGTGCCTAGAATGGCTGTCATGTACATATGGGTACGGGCTTTTACTGGCAGAGTGATGCGGTCAATAATTTACGGTATTTATGGTGCTTACAGGGAGAGGAGTGGAAAAAGGGAAATAAACGCTGTTTATGTATATCAATTTCTTCAATTTCCACATTACGAATCTTCAGATAATTGGCCAAGAGCTTCCCCATTTTATTTTTACCACCATAATATCTAGAATTACATTTGAGGAGGATATTAGAAGCGGCATCTGTTGTAAATTTGTTAAAAGAGATTTTTGCATCAATAAGAGCTTCAAGGGAGGAATCAGATTTAGAGGTGAAATAGCCCTGTTCTAAAGTCTTGATGTCAGCTAACATTTTCTCCGACTTGGCCGCGTGTAATTTTTTCCGCCGTGACACAAAATTAATAATAAAACCCCTAGAGGCTTCCTTAAAGGAGTCCCAAACCATAACAAAGGGAGAAGCTGGAGTTTGATTTAAAAGAAAAAATTCTTTGGCAAAAGCAGTAAATTCAGCATTAAAAGTGGGGTCTGTAAGTAAAGCATTGTTAAAGCGCCATCTGCCAGAATGAAGGGAGAAGGGGAGTAAGTCTAGGTCTACAAAAACAGGGGCATGGTCTGAGAGAAGAATGGAGCCAATCTCTTAGCGGATAGCGTGTTGGGATAAGGGTTTACTGAGAAAAATATGATTGATACGGGATTGGGATTGATGAGGAGGGGAGAAGAAACTATATTCATGAAGGTCGGGGTTGCAAAGTCTCCAAATGTCTACAAGGGCATTATTGTTAAATGAGTTGAGAAATTGCGTGTGCATTCTAGAGGGGGTAAATTTGACTTTTGAGTGTCGATCAAGGAAAGGATCCACAATCTGATTGCAATCTCCTGCGAGGAGTATATATTCTCCAGTAAGGGAAGACAATTTGGTAGAAATAGCAGGCCAGAAAGATTTATCAATTGCAGTAGGAGCGTACACAATAAAAAGAGTGAGTGGGATGTTGTCAAAGAGTAAATTAACAATAAGCCAACGGCCATCAACATCACATTCATGAGTAATCGAAGAAACATTTAACTTTTTATGTAACAAAAGTATAACTCCATTCTTTCTAGAAGTGGTAGGTGAACAAAGAACATTACCCACCCAGCAACGTTTAAGCTTCAAAGCCTCCGGTTCAGAAAGATGAGTTTCTTGAAGGAGGGCAACATCAGTTTTAAGTCTTGCTAAATGCGAGAGAACCTTCTGCCTTTTAATGGGATTATTTAATCCCTTAACGTTCCATGTCGTTACACGGAATGAAACAATTTAGAAAACAGCTATAAGCAACATGCTTAATAATGCATAAAAATACAATTGAAAAGAAATGAGAAAAGTAGAAGAGAAATGTGAGAAGAGAAAAGGAGTCAAGGATGAGAGCAATGGTGATTCCAGAGAAAGAGAATCAAAGAAGAAAAATAGGTAGATGAGGAAATGGCAGATGTGATAAAAAGAAGAAGAAAAATCAGAAAAAGAGGAGAGAGAAGTGAAGAAGAGTCCAGAGAAGATGGAGAAGAGAATACAAGAAAAGAAAAAGGGAAAGAGAAAAGGGACAGAGATGAACATAGAGACAGTACAAGTTCGAAACGAACGACTGAAAGACATACTTACGAGAACGGAAAAACTCAAACAGGAATGGGGATGGTGGTTGCGGGAGATGACGGCGTTAACAACCAGAGCGAGCAACCAACCAGTGATATGTAGATCCAATAGGCAAGACAAAAAACATAAGGAAGCATCAAGAAGGGTCGACGAGGGGAGCATCTAAAGGAAGGAGAAATACATTAGAGAGTAATATAGGAAATCACAAAAACATGACTCAATTAAGTATAACAGTATGCAAAACAGTAAAATGAATTAACAAAACAGCTAATAGAATAAGAAAGAAACAATTAAAACCGAATAAACAACACTAAGGAAGAGCAAATAGAACCATAATCAGACGAGAACATGCAAATATATGCAACAGTGGACAACAAGTCTCTTCAGCCAGGTTTGGAGGTATCCATAACATCCGGATTCAGTTGGCGGAGAAAGGCTTGCAGAACCGCAGGATCGTCGTATGTGGTGGTTTTGTCTTTATACGTGACCTTGAAGAGACAAGGGTGTAGGAGACCATATTTGGCATTAACAGCTCGTAACTGAGGTCGCAAGTCTAAAAATCTTTTCCTTCGATCAGCGGTGGCCTTGGAAACATCTTGCGAAAGATAAAGACGGTGACCTTCCCACATGATTTGCTTCTTGAGCTTGGCGGCTGAGAGGACCTGCAGGAGGTCTGTATACTGCAAGAAAAGCATGATAACACCTCTATGCTTGGTAGCAACCTTGGGGCCAGGACGGTGCGCTCTCTGGATATTTATGGAGGATAGAGCCGGAGTGTCTAGTATCTTCGCAAGGAAAGATTGGAAAAAGACGGTAGGATTGGACCCTTCTGAAAGTTCCGGAAGGCCGTACAGGCGAAGGTTGTTCCTGCGATTTCTATTTTCCAAATCTTCAGTTTGACGCCTGAGGAGAAGAATTTCAGCCTCTATTGAAGGAATGCGGGAGCATGAAGAATGTAAAGAGTCTGAGGATTGTTCCAAAGTCGTGACTCGAGAGTCCAAAGATGTCCACTTCTCCTGCATAGCCTGCATATTTTTTGTGGTGGCTTCCATAAAGGGTTTGAAGGCTCGGAGTTCCTCCAGAATGAGGTCCATGGAGGAGGAAGAAGAGTTACTCCCAGGCGAAGGCGGATCTTTCTTCAGCCATTTGGATGAGGTCAAAGAAGGCTGTGCCTTTCCTCCAGTGTGGGCTTTAGGGATAGCTCCATGGGCCGAATCAGATTTCGACGATTTGCCCTCTTCCATTTCCTGGTTTGGAGAATCAGAATCAGATCCAGATGGTAGTTTTGGCAAAGAAGTGAGCTTCAAGGTACGAAGTTTCCCCATAAAAGGCAGTCAAGCACCAGTAGAAAAAGGAAAATAGGAGAAACCTCGCAAAGTCAATGAATAGCGGTGAGTAGTGATCCCACTGCTTGGAAGAAACAATTCAGAGGCAATCAACCAAGAACGCAGGAACGAAGATACGTGGGAAGAGGAAAAGTTCAAAGCATGGGGAGAACAGAAGCGCTACATAATGAGAAAAAGCATTGCATGTGGATAATATGTGGCAGAGTCCATGAAAGGAGCAGTCGTTGAGGTGGAGATGAGGCACGTAGTTCCAAATAGAATTCAAAAGTGTCACTGGCAGAACTGGAGAAAAAAGGGCACCTCAGAAAAAAAAAATATTTAAAAATGTAATATCATGATGTTGAGCATTGCATAGGAGCGCAGGTGAACATGGGAGGAGCAGCCCTCGTTGAATAGAACACTAGCCTTTGTTGAAAATGACACCACTAACGTGCAACTCGGTATCAAAAGGGTGAACACAAGACCTCATAGAACTTGAGCAGAAACTGGTAACAGGAGGCAGAGAGATAAGCTGTGACGCATCTTACAGCACAGTTAAGAGACCTTCTGAAGCAGTGTTGATGAAGATGCACAGTACTCTTATGAGGCGTTGCTGCTGGGGGTCACATGTGTAAATAGTTAAAATGCATCACTACTCAATTCCGGTAAAGGTTGTGAAGAAAGACGCTTCAAAAGCTGGCTGTCAAAACATAAGGCTTACCGAGGAACGCTTTCCAAATTGAGGCGCAGCATGTCCAGTATGTGCAGAGGAAACCGCCAGTTGGAGAGATGTATCGAGAAGCCGGCCGCCGCTGTGGTCCGCGGCCGGCGTACAAAATGGCGGCAACAGCCACGAAGCGAAAGCCTTCGATAAACTCCCACGTCGGGCCGCAAGAAGCGGAAACATTGAGGGCGCCGGGCTCTGCTCACGTTCCGATGCACGGGGCTGAGTTTGAAGATGGAAAGCTCGCCGACATAGTGCCCCTTCTGAGGAGGTGAAGTGCGGTCGGCAGCGGAGCGCTCGGTTTACGCCACCATCTTGGCCGGCGTCCAAGCCACGCCCCCGAGATGTGTAAAGTTAAGATGACTCTTAACCCTTGTTTATTAATGCATAAACAACACTTGTTGCTACTTTCTGTGATCTATAAGCGGTTCCCACCTAATGATCTCAGTGGAGAGGTAGGTCCTTTCTTCTGTTGGTATATCTGTGCATACTCAGCACTTACTATTTGCAGTGTAGGGATGCATAGACATAGCCCTTATGAGTGCCTTAAGACCACGGATAGTAATAGGCAGAAACATGTTGGCATGAAACGTAGTCAAATACAGTGACATGCCCAGTTATGCCTCCTGTATTTACTTATTCGTAATTTTTTAATAAACTTAGGATACCATCAAGATAAAGGACACTTTAGTCATTTATCCTAAGGATTTTCAATTTACAAAATGGACCCAATCATTGTCCTGAAATGATAAGGAATATCTAAGAACTCCCTCAGGTAAGTCTCAACCTGAGGTCGAGTCCATCCTGGTAGTACCAACTTACCAGGTGGGACGAGGTGGCACATGATGATGCATCTTACATTACGTGAGTGAGCCATCCTCGTACAATTCTTTGAATTGCGTAGAGATTGGGTAGAGCACAGGTAGCAGCAGACAGGGACCTTTCCAGTTCCTTCATAAAACACTCATGCAGATATGCTCATACCTGAGATATAGTGCGCTCTGCCTTAGGGCTGGTAAGGCCTGCTAGATCGGTGACTTACCCATATCGTAGGTTGTCCTAGCTGGCATGGCACACAGGCAGTGTGCCATATCCACTTGGTCATTTTGTTACTTCACCGAGGCCTGCCAGCTGCAGGGGCATTGGCATGGTCCTAGTGAGGGGTTCCCAGGGGACTCTCTTTAGCCTCCAGGTCCTAGGTACCCAGGGTACCCCTTACTAGGGACTTACAGGGGGTCAGAAGTCCCTATTGTGGAATTAGGGAAAGAACACAGGTACAGGGAAACTGGACAGCAGGGACCCAGTACTCTAAAGTCAAGGTTGCAATAAAAGCCAGGCAAAAAATTGGTGGGGGGATAATGAAATAGAACCCCATTTTCTCACACTCGTTTTTGCAGGATTTATTTACACATTGGGTATTTTACTACAAGGTTGCAGATAAAATTGCATCAGGCAAATAATTTAAACAGGATGAGTAAATTATGTGTACGCTGATATACATTGCAGCAAGATGCACTGCAAAAGCATGACGTTATTTATACCTTTCTGCTTCCAAACTCAATTTTTTAATGCAGATATGGTAATATTTTGCTAGTGACGTGAATGATCAGAGGAACCACCTAGTGCCTCATTTGTTAAAAACAAAATAGTACATCTACCCAAGGTTTCTCTTAAGAGCCTGCCACCAGCAATGCCAAAGGTTGGGGTTGCAAACACCAAAACTGCCTCGTCTTCATTCCACCTAATGCCTCTTTCTTCCAACATCCGATATCTCTTTTCTCTTTATCAGAGTCTTTTAATTTTTATTTCAATCCTACTTTTTCCCTTTGTTACTATTTTCTATCTTTCTCTTTCTTTTTCTTTCTACCGTTTCTACCGTTTCTGACATATTTCTTTTGGTCCAGATCAAAGTCTGATGTTAAAAAATATGTCTGATCCCAAACAGTGAGTCCTTGTGCCCACCATCTGCAACTATCAGCATACATTGGGCATTGGACTAGCTACACCAAAGGTAACAAGCAGTGGCAAAGCCAATTGTTCTGGTTTTAATGTGCATATGCATGTTCAAATACCCAATCACAAATGTTGCTTGCATGTGTTGCATGCACAAACTTTGTTGATCACATTAACATCACCCATCATATCTTTGACAATGCTGGAAAAAAGCAGTAAATGATGATTGCTTTCTGTATAGAATTAATATGTGAGTTCGAGAATTCAATGTGTCAAACAAGACGATGAGCAAATGCTCTTTAGAGAAGTAAAATAGTTCCTCGTGCATTCTAATTGAAGCATTTTCTTGAAGGTGCAATGATTCACCAAATAGGAAATGACACAAGGAAAGAGTACCCTCTGGGAGGAGTCAAAGCTGGCTGTACCTTCACGTTAAAGAATTGGTGACAATATATCTTACACACAAATGTGGGGGCAAGCCAAGCTTAAAAAATGGAGGAAACAACATAGGTCATTAGGTCATTACAGACACACAGAAACTTCTATTCGATACTCTACATACCATCCAATCCCCAGCCACGTTATTTCTCTTAAATCTCTTCTCAGAAACTGTAGGCATGCAAACTTTCTTGCAGGGCACTTTTTTCCAGTTTGATGTACTTCTAGCAAGAGCTAAAAAATGTACCAAGATAAAACTAGAGTCTCCTGTATCATGAACAAGATAACATATTTTGAGTCTTTTAAAAGAAATTACTGTGATACACACTGATGTACTCTCCTGGTAACAGCATATTGCTGTTGTCTACGTTCATTGAATACTAACATGTATCAATAATCATCCCACTGCTCCTCTAAATTTTAAAAAGATAGATATAAAGCCATTCTTCCAGAAAAGTACTATCGTTGGCCCTGTCTCAAGAACCGGCCAGCAATTGGGGATGTAATCACCATGTCAGATAAATCCCATTTTATAGCATTAGCCACAAAAGGAAGAAAATGGGAAATGATTGCTTCTGAATTAGATTGACATGCTTCTCTCTGAACACAGCTGCCTAGTAATATGTTGATTGGGGTGTCTTCGTATTTCATAAAAACGATGCTGTTACTTTGTTGTAAGAAGTCTGGGAGCAGAATACCCTGCAAGGGTCTGTGTTCAGACCGAACATGTGATGTAGGCATTTGTAGTGTAGGTGCTTCCAAAATCAGCACCCAAATTGATTGGATTACTTTTTAGTGATCATCTTTGAGTTAGGGTCCTAGGGGCAGATTTACAAGCCCTTTGCGCCATTTTTGCGTCATTTTTAACATGGGAAAAGTGACGCAAAAGTGGTGCAAGGGGCTTGTAAATCTGCTCCCTACTCCTTTTCATCAAATTCGTACAATATTAGAGTAGTTCCTTTCTCCTGCCATATGTAATTTGAGGGGGACCCCTTGTTAAACGGATTGCTAGTGCCAGGACGCCAGAGGAACACGGCGGACTTTCCCTTTTGCTGACCCTTTGTGGATTTCTTCACGACTCGCCGGACCCGCTTCGCGGGTCCCGCAGCGCGTCGCCTGCCAGGAGGCAGATTCAGTGACCACAGGAGGAGCGCGGGGACAGGCGAGTAACCAGCGGGGCTGCGAGCATAGGCAGGGGACTCCAGCGTCCAGGAGCCCCTGCGCGCCCAATCACCATCACCTGGGCTGCTCTCCCCGCTGGCCACGCCCCCCCGCCAACAGTGGTTAAAACCCGATCTCACCTTGTGCCTGTGGGACCCCTTGTTAAACGGATTGCTAGTGCCAGGACGCCAGAGGAATACGGCGGACTTTCCCTTTTGCTGACCCTTTGTGGATTTCTTCACGACTCGCCGGACCCGCTTCGCGGGTCCCGCAGCGCGTCGCCTGCCAGGAGGCAGATTCAGTGACCACAGGAGGAGCGCGGGGACAGGCGAGTAACCAGCGGGGCTGCGAGCATAGGCAGGGGACTCCAGCGTCCAGGAGCCCCTGCGCGCCCAATCACCATCACCTGGGCTGCTCTCCCCGCTGGCCACGCCCCCCCGCCAACAGTGGTTAAAACCCGATCTCACCTTGTGCCTGTGGGACCCCTTGTTAAACGGATTGCTAGTGCCAGGACGCCAGAGGAACACGGCGGACTTTCCCTTTTGCTGACCCTTTGTGGATTTCTTCACGACTCGCCGGACCCGCTTCGCGGGTCCTGCAGCGCGTCGCCTGCCAGGAGGCAGATTCAGTGACCACAGGAGGAGCGCGGGGACAGGCGAGTAACCAGCGGGGCTGCGAGCATAGGCAGGGGACTCCAGCGTCCAGGAGCCCCTGCGCGCCCAATCACCATCACCTGGGCTGCTCTCCCCGCTGGCCACGCCCCCCGCCTATCACGCAGCTGCTGAGCCTTAAGGAGACTAGTATCCCCGCTTCGCGTGAGCGAGCGGGAGCGACCGAGAGAAGCCCGGGACAAGGGCGGGACCATCTGTGCCCGTCCGGGGCCGGAGGAGGCCGGGCTGGGCCCCATTATTAACATTTTCCTTCCTTACTACTCTCCTTAAATTGTACCTTGGTTATATTTTTACTGTTACATTTTGTGTTCATAGTGACGTTAAAGTCCCCTTATTTGGAAAGATTAACATTGTGTCCTGAGTGGCTTTGCTAACTGAGTATTAAGGTTGGTAATATTCCTGTCCGTTGTACCCTAAAAAGAATAACAAAAATGACCCTAAGATCTGGCAAGGAGAGGCAGGTTCAGGTCTCCACCTCTAATGGTACCTTTACTGGTACAATTGACCAATTTTTTAAACGTTCAACTGCCATATTAGAGAAGGAGATCGCCTTAGTTGAAAAACGCCTTTCGCTTGATATTATTACTGGCAAGCGTTCTTCACTAGGTAAAATAAGCGAGGCTGTCTCCCCTGTCCCACTCTCCACGTTGAACTCGGATAGTAATGTAGATGTAATGTTGGCACCTGTTTCTGAGATTCATACTGGGGAGATAACGGATTCTAACCAGGAAAATGCTTTTAATACTGCACATGAGAACTTACCTAATAGTGGGACCATTTGTTTAGATCAGTCCGGGGATAATTCTGGTCTTTCAGACTCTCCAAAACTTAATATTAGTAATGATCTAATGGATTCTCCTTCCCTATTAGAACAGACACCGACTCAGAATCCTGGGAAACGCAAGAGGGTTGCCTCACCAGATCTGGAGGAACAAACTGAGGGGGTGGTAAATGCCTCAGCTTCGCCCCTACAGCCACCTAATACTAACGCTACTACCCAACAAGGGGGGGGTGAGACTATGACTATGATTAGCATTACAGAAGAGATATTTTTGGCTAAAATTGAGTTGCTATTCAAATCTCTTCTTTTACCTCTCTTTGAAAGGAGGAGGTTGTTAAACAAAAAAATGGACACCTTAGATTTGCTAGTGAAGGATAATATAGCGACTTCTGACAGAATTCTCTCCAGCTTAGCAAGAGCTGGTCTGTCCCCTCCTGTCCCGTCCAATCCGAAGCCCATGATTGTGACAAATAATAAAGCGGGGGGTAATAACACACAAGTAGGAGCTTCTAAACCAAAGGCCCCGCAAAAAACTGGACCCGCTCTTAAGAAAGTAGCCTCTACAGAGAACCCTGCAAGGCCTAAGCCCACAAAAAACCAGCAGGTTCAGAAAAATCCAACACCAGCCAGGGGCCAAAACACTACCCATCAGCCCATTGCCAAACCCATCCCAAAGAAACAGTGTGTGAACCTTCCACCGGAGTCAGTGCCTTATACAATCGTTTTAACTGGCGTGGCTCCGCTTGTACATGGCAAGAGGGAAACACACAAGGATCTTTATAACAAGGTTACATTTTGGCTTAATAAAAACCGGCCACTCCCTCCTAACCTAAACCCTGAAATACTTAACGTAAGGAGGGTGGATTGGATAGGTTATGGTAAGAAAGACCTTGAGGGGGATTGTGTGGTGGTCAGCTTCAGAGAGCCCTGGGTTGCCGAATACATCGGCAGGGAACCAAGATTTGGTAGAGTTGGGGACGTACAAACCTTACTATTGCATTATTTTTATCCAGCTTTATATGCTAATAGATCCCACACTCCGTTTCAACACTCGAGAAGGGACAGGTCCAGAGGGAGATTTCATTTTGACGCCCCGCTCTATCCAATGTTCTATCCTCACCTTGCGAACCGGTTTGCTCCCCTTTCCGGTCTAGAAGGCGTGGATTGACTTGATGTAGAACAATTGAATACTGGGAGTGCTAGCGCTGTAGTAACTTGCTCTCCAAAAAATGTGTGTGTTTCAGGGGTAGAGACTGTTTCCATATCTAGCGTAAAACCTAAGAGGGTGGAAAAAAGGGAAACATTCTTGTCAGGTAACCCCAGACAGATAATTACTAAGGCTATTGTTAACCCAACTGCCAAGATGGCAGAGAAAACAATATACACCCTTGCAGTCTTGTCTTGGAATATAGCGGGATTAAAGGGGAAAATGTCAGAGGCCGCTTGGGGCTCTTTTGTGGATCTACATGATGTAATCATCCTGCAGGAAAGTTGGTCAACAGAAGCTATCCATCGGGTTGGCTATCTTAATTACTATAAACCAGCCAGCAAAGGACCGAAGGGCCGCCCCTCAGGAGGTTTAGTCATTTGGATCAGACAATCCTTAGCCATCACCATCACTGAACTCCCTACTCTGGGTAATGATATTCTAGCGCTGAAATTAACAGATAACAATAACCAGGACCTTTTTCTGTTTAATATATATGCTAGAGGGATACCAGGTGGGAAGCCTGCGGGAGTGGTAGCCGAACTTGACTCCCTATTGAATGACATTAGTAGTGACAGCTGTGTCATGGTGGCAGGTGATTTCAACTGTTGTTTCGAACCGTTTCCCAACCTTGATAGTGGGGGATATGGGGAAATTGATCAGCTTTGGAATATTCCCTCTTTGTCTGTTCCCCCTATTAAAAAAGTCACGGAGGCAGTTATGCAATGGTTGGGTCTTTGTCTTGAATGGGACTTACGTGCAGTGAATGGTAGGACCAAATCAGACCCGATGGGAAAAGTTACATTTGATAACTCCGTAAACTCAAGTCGTATTGATTATTTTCTGCTTAAGATAGAGTTCTGGAAAATGTTGGTGGACATGGAAGTAGTCAGTAGATCTGAGAGTGATCATAATCCCCTGGTGATATCACTATCAGTATATGAGGGTCTCCGCATGAACCCTGCTACAAATATTGATACTGCAGATGCTGGCCTTACAAATGACTGCAGAAGGGTAAAATGGGCTGGGCTCCAAGACAACACTGCTACTATTAGCAGGATCGCCATGGAGGTCTTAGCGGCCACAAAACAGATGGCACCCATACTTGAGGCTGGTACTCCACTCGACCAAATTGGGACAATTCATGAGTCTCTTTTTAATAAAATTAAGTCTTTTTTTATCAAAACTGTTAAGGGAGGAAGTAATAAAGCCCAAGCACATCCTAGGCTGAAATGGTACGATAAGACCTGTAGTATTGCCCACAGCTCTCTGTTAAGTGCTATCAAATCCAAATCATGTGCGGATATAAGGATAGCTAGGGTGAATTATAAGAAAGCATTAAAAGAGGCAAAAATCAAATGGGATGACCAGCGTTGGTTAGACTTATACCAGGCAAGCACCTTATCTAACCAACAAAGATTTTGGGAGGTTGTGAAATGGGGAGAATCGGGGGAATTACATACTCCGGTAAACCACGTCCCTGCAGAGCAATGGGTCAAGCATTATGAGGCGCAGTTCAGCCACACGGAACGGATCTCCCTTACTACCATTAGGGAAGATGCCAGTGTGCAGCCTGAATTGTCCTCACTTGATCACGTTGTTTTTACTGAAACCGAAGCTATTTCTGCTCTTAAACAAGTGCAGAATGGCAAAGCCCCCGGCATGGATTGCATCCCTGCGGACCTCTTCAAATATGATCAAATACACTGGGTCCCGTATATATTAATCTTAGCAAACGCTATAGCTAGGGGCACTGGGATCCCAAACTCCTGGAAAGGGGCTGAGATTTTGCCAGTGCATAAAAAAGGGGATAGATCTGATGCGGGAAACTACCGCCCCATCAGCCTCATTGACGCCCTTCAAAAAGTAATAGCCAGAATGTTGTTGGGGAAAATTCACACGTGGATGTCAGAAGTGGATATCCTGTCTCCAATGCAGGCTGGTTTTAGGGCACACATTAGCACAGTTGATCAGATATTAAGATTTGTCATGATCTATTGGAAAACTGTGTTACTGAGAGACGGGAAGATCTTCGCTGCATTTGTGGACCTCAAATCAGCGTTTGATCTGGTCCCTAGAGGGAAGATGTGGGCTGCATTGAGAAGGATGGGGGTCCCTACCGCACTATTAGAACTTACCATTAGGATGCATGAGGGTAATTTTGCAAGAGTCAGATGGGGTCGTCAGGGCCAGGTTACCGAATCCTTCCCCGTGACCCGTGGTGTGAGGCAGGGCTGTGTCCTGGCCCCCACCCTATTTGTGCTCTTCATTAATCAGGTGGTTAAGTTCCTTTCAGACACCCCCACTGATGCTCCTTCATTGGGTGGGACAAAATTCCCTCTTTTAATTTTTGCAGATGATACTCTCATATTGGCCAAAACACAGAAGGGTTTACAGGTTGCAATAAACAAATTCATGGATTTTTGTAATATGAACGATCTTGAGATTAATATTAATAAAACCAAGTTCATGGTCCTGACCAAGAAAAAGCCATTGAGGGGCCATGTTTTAATGAATGGGTCCAGACTGGAACAGGTCGATGTAATGACTTATCTTGGTGTTACCTTGGATTATAGGCTAAAATGGAAAGATCAAGTAGCGGCACTTTGTCTGAAATTTGCCCGCTTGACTGGTTGCCTAGTAAAAGAGCAGCGGCGCTCCCTGACTAAAAGAGTACTGCCCGCACTCAAAATCTATAGTGCTAAAATCAGTTCAGCCATATTGTATGGGGCAGATATTTGGGGATGTGTGGACCTGGCTGTCCTGGATAGGATACAGAATAAATTTCTTCGTAACTTAGTTAGTCTCCCCCCATCCACACCAGTCCTTCCACTTTTGATGGACATGGGCATGCACACCATTAAACATCAGGCCCAGTATAGGATGGTGGCACTATGGAGACGCATATGGTCCACCCCGGAACTGGCCATGTTTGCCCGTGAGCTTCAGGATGTGAGACTGCAACAAGGGGCAGGTGACATACCGTGGCTAAAGCAAATTAAGAACACTCTTATTGAAATGGGCCTACCTTTGCAATGGTCAGAGCCGGGCTCCCAAACCTTTCCTACTAAGGATGAATTCAAACTTCTTTTCTGGTCCATGGTAAAAACGGAACACGTGGCACTTTCTGAGAAAGTGAACTTGACAGGCCAGTTCTTGCTCCACAAAGCAGTTCCTAACAAAGAAGTATACTGGGATGTTATCCTTAAAACATTAGACAGGAAACTATACCATCAGTTCCGTGTAGGCACGTTGCCCTTGAGGGCCTTTACTAGCGGCTGGCAGAGGCTGGAGTCAAGTTTCTGTCCCTGTTGTGCCGTCAGTGAAGAAACACTAGGCCATTTTTTATTTGTCTGTACTGCTTATTGCGAACCTCGTAATAAGTGGCTGAAACCTATATGTACTAGACTAAACACCCGAGTGAGTAGTGAAGCACTGTACATTTTGAAAACGAATACATCTGAATGGCTAACTATAGGATTGGCGAAATTCCTCGGGTGGGCTTGGCTGATAAGGATTAAGTCAATCAGTTTATAAATCATGATCTAAATAACTTGTATACCATGTTATCCGACTGCTTTTTTGGTTTATGAATTTAATAGTATTGATGATCTGCTATTTTTATATACGCTCAAATGATTTTACCATTTCTCTTGACGTCTTTACATGTATGTTTAATTGAGATCTTAACTTCACCTGTCTTCCTTTAATGATTTTGTCTTGTTCTTCTTTTCTGATTTGGTTATTACATGTATTTAAATATTTATATCGTTATGACTTTGTTGCACCCATTGTAGACAATGTAATTTTTGTGTATATATGTGTCTTTTATGATGAAAAATCGAAATAAAGACGTTAAAAACTGAAAACTGAATTTGAGATAACCCAGCAAAAGGGCCATCCAGTCAGTGCTGCTACAATACATCTATAACCCCAAACAGGCGTCATTTTACAAAAGTAACATGCTAAAATGCCTCATGTTGGTGCTTTTTCGAGGTGCTGGACTATGTGGAGATAATTGTTTTTTTCTCTACAACGGATTACCCTTTTTTGTAGGTCGAGTATTCAAGACCTCTTGTATATACTTTAGTATAAACTTATTATATACTTATATGTGTATGTACTTTGGGGGCTCAGGAGATCAGCCCTAGGACTAGTCTGCTTCCGAATAGGGACTTTTTTCTGTTGAACTGCCTCTATTTAACTGTCTTGATAAAAAATGACCAGCAGAGGTCAGTAAAATAACATAATTACTTTCTAATGAGGGACTTTCTTTTTTAAAAAATTCTGGCAACTGCCACTATTTAACTTTCTTAATAGAAATCGAACAGCAGAGGTCAGTAAAATACCAGAATCACTTTAGCATTCTCTAAATTCCAGTCTATGGAAATTGTCTTCCATGAGCACCCGTAGACAATATATTTTTTTTCAAATCTTGTATTTTCAGTGACCACCGAAGACCCTGATTTTATATTAAAAACATGGCTTTGGACTATACCATTTGCCGTTGAAATGCAATATTTCTCTCCATGTGTTCCCATACCTGGCGTGTCACGCAGTTTGGTGCTTACTTTCCCTCCATGTTAAAGAACAGTAGATGTTTCAGCCCCCAGGCTAATGTGCTGGATAGCTAAATACATATAAGGTCCTAAAGGCGAGACCGATTGCATTGCAGATGCTTTTTTAAATGAAGCAACACAACTTTGGCCTGCTGAACAACACTGTAACCCACTGCTAACCCTGAGGACGTAAATACTCAACCTCTCACCCGGAAGTTCATTTTTTCAGTACATACGAAATGCAGTAATGTTTGAAGACAGACACCACAAAGAAGAGAAAGACTAGTGGAAACTAACCAGGAGGAGTACGGGTACCTACCATTACCACATCACTCCTCTCCAGAGTCACAGTTCTTACTATATGAAGTGAATCAAATAGCAACCTGCCTCCAACAACCATCCATCGGAAGAGGTATGTAGCAACCAGCACCATGTTGAAACATTACTGGCAAGACGATCTCAAAAAAGAAGATATTCACCTACCAACCAGATTAAAATTGCAAAAATAAGCTCAGGTATTGAGACAGCACATTTCTGCACCAACTGAGGAACATTGTAAAGTGGCAAAAATAATTAAAAACATCTGACAAACGAAACCAACCCATTAACCACAGGCATGCCCCCACCCCGAACTGAAGACAAAGGGTACTCCCAGCATATCAAGCGGAAGAAGCAGACTCCTACAACATTTGCTGAAATAAAAACAGATACCGAATGTATTTCTCCACATGCCCCGGGAAACACATATTTGAAGAAAAAAAACAGGAATCACAAGTCCTTGGGACACCAGAGGTACCTCTGAGAATACCACAGGAAAGATAGGTAGGTCACGACTACGGAGTAGAGAAGATCCACATGGCACATATGGTAACAGTAGATCCAACTAGACATCCCAGCAAACATGTACATACAATGTAAATACATCACAGGTCCCAGCTAGATGCAGAAAGCCAGCCTCAGCCATGAAGAACAGAACTGATGAGCAATCAGAGACCCAGTCATAACCCTAGCTAGAACGCCACAGTAGGAAAAGTGAAACAAAAACAACCCTGAGAGCACCACAGTGTCCCTAAAGCTGAAAACGATTGAATTGACTTTGTTTTCCCAAACCGTAATGATGGAGTTGGTGGAAGATGGTGTTAACAAGATCTTGGCAGATGCCACAAGGCTCTTAAACAGCCATATGCAGTATCCAAGTATATTACTTCAACTGACCTACTTAATTTGACAGGTTTGCCAATGAGGAGGATAATATGAAAGAAAAGTTATTACATATCCTATTTGATAAAAAAAAAAGAAAAAAAGAATGCTTGTTTCAAAATGAGAAGGGATGGGAATGGAACTTAAAAACATGAACTGCTATTGACCTCCTACTGTCTCACTGAGGGTATGCATAAAATATCTTTACAGCACTCAAAGAAAAACTGATGACTGCACAGAGAAAACCACATCATCATTTAGGACAGACGAAGATGCATACTTTTTCTCAAATAGTATTCATAATTCCCCCTGAAAATTGTGACCCTTCCCATGCTTTGATAGCTAGAGTCACTATCTCACCACCTGCAGCTGAGCATAAGTGACCGCGCATACTTTTTTCATGTGACTGTTCACTGTCCAGGTTGTGCAAGTCGTGCAGTTCACATCAGTTTCACAGGTCCCTCTGCTCGAATCAATTCTCCCATAATAAACTCTTACACTGTCAGTCTAGGTGTAAGGGAATACACCACAGCAAATTGAAGAAATAAAGAATATAGATATCGAATGGTCCCCAATAATATTTTGCAGTAACATAATTAAACAGGTCACACACGATGAACTAATTCAGATGGCGTCCTGAAATTATCTAACTGAACCCATGGGATATATTTTACATATGTTCGGCTGAACATATTAAGTTTTAAAGCTAAGTAGCTGACCTGTTCCTATATCAGAAAACCAGCCTGACTCTATCCACTTGCAATCTATCGAATTAAGTTGGACACGAATAACTAAGTAAGAGTCGTGCCGCCAATCGTCTACCTGCTCTAAGTTTTAGTATACTGTCTTTACTGGAGATCTTACAACTTCGCATATATTTATTCACTCAAAATTTTTGTTGCACATTATACACTGTTATGTCTGCACCTCACGAATGACGGTCACCTGACGAAGGCCACAGGCCGAAACGCGCGTAGTGTTTTATTCCACCGCATTACCTACCTCAAGTTTTGTGCTCTGTTCCATCTTGTTACCTACTTCAGTGTTCCATCGACCTAATTTCATGTCTGTTCACTAAAATTCTTTTGTTTTATGTATGTGTCATATAACCATTTGGATGTTGTGTCTATACAATTAATATTATCTTATCACAAATAATTATTGTATGTTTATATATAAAAAAGAGAGAAAACAACTATTTTTAGACATCAAAGAAAATAAATATAATAAAACTAAAATATAAAGGATAAAATAGGTTGGTTGTTTATTAATACACAAATGCCGCAAGATAAATCTCAAATATTGATTATATGAAGGGCAGTTTTGAGATAACTGTTTGCTATTGAGGGTGTTGCCCTTTTTTTTTTTTCCAAAATTGTTTACCTATTCCCTACATTTAGCAAACAAAGTATTTGTAGGGGTCCCCTGTTTTTCAAAAAGTCCCATATTAGGAATCCACACGAGAGTACATCTGTACAATAAGAACCTAGTTATGACAAGAATCCATGTTGTTTACATACTAGATCTGCCAATTCACAAGACAGGGTCACTAGAAGTATCCATTGATCATAATATGTGTGGTTCTGTGTTTCTGAACAATGATGTCAGAAGTTGTATCTGTAAAATAGCACCAGGAGGGTCAACAAGCACTCTTACAATTGTAATGCAGGTAGTCCCTACTTATGAGGGTACTCTGGGTGTGATCTGTCGTGGACAAGCAGCCAATATCTGGTACCATGAGTTGGTGCAGGAAAGGTTTAGGTCCAGTACAACACATTTATCACAGTTGCAGTAAAGATGTCAATGTCCAGCCAGAGAAGTGCATAGACAATATATTAATAATGACAAAACATAGGTATATTTGCACTATAAATGATAAATTATAGAAAGTAAACATCACAATAAATAGTAATGAGCAATATTGTCACAGTATATAGCCTTAAAAAAAAGGCACTTGGCTAGATACAAGGCTTGATGTTCACAATGAGTATAAGATTGTGAATATAGGCAAAATCTTCCTTTTTTTTGTTATTAGCCTTTTTTGGCAGTGGAAAAAAGCAAACAGAGAGAAAAAACAATTCATACAGAGAATAAAAAAATAAATAAAGGGAAACAGAGCAAAATATAAGTATACATTAATCATAATACATACAAATAAAAATACAACAAAAATAGATAGGCATTTCACAGCCAGTTCGTAATAGGTAACCATATTTTTTGCCCCATCCCCTTTCTTCTAACACCTTTAAATTTATATACAGCCCTTTCTAGCTGATAAATATTCAACATTTTTGATTGCCATTGATGGAATACGGATGGTTCAGCATCCAACCAGCGAGATGTTATAGAATTACGATAAACTGACATAGCTATAAATATAAGCCCTTCTTCAGCAATTGTTCTGACAGTAATTTTTTCAGTTTCTATTCCAGTTATAACAAGTTCGGGTGTTAACACAATATCTACACCTAGAATATTTCTTAAAAAGGCTTGTATCTGAGATTGAAATAAGGCCAGTTTTATACAATCAAACAGCATATGGCACAGGTTCCATTTAGATATTTGCAATGGTGTATAATACAAATCAAACACTGACATATAATGTTGGCTCTTTAGTGAATCATTGAGAATAACTTTACTACAGACTTCGAGAGATCTAATTAGGTCTACAGATTCCAAACCAAAAATAGTTTTCCATTTTTCTTCATAAGTATCTAAATTATCCTCCATCTTCTCTATGCATTTTTTGTATATTATACCGATCTTGTATCCCTGCCAGCAGCACTCCAACAAATCTATTGTCTTCATCGAATCTAACGTAATTAAGTTCTTCGCACTTAAAAAACTACGAATCTGTAAATATTTGAAGAAATCCGCTTTATCTAAACCAAATTTGTCCTGTAGTAGAGTATATGATGCTAATTGCCCTTCGTGATATAATTGACCAAGTATTTTTATATTTGAGCCCAGCCATTTATGCATAACCGGGTCATTAAATATCTTGGGTTGCAAGGGATTCTGTGAGAGAGGAGTGTAGTAATTAAATTTTGGCAAAAAATGAAACCTTTTGTTAATTTGTTTCCATGTCCGAGCTACGGTAATCATAATCTTAAATTTGTTTTTTTTTTTATAACTGGGTTCTATTAACTTAAACAGCCATTGCCGAGCATCAGCTCCGAGCAACATTTTATAGATTGATGGACTCAGAGCTTCATCTAGACCATAATCTGGAAACATTAAAATGCCCATCTGCTTTAACATGACTGCCCAATAGTATAGGCGAAAACTAGGGACTCCTAGACCGCCTCTAAGTTTTGGAAGAATACACCATTTAAGTGCTCGTCTCGCTCTCCGATAACCCCATAGAAACCTAGATACACTATAATCTAGTTTATTAAAAAAAGAAGAGGAGAAAAGAAGAGGAATGGTGCGAAATAAATAAAGAAATTTTGGTAATATATCCATTTTAATTACGTTGGTTCGCCAGATTAAAGATAGGTGTAAGTTATTAAGCTGTTCCAGAGTCCTATTAGTAGACTTTAAAAGAGGGTCTGTATTAAGCCCTACAATATCATCAACTGTAGGAGATATTATCACACCAAGATATAACGCGGTAGATGTAAAATTTATTCCGCCAGGTTTACCAATAGAGGAATGAATTACCTGAGTTTTGGAGATATTAAGCTCACCAAATTCTTGTGCAAGTTCTACGATTTTAGGCATAGAAGCAGCCACGTCAGAAGTAACCACCGCGACGTCGTCAGCATACGCAAGGACCTTATGGTTAATTTGCTGGATAGTCACCGGAGGAATTCCGACTTCGTTTGTGATCTTTTTTAAGTAGGGTTCAATATATAAGGCGAACAGCAGGGGGGAGCAGGGATAACCCTGCCTTGTCCCCCTGGTGATCGCAAATGAACAAGATGTTTCCGTCCCTATACGTATTACAGCCTTTGGAACCTGATACATCGCCTGAATTGCCACAATATATTCTCTTGGAAACTTCTTCCAGGTTAGGATGGACCATAGGAACCCCCAGTCGACTCTGTCAAACGCTTTTTCTGCGTCCAACAAAATAGCGCCGACTGGGGATTCCATAACCCGTGCCCAATCAAATAAGGTAATGATCCTTCTTACATGATCAGTGGTGTCTCTCTCTTTAATAAAATCCATGCTGAGTTTTGGAAACCAGTTTGGGCATAATATTAGGTAATCTGTTTGCTAATATTTTGGAAAAAATGTTGCTGTCTGCTGTGATAAGAGAAATAGGTCGATATGAGCCGAGTTCAATAGGGTCTTTTCCCTTTTTACTAAACACTATAATTGTGGCTAAGGACCAAGAAACTGGGGGAAATCCTCGGTAAGCTTGATCAAAAATCTTGAGTAACTCTGGTTTTAAAATATTCCTGAAGGTGCGATAAAATTCAAGAGGAATTTGGTCTGGCCCCATGGCTTTCCCAGATGGTAAACTAAGAATGGCTAACTCAATCTCCTCCCATGTAATTGGGGAGCTAAGAGACCTTGCATCATCCTCAGACATTGATGTATTCTCAATACCACTCAAATACTCAATGAACCTTCTATCTATATCACTCTCAGATACTTGTTTATTGTATAGTGTTTTATAAAAATCACTAAATGCATTCAGAATCCCTTCCTTAGATTCTTGAAATACTCCAGCTAAATCTTTGATTCTGGTTATTTCATTTTGCATAGCTTTTTGTCTGACCCTTTGGGCTAAAATCCTCCCGGTTTTATCACTTAACTCATAGCTTTGTGCTTTATGTTGCTTCAATTGTACTGCTACCTGATCTGCTAAATAGGAATATAAAATAGCCCGTTCAATGGTTAACTGAGGTTGAGCTTCTTGGATATCAGAGTTATTACCTTTTATAATCTGCTTGACTAAATTTAGTTCAGAAATACGTGCTTTGTCCATTTTATCTCTTATCTCCTTTTTTACCTTCAAACGTTGAAAATTAGAATAACTTAGGGCCAGATGTAGGTAGGCATTTACCGGTCGGTAACGGCCGAATTCGGCCGTTACCGACCGGTAAATGCAATTTGAGATGTAGGGCCCTGTATTTTACAGAATCGGTAAATTTACCGATCGGTAAATTTACCGATTCTGTAAAATACCGAATCGGTATTTTTTCCGATTCGGTAAAATTGATATGTAGGTGGGACTCTTCTGAGTCTCACAAGCATTACAGAATCGGTATTTTACCATCAAATACTATTTGATGGTAAAATAACGATTCTGGTGTGCATGCACATGTGTGCATGCACACCTGTGCCATATGACAGGCAGACCTGCCCTTAGGGCAGGTATGCCTGCCACATGGCCCCCGAACCTTTTTTGGGGGTGCTAGAGGGTGTCAAAGTGACACCCCCTGCACCCTTGTCAGAATCGGTATTTACCGATTCGGTAAATACCGACCGGTAATGCCCCATTCATTCCTATGGGCTTCAAAGCCCATAGGAATGAATGGGGCATTACCGGTCGGTATTTACCGAATCGGTAAATACAGATATTTACCGATTCGGTAAAAGGAACATCTGGATGTTCCTACATATCCACCCCTCAGATTTACCGATTTTTAATTACCGAATCGGTAAAATTCGGTAATTAAAAATCGGTATTTCTCATTTACCTACATCTGGCCCTTAGTGTTTCCCTTCTTACAACAGATTTAAAAGTATCCCAGACCACTTGGTTTGAAGCAGAGTCCGAGTTGTTGGTAAAAAAATCTTTAATGGTCTCAGTCATATATCGTAAGTAATTCTCATCGAGCAGGAATCTCCTCTGAAATGACCAATGATAGTTTGTATTAAATTTTTTAAGAGAAAGTGCCAACTCTAGTATTATAGGATTGTGATCTGAAATCATCTGAGGTAGAATCTCTATTTCGGCATTCTCCCAAAAAAAAGAAGAGGTAAAGAAAAAATCTAACCGAACAAATTTTTTATGGGTATTTGAGAAAAAGGTAAAACCGGGATCAATTGATTTGTTTTTGTTCCACACATCATACAATCCATTATTCAGTACTGTCTCCCTTAGAGCTTTATAGGTCTTGATCTTACGGCCACTGTATTTTCCACATGTCCTAATATTGCACTTGGCATCGATATGGACATTATGATCACCGCATAAAATTAGCGGTTGGCACCAGCCAGCTATTTCCATATTAATAGTATTAAATACCTCACAATCGTCGAGGTTCGGACCATATAAACAACACAGAGTGAATCTGTTACCATTAATATTAAGCTCAGCCAATCCCCATCTGCCCCATTTGTCTGATAATGTTCTACCACATTTGCCAAGATTTTTTCTCATAAGAATTGCGATCTCCCTTTTTACCCCAGTTTGTTTAGAGCTGACCAAGAGTTCCAACCCCAGATTCCTCAAGATACTGCGTTTTTCCCATGGAATGTGGGTCTCCTGCAGGCATAAAATATCTATACTTAAAGATTTAATTAATTTACACAACACCCTGATCTTTTTGTAATCGTTGAGACCATTAATATTCATGGTACATATTTTTACTTTCTTATCCATTATACAAAATTCTGATTTCAAAAAACATTAGGAGCCCTCTTCTGCAACGTATGGATAAAGTTAACATAGAAAAAAAATCTTTGTTTTGCTCTGTACAATCTAGCATTTTCCACTGCCTTACACCCCCACCACCACCCACCCAGACCCACCAATCCCAACACCCCCCCCTGTGCCCCCCACTACGCCCCTCCCCAACATCAGAGGCTCAGGAACATCCAGTTCCTGGAAAAAATGGTTTGCTGTGTCCCCCCGCTGCTAGGCCCTCACGAGAAAACACCAGTTAAGTATACAAAAAATAAGAGCATTATTAACATAAGAGAATAATTGTTCTGAGATAGAGTTATATCACTCATAATGACTCTAAATACTCCTTGGCTCGAATCTCAGATAAGAAGAATTTAGTCTGCCCTTTCACAATTATTTTTAGCTTGGCCGGATTTTGCAAAAATACAATAGTGCCTTTCTTTTTAAAATCAGGTATAAGCTGTCGGAGATGCCATCTTTGAGACACCGTTGCTTGACAAAAATCTGGCCTTACAAAAAACTCACAGTCCTTAGCGGAGGCTTTTTTGTCAGGCCTTGCTAGCGTAGAAATGTCTTCCCTTGCCAAAATATTATTGAAGGACACCAATATTGCCCTGGGATATTCCTCGGTGCCCTGACGCGGCTTTCTTAGTGTAAAAGGAAATCTGTGCGCCCTCTGCACTTCTTTATCCCAATCCCAGGTGGACAATTGTGGAAAGGCTTCTTTAAGTAGTTCTATGATAAATCTCCTAGGATCCCCCCCTTCTTTTTTCTCCGGTATTCCAAGGAAACGCAGGTTGTTCCTACACGCCTGATTTTCCAAGCCCTGCAGTTTGTTAGTAATGTCGTCCTTAAGAGCTTTCACATTATCTAACTCCTGTTTCTGATTGATATTCTCATCTTCCAGAGCAGAGATCCTTGCCTCAGTTTCAGTCACTCTATCGGCTGTCTCGCTATCCAATTTCATAGCACTACGAACAGCATTCTTAAGTTTAGCACAGGTGGCCAGGGTGCGCAAATTTTCGGCTTTTATTTCAGCGCGATGCATCATCATAGTGTTGTATATAGTTGTCAGAGTAATCTCCGCAGTACCGGGTGATGTGTTGCATACGTCTTGTACCAGGTTCAATGGATCATTATCCTCTGATAGCCCGGGCGCACCCTCTTGAGGTTCATTCTCATCACTCACATCAGTATGCAAATCTGGCCCAAGTCCTGAATATGAGACATTGGCATCTGGGGCTGAGTGCATAACCAAAGAGCGTTGCGAGGGTTTCTTTTTACATCTTTTTACAGTGGAGGCATTTGTATTTGAAGAAGAATAGATACAAGGCTTGATGTTCACAATGAGTATAAGATTGTGGACATAGGCACAATCTTCCAATGAGAAGCACAATACCAAAAAGACAGATACGAAACAGTACAAAACAGTTGCTAAGGTAGGGAGCCTTTGCAAAAAAAAGAATATCACTCTCTTTAGCTGACTCCAATATTCTACTAGCTCTATTTCAAATTGTTTCTGGTGCACAAAAAGTGCACACATTACAATTAATACTAACAACATATTGCAACGTCCATATATCTTAAAACAATCAGAGTTAAAATGCATATTAGGTAGTAAACCAACTTAAAAACAAATAAAACACTTCCTATATGCCCGACAACGTTCACACTACATGTGTGTTAGAAATGGGATGTCTGGTTGGCTGGGGTAAGCACCTAAGCCAGGCAGAATCCACCACTCTAGTCAGGGTAAGGGAGTTACATGTCCAAGTTACCCCCTGCTTAGTAGAGCAGTCAGGCTTAGCCCAGAGGCAATATGTAAATCATTTGCACAACACACATTCACACCAGTGACACACTAGGCACACCACAAGGAGAGACTACACAAGGCTATCTAAAAATATACTTTGTATTAGTTCTAAAACACTTTAGACCGCAATCACATAAGTTGCTGTGACACTAGGCAATTCTCAAGGCATCCCAGAGATTCATTAATCCATGGGCCAATCGAGCTAGTGTCCTGGCAACACGAGTAGTGAAATCAAGTAAGTACTGATAGGTTACTTACAATATAAAAATTGTAGGCATAACATAATTTTTATACCATCAATGCACATATAAGTTACGCTCTTGCACGATTCTCCGTAATCCTAAGAGGGCACAGCAGCATTTGCGCGCCCATGCCTTAGTTGACAGTGTTCTTAGTAAGGTTTTCCCCAGCCAGCAAGTAACTCCTCGGTGCCCCCATCTCAGGCTCACCCTGCAATGTCACCCAAGAATATGTGCCGTCAAGTTGGTGTCACCCCAGGCAGCTGCCAGCGAGCATGCGGAGCAGCTGCAGTCACCAACATGGTATTTCTAACTCCCCAGCAAAAAACTTTGGGCCTTCTTGCAGGCTCTCCCTGTGCTACCCAAATTACCGGGTGGGTACCCATGTTGGGACAATAAGGAGGGGAAACCCATTCACTTCCCACATCAGCGGGAAGACCTCACTGGGTCCCGCGCCTGTAAATCAACAGTGGGAGTGGCTCAGCAACTCGCGTTGATGTTCTTGCTCCAGGGGCTCGTCAGCTCGCCTCTTAGAGCGCAGGCAGGCCACAAGAAGACTCCGGTCAGGCCCCTTTGGGCAAGGGAAGCATGGAGCAGCGTCTCCACCTCTCCACTCTCTTGATGTGGAATCTCTTCTGGTAATCGGGCCCTGTCCACAGGCAAAGCTGGATTCCAGAAACAGGTCCTCTGGCACTGCTTTTGTCGTGGTTGCTTAGCAACCGGGACTCCGATTGGTCGCGTCCTGCACTCTTTACGCCCTTCAGAAGGTAGGGAAAAACAGCACACTTCTTCCCTGCATTTCCCTTCTGTTGATGGCCAGAATTATAGAAGGGGGTGGGCCTTTCAGGCCACAAGCCGTGCTCCCCACGCACTGGCCATAGCACATGCTGGTGCCCCCCGCAACAGTGTGATTAAAAATAGAAGGATGACAGGCACTGGGCTCACCCTTCACCTTTGGCCTGAGCACACAAGCAATCACACCCGCTCCTTATAGAAAGGGACAATGGTAGCAACAGGGCCCATCCAGCACAAGGGTTTCTGGAGTCAGAGTGGGAGTCTGTCTTTTAGCCCAACAGGTAACAGGTCAGCACTTCAGCAATCCAGTCCAATGGCGGTTCCTCCTGGCAGTACTCTGGCAAGAGGCAGTCCACGCAGTGTCTACTCTCTCATGGCCCACAGCCCCTGTATTTCTGGTGCAAAGGTCTTTGGTTAGGGGACACTTCAAACACATTTTTGAAGTGCACAACACCCCATCACATTGTAAACCCTGGCTCCACACACACCACAAGACAGCTATCTCTTTTAGTGGTCTCCTGGGAAGCCAGAATTAACTATTTCCGATTAATTATAGCTACCTCTCTTGTGTTATAGTAAGACAAAAACTAAACAGACAGAAATGTGTTTACCAGTTGTCGAAGACTGTTAACTCCGCCCATCTATCGATTGTGCCTTCCAATATGTCCTTGTATGGTCATGAACCTGCTCTTGTCTTCTGTACCACCTTCTTTTGAGCC
This sequence comes from Lissotriton vulgaris, assembly GCF_964263255.1. NCBI lineage: Eukaryota > Metazoa > Chordata > Amphibia > Caudata > Salamandridae > Lissotriton > Lissotriton vulgaris. The sequence goes on from NC_141699.1 coordinate 444,349,775, forward strand.
CCCGCATTGTGTATAAAAGGCGCCATGTGCTTTAGTTCGGTGTGCTACTCGATACAATACTGAAGGGTGTTGTGTGGACTGTAGTGCCGCCTTTAATGGTTTAATAAACTTTGGTTTTGTTATTTCCAGTTTCATTGCCAACTTCTTCCTAAGATCTGAGGACTCTCTGCAGAGAAGGGCGAACCCCTTGCACTAAGTAGTCCTAGCTGAGGGTTGCTTACAACAAATTGGCGCCCGACACGTGGGGCTCATCGGCGACTCGGATGCCCGAAGGAGTGGTCGTGACGAAGGATTGGAATCTCACTGCGGACGCGATCGCATGCCAGAAGAGACCTGAGTCTTGGCATCCAAGGCGTTTTTTCCTTTCTTACCGATCAGACCATCCAGATGGTGCCGGTCCTCGACTGAGATCTCTTCTGTTGGCCTGCCGTTCAGCGGCCATTTGGTCGAAATTAGAACTTGGCAGTTGGAATCTGGACGCCCTGTGATTGGTAAGAACCGTTGTACGGTACTTGTTGTGGGTTTTGGAAGCCTGGGAGTGGCAAGGCAGTTTTAGGATAAGCTTGCTGTGGCAATTGCGGTTTGGAATGACTAGTCAATGATCTGTATGTGATCTGTGTGTGAAATATATGTGTTGCAACACATATAGGCAGGTAATGAGGAGATTTTTCTCTTCAATGCTATTTTGATTTGAACGGCACAACGTATTACAGATACCTTAAGTGCTACTTTGATTATAATACTGCATATGTTGCACTATTTTTGGCATGCCTGCTTTTAGTGCACTTCATAGGTTGTGCTGCTTTTGTGGAAATAACCGGTTAAGTCTTGAGGAATCCGAGCCGGCTCCCCCAGAGGGGACGCCTCATAGAGAGATGTACATTAAATATGGTCTTTCTTCTATAATGTACAGCACATTGTGGAGGAAATACACGCAAAAGGATCCTGAGTTATGTTGGCCGAAGTATGGGTCGTTTGATATGCGAAACATTGAGTATGTTGAACAGTGTATGTTTAAGCAAAAATTTAGACAAGATATGTTTGAGAGTGTGCAAATGTGGGTGAAAGAAGTACGTGAGCGTGAGAAACGTGAGCAAGCGCTGTTTGAGAAAGAACAACGGAAGAATGTGTATGAAAAAATGCAAGAACTAAGGAAGAAGGAGGCGAAAGAGTTGGAAGAGAGACAGGAGAAGAAGCGCAGAATACAGATATCTGGCCAATATGCTGTTCGACAACCTCTTTATCCTGTCCTTAATAAACCGCAAGATGATTTTTCTTTGTTAGACCGTCCTCCGCCTCCGTATGTCGTTCCGTCCGCTCCATCTGGTGAAGATGAGGATTCCGGGGCAGATACAACGAAACGTGATACACGCTCCATGATACCGGTCGATCGTGCAGCTGAACTTAGTAAGTTTGCTCGACAGTCACTTAAGGATACTGTTGTTGTTTCTGATATTTTAGAGACTTTAAAGGGATGGCAAGATAGAGAGCAGATATATTTTACTGAGCATATTGCAGAAGAATTTGTTGACATGTTTTGAAAAGTTTCTCATATTCTTGAACCTGATGATGTGGCAATCGATTGTAAGCAATTACATAAAGGTCTTTTTACTCTTTCCCAGGTGACTGATACGATCAGGCGGCTGGTTAAACATTGAAATGAGGCGCTTCGGCTACGGGAGGAGAAACGGAAAGCTAGAACAGATGAACGAACAGGATTGGTTGACGGGAAACAATCATCTATTTTTGAAACAGATAAGACTGCGAGAGTGCATGCAAAGCCTATGCGAGAGGCCGCGCCTTTATATGTTCCTCCTAAAGGAACGGGTACAAGTGACGATAAATATTCTGTAGATGCTAAAGGGTATTTTATTTATAATTGGGTATACACTCCCTGGAATAGAACAGATTTATGGCACTTAAAGCTGCATTGCCTGATCCGCGTAAAAATCCTGCTGCTTTCTATGAGGAAGTTGAGGGAGCCTTAAATTCTTGTACCATGACACTGGCTGATATTGATTTATTTTTTGGGCTAATATTGCTGCCTGATATGTGGAGATCCGTGCGTAAAGTCGATGATCGCGCAGCGTATGGGGCATTATGGAAAGATATGGAGAGGGAAGATGAGGACAGGGAACCAGCGAAAAAGCCATGTCAGTTGATTTTAGATCTCCCCAGTGCAATATTAGCTAAGTTAAAAATGATTATTTCCCCTAAAAAGATTGATTGTACTATTCTAGCATCTCTTAAGCAAAAGACAGATGAATCAGTTTCCGATTTCTTCACACGGTTTGAGGAAGCTTTTCATGATTTCAGTGGCCAGTCGCTAACGGACGATACGGGCCGACACTTGTTTGTAGATATGTATGTTACAAATTTATTACCAGGAGTGGCTAGCCGCTTGAAAGCTAGCAAAAGCTCTTGGACCACCTCTTCTCCGGCATCCGTCCTGACGATGGCTCAATATTACGAGCGTCAGGAACTAGAAGCGAAGGGCAACGTGGATAAAAAGTCTAAAGAATTAAAAACAAAGGTTATGTTATCTCAGGTTTATGGTACACCCTTCGAAGTTACGATAGAGGCGGGCCAGGATTTTCCAATGCCTCTTATACTCGTCCCTCTTTAGCCGTTATTCAATGCGCGTATTGTAGAAAATGTGGCCATTGGGCAGATGAGTGCCCATTGTTGCGCTCACAGCGCTATGTCCGTGGCCGAGGATCCATGAGGAACCGCTCGGGGAACTCAGGACCTAGAGGTGCTATGAACGATCGTGCTAGGTTTGATTCTAATGTGCGGGTACAAAATGGGTCCAATACTTTTGATAGGCGCAACCAATACCAGATGTCTGATTATGTGCAGCCTGAGTCGCATGATTCTGCTTATGCATAGGATTCCGTAGGATGGGGTAAGGAATCAGTTGAAGTTCCAGTAGATCAGAGGGGTCCTTATGTTACAGCACATGTTTTGGGTTCTATTGATCAGTTTCTGGTTGATACAGGAGCTACTCGTAGCGCTTTGTCTAAACAATTGGTTCCAAGGGCTCCCCTGTCTGGCTTAAGGATTACATCAATAGGGTTCGATGGAACACCTTCCCTTAGCCCATTGTCACAACCACTTGCATTTCATGTTGATAAGTTTACTGCTCCATGCCCGTTTTTGCTTTCCCCAAATACCCCAGACAATATTGTGGGTCTTGATATGCTCAAGTATTTCAGAGCCACAATAAGATGTTCCCCTGAAGGAGTGCGTGTGATTTTGAATGACAATTATCCAGTAACAGACAGAGTTTGTATTGTTCAAGAGGATACTGCATTAGCCTCCCTACCTGAAACTATGTGGGCTACTTCAGAAACCGATGTGGGTCAGATGGTTATTACACCAGTGCACATTAGTGTAAATAAGGGAGCTGTAATACCACGTTTGCCTAAATATCCAATTTCACAGGAGGTTGAGGAAGCACTCATACAAATTGTAAAAGATCTCATTGAAGTTGGAGTTGTTGAGGAAGTTCCATTTAACATTTGTAATAGTCCGATCCTCCAAATTTTGAAGTAAGACACTGATACCAGGATCTACAGATTTATTATTGATTTACGGGAGGTGAATAATATAGTGGTACCGCAATATCCAGTGGTTTCTGACATCACAACACTTCTTACTTTAGTTCCACCTACTACAACTATGTTCTCTGTTATAGACTTGAAGAACGCTTTCTTTTCGATCCCTATTCATCCTGATAGCCGATATCTGTTCAGTTTCACTTTGAAAAATCAATTGTATAGATTTTGTAGAGTTGATTAAGGCTATACTGAGAGTCCTAGTATTTACAGCCAAGCATTGAAAAGACAACTTGATTCTTTTGTTCTACCCGAGGGTGTGACGCTCATACAGTATGTTGATGATATTTTGTTGGCAGCCGATACCCCTGAACAATGTGAGAAATGTACTCTGTCTTTGCTTTCTTTCCTGCCTTACATCACCATAAGGTATCGAGAAAGAAACTGCAGTATTGTAGACCAAAGGTAACCTACTTAGGTCACCTTTTGTCTAAGGAGGGGCGTGCACTTACATCAGATCCCATTCAAACAATTTTAGACACACCAGTACCTTCCACACAGAAAGAGGTTCGAGCATTTTTTGGTCTTACTTCTTTTTGTAGGCAATGGATATTAGGATTTTCATATAACGCTAAACCCTTGTTAGCACTTTTGACAAAAGATACTCCAATACCCCTCCCTTGGACAGATGAATGTGAGAGTGCTTTTCGACAGTTATGACAAGCTCTTTGTTTAGCACCAGTGTTAGGTACTCCAGAATATACAAAGCTCTTTACATTGTACGTACACAAGAGGGATGGATGTGCATTGTCAGTTTTGGTAGAGACACATGGTGATAAGCAACGCCCTTGTGCATATTTTTCAGCAGTACTTGATCCTGTTTACCGAGCGTTGCCTGGCTGTTTTCGTTCGGTTGCATCAACAGCTATTTCAATATGTCAGAGTGAAGGGATAGTCATATCACATAAACTGTTGGTGTTGGTACGTCATGCTGTTGATGCCCTTTTGAATCAAACAAAGACGCAGCACTTAACTGGCGCTCGTCTGATAGGATATGAGCTGACGTTGTTAGCTCATCACATTACATTGAAGAGATGTGCAACATTAAACCCAGCCACGTTGTTGCCATTTCCAGCGACTCAGCCTGAGGCACAGGAAACACATGATTGTATTTTCTTAACTGGGGAACAGACAAAGGGTCAAATTGATTTGCAAGATACGCCCCTTCCAGGTGTAGATGGAGAACTGTGGGTTGATGGGTCTTGTCTGAAGTTGCCGGATGGTACAACTTCAGCCGCATATGCAATTACTACGCTTCATACGATAGTAGAGACAGCTCGCATACCACAGAAGTCAGCTCAAGCAGCGGAATTAATAGCCTTGACACAAGCGTGTGAGCTTAGTACAGGATTGTGTGTGAATGTTTATACAGATAGCCGCTATGCTTTTGGAGTGGCGCATGATTTTGGCCTTCTCAGGAAGGAAAGAGCCTTTCTGATATCACACGGGTGCAGATAATGCACTAAGAAATTGTGCATGATCTTTTGACTGCATTAACATATCCAAAGAAAATAGCAATAGTGAAATGCAGTGCGCATAAAAAGGTGACAGATAAGGTGGGACAAGGAAATGCTTTTGTAGATGGAGTGGCACGTGAGACTGCGATGCAGCCTGACACTACTTATATGTATGTAGTGAAGTCACAAGCTGAGCGGTGGCACGATGCTAGGAAGGAAGCACTTGAGATACAGAGGACGGCTTCTGACAAAGAACGAGAGCAATGGTCCAGGGATGGAGAGTTGGATGATGAAGGTTGCTGGCGAAACAAGCAGAAGGATAGATGGAAGTTGCCTATAGCCTTTGTACAACCTATGGTTCAGATGGCACATGGGCTAGCACATGTAGGAGCTTCAGCAATAGTAAAATTCCTTACACAAGTCTCTGAGCATCCAGAAATTGCTAGCACAGCTAAGAGAGTAGTACAGTCCTGTATGATCTGCCTGCGATTTAATCCTGGAAAGGGGACACGACCTCCAGAAGGAGGTTTTGCTACACCGACTGCACCTTTTGAAGTTTTGCAGATGGATTATATTCAGATTGAACGCTGTAATAATTTGAAATATGTGTTTGTGGTGGTATGAGCCATCAGTAAATGGATTGAGGCGTACCCCACAAAGGACAATACTGCAATTACTACGGCAAAGGTGCTTTTGAAGGAATTCTTTCACCGCTATGGTGTTTGTAGATTTTTGTGGAGCGATAATGGACCTCATTTTGTAGGGGACGTTATAAAGTATGTCCTGAAAGGATTAGGGATCAAACAGAAGTTTCATGCAGTGTTCCACCCACAATCAGCAGGATTAGTGGAAAGATACAATGCTACTCTGAAACTGAAGTTAGCTAAGATACAGGCTTCTACTTCTCTGAATTGGCCAGATGCGTTGCCACAGGCATTGTTGTCAATTATATCAGTGCCTCATTCTCAAACAGGTCTCACACCCTATGAGGTCCTGTTTGGTAGGCCCATGAATATCTGGGGAATTCCTAAACTGAGTTCTGTGTATTATGTACCTTGTGTCTTAATGAATGACTATTTGGCACAATTAACTGATAACTTGGTTTCTATTCATCAACAGGTTCGAGAAGCACTTCCTGACAGATCCACAGGTGAGGGCCTGGTGACTTCGTCCTTCTGAAGTCCTTTGAGAGATCGAGCAGTTTGGAGCCAAGGTGGCATGGGCCAGAGCAAGTGCTACTCGCCACGAGAACAGCAGTCCGAGTCACGAACCGGAAAAATTGGGTCCATGGTACCCATTGTCTCCGAGTACTCCCGACTTTGGTGGAGCCTGCTGTGTTGACTGACCATCGAGAGGTTCTGACTGTGGAGAGAGGCCGTGCTGTGACACCTGACGGATCTGAGGAGTTCTTCCCGGACCAGACAGTCCCTGGAGCAACAAGATATAATTTGAGACCAAGAGAGAAATCTGCAGCATTTGTGAAAGTTGTCTGAGCATTCCCTGGTCAGTGAAACGGAGAGCCGATGTGGCAAGGGGGGATCAGCCCTGCATTAGAGTAGTGACACCCGTCTTGGCCTGTGGTGAAGAAGTCAACGGCTACCCAGGGGTAAGAGCTCTGACAACTACTCTAGTTTCAGGAAGATTTGTTTTGTGTCGTGACTAAAATGGAAAAGAAGAAGAAGATTTTTTGTGCTGTAGGGATTTGTTGTTGCTTTGGTGATTGCGGCAACAATAACATGGTCTGTTGAGGAGACAACTCCTGCTCGTGAGTTGTTTGTTGTTACTACACCTACACCAGAGGAGCATTATTTCTTTACGCTTCCATATCAAGAATTGAAACATCGACAATCTTATCTCAATAATACCTTCATTCAAATGTTGCATCACACCCACATCGCTACGAATGCTACAAACTGTTGTATTTGTGGGATGATGCCTACACATAAAAAAAGGAGGTACACCGTTCATACCTCTTCCTGTTTCACATAATGGCTCTTGTCGAGCCTGGTATACTTTGCTCTTTGCGTCAAGGAAGCCTACAGTGGGTAGACGGCTTTTCCGGTTAAATAAAGAGTGCCATCAAGACAAAGATGGGTATCCCCAGGCGAATGGAACTAAATGGGAGTGGGAAGAATATTGACCGGACAATATTTCAACGCCATATATCTTCACCAACACAAAGACTCATCCAATGCCGAACATTTTGTCGTTTCTGTTACTCAAGCACAAGCAGAACTATGTGTAGGCAGCATTGGACATATCCCTATTGGGATAAGTGACTGTATTACTGTATTGCATATAGATGGCTTAAATAATAGTACCTTTTTAGCTTCGCCTAATACTTATTTTGTGTGCGGAAATCGTGGATATTATCGATTGCCAGCTGGCTGAACCGGCATTTGTTATGTATCATTTTTATTGCCCCCTGTGTTTCTGGCACCTCCATTGTATCATCGAAATCTTAAACTGTTTAACTATATTACTGTAAATAGATACAAAAGAACTTTGACTACTGATAACATTGACCAAACCGACACTAGCCTACAACAATATATAGATTTTAATTTAGGATTGTTCTTTTTTGTGGGTGCTGCATTGAACAGTGGAAAAGTGTGACGATTAACTAGAGTAGTGGAAGCTGTATCAGATCAAACAGCTGTAGCTTTAGGAAACATCGACGAAGAATTGCAAATTGTCAGAATTGTGGTTTTGCAGAATAGAATGGTGTTAGATGTTATGCTAGCCGATAGAGGTGGTGCATGTCGTGTTATAGGTAGTAGCTGCTGCATGTTCATACCTGACCACACCCCATCAGTGTATAAAGCGATTAATAAACTTCATAAAATCGCTGCAGACCTGCACACAGAAAACAGTACAAGACTTTCACAGGATGGCTTTGGACTCTGATTTCTGCCTTGGGCTGGAAAGTATTAACAGCCCTATGTATAATAATTGCAATAATCTTCAATTGTTGTATATGTATTCAGTGCAGTCCAATGATATGTTCTATGTGTGTTACTGCTTGCATACTGACCGAAACCAATATTGCAGAAGTCAAAATGCAGAATGATTTGACAAAGGAGATAGCTAGCATGATGGTCATTGATATAAGGGATGAATATCTAGCTTTTCCCAGGAAGTCGAATGTCTTCAGCTAATGCTGAAAGGGTTGTCTGTTGTAAATCAATGGTGATTAGGTTAAGCATTAGCAGAAGACATGCTATGTTTGACATTATCGTATCAAATGTGCCGACTCCATTTTGTATTTGCAACGGCCATTTTGTATGCCATACATTGCTATGTGCTCATCATGTGCTTTGTCCTACTTTCTTGTTAACTGCGCCTGAAGTCTGCCCGACAACAGGCTATATTTAGCACTCCCCGCTTCCAGCATGTCCAAACATGCGCTGTAGGGTCAATGACCGTTACTAATTGGTTCCAGACAGGAATGTGTTTACCAGTTGCCGAAGACTGTTAACTCCGCCCATCTATCGATTGTGCCTTCCAATATGTCCTTGTATGGTCATGAAACTGCTCTTGTCTTCTGTACCGCCTTCTTTTGAGCCCCCTCATTGTGTATAAAAGGGGCCATGTGCTTTGTTCGGTGAGCTACTCGATACAAAACTGAAGGGTGTTGTTTGGACTGTAGTACCACCTTTAAAGGTTTAATAAACTTTGCTTTTGTATTTTCCAGTTTCATTGCCAACTTCTTCCTAAGGTCTGAGGACTCTGTGCAGAGAAGGGCGAACCCCTTGCACTAAGTAGGCCTAGCAAAGGTTTGCTTACAACGGCGTGGCCCCCTCCCAACATAGAAAAGCCCCGGGGGTGGTTGTCCCCGGGGCTGAGGGGTCCGGCATGGACCCCCCTTTTTTCAATAAAAGGCTAAGGGGGGCCATCAACCCCTCCAAACATAAACTTAAAGCCCCAGGGGATGGGTCCCCGGGGATTAGTAAAAATGATTAAAAGAGGCTATTTTTTTTACAATAGATTTACCGTACGCTTACGGTGCAAAATCTGTAAGTCGTCCCGGAAGCTTACCTAAGCAAGAACAAAATAAAAGAAAAAACATTTTTTGACATTAAGGATCATTGAAACACTCCCTAATCAACCCTAGGAGATACAAAAAGTACTATACCAAACAGCAAACTTTTCCGATCAATCTACACACATAAACAAATTAATTACAAATCACATTTATTCCCACATTAAATTCAAAACGAAACACACTTGTCTATTGCTTGAACATTTGAACCCTTTCCAACTGACAAAACTTTCAACCCTTCCCCCATTCCACATTCTGCCAGTTACCATAGAAACACTTCAGGGAACACCTAACTGAGCACACAGGTGAAAAGTTCATCATAGATTGTTGCAAATCAAAACAGAAAGTGTGCTTGACTTCTCAATATACTAGCTTATCTAAAGTACTGTACTGTTCTATCACTTTTACTTAACCAATACATAACAGGCTTTTAAAAAAACAGAAAATTCCACCCTAGTTTTGTACCTCATAACATTTCAAACAACCAATCAGTTCATTGATTTTTGCAAAAGTCCACTTATCCACCATTTTAGAAAAAAAAGCTTCAAACTGCCCTTTCATTTACAGAGACCATCTGAGTGCATCCAGACCTCTCTTCAAGATGTTTAAAGTATGGATTGTGGGACACAGCTATATTTTCTGGAGTGAAAGGTATGCACAACAGAAATGAGCTCACAAATACTTAGGTTTATCAAATGTAGACATTAAATAGATTGGACAGAGAGGGTTAAGGTGGCATCAATTGATGCCATTGGTGAAATCCTTTATGCATCTCCAACACCCTGACCCAGAATTGTCCACTGTGGTTGCAATGACCTAGGCACTTTGACTGGGGTAGGTCTGGAAATGTTTATGGAGGACACCTTTCAACAACTGATGACACTTTTACCCCAAAGTGCCTTTGTCTATTCTAATATATGCCAAAGGCAGAAATGGAACTGGTCCAACCAATATTGTCCACAGATTGAGAAAGCTGGGAAACATGTGAATAAATCTGTTTCTGCCTTTCTCCGAGACTATAGAATGGGTTCCATTTACATTATTAATCTGCGCTTCAATATGCATGACATCTATAGGAGAGATGGTGTACATTTTACGGATGAATGAAACAGAGTCTTCCTCATAAACTTAAGACTCTGCATCAGTACTTACTTGTAGATACTAACATCTACCAATACACACAATGGCTATTTTTAGAGCCACACAACACATAAGTACATACACTTCATAAATATCTAAATCTATTTTTATTTTTCTTGCTTAGGTACGCTCACGGGAGGACTTACAGACTTTGCCATGTATGTCGTACATAATTTGCACCATACGCGCACGGTAAATCTATTGTAAAAAAAAAACTAGCGCCTATTAAGAATTTTTTATAACACCTGGGGACCCCATCCCCTAGGGCTAAAAAAAAAGCATTGGGGACCGTGGGGGTAGACCCAAAGCCCCCACGGTCCCAGCCGTCTCCCCACGTCCTTTGTGAGCCGGCATTGCTTTTCGGCAGAGAGAGCAGCTGACATGCTGCTCTCTCTGACAAAAAGCAGTTTGCTATGTTAGGGTGGGAGGGCGAGGCTCCAACCCTACCATAGCAAGCAGCAGTGTCCCGGGGGTAGGCACTGCAGGAGTGGCCCTAGGGGGTGGCGATCCCCAGGGCCAGCAAGGGCTCCAAGAGGGGGGCCGCACGGCCATAGAAACATAGAACATAGAAAAGCCCCGGGGGTGGTGGTCCCCGAGGCTAGTGGGTGAATCATGGACCCCCCTATTTTCAATATTAGAGCCCTGGGGTGGCGGTCCCCGGGGCAAGTGGGGGGGCAAACAGCCCCCCCCCCCACTTTCTTTCAAAATTTTGCCCCTGAGATTTGGTCCCCCCGGGGGCTAATTTAAAAAAAAAACAGACCGAGTTTTTTTTTTGTTTTTTCACAGGGTACACGTACGTACGCGTACCCCGCAATTTAAAAAATAAATAAATAATGATTTGGGGCCTTGGGGGTCCTTGTGAGACCCTCTGAGCAGGCCTAGGGGGTCAGGGTGTGCCTAACCTGCCCCCTTTACGTGTTTTGCACATTTGTTTCTCTGTTTTCTTGTGCAAACTGTTCACATACGGGTACGCGCGCCGTAACACCTCCAATATATGTCTATGATTTTACTTATGATTTACTCAGGAACTACTGAACGGATTTACACAAAAAGGCCCTTCTGCGAACAGAACTCTACCTTTTTGCAAAGTTTGGTGTAATTCCATTTAGCCGTTCGGGCTGTAGCCCTGGCTATAGGTCCTATGGGAAATTGCATGGGGAAAACATGTTTTGGGACCCCCATTTTTCTCAGCCCCCACTTCATGAATCACCACCAAACTTTCAGGTAGGGAGCGGAGCGGAGCAGGCCATCTTCTTGGAGAAATTCGGGAAGATTCGACCACCGGCACCAATGTTATTCCAAATAGAATGTTGCGGCTTTCCTATGGAAACTAGGTTTTAACTATAACTGCCTGCTGGCGACCTAAGTATTAGTACATTGAGATGTATAGTCCTACATTCTATGAGGGCTCACCCTCTCCCAGGAGGCATGGATGACAGATGTGGTGGAGTGGGTGGCAGCGGAGGAGGCACACTTGAGGAGGACTAGATGATACAAGAAGGCTCAGGAGGTATTGTTGGCTTGGAATGTAATGTTACTGTCTATGACACTGACCTCCTGAATAAAGGATTAATAAGGGGATTTCCCATTCTTTTATTTTAATTTGCTTGCATAAAGAGAGAAATTGGTATGTGGTGTAGACCTATTACAGGCTCCTTGTGAGTTATATCTGTGGAGATATATTAGTGGTTGGAGGGTGGATAAGGAGGGGCTGCACCCCTTGACCGGTTGTCGGTGGGTTTTAACCTCTTAATACAGGATGCAGTGTGCTATATATGTTTTTTGTGTAGCCTATTTAGTGGCAGTGATGACCACCACCGGGTTTATGTTGATTGAAAATTTGTTCTTAGAACTGCTAATAAAGAAATACAAAAAAAGTATTAGTACACTTCCTCACCGAATACTCCATATCCGTTACAATCTGTCCCTAAAATGAATTATCATTAAAAAAATATAAAAAATAATTATAAAGTCAATATTTACCAAATACCTATAATATATACTTACTTATACACTCCTCCAGATACTTACATATTTGTGATAATGACACAAGTGGTAAAACGCATAAGTACTAACTACATTAGTAGTAACAAAATGTGTGTTAATGCCACTAGTTGTAAAACACATATGTACTAATGAGACCAGTAATAAAAAAATGCATAGTAATGACATATATATGCTAAATATCTGCATCCAAAAATAGCTGTAAACTCACACGTTATAATTACACTAATGGTAAAGACAAGCCGTAATAACGATGCCGGTCAGACGAGCGTCCAACTGGAATTGTGTTGGAATGAAAACCAACCAACTAGCAGTAGGTAGATCCATCCAATGAATTTTTATGTGACTGCACATGAGGCAGTCGGAAACATCCATTTTCCCATTGTGGCTTGTGCAGCATCTGAAAATATATTGGAAAAATGAATGTTTGCAAAGATCCATTCCCTGTGTGCCAGGCAACATTTTGTGCCTGCCACACAGGGCATGGATGTTTGGGGGCTCCAAAGGTGTCCTCAGGCCTCACAGTGGAGGCCATGTAGGCTGCAGAGGGATAGGGGTCCTGCTAGGACCCCCAAAGTCCGTTCCAACATCCTTTCAATGGCAGTTGGATAACCATTGAAAGGCTGCCTGATTCCGATATCGTAATCCCTATGACGGGTGCCTGAGCAGGCACCACCCCATTGTAGGGGATTTTTTTCTGACCGCTGCAGAGCCTGTTGGAAAAGCAGTGGCTGCTCAAGCCCCACTTCCTTCGACCACTGCATCACAATGCGGCAGTCGGAATGCATAGTTATAAGTCATTCCGACAGCAACCGACAGGCCATCGCTTGCGGTTCATACGACATCGTAATTATGGGCATAATAGTTGTAAAAAACTGCCTGGTGAAGACTAATGATTTGTTGAGACTACATTGTAAAGGTACATTGTGCTTTAGACTGCGTTGTAAAAGCTATTTCCCCTCCTGGTGTGGCAGCTTCAACCTGATAAGACACAGAACACAACACGTCAGCTAATCCTTTGCAGTAATCTAATATCAGATCATCAGTAAAGTTTACGAGGGCATTTGCAGGTACAGCCTTCCCATGATGATCACCTAAGGAGACAGCCGTGTTCTAAAATCAGATGTGCTGGGAAAAATCATCAACACCAATAGAAACACATCTGGCCATTTCAAAGACTTAGAAGCAAACACTTTGGCAAGTCTTGAATTCAACATCCCATTGACTTACTCCACCAGACCTGAAGTCTCAGGTTGGTAACTACTATGCAGTCTTGGCAGCACACAGCATTCTCAGCACTTCATTATTCAAGTGCATGCCTCGATCCGATTCCAAAAAGGTTGGGAAGCCGACCCTTGGCATAAACTCCCTCAACACCAACTTTGCCAGTGTGAGACTATCATTCCATCTGGTGGGTTATGCCTCAACCCTTCGTGAAAAGATGCAGGTCACAACCATCGCATATCTCAACGCATTGCACACAGGCATCTCAGTAAAGTCCAACTGCATCCTGTTGAAAGGATCTCCTCACCTCGCTGTGTGGTTTAATTTCACTGCAGTTCTACATTGTTCGGTTGGCAAACAACCCATCTGTGAAAGAACGCTTCTGCCATCAATCTGAATTTCAGAATAAATCATGTTTGGTGAAACAATCTGACCATGATATCCCTCCCTACCTGAGTTGAACCATCGTAATGTCTAGCCTTCGGCGACAACAAACTATTTGGCAACACACGTCTGCCATCTCCTGAAACCCATATTTTATCCTCATCTCTCTTAACACATTTTATTTTTAGCCAACTCTGCTGTTCTGATACATCTTCCTTTAGCCTCTTAACTTTCTCCCAAGTATCAGCTGCTGTGAGGAAAAGGTTGTAATTGATCTCATCTATCACTCCATTTACATATTCCTAATTAACCATACAAGCATTGTAAGAACAGTACCAGGTGACTTTGTCAGCATATCTGTTGCCGAATATCACATAGTCATCAACCTTGTAATGTGCTGAACACTCTCTGACTGCAACTTCCACAGGTAATTGCAAAGCCTACAACAGTTTTCTCACTTGCTCACCATTATGGATAGTGGGTCCTGATGATGTAATATATTCCCTCTGGGACCATAACTGTGTGATGTTGTGCACCACACCAAAGCTGTATTTAGTATTTCTCAATATAGTCACCTGAAATCAATTTGAAACGTGGCATGCTTTAGTAAAAGCAATCAATTCAGTCACTTTTGTGGAGACTACTCCTTGAAGCCAAACAGCTTACACTACTCCTGAAATGGTGCAGTCAGTCATTGTCCCAAGGTACCTGATCTGACACATCCTTGTGTGTCAGCGTCTGGAAAGGCTTGACCACTAGAGAATATTTGAGTATCCACTGACAACAGTAGCCTAACATTCCCAAAAACATTTTGACTTCTTTCTGGTTTGTTGGCAGACTCTCTCTTGTGACACACTTCTTGCACAGTTCTCAGTATGATGACAAACAGTACTGCAACATATTTAAATCTATTCTCATTCAAGCAGTTTAGCAATGCAAAAGCGTCATTTTTGCATGCCTCATGAGTATTTGGCGCATCCAACAGGTGGTCAATATAAAGGACCAGGACAGAATTACAGGGCACAAGAAGGGTCTCCAAATTCTTATTAAGGATCTAAAAAAAATTGAGCGTCTCTCTGTATACCCTTGTGGGACTCGGCACCATGCCAAAACATGGATCTCGAGCCTTAATGCAAGGAGGAACTGCCCGTCCTTAAGCAAGGGGATGGAAAAGGACACCTGACGCAAAATAATGACAGTAAACCACTTGGAATTTGGAACAATAATACACGTGCTCGGTACGATCGGACAACAAGGGCTCATGATATTATTAATCTTGTGAAGGTCCTGCATTATGCTGTACTTACCACTAGTATTCTGCAGGCCCATAATTAGGGGTAAGTTACATGGACTCCCCATGATTTCTTTCAGCATGCCTTGTTGAATCATTGTCTCGCTCATCGGAGTAATTCCAGCATACGTTTCACGGGTCAAATTATACTGCGGAGTGCTGGGGATATTCCACATTCATTTTTATTTTGATAGAGACAGGCTCAGTTCTGTTAATTAGTCCAATGTCCTTTCCTGAAAAATCCCAAACTTCTGGTCTCAATGAGTGTCTGAGATCTAAAGGCAAATCTTCTGAAGTGAACATCAGATTTATTCTGATAATTGGATTCTAATTTGTCAATTTAAAAGCAATGTCCTCATTATGAGATTGTGGCTCTATTCCTTTTCGGGCACGATATATATTACAATTTCAGTTTGCACAACAAATCACATCCTAACAAACTCAAAGGACTTAAATCACAAACTACAAATTGATGATTATCCTCAAAACTCCCTATTTTTACAGGGACAACTTCAGTAATGGGATTCTTAATTAGTTCGCTAGCACCGTCTTCAATAATTCTTCCCAAGAGGGGAAGGTTTGGGACTTCTACTGATCTCATGGTAGAACGGGCACCAACAGTATTAACCAAAAATGATACATTGTAGCCATTGATCTCATCATCTAAAAATGGCCCACTCTGGTCTACCTCCAAGACTATACCAAGCATGCAATCTTCCTCCCCTGCAGCCCCGCAGGCACCATCAGGAGGTCTGATTGATGCCAATATTTCCACATATCTCATACATAGGAAATTGTTGGTAAGGATTATTATTCCGGAAAGCTTTCTTATTCATATTTGGCACGTTAAAAGCTTGCTGTGGCATCGGAGGTTGAGGAACCGGAATCATTGAGGCTTGTGGCAAATTAAAATTCCAAGATCTAGGTCTGGATACATTTTGTTGTGCATAGAATTACAGTTTTGTGGTGGTACAACCCCTTGATTTTTACCCTGATTTGCTGGAATAAGATGCCATTCCTGCATCCAATGCCCCAACCGATTGCAGTAGTGGCATAGATTAGACTCCTTCAATGTTGCAAAATCTTTCCAAGTACTTGGATCAATAGGTACACCCCAAACTGCACCCTCTAACTCCAATCCACCTCCACCCTGCATCGCCGGAGCTCCCTGCTGGTACGCTCTATACATTGTAGGGGCATTCCCAACAAACAATGGATTTTAAATTCCTAATATTCGAAAAGGCATCTGGGTTGTAGAGGATTGCCTCTCATACCCTTTGAATGATTTTTAATTCCACTCTGAGCAGCCTCATTTCAATCTCACAGTATCTGACATATCACATACTCTTATCAACTGACTTATTCTGCCAACAAATCAGATGCTGCTGAATCATCATAGTAATATCAGGCCTCAATCCTTTCTCAAACATGCACACAAATGTTCCATATCTTTGGGCTCCAGTATTTCCCTTCACTTTACTGTTTAAATGCCTGTAACAATCTCTCATCATTTGCATGAATAGTCTCTTTCGGTTCTTGGGTCGTTCTCTCAATTTTGACCCAGTCAATATCTTGTGGTAGCACCTTAGACTTGAACCACATCATCACCTGATCATTATTCAGATCTGTCCAGAAAACCTTCAAGATTTTCAGAAACAACTCAACTTGTTTGTACTGCTCCAAACTTCTCTCTCAATTTAGGGAATTCATTTGTAAATGATGCAAGATCCCTCCTACTCTGAAGGACATATATGTAACCTCAACTAGGTACCTCCTGTACAAGGAAACGTATAGCTCCCATCCCTCCCCCTCCAGGAGGAGATGTCTCTCCCCTCATTTTATTAGGATTTGTTCTTTTTGACCTTTGAACTTCCCATCTCACTAATTCGCTCCAAATTAAGATTTAGTTCAATCAATCAATCATTGACACTTATAAAGCGCGCTACATACCCGTAGGGTCTCAAGGCGCTGGGGGGGGGGGGGGGTGCCGCTACTGCTCGAACAGCCAGGTCTTCAGCTTCTTCCTGAAGGAGAGGTGGTCTTGGGTCAGGCGCAGGTCGGGAGGGAGGGAGTTCCAGGTCTTGGCGGCCAGGTAGGAGAAGGACCTTCCTCCTGTAGTCGCTCTACGGATGCGGGGGACGGCGGCGAGGGCGTGGTTGGCTGATCGGAGGTGGCGTTTGGGAGCGTAGAAGTTGACTCGGCTGTTGAGGTAGCTCGGGCCTTGGTCGTGTAGGGCTTTGTGTGCGTGGGTGAGGAGGCGGAAGGTGATTCTTTTGTTGACGGGGAGCCAGTGAAGGTCTCTCAGATGTTCGGAGATGTGACTGGTTCGTGGGATGTCGAGGATGAGTCTGGCTGAGGCGTTCTGGATCCGCTGGAGTCTCTTCTGGAGCTTGGCGGTGGTACCGGCGTAGAGGGCGTTGCCGTAGTCCAGTCGGCTGGTGACGAGGGCCTGGGTGACGGTCTTTCTGGTCTCGGTGGGGATCCACCAGAAGATCTTCCTTAGCATGCGTAGGATGTTGAAGCACGCCGAGGAGACGTTGTTGACCTGCCTGGTCATGGAGAGGGAGGAGTCCAGGATGACGCCCAGGTTTCGTGCATGGTCTGTCGGTTTGGGTGCGGTGCCCAGGGCGGGAGGCCACCAGGAGTCGTCCCAGGCGGAGGGTGAGGAGCCCAGGATGAGGACCTCCGTCTTGTCCGAGTTCAGTTTCAGGCGGCTGGTCGTCATCCACTAGTTGATTAATTCCCGAATATGCATCTTTATCCCAGGGATTCTCATCTGTTCTATATCCTGATTACCAGAAGTGAGACTGTGGCTCTTCTGTAAACCCTTTGTACACTCCAGATCTACCTCATGTTTCTGAGCTAATTCAGATAATTTGTCAAGGGCTTGTCTCACTCTCCTAGTAGCATGTTTACTCATAAACAAAAGTTCACTTTGCTAGTGCGTTTCTATTCGATCCAATGCAAGACAACCACTTACCATTTCACCCAATTCCAACATCAATTTTCCCTCATCCACCAACTTTACTTTCAAAGTGGACTGAAGAGTTCCCTGAATCACTTCCGTACTCCCATTGTCATTTGACATAGCATTAAGAGTTTTCAAAAAGTCCTCCATTTTCTAAACATTAAGACCTTTAAGGGCTTTAGATAATACTTTTACTTTAAGTGTACTACTCTAAATATTTGAAGGCGGTTCCCAAGTAAGTGAACCAAGAACTGGTAACGCCGGGAACAACCTTAAAGGTCCAAATGCAGTTTGTTGCACCGATGGATCCGCACTTGCACAGCAAAGACAACTTGCATTAATCAAACATAAAGGAATACATTCTCCCACTATCTGACTCATGGGAGTAAATGCTGATGCCTGTTGTTGAACGGAAAAAGCTGAATTTTAAATCCTGTTTTTCCCAGAACCAGGCTTATATAAAGAAGCCACTGGTCCAATGGTAACAGGAACTGCAAGGGCATCTGGGAATGTGCAACCAGTGGAGGTCTCAGGAAAGCAAGTGCTTGCATTTCCTTCTGTCATATTTTGATTCACTGTAGTAGTCCCCATCACACTCTGGTCCTTCTGCATAGGAGAAATCCCTATTGTACCAGAACTCATAGTTACTGGTGCAGTAGGCAATCCAGTATTCTCATCAGCAGACTCGCACCCACCTCCCTCTGTTTGAATCTCATTATATGGAGGTGGTTGCTCAGAGATTAATACATCTAAAAGACTACCACTAGTATCACTATCAACGCTTTCATCTTTGTCTCCAGATTCTCTTCTTTTTTATACTTTTTTCTCTTTTTAGTCCCTGGTTCCACTTCTCCATTTTGCAATAGTGGATATTTTTTCACACCCTCTATCATAACAGTTCTCCAACTCTTCTGCTCTGCAACCAACCTCAAATCTGCATAAGTACATATTGCCTTTTTTACTCATTTTTTATATCTCTTCTTTCCTTGCATGAGGCGCATGGTCCTAAGTGTTAAGTTCTTCAAATTGTGTCAGTCTAGTTTCATCTCATATAGAAGTCTCTTAATTTTTCAATAATTCTCACATGGAAACACCAGTGCACCTTCTTTCTCAGTGAGCTTATCATGCCACTGTTCTAGCCAAATACATGTGTGTAAACCTACATTTATCACCATATAATGACCTGCAGTGTTCATGAGCAGGGTTCCATCACCCCCTCTAAGGGATATCTGCACATCTCCTCTAAAAAATATATATCTCATGCAACTTTAAAACTTTTCATTTTTAATTACATTTATTTGTTCTAACACAAAAATCAATATTTTGCCTATAATTATTTCCAAGTCATCAATCAACAACAGCCCAGCACCTTGTGACATAAACAACTAATAACAGTGCCGCTTTACACCAATTGACCTATCACAGTGCAGCATGCTGTGACAACAATCTCACTCCTTGCAGCAGTTCACCCTCCTTTAGAATTTTCATGCATGACCCCTTTTCAGCAACACGCTTGAAATTAAAATACCAACAAATAACAATTGTCTGCTTTACTAAAGAATGAACAGAAATCAATCATGCAAAGCAACCCAAACACACATTCAAATGAAACCTTGTCCTGTTGGGAATCAATCTGATCAGTGTAGCTTTCCTCTGCGCAAAAGTCTACCACACTAATCATACCTCACTTTCACAAAAAGGATTCATGTCCCTATCTCGATAGGGCTGTTGACAATGTTACTTGACAAATCCCAGAAATCCTCAGCAGACAATTACAATACAGTGTCTTCTATACTTTTTAATATCATCCTGGGATCCTAGGCCACATTGGATCTGATGACAACTTCTTCATAATTAGCGCTACACTCACACAATCATCTAAATCATTATCACATCATATCACGCAATCTCCACGAGACACCACACAATTGTCACAAACACCTCAAGCTAACTCGTTTACCCACCATCCTATTGATGCTCACACCTCCGCTGTTACAACTCGCTCTCAAACCACTGGAACATCACCATTTTCAATTCTCCAGTAGAAACATGGGCACTATTTTAACCACATTACATCTCCCCATTGATGGGGAGATGTAATGTGGTTAAAATTATTTTTTTACTAAAGATTTTTTATTTTCTTAGAGCTATTCCTTTATTAGTGGACTTGGTTTGGTTTAAGAAAATTGAGCGAATAATTTTATTGGTTTGTATGGGCCGGTAAAAGACCCAGCCGGGCCATGAAATATATGACTTTACCTAGAGAGAGGGGGGGGTTGGGCTTTACCGAATTTTCCAGTGTTATTACTGGGCAATTACGGTGAGACATATAGGTCTATTATTAGATGGGGAGGAGCCTGCTGATTCTGATTTATCTATTTATCGTTTAATTTATGGGAAAGAGGCTAAGGGGCTGCTATTTAGACACATTGATTTCGCTTATTTCAAACGGGTAAAGTTTAAGACCCTGCTGGCGGACTTTAAAGTCTGGACACCCATGCGGAAATGAATTAAAGTAGGGAGACTACATTTATACACCCCTGTCATTGGCAATACCCTGTTACCGGATATCTTCATGGACATTTATTTTAGAGAATGGAATGCGCTAGGAGTTTTGGTAACAGGGGACATTGTCACGGAAAGAGGGGCTATGACTTTTGATTGTATTAGACAGAAATTTGGCATAAATAATCTGCATTTTTTCAAATTTCTGCAGATTCGTGATTTTTTTTGTAGGAAAATGGTTAGTTGGATTCACATTCCGTTAGTAGACGCCATTCAGGGTTGTATCTCTACGATGTATAAACTGGTAAATGAAACAAGAAGTGATGATTTGGATAAGCATTTTGGCCGTTGGCTGAGTGGCGTCGAACTCAAAAACTACCGTCCCATCTCGCTCCTTCCATTCCTGGCCAAAGTAATCGAGAAAGCTGTCAACAACCAGCTGGCCGCCTTCCTCGAAGCCAACAAATCCCTCGACTCCTCACAGTCCGGCTTCCGAGCAAAACACAGCACTGAGACCGCCCTCATCGCAGCTACAGACAACATTCGAACTCTACTGGACAATGGAGACACAGTCGCCCTCATCCTCCTCGACCTCTCTGCAGCCTTCGACACAGTCTGCCACAGCACCCTTTTACAACGCCTCAGAAACATCGGAATACAAGGAAAAGCACTTGAATGGATCACCTCGTTCCTCACCGGAAGAACCCAGAGAGTCCGCCTTCCACCATTCAAGTCCGAGGCCACTGAAGTCATCTGTGGCGTACCACAAGGATCCTCACTCAGTCCCACCCTCTTCAACGTATACATGAGCCCCCTCGCGGCCATCGCCCGCCAACACAACCTCAACATCATCTCCTACGCGGATGACACTCAACTGATCCTTTCTCTCACCAATGACCCCAGCACCGCCAAAACTAACCTACACGAAGGAATGAAAGAAGTTGCCGAATGGATGAAACAAAGCCGTCTGAAACTGAACTCAGATAAAACAGAAGTCCTCATCTTAGGTTCTTCCCCCTCTGCATGGGACGACTCTTGGTGGCCGGAAGCCCTTGGAAAAGCACCCATCCCGACAGACCACGCACGGAACCTAGGCGTTATCCTGGATTCTTCACTCTCAATGAACAGACAAGTCAGCGCCGTATCCTCATCCTGCTTCAACATTCTCCGCATGCTCAAAAAAACATTTCGCTGGATCCCCACCGAAACCAGAAAAACAGTCACCCATGCTCTGGTCACGAGCCGACTGGACTACGGAAACACCCTCTACGCAGGTACCACCGCTAAACTCCAAAAGAAACTCCAACGAATCCAAAACGCCTCAGCCAGGATCATATTAGACATCCCGCGCAACGAACACATCTCTGGTCACCTGAAAGACCTCCACTGGCTACCCATCAATAAGAGGATCACTTTCCGACTGCTAACCCACGCACACAAATCACTCTACGACATCGGACCAGAATGCCTCAACTCACGACTGTCCTTCTACACCCCCTCCCGCCAACTACGTTCTTCCAGCCAAGCCCTCGCCACTGTACCTCGCATCAACAAGACCACCATGGGAGGCCGATCCTTCTCATACCTGGCTGCTAAAACATGGAACTCACTCCCCACTTACCTTCGCCTTACCCAGAACCACCTAGCATTCAGAAATCAACTTAAAACGTGGATATTTGACAAGTAATCCTCCCCCCCCCTAAGCGCCTTGAGACCCTCTGGGTATGTAGTGCACTATATAAATTCTTTGACTTGACTTGACTTGACTATATTACCCCACATAGTATATAACAATGGGGTGGGGTGGATGGAGTTAACTGTCCTAGATGTGGGGAGTTTGCAGTAGATAGTGTCCACATGTTTGCTTCCTGCCCTTGTTTGACTCCACTGTTCAATGGGATGGAGCAGCGGCTGGAACGGGTGTTTGGATACATGATTCAATTATCACCACAGGTTTTAATATTGAGAATAGGGGATATGCATATGACTGAACCAGAGAGAAAGTTATTATATATTGCGATGGCTACACTTAGATTGTGCATAGCAACTGTATGGTTGTATCCCGCCCCCCGAGACTCCACGAATGGTTTAGCAAATTTATAAATGTCGGGAAGTGGGAATTGCTGACTTATAAAAGGAGAGGCCTGAGGGCTCGGAGAGAGGTGGAATTGGTTTTGGGAGCCCCTTACTAATTGGTTGAATCTTGAGAATTAAGGATAGGGGCAGTCCGATGAGATGTGAGATTAAATTGATCTGTTTTTTTTATTAAGTTTGATTTGTGTAAACTTGTGGTCCCGTTTGGTTTCTTTTTGTGTATTTCCTTTATCCTGATTTGTTATCTTCTTGTAGCGTTTGGGGGGAGGGGGGAATGGGTGGGGGGTGGTGTAAAATACTAACAAATTTGGGTTATAACATAGATATAATGTATTTTGTTTTCCTTGCCTTTTGTGACTCTGTTCTTATGTCATTATTCCAATAAAAATAAAAAAAGGAAATATGGGCACTAGGGACTGAAATCTGGTCCGGTCGAATCTAAAGTAACAGATTTCCGATCCCTCTATTTCAAGTGCTAACCATCCTGTACTACCATCTGAGAACGCTCAGGCCGTTTCTTCCATTTCAACTCTGGTCAATAGACCTTTGTAGTAGCCTGAGAGGAAGAGGCTTTAACAACAATTTAAGTCTCAAAATACAGTGTGATCATTAGGACCACACAATAAATGTCATAATCAGTAACTTAAAGTTAAAATGTGTATTATAATCTCAAAGCTAGACGAATATTAAACAATCTGAAGAACATACTGTAAAAGTACCAAATGATTAAAGGAGGACTGAAGTGTCTTACAATATTGGTCCTAAACAGCAAAGAGCATGAATTCACATTAATATCAAAGCCTCAACTGCAAGCTTAAGACCCACAATACACTAACTTAACATTTCTCTTTAAAACATATTTGTTCTACAACCTACATATAATAGAATAAATGAAATCTTTAATCATGACTCAAGCTATATCAATCGGTACATCTTTTATGTGGTGCAATAACAAATACAAGTTATTTTAAGCAAAAATTAAAACTGGTTGCAATGTATAAAGAAACATTAAACACACATATGATTCAGTCTCAATAATCCCTGGTGAATGCACTGCATTAAATGCATTTTAGTGCACCACCTTACAGTCTGAACCTATAGAAAATTGATCAGCCATTCAGATGTTTCCTAAAAGGAAAAACCTTAATATACACACATATATATGTATAAAAATGCAATAGATGCACTTCTGTACCTTTGGTGCAGCATATCTCTTTAGTATTATTGCATCACACAAGTACATAAGACCAGGGGCCAGATGTAGGTAGCCCTTTACCGATCGGAATCGGCCGAAAATACCGATTTTCGGCCGTTTCCGATCGGTAAAGGGCTATTGAGATGTAGGGGCACATTTTCGGTAATTTTACCGAATCGGTATCATTACCGAATCGGTAAATTTACCGATTTGGTAATATGTACCGAATCGGTAAAATAATTACTGATTCGGTAATATTTACTGATTCGGTAAAATTACCGAAAATGCAATGTAGGTAGGCAATGTACCTTCTGCACATGGCTTACAGAATCGGTATTTTACCATGGAATACAAATCCATGGTAAAATACCGATTCTGGTGTGCATGCACATGTGTGCATGCACACCTATGTCATGTGACAGGCAGACCTGCCCTTAGGGCAGGTATGCCTGCCACATGGCACCCAAGCCTGTTTTGGGGGTGCCAGGGGGTGTCAATGTGACACCCCCTGCACCCTTGTGAATTCGGTATTTACCGATTCGGTAAATACCGAATCGGTAATGCCCATTCATTCCTATGGGCTTCAAAGCCCATAGGAATGAATGGGCATTACCGATTCGGTATTTACCGAATCGGTAAATACCGAATTCATCCGATTCGGTATTCCAGCACATCTGGAATACCTACATATCGGACCCATAGATTTACCGAATTTAAATTACCGAATCGGTAAAATTCGGTACCGTATTTTCCGGCGTATAAGACGACCCGGCGTATAAGACGACCCCCTACTTTGCTTAATAAAATGTAGGTTTTATGCTATACTCGCCGTATAAGACTACCCCCACTTTCAGTGCAGTCCAACGCAGTCCTGCATAGCCATTTTGAGAATGTATTTTATTTTATTTTGGCTCGTACTTTGTTTGCTTTGTATGCTTTGTATGCTTTGTATGCTTTTGTAACCTGCACACTTATCACTTTTTCTCCAGGAATGTACCGATTGCTACCTCATGTATTTTGTCACTTTTGATCCATGTAACTTAATGTTTGCTTTTGTAATTTGTCCATTGTTATTGTTATTATATATTATTATATAATGCAGAAGCAGTCTGACACCTTCGGGTGTAGTCTGCGCTATGTAAAAACGCATGAAAACATTCCTTCAAATTTAGCATCCGGCGTATAAGACGACCCCCGACTTTCCAAAACATTTTAAGGGGTTAAAAGGTTGTCTTATACGCCGGAAAATACGGTAATTTAAATTCGGTAAATCTTTTCTACCTACATCTAGCCCCAAGTGTACATACATTTATTTTTGGCCTAGCCAAAGGTGGAAGGATGGAGCCAAAGTTATTCTACTCCAGTGTGCAACACAGCTTCCGCAGGAGTTAGTGGAAATCATTGATAGAACTGGAGCAAGTGGCTTGCTCACTAGCAGGACAGGGACACTCGGTGCCAGTAAACTCCACCATGTGGTGGTTGGTGGAGTTTTTGCCACACTCCAAGGGGCAAAAGCTCAGTGAACTCTGACGGGGAAGCAGAGTTTATTACCTACCCCTAGTAACAAGTCCCCTGGCTGACTACACAGACAGAGGGTCAAGTTCTACACAATTCAGACAATACATATGCCACATGGCCCCTGCTTGAATAACAAAGTCGGCTTAGCAAATACAGCAGCAACAATCTTGTAGTTTGTTATTTTGAAGTTAAATTGCAACAGAAAATGGGAAGTAGGAAATAAACAAAAACGTTTTGTAAAACACTTTGGAGAAAATGGGACACTTTTAGCAGGCTTGTGTACTGAAGGTTAGTATACATGTCTGATAAGGGAAAAGGTATAGCTGATGCAGGTTTGGGTGATTGGAGAGGAGTAAGAGGAGTACATTAAGGGGGAGCACATTCAAGCTAGGTGAACTGAAATGTAATCACTTAATTTTTAGAACTACCTAACTGGTAGGAAGGAGAACATTTATTCTCATTTATATTTGTGTGGCATTTGGAGAAATGTCCAGAACTGGTATTTGTAAAATTAAAACTAAAGATATCGGCAAAACCTCTGTGTTCTTTGCATTAGCATGATTGGTTTCCAGTGTTTAATAAATTAATGTGGAAATGTGTGTAACATAATTGCTACCATACATCATTCCCCAATCATTTGTGCAAGATTTTAAGATGGAAGTTCATAAAGAGAGGTATTGTTAATATGTAATCTTATATATGAATTTATGAAGCTCACATATCACCAACAGGATCTCAAAGTGGTGAGTTTAAGCATGCAAATATGAAGCCATACAGCTTTTGCTCCTTTGACCTAAAGAAACCATTTCAAATCTCAATGGGCAATCCTCATACCCTTCTATATCTCAACAAATTGATTAGCCTGAATACAATCAGGGCTTTTAAAGTACTTAGGCCCAGATCTACAAACAAATCATGCAATGTAAGGCTTTAAGTAAAGGTGCTGTGCTATGTTGCATGAACAGTTCAAAGCAGAACAGCAACGCATCAACTAGGATGTGGGGCCAGATTTATCAATTTCTCAAGCAATGCAGGGCAGCACCCAACAATGATGTGCTGCATTGCATGCAAAGGAGAGAGCAAGTAAATTCCATATCTACTGAGATATGACTCTCTTCCCTCTTCCTAGCGCTGGTGCACAATTTTGTTGCTGAGCACCACACACACATGCACACCTGTTCTCTATAGTGCAAGGGTGTGTGCATGAGCCTAGCATAGGTTTTGTATAGGACGGATAGCATTCCAGTATAAAATTCTATGCCTAGTCAATATTTAACACTTTTCCCACTTTAGGCCTAATTATGAGGTTGGCGGTCTGCCTGCCTGAACACCGCGTCCACGGCCACCATTAGACCACAGCGCTAGTGGTCTTTAGACCGCTGTATTATGAGTAGGGCTCCCGGTTTTATGGTATTTATTTTTTTGCCATTTCCGTCTGTATTTATCCATATTTATTTTTTGGAAAGTTTTTCTGTATTTATCCACATTTATTTTGGCCACAAGCAAAATACGCCGCCACAGCTAGTATTTTTCCACATTTATTCAAAGTGACACTGCACACATGCGCCCCGTTGTTATTGGTCAACATTATACATTCATCTGAAAACTTTGTCATCTGCAGAATTTCCCAAATATGCTTAAGAGTGCTATCACAAGCCATTTGTCTCAGAGCCTTGCAGTTTCTGTCATCGGCAGAGTGCCACATCCTCTCCCCCATAACATGAAGTGAGTTCCCATGCAGGCCTCCCAGCTGCTAAAGATAATGAGTATATTTAAAAGATGAAATGGGCAGTCGGATACTACACCTAGGGAAAAAGTTGAATGCACTGCAGTGGACAGCAAAGCCTTTCCATAAAGTACAAGCATCAACATATAAGGTCTTGAGTACATGCACAGGACACAATCATGTGCTCTTTTTTGTGCATGAATTGCTTGTTGTACACAAACAATAACAATAGTTTAAAGATCCATCACCCTTTGAAGGAGGCCCAATGTAGACAAAGATAACAATTATTTACAGTTAGCAGAAAAACTAGGTGGAAAATATCATAAACTCTGTGGATAGAATATACGTTCACCTTTATAATGTATTTTGACTTTGTGTGCTGTGTTTATTATGCAAGGCACACTAATGAATTGTAAGCTTGTAGTGCTAGTCTTACTTCCGAGATTCAGGCCTACAAAAGCATTAAGAGTATAGTTACAGGCTAAGAGAAACAAATCTTTCAGCAAAGCACTGTGACCAGTCATTGAACGGGTGTGGAAATAATTATCACGAAGAATATAGCATGTGCAAAGCAGGAAATTAACAAAGATGTGAAATGATTGTTGCTTTTTGTGCTCGGCATTGAACACATAAAAACACAATTCTATTGGAAGAAGAAAGGCATGTACAGGGTAACCTATTAAACATAATTGAGTAAAACAGCGTGGGGGCTCTCGGGATGGTGTAGTGATCAGTGCTGTTTATGGCACTCAGAATGATTTTTTGCATTTTGCCATTTAACAATTCATAGTTTTGCTCCTGAAAAACAGCAAAGGCACGAAAAGAAAACAGTGAAATCACATCTCTGTGCCAATTTGCTCAGCTTCTTTCTACCATGGATTTGTGTTACTTTCAGTTTTCGGCTGAAAAACGAAACTCAACGTTCCCAATTCATTTATCAAGACAAAATGGGCGATGATTTTTCTTTCGTAAGACACCACTAGCAAAAAAATATGTACAATGTGAATTAGTGTGCACAGTGCTAAACTCACGTTTACTGTAGTGCGCACTCCTGTAAAGGATTGATCTGTCCACTCAAGTAAATTAACTGACCCTGGGAATGCATGGCAGGCACTCGAAGCACAGAGGGGAAAGCTCACTACTTGAGTGTGTTCAGTGTGCCATGCCATCAACATCAAACCTGCGCTGGCAAACTACACAGCAGACATAGTGCTCAACTTCCTGCCTGCACCCTCATACTCCACCCCTTCACCATTTGTCACAGGGATGAGTGGGGCCACGGACAAGTGCAGTGAGGCTAACCACACCCTACCCTGTAAAGAGCTGTGAAAGGGCGGCATGACAGAGGTTAAATTCCCTGATTGACAGAAAGTCCTCTGCACTGCAGGGCTTCTGGCTAAAGCGCCCGGGGCTAACTTCATAGCAAACGCCTCAGGGGGTGGAGTTCAACCCACGAGGCAATAGCTTTCCCCTCAGGGTGTTCATGGTTCCCCAGGGTTTAACGCCCTCCCTCCAAGACGCTTCCCGGAGCGAGCTGTGAATAGAGGCTCGTAATCTGACTCTGGCAGGGGCTCTTAGAAGGGGTGAAAGAACAACAAAGACTCATCAACAAGTAAATGTTCTTTTATATTACTCGGGTGCGGCTGGCAGCTCTGTGTGTGCCTGAGAGGCTATCTCAGCCCGGGCTGACACCTCTTAACCCACTAGTATTTTCCCGTTTTTATATATAAATTTAGATAAAGGAAAACTTGTTTTCCATCTGTATTTATATGTAAAAATCTGTAAAAACGGAAAACCGGGAGTCCAAATTATGAGTTCACCGCTGGGCGCACATTGTGGCTGAGGCAGTATTGCAGCTGTGGGCAATAGCTTTCCGTATCTATTGATGCCTGTGTGTACATTTCAATGGCACATGTGTTGAATGTACACATATGCATGATACATGTTGAAAAATATCACCTTCCCATTCCCTGACTTTTGCCTATATTTTAGCAGTCCAGGCAATGGTACAAAAAGGACTTACCTGTATATCGCCACAAAAAGGGTCATATCGTTTCGGGTGATGATGCTACTGTGAATTGCGGACCTGGAGAAAGGGATCCACGTCGAACTATGCATGGAAAAACAGGAAATGGATGCGTTTGAACCCAAAATCCTTCGTTTTTGCCGCCTTGAAGCTGATGATCCCACCGCCGCAGTCAGCTCATCGGAAAGCCAACTCATAATATGGGCGGTGGTGAAACTCCTCTTCATGGCCCTCTGACATTTAATTTTCTTTGACCCCGGCGGTTGGCGGTCAGCAGTGTGCTTGTAGCGGCAATAGGTTAACTGTGGTCTGTGCGAGAGCAAACCACTCATCTTGTAATACAGCAGTCGGATTGCCGAGCTTACGGAGGTTAGACTGTGACCGTGGGTACGGCGGTTCACATACCGCCAAACTCGTAATAAGGCCCTTAGTATGTGTGCTGGTCAGTGCAGTACACATGCAAAGTAAGAAAGAAAAGAGAAAGGAAAACATTTTTCCTTTTAATGCATGCCTTCAGATGGAGTTAATTTTTTATGCAAAGCGCTGCCGCCAATTTTTGGCAGATAGTGTGTTGTGTCAAAAGCATGGGTGTTTGCATAGGAATGCCAATGTAGTACACCCTTGATGTTAAGAAACGCAAAGCAGTGCTTTGCACTACTTTTCTTTACTTTTAGGCAATTTCCAGTGAAAAGCAAGTTTTGTGCTGAAAAGTAAATCACTGGTTTGCATTACTTTTGTGACACAAACACACTGCAACATTTTGGTAAATCCGTCCTGTGGTGCTATTCTGCTTTCCTCCTGTGCTGACGCTCCTTAAACTCCCATCCATCAATGCAGACACCATTACACCATAGTGCAAGCATGTCAGCAATGCGGTAAGCATATCCTAAGGGCATTTCCATATATTTATGTGTGCTGTAGAATGCAGCACGTATTCAAAAAGGAAAAAAACATTAGAAATTGAAATATTTCTCTTCGTTACACTTACCCCATGGGGGGAGCAAGACTTTGGAGCAAATTCCTATCTACAATTCTTTGTAGGTAGTGATTTGCGTCAAAACTCTGGGGTGGTTGCATGGGAACACTCATACAGCACCCATTGAAAACCACCTTGACGAAAGTTATACAAGGCAGTGCTTTGTGCATCTTTATATTACTTTCATTTACAATCCAACAAAAAATCCAAATTTGCATTGAATTGTAAATTCCAACCCAAAATGTTGTGTCTGGTTTGCGTTAAAAATGAATGCAACCTAAACACAAAATCTTTGTAAATCTGGGCTCAAATGCAAGAAGAAGAGAGAGGTGATTAGTGCCCCTGTGTTTATTTGCCAGTTCCATTCAATCGTGCTCCGATTATAAACTAAGTAGAGTTATATGCCTGTTTCGACTGGAATACAAATGCCGCACAGCCCCCGGCCCCTACCTTCACTCTCGTAGTTGTGATGAGGTGTGACTTGATGTACTACTACTCCCTGTTCACTAAACTATGCTGTAACCCTCGTTCTGGCCTACTCCTGCAACTGAGAAGTAAGGAAAGAGAATTACAAGAGTTAATTAAGGCACAGTCATTGTGAATCTAGACCTTAGTTTTGAAAGGGGCGGTGTCAGCCTTCTTCAAGGTCAATTGCTAGCACTGAAAGTGACAGCTCTGACAAAAATGTAAATTCTGCTTCCTTCTACACGAATCTCTGGAATTTTAAGCAGTGACTCCTGGGGAACAAGGAACTTCATTAAAAATAACGTATTTAACATTGAATGCAACAAAGCAAATGAGCACTTTCTATCGGGAGACTAATTATATATAAATGATTCCATTTTATCCACGTCCTAATACTCATATTTCAAAATCAGGCTCTGAGGGAGCAAGTGCATGCGTATAACTCATTTCGCAGACATTCCTGTGGTGTAAAATGTAAGTCCTTAGTCCACAAAATTAGTGGCATTGGAGAAAACCAGTCATAATAGTTTATTTCTGCTTTCTAAGAGCTAAAGACTTACTAGTGACCCATTTAAAGTGATATAAAATGGAACAAATAACTTATAGTGGTAATAGAAGTCCATAGCCTCATAAAACACATTGAAGGCATAACAAAGCCCGTGTCGATTTTCCATATTACATTAGAGTTGTGATGTCTCTTTTTATATAGACATTAGGAGCTACTCAAATACATTTGTGTTCAGACATCTCAATGCCTGCTTCCTGAGCCACAGTCAGAGTTAAAGAAAGATCAAGGAGCACATAGGTGAATTGGAACTGTTTGTGGGAGAGGGAATAAGTACACTGCCTGGCATACTACCATACAATTAGCTCAGATGCATTGTGATAAAGACGGTGCATGATAAAACACACTTTGGATGAAGGTGATTACAATAGCCACCATTGTCAGTGCAGCCAGTGCTGTGTATCTCTAGAAACGTGTTTCAGTATATTTGCTGTTCTTCAACAGAGAATAACACCGAAATTTGGGGTGCTGAGAATGCTGTTCATAGTATTCTTAGATTTCTGTACCACTCCCGGAGGGCAGGAGCATCCCAATGAGATTGTCAGTGCAATAACTCAACATTGAGCAAACAAAGAAAGCGGAAGTAGAACACTAGCTCGTTACCTGCAGACAATTCGTGCAGATGCATTGTGGTACATACAGTGCATAAGAGCACTCACCACTGCAGGTTTCAGGGCATTCACCTTTATTCCTTTGAGAGCAACACTTACATTTGAGTTGCTTTAAATGATGTTCACAGTCGTCCCAGTTTTCTGTATCACTGCCAGAGCCCAGGAGCATCTAAAGGAGCTTGCCAGCCCAATAATTCAACATGGAGCCAATCAAAAACCTGTCAAACCAAAACAAAATTTAGCCACATGTATTGTGATAAATGCAGTGATGATAACAGGCACATCAGTTGAACGTCTTTGCAGTAGTCTTCGCTGTTGGAGCAGCCAGTCATGTGATTCCCTGGCCATGTGTTTCAAGATAGTTGTCTTTCTCCTAAACAGAGTAACTCTAAAACTCTAAAATTGTATGCGCTGAAACGCTGCTCACAGCCTTCTCATGTTTTCCTCCCACTGCCAGGATGCAGGTGCATTCCAATGACCTCGGCAGCCCAATAACTGAACATGGAGACATTAAAAAAAAAGAGTAGTGGAAGCACATTGTTTGGGATACCAGCACACAAACACCCAAACACATTGTAGCAAATACAGTGCATATTAACACACACTTTAGATGAAAGTCTTGACTGCAGTTATCATGTGGGCATATTGTTTGCTGGCATGCCAGGTAGCGTACTCCCTTCCTGCTTTTTGTCATTGCAGGAAACACACATTTTCTGCATGCCTCTACACAGTCT
Organism: Lissotriton vulgaris; assembly: GCF_964263255.1. Classification (NCBI taxonomy): domain Eukaryota; kingdom Metazoa; phylum Chordata; class Amphibia; order Caudata; family Salamandridae; genus Lissotriton; species Lissotriton vulgaris. Next base: position 444,382,317 of record NC_141699.1, read on the forward strand.
GAGCCTCAGCATTTCTAAATCTGACTTACATTAAAATGATTCTAATACCTTTTTGCAAAAAAGTACTCACTGCTGTTTGCTGTGTTTAATATTTCAGTACAGATTCTACTTTAAGTCTTCTTGTCTGCATAGGGGCATGAAAGAATTTAAGTGGTTTACAGAAGGATGGTGGTGTCAGCATGTATCACAAGGAATAAAATATCATCTGATGTAAATGAAAAAATATTGCAAATCACCCAGTAGTTCATGGTCTTATACGAGAAATTCCAAGTTATTTTCAATACCTTTCAAATGTACAGCAGGGGGGTACTTAATCCAATATATGTTTGTCCTATGGCAACCTCTAAAACATTACGAACTAGAAACGAGCAAAAAGACCTTCAGACGTTTCAGAGTTAAAGAGCTGTCAAGCCCTGGACTCAATCGTATATCTGGTAGTTTGATAGTTTGAGTGGGACAATCAGTTTGAATAAAATACTTTAATGTGTATGTTTGGTCATTTGTGTATTTTAGTAGTTGTTATAATAGTATCATTTTATGGGTTCCATTCAGGACAACATGGAGCAGAGGACTAATAAATGTTGTTATAGATCCCATGCTCCAATATTGCAAAGGTCATTTTGTTTCTCCTTGTTTAGTTTACTTAATCCTACCTTCACTGTGGAAATAGCATAATAGCACAACTGTTTTAGGCTAAGCCCGTCATTAAAGCTCCTCCTTCACCATGTAACTTGGGTAGAAAGCCCTAAACAAACTTTAGTAGAAGGTAATTAACTCTGTATGGTGTGTGTCACAGGAGGTTTTTAACAATTTGGATATTTAGCTCCGTCCAATCCCTATGAACCATCTCAATCAAATACTAATTCAATTTGACCTTTAAACATTAATAAAGACTACAACTATTCTGCTGTGAAAGTCACAAACATAAGTTTGTGACAACTATTTGGGAAAGGTTCCACTGACTGAAAGAATTGCTGCGTCTGATGCCATTTGTTTTTAAAAATAACTAGATTGAATGCACTTTGGAGCTGAATTGAGCACTTGAATTGATATATTTTAAAATCTGTTCGAACTATAATTACTGCGAGTTCGCTCACCCACTTCCTTGTAGACACGCCAATGCTGAGCACCAATCAGGAAGAGGGGGGTGGAGCCAAGGCTGACGACGGGTACTAATGCCGGTAACAGCGCGGGAGCGCAGTCGGGGCACCGGTGGCGCACAGAAGGCACACCAAGGGCAAGCCCATCTGCGCCCGTCCGCGGCCGGCAGGGGCAAGGGGCGAGTTACTATGCCCGAATTACAACGTACTCCGCAGCTACCCTAAGAAAACTTCACTCAATAAAGTTGACAGTTAATAAAGAAATACAAGCCAGATTAAGCAGTAACGGCATAAGGAAATTAAGATCTTCATTCCCCAAACTCAACCCTAAGACCACTTTGGCTCACCTTGAGCCCAAGGCTACGAAGGACGAAAGAGCACTCTCAATCATTTATTTAAAAACCCGTTCCCTGCCCAAACACCAAATTGATATATATAATGAGCTGCCGTCAGAAAATCCAGACATACTTTTTCCTACAGAAACTTGGTTAATGCAGGACTCTGCCCCGGACATTTTAGCTGCAATTCCTAACAAATTCTACAGTATCCAAGCTAATCGCCCACAGGGGAAAAAGGGAGGGGGAGTAGCAGCTATTGTGCATCATAACCTTAAGTTTACGGCACTTACTCCCCTAGACCTACCTCAGTCAGACAACTTAGTACTCAAACTAGAATCGAACACCACCCCTTTGGTCTGTGTGTTACTCTACAGACCACCACATAACATACCGCAGTTTCCAAAATCACTGAGCGAGCAAATGTCTCAGCTAGTAACCAATCATGCAAAGATACTGTTAGCCGTTGACCTCAACTACTGGCCCACGACTCAGCAGGAGGACCATATTCAGCGGAATTAACTGATCTACTCACAGGACTTAACCTAAAACAGTGTATCTTCACAGCAACATATATCAAAGGGCACACTTTAGATCAGGTTTGGTCTAACAACCTGCCTTTAACCAACTTAGAAGTCACACCTTGCATATGGTCTGACCACCATCTCATTAAATTTACTATAAAGATTTCCACACACCCTAAAACAACTAATTATGACCCTGGCTCAAGGAGAAGCTGGAGCACTATTAATAAAGATCAATTTTTAGAGTCACTGACTGATACTATCCCTACAGACCAACAATCTGTCAATCAAGGCGAAGAAGATTTCTCAAACTGGTTGATGACGGCCAGCAATAAATAGGCCCCCCTCAAGAAACTACACAATGCTCGTCGCCACAAAGCCCATAAGAGGTTCTCATCTGAGCTAAACAAATTAAAACTTGACTACGTCAAGCAGAGAGAAAGTGGAGAAATAAATACTTCCTTGATGACAAAAGCAGGTTTTTACATGCACGTGGTACGTATAAAAAGGCAATAATGACTACCAAGGCCAAATTCTTCTCATCTAAAATCATCAATTCCACAAATCGCTCTATAGATATCTTCTTAATCAATAATGAATTATCAAACCCGGACAGAATTACAGTGAAACCCAATCCTTCTCAATCCGTATGTTACTCCTTAAATAATATTTTCATTGAAAAAATCAACATCATTAAAAATAGCCTCCCTAGCTGCCCGAGCCTGGTGTACCACAGGAAACCTAAGAACACGGAAAAGTTGACACAATTCCCACTAATATACCAAGAAATTTTCACAGACCTATAAGTCAAAGTAAAATCAGGATCTCCAAGAGACTGCTGTCCTCCGAGGATCCTTAAGGAAATATTCACTGCCTACCCAAGCCCAGCCGTGACTCTCCTAAATGAGTCACTGCTCCAGGGTCAGGTGCCAGATTCCTTTAAAAAAGCCATAATCATCCCCTTATTAAAAAAAACAGGAGCTGATCCCAAAGAGCTAACAAACTTTCGTCTGATATCACTGCTTCCCTATCAAGCTAAACTGCTTGAAGTCCATGTAGCTAAATGCCTATCTGCCTTCCTGGAGCAATCAGAATACCTGGACGCACATCAGGAAGTTTTCCGTCCTGCCCACTCGACAGAGTCAGTGATTCTGCCGGTATTGAACACTCTGAGAGACAAGGCAGACAGGGGTCTCTCTCAAGCCTTGGTGCTTTTGGATCTCTCCGCCCATTTGACATGGTCGATCATAACATCCTGATCAACCGTGTCAGGGATGCGGGTGTCAAAGGTTCTGCCCTAGAATGGATCATATCATTCCTCACTAACCAATCCCAGTCAGTTCATCTTGGTGGCTTTATGACCCCCATGATTAAGACTACTTGTGGAGTCCCTCAGGGTTCCTCACTTTCATCTCACTTATTTAATCTCTACCTGCTCCCCTTAGTCTACGCATTAAAAGAAAGGAACATTGAAACCTTCAATTATGCGGATGATTTCCAGCTAGTATTCCAGATCAGTAACTCCCTGAACTCCATTCATGCTATTAATCCGGGAATGGATGAACAGTAACCAAATGAAACTGAACCCGGATAAAACAGAACTAATCCTTACAGGAGGTCTACTTAACCCCTGGAACTCCCATTTCTGGCCCAAAGAATCTGGACAACCCCCGACCCCATACAAACACGCCAAAACCCTGGGAGTGGTGGTCAATCATGATCTCACCATGAAATCTTAAATTGGATCTACCATCTCCACCTGCTTCTTTCAATTAAGGAAGATGAAGAAAATCAGCAGGTACCTTACTCAAGTAGTTAAACTTCAGGCAGTCCTCGCCATGGTGATTTCACACATTTCACACACTGACTATCCCAACTCCCTCTACTATGGCATCCTGGTATATCTCACTCATCGCCTCCAACTGGTACAGAATCAGGTGGCCAGACTGATTCTACAGGAAAACAAACGCCAACAAATCGCCCCCCTGGAAAAACTACACTGGCTTCCTATATCTCAGAGATGCGCCTTTAAACTGGGATGCATCATTTTCAAATTCCTGAATGGCAAAAATCCAAAATTAATTAACAGCATGATCAAAAGATACAATCCAACCTGCAACCTGAGATCCGCCCACTCGCATCTCTTGACAACACCTTCCTTCAAACAGAAACGATTTGGAGGATCCAGATTCTCTACACTGGCCCCAAGATACTGGAATTCCATGCCACCAGAGATTAGATCCTGCACTGACCTCATGACATTCCATAAACTCCAAAAAACATGGCTGTTTAAACAAAATGCATGTTTGCTTCCCAAGTGAAAGCAAGTATGCATTTCATGCTCAAATATACCACCCAAGGCCTGTTTCTCATTGTGTGTAATAATGTTTAATTTCACATAATTTTTCAAAAAAGTTTGCGTAATCATGCAAAAGCAAACAATTCATTTATCAAATACACCTAGCATATTTTGAATTACATAAGCCGACATTAAATTAAATATCAGTTTTCTCTCTCTATACTATTGCACTGGAAGTGTCACAAACTTGGATGCAAGTTATGTGACACTTGATTAGTGATGTCAATTAATTTAAAATCATGTTAATATTTACCATTTCTTTAGTTATTTGTCTAGTAAAAATGTAATGTATGAACATTTGTATTTTAAACACATTTCATAATAATAAAAGTAAATTAGTTTAAATATAGTTTGACTTAAAATGTTATTTAATTTAAGTTATTTCATACCTTTTTCTATGTCTTAATGTTATTGCTAGACTCCATTGATTTCTACAGGAGTGTGGTGCAGAACCAATGGTAAACAGGTGTACAGGCTGGGCTGGTGAACAGTGTTTTGGCAGTCGTACTACTATAATAGATTTAATTGTGTATTAACATGTCACTCTCTGAACTCCTCCTTTAATTTCCCTTAATTCCACCCATTTAGGAGAATTTAATCCCCATTTTCCAAATATTACTATTTGTCTCTCATACATTTCCTACAAAATCATGTGCAGAGATCTCTGCCACTGGGCCAGAGATATATATGTAGCAAATATAGGCGAGGCGGAGATGAAAATATCCTGCTGGAGTTTAATTCATTAAATTTTTAATGTTTAAGTATATAAGGTAGGCTACTTTACATTCTCCAAAATTACTTTTATGAATAGGTCCTTTGTTTTAGACTTTATGATTCACAACAAACTGTGCATGATTTAGTTGCTTTATACCACAACAGAACAGTTTTGGTGGCCTTTGCTGGAATGCTTTTCTTTGGTTTTCATGTGTGCAATAGGAAATTGATAATAAACAATTTTCTCTACGAATAAGTAGCAAAATATACATTGGAGAAAGAAGCAATTGGTCCCAAATGCACCTATATTTTGAGCCTGTTTTAGGCAATTTGTCTTTTTGCACAAGTAAGTGTGTCTTCATAAAATAGTAAGGTGGTGCTCCAGGGAAAATATTTGCAATTCTTGTGCCTCCGCCAGAGCACAAAAAACAAAAATGGAGCTCTGTCTTAGCTTGAGAGGCCTATTTTTCCCATGAGTCTCGTGAGAGGGGGTGCTCTGATTGGCTGACTGTTGGAATGCTAGAAATGAAATTGCTGTCATTATTGTTTACTGAGAAAATTTGGAGGTGTTGTGGAAATGAAATTTAAAACAGTTATCAGGGGGCAGCAGAGAGAAGGTGTCTAAAGGGATAACTACTGTGAAGATGATGAATGTATTTTTTTTAAAGTAATTTTTACAATCATGCGGAACTCCTGCTAAATTGCGAATTGTAAAAAGGAGTAAATTAATTTTCAATATACTTCATCAGTAGAAATACATATTGTGCTTGTTGTTTTTGAGAGGAAATGTGTAAGAGATCAGTACTGTGATGATTAGAAGGTAAAATCTTTTGTTTTAAAAAAGCTATGATTTCAAGAGACTCCGCAGGATAGTGAAAAGTAGGAAGGAGTAGGTGATGTTTAAATACACTCAGCTATGCACACCTGTTACTGTATCAAGGAATCTTACTAGAGATAGTGTTTATCAGACTCTACAATGTATGCTCATTGGTTTGAGAAGAGTTGTGAGTAGAGCTAAGGTTCATTCAAACATCCTACTTTGCACATATGGGATCAAGGCCTGTAAGGAGAGCCCAGTACCTCCCCACAGCCTAACTATGCATACATATCATTACAGAGAGAGGTCCCAACAGAGAGGCCAGTCCTTCGAGACACAATACTACACACACCCATCATTTGAAAGAGAGGTCTGAGAAGAGAGCCCCATCCCCCCACACACCCTGCTATGCACACCTATCATTAAAGAGAGAGGGCTCAACAGAGAGACCAGTCCCTCCACAAACTCTACTATGCACATGTCTTCTGAGAGAGAGGTCTAAAAGGAGAGGCCAGTCCCTCCCCACATCCTACTACACACTAACCCTGGGTGAAGCACTACGCTACGCTAGAGGAGTTTGCGAAGTTTGCGCAACTTCGCACTACGCGAGCTGCACGTAGTAGAGTGCGAAAGCGCATAGTGCAGCGTAGCGTAGTGCAGCGGTCATTTTTTGCTTGTTCGTGGTCCTCAACATCATGTTCGCGACCGCGAGCAAGCAAAATAACATCCCGGCGAGATTCTCAATGCGGGGAGGTCAGGTTTCTCATTGTGAGTGGTTGCGCATGCTCGTGACCGCTCTCAATGAGAAACTACCAGTTCGCGTTGAGAAAGCTGCCGCTCGAGTAATAATCTACTCGAGCAACAAAAAATATAGATCGCACTGTGCAAGATGCCGTTTTCAATGATTGCACAGTGCCGGATGCTTGTCCGCACTGTGCAATCATTGAAAACGCATCTTGCACAGTGTAAACATGCTACTACGCAGCTCGCGTCGTGCTACGTGAAGTTCGCGTAGTGCGAAGTGCACTTCGCGTAGCTTCGTGTAGCGCTACTTCGCGAACTACGCCCACCACTACTACACACATCTATTATTACAGAGAGAGATCTCAACAGAGTTGCTGGTCCATTCACACACCGTACTACACACACCCATAATCTGAGAGAGGGGTCTGAAAGGAGAGGCCAGCCACTCTACTCATCCTACTACGCACACCCATTAACACAGCGAAAGGTCCCAGCAGAGAGTCCAGTCCCTATACACACCCAACTGCACACACCCATCATGTGAAAGAGAGGTCTAAAAGGTGTGAGCAGTCTCTCCCCACACCCTACTATGCACAACTATCATTACAGAGCCCTCTCTCGTGCACTGTTAATTACCCTACACTTTACATCACTCATGACATCTTCTTTGAGATCATTAAAATATCACTGTGCCTGGTGGGGCGCAAGTTATAGTTACCTTAGGGCACATGTTATAGTCACTTAAGATATCTCTAACTATTACTGGTACATTTCAATGGTTTTCAGCGTTTAAAACTGAACATTTCACTTAACTATGAAGTTACTGTAACCTTTGTTTTTTCCCAGTCTATATCTATCTATCTATCTATCTATCTATCTATCTATCTATCTATCTATCTATCTATCTATCTATCTATCTATCTATCTATCTATCTATCTATCTATCTATCTATCTATTTATCTATCTATCTTTCTATCTATCTATCTATCTATCTATCTATCTATCTATCTATCTATCTATCTATCTATCTTTCTATCCATCTATCCATCCATCCATCCATCCATCCATCCATCTATCTATCTATCTATCTATCTATCTATCTATCTATCTATCTATCTATCTATCTATCTATCTATGTACATCTATGTATATCCATACTAATATAATAAAGAGAGAGACCAAACCTTTGAGGCGGGTAATCTCAGGAACCACAGCACCAATCATAACACCCAATACAGCGTTGGAAAGGGCAGTTGCAGCAGAAGGACATAGGCTATGCGGACGCCCACCATATACATTTAACAGGTAAAAGAACCATGCCAGCAATGTAGTCCCTTGTGGGCGTGTCTGTGTTGTGCTGTGGGCGAGTGCTGGGGGCGTGACAAAAGCTGGGGGCGTGTGGTACGTTGCGCCCTTCATGCCATGTCTCATATCTTGTGCTAATCCCACCCTGCTCCCTTTAAATACCCCTGCACCCTATAATCATAACTCACCCTTACGCCTTAAAATACCCCAACACCCTTAAACACTAACCCATCTTAACCATATAAATATACCCTGTACCCCAAAACCCAAACCTCTCCCTAAACCCTAAAAATACCCCTGTACCCCAAAACCCAAACCTAGCCCTGAACCCTATAAATACCCCTATACCTCAAAACCCAAACCTACCCCTGAACCCTAAAAATACCCCTGTAGCCCAAAACCCAAACCTAGCCCTGAACCCTAATACCACTGTACCCCCAAACCTACCCCTGAACCTTAAAATTCCCCTGTACCCCAATACCCAAACCTACCCCTGAACCCTAAAAAATACCCCTGTATCCCAAAACCCAAACCTACCCCTGAACCCTAAAAATACCCATGTACCCCAAAACCCAAACCTACCCCTGAACCCTAAAAATACCCCGTACCCCAAAACCCAAACCTAGCCCTGAACCCTAAAAATAACCCTGTACCCCAAAACCCAAATCTAGCCCTGAACCCTAAAAATAACCATGTACCCCAAAACCCAAACCTAGCCCTGAACCCTAAAATACCCCTGTACCCCAAAACCCAAACCAAGCCCTGAACCCTAAAAAATACCCCTGTACCCCAAAACAGCCCTGCACCCTTAAAATACCCCTGTACCCCAAAACCCAAACCTAGCCATGAACCCAAAAAATACCCCTGTACCCCAAAACAGCCCTGAACCCTTAAAATACCCCTATACCCCAAAACCCAAACCTAGCCCTGAACCCTAAAAATACCCTTGTACCCCAAAACCCATACCTATCCCTAAACCCTAAAACTACCCCTGTACCCCATAACCCAAAACTATATCTAAACCCTTAGAATACCCAAACATCCCAAAACATATACCTCAGTACGCCAAAACATATACCCATGCTTACCTTATCCAAACAGTTAAAAAAAAACATGCTTTTACCATTCATGCATTTACAACGAATTTCGTTGTAAATGTATGCGTGGTAAAAGCATATAAAATGTAATGCCATGCGTTATAATGGCATTGCGGAGTCATGGTACTTTCGTAATGAAAGTATGCGGAGTGATGGTATGCGGAAAGAAAGTTGCGGAATAATGGGCGTTTACCCTCCCCAGGTAAGTACATTAGTGGCACGGCGGCCCACATCTCCAGCAACATATACATATTTTTTCACCACCCATTTGAAAAATACACAGGTCTCTCTCATTGATGCCCAGCACCGACATACACTTTTAGACAGTTCTAGAATTGCGACCTTTAGAGCTGGGGAGCTAAGTGCGAATCTCTGCATCAGCTCCACATCCTGTGATTCCAGGCAAATCGCTTTGTCTCCCTGTGCCTACCACAAATGAATGTGTTCTTCTGTAATGTAAATTGTGCTCATGCCATGTTGTCGAGTTCGAGCTATATAATATTGCAAGGAAAAATAAAGTAGGGAAACTCGAGTTCACACACTACTGAACGCACACTCTTAAGTGATCAGCAGTGCACTGTGAATCGGAGCCTTTCGCAGGCCTGTCACAGATAAGAAATGCTATCTAAACGAAATCCTACAAAACAATATACTACTGGCCGGCAGCAATTCATACCCGGACAACGTCGGGACGGGCTGCTAGTATATGTATATATATATGAATATCTATCTATCTATTATCTATCTATCTACTATCTATCTATCTATCTATCTATCTATCTATCTATCTATCTATCTATCTATCTATCTATCTATCTATCTATCTACTATCTATCTACTATCTATCTATCTATCTATCTATCTATCTATCTATCTACTATCTATCTATCTATCTATCTATCTATCTATCTATCTAGCTAGCTAGCTAGCTAGCTACTGGGAAAATTGTGCACAAAGGAATTAAGTCAATAGTGGGGTGCCACATTGTGACACAAGTATCTCTAAATTGACAGTGTTCCTCGGGGTCGGGCTCGGGGTTATTATTCCATCTATTACACACCTTAATACCCAGATGCCTAATGAATGGGCTCAAAACTAAGGGTGGGTGAAGTTCGCAGAGTTGCACTACGTGGAATTCTAAGGAGTTGCATTCCGCCCTACATTTCATCTTCCAACATCTCTGACTTTGATCGTAGTCACACTTTATACACATTTGCGGAAGAAAACAAACCATGGAGACTAATATGGGCCATAAGCTGGCACGATCAGCTGAGAGCCCGCCTGCCTCTGTGTAAACCTGTGCAGTCTCTCCATACTGTACAGGACCCAAAAGAGGTACAGGCAGAGTGAGGCTCCTGCTGAGCCTTCCCGGGGGCACAATGACAACACCCCGCCATGGGCTAGGAGGCTTGCGGACTGTGGGGTGGAGGCATGGGAGGGCCGCAGGCAGAGTGGAGACAATGCTCCCTCTGCAGAGCTGTCTCGTCACTCAGCTTCCTCCTCCTCATTCAGTACACATGACTTTATCCTCAATTCACAGAGAGCCAGGCAGGCTGGCACACTCTGCTGCGAGCTGAGGCTCGCAGCAGCGCTCTGGATGGACTGGCGGAGCTCCTTTTTTTTTTTTTTTTTTTTTTTTAAAGTTTGATTGTTTTATTGCAAGGAAATACAGCAAGGCGTTATACTAAACAACATAAACAGAAAAAAGCATGTAAATAAAAGAGCAGATTATTTTCCAGAAAAAAGCAAGTTATGTGACAGAATTTTGGCAGAAAACAAATTAGAATAGCGAATATAAAATACATAGATTTAAATCAAATCCACTCGGCAATTGGTGCCCATATTTTTTCTCCCATAATTCTTTTTTTAACCCCCTTGAGCTTGTAGATAGCCGACTCCATATTAAACATAAGTAATAATTTTTCCTTCCACATTAAAAACGTAGGGGGATCCTGGCTAATCCATTCTTTGGTGATACAAGATCTAATTGCGGCCATACACAGAAAAAGAAAATAAGAGATTGGTCTAGGCCGAGTAGTAGTATGATCTATACCAAGCAGTACTAATTCATTAGTTATCTTTATATTACATTTCAAAATAATAGACAAAAAAATTTCAATTTGTTGAAACAACGATAATAACTTAGGGCAAAAAAAAAAACATATGTAATTCATCAGCTGCATACAATCCACATCGGCTACAATTCGTGCCTGCCGTCGTGCTCCATTTAACTACTTTTTAGGAGTATAATAAAGGTTGTGAATACACATAAAGTGTTGGGATTTCATCATCCCAGTTATAAGACATTCTGCAGCCATTCTAATTGACAATAAAACATCAACATTTACTATGCCTAGACTATTGGCCCATTTAGTCTGGCATTGGCCTAGATCATCACCAAATTCCTGCATTAGGCTTAAATATATAGGACCTATTCGAGGTTTTCTTTGTAAAAGCTCTAATAAAGAATCTTTAGTCAATGGAGTAACAGGGTGGCCCTGTAGGAAACTACGAAGTTGTAGGTATTTAAAAAAATCATTTCTTCCCACGGAAAAGTTGGTCATTAGATCCTGAAACGAGATCATTTGCCCATTACAAAATAAATCCCCCAAGTGCTTTATTCCTTTCTGCTGCCACCTGTGCATAGTTAAATCAAAGAAAACTTCTGGAATTAGCTCCGTTGATATAAGAGGAGTGTAGAAATTTAATTTCGCTAGTTTAATATGTTTTCGAATTTTCTGCCAGACTCCAAAAGCAGATTTCAAAGTCTTATATTTAGTTTTTTTGTAGTAACTGGGTTCTACTAATCTCAAAAAGCTACCCTTAACTTTCTCGCCCAGAAGCAATTGATAAATTGATGGGGTCTGGCATTCTGCAAGTTCAGTTCTTTCACCCAAAATGAGAGGACCAATATATTGTAAAACAGCAGAAAAGTAATAAAAAAGAAAATACGGTACATTCCAGCCGCCACATTCCTTACTAAGAATCATTTTTTTAGCTGCTTTTCTATGGCATTTATAGCCCCAAAGAAAGCGAAATGTGGTTCTTTCTAAGATTTTGAGAGAATGTAGTGAGAAATCCAGAGGAATTGTGCGAAATAAATATAAAACCTTCGGTAGGACCAGCATTTTTAAGATGTTGGAATGGCCGAAGAGGGACAATCGCAGATGATCAAGACGCTGTAATAGGATGTTAATTTGAGCAATAATAGGGTTTAAGTTACGCTCTGGAATTTTTTCTATAGGTAGCGAGATTTTAATACCTAAATAAGTAACTTCTGAAAAAGTGGGGATATTAGCAGGTGGGTTTTCTCCAGAACACAAAACTTGGGTCTTTTCTAGATTAAGTTTGTAGCCCGAAAAGTATCCGAACTGTTTGGCAATTTGATCAATAATAGGTAAAGCTGTTTGAACGTCTGTAGTAGAAATCACAATGTCATCGGCATAAGCAAGGATTCGGTAGTTAGTATTGGCTAAATGTATGGGTTTAATATCCATTTCTGAAAAAAAACGATTGATTAAGGGATCAATATAAAAAGCAAAAAGTAAAGGAGAACAGGGACATCCTTGACGGGTACCTCTAGAAATTAATAAAGGTGAAGATAATTGTCCATTAATTCGAATATATGCTTTTGGGGTAATATACAAAGTTTTCAAAGCTTTAACAATCCCCCGACCTAATCCCTTCCTGAGCAAAATTTCCCAATGATAATCCCAAGCAACCCGGTCAAAAGCTTTTTCAGCATCTAAAAATACTAGTCCAATATTAGACCGAGTTGCTTGAGACCAATCCAAAAAAGAAATCACACGTCGAATATGATCAGCGGTGTCTCTAGCTGGGATAAAACCATGTTGGTATTTAGAGACTAAAGGGGAAATAATATTGGAATAGTATTGGAAAGTCTACCCGCTAGGATTTTAGAAAAGATTTTACTATCAGAATTTATAAGTGAAATAGGACGAAAAGATGAGGGCAATAGAGGAGGTTTACCTTTTTTAAGAAACACCGTGATGATAGAATCATGCCAAGATTGAGGGGAGTTACCTTGCTGTGCGTTTAAACATAAATCTAATAATTCTGTTTTTAATACATTCCTAAAATGCTTATAAAATTCTAGCGGAATGGCGTCAGGTCCTGCAGCTTTTCCTGAGGCTAGGGACATTAAAGAGAATTCAATCTCCTCCCAAGTAAATGGCAGATCTAGTTTCTCCTTCTCTTCAATAGAAAGAATAGTATTCAATACTGGATTGACAAATTGATTGATCTGGTCTGAGCACTCAGGACGAACTTCATCCGTATACAATTGGGAATAAAAATCTCTAAAAACTCTCAGAATATCTTCAGCTCTGCTAACTGTTATCCCTAAATGATTATCTATTTTATTGATACTAGCATAAGCTGCCTTCTGCCTTGCCCTCTTTGCTAAAATTTTGCCCGAATTTTCACCCACTTCATATAGCTCTGTCCTAAATGCAGAGATCTGTTGTGCAAGTTTCATAGCATATCGTTGATAAATCGTATTTTTTAGAGCTACTAGTTTCTTTGTAATATTTTCCGTAGATAACCCTTGCTTACATAGTTGCATAAGTTGAATCTCTAAAGCTCTAAGATTTTTAAGTTCAGAAGTTACCTGGTTTCGGGTCTCTTTTTGTTTATTCAAAGAATAGCTAAGTGTTTCACCCCGAACCCCACATTTAAAAGTATCCCAAACTATTTCTAATGATGTAGTATCTTTATTGTTGTGAAAAAATTCTGGAATCCAAACGTTCATACGCTCAACATAACCTGGGTCATACAATAATTTACGGTCAAAGGACCATGCGCAGGTAGTATTAACCATATTTAGAACAAGCTTAAGTATTAGAGGGTTGTGGTCTGAGATGACTTTTGGAAGAATCTCAAATTCAATTTGTGCTAAATCATCGTATAATCCCTTATAAACAAAAAAGTAATCTAATCTAAAAAATCTTTGATGCGGTGCAGAAAAAAGGTGTGCCCAAATATGTTTCCTCGCTTCTCATGCCCTACATCAGTTAATCTATACTCTTCGATGATCCCTTTAAGTGCTGTAAATACCTTCTTCTTCCTCCCCTTGTATGGAACCCTACTATAAATATCAAAAGTTTCTTCCAGATGCAGATTAAAGTCTCCACAAAAAATAATATTGGGTGACCATTGTGCCAGCTCTTTACTTAAAAAATCCAATGCACCCGAATCATCCAATATAGATCCATACAAGGAACAAATAGTAAATATCAAGCCTCCAACTTTAAGTTCTGCAATTACCCACCATCCAGTTGGATCCTCTTTAACTCTTTTAACTTCACCCAATCCACGTCTCTTAAGTATTGCAACCCCACGTGTAGTGGAACCCTGACGAGTGCATCCTACCACTTCCAGCCCAAGATCTTTTAGGGTCCCTCTATTGGGCCAAGCGATATGAGTCTCTTGAATGCAAACTACATCCACCCGCATAGTTGATAACATCTGGGCCAATATACCTCTTTTTCTTTTATCATTCAAACCACATACATTATTGGAATATATTGATAATTTAGCCATTATAAAGTATTCTTGAGTAAACTAAGCTAAACATAAACATATGAGCAGCACCTGCCAAAATTCGATATCTGCCAAAAATAAGCCTTATACAAAAGTCAACTAGACATTCCAGCTGTATGACCTTGCACCCCAAAAAAAAAAAAAATCTTCCCACCCTCCCACCCCATTGTTCCCCCCCACCCCTCCTTTCCCGCACCACCCCCCCACCAGAAGCGTAAGGGCTAATGCCCTCATTGATGGAATGGTTGGCCGAGCTCCTAGAGCAGGAAGTCCTGCGTTGAACAACGGCCTTCCCTCTGCTGCTCCTGGCCCTTGGGGCAAGTGCTGGGCCCAACCCTGGATATAAGGCAGAAATCTGATGTTTGATCATATGAACACCATTTTGAATGTGTGCCTGCAAACACATATTAATTACAATAAGCTATTAATTAGGCTAAACACATTTTACTTCTCTCCTTTTAAAAGAAAATGAATACCAGGTATGAAACAAGCCATATAGGCCACAACCTTATTAACGATGAGACTGACACTGTTCCTTTTGGGAAAGCTGTTACACGCTCCCACAATGAAAAGCAATGATGGCGAATCCGTTATTACTTGCATTCTGTGCTGCGACATTCTCCAACATTTGAGTAAATTGGGGTGGGTGGGGGGCACATTCCACCACGTGGCGGACTTAGCATGTTTGCCAAACTCTTCACTCTCAGCGGAGCACGTAGTCGGCAAATCTCCGCTTGCGAAGTGGAGTTCACCCCCCACTGTTACTGAAAACTCCAAGCCATGTTCACAAGGAATGATCCTAATCAAGTGTGCCTGGGAGGAACCTAAACTGCTAACTGAGCAAACAAGTCAACTGCCGTCCGAAGTGATAGCAGGCCCGACCAGGAATGGGTTACAAACAGCCTCAAAGTAGTAGATGAATTCGGCCAACTACATGAGAAGGATATCATTCAGCGTAACCAACGCAATTTTGAAAGGGATGAAAATGATTACAAGTAAGGCTGGATTTTAACCTTCAACCCAAATTTCAATGCAGCAAAAGAGGCAGGTTTGGAATCAATGGATAAGCGAAAGGTATACTTTTCCACCAGTCTGAGTTTGGATGCGCGTTCAAATGAGGAGTTATCTGGTTTGGCTGGTAATACAATTACTTTTTCTGAGGAATTTCACCTCTTAAATCAGACTCATGAACAGTCTTTCTGCAATGTACAGCAAAGCAGAGGCAAAAGTATTAAAACAAAAAGCGGCACCAAAGAGGGAAAGAGCAGCAGAAATGCTGTGGGAGTATGGGTGCATGGCCAGAAACAATCATTTTGGCAAGAGGAGATAGGGCACAGCGACTGACGGTAATCCATCTGTCTAATCATACTTTAATATCTGTTGAAAATGATATTCAATTTTAGGATTACCTTTCTGCCAAAATATACCTGCCAACTATGCCCAACTGCAGATTGGCATATGCAAATTTTGTTCATAATTTTTAATTGGGCAACTATTTTGCACTCAAAGGGAATTCAACCAGAAATCATGGGGCCATAATCACAAAACACCAATCCAATGTGTTCATTGATGACACTGAGAATTTACATTCACTATCAGCTAGATTCATCAAAGAGCCGTTTTGCGAGTCCTTAGTAGCTATTATTAAGGAATCGCTATTAAGGACTTGCAAAACGGGATTCATGTAGGAATCGCTAAATAAATTGCGATTCCTACACATTCCTTATTTGCGATTAGCAAATTGCTAATCGCAAATAAGGAATAACTCCCCATTGATTCCTATGTGGCTAAAGGCCCATCGGAATGAATGGGGAGTATTCCTTATTTGCAATTAGCAATTTGCTAATCGCAAATAAGATAGCGATTTCAAGGGTGCCAGGGGTGTCCAAAGGACACCCTGTAGCACCCCTGAAATGCAAATTTACACAGGTGTTGCGCACACACATGTCCAAAGGACATGTGTGTGTGTAACATGCAACAGAGAAAAATGCACTAAAGTGCAATTTTCTATTTTTTCGCTATTTACCACGAAGTCAGACTTTGTGGTAAATAGCGGTCAAATATTGCGAATTCGCAATTTAAAATTAGTTAATTAATTGCATTTAAGGAATCTCTAATAGAGATTCCTTAAATGCAATTCCTCGCAAATATGCGATTTCGCAAATAGCGATTTATGCAAAAATTGCGCTCGCAAAGGGCCAGATTCTCAGAATTTCGCCCTTTGCGAGCGCAATTTCCTTTCATGAATCTAGCTGTATATGATTTGAGTAAGTCTTTGAACACTGATGTACCAGTGGTACAGGCCCCCCTTTGACCCTTTTGATCCAACAATGATAGAGAGCATTCAGAGAGAATTTGGCATCATTTCAGACAGCTCTGCAGAGACAAAATGTAAACTGCTATCTAAATTCATCCCTCAGACAGTGAAAGAAAACATTGATGTTTAATGTGATCGTGTAGCCAAATATTTCCTGACATCGTGCACAGACAAACCTGAAACACATAATCTAAGCTAGCAACAATTGAGGGCTATCAAAAATCTGCAAAGTGATGATAACATCATAGTTAAACTATTTCTCAAAGGAGAGAATGTGTTATTGGTGTCCAGAGCGGATTATGTGAATGAGGTCTCACGTTAATTGAGCAACGAAGAAAAATATAGTAAGATTGACAAAATGAATGTTATCAATTTTCAACAGAGGTTGTCAGACAAATTGATTGAATGATACAATGAGAAATTGTTGGGATGGGAAGAAATGTAATTTTAAAAATGTGAGTTTCTGGTGCTACCAACACTATATTTACTCCATAAAGTTCACAGAAATATGATACATCCCCAGGGCAGACCAATAATTTCATCCAAACATAGTTTCTTTGAAAATACATTCATCTATGTGGGCCATTTCCTGTTTCGCTTTGTAAATAGTCGAAATTTATACTGGTAACCTAAGATTCCTTGACGAAAATTGAGGACTTAAGCTGGAAAGACTCTTACCTTATGGCATGCTTTGATGTTGAGAGCTGTTACACCAGCATTACGCATGAAACGAAGATGGTCTTTCCGCATGTAGGTACTTTCTGAGAGCTCATAAAATCAATCTTCAAGTCCACAAACACATATGCTTCCAGAAATGAATAGCATCCGCTTCACCCAAAACCAATTCCAATTCCAATTCCAAAGGTTCTTTATTTCGGCCCTCAAGGCCATAAAATATACAGTAAAAACATACAGACATGAAATCATTTTATTTGCAGGAGATATGTACATGCCCATTAAAACACTAAAACACTAATTACATTATATAAATAAAACCTGTATTTACAGTATGACTTGTAGTACTGATGCATCCCCCTATTTCAGTATTCAAGTTTTAATAGGTAGTAATTTCTGCCTGATTGTCCACATGGCTAGTAGGTACTTAGAAACTGCAATATGATAAAACTTAACATGCTGGTCTTTAAAATTCTAAAAGAGTGTAAACAATTTTTAAAACCAAGGTTTCTACAGAGTGGTACCAACCAATACTTCCTAGGTCTGCTATAAGCGGGGCAGAAGAAAAGCACATGCATTTTATTCTCCTCAGAACTCCCGCTGCAACCTGGACATAATTTATCCTGTGTAGCAGACCATTTACTTGTAAAAACTTTTAAGGGCAGGGTACCATACCTCCACTGAATAAAAAGTTTTCTTGCACTGATAGGAAAGACAATGTCCATAAAATCCTCAAACATATAAGTACTTTGGCAAATCAGAAATTGTTCATTTAAGGAGCCTAAATTGAGGGCACTCACAGCCGTACTTAAGCTTTTGTCCTTAAAAGCCCTTGTTAGTGTTTTACGTGAAATCTCAGAACAGGCCCTTTCTGGATCCTCCCACATATCAGCCAGGCCCACTCTCAAAAATTCACATTTAACAAAGGCCAACTAAGGTATTTTATGCGAATTGGTAAGGCTCAAAGCTTGCTTCAATTCTTGACTATAATACAATAGTTCCTCAGTTGACCATAGCCTGTGCCAAAACCTGAGTGGCTTCAGCTTTAGCTCGTCTCCTATAGATGAAAGCCCCAGATCTAATCTTAGGGGGAGAAGAGGGGTGCCTTGTGGTAACGCTAACAACTGTCTAATAAAGTTTGATTCCACTTTAGTGAATTCAATTATGCCGCTATGTCCCACAACTCTCCACCATATAGAACTGCTGCTCTGGCTTGTGTTTTGTACATTTCCAGTGCTGGACTAACTGGCTTAAAGGTTGAGGAGTTTGAGACCTTCAGAATGCCTCCCACCAGTTGCGTAAGCTTCATGTGGGCTTTTACTTGCTGCGGCTCCCAGGAAAGATTTTCATGTAAGGTTACTCCCAGGTATTGGAACATCATGACCCTTTCCAGCCTTACCGACCCTAGAGTTGGATTAGGTCGGGTAGATGCAGAGTGGTTAAGTATCATAAACTTTGTTTTGTTGGCATTTATCTCATGACCATGATTTCTACAGAATTCCCAAATCCCATCCAATGTCCGTTGGATCCCCATTGGGGATTTGGAGAGCAGAAGGGTACCATCGGCAAACATAATTGCCGAGACCCTTCTGCCTGCCAACCTTGGGGCATCATTATTTGGGACACTGTCAAGATGTGAAATAACACCATTGACAAAGAGGCAAAACAGGGTCGGTGCTAAGACACAACCCTGTCTCACCCCCCTGCCAACGGGAAACCTAGAAGACAATGCCCCATCCCTTCCGCATCTGACCTGGGCAAAGTTGCCATCGTGGAGCCTCACCAGTATATCTAGTATTTGGGGCGGCACACCCAATTCCTTGAGAACCCCCCATAATTTCCTCCGCGGCACCAGATCAAAAGCGGACTTGAGGTCCACAAACACCATGTAGAGGCTGCCACCCTCAATCTTTGCCGTCTTCCAAAAAAGGAGGTTAAGGCAAAAGATCTGGTCCATGGTGGATGTGTTCCTTCTGAATCCCGCCTGGAAGGGACTTAGGATCTCGTGGTCCTCCATCCAACCCTGGAGGTGATCCAGCACAAGGCGAGCAAAGAGTTTCTGGGGGACATCAATTAAACTGATCTTTTGTAGTTGACTGGGAGCAAGGGAGAACCTTTCTTGAAAATCGGCACTATCTCTGCTCCCAGCCAAGTACAGGGGATCTCCATGCCCGCTAGGATCGCATTAAATATAATTAGCAGGTAGGGGGCCCAGATCTCAGGTTGGTGCCTAAATAGGTCACCAGGGAGTTTGTCGAGGCCAGGGGCATTCCCCAAAGCAAGTCACCCTATTGCATTTAGTACTTCCCCCAACGTAAACTCCAGTGGGTCATGTTGTTCGACTGGAGTTAGGAAACCCGCCCCAATAGATGCAATTGGTCCGTCACTATGTAGTGCTTTGAAGTGGGCTTCCCATACTGAGGCAGCAATATTTGGTTCTACGGCCTCTCTCAGGTCAGGCCTGTTGTTACTAGGGACCAAAACCTGCGTGCAGGTCTGGCATACAGGGCTGATGATAAATTGTGCCATCTATCCCAGTCCCATTCGCTCCTTGCATGGACCATTGTTTCTTTATACTGCCTTCTTAGCTCATGCATTTTGTGTTTATTGGAGCCTGACTTAACCGCTGAGATCAACTCAGCCTTGGCCTTTCTACAGGCAGAGTTATACCAGGCTGTCGTTTGTGTCCTTTTTTTACTAGGTTTAGACACCGGGTTAAAAACATCTCCCAATCCACGGAGTAAGTCTGCATGAATGTGCCCTAGTTTCTCATTAAAATCTCCTGGTTTGGATTGGTTAATTAAAATGTCCACCTCGATGAGTCGGGCCAGATCGTAGATTTTTGCTATAGTATCTGGGGAGTTCACTAATTTCCCCCATTTTACCCTTCGCCTATTATTTGATAGTAATAATGTCCCCGTGGCCATGTCATTCGATTCTGGGGAGACACTTTTCCGATGGCCGTGGGTAGACTGTTTCTAGATGAAGGGCATTATGGTCACTGTCGGCCCTTGTAAATATTATTATTTTTTTTTTTAACTATTGTTTGTTCAATTCTTTTTCCCTATGTATAGGCATAGGACAACCCACAGAGGTAACATACACCAGTGTGCACATTACACTAGCATGTTGTTTTTCACCTTCTTAAGGTCCTGATGAATCGCGGGCAATTACCCATTGCGAGAAACATGTCGACCACCATCACCCCTAGTCTCATCTAGAGTCACCTGACCTAACTTGTTGACACCTAGTGAACTAGCCCCTTATATTTTTTAATTGCAGCCAGGGGACCCCCAGAATAAAGCGAATTCCGGTACCCCTGCCTACATTTTAATACCCCATTCACTACCACACATCATCCCGCCCACACACCCACACCTCACCATAAGGCTGTTGGATAAAAAGATCTCCGCCAAAGAGCCCCTCTTTGAGGTGAGCCCGTCGGGGATTGCACCGCCTCCCCGACGAGGAGCAACCGCCGATGATGAAGCATGACACCCTTCTGGGTGTGTGAGGCAAATCCATCCAACAAAATGGATGCCCCAGGGTGTTACTCCTACACCCTTGGTCACGCCAGTTAAATCTCCCTTAATCTTCCATTGGAACAGTCCAGCAACCCCCTTTTGTTGCATTCTCAGATACGGACACACGCTGTGACTGGACCTGCCACCACTCTGAGTGGTAAACAGTGTCTGTTGATCAAGTGATCACTTTGTCTTCCTCCCTCCTTTTGACAAAAATTTGAGCACGGTTTCACTGTGGGAGTTTCCCCCCCTTGGTGGGTTAGTCAGTTCAGATCCCCCAATATTAGTTGACCCGTTACCAAGTTGGTGGGTCAACCTTGGTCCATAGCCTATTACGGCATCGGAACCTCCCCCATCCCTATCGAGTCCTCTCTTTCCTGCCCCTCTCTTCCCTACCTTCTGTGAAGGACTCCACCCTACCGAGACCAGCCACCCTTGACCACCCCATCATGGAGGGTCAAGGACTGAGTTTTGGCGAGGAGGAGGCAGCAGCTATCATGAGAACACCTTCTTTATTCGGCATTGATGTTGAACCAGCCACGGGGAGCAATACTACAGAGTGGCAATCCCTGTCAGACCTGAAAAGGGAATGGATAAGGATAACAATCCACGGGACAATGATGGCACAATATTTCAAAGCCAAAATAGCACCTAACGGCCTGATCGTAAAAAATTTCCCCAGGATTTTCTGGGAAGACGGACAATTTAAAGTTGAATGGTCACAGGTGTCATGGAAGTGCACCCACGACCTCCTCATCCTAATAGTTAATACAGCTAAACGATTAGCAGATGCACTTCTGGTCAAAATACAAGCAGCCGAGGCTGCTTTGAAAACCGCGGTTCAAAATCCAGGCTTCAAAACTAAATTAGCTGAGATCAACAAAGAGATGGCGGAACATAAAGAATATCTAATGAATCAGAAGGTAGCCAAACTACAAAAGGATATTAAGAAATTCTCAAAGGAGAAAGTCTATCCGTACTTAAGGGATGACTATGTCCCCCCAGGAACTAGCTACAATTCAGACTCCAGTACGAACTCCTCCAGAAGGGGCTCCAATAGTGGCTCAAAAAGGAGCGGGGATAACAGCCCTGCACAGATACCCACGAGAGCTAGAAGAGGGAGGGGACGTGGACAACAAAACTTCTCGAATTATCCAAATCAGGGACCACCAACAGGGCCCCCTTTTTGGCAATATCCACAATTCCCCCACTTCCAACCCCCGTTTGCCCCACAATATCCTCCATTTTACCCCCCTCAAAACCCTACACACCCTCCTTTTTTAGGCAGAGGTTGGGGCAGAGGGCGAGGGCGAAAAAGAGGGAACGTACCAGAAAAGAGGGTACAATGGGAGGATACACGCCCCCAAGGGATGGACACGAGGAGCACGAGCAGGTCAGGACCACAATAAGCCTGGTGGTGAATCTGTCTGACCGCATCCTCACACAAGGAGAGGAGAATGTCTTACAAAAAGGTTTGGATTTTGTACCCACACCTAAGATTGATCAATTCCAACAAACCAGGGAACTCAAATCGTTCTTCAGAAAAATAAGGTTGAAATCCTTTTTTGAAGGAAAGCCCTGTGAACCTATGGATGACTCTGGATTACACAATCCATCAACTTTCACACCGCACAACGGAATGGTCCCACATGAAGTGCTCACATTTGAACAAGCTGTACTAAAAGATATCTCTAAATTGAATCGACAAACACCACATTGCAACATCTCGAGGAACGAGATGGCGGTACTGAGATCACTGGCAGATGACCCACTGATCACCATAAAACAAGCAGATAAGGGTGGTGCCACGGTCTTAATGAATACTAAGGACTATGAGCTGGAATGCACTAGACAACTCAGCAACCTCAAATATTACACACCCATCGCCAATGACCCAACCCAACGCTTGCAGACTACTATCACGAGCCTGGTCACAAGCGCCGAGTGCGACCAATGGATCACAAGGAAAGAAGCGGACTTTCTAATGAAAAAGGACCCAAGGGTACCATACTTTTACATCTTGCCTAAGATCCATAAAACAACCAGACCGGTACCAGGGAGGCCAATTGTCTCAGGGATAGACTCCGTTCTGGAGCCCCTCTCACAATTTTGTGACCACTTTCTCCAACCCCTCGTGAAAAAGATCCCTTCTTACATCCAAGACACCACAGATGTCCTACGCATCCTGGACAGCCTCCAGAATACAGGAGAGATTGACCTCTTGATTACCCTAGATGTAGAAGCCCTGTACACGAACATTCCCCAGAGGGCTACTCTAGAGGTAATCGAGGAGAGACTTGGTCTGGAAACTTGGAACTCAAACACTCCACAGACCTTCATCATAGAATGCGCCACCATAGCGCTGACTGAAAACTATTTTGAATATAAGGGCAAATACTACCACCAGACCCAAGGCACCTCTATGGGCAGTACCTTTGCCCCTTCGGTGGCCTGTCTTTATATGGCGAAGTTCGAAGGAGTACACATACTCCAAGATTCTAATCCTTTTCGTGAAAATATCAAAATGTGGAAACGCTTCATTGACGACATCCTGATCTTATGGAAAGGACCCCCAACGTCGCATGAAGCTTTCCTAGATTGGGTCAACACATTGAACCCCCATTTAAACTTCACCATGACAGCCTCACCCAATGAGATCGCCTTCCTAGACCTCACGATAAGACTGGATGAAGGGTCTATAAGCACAACCATGTACCGTAAACCCACTGACCGCAACAGTCTACTACACTATAAAAGTCACCACCCGAGGGCCCTACGCACCAACTTACCTTTCGGCCAATTTTTGCGGATAAGGCGGAATTGTAGTACGTTGTCTGATTACAAAAAGGAGTCCACAATCCTCTCTAGGAACTTACTAGACAGGGGATACCCCAAGAGCGAGGTCTTGAAAGCCAAAAAACGGGCTAGGAACAACAACCGTGAGGCACTGCTTGAACAGCAGGAAAGGGTCCCGGTTGAGAACCAACCTATCACTTGCGTGACTACATTTACCCCTTTGTCCAACCAAATTAGGAACACGATCAGACACCATTGGGGCATATTAAACACAGGTGACATGACCCTGGAAGAACCAAGATTCGCTTTCAAGAGATCGCAAAATCTGAAGGATATCCTAATAAACACCAGACCCAAGAGAGGCATAAAGGCAACCCAACAGACATTGTGGCATTTACCTCCGGTTACGGGCCATTATCCCTGTGGGATGTGTGGAGTCTGCAGATACACCATGACAGCTAAAACCATACAACTCACAGAGACCTTCACATGGGAAATCAGACACCACACAAACTGTAACACCTCACACTGTATATACCTGCTCACGTGCCCTTGTGGCTTACAGTACATCGGGATGACAACCCGTCCCGTCAAAACCAGAATAATTGAACATCGCAGCAACTTCCGCTGCAAGAAGACTCACACAAAAATGTGTAAACATTATGTAGACCACAACCATGATGAAGAATCTATGAAGTGGATAGTATTAGAATCTAGCCCCAACTGCCCAAAGAATGCCCTCTTTCGGAAGGAACAGAGATGGGTCCATCGACTGTCTTCAGATAAACAGGGTCTTAACGAAGACATTCCTTGGCACTCAATATGAGACATACAGTCCCTTTCTCTGCACCTTGCCATTCCTGCCAGTTTTGTGATATTGCCAGGCTCTTATCAGTGGGCCACACTGTGAATTCCAACTCCTACCTGATACCAGCCCCCATTGGGACCACACCACCATGTACACCACACATACTCTAGACAGAGTTCCCCAACCCCAGGAACACCATGGCCCAACCTTTTGCCACTCACTCAGCCAGACTATTACTCGGTACATTCCCTGTGCCAATTACACCTGTGTCTCTACCTCCCTAAGGCACACGAAGCGAGGCGACAAACCAAACGTGACCAGAAAGGCAATGGATCCCTAAGCGCCACAATATAGATACTGCCCTATCTACAGGGCTTCTTTGCCTTCACACATTGTTTAGCAGTAGTAGGCGCAGTTAACAAGAACTAGTGCTCCTGGCGCTGACATATCATTACGATATGACGCCAAGACACCGACCCACACCACGTGACGCGGCGCCATTGGCTCTGACGCGTCACTCACGCCGACCCAACCGGGCTTAGTTTTACACATACGTAAATGGATCCCTGTAATTGTTGCCAATGCCACGCTCTTCACACTGGTAGATCCATCATGGTCCACGCGTGCATTGGCAGGATTGTAGGGAATAGATGCTAGCTAGCACCCGCTACAACACGCCGACACACTAGTCAAAGATTGCCACCACACGATCGGCCACGATCACGTGACACGCCAATGGGCGGAGACGCGTCCTCCGCGCCGATGCGATTTGGTTTGTTGTGATTAAATAACCCCGTCCGCCGAGCTCACACATCTACTCGAGCTCGGCGGAGAAGGGTAGGTCACAGAGAACGGGCATAGGAGATTCGAGGTGAGTGCTTTGATGGGGAAACGAGGGCAAGCTGTACAGGACCGCTCTGGCTCTAACGAGTCACTCGCCTTTAGGTAACCCTTTGGCGCTAATTTTGTCCACATTACAGCGAAAACCCAAGGGCTCATCCCTGATGTCTCGCCCCGCCGACCCCTCATGTGGCCTTTAGTTCTAGACCATTGGGTGAGTAGGGGGTACAAACCTATAAAACCGTTATGATTTAACATCTTTGCTAGTCACAGAGTGCATGTATGGTCTGTACTTAGCCACATTATACTATAAACGGTGTGTGTGTGTTTTTCTCTCTGTCTATTTTTAATGCCTGAACATGTATAGAACCCAGGTGGTTAAAGCTTCTAGCCTGGATAGGTGCTGCACGATTCTTTTAAATATTTTAACCCTTTTTAAACCACTTTTCCTCCACACCACAACCCTCCTCATTAGCTCATTGGTTGTAATAGTGTGTGCTCTACCTTATGCACACGTTATTGACTAGGCATGCAGTGGTATTGTCAGAACACTCCACTATACCAACAGCATGCCACACTGTTCACAGATCTGATGATTGACGTGACCTGTTCTTCCCTATTGCAAACTTTCTTAACTATTGTTTGTTCAATTCTTTTTCCCTATGTATAGGCATAGGACAACCCACAGAGGTAACATACACCAGTGTGCACATTACACTAGCATGTTGTTTTTCACCTTCTTAAGGTCCTGATGAATCGTGGGCAATTACCCATTGCGAGAAACATGTCGACCACCATCACCCCTAGTCTCATCTAGAGTCACCTGACCTAACTTGTTGACACCTAGTGAACTAGCCCCTTATATTTTTTAATTGCAGCCAGGGGACCCCCAGAATAAAGCGAATTCCGGTACCCCTGCCTACATTTTAATACCCCATTCACTACCACACATCATCCCGCCCACACACCCACACCTCACCATAAGGCTGTTGGATAAAAAGATCTCCGCCAAAGAGCCCCTCTTTGAGGTGAGCCCGTCGGGGATTGCACCGCCTCCCCGACGAGGAGCAACCGCCGATGATGAAGCATGACACCCTTCTGGGTGTGTGAGGCAAATCCATCCAACAAAATGGATGCCCCAGGGTGTTACTCCTACACCCTTGGTCACGCCAGTTAAATCTCCCTTAATCTTCCATTGGAACAGTCCAGCAACCCCCTTTTGTTGCAGGCCCTTGTAATTACACTGAAATCAAGAACCTTGGACCACATACTTGTCTCCACAAAAACATAATCTAAGCGTGATTCCTGACCCTTTTTATTGAAAGTGCACCTCGAATGGCTGTCGAACGGTGTCTGCCCGTTGCAGGCCCTCAGTGCATTGTTCAGGGTAAGAGACATGATCTGAATCACCAAAGGAGACCATGATTTTGGGCTGGGCGATTGGCACGGTGGAATCCCCCAAAAATCATCCTCTCCCATGAGAGCACCCTCCTTTGGTCCCAGAAGCTGCTCGAAGTGGCAATTAACATCTCCGACCACTATAAGCTTACAGTCACCTGGCAATGATCCTAATAAGTGAGATAATTTATCTATGGTGGGGGATTCTAAGGACAGGCTAACTGGACGTGAATATTTGTTTACAACCGCCAATTTGTAGGCATTGGGCCACTTGAGCAGTATGCACTGTACATCATGTGAGTACGTAAGAATATTCTCTGCGATACAGCCCAAATGGGTTGCCACCCAAATTGCAAGGCCACCAGAAGGCCGTCCCTTTCCCCCCACCTGGCCGAAACATAAAAGGTATCAAAGTCCTCCTTGTAGTATTCCCCTCTGGCCCAAGTCTCTTGGAAAAGACAGATGTCATGGTTATCCACAAGGTGACTCCACTCTAGGCCGTCAATTTTATTTTCACCCAAAACATTTTGTTGTCCTCGAAGCTGCTATACAAACAAACCTAGGGAACCACGATGAGTACCTGTTTCGCCCCCAGCTGCGCCAACTTGTTGGCCGGCTGGTGGGTGGAACAAGTGCTCTGGGAGGCAGTGATGTCTTGATGGATCAGAAATGTAATTGTTTGGCTAGGGTATTTTGATTACAGTTTTTGTGTCTGGACTGGAGGGGTGGAAGATTTATGTCAGTTTACTAAGGCCTTAAACTCTAACAGTTTGAATTGGCGTTTTACCATGACATATAGCAAAGACAATGTTGAGTTTTTGGACTTAAAATAATGGCAAGAGAAAATTCACTACAGCCTAAGTTATTTAGGACGGTCACTGCAGGCAATTTATTCCTTCACTCACGTAGCTGCCATGCTCCCAATTTCAAATAGAGTATTTCTTATCAGTAATTTCTCAAGGCAAAGCCCAATTGCAGCTCAGAGAAGGATTTTACTGCAGTACGAGAACAAATGAAAGGAAGATTTAGAGCCAGAGGATAATCAAATAAACATCTCAGTTTGGCCGGTAAGAGAGCTGATCTGGTGACCAGAGAAAGAACTTTATATAAACCTCCAAGGAAGGTGAACAAAAACCAAAAATACGTTCAGTTTATAACTAAATATTCACAGGGTTCGCATTGAGTGGCCATTATTTTGAGAAACCATTAGGAGATCCTCACACAAGACTCAGTGTTGAGAGGAAAGATTGGCTCCCAGCCAGTGATCATCCACCAAAGAACCACTTCACTAAAAGTTATGCTAGTACACTGCTTTTTGAAATCAAAAGAATGCACATGGTTGCCACAATCAAAAGGCTTTAATACCTGCAGTCGATGTAAAACCTGTAAGCATAGTAATAATGTTTTGTGCATCGTCTCCAGCTCTTCCATTCTATGCGCCTTGATGGCCCTGGGCAAAGTTTTGCGCGATCCAAATCTATTTTCATTCATTCATTCATTCATTCATTCAGGTGAGACTAAATGGGGTTAACTAAATATGGAAGATAGCTAAGTGGATTACTTGCAATGTAGACAATGTAATTTATGCCATTTTCTGTCCGAATGAAAAGTGGGAAGTGGGTTTTACCCTTTTTCCAGTAAAAAGTGGATTCACAAGCTTTGGCACGTCCTCACTATCAGTGACACTACATACAACACCGCAGGGCACTTCAATGAACAAAACGCAGGTGACTGGAAGTTAGCCAAATATTTTGTTCTGGACACTATACTCAAAACCCTACGGAGAGGGACAGATTGATCACCCCGAGAAGGTACGAATCTTGCTACATTTTGAAGGCAGGCTGCATGATAACCGTAGGCATGAACATGGATGAGGACAATCAGTACATTGGTAATAATGTGGTTCTTAGTATGATTAAACAGTATATTTGTGACCAAATGGTCTGTACACTTCTGTTCTTTCCTTGCATGAAATTTTCTCCTTCCTATCTTCCCCTGTTGCAGTCCAACAGGATTTGAGAACAGATATAGCCGGTTGTAGAGGAGCACTTGAGTTTTTTAGGTGATTTGACTTTCTTTGTTTGGTATAGGACTTATTTTTTATTTTTTTGTTTTGTCTTTTTTGGGCATTAAGTTTCCTCATATAGAGGATCTGGAATTTTGAGCAGTCCAAAAAATTATTCATGAAGATGATGGTTGTAAATGACAGTTGGTCAATTAGAAATTACAATAAAATGAAGTAACACGTTTTGGAGGATATCATTGATTTGTGCAGTCATTGTTAGAATGATGTTTCCAATCTAATTCTAAAGAATATGTTTCCAAACTACTAATTGATTGATGAAGGCTACTACAGCCAATTACTATCAAAGCCATAAGGAATGTGTTGTGTCAAAAAAGTTGGACTACTATAGCCATTACTTTTGCTTTAGTACTGAATCCTCTATATCAACGAGTATGATAGGATATTGTATTGTATATAGGTCTCCTATTTGTTATACCCTTGATCAGACTGTAGCTGGAGATTGTGGATTATATATGTTTTCCTAGTGAGAATGCTTCACTAATATATATTTATTTTTCCAAGAAGCTTGCTGTTCTAAAATATCTTTTTATTTGTGCACAAGAGAATGTAAATATCACTCTTTTTGACAAGCAAAGTTTGTTTTCCACATCAGTATTGATGGTATGCCTTTAACACCTTGGCTGCTAGCGGTTCCCCCCCCCCCCCCCCCCCCCCCCGGTGCTGGACTCACAGAGTTCCCATTATTCATGACGAGCTCAGCTCGTCATCAGCACAGCTCAACCGTGCCTCATGACGAGCTCAGCTCGTCATGAGCAGCGAAGGGGTTAAATACCTGGCTTTGACTGTGAAGTGTTTGGCAGTATTAGTGACTTGGGTGGCCTGTTTATATAACTGCCAGAACTGCCACAGCCCAGGAAGTGCTGATATACCTGCGGACTTATAGGATTTTGCAGAGTCACTTAAACTAGCGCCTTTAGGTATTTGCCAGCTCCGTGGGCAATATGCGGCTGACGAAAGGGTTTGAACACTGAATTGCTGTGATAGAGTGGCATTTGCTAAATCTCAATGGATAGCGAGCGCCTAGTGACAGAGGACAAAGTACTGCAGTTTGTAAAGTATTAATTCATTGTGAGAGGCATACTTACTCAAAAGACGTGGTTTGGGACCAACTGATAACAAACACTATGATGGCGGTGCTCTAAGATGTGCTAAGCAGAGAAAAATGTAAGTCATTTCTCTTTGATTCTCATCCCATAGAGAGAGTGAGGGGAAAGCTATTTAAACACCTCCATGTGAATGTCTTGCTTGGTGCCATCTTTTGAGAAAGGCACTGATGCTGAAACATGTCATGCTTGGTTGAAGCAAATAAATTTGGATTTAAACCCAAAGTGTGCTTTCATATATTTGGTGTGTTAAATAAACACTCTTTTAAAAGGTAAAATACCTGTCAAGTCTACTCTTTTTGTTGCTGTGAAGTCCTCACCACGTGAACGTATATATATATATATTCACTGAAAAAACTATAGGTTTCAGGCACGTTAAAGTTAGAAATGAGTATTTTAAAATCCTTAGAAATTCACACAAAAAAACATAGGTTTCAGGAGTATTAGAGTTAGCTGGACATTTCACTCGTACAAAGCCATAAAAATTTGCTGTTATAGTTAGTTCAGCTAACTATAACTCATGCCACTGCAATGCACTGCTGATGACGTCACATATTACATCACTCATGACATGGTCAGTGACATCACTGAGGAAATTACTGATGACATCTCAAATGACATCACTGATGACATCACTGATGACATCATCCAGTGACTGTGAGGTTCGGTAAAGTTTAAATATATTTAATATATATAGGGAAAGGCGTATTGAAGAATGAGTTAGTGTATAAGTGTCTGAATGGGTGATTTAGTAGGTGATGACTGACTCTATAAGTGAGTGATTAAACATATCTTACTGAATGCATGGGTTAGTGACTAAACTGTGTGAATGTCCGTACCTGTCTGTTGGTGTGTAACCGGCTACATGGGTTAGTGAATAGCTACATGAGTGTCTATATGTGTTATTGATTGGTTGTCTGAGTATCTGTATGGGTGCCTGAGTGTTTATGTGGGTGGGGTGTGTGTGACTGCGCATAGATGTGAGAGTAGGTGATTCACAGGGTGCATGGTTTCAAGAGTGCATCTGTGATGGACTGTATGGGTGGGTAAGTGTGTGTATGGGTGTTTTAGTGAGTGAATGTATATCTCATTGGTACATGTGTGAGTAACTACATATGTGAAAGGCAGTATATATGTGTGTTGGAGTATATAAATGGCTTTAAGTAAGAGTGTGTGATTCTGAGAGTGGCTGTATGGATGAGGGTGTGCTTGTATCAGTGATTGTATAAGAGTGTAATAATGTGCTGGTATTTGTATGAGTTATTGAGCTGATGTGCGTATAACTGTATAGGTGAGTAAATGGCAGTGGGAATAAATATTTGCATGACTGACTAGGTGTGAGAGTACCTCTATGGATGAGTGGTGGTGTGTGAGTGTTTTTATAGGTGTATGGGTGGATATGAGTTTACCCGTGGGGACCTATTCCAACAAACTAAGGGGGTCAGCATGGGCACCTCTTGTGCGCCCACCATAGCGAACATTTACGTTGCATACTTTGAACAACAATACATATTCAATGAGGTGGCCCCATTTTATGAGTCTGTGTTGTGTTGGTCAAGGTATATTGACGACATTGTTTTCATTTGGGATGCCAATGAAGATATTCTTCATGAGTTCATCACATGGTTAAATCTATGTGATGAGAATTTAAAGTTCACGTCCCATATTAGTAATGTACAAGTGGAGTTCTTGGACTTTATAATAAAACATGATGGAAGTCAATTATTTGTAGACTTATTCACCAAACCAACTGCCCGCAACACTTTGTTGCATTTCAACAGTTTTCACCCGACCAACCAAAAAAGAAGCATCCCCTTCGGACAGTTTCTCCGTCTTCGAAGAAACTGCACCAAACTTGAAGACTATGATCTTAGAGCTAAAGAAATGAAAGATAAATTCATTCAAAGAGGTTACCTGCACCGGCTGGTCCGGGGGGCCTACAAATGGGCAAGATTTTATGACCGTCAACACATTTTGTTAGGATTTATTAAGACCAAAAATGAGGATCTGGTTTTTGTCACTCGCCATTCAATTATGAATGAACAAATCAGACAAATAATCTGTTCATGCTGGCATTTATTGAATGTGAATAACACTAAAGAAGAACATATTCAGAAGCCCATGAAAAAATAGAAATTTAAAAGATCTGATTGTTCGATCACGTATGCCTCATAAGACAAGAAAAGTATTCAGCGAAGCATTTCTGATAAGACACCAGTGGTAGGAAACTATAAATGCGGTACGTGCATAGTGTGCCCCTTGGCTATTGAAGTTAGAGAATTACAATACCATGGACAACAGATTG
Source organism: Lissotriton vulgaris (assembly GCF_964263255.1). Taxonomy (NCBI): domain Eukaryota; kingdom Metazoa; phylum Chordata; class Amphibia; order Caudata; family Salamandridae; genus Lissotriton; species Lissotriton vulgaris. The sequence goes on from NC_141699.1 coordinate 444,414,727, forward strand.
TTTGCACATGCATGAAGAATTGTAAAACAAAAAAATCATTTACCTACTGATTTGCCCATGCAAAAAAGGTTATGTGGGAGAGACTTCCCGATCTTTGAATGCTAGACTTACTGAGCATAGGTCTGCAATACGTACAGCAAAAATTAATTCTCCAATGGTATCACACTTCTTAGAATATAACCACTCACCTGAAGACATAAAGTTGTTTATAGTAGAGAAAATGGTCCCTAGGGAAGGAATCATAATCGATAAACTAAGAAAGAAACGTGGAGTTTTCTATATTTTCCAGCTTGATACAGTTAAAAATGGCCTAAATCAGGAAATACCCTGGGAAAACGCAATCATTTTATTTTTCCTTTTTACTGTAAAACATCTTAGCCGACATGAATCTTTACCTGCTCAGGTATTAATTCCTTTTAAGCGTACTCCATCGGAGGATGTATAATGATGTTATAAATATGTCCTATTGTTATGTAGATACACATAAATATACTCTATAGCCTGTGTACGTATAAATGATCAGTTAATAATATGGATGAATATATGTGTAATAACAGTTAAACTAACACTGGTCGTCCATTCCATGGGACTCCTAGTATCATTGAATACATGGACCTAGGCCTGCGGTTTCAACTTCTCACATATCTCCAGTCCCCTGTCCAATGGACTTATCATCTACCTTGGGTGGTTGCTTACTTTTTCCCCATTAATTATGGATTATGCAGCCATCTGGTTGCTGTATCTATTTTTGAGGCTATGCACGATGCTACTCACCAGGCTCTATATATCGTGATAGTGCACATGCTTTTTTGTCCTGAGCGGCTTTCGGTGTGATGTGCTATCATGGCACACAATTCTTCACTGTGAGACAGACAAATGTTCCATCATGGCATACCATCTTTCACCGCGCAAGTGGTGTAAGTTTGTGTCTTTACCTCCATCTATGATCCCATCGATACTTTCATATACGTTTACTGCCGTTTTATATTTTTCGATGCGCACGCACGCTTGCTTACACGTAGTTTTGAAGCCATTCAGCCTCGTAACTACATTAGCTATCGGCCTCTACCCCACTCTACGAGCCACACCTGTGTTTTTTCGTTTGAATAAATTGAGACACTCTCATTGGCCATTACGTACTTTCCGGCAACATATAACGCAAGTGCTGATGCCGTGTTCAGTTCGAACCGGTAGCAGACATCAGGGCTTAATTTGTGCCGGTGCTTGCCGGTGCTTAGCACCGGCACTTCTAGGACAGGGCCGGGTCTATACTCTGCCTCTGCTGCACTGCGCGCACGTCACATTTTTCAATAATTCAAAGTTACACTAGTGCCTGTCTGTCAGACTCTCATGCCAGAGCGTGTTTTTTTTTGCATCGCAAAGCAATCGCATTTCCGAGGAGTGAGTGAGTCAGTCACAGAGTCTTACTCACACTCTGATTCTCAGATTGACAATGTATATTATTCATATATATTTATTAAACTAACTGTGTCATGTGTTCACTTCTGTGTTATAATCTTGATTGAGGGCGGCGGCGCCGCATTGCACTGCGCGCCACGGAGCCAGCCGCCTTAACCACTTACTTGTTGCTACTGGGGCTGGCCGCGGGCAGGAGGAGGACCCCGAGTTTGGGCGATTTTTGGGCTGGATTTTGGTGGATGGGGTAGGGGCTGTGCGGCAATGTGCGCAGTTTTTTTTAAAATAAAGCCACGCCCCATCATTACCAGCGTGCAACAGGCAGCTCGCTCACCACGACCTGCAGTCATGGCAGCATTCCAGTCGGCCCCCATCCCCCGCCGCCCGGTTGAGCCTGATATCGATCAGCCACACTGTGGAGAGTGTCTGGTTGCAATTTAAGCAGCAGAGATCGCACCCGTCCTGTCCAGGCCCTAAGTAAGTTCCTAACGAGTCCGACCTTAGTTAAAAAACCAATGCCGCCAATCATCCTCCCAATCGTGATTTTTCAATAGGGTGGGGTGGGGACACCGGCCGCAGTACGGACCTGCCGGTGTTACAAAGATGTACTACTGTAACTGTATATGTTGACTGTTGTAGATATAGAGAGAAAGCCAAGGCACTGCCTGGCGTGTATAGCATTTAGCCGCTTGATTGTCCAAAAATGGCATGCACGCAGCAGCGGCGGTGGGCCACGCAGGAATTAGTTTAACAATTACAGCACTTTTCTTTGTCTTGATTCTTAACTTCTTGGGCCGGCCCGTTCGTTCCCCACGAAACGCAGTTTGGTTTTGTTTCAGTTTTTGGTGGTTTCTCACATGACTCAAGTCGACAAAAATAGCTGGGTCACCCACTAATAATATCTTCTTTTCTACATACAATTTTTGTAAAAGCCATTGGTTTCATTGACATGCAAAATAATCTACGTATAACATTTAAGATGTCTCCTCATTTTTAGAAAGTACAAAACATATACCGAGTTGTCTATATTTCTGTTTTCATTTCCTTTGATTTTCCTTATGCACATTCCATGTAAAGTCGGCGTTTATATCAAATGCTTTTAGAACTATTTAGAGTGTCAGGCAAAGATGTGAAAGCGGGAAGTTACGCCAGTGACATAGGTGGCCGAGCTGTCTCAGTATCAAAATAAACTGATTTTACAGGTTCAGCTAGGCAAGATGGCGGTGACCCACTGACAGTAAAAAACAGCCATCCGACTGCCCACTTGATACAGGGCGGGCGAATGGCTTGCCTCCGATGGTACTAACTGAGAGCATAAGGTTTACTCCATCAGCGGTCACCTGATGGTCCGTCCAACTCTAAATCAGGTGGGTGGACTGAGAGTCTGCAGAAGAGGGTACTCCGTGGTCATTGCATGTGCACCATACTCTAAGGCAGCCTATATGCTTTTGGTTAGTGGCTGTGCAAATGTTACAGAGCACGATTTTAAAGTTTTGTGGAAATCGGCACCTGGGAAGTATAGATTTTTTCTGGAATTGCATACTCTGGGCTCCACACATGCAGGGATATTTTTTTTTCTTGAAGTTGTTTTTGTTTTCACAATATGAACGATCAGATTGTTTAACACTATTCGTGCCACGGGCACCGTGCCAGCAGTGCTCTGTGATGCAGAACAAACTAGAGAAGTCCTGAAACAGGATGTGTGGAGGGAAAAACATTACCAAGTATCTAAGTTCCAGAGACCCAGGGTCAGCAGGTCAGACTTCCTAAAGAGTTCTCATGCAAAAAAGGTAACGTGGCAAAGTACTGTTTCATGAAAAAGGAAAGGAACTGGGTGGGTTAACTGGGTACCGGCGCTGGGCATGCTGCTCTGACCTGACATCACGAAACCCTTACCCTGCCTTCCGACCACCTCTCTTCCTTCCAATCTATGTATGCGAGATAAGATTGCAAGTTACTCACTCAGCCTCAGGCTCACAGTCAGAACATCCAGTACTATGCTGGACGGGTCGGGGACGGGCAGGGCCCGGGGACCTGTTAAAATAACACTCAGAGGTGTCTGACTGAGTCCTTCCGAATTTCTGAGGACGGCCGCAGCGTCACAAATGACAAATCTTGAACAATTATTTTTATTCTGATACTGCGCCAGTGTCACGCTCACTCGCCCAAATGCTTGGCGGCATCCTGCTATGGGTGCCAGTGTGGATTTTAGCTTTTAGCCAACACATCTCCATGCTAGGCCTTGTAGGCCAACTATGTCTTTTTAACGATGGGGCAAGTGCAACATTCTGAAAATGCAGACAAATGACGTGACAACAAGGGCTTGGCCATCATGATGCTACAGTGCATTTCTCTTGTTATTTTCAAATGTGGGAGATGGATCACATTACTCAGACTCGGGTGGTGGCCGTTAATTAACTAGTCTGAACACCAGCCAGAACTTGAAGCAGGCGTCATCGCATCGCACATTCCAAGTGTGGTGGCAAACTGCTTACGGCACAATGGCAGTCGAGTAAGTCTTACTCCTGACCGATTCAGGCTCTGACTCGGAGTCTGGCTTTAAAGTTGAAACCGTTGTGCGCACCTGCACCCCATCATTCTAAAAAAAAAAAAACACTTGTTGCAAGTAGGCTGCTCACTGATGCTGCTGCTGCTGACTGAGCATGACTGGATGAATGGAATATATATGCAGCAACACTGGTGCAATAGTAACTCACTGTTGTTCCTTTGGGTTTCTGTATGTATGACGATCCATGAGTACAGGAGAATGCACTCCAAAGCTACGTTTCTTTGCATTGGAGCTCATATCCTCTATTGACAACCTGCTAGCAGGCCATATTCCAGTCCAGTTCATGCTCACTCACTACTCACCCACACAATGCAGTTCTGGTGTCATGACTCACAAGAGAGACAAAAGTAGGGCAGGCAGATGCCATTAATGCAATCTAGCCTGCGCCTGAATGAACGAATAATGAATGGAAAGCCTTGGGATGGGAAGGAAATTAATGTATTATTATCTGTATCAGTCTACTGATCAGGTTTACTTTTTTAAACTGGTGTTTCCCCCAAATCATAAGTTCCCAGACGCCCGCATCCAGTTCTTGTATTAAAAGATCAGTGAGAGGCCTATAGAGCAACAGATTGAGGTTTCTGCTTGCACTGCCTTGGAAGACCTTTAGCTCCAGTTTCTTTGATATGTATGTAGTAAGACCTGGCTATTCCCCAGGATATGATATGCCTCTCTGTGAGGGGTAGTAGGGAACTCTCAGGATTGCATGTCGACCCTCCATTATGTAGCTGACCAGCGCCAGGATGCCCGTAGGGTTGCAGTGCGCTTTATAAATATTGTTTATTATTATTAGTATGTGTGTGTGAATGTATGTATGTGTGTATACATATATATATGTGTATTTGTCATATATATATATATATATATATATATATATATATATATATATATATATAAAATGAAAAGCGAGATGTTAGGGTGGGGCTAGTGGAGGAAATGGGTGGAGCCGAAAAAAAGTAGGTGTGGCCTCCCAAAAACATTTGAGCCCCTGCACTTCATATTTTACAAATTAAGCAGAGCTCATCCTGAGCCTGTGACGTCCGGGCGAGAGGCTGTTTACATCATTTTCTCCACTCTCAGGGTAAATGCGAGCAATTGCGTTCCCCCTAAACGGCATCTTTTTCTTTATGACTACGATATTTTTTATAGATAATTTTACAACACTCCTGTTCTCTTATAGGAGAATCCCTTCATATCATTCTGGACCGGAGGCTGTTATTCATCCGATCTCTACTCATATGTGGTGTTTCGCGGCGACAATGAGCCGCCACATCTTTATCATCCGATCTCTAGTCATACGTGGTGTTTCGCGGTGACAATGAGCCGCCAAGTCTTTATTTTATCTAGTTAGGTAAATACAAATTATCTCGTATCTCTTACAACATATTGCCTGTTGTCTTCATGAATCATTAGGTTCTATATGTTCAAATATCTTATATTTTAATTTTAGGAAACCATATCCGGTATATTTAAGTCGTTCCTTTGATTAATTGTGACGTCATTGCCTACCTATAACCTCAATGTGTAAGTAGACCATTGCTGCTCTCATCCAACCGTAGAGTGTCTACCGCCATAGTAAGGCATGCATTAGATCTTAATAATATATCCTCCCTTCTGTCTTTATGCTATCTATTGTAGGAGGCTTTTCCATTATATTCACAGACCACGCATGGTTTGGCCGCCCTACTGTAGCACGATTGTCACGGCTCAATCTTCTAAAGTACCTATACCTAGTAAGTGGATTAGACATATCCTATTTATGTATTGTCAGAAAAGTATAAATAGCGAATTTGATCCGATATGTACTAAACTTATTAGTACTATATGCTGCGCCCTCTGTTTTATAACTTTGAATGAATCTGAAATGTGGTGCAACTACATAGAGACATTGTGTACTTCATACGCATTTAATCTATACATAGATAGAGAGATAGTTTATCTTTATCCCCAGTATCGATATTTATTAGCCAAGAGTTTGTACATCACGGATAGTGATCAAGAGTCTATATGTCTTTATAAATCAGTTCAAATATATACATTATATTTGACCAAGACATATTAAACCTTAATATCTATTCTACTATACACAGGTTGTACCACTATCGTGCATAAGTTTCTCATCCCCCATGTAGGTTTATTGATATCTGAACCTAACAAAAAGGCTTTATCATCCCCAGCAAAACGACATATTTCTGCGTATATACATTGTCCTGCAGATTCTTCATCGAAGTAGAGATTTAGTTGAAGCCACAGTACATTATTGGTTACATCCAGAATCAGCTTTATGGTGAGAGTATTCATGCTTTCGTATATGAATATCTAAGCTGCCCTTTTGGTTTCGTATTAATTACTATATTACACTGCTCGTTTTGATTCTTCCAAATGCCTAGAGATATATATAATGAATTTGGCATTAGAAAGAGGACATTTTAGAGACCTATGTAAATAAATGTATATAAGAATCTATTTTCTACTAAGTGTATATATATGAATTTCTATCTTCGAGTGTAAATATATGTGTTTCTATATTTGATTCTCCTTATTCACTGTGTGAAGCAATGTATAAATGTACAGCTGGTTATTAGATTTGACGACTCTTTAATTTTCTAAGTCACTTGTAGTGCAAGAAGATATATATGAAATTGTCTTCTATTGAATACCTCTAATTGCAATTTTTCTATGTAATATAGAGGCACCCGTACTGTAATATTGATATTGATATTGTATAATTTATAGTGCAATAGATGGCGACCTGATGAAGGAGTGTATGCCGAAACGCGCGTTGTAGACATCTGCCGCAATGCCTGAGTCAAAGTTTCGTCTATCATACGGATTTGTATACATTTATGATGACTTTTGAAATAAATTTTCTGGAATGACCACTTTGATTCCTAAATGCACATTTGAATCATTGTAATATTAATTGAAGTATGAACTATATGTATCCAAAAAAATAAAATAAGTAAATAAATCTATCATGTTAACTTTCTGTATGTGTTTACCTTGTTTCTATAGGGTGCTCCTTAAGTACATGTTTATATCCCATATATAGAGAGGTATTCTTATTAACAGATCTGGTTGAAATCGTTTTCTAGCTATACATTTTCCTATATTAGTCCTGTACTGAGTGACCATAAGTATGAGCGACTATACAGGTGATTGAGTGAATGTGTGTGTAAACCTAAGAATCAGTGAGTGTGTATGTAGTTATTGCTGTTGGAGTGTCTGTGGTTTTGAGAATGGCAGTCTGTAATTTAAAGGGGGTGTATCAAAGGTTATAGTAGTGTGTGAGAAGATGCATTAATTTATCACATGGATGATGTCATCAGTGAAGTCATCTGAGATGTCATCAGTGATATCACTGACCATGTCATGAGTGATGTAATATGTGACGTCATCAGCAATGCATTGCCGTGGCGCAATTTGTAGTTACCAGAACTAACTATATCGTAGGAATTTCTATGGTTTTGTATGAGTGAAATGTCCAGCTAACTATAATACTCCTGAAACCTATGGTTTTTTCAGTGAATTTTTAAGATTTTGAAATGCTAATTTCTAACTATAAGGTGCCTGAAACCTATGGGGGCGAATTATCAAGGGGGTTTATCTCCGCTTTTTTGGCTTTAAAAGCGAAGAAAGCGGAGATAAAATTATCTCCCTATTACCTAGCTGTTGCTAACACCAGTTAGCAACAGCTAGTAGGAGATAGCGACCATCTTGGGCCCCACTTTGCATGTCAGTGATATTTATCACTAATGACATGCAAAGTCGGCGTGCCAAGAAGTTAGCGACTGAAAACAGTCGCTAACATCGCTATCTCCTATTACCAACTTTTGGAGATATTCGCGCTAAGCGCGAATATCTCCAAAAGCTAACACCTGCCCTGAGCAGTTCTTAGCCATGTTATCCAATGGGAGGTGGATAACATGGCTAAGAGCATTAGCTCGGTAATGCATGAATATCGCGGACTTTTCAGCGATATTCATTCATTTGCGGCGATTTTTATCGCATTTGCGAAAAACCTTGGTAATACCAAGGTTTATTTGCGGTAAAAATCGCCGCAGCTCAGCAGTAAATTTTTGTCTCTAACCAAGCAATAGCGATAATTATCGCTATTGCTTGGTAATATGCCCCATGGTTTTTTCAAAGGAATTTCAAAGTTTTTTTAAATGCTAATTTCTAACTATGACATGCCTGAAACCTATGCTTTTGTCAGTGAATTTCAAAGGTTTTTCAAATGCTAGTTTCTAACTATGCTTACAGAGGTAGGACATGTGCAGAAAGAAGGAAAAACACACAGAAAGAAGCAAACGAAATGCAGAAAGACCCAACAGAAGTCCACAAAGACGAAGAAAAGTGCAGGACGAAGCAAGACATGCACAGAAAGAACCAACAGAGGAGCAGAAAGAGGCCTTGTTACAAAATAACCCTGTGCCCACAACTTTTTCAGATGGGTACTGGTGGTAACTGACTCTGACTAACCAGGCCTAGAGTCAGTGGTATGCTAAAAGACACTTAGAATACAGTGAAAACACCTACATACACTAGGGAACACTATACGTTGGGGTACCCCTGTGATTAGCATGGCCTCATCTGTAAGGCCCTAGGACATAATAGGGCAGGGGGATTAAAACTACCTCTTAAAACGCACTACGGGGCATGTTTGCACAGTGGTGAAGGGAGGTGGGCCTGAGGTGACATGTGTGCATACATGCCCTGTGGGCGTTAAAAGTTTAGGAGATTAAATCCCCTTAAATCCTGACGGCCCCTGTGGTCCGACTAGCCGACCAAGTACCTCCAGTAAGGGCCACAGAGCTGAATTGCAGAGAGGTGAAAAAAGGGGCGTGGTCTGGACCACCTCTCTGCATCCCAGGCCTCTGGCACTTACTGGAGGTACCTGCTGGGCTAGTTGGCCCCCAGGGGCCCTCAGGATTGCACAGGAATTAATTCCCCATCTTAAAACACGCCAATGGGCGTGTTTGCACACTTCACCTCAATCAATCAATCAATCAGGACATTTATAGAGCGCGCTACTCACCCGCAAGGGTCTCAAGGTGCTGGGGGGGGTGCTGCTACTGCTACTGCTCGAAGCGTCCGCTATATTGATGACCTTTTCCTAATCTGGAATGGCACTGAAAATGAGTTTAGGAGCTACTTTCAAAAACTAAACAACAACCAGATAGGTCTATCATTTCCGTGCAACACAAGCAAGCCACAGATTGCTTTCCTCGACACATTGATCTACATAGAAAATGATGAAATCCACTCAACACTCTATCGAAAAGAAACCTCTTCAAACAGCATATTGCATGGAAATAGTTTCCACCCAAAACCATTGATGGCAAGTATCCCCTATGGGGAATTCATGAGAATGAAAAGAAACTGCTCAAAAGTTGAGGATGCTGAAAACAAGATAGAGGAGTCGTTGGAAAGATTGAAAGCCAGAGAATACAACGATCATACCTGGAAAAAGTGCAAAAAAAGAATAGATCTAAAAACAAGAGAAGAGATCCTGATTCCAAAAATAAAAAAACAAACAAAAGAAGAAAAACCACGCTTTATCACAACATACAGTAAAGAAAGTGGCAAAATCATGGGAAAATTGAAAAAATACTGGCATTTAATAGAAAAAGATCCTGAAATAGGAAAACTGGTAGGACCAAAACCAACTGTAACCTATCGGAAAACCAAATCATTGAAGGACATGCTTGTGAAAAGTCACTTCACTCAAAAAATTGACAACAATTGGCTATCTACGCAAGAAAATGGATTCTGTAAATGCATCTCCTGCAAGGCGTGTAAGATTGGAAAAAATAAAAAATCCATAATTGACCCAAATGGGAATACAATCACCATAAATGAAAAGATCACATGTACTTCAACATACATGATATATGTCATTGAATGTGAATGTGGCAGTAAATACATAGGAAGTACAACTTGCACCCTGCGCAAACGCATCCTGGAACACATCAGAGCAGTGAAAAATAAAGACTTATCATATGCAACTGCGAAACATATGATGCTTTGCCAGAAGGGAGAATGGAAATCAATGTGTTACTATGGCATAAAATCAGTCACCTTAAATGAATGAGGTGGAAACAGAACCAGAACATTGCGTCAAATGGAATCCAAATTTATTGTAAGACTCAAAACAAAGGCCCCGAGAGGGATGAACAATGACGAGGAGCTTTACATCCATCTGGAATAAAATTCAAATTGCGAACCAAGGACTGTTGGGAGCCGAATGACAGGGTTCAAGCTGTGAAACAACAGAACTGCCATTCTGTAGTATGAAATGGAATAATCAATGCATCATAAACTGTCCATGAAAAGACACTCATGAGTACTAAACTCAATCACAAGGTCTAATGCAACCGAATCCATTGGATCAATTACGAGACAATTGTCCAGTGATAACTGAAAATATGTAAATATGAACATGAGTACTGAACTCGTTTAAATGGACAGTAGATGTGAGAGATGTTGACTCTAAGAACTGTCAAACATGTTACAATCTAAAACAATGAAGGCAGAATTTTGTAATGATAATACTAAAACAACCTCCACAAAAGGGTTAGTGAATGTACATAGAATTCCCTTTTCTTTTTCTGTTAATTATGATTTTGAATTTCAAAGTAAAATACACTACATTGCCCAGAATGCCCCATCACGACAGACTAGGCTTATAGAGTGTAGAAACAGAAAACTCACTAACGGTGAGCAAAGCCGAGTAGGCTGAAACGCGTTGGTTGGGTTTGTTGTTGCTGAATAAACAAACTTAAGACTTCCATTCCTGAGTGCTTTGCATCTTTGCTGGTAAAATTGGTTTCGGAGCCAGGATCCAGCTCCCACGCATAGCACCGACTGAGAGAGCGCGCTGTTGGACATATGGACATATATATATATCTATATATATATATATTCACTGAACATAGGTTTCTGGCCTTATATAGTTAGGAATTAGCATTTAAAAAACCTTTGAAATACACTGAAAAAACCATAGGTTTTAGGCCTTATATAGTTAGGAATTAGCATTTAAAAAACCTTGAAAATTCACTGAAAAAACCATAGGTTTCAGGCCTTATAAGGTTAGGAATTAACATATAAAAAACCATTGAAATTGCTCCTATATAGTTAGTTGGACTAACTATATTTGGCGCACCCGCAATCCACTGCTGATGATGTCACATATTACATCATTCATGACAAGGTCAGTGACATCACTGATGACATCACTGATGGCATCTCAAATGACATCACTGATGACATCACTGATGACATCTCATTTGACATCACTGATGACATCACTGATGACATCATCCCGTGACTGTGTTTTTTTGTAAAGTTTAAATATGTTTTACATATTGAAGAATGAGTGGATGTATAAGTGTCTGGATGAAGGATTTAGTAGGTGCGTGACTGACTGTATGAGTGAGTGATTAAATGTGTCTTACTGAATGCATAGGTTAGTGACTAAACTGTGTGAATGTGTGCATCAGTATGTCTGTTGTTGTGTAAGCTGCTGCATGCGTTGATCAGTAGCTATATGAGTGGCTATATGGGTTATTCATTGGTTGCCCAAGTATTTGTATGGGAGACTGAGTGTGTGTGTGGCTGGCTGGGAGGTGTGTGACTCTGTGCAGATCAATGTGTACTTGTATCAGTGATTGTATAAGAGAGTAAGTATGTGTTAGTATATGTTTGAATAAGTAAGGTGTTGTGTGTATAACTATATAGATGAGGAAATGGAAGTGTGATTGATTCTTTCGTGACTGACTAGGTGTGTGAGTAACTCCATGGATGAGTATATTTATATATATATAATAAACACCCTTGGATTGTGGACTTGCTGGCTGTTTCTTGGTGGCTGAGAGCGTATTTTATTGGAACTTCTTTTAAGGATGTGATTTCACTACCGGCGTGCTAGGCCGGAGTATACGCAACCTCCCACGGGGCCACCGGCAATCAGAACGTAGCAGAACTTTGGAATATATATACATATATAGATATATATTCAATCACCTCCTGGAAAATCTTCGCATAAAGAAAGAACCAGAGTCGAAGCCCAAATAGTGTGCAGAAGGGTTTATTCAGGCACAAGGAATACTACCCAACGCGTTTCGAAGTCAGCCGACTTCTTGCTCACGGGTCCAGGTCTGTTCCAATACCATTCCTTTTAAAGTGATACAAACACTTATTTTTTACGTGCATGTGACCAATCAACATAAACAAAATACTAACAATGTTACAATGTTGCTGGTATTAACCAAATGGCTGTTAAATCAATGCCAGGGTACAATTGTTGACACAATGTATTCACATGTTAGAACCACATGTTATGCATCATTTAAAATTAAATAGTCCGTTTTAGGTAAATAACATTGCTGTTGTTTGTTCCCAAAATTATTTTTACGGAAAAGAAAGGTTCACAAAATAATGCCCCAGTGGGCATGATGCTGTTTGTGGGGGTGAATATTCTTAAGTTATTTTGCCCTAGTGGGCATATATCTTCATGTTTTCACAAGTCAGTGTCTTCACCCTGCAAGGCAAACAAAACAACATTGATATTCTTACTTATGTTAATCTGAGTTTTGTATGATCACAATTATTTAAAAATATATTAAAATCCATCGGAATGGAGAAATTACTAGGGCGGCTGTCATAGTTCAACATATCAAACAATTCTAACTGTATAGATGAATTGCCAACTCATCACCCACATTGTGGCCCTTGGGCTGTAAAGTTTCATACTGGATAATATATTTTGACTCCAGTTTGCGGAGCTCCAGCCATCTGTTCCCTCCCCTTTCTCTTTTTTCAATGCAGTCAATTACTGTAAATTCAAGGAGATCAGGGTTTTGTTTGTGTTCTGTGGAAAAATGTCTTGCCATTGGATACTGCTGATTTAAATTCTTAATTGCCCTGAGGTGTTCCAGTATTCTCATTTTTGCTGGTTTGGTCGTACACCCGATGTAAAATTTATTGCATGGGCAACGTAGCGCATAAATCGCGAAATCAGTATTACAGTGAAGATGTTTGTTGATTTTATGCGGTTCATGATCCAATGACAATTTAAGTGTTTTACAATTATGGCTGTGCCTGCAGGCCTTAAATTTCCGACATGGGAAAAACCCTTGGATCATATTGGCTTTTTAGGTTCCTTGATCAGAGTGGAGGTTAGACAGTCTTTTAGTGATTTTGCCTTTTTATAAGTTATTGCAGGTTTTTCATTTAGTACTTCTTTTATATCGCTGTCTAATTTCAACACGTCCCAGTATTTAGTAGGACTGCGACGGACCTGCCATGCCTTACTATCATATGTAGTGATAAATCTTATTTGTTCCTCATTTTTATCATGTATTTTGGGGATGAGTAGATCTTCCCTGTTGAGTGAATCAACTCGATCCTCTGCCTGTTTTATTACGGATCGACTATATCCCCTTTCCAGAAATCTTTTGATCATACAGTTTTTTTCAAGTATGTATCCTTCTGGAGTGCTACAATTGCGCTTAGCTCTTATAAGTTCTCCTACCGGAATACTTCTAATCAGGTAAGGAGGATGGCAGCTATGCGCATGTAACAAACTGTTACCTGCTGTAGATTTTCGGAACAGTGTACTACATAATCCATCATTCTTCACTTCTAATTTCACATCAAGGAACTCAAGTTCTTTTTGACTCATTGTGCTGGTAAAAGTTAGGTTAAGAGAATTGTCATTAAGGATCATTTCGAATTCCTTTGCCTCATCCAGTGTGCCATCCCAAACACAGAAAATGTCGTCTATATAGCGAGACCAGAGGACGACGTGGGCACTGTAGTGGGAGATGTTTTTCACCACTAGCTCCTCCCACCAGCCTAGGTAAAGTCCCGCCAGGCTGGGGGCAAAGCAAGTACCCATCGCTGTCCCCCTGATCTGTTTATACAGCTGCTTATGAAAGATGAAATTGTTGTTTTGGAGACAGATTTTCATCATCTCCAAAAGCATATTGGTGTGCGTCAGATGTGAAAGTGACCTGCCCCTAAGAAAATGTTTACTAGCATCTATACCCAAATTCTGTGGGATGCTTGTATACAAGCTAGACACATCGAGACCAATTAACCAATACCCCGGCTTCCATTTCAGATTGTCAATGATACGTAGAAAGTCGGAGGTGTCTCTAACATACGAGGGCAGTGAGTGCACGAATGGCTGTAAAAAATAATCGATGTATGTGGAAGTATTTTCCAGCAGGCTCCCTATTGAAGAAACAATAGGCCTGCCAGGTGGCGTGTTAACATTCGTATGTAGCTTGGGTAACATATATATATGGAGACCAACAGCGCCAGTAACGAAATTCAGTCGAGCATGCTCTTGGGCGGTCCGAGGTGGGGCTACCGGTCACCCATAAATCCAAAACGCCCACTTGTTCATGCTAACAAATGGACTCGGGCACCTTCAGTTGCTCGTGTGCGAAGATTTATTAGGCAGGAAACAACGTGTTTCACGTTGCGGCTTGATCACGTATTTCCTGCTTAATACATTTTCGCAAACGAGCAACTGAAGGTGTTCGAGTACGTTTCTTCACATGAACAAGGTGGTGTTTTGTATATATATATATATATATATATATATATATATATATATATATATGCACGGAAACAGCCAATAATATATATTTATTTATATATTTTCAAAACTACTTTGTTGTTCATATCAGCTCAACTCCTATGTTGAAAGTTTGGTGGTAATTGATCAGGGGGGGGTGAGATAAAAGAGGGGTCCCAAAACATGTCTTTTCCATGTTAATTTCCATTGGAACCTTTAGACAAGGCTACAGGTCGAACAGGTGAACGGATTTACCCCAAATTTGGCAGAGAGAAGGGTCCTGGTCTAGAAAGCACAATTTTATTTGGTGTAAATACGTTCAGTAGTTTTGTAGAATTATAGAAATTTACAGAATTTGATATTTGGGAATTCTGCCATCTGATTGGCTGAGGCATTACGAGTACGAGCTTAGTGCTGATTCGCTGCGATCGGTTGCAACTAGGAATTATTGGCTTCGATTTTGTCATTCAGTTGAAGCGAGTAAGGGGAGAAAAGGGCAAAAAAAGTTGGAAAGAGTAGGATAGGAGCACTGTAACCTCTGTGGGGTGCATAGCGAAGTATACACCCCTACCGGTGTGAAAGTGGTGGGCTACGGAAATGAAGTGAGGTATTGCCTAGAGTCTGATGCTGCTAAGGTGAGCTGGTGCGGGACTGTGGGATTAAAGCGTGAGTCGAAATTGTGTATCTTATGCTGTGAAATCATGTGCTCAGGCCGCTGCACTACACTTGTGGAAGTAGTGTTAGCATGTGTTTATAACTACTAAGACGGACAACTGACCGGTACTGGTCAGAAAGTCCTGGGGTACGGAAAATATGTGAGGTACTGTCTAGAGTCTCATGCTGCTAAGCTGAGCTGCTGCCAGACTACGAGATGAAAGCGTGAACCCAAACTTTGTGTCATATGCTGTGAAGTCATGTGCTCTGGTCGCTCTGCCACATTTGTCCAAGTAGTGTGAGGATGTAGTAATAGCTACTCGGATAAACTTTTGATTAGAACATTGTACCTTGTGTATGATGCTTAGGGGGTTGTTATACAGGGAGTGTGCAGGTACATTCACACGTATCACATGAATGTGGTATTTGTGAAGTGAAAACTACTCACTCCAACAGGTGTGATGGCACTGGGGGTGTAAGCTGAGCTGCTAGAGAAGTCAGGGTAAAGTTGCTGAACTACTGACCCCTACCGGTCTGAAAGTGCTGGGTACGGAAATTAAGTGAGGTATTGCTTAGAGTGTCATGCTGCTGCTGCTGGACTCGGGTGAAACTGTGAGCCCAAACTGTGTGTCCTATGCTGTGAAGTCATTTGTTCTGGGCGCTGTGCCACACCTGTCCAACTTATATATTGGGCTTAGGTAGTGTTGTATAGGGGATGTGAAGGTAAAGCAATACGGTATTTGTAAAGCGCAAACTACTGATCCCTATGGGTGAGTAGAGTCGGTGCTGCAAAGTGAGATGTTGTGGCCGCTGCGCCACAGCTGTGTGGAGAATACATTTTAGCGAGGGTCCGGGAGTTGCCGTTACCTGGCCCGAAAATAGCAGGCCTAAGTTGTAAGTTATAGGGTGGCTCTAAAAAGAGCCCTTGTGTTCATTAGTTGGAGCTACATATAAGTACGGATGCACAGCTTCAAGTTACTCAGGAAAACTTAATTTCCCTGATCTGTGAAGTGCACTCCATCACTTGTGTAGATATCAGCCATATCAAAACATATGTTGTTGTATATGGACCCCATTTTGTGCTCTCTGAGGTATGCAGTCACAGCTTTGTTGACTTTCTTCCTAGATTTATCAATCTGAGGACAAAATTGTTTTGACCATTTCCACTTCTGTCTTTGGCATATATTGGAATATATAGAGACAGTTTGAGGCAAAAGTAACATCAATTGTCCAAAGGTGTCCTTCATAAGCATTTTCAAACGTACCCCAGTCCATGTGTCTAGGTCGTTTCCACCACAGTGAACAATCATGAGGTCAGGGTGTTGGAGATGCAAACAGGTTGTAACCAAAGACAACAATTGGTGCCACTTTAATCCTCTCTGTGGACACCATTTAATGTCGACATTTTGTAAACCTAGGTCTAAGTCAATACACCTCTGCATACCTCTTGCATCTGAAAACATAGCTATGTCCAACGATCCACACTAGCATTTTGAAGGTATGGCTGAAAGGTATGGAAAGATGTTTGTAGCTCATGCAGTTCCTTTGTAGTATAAGAGATATGTTTAAAGATGAGGAACTAGTTTATTTTCACATACAAAACGATACCTGATTGGGAGATGAAAAGCATTGTTTTTTAAAAGTAGGGTGCACATTCGTTTTGTGGAAAAGCATGTTTGTGATTGGTTAAGAAAAAGCAGTTTGAACATGGAGTACATATTATAGGATAAAGTTTGCTCAACTCAACCACACCTGCTACTTGCAATTGGAAGGCACTGTTCAAACTTAAAACAACCGTGAACTTTTAACCTGCACGTGCCGTTAAATGTTCGAGAAAATGTTGTAAAAAACATATTGTTAGGTTTAAAAAAATTGATTAACTTTCAACCTACACGTGTTGTAGAATGTTCTAGAAAGTATGTTGATAGAATACGTTGCACTGCTGACTTAGATGTGTCGTTGAATATGAAAAAAATGTTGATATGGAAAATTAAAAAGAAACAAATAGAGAGATGTTTGAAACGTAAAAGAATCAAGGAAATATTCTTACTTATTGTTACTTGTATTTATGTGTGGAAGACCAAAATTATAGAAACAGAACCAGGAAGAGGAAGAAGCAGGGAGCAGGGGGAAGGGGGGGGGGCACAATGGCACACATGTACAATGAAGTACAGCACAAGTAAAGACAAAGAATTTATTTATTTATTTATTTATTTGCGGGTTTGTAGAGCGCTAGAATAAACTCCTGAAGGAGTATCTCCGCGCTAAAAGACAACAGTAGCAAAAACCGGGATAATAATAATAATGATAATGATACAGGACCGATACTCATGTTTTAATTGATATTTGACTAGCTCTTACCTAGCTAATTAAGCCTGAAACAAAAAAGTCTTCAGTTGTTTCCTGAAGGCAAAGTGATCAGAACACTGTCTTAGTTGGAGAGGAAGGCTGTTTCACAGAATAGGACCCACCACTGACAGAGCCTTGCCACCTAGTCTGGTCCTTCTAATCTTGGGTACTCTTAGCAGCAACTGATCACTTGACCTGAGGGTACGTGTGGGAACATAAGGAACAAATTTATTTGCCAGGTAAAGGGGCCCTAGATCGTGTAGTCCCTTATGCACTATGCAGCATGTCTAGAATTTCACTCTCTGGCGACCTGATAGCCAATGAAGTTCTTGCAGCAGAGGTTTGGATGAAGACCTAGGGGGAGCATTGAGGACCAGCCTGGCTGCGATGTTCTGAATCACCTGCAGTCGGTCCAACACCTCTTCATTGGCGGACCCCAGGAGACCATTACAATAATCAAGCCGGCTGATCACTAGAGCCTGAACCAAAGTTCTTCTAATGGAGTCCGGAAGGAGCGGGAATATCTTACGGAGGAGTCCTATCACATGAAAACAGGACCCCACTGTGTTGTTTCCGTGTAGTATCATTGTCAACTCCGGCTCCAGGCGAACTCCAAGGTTCTTGATAACTTGTTTTGGTTCTGGGACTGACCCCAGATCTAGTGGCCACCAGTCAGGGGGCCATAGTATCTTGGCCTCACCGAAAAGCATCACCTCAGTCTTGCCAACGTTACACTGAAGAAAGTTGGAAGACTTCCACTGGGATACTGCTTTCATACCCTTGGAGAAAGATTGTTTAACCTCCGGGGTCAAAGATTTAAATGTGAAAAGCAGCTGGGTGTCGTCAGCATAAGACACTCGACAGAAACCAAAAGCTCTTGTTATATCTGCCAGGGGGGCCACATAGGTGTTAAAAAGAGTAGGGCTTAAACACAAGCCCTGTGGTACCCCCTTGGTGATCTTAACCTCATCCGACCGAAAATCACCCATGGTGACACATATGGTGCGGTCGGAGAGAAAGCTCTTTATCCAGTCCAGCGCCTTGCCACCCAGTCCGTTCACAGTCAGTCGTTCGATCAAGATCTTATGGGAAACAGTATCGAACACTGCCGATAGATCTAGCAGCACCAGAACAACAGAAATGCCCCTGTCCTGGTACATACGCAGATCATCAGTTATTGACAATAGGGCAGTTTCGGTACTATATTTCGGTCTGAAGCCAGACTGTGAAGGATCAAGGCTTCCAGATTGTTCCAGGAAGTTAGACAAATGCTTGTTAGTATGCTTCTCGATGATTTTACCCAAGAAAGGCAACAGGGAGATGAGTCTAAGATTGGACAGATTGGTCCACGGAACTGCGATGTTCTTCCGAATAGGTCTGACTAGAACCTTTTTCCATTCTCGTGGAACACGTCCAGTATTTAGTGAGAGGTTTACCAAGCTCTGAATTTCCGGACCAAGCAATCTCCCCACCACTCCCATTGATCTCGCTGGTAATAGATCTGCGGGGCTCCCACTTTCTGATGTTGTCAATCAGCATCTCTACTTCTGAAAGAGTGATATCAGGAAATCTAAGAAGTCTGTCAAGATTGGCCCCTACTGCTAGCACCGGTGTGTGAGCATCAAAATTGTTTATAGATGGAATAGATGCCTCAATCTTTTCGTAGATAGCGTCAATCTTATCAGTGAAAAATCCAGAGATGTCGTCACAAAGTTGTTGGGACGACATATCGGCACTTTCACACGCCACCGGTTTCAAAAAGGTGTTTACAATTTGGTATAATACTTTAGGAGTATTGCCTGCCGCCTCTAACTGAGAGGTAACATAGCTCTTACGTGCCACTCGAATGGCTTTATGATAAATACTTATTGCCGATTGGTAGCTGATTTTATCCCCCTCCGAGTGCGACTTTCTCCAAACTTTCTCATATTTCCTCGTAGTTCGCTTAAGGCTCCTCAACTCTTCGGAGTACCAGACTTCCTGTTTGTCCGCTGGCCGGCTTTTAAATGTTTTGAGTGGGGCAATGTGTTCTATTGCAATGTGGATGGCAGATTCGTATTTAATTAGGGCAGAGTCAATATCTTCAGTAGGCAGAATTTTTGGGGTGGTGTAGGCCTTCTTAAAGGTCTCATAAGATATTTTATGCCATGGCCTTCGCTTTGTCGGGATCTGTGAAGAGCTGTTAAAAGATACATCATTTTTGGGCATTGAAAACTCCAAAACAAAATGATCTGTCCAGCTGATCTGTCTAGGTGCACAGCACTTAACATCAGGAAAGTTAGAAAAAATTAGGTCTAAAGTATGCCCCGCCTGATGGGTAGACCCGCTATTACACTGTTTTAATCCTAACAGGGAAATATCGTTTAGAAAAGATTGGGCCTCCATGTTATCTTTCACCTCGCTGTGGATATTAAAATCTCCAAGCAGTAGGAAATCTTTGTCTGTGTCAATATGCGGGGCCAGTGCTTCCACCAATGAGCTAGAAACTTTTTCCATAGGGCCTGGAAGGCGATACACTAACGCTCCCTTCCTGCTGTGTTTGGCAGATGTACCAATTCTAAAAACCATCATTTCAAAAGAAGCATAGCAGCATTGATCTATAATAGAGACAGCAATGTTGCTTTTATGCACAATCGCTATGCCCCCTCCTACTTTCTTCGGTCGGTCCAATCTAATGATTTTATAACCTTCCGGGATTCCAAGTGTAATGACAGGGATCGAATGAGGTTTGAGCCATGTCTCTGTGAGGAAACACAGGTCAGTTTCATATGAAGAAATAAGGTCCCAAACCTCGACATAATGTTTGGGAAGAGACCTTATATTACACAGCAAATTCTTCCCAACCTGAATGGCTTTGGTGACCGTGTATGTAATCTCATAGTGAATTTGGTCTGTTATCCGAGGGGTTGCGTCACATACCGCTTGAAAATGGCATTGCCTGCATGCGAACGGCCCTTCGGGAGGGGTGTGCACTTTTAACCCACAAGCTAACTGAGAGTTAGGTCTTAAACACATCAAGTCCTGAGAGGAATAACTCACCCCACCCTTGATAGGGGCACTTACCTCAAAAGATGATAATGCCATGGCCCCTGGCCCCATCCGGTCTCGGACGGGCGCAGACGGGCTTCTCTCTGGCTTGTCTCAGGCGCGTCCTCCGGCGCTCCCCTGCACGCGACCGCTGCACGCTCAGAGCGACGAGAGGGCTAAATAGCCCCTCCTTGTAGAGAGCTAGACCGCTACCCGCTGCGTGTAAGCGGAAGTAGAGTATGTGAGTGTCTTGCTCTTACCTGTCCGCCCTCCGCTCTACGGCACTAATTGCCGAGTCGGACCGGGGCGGGCAGGCTACAACATCGAGCTGAACTCCTTTGCTAAGAGAGGTATTAGTTATCTTCCTGACACACAGTAAAGCCAAATATAGGTTTAAAAACGGCGCTACAGATTTGTGTTAAAATGCATTCAGAGTGTGCAGTTTTAAAAGCATCAGATTCCAATTACCAACATAAAGTGCTTGGTCCACTTACAATTATGCTAGTTCTCGCTAACAGGCGTCCAGCGGGTCGGGGAGACACTGCCACTGTCCTCCCTAGCCGCGTCAGCCGGCAGCTCCTCGCTGCCTAAATAGCCCCTCCTTGTAGAGAGCTATACCGCTACCCGCTGCGTGTAAGCGGAAGTAGAGTATGTGATTGTCTCGCTCTTACCTGTCCGCCCTCCGCTCTACGGCACTAATTGCCGAGTCGGACCGGGGCGGGCAGGCTACAACATCGAGCTGAACTCCTTTGCTAAGAGAGGTATTAGTTATCTTCCTGACACACAGTAAAGCCAAATATAGGTTTAAAAACGGCGCTACAGATTTGTGTTAAAATGCATTCAGAGTGTGCAGTTTTAAAAGCATCAGATTCCAATTACCAACATAAAGTGCTTGGTCCACTTACAATTATGCTAGTATTCGCTAACAGGCGTCCAGCGGGTCGGGGAGACACTGCCACTGTCCTCCCTAGCCGCAAAAATGGAACACAATAACAAGGAGCTTAAGTCACACAACCTGGCAACATCACACCACTGAACGAGCATAGAAGTGAAAACCATGCTGCATTCATACAGGATGTGTAGAAAGGCCTGTTGTGGGTGTTGTGGGATGCTGCTACCGTGGTCATCATGGATGAGATGTCCAGCACGTGGCACATGGGCGGTTCACTGTGTGTTACATTGCCAAACAGCAGCTCCTCCCTCCCGCGAGCCCCCACACTTTTGTGCGATGCGCTGTTGTATCTCGTGCACTCGTACGGCAAATAATTGTAATGTCTATTCTGGCATGTCCTGCGGCATTCAAATTACACCATAAGAGTGCCGTTTGGTTGTGGCGTATCCCAGTTTACAACATTGTCTGCTGCGGCCCTTGTGGCAGACCACACCAGAACACAGAGACACACTTACTGCACTTCCTGCACACGGACATGTCAGAGACAACCCGTTTCCCTTGCTGGATAGGCACACCCCTGCGCTGACCTGTGTACGCCGGACCAGCATGAATGTGTTGTGCTTGCAGGAGGATGCGTGCGTAGCTACTTGTCCAGGGTCACTGCCAACGCTGAGGTGACATGGTAACGTCTGCTGAAGACAGCACACTGTCATATTACCTATCATGCTAACACAATTACCACACAGATACACTTGGTCAGATGCGGGATTGGGGGGCGTTGGTGGTCCTGGTGTTGTTGCGATGAGTCTTGTGGCCCTCATGGGTATCCCTGTGTCGTGCTCATTGACTCTATGGCACCTATGGGTGTTCTGCTGTGGCTCTTGGCTGTGTTTCCTTTCATGCTGCAGGTATTCGTCCTGCTTAACACCAGCGAAAAGCAGTTGTCAAATTCCTGTGGTAACGTGGGTTATCGCCGGAATTAATTTCGCGTGAAAGTTGTGATGTCATTTATTCGTGTGCAGAACAATGTACGAACTAGGCAGTGTATCCCGTAAAGATGCAGCACCTGACGCACTATTCCTAATCAATATAAATACAATCAGGTTTCTTCATTGATTGTGTGTTTCCACTTTAAGTGGAGGCACTACCTATGTGCAAATCAATACAGGACTTTAGTATTTTGAATAAATCGCAAAGGTGCACCTTCTGTCTTTTTGCACGGGACGGCTATTCTGCATTTCATTATCAGCACTTTAATGCAGCTAAAGTTGAGATACATCTAATACAGTATTCAGAAGTTGGTGCAAACTGCAGAGATCACCAGTATTCCCGTGATAAGTGCTCTAAAATTTAACACCATGGTGGATACAAGCAAATAACAATAAGAAGAATAAGAAAGAGTCACACAGCAGTTAAGAAAACAACCGAAAAGGTTAATAAAAAATTTTTTGTAACACTTTATTTTTTTATAAACATATATAAACCATAAACTATTTTTACATTTTATTTTTTTTAATTAATATATATATATATATATATATATATATATATATATATATATATATATATATATATATATAAATAAACCAATTAACAAAATTTAACAAACATAATAGAAAAGAACAAGGTGGAAGAGAACTGTTGGGACCATTGATGTTCACGACAGAGCCTGGAAAATAAAGCACAAAATAAGGACGTGTGTAATGCACATATCAAAGGACTGAGAGAGAGAAACAGAGAAGGAAAAACAAGCCGGAGAGAAAAAGAGAGGGAAGGAAAGAATGGGAGTGAGAAAAGGAGAAGGGAGAGAGAGATAAAAGGAAAGGAATGAAGAGAGTGAGAGAGAGAGATAGAGAGAGAGAGAGAGATAAGAGAGGGATGAGAGAGAGAGAGAGAGAGAGAGAGAGAGAGAGAGAGAGAGAGAGAGAGAGAGACTGTCGCCTCCATCCATGAGCAAATAACTACCTGGTGCCAGCGGAGTGTGTAGCTAGTTGGCAGACACCACATGCCCATCAAAACCCTGCCGATCTCAGATGTGTTGCTGAGTCCTGAGTCCTGAATGGCAGAGACCACATCAGATACTTCGCCGATCTCAGATGTGTTGCTGAGTCCTGAGTCATGAATGGCAGAGACAACATCAGATTCTGCACGGATCTTAGAGATGTCGCTGAGTCCTGAGTCCTGAATGGCGGAGACCGCATCAGCTTCTTCACGGATCTCTTAGATGTCCCTGAGTCCTTAATGGTGGAGACCACTACAGCTTCTCTGTGGCCCGGCAGATCTCACACATTTCGCTGAGTCCTGAGTCGTCAATGGCGGAGACAACCTCAGGGTTTGGTGCCGGTAAGCCTGTGGAACTCAAGTTTGTCCCACGTGGTGGTAGGCTCCTGATGGCCACATGAGTTTGGGGTGGCACTAAAATGCATATGAAGTCCACGCCAATGGGATGGTAGGCTAAGTTTTCATCAAGTCTTTATGACTGACACCCGTGGAGCATCCACCAGCTAGTTAGTACCGGCATTAAAGGATGTGACGTTGTAGATCATTATATTTGCCTGGCCACATGGCCTGTGCCGCATGTGCCGGATGGGTGTGGTGTGTGTGCAAACCTGCCCTCAGGGAGTGGCCGTGAGATGTTGAAAACTAGACCACTGATCTGCACACCTTCAGCGAGTATGCCTGCGACAGGTAGCTATGGGCCAGATGTAGGTAGCCCTTTACCGATCGGAATCGGCCGAAAATACCGATTTTTGTCCGTTTCCGATCGGTAAAGGGCTAGGGAGATGTAGGTGCACATATTCGGTAATTTTACCGAATCGTTATTATTACCGAATCGGTAATAAGTACTGATTCGGTAATAATTACCGAATCGGTAAAATTACCGAAAATGCTATGTGGGTAGCCAATTTTCCATTGGCACATGGCTTACAGAATCGGTATTTTACCATGGAATACAAGTCCATGGTAAAATACCGATTCCTGTGTACATGCACATCTGTGCATGTACACATGTGCCATGTGACAGACAGACGTGCCCTTAGGGCATGTCTGTGTGCCACATTGCACACATGCCCGTTTTGGGGGTGCTAGAGGGTGTCAAAGTGACACTCCCTGCACCCTTGTGAATTCATTAATTACCGATTCGGTAAATACCGAATCGGTAATGCCTAATCATTCCTATGGGCTTCAAAGCCCATAGGAATGAATGGGCATTACCGATTCGGTATTTACCGAATCGGTAATTAATGAATTGTTAAGGATTCGGTAACGAATCCAGATGTTGGGACCTACATCCCATTTACCGATTTTGAAATACCGAATCGGTAAAATTCGGTATTTCAAAATCGGTAAATGGGATTTACCTACATCGGGCCCTATGTGGGGCCAACGTCGGAACGTAATTGGAGTGACGTGGTGTGGCGTACGACGGAACAGGGCAGGGATGTAGATAATGACGCAGATGGCTTGTAGTACCGCATTAGGGAGTTGAGCTGAGGGGCTGCAGCTGTCCCTCAGTGAGCCTGGGTCCGCACTGGGCTCAAGTGGGCTGCCAGGGGTATCTTGTGAGCCAGCTCCAGTAGGAAGGCCCTGTAGCATTAGGGAACCACGGTGCCCTTGATGTCCCATGCACATGAGCCTTAGGTTCACTGTAAAGGAGGTTGTCCTTCCAGTAACTGTGATGGCTCCCAGAGACTTCAGCTGCTGCGTGGACTTTGCCCTGGCACCTCATGCCCTCAAGGGTTGGGCACTCCCTCAGTGCCCCACAGAACTCATCCTTGGGGGGTCCCCTTCTACATGCCAATCAGCAGGTGTAGGCAGGTCACCAAGGCGAGCAATGTCCTCTTCAATAGATTCCAGGACTGCCACCGCAGGTGCCTAATCCATCTCACTGGGGTTACATTCAAGGACTGGTTTCCCACACCATCTGCCTTTCCCGTTTGTAGCAGCTTGTTGGGCCTTTATTCTAGGATCCAACCTTTTTTGATCCCCTCATGGGCAGCCATGGACTTTCTCTTGAGCTCAACTTCTTTCCAGGTAGTGTGCTCCAGGTCATTATCCACCAAATAGGCAACAGGCATTGCCGGGCTGACTCAGAGCAACTTTCAGAGGACCTGTTTCCTACCCCACACAATGGAACCAGGGCCACAGGATAGTGACTCTCCCTGTTGTCAGCCACCATAACCTGCTGGAACGTATTGGGAATAACCTGATCTGGGGACACAAGCCAACTCCTTTACATAGTCATACTCGCTTCTGTGTCCCTCAGAGCCTCAACCCCTTGCCCCTTTGATGGTGACCTATTGCCTATACTTTATAGTATTTGATCACAAATGGATCTTAGGAACCATCTCGCTTTAACCCAGGGACACTAGGGCAACCCCACTAAACTCCCCCCATTAACTAGGTCAAAGACATCCCCAGCATTAAGCTAGCCACCCCAGTGTTCTTACCTCCAGTGGGGGTGTGTGCTCTTTTTGGACACTTGAGATCCCCTTTGTAGTGCCCATACTCACTGCGCTCATCGCACTTAGGAGTTTTGGGCTGCTGACTTTTGTGAAAATAGTTTTGTTTCTGGTGGCCAGATTGGGAATGTGCATCCACACAAGGTGAGATCAGAAATGGCCCATATCTTTGTAAATATGAAACATTTCTGCTCTCTCTATTTCATGCAATGCTGAGCAACAACTTTGCTTGCTATCTTGCATTGCATCAAAGTTTGGTAAGTATGTCCCTATGTTTGCAAGTTTTCATCTAGCAAAGTTTCACATATATTTTTCATTCATTATGTACATCTTGTTTCTTCCCTGTCTCAGCCCTGTGCATGACTTTGATGCCAGCAATCAACTCAGATGGAAAAAATGGAATAAGTGATGCCAAAAACTCCTCCAAGGGGTTCAACTCCTCCTGGCCATCCGGTCCTCATTGCACCCTTAAGGTTCCTGGCCAGTTTTTCTTTTATCTACTGTTTGTGGTCATGCCACCTTTTTTCCACTCCATTCAAACTCTTGTTGTTGGTGCCAGACATTTGATCATGTTTACTATTGCTTGTCATACAGCATTCTTCTTGTCTAATGGCAATTTAGAGGCGACAAGCAAACAATGTTTATTTTTGGTCGCCTCATTTATAAATATTTTGCTTTCCCCCTCTGTAAAGTTCAGTTTCCTCTTCCTTTTACCACAGATTTCTGGGACATCTCCAGGGCTGGTACCCTCCTGCCTTCGTTAACTCCTTCCATGTTACAAGATGGTGGGCTACAAACAATGACACCTTGCTGCATGGCTTTTTATACTTTCACGCCACGCATTGTACTCCTGCGGGACTCAATGCTGACATGTGCCATATAAGTGTGCCTTGCGGCATGCAACTCAGCATTGCAACACGCAGGTAGAAGTCGCATTATGACACCTTGCGGTGATATTACAACTTTACTGCATGCTGAGTGACACATTTCAGCCTTGCTTCATGGTGTGCCGTATAGTAAATGCAGCTATTCAGTGACGCAAGAAAGTGACATAACACATCACACAGTATTCTCATGCAATGCTGCACAATTCAGAGCTTTGTGAGTCTTGATAAATCTGGCCCTATATCTCTAACAAAGAAGCACCTGCATTGGAGGGGAATACCTCACTTGTGGATCTAGGGAAGAGATATGAAGGTTTTGAACCAATGCTAAGCTTCTGCTTATTAAGTGAATGTCAATGTCTGCTTTCATTGACAATAAATTCATAAACCTAATACTAACCACAGGTTATCTTTTATGTAGATTTCACCAATCATATGTTGGGCGTCCACTGCATTTTTATATGTGCTTTGAATAAATGTGTGAGTAATAAAAAGTTACTTGCCTGAATTAGTTTGATTCATAATGATTTTTGCATATGAAACACAATGTTTATCCACAATAAAGTAACATAGGAGTCAAAATTCTATGATGCTAATTCATAAAATCGTGATAAGTAGATAATTCCTGTTGCAGATCGAATTTAATACTACCAACAAACAATTAGCTTTATGTCTTGTTAATTGGAAAACATCTTGAGCAGTGTTAGCAAAGTAACGTTCTTGGCTGGTTGACTAGCTAAAAGTGGTAAGTGTACTAATGCGAAAATTCTTTCCAGGCTGGAAAAAGAATGCAAGCTCAATCACATTTCATTATGGTACAGGCAGAAAAAGTGTATTATTTTAATTTCTGCGATGTGTGCTTCAGAGGACTATGAACTAAGTGGGCAATACATTAGAATGCACATTGAAATGTCAGATTGTAATAGAGTTCCTTGGCTTACTAAACGGAATTTAAAGAATAGTTGGAAAGTATATATCTACAGAAATCAAATGCATAAGCTTACAATGCATAATTGGTGAGGCAGGATGATTCAATTGAGTTTGGAAAGGTTTCTATCATGGATGTTTATTCACCAAACTACCAGGAGTCTGTGTGTATGTATACAAGTATGCGTGTTTTATTTGTGAGGTGCAAACCTAGCAAAATGGAATGGCCAACAATATAGTCAATGAGTGTTTCTAGGGTAATGATTTGAATAGGAAGAGGGCTGTTACTTTTTTCTGAGATACTATTCTTTAAAGAGGTGTGCCTACAGCTCTTTCCTAGACTGGAGAACTTTGTGGCGGTCCTAATGGATACCAGGATGTCATTCCAAATCCTCTGTGCATAAGTGGAAAAGGCCTGTTGCCAGGTATTTTCTATTTTGCACTTCCTCATCTCTTGTATGATGGTGTCCTGGTATTGAGTGTGTCGCAAACTGCCAGAGGTGAAGAACTATTCAGCCAGGTACACAGGGTTGCCAGTCGTGATGGCTTTGTAGGTGATGCAGCTGGTTTTGAAGATGGTGTGGTTTGGCAAACCAAGCCAGACGAGTTCCATCAGAGTGGGGTAGGGGGTGAGAAGAAAGTAGAGCACGGCTTTGCCACTATTCAGATGTGAGGATGTAAGGGCTGAAATAGCAATTTTGTAATTGCTTTCTTGGTAAAATGATGTCACTGTCTTTAATAGCAAAATCTGGCACTAGGCCAACTTGGTTTTCTTGCTTATGTGTTGCTTGGGTGTGAGGTCGCCCACCAGGGAGAATCTGAGCGACTTGGCATTGGGTGAAAGTTGGGGCTTGAACCTATGAAGGTTCATATAGAAAATTGAGTTTTTGATTAGGTGAGGTGAAAACTCTTCTCAAGCAACAACCACAAACATTCTCAGGGTGCATCACAAAAGTCACAATATTAATCTTTGCTTAATCCTGCCATAGCTTGGCACAACAGCAGTCAGGCTGAACTCAGCGGCATTGTGTTAAGTGTTTATGCAGTGCACAAACAGTAATAAAATTGATACGCCACACGCAAAAAATACCAGACTAATTTAGAAAAATATGATACAGTTTAACAAATGGTAAATACACCACTTTCTCAAAAAGGGGGAGTCCAAGGGATATAGAGTTTAAAGACCCACACCTGGTTTTATCCCCAGCTCCAAATAGATATACACCATAAGAAACACAGGGGGTCTATTAGCTAACTATTAGAGCTATGCTATCACTACGGAGTCACCTAGATCTCAACGTATGTGCAAAAGAATAAGGACAAAGTAAGAAAACAAGTGGATACAAAGGTGAAAAAGAGATCGATACATTATAGACTATTCATCAGTGGCTGACCAGTCCAAAAGAATGATGTAGGGTTTCCATCAAAAAAGACTTTTGTGATCAGTCATATCATCTGGCCAAACCCTGGAGTGGGAACGGCTAGTCCCCTGATCAATGGGACTGAACCACACAGTGTTGATATCTTAGGATTTGGTCCACCAGTACTGATGAAACATCCGCAATGACTGATCTATTGATGGTTTTGAAAAAGGTGCAACAAAACAGAAAATGTGACTTAAAATAGGATGGAATGTCCTCCTTTACGCAACTTTATTCTATGGACAAGACATGCCTCCTAATTAAAAACAGAACAGTGCAAGATGACAGTAACAAATATCTGTCTGTAAAGGGGCCAACATGTTTCTGCCTATTGGGTATCTAATCCCACGGCATTCATCAGGGCCTCTGTTCTTATACTCGTTGCACTCTTACAAGTGAAGGCTATGGGGGATAGTTTGTATGGTAACCTTCCGCCTAACTTGGATACTACATCTCAACCCAATAATCATAGGTAAGTGAGACTATTTGCTGAGTCGGAGAGTGACAACATATGGTTATTACAGGTTGTACCGTAGTGAACCATCTCTTTTCAGTTTTCCCATTTCTTCTTATGGTGGAGGTGAACATTTTTTCACTTGTAAGAGTGCAACGAGTATAAGAACAGAGGCCCTGATGAATGCCGTGGGATTAGATACCCAATAGGCAGAAACATGTTGGCCCCTTTACAGACAGATATTTGTTACTGTCATCTTGCACTGTTCTGTTTTTAATTAGGAGGCATGTCTTGTCCATAGAATAAAGTTGCGTAAAGGAGGACATTCCATCCTATTTTAAGTCACATTTTCTGTTTTGTTGCACCTTTTTCAAAACCATCAATAGATCAGTCATTGCGGATGTTTCATCAGTACTGGTGGACCAAATCCTAAGATATCAACACTGTGTGGTTCAGTCCCATTGATCAGGGGACTAGCCGTTCACACTCCAGGGTTTGGCCAGATGATATGACTGATCACAAAAGTCTTTTTTGATGGAAACCCTACATCACTCTTTTTGGACTGGTCAGCCACTGATGAATAGTCTATAATGTATCGATCTCTTTTTCACCTTTGTATCCACTTGTTTTCTTACTTTGTCCTTATTCTTTTGCACATACGTTGAGATCTAGGTGACTCTGTAGTGATAGCATAGCTCTAATAGTTAGCTAATAGACCCCCTGTGTTTCTTATGGTGTATATCTAACAGTTTAACAAATGAAATGAAACCAACACAACAAAATCCAATCAGTAGAACCGGAGATATGCATTTTTTTTTAGTTTGGAAAGCTTTATTAAATAAAGTATGCAAAGTAAAACATCATTAGAAGAATTAATGGCAATGAAAACAAAAGATATAAAAGCATTAAAATGAGATAATATGCAACACAGACCCCGAAAGGGGTAAATAAACTGTACCAAGGAACAAAGCTTTTAAATGTGTTTTGTTTTGTGGAGGGGAAGGAGAAAGATAAAAGAGGGGGGGGGAGGGAGGAAGAAAGAAAAGAGGGCAACTCAGAATACAAATTCAATACGTGAAATTACTTCAAGGAAAATAAAAAGAAAGATAACAGTAATCATCATGAAAAAATAATGGTATAAAAGGTCAGCGTTTAGGGGACGTGTCTGGAAAGAAAATCAGTTAAAGGCAACCATAACAAGTCTTTTTGATTAGTAAAGGTACAGTGGTGGGAATGGCACGGTCAACTCGATGGTGATGACATAACAAATTCCACCAAGCATTATATGAGTATCTTTCCTGTTGGTTGTAATAACCTGATAAGAATTTGCTATAAAAAGATCTATAAATTTACGTACATTACAGTGAAGATTCCATATAGGTGAAGAACCACTCAAGAAAATATGCATAATCTCGAAGGGAAAATCAGTTGTCATTTAGTTTAGACCAAATGCAAGACCAAAGGGACTTAACCAACGGGCAGTGAAAAAACATGTGGAGTAAATCACTATTGTCATATGAGCATGACCAACATTTTTTGGAATCGAGGAACTTGAATTTGTGTAAATCAGAGGCGGTAAAAAAAAGTCTATAATGTCTAGTGTGGTACTGGCAGAACGGGAAACAGAATGTATTTTAGACCAAATAGTGTCCCAAATCTGCAGAGAAAATTCTTGAGCTAGGTCTTTTTCCCATTAAAGTTCAAGCTTAGATTTGAGCCTATCAGTAGTGGGATGGGATAGTATTTTGTAAATAGCAGCAGCTCTGAAAGGGATAGAAAAATCTGGTGGAGATCGGAGAATCGGGACAGTGGTAGTCATGGAACTATTCTGAGAAATAATAGAGGTTAGGGCATGTTTAAGTAAGGGAAATTGGGAAGAGTGTGCTTTAGAAAGATTAAAAGTGTTGCAAAGGTCTGGGAAAGTTCTCAAGAAATTATCCTTAAGTAAGTGGTCATGGGTGATGATACCTTTGTCAATCCATTCTTACTAGAAAAGCACTCTATTATTAATCTTGAGGAATTTATTGTACCAAATTGGAGTCAAAAGGTGAAGATTAGCTTGTGAGAGAAAGGAGCGGAACAGTAAAAGGGCAAGTGCTTTGAAGTGTTTAAATATGGGGGTAATAAATCTCTTTGGAGGTTGAAATAAGTTAGTAGCTGTAAGGAAAGAAAAAGGAGCGAGTTTTGCAAGTTCTATTGAGCTCCAGACTGTTAAGTGAGGAGAATATGATTCTGTTAGGAAAGGACAAATTTGTTTTAGAGTAAAGGCAGAGTAAAAACGAGAAATATTAGGAAAATTAACCCCACCCAAGTCTTTGAGTTGTTGGAGGCGAAAGAGAGAAATCCTAGCTTTGCGATTATTCCTAAAAATGTTGTTAGGAGGCGATTTTTGGTTTTGAAAAAAAAAATACAGGAGAGAAATAGGAAGACTTGAAAGATAAAAATTGACAATAGGAAGTAACATCATTTTAACAGTTGCTAGCCTCCCCCACCAAGGTAAGAAAAGGGGGGACAACAGTCTATGTGTGAGGAGACCTTTTTAAGTATATCCTTATGATTGATTGTAATGGTTTCTCTAATAGTATTCGCATGAAGAATACCTAAACACTTAATATTTCTGGGGTTCCCTTCAAAGCCAGATCCCTGCAACATATGAGAGAGACAGAAGAGGTAGGACTTCAGATTTGTCAATATTCAATTTATACCCAGATACTAAGGAATAGTCATGTAGCAAGGAGAAAAGTGGAGGTAAAGAAGTGGCCGGATTAGAAATATAAAGGAAAATATCATCTGCATAAGCAGTAAACTTAATCTCAATATTCTTATATATGAAACCAGTATAGGATGTTGAACACCCTATCTTCTCCAAGAAAGGTTCTAATGCAAGAATAAAAAGAAGGGGGAGAGGGGACAGCCTTGTCTGGTTCCTCTATGAAGGCAGAAGTATTTGTATTGCATGCCATTGACCTAAACAGAAGTAGAAGGATCATAATACAACAGTTGAATATAATTAATAATGAAAGGAATAAAACTATGCCATTTTAGCGCTCTAAACATAAAATCCCAACTGACCCTATCAAATGCTTTTTCAGCATCTAATGTGATAGCTGCGACAGGAGAGTCCATCTTTGAAGCAAGGTGTATGATATTAAGGAGAGTTCTTGAGTTGTCAGTTATAGATCTACCTTTTACAAACCCAGACTGATCTATATTGACAGGATCAGGGATTACTTTATTAATACAAATGGCTAGGATTTTGGTGTATATTTTACAATCTGTGTTAATTAGAGATATGGGCCGATAATTTTTGCAGAGAGAAGGATCTTTGTCTTTTTTAGGAACTAGGCAAAGCATAGCCTGTGTGAAGGATCCCCTAGATTCTCTTTTAGCAAGAAAGTGATTGATCAAAGGAAGAAGGTGTGGTATTAAGACATTCTTAA
This sequence comes from Lissotriton vulgaris, assembly GCF_964263255.1. Classification (NCBI taxonomy): domain Eukaryota; kingdom Metazoa; phylum Chordata; class Amphibia; order Caudata; family Salamandridae; genus Lissotriton; species Lissotriton vulgaris. Next base: position 444,447,811 of record NC_141699.1, read on the forward strand.
AGTGGAGATAAAAACGCACCGTAAATCCGTTTGGACCAGGTGTTTGGGCAGACGAGTAATAGCATTAAATATTTCTTTCTTCGAAATAGGGAGGTCAAGGGATGAAATATCTACAGATTTGTCAAGGGATTTGGGGATAGACTGACAGAAAGAGTCAATTTGTGCAGAAGAAGTACTAGATTCTGGAGTGTAGAGGGAAAAGTAGTATTGGACAAAGCAGTCAAGGATTTTAGCATCAGTGGACTGACAAACTCCCAGAGAGTTAGTGATGGCAATATTCTTAGATTTTTGCTTTCTGATTGTAAGATAGTTTGCAAGTGATTTCTTTTCTTTATTATGTCCACCATACATTTAAGCGTTAAATTTAAGAAGGTTATTGGATGAAGAATCCCTGGAAAGTTTATTGTATTGCATTTTCACTTTAATAAGAGAAGATAGTTTTTTAGAAGAGTTAGTGGTGAAGTAAAGGTTTTCAAGTTGTTTAATTTGTTGAAGGATTTGAGATGATTGTGAAAGGGCTTTTTTCCTCTTTCGGGATACAAAGTCTACAATACAACCTCTAGCGGCAGCCTTAAAGGCATCCCAAATAAAGTGAAAGTCTGAGATGAAGTTAACATTATTGTTGAAGAATTCTTCCAGGAACAGCGTAAAGCGTTCAGTAAACTGGGAGTCTAAAAGGAGAGAGTTGATAAAGAGCCAGCGACGAGAGGCGGGAATGGGTGAAGGGTAATCCATGTCCAAAATGACAGGGGCATGGTCTGAGATAAGAATAGATCCTATTTCTGAGATAGTCATGAACTGGAAAGCATGTTGAGTGAGGAAAATATAGTCAATACGGGAGTGTGATGCATGCACTGGAGAAAAGAAGGAGAATTCCAGTGAGTCAGGGTGGGATATTCTCCAGGAATCTATAAGGCCTCTAGAAGAGATGGTTTTGTGAAAGGATTTTTGCATCTTATTGGGAACATATCTGGTGTGTGATTTCCAATCTTAAAAGAGGTCCATGAGTTGATTACAATCGCCACCCACAATTAAGTCCTCAGTTACATGTGAGGAAAGAAGTGAGGAGAGATCATTCCAAAAGGTTAAGTCAATACCGTTAGGGCCATAAATGTTACAAAAAGAAAGTTGTACATTGTTAACAATACTATCTGAAAACAGCCATCGACCATTAGAATCGTGAAACTCATTTTGTGACTGGACAGTCAACGATTTATTAAACAAAATTACAACACCATTTTTGTTATTAACAGCTGGAGAGCAAAAGGCTTCTCCTACTAATTGTTTACGCAATGAAGACAGATCTTGGGAAATAAGATGCCTTTCCTGCAGTAAAGCTACTTGACATTTCAATCTTGCTAAATGAGACAAAACACGTTGTTTTTTAATAGGATTTCGAATACCTTTAACATTCCATGAAATGATGCGAAAACAATTCATTCCTGAAAGTAGAACGAGAGAAGGCAACAGAATGTAGAACAGTCAGAAAAGAATAGGAGAAAAAAAGAAAAATTTGAAAAAGAAGAGCAAAAGGAGAAGAAGATGGTCCATGTGACCACCTCAGAAAAAAGAACCAAAACAGATCTAGAAAACTATAAAAAAATTCATAGGCCAGAATATAAAAAAAAGAGAAGAAAATGTAATAAAGGATGGGTAAGAAAATTGTTGCCAAAGAAAGGGAAAGAAAAAGTCCTTTAATACTAAATCATCTACATAGGGCAGACAAGCAATATGCTGTTCCCCAATTTTAGGCGTAAAAGACTTTGACTGGGAAATAGCTGTTGGGAGGACGGCCAAAAATAGACTAAAAAGTAGGGGTGCTAAAACGCACCTCTGACGCAGGCCATTGTCAATAGAGATTCTTTGGGACAACCGTCCTGTCTTGTCTAACTCCACCTGATCCCAATTGCCAAAATGCAGGGATTGAAGAGCCCCAAAGAGGTGAGTGGTAATTCCCAACCGGCGAGTTTTCCCCATAAAATATCCCTGTCAACAGAATCAAAGGCTGTCTGGAAATCTCCAAAACAACTGCACAATCTTTCATTTTCCTCCACTGCCTTTCGAGTAATAGCCCACAAAGCAAAGCAGTGGTCTATGGTTGAATGACCCTCCCGAAAGCCCCCCTGTTCTAAAGGAATTCTCTTATTTTCAATGGCCCATTTTTCAAGTTTGTCTAAAATAATCTTGGAGAATATCTTTAATGAAATGTCCAGAAAGCTTATAAGCCTATCAATCAATCAATCAATCAATCAATCAAAGCATTTGTATAGCGCACTACTCACCCGGAGGGTCTCAAGGCGCTAGGGGAGGGGGGGTCCGCTACTGCTCGAACAGCCAGGTCTTGAGCTGCTTCCTGAAGGCGAGGTGGTCCTGGGTCAGGCGGAGGTGGGTCGGGAGGGAGTTCCAAGTCTTGGCGGCGAGGTAGGAGAAGGATCTTCCCCCTGTGGTGGCTCTTTGGATGCGGGGGACGGCGGCGAGGGCGTGACCGGTCGATCGAAGCTGGCGTTTGGGAGCGTAGAAGTTGAGGCGGCTGTTGAGGTATCCTGGGCCTTGGTTGTGCAGGGCTTTGTGTGCGTGGGTGAGGAGACGGAAGGTGATTCTCCTGTTGACCGGGAGCCAGTGCAGGTCTCTCAGGTGTCCGGAGATGTGGTTGCGACGGGGGATGTCCAGGATGAGTCGTGCTGAGGCGTTCTGGATCCGCTGGAGTCTCTTCTGGAGTTTGGCGGTGGTTCCGGCGTAGAGGGAGTTGCCGTAGTCCAGTCGGATGGTGACGAGGGCCTGGGTGACCGTCTTCGTGGTCTCGGTGGGGATCCACCGGAAGATCTTGCGTAGCATGCGTAGGATGTTGAAGCACGACGAGGAGATGGCGTTGACTTGTCTGGTCATGGAGAGGGAGGAGTCCAGGATGAAGCCCAGGTTGCGTGCGTGGTCTGTTGGTTTGGGTGCGCTGCCTAGGGCGGGGGCCACCAGGAGTCGTCCCAGGCGGAGGGTGAGGATCCCAGGATGAGGACTTTCGTCTTGTCCGCGTTCAGTTTCAGGCGGCTGTTCTTCATCCATTCGGCTACCTCTTTCATCCCTTCGTGTAGGTTGGCTCTGGCGGTGGTGGGGTCGTTGGTGGGGGAGAGGATCAGCTGGGTGTCGTCGGCGTAGGAGATGATGTTGAGGTTGTGCTGGCGTGCGATGGCTGCGAGGGGACTCATGTAGACGTTGAAGAGGGTTGGGCTGAGCGAGGAGCCTTGAGGAACGCCGCAGATGACTTCGGTGGCTTCTGATCTGAACGGGGGGAGGCGGACTCTCTGTGTCCTTCCGGCAAGGAAGGAGATGATCCACCCCAGTGCCTTCTCCTGGACTCCGACATTGCTGAGGCGCTGTTCTAGGGTACGGTGGCAGACAGTGTCGAAGGCCGCGGAGAGGTCTAGTAGGATGAGGGCCGCTGTTTCTCCATTGTCGAGCAGGGCTCGGATGTCATTGGTTGCTGCAATCAGGGCGGTCTCGGTGCTGTGGTTGGACCGGAAGCCAGACTGCGAGAGGTCGAGGGATCCGTTTGTCTCGAGTAAGGTGGCCAGCTGCTTGTTGACGGTCTTCTCGATGACTTTTGCGGGAAACGGGAGCAGCGAGATGGGTCGGTAGTTCTTGAGGTCGGTGGGGTCGGCTGATGGCTTCCTTAGTAGGGCGCTGAGTTCGGCGTGCTTCCAGCTCTCCGGGAAAGTAGCGGTGTCGAAGGAGGTGTTGATGATGTCCCGCAGGTGGGGTGCGATGACAGCGTCGGCCTTGTTGAAGACGTGGTGAGGGCAAGGGTCGGTTGGAGATCCGGAGTGGATGGAGTTCATCGTGCGGACGGTGTCTTCGGTGCTGATCGGGGTCCAGGCGCGGAGGGTGGTGGTGGGGGGCGGTGGTTCGGTCGTGGCGTGCGTCGGTTGAGTACTGAAGCTGTTGTGTATGTCCGCGATCTTGTTGTGGAAGTAGGAGGCGAGGGAGTTGCAGAGGTCTTGCGAAGGGGTGATATCGTTGTTTCCGGCTTTGGGGTTGGAGAGCTCTTTAACGATGTTGAAGAGTTCCTTGCTGTTGTGTGCGTTGTTGTCCAGTTGTTCCTTGAATGCAGTTTTCTTGGTGGTGTGGATCAGTTGGTGGTGTTTTCGGGTGGCGAGCTTGAGGGCAGTCATGTTGTCCGGTGTAGGGTCTCTGAGCCAGGCTTTCTCAAGGGCTCTGCAGTTCTTCTTGGAGCTCTTGAGTTTGTCGGTGAACCATGGGGCTTTCTTGCTGCCGGGTCTGCTAGGCGGGGTCCTCAGAGGGGCGAGGTCGTCTGCGCAGTCGCTGATTCACTTCGTGAGGTTGGTGGACGCTTGGCTGGGGTTCGTTGCGCTGGTGGGTGGGTTCTTGCTCAGGGAGGTCGCGAGCTGGTCGGCTGTGATCTTGTTCCAGCTTCTGCGTGCAACCTGTTGCTGTTGGTGGTGGATCGTGGTCCTTTTGAAGCTGAAGTGGACGCAGCTGTGGTCCGTCCGGTGGAGTCCGGTGGCGTGGCTGAAGGCGATGTCCTTGCTGGATGAGAAGACAGGGTCAAGTGTGTGTCTAGCGTAGTGGGTGGGGGTGGTCACCAGTTGCTTGAGTCCGAGGTTGGCGAGGTTGTCCAGTAGGGTGGTGGTGTTGCGGTCATTGTTGTTCTCCAGGTGGAAGTTGAGGTCCCCGAGGAGGATGTAGTCAGCGGAGGGGAGGGTGTGCGGGCTGACGAAGTTGGCGATGTCCTCGCTGAATTGTGTGCGTGGTCCCGGTGGTCTGTAGATGAGGGTGCCTCTGAGGGTGGTCTTGGGGTTGATGTGGATCTGGAAGTGCAGGTGCTCGGCGGGTGCTCGGGTGTCGTCGGTGTTGGTTGTGATGCGGATGGAGTTCCTGTGGATGATGGCGATACCTCCTCCTATCTGGTTGGCGCGGTCCCTCCGGATGATCTTGTGGCCGTGTGGGATGGCGATGGCGATGTCGGGTGCTGAGGAGGCGTTCATCCAGGTTTCCGTGAGGAAGGCGACGTCTGGGGCTGTGGTGTCGAGCAGGTTCCAGAGCTCGACGGCGTGTCTGTGGATGGAGTGGGTGTTGAGCAGGATGCACTTCAGGTGGCTGCTGCTGTTGCTCGTCGAGGTCTTGGGCACTGCTGGAGTGGTGCAGGTCCGGATGCAGGTGAACTTGCAGGAGTTGCAGCAGAAGGCTCCGTGGGTGCGTCTCGGGGTGGCTCGGTAGCATCCCGGGATTCGGCCGGCATTGAGTGCGTTGAGGGTGGCGGCGTCGTACGTCCGGCAGGTGGGCTGGGGTCTGCGGGGGCCAGGGGTCCTGGCGCTGGGCGTGGTCCAGGCGTGGACTGGAGCAGACGGGCTTACCTTTGGCGCACCTTCGCCGCTCATTCGGTGCTCCCGCTGCGCGCGTCCGCTGCGCGGTCGCTCTGGGGGCTTAATAAGAGAGGAGCCGGGAGGGCGGGTCAGCTGGGTGGCGGGAGCGGGGCGACCAATGGGCAGGGAGGGGGCGGAGTCGAAGGGGGTCAGTGGCGGGAAGGGGCTCTCAGGGCGGCTCTGCGGCGGCTGGGTTGGTGGAGGAGACCCACGGAAGGGGGAGGGTAGCAGAGGGAGGAAGGGGTGCACAGGGCAGCAGGAAGGGAGAAGGAGACAGGGGACAAAGAACAGCAGAGGGGAAAGAAAGATAAACCAAGTAGGCAGGAGCGGGGGCAGCAGGAGGGGGGAGAATGTAGAAGGCAGCTGGGCTGGGCGGAGCTAGGCTCAGGCAGGCAGCAGGCAGCAAATAGGCCTCGGAACAAGGCTCAGGTGGCGGCCGGCAGGAGCAGCGGAGTGGGCAGCAACGAGGCCTCGGAACAAAGCTCAGGTGGTGGCCGGCAGGAGCAGCGGAGTGGGGGCGACCTCGCCTTGGAGAAGGCTCAGGGTTCGCTCAGCCCAGCCCAGCCTGTAATGCACTGGGTCTGTACCACTACCTTTTTTTAAAAATCGGTTTCTCAATAGACCCCTTACAGATAAAGGGGTAAAGGCCAGACCCTGCAACCCAACTGAACAGGGTAGAGTAAATTTAAGCCCACCAAACACTATTTGTTTTATTTATGACTGCCGGGACATTGTCAGGACCACCGGTACGAGAGAGTTTCATTCTCTCAATAACTGCCTTAACTTCCTTCACTGAGAACCAGTTGGCTGGGAGGGTTTGCCCATAGATGTGCTGAGGGCCATCTAAACCTAAAGGTCCCCTGTATAACTCCATCAGATGAGTGGCCCAATCGATTTGACTGGCCTTTTCTTTAAAGAAGCCTCAATAGTTAGGGTACCTATGGAGTAGGGATTGTAGATGTAAATCATCTAATTCTGCACTCTCAAATAGTAGGTGGATTATTGTCTCATGTATGTTTAAAATGCTTACTTGAGCGGTTAAATTGTTCTCAAAGAGTTTATCCAGGTGGGATGCAGCACTGTCAAATTTAAACGTTTGGGCCCCCTTATTTGAAGACCACCACTCTGTACCCGTAAAACACATTTACATGGTTGCTAGTATTAAGCCCAAGCACCTACATGGAGTTTGTAAGAACAAACAATCTTTTGCATTAGGCTTACTTGAAGCAATGTTGTTTTCACCCTCGTATTTCTGAAATGAATTCACGTCTGTTTGTAAGTTTCAGCGCCCAGAACCCGTTTTCATGCTTTCAATCTCTACGACAATGGATGAAATGTTCTGAATTGAGGTCCGACATTCCGTATTATTTATGTTTCAAGCAAAGTGCGCTAGTTAACCCCTTCCGTGCTGATGACGAGCCTAGGCTCGTCATGCAGCACGGTGCTCGTGTGCTGGTGCCGAGCCTAGGCTCGTCATGAGCCGTGGAACGCTAACACGCGGGGCTAATTTTCCCGCTGTGCTGAGCGTTCCATTGCGCGGGCGTGGTCATGACGAGCCCAGGCTCGTCACCAGCACACGAGCACCGTGCTGCATGACGAGCCTGGGCTCGTCATGAGCACAGCGGCGCCGTGCGCGGCCCCCTCCCCCCCGCGCTGTGGGGAAATTAGCCCCGCAGCGAAGGGGTTAAAAGCATGTTGCTGTTGTCAGTTGTTATTTTTTTCTCAGCGTGGACTGTTGCAACATTGTAACACTGCAGTCTGTTTTGACAGCCGGTCACTTTCACGCTTTGCTTGTGCTGATATTCTCATGCATGCTCCTGTAAGGCAGTGCATGACAAGCATTAGAATGAAAGGCAAAACATTTTGGCAGACACTCTTTTTGTTTGTCTCCTCTTCTTCAGATGCTGACTCAATCAGCAAATCCTTTGGACGCAATGTTATGCTTGTGCTGACTCTGCCATTTTTTTTAATTTTAAAAGACAGGAAGTTTCCGGAGCATGTTAGTGATCTTATGGGAGTTGTAGTCCTTTACAACATATTATTGTTTGTTGATCTAATCCCATCTGAACAGTCATTATTCATAACCGATGTTTGGAAGAAGTTACCCGTAATAGTTAATTCATTGCTTGATTGAGTTCTGACATTTCGTTAAGGCCTTTTACAGTGCAATTAAATTTCAAAATTAAGTAGGCTTCCCTTTTCAATAGCAAATTTTCAACGTTGCCACTGCGTGGTGGTTGCTTTATTCTCGATAATACTGTCCATACAAAGTCTCTTTCTGAATGGTTATTTTCCACAAAGTGCGAAACCATAGGCGCTGTTAGTACCTGTTTTTTTATGCAAGACTGGTGTTGTACTATTGTTTGATTAATTTGCTGGTTAGCTTTCCCAATGTACAATTTTGGGCAGGGGCACTGAATAGCATAAACAGGGTTCTTGGTTTTCCAATTGGTAAATTATTTGTGAGTCCATTTGATGGAATCGTTTGTGAACTTATGACCTTCAATGGTTGTACTGCATACAGAGCAATTGCCACATTTATGATGTCCTTCAATGGGCTGCAGGTTCCATTGGGCTCATAGATCTATCTTCTTGGTGGTTTGAACTATGTCTGCTCTGATGATTCTTTGGCTGATCCTTTTGTTCTTTTTCATTCAAACAACGGTCTTTCCATTGGGCATTCCAATTTGGTTAGAATATGCCAATTTGTCAAGATAATCTTGCGGAATTTGTTAGTGTGTGGTCCAAACGTGGACACACACACTAGTTTATCCAACATTGTTTTTTCTTTCTTTCTAAGCAATGCCTCACTGGGCGTATTCCATTCCTGCTTCACGGCGTGTTTACACACTTTTCGGGGATAACCTCTTTCTCTGAGTTGATTGCAGAAGGTTTCAGCATTTATCATGAAATCTTCCTTACGTGCACAATTCCTCCGGATCCTTAGTAGTTGTCCATAAGGTAGGTTGTCCTTTAAACTCCTCGGGTGAAAACTTTGATGATGGAGTATGGTGTTGCTATCCGTGGGTTTGCGATGTAAAGTTGTTTTCAATTTTTTACCTTGTACGAATACTTCTACGTCAAGAAACGTGAGTACAGTCCTGCTCTTTGTGAAACTGAACTTGATGTCACAATGCCTCATATTCAGCCATTCAAGAACTTGTTTAAGATGTTCTTCTGTGCCACTCCACACACACCAGACATCATCTATAAACCTGTACCATTGTGTAATGAATTTGCTAAATGGATTGATATTGGTAATAAACTTGTCTTCAAATAGAGCAATAAACAATACGGCCATCTCCGGGGCGAAGGGATACCTCATTGCGGTACTCTTGACTTGCATGTTGAATGTATTCTCAAATTTAAAATAATTCTTCTTGAGGGCAATTCGGGCCAAATACAGTATAAAGTCAGTGGGAATTCTGTGAGGTTTAGTGAGTGTCTTTAAATTGTATTCCATGGTTTCCAATGCTTCCTCTTGTGGGATTTGAGTATGTAAAGACATTACTTCTAAGGAGACTAGCCATTGGTTCAAAGGATCAAATGAGTGTCCTTCAATCTTATTGATGAAATCAGTGGTGTCTCTTATATAGGATGGCACCTTGTCTATGAATGGATTGAGAAAAACGTCGACATACTTTGCAATGGGCTCCAACACTGATTTGCAGCCTGAAACGATTGGTTTTCCGGGGGGCTGTGTAAAGTTGTTATGTAGTTTAGGGGGAAAATAAAACACAGGGATCCTGGGGTGTGATTTATTTAGAAACACATATTCCTTAGGTCCTAGGATCTCTTGCTCTAGTCCCCATTTGAGTTTGTTGGTGATTTCTCCTTCAATTTAGTGCGTGGGGTCTTCACTTAGTTGGCGAGACCATTCTGTGTTTAGTATCTGACTTTTTGCCTCTGTCACATACATGTCTTTGGACCATACAACTAAGGCACCGCCCTTGACCGCAGGCTTTATGATTACGGAATCATCTCTTTGAAGATCTCTGACCGCTTCATGTTGCTGTTCGGTGAGGTTCATTTTTGGGAAGAATTTTTGCTTTTCCAATTGTGAAATTGAGGACAGGACTGCCTGTTCAAAGGCTACAATTTGTTTTGGCATCATATGCGTTGGTGGATTAAAATTAGATTTCTTAATTAATCCAGATGGCTCAGTATTGCCCCGATTCTCTTTCCCATGGAAGAAGGCTTTCAAACAAATTTTTGGGAAAAATTCTAAGGCTTCTATCTTTAAGTTGGCATAGTCTGTAGTTGTGGAGGAAACACATTTGACTCCTAATTCCAGGACTGACTCTTCAACGTTTGTCAACAATTTTGAAGATACGTTTTTTTTTTTTAAACAGATTTTATTTGTCATAGGTCACATATATTGCATAGCTCCGGAATCTGGAGTCTGCTGCACACATCAATAAATCAGCAATCAAATCTTAGACTTGTGTAAATAAACTAACAAACCCCCCTCCCCCTCCCACCGTTTGCGCTGATGCTGCCACTAATTCACAATAAGAAGTTTTAAAAGAACATACCAAGTCCATCAAATCACTCCATCCTCCCCACCAACCAGCCAATTGTCAGATCGGAGAGGACGGCCCACGATAGTCCGCCCATCTCTTCCAAATCTTAAAGTGTTTAAGGGGGCACAACCTAGCTATAAATATAGGCAATTCGAGTCCCATACAAAAGTCCATACCATTTTTCCATGCTGTCAATGGCGGAGCTCGAGGCGCCTTCCACGCCTTGGCTATGGCTTTCTTCGCCAGTGTGAGGCCCAACAATAACAGGTGACGCCTGTATCTATTGCCCCCAATCCCTTCCATCACATGCAGCAAAGCCAGTTTCGGCGTGTGCGGGAGCTCCCATACCAAAACCTCAGATAAACAGGCAAACACACCACTCCAAATCTATGCAATGCCGAAACCCCCCAGACAGTGTGCAAAAGTGTACCCACATCTGTTCCACAGCAGAGACAATCAGGGGAGCCAATCATTCCCTCCCCCCACAGGTGCTCTCGGGTAAAATATGTGCAATGTAGATATTTGAACTGTACCAGGCGCAGGCGGGTGGAAATAGCCGCCCCCTGCGGGCTCGCCAATGCTTCGGCCCAGTCCTCTTCCTCTAAGTACCCTACGTCCCCCCCCCCCCCCACCCCCCACGCTGTCCTAAGTCTGTGCAGGTCAGTGGAGCAGTGATGAATTAACTTTTGGTAGATACGTGAAATTTTCCTATCAGTTAGTAACATTGAAGATAAGTTTACTGTTGTCGTTGTTCTAAAGTCTTGTAAAAGTTCTTGCGGGTTCTCATTTCTTATTGTGGTTTCTGTGGCTTGAACAGCACTCGGATTCTTGGGTCGCCTTGCTCTAAAAAAGTATTCTATCGTTTAGATGGTCCTTCTCTAGGATTAGCGTCACCTGATGAATCTGAGGAGGAAGATTCTGAGAATGTTGTGAATCGATTCTTTGATCTCCCTTGATATTGGGTGAGAGCCATGCATGATTCCACTTGTGTATAGTAATCTTCCTTTCTAAAAGTGACATTTTCAAAATTGTAATCTAAAGTCTGAGTTTATCCTTAAAGGGGATTTTAAGTTACAATTTATTGGAGTCCTAACTTAATATTTGTGCCTGCTCTCAATCAAAAGTTACCACTTATTGATTGTAATAAAGTAACCCAATGTTATCCTAAGGAAGAGGTTGGCCTTGCAGTAGTGAAAAATGAACTGATGAGTTTATCACTATATGTACATGTAAAAAGTAAAACCACTTCTAATTTTTTTAATACAATGCACCTTGCTCTAAGGGCTGTTTAGGGCTTGCTTTATGGGTGGTTTCTATAAATTATAAAGGGACGTTTAGACCTGGCAAATGCTTTATTTTGCTATGTCAAATCAACAGTTTAAAACTGCACTGCAGACTGCAATGGCAGGCAAGAGACATATTTTAAAAGGATACCTTTAGTGGGTGGCACAGTGAGTGCTGCCTCCCACTAGTATCATTTATTTACAGACCTTGGGTAACAGTGGTATCATAAACATGGGACTTACAAGTAAATTAAATGTACCAATCAGGTGTAAGACCATTGTACCATGTTTTGGGGGAGTGCACAACCACTTTAGCACTGGTTAGCAGTGGTAAAGTGCACAGAGTCCCAAAAGCCAACAAAAGCTGAATCCAAAAACAGGGTGGGGTATGTTTCGTTTCGGGGTGTTCCTGCAGAGAGAGGCAAGTCCAACAATTCACATCACTGAGCCAGGTTTTGACTAGCTGTTGATCGTTCTTGGAAAACAGTAACTATTCTGCTTGGGTTGTGATGGCCTTCAGGTGGTGCTGGAATTCCTGTTTGAAGTGCAGTCAGTGTTTGCGGCATTGGAGTACTGCAGAAGAAGAGCTATTTTAGAATGCTTTTATGGTTGTATACTAACCAAATAAAGCTTGTTTTGAATTGAATTGAGAAGAGCTATGGACTTAGTTATGTGTCATCAGTGCATTGGTATGTTTTGATGTTGCTATTGGTGAGTAGAGTCCCAGTGGCATCATGTGAATGCTGATAATGACCGGGGAAAAGGGAGCTCCATGGAGTAGAAAGGTCTCATCTGTGAATCATAGGTGCCGGCAAGAATGAACTGATGATGGTGGGTAGTAACAGAACAAATGAAGGGTGCTGGCAGTGAATTATTAGACTTCATGATGTGAATCAGGTTGGGATGATCAGTGAAGCTGAAGGCAGCAGAGACTTCCAGCAATATAAGGGGGTAGGCATCATATGTTTCTGTGGTCAGCAGGGCATTAAATATCATTTTAATGAAAAATTAAGTTGTTTCCATGCTGCAACGTGTTCTAAAGCTGTATTGGTAGCGATGAAGGATGCATTGATGTGATCTTGGAGATGTGCATGGACTGCGTTGTGTGAGTGTGTGTAGGCATTTATAATGGTGAATACAGATGAGAAAGCTTCTCCAGAGAGGGTGTTTAAGAGGACAAGGGTACAGCTTCATCTTCAAATGAGGTGTCATAGTGGAAGTTAGCATAATCTGTTAGAGGCAAGGCTTTGAAGTATGATCATTATGGGATGCATTGGGAGAGGTAAGTGTCAGTGTAGAGGCAGTGGTGTTGTTATCAATAGGCCATTGGATCTTCTTTAATATTGTACAAAATAAGAGGTTGATGGCATGCTCTTGTCTATGGGGTAGGGAACTGGAGGGTGAGGCAATGGATTGATGCTGTTCTTGATTGTCATGAAGAGAGTTCTGCCTCTATTGGAAGCTTCATTGAAGGTGTTGGTATAGTACTTAATTTTGGCTGATGTGATGAGTTTGGATGGATTTATATAGTCATTAAAGATTTTGATTTTATTCCATTTTCATTCCTGTCTGTAGATTGAATCTTTTTCCCTATGAGGCCTTTTGAACACCATGATGCCTAAGGGTTTGGTTTCAATAGCATTTTATAGTTAAAGCCTGGGTTATTAGTTGACTGAGGTGTGAGCCCTGATCAATCAGCAACCCCAATTGTAGTCAGGGGAAGGCACAATTAAGCCCCAAATTAACCTGTGCTCAACCCCCTGGTAGCTTGGCACAGAGCAGACAGGCTTAACTTGGAGGTCATTTGTAAAGCATTTGTGCAACACTTCAAACAGTAAAACAACAAAAACATCACACAAAAAGATCCTACACCAGGTACGAAAAATAGAACAAAATTAAAAAATTAAACAAGACCAAAGCTACAAAGTAAAATGCTGCTGTGCAAAGAGATGGGCAGATGGTGGCTGACACTGGATTTCTGTTGAGTGGCATGTCTCAGTGCAAATGGCATGTTTGCTGTCGCTAAGAGCCCAAAATCTTGATTTAAAGACTGCAGACCCACAGAAGGATCCAGGACCTGGGAGGCACCATTTGCGGGTCAGGATCTCACTGCTGCTGGGTCCAGAAGTTGGTGGGGAGCCTCTCATGTCCCTTAGGCTCAGATCTGGAGGCCAGCGGACTAGCCCTTTGAGGCACTCTGGGATCCTGGGTTCAAGATAAAGTTGCCGGTCCAGTTCTGCTTCCCCAGGCAAGAGAAACGCAGGCAGTAGGTCAGCACATCAGGGTAGCAATTCCTTTAGATCAGGAGTCCAGCAGAGTGGTAGTCCTTGTAGCAGCACAGCAATCCTTCTTCCTGGCAGAGAATCCACAGGTCCAGAAGCGCACTGAAGTGCTGGTGTCCGAGGTTCTTCTTTCATATACTGTTGTGCCATAGAAGTGGGGAGTAGCTTCTAAAGGCATGCTTATGAAGTGCACAGATGGCCTGCAGTTCTGGCACCAGATTGACTACAGGGGATATGCTTCCCTTTGTGTGGAGCCAGGATACAGTCTATGCAGGTGTAAGTGGGGCTGTGCCAAACTCCTCCCGCCCATCTTAATAGTAATGGCTCATCCGATCACACCTAATTTATCATTTTGTGTGGCTGTCTAGGAGGAATGTAAATAATATGAGCTAAATGTCCAGGTAGGAATCATTCACAGTATAAATTTTTAATCAATAGTGTCATAACTATGATCACTCAATTAAGGAGGGTAACCGAGGGGTTTCAACAACAACAAAAAGTGAATAGTATCAAAAATATATTTTTATTTTTTATATATTTTAACTATGTATCACTTTTTATACAGAAATCCAAAAGTCTGGCAACAGTAAACCACCGACGTCAAATATCACAAATCATAGGGTGGTGTACAACACCTTTACCACGTAATGTGGACACAATGAAAGGACCACATGCACAATCTTGTATGTGCACCCTAATTCACACAGTATTGTTTCAAGTGAATATATACAATATGGTTGTATAAAAGGTGTTTAGGCGTCGACGTTTCGGTCCATGTTGGTCACAAAGATCCGGAGGACCATCTTCAGGACAAAAACGTTGCACAGGGGTATATGTAGTTAAAATGCCTCACAGGTTGTTTTGACTCGCCAAGAGACGCCGGCTCAGGAGGAGTCCGTGTGTCTGCGCTGGTAACCCACGCGATAACTTATTAACACGAGAGACGCCGGCTCAGAGGAGTCCGTGTGTCTTCTCCGAGTGGCGAGTGCACTCGGAGAAGACACACGGACTCCTCTGAGCCGGCGTCTCCCGTGTTAATAAGTTATCGCGTGGGTTACCAGCGCAGACACACGGACTCCTCCTGAGCCGGCGTCTCTTGGCGAGTCAAAACGACCTGTGAGGCGTTTTAACTACATATACCCCTGTGCAACGTTTTTGTCCTGAAGATGGTCCTCCGGATCTTTGTGACCAACATGGACCGTAACGTCGACGCCTAAACACCTTTTATACAACCATATTGTATATATTCACTTGAAACAATACTGTGTGAATTAGGGTGCACATACAAGATTGTGCATGTGGTCCTTTCATTGTGTCCACATTACGTGGTAAAGGTGTTGTACACCACCCTATGATTTGTGATATTTGACGTCAGTGGTTTACTGTTGCCAGACTTTTGGATTTCTGTATAAAAAGTGATACATAGTTAAAATATATAAAAAATAAAAATATATTTTTGATACTATTCACTTTTTGTTGTTGTTGAAACCCCTCGGTTACCCTCCTTAATTGAGTGATCATAGTTATGACACTATTGATTAAAAATGTATACTGTGAATGATTCCTACCTGGACATTTAGCTCATATTATTTACATTACCTAGTCCTGGTGGGACTATTGGGTGGCTCTGTTCTAGTACCATTGTCTAGGAGGAAAACACAAATTCCAGCTTCCCACTACACCATATGACCCAAAAACAGGATGCAGGCATGAAAATGGCAACTGTCTAAAAGTGGCATTTTCAGAATTGCAAGTTAACATCCAACTTCACCATAATTAAAGATTTTACATTGTGATTCCAGAGACATCAAACATGAACTGGTTATCTCTTACCACTTAGAAATTACACTTATTAAAATGTAATAAAGTAACACCATTGTTATCCTATTGGAGAGATAGGCGTTGCACTATTCAAAAACGAATGTAAGAGTTTTTTACTACCAAGGCATGTAAAACTTAAAGTACACGTCTTACTTTTTAAATACACTGCACTTTGCCATCTAGGCTGTCCAGGGCCTACCCAAGGGGTGACATATGTATTAAAAGGAAGGTTTGGACCTGACAAAAGTTTTGTTTTGCCAGGTCGAAATCGAAGTTTAAAACTGTACACACAGGCCCTGTAAAGGCACGCCTGAGACAGTTTGAAATACTACTTAAATGGGTGGCACAATCAGTGCTGCGGGCCCACTAGTAGCATTTAATTTACAGGCCCTATGCACATGTACTGCACTTTACTAGGGACTTATAAATAAATTAAAAATGCCAAAGGGGTATAAGCCAATGTTACCGTGTTTTAAGCACAGAGCACAAGCACTTTAACACTGGTTAACAGTGGTAAAATGTGTAGAGTCCCATGGCCAGCAAAAAACACTGTCAGCAAATACAGGAGGTCTGAAGGCAATAAAAACGTAAGGGGAAACCACTCCATGGATGTCAGGCCTATGAATGGGTATTAGCCAAGTAATCTAGAAATGCGTCAATTTTGTTTCAAAGTGTGTTGATATTGAAGGTAGAGGTGGCTGGATGAAAATTGATTTTTAGCTTCGAAGAATCTGAAGATTAACTGTTCTCTTTTAGGTTTATGTTATTTATGTTATGATGTGGTCAGTTCAGTCAATGGGTATGGGAGGTTTGCAGTGAGTGGTTGGTGATAAAGAGATGAGGTTGAGGATTTGAAATGTGGAGTGTATTGATTGGGTGACTGGAGGCTGTAGTACTGGAACATTGTCTGTCAACAAGGTTGAACAGGAAAAAGGAATCACATCATGCACCATTATATCTTTGTTTCTGAATGTCACTCAAGATGTGACTCTCCTTCTACACTTTCTGAGCTTTTTATTCTGAGCTTAGAGATTCCCACCAGTGCCAGTTTACCTCATTGAGCTGTTGAGTTTTACAAAATGCCTCTCATGGTAGTTTACTTTAATTCAATTAGCCCCGGTGATATCATAAATTTGAAATCTTGCTACACCTTAAGCCCCAAGAGTGGAAGTTACAGAAAGAAAGTAGGAGCGAATGAGCCTTTTTTCATGCAGTGTACAGATAGGAGGGATATAGGTGTGATACAAAGGGGGAACAATTGAGAGGACAATACAATCTGGGAAAGGCAATAGACACTTGAAATAGGTAAGGGAGTTTTGCATGGACAAGTCCAATTGCGAAGATGTAGAGCAAGAGAGCAGAGAGCATTGGCAAAGCAAGTAGGTCTCACCGATGTGAGATCTGCTGGCTTTGTCAATGTATTGAGTCATATTGTACAGCAGCCCACCTGCTGTGCAGTTTGGCTAAAAGTAAAGAAAAAAGTGCTATGATGTAGTCATTGCTGACTGATTTATAGAGATTTGTTTTTACTTTTAACCATGCTGCACATCAGCCACACACCTGTACAACATGACAGGAAAAACATTGATAAAGCCGAATAGCTCTACTATTTGACTTTTCAATGTTTGTTTAAACAATGCTGTACAGCTATATAGTTGAAAGAAAAAAAGTGCTATAATGCGGTTAGCATTGATTGCATCTTTGAACGTTTTTTACACTTTCAGGTCGTTCTGCTTAGCAGGTGGTGTGCTGAACAACATGGCTAAAACAATAGATTTGCATAGGTGAGACATATTGACTTTGCCACTGATCTCTGAGCAACACCTAGCTCTGTGGTTATTTGTGTAGAAGGGAGCTAGCTGGTAAAGTGGCCCTTAGCAAGGTGGCAGGTGTTGCCTATCCCAGTGCCACATATCGAAGCAGCCCAAGCTAAAAAGATGTAACACCACTTCACCATTATGTTGTACTGGCCCCATATGTCACCAGATTTCACTTCTATGTCTATGCGCATGTTCATAGTATTGTAAAACTGTTCTTCAGTGTCACTCTAAGTGCTGGGCCTGAGTGTGTGTGTTTGTGTGTGTATATGTAGTGTATGCCTGTGTGCATGTGTGTGGGTGTGCCTGTGTGTGCAGTATGTCCAGGTGTGTGTATCTGTATCAGGGGTAGGTGGATCATTCAGTTCTTGGAAAACACCACAAACCACTGCAAGAATGAATTTTTTCTTGCATGCGGCTTGCCAGCGTTAATGTGGCAAACACGAGTGACAATTTGCATCCCCTAGAATGATTTTCGGGAGCTAGAACTCTTCCTGGCGAGTTTTCTCAATGCGGGCAGTCGCAGCAGGTCCAAACAATTTGTTCATGCTGATTTAACAGCGCAGAACAAGCTTCCAGCACTAAAAATCTGCGTGATGTGACAAATTCCACCCACATTGGAAGTTTGAAGAATATCGCAGAGTTTTTATGTAACTCCGCAAAATTCCACGGAGTAAAACTCCAAGATTTTTGCCCTCCCTGAGTCAGTAGCTGTCTCAGTATCTGTGTCAGGTCAGTGAAATAGGGGACAAGAGGCCTTATGGGGCACTAGGGATGCAAGCACTGCACTGGGGTTCACTGCATGCATGCAATGAACATGTTGTGAGAAGTACACTTAGTTTGCCACTCTGCATTTAGACGTGGCTTTTGGGACAGCCTTTGGTGCACTTGCTGGATCCTGGCAGATTCTGACAAATACCAGGTACATTACTTGCTAAGATTAGCCCCTGGTAGAGGCATATGGGTCGTAAGTATCCTTCCTGCTTTGCATCTACCTTCTGGAGAGATACCCATCTCATGGGTGACCCTTCCCCCCCACTTAACAAGCATCCATGTTGTCTATTCAGTTTTGATTTAAACCTAGCTGCAAAGACTGCCGCAAGATGGAAGTGCATTGCCATCTGACGTTCTCTCTCCACAAGTATAGCTGTTTACATGAAACCAGGAGCCATCATGCAATTGTAACTCTGTACTGTGTCTCCCTGTGGACATTAGCATGAGTAGTTTGTGGCAATGGCGAGAGGATTGTGTCCCACTGGACAAAGGCAGAGGGTGGGGCTTCTCCTGCATTCATTATGTGTTGTCTGCTCAGGAATGCCGACCTTCGCCATGCCTTGTCCAAGACTTTGTGTGATACCTTCAAGCCTGTTGAATTTTCCCTACATGAAAATGCCAACAAAAGAATAAATAGTACCTCAATCACAGACCGAACAACAGATGGACACTAGTTAAGATAAATCAATCTGTATAAGTCCGTGCTCCACATAAAGAAAAGGAAGTGAAGCAGGAATTGACGTCTAACTCACGTTAATGAATTAGAGAAGGCACTAAATAAAAGAGATAATGATGCCAGTGAACTTTCAGCCAAGGCAGGGAAGGGCTGGCCAAGACAATAAGTTCCAAATAAGATTTGAATCTCTGAATGGATCCTGCACATTCACTGATATTACTTTATTTTGTGAAATGTGCTTTATATCTGTTTTATTCAAGAGTCAATCTTGACGTATTGTTTCAGAACAGGATTGTATGCTTGTGAGGGGAGTTTGCAAGTGCGCTGTTAGAAATTGGGTCTCTAGTTCGCAGAGGTTTGCACCCTTTCCAAGTAAGGACCTCAATCCTAATAAGGGAAAGTTAGAGACACACTTTAAATTAACATGCACTCATGCTCTGGTATCTTGGTACAGATCAGGCAGGATTAATTTAGGAAGTATTGGGCAAAGTATTTCTGCAACACACACACACATTAATCAATATTATGCACCAAAAAATATTCCTCAGAGGTTTAGAAAAATAGAGAATATTTATCTGAGTAAAACCCAAAATGACAAAAATCCAATAAGTAGAAACAGAGTTATGATTTTTTAAAGAATAAACCAAAAATAGTGCTTAGAAGTCAACTGCACTAAAAGGTTACTTGAAGTCGCGCTGGACTGAGGTCAATCAAAAGTACAGGCCCACTGTCATGCAGGGCAAGCCGACTACAGGACTCAAACAGGTCCCACTGACAAAGTATCTTAGATAGAGCAGAGTATCCATGTCAAAGACTCGAGTCGAGGAGGCGCTGTATCCTCATTGATCTGTGGATGGAGGCCATCAATGGGAGTTTCGGTGTTGAACCCCTTTGTGATGCAGGCGGTGCGTTGATGTCGAGCTATGCTGTCCATTAGTGTCAAGCCCGTGCTGCGACTTTGAAGGTAAAGCGTCAGTTCCGATTGGTGCAAGGTCTCCACTATGCCAGCGTCGATGTAGGAACAGCTGCAAAAAAAGCTTCTGAACCCCAGGACTGGAAGGGCAAGCTCAAGCAAGGGTAGGACTCACAGATGGCAGAGTCCACCAGCACCCGGAGAATGGTAGGAAGTATTTTATGACCCTGAGACTTCAGAAAATAAGAGGCAAGACACAAACCCTTGGTGTCACTCTGGCTTCAAGTGAGATGGGATCAGTCCCTGTCCTCCACAGGGCAGATTAAAGCAGGCAGCAGGGAGAACTCGGAGCAGCAGTAAAGCAGTTCCTTGGAACAATCAGTCGAGGACCGTGGCAATCCTTGCAGCATAGCAGTCCTTAATCCTGGCAGAGTTCTTCACAGGTCGGGTAGTGTACTGATTAAGTAGGGTCAGAGTACTGGGACTCATAACCAAATGTCCCTGAAAGTGGGGGGTGACTTCAAAGCAGCTCCTTGAAGTGCACACGTCCCCTTTCATCCCAGCCCTGTCTGCCAGGCTATTTGTGAAGGATAATCAGGCCTCTGTGTGGGGACAGGACACAGCCTATTCAGATGTGTCATCTCCCTCTCCCTCTTCTTGCCCAGGAAGACTATCAGAGTGCAGATACATGCAGATGAGTCCTCTGTCACTCCCACCTTTCCTGTCAAGAGGGAATGTACAAAGTCTTGCAGTCACCCAGCCCATACATGTATTGGAGACTGTTGGCATACAGAGCTAAGTTAAGACCATAAAAAGTCCACATTCTAAAAGTGGCACTTCTAAAATAGTATTGTCAAATCCAACTTTCCCACTAAAGAGGATTTATTATTACCATTACAAAGATTTGATACATGATTTAGCTACTCCTTTCTAATCAGGAATTACAGCTTTAATGTGTTTTAAGGAATTTCCAATGCTTGCCTATGAGAAGAGAAGGCCTCAGAGTAGTGAAAAACTAGTTTGACTATTTGTCACTACTAGGACATGTAAAACGTAAAAGTACATACCCTACCTTTTACTAACAGAGCACCCGGCACTCAGGGCTATCTAGGACCTACTCTGGGTGCAAAAAAGGGGAGCTTAAGGCTTTCCAAGGGGTTTTAAATGCCAAGTCGAAGTGGCAGTAAAACTGCACACAGGTCTTGCACAGGGACGTTTTAAGGCATGGGCAAAGTGGGCTCTGGCCCAGGGTTCCAGCCTTTCAAGGGTCCCCCTGATACAACCAGCTCTGTTCTGCCGAGTGTCTTGCCCTGGTGACCTTGAATAATTCTTAAACAGATTGTTTTAAATATTTTGTTTCCTTTAAATTATTTTTAACGTGGGTGATGTGTGAGTCTATTAAAAACATTTTGCAGAGAAATGTGGTGCTTATGTTTTATGCAACGACAAGTTTTTAAAAAGTTACTTTTAGATCAAAACAGGACCTCACATAAGAGAAATGGGGGAATGTCACAGAGATTATCTGCAGTAATATTAATGCACTGCTGCTGTGTTAGAATATTGAAAACACTCATCACTAGCCCTGAATATTAGATGTAAACACAATTTGAAATTGGACCAGGGTGCATATGCACTGTCCGTGACCTGGTTAAAGAGGGCACCAAAGAGCTGAAGACAGTGGATCATAAATTCAAAACTGTTCCTAACTGGGGCCCGCGAAATATGTTTGGCCCAGGGCCCCCAAAATCCTTAAGATGTCCCTGGCCTTGCAATAGCAAGCCTGAGACCAGTTTGAAAGGCTACTTGTGTGGGTGGAACAACCAGTGCTGCAGGCCCACCAGTAGCATTTAAAGAGCAGGTTCTGGGTATACGGTGTAGCACTTAACAAGTGACTTACAGGTAAACTAAGTATGCCAATAAGAAATACACCAATGTCACCATGTTTAGGGGAGAAGCACATGCAATTATTGCGCTTAGCAGTTATCTGTGGTAAAGTGCTCAGAGTCCTAAGGCAAACAAAAAGATACAGCAAAAGTGGAGGCAAGCAGGCAAAAAGTTGGGGGAAGACCATCCTAAGGATGACAGGTCACCTTCTGTGCCTGCAAGGAGTATGTGTAAACATCCTCAATCTCTGCTCCAGTTGAGATGGCTGTGGATGTGTTGGGAGGAAAACTAGGAATGCAGGGAGTGTGTGAGTACGCTTTTACCATGTGCTCATGCATGTAGGAGTGTACAGTGATCTCATGGAGGGAGGAATGCGAGGGGTGCTAAGAGCTCCTGTGGGGAAGTGAGTGAGGGATTTAGGGTGCACCTGCAGAGAAGGTTGTGAGATTGAATTGAAAAAATGCAGGGAGAAGAGTGAGTGGCATAGATAGCTTCTATAATGAGCACTGTGAGGGGTGTAGGGAAATCCTGAAGTGAAGGGACAGAGTGCTACAAGGAGCAACTGCATTGACAGCTCTGGCGGGTGTAGGCAGCCCCTGCAGGCAGCTGAGTGAGGGTGGTAGGTTTCTACTACAAGGAATGATTTCCGATTGTACTAAATTACAGTAGAGAGGAGTGTGCGGGTGCCTGGAGCTTCTGTAGTGAAAGCTGTGAGGGGTGCCAGGAACTCCTGCATGGAGGGGAGTGAGTGGTGCAGGGAGCTTCTGCTTTGAGTTCATTGAGGGGTCTATGGAGCTCCAGCAGGTAACTGAGTGAGGGTTACAGGGGGGCCCTGCAGGGAGGAGAGGGAGGGGTGCAGACAGCTCTTTTCCAGAGGTATGTGTTGAAGGGCGCTGCTGCAGTGTGGGCTCTGAAGGGTGCAGGGGGAATAAAGTGCTGCAATAATGGCGCAAAAGGTCAATTGTCAATTTGCATTTGTGTGCCATTTCTCGTCAGGGGTAGTAAACGCCAAATAGATACAATTACAATTACAAAATGTGCTTATCTATGCTGAAAAATCCTGTCGGTCTGGCCAAAGGGAAGCAACAAACGAGCGTGTTGCTGTGTAAAAGCGACCGGATGCACAGAGACCTCCCTGGCACATCCCGAACATTCAGTTACAAGGAAGATTCTTTCCCGACTCCTCATTACTTAATCTGCGGCACGAACACGTGATCTTTGCCGCTCGATTCATACTTCCTAGAGAGCCGTATATCACTTGAGAGATGATTTTACATTTCTGGGTCTTGATTTATGAAATGACTGATCACTTAAGGGGGTCAGAGCTGCAAAGTGGTGATTCCGTGACTCGTAACGAGTGAAATAAAAGCAAGCGTGTCATTACGGGACGTGAAGGTTCTCGGTGATTTAATCTTATCAGAGCAATTCCTGGTAATATTTGGCAATAAGTCATTCAGCAGAGGAGTGCACGGGTCGCTGCAGCGTTTAAAACACTCATGCAAAGGTCGATTGGCATTAATGCTGCCTTCTGACCCTATAAATGAAGTACCCCAGTGAAGCATGAATATCTACTTTCTGGAGGCCGTGCTTCTCAGAAGACGGGATACTATGTAAGCGGGAGAGGATGTGGCCTAACGGCTAGGGCGGTGGATCTCAAATCTGGTCAGTGATGCTCAACATACTGTGGTTCGGGCAAATCACCTAGGGGCTTATTTATGAGCCCCTGTGTCACTTTTGCGCCACCGGTGTGTCACTTATTGTGACGCACCAGTGGCGTAAAAAATGGGCCATGTTGCGCCATATTTACGAAGTGATGCATCTAGGTAGATCGGTCACTTCGTAAACCCCTGCGAAACATTATACCTGTGTCAGGTATAATGTATGCAGATTGGGCTTACCCCCGCAAGAAAGGGTCGTAGAAGTGGCGCAGCGAAATCTATGAGATTTCGCTGCGCCACTTCTAGGACACCAAAGCGTCAAAACCTTACGCCTACCTCATGGAAGGCATAAGGGTGACTCAGGCCCTTTCACATGGGGCTTGCCCCATGTAAAAGTAACATTGCTGGAGTTGCGTCAGGCTTCCAACACAACTCCAGCAATGCACCACTTTTTGCGCTGACAGATACGTCAGTTAAACTGACGTATCTGTCCTTTCATTGCGACATGATGCGTCATATTGTAAATATGACGCATCATTGGTTTTGCAAGGAAGGCGCACTGAAAAGTGGTGCATCGCTGCTTTCACGCAGTGATGCACCTCTTCTCGTAAATGAGGCCCCTCATTTTCCGGGGCAGATTTATAAGCCCCCTGCGCCACTTTGCATCACTTTTCCCATGTTAAAAGTGACGCAAAAGTGATGAAGGGGCTTGTAAATCTGACCCAGGTGTCTAACAAAAATTAATTTGTGCATGTGCTAACGCAACTGGTGCTCATGTAAAGGCTCGGATACCTTTGTGTCCAGTTTGCAAAGAAAAAAGCGAGGGAAGTAACTATAGACAGTGGCTGCTAGCCAGGTGTAGTAGTACCCTTACTTCCCTGCACACACTCTAGATAAAGCTTACATGGTTGTCAGCATTACCCCAGTGTGCTCTCTAATAGGGTTCAGGTGTATCTTTCCCAAACTTTATTGACTGCACTTGCTGTTTTGTCTCCAAGTCATAAAAACGATTTCTTCTCATGCTTAGGCATATGTCAATAACTTGCAAAGCTTTTCTTACGTTATTACATTGATAAAACCTCAAGTATACTCTAGCTTGCAGTGCCCCTGGAGTGCACTAGTTTGGTGTAATGTTCCAGTTGCCTCAATAATAATTCATTACTAGTTAGAGGGCGAACTAGGAATTTTCATAATTTCCATTTTCTTCTACCTGGACTCCATCCTGTCTCAGAAGAGACCTCAAATCTGTGAGTGTTGTCCATTTAGGAGAAAATCTAGAATTGTGATACATTTTGGGATATACAGTGCAAATATTTAACTCCTTCTCGCCAGGGTACAAATTTGTGGGTGCCCAAAACCTTTGCAATTTAGTTGCATTAGGTTCTCCCCCTGACGCCTCCTCCGAATCAGGCCCACATCTATGTGTCTCTTATGGTTATTTATTATTTTATTTATTTAGCAACAAAGATATTTAAATAAGAAACGTTTTACATAGCAACAATGGTGATGCATAAAGCACAAGGGTATATGGTTAACATAAAGACAAAAAGCTAAAAAGTTATGGTTTGGATTAATTAATTAATTAATTAATGATAGCCAGAAACCGGTCTTAGGATGCTTGATTCCGGTCCAGGGAAGACATGGCTTGGCAGTTCGGAACTGTTCTCATGAGGCACAGGGTCAAGACTGATTTGCATATTGCCATGTCTGCACTGGAGTGGCTTGGTGAGCAAAATAACGATGGATTAAACCCAGATCTGTGACTGGAGGTGATTGTTTTGCCACTGTGCAACATTCCGTCCATCATCTTGTGTGTTTAGGATTAATTAAACCACTTGTATGTTATCGTCAGCAAAAATATACATTTAAGATAATGACTCAGGACGGACCAGACATGGATTGGAGAACCAGAAGCAGTCCTAGCAAGAATAATCGGATGTATGACGTTACAACGCATACCATTACAACTACCTACCATTACAACGCGACCATTACAACGCATACCATTACAACGCATAGCGCTTAGAGGTGCTGGATAGTGGTAAGTATAATTTACTATTCCAACTCCAGTCCCCGTAGACACTAGGGAAGGTGTTGGATAGTAAATTAAACGTATTCCCTATCCTAGAGCGCCCCCCAGCGCAATGCGTTGTAATGGTATGCGTTGTAAAAGTTGCGTTGTAATGGTAGGTAGTTGTAAAAGTTGCGTTGTAACAGGTGTATACCGAATAATCAAATCAGTCCCTTTGTCTTCTTGCACTATCGCTCTCTCTCCCTCTATGCAGTCTCTCTCCTTCTCTCTCTTCTCCCTCCCTGATCACTATCTCTCAACTTCCTCCTCTCTCCTCTCTCCCCACCTCTCTCTTCAGGAGCCAATCAGTGCCTGATGCAATTAACAGCCAGAACTGCTTTCTTTGGAACCTGCTAATCAGGTGCAAGTTCTGACTTCTGCTCAAAAGCGTTAGACTCTGGGCTAATCACTTTGGGGCAAATGGTTAAGCTTTTCAGGAATCACAGCAAGACAGCTTGATGCTCTGCATGTAAGGGCAGGAATGAGCAATATCTATTAAGAAATGTCAAACTCCTTTCCTCTCCTTGTGCTGGCAGGATCAGTGAAGCCCCTCCGCAGCCCGTGCAGATAAGAGTGGTAGGGCCCGTGGGGGAGGAGGAGTAGGATGATTTCTGCAGAATATGACGATGGAATGTGAATTGATTATTTAATTTTCCCTCATCATCGTCCATTGAAATCCCCCCACCGCCCCCCCTACCAGGCCCCACCGCTTTTAACTGCACAGCATGCGGCTGGTGCAGCCTAGTGCCAATGAAGGCACAAGTGACTGCATTACAGTCCAGATTGTTTTTGTGCAGGAAGGATCACCTTCAGCACAAAAACAATACTCAGAGGCAATTTCTTCTTTCTAAGTGTGCTTCAGATGCCGCACTCGTAGAAAGAGGAAGTAACCAGGAGAAATAATGATATTTCTCCTTGTTGCCCTTCTAGTGGCAGGCATACAATTCTGCCGCATTCCGAAGTCTACAGGTGATGGTAAATCGGGGAATGCTTTAGAATACGTGGGTGAATGCATGGGAACACCCATGCTTCACCCATGTAATGCACTTGCCTTGCAGAGTAAGGCAAGGCAGAGAACTGCACTGCTTTGCATTACTCCTGGTTTACCAATCCACGCATGGCCAAGTGAGGTTGCCTAGCATAACTTGATAAATCTCATTCTAGGTTTTACTGTGAATTACGTGTCCTTGCATGGTGCAAGAGCGACGTAAAACATTGATAAATCTGCCTCTTAATCTCCTCATGCCTAAAAAAAAGGAATTAGACCTTGTGTAATGTAGCAGGTGCTCATGTAAAGCGATCCAATTACCATAGGCTGAGAGAGCGCTGTATAAAGCTGCAATAAAACAAAACTCTCAGTGATTGGGGGAAAGAGGTAGAGGCACCAAAACATCCACCAAGAGCTACAACCCATGTGGGAAATGTCCTGTAAAATAAAAAACCTGTCCAACCCTGGCTAAGACTGACCTATACAGCAATTTGCCAAGTCCAGAAGGGCAGATCTAACAGGCAAGTGCGTGGACTGTTTATTAAGCTATTTACGAGCTTGTTTTAGGGTCTGGTGGACTGATTTATTCTGCAAGTGTCGAGGTCGTTCCTTCTCCTACCTAGCAGCATAGGCATTGAATGTGCTTCCCATTCATCTGGGGACCTCCCAGCCTCTTCCAGAGTTCCGAATGTTCCTGAAGACCTGAATAATCTGCTAATCAAGTGGAACCTGCCAGCGCTGGATACCCTCATGGGATTCAAGTAGCCTTCAACAAATCTACTGATTCATTGATTGATTTCATTGCCTTTGAAAAGCAGAAGTGCATGCAGTCTCAAAAACCTTTCAAAACACATCGCAAAGCACCTGTAAATTGTGTCTGTACAAGCTGAAAACTGCCCCAATTTGCAAATGTGGGACACTTTTTCAGCTACCTGATTAGCTAATGTGGGGCACTTTTATTTTCGTGCTCGGGTCTTTTTTCTGTTGCAATTTGACCCTAATTGCTACAACCAGAAGAGCATACATGCACGAATATTATGCCCAATATTCATATTGACATCAGTGTGGGGGGAGGGGAAGGAAATAATCACTGTGTTGGTTGATTTGTAAGAGATTACATTTCAAAAGTTTTTCTTCAATTCTTGGCAGTCAGGGTTTGCCTAAATACCTTTTGGTAAGGGGTTTCATTGAAGAGGGACAAAACATCAAAAGGAACAGAACTTGGAGGCTGTGCACAATAGCTTGAGTACTGTAGCAAATGGTTAAGAGGCTTTGTGCTGGTTATACCTGCACACGCATGCGCTATAATTGTGAGACTAACGTCCCAACAGCTTGGTATCTGCACAGAGGTAGTCTTTGGCAGAAGGAACCCCAGTGGCAGCCGCCATTAATAAAGGGTGGTGGCGCGGGTGTAAATAACACAGGGGGAGAGCGTGTGGGAAGGAATGAGGGGTCATGTTAATAATAAATGAAAAAATGTACCTGATGCCGCTGGCCACCTCCAGCGTCACTCCTGCTGGCCTCTTCCCGGGTCCCAGCAGCCCCTGGGACAGACTCCTCGCCAATCTCTGTGCTGCAGAGCAGCAGAGGGATTCACCTGAGTGGGCAGGATAGACGGCCTGCTCAGGTCATGGAGTCTGTGTAGTTTCTACAGCTTGGCTGCTGATTGCAACCGGGCTGGAATAACCTAAGTGTGCATGTGTGTTTTGGTCAGCCTAAGACAGCCCGCCATACACAAATCAGCACTTAGGGAGTGCAGAAGCACTCCTGCCAAAACCTCTCATGCCCTGCCCCTCCCTTCACAAGCTGACTCAGAGCCGGCACACGAAAAATAAAACAATGTGAGAGCATTGTTTTATTTTTCGTTTGCTGGCTCAGCTCCTGGAAGTCTGGTTGTTTCAACTGTATTACACATTATAGGTGAAATGTGCACCCAAGTACAGTTTCATAATACTTAGGCCTACAGGGTCCACCAAGGTATCAACATGCACTCTGACTGTAGGTCCCTTACATCATAACTGCACTCCTCATGATAGTGCATATTTCCCTGGCTTAACTCATAATCAGATTCTAGGCATCTGCTCTTTGTCCCCCTCACCCTCAGGGCCAAGTTAATTTCTATGTTGTCGAGCAGGAGAATCAACGGCCTCCCGCAGAATAAAAGCCATTAACAAGGCTTAACCCAGTTCCTGGGGGAGGAAGGGAGGGGACCTCTGAAGCCAAACATAAGAGTGACTCTTCTTTGAAATGTTGGTGAGAAGGGGACAAATAACTATGTTAGCTAGAGGAAGAGCTGAATCTCTCAGGGAAGCTCTTTCCACAGAAAACTTGAAGTCCCTATATTGGAATGTCCCACAATGCTCTGCAGGAGGTTAGGGGCAGAAGTGGAGTAATCATGTGGCACCCTAGTATTTGGCAGCGGCGTCTTGCTTCTAGAGCTTTCCACTTCAACTTAAAAACCACCTACATATGGGAAACAGGAATGAGAAGAAACTAGACATGGGAGTGACTAGAGGAACGGTTGCTGGAAGGACAACCCACCTGATGCCTCCCAAGAATGGACTGATTGACGTTAACACATACTAATCCCAAAAACTAGGATGGACTCTCCAGGGCCAGTAGTTCGGGCTTCCTTATGCTGGTGCCCGAGGAACAGTTTACGGTATGGACCTGCTTGGGGACCCTGAAGTTTGCCCCTGAGAGTTCTGTGGGCTGCTCCAGCAGCTGGGTGACTCCCATCAGGATGGGTACCACTGACTCTGCTGACATATATTTTCCCTGCAAGACGGCCAGAGCAATGGGGCCTCAGAAAAGCAGCAGGGAGGATGCTCTGCTTGTTGACTGCAGAGGGGTTGTGCAGACACTCCCACAAGAAGGAGTGAGCACAAGGAGCCAGGCAGAGGACAGGTCTGGTGCAGAGAAATATCAAACCATGCCACCCACAAAAACCGCCACTTTAGAGGCTGGAAGGTCTGATGAAATCCTACTGGGGGGGCTAAGGCTGGTGGTGCCCAGAAGCAAAAAGAAACCAATGAAAGCCAAATCAGACCTAAGAGGATCACGTTCAGCCTGGTCCCCTCAGGGGATCGGTCAGAGCACGAAGTCTGTGGCAACGTTTGCAGCAAGTCCTTCATATTTCTGTGTCTGCAGAAGCGGTGGACGCTGGTCTCCTGCCTATAATGGCCAAGGTTACTCCTGCCTCTGGGAGGGAGCTGAAGACAGAAGATATTAAAAAATTGTATATTATAGTTGCTTTTGAGTGTCAAATTTAAATCGTTAAGAAGAATGCAGTCCCCAGGGGAAGTGAAGGTCGCAGACCAGTCTTCCCCTGGGGAATTTACGTAAAGACCGGAAGGACAAGATGTGGGTGGGATTAGAGGGGCAAGGGGAAGGGGCAGGATTTGGGAGATTTTATAAGGTGTTGTGAGAGGAGAACCAGCCTCTTCTTAACACCTGAGCACCAACAGGGGGGAACCTAGAAAAATTTTGTGGTTGGTAAGCGGGTGGTTGGGGCAGGTGGCCGATTTGTCGATCGGCGGGGGGGGGGTTTCATAGCTGTATTTCTTGCAGGGTAGTGTGCGGGGAAGTTCCTCTGGTGCTACGGGCTCGATGGTGACCTTCTAGGTGGCAGCTGTGTGTGCTGCGCTGCGTCTGCGTGGCAGAGCGGGAGCGGCTACAGCCAGCGGGTACAGCGGGATTGGGCCGGGTTGGCCAGCAGTAGCCCCAGGCAGAAATTAGAGTCCAAAGCCACCCTGTAAAAGTCCATGTACCATTTTCTGTATGGAGGTCTGCAGCGATTTTATGAAGTTTATTAATCGCTTTTTACAATGATGGTGTGTGATCTGGAATAAACATGCAACAACTACTACCTATAACGCGACATGCACCACCTCTATCTGCTAGCATGATGTCCAGAACCATTTGGTTCTGTAAAGCCACAATTCTAGCAATTTGCAATTCTTCAATGAGGTTTCCTAGATCCGCAGCTGTTTGATCTGTAACAGCTTCTACAACTCTAGTTAATCGTTGCACTTTTCTGCTATTAAATGCAGCACCCACAAAAAAGAACAATCCTAAATTAAAATCTATATATTGTTGTAGACTAGTGTCAGTTTGATCTACGTTATCAGTATTCAATGTTCTCTTATATCTATTTACAGTAATATTGTTGAACAATTTAAGATTTCGATGATACAATGGAGGTGCCAGAAACACAGGGGGCAACAAAAATGACACATAGAAAATCCCTGTCCAACCAGCTGGCAATCAATAATATCCACAATTCCCACACACAAAATAGGTATTATGCGAAGCTAAAAAGGTACTATTATTTAAACCATCTATATTCAACACAGTAATACAGTCGCTGATCCCAACAGGGATATGTCCAATGCTCTGTACACATAGTTCTGCTTTCTGTTTGAGTAACAGAAATAACAAAATGTTCAGCATTGAAGGAGTCTCTTGTGTTGGTGAAGATATATGGCGTTGAAATATTGTCCGGTCGATATTCCTCCCACTCCCATTTAATTCCATTCGCTTGAGGACACCCATCTTTGTCTTGATGGCACTCTTTATTCAACCAGAAAAGCAGTCTGCCCACTGTAGGCTTCCTAGTCACAAAGAGCAAAGTATACCAGGCTCGACAGGAGCCATTATGTGAAAAAGGGAGAGGTATGAACGGTGTACCTCCCTTCTTTTCATGTGCAGGCAACATCCCACAAATCCAACAGTTTGTGGCATTCGTAGCAATGTGGGTATGATGTAGCACTTGAATGAAAGTGTTATTGAGATAATATGGTCGATGCTTCAATTCTTGATATGGGAGTGTAAAGAAAAAATGCTCCTCTGGTGTCGGTGTAGTAACAACGAACAACTCATGGGCAGGAGTTGTCTCCTCAACAGACCATGTTATTGTTGCCGAAATCACCAAGGCAACAACAAACCCTACAGCGCAAAAAATCTTCTTCTTTTACATTTTAGTCATAACACAAAACAAATCTTCCTGAAACTAAAGTAATTGTCAGAGCTCTTACCTCTGGGTAGCCGTTGATTTCTTCACCACGGGCCAAGACGGGTGTCACTACTCTAATGCAGGGCTGATCCCCCCCCCCTTGCCACATCGGCTCTCCGTTTCACTGACCCAGGGAATGCTCAGACAACTTTCTCAAGCGCTGCAGATTTTTCTCTCGGTCTCAAATTATATCTCGTTGCTCCAAGGACTGTCTGGTCCGGGATTAACTCCTCAGATCCGTCAGGTGTCACAGCACGGCCTTTCTCAGCAGTCAGAACCTCTCGATGGTCGGTCAACACAGCAGGCTCCACCAAAATCGGAAGTACTCGCCGACAATGTGTACTGTGGATCCAATTTTTTCGGTTCGTGACTCGAACTGCTGTCCTCGTGGCAAGTAGCACTTGCTCTGGCCCACGTCACCTTGGCTCCAAACTGCTCAATCTCTAAAAGGACTTCAGGAGAACGAAATCACCAGGTCGGATACTATGACCTTCACCTGTGGATCTATCAGGAAGTTCTTCTCGAACATGTTGATGAATAGAAACCAAGTTATCAGTTAACTGTGCCAAATAGTCATTCATTAAGACACAAGGTACATCATACACAGAACTCGGTTTAGGAATTCCCCAAATATTCATGGGCCTACCAAACAGGATCTCATAAGGTGTGAGACCTGTTCGAGAATGAAGCATTAATCTAATTGACAACAATGCCAGTGGCAAAGCATCAGGCCAAGTCAAAGAAGTAGAAGCCTGTATCTTAGCTACTTTCAGCTTCAGAGTAGCATTGTATCTTTCCACCAATCCTGCTGATTGTGGGTGGAACACTGCATGACACTTTTGCTTGATCCCTAATCCTTTCAGGACATACTTGATAACGTCCCCTACAAAATGAGGTCCGTTATCACCCCACAAAAATCTACAAACACTATAGCGAGGGAAGAATTCCTTCAAAAGCACCTTTGCTGTAGTAATTGCAGTGTTGTCCTTTGTGGGGTACGCCTCAATCCATTTACTGAAGGCACATACCACCACCAAGACATACTTCAGATTATTACAGCGTTCAAGCCTATAATCCATCTGCAAAACTTCAAAAGGTGCAGATGGTGTAGCAAATCCTCCTGCTGGAGTACGTGTCCCTTTTCCAGGATTGAATTGTAGGCAGATCATACAGGACTGTACTACTCTCTTAGCTGTGCTAGCAATTTCTGGATGCTCCCAAACTTGTGTAAGCAATTTCACTATTGCTGAAGCTCCAACATGTGCTAGCCCATGTGCTATCTGAACCATAGGTTGTACAAAAGCTATAGGCAACTTCCATCTGTCCATCTGTTTGTTTCGCCAACATCATCCAACTCTCCATCCTTGGACCATTGCTCCCGTTCTTTGTCAGAAGCGGTCCTCTGTATCTCTAATACTTCATTCCTAGCATCGTGCCACCGCTCAGCTTGTGACTTCACTACATACATAGGAGTAGTGTCAGGCTGCATCGCAGTCTCACGTGCCACTCGGTCTACAAAAGCATTTCCTTGTCCCACCTTATCAGTCACTTTCTTATGCGCACTACATTTCACTATAGCTATTTTCTTTGGATATGTTAATGCAGTCAGAAGATTATGCACTAGTTCTCCGTGCATTATCTGCATCCCGTGTGATGTCAGAAAGCCTCTTTCCTTCCAGAGCAGGCCAAAATCATGCGCCACTCCAAAAGCATAGCGGCTATCTGTATACATGTTCACACACAATCCTGTACTAAGCTCACACGCTCATGTCAAAGCTATTAGTTCCATTGCTTGAACTGACTTCTGTGGTATGCGGGCTGTCTCTACTATCGTGTGAAGCGTAGTAATTGCATTTGCGGCTGTAGTTGTACCATCTGGTAACTTCAGACAAGACCCATCAACCCACAATTCTCCATCCACATCTGCAAGGGGCGTATCTTGCAAATCAAAACGACCCTTTGTCTGTTCCTCAGTCAAGAAAATACAATCATGTGTTTCCTGCTCCTCAGGCTGAGTCGTCGGAAATGGCAACAACGTGGCTGGGTTTAGTGTTGCACATCTCTTCAGTGTAATGTGAGGAGCTAACAGCGTCAACTCGTATCCTGTCAGACGAGCGCTAGTTAAGTGCTGTGTCTTTGTTTGATTCCAAAGGGCATCAACAGCATGGGGTACCAGCACCAACAGCTTATGTGATAAGACTATCCCTTCACTCTGGCGTATTGACACAGCTCTTGCTGCAACCGAGCGAAAACATCCAGGCAATGCTCGAGCAACAGGATCGAGTACTGCTGAAAAATATGCACAAGGGCGTTGCTTATCACCATGTGTCTGTACTAAAACTGACAATGCACATCCATCCCTCTCATGTACGTACAATATAAAGAGCTTCGTGTAATCTGGAGTACCTAACACTGGTGCGGAACAAAGGGCTTGTCGTAACTGTCGAAAAGCATTCTCACATTCATCTGTCCAAGGAAGGGGTTTTGGAGTATCTTTTGTCAAAAGCGCTAACAAGGGTTTAACAATATATGAAAATCCCAATATCCATTGCCTACAAAAAGAAGTAAGACCCAAAAATGCTCGGACCTCTTTCTGTGTGGAAGGTACTGGTGTGTCTAGAATTGCCTGAATGCGATCTGATGTGAGTGCACGCCCCTCCTTAGACAAAATGTGGCCTAAGTAGGTTACCTTTGGTCTACAATACTGCAATTTCTTTTTCCACACTTTGTGATGGTGTGAAGCAAGAAAAGAAAGCAGAGACAGAGTACACTTTTCACATTGTTCAGGGGTATCGGCTGTCAACAAGATGTCATCGACATATTGTATGAGCGCCACACCCTCAGGTAGAACAAAAGAATCAAGCTGTCTTTTCAGTGCTTGGCTGTAACTACGGACTCTCAGTATAGCCTTGAGGAACTCTACAAAATCTATACGATCGATTATTCAAAGTGAAACCGAACAGATATCGTCTATCAGGATGAATAGGGATCGAAAAGAAAGCGTTCTTCAAGTCTATAACAGAGAAAGTAGTTGCAGTAGGTGGAACTAAAGTAAAAAGTGTCGTGATGTCAGAAACTACTGGATATTGTGGCACCACTATCTTATTCACCTCCTGTAGGTCAATTATAAAACAATAAATCCTAGTGTCAGTATCTTTCTTCAAAATTGGGAGGATTGGACTGTTACAAATGTTAAATGGAACTTCTTCGACAACCCCAACTTCAATATGATCTTGTACAATTCGTATGAGTTCTTCCTCACCCTCCTGTGAAATTTGATATTGAGGCAAACGTGGTAACACAGCTCCCTCCTTTACACTAATATGCACCAGTGGAATAACCATCTGTCCCACATCATTATCTGAAGTAGCCCACAAAGGTTTAGGTAGGGAGGCTAATGCAGTATCTTCTTGAACAATGCAAACTCTGTCTGTTACTGGGTAAGTATCTTTCAAAATCACACGCACTCCTTCAGGAGAATATCTTATTGTGGCTCTGAAATACTTGAGCATATCAAGACCCACAATGTTGTCTGGTGTATTTGGGGAGAGCAAAAACGGGCATGGAGCAGCAAACTTATCAACATGAAATGCAAGTGGTTGTGACAATGGGCTAAGGGAAGGTGTTCCATCGAACCCTATCGATGTAATCGTTAAGCCAGACAGGGGAGCCCTTGGAACTAATTGTTTAGACAAAGCGCTATGAGTAGCTCCTGTATCAACCAGAAACTGATCAGTAGAACCCAAAACATGTGCGGTAACATAAGGACCCCTCTGATCTACTGGAACTTACATGATTCCTTACCCCATCCTACGCAATCCTATGCATAAGCAAAATCATGCAAATCAGGCTGTGCATAATCAGACATCTGGTATTGGTTTCACCTACCAAAAGTGTTGAATCCATTTTGTACCCGCACATTAGAATCAAACCTACCACGATCATTCATAGCGCCTCTGGGTCCTGAATTTCCCCCGCGATTTCTCATTAATCCTCGGCCACAGACATAGCGCTGCGAGCGCAACAACCGACACTCATCTGCCCAATGGCCAAATTTCCTACAATACACGCATTGATCAACGGCCAAATTCGAACGAGTGTAAGAGGAACTATAAAATCCTCGTCCGCCTCTATCGTTGCCTCTAAGAGGTGGACGATAAACCTGAGATAACATAACCTTTATTTTCAATTCTTTAGACTTTTTATCCTCGCTACCCTTCACTTCTAATTCCTGACGCTCGTAATATTGAGCCATCGTCAAGACGGATGCCGGAGAAGAGGTAGTCCAAGAGCTTTCACTAGCTTTCAAGCGGCTAGCCACTCCTGGTAATTGATTTGTAACATACTTATCTTCGAACAAGTGTCGGCCCGTATCGTCTGTTAGCGACTGGCCACTAAAATCATGAAAAGCTTCCTCGAAACGCGTAAAGAAATCTGAAACTGATTCATCTGCCTTTTGTTTACAAGATGTTAAAATAGTCCACCAATCTTTTTAGGAGAAATAATCGTTTTCAACTTAGTTAATATTGCACCAGGAAGATCCAAAATCAACTGACATGGCTTTTTCGCTGGTTCCCTGTCTTCATCTTCCCCCTCTATCTCCTTCCATAATGCCCCATACGCTGCACGATCATCAACTTTGCGCACGGATCTCCACATATCAGGTGGCAATATTAGCCCGAAAAATAAATCAATATCAGCTAATGTCATGGTACAAGAATTTATGGCTCCCTCAACTTCCTCATACAAATTGGCTGGATTTTTACGCGGATCAGGCAATGCAGCTTTAAGTGCCATAACATCTGCCCTATTCCAGGGAGTATACACCCAATTATACATAAAATAACCTTTAGCATCTACAGAAAATTTATTGTCACTTGTACCCGTTCCTTTAGGAGAAACATATAAAGGCGCAGCCTCTCGCATAGGCTTTTGCATGCACTATCGTGGTCTTATCTGTTTGAAAAATAGATGATTGTTTCCTGTCGACCAATCCCGTCCATCCATCTGCTTTAGCTTTCCGGTTCTCCTCCCGTAGACGAAGCGCCTCAGTTCGAAGTTTAAACAGCCGCCTGATCATATCAGTCACCTGGGGGAGAGTAAAAAGACCTTTACGCAATTGCTTACAATCGGTTGCAACATCATCCGGTTAGAGAATGTCAGAAACTTTCGGAACATTTCAACAACTTTGTCTGCAAAATGCTCAGTAAAATATATCTGCTCTCTATCTTGCCATCCCTGTAAAATCTCTAAGATACTGGAAACAGTAACAGTATCCTGAAGTGCCTGACGGGCGATCTTTCTAATTTCAGCCGCACGGTCGGCTGACATCATGGAGCGGGTATCAGGTTTCGTTTTATCCGCGCCAGAATCCTCATCTTCGCCAGATGGAGCGGACGGAACGGCATACGGAAATGGAGGACGATCTAACAAAGAAAAATCATCTTGCGGTTTATTAAGGACAGGATAAAGAGGTTGACGAACAGCATATCTGTAATCTGCGCTCCTTCTCCTGTCTCTCCTCCAATTCTTTCGCCTCCTTCTTTCTTATTTCTTGCGCTTTTTCATACACATTCTTCAGTTGCTCCTTTTCAATCAGCGCTTGCTCACGTTTCTCACGCTCACGTACTTCTTTCACCCACATTTGTACACTCTCAAACATATCTTTTCTAGATTTTCGTTTGAACAGACCAAGTTCCACATACTCAATCTTTCGCATATCAAATGACCCATACTTTGGCCAACGCAACTCAGGATCCTTTCACGTGTATTTCCTCCACAATGTGCTGTACATTATAGTAGAAAGACCATACTTTAGGTACATCTCTTTATGAGGCGTCCCCTCTGGGGGAGCTGGCTGCGATTCCTCAAGACCTAACCGATATTTCCACAAAAGCAGCACATCCTACGAAGTGCGCTAAGAGCAGGCATGCCAAAAATAGTGCAAAATATGCAGTATTATAATCAAAGTAGCACTTAAGGTATCTGTAATACGTTGTGCCGTTCAAATCAAAATCGAATTGTAGAGAAAAATCTCCTCATTACCTGCCTATATGTGTTGCAACGCATATATTACACTGACACATACACATTATTGACTAGTCATACCAAACCAAAATTGCTACAGCAAGCGCATCCTAAAACTGCCTTGCCAATCCCAGGCTTCCAAAACCCACAGTAAGTACAGTTCAACGGTTCTTACCAATCACAGGGCGTCCAGATTCCAACTGCCAAGTTCTAAATTCGACCAAACGACCACTGCACGGCAAGCCAACAGAAGAGATCTCAGTCGAGGACCGGCAACACCTGGATGGTCAGATAGGAAAGAAAGGGAAAAACGCCTTGGATGCCAAGACTCGGGTCTCTTCTGGCATGCGATCGCGTCCGCAGCGAGATTCCAATCCTTCGTCACGACCACTCCTTCGGGCATCCGAGTCGCCGATGAGCCCCACGTGTCGGGCGCCAATTTGTTGTAAGCAAACCTCAGCTAGGCCTACTTAGTGCAAGGGGTTCTCACTTCTCTGCACAGAGTCCTCAGACCATAGGAAGAAGTTGGCAATGAAACTGGAAAATACAAAAGCAAAGTTTATTAAACCTTTAAAGGTGGTACTACAGTCCACACAACACCCTTCAGTATTGTATAGAGTAGCACACCGAACTAAAGCACATGGCCCCTTTTATACACAATGAGGGGGCTAAAAAGAAGGCGGTACAGAAGACAAGAGCAGTTTCATGACCATACAAGGACATATTGGAAGGCATAATCGATAGGTGGGTGGAATTAACAGTCTTCGGAAACTAGTAAACACATTCCTATCTGGAACTAAATAGTAACGCCCGTAGACCCTACTGAGCATGTCTGGACATGCTGGAAGCGGAGGATGCTAAATATAGCCTGTTGCCGGGCAGACTTCAGGCGCTTTTAACAAAGAGGTAGGACAAAGCACATGATGAGCACATGGCGATGTATGGCATACAAAATGGCCGCTACAAATACAAAATGGAGTCGGTACGTTTGCTGCGATAATGGTCAAGCACAGCATGTCTTCTGCTAATGCTTAACTCAATCTCTGTTGATTTACAACAAGGAGGTGTGCGTGGGCCAGTGCTGGGTGGGGGGCGGCCCAGTGGTGGGGTGAGGGAGGGTGGGGCTTTCAAGGCAACACGTCCGGTCAAGGGGCAGGCCGCGGTATGGAGCTGGAGGGCGGCGTCGGCAAGCAGCGGGCACTGACGTCAACTCTGCCCGGTACTGGGAGCAAGCTTGCTGTCCTTGGAGGGCGATGGGGGTGAGGGGATGCGGAGGAACGCCCAGCTGTGTGATAAACACACAGACCCAGCCGGCAAGCGAGCGAGACGGATCGTGCAGACAGCCTCGGCTGTCAACCAGACCGAATCACGGATTTATGACCGCCCAAACGCGGATATAGCTGGAACAGAGAATCAACCCATTGGAAGGAAGGCCCTCCTTCCCAATGAAGGCGGGATTACCACTCCAAATGAACAGGAACCCTTGACGGTCCTACCATAATGGCCACGTAAGGGCCTCTACTAAAGCGCTCCTGTTTTTTCCTGTCCTGATGAAGACCCCGATATGAGGAGCAAACCTACCCTTTAACCAGGGGGTCGAAACGTAGACCTGATCATATTCGCTCGCCAATCATAGGACTAAGCAACGGAGTAACACGACTCCTATGTATAGGTGTATATTGGAACTTCAGATCTAAATATAGACTGTAAAGGGTTCATTTTATCCCACTGTGATTGTTCTAAGTCACAACCACCTTTACCCAGTCCTCACCTGTTTCCCATCACACCTATCCTACCTAACTGTTTTCCCATTTCCATCACTTTGAGCGCGATATTCATGTAAATAATTGGTGTACAACGTTTGCCTTGTTTCTTTACGTGAAGCTCCAAAATGGTATATTCTCATGAGACGAATGTCCATTGATGCATTTATGATTCAATGACGCAATTGAATAAGTATCATTCTTTTTGTCTGTATATAATAATACTTCGTGTATCTAGATACCTGTGGAATTGAACCAGGTACCTGTTAAATACTGTGCTGAACCAATGATTAAATAATATAAGCACACCGTGGCATACAATATTACTTTGTTCTATATTTGACCAACTGCTTGTTCAACATTTATTGTTCTAATGAATTGATAGACTCTGACCATTGCTATTGTAACTAACTCGTGTGATAAACATGGGCCCTGTCTTGGTGGCCGGGGGGTGTGCCGTGGGCAGGCTTTTGGACTTCATGGGCCCCCCTACTGCAGACATGCACCCCTTGGGGGATAGGCCTGGGGAGCTTTAGGGGAGGGCTAGTGTGCCGGGGGCACGTGAAGGGAGGTGGTGCGGGGGAGGGCCTGGGGGCCTTGAATTGCGGCTGCTGCATGGGATGGCCCTGGGACGCGGTCAGGGAACGCAGGTGGCATTTTTGGAGGTACTGTGAGTAGGGGCAAGGGACTGCCTGCACAGCACGACGCCAGGGCAGCTCTCGGGCCCACCTCGTTGGAGGGACCTGGTTGGGGGGGAACCAGGACCAGTAATTGTGCCGGCAGGAAAGGGGATGCCAGCGTGGCATACAACAGCCTCAGGACGCTGGCCAAAAGCAGTAGGGGGGTCCGCTGCAGCCTGCCCCTCCTTCGCAGGATACCGCAGCAAAACATTTCAGCGTTGTGAATTTTGCGAAGTTACGACCACAGTGTGCGACAGTTGGCATGGATGTTGGAAGACGAGTAGGGGGTTTGTTGACATGGATGTGGTGGGATGCAGTAGGAGAGCGGGAGTGGGTTTGTGGAAAGAAAGATGCAGTGCGAATTGGGGCTGACGTTTAGTGGGGTGCCAAGGAGGGTGGGAGGTTCCATGTAACTGGACTGTTTTGTTGTTGCTCTAGGAGCCAAGTATGGCTACGGACAGGTGCGGAGGGTACAACGGCAATGGGGAATGCCATCACCTGAGCAGGAGGAGGAGGTCCTGGATGGACTCTCAGGTACGAGTCTAGAGCTGAGGCCAGGGGTGAGCTGCACGGACGGAGAGTCTGAGGCAGGTTGGCCGGGTTGTGCACTGGGCTGTGAGGGATGTGGCGGGAATGCAGGTGCTGCTGCGGCAGGCTGTTGGAGAATTGTTTGGGGTCAAGTGATGGGTAGGCATGGTACCAGATAGGCAATGTGGTGCCGGAGGACTGAAGTGAGCATGCTTGTTTCTGGAATAGAAAGTTAGGCAATGGTAGTTTATCGGTTAAGCATTGTGGAATTCCTTGCCAATGGTCTCTGTGCACTAGCTGTGAGTGAGAGGAGTGCTGGCGCCTGGGGCCAGAGGGCCGGCTGCCACGCAAGCGGTTATGGGTAGCAAAAACGACAGGCAGTGCATGATGGGGTGGGGTTCAGGGGGCCTGGCACTTGCCCATGCAGCAGATGTACAAAAGGGGATGGTGATGGACGGAGCATCTGAATCAATCAAACACTCACACCCAGTCAAAAGATCTGGGTTTAATCCATCACCGTTCTTTATCCCACTCCGCCACCCCAGTTCAGACATGGCTATATGCAAATCAGTCTGACCCTGTGCCTCATGGGAACAGTCCAGCCCGAATTGCCAAGCCATGTATTCCCTGGACCGGAAACAAGCTTTTGAGGACCGGTTTCTGGCATTCCAGCCGTCTTCAGCCCGGCTTGCTTGAATCCATTGGTTAAGTGAGCAAGGGACTCACGTCTGAGCATACCCTTCCACACCTATGGCGGCCAAAAGCGGTACAAAAGGGGGTGGTGATGGACGGAGCATCTGAATCAATCAAACTCTCACACCCAGTCAAAAGATCTGGGTTTAATCCATCACTGTTCTTTAGCCCACTCTGCCACCCCAGTTTAGACATGGCTATATGCAAATCAGTTTGACCCTGTGCCTCGTGGGAACAGTCCAGCCCGAACAGCCAAGCCATGTCTTCCCTGGACCAGAAACAAGCTTCCGAGGACTGGTTTCTGGCATTCCAGCCGTCTTCAGCCCGGCTTGCTAGAATCCAGTGGCATAGTGAACAAGGGACTCACGTCTGAGCATACCCTGCCACACCTATGGCAGCCAAAAGCGGTACAAAAGAGGGTGGTGATGGACGGAGCATCTGAATCAATCAAACACTCACACCCAGTCAAAAGATCTGGGTTTAATCCTTCACCTTTCTTTAGCCCACTCTGCCACCCCAGTGCAGACATTGCTATATGCAAATAACTCTGACCCTGTGCCTCATGAGAACAGTCCAGCCCGAACTGCCAAGCCATGTCTTCTCTGGACCGGAAACAAGCTTCTGAGGACCGGTTTCTGGCATTCCAGCCGTATTCAGCCCGGTTTGCTTGAATCCAGTGGCAAAGTGAGCAAGGGACTCACGTCTGAGCATACCCTGCCACACCTATGGCGGCCAAAAGCGGTACAAAAGGGGGTGGTGATGGAAGGAGCATCTAAATCAATCAAACGCTCACACCCAGTCAAAAGATCTGGGTTTAATCATTCACCGTTCTTTAGCCTCTCTGCCACCCCAGTTCAGACATGACTATATGCAAATCAGTCTGACCCTGTGCCTCATGTGAACAGACCAGCCCGAACTGCCAAGCCATGTCTTCCCTCGACCGGAAACAAGCTTCTGAGGACCGGTTTCTGGCATTCCAGCCGTCTTCAGCCCGGCTTGCTTGAATCCAGTGGCAAAGTGAGCAAGGGACTATCGTCTGAGCATACCCTGCCACACTTATGGCGGCCAAAAGCGGTACAAAAGGGGGTGGTGATGGACGGAGCATCTGAATCAATCAAACACTCACACCCAGTCAAAAGATCTGGGTTTAATCCATCACTGTTCTTCAGCCCACTCTGCCACCCCAGTTCAGACATGGCTATATGCAAATCAGTCTGACCCTGTGCCTCATGCGAACAGTCCAGCCGGAACTGCCAAGCCATGTCATCCCTGGACCGGAAACAAGCTTCCGAGGACCGATTTCTGGCATTCTAGCCGTCTTCAGCCCGGCTTGCTTGAATCCAGTGGCAAAGTGAGCAAGGGACTCATGTCTGAGCACACCCTGCCACACCTATGGCGGCCAAAAGCGGTACAAAAAATGGGGTCGGTGGACACGGTGGACCGTATAGAAGACTGAGGAGGTTTTCCAACAGGGCTATGACATGCAGGGGACAGGTCAAGGACATTAAAACTTGGCGAGGCCAGGGGGGGGGGGGGGGGGGGGGGCGTACATGCACTATACAGGCATTGCCCGCATCTGGGGGGTGCTGACAAATTTGGTGCCATTAAGCTGGGTTGACTTACTAAGTAGAGATCCAGTTAACACACGGCATTGTGCAGGAGAGTATAGGGGGTCAACAGGGCTAGGAAGTCCTTCTCGGTTATTTGGAGGCCATGGGTCCATGGCGCTCGATGTCCCATGTGAGAAAGCCGGGACTCCGGCGCAAATGCAGGAGTTGCTATGATGGGGTCGGATGCACTGGGGGTGTTTACACGAGTCCAAAGAAGCAGATGAGCTGGATTAGGTGACTACGATGGAGGACCACTCCCGGGGGGGTCGGGCCATGGACGGCTTACAGAAATGGCGACTGTGCAGATGACGGGCACTGGGTTATATGACTTGAGGGTTGCGCTAGTGTGAGGTGGGTTTTTTGACTGATAGGCTATCCCCTCTTATTTATTTAATTAAAGTTTTATATAGCACTAGCTTGACCCGTTGGTATGAGACCGATCTACATACACACAGTAACGAACAAAAGGGGGCTGGGGTGTGAAGCGCAGTGGGGATCCGGGGGTAATGGGGCGCAAGCGTCTTTGCAGCATGACGGGGAAGTGCTATATGCGGGGGATGGCAGAGGGGATGGACAGATGTTGGTACTTTGCTGGAAACTGGGCAGGATACTCAGGGGGGCTCGGTTTGAGGGAGCAGTAGGGGCTATGGTGGGGTACAGGGTGGTGTCATGGGTAGTAGCTCGTGGTGGGAAACAGGGGGTTGTGGTTGCATGCTGCAGTTGCTCTGAAGGGGAGTGGGCGCTCGAGCCAAGGTCAGGTTCGATGGGAAGGTCTACAGCAGGGACTAACGGGTCTGAGAGTGCTAAACATGGGAGGGGGTTTAGGTGGGGTGTCCAGCGGGGATTTAGAAGGTGCGCAGAGTCTGAGGCCAAATGGTGCAGCAGAAGAAGTGTACGCAGCAGGGTATGTGTGGAATGGCTTTGGGATGTATGGTGCGGGGAGACGGGGCACGGTACAGTGGTGGAAAGACACTGGCAATATGCTATTTTCAAGGGTTAGGGGGACCTAGGAGTACGTTAGTATTACCCATGGAGGCGGAATGCTGTCATCAAGGTGGAGCAGCAGATGAGTGGGCGATGCTTTTGGTGACCGGCAATGTGGCGCCTTGCGTGTTTGGTGGTACAAAATGGGGCACATGATTCTCGAGCAGGGCGACATAGGTGCTTTGAGGCATGTTTGTGGGGAGTGGGCGCTCGAGCCAAGGGCAGGTTGGATGGGAAGGTCTACAGCAGGGGCTAACGGGTCTGAGAGTGCTACACATAGGAGGGGGGTTTAGGTGGGGTGTCCAGCGGGGAATTTAGAAGGTGCGCAGAGTATGAGGCCAAATGGTGCAGCAGAAGAAGTGTATGCAGCAGGGTATGTGTGGGATGGTTTTGGGATGTATGGTGCGGGGAGACGGGGCACGGTACAGTGGTGGAAAGACACTAGCAATATGCTATTTTCAAGGGTTAGGGGGACCTGGGAGTACGTTAGTGTTACCCGTGGAGGCGGAATGCTGTCATCAAGGTGGAGCAGCAGAGGAGTGGGCGGTGCTTTTGGTGACCGGCGATGTGTTGCCTGGCGTGTTAGGTGGTACAAAATGGGGCACATGATTCTCGAGCAGGGCGACATAGGTGCTTTGAGGCATGTTTGTGAGGGTGGTGTGACTGGGTGGGTTTAGTTGTTACGGTTGGGGGTAGTTTTCAATGGCATGGAGATTGGTGGCTCGGGAGTGACGGCCTTGGAGTGGGGTTGTTTGTTTTTCCAAATGTGGAAGATGGAATGTCATTTCTAGAGGCCGTTATAGGCCTCATACAGACACCAGACTATTTGGGTGGGGCTGCCTATGGTGTCACACAATGCCTACATTATTGGGGCTGTAGCAGATGTGGCATCGGGCGGCCCCGGGGGGTAAGGTGCGGCTGCAGGTTCAGGGCTATGGGTGTATGGAAAGGTGTTTCTGTGACGATGTGGCTACTGGACTGGGTTTTTTTTCTGATTGCTTTGGATCGGTTGGTGAACAGGGGCTAAGGGTAAAGGGATGCACTTCATGCAGGACTAATCATTCTTTTCTACTACTGGAGTTTGGAGTGGAGCAGGATCCCAGGCGGTCGCCTGGTGTGGTGGCCATTTCTCCCAGGCATGGAACAACGGAGGAGGCGAACTAGCCGGTTACAGACGGGCTGTGCAATGATGGGTAAACTGTGGGATGAAAATGGGGGTGTTTGTGGCCAATACGGATGACATCATGTTACGGGAAATAAGGAGTTGCCACAATATGAGGATACATGTGGGAAACAGACATATGCTGGGATATCTCTGGTATGGTTTTACAAAGTTTTGTCCC
The DNA here is from genome assembly GCF_964263255.1 of Lissotriton vulgaris. NCBI lineage: Eukaryota > Metazoa > Chordata > Amphibia > Caudata > Salamandridae > Lissotriton > Lissotriton vulgaris. The sequence goes on from NC_141699.1 coordinate 444,492,518, forward strand.
AAAAATCTTATCTGTTTACACTGGATGCAAACAAAAGGGTGAATGGTTGTTCACCACGAAAGGGCACTTGTCACAAAGTTTCAGCCCAAAATCTTATCTGTTTACACTGGATGCAGGCAAATGCGGTGGATGGTCGTTCACCGCGAGGGGGGCACCTTTCACGGATCAGGAGTGGCCCCTAATATGTTACATGTTTACACTGGACACAGTTACTGGTGGTGGATGGTCGTTCACCGCAATGGGGGGCACCTTCATGGCCAAGGATTCGCCCGACGCAATGTAATTTGTACATATGGGTGCAGGTACAGGTACAGGTGTTGGATGGTCATTCACCGCAAAGGGGGCTCCTGTCGCAGACAAGGTTTGGCCCAAAAATGTATTTGTTACACAGGTTGCAAGGAAAGGTGGGACATGGTCTTTCACCACGAGGGGGGCATCTTTCACGGACAGGGATTGCCTCGAAAATGTTATTCATTTGCGCGAGATGCATGTTTAAGTGGTGGCTGTTCGGACACCGGGAGCCACAACGTGGCGGATGCATTAGGTGCCTAGGAACTTGGGGTAAAAGTGGTACTGGGCAGTTGGGCACCTTTCGCGACTGACGGTTGTCTCATCAATGGTAATTTATATGGGACACATGTTTGGGTGGTGGATTGGGTCATCCATTGTGTGCCGCAGCGTGGCTGACGGGAGGTGAAAGGTTCCCGGGAGCAAAGGGAGTGGGGCAGGGAACCCACCCACCCTACAGGTCTTAAGCAATGGGCTTGGGTGGTTTACTACTGAATACAAAGTTTCCAAATTCACCCGCCTAGATTATAACTATTAAATATATGTGAAAAACAGTTCATGTTAGTTGCAAGGATGGATGTTGCATCCCTTTTAGGAGGAAACACCTCCAAGAAGTGGTCAATGGATAGGAGGGACCTACTGCAAGGTCCATTTTACTCTAGGTGTGGTATGCATTTGCTAAATGTGTGTTGCTGGTGCCACAATTTATTGCGCTTGAGGAGGTCCTCAAAAAGTAAGACAGGAGTCGTTACAAAGAGTTGAGGAAACACTATTCGACTTTGAATATTGTGTTGACTCACAAATCATAAAATATATTACATGTGTAGATCAGTGGTCAAAGATACTTCCCACCGAATGCTTACTTGTATGAATTTTTATCCCTCTGTCATTTTTCTTGTGTTCTGTTTTACTGTAGTGTTGTTTGTGTGCTGCATAATTACTTTACACAATATTTCTAAGTTAAGCCTGACTGCTTTAGTGCCAAGTTACCAGAGGATTAAACACAGGTTAATATAGTGATTTGTTGTGGTTCACCCTGACAAGGATTGTGGCTGATGCTTGGTTTGGATTTCACCCCCTCAACCATAAAGCCAATTTGTTAGTGAAAAAGATTGTTCTTAGCTTCTGTCTACAACCCCTGAAATGACTGATGAGATTTAAGTTCACAGGAAAGGGATGTAGCCTGATTATATGTGGCACTTGTCATGCAAGCAACTTTTCTCTGGTTTTTAAGTGAGTAAAGTGATCATAATATTCATCAATCTGAATCATCAAGCACCACAGAAGAGTCCATTTGTGTAGGACTCTAGATTGGTTTAAGTCCTTGTATTTGAGACAAGTTATTTCTAATATCGATAAGGACAGGGTTCATCCAAATTTCTTTGTCCTGCTCACAAATTGCGTCTTTCCCCATAGAGTGCATCTTTGATCAGATGTTTGCAAACTTATGGTTGTACCAGTTGCTATCTTCCTGGCTAGAGATTATGGGATATATTTACTAAGATTTAGTGCTGTGTTTGCGTCACAAAGTGATGCAAATCAGCGCAAAAAGGCTTATTTTATGTTTACTTTCAAGCTAAGAAGAAAAGAACGCAAAAAAGTGCCTAGCCCTGCTTTTCATTACTTAGCCTCAATGGGGCATTCCATGGTTGGTACATAGGTGTTCTCATGCAACCACCCATGTGCTCAGATTTACTAAGATTTTAGGTCTGGGTTGTGTTTCTTTAGCAGTGCAGCTCAATACAAATTCTATTTGGCATTGCTAAGCCACACAAAGTCGATTTGCATTGCTTTGCATGGTTTAGTAAATGCAAAGTAATTCAAAGAAGTGCATAGTGCTGCCCTGCAATACTTTGTGTCAGGTAGGCATTAGCATGGGAGAACTTGTGCATCCACCCCCACCAATGAATTTAGTGACAAAACAGATTTACATAGACTTGTATACCTGGGTCTGCATCAAAATTGTGCAACTACAAGAAAGAGAAGTAACAGGGAAAAATATCTTAATTTCTCCTTTTGTACTATCTCATCCATGTGCACTACATTCTGTAGCACACCTACAAAGAGACATATGCCTCTAAGGATTGTTTTTTTGCAGGAAGGCATACCTGCACCAAAGCATGCGCGCTAGCGGAATTCCGCTCGCACGCTGGGTTTTTTAAAAACGCACTTTACATGACGAGCTGGGCTCGTCATCAGCGTGCGAGGAGGCTACGCCATGACGAGACCAGCTTAATGCAGATACCCTTGCAACATAGTTTAAACGTTTCCTACTTTTTATATGAGCTGAAGGGCGCAGCATCCATGGAATGAAAGAAACATAAAGAGAACTAAAATAATTTCTCCTCGATAGCTCCTGTATACACAGTTGTTATTTTTGGGTGAAAAATCTTGTCTACTTGTTTTATAGAAATGGTTTTGTGTCAAAAGGCATGGGCCATATTTAATTTTTCCTTCACACAATGCAATGAAATAAGGTAACTTACTTCATTATGTTGCATGAAAGTGAGAGAACAGAAATGTGCGATATCTAATAAGATTGGGCACACTTCTGCCCTCTCCCGGTGTGCTGCCTAGCACCAGCACAGGCACCATTGCACCAAGCACCCAGGAACAGCAAATAGCGAGTGCATTCATTGATTGTGACCTTGGGGCACTTTCTATTACAGAAAGGTCCACAGATGCTTACGCGGCCACGTTTGTGATCTCGGTTGTTTCAGTGCACTATAGCCCATGTAAATGTACAAGCACTTCGCCATTGTGCCGTCTGTGTAATACAGAGGTGGATGCATTGGCAAAAAAAGTCTTTGAATGGTGCCTTGACTTTGCACCACAAATGAGGTAGCTCAATGAACGTTCCTTGGAATGTGTCGCTTGGATATCAGGGATCCTCCCATAGGCAGGCACAGTTACTCACTGCCCCGTCTGCAAGGGATCACTGCTTCCCCTGCAAACAGAAGTCAGGTCGCTGCCTCCAGTGAAAGGTGCACCAGCGGCTTCGAAGAACCATCTGCCTTTCACTAACGCATTGTTCCCATTGCAGGCACTGGTTCACACCTTCACTGGGAGCCCTGCTATGTCTGCGGTACCGTGCAGTCAGGTATGTACCTGGGGCAGAGTGGGGGAGCGCACCGCCACCATCTATGTATCACAGAATGAGCTATAGGTTCAGTAGGGTCAAACGTCAGACTGCAGCATGGTTGTAATGTGCACTACCAATGATTCCCTGGATGATCGATTGGACAAGTAGTTCGGTTTAAGTTCATATCAATCTCGTGTTCAATCTGTTACAGGAGAAATTATTGCAAAGAGCAATTGCAAGCGTGACAGTTGTGCAAGAGGAATATTCAATAGTTTGCTTTGAGCTAGAAATATGGCACGAACTGAAGAAAAAACAAATACCTAGTCTGGTTCTTCAAAATAATCTCAAGCAATCTTTGACGAACAAAACATTGCAACATTTGAAGATGTGTTTTGTTGCACGTTCCACATGATTCCAGCTCGGCAAGTTTATGGCATTCACTTTCCTTCCAAAATGGCCTTCATTGCTTCCCCAATGCATTAGTATTCTGAGCCCTCCCATCACTGGGCACCGATTTCTTTACGCTCATTAGCCCTGTCCCTGTGAGCCTGGAGTTTAGCTTCCCGACATGCCCCGCCACATTCAGGTGTGATGTATGGGCTCCTATCTTCTTCTCCATTATACTGATGACCCAGGGCAGCACCTGTCACTTTTGATAAACTGTCAGATTATTTTTGGAAAATTCACATATGCTTTCGTGGAGGTCCAATTTAGTCCTGGATAATGCACTCAATTGCTTCTGTAGCAACCGCGCATTCCCAGGGCCTGGTTCTAAGGATGTCTAATCGCCAAATTAACGGTGTGTGCAGCCATGTCCAGTGCTAAATAAACGAGGCTGTTGTGGAGCCAGTGAATGATTCATGCCGTGTTCTCCTTGGTTTGATCTGGATGGAAGGACAATGGTGAGAGGCTTGTGGTGGATAGAGGCAACCAACAGGCGTTTTAAAATACAGGAGCTGCAGGCTTAAAACCGCTCGTCTGCAGTACATGCTGGGCATTCTTATACCAAAATGGAGAGAAGGGCAAGGAATCAACCTTGTTATTTTGTTTATAGGTAAATGGGTTCATGGTGTCATTTCTGTTACACCCAGCATTTCGGTAAATTAAAATTAGGGGTTGAAATTGGTGGGATCTATTGGGAACGACGTTCCCACTTTTTTTTTTTTGACTAAAATTGTCCTATACATTTTGTTGAAAAATAACCACTTTTGGACGGTTAAGGTGCCTCTGGCTGAAAGGGAAGGGATGGTGGGGGGTTCCTGTACTGTGAAGCCAAGGTCGAGACAGAATGTGAAATAAGAACCAAGCCTTCCAAACAAGATGCCAGTAATATTCTAACCAAAACTCCCAGTCTTGGGAAACACTCCTGTTCAGAGACTACTTATGTATTTGTGTGTTTATTTGCATATGTAAGTGTTTAATATTTATTTATTTGAGTATTTATTTATGCATTTAAATATGTATTACTTTTTTGTACCTAACGTTTTTATTTTTATTTATTTATTAGTATTTTAATATTGTCCCAATCAGACCCATAAGGTGAAAAAGCATTTCATATAAATTCACTTTGCACAATGTTTTCAGACTACACAAATACAAGAAGAATGCTTGCTTGCCTGCAGCTTGATAATTGGAGAAATGTCGGTTAGCGACATTTCTCCAGTTATTTTGGCACGAAACGCCCACTTTGCATCTCATTAGAGATGCAAAGCTGGGCGTTGTTGTAAGGAGCGCTAAATCAGCAAAACACATGATAGCGTGTCTTTGCAGATAAGGCGATGAAATTATCGCTGCTTTCCACCTGAAAACGGATGCAAAAGCGGCGATAATTTAATAGCGCCACCTTGCTGATATGCCCCAGTCTTGGTGCAGTGCACATAAAGAATGACAGAACTCTTTTGGTTCCCGATGGACTCCATAGACCTGTGATGTAGGTGTTTGAGGATAATGAAGTGAATGCAGGTTTAGAGCTTTGAGGCTGTGCTTATTTGTTGAAGAATAAAGATGTATATAGCTACTCTCTGTGTGTGGTGTAGTCATTAAAAATTGCTTAGGCTGGGGAGGGCACTACAACTGGTGACAAGTAGGGTAAGAGTAACCCATTAATCAACAGTGCTCCCCCAGAGGTCCATCAAGATAACAAGCCCCAATGGAGAGGAAAGGCAGCGTCAAAGTTCCTACAACTGTCAAGGAAGATCATGAAGCAAGCACATCGCAAGGACTTACAGATGGTATGAATGGTGCAAGTCCAAGTGAACAGCACAGACTCTCAATGTAATTAGGCGCCAATACTAGTTATACTGCTCTTGGTTTCTTAAAATCGCCATCAGCATTTGATACAGCCTAAAAACACAATATTGGCAATAGATGGACTGCCTGGATAGAGAATTTCAAGGATTTAATAAATGCAATAGATGAGACAGACGACAAAAGCATTATCAAGTATCTTAATAACGTGGCTGGTGCAGGTATATCAAAGAAGCCATAAAAAAGATACCACATGATGACAAAGTGATGTGCAATGAAATCAAAACAACCTTGAATGTCAAATTTAATCAAGTGCCAAATGTAGATTACGAACGATACTTTTTCAGTCTAGTGTGGAATTTGACTAAAAAACTCCCTTTTCCGCCTGGTGTCCCATCATGCACCCTATCCATCCTAACATCGACCAGGCAAGCCGATTCTCCTACTTCAAGCACAAACCCCGTTGTACCCCCTCTTGCCTGCTCTTGTTCTCATAAAACTGGCACATGCAAAGAATAATGGCCAGCTACCATGTATCCTACGGGTTTCCGTCCCATTCGATATTTTCCTTTAGACAAGAACGGAGTCAGTCGGATGGTTGACCCGGAAACCCCCCCCCCCCTCCCTAACTCGGTCACCGAACGAGCAGCTCTCGCTCATCAATGATTTCCTAGTTTGCGAGGACAGCCACGGGTTGGGTTAACAACCAAGGGAAAACCTAATCAAGCACACGAGACAGCCACGAAGAAGAATAGTTTACTACAGCCCTTTCTTCCTTTTCCCTGCTGCACACACATACCATTGTGAAACACCACCGCCCTTGTGTACGAAGTAAAGAACGCACAATGCCTAGTCCTCTTTACCTTTCTGACAGAAATGACCCTGTGACAATGCCTCGATTCTCTGTCCTCAGATACTAGCAACTCTGTAACTTGTTACCTCAATCACCTCGATGCAATATGTTTGTCCATGTGTAAATGCTATTCAGGTTATTCTTTAAACAAGAACAAGTATGCTATGTCTTCTTTATGACTACATCATGAAATGATTGAATAAAGTCTAAGGGAAACTCCTTCTTTCTGATTGTACTCGTATTGTATAAAAGTGCTGATATGTTTCAAGCAAAGTAGACTACTCTTGAACCCGCTTGGTGAAGGAGCTCTCCCTTAGCTCGAGTTCTGGAATAAAACCCTTTTAACTCGAAGACCACGGACTCTGTTCCTCATTTTATGCATTACCATTCTCTTGGGTAATTATAGAAATTCCGACCGGCGTAAATAACTAGTTTTTATTTACCACATTAATTGGCGCCTGAACAGGGACGCTCCCTCTTCCCTACGTGCCGGAGATGTAAGTCGGGTCCTTGTCCCTTCCATACTTTCGACGGACTTCAAGTGCACAACAGCGGGGTGTTCCCGCTAAACTCCCTCGAGACAAGGAGGAGGCAGACTGCAACTGATCATCCACACGAGGCGGTGAAGAAGATAGCAGAGCGTCCCAACCCAGAGCCTGACGAGTGAGAGCGCCGAGTCCGAGGTCTTTGGAGCCCCGAATTCCTGCGCAAGCGTCAAGAATCCGACAACCAGGTCCTTGAGTTTTGCTTCTTGGTGAGTACCACTGAGATAGTATAAAGACGGGTTCCATTTTTGGAAAACGGTAAAGACGTGTTTCATTCGTGAGACCGGTACGGTTGCACTATATTCTAGTGTATAAAGTGTTCGTTTTGTTTTTGTATATTCCAAGTCTTTTAAATCGTAATTTGTTGAGTATAAGAATGCCTCTGTTTTCCAAATTACGTACTATAGGCACCAAAAAGAATCTGTTAGAGAAACCAGTTAAAGTTCCGCCTAGAGATACTACTGGATATTTCATGTACAACAAACATGGATGGAGTGCCGTATTATTCTTAGACCTTTGGGTAGACTATACCGAGAAATTAGAGATGGCGTATAGGTGGCCTGCCACGGGTACATGGGATATAGAATGCATTATGAGAGTGGAGGAAGAGTTATGGGGAAAAAAGGCGAGGTCCTCACAGACAGAAGCCATTGAGTTATGGCGTAAGGACGCTCATAGGAGGGCCCAGAAAGAACTAGGGAAAGTCGAGAAAAGTAAGAGAATGTCGGAACAGGCTAAAGAAAAGCAATTACAGGAAGAAGGTGAGAAAGTCTTAGCTGAACAGGTAGAGAGAGAGAAACGCTCTTGTTTCCGGTATTTATCCCGTTTTGTCTGAAGAAATTGTAGTAGAACACCCCAAGTCCCCAGTGAAAGTAATTCCCACTGCTCCCGAAAATTTCCTCCCTGCCTATCTGTCCGAACCACCCCCCGCTTATGTAAACATGCCTAGAACACGCCCGTCTACACGTGCTCCTGAACTAGTAGCCGGTGGTTCTACCTCTGATTTAGGAGTGTCCGGGAACGGGGCTGAGGATAAAGACGATGTCCCGCCTCTTGAGTGTCCTTACGACCCCAAACCCGGTAGTGGCCCAATGACCACGATATCAGAAAGATTAAGACTAGCCGTGGGTCAACTCCAAAAGGTCCCTGATATAACGAAGCATTTGGATAGAGTTTACGAATTCATGCGGACAGGTGAAGGTCCGGATACTCTGGTCCAGGTCATGAAAAACAGAAAAGTTCCCATCAGAGGACTGCTCCTGCGGTTCATCATAAATTGTCTGATCCGGGAACTAGACCCGGGTAATGGAAGCGTAGACTCTGAATTAATAGACCTTAGTGATCAGGTACACAGAGGAGCACACAATCTGGGACATCAGATCGACAAAATAACTAAAAGACTGGTTAAGAAAATTGTCACTATTCACTCTGAGAAAGTCACACAAGAGGACGACTCAGAGGAAGATGAGAGTCCGACACTAGATAGAATGAATTTCCTGGGTGTAGCTCGACATTGTCCTGGCTCCAAGTGGCGAAACCCGCGAATGTCGCAGAAAATTAAAAGATTAGATCCTTCTTCGGAAGATCTTTTTCAGTCCACGGAAAGAGCCCTAAATGAATGGATGGACAATGAGCCTCCCCTTACCCAACAAGAAAAAGAATTGGCCCGGTCTGCCACCCATTGGATATCACAGCACCGGGTATATGGCCCAGATATAGTAGCGCAAATGTTTTTGGCTCTCCCCCGAGCAGAACAACGACTAGCAGGTATTTATATGGTCCAACACCTGGCTACCTTATACGAGAATAACTCCCACCGACCAGACAAGCTATACAAATTGTTACAGGAAATAGTGACGGATAGATGGAGGTCTCGGGGACCGGAATTGATCAACACCATTCTGGACCTGCGCCTCCGTTTTCTGCAACTTACCTTAGCTTCATCAGGTCATGAACCTTACAGTATAGGCCAATATCCCTTACGAGAAGTCCACCCCATACCTCAGCCAGATGGTACACTGCAACGAATACATGTAATTTGTAATTTGTAATTTGTAATTTGTAATTTGTAACTGGGTTTTGTATCGCGCCAGCTCACAGACCGGTCTCAAAGCGCTACTAACCAAGTACAGCAACAAGAAACAGGATGAGTATATAAGAGAGTCTGAGGCTAGTAACCGTCTACTAGGAAGCAAATGCGTCTTTGAAGAGTAGAGTCTTCAGGGACTTCCTGAAGTGGAGAAGGTTGGACTCTCTGCGAAGTGCCTCCGGTAGCTGTAGTGTATACTCCCCTCACCAAATTAGAGATATTGGAAATGAAAAAGATGGTGCCCTCTCACGAAAAAGATCCCGGAGGATTCCATACAGAGTTGAAAGATATCCTCCAAATGGGTAGTTTTACATATCCATATATAATAATACTCCTTAAAGTAATTCTACCTACAGGCATATTTGACAAATTGAAGGAAAAGGATTGGGAGGTGGGTGGTAAAAAGATCACGTGGACCGCCCTAGAACAAGAAGTGACAGACAGAAAACCAGGTGAAGGTCTAGGTGAGTGCGTAAGAGAACTGCCCAGTCTCCTCATACAGGTCTTGCCTCTGTTATTGACAACGAAAAAGGAAGATTGGGATGCCATTTCTGCCTGTAAACAAAAGCCAGACGAGGATACAGGTGATTACTACACCAGATTAGAGAAATGTTTCTCTATAAATAGTGGACTCGCACCTAGCAGCGAGGCATATCCTCATCTTTTCGTGTCCAAATTGGTGGACAACGCCTTACCCCCCATCAGAAATAGAGTGTTGAAAATTGAGAGTACCTGGCAAACAAATAGTCCTTCACAAATGTTACAGATGTTACAGTAGCACCACAACAGAATAAGGGAGGAACAGGAACAGGAAAAGAAAAGAGTAAAAGACACAAAAATGAAGGTACTGGTTGCACAGACGGCACCAGTAAATACGGGCCCCAAAGGTAATGTGGAGGCCAATAAAGGTACTTGCAACTACTGCAAGCAGCAGGGCCATTTTGTGAGGGAATGTCCAGTTCCGAAACACAACATAGTGACAGGAAAGACGAAAGAACGCCCACACACTCCTAGAACAGGTAACACTCAGCAGCCCCAAACCATTGCGCCGCCACAGGTTGAGACGCCTGCTGCTGCCACGCAAATGTACCAGAACGTACAGTCAGATTACCCCGATTTTGAGCCATATGTATGAGACAGCCTTGAGAGCGAAAGTGACTTGCCCCTTATTCCAGTTCCAGTAGATCAGAAAGGTCCATATGTATAAGCTCACTCACTGGGACAAGACAGAAAATTCCTCATCGACACGGGGGCAAGTAGGACTACCATAAGTCATAAGGAAGTCCCAGAGGTTCCTCTCTCTGGCTCACATAATATATCTCTGGGCTTTTCAGGAAAACCGATCATAAACAAAGTATCCGAACAAGTCTCTTTAGGAGTGGGTCCTCTGACACGTACTACTGACCTGGTCCTTACAGAAATATGCCCAGAGAATTTACTAGGAATCAAGATACTCAAAGAACTAGGAGCAGTGGTATGCTGTTCACCGGAAGGAGTAACATTGTTCCTACGAGATTTCAAAGGACATTTCACAGTCAAAGAATTTGACCCCAGACTAAAAGACATCCCACAACATTTGTGGGCAAAAAGCTCGACTGATGTCGGTTACATGGACATCACCCCACATCAAGTTGCACTCAAGGAGGGTGTAGTCTTACCCCGTATGCGACAATATAAGATTCCACCCGAGGCTGAACAAGCCGTACTAAAAATAATCCAAGAACTCATAGAGCATGGTGTGGTGATAGAGACTGATTCAAATGTTTGCAATTCTCCAGTTCTTCCGGTCCTCAAAAGGACTGACCCTCAGGCACCCCCGGTCTATCGACTGGTGGTTGATCTCCGAGACCTGAACAAATGTGTGATCCCACAATATCCGGTGGTCCCAGATATTTCTTCACTATTGACTGCCATAGATCACGAAGCTGCATTTTTCACAGTCATCGACTTGAAGAATGCGTTTTTCAGCATTCTTATACATTCCGACAGTCAATATCTGTTCGGATTCAGTTTAAAAGGACGAAGCTTCAGGTTCACTAGAGCTCCCCAAGGCTATACAGAAAGTCCAAGCATCTACAGCCAAGCACTAAAAAGACAACTTGACAGTATCAATATGCCTGCTAACACAGCGTTGATACAGTATGTAGATGACATCCTCATCACTGCAAGGACAGAACCAGAATGTGAAAAAGCATCTCTCACAGTCCTACATTTCCTGACAGACAAAGGTCACAAGGTATCTCCCTCAAAATTACAGTTCTGCGCACAGCAAGTAGCTTACTTAGGACATTTACTGTCGAAAGAGGGTAGGCAACTAACACAAGAACGAATCCAACTGATTTCGACAATTTCACAGCAAAAGTCACAGAAAGAAGTTCGCGCATTCATTGGTCTCACTTCATATTGCAGACAATGGATCCCTCAGTATGCCCACATAGTCAAGCCACTCATACAGTTAACCACAGTGGAAGCAGCCACTCATACAACTCTCCCTTGGACATCGGAACACTCCCAAGCATTTAAAGCTCTGAAACTAGCTCTGTGTCAAGCACCAGTTCTGGCCACCCCGAACTACAGCAAGCCTTTTACCCTGTCTGTGACAGAACGTGACGGAACAGCACTATCCGTCCTCACACAAGACCAAGCAGGAAGAAACAGACCCTGTGGTTATTTTTCCAGCACATTGGACCCCATAGCACAAGCTTTGCCTGCATGTCTGAAATCCGTTGCGGCTACAGCCCTGGCCATAAGACAAAGTGATTCAATAGTGTTAGGACATCCCCTGATAGTACAAGTACCACATGCTGTGGAAGTCCTTCTGAACAGAACACAGACCCAACACCTGACTGTAGCAAGACTGACAGGATACGAACTAACGCTCTTTCAGCCACACATAGAGATCAGACGATGCAACGTATTGAATCCTGCTACCCTTTTGCCCTCAAGCTCAGATGACACGACACAACATGACTGTGTGGAAATGATCGACGTAGTGACAAAACCAAGACAAGACCTAACAGATGTTGCACTCCCAGATCCTGATGTAACACTCTATGTGGATGGGTCGTGCATGAGGACAAGTGCTGGAGAGTTAGTGGCAGCCTATGCAGTAACAACGGACTGTAAAGTTATAGAGACCCAAAGAATTGACATTCTGTCAGCCCAAGCAGCAGAGCTCATCGCTCTGACACAGGCCTGCATAGGGGCAAAACAATTGAAAGTGAACATCTATACCGATTCCCAATACGCATTCAGTGTAGTTCACAATTTTGGAGTGTTGTGGCAGGAAAGGTTTCCTTACCTCACATGGGGCCAAGATACAACATGGTCCCCTGATTCAAGCCCTACTAGATACCATACACCTACCTACAGCCATAGCTATTCTGAAATGCAAAGCACATACCAAAGCTATAGACACCATATCCAAAGGAAATGACTTAGCGGACCGGACTACTAAACAGACAGCCCAGAGTCCAGCGAACACATCAGACTCTCAGGTACCAACACAGACTGTCATTATGATAGTGAGAGACCCCTTGAAAGATGTGCTAGACATACAGACACATGCCACCACAGATGAAATAAAGAAATGGACTGAACAAGGAGGGGTCCAGACTGATCAGGGTTGGATGACCAAAGACCGAACAGTGTGGTTTCTCCCTGATTCCATGGTACAAGTCATAATTGACACGGCCCATAGTCCCGCCCACCTAGGCGAGAAAGGTATGCTGGATAGTTTACGGAATATCTGGTTTAACAAGCATCTGAGATCAGCAGCCAAACAAAAAGTAAAAACTTGCATGATATGTTGCCAATCTAATCCTGGTAAAGGTGTACCAGTAGAACAAGGTGGATTCCAGCCTTCTGATCATCCTTTCGAAGTCCTCCAAATGGATTATATCCAGATGGACAGATGCAGAGGGTACAAATATGTGCTAGTGGTAGTGTGTACACTGACACAATGGACTGAAGCATACCCCGTCCCAGACTATGGTGCCCAGACAACCGCTAAGCAATTAGTGAGAGAATTCTTCCCCAGGTATGGGTTACCAAGGGTCATTTATTCAGACAATGGACAGCCTTTCTCCTCCAAATTAATGGAGGCTGTTTCTCTTTTATTGGGATATTCCTGGAGATTCCATTGTGTCCGACACCCTCAGGCAGCTGTCTTGGTAGAATGCACAACCAAACCTTGAAAACAAAACTAGCCAAAGTATGTGCAGAAAAAGGGATAGACTGGGTCACTGCCCTCCCAGTCGCTCTCTTTTATATGCGAATGGTGGCACATTCCCGGACGGGACTGTCCCCTTTCGAAATAACATTCGGGAGACCTCCTAACATCTGGGGTGTCCCTTCTCCTAGAAAACTGACTGACATTGATTCTAATATGTTGACAGATTACCTGGCTTCCTTGATGTCTGCACTCCAATCTTGTCGTTCACAGGTTACAGCAGCATTTCCAGACCACACCACGCCTGGAGAACACACCATCAGGCCCGGCGACTGGATTTTGGTGCGGAATTTTGATCGTACCAGCCCCCTGGAGAAGAGATGGACAGCTCCTAAGCTGGTCCTCCTGACCACGAAGACAGCCGTCAAAGTAGAAGGACGCAAAGGATGGCTCCACGCTAGCCACTGTCGGAATTTTTTTGGACCTACACCCACAGACACTGTGCCTTGTTCAACAGCTACAAACGCCCCGGATATAATTTCACCAATTCCAGAACTCACTCCTCAACAGGAATACTGATCGCGGCTGCGATCTCACCAAAACAAACAGACTAAAAGACATTGCACCTGATCATAACGCACCAGTGGCTAATTAAGCCCAGGAACAAGCTCTTGGTGAAGCGGCTGCTGGGAGACGTTTTGATCTCGTGTCCAGAGACATCTTGATATTAAATCCATAGACATCATGAGGAGAAATGATGCGGTGCGTCAATGGAAAAAGACTAATTATGTAAAATTACTGCATAGCAGGTTCTCGATCTTTCTGTTTACAATGTTACTTGTTTGCTGAGTAGCAGCCTGCCTGGGATGGATCTTATGTACAGTTTTCCCTCCACATTCTTCCACGTTTGTAAAGAATACCACTATGCATTCCTATGTTGATCTTCCCCCACACCTCGAGGACAGAAAAAAGGAATTTATAAATAATACATTCATTTCCACCCTCCATAAACACCAGCTCATAGTCAACAAGACAAACTGTTGGGTTTGTGGCTTGATGCCACATTCCGTGCATAAGGGAATGCCCTTTTTCTCCCTCCCGTTTGGTTATTCAGGATCCGCCTATGCCTTAGCTATGATATTCTCTGCCTCAGTCAGAAACATTCCCCCGACCAAATTGAAAAACGAGAGTAATTGGAACGAGGTAAAGACCAAAATAGTAAAGGCTGTTTCTAAAATTGTGGATCTCACTGTTACCTGGGGGAGGGCCGAAGATCACGAAAATATCAGTTACTCTCAGTTCCATGACATTGCTTCCTTCAGGGAAATGTTTTCCGTCGATCAAAGACGGACAGATTAAGGGGGTTGGGTAGTACCGCAAAACGGCCGGTTTTGCATAAGGGGGAAGGGAAAGGGAGAAGCAATGGGGAACAGCGAGTGTGACAGGACATACACACTGCCCGCTCCCGATTTTCCGACCATAGTAACTGCCCCAAACACCTATTTCATTTGTGGACCCCATGCGCGCACCTGGTTGCCCCAAGGCTGGTCTGGAAAGTGCTACATCGCATTCCTATTACCACCGACTTACACAGCCCCCGCCAATTACCACCTGATTGACCCTCTGACCCAAGTTAGAAGACAATGAAGGGGGGTCATAGATGCAGAAGATACTGCAGGACAAGAAGTAGGAGACTTCTTTAAAGGTTTTCTCCCTTTCTGGGGACCTATGGCAAATAGTCGCCACATCCGGCAACTAACCCGTGTAGTTCAGGCCTCCATAGACGAACCAAATGGCGCCTTAAATAACATTACAGCTGAGGTAGCTGCAGACAGGCTCATTACACTGCAGCACCGTATAGTTTTAGATGTCCTGTTAGCCGACCGTGGTGGTGTGTGTAAGGTAATAGGGTCCAGTTGTTGTGTATTTATTCCAGACAACGCCCCATCAGTTTATTCTGTTATCTCCCGCCTTCATGTTCTATCCGACAAATTGGATATGGACACCGGCACATGGTCCCTGACCGGCTTGTTACGGGATCTCCTGTCCACCTGGGGGTGGAAGACATTAACAGTCCTGGGACTCGTTTTGGCCACTATCTTCACCTGTTGCCTCTGTGTCCAGTGTGGCCCCGCCCTTTGTGGACTGTGTGCTACTTCCTGTACTCCTCGTCCACGAAATAGAGGAAATAAAAATGAAATGATCATGTTACAGGAACAAGTATACGATCTGATGAATATAGAAATTGATTAAGAATTTCTGTAATAGGGTTTCTATGGGACAAGGAGGGAATGTGGAATTTGACTAAAAAACTCCCTTTTCCGCCTGGTGTCCCATCATGCACCCTATCCATCCTAACATCGACCAGGCAAGCCGATTCTCCTACTTCAAGCACAAACCCCGTTGTACCCCCTCTTGCCTGCTCTTTTTCTCATAAAACTGACAAATGCAAAGAATAATGACCAGCTACCATGTATCCTACGGGTTTCCGTCCCGTTCGATATTTTCCTTTAGACAAGAACGGAGTCAGTCGGTTGGTTGACCCGGAAAACCCCCCCTCCCTAACTCTGTCACCGAATGAGCAGCTCTCGCTCATCAATGATTTCCTAGTTTGCGAGGACAGCCACGGGTTGGGTTAACAACCAAGGGAAAACCTAATCAAGCACACGAGACAGCCACGAAGAAGAATAGTTTACTACAGCCCATTCTTCCTTTTCCCTGCTGCACACACATACCATTGTGAGACACCACCGCCCTTGTGTACGAAGTAAAGAACGCACAATGCCTCGTCCTCTTTACCTTTCTGACAGAAATGACCCTGTGACAATGCCTCGATTCTCTGTCCTCAGATACTAGCAACTCTGTAACTTGTTACCTCAATCACCTCGATGCAATATGTTTGTCCATGTGTAAATGCTATTCAGGTTATTCTTTAAAAAAGAACAAGTATGCTATGTCTTCTGTATGACTACATAATGAAATGATTGAATCAAGTCTAAGGGAAACTCCTTCTTTCTGATTGTACTCGTATTGTATAAAAGTGCTGATATGTTTCAAGCAAAGTAGACTACTCCTGAACCCGCTTGGTGAAGGAGCTCTCCCTTAACTCGATTTCTGGAATAAAACCCTTTTAACTATCAGACCACGGACTCTGTTCCTCATTTTATGCATTACCATTCTCTTGGGTAATTATAGAAATTCCGACCGGCGTAAATAACTAGTTTTTATTTACCACACTAGAATAACCAAGAGTAGGGGAAACCACTGATGAATTTGTTGAGAGACTGAATATCTTCATAAAGCATGGTAAGTCCAATGAATTTAATGATGAGGAAGCTACCGGCCTCAGACTTATAGATGGATGTCTGCCAGATTCCTTTCAACAATGAATGCTGAATGAAACTCTGAGCTTGGGGCAAGACCTCACAGCTGCCTGAACTGAGGAGTGTGCTAATCAACAAGCAGCTGACATGGAAGCTGGAAGTGCCTAGAGTGCGTCAGTCATGAACATGAAAAGTAGGTCAAAGCCTAAAGCTAAGGGAAGCAAAACGATGTCTCCACAGAAAAAGGAAAGTGTTTCAGATGTGGATTGTCATTTCCACATTATGGTAAATATCCCACCACTGGACAGATTTGCAACAGCCGTGGCGAAGCGAACAATCTTGTAATGGTATGCAAGGCGAAAGGAAAAGTGAGTGAGTCACAACTGACGACAAATTGGGTAACCAAGCGCTTCATCAACGACAGCACTCCACAGGCCAATCGGTCACATCAACTGAGTCAAATCAACACCAACAAAGTCGATTGTGATCTAAATAATTGTTCCTCAGTGTCAGTTTCCAGTGAAAGTGGCAATGATAATTGTGCAATGCCGATGTGTATGTCAGAGAGGGATATGCATGTGAGACTAGTCAAATGTGAGAATCACCAGAGACTAAATAAAAATCGACATGAGAAAGCACCAAAGACTTTCTAACATTGTCCAAACATTACCCAGAAGATAAATGAGTTTTCAATACCTTTTTTTATTCAAAGCAGTGCAATGATAAACTTCATGCCTGAGAACTAGTATTGTGAGTTGTCTCTATTACCACAATGTGTGCGGTCACCATGATGAAACACAAGAAAACTCTGTTAGGAACACCTATTTATGTACTTCTTGGCACGTCTTCAGGTGCCTGTGTGCTCACTTTCAACAACGCTGCTGAAATGGCACTTAATTATTTCATAGGTTTGGAAAGCTCAAGACTATGAATGTACAATTATATATAAAGTAGAATGTTTGTCCTCTTGCCCAAAGACAGAAGAATTGCATTTACAAGAAACTGTTGAGAGAGAACTTAATTCATTGCTCACTCATCCTACACAATGGATTTCTCCCACTGTAGTAGTTCCTGAAAGAGACAGTGAAGGAGATGTACGCCTTTGGGTTGACATGCATAGGCCAACAAGGCAATCGAGAGAGAATGACATCCAGGTCCACACATTACTTATATGATAACTCAATTTAATGGTGCAAAGTTTTTCTATCGGCTCGACCTAAACAAAGGAAGTTGAGGAATCGGACAGCTAGATAACAACTTTTCTCTACAAATTAGTCTTTTGCACTGTAAGTGACTCAATTTTGGTGTATCCTTTGCTGCAGAATATTTCCAAGACATCATTTGACGTATCATACAACCTGTTGTAAATGACTTCAACTATACTGATGGGAAATTGGTTTTTGGAGCTACATAGAAAGAGCATGACAAAGCTCTCATTCAGGTATGACATTTCTAAATGATGCTGGATTAACTTTGAATGCTGACAAATGTGAATTTCATAAAAACAGTTCAAAATTCTTTGGCCACTTCTTTTCTGACCAGGGTATAACACTGGATCCAGTGAAAATTCAAGCGCTATTTACTGCTATTCCCCCACAGAACATGTCCTTGTTATGTTCATTCCTCGGGATGGCCTGTTACTGTTCTTGATACATACAAGACTTTGCCATGGGCAGTGCACCGTTACTAGAACTGACGAAAAAGAATGTTTTACTTTATTTGTCACATGAGTGAGATGAGAGTTTCAAGAGAATCAAGCAAGCCACCAAGAATGCCACTGAAATGGCCTACTTTGATCCCAAGCTTCATACAGAGGTTGTACTTGATGCTAGCACAGTTGGGCTAGGGGCAAATTATTGCACAGTACAATGGACAGCGATATGTTCGGAAGCGTGTTGTGGCATACACCAGTAAAAGCTTGTCACAAACTTAACATGCATATTCACAACCTGAGAAAGAAATCTTGGTAGTGCTGTGGGCTTGTGAATATTTCCATATGTTCTTATATGGGAAAACTTTCACAGTTGTGACCGATCAACAAGCACTGTTGACAATATTTGGCAGTCCAAAAGCCATGATGCCTCCTCATATTGAACAGTAGGGTTTGAGATTACAGCCATCATTTATTGTCCAGTGAAAGATCAAAATCTTGCTGATTATTTTTCAAGAGTGCCCGTACAATGCCATGGTACCCATCTAAGACAGCTGAAGTCTACATAAATGTCATTGTAAAATCGTGCAGGTCAGCTGCAATGTTATTAGAAGAAATTGTCACTAACATAAGCCAAGACATGCTGAAGTTTAAAAACATTATTACTCACCAATCATTAAACCAGCACTCTTGACCTCTCATGAGCAACAGTGTGTCTTTAAAATTCAGAAATGCCACTGATGAAATGTCTGTGGCTCATGAAGGTGTTATTGTCTGAGATACAATTATTGTCATTCCGGAGAGTCTATGAGAACAAATAATTGAAGTGGTCTATAAGGGACATTGAGGAAAAGTTGCCACAAAGAGAGCTCTTCGAGACAGACACTGGTTCCTCATCTCAATGAGAGGGTTGAAAGCGAGTTAAAGGCCTGTCATTTATGAAACTGTCTCTCATCTCTCTTTATTCAACACCATTTAAACATGTCAGAAATGCCTAACCCTGCTTGGGAGAGAATTGCTGATGACTCTTTGTCCATTCTCCTCTTGAGAATGGATATCATTTAACGGCCATTGTGATGAATATACCCATTCTCCATTGGTAGAAGCCCTTTCATCCATCATTCAAGAAAACTTCATTGAAAAATAAGAAGGCATCTTTGCAACATGTGATGTTACTGCGATCATGAAATCTGACAATGGCCCACCCTTCAATAGTCGAGAGTTCAGACACTTTCTTAGACATCGCAATGTAACGTATCAGAAAAGCACTTCCCTTTTGCCCCAGGCAAATGGCGTGGATGAATGATTCCTGAGTGGTAAAAAGAAAGCTATGCAGTGTGCTGCTTTAGAGAAGTTCATCCTCAAGGTTGTTTTGAAAACCACTCTTCGACATTACTGATCGACCCCACATTCAAGTGCAGGGGAAAGCCCTGCAACTTTGATGAATGGGAGAGCCATGGTGACTAAGTTACCCCAATGGACCAATCTCAGATCCAAAGACATTTACAAGGAGGATTCTGGTCGCAAACGAAAAATGAAAATCTATGCTGACAAGGAACATAATGTGAAAGATATCTCTTTCAAAAGAGGAGATAGAGAGCTAGTTCGACAATCCAGAAAGCAAATTCTGATGCCACGTTCAAGGCTGAGCACTTTACTGTCAAAACCACCAAAGGACAGATGGCAGAGATTAATTGGACAAGTGGACGCCCAAGGAGGCTCAATAAATAAACAAGAGCTTTTGTAAACCTGCCACCTCCAAGGCGAGCAAGGCCCTTGTACTGTGACAAGCTCCCAAGTTCTTGGCTTTGATTAAAGGAAGCAAAACCAAGCATGACATAATTTTCACCGCAACAAGAAACAGCCAAAAATATTGATTTGCCACCAGCGACTTTAGTTGCTTTTTCCACGAACAAACCAATTGCGTAAAAAAAGAACAGTGTTTTCTGTAAAGTATCTCTTATGCATAACTGCTTCCTGAGACCTCCCAGGAGGGAGGAGCTCTACCTGTTGCCTGCCATCAAAAGCGCCTGTCACCACCGCGGAGTGGGACGCGCGTTGGCCAAGGGCAGGCTGTCTGTGCTCATCAGCGATGGGAAGAGACTGGGCTGGGCCAGCCCCTTTCACATATTAATTGACCATTCCCTCCAAGGTGAGTGTGCATATATTTTTATTGTCCTGCACTGGTCAATATGGGGAAGTGTGGGGGATTACCCCTACAACGACCCGTTACATCTAGCATCGATAGTATGATGGAAAGGGTTGTCAGTATTGTGGCCAACGAGATTAAACTAACTGAGAGGAGCCTTTCGCTTGGTATTGGGGTCTCCCAGGTGATGGGTCCTATGCCAGGGGGAGATAATGTTACCACTTCACCACTTCGTAACTCGAGTGCCCCTTTGCACAATGTTTGTATTAACGATTCTATCATCAATATTGAGGTTTCTCCGGGTGTGGCAAATGATGGTGCAGACACAGCAGCTCCCTCCCTAAATCTGGCATCCACTCCAACATCTGCAGGGTCTGAGGCAGTTTCGGGGCAAAACGAAAGAGAAAGCCAGCGAAACCTGACATTACAAAGAGGAAACAATCAACTCACTTAAGTTCATCCCGTACTACACTGAGTTCTTAGATACACACTTCGGCCTATACTAAGACCTCAGAAGCTCCTACACAAACCTCAAATAAAGAGCTTAGCAAGTCCATCAGCACCCAGACTGATGTAGGATTTCCTCTCTTAGAGTGTTATAATCAAGGGGGCCCATTATTAAACATGACGCAGATACTATATATGGATGCATTAGAGACTTACTGGATAGTAACTTTGATAAGTTGAGGAAAAGATTGTACCATTTGGATATGTTTGTTGCTAATTTAAATTCACAGAACAATCCTACTGAGCCTGCTGACAACAGGATGGCGACAATGATTAATGCGCTTAATTCGAACCCCTATATTCTAGTCAGCGCACCAACAACTATTCAAACTATAGGCACTTGTGTAACCTGCAACAAAGTAAAGGATTGTTTTGCAACAGAATTCAGCAGGGAACAAAATTAAACTGTTGACACTGGTGGTGTTGATAGCTGTGTTGATAGCCGGTTAGCCAAAAACCTGTATTTGATTTGCAATCCTCCTACAATCTCTAATGGTGCCCTAGCCATTGATATTTCTGAAGGCATTAGAAAAGGCAAGGGTGGTTTAGCCTCCGAGTAAACCACAAATCCTAAGCATAGTCGGGATTCACTGGATTTACCACCAGCAGCTTGGCCCTATGTAGTGGTCCTGGCAGGAGTACCATCCCTCAAGGAAAACCAGGTTGAGACATGGGACCAATTACGTAATAAAAGTGTTGACTGGCTGTCTAAACATAAGGGATTTAGGGCAACATTTACTAATAACATCATTATGACATGCAGAGTTGGATGGGTGGGACAGTCTCCAAAAAACATCGAGGGGGACTGTATAGTCCTCAATTTTGGTACTCCATAATTGGTAAAATCAATAGTAATGACACAGGAGACCAACCCTAACATTCCAACTCAAATCTGGGCTTTGCCCTTGGGCTATTTCTATAAGCCACTTTTGAGGGCCTTAAATACTGAAGCTCCTCCCCTCTCCACAAAAGACAGGTTCTTGCCTTTGTCTGATTTGGATAACCAGGACTGACTACCCTCCATAGTAGTGTTATCAAAATCTACTCCCTTACAATCTGAACCCGCAGTTTGTGGCCCCTGTATTTCAACCGTGTCCACCTTTGACCCTGACCTCGACTTAAAAATATTAAGTTGGAATCTGGCCGGCCTGGCTTCTAAATAAAATTTGCCAGAATGGATAGAATTTGTTCAAAAACAGGACATTTTAATATTCCAGGAGACATGGGCCACTAGTGACTTATTTTTGGAGGGGTTTGAGCGCCTTAATTCCGTTGTTCCTATCCC
This sequence comes from Lissotriton vulgaris, assembly GCF_964263255.1. NCBI lineage: Eukaryota > Metazoa > Chordata > Amphibia > Caudata > Salamandridae > Lissotriton > Lissotriton vulgaris. Next base: position 444,514,708 of record NC_141699.1, read on the forward strand.
AAACCTGGGTCGCCCATCAGGCGGCCTATCAATTTGGATAAACATCTCTGCAGGTGGGCGTGTAAAGGCCTTGGATACTAATAATGGTAACTTCCAGGCAATTATCTACAAAAGAGGGGTTTCTATTTGTGTTATTCATTTTTATAAAATTGATTTCCAGAACGCACCAAATATTAATTTTGACAATTTATTTTAATTCATAAGCACTATACAGTACTCAAATAGCTTTCCTAATTTGGTAGGGATCTGCTTAGGGGAAGGTTTTAACGCTAACATATTTAGTGGAAGCTACACTGCCATCCACCAAACCAGAAAGACACCCTTATGGAATAGGGGGATTGAATTAACAAATTATTTGGGCACCCACAATTTTGTGGATGTAATAGAGAGCGCCGCAGTGCCTGAAAGGGATAATCTTATTATACCCACATACAGCGGCAGGGGTAGTGCTTCTGTAATTGATTTTGTTTTTATATCCCCCTTATTAGAAGACTGTCTACTTAAAGCTGAGGTTATCAATACTATTCATGGAGATCATAATCCCATCAATGTAACCCTGAGACCTGCTCCTAGACCAACATATAGTCAGGAGTGTGGTGCAAGGGATCTGTCCCCCTCCACTGATAATCTTAGATTGGTTTGGCGTGTGGTTGATAACATAGTTTTATTTGGCAAGATGGTAAAATACCATTTGGATCTTGTTGGCATTTGTTTGACTTTTAAAGAACAAAATTCTGCCATAGTTGGCGCATCACGCAATTATGTGAGGGTATTAAACATATGCTCTTTAGGCCCTTAAGGAAACATCTCCAGGTCCTAGATGGTTTAACAGCGATTGTTCTGCAGCTAACAGAGACCTTAGAAGGGGAATTTGAAAACTTCCCAGAGACCAGGTTGCTATTAAACTATGTAGACAAAGCTATAGGGCAGCCATTAAACTAAGAAAGGAGGAAATAGTGAAAGAACACTGAAACAAATTAGCATGTGCCGCTACGTTGAAGGACGGGAATGGCTTTTGGTTGGCTGTTAAAGACATGAGGTCCTTACGACACCCCCTGTCACCAATTAGTCGTAATATCAGCAGTGAGACACGGGAGAATTATTTTTCAAAAATGTATTTAGTACAAGTCTAAAATAGGGCCTTGAATGTGAATCCGGTAGTTACCAGGGTTCAGATAACCCTTTCTGAAGTGGAGGAAGCAATTCAACAGAGTCTGGGCAATAAGGCCCCAGGCCCAGACAGCTTGCCAATTGATCTTATTAAACACCAGCCTGAATTCTGGGCGCCTCTTTTATTGAATGTTTTTAACAATTTAACGGCTTCTTCAGTTCCAAAAACATGGTCAACGAGTATCATCATGCTAATTTTTTAAAAGGGCAACCGTTCCAATCCAAGTTGTTACAGGCCGATCTCCCTAATCGATAATACACTGAAAATTTTAGGGAGGATACTGTTTCATAAGATCAGGACACGGGCCGAGGAGGACCACATTCTACACTCTTGCCAGTTGGGGTTTAGGAGCAACATCGGCACTGTTGAGCAGTGCCTAAACCTCAACTTGATTATTGGTAAATATATAATAGCTAGAAAATCCCCTATTTACCTTTCCCTTTTTGGACCTTACTTCGGTCTTTGATTTTGTCAACAGTTCACGTCCTTCGTCTATCCTTTTAAAATATGGCCTGGATGAGGTATTAGTGCACTTTTAAGCCTATTTACATAAGGACTTGTATGCCAGGGTGCGCATCGATAAGGGCAAAGAGGTATCGAAGGACATCAGAGTTGGTAGAGGGGTCAGGCAGGGCTGTGTCCTGGCCCCTCTGCTTTTTATTCTCTAAATCAATGATTTGAATGCGTCATTGGTATCACTTACTTCTGATGTCCCTATCTTTAACTGTAACATGCTCCCCGTCCTGGTCTATGCTGATGATGCGGTTTTAATGGCACACACCCCAAATGCTTTACACATACTGGTGCGGGGCTTTGTTGATTTTATGGCAAGTTTGGACCTATGCACCAATTTTAAGAAATCGTTTTTAATGACTTGTGGTTCAAAAAAGTAGTTAAACAATACCATTGTTGTGGATTCAGATAGTTTACAGAGCACTCACACTTTTTCCTATCTGAGGCTGGTTTTTGCTGGGAACGGTTTGTGGGCTGAGCATGTGACGCATAGTGGAAACAAGTTTTCTAAAGACATTAACAATATACTTACCTTTCCTCAACCTAGAAAGACACATGTAGTTTCTGCCATCACCAACATTTTTAAACTACAATGCATCCCATCTGCTACTTATGGTGCAGAATTTTGGGGGTTTAGGCAGTGCAATAGAATTCAGGAGGAAGAAAATTGATTTTGTCACAAATTATTGGGTGCCCCTATCTCCTAATCACAGTATGCTTGTCACAGTGAATTAAAACTCCCTTACATTGAAGACTATATTAAAGCCCGACCCGCTATATTTTGGCTTGCGGTTTCGAAGAATTCCGCGGCAGAGCTAGCAAGGCAAATAACAGATTGCCTTAGCTGCGATAAAGGAAAGGAAATACACTGGCTTGCTGGTGTTAGGAAGAGTTTGATTAGTGTAAATATTGAGTGGATATTTTTAAACCCGACAGACTCGGATGGCATAAGCCAAAAAAGTCTACAGAAGGCACTTTACGCAGTATATAGTAAAACTAGATATGAAACAGAGGGACGGAAACCCTCAGTAGCTAGATATATAATGATTGAGAACACCTCCCATTTATCCTACGGTTACTTACCTCTTAAGATCAATTGCCCGATGGGAGAGGGGTCTGCTTTTCAGACTAAGGGTTGATACAATGACATTTCTGCTCGGTTTCCCATTGGGGTTCAATTCTAATCTCGATTAATCTCCATGCCCCTGTATTGCTCAATGTAAACAAACAATGTTGCACTTTTATTCTTTTTTAGTTTTTATTTGAAATACACAAAACAGTTCTTGATGCTATTTTTTAAGACTATACCCCTGATCGATTACAAGGAAGCATATGGGCAAATTGTTACTCTGAAAGCTGAGGAGTTAACCTTTCGTGTTGGTTCCTTTCTTAAAGTGGCAGTACGCGACCGCAATTCAATGTGTGTGCACCCTTTGAAATCTATTCTTTGCAAAATGTTCTTATTTATATTGCAGATACATCTTGTTGAGATCTTTTTTATATTTTATTTTTAACTACCATGAATTGTATGATGTATTTGTTGAAGCGGATTTACATGAACTCTGTCACCATTTTTAATTGTCTCCCCTTTGAATTGTATTGAATTGACAGATGGTGACTTCGCAAGGTCCTAGGAAGTCCCTTTCAAGAGATTATTCTCACTTCAGACATGTGGCTCATTACTCACCAAACATCAATGTCACTGTAGAGACTAGGGCCCATATGTAGGTAGCCCAATACAGGTCGGCAACAGCCGAAATTACCGAATTTTGGCTGTTACCGACCGGTATTTAGGGTTTGAAATGTAGGAGGCAGGGTTAAGGATTGGGTAATTACCGATTCCTTAAGGAATCAGTAAAATACTGATTTCTTATTTTAAGGAATTGTTATTTACCGAATCCAAAAAGCTATGTAGGAGGCACTCAAGTGAGTGCCTTCTTGCATTCAGTATTCGTTATTTACCACCAATTACAAGTTGGTGGTAAATATTGAAAACCTTTAAAAAAGCAATGTTGTGCTTTTTTAAAAGTGCCATGTGGCAGACATACATGCCCTTAGGGCATGTATGTGTGCCATATGTGCACACATGCACGAGTAAGGGGTGCAACAGGGTGTCAATATGACACACTGCCACCCTTGAATATTTGCTCCCTATTACCGATTCGGAATTTACCGAAAATAGTGAATGGCTTCCCATTCATTCCTATGGGCCTCCAGGCCCATAGGAATGAATTGGAATTACTGAATCCGTAAATACCGATTCTTAAATACCTAATCATACCGATTCGGTAATATTTACCAAATTGTTTCCTACATACCATTTACTGATTCTGAAATACCGAATCAGTAAAATTCGGTATTTTAGAATCTGTAAATGTAGATTACCTACATATGGACAAACAGTGAATGCTCCTGTGATTGTTTGTGTCTCCACATTGCCTTTGCAGATCACTGACACTTCAACTGCCAGCTGTTCATTTCCATAAATGTATTTGTAATCATTTATGTATTTCTTTATTTATAAAAAAGAAGTTATAACTTTTTATTTAACAAAGGGGGAGATGTAGTGTTGTGCAAATAATGAATGACAGAACTCTTTTGATTCCGGATGAACTCTGTAGACCTGTGAGATTGGTGTTGGAGGGTAATGATGTGAATATAGGTTTAGAACACTGAGTTCTTCTTTACACACTGAAGAATAAAGATGTGTATACCTACTCTCCGTGTGTGGTGTAGACATTTGTGAGTGCACAGGCAGGATGCTACACTTATGTCTTACTAAGAGGTGACAAGAGTCCCTGTGAAGGGGGTCTCTTTTCGGCACAGCTCAATTTTCAATTCAAGATTTGAAATTATGGTAGTGTGTATTTCATACCTTTGGTCTGCACCATACTAAAGATTATTTCAAAATGTTTTCTTTCATGAAGAAACAAGTTTCTTATGGTAACATGACAGAATTCCAAATCCATTGTTGTCCCACCTGAGATGATCAGCTTCTGACTGAAATATTTTAGATTATCAGATATGTTTTGCAGTCTAGGGTGAAGAATGTCATTGTCTCAAAAGGGAGCAAGTTAAGAATGCTCAGAATAGAAGGGATATTGTCAAACTTTCCTGCACGATTTTCTAGCGTGTCCACTGCATGAAGTGCTACCTTGAGGAAGGTCCTGATTTTGCTTGGAATATGAACCAGAGGATAGTTGTTTCAGTACAGTCTTAACAGAGGTTGCTTGAAATCCTCTCCCAGGTTCACCGCCTAATCTGCCAGTGCCTGACAGGTCTTTCTTGGTCTGTGCCAGGAAATATATAGCATTAGGGGTGTGAGAAACAGTCACAATTCCTTGCAGGGTGAACCACAAAAGTCATTAAATTAACCTGTGGTTAACTCACTGGTAGCTTGCCACAAAAGCAGTCAGGCTTAATTTAGAGGCAATGTGCAAAGCATTAATGCAGCACACAAACTGTAATAAAGAAAAAACACAAAACAATAAAAAATCTCACACCAATTTAGAATAAAAGAGTACATATTAATAAATTATTTGACACCACAACAACAAAAAAACAATTAGTAGAACCGAAGTTATGAACTTTTAAAGTTTAAACTGAAAAATAACACCTAAAAGATCAAATCACCAAGTCGCACGAGGCAATGTCAAAGTCGAAAAATATGGCTGATCATGATGGAGCTCGAGTAGTAAAAAAAAGTGGATTGGGCCCGGCCCATACTGATCCAACAGTAATTTGTTGTCATAGTTTAATATGTATAGTGATCGATAGAACCACAATGCTGAGGGTCTTTACCTGGTTTTAAAAGCAGCATTATCACAGTTTCTCATAGTGTGGGTGGGCGCACACCCTTATCCAGGGTTTTCTAATACAAAACAAGGATGTGCGGTGCTGGGATGTGCTTGTATGCTTTATAGAAAGCTTCTGTGTAGCCATCAAGGCCGGATGCCTTGAAGTAATCCGTTGAATCAATCATCTGAACTATCTCTTCAGCTGTGAAATGTTCACCAAAAAATTGCTGGTGCTCAGTAGTGAGCCAGCCCACGGCCACTTCATTTAGATAGGCCGTACACTCAGTGCTGTCAGCGTCCAGTTGTGTAATATGGAGATTGGTATAATATTTAAGTAGTACAATCAGTATGCCCACAGTGTCCCTGACTTGAGTACCATCCAGTCACAGCAGTTCAGGTATATAAGAAGCTCCCCTGGGTGACTGTTTAGACTCTGGCAAGCATGCGTCTTGGCCTCTCTCCTCCTCATAGCTGCGGGCTCTGGCATACTTCCACAAGTTGTAAGCTTCATGCTTCACAATCTCCCTGAACTCTGTCAGCAATATAGTACGGTGGTGCAAACAGACCCCAGTGTCTTGTTGAGATCTAAGTCCCTCTCAATGTGAGTTAATGTACTGCGCACGTTACACAATACCCTGCCATATTTCGAAATGCATATATACCTCTTATGTATGCCCTGAAGGCCTCCTGTAGGTTAACTTGGGATTGAACTGAGTCCCTATTAAGTTCAAAATATTCAAGGATGGCTGCGGGAAGTTCAGTGTGAAAGAGTTCATCGTGAAGTTCAATGTTGGGAAATTGCCATTGGCGTTCAAGGCCTCCTGCAATAGGAATATGCAGTGTCATTGCAAATGGTGAATGGTCAGAGAGCGTCTGAGGGAGGTAAGTCACAAAGCTGAGCCACGATGTGGGTGTAGCTGAAAGTAGCCAGTAGTCTATGTATGTCAAGGTGCTGTGGTGCACTGAGTAGAATGTGTAGGCAGGACTGGTAGATTGTTGCAGGTGCCAGGGGTCTCTGAGTGTGTATGTATTGCATTATGTCCAAGAAGATGCTCAGTGAACGGGGTTTCCATACTGAAGCATGCACCATGGTATCTAATGCTGGATCCAGGAGCAGATTAAAATCACCCCGCCCCCCCATGACAGCATGATAGACCTGGTATCATTGGCGTGAGTCCCCCTTCCATTTTTTACTGATTACCTCCTCTATTTTTTATCTGTTTTGCTGGTTAGATGCTTTGGGCACTGTGCCACTGCTATTCAGTGCCACAGTGCAAGCGATCCTTATGTTAAATTGATGTATTGATTAGTGACTCCAAGATTGGGTTATTTGATTTACTAGTCAGACCCTAGTACAATGCACCATGGGTGCCCGGGGCTAGTAAATCAAATGTTGCTGGTGGGCTTAGAGCACTGATTGTGCCACCCACCGGAGCAGCTTGTAAAGTGTGTCTCAGGCCTGCCATTGCAGAGCCTGTGTGCAGTCTGGTACTGCCATGCTGACTGGGCAAGTGCACCCACTTAACCACTAAACCTTCCCTTTTATACATATTAGTCATCCCTATGGTAGGCCAAGGACAGGGTGCATTGTAGGTAAAAGGTAGGACATGCCCTGATGTGTATGGCAAGTCCTGATAGTGAATTACAGGCATTTTCGTTTTTCACTATTGCAAGGCTACCTGTTCCCTATAGACCAGAATGGGCAGTTTGATTATAACATCTTATAACCCTAACTGACTCAGGGAACTAGGTATAAATTTTAGTTTAGTATGCCTCAACTCAGAATGATAAAGTACATATTTTAGTGAAGTTGGTTTTAACATTCTGTGTTTGAAAATACCACTTTTAAAAAGTAGGTATTTTCTTGCCTAACTATCCAAGCCTGCCTCTGCTAGGTTGTGTATTCCTTGCCTGGAGTTTGAGTAACAGGGGCTGGGGTATTCCAAGAGACAGGGTGAGTCAGCACAAGGCTGAATAGAGAGATCTGCATGCAGATGGGTGAGAGAAGTTGCACCTAGGTCCTGAATAGGGCTGTGCCTTCCCTCCAAAATGCTGGATCCACCTCCTGTGGTGTGTCTGATGTCCCTGGCCGACACTATGAAAGGAAAGAATGAGTCTTGTCAACAAAGTGCTCCTGGACTGACCAGAACTGGTTTGGACTAGGTACAGGGCCCTCTGCCTTCAGAGGACAAATGATTTGGCAGTATAAATATGGGGAACCAGACCCCAAGGCTTTAGATCACTTCTGGCACAAGACAAACCTATTATCAAGGAGAAGAACCAAGGAAGCTGCACGAGTTTGGACTGCCCCTCTGCCAGTATGCTGTTTGTTGGGTTGGCCTGCAGTGGTCTCTTCATTGCCAAGGAAAGGAGAAGGAACTTTTAAAGAACTTTCATCATCTTGCAGAATATTACTCCATGGGCTTGATTTGAGCTTGCCTTCTGACTGAAGTCTCAGGTAAACCAGACTTCATCCCCTTCTCTTTGCCTGAATCTGGAACTTGCTGTTTTAACTGCAACAGAAGGAATTCTGCAACACCGACAGCGGTGAGCGACGCCATCATCTGCATTGAAGCCATGAGCGCTGCTCTGACTTGCAATATAGACACAACGCCGGCTGCCTTGCCACATCGACGACAGCGAAACGACATTGTAAGCCTGCCATAGCTGTAAGCACTGCTCCGCTTGCAATGTCGGCCCGACCCGATGCCTGCTGATGTGCCACATCGACTCTGACTCCGACATCATCGCTGAGCCAATCGTCGCCGTGGGTGGTCAAGAATTCATCGACATTGTGACATCGTACGTAACCGTGGTTTCGGCGCCATCGCGACGTTACCTCCTCTCCGGTCAGGAACTGAAGCCTCCCCTGCCTGCGCAATCATCCAGGACACTGATGCATCATCTTCCCCGAAGTAAGAAACCAACGCCGCACCTCCCCGATGCCGTGAGCTGTCTTTGTTTTTGCTTTTCAAAGGTACTGTTCTTTGTGGGTCTGTTTTGACTCCGGGTCCGACGCCACGCACCTTGGGTTCGGCGCCGTACTGTGGGATTCCTTTAACCTTGACGTTGTGATAACTCCAGTTGGGCTTATCTGTTGCTAAAGACCGCTTTTAAATGAATAACCTATTTTTGAACCATTTCTACCATCTTGAAGAATTATTATTGAGTACAGTAGTGTGGATTTTTGTCATTTATGGTCTTGTGATAAGTCTATATAAAGAATACTTATTCTTATAAAACCTGTGTTGTGTCCATCTGTAGTGTTTTCACTGTATTACTGTATGTGTTCACAAATGCTTAACACACTGCCTCTGAGATAAGCATGTCTGCTCATGCCAAGCTATCAAGGGGGTGAGCAGGGTATATCTAGTAGTGTAATCCCTTTTCCCTGACCTAGAAGCAAGGTTCCCTACTTAGTTAAAAGGTGTATCCATTTCCAACTAGAGACCCCCAGTTCTAACAGTGAACCACATTGACACAGTGAGTCAGGGCCTGGGGTGTCTGAAAGAACACCAGTTATCAGTGTTTGGGGCATTAATGTTGACAAACAGAATGCGGTGCCACGCAAGGTGCCCCACCACCAATACATATCTGCCTTCCTCATTTAAATATTTAGCACAGGGTTGAAAAGGTATGCTTTTATGAATCAAATATAAACAGGTGCATTTGGTATGGCACATGAGCACAATAGTGACCTAGTACAATCAAAGAAACACAAACAATCCAAAAATAGCAACCCCCCTCCCGCACCCGGCGGAAACATGCTAAGTGAATACCAAGAGTAACAAAGAACAACAAAGTATTTCCCCACTGCAGCTGTGGTGTAAACCTAGGGGAGTAGCAATGCCACCATGGGTGGCCCTGCTTAAAGAGGTGCTTATTTTAGCCCTGGGATCTTAGATGGTTCCGTACGGCCTGCATGTTCAAAGCATCACCTGCCAGTCTTCAAAAAGAGAGGTCCGTATAGATCAATAGTGGGCCCAGGAGGCTGTCTATCTCCGCATTCAGTGTGTACAGAAACAGCTCGGCAGGAAAGGTTCCTGTCAGTCCATCGGGAAAGGTTCCTGCAAGTCAGGCAGAATTAGTTCAGGGGTGGTACACCCCTGGGGCACACACTTTCCAGCTTGCTATTTGGAGAATGCCCTTGCATCTACTGCAGTGTAAAAAAACAGGCCTTTCCATCGACATCCACATTTCGTACCCAATGCATTTCGAGAACAATCTCTTCTTCAGGGGTCACTGTAAAACATTTGTAAAGAACAACCCATTACAAACAGTGTGATTTAATCAAAGCTGACCCTACTTTAAAACACCTTGTTACATTTGTCCTAAACACGAAAACACGCGCTCCGGCTCTCGTGCAAAATATGTGCAAGATGATATACAACTGAAATTACTAGCTTAACTTTTTACTAACCATTCTCAACCTCAACAAAGATACCACTTAATCTGTTAGGACGTGATAATTTTAAACCTACCTGGTGTATGAGAACAAAACTCTCACACCGCCGAATCTGCCAAACGTGTCATGTTGGTGCATGCACGGGGGCACAAGGTGTGTCACCATGCCTACATGCATGCCCAGTTCCTACACGGGATGGACTTGACATGCCGTGTAAGAACTTGCTTTGGCATTCCTATTGCAGTGCCTTTTTCAAAGGCACAGCAGTGGGCACCCCAACGGACCTCCCGCCATAAAACAAGAAAACTTATATTCAGGCAGGCAGCCGACGGTCAAGTATGGCGGTATGGGGCGGTGGCATGCTGCCCCGCTCTCGTACCGCCCTACTCGTAATCAGGTCCTAAGCCGTTTCAATATGTTTCTTATTTTCCAACTTCTTCTTTGAAGAGTCGGAAGTTTGCTTTGAGTTATTCTTTTTGGAATTACTCCTAATTTGAGGTTTGGTAGGCCTGGCTCCCAAATGATCTCTACCTATGGATGCATGTTTATTTTAATGATTTTAGGTAACTCTTGGTCTTGTTCCCCCAGAGTTAAGTCTCTGAGTCATTGATGTACCAGCTGCAGATTCTGATAATTCCTCCACCCTACAACTCGGACTCTGTAAAATCGCCGACTGGATGCAAAAAAACTTCCTAAAACTTAACGGCGAAAAAAACGAGTTAATCGTGTTGGGCAAAAATAAAGAACTTTGGGGACCCCAACATTGGCCAACTGAAATGGGCACCCCCCCTACCCCGGTTACTCATGCTCGCAATCTGGGCGTCATTATTGACGACTCACTCAGTCACGTTGGTAGCAGGAAATTACCACCTGCCCTGACCTAGTATAAAGTCGGGAGACAGCCTGCACCAGAAAAGGGAGTCCAGGCCAGGGCCGCACCTGAAGGGCAACAGATACCATGAAGCCACTGATCATGCAGACGGGGTTCCCAAGAGGGCCACAACACCCACCGTCACCACCCCTAGGACCCTCCCCCCCCCCTCCGGGCCCAACACCGGGCACCCCCACCTTCCCCGGACCAAGGTACTGCACATCAATGTCACGAAATCATGAACAAAAGCATTCGCCTGATATCGCACCTTTACAACAATCAACATACATGTGAGTACAGAAAATCTGATTAATTCATTCACCATTGAAAGCCCAAACAAAATATCACATTCAAATTTGTCTCTAAACAACTATTTTGAAGAGTCATGGCGGGGTATCCCTGGACAATCTGTGAGTCACAGCCTGCAAGTCAATGTCCAAGGTACAAAGGTGTGTCAGGCACTCATCAAAGGGCAGAGAGAGAGAGAAAGAGAGAGAGAGAGAGAAAGAGAAAGACTAAACAAGGAGTGCAAGGCCAATCGGGCTCTTGGCTCATTCTAACATGCCAACTGCTGTATGTGTTTCACAATTGGTGCACCCCAAACCTCAGACCTGGCATCAAAGTCAGCGCGAAGGCCACATCACATTTCAGAAATACAAGCAGTAGTCAGACTAAAATTAGGTATGAAAGTTCCTTTGTCTCAATGCACAAGGCGGAAGGACAACCAAACCTCCGACCTTGGTCCTGAATGCGGTTGGCACACCCTGCGTGAGATACAATACCAGCCTCTGACTCCCACACCACGAACTGCGCTAATAAAAGACCAACGTGTCCACACCCCACACACACTTGTCCCTGCATGAGCTTCACCTGCAAGGGATGCCCTTGACACATTGATTAAAAACAACCCATAAGTCCAAACGCTGCACACACATATGACTCATTGCCCAGAGCTGTGGCATATCGTCCACCGAACTGCTCGCCGGTCTGAGGATTGCCGCTGCTACGAGACCAACAAACGCAATGGCAGGCATTCCCGGGCACATGCACAACCCCTGTCATGTGGAACTTTACCGTGCATGAATGCTGCATCTGTTGGGATCACTGCCAATGGTAGTGTTGCAAATCAGTTTCTATCTGAGTTTCCATCTTGCCTACGTCACCTGTGACCAGCCCTGCTTTCACTGTTGCTCATGCACATTCGAGTGGCCCATGAATTTCTGCCTATCCAACGCAACAGTAGCTGAATTGGATTATGACATGACAGTGCGCCCCCTATTGGCCCAAGAACATGAGTGTCACTGGGATACCCGTCCATGCGATCCACTGATCTTTGGGGTATGTGCTGGCAGTTCTGCATGGGAGATTGCACAACTCCTCGTGGGCAGTGACCACATCGAGACGCTCCCCTATTAGTCTGTTGCGGATTGGTGAGACGGCGTGGACTGAGCACATCTGCCCGGACTAGTTAATGGATTGGCTCTCCCTGGTGTTCCTTGAACTATACAAAGACGTACTCTTGGAACAGATTGCCCATGAAGCTGCGCTCACATTCATGGATGAGTAACTACATTCCTGCAGCCACATCGGATTCTCACCCACAGCAACGGTCCCCAAACCTTATTGCATCTGGGGGAATGCTCACATATCCCACCACAACAGTTGACATGTCTGGCTTCGTCTGGACTAAGAATGCGTGTGCGTGGAACTACGCATATGTACACACACCTGTGCAAGGTGATGCAGTTCCATGGGCGGAGCAGCACAGCGTTGTTTGGTAGCGTTCCCTATTCTGACAAACTGCTGGGGAGAGAGTACACACTGGCAATGTAGCACGAAATGTGACCTTGTCGGACACTTTCACCGGCTCACTGTCAGCAGAGCAGACTGTTGGCACAGACTGGTGGTACAGCACTATGCAGATCCCATCGGCTGTGAGTCGTGTCGCCTGACATGGGGTAATGAGCAGACACCAAACATCACATGACTCTTCCAGCAAGGGAAGGTGGGCTGAGACTGTTGCCATCCGTAATGATTTGTGTACATTTTTGCCTCCCCATTTCTTGCACCTCGGCATGTTCCCATGGCATGTATAAGTGTCTTAAGCATTTCCCTGCATGTAGTAGCCCTTGCCTTGTCCATACTGACACGCACATGCTGATAAAGTCTACGCAACTTCACTAGTGTCCAACTGTGATGTGTTGATTAGAATGACAAATAGTGTGCCTCAATGAGCATTGTCTGTACACAGGGAGGGACTGAATACCACATGTACAATGGGGGTGGGTCCCTTTTGACATCTCCACCTCTGTGAGCTAGAATATTGTGTTTGGGATAGTTGCTGGCAGAACTGCACACTTACATGTCTTCAGCAATGTGAGTATGGTGTCCAACCTCTGGCCATGTAGTGTAATGTTGTACATCCAAACAGACTGTGTCCACACAGTTGCGTGTGAGTAGGTATACAAAGTGACGTTCTGTTGTCACATGTGATGGAGGACACCACTTCTGATCTGCTACCGATTTTGTCATTTCTACACACAGCCCTATTTAATACATGGACGTGTGCCTACGTTGGGGGGTTGCGAGAGCTAGTTCGCACCTTCACAGTCATCTAATTGGCCATGTAGCTCAGGGTCAAACATACGCATTGATGTCATTTACCAGGGTTTACCTTCTTGTGCAATCAATCTCCCTACATCCATCCATACTTTCATACTTGAGTGAACATAGACATGACACATCTGTGTGATTTTAAATGTTTTATTCACATTCTGGTGAATGCCGGAGCTGGAGCTGTACATGAGAATGCAAAGCCCACATTACATGGTAGCCCAGAGGTGGGCCAAACAGAGTCCTTTGGGGAATGAAGAGTGAATTAGAAGTGGGAGATTGCAGTCCGCAGCTGGATTGATGTGTAATGGCAACCAGTGAAGATATGGCAGTTCATGTCTGGGTCCAGGTGAATGTTGCAGAGTGTTCTGGTGGACAGTGGGAGGTGTTGTCTCAGGGTATGATGCATAGGGTTGAACCAGGCAGGGACAGGCCATATGGCGGGGATGGATGCTACTACCTCCTTCCTCACACAGTCATTACCATCCAAATCTTACTACTCTGATACATCTTCTGTGTCCGGTGTGTCAGGTGGATATGGTGGTGTTATGGCTGTATCACTGTGTGCCAATGACACACCAGGGTGCAAAGGTGATAGGTCTGCATCACTGTGTACTAATGACACATCAGGGGTCAGAGATGTGTGTGTCAAAGTTCCAGCTGCAGTTATCTGGGACAGGCTCAGTGGCAGCATTGGCAAGATGAGGAACTGCAAGGCATGACAGCTACATCTTGCTGGTGTTCAGCTGTGGCAGCCATATTTCCAGCCTGCACGGCTCCATGGTCTCCATTGTCTTGCACATCTGTGCCAACTCTGTGCTGTCATCGCTGGTGCCTGTCTGACTGGACAGTTCTTGTATCCAATAAATGGGGCCAGCGATGTCATCCAAGGATTGTCGCGGAGCATGATGCAGACAGTGGGTGTCCGTTAGGGACTTTAAGTGGTCCCTGATGGGACTCAGACACCCTTTTATGGCATTGGGTTTGGCTGCCACTAGCTTGAACCCCACCCACAGCTGATCAGCTGTCTCCTCCTGGCAACCCAACACACTGTGTTTGAATACCATGTGTTGTTTGGGGGGGTCCTGGGAGACAGCTGTGGTGTGTGTGTTTCCTGCTGTGTTGTCTGTGCAGGGGGTGGGGTCACTTCAAGGCACCTGGGCTGCCCTGCTCCTGTAGATGGGGTGCGGAGGCTGTCCATTAGCCGTTGGAGGGTGTCTGAGCATATGTGCAGGTTGTCCTCTGCATCATCACTGATGAGATTTGTGGTCTGCTCTGCAGTAGATGTTATTTGTCCCTCTGCAATGTAAAGGGGAGATGCAAGTTAACAGAGTGTCCCATGTATGTTGACACTTTGTAGATGTTTACATATGGACTGCATGGCAATGTACATAGTGACTGTTTTGGTGGACCTGGCTATTTGATGGCAGACAGTGGAAATTTCGACTACATGACAGATGTGTGGTTGTAGTCGTAAATTATCCTCTCACAGTTCCATGCAATGCCAGATGGGAGTGGCCAGTTACTACCCACAAGCTGAACCAGTTGTGTCCTCTGTCCTGTGCTGTAGGTGTTGCATTTTGTACCACATTGCCGTCAATGTTGATGTTCTGTGATTGCTATGTGTGTGTGCTGCATTGTGGGAGATTCGCCCCTTTGACTTGTGTGTTTTCGGGGGCTGGGATGTTTGCGACTTGGGTCATTTGTGCTCTTAGTCAGATTTTGTGGTTGTGTGCATTGTTTGTCTTGTGATGTGTAATGGACGTCATGGGTTGTAGGTGCACGTGGATGTGTCAGAGTGTGACCTGCTCCTTTACGGATGTGATCCACACTGGGCACCTCAATGTCGAATCAAGCACTATGTCAAATATTTTGACTGCAGCCATGCTATCGGTCATGCAATGTCACTTGCATAGTTAGTGTGGCTCACACAGTCGCTGCTTTTCTGGATTCTGCACATGTGCATGGGTAGGTTGTGGCATTGGTGATATGGAGGTTGCCCATTTGTGGACATTGTGGATCGGGCCCTACTTGGTGTTTCTATGTGTGCTGCAGTGTGACAAGGGTATCAGGGACATGTTCCACTATCATTGTGCATGTGCAGTGTGCTACGCATGATTGTGCATAATTGCCATTGTGCCAAACTCCCCTGTTCGCCCAGTCCCTGGTCATTACTCAAGCTGTTGCAGTTGGGTCAGGTCATAACGAGCTGTGTCCATACCCCCAACTCCTTGCACCGTCTCCACACTGGTGACTGTGGCCACCATTTTCTCCAGCTCATCCAGCTCCACCTGTGGCACAGGACTCCCACCTCCAGTCGCCTTTGCTAAGTTCCTGTTGGCTGTGAGTTTCTGTTTGGTCTGGCTTTGCACATCATGTGAGCGCCTCTTGACCTCCTCCATTGACCTCCCTGGCACTCCGACTGCATTGACGTTGTTGATGATGTTCTGCCATATTTCTGTTTGTGTTACCAGTGCCACAGTGGAGGTGACAAACAGTTGTTGGTAGTGTTCTGTCACCTCTGTGTCGATGATCTGGTCTTCCTGCGTACTGAACCCCTTCTTCCTCTTCTCCTTGCCTTTTGCCAAATACGGGGTTCCTGACTGGTGCTCCATTGAGCATGTGGGGGTCAGGTTGTCCTCTGCACTTGGTCCGGGTGCATCCATGGTGCTACGCAGTTTGTTTTGGTGTATTTTTTTGTTGCTTTTATAGTGCATTTCCCGCATGAGATGTGGGAATTGCAGGTCTGTCGCGGAGTTTTGTATCGCTATTTGGGGCATCACAACCTTTTTGGCGTTCGTGCTTCTCATTTTGTGCGTCATATCGATTTATACGTGGTCATTTGGCGCTTTATCCTGCTACTATCGCATGGTGCCGCTGGATTGGGAATAGAACGTTAAGACGGTGTTATTTTCTCATGATAGACTGCGATATGCAAAGTTGTGTTAATCTAAATTTGCAATGTTTATTACACATTCTTGTGAATGTGCCCCAGTTGGTCTAGATTCCTCAAATCAAAGGGGCATCTCAGAAGGAAATTTTTCAGCACCATTAGTAATCAAGATTTATACCTACCTTATTCTCATTAGATAATATGGATTTCCCTATAATAGTACGTGTTGCAATGTTATATGTATTTCATCTAAATTCAATTTTGAGATCTGATACTTGAGGAATGCCTGTCTGTTTATGATTGTCTTATCTAGGTCTCTCTTTAGTTAGAAACTCTGTTATAGCACCCGTACTTGAATTTTGCTGTCATTACTTGTGCATTCGCTTATACTGATATTGTATATCATATTTTAAATGTTAATGTTTTAATGTGTTCCATGTGATTATTTAATTGGGGTTGAAACCCAAATAAACATTTTAGACTGACTGACTGGTATTTATAACTGCAAAAGCCAATCGCCCAGAATAATCCAGACCCATACACAATGAGACAACACCACTGGATAGCATAAAAGGCCACTTTTTATTCCATAGATCAGGCAATTTTTATATCCATAAACCAATAAACAGTTGTAATTTTCACTTGTCTTCAAACCAATGAATTTGCATATTATGCCAAAACCATAACCTTTCTTTTGCACTTGTTTGTTTATAACGGTATTGTTCCAAACCAATATAACTTATTTTTCGTTGAAATCACCCCCATGTTTCGAAATCTTTTCACTTTCCCTCTTTCTTTCTTTTTCCCCCATCTTGTACCTCCCACCACCCTCTCTCCTGAAGGACGGTCAAGTCCGCTCTAAATCTTGACCTCCCCCTATTCCGCCAAATTCAGCTAATAGGATACACAACCATTGCCTGACCTAATGTGGCTACTTTCTTGTTTGACATATCTAATGTTCATAAGTAACTTTGTTAACAGTATACAATTTATTATTTAACATTTTGTCAACAGGGGTGGGTGGGCGGGCCTCGCCGAAAAACGCTCCTGCCTCAACTACGGAGCCTAAAATGGCGCTCCTGACTAACTCCTACGCACTGCCTCGCGCGCGCTGCCCTGTCTAACGCGTCATCGCTCTGGGTCTGTACCACCGGGCGAAAATCCGCGGGGGGAGACTGCTTCGCTCTGCTCCCCCCGAGGATTACATCGCCCAGAATAATCCAGACCCATACACAATGAGACAACACCACTGGATAGCATAAAAGGCCACTTTTTATTCCATAGATCAGGCAATTTTTATATCCATAAACCAATAAACAGTTGTAATTTTCACTTGTCTTCAAACCAATGAATTTGCATATTATGCCAAAACCATAACCTTTCTTTTGCACTTGTTTGTTTATAACGGTATTGTTCCAAACCAATATAACTTATTTTTCGTTGAAATCACTCCCATGTTTCGAAATCTTTTCATTTTCCCTCTTTCTTTCTTTTTCCCCCATCTTGTACCTCCCACCACCCTCTCTCCTGAAGGACGGTCAAGTCCGCTCTAAATCTTGACCTCCCCCTATTCCGCCACACAGGAAAAACCTTGGATTTTTCCTGACCCCACCAACAAACCCAAACCATTCTTATCATAGTATGTTGTTACCCATGTCAGTTTGCTTTGCCCTTGCTCTTTTTTTTGTTTTTTTTTTGTTTACTCCTCCCTTCTAGCAGACACCCACAGATCAACTTTCAAACATTTTGATAGCTTGTCTCTGATCTCCAGTATGTAATACGCCATCCCCAACTGTATTAAGTGGACACCGTCTTCCCTAAACAGATGGCCGTCTTTTCCAGTGATGCTGTCATGTGCAATTGTCTGGATCCCTAAACCCACACAGAAGATCTTCATAGCCCTGTTTACCTTTTTTCTGGCCTTTTCCATGGCGGCCTGACTCCTTGCATTTTTCCATTGCTGCCTAAACACAAATTCAGTCCATACTAGACTGGTCCCTAGCCAGTTGTTAGAAACCACAGCTAAATCTAATTGCATGGCTTTGATTATGCTTAGCCCCGATAAAGCCACTAGGTCATTTTCCCCTAGATGGAGAATGAGCATATCAGGACCGCCTCTGTCATACCTTATCTTAGCCAATAGAGGAAACAAGTTCTCCCAGCGCATACCCCCTTTACCGCACCAGTAAAGTTCATGTCCAGCGCTGGGGATACCAAGGTTCCTTCCATAGATTTGATGATCCGCAAAGATCGCTGCCCATTTCACAAATGAGTGTCCCACGATCCAGATTTGTTTTTTGGCCGGATTCAAACCCCGAATGTCTCCTAGATGAAAGAAAACAGACCCAATAAGAAAAACTCAACATACAACTTTATGCTTAACAACTTCTAGTTTGGACTACTGTCCATGCTTCTTCTACAGCATATGTGCTGTTTTTTTTTTTTTTTTTTTTTTTTACATAGCGTGCACAGCAGTTAGAACTCCACCTTCCTATCCTTTTGATCGCATTCCAACCCAAACCCAAACAGGCTGCTTCAGACGCTGCTCCTATACGAAAGGAATGTGTTGCATAATTCATTGGATTGAAGCCTAACAATAAAAGTGTTCTTCTCATGACTACCAGCAGCTGGTGACTCGAAAGCTTACCGCCTGCCTCGTGCACAAAGATTGGTCCACCCAGAACACCTGTAAAAAACTGAAAATCCCTCCACTCTTGTACTTGGCAACAACCTTGTATGTGAGTCACATTTAGGTGTATCCACACCCCTTGCCCCAATTGATCTGTTTTTGATTTGCCTAACCATATTTTCAAAGTGTCACCTTCCAAGCACACATCCCTGCCACATAAGCCGCAATCATTCTTTAAACCTAAAAGTTCAGAAACTCTAAAAGCTCCAAAAAAGAGCCATATCATTACCAATCTAAAAAGCTTAATTTCATGAGCGTTGTAACAAGCTTTGTGTAAGTACCCCAACATACGTTGGAGCAATTCAAATGTTATTGGCGCTCTTGTGTGTGAGCTTGACGCCTTCACCCTCTGCAATCCCTTCAAAAATCTCTTCACCAATATATGGTTATTTGGATCCCGGCCCCAATACAATTGTCCGTAGAAGGAAATCCCTGCTAGCTTACCCGCTATGGTGTTATGTGACAAACCCCTGTCAATTAAATGTAAAACAAAATCAAGTATGAGGGGGATATACATCTCTTCTCTTTGTACAAAGTTATAAGTGTCAACATAACTTAGAAATTCATGCCATGCCAGCATATAACTTCGTTGAGTGGATGACGCTATTGAGTTCTCCACCAGCCATAGTATCCTCATTCCCCTAGAGCCCAGATGCTGATAGGTACCGATGATTTCTTGACTGCTGCTCCCGGGGCCAGCTCGCGAAATCTGTCCCACTGGGAACGAGAGAGCGCATCAGCAATTGAGTTATTGATACCTGCAATGTGTGCTGCGCGAACAACCATGTTCAGACGCAGACTTAACAGCATGAAAGCCCTCAAAAGGCCTAGCACCCTCCTGTTCTTGGCTTTCTGCCTGTTTATTAAGTGAACAACTGACAAGTTGTCTACATGAAAAAGGATTGTTCTGTTGCTAAGCTCTTGGCCCCATACCTGCAAAGCCACTAAAAGGGGAAAAAGCTCCAAAAACGCTATACTGCGACCTTGGGAAATCCATTCTTCTGGCCACTGCTCAGCGCACCAGCGCCCATCCCAAAAAATGCCAAATCCATGTAAACCTGACGCATCTGAGTACATTTGCACCTGCCACTTCATACTTTCTTCGATGAACAACAGTGGCACTCCATTGAAATCCGCTAAAAATAACAACCAAATCCTTAAGTCCTCCTTTATGTTTTTGGTGAGCCTGATTCTATGGTGTGGCAGAGTTGCTCCTGACATGGCCATTCCCAACAACCTGCAGAAAGTCCTTCCTGCCCTCACTACTCTGCACGCAAAGTTCAGGTATCCTAATAGTCTTTGTACTTGCCTGAGTTGTAATTTGTCTACTTGAAGGGCCTCTTGAATACATGACCTAATTTCCTCTAACTTCTTCTTAGGAAGTCGTGCCACCATTTCCACTGTATTGATCTCTATTCCAAGAAAAGTAATCTGTGTGCTGGGCCCCTCTGTTTTGTCTCGTGCCAAAGGCACCCCAAATGCTTCTGCCATATTCTGAAAAACTTGTAACGCCCTCTCACAATGTCCGGACTTCGCCAGTCCCATAAAGAAAAAGTCATCAAGGTAATGGCACACTTTGCCTACCCTACACTCTTGCTGAAACACCCACTGTAGAAATGAACTAAACAATTCAAAAAGGGCACAGGAAACTGCACATCCCATAGGTAAAACCTTGTCAAAATAAAAATAACCATTCAGCTGCATGCCCAAAAGCTCAAAATCTAAGGGGTGTATCGGTATTAATCGAAAAGCAGATTGAATGTCGCATTTTGCAAGCTCGGCCTGATCTCCTAAACTTCGTACCATTTTTAGAGCCTCGTCCACTGTAGTGTACGAGACTGCTGAGTCCTCATCAGCATTAAAGTCATTAATAGAACTACCCTCCGGCCACGAAAGGTGTTGAATCATGCGGAATTCGCCCGCCGCTTTTTTGGGGATTACCCCTAGCGGCGACACCATGAAATGAACAAACGGCATCTCCTCAAAAGGCCCAGCTACTCTGCCTAAGCCTACCTCCTCACCCAGCTTCCTGCCCACCACCTCCGGGAAATCTCTAGCAGACCTCAAATTCTCCGCCCAACGCCTGTATCTGGGGCCCTGGTAACCAATTCGAAATCCCTCCTTAAACCCCCAATAAAGTTTGGCAGCCGCCTCGCTGTTCGGGTACCTGTCCAGCCAAGGGATGAGCAATTCCCATTTAATTGGGGTAAAAGCCTTTTGGTATAAGAGGGAGTGGAGCTCCCCTGCCCCTGGCTGCCTGGATTTGTGGTTGTGGGGTATGCTCGGTTGTGTCTGCTGCAGGCGTAAGGCATTGAAATAGCATATGTCTGCCTCCGCACTGGGAACATTCGTGTTTGAATCTACAATATGGCCGGTTACAATACCCCCTGTTGTAGTTCCAGCAGGAGCCCAATCCGCTTGTATGCCCCCTTGTGACAGTCCCCGCCCCTCCCTGGGCGGCGCGCCCTGGAAAGGGCCGGTACGCCACCGGCAAACCACTAGCTGTGTGGGTGGTTTCCGTAAGCTGAGAGGATGACATCCATTGCAACCATAATTCTGTGTCTATATCACCCCAAGGTTTTGAAGGGTTCATGCTCATCCTGGCCCTGAACTCCTCGTCATAATTTAACCAGGAAAAACCACCAAAATGCATGTGGGCCTTGCGTACCACATCCATGTACTTAAAGAGTGAAACTGCCCTTTCCGGATATTTTTCACAATAAATGCTGGAGAAAATTAAAAATGCCGACGACCAATTGTCTATATTTCTCGGCACCCTGGGACGTCTTGCCAATTCTAATTCTTCCTCCTTGGACCCTTCTCTAGATTGGACATCTCTGTGTAGCAAACGGAAAACATCTACGTAGTCATGTTGCCATATCTTTTGTTTTGTCTTGTGAGACAGGTGAGTACCTAGCGGCATTGACACACCCATGTATGGCAGCCTACCTGGCACAGGTGAACTATCTTCCGTGTGTTCTAGACTAATGTAGTGGGCTGACTTACCAACCTGTCCACTTGCCTGTGTGGGCGCCGCTTTACTGTGTATTTGCGGTACCTTGTCCTGAGCCTTTTCACCCCTAACCTGTGAAGAGACATCCCATGCCCCCCACCAACGTGGCTTACCCTTGGGAAGCTGTTCCTCGCGTCGTCTCAGTTCTTCTTTAGAGATCCGCTCGAGATTCTCCTTCTGTACTCCAGAGTCCCCATCTTCATCTTGAACCTGTAACGATTGAACAGAGCTTGTTGTCCCAGCCCTCCTCCCAGAGCCCACTGCTACAGCTGATTGTCCCTTTTGAAAACTTCTCAGTTGTTTACTAACATTTCGCTCCTCTAATTGCTGTGGAAAAGTCGCTATTCTCTCCCTTGTGCCTTGTGGAGCGAAGATTTGGCTGCTTCCTCCCGGACGCTCACCATCTCCTACAACCCCATCATAAGTGTCCCAATCAAAAACAGGCTCTCGCTCCAAAAACCTGTCCGCCTGTTGTGGATCCGCCATAAATTCCACATTAAAACCACCTTGGTCAGTGGCCGCTCTGTCCTTCGCAAATTCCTTACCTTTCGCTCTCCTGCTACCTGTCGTATTCGTGGTCTGACCTTGCTCCGCTCCAGAGCCACCTGACACCTTATCTGCCCCGTCTACTAGAAGTACCTTGCTGCTGGGCTTCCTTACTTCCCTATGTTTCCGCTGTGCTTCAGCAGTGGAGGCATGTTCTACCCACACCCACTGTCCTGATAAACTGCGGCCCAACTCTGTCTCATCTGGCGCAAAAACTAATGGTGCCTGGCGCGCCTCTGGAAAAATATATTCTCTGTTGAACCTGGTGTGCTCCAGCCCATTATCGTACATGTATTGTATAAAATCGTCTTGGCCTTGCTCTGCCAAAACCGCATCTCTAATCTGAGAAACCTCCCCATCTTCCTTTGGCAGCAAGCCTACCTGCCCTGTTGTGAAAAACTCAGAAAGGTCCTCATTGGGGGGGTCTGAAAGTCCAAAAACATCTTCTGTATCCTCAAAGTCCTGTTCCCTGGGCCTGGACGGGGCACGTGGTACATTCATAATTGTGCAGGCGCCCCCCGCAGCCTCCACATCACTGCCACTCAAATAATCCACTAGCGGCTGGGGCTGGGGAGGCTGTGTAACTAAGGCAGGGTGGGGGGGGGGGGGTACAAATGGGGCCAACTGTTTCTTTGCGGCCCTCAAAGCATTGTGGCCCTGTAAATACTGGCACTGGCCTGGGGCGGGGCGGCCTGACTGTAGCTGCTCTGGTCTGTCTGCCCCTGCCCGCCCCCACTCGCTGGGTGCCTGTGTCAAGCCCACCCACCTCAAAAACCTCCCTCCCAAATGGAGTAGCCAACTCACCCGGCAGCCTGACCACACAGCCAGTCCCTCGTAGCAATGCAGGGGATAAGGAGCGGGAAGACTGACCCCTCCACAGACCTGCTTGCCGGACGTTCCCCGCTGCCTGCCGAGCCCCTCTGGCTGACCGCGCTCTCCTCGGACCTTTCCTCGTGGCTGACGTCTGCCTGCACGCGTCAATGGCTCTCTTGACTCCGTTCGCCGCCTGTCTCCTCGGGGGTCTGTGAGGTGGAGGGGAGTCAGCTGCGTCGCCGGTGCCTGCCGCCAAAAGGTCACTCCTGCCAGCTGCCGCTATGACGCGGAGCGCCTCCTGCAGTGCCTCCTGAGTAATCATGTCCGCCTTGAATTAGTCAAATAAATGCCTGCAATTCAAGGGAGTGACCCGCCTCGCCGAAAAACGCTCCTGCCTCAACTACGGAGCCTAAAATGGCGCTCCTGACTAACTCCTACGCACTGCCTCGCGCGCGCTGCCCTGTCTAACGCGTCATCGCTCTGGGTCTGTACCACCGGGCGAAAATCCGCGGGGGGAGACTGCTTCGCTCTGCTCCCCCCGAGGATTACATTCCAACACTGGTGTAGGAGTTTGGTAGCTTAGTGTTCCTGTTTCAGTGATCTGTTTATAACCTGTTTGCTACTAGCTCAAATCACTGCTGCCTGCCATAGGCTTCCACTTTTCGACAGTGTTGCATTGCTTTCCAAGACACCGTTAGGGCACCTTTGTTCTTGATGCCACACTGTTAATGTAAAGGTGTCCACACCTCCCAGCAGTGCTGCTATCCTTTAATCGAAACAGCATCTCGGCCTCTGAATAGTGCAGAAATACATTTAAAGAAACATTGCCAACACTTCCGTACAGAGTTGTAATACGTGCTGCACTTTGTATTACTACAAGCACATTTCACTAAGGATGTTGTGATCTGATGGTGCTGGCATTTCTCAAC
Organism: Lissotriton vulgaris; assembly: GCF_964263255.1. NCBI lineage: Eukaryota > Metazoa > Chordata > Amphibia > Caudata > Salamandridae > Lissotriton > Lissotriton vulgaris. Next base: position 444,538,961 of record NC_141699.1, read on the forward strand.
AATGCTGCGATTGTTTTAGAAAACAGCATCTTATTGATATGCAGGCCTTCTTTGCTTTAATATGACAAATTTGTCTCAACGGTACTGATATTGTTAGGTTGGACATTATTACACGTATCGTCAGCTAAAGTGGTAACAATTAAAGGGCTATTACTTCCCCTTCTAAAGCTTCAAGCCTGAAAATAAAGCAGCTTGCTACCAGCCCAAGTTTGAACAAGGATATGGCAGACACACCCTTAACACTTATGTCATTGTTAAATTCTATGCCAATAAATCTATAGAACAATAAATAAAAATGGACAGAGGGGCAAGGCGATAACAGAGGCAGAGACAGTGAAAAGTGTCTTTGTGTGTATGTATAAGCGTGTATGCGTACGAGAGAGAGAGAGAGAGCGAAAGAGGAAGATTTAGGGAGAAGTGAGAAAGAAAGACAGACACAGAAAGGAAGGGTATTGAGGAAATAGCGAATGAAGTCAGAAACAAAAAGGCAACTGGCAAAGTAAGAGAAGTTATAAATAGAGGATTATAGGTAAATTATGTGAAAGCAGTAAACAGAGGAGAGAGGTGTACGGGAAGGCAAAATGAAAGTGTGAGCATGAGAGAACAAAAGAAGAAAGAAAGTTGTATAGAGAGGATGGGAGAAAAAGCAGGAAAAAGATAAAGGGGAAGGGAATGAGTGATACACAATAAAACAGGACGTAGATTGCTCAAGGAAGGGAGATGAACAAAAAAGCAGGGGCCTTATTTATGAAGGACTTTTTCCCATGTTAAAAGTGACGCACCGGCGGCGCAAGTCCTTCATAAATAAGGCCCCAGGTGTGCAAAGTATAAGAGAGAGATGCAATGTGAGAAAACAAGATAGGTAGAGAAAGCACAGTGGTTTCTTTTTAGCGAGATTTGAAGCATATCACATTTTAAGAATAGTTAGGAGAACAACATGTTTAAACCTAAGATTGTGATTTTGATTATTTTTTAGAATAATCCAAAAGAGAATAAACCTAAGTCTCCTCATGAACTGTTCTTTAAAATACTTTCATATTTTGTCTGACGGTCCTGGCTGCAAATTTGTTATTAAATATATTTTTTTAAATAATACTGGTTTGCAAACAAAGTTATAATTTCCTCCTCAAAATTAATGAAGTCTTGGAAAGCTGAGTGCTATTCATTAATGTGCCTAGGTAAGAAACAGACATTACTCATGGAAAACGAGGAGGTAACTACGCTAGCCAGTCTTATTATTGGTGTTTATAGAACAGCATTGCTTGAAGGTCAAAGTGAACTTGTTAACGTCCATAGCCTTTTACCCTGTGTCTTATCTTGATTAGAATTGAGATAACTATAGTAACAATAACAATAACAACAATAACTCTGCTGTGCTGCCTTACATTGTTCTTTTATTTAGAGCTCACCGTGCCCTACAGGCCTCGTTGTTCACATGATGTAGGGTTGTTAAATTGCACTACTGAATAAACATTAATATTTTATCCAGACTGAGATTGCATTCATTTAACAATATCACATTTGGAACAAATTTAAAAAACAGACATGCGTTTCCCCACATTTTGGAGGGTATTTATGTTTAAACATTTCTACATATTTGAACCCCTTAGATATGCCCCTGCAGAGAAGCGATTGCACTTTCCCATTAAGAATATAGGTAATAGTCATCAAAAGTGTAAAAGCTCTACAGACATGAAGTCTAAACTCTTCTCCCATTGGAGAGCTGCCTGAGCGAACCGTTTGCATTCACAGCACAAACGAAAAACACCATGGCCATGTATACTAAGCACTTTCGCCGCCTTGCATGACTTTGTCGAGAAATACAGCAAAATGCAGCATTGTCGAAGGTAGACCATAGGTGGAGCTTAGCATTCCTGTGCCCCAACCATGGAATTTGATGCAATCCCAGGCAAACTCCTGTAGACCTGGTATTTCCGAAATGGTGCTCCTACCACAGAGAGGTGTAACAAGTAGAAAGACCTTTTTTTCTCTTCATTCTTTCCTCTTTCCATTTATGCTGTATTCTGCAGCAGACACAGAAAGAGGAAACTGCCTCTAAAGATTGTTTTTGTAAAGGAAGGAATTGTGTCAGAAACGTCGTGGCAAGTGATCAAAGTTACTTTCCTGCAACAAATTTTGATCACACAGCAATGTGGTTTCTGGCACAATATCATATTAAGGGCTTATCAAGGTCCCTAATCTTCAGAGGACCATCTCCTCCTCCAAAATTTCAGTGCAATGGCAGATTCTGGCAGTCTCAATATTTGGGCTGGGACTTCACATGCAAATTCACAAGACAGACATAATATTTGTTTCCATGTTACTTTAAAAAAAAACATTCTACTTATTGATTGGAGAAACATCTTGTTGGCGAGTAACAATAACTAGAAACTTGTGTTTACCATCCAAAGAATTCCAGTGACTTAGCAATCATTTGAACATAGCCTTGAAAACGTTCAGCTGCAGGGACAGAACATGTGTTGGCTGAAAACAGGCTTACATTTTCTATGAAGCAACACTCTCAACAAATTTATAGCCTTTATGAAAGACGATGATATTGTTTGTATGTGTGTGAAAGCAATAATACCTACATTTCTTGCTTACTAAAACACTTGCAAAAGTTTCTTATTAACCCCTTTGTTGCTAGGCCTTTTCCTCCCATGCTAAACCTTTATTTGTCTATTTGGGGTAGTTCATGTTAAGGCCCCGTAACTTTTTGTCGACATCAGATATCCACATTAAATATGTGTCCTTTTCCCACATCCTGAGGATTTTAAAGGTATCTAGGGTTTGTGGATTCCCATCAAGGGGACCAAGAAATTTGCCAAAATACAGCAAATGTTTGTTTTTGGGGGGAAAAGGGAAAAAAGTGCTGCAGAAGAAAGCACCTGTTTTTCCCCTGTAAATGGTATCAATGGAGGATTTATGTTTCTAAATTCACCATATTTCCATCTTTCAGGAACAGGCAGACCTTTGTCAGAAAACCAGATTTTTCTACACCGTTTTGGCATTTTACTGGGAAATAGGCTATTTTTGCTATTTTTTGTGCTTTCAACCTTCTTCCAATTAGGGGTAGAAATGGGTCTGAAATGAATAATGGATCCCAGGAAGCTATACATTTCTGAAACATAGACAACATTCTGAATTCAGAAAGGGGTAATTTGTGTAGATCCTTCAAGGTTTCCTATAGAAAGCAACAGTTGAAATACAAATATATATAAAAATTGAGTTAGAAAGAAACAGCCATTTGTGCCAAAATTTTCACCTGTAACTTCTTTTAACTATGGCAGATTTTTTAAACCAATATACCGTTATATTTTCTGGACTTTTCTGGTTGCATGAATAAATAGCGTTTGTAGGTTCACCACGAGCCCAAAGTACCCAAAGCCAATAACTGAGCAGCACCTTGCAATTGTTTTTCATTGTGTACCGAGTATACAACAATTAATTTGGTAAACAATAAAGATTGAAAAAAAGGTATCAAGGAAACCTATGTGTTTATGAAATGGGAACAAGATGTGGAGTTTAGAAGCAGTCATTATTTGTGCATCTCTGGGTTTGTGCGTACCCACTCTAGCATGTGAATTAGAGGGCATTTTTCGAAATGACTTCTTCTTTACACACTGTCTTACATTTAGAAGGCAGAAATGCATAGAAAGACAATTGATCACAACACTTGTTCTGCGAATCTGTTTTCCCCTAAGTCTCCTGATAAAAATGGTACCTCACTTGTGTGGGTAGACCTGGTGATTGCAACAGGAAACAGCCCAATACACAACGTGGACCCATCACATTTTTCCATTGAAAATTGATCCTTTTTTGCAATGTGCCTAGCTGTGGGTTTTGGGCCCTAGCTCAGCAGGCACCTACAGAAACGTAGCACTCCTGTAAAATTTTGATAACCAGACACCAAGGAGACTCAAGAATGGGGTTCCCATCAGGTTCTCTTACTCAGAATCCCTTGCAAAACTTAAAATGTGTCTAAAGAAACACATTTTCCTCACATTTCAGTGATGTAAAGTTCAGAAATCTAGGGGGAGCCACAAACATTCTTCTACCCTGCATTCCACCAAGTCTTCTGATAAAAATGGTTACTCATGTGTGTGGGTAGGCAACGTGCCTGCAATAGGAAATGGGCAAAGGCAACATGGACACTGCATTTTTCCGCTAAAAACTGACCCTTTTTTTGCAATGTGCCTTACTTGGGATTTTGGACCTTAGCTCAGCCAACACCTAGGGAAACCTATCAAACCTGTACATTTCAGACAACTAGACACCCAGGAAAAGCCAGGATGGGGAGACTTGTGTGGCTCTCACCATGTTCTGTTAAGCAGAATCTCTTGCCAACCTTAAACTTTGTGGAGAAAAAAACACATTTACCTCACAAATTCTGTGATGGAACTCTCCGGAATCTGAGGGGAGCCACAAATTTCATTCCTCCCAATATTCTCCCACATGTCCCGATAAAAATAGTGCCTCACTTGTGTGAGTAGGCTTAGTGCACGCAACAGGAAAAAGACCAAAACATAGCAAGGACACATAACATTTTTCCAAAGAAAACTGACCCCTTTTTTGCAATGTGCCTAGCTGTGGATTTTGGGCCTTAGCTCACCTAGGGAAATCTAACAAGCATGTACATTTGTGAAAATTACCCATCCAAATGAGGTACCATTTTTAACGGGACACCCAGAGGAATCCAGGATGCAGTGTCTTGTGATGCTCTTACCAAGCTCTGTTACTGAGAATGTCTTGCAAACCTCAACATTTTTCTAAAAATACACATTTGCCTCACGTTTCTGTGATGGAAACAAGGGCGGCTCCTCTAAGGTGGAGAAGCTTTGCCTCAAAATAAAAATTAATTGATAATAATGCCATGTTATTATCATTTGATTTTCCCCTAGTGGCTCTCTAGGGTCAGAGCAGTGCAAGGCTGCCCTCAGAGTAGGGGAGGAGTGGTAGGCACTCTCCAAGTGAGCATGACGGTTTCATCAGCCATTTGGGGATGGCCAAACCGTCATGCACACTTTGCATGTTCTCCACCACCTCTAATGCACAGCCTGGGTGGAGAACATGCACAGGCCCCCAGTCACCATCTGAGCACCAAAACATGGAGCTCAGGCCAAACACAACGCTGCTATTAGCAGCATCGTGATTGGCTAGAGGAGTCTGGAAGCCTGGGTGCTTCCTGTTCCTGCATAATGTCAAGAAGGACGGAGTAGAGTTGGTCACAGGTAAGGTAAGTTTATTTTTCTTTTATTTTCTCCCTTTTATTACCCTCCCCACCCCATCATCACTATTGGATGGAAAGCTCTGGATAGTGTGCAGAGCCACAAAATTGCTTCCACTCAGCATTCCTCCAAGTCTCCCGTTAAAAATGGTACCTCATTTGGATGGGTAGGCCTAGTGCCGGCAATACGAAACGGCTTATGGCGTATTGTGGACACATCACATTTTCCACTGAAAAATTACCCTTTTTTTGCAATGTGCCTAGCTGTGAATTTTGGGACCTGACTCAGCCAGCACCTAGGGAAACCTAGTAAACCTGTATATTTGCTGCTATGCTAACTCTGTTAAGCACTCTAATGCCTTTGGGTCAAGTTTCCAATAAACAAAACTTGCTAAATAAAATAAAATAGATAAACAAGTAAGAGAAGCTACAGAGAACTAAGCAGCTTTAGGTTAGAGTACAAAAAAACAAAACTTTTTATTGGCCTAACTTTACGTTGCAACTAGCTTCTTCTGTGGGTTCCAACCTTTTCGATTACGAGGGCCCACCATCTCGTCTATCCTGGATTGTGTAAAGATACTCTACATTTCTTCAGAGGGAATCCAGCTGGCTCTACATTCCAGGATGGGGCTACAGTTCCACATCTTCATTCATGTGTTCCAGCAGCTGGGTCATACTAGACAGAATAAATGAAGCACAGATACTGTCTGTCTGAGTGTTACCACAAAGATAATTCATAGTTTGGTCCCTCTCCTCCATGACAGTCAGAGTTGCTTCTGAGCCTATCTGCCAAGTGTAACCTATTGAATAAATGTGGCAGGTGCCATTGGCACATAAGTTAGATTATACACATGTGCCATTATGGGACATACCAGCATGTCGCACATCACCATCTTGTGCCACTGCCCAAGCAAACACTGCACACTTCCAACTCAACAGGTAGTTGATAAATGGATCCAACTTGTTCAAGGTCATGGTCAGTGTAGTGTCCCATAAAAATATTGCGTGGCGTGTCATACCCCCTCTAAGAGCTTATCCCATAATGTGTGCTGCGTCAATCAATCAATCAATCAAACATTTGTAGAGCGCACTACTCACCCATGAGGGTCGGAAGGAGCTGAGGGGGGTTCTGATACTGGTCAAACAGCCAGATCTTGAGAAGTCTCCTGAAGGTCAGCACGTCCTGGGTCGGACGCAGGTGGATGGGGAGGGTGTTCCATTTCTTGACAGCGTGGTGGGAGAAAGATTTGCCCCCAGTGGTCGTTCGGAGGATGCGTGGAACAGCGGCGAGAGCGAGGTCTGCGGACCGAAGCCAGCGGTTCGGGGTTGGGAAGGTGAGTCGTTTGTTGAGGTATGTTGGTCCAGTGTTGTGGAGAGCTTTGTGAGCGTGGGTGAGGAGCTTGAAGATCATCCTCTTGTTGACAGGGATCCAGTGCAGGTCTCTCAGGTGGGCAGTGATGTGGCTGTGGTGGGGATGTTGAGGATGAGGCGTGCAGAGGCGTTCTGTATCTGTATCTGCATCGAAAGACCTGTACAAAGAGATAGAATGAGTGGATTTACTGTGCAGAATTAATTATTTCATTTTTGATTATTTGATACTCTGCATTGAATCTATCTGTTTTAAATTACCAATAAAATATTTTTTTTTAAAGTGGAGCTCTCTCTGAAAAGATAATGTTTTAATAACAACATAATATGTCTATGTAACTGACACAGTGTTTTAATAATTAGAAAATAATATTTATTTACATGTGATTATTTTAGCATGAAACCCTATTTTACTGGCCCTTTGTCTGTTTGCAGTAAAAGCTGAAGAAAACATTGCATTTAAAGTTGCATAAAAGGTTTCATACATGCAGGTTGTTTTTTCTTTTCTGTATTTTTTCTTGTCATAAAATTGTTGAAATTTGAGTCATTTCATAGTTTTGTTTTCTTGTACTGTATCAATCTGTGTGCCTTAGAAGGAAGCCATGTTGAGAAGTGCATGCAATGTGTAATAATCAAGGATGTTTCCTGTTGCTACACCTATATTTATATTAATTTTTCAATGTTTTATTGTTTGGTTTGCTTCAATACTGCAATGTCATTTCTCATAAGGGGATAATTATTTATTAGTAATATGGGCGGCTCCCAAAGTAGCCTGTTTTAAGCAGCAAATGTTGATTGGATTATGTCATGTATCTTTGCTAGTACAGCCCTATCATTTCACACTATGTCAAGAGCATTGTTTTCCAATCTAAAACTATAAATTGTGCCTTTTCTGGGATGTGTTACAGACTTTTCTTTGACTTGTGCTTGAGATTCTTCATTCCTTTCTATGAAGGCAGAATATGTGACAGTCTATTTTTTTTATTAATCCTTAAAGACTTTTTCCTTACTTCCATACTGAGCAGCACACATATGGGACTGTTTGAACTGAGTAGATTTATACTATTAATTAACTATATTTCGATTGTGTCTTTTTCTCTTATGTTATGGCCTCTCTCAATTTGCTATATTTGTATGCATTGCTGATGATGACTTGAAGTTATATAACTATATTTTGCCTTCTGCAATGATTATTCATTTTGACTAAATCTTTCTGGTTTTGACTTGTAACATTGTTTTGCAAAAGATTTCATTTGTTTGCACGAGGTCCTAATGCTTTGGGTCACATAAGACCCCAATACTGTGTATTGGCCCTTTGATTTTATAGGTGCTAAGCACCGCCATAACTGACAGCGAGAAATACTGTCTTATATGCATCCTAAATGTCATGTGGCAATGATCAATGAGATCTAGTAGAAGCTATATAAAGTAGAGGCCTTGGGTCTGAAACACAGCGTGTGCTCACAGAAGCACGCTCTGAGAGTGAAAAAGGAAGATATCAAAGTTCATTATGAATCATAATTGCTACTGAGCCACACAGTGTGCATTTTTCAAGTGCTTGTGAACTTCAAGACAAAGACGAGGCAAATGGTTGAACCTTCTGTAAGTGACCTCTCCAGGTCTGCTCATAAGCCCACAATTAAACGTTTGCATGCCCAATTCCAATGCTGGTAGTCTTAAATCCACCTCATTCTTTTTAATCCACTACCAAACACTCCCTGTGCCTTTATCTTACTCCTATATATTCATAGTTTCTTTCTTTCTGAAGGTTGTGATGTCTTTCTCTTCCTCAGTCCTACCAATCTGTGTATTTTTCCCTCTCTTACTATTGGGAAACGACTGATGAGGGAAAATAACTGCTCGTCCACCAAAATAAGTGCTGGTGGCCCAAATGAAGGACTTGGCTCCTCCAGCAGTTGGAAAGCATTGAATGATGTCACAATGCTTCACTCGATCTCAGTCAGAACTTCCAGAAAGTTTCAGCTTTTACTATTCCAATAACAATTGGATGCCTTGCTTGCTCCTACCAATGTCCTGTTCTTGACGTGGAGTCAAACGAATTCCAGTGTAGCTGCACTGCGAGACTGAAAGAGGAGTCTGCTGTCCCTTACAGCCATATGTCTGTTTTCTTCTGTTTCTTTAGTTGTAGCTGCTTGTATGAATTCACAGATGGAATCCTGCCTCATGAATATTGATCTTGGATGCTGTTCTGTTAAGAAACATGAAGAACACAACACAAATTGACCACTTCACAGCAATGGAGCTGTGAAAACACAGCTCTGTATGTTGGCTACATAAATAATAAAATAATACATGCACCATATGCACTGAAGAGATTTTGAGGGAGATTTATTTAATTACAGAGCAACAGTGGGCAGCAACAAAATGTTATGCTGTGCATTGCATTAATGGGAGAGAACAGCACAGAGATATTTTATTCAAATATGAACTGCCCCTGCTGTCTTCCCCCCCACCGGCACACAAAAATGCAGTCTAGCATAGGTTTGTACTGGAATAAATTCCCTTCAGGTGCAAAGTCCCATGCCAAGAAAAACTTTAAAACATTGCACACATTGAATGTGTTTTGTACGGTGCAGTGCAGTGAAGGGTTAGGAGAAATTGAAAGATTGTCCAACTTTGTGCCTGCCTCAGGGAGGTGTTATATATCAAAGCAAAGGCCGTTCCAACAATTATCGTAGATGGGAGTTTACATCTGAAACATTTGCGGTTAAGCTGAAATACCTAAGAACTACCCATGGAATGTCCCCTTGATAAAATGTAACGCAAAGCAGCAGGAGGCATTATTTGTGCTAAAAAGGGCACTTTTTCAGTGCTAAAAAAGATTTGCTCCACAAAGTTTACAACCTTTCAAGACTTTACAGTGCTTTGCAGTCTTTGGTGTCTTGATAAACTGCCCATTTGTATTGAAAAATCAGTGTTGTGCTAAACAGGATGCTTGGTGAATGGAGAATCTCAAAACCCAATGTACATAACTGACATTGCAATTTACAAATATGTTATCGCATTACAGCAATTATATTGCAAGATCTTGCATTCTGAAGACAACTGGACAATGGAGGGCTGTTACAAATGTTCTTGCATCTTGCAAGTAAATGTATAAAGGCCAGATGTAGGTGGCCATTTACCGACCGGTAACGGCCGATTTCGGCCGTTACCGACCAGTAAATGGTCATTTGTAATGTAGGGGCCCTACTTTACCGATTCGGTAAATTTACTGAATCGGTAAAATACCGAACCAGTATTTTTACCGATTTGGTAAGTTCCTGATGTAGGTGGGACTCTTCTGAATCCCACAGGCCTTACAGAATCGGTATTTTACCACCCAATCCAATTGGGTGGTAAAATACCGATTCCAGGAGTGCATGCACATATGTGCATGCACACCTGTGCCATGTGACACACAGACATGCCTTTAGGGCATGTATGTGTGCGACATGGCACACAAGCCTGTAATTGGGGTGCTAGAGGGTGTCAAAGTGACACCCCCTGCACCCTTGCAAGAATAGGTAATTACCGAATCGGTAAATACCGATTCGGTATTCCACATAGATTCCTATGGGCTTCAAGGCCCATAGGAATCAATTGGGAAACCGATTCGGTATTTTCAGAATTGGTAAAAAACGAATCTTACAGATTTGGTATTTGCCGATTCAGAATTACCTACATTTCCCCCCCTCTAATTTACCACTTCTTAAATACCGAATCGGTATGATTGGGTATTTTAGAAGTGGTAAATTAGAATTACCTACATCGGACCCTTAATGTTTAGTGTCTGATGCTGTGATTAAATCATTACAAACACAGTAAAATGTTGGACAAAGCGGTGAAACTTTTCAGGCACCCACCCACAGACATTAGTAGACATAGGTTCAACCCATCATCGTTGTTTAGCTCACTTCACCACCCCAGTTCAGACCCAGCCATATGCAAATCAGTCTTGGCCCTGTTCCTCATGGGAACAGTCTAGCCCGAACTGGCAAGCCAAGCCAGTCCTGGGACAAGTTTTTGGGTTTCACCCCACTTCAGCCAGGCTAGCTTGAATCCAGTGGCAAAGTGAGCAAGGGACCCACGTCTGGGCTTACCCTGGCATCTAAGGGTGAACATAGCAAACTCAGTAAGATGATGGACGTAGTGCTGAAACATTTCAGATACTCACCCCCAGTCACAGATCTGGGTTTAATCCATTATCATTCTTTTGCTCTCTAAGTCACCCCAATTTATGTTATGTTATGTTATTTGTACTTATAAAGCGCACTGCTACCCTAGGGTGTCCTGGCACTGAGTACTGGTGACCTGGGAAGCATCGAGCTGTTTTAGTGAGAGAAAAACCATGTTTTTAAATCCTTGCGAAAAGAGATGAGATCTGAATATTGAAATGAATATGCTACGACAACATGGCGCCCATGTAATACGCAGTACTTCTATTAATTATATGTGCGAGAAATCGAACACGTTCAATAGGGAGTTTGGAAACTTGGGAGACTCTCTGTTTCCAAATGAGGCTTGTAGATTGAGCATTTTACGGTCGGGATTGTTCATAAATTGAGACTTTGAATAAACTTTTACTTGTAGTGATAGTTATAGTGATAGCGCTCAAGTAAGATGTATAAGACTTAAAGAAAATGGCGCTCGTGTTATGGACTTGCTGCTGGGATAGTCCTTTGCTTATGTTGCCAGCGCTTTAGCAAAATAAAAACATTGCAGCAACATGGCACCGGTGCAATACGCCGGAATTCGACCAACTAGACACGCGAGGACTCAAACGCGTTTTATGGTGAGTTCTGTATACTTGCGACAGCTTTTTGAGTTAAGATGAGATTTTTATAGGTATGTGATAGATTAATACCGGCATTGGTATAACGTGAGGGGTGGGCTTAATGGTAATATGTGCAAGGAGTTCGATGGCGTGAGCCTTATAATGGATTGGCTTGTGATGTCGCTTTTAAATTTTTTGACATTGTATTTGATTAGTATAAATGGGGTTCTTGGTTGCAGCATGGTGGTATGCTGTCTTTATGTTATTAGACAGTTATTGATAGTATATATTCATTCTTTACCTTTGGATATGTGCTAAATTGTGAGCTGTGATGAGGTTCTATTGGATTGGTGGTGAATTAAATCTTGTGACGAAATTATAATATTGATGGTCCTTTGCATGATTGGAAATACAAAACACAGAAATCCATCATGGTAAGAGATTTATGGACTTTAAGACTATTAAATTATATTCGAATATCAGATATAAAAGGAACCAGAATATATGTTGTGTTTATTTTTGGATCTAGAATGAAGGAGTTTTTTGATTTGAGCAACGACTTTATTTGATTGTCACATATGCGAAGGACAGTCTAGGGTGTGTTCCTTTCTTTTTCAAACATTAGATGAATGTATTCTAATCACCCTGGAAGCTGTTGCACATAGGTGTGTGATTTAATGATGTTCTGTGGCTATGAAAAATATGGATATCAAGAAATAAAATCGATAAAATGCTTTATATAGGATATTTTTGGCACTTATGTGCATGCTTTATGGTTGCACTTATGGCTGTTTTAGTGTTTTCTCTTTTGTTCTTTCTATTTCACTTTATTTTTGGTGATGGTTTTAACAAATTAGGCCTGGCGGACCAATTGGGGGATTATAATAGAGTTCATATTTGTTGTTACAGTCCTGAGGAAGTCTTTGGGTCACACCCTTTGACGAAACACGTGTTGGCTGTTGATTATTGTATGCATTACCAAGATTCAACATGTGCATCAACAAGTCTTTATGAACATCCTTGAAATAAGAAAATAAAAGATAAAGGACTGATTTCTATAAAGGAGTACATATGGACAATTGAGTTGAACGAAAAAATAATTGTATTGATATTTGTGAACACTTTTCAAGTGCTCGGGGTTCCTCTGTTGTTTCAGTGTAGTAACATCTCACCATTACCATCTAGTTACAACTTAATCTCCATGAAGAACGGAATTACTCTGTGTGACTGGATTTACCTGTTGTTAAAACCCACAAAATACTAAATTCTATTTTTTAACACCTCCTCTTAGCAGGTGGTAACTGCATAATGCAGTCTCTGTGTAGAGGGAGGGTGGCGTGTGGGAAAAGGGGAACGAGAAATTAGGTTCTGGCAGGTGCAATGTATGCTTCCCCATGCCAGAAAAAATTGAAAAAACAGGTTTAAATGCTGAAAAGCGTCATGCAAATTTTCCGGCCATAAAAACCGGGTTCAGTGTTGCAGCACCCCGGAAAACCGGCACACTCAGAATCAGGTCAGTGGAATTCCATATGGTAATTCCGCTCTGAGTGACTCACAACTAGGTCTAAGAAAGAGAGACTGATTAATAAATTGATGGTGTGATGGATACAGAGAAGGGCATAGAGCATTAGGAGTAAGGGCTAGAGTGAGAGAGACAGTGTGATGGAGTGAGAATGCTTTTTAAATTCCTGTTAGTCAGGCTGCAGAAGTCTTAAACATTAGCAGGAACATCATATTATGTAAAGAAAATCCCCAAGCTGCTAATTACCCTTGAATCTCTGTCTCTGACATTCTTTCATCAGATTGCTTATGCTTCCACCAGACTGGCATGCTCGGCATGTTAAGCTAGTCCTAAAATAAAACCCATCATCGGATCAGCTAAAAGACCAACAAAGGCGAAGCAGCGCCAATTACAAGAAAGGTCTGCATGATTCCGGCCCGGAAGAATTTCATCCTTAACAAGAAGAGAAGCACTGCAAGAATGCGTCGTGCTCTCGGTAGTTTGTGTAGCGCCGAGGTGACCATTAACTAGAGGACTTCGCAGTTTCCAGATGTTACCCCTGAAGGTGAAAGGCAGGATTATCTATTTCCACTGCAACAGCAAATTCTGCAGCAGTGACCAATTAGATTAAACATACAAAAGAGGAAATAAATAAAATTCTGCGCAGGCAAAACTGTGTCAGAGTGAATTTATAGTGGGGAACACAGGAGAGCAGAGGCCTGACATTCACAGTCAGGAATGTGTCAGCAAAGACAAGAGAATCGTGAAGCTGTGACAGCATCTTTCCATATTAAGAGCAGAGGGCGCTGAGGGCGCAGAACAAACACAAGGAAGAAGAGGGTGGTATTAATTTGAAGACAACGCTTTTTTTAAACATTTTTTAAATTAGGAATCAGCTTAGAGTGTCTGAGCTCTGCAGTAATGTTTCTGCCCTCAAATTTCTGCAAGGAATAAACTATGGTGACCCTGCCAGATGTTTGAGATCTAAAACATTTTCATGGACTTCTTAGCAGGAAAGGAGGCCATAGTGAACGAGATGACTGAAAAGACTATGCATAACGGCCACTGCCTATGGATACAGTCTGATTTGCATTGACTGCAAGGCAAAGGAGCTGACCCATAGATTTTCGGACAGAACAGTTCTTCTCTAGAGAAATGGGGATTCAACGCATAACTTAGTATAACCTCAAAATTACATAAAATAGTAGCTAAGCTCACATAACTTGAGGTCCTGGATATTAAAAGACTAAAACAAATGCAAATCTTTAACAGCCGAACACCCTCTAGATGAAATGTATGACAATGAAATTTGATATGCCACCATCATGAAGTGCAAAACACTATAGGAGAGGCCACAATTAGGAAATTCGGTTGAATGTTTTGCCTTTTTAAGTGTTTGCTTCGAATGTGTCTACATAAATGGCCATTTCTCAGTACTTACTAGCATTCTTTATGGTTTTGTAATCCCTGAGTTTCATTGCAATTTAAAAATGTAATCTTGATTTAAGCAATCGACTGACTCGTGTGCCCATTCAGAAAGCTACTACTGCACATAAAACAGATTTCTATATGCAAATACCCTGATTGTACTGCCCCTACCCTAGAAAGTTTTTTTTTTAACTTTTAAATGGTATTAGTAACGCAAATGTTTTAGATGAGTAAGTCTACTTTTATGAGTGAGGAGTGTGCGCTCCACCATAACAATGCATGACAAACTGTGTACAACCACAGGTGTTGGCACCAAATATCGAGCTAATTACCTACGTAACCCAGGTTATTGACGGGTCTGTTACCCAATTAGGAGGGGAAAATGGGAACACTAGGGTTTTTTTTAAAGAACCCTCACTCATCAACCTAGTTGGTGACATGCTACATTATATCACCTTAAAATACAGAACTTCATTTTTGGACTAGGGGAAACATGATTCAAATATACAGATTAATAGTAAGTCTAACTCCAATCTGATGGTCTAGTCAGATTTTAAATTACTATTTTGAAAATGCCACTGTTAATGGCCCTCCTTCCCGTGTGTTCCTCCCAGACAGTGGACAAAAGGGTCTTGGGTGCGGGTAAGGGAATTACTCTCCTGAGAAGGATGGCCTTGGTGGCTGTACGTGCACTTCCTGACCTTCAATGGGGTAGCGTTTGGTCTGTTCTGCCCCTTTCTGGCTTCAGAAGAAGCCTACCCTGTCACTAGCAAATGCAGCTCACACCAGGCCTGCCGGCCCTTTATTTCACTAGGCAGACTGTAGCCAAATCCAGGGTGGAGGGAAGAACTTAGTAGAAGCAGTTTAGGGTGAAATAAAGGGGCTGTTCCTCATAATATAATTATTTTGTATATGGCTATATTTTCTACATATACTTGGATACCCCTGACATTTAGTGGGCGTCCATTCACTTCTGTGTTCAATACAGAGCATGCAAGGTGTTGAGGGCCTATCAACTGTCCAGCACTTAATTCTTGCTATCTGTTGGTCAATATGCATTTGCCTCTTCTTCCCTCCTTCCCTAGTTATTCACCTTGAAGTGCATGTGAGTCGTGTACAAACAATGCTTTTGGGAGCCTAGGAGGACACCTCCCCTTCACTGCAGGGCCATACAGTGCTTAATTTGTAAAAGTGAGAGTGCTGGGTCCCCATGCTCTGACCAAACGCCAGCTTTCAGTGCAAATAATCACCTGAAATACTCAGGCTGGTAGTCTTAAATCCACCTCATGCCTTTTTAATCCACTACCAGGCACTCCTTGCCCCATTTATCTCACTGTTGCACGTTCTCCCGTTGTGAAGGGTTTTCCATCTTTCTCTCCCTCTGTCTTTCTGATGTGTTCTTTTTCCCTCTTTTGCTTTTGGTAATTATTTGTTGTGGGAAATAAGTGCTGGTCCCGAAAATTAAGTGTCAGCGGCCCACACTGGCAACCACCAGATAACATGAAGCACTTGGGCTGTACACCATAGGCCTGGAAGCTCTCCTGGATCAGGGAAGATATCTTGCTCAGTCTCTGAGGTTTGAAGGGATCAGAGCCCTGTTTCCTCCCCTCTATCAAGGGGGAAATACATGTATGCTTGTGCTACAGTCTCCTTGGGAGACTCAACACCAAATGGGTTCCCAGGAGGGAAAGCTCGATTGTGCTTGGGGTTTCTAGGTACTACAGGTGAGCCTTGCTCCAGCACTCCTTTTAGCAGTGCTTATAATGCAATTCACGAGAATTCAACAGTGTTGAAGATATCTTAGGTCTATTGTGTTTTTTTCAAATCCCCAGAATTTTGCTTGGGAATGCCTTGCTGCCTTTCACTGCAGTTGAGACTGCTACTTTCTCCTCTGTAGCGCCAGATTAGTAGTAGAGGGCTGAACCTGCCTTCCTGTCCAACCCCGGTGGTCCCTTAAGCAGGGGGTCTACCTGGAGGAAGACCTTCAAGGTCCTCCATGACAGAGCACTCTCCATGCTTGCCCTGCCTCTCTTCCCAGGGCTTCATCCATTTGCAGGATGAATGTGTGTTCTGTAGAGGCAACTCCTGGGATGCCCACATGTGGAGCCGTACACTTCAGAGTATCAGCAAGTCTAACCTCTACTGTGCACCCCCAGTTAATGTTTACCAAACCACTCACTGTCACCTTTCAGATCATATTATTTATTTGTTTATGTATTTATTTATTTATGTGTTTGTTGTTTGTTTAGAGGCCTGGCAGCTGCGAAGTGATGCTAAGTAGCTAGCTTCTTTTAATTATGATCATGCTGATGCGCGTTACTTCTTTTTTACCTTTATTTATTTACTTTTCTAACATAGCTGTCATAACACACCCATGTGCGTCGAGGGCCATCTTGGAATAGAGGCACCATTAGGAGCCATCTGTGCATATGTTTCTTGACACCCCCATTCATATGCAAACGAGGAAAAACATTGGCAAAGGAACTGCTCTGCCTTTTAAAGCATGGAGTTACTAATTTTGCCAATGCTTGTTCACCATCAGATTTTGTCCAAGAGCAGCAGATAAACAATACAGAAAAGGGAGGAAGAATGAGGAAGACCCATACATAGAACCTTGACATGGAAAGAAAGCAATGACAAAAACAACCTGCAAGAGTGTAATAAAGAGACAGGAAATGCACGGTGGTGAAAGAAAGAGGCTTAAAGTGGTATCAAAAAAGGCAAGGTTGATATGTTGCAGCCCGGCATTCAACAGCTGTGGTGGCGGGCTCCTGAGAAAAACGAGAACTCCTTTATACAGACAGTGTTTCTGTGTATTGAGGTTTGCTAAGCAATATCCATGACAGTAGTTTATGAATGAGAGATTCGGCGAAGAGTCAATCAGCTCAAATAAAGGAATGAACTTTTAAAGGTCGGTGCACTGATTCTCGACCACAGAAATTGTTTGTTCTAAGGCTAAGGACAGCGTTTGGCAACAGCTTATCGTAAAGAGTGCTTTTAGAAGCTCAGCATTGACCCTATTTCTTAATAGAGTCACTACAAGAAAAAACAGAGGGGCATATTCTCAAGAACATGTGATAACAATCGCAAAAGTAACTTAACGCAACTTCCAACATCGCAGTGTATTGCAGGAAAATGACGCCGTGTTAACCAAGCATTCTCAACACAGCGGTACCATGCGATAGCCTCCAGATAACATGTCAAATTTCCGCGTTAAAATCAATGCCACGCTGCAATAATGCGAAAAGCTAGCACAAAATATCCTGCAATGAGGCCAATCGTGGTACGAAAAGTAGCGAAAACCAGCGACAGGCATGAAAATCCCACACGTCTGGTGGGAAAATGCATTATAAAAGGTACAGATACAATACACCAGTTACAACCTAAAGTGTGTAGAAACATGGATGCACCCTGACCTAGCGCAGAGGCTAATGCAAACCCCACAACCCCCACAGACCACCAGCAAGGAACAACAGGGTCGGGGAAGGCCAGGGAGAAGAGGGAGAAGAAGAATGGGTGCAGTACGCAGGAAAAGCGGATAAGCGTCATGGACGTGACAGAACACTACCATCAAATGAACCACATTTAGACTACCATGAATGCAGTCAAATTGTCGAGAAGGCCAATCGAGGAGGCCAAGAGGTGCTGGCATGATGTGACAACCTTAACCACGCGCAAACCCGCTGCCAACAGGAAGGCTGAAACAGAGACAGGAAGTGAGAGTCCTGCTCCACCGGAGGAGCTGGAGGAAACTGAGGCCACCGTCATCAGTGTGGAAACGGTACAAGAAGTCAGGAGTACGGACACAGCTCGAGTGGACCTGACACAACATCAACAGGGTGAGTAACGACCAGGGACTGGGGGACTGTTGGAGATGAGCCCAATGGCACACATGCACTAAGAGGTCTAGCACAGTGCACATCCACAATGACCCAGGTTCATGTCCATGTTTCCCGTAGCACACTCCAACACACACACATAGCTAGAACAGCACACCCACATTGACAACAATTTGGTACAATGCGCAAACTTAACTCTGCATAGCAGAGGACACATCTGGGTCTGCACTCACGCGCAGAAACAGGCATACAACATCTGACAGAGGTAGAAACTGTGAAATGGAGAAGTATGGGTACAACCTCACATCCGTCATGGAGTCCAAAGGTACATGGTCATGCATCCAAATCCTGCACCTCCCAAACAGGGATATATGATGCTACATCCATCGCAAACCGTTACACCGCAAGTTTTAACCACGCAGTTTTTACATTGCAAATACTATTACATCGCACGTTTTTACATCGCATGCCGTTTCAATGCCAATTCTGTTTTCCCTATAGTATGTACAACGCATACGAAAACATTGCCTGCCATTACAATGCGTTCTTTCTTTTTTTTGGTTCAATAACTCCCTGTGACAGGATGCAGGGAAACCATTTGTTTTGGGTGGCTGGTGTATTGTAATAGTAATACCCGAGTACGAAAACTCAGTCATTAAAATTGATACCGCAGTATTTTTCCCACCATTTAATGCATTGTTTACTATACCAAAGATACTAATTTTAATACTAACAGTAGGAATAGGAAAGTGAGTAACTTGTAACCCTCGCATTAAAAGCATAAATAGTGTCCGGCAATTTTATTTAGCACCAAAACAAACGTCCTACAACACTTTCCAAGAATGCATCATGACCCTCAGGTGTACAAAATGGCTGATTTTCCGCCCCCCCCTAAATTTCAACTTTGTTTATTTATCATGTAAATTTACAATTTCCCCTGCATAAAGCCACCCATAAAAAATGGTACATTAAACATATTTTACTTCTAATAGTTACAATACGTCAGGGAGGGTATAAAAGGAGGCGTCCTCCATTTATCCAGCCAGTGGTGACCTGATTCCACGGCACACCAGACGCGCTTTGCAGATGTTGTGACTACTACCTTGAGCAGAGGCATACAGCCAAACCAGTAAGTGAAAGAAAGTCAATGAATATTAGTAAATCCAATGTATTGTAGCAGTTAATGTACTAAAAGTATGCATTGTTAATCCTTTACAGAGCTTTGACTCCAAAGTCTACTTTTGAGACGGCGCCAATATCAACCAGAATTCGGCTGTAAAGTTTGTAAGTAAATCAACAGCAACCGATAAAATGTGTAACGACGATGTTTAAAGTAAAAACGTTAATTGGATTATATATATAACACAAGTTTTATCAGAATAACAACGGATTGACGTAAAATCAATCGATATGCTGGCAAACATTTGAACTTGTTCTATATCGTCCTGTGTGGAATTGAACATGCAAAATATGAGGTTAATATTTGCTACATGAACGCTCGAATGTAGTATTCCGGCACAAACAGTGTGATTGTCTCACGGAGTGTACTCAATAGTGTAGGTGTAAAATGTCCTAAACTTTTTTTCTGTCACCAATGTAATGTGTCCAAAAAACCTAATAATACTTTTGTTCCTTACAGCAAAGGACATCAACTGTGACAAACCTTCATCCAGGTATTAAAATTTCTCCTAAATTGCCATCAACTAATCCAACCTTCCAAAAGCTATACAGGTAATCCAAATGTTTGTTACAAAGTGTAATAGTACATTAATATTGCTCTTAACCGAATGTGCTGTATAGTACCATCACCTTTTTAAATGTGATAATAGTGTTCTGTTGCTCAATACCACCGTGGTTTGTGCATAGTATGATAATGACAAAAGTAATAACCCCCATTAAGTTTAAAATCAGCAAACATTGCTATACAACAAAATCTACTTTGGTGTCATTTATAAGGCTCTGACTACAGTAGGACAAAAGTTAAAACCAATTCCGAAATATAGTTTGCAAATGAACCTATTCCAGGTTGTGTATATAGCAAAGATGTAAACTGACTGAACCATAGAGCAAATTTACAAATCTTATATTTGCAAATATAATCTCAATTTTCGCCATTTTAGGCAGTAATGTACCTAAAAGCGTCTAAACTGTTTTCAACTGACAACAGCAATTCATCTACATGTTTGTGTATTGAAACTAATATTGCTTTTTTATCTCCTTTTTCCCCAGCTAATGTCTGTCCAAAAGATGGCCAAATACATCACCTCTAGCAAAGGAAACCACCTACTTAAACATAGTGGTTATGTTTATTGCAAGGAGAGATATTCAGAGCCCAGGTGTCATTGGAGGTGTGTGCAATACTACTCCACCGATTGCAGAGGCAGAGCGGTTACTATGGGTGACTCTGTTTTAAGAAGCACAGACCATAAACACTCTGCCTCTCCAACAGCAATTGAAGTTAGAGAATCTATAAATGAAATCAAAGTAATTGCAGGCAACTCCAATGAACCCTGTGGTGCAATATTAAGGGAGGTAGCTCAACACATTCTTGAACATGTTGCAACCAGTATGCCCAGTATTCCAAATTTGTGAAGAATTATACAACAAAAAAAAACATGCAAATATCCCTAAACGAGTTACCCCAAACCTATTCAGATATAAGTATTCCTCAGCAACTCTCTGTCACTGTTTGTAACAAACCTTTCCTATTATATGACAACAAAAAGCCCCAGAAGCGAATTTCAATCTTTAGCACCCCCGTAATCTTGTTGGAGAACAGTGATGTTTGGATGATGGATAGTTCATTTAAAAGCACCCCCCCCCCTTTCAGCTAAATATACACTATTCATGGATACATTAACAACACAGTAGTCCCCTTGATCTACAGTTTGCTCCCATGAAGCAATCCTCAAAGTATAAATCTACAAGGGAGGGTTTTAGAAGCCAAGGATTTATAGGCGCACTGCTATATCAGGCAAATGAAGAAATAAAACAAAGTCAAATGGTGCTACTAGGAAAGGGGAAAAAGCCCTATAACCCCTCGGTGTTGTGTGGGAAACTCCCTCACAATATACAATTTAAGTGTCTGAACCTAGGCACACATACAAGTAAAACTTTGTTTCCCTTTTAGTAGAGTTCAGTACAATAAAACAATTGTGCACAGCATTGAGTTATATAGACGTTGTGTTCTTTTGTTCTTTTTATTCAGTTGTTGTATGAGCAAACAGAAACCAGCCTATACGTGTTTCATCGTGTGCGGAAGTTAATTCCACCACTCCTCAGGGCTGGGGAAGATACAAATGGTATGTGTGATTCATAATGCCCACCATAGTTACAGCAATAGGTGAGCATACCTGTGATTTCGAATGCCAGTGGAAACCAAAAACCACTGTGTTGCAAAATAAGATCAGTTTCAATAAGTGTCACTGTGTTGAACAAGAACGGCATAGACCTGAAAAAGTGACTTCTTAAAGCAATATTCATGCTAATACAAAACACATTTAAGACACATCCTAAACATTTAATCCTCACTCGAAATGAGTCCAACAATTCTTTTACTGTCCAAGATAGGACTGGAGTAAGTACTAGATTGTAAAGAAGAAATCATTAAATATCTGAAAGTTGACATACACAGCTATGTAATCTAAGGTGTGAAAAAGAAGAAATAAACCAGAGAGGACAAGCATAAGAGTCTGCATCCTAGAGTGCATGAAAAGAATACCATATAAATAAGGAAAAGCGTTTACCGCGCTGCTGGTGATATTTCTAACCCGGCTGGGCTAATCCGTGGAATATGGTAAAAGAATTCAAATATAAGTCTAGGAGAAGGTATAGGAGAGAGGGGAGGCGAGATGCCAACAGTAATCTGAAGTGTATCCAGAATGTGATTACCTAATGGTGAAGGTACATAGAAAACGTGGATTTTCTCCATCCATAAGAAAGTCTAAGAAAAAAGGGGCTCACCATGTTGCTGGTTCGATTATTCTCAGGCTAGCAAAAATGTGGTCAAAGAATAAGAAGACTCAATTTGGCATTGTGTGTGTTAGACAAAAAAGTTTAAAGGTTTTAGTTATAAAATTTAGAGAATGTGTAGGGTAAAAAGGGTGGCTGGAGGCCCTAAGGCAATAGTAAACGTGAAAAAACAAAATTACTTCCAATAATTAACCAACGGCATGAATGGCAGCACATATACGGAAGAAGCACTAGACGAGCTATGTGTGGCGGTGCTCCTGGCCATATCACGAATGGTGACATCCACCTGTAGATACATGCGCATAAACGTGTATCATGAGTAAGCTCTACACCAAATAAAAAAAAAACATGTGAAGCATAACATAAGGTTAGAAGGACGTGGAATAACATAACTTTAATGACTAAAAAACACAATTGCGCCTACGAATGCCTCGAATATTTCTAAAGATGTGAGGGAAAGCGCTCCAAACTAACAGAATAATAATCACCAGTAAAAAATGTGCGAGAGGTCGCCCCAAAGGGTGTAAGACAAGAAGTCATACAGTAAAGTAGTTTGTCAGATCCTATAGAATAAGGTGGACAAAAATACTACCGTCAAGTAAAATGCTTCGTGTCAAGTCGTGCTGTGAGTGTAAGGCGATAGTCTTAGAGGTTCAATCTACAAATCAAAACCATGAATCAAATTGGGAATATTAGGGGAAGTGTGGGAAAGTAGAACAAGGCGCCGTACAAGTCTTACCTTAAGCGCGTGTGCTCAGGACCTCCTCAAGGCAATCCTGTATTCCGGTATGGGCAAGTGATAGTAGTCGTCCGAGGTAATTTGTTGAAATCTGAAAGCGTGTTTAGAGCACTAGATCGATAACCCTAACGGGCAAAATTAGACAGGAAGTGAGTATGAAAAATCCCTAAGAGCTTCTAGAAAACAAGAAAACTTTATTGATCTAGATGGACGACATCTCATACAGGCGCAATGTCAATACTAGTGATTATGAATATAATAAATGAGAATCGTTAGTGTACGGGACGAGTAGGGAAAGACTGGAAGTATTGTAAGAAACCCAGTACGCGCTTAGAGGGGTAAAACTCAAGGATATTAAGCAAACCGCCCGCATTCTAAT
This sequence comes from Lissotriton vulgaris, assembly GCF_964263255.1. Classification (NCBI taxonomy): domain Eukaryota; kingdom Metazoa; phylum Chordata; class Amphibia; order Caudata; family Salamandridae; genus Lissotriton; species Lissotriton vulgaris. Next base: position 444,562,191 of record NC_141699.1, read on the forward strand.
AAGGTGTAATAAAAAGATTTACTTTACCGTGACGGATCTCTCCCTTCCATTTGCTCTCTCTCGCGACGAGTCACGGAATGACGTCAGGAACGTATGCGCGTCAATGTCATTGCTATTGTAAAAAGGAAAAAAGGACAATCATTATCATTGAATCAATCAGTCAATCATTCACTGCATTTCTAAAGCGTGCTACATACCCGTGAGGTTCTCAAGGCGCTGGGGGGCGCTACTGATCGAAGAGCCAGGTCTTGAGGTCTTCTGAAGGCCAGCAGGTCCTGAGTCTGTCGTAGGCTGGTAGGGAGATTGTTCCAGGTCTTGGCTTCGAGGTAGGAGAAGGATCTGCCGCCGGCGTGTGGTTTTCCAGATACGAAGAACTGTGGCGAGGGCGAAGTTGGCTGAGCGGAGGCTTTGGGAGGTGGGGGTGTGGAAGCAGAGTCGGTTGTTGAAGTATGTAGGTCCGGTGTTGTGTAGTGCTTTGTGTGTGTGGATGAGGAGCTTGAAGGTGATCCTCTTGTTGACGGGGATCCAGTGCAGGCCTCTCAGGTTGGGTGTGATGTGGCTGCGTCAGTGGATGTTGAGGATTAGTGGTGCCGAGGCGTTCTGGATTTTTTATAGTCGTCTCAGGAGCTTGGTTGTTGTTCCTGAGTAGAGGGCCTGGTCATAGAGAGGGTGGAGTCGAGGATGACCCCGAGGTTGCGTGCCTGGTCTGTGGGTTCCGGGGCGGTGCCTAGCGATATGGTCCACCAAGAGTCGTCCCAGGCTGATGAGGTGGGTCCGAGAATAAGGACCTCCGTCTTGTCTGAATTCAGCTTCAGTCTGCTGTCCCTCATCCAGTCAGCTACGGCCTTCATTCCTCTGTGGAGGTTGGCTTTGGCGGTGTGGGGGTCTTCGGTGAGGGATATGATCAGCTGGGTTTCGTCGGCGTAGGAGATGATGTTGAGGTTATGTTGTCGTGCGGCGTGGGCGAGCGGTGCCATGGCGATATTGAACAGCGTCGGGCTGAGGGAGGATCCCTGTGGAACGTTGCAGATGATCTCGGTGTTTTTTGAGAGGAAGGGTGGGAAGCAGACTCTCTGGGTTCTGCCGGAGAGGAAGGATGTGGTCCAGGCCAGGACCTTCTTTTGAATTCCGGCGTCATGGAGGTGTGCTGATAGGGGGCGGTGGCAGACATGTCAAAGGCTGCTGATAGGTCCAGGAGGATGAGGGCCGCTGTTTCTCCTTTGTCCATCAGGATCCTGATTTCGTCAGTGGCAGCGATGAGGGCGGTCTCGGTGCTGTGGTTGCTGCGAAAGCCGGATTGGGAAGGGTCCAGGATGTTGTTGTCTTCGAGGTAGCGGGTTCGCTGTTTGTTGACAATCTTCTCTGTCACTTTTGCCGGGAACGGGGGCAGGGAGATTGGCCGGAAGTTCTTGAGGTTCTTGAGGTCTGCCTTGGGCTTCTTCAGAAGGACGTTGATCTCAGCGTGCTTCCAGCTTTCCGGGAAGGTTGCTGTCTCGAAGGAGCTGTTGATTGTTTTCCGGAGGTGGGGTGCGATGGCTGTGCTGGCTTTGTTGAAGACGTGGTGAGGGCAGGGGTCAGATGGGGATCAGGAGTGGATGGAGTTCATGGTTTTGATGGTTTCTTCGTCGCTGACATTGGACCAGGCGGTCAGGCGACTGATGCAGGTGGTGGTCGCAGGGGTGGTGGACTCGGTGGTGGGTGCGGGGGTGTCGGAGTTGAAGCTGTCATGGATGTCGGTGATCTTGTGATGAAAGAAGGTGGCCAGGGAGTCGCACAGGTCTTGTGATGGTGGGATGTCGTTGGTGTTGGAGCTGGGGTTGGAGAGTTCTTTCACGATGCTGAAGAGCTCTTTGGTGTTGTGTGCGTTGTTGTCTAAGCGGTCCTTGAAGGCGGTCCTCTTGGTGGTCCTGATGAGTTGGTGGTGTCTGCGGGTGGCGCTCTTGTGGGCTGTGTGGCGGTCTGGTATTCAGTCGTGGAGCCATTTCTTCTCCAGATTCCAACAGGTGCGCTTGGAAATCCGGAGGATTCTTGGTGAACCAGGCGGCTTTCTTATTGGTGTGGTTGGTTGAGGAGGTCTTGAGAGGGGTGAGGGTGTTGGCGCAGTAATTGATCCACTGTTTGAGGTTGGTCGCGGCGGTGTCTGGGTCGGTGGGGTCGGCAGGTGGTCTCAGGGCGAGGGTGGTAGTCAGTTGGTCCTTGGTGACTTGCCCCAACAGTGGCGCAGCAGCTGTTGGGTGCGGTGGTGTGTGGTGGGTTTCCTGAAGGTGAAGTGGACGCATCTGTGGTCAGTCCAGTGGAGTTCGGTGGTGTGGTTGAAGAAGACGTGGGGGCTTGTGGAGAAGATGGGGTCCAGCGTGTGTCCAGCGGTACAGGTGGGTGTCGTCACGAGCTGTTTGAGTCCGAGGTTGGCGAGGTTGTCGATCAGGGCAGTGGAGTTTCTGTCGTTGTTGTTCTCGAGGTGGAAGTTCAGGTCCCCGAGGAGGATGTAGTCCGTGGAGGCGAGAGAGTGGTTGCTGACGAGGTCTGCGATGGTGTCGCTGAACTGTGGTTGTGATCCGGGTGGTCTGTAGATGAGTGTTCCTCTGAGGGTGGTGTTGGGGTCGGTATGGATCTGGAAGTGCCTGTGCTCGGCGGTGGTTAGGATGTCATTGGTGTTGGTCGAGACTCTGAGGGTGTCCTTGTGGATGATGGCGCTTCCCCCTCCCACTCCGTTGGTGCGGTATCTGCTGGAGATCTTGCAACCCTGTGGGATGGCTATGGTGATATCTGGTGCTGAGGTGGTGTTCAGCCAGGTCTCCGTCAGGAAGGCGACATCGGGGCGGTAGAGTCTAGGAGGTCCCAGAGTTCGATGGCGTGTTTGCGAGCGGAGCGAGTGTTAAGGAGGATGCAGCGGAGGTGGTTGGGTTCTCTGTTTGTTGGTTTGGTGGGTTTTATGCTGGTGAATCTGCAGTTCCGGCAGGCGAAGGGCCCTTGGGTTCGCTTTGGGGTGGCCCGGTAGCAGGGGTGGTCTCGTCCGGTGTTGAGTGTGTGGAGGGTGCTGGAGTCGTAGTGCAGTCTGGCGTTGCGGGGGCGCGGGGTCCAGGGGTTCTGGCGCTGGGCACGGTCCAGGCGCGGATGGGCGCAGACGGGTTTGCTGCCTCCATAAGAGGCAAAAGGGGCAGGGCCACAGGGGAGCAGCAGCGGGAAGCGGAGAGGGCAGGGGCACAAGAGGAACGCCTAAAAACATAGTAAATAATCTGCAAGAAACAAATGCACAGTTGGGAAAAAAGGTTAGCAGTACAGAAAGGAAAAACAGTTACCAGGGGCACACCAGCGGCGAACTCTTGGCAGTGACGGCACAGTGCGGCAGAGTCTCGGGCACCCAGGAGGAGCCGTGTGGCATGGGGAGTGAATCTGATGTAAAAACTTTAAAATATGTATTTAAAAAACACATTAATAGCAAAATGTAAAAAATGAAGCATTAAATATGTAAAATAAACAGTATCATAAATTGTATATGATTTTGTATAAGCAAGCTTACCTTTGACATGTTTTTACAAATAAAAGCATTATTTAAAAAAAAATTCTTTGTGTCTTTATTAGTTAAATACATAGTTTATATTGTGTTATATTACAACAACATGAAAACGTACAAACCTAAAAGTAATCAGATATTGATTAAATAATACACAAATAATATACAACACTTTATTTCAATAAATCAAGACCCTCAAAAGAGTCCGTCCTCAAGTTATGTTTGTACTTCAAATAACTTTTATTAGTTTTAACTTCCCCTTCCTATCGACCACCCTCATCTGTACTTAAAATGTAATTTAGCAACACAATATGTATTTTAGTCATTTAAAAGTGTCTTACTGTAACGGATCTCTCCATGCCATCTTCTCTGCCTCGCAACGACCCAACAAATGAAAAAATGCACACATGAACGCCAACGTCATTGCTAACTGTAAAAATTGAAAAAGGGCAATTTTTCCCATTTTCTTCAATGTGAAACCATGGGAAAATACTTATTTAATATTTATTTAATGTACTTTTAATGTAATAATTTGTGTATGTTATTTTAAACAATTTATTTATTCAATGTAATTTGGGCATAAATATTAAGGGTAACAATACTCTAATATTAGTAAGGTATTAATGATTTTCAATTACAAATTGTGTGTTAAGGGTAACAATACTTTAAGATTATTAATATATAAATGTTTTTTAATTACAAATTACGTGTATTAAGGGTATCAATACTGTAATATTAATTAATTAATTAGTATTAGATTAAATATTACAGCAATATTCTGCTATTAATTAATTAATTATTAGATTAAACATTATTATTAGATTGCACTTTACAGTTAAAGCACATAAACAACTACACGTCTGTGACATACTATACAAATGATTACATTTAATTTTTTACTACATTTACATGTACTGTAATTTAAAAGTGTCTTACCTTAACGTATTTATTTATTCAACGTAATGAGTGCATAAATATTAAGGGTATCAATATTCTAATACTATGAAAGTATTAATGATTTCTGAACTATTAATTAATTAATTATTATTAGAGTAAACATAAATTATTATTAGATTGAACTTTACAGTGAAAGCACATAAACAACGACACATCTATAGAGCTACTATTCAAATTATTACATTTACTTTCTTACAACATTTACATGTACTGTAATTTAAAAGTGTCTTACCTTAACGTATTTCTTTAATCAATATATTGTTTGCATAAATATTAAGGCCATCAATACTCTAATATTATGAAGGTATTAATGGTTTCTAATTAAAAGTTATTTGTGTTAAGGGTATCAATACTCTAAGATTATTAATGTATTCATGATATACTATAGAAATTATTACATTTACTTTTTTACAACATTTACATGTACTGTAACGAAATACACTATACAAGACATACTCTATACCATTTAGTACATGTACATACCGGGCCGTGTGTGTTAATAGCATGCAATGTAAAAGTCACTGCGATGTAATAGCATGCGTTTTACAGGCATCCAATAGAAAGGATTCTGCGATGTAAAAGTTGTGTTGTGGTGGCACCGCATAGTAATGCCACCGTTGTAATGTACATTGTCATTCAGTCTGCATGTAAACAAGGACAATGCGTCAACATACATGTAAACACAATGTCAACATGCATATCCCCATCACATTGCAGAGGGACACACAACACCAACAGCAGAGCACAGAAGACCACACATCAGTGATGCCGGAGAGAACCACCCCACCTTCAACACCGATGCCCTACAACGGCCCATGGACATCCATGCAACCCACCACCAGGACCAGGGTAGCCAAGCTACTCAGAGGGAAACTCAGACCCTGCAACAGACCAGACAGCAGGAAGCACCCGCAAGCACGTCTGGCTCACACCACTTCACCTAGCCACACATGGCACCCCAATGCCAGGTGTCAAAACGCCAAAAGGAGGTGGCCCAACAGATGTGGGTGGGGTCCGAACCCATGGAATGTGAACCAGATCACATACCTGGATGTCTAATATATTTCAGGGATCACCTACACCTACACATTCCCAGTAGAGAACCACAAAAATAACCATCACACACCCAAGTTGGCTCTGCGTACGACGGCCCAGTCCACTCCCCTTAAGTATTGAGGGGGTGACAACAAAGCAACATGCAACAACAACTAATACCAGGGGGTCAGAAATGATAGAAGTGAGTCAGACAGATTGGATCACAAAACCAGGACTACGCAAAATAACACCAGTGAGAGTTAGTTAGTGGCTGCAGGCCTAGTCAAGGCTCCAGAGCACATGGAGAAAAATATAGTTCCCATCAGAAGCCACACTGTACCGCCCTTTTTGTCATCATTTGGGATCTCCTTACCCAGGAGACGAGACGGCCGGTCTGTTGTTACCGTAACCGATGAATGTGATATGTGGGAAGTACAGAGATGAATGCAAGTGGCTACTGAAAAAGCAGTGTATAGTGATTAAGGTGAAAAAAGTGAAAGGTAAAATTAGGTGAACTGGGTAGAAAAAGGAATTTATTATTATCTCCCAATCCCTAAGATTAAAAGGCAGGTGTGAGTGCGGATTTGAAATAATAACCACACTTTATAATGGTCAACATGTTTCTGCATTTCAACGAAAAAAGTTTCTAATGCATTCTTCAGGACCTTGTTGGAAAATCCACTACTGCTTTGTGAAATGATAATCAGAAAATATGAAAAAATATCACCTGAGTATCCCAGGCGTACTCAACCGTATACTGTTAATGCATAGTAGCATTGGATCCAAACCGAAAGACAAACAAACAGATAAACAGAAAAACAAAAGAGCATGAATGAATCCTACTCAATTAGTTCCTGCTTCAAAACATGCTATAATTGCAACATGTTCACTCATACTAGGACACATGCTCTAGTGTACACACTCACCCATGTGACCCTTAGACCCTTCTCAATTGTTTGTTGTATGTGTAACAAAGCAACATGTCCAACTCCAACACTCTGCCTGCGGTGACATGTCTGCCTCCGCTGTAGACAGCACACTGTAATGTCGTAGGGCCCAGGGCCCTCATGCATACAACAAAACCACAGGGACACATGCAGATATTATGTTGAACTGGTTTTGGCCACGTGCGCCCAGACCCTTTATTGGCAGGGCCACATGTACAGTGACACCTGAACTGGATGTATGTGGGGGGAACGTAAGCCAGCCCGTACGGACTGCTTGGTGTTGGCAACAACCTGAACAGTGGACACCAGTGAAACAGAAACATAGAAAACTGCACAACACAGTCAACTGCTTCGCAACATGGATGTAGCCGGAGCAAGTAGAGGGGTGACCCAACATACAAACAGTAGAGTCCTTGAGTTCCAGTTCTCTGAGGTTGGGGAACTAGAGCTGAAAGTGCGCTCATGTGATGAAAATGACTAGGATTGTGTCCCATCCGGATATTCCTGATGCAGACGCAGTGGCATGTGTTAGACCTGCATCATCTTCAACATCAACATCACAGGTCTCCCACACTCCCTGAGGTGACTTTGCTGTGCAACCTCTCCACAGCACAAAACTCAATCAGTGACGGTCTATGGGTTGCAGTGCACTGAGTTAGTGGCACCTGGAATGCTGAGCAGGGTAACAGGCAGATGATGGCATCCACGACCAGTGTGAGCAACTCCATTAATCTGTCAGGACCACTATTTCGACTCTGGCAGATGGCAGTTGGAGAAGGTCCTAGCGATGGTGGCGTATGTCTCCTGTGGTGATGCTACATCTGGGCCGGTCAGGACTCGATTGGATATGTGAGCCCTAGTGGACCACAGATGAGGCTGGAGGCAGCAGAAAGCACAGGGCCACGACACATGGCGCTGACGACCCCAAGGCCATCACCTCAGAGGCCATCAAATATCTCAGAAGAAGGGGTCCCAGACATGACCAGCACAGAATTAGTGGCCCCGGATGTACAGCGGCCAGCACAGGCACCAAGCTACGGGACGTGACTTGTGGTGCACTGAGGTAGGGCCACGCGGACTGGGCGGGTCCTCATCGATGTCAAAGGTAAATGTGGCGGAGGTTTGCAGGGGACAGTGGAAGGTTTGATATTATCCGGAAGCAACAAATGGTGGGTTGGAAAGCGACGGCCTCATTTCCAGACCCAATTCGGTATCAGCTACATGAGGATGAAACTACCCCCTAGTCCATAGCCTCAGATGCCACCAAATTACGACCAGTGAGTGTCCATGAATGTCAAGGAACAGACTTTGTGTCACTGGGGCTGAGAGGGGATGCAATCTGCAATGATGCTGGTACACTGATATGCACTCTGCCATTGCTAAATCAAGACTCAGTCCCAAATATGTTACCTACTGGACTGCAGTGTAGGCCGGAGGCAGTGGTAAGCAGTGGCTCACAGCCACGTGTTGTTGGCTCGCGATGTACAGAGTTAGTGACACCAGGGCAGTTGTTGGTAGTGTTTGATCACCTCCGCAACTATGATCCTTTTTTGCTCCTGACTGCTATGCGACATCCTCTTACACCTCTCCTTGCATGCAATATGTACTCCGCTCTTAAAAAGAGTTGCTCAGGTCCAATTGTGCAACTAACTCACCCGCAGTGTAGGAAGTAGGTGTTTCCAGCAAGGGGCCACAGAAACATGTGGTTGTGATGCTATACATAGACTTGGTGTCACCACATCAAAGGGGGTACAGTTATGTAAAGTCTGCATTGCCATGTGTACCCGGCCATTGCATGATCAAGACTCAGTTCCAAATGTGTGACCTACTCGAGCTTAGTGTGGCCCGGGAGCAGTAGTCCGTATGGGCCCACAGACAAGTGTTGTTGTGATGCTATGTAGAGACTTGGAGGCACCACGTCCAAGAGAGTATAGTGACTTAACCTCAGCCTTTAATAATAATGTTCCCTGCCGTGGTGTAATCAAGACTCAGTTCCAATTGCAGGTCCTACTTGTCCGCTGTGTATGCTGGTGGAGTAGGTCAACAAGAATGAAGTTCTGCAGGTCTTTGTTGAGGAGGCTGTGATGGTCAGAGGAGGCTGCCAAGGTCGTGGGCCTCGGGCATATAGCTTGTTTATTTATTTATATTTATTTTTAACATTTATAGAGCGCACTGTTACCAAACGGTGTCCTGGCGCTAAATGAACCCTCCCCTAGCCTGGCCTGAACTTAATGAACGAAAAGCCACGTTTTCACATTTTTGCGGAAGGTCATTGAATCTGTGATCTGTCTAAGAGCCAAAGGGAGAGCATTCCAAGGCCTCACTGCCCCCAAGATAAAGCTTCTGCCACCCCAGTGTGCTCTCCTTATACCCGGGGTCGTGATCAGCCCCAGATTGGCTGACCTAAGATGTCTACCAGGCCGGTACCATTGAAATGACTGGCCAAGCCCACGAAGGGCCTTGAAAACTATGCACAAGGCTTTAAAGGAGATCCGTTTTCGTACTGGAAGCCAGTGCAATTTCACCAATTCCTGGGAGACTGAAGCAAACTTTGGTACGCCGGTGATGAGACGAGCTGCTGCGTTTTGCAAGGCCTGTAGTTTGTTAAGAAGCCCCTGTTGGGCATTGAGCAATAGGCTGTTGCAGTAATCAAAGCGGGATAAGACCAGGGCAGTCACCACTGTTTTTATGCACTCATCGGGTAAAAAAAGAAGGATCTTCCTGATAATTTTCAGTGCAAAATGGATGGCTGATGTCATTGCATTTACTTGGGGCCTAAAGGTAAGTTTATTATCGATCACAACCCCTAGGTTGTTGACCTTGGTGACCGGAGAAGGGGGTAAACCCATCCCTTCAGGCTACCAGTTTGGGCTCTAAAAGTTATCACTGGATCCGAAAAGTAGAACTTCGGTTTTAGCCGAGTTAAGCTTTAAACAGTTCATAGCCACCCAGTCGCTGACTGCTGACATGCACTCTTGGAATTTACTAGTTATGCCTTCTTCTTTACCTGGTAGCAGTGATACCACAATCTGCGTATCATCCGCATATGAAGTAAGCTCGAACCCATAGGATCGAATAACTTGGGCCAATGAGGAAACATAAATATTAAAAAGGGCGGGACCTAGGGAGGATCCCTGGGGGACCCCGCAGGGAAGCACGAAAGGTTTAAACTCAAACTCCCCCAGTGCCACCACCTGAATCCTATTGGTAAGGAAGGCTTTCAAGATCTTGAGAGCTGTGGTGGACCGTATCGAAGGCCGCAGATAGATGTGGTGGACCGTATCGAAGGCCGCAGACAGATCCAGCAGGATCAGGGCTGCTCTGCCCCCTACGTCCATCACTTTTCTAATCTCCTCTGATGATTTAATTAGGGTAGATTCGGTGCTATGACCTGCTCTAAAACCATGTTGTGATGAATCAAGGTCTTGTGTGGCTCCTAAAAATGCGCTAAGCTGACTTTTCATGGTCCTCTCAATTAGTTTGGCCGGTAACGGAAGCCTGGCAATGGGACGGTAGTTATTGGGGTTGGTAATGTCCAGGTTGTTTTTTTTTAACAAAGGTAGGATCGAAGCCAATTTCCAACTAGATGGAAATTCACCAGCCGTAAACATGTTATTAAACATCGTAGCTAAGGTGGTGGCTATCGGAGCCGCAGCTAGCTTTACCACTGTGGCCGGACATGGGTCACGGGGAGAGCCTGATTTTGTACCTAGCAGCAGTTTCTTAATCTCTTCCACACTCACCGGGGAGAAGTTTAGAAACTTGACCTCATATGAGTTGGCAGTTGAGATCTCAAGCCTGGCAGCTGGCTGGTTATCCATGACTTTACCTTCAAGGGAGCTAAAAATAGTCTCGGCCTTGTTTAGGAAAAACTGAGCTAGATCCTCACACAGTTCCAGACTGGGAGGTGTTGCAGCTGGCTTTGGGGTGGCCAGACTCGAAACCATATGAAAAAGCTCCTTAGGCGAGCTCCTGGCACCATTAATACGGTTGATGAAATAACTTTGTTTTGCCTTCCCAATCTTGTCTTTATATACTACCAGACTTCATTTGAGTCTTTTTTTGTCCGCCTCGAGGTAGTTTTTCCGCCACACCCGTTCCAGTTTCTTGCAGATGAGCTTATGCTCTCTGAGCTCCTCTGAGAACCAGGGGGCTGACAGGGTCATGCGAGTGGGGTGGCATCTTTTGGGTGGAGCTAAGATCGTGCATGCGTGGTCCAACCAATTAGAATAAGTGGCAGCTGCTTTGTCCACGTCTAGTGGGAGCGTAACCATAGATGATTCCAAAAGATCCTCCAGGGATCCTCTTTCTATCTTGTTCCAGGCCCTACAAGTCCTAGTTATTTTCCTGACCTGCCTATCACTAAGGGAGTTAGCAGCGGAGATGTTGAAAAGCACGGCAGCGTGGTATGACCAAGTAACTGGATGGATTGTTGAGACCTGTAGGTCCGGGTGGGTCGTAAATATTCCGTCCAGGGTATGACCCGCAATGTGAGTAGGACCATACACCAATTGTCTTAGATCGACGCCGTTCCTCACCTCCGTGAGGGCTAATGTGTCCGGGTGAGAGCTATTCTCTAGATGAAAGTTAAAATCCCCTAAAACTGTGAAGGTCTTTTCACAAAGGGCTTCCTCTAAGATATTTCCCAATGAGCCTAAAAACAATGTCCTGGTTCCAGGTGGCCTATAGAGTAGACAACCCCTGAAAGATTGATGGTTAGACAAAATCAACTTAAAGGCCAGAGCTTCACATAGTTCGGAAGACACTGGTTGAAAAGTGCCCTTGATGGAGTTCTGGTAAATAACCGCCAGGCCACCTCCTCTTTTCCGAGATCTATCCTGCACGTAACTGAGATAGTTTGGAGGAGTGGCCTTGACGATGTCTGGGCCAGATGCTGCATCTGTCCAAGATTCGGTGACAAATGCAATTTTTATTTCCTTGTCCTGAAGCAACTCAGCGAGATCCGTGCTATGTTTGACCAAGTATCTGGCGTTGAGTAGGAGGCCGCTAACATACTTTGTTCTGACCTCGACTGTCTCCTTAGTAATATTAGCGACCGACCGGACTCAGCTTAATAAGATTGTCGGGATTACCCTATTGCACGATGGGCATGCCTCCCCAGCGTCCTGCGTATCCTTGTAGAACTCCAGGCATAGACAGCCCGATGTCCTTCCTCCTCCCTGAATGCTTAATAGTACATACAGAAGCTATACATTGTGACTTGCCTGGCGATTGCCAACCAATGGTCCTGGCGATAGGCGCGGGCCCGGCGCCGACGGGCGCAGACGGGCGCAGATGGCTTGCCTTTGGCGTGCCAACGGCACGCCTGCTGCGCGCGTCCGCTGCCCGGTCGCGCCAGCCCGATTTTTAAAGTGCTGGGTACGGAAAAAGACTAGAACGCTCACCTTGGCCCACTCAAGATGGCGGCCGTCCGGGTGAGTGCCTAATCGTGTTTCCCTCCCTTCAGGCGCTTCAAATTGATGCCAAATGAGCCCCTGGGTTCCCTGATAATTAAGTCCTATATAATGAGTCTAAAAGCACCTCCCAACCAAATAATTAAAATGCAGTTTAAAACGATCTAAATTCATACAAGTAGCAGCAAACAATGACTGTGTAAAATCTAGCGAAAAAAGGAACAGTTCAGTGCAATTCTCGCCAAGCTCCCGGCTCACGCCTCAGGAGCATTCAAGGCTGCGCGGTCGCGCCAGACCGATTTTTAAAGTGCTGGGTACGGAAAAAGACTAGAGCGCTCACCTTGGCCCACTCAAGATGGCGGCCGTCCGGGTGAGTGCCTAATCGCGTTTCCCTCCCTTCAGGCGCTTCAAATTGATGCCAAATGAGCCCCTGCACCTGCAAGTGTGGTCCCTCTTTGACACACGGCGGTGTCGGCAGGTGGGCATTGATGCCTGGGTGGCAGGGGCGGGCAAGACGATTTCGGGGACCAGCGACCTGTGGTGCAGCAGGTGCACAGGATCACATGCACCACACTCACGGCGTTGGCCTCGTGGTGGGGTAAGAAGCACCGCCCTGGCAGAGATGTTGGGCATTCCGGAAGAGGACGAGATCCAGTGTTTTGTGCCTTTTCTTCACACCCCTATGCTGGCCTGGTATATGCCGGGCCAGCCCATTCTGCTCACACTTACGGGGGGAACGGAACTAGCTACTTTTCCTTGATCTCCCCCATTGGCTGGGGTGACATGGTTGCATCCACTGCACTCCATACACTAGTGGGGTCTGTCGACATGGATATGTATGTGATCTGCTTACTGCAGTCTGTCCAGCACAACCATGCCACACTTGCCATTGTGTACATTCATGTTCAACGGTCACTTGCCTCCTTAGCACATGTCTGGTCCGCACCTTTTCCCACATCCTGCTATTGTGTGGCTGAGGTGACATGCTGTTGATGGCTGAAGTACATGGCTGGCCCAGGTTGTTGTGCTGTCATGTCAGGTGGGTGTGCATGTTGTATGTGAGCTTGTGACGTGTGCATCCCCAGAGTTGTGAGTTGCATGATTGTGGATTTGTGGTGCGTGGTGTGTTCATTTGGTATTGGCCAACGAGCAGTGCATTTCTGTTGGTGCCATCCTGGTAGCGCAGGTTGATGATGGACTGTCAGAAGGTGTAGGAATCATGCACACTGCCTGGGGTATCGGCGGCTATGTTGGCAGGGATTCCTAGGTCGTCCAATGTTGCCTGGCGATTGGTTGCATACGTGCGTTTCAATATCAATTATTGTGTGCAGTGTTTCCAGGGGGCACAAGTAGGACATGTGTGCTATCAATTGCTCCCTGACACGTGCGGGAAGCCAGATATGGCATAGGCACCTTGCTTAGTCTCTGTCTGTTCCTGCGCAGTGTTTGGGGAGTATGGCTAGTGGGGTACCAAGCTGATGGTGTCATCCATGTTCGTTGCAAGGGACTTGTATTGGGCTGGCTCTGTGACTCGTGCGGATGTTGGTTAGAGGGTACCAGTGGCCAAAAGGCTCATCACGGCCAGCAGCTTGGTCTGAGGTGGGATGTTGGTTGTCCGCTGTGTTGATACCTTCAGCCTGTGTACAATGGTGGTCAGGATGCGGAGGAGGGTGGTCCCTTTGGGCATGTGGTGGGCAATGACATTCTCTGGTGTTGGGTCTGCGTGGTTGGGGCATTTTGGGAGGGTCGCTGTGTTTGCCTGCGCTGCATCAGTGTTGGTCCGGGGGGCAGTGGGTTTCCGGGGGGGTGGTCCTGAGAGAGGGTGGCTGTTGTGGCCCTCTTGTGTGTCTGGCCCACATATACAGTGGCTCCAAGTCATCTGTTGTTCTTCAGGTATGGCTCCGGGCTGTGCTCCTTTTTGTAGTGCAGGCTGCCATCCACCTTTGCACCAGGTCAGAGCAGGTGTTCGTTTCCTGGTGCTAACGCACCTTATTGTGAGTTTTGTGATCTTATCACAGATCAGGCTGGTCGTTAAGAATGTTGCCGAGTGGTGTAGTCGCAGCATTTTGCACGGGAACGCCTACTCTGCATCTCATTAGCAATAGTTGCCGGGGTCATCGGTGACGATGTTTTTGCGGCTGCTATCGCCGGAAAACTGGTGACATCGGCTCTTTGCACCAGCTAGTGAATGGGGTGGTAAATTTATTGCGACTTTGGCTGTGATAAAGTGCCGTTAAGTCGTCGATTGCTCATTGAGAATATGGCACAGAGATATTTAAATTGAAAATTCAAGGAACACAAAACTGTGAAAAGTTGTTTACACAAATGGATTAAAACTTCGTAGCAGAGACTATTTCTTTGTTTGGAAATACCACCATGGCAGCTATAAATACTGAGTTTCCACACTTTGAAAATTCCCATAAGTGTTGAACCTACAATCGCAGTCCAGACATTTGTGATTTATATAGCAATGCATTACAGTTTTCTGACCTCTGAGATGTGAAGAGACACATATTTAACACGATTTTCAGTGGATGCGGAAATCTATAGGCTATTGTTAATATAGGGTTTCTAAATGTCAATTCTTAGTCTCCTTTAAGCCTTTATTTTTGCTTTTTGAAAAATAATATATATCTCCAGACGAATTGAACCAACAATATTGCTTTCATTATTTATTTTAGTTGAGGTAAAATCATTCTCAAGGGAATGAATGCCTGGCATACCTTTAATAGTGTTTCCTCGCTTTATTTTCTTATTTGTTAGATACGCTTTTGTCAATAGCATACAGAACAAGCATTGAAAAGGCCGAGAAGTCTGCTTTGGACAGCTGGAGTGTTTTATTTTTACTCATATACTGCAACGAAAACTTAAACAAAAACACACAAAAAAACCAAGAAAGCATGGTACTGCCTAAACATGGTATCCATACACATGCAATAAAAATGTTAAACTATACAAATTAACCATCACATAAAATGTCACTAAAACGGCATACGTGCTTAGAAGGCAGGTGTGCTTACAGCATATATATAGAAATACTGTTTAGTTGTAATGCACATCACAGAAACATACTATTGACTTTGAATTAATGTAAAATAAAGGATGTCCAAAAAATGAAATAAAACGAGGAAAATAAGCAGCCTTTTCAAGTGCAGTTCATTAGGCGGGTGTACACGTTTAATCAGGGAGAAATGCTGTTATTCACGGTTCAAGAGAACCAGTGGCTAGAGACGGCTGAACCAGTGCCCAATGCTGCTTGCTGTGGTTGTTAGAAACAATATGTGCATAACTGCTGAACACAGTGATAGCCAACCTCAACCATGGACTAGCGCGCTTGACAATGAGGAGCACACTACTTAGGAAACCCAAAAATAGAAGTTAATCGAGTTGTATTGTTTATTACATATTGGATTTATTCACGTGCTCTCAAGAAAAAAACATAACAACAAACCACTGGATTAACCTCTAACTTTGGGTTTATTGGTGTGCTACTCATTGTCAAACGCCATATACATTATTTAAACTACAATAAAACACTGATAGTATGATTCAAACTAGGGCTGTTTTGCTTATGTGGATGTTGATATGAACACCATTTTCAGGCTACCAGACAGAGATGGCCCCCAACAGCCAGTTAAGACCCTCAAACCAGCAAGCCCGAAACTCCACATGGCCTTCCATAGTATCTCCGAGGGACTGCACTCCCCTTAGTGATGAATAAGCAGCTAGATGAGTATGTGTTTCTGAGAGAAACCTCATGATACCTCATTGTGGTTAGCAAGATTTAGTATTCTTTGAATGCTACATCTATTGTTTTGTCCAGGATACTATTACATGTTTCTTTGTGTTGTAGTAGTGCATTTGTGATTAGTTGTATTGTATTGGTGTTCGTTGACGTTTGCTGTATTTTGTGAATTTGCTGTTTATCGTCTATTGCTACTTATTTGTGTTTTGCGAGTACCCATAAGAAGTCTCCGATGTCAATCAGCTTAATAAAAAGATTTTTATGTAAAAAAAATGAAAGAAACAAAAGCAAGATCATGAGTGTATGTGTAAAAATCTGTGTACATTGGCTGTTTGAATTCCTGAACTGTGTATCAGTGTCACATGCTAGGCGAGCCAAATGAAGAAGGCTGTGAAACATTGAAAGTTATTGAACAATAAATCCCCTTTACAAGAAGTGGGCAGACGCTTGAAGGCTAGAGCCTGCCTCGAGCTCAAAGCCTGCTTCTGGCTCAGCTCGAGGTAGTCTTGAACTCTATAGCCCAAAAGAGCCGAGCCCGGCCCCATCCCGATAGAATTCTTGGGGTCCATGCAGTTCTTGCCTCTTGCTGTCAAGCAAGTCCTACGGCCAGCAGCTCTGCGCTCATATGGGCATATTACCAAGCAATAGCGATAATTATCGCTATGCATGGTTAGGGGCTAAAATTATATCGCCACGCTCCGACGATATTATCAAGGTTTATCTCAAAAGCGGTAAAAATCCTGCGAAATGCATGAATATCGCTGAAAAATCAGCGATATTCATGCATCATCGTGACAATGCTCTTAGCCATGTTATCCACCTTCCATTGGATAACATGGCTAAGAACTGCTCTGGGCAGACGTTAGCTTTTGGAGATATTCGTGCTTAGGGCGAATGTTTCCAAAAGTAAGGCTTTGTTGATAATTGGAGATAGCGATATTAGCGACTGTTTTCAGTCGCTAACATCTTGGCACGCCCACTTTGCATGTCATTAGCGATAAATATCGCTGACATGCAAAGTGGGCCCCAAGATGATCGCTATCTCCTACTAACTGTCGCTAACTGGTGTTAGCGACAGCTAGGTAATAGGGCGATAAAATTATAGCAGCGTTAGCGGGAAAAAGTCCCGCTAAGGCGCTGATAATGGCCCTTGGTAATATGCCCCATAATTCCCATGTGTGCCGTCAGTAGACGATTGAGGGATTGGCTTTGGTACAAAGGAAGATGACCACTGGCTAGCTCAGCTCTTCAAGTGGCGAGGAGTGTTTTTGACCTCCTGATCGACTTCTCATCTCTACAACGCCACCCTGGTGTGCCGCTGATGTGGGAAGTCTCCTGCCCCAGATGATATCCCATTTCCTCAGGTGACTGCTTTATTATGTGTTATAGCAAGTGCTCTGTCTGACAGGAGTAGTGCCTGCTATTTTGATTTACTTGCCGCCTGAACACCTGAAGGAGCTTAAGAATGCCAGAGTTTTTTTTACTATTCCTGTCTGCAACTTTCTTCTTGCAACTAACCACTTGAAGGTGTACAGCTTCTATATACTTTGCTCCATAGTAACTGCAAAATAACTAGTACACTCTGTTATTGGATGTTCTTCTAAAATATACACAAAGATCTTCCTCATCAATTTTTCACATTCTACAGAGCATGGTTATTCGAAGTCAATTGTCTTTGAATATTGCTATCATTTTTTGAAGAAAACACAATATTTTAAATGTAATTCCCCTTTTTATGGTGGCAGACTCCAAATCACTAACTTTCACGGATCCTAAACCTTTTTCTATTCTGCTGCATACCATGGAAAACTCAGAGCCCACTCAAGCATCCCAATTTCCATTAATTCTTGTTTCTGTCACAGGCACTACAAAATCGACACCAAAGACATGTGGCACCTTTAATATGGCATCTAGAAAAAGAGTGAAAAAAAGACCCTACTTCACCAGATAAGTCTCCTCCTCATATTTCTCTGGAGCTTCTTTTTGAGGAAATACATGCTCTTAAACCTTATGTGGAGGAAACAAATAGACGCATTTAGACCCTGGATGATAATGGTCCATCATTGAAAGCTGAGTCACATCGATGAAAACAGAGAGCAGATTCTATACAGATTATTACTCAACAAAACAGATTATTACTCAACAAACCACATTAATATAAACCGAGGAGTGTCATCTTAAGAAACAAGTGGATGACCTTGAAAATAGCAGTCATCAGAATAACCTCCGTATTTATCGTCTGGTAGAATATTTAGAGGGACCATATCATGTTTCCTTATTCTCAAACTTTCATTCATAAAGTTCTTTGGTTGCCAGAAATACATGTGTTAAAGATTTACTGAGCTCACAGACTTGGTTATACCCTATGCACTCCATAATCTTCTCAAAAACCTAGAGGTGTCATCATCCTTTTTCTGCAATACACTGACTTGTTAAAGGTCCTTCAAGCAGCTAAAAGTAAAGGCATGGGTGTCATTTGGAGGTAGTCAGGGGTCACAGTTGTGATCTCTAGCTTGCTCCCTGCTACTCCTGACACTTCCTTTGCGATCCCTGGCCTCAGACGGGTCAAAACCTTTGCCTCCTCTGAACCCAGGGATCACAAAGGAAGTGCAAGGCATAGCAGGAAGCAAGCTAGAGGTTACAGTTGTGACTCCTGACTACTGTTAAATTATGTCCATGAATAAAGGTCCTATTTCTCAGTTGGGATCCACTTTATTATTTTCCCATGACTTAGCTAAGACCACAGCTGACAGAAGTAAAATATTTCTTGAAATGCACCCGGCCATTTACAGTTTTAGCACCAAATTTTGTTTCTACAATCCCGAGATTATCTATAGCAATAAAGCTTCAACATATTAAGATCCTGCTCTGTTACAGACATTTTTGGATACTTGCAAATGTGAAGCTATGGATGGATCCAGACTTTCTATCACTAATTGACTGTTTTTCATCATACTTGATGTGATATCTTCCTTGTTACCTATCTATGATGCTATCACTCATTTGTACTTCTTTAATGCTCGTTATTGTATATTTTTTTCCCGTGTTAGGTGTTGTGCCTTCTATTACTGATTTGTTTCTACGTCTGTTCAGGTGGACTGATGTCCTCCCCCGACGTGTTCTGAAGTGAGTGTACCTAGAGTGTGTGGTAGGTGTGGAGCCAAGAATTCTCCCAAGGGATGATCCAGCTCACAAACTGGACAACCCTCACGAGATGTCAGACCACTTGCATTGTGAAATCTCAGCATGCAAAGAACTTCTGTGTCAGCTGAAGTGCCTCCTTTACTAATCTATCAGGATGCCTATCTTTTATATTGGAAACCAGCCTTGCGATATGCGTACAGATTGGTGATGTCATGAATATGTAGATAGCACTGTCACTCCCTGGATGAAGAACGAGATGACATTTGTACATAATCCTAAAAGAGACCTTGTATATAATATTCAGGGCTTTGTGCTAATGTTGTGTAAAGCTAGATGTGTAAACAAATGTAGTGTCGGGGAAAGTAATCCAGCATTGTCGCACACGTAATATGCAAAAGGTTACTACTCAAAAATAGGACAATCTAAGAAATGAGCTGCTTAACTACATGGGCCAAACGCGGGAATATAACAATTCCTCTTCCTATTCCACCCTATTTTTGTAAAAAAAAACATTTCATTCACTCATTTTTTTGTGGAATAAGAAACATCCCCATATGTCTTTACTTACATTTAACAATAAGGAGGAGTAAACTTTCCTGATTTTCAATCTTACCAACTGCCTTCTTTTTTTAGGCAGACCACCCATTGCTTATCTGAAACTTCTTTAAACTTTTCTTCGCTTTGGAAAGATATTGAACTATCTTTTATATCACCATTCTCCTTTGAAGAATTTTAATTTTTTACCCAAAAACCTTTTACCTACACATAAAAATATTTGCAAGTTGTTCTGTCCAACATTTTTCTCCCATTTCTCAGAGAGGGAACAGTTTCTTCCATTATCAATTTGTTATAACAAACTTCTAAAAATAAATATGAAACCTTTTTTCTGGATATCTTGGCGAGACAGAGGTATACATTGGTACATCAACTTACCGTCAAAGACTCTTTTAATGTCTTTTATCAAGCACAACTTCTCTCTAGTTTTCAAAACTCTTTCCATACAAATTCTCTTCTTTAATTCAATGCTATTATATGGACCTTCTCCACACTTTCATCACATTCCCCGACCCTTACTTATTACAATGAGATGAGATCTTTGCCATTGTGTTCTTGTACAGCTTCTAATATTTACAAGTTCCTTTCTGCACTCTCAATCAATAGGGATAAATTGGAAGTTGAATTGCAATGGGAAAAAGATTTCCAAATATCATGGCCTCCTGCATCATGGCACAAACTCTGGTTAAAGCTTTGCAGAACAGTGTGATCTGCGAACACAACTCAAACCATATTCAATATTTATAAAAAGACATGATCTCTCCAGTCACTTTACGCAAAATGTATTCTGATACCATGCTGAGTTGTTTTTCACATATTCATACTCATGCTGACCTTCACCATAATATTTTTTCCTGCACATGCATTTTGGATTACGTTATTTAATTAAATTAATTCTATATCCCACACGAATGTCCCTTTCAATTTCATGGCTTACTTGCTCAATCAATTTTAAAATAATATATTTATTAATTGTGATTGACTTTCAACAAGTTGCTCGACATTAGAAAAACTCCTCTAATATATCATTTCAAGCCTGGTGGAATGGTGTTGCTTGATGATGGGTATGCTAACCCTTATTCCCTTTTTGGGAAGAGAGACATTGTTTGGTCGACTGTTACTGCCTTTATAGATGCCTCAGCAAGAAAAGTAATTTTTCATTGCTTATTAGAAGAAGTTCTTATCCCTCCATGAGATGTCCTTTATTAATTGTAATGTTCTATCTTTAACCATTGTTGTTGTTACCTATATTTGAAATGAACCTTTTATATAGCTTTTTCCAATTATGCTCTCTATTTCTTAACTACCCCTTTGTTTACATCCTTTTACGTTTCTGACCTCCACTCGTGTCTCCTCTCATTTCACTCCTTCTATCTATTGCTTTTCCATTTGCTTCCATATTAAGATTATTCATTTATATCATATCATCTTTAATTACATTACTGTACTGTATTGTACTGTAGTTTCAATTGTCTTCTTTGATTTATGTACTATTATTCTACCTTATCTAACAAACTTTGCTTAAACTTGAAAAGAAAATAGTAGACTGTTAAGGAACTTTCTATTTCATAGAGGCTAAGCGTTTTGTGCATCAGAGGAAGTTGCTGACAGCACCATGAACTTTGCATCTGCTCCAAAGGCTGTGAGGCACAGCGTCCCAGCAGGTACTCAGGCTTTCATCTTTGGAGTAGGAGAAAGGTGACCAAGAGTCACTAGATGAAATACCACATGTGACTTTGCTACCCCCCGCTGTTAACTGGTGCTGTAAAGGTCCAAGAAGCACAAATTAAAACCCAGAAATAATTCCTTACATTAACAGCTAATGTTTAACTGTCTATACACAAGTCAGTATATGATATCTAATAGAAAAGGCATTGTGTAATAATATTATTAATCAAATCAAATGAGATTATTGAGTAGGTTGATTGTCAATAATATTTTTGGGAGAATGCACTTATTTACATTGCAGTTATTTTGCTTGTAGATTCCCCTGACGAAGAGCAGCATTTTATGCCCAAAATCCATTGGGATTTGATTGTTACTCATGGGATCCATGTGCTCGCTGTTCTACGCATTTGAAAGAAATATCCCTCTGTACCTTTAAAAGCCTGTCCTTAGTTAAAAGATTCTTTTGAACTACTATTTGTGTTTCTACAGAGCTCTTCTTCTATGGAATCCTTTTACTCATGAATGTGTTGATTTTGATTATTTGATTTGTGATAACTGACTACTTGTATGTTACATTGGTGAATACTCTTGTGACTGCTAATTTGTAGTGCACATAGAGTCTACAACGTTTGTCCTAGTTTTTCCAGTATTCTTTGAAAGTGGACATTTCTTTGCTCCTAACTTTGCTTTGTGTGCCTGCAGCCTTTTTCCAATACACGTCTAGGCTGGGTGACAGATACACTTTATGCATTCCTTGTAGACAACCACAAACACAGGAAGGGCTGGGTATTAGAGAGGATTCATCAGCATTCTGAGAGCCTTCCTGCTAGGGGGAGAGATTGTACACAAGTAAATCTGAATAGGCAGTGTCTTGTACTCACACAAAGGGCTGATTACCCCCCACAAATAGCCTGGAAGACAGGACTGGGTTGCAGTATGTGTTATGTTATGTTACAATATTTTCAGTGCAAAGAACTACTTTGAAGTCATCCCCTACAGCAAGGCACTTTGGGACATAAGTATCGGGGCTCCTACCCTAACAAATGAGTATACTACTGGACATAGGAATAACTCTGCTAGAGAAAAGACTGATGTGCTGTAAGGATTGCCACTTTGCTGTCACTGACTGCTCTGAAGAACTGCTTCACTGAGCTGACCTGCTATCTGCCGACCTCTACTTTGCTGAGGACAAGGACTAGACCCATCTCAGTTGAACCCAGAGAGGCTCCAAGGGCATGCTGGCTTGCCTACTGTTTTATGAAGTCTCATGGACACAAAATACTTCCTATCATCCTACTGGTGCAGCTAGACTCTTCCTTTTGTGAGTTCTACCTTTGCCTGAGGTGCCCATCCAGTCATGGGCCTCAGAAGTGGGTTTCTGCAGCTTTTTCTTCAATCAAAGTAAACACAGTGGTGACTTTGAACCAATCAGAACCAACACATCCGTTTCAATGCCAGAAACAACGGCCGCTTGAGGACAGCGATTTCTAGAGCCGGCACAAGACTGACAGACAACGTGGCTAGACATTGACAAAGTGTCTGCATCACACAGAGGTTTGACTCTGAAGGTTCCATCGGTGGCACGGATAAGCACTGATGCTCGCCTGCATCCACTGATTGACGACAACGAGGGGCTCCTTGACTCCTCGCCTCGGGTTTGGCTTCAACACTTTGCTCCATCCCAGGTACTTTCCTAACGGGACCAGTCTCCTCTTGATTGCAGTTAGCCTGAATTGTGGATTTACCACGGTCCCTCATGATCTTACGTAACCATTTAGCACTATTGACCTCTAAGCACTGTTTTAGCATTTATTATTTATTAATTATTATCTCCACTTCTACTGATTGGATTTTGTAATTTTGGTCTTGTTGTACTCAGATCAATATTCTGTATTTTTCTAAACCTGTGACGTATTTTTGTGGTGCTTTCATTGAGATGCTGTACTTTAAGTGTTGCACAAACACTTTACACGTTGCCTCTTATGTTAAGTCTGGCTGCTCTGTACCAAGCTACCAGAGGGTTAGCACAAGTTAATTTAGGGTGTGTATCGGACTTACCCTGACTAGAGTGGTGGTCCCTACTTGGACAGGATGCAAGCCCCTGCCAACCAGAGACTCCATTTCTAACAATAGCACTGACAGCTTTAAAGAGCAATTATGACCATAGTAATGTGAAATACCACTGAAAATGAGTTGTGCAATAAAACCCCCTTCTATAGTCACACAGAGACAATTCACTGTGTGGTTTGTTGTATATATATGAGCAATGTATTATTATGATATTTTTCAATTTATTATTTTCACTAATAAACGTAGTAATGGCAATGAATGACATTGATAGCATTTATATTAACAGCAATGATAATTGTTAGAGTGTTTTACACTTTTACACTTCTCTGTATACTGAACAAAAAAATATTTTGCCTGTTTTAAAATATCAATATATATATGCTTCTAAATATTGAGCAATACACATTTGACGTGAAAATAAAATGAAGCATTTTTGCTGCTCGTCATTCCCCATTGCTAGATATTCAGCTGACAGAAATCTGCTGCTTTCTTGATATTGAATAACTGTGATGGTAGGAAATAGGCATTTTAGTTGTTTCACGTTCTTTTGGTGGAGGCACCTCACCGTCAACTACTTCTAGCATTAAAAAGTTCAAAAAAGAGGTGAAAAACTCTTTGTTGTGGCAGGAGTAAAATTATAAAAGTGCAATTGCAACTGAAGCACCTTGTACCCAGAGTTAATGCAGGAGTTTTACATTTTAATTACCTGCTAAGTTGAGCTCCCGCCTCATCCCCTGGTAGGATAGAGGTGTTGGTCCTGCTCATGGCAGGGGCTCTCTCAATTATAAATTACCTTCACAACCCCCTCCCTCTAAGGCCTGGCCAGTAGGTATATTACCCTCCTGATGGCCCACATGGAGTCAGGTGAGAGAATGACTGTTTTTTTTCTATGTAGCTAGCTGCTGCTTTCTGTGGGATGTAAGATAGCTGCTATATTGTGTAGCAGGGTATTGTTAGACCTGTAAGCCTTAGGGTGGTCTTCCCTGAAACCTTTTGCAAACTTACCTTCACTCTTTGCTGAAATTAGTTTTTGTTAGCCTTGGGACTCGGTGCACTTTGCTACTGACTAACCAGTGCTAAAATGCTTGTGCTCATACCCCTAAACATGGTTTGACTGGCATATACCTAATGGGCATATTTAATTTACTTGTAAATCCCTTATAGAGTGATATACCATATGCCCAGGGCCTGTAAATTAAATGCTACAGCAGGTATTGTGTCACCCACTTAAGTAGTCCCTTAAAATGTGTCCTAGGACTCCCATTCCAGCCTGAATGCAGTTTTAATCCGCCATGTTGAATTGGCATTTAACCCCCTGAGCAAGCTACAAACTCTCCTTCAACTACTTGTAAGTCATCCCTAAGGTAGGCCTTAGGTATCTCACAGGGCAGGGTGCTGTGTAATTAGAAGGTTGAACATGTACATTTAGGTTTTACATGTCTTGGTAGAGAAAAACGTCTAAATTCGTTTTTCATTACTGTGAGACCTACCCCTCCCATAGGGTATAATTGGGGATACTGCATTGCATTTTGTAAGCTGTAATGCCTAATTGGGAGCAGGTAGATATGCCACGTTTGGTACCTATTTTTGTAATTATAAATCCTCTTTGATGGTAAAGTCTGATTTTTCACTATCATTTTGAAAATGGCACTTTTATGAAGTTGGCATTTTTCTGTCATTAGAGCTTTGTGCCTGCAGCCTATCTTAAATCACATGACTGATGTAGATGACAGATTTTGTGAATGGCTCCAAGACAGTCACACAATAGAGGGAATATGTGTGCCTCAGTGGGCCATCTGCTAGCAGGATGATAGGGTGAGGAAGCAGGTGGAGGAGATGGTGCTGACCTGCTTCTTCATCCATAGCTGGCTGTTGAGGATGATGCCAAGTTTGCTGGCATTTTCGGTGGGTTTGTGGGTAGGGCCCAGCTCAAGCGGACACCATTCATTGTACAAAAGGGTGTCCTTGCCTTTCCCCAAGATAAGAACTTCTGTTTTGTCTGTGATGAGTTTGAGATAGTTTTTGTTCATTGAGAAGGCCACATGCTTCATGCATTTTTTGGAACCTGTCTTTGATGGTCGTTTGTCAAGAAGACGATGAGTTTGGTGTTTTCAGCCTAGGAGATTATTTTAAGTCCATGGCCCCTGATGAGGCTGGCTAGGGTTATAATTTATATGTTAAAGAGGGTTGGCTGTGGGATGTGCCTTGAGATACACAGAGAGTGATGTTTTTGGGGCTTGAGTAGTAGGGAGGGGTGATGATCTTCTGCATCCTTTCTATGAGGTAGGAAGTGATCCACTTGAGGGCTGTTCCTTGGATTCCAATCTGGTGGAGGTTGTTGATCAGCATGTGGTAGGATACGGTGAGAAGGCTGCTGAGAGTTCAAGGAGGATGAGGGCTGCTGTTTTTCTGTGGTCTAGAAGCATTCTGATGTCATACAGGGCTGTGATTTGAGATGGTTTGCTCCAAAGCTGGCTTGTGAGGGTACAGAAGATTGTGGTTCTCCAGATGACAGGCTAGCGGGCCGATGACAGCTTCATATATGACCTTGGCTGGGAAGGGGAGCAGGGAGATGGGTTGGAAAATCTAGAGTTTTCCTGGGTCCATGGATAATAATAATAATATTAAAAGACATTTATAGAACATGCAGCTACCCGGCGCTGGGACCAAAAGCACCCGAGGGGGTGGAAAGCACATATCTAGTATTACGACTAAAGAACCAGGTTTTCAAGGCCCTTCTAAATTCCCTTTCGGACTGCATCATGAGTAGGTGTGCAGGAAGGTTGTTCCAGCACTTGGTAGTGCCCACCTCGAAGGTCCTACCCCCCATTCTTGCTTTCGCAAAGTGGGGGTGGTAAGGTATTGCTTATGATTGGACCTTAGGGATCTGCCCTAATGGTAGGGGCGAAATCTCTTCCTCAGGTAATTGGGCCATTTCCCTTTATAAGCACGTAAGGCAAGATTAAGGGCCTTAAATTTGATACGTTTGGCTACCGGCAGCCAATTAAGATGCCTACGGTAAGGCGAAATGGGGTGGCGGAGCAAAACTTTGCAGACCAGCCTAGCTGCCGCATTTTGAATTATCTGAAATCTATAGATCAAGCCCAGCGGCAGGCCCATGTACAGACTGTTAAAGTAATCGAGGTGGGAGGTGAATAACGCATGGACCACGATTTTGGGGACGGATTGTGCCCGAAAGTTGATACATTTTCAAATGATTTTAATTTTGCCAAAGCAGCCCACAGGGACCGTTTGAACATGGGAGGTGAGGGACAGGTCTTTATCCCATCCGGTTCCCAGGTTCTTAACTGTGTCCTTCGGTGTGGGGACAGATCCCAATTCAGCTGGGCACCATACATTTTTTCGGGGTACAGTTTGGTTAAAGAACAAGACCTCCGTCTTGTCGGAATTAAGCTTTATGAAATTGCAGCTCATCCAGGTTGAGATGTTTTAAATGCACTCTTTTAGAGGGTCAAAGGTGGATGCTGACACCCTGCTGAAGGTGAACAGCAATTGGGTGTCATTACAGAATAGGATGTCACCTTGATCCCCGTTTTGGCATTGAGCTCCGCTAGTGGTGTTAGATAAACATTAAAAAGGAGCGGGCTCAGAGTCGATCCCTGCGGTACTTCCCATTTTAGAGGTTTAACGAGGGAGGTGCACTTGGTCCTGCTGGTATGACGTGATCCAATTCAGCGCCACACCCTGGACGCCAATTTGATTAAAGCGATCCATTAGGATGGCATGGGACATCGTGTCAAACACTGCTGACAGGTCTAAGAGCACCAACATAGCTGTCGATCCAGTATCCACTGTCCATCGTTTGGCATAAGCTATTTCAATTAGTACAGATTCTGCGCTGAATCCAGGGCAGAAGCCGAACTTGGGTTCATGCAGCAGACCATTGGCCACAATAAAAGCTGCCAGTTGCTGATGGGCTAACTTCTCTAAAACTTTAGCAGGGGCCGGGAGCAGAAAAATAGGCCTGTAGTTACTTGTATCTTCAGGGTCAGCATTAGCTTTCTTAAGTTTTGGGAGAAGAAAAACGTGTTTCCAAGCTGATGGAAAAATCCCCTGTATAAGTGAGGAATTCCAAATGGTATTAAGGTGGGGGTTCAGGCACTGCGCCAGAGCACTATATTGTTTTGCTGGCCAGGGGTTGGCCGGCGACCCGAAATTACATTTCTGAAGTTCGGCTAGAGATGTCTCCATGGGAATTGGAATGAATTCCGAGAATGCTGGCTGAAAGGCATGCTCACAGATGTTAACTGTGGTCGCTTCCTGAGGCCAGGGTGCTACTGGGAAGGGTGCATGTATCAGGGCTATATTCTCCTTAAAAAACTTTGAGATGCTATTAAATAGCTCCTGAGAAACGGGTGTTGAATGGGTGATCGCTGCCGGATTCGTGAAGGACTTCACTATCTTAAAAACTTCTCTAGACGAGTTATTGGCGCTAATGTTGCGCTCTGCTAAGGCATTTCTCTTTTTGTCAACGAGGAGTTTACGGTATTCTTTAAGTGCTGCTTGATAGCTAATTTTACTCTCCTGGGAGTAAGATCATTTCCATTCGCGCTCTAATCTTTTACACTCAGATTTTTTGCTCTGATCTAGGCTGAGAACCAGGGGGCGGACGGGGAAGATCTAGTGGAATTAACCAACCTCTGGGGTGCAATTGAATCAAGAGCATCACTAACCTACCTATTTAGGTTTGTAATGTTGACATCAAGGTTATGGGAGATGGAGGCTTAGAGTCCTTCAAATGCAAGGTGAGGAACTCAGGGGAAACCCTACTCCAATTCCTTCTCAACTCCTTCGGTAGGGAAGTGGACCTCAGTCCACACTTCAGGAGTAGCTGGAAAGGGATCAGGAAATGGTCAAACAAATCTTCGTAGATGGTGTTATTTTGTTGTGGAAAAAGTCAGAGAGGGTGTCGCAGAGGGCTTGTGAGGGTCTGATGGTGTTTTCGGTTGCTGATAGATTGGTGATCTCCTAGACTGTTTGAACAGTTCCCTGCTGGTATTGGAACTGTTAATCATGCGGTTAGCTTGTGTGGCCTTCTTGGTGTTTTTCAGGAGATGGTGGTAATGGTTGAAGGTGTTTTTGAATATTTTTTTGTCCTCAAGTATGTTACTGGCATGCCATCTTCTTTCCTTCTGTCTGCTATCGCGTTTCTGGGTTTTCAGTTCTGCCGTGAACAAGTTGGGGTTTCACATTTGTTTCTTTGTGTTGGTGGGTTTCCTAGGTGCAACTTCGTCAGTGATTGCCATGATCCAGTTCACAAAGGTTTCCGCTGCTTGGTCTGGGTCTTCGGTGGTGGTGGGTAGGCAGAAACTGAAGAGGTTGGTCCATGATTCCTCTGATACCTCTGAACAATTGCATCATGATTTGCTGGCAGTGGAGGCAGTGGTGTGGCTGTTGCTTGAACAGGGCTAACACACCAGTCAACCAACAACCCAGCTTCTCACATTAGTGGCATCAGTTTTGATCAAGACTTGTGTTGGAGCAGTACCATACAGTGATTTATGTTATACAGAAATACCAGATAAATAATTTCAGGGCTGAGCTGCTGAAACTCTGCAAGAAGAAGGGTCTGACAGCAGACAAGAGGGCCACCAAGCTCAATTTCCACATAGGTATCAGGGCCTTTGAGGAGGTGCAAAGGCAGCAGGCCACGTCATGAGAGGATGATGATGATGGCAACGAGGAGGAAAGAGAAAAAACAGAGGATGAGGGTCCAGTGGCCTTGAGCTACCAGGAGAGCCCAACTTGAACCCTGCAGATGCCCAGGATGGGGCAGGAAGCAGTGTATCTAATAGAGATCTAACTACAGAGGATCTGGAGGACATGACAGAGGAGAGGAAGCTCAAGCTGGAGCTGACCAAGCTAAGGATTGAGGAGAACAGTCTGGTCTATGACCTGAGTCTCAGGGAGATGGACTTAAGAGCAAAACAGTGGGGGTCCAGCAAAAGTAGTAGCAGAGTACCAGCAGTACCCACTGGAGAGGTGAGGGTCCAGAGAATCAAGGACCTTGTCCCTGACAAGGTTACAAGCACCCTTACCTGTAGGTTGCTTGTAGGTGATTTCGCAGAGACGTTATGGACCCACTTCCCCAAATTCTAGGCAACACCTAGTGACTGTTTTATTACACTGAGGTAATTAGATAGAAATCAGGGAGGTAGGACGGATCGTGGACGCTACCTGCTTCCTTGATTGTCGACCTGCGAAGCAATAAGGAGAACCTTTGTAAAAACTGATTTCTAACACTGTCTATTTATCCCTATCAAGTTTCTAAAGTTTTCACTGTGCTTTTAGAAGAGTCCTACCTGCGACTGGGTAAGATGTGGCGTCGCGTCCGTGTTGTCGTCGTGAAGGGGTAGTCTGGGCGAGGTCAATGATGATGTCGAAGATTGCTTGATCAGTATTTATTTTCTGTAAACAATTATTTAAAGAGAAATGATGAGTTACTGTCTTGCTATATTGTTTGCATTACTCAACGCTTCCCCTTAATCTACTTTCACTTACTCAGTATTCTCACCACGCCGTTCCTCGCCTTCACTCCCTAGTATTCACAATAATAAAACAAGAAAACAATTTGGCCAACAACAATAACATTTACACTTTTCACTTTGATAATTCTCAAAGTCTCTAATTCCTTTTTTCAGAAGTTCTTGTAACTTTGCTCTTTTCTTTAAAAGTCTCTACAGATTTCAAAGGTTTAAATTCTTTCCAGGTGAGTCTTTAGATCGGTAATTTGCTGGTAGCTTGCTTGCGTCGGGCGCCAAATAAAACAAACAAAAAGAAAACTGCAACTTAGCTTTAGAAGTCTCTTTTCTTCTTTGCAGGCAGTGCGCGCGAAGGATGAAGACCTTCGAAATCCAAAGTGTAGTCCGACGTCTCCGGAGTTCAAGATTGTTCAGGAGACACCTCTGGAGGGCGGCGAAGGCTGAAGGCAAAGCGCCGGTTTACTTTGGGTGTGGCCTTTTATAGAGGAGCCACACCCAGCCACACCCAAGGAAGGCTGGCGCATCACGCGCCAAATACGTGCGTGCCTTTTTTCAGCGTGCCGTTTTTCAGCGTGCGCGCTGAACAGGCATCTCCGTTCTGTTTCTTAACTGTCTCCCGCCTCGACCTCAAGTCTGTAGCCTTTCTCTGCATTCTTACCTGCAGCTCTCTGGCCATATCGTACTTCTTTGCTTGGCTCATAATTCAATAACTCGGCAATGATTTCCAACAAGCACTTGGCAAAAACAAATAAAAGCATGAACATACATATGTATCATTAAAAGCACAACACAGAGTCACAATACACAATCATACATTAACATAACTCAGGCGTGCTGGTTGCACGGGACAGGGGTGGGTTTTTTGAGTGGGAAAACTACGCCTGCATGTATGTGCATGTAAGGCTAGTGAGGGATGGGAATCATGACAGTACTCCCCTCTCAAGATCCCTCCCAAAATCCGTGGAACAGGTTTCGGTTTATTTGGATAACGAAGATGAAAATTTCTGATCAATCGAGCAGAATTTTGAACGTTGGAAAGAGGTTCCCATGTCCGTTCTTCAGGACCATAACCTTTCCAATGAATTAAGTAAAACAGTTTCCCTCGGACTCTCTTTGCATCTACAATTTTTTGAACTTCAAATTCAGGGACACCATCAATAAGAATGGGTGGTGGATTTTTTTTAAATCTAGTCATTGGATTACAAGGTTTGATTAATGACACATGAAACACCGAATGAAACTTATACCTACTGGGTAAGGTGAGTTTAATACTGACAGGATTTATTATCTTTTCCACCACAAATGGGCCAATGTATTTGGGACGTAGTTTTTTACAAATAGTCATTCTCAAATTCTTTGTAGATAACCAAACTTTATCTCCGATTGAATATTTTGGTGATGGTTTTCTATGTAAGTCTGCTGCCTCTTTTTGACTTTCTTTCGCTTGAGCCAAGTGATATTGAGCCTGCTTCTGAATTTGAACCAATCTAGTAATGTGTTCCTCTAATGATGGTATGACTGAAAGAATACATATTTTTTCTGGGAGATTTTTAGGGTGGAAACCATAAGTACAAAAGAAAGGTGACAGACTGGTGGAGGAATTGTCTAAGTTATTGAAAGCGAATTCTAAAACCCACAAAATATCCGACCACTCTCTTTCGTCTTCTGCCAAAGCACCTCTAAGAAACTGTTCTATGGTTTGATTCGTTCTTTCAGTTAAACCATCCGTCTGAGGATGGTAACCTGAGGACATGCGAATATCCATGTTCAAAGTTTCTCCTAAATTTTGCCAAAAGTGAGAGACAAATTGCGGACCTCTGTCAGAAATAATTACAGAGGGAATTCCATGCAACCTAATTATTTCTTTAGAGAAGATTTGAGTCAATTCTCTTGCAGAAGGGATTTTTTTTAGCGGGATAAAATGAGCCATTCGAGAGAAATGGTCTACCACTGTCAGAATAGTGTTATACCCCTCTTTGGTCTCAGGAAGTTCCACAATAAAGTCCAGCGATATCGTGTGCCAAGGCTGAGGCGAAATCGGGAGGGGAAGTAGAAGTCCACTAGGTGCTTGATGTTGTGTTTTATGTTGAATGCAAACTACACAAGTCTCGATATACTCTTTCACGTCATTCAACAAGGTAGGCCACCAAAACTTTCTTTTGATTAACTGACTGGTCTTAGCAACTCCTGGATGTGCACACGTAAGAGGATCATGATGTAATTGTATCACCTTTTTTTGCAGTTCCTGTGTTGGTACAACAATTTGTTCATTCAAATACATTAAACCTTCTTTAACTTGCATTAAAGGATACAGAATTTTCCATTCTTGAAAAGTCTTTTCCTGCACTTTTAGTTTAATGTCTTCTACTACATCAGTAACCACCACTCCTACCTTGAAACAAGTCTCAGGTAATACAGGTTGAACTTCTTTAAGCGAACTCTCCTTCTCCTCGACAGTCCCCAAACGTGACAAAGCATCAGCCTTTAGATTTTCCCTTCCGGGACGGTAAGTAATAACAAAATTATAATCGTTAAAGAACATTGTCCACCTTAACTGTCTAGCAGTGAGAGCTTTCACTGAACGTAAAAACTGTAGATTCCTGTGGTCTGTATAAATTGTTATTGGATGTCTTGCCCCTAACAAGTAATGGCGCCATTCTTCGAAAACTGCTTTTATGGCTAACAATTCCTTGTCAGCTATGGCATAATTCTGTTCAGTAGGAGTTAGTTTCCTTGAGTAGTATGCGATTGGATGCATTTGACCAGTTTCTTTGTGTCTTTGAGACAAAATGCCTCCAATGGCAAACTGTGAGGCATCCGCCTCCACAATGAATGGATTGGAAGGGTCAGGGTGCATTAACACAGGTGCTGAAGTGAAATGATTCTTTAAATTTTGAAAGGCTTCTTCAGCATCACTACTCCAATCAAATTTTGTGTTTTTCTTCAACAACCTAGTGATTGGGGTTACCAATTGGGAAAAATTACATATGAAGCGTCTATAAAAGTTAGCAAACCCCAAGAAACTTTGTACCTGTTTGACTGAAGAAGGGCTGGTCCAATCTAAAACTGCCTGGATTTTCTTAGGATCCATCTCTATACCATCTGGGCTCAGAACATATCCTAAGAAGTCCACTTTGGTGGTGTGGAAGACACTCTTTTCCAGCTTAATGTACAAGGAGTTGTCAAGTAGTTTTCGAAGGATAGCCCTTACTTGTTGTACATGTTCTATGGTGTTCTTAGAATAGATGAGAATGTCATCTATGTACACAATGCAACAGATATCCAGGAATTCTCTCAAAACCTCATTAATAAAAAACTGAAAAGCTGCCGGAGCATTACAGAGCCCGAATGGCATGACCTGGTATTCGTATAAACCAAATTTAGTACGAAATGCCGTTTTCCATTCGTCTCCATTGCGAACTCTAACCAAATGATAAGCTCCTCGCAAATCCAATTTAGTGTATATCGTGGCATCTTTTTCTCCTCTGCGTTCTAAAAGTCGATGATTTAGCTTAACCACTAAGTCAATGAAATCTTCAATGGTGTCTGGTGGGTCTAAGATTTGCGTGACCATGTCTTTTAGCTCGTCTCTAAGCCCCTTGTAAAAAAGGGAAACTCTTTTTTCTTCAGGCCAGCGAGCCTCAATAACGAGTCTATTAAATTGGGAAATGTAATGTAATAAATCCGAAGACCCTTGTTTGAGATGGAGTAATTCATGGTCTGCGGACTGGACAAAAACATGCTTGGCAAATAACTTTTTCATTGTGTTCTTAAAAAGTCTAAGATTATATAGAATTGGGTCATCGCGCTCTACAATCGGCACAGACCAAAGGGCTGCGTCCCCTCCTAGGTATGACAGAATAAAGGCTACCTTAGAGGAGTCATCTGGGAAGGCTGCTGGCTTAGCTATAAAATGCAGATGACATTGATTTAAGAAAATCGAAAACTTATTACTATCTCCCAAAAAGCGTTCGGGAGGTGCTAAAGGTACTGTCACTGGAGTCACTACCTGAATCTGAGTTGGAGTAGAGGAAGAACTAGGACCAGAGTGCAAGGTTTGAAACCCTGGCTGAAAAGTAGCTGGTTTCAGTACAGATTTTTGTGCTGAGGGAAAGCTCCACTGACTTGTACCAGATTGCATATTACTCTGAATATCAGTGATATCCCTACGAAGGGCTGCGTTTTCGGCTTGAATAGCCGTTAACAAGGTTGTTATGTCTTGCAGAGAACTTGCGATAGAAGGATCCATAACGTCTGGGCGAAAATATCGTCGTGGGCTTTGCCTTCTGACAAGGTTACAAGCACCCTTACCTGTAGGTTGCTTGTAGGTGATTTCGCAGAGACGTTATGGACCCACTTCCCCAAATTCTAGGCAACACCTAGTGACTGTTTTATTACACTGAGGTAATTAGATAGAAATCAGGGAGGTAGGCCGGATCGTGGACGCTACCTGCTTCCTTGATTGTCAACCTGCGAAGCAATAAGGAGAACCTTTGTAAAAACTGATTTCTAACACTGTCTATTTATCCCTATCAAGTTTCTAAAGTTTTCACTATGCTTTTAGAAGAGTCCTACCTGCGACTGGGTAAGATGTGGCGTCGCGTCCGTGTTGTCGTCGTGAAGGGGTAGTCTGGGCGAGGTCAATGATGATGTCGAAGATTGCTTGATCAGTATTTATTTTCTGTAAACAATTATTTAAAGAGAAATGATGAGTTACTGTCTTGCTATATTGTTTGCATTACTCAACGCTTCCCCTTAATCTACTTTCACTTACTCAGTATTCTCACCACGCCGTTCCTCGCCTTCACTCCCTAGTATTCACAATAATAAAACAAGAAAACAATTTGGCCAACAACAATAACATTTACACTTTTCACTTTGATAATTCTCAAAGTCTCTAATTCCTTTTTTCAGAAGTTCTTGTAACTTTGCTCTTTTCTTTAAAAGTCTCTACAGATTTCAAAGGTTTAAATTCTTTCCAGGTGAGTCTTTAGATCGGTAATTTGCTGGTAGCTTGCTTGCGTCGGGCGCCAAATAAAACAAACAAAAAGAAAACTGCAACTTAGCTTTAGAAGTCTCTTTTCTTCTTTGCAGGCAGTGCGCGCGAAGGATGAAGACCTTCGAAATCCAAAGTGTAGTCCGACGTCTCCGGAGTTCAAGATTGTTCAGGAGACACCTCTGGAGGGCGGCGAAGGCTGAAGGCAAAGCGCCGGTTTACTTTGGGTGTGGCCTTTTATAGAGGAGCCACACCCAGCCACACCCAAGGAAGGCTGGCGCATCGCGCGCCAAATACGTGCGTGCCTTTTTTCAGCGTGCCGTTTTTCAGCGTGCGCGCTGAACCGGCATCTCCGTTCTGTTTCTTAACTGTCTCCCGCCTCGACCTCAAGTCTGTAGCCTTTCTCTGCATTCTTACCTGCAGCTCTCTGGCCATATCGTACTTCTTTGCTTGGCTCATAATTCAATAACTCGGCAATGATTTCCAACAAGCACTTGGCAAAAACAAATAAAAGCATGAACATACATATGTATCATTAAAAGCACAACACAGAGTCACAATACACAATCATACATTAACATAACTCAGGCGTGCTGGTTGCACGGGACAGGGGTGGGTTTTTTGAGTGGGAAAACTACGCCTGCATGTATGTGCATGTAAGGCTAGTGAGGGATGGGAATCATGACAGTCCCAGACTATGTGGTGGGAGATGATATAGATACTGGTTCTCAGCATATAAGGTAGCTCTGAGTGTACACAAGGCTCTAGGGTGCTAGCTTGTGAAGGTACATGCCCATGGTGGGGAGGGACACACTCATGACAATTGAGGTGGAGGACTAGACTAAGTATGACCCCTTGAAGGCCATTTTTCTTATAAATATTTGGCTGGCCCCTAAGAAGTACTATCAGATGTTCAGGGACAGACAAAAAAAACAAATCAGTCCTTGGTGGACTTCTTAGATTATTCCAGCTAGGCATTGAAGGGCTGGTGAGAGGCAGCAAAATGGATGATTTTTTTGAGCTGTACAACCTGATACTGAGGGAGCACATGCTCAATGCCTGTTTTACAGAGCTGCACCAACATCTGGTAGACAGCCAGCTGACTGACCTCATGAAGCTTGCTGAGGAGGCGGACTGCTGGGTTAGAGCCAGAGTGTTTAAAAAGATGTTGGGGGGACTCCCAAAAGGGTGGCCAGGGTTCCCACCAGATAAAAGAGGGGGAGATAAAAAAAAAGAGTTTTCTCAAGGCCCCCCAAAATTCTTATCAAGGGAAGGGGTCCCAATCCCAACCTGAGAACCAGAAGAAAGCTTTCTCATATAAGAATCATAACAAGTCTGTTCCTCAGTGCTATGACTGTTATGAGTATGGGCACATTAAGGTGTATCCCTAGTGTCTCAAGTGATCACATCCCCCAGTGAGGTAAGACCCAAGGGCTGGCTCCATAGTGCTTGGGGAGGAGATTGTCCCAGTTAGTAGAAAAGGAGTCAGTGAGTTTACCTTAGAGTGCCTGGGTGACAAGGAAATTGTGCCCAAAGCCCACAATCCTTCTACTATTTCCAAGTATTGGCAGTGTTTCACCATCAGTGAACAGAAGGTGGAGGCTCTGAGGGACACGGGCCTAGTATGACTACTATAAGATGCCAACTGGTGTCCTCAGAGCAAGTGATTCCTAATACATTCCACCAGTTTATAGTAACAGACAATTGGGAGAGCCACTACCCTACGGTTCTGATTCCCTTTGAATATGGGTGTTCTCAGGACTTTTAAAAGTTGCTGTGAGTCTTGCCATGCCTGTGGATTGTCTGTCAGGGAATGATCTGGAGCATGCTGTCTGGAAGGAAGTGAAGCTCAGGTCACATGTGGAAATGTTGGAATTGCCTGAGTGGGTCTGTGCGACCACCAGGTCAATGGCTGCCAAGGAGGGACGTCCAGGAGGTCTGGAGCCTAAAAAAATTGGCCCATATGGCAGCCAAGTGAGGAAAGCTAAAGGGGCATAGGAAACCAGCCCCTAAATGTCCCACAGTCCAGGTGGATGGGGCACTGGAGGATGCCAGTCCAAAGCCTACAGGGAGTTCAGTAAAACAAAGAGGCAGTCCCCAACCCTGGAGGGCCTGAGGTGGCAATCTGAAGCCCAGTCACCTCCTGATGCCTCAGGAGATCATCTTCTTTACTGGGAGAATGGCCTCCTGCGTTGTGAACCTAAGGCACCCATGCCTGATGCTCCATTTGTGTTGGTAGTCCCCCAATGCTTCAGGGCCTTGCTACTGGGGTTGGCTCATGAAATCCCCCTGGCAGGACATCTGGGGCAGTAAAACACGATTTCCAGGCTTCTCTTCCGCTTCTACTGGCCAGAGATGAAGGCCTCCCCACATGCATTCTGTTGGTCCTTCCTTACCTTCAAAGCAAATGGGAACACAGGCAAAAATCTGAAAGCTCCCCTGAATCCCTTACCTGCCATTGGATCTCCCTTTAAAGGGTGGGCATCAACATTGTAGAACTCTTGGAGCCCAACACAGCATTTAGCAGCAGGTTCATCCCGTTCTTGGTAGACCACACCACTAGACAACCAGAGGCCATATCTCTGAGGACTGTAACTGCACCTGTAATGGCTAGGACCCTGATGGAGATTTTCACCAGAGTGGGTTTCCCCAAAGAAGTGGTATCTGACAGAAGCGCCAACTTCATGTCTGTATACATGAAGTAAATGTTTGGAAGGAGTGTGGAGTAACTTACAAGTTTTCTATATTCTACCATCCACAAAAAATGGGCATGTTGAAAGGTGTGATTATGAGCTTGCCTGAGCCAATGAGACAGAAGGGGAATACCATCTTACCATGCTCACTCTTTGCCTACAAGGAAATGCCACACACGGGTTTGGATTCAGCCCTTTCGAAAATCTCTTTGGTCACGCTTCGGGGGGACCTCACAGTCTGGTGAAGGAGGAGTGGGAGCAAGATCCCAAGAAGCCCTCCCAAGATCTGGTCAGCTACATCGTAGCCCTCAGAAACCAGGTGGCCAAGTTCTGGAAGAAAGTTTTTGAGAGCTTGGAGGTGAGCCAGGAAGTTATGAAGTGGTATGAACAGACATCTACCCCTGTGGAATTTCAGCCTGGGCAGGAAGTGTGGGTAATAGAGCCTGCGGAGCCCAGGGCCCTAAAAAAACATTGCATTGGACTTTATGAGATAGTTGAGAGGAAGGGGGAGTATCTACCTGGTGTACCTCAAGAGCTACAGACACTGACTAGGGTCCGTCACATCAACCGTACCAAGCCATAATATGAGATGTCTGCAGTTACCATGATGTTGGTGACAGATCATGGGGAGGAAGAGGAGAGGGAGCCTTTCCCTGAACTCCTGTCATCAAAAGAGAAGAGTGTCAACCTCTCTATCCTGACCCCAGAACAGCAGAGGGACTGTTACCAGTTATTGGGACAGTTTGCTTCTCTGTTTTCCCTCACTCCTGATATTACACATTTGTTTGCCAATGATTTAGACACTGGATACAGCCAGCCTTTCAAAAACAATCTGCAGACTGTCTGATAAAGTGAGGTCCAGAATAAAGGGGGAGGTCTCCAAGATGTTAGAGCTAGGGATTATTGAGCCCTCTAGCAGCCCCTGGTGCAGCCCTGTTGTGCTGGTACCAAAAAGCTGCCAACGGGGTACTGCCCCAGAATTCCAGCTCTGGGTAGACTCCAGAGGCTCAACTCAGTTACTAAAACTGATGCTCAGCCCCTACCCAGAGAAGTTGAGCCCATAGACTGATTAGGGGCTGCCAAGTTCCTGATTACTTCTGATTTAACTTCTAGAAACTGCGATGGCAAATTATTATGTTATAAGGGCTAGTCTATGAACTGAACCCAAATAGAATAATTGTAGGCCTGATCTTAGTTTCAGTTAAGATGCCAAAGGGACCTAAAGGGCAACACATTACTGAAGGACAGGGCAGCTGCCTGTAGGAGCTGTTCCATCTTTTACTCTGCTCACAGCACCAGCCTGCACTTCAAAGGGGGGCAGAATTCTACTTGCAGGTGGGTGCAGTGAGTGACTGCACCCACATAGAAGGGCTATCTGATGGGGTCCATGGGACTACCTTTAGAGTGCTGCCCTAGAGGGTGATCTGACAGTACACCACCTCTTTGGGGTACACTGTGAGTGCAACTCCTAATGGCGTCTTTGCCTCTGTGCCTGCATCCATAATACACTGGTGGCACAGAGGCAAACAAGGGCATGTCAAAATATAGCATCCAGTGTTGTGTGTGCCTCAGAGTTATATGTATTACAGAAGGGGCCACACAAGTTTTCTCAGCACCTGCTGTAATACTACTGGGCTCCGGGGATGATGAAAACAGGCAGACATGGAAGTTGCACTCACAGAGCATTGTATTTTATCCATCCCAAAGTGGTCTAAAATACTTGAAAGCTGTGACTCATTGGCTCATATAGGAAAGGAGAACTGCAAAGCAGACAAAAAGGGTAGTATAATGTTTCTGTTTCTCTGAGAAATTCTCTATACCAATAGAATGTGACGCTTCATATATCGTTAGAATAACTGCTCTCAAGCAAAACTGTTTGATGAACAATGGCAAGTACACATTTTTTATGTGTGAACCCCTACATAAACTTTCAAGGAACTAGTTACCTTTGTAGGTTTCCTCTGATTTAAATAACATTACCAGTGGACTGGGTCTTCATGAATGGCTCAAAATGTTACTAACATTCATGGACAGTGGTTGACATGGTGTGTTTAGTTATTTGCAAGTTAAGCTTTTCTACTATGCTCTCTGTGTATAATGAGATGTTGCATTAGACCACCATAGGTGGCTATATCAATCTGCGGCATAGTGATTTGTAATAAACATGGCAGTATATTACATGTAAATTACATTTGCTACCATTTGTAATATACGTGGCAGTATATTACATATAATTTACACTTGTTAACATTATAAATATACAAATATAGAGTCTGCGGGTTGGGCTGCAGGCTGGATCAGATGGAGGGCTTGATAACTGTGGCCTGGTGAAGCACAGATTCTCAGTGGGAGCTTTGGCTGGAAACTCTGTGCATTCTTCGCCAATGTTGGGGAAGCTCAGAGTGGACAAAGTCCATAATCTGTGCCTAAGAATATCTCATTGACAGTCAGATGCTGTTCAACATCATCCTTGATGGGTTACCTCACATTTGGACTTAATGTTTTCTGGAAGTTGAAATCCTTCAACAGGAGAACCTGCAAATTGAGTCCGACCAGCAATTCGATGTCAATGGCTATAGCTTCAGCATTAGACCTGGTCTCCACTGGTTCTCTGGAGGAAAAGTCCTGAAAATGTTTCCAAGTGTCCAGTGTTGCAGATGTTAGGGTGAGGGGAGTACACTCTAATATTGGAGTTTAGAACTCTTTTTCCCAGGATAGACGAGCAGGGATCATGGAAAATCCAGTTGGAATTGGTCAGCCGGTCTCTTGGAAAGAAGGCTTCTTGCAGCTTTTTGTTGCCTTGTAGCTAAACAGGCGGTCAGCCAAGTTACCCTTGAAATACACTTCTGTGTCTTGTGTATGAGTGGAAGCTGGTACAGCCCTTGGGGTTTCTCTTCAGAGGCACAATAGCAGATACAGTCTTCCTGGACATATGTGTACTTAAGAGTGTATCCAGGGATGCCACATTTATGCCTGCTTGTGGGTGGAGGTAAATCAGTGACCAATTATGAAAAAGTCCACAGGGTCAACCCTACTCACTTTGAGAGAATTTTATGGAGATTTAACCCTAAATAATCCCACAGTGTACTGTACCAAAATCTGACATAGCAGAACATTTCTTCCCCTCATCAGAGCTCTGGGCACATGCCGGAGGTGTTGGCAAGAAAATGAGAAACTCCCCTGACAAACCAGTTCTGAAACTGGCCCACCCTCACTGGGATTGATGCCATATTGACTACCTGGACAATCAAAGGGTTAGGCCTAGGAGTATGTTACATCTGCCTGTGACAGGGAAAGCAACTTTGAAACTTGTATAATTGATGGGCACATTTCTGAGGCCATCCTGTCAGGAGGAGGATACACATTCACCCACTCAAGGGATTTTTGTTTCCTGGGAGCTATTCACACCTCTTTGCAGGGGTGCAGCATGCTGCCCGGTGACAGTTAGGGGTTATCTCTGAAAAGGGTACCAGAGGTTTTAGACAGAAAAATAGAGACTTTCTGAAGCCATTATGTTTGATACAGTTAGATCAAATTCAACTTTGTGATTAAGTTGTACTTTTTAACTATGAAAATGAGTGTTTGAAGTATTGTTCTAGCTAGTGCTAGGACATTATTTTAGCTTTATTAAATGTAATGAAGTAGCCCAGCATTTTCTATGGCACAGCCAGCCTTGCTACAGTGAAAACAGTTGTGAGGCCTTTTTCACTGTAATAATAAATAAATAAATAAACATATATCATACTTTTAAATACTAGGCACTGTTCCTTAGTGATGGAAAGGCCTGTTTCTGGGAGACTTACTGCTACATAATAGCAAGGTTCATGCCTGTAAACAGGGTGGAGTGCTGTAGTCCACTAGTGACATTTAACTTACTGGCCCTGAGTACATAGGGTACCATATGCTAGGCACTTAAATGTGCCAAGGTGGGTTTTAATCAATTCAATCAGTTTTTTGGGGTCAGAGCATATGCAAGGGGTCGGGTTTGCAGGGTCCCATTATACAGAGTACAAAAATGAACAACATCAGTCCAAGAAAATGGTAATGATCATGCAAAAAGAGGCACTATATTTCACTCATAGAAACAAGAAGTTACAAATACAATACATTTCACATTGCGGAACCCTTTCTCCAAATCCCAGGCATTGGCAAACATATCTGTCCAGTGTTTTGGTGAGATGGTTTGTTAGAAAAGATGACTAGCATACACATAGAATACACAGTAAATAGGTTAACATTTACAAGGTCCTGTTTTCTGAACATGCTTGATCTTCATTGTGTTAAAATAACTTACCTTCATACCTAAGCATCCCCATACGGTGGCTATCACAATATGTTAGGAATTCCACCAATAAGTTAAGGTTGCAATAAAGCTGGGTGGTACCAGCATGCTGTACATACCGGTATAAAGCAGGAATATCGACGGGATAATATCGACTAGCATGAATATTTAGGTAAGAATATCGACTTGTAAAAATATTGTAGTTGTAAATATCGTTGTAGTAAATATCGTTTTTTAAGAATGACAAAAATGTCGTCAAAATAAAATATCGTTGAACATAATATCGTCAAGGAAAATATCGTTGTATATAATATCGACAAAATAATAGAATGTGTTCTATAGGTGTCTA
Source organism: Lissotriton vulgaris (assembly GCF_964263255.1). Classification (NCBI taxonomy): domain Eukaryota; kingdom Metazoa; phylum Chordata; class Amphibia; order Caudata; family Salamandridae; genus Lissotriton; species Lissotriton vulgaris. The sequence goes on from NC_141699.1 coordinate 444,604,063, forward strand.
AAAGTATGTATTATGTTTAAATAATTAATAAAAAATGTATTTTAGTATTAATATGTGTAGAAAAAATTGTTATAAAATTAATAATAGTAAAAAATTTAGGAGCGGGTTATGGGTATTATAGGGGATAAGGGTGGGTAGTAATTTAAAAATGTAGTGTAAATAATTGGTATAGAACAGTAACAATATGGAATTATATTAAAATTTTAAATTTGAAATGCGAAATTTCAAATTTAACAACGAAAAAAAAATTAACATTTTAAAATAAATTATTTAAAATTTTAGTAGTGGCTTGTTGTTGATACAGGGGATAAGGGTGGGTAGTTTATTATAAAAAGTGATATAAAAAGCAAAATAAAATTTTAAAAAATTAAAATTAGAAAACAAATTTTTTGTGTTTGTGGATTTCAAATTTAGAAAATATGTAATAATTTTCTTATAAAGTGTGTGATTAATGTAATATAATGTTCTAAACTAATAAAATATTAAAAAATTATAAATTTAAAATTTTACATTGTGAAAAAATAAATTTTAAATCACATTTTTCGGAATTATTATTAATTAAATAAGTTTATTGTTTAGTATTTTTAATAGTGTTTTTGTTATAATATATGATAAAAATTATTAAAAATGTTGTAAAAAATAGAAAGTTAAATAAAATATTAATTATAATATAAAAAACAAAATATACATTCCAAATATTATATTAATTTTTAAACTAATATTAAATATTGTTATAAAAAATTAGAATATTGTATATTTGGAAAGTAATAGTTCATTTTGTACTATCATAAATCATAGTTGTTACTTATATATATTAATAGTGTTGTTGTTTTATTTGAATAACCAAAATGTGTTTTAGTACTGTCCTGCATTTTACAGACTTAAGTTTAATTGGAGTTAGAATACATTATTATTATGGTTTACTGTCCAACACTTTCTCAGACTAATGTTGGATCAGAGTTAGAATAGTACATTATTATGGTTTACTATCCAGCACTTTCCCAGAGTAATGTCATATTTGGAGTTAGAATAGTAAATTATTATGGTTTACTGTCCAGCACTTTCCCTGACTTATGTTGGATTGGAGTTAGAATAGTAAATTGTTTTGGTTTACTATCCAGCACTTTCCCAGAGTAATGTCATATTTGGAGTTAGAATAGTAAATTATTATGGTTTACTGTTCAGCACTTTCCCTGACTTATGTTGGATTGGAGTTAGAATAGTAAATTGTTATGGTTTACTGTCCAGCAGTTTCCCTGACTTATGTTGGATTGGAAGTTAGAATAGTAAATTATTATGGTTTACTATCCAGCACTTTCCCAGAGTAATGTTATATTTGGAGTTAGAATAGTAAATTATTGTGGTTTACTATCCAGTACTTTCCCTGACTTATGTTGTATTGGAGTTAGAATATCAAATTATTATGGTTTACTATCCTGCACTTTCCCAGAGTAATGTAATATTTTGAGTTAGAATAGTAAATTATTATGGTTTACTGTCCAACACTTTCCCTGACTTATGTTGGATTGGAGTTAGAATAGTAATTTGTTATAGTTTACTGTCCAGTACTTTCTCTGACTTATGTTGGATTGGAGTTAGAATAGTACATTATTATGGTTTAGTATCCAGCACTTTCCCAGAGTAATGTCATATTTGGAGTTAGAATAGTAAATTAGTATGGTTTACTGTCCTGCACTTTCCCTGACTTATGTTGGATTGGAGTTAGAATAGTAAATTATTATGGTTTACAGTCCAGCACTTTCTCAGACTAATGTTGGATTGGAGTTAGAATAGTAAATTATTATGGTTTACTATCCAGCACTTTCCCTGACTTATGTTGGATTGGAGTTAGAATAGTAAATTATTATGGTTTACTATCCAGCACTTTCCCAGAGTAATGTCATATTTGGAATTAGATTAGTAAATTATTATGGTTTACTGTCCAGCACTTTCCCTGACTTATGTTGGATTGGAGTTAGAATAGTAAATTGTTATGGTTTACTATCCAGCACTTTCCCTGATTTATGTTGGATTGGAGTTAGAATAGTAAATTATTATGGTTTACTATCCAGCACTTTCCCTGACTTATGTTGGATTGGAGTTAGAATAGTAAATTGTTATGGTTTACTATCCAGCACTTTCCCTGACTTATGTTGGATTGGAGTTAGAATAGTAAATTATTATGGTTTACTATCCAGCACTTTCCCTGACTTATGTTGGATTGGAGTTAGAATAGTAAATTGTTATGGTTTACTATCCAGCACTTTCCCTGACTTATGTTGGGTTGGAGTTAGAATAGTAAATTATTATGGTTTACTGTCCAGCACTTTCCCTGACTTATGTTGGATTGGAGTTAGAATAGTAAATTATTATGGTTTACTATCCAGCACTTTCCCAGAGTAATATCATATTTGGGGTTAGATTAGTAAATTATTATGGTTTACTGTCCAGCACTTTCCCTGACTTATGTTGGATTGGAGTTAGAATAGTAAATTGTTATGGTTTACTATCCAGCACTTTCCCTGACTTATGTTGGATTGGAGTTAGAATAGTAAATTATTATGGTTTACTGTCCAGCACTTTCCCTGACTTATGTTGGATTGGAGTTAGAATAGTAAATTATTATGGTTTACTATCCAGCACTTTCCCAGAGTAATGTCATATTTGGAGTTAGATTAGTAAATTACTATGGTTTACTGTCCAGCACTTTCCCTGACTTATGTTGGATTGGAGTTAGAATAGTAAATTATTATGGTTTACTGTCCAGCACTTTCCCTGACTTATGTTGGATTGGAGTTAGAATAGTAAATTATAATGGTTTACTTTCCAGCACTTTCCCTGACTTATGTTGGATTGGAGTTAGAATAGTAAATTGTTATTGTTTACTATCCAGCACTTTCCCAGAGTAATGTCATATTTGGAGTTAGAATAGTAAATTATTATGGTTTACTGTCCAGCGCTTTCCCTGACTTATGTTGCATAGGAGTTAGAATAGTAAATTATTATGGTTTACTGTCCAGCACTTTCCCTGACTTATGTTGGATTGGAGTTAGAATAGTAAATTATTATGGTTTACTGTCCATTATATTTCTTAAAAAAATTATATCTAAAAGTTATAATAATAATAATATATGTAATGTTGTAATATTATTTTAAACAATAAACAATTAATAATTTTTAAAACATTTTTACATACATATGACAAGTTTCAACATTTATTAAGTAAAATAGTAATTTAGTTTTGTACAATAAATTTTTATTCATACTTTCATTTGTTAATGCAAACATTTAGATTATTTGATTACAAAATTAACAAATTATTAGTTTACAATGTACATTGCAATTTTAGCCATACATACATTTTTTTCATACATTAATTAGTATATTAAATTTTAATATTATTTATTAAAATTTAATATGTTAATTAATTTACATGTAATAGTATTTTCCCAAAATATGTACATAAAATAGTGCATGTTTTTGTACATTAGAAAAAAATATTTAACAATCAGAAACATATTTTAATATACAATAATTAATTAATACATAATTATATAAAAAATATTATTGTATATTTTACATTATTCATATGTTTTTTCACAATAATAAGAAAATTATTAGTAAACATAGAAAAAAATGCTATTTATTACAATTTTATTTGGGAAAAATGGGTACTTAGTCCTATTTTTGTTTTTATTATGCTGCCATTTTGTTTTTGTAACTTCACTTTTTAGTCTATCGACATCGTTGTTTGGGTCATTTCAGAAAACGGAACCTCGCGGTTGGGAGCTGCTTCGTGTTGGTGAAGGTAAGTGTATTTTACATTACTTTTAACTACATTGTAAGGTATTTGAGAGCTAGTTGTAGTGTGTACGTGTCGATATGTGTACTGATTTACTGTTTATGTGATAATTACGTGTTATTTCAGGTAGTTATTGATAACATACTTTGTTAGGTATTTCTAATGAAACTAAGGTTTCTGTATTGTATTAAAGGATTATTTTAGGTGTTTTCCTATGTTTTATATGCTATGTGTAGGCTTTGTGTATTTCGTATGTATTGTGGGTGGGTTTTGCTTCTATTTATTTACAGGTGTTCGTTTTGCTGAGCAGATGGATTTTCACTCGTTTTTTTTTTTAAATACAGGTAAATGTTTAATTACATTTCCTGACTTCTCTGGATTTTGGAGCTTTTTTCTCGTGATTGTTTTTCGTGTTTTTAATGGTTCCATTCTCCAGAGGATTGCGACGTGGGACTCTTATAAAACAGTTGTATTTTTGCATTTTGTTGGGATTTTTTTTAAATATAAGGATTGATTTTTGTTCTATTCCTGTGGAAACAAACGTCTTGGAATATATTCTACAGCAGCAGAACCGTAGGTTATTATTATTTTTAAATTTGGGTTGGATTGTGTTATATTGTACTATTTTGTTTAATGTCGTTTTATTATGTCTTGTAAAAATATATTATATTTATTTTTACAGGACATAATTTAACTACATTAAAAATATATATGTTTTATTTATTATTTGCTACGTTTTTAGGTATTGTTTTTTAAAGGATGGATTTTGCTATTAGGTCTAAGTATTCTAGACCTTCAATGCTTGGGTACATTCTGGTTTTTTGCTGTAGGTATTCGTACATATTTAATGTTTGTTTACTTAGTTTAGGGCCGATTTTAGATAGAGATTGCTCTATTCTGAGTTCTTGGTAGCTTTGTTCTTTTTTTATGCTTTGGATTAGTTTATGAAGTGTTGGTTGTGTTCTTCCTAAAGTGGATTGGAAGGCATTATGCCATCCTTCAACTGCGTTGTTAGTTTTTGCTTTCTGTGCTATTGTACTAGCATACACATTCCACCATGGAATTTGAAATTTAGGTTGTCTGCGGTGGCCTGAACGATGTAATCTTCCCACCTAGGTATCTTCAAAATTGTCTAAGAAGGGAGTTAATTTTTTCTCATTGGTGCGGTAGAAAGGGCTGTCAGTAGTAAATTGTAGTAGTTAGCAACTTCTGTTGTTGGCACATATGCCAATGCAATTAACTTTTTAATCTGGTAAGCAAAGTTACTGTTTGTTGAATATTCAATGCTTAAAGTAGATTTTTGTAAGTGCCTCCATACACTTTGGTTGTAGTGATAATAACAACCTTGTATTGAGGTGTGGGGATATATTTTAAGGATAGCTTGAATCATCGCAATTTCAAAGTCAATTATTATTCTTTGTGGATAGTAATTATCTGTAAATTCTTTGATAGTTGTTAAAATTTCTACGTAGGTAGCATTTGTTTTATTTGGCAGCAGAGTATAAATTAGAGGGATATTTGTTTCTTGGTATTCACCATGGATGGTGTAAAGTTGATAGAAAGGTTTGGGACATACTTTAAAAGTTCAGTCCATCATCCAGGTTTCACATGATTTTAGTTTTTGCAAATTGCTATTTGTTGCAAAAAGTAAAATTCTTTTGTCATGACTGTGGTTATCATACATTAAGAATTTATCTTCATTGTGTGTAATAGTATACTCAGGATATATTTTTATGTCTTGAAAAGTTTCTGGGGTTGGTGGAGTAGGATCAGAAGCACGTTTTGTTTTAGCTATTAATTTTTTCAAGTTGGGTATTGAAGGTAACTGTCCTGTTACATGTTCTGGCACTTTGCTTAAAACATTTTTCAAAATACTAGTGCTTGTTTCTTGTGAGCCTGTACTAGCATCTCTCAATGTCTCTAGTGCATCTCTAACTTCGACTTCTGTTACATTGGGCGGGTGGTTTGGCTCACGCACATTTACAACATTGTTATCAACAGTAGTTGCTCTACCATAGCATGCACTTGAGTAATATTTACTACATTTCCAATGGGTCTTATTCCCTTTGATTCTTTCTTGGGTGTAGGTGTAACCCATGTAGCTCAGCATTATTTTCCCTTTTTGAGAAGTAATAAAAGTAGCTCCAGCTGCCATGTCTAAGGTAGATCTGTGGAAACATATATATGTATTTTAATTATAACTGAACAACATTTATAGAGATGTGTATATGAGAAGGAAAAAGTGTGAAAACGTACTTACTATGTGTTTTTCCTGGAAAATATATAATTCTTGTTTTTCTTTCTTGAGTTTCTCTTTTTAATGTTCTGTAGTTGTGGTAAAAAATAATAGAAAAACATGATGTAGTGTTATAGTTGTTTGTTTTAACTTTCTGATTTTTAATACATGCAGTAATTATACTTACTTGATGTAGTAGAAGAATTTGGTAGTGTAGTTGTAGATTGGTAGATGAAGTTTGTATAATCTGTTGAAAAAGAATTATTTGTATTATTTATTGTATTAGGATAATAGTAGTTAATAAAATATTCAGTCTATTGCACGTTTACTTTGCTAATTTTTTAAATATTTTACAGCTATCTAAGTAGACATGGATAAGGCAGTTTATAATTTTATTGAATTATTATTTTCTGGTGGTTGTTGATAGATTTTTGTAGTTGTATTTTATAGAAAAGAAGCACAGGTTTTTACATTAGGGAGTTTAGGCAGTTTTCAACAGGTTAGAATGATAAATGAAATGGGATTTCACTTACTTGAATTGTAGTATGAAGTTTTGTAGTTGTTGTAGTAGGTGTGTATTCTCTTCTCTTCAGCAAGGTAACCGTTTTTCTCCAAGTTTGGGCCAAAAAAGGTAAATTAAGTTAAGTGTGTAATTGTATTTATAGTAGTGAGTTAATTAATGGTAGCTTTTGATTGGTGCAAATATATATATTTTAAATTCATTGGTTGAGAACATTATTTTGAATTTAAAAGCCGTTATTTTTGAAAGAGTTTGTTGCATTAATAATTGTTAGCGAATTTAAATAGTAAAATGTTATATATGTGATTTATTTCAATAGAATGAAAATTATAAAATGTAGAGAATAGTGAAAAGTGCTTTAAAATTATGCAATAGGAGTCTATGATGGTGATTGTTAATGTATTTATTTAAACGATATTTTATTTATATATATAAATAAATAATAGCTATAGTAAATACATATATGTGCGAAAAGAAAATTTTAACAATAAATAATTATAAAAATGTGAATAATATGAAGGTATTGTATATGTTTGGTTGTTAATATTAGGACGATATTATTTGTATATTTATATAAGTAGAGAGGTAGTTGATGTTAGTGTAGTCGATATTAATGTAGAAGGTAATGTTATATTAAATAAAGTCGATAATGTAGTAGTCGATGTTTATGTAGTCGATATAAGTGTTAACGATATTAGGGTAGTCGATAAAAAAATATTGATATTTGTGTGAATCCCTGTTTAAGTATATGATGACGATATTTTAGTAAACGATATTTTAGTGACGATATTTTTGTAGGACGATGTTTTTGTATTCGATATTTCATCATGGAACCGTACATACCAGGCATAACCAGTGTGTCATGATTCAACACCATAATGCTGCAAACAGTAGTTCATAATTTCTTGGTTCTATGAAACGTTAACCACAATATGACAAGAATAACCCCTGTACTTCCAGAACTACCACTGTGCCTTGAATGCCCGCAAAATACCACCAATTGCCACCATTTTGCAATGTGAATATTATGCCTGGATTGGGCCCTTTTGAGTAATGGATGTTCACAATATGACAAGAGTTATCACACTTCTGACAGATCCACCATTATGCCATTGGTGGGCACCACTCAATTTTAAAACCTTTCTGTTACACTTACTACGTAAACTTCCCAAAAAGGTGCCACTGCTCCACTTTACATAATTTAGGCACCTTTCATTGTAAAACATTGACACAATAATGCAATTTTTTGTAAAACGCTACAAAGAATGCACAGGAACAACAGAATTCAAGTAGCAGTTGCTTGCAGTGCTTTTATTTAAACACATCCTTGTGTGAAAAAATTGATGTGAGGGTAGATTTTGCAGTAAAATATTGACGTAAATGATGGATTAGCATTTCATGTAATTACTTATAGTTTTGCATCATTGTGCTGTAATTTCCAGCAATCATGCAAACGCAAATTACACACATTTTGCTCACCCAATCACAACGTCCTGTAATTTCCAGTATTCGCCCACGCCAACATTTTACCAGTGGTGGGCCTCATGCCATTGAGGCCTATAAGTGTCAAAGAATAATCACAAAAAATGTGAGGACCAGCATGTTACTAGAGGTGGCAAATGAGTGTTTAATCTGGGATGCCCATGAGCTGCTAAGAATTACTATTACTGTGTAAGGATAAGCATTTTACAAAGAGTAGGCAATGTGCATTGCCTCATGAATGCCCACAAGCTGCTAATAATTACCACCATTGTGCTGTTGACAGCATTTCACTGGAGGGAGTGGATTGCCACAATCCTCAGACATTTACACTCACACATGCATGAGACACAGTAACAGACATTCAGAAACAACATGCGAGAAATCACATACAATTTGTGAAATACCAAAATATGTGCTCACATTCAATTTTGGAAGCCTTGGTAAAATTAATCCTTAACAAATTTTCATGTTCAGGATAAACATTTCAGAATCTGCATTAGTATTTATATCTGAAAAACACCCCACCAAGCCAGTGGGTTTCAAATGCACCCAGCCTCCTTCGACAGGGTATAAGGCAAAGCTTAAATTGTAAAAATAAGTGCAAGGTTCCTTGTCAGGAGGTCACTGCAGCTTGCACCACCAATTGCCCCTGTCAGTTCTGCTAATGTGTTTAATTTTATTACAGGATTTATATAGCACTTACTACTCAATGTGCATTTATAAAGCACTTACTGCACAAATCTGAAGCACTTGCATACATCAGTACCATGCTGCAATATGTAGGGTGTGTGGCTGGAAGGATGTTTTCATTTTGATCCTATGTGGAAAATGTTTCCATGTTGTGCATGATTACAACAGACATCAGGTTATGGTACGCAGTAATGTGTTGTATGATAAAGTATAGAGAGACATTCATGCAGTTTTAGGGTTTTCAGTATGCTATTAGCTTTCAACAGATCAGCAGGTCCCTTTATGGTATTTCATATGATATAGTCTGCTTGCTGCACTGCACTGGGTTGTTCAATCTGAGATCTTGTGTAGAGATGTGGCCCTGAGTTAGCATGCTCGAGGGAAAGAAATTCCATATCTTAGTGTCTATGTGAGATGTAAAGAAGCAGTCAGATTTTATAGATATTTGGATCTGCAGAGAATGGACCATATTAATGTTCCACGACAGTGTCCAGTAAATTGTGACAGATCTCTTCAGTTATTCCATGTCTGTTCATTTGGTGTTTTTTTTTTTAGCTGTACAGTTCTGGTGATGGACTACTCTCATAGTAGATATTTATTATATAAATGTATTAGGTATAAGCTACATTTTGTTGCTGATCGCTGCATATTGTGGTTTTCATTGTGGGCCATAACAGTTATGTATGGAAGTGCATTACTATAAAATGTCATGGCAGACCATAGATCCACTCCACTGACACGGATCGGCTTTTATGCATTACCTGTCCCCACTAAGTGGTCATCGCTCCTGAGTCATGACAGATTACGGCGTTTACGCCCAGCCTGGTTATAAGAGGCTCAGATAACCTTTCATCTCGAAGTATACTTTGTTATTTGATTGTGTTAGTGTCATATCACTAGCCGCTCTGTAAACATTATGTGATTTCTCACAGAGCGGTGCTCCTTTTACCTGCGCTGCAGCCAGGTGGGGTGAAGCTCCTCAGCCTACACGTAAGGGTGAGTGCATACCCGAAATAATGATCAGGTATGATTGAACATGTTGCAATGCCACTATGAATACAAACAATAACGATGTGAATAACTTTTCGTGTTCTATCTGTTTGTTTGTTTGTTTGTTTTACATGTTGGATCCCTTACCATTGCACTGACAGTATACGGTTGAGCACGCCTGGATTTCCAGGTGACATCTTCTTAATTTATTTATTTTTTCCAAAGCAGTAGTGTATCATGTATAGGTCCTGAGGAATGCATCAAGAAAATCTTATGAAATGCTGAAACATGTCGACCACCAATAAGTGCGGTTATTATTTAAAACCTGCACCCACACCTGCCTTTTAACCTTAGGGTTTGGGGGTTACTAATAAAATTTCTTTTTTCCACCCATTCACCTAATTTTAGTACCCTTCACTTTTCCACTCCAATCACCATACACTGCTTTTTTCATTAGCCACTACCACACTCCTCTGTTCTGCTCTCATATCACATTTCGGTCACGGTAATGTTTACCGGCCGTCTTGTCTCCTGGGTAAGGAGATCCCATATGATGACAACAAGGGCGGTACAGTGTGGCTTCTGATGGGAACAATACATTTTTCTCCTAGTACTCTTGAGTCTCGACTTGACCATTTACTAATTATTATTTCTCACTGACACTGTTCTGTGCGCAATTGGTATAGTGGTTCTTACTGTCAAACTCTCTTTTCTCTTTTGACCCCCAGATATTATTTGTTGTGATATATTGAATTAGGGGCATATATCTGGCTGGTCGGTAAACCTGCCCTTAGACCCTCCCCACTTGTTGTTGAACGTGTTACTAGTACAGCTAAGGCTGTGGGTCTTTTTAATTTTTTGGTTGATTACTCTGGTCACCAATGCAATAAAGTATACTTTGAGAATCTCGCTTTGAGGCTTGACTGTCTCACCTGTCTGATCAGAGCGATGGCTACAAACTGGGGTTTAGCATTTGAAAGTGCCGAAGTGCAAAACATTTTAGACGAAAATCCTAGCCTTCTGGATAATGTGCCCGTTCCACCCCAGGCAACAAACAATGAGGACAGCTGGAACAAAGTCTTGATCCTAAAGAAGTCCCACTCCCGAACTTCCGTCCATGGCATTATCATGGCCCAGTATCTTAGGGGTAACTGTGCCCCCACAGGCCTCATCGTCAATAATGCACCACGCCTTTTCCTTGACGATAAACAATTTCTTAAAGATTGGGCCATGATAGCCTGGAGATGTACGAGAGACTGGCTAGTCCTGATCATAAAAACCGCGAAAAGGATCGCGGATACCATCCTGATTGAAATTCAGGTCCTCGAAGGCCATATAAAAGCCTCTCTAAAAAGTGGACAGTTTAAAAAGGGACAGGATGATACGGATAAGACCAACAAAGATTTCAGGGAATCCATCTTATCCATAAAATTAGAGAAGTTCAAAAAGGATTTGGCGAAATTCTCAATGGAGACAATATACCCTTACAGTAGCGACACTTATACAGCACCCACATTTAGTCGCAGTGGCAAAAAAGGAGGTTCAAATTATGGCACTTCCAGTTCAGATGGGACATCCAGCGATTCAGATGCATCACAGACCGATCATCCAATCAAGCCCCGCGAGGTCGTGGCAACAAGAGAAATTGGAGAAACCAACCACAAAACTTTGGCAATCACCAACCATGGTGGCCTATTAACCCATGGATGATGGGTCCAAACTGCCCTCCACAAATGGGTCCGCCCTTCTATCCACCACAGATGCAACAAGGCCCGGGATCGTTTCCTTTTTTAGGTTTTGGCCAGAGACGAGGCCGAGGCAGGAGGAGACAAGGAGCAGTGCAACAACAAGTTCATTGGAACACGGACACGAACATCCCGCAACAATCGAGGATGGATCTACGCAGCGGGAAGAAAGTCCCCCAAGACGCTGCGGGAACGAGCAACCAGCCGGCATTGTGATCAACCTCAGTTCACACACCTTGTCTACCAATGAGGAACTCCTCCTAAACAAAGGTTTGGGATTCGTGGCCACTCAGAAAGGTGATCCTTTTGTGGCACAAATTGAACTATCCAAGCTATTCAGGAAAATAAGGTTGCATTATTTTTTCGCAAAACCGACTGCTTTGGAAACTGTCACCACAGACAACAACACTGGTTTGAAGAGACCTTCTTCGTTTAATCCACCTAGTGCCACATTACCGCCCAAAGTCCTGACCTTCGAAACGGCTGTTGAAAAGGACGTCACGGATCTATACAAAAGAGATGTCAAGCCATTTATGAATCTCTCCAGAGATGAACAGCAAGCCTTGCGTTCACTCACTTCCAACGACAATATTACCATTAAGCCGGCCGACAAAGGCGGAGCAACTGTGATTTTAGACACTACAGTGTACAGAAATGAATGTCTGCGGCAACTCAGTGAGCGCAAATCCTACTTACCGTTGAGATCGGATCCAACTGAAGGTCTACAAAACAGAATTAGTGCCTTAGTAGAAGAAGCCACGAGCGAGGGATGGATAACCTCACAGGAAGGACAGTATTTGGTCACAAAACACCCTACAATTCCTTACTTTTACTGCTTGCCCAAAGTTCACAAGCCAACAAGGCCACCACCCGGCAGGCCTATTATTTCTGGCATTGGGTCAGTATTAGAACCCCTTTCAACTTTTGTGGACCACTTCCTTAACCCGATGGTCAAAGCAATGCCTACCTTTCTCCAAGACACTAAAGATGTCCTAAGACTCCTTCCCACGATACAATACAACATCGAAACTGACATCCTAGTATCGTTCGATGTTGAATCTTTATACACATCGATTCCTCAAACTGAGACCCTAGAAGTAGTGGGAGCACTTTTGGAGCAGAATAACCATCAATCGATGACACCAATACCCTTTATAATGCAGTTAGCAGAAATTGCTATGAAGGAGAATTATTTCCGCTTTGAAGACACATTGTATCTGCAAACGTCCGGGACCAGTATGGGCAGTGTTTTCGCGCCGAGCCTGGCGAATTTGTACGTGCACCATTTTGAACAACAGAGTGTACTAACCATCACCAACCCATACCTATCATCAATATATGTGTGGAAACGCTATATTGATGACATTTTGGTGGTGTGGCGTGGCACTGAAGAAGAACTAATATCATTCCATGGTTGGTTGAACAGTGAGAACCAATATTTAAAGTTCACCATTGAGCATAGCAGAACATCACTGGCTTTCCTTGATTTGAGACTGCACGCGACTCCAACCGGCATCGAGTCTGAGCTATATCGCAAACCCATGGCCAGGAACGCATTGTTGCGATAGGACAGCTGCCATCCACGGGCCCTGAGGGACAATTTACCTTTTGGCCAGTTCCTCAGGGTACAGAGAAACTGCTCTAAGAAGGAATCTTTCGAAGCACACTCCAAAAACTTGGAGGAACAACTAAAGGAGAAACGATACCCTAAGAAAATTATTCGTAGGTCAAAAAAGAGGGCCTCAAATAACCATAGGGATGCCCTACTTGCAATCAACCCTCCGAAAGAAAAAACAGATCGGATTGCCTTTGTTAACACCTTTAACAGCCGATCCAACCAGTTGCAGAAAATTATAAAGAAACACTGGTCCATCCTTAAGACCGGAGGTGATGATATTCCCCAGCCCATGTTCGCATATAAAAGAGGACCGAACTTGAAGGATCAACTGGTTCACACACGCCCACGCAGCAAAGAAGGGAGACAAGTGGGCACCCTTTGGGATTTACCAGCTGTGGTCGGTCACCACCCATGCGGTAACTGCTCTGTCTGTCCCCAGACTAATAAATCTACTGAAGTTGACATCGGCACTAATCGCCCATGGACACAGAACAAGTTCACGAATTGCAACAGCAGTAACTTGATATATCTGATCAAATGTCCTTGCGAACTACGATATGTCGGTATGACAACCAGAAAGGTACGCACACGTATCCAGGAACATAAAAGCACAGTGCGGTGCCGTAAGCAAGCTACCAGACTGACCGCACATTTCTTGGAGAAGGGCCATGGTCCTGAAGATTTCTACTGGACAGTCCTCGAACAACCGCACATTCCAGACTCATGTGCGGATACAAGCCGGTTCTTGTTCAAGATAGAACAGAAATGGGTATACCGCCTTAACAGTGACAAGGAGGGCCTCAATGAGCCCATACCCTGGATGTCCCTCTGAATGGTCGCAAGCATTATGTCCCTTCCAATGAAGCGTTTGCACTGCCTATGAATATAAAATAAAATAAATACCCATTGGTTATTCATCACGCATCAGTAAACATATACTAAACAAAGTCCCTTCCATCTAATAGAGCCAACACTAGATAGCAAATCATAATTCCCAGAATTATGTTCCTTTTTAGGGCGCACTGGCACTGTATATCAATATAAATTTTCGTTTGTAATTATTAACACGCATCAGTGCACATACCATATGATTTATGCCATTTCAATTCTGTTCAAGAACGTGTTGAAAATATACACCATGGCAGAATCTTGATGAAAAAAACCTATTTTATGAAATAGAGGCAGTACTGGGTAACGAACTACAATTCCCAGAAGTCGCGCTGTCACGTGATTGCTCACATCACGTCTGGCCTGCAGAGCATACAAAAAACTACCTCATTCGGCGGTCGGCGCCCCCCGAGCAGTACTGAAGACTGCCTGGAGACGCCGACGGTTAGGTGAGTGAACGCATTATGCGTGACATTGTATTGCCACATTCTGTGCGAATACGCCGCTAGAGGCCAGCCCGCCATCACTAACACGGAGCGTATCTCATGCGCGTTTCCTCATTCTGTGTGATTACGCCGTTAGAGGCTACCCCGCCATGAATAATACGAAGCAGATCCCGTGTGCGTTTCCTAAACTCCACTGACACGGATCGGCTTTTATGCATTACCTGTCCCCACTAAGTGGTCATCGCTCCTGAGTCATGACAGATTACGGCGTTTACGCCCAGCCTGGTTATAAGAGGCTCAGATAACCTTTCATCTCGAAGTATACTTTGTTATTTGATTGTGTTAGTGTCATATCACTAGCCGCTCTGTAAACATTATGTGATTTCTCACAGAGCGGTGCTCCTTTTACCTGCGCTGCAGCCAGGTGGGGTGAAGCTCCTCAGCCTACACGTAAGGGTGAGTGCATACCCGAAATAATGATCAGGTATGATTGAACATGTTGCAATGCCACTATGAATACAAACAATAACGATGTGAATAACTTTTCGTGTTCTATCTGTTTGTTTGTTTGTTTGTTTTACATGTTGGATCCCTTACCATTGCACTGACAGTATACGGTTGAGCACGCCTGGATTTCCAGGTGACATCTTCTTAATTTATTTATTTTTTCCAAAGCAGTAGTGTATCATGTATAGGTCCTGAGGAATGCATCAGGAAAATCTTATGAAATGCTGAAACATGTCGACCACCAATAAGTGCGGTTATTATTTAAAACCTGCACCCACACCTGCCTTTTAACCTTAGGGTTTGGGGGTTACTAATAACATTTCTTTTTTCCACCCATTCACCTAATTTTAGTACCCTTCACTTTTCCACTCCAATCACCATACACTGCTTTTTTCATTAGCCACTACCACACTCCTCTGTTCTGCTCTCATATCACATTTCGGTCACGGTAATGTTTACCGGCCGTCTTGTCTCCTGGGTAAGGAGATCCCATATGATGACAACAAGGGCGGTACAGTGTGGCTTCTGATGGGAACAATACATTTTTCTCCTAGTACTCTTGAGTCTCGACTTGACCATTTACTAATTATTATTTCTCACTGACACTGTTCTGTGCGCAATTGGTATAGTGGTTCTTACTGTCAAACTCTCTTTTCTCTTTTGACCCCCAGATATTATTTGTTGTGATATATTGAATTAGGGGCATATATCTGGCTGGTCGGTAAACCTGCCCTTAGACCCTCCCCACTTGTTGTTGAACGTGAGACCATAGATCAGTCCGTTTAGGCTGCCCATTATTGAAACCAGTTTTCTGGTTGAGTTGTTTGCAGTTCCTGAGCTGTAAGCTGAGGATTGTGCTTGAGAGTGTGACTGCTTTTTGGGCTCTGCTGCCTGGATGTATGTGGTGCAGTTATGCAGAAGTATCTTCGGAAGTGTATATGCACATCGGTGCACCTAATTCTGGCTGGTAGTCAGTTCGAGAGCTTGACATACTTTGAAATTAAACCTAGGATCCCAAAAAAGGGAGCACATAATAAAGGCACTTAGCTTTTATTTCATGCACTTGTGATGCTTTGAGGGTTGGAGTACACTCTGAAGAGTAAGCGAATGCCATATTCAGTTCCATTAGATATAATCTGATTTCTAAATATACTGATAATTCCATCTGTTAAGGGGATAAGCCCCCTTCAACTCTTGCTGATTCAAATTGATGCTTGTGTTTCTCCTACTGTGTGAGGGGATATGACAATACCAACACAAAAACTATCCCACTACTACAGGTGTGACAGTTCAGACTATTCCAGGCCTAGAAAGGTATAAGAATGCCTTGGGCAGCAGCTATTAGTCATTTTTATGTATATTGAATTAATAAACAAGTGTTGCTGTGACTATCTTTAAGATACACAGACGGCAACACCATGTGGTAGACTCTCATAAGTGCAGGTGTTTACAATTAAGGGCTGGTGCCAAGCACCGGAAACCACTGGCTCAAATTGGTTTTAGAATGATTTCTATCTTAACATAGCACCACTTACACCAAATCTAAACTTCCATTCAATATGAAAAGTTATTAGTCAATTGTTAGAAATAGGATTAATGGTTCAGGGGGTACAGTGGCGGCTCATCTGCTAAGGTGGAGGAACGTCACCCCACTGCTTTTAAGCAGTGTAAGTTAAGGAAAAATAAAATGATAATAACTCCATCCTATTATCACTTTATTATTTAATGTTTCAGTGTGGCAGCTTGCCGGGGCGAAGCTGTTCTGCTTTCAGAGCAGAGGGAGGAGTGGGGAGCAGTATATGAGTGCACATGAATGTTTGCCCGAACGTCTCGGGCTGGCCAAACAGTCATGAGCACTTTGCATGGTCTACACACAGGCTGAATTACAGACTGGGTGAAGAACATGCCCAGGCCG
Organism: Lissotriton vulgaris; assembly: GCF_964263255.1. Lineage (NCBI taxonomy): Eukaryota > Metazoa > Chordata > Amphibia > Caudata > Salamandridae > Lissotriton > Lissotriton vulgaris. The sequence continues at coordinate 444,620,902 of NC_141699.1, forward strand.
AACCACGGCACTAACACCATTCACAACACTGTATTACAATGTTGCGATTGGCTCAGGGGAGCCTGGAAGCCTGGATGCTCCCTGTTCCAGAGAGTGAGGGAGGAGGATAAAAGACACACCGAGGCTGCACCTCCACCCACCATGTCACCCATCCCCGCCTCACTACCCGCGGTCTGTGCCAACACTGGAGGTGAAACCCTACTCAAACAGCAACTACTGTCCCTGTTAGGGTGAAGTCACAAGCAAACCCCAAATTAATCTGAGCCTAACCCTATGGTAGCTTGGCACAGAGCAGTCAGGTTTGAGTTAGAGGCCATGTGTAAAGTATTTATGCAGCACTTTAAACTTTAAAAGATTAAAAATACAACACAAACAAAATCTGACACCAAATTAGGAAAATAGAATAAGTTGTAATAAATAAACCAATTACAAAATAACAAAACTCCAAAGATATGTAATTTCTAAGGTTTAAGTGAAAATAGTGTCAAAAAGCACAAGTGCCAATGGTGGCTATCTCATCACGGCAGACCAGAATAAAGTCACAAGTTCAGGCCAACTGCTATAGAGCTTGAGACAACTACAGGGCCAGATGGATATAGTACCTAAGTAAGGTTGAGGAGTTTTGCAGAGTCCAATGTCAAGGATACTTTGCACAATGGCAATTTGTAGAATTTGCGAATCTGCAGTGTGAGATTCTGCATTGTTGTTATGTATGGCGTCGATGAAGAGCTTGCAATGCAAAGACTTGCATCAGCTGGTTCCAACAAAGCGGCAGGGTTTGTAAAGCAGAGTCCTGCGTTGCCGTCTAGGATGCTGTGAGCAAGCGGTGATTTCTGGAAGGCTGAGGTTAGTGATGAGAAATCCTGCACTGGAGGCAAACCATGCAGCTTTTCCAATGTGGAGTCTGGAGGGATGATGCATCACACAGCTGCTCCGATGTGGAGTTTCTGGTCAGCGATGCATCGCACGTCCGCTCTGTTGTGCCAGTTCTTCTGGGACCACAGTTAGGCTGGCAGAGCACCTTCAGTCCCACTTCCATGGGTCCAGGACTGGGGAGGCTCCACTTGGGAGAGCAGGACTCATAGATGGCAGAGTCCAGGTGCTGTGTTTAAAGGTTGCTGGAAGCCTGTTCTGTGCCTGAGGCCTCTGGCCCTTATAGTCTCTCAGGAATCCTGGGCGTAGAGATACAGATCCAGTCCTTCTCACCCAGGCAAGAGAGCCATAGAGCATCAGAGCAGCAGTCTTTCAGAGTAGCAAACTAGCACAGTGGCAGCCTTTTCAGGAGTACAGCAGTGCCTCTTCCTGGTACAGTCAACAGGTCAAGAAATGTACTGATGATTTGAGGGTATCAGATCCAACATTTATACCTGGTACCCACTTTGACGTGGAGCCAGGAAGCTTCTAAAGGTTTCCACCAGCCTGTGGAGTCAGGTATCCTCTTCCTCACCTCTTCCTTGCCCCAGTGTGCCTGTAGTCATAAAGGACCAGTGTCAACTCATTTGTGAGAGTGCTCAGGCACAGCGTTTGTGATGTGCAATTGTGATGGTTGGCAGATCTCCCCTGTTAACCCAGAGTGGCCAATCCTGCCAACACCAATCTTCCCTTTTTCTCACTGTCTGGGATAGATACACAAAGACCAACTGCCAACTATAGCTACTCATGGGACCCAAGATCAGCTGCAGGCACAAAATGGTTGGGGCAAGAAAAAGACACATTTATAAAAGTGGTATGTTCAAAACTGTGAATAAAAATACCAATTTACAATTCTCCAGACACCAAACTTGACCTGTCTGACAGCTCTGAAGTGGAAGTTACAGCTTATCAAATGTAAAAACTCCAATATATTCATGTATGGGAGAAGTAGGACTTGCATTAGTGAACACTACATTTAGGAGTTTTTTACTACCAGGATAAGGAAAACTTGAAAGTACATATCTTACTTTCAAAATGCACAGTATCCTGCCCGCTGGGCTGTTCAGGGCCTACCCTAAGGGTGACTTATTTGTATTAAAAGTTAATGTTTAGGCCTGATAAAAGGTTTATTTTGCCAGGTCGAAATCGCAGTTTTAAACTGCACACACAGGCTGTACTGGCAGGCCTGAGACTTGTTTAAAGGCCTACTTAAGTGGGTGGCACAATCTGTGCTGCTGACTGACTTGTAAGTAGCATTTAATTTACAGGCCCTGGGCCCAGGTAGTACTACTTTACTATGGAATTACATTAAATGGGGTCTATGCTAATTCTGCCCTGTTTTAAGGAGAGAGCAAACGCACTTTAGCACTGGTTAGGAGTGGTAAAGTGTGCAGAGTCCTAAAGCCAGCAAAAATGAAGTCAGAAAAATGGTAGGATTGAGGGCTGAAATTTGGAGGAGAATCACACCTAGGATCCAAATATAACATCAATTTGATCACATAATTACTCTCAGCACTCTGAATATTGATAGGTGCCTTTCTATGCATGTTTAAACAAAGCTAACTTGTGTTAGTGTACTTTTAAATTATGGATATTTGTTATTTGCTAATCTGTAATCTGTTTACCTGCCCCATTCTAGATTCTGAAAGTGTCCTTTTCCAGATATCGGTGATAGCGATGGCCCCTCTGCCACTGAGTCTATCTTTTCATCATATAACCCAGTAGTAAATCTGAGAGTGGTTGTGTGGTGGTTAGAGGACTGAGCCAGGTTGAAGTAAGAAATATTACTTCAGGTAAATTATCTTGAATGAAATTGAATAACTCAGCATGGTGGTGAGCCAATGAGCGGCAGTTAATTGTGCACATTTTCTGCATTGAGCAATGATTGTCCTGGGTGGCGTGCATGAACACATGGGAAGGCCAGAGTAGGGGCTCGTGGTAGGCGCAAAGCCACACAGTTCAAAGTACTTTCTGCTGGGCACCAGGCATGCAGACAATCAGTGTGGAAGACTTGCCTCAGCTTGAGCAGTGCAGATGAATGGTAAGAAAGCAAATCTGTCTTCAAAGGGGCAGCATGTTTTGACCCTGGTGCTGTCCAGGTGTGAACAGGTTCAGATAGGCCTGCCGTTGGCACACCAGCGGCACGCCCGCGCATCTACCTTCTTTAAATGCATGAATTACCAGGAGGAAGGCAGCATGAGAACAACTAGAATTGCTGCCTTCCAATACTCGTGGCCCAACCAAAATGGCCACCAGGAAGTGAGAATGTGGTAAAAAGAACAGGGTAATGTGCCTGATAGTGATTAAAATTCAAAGCATTTCCACCCAAATCACAACCCAGTCCAAACTGCAAATGCACAGATAAATTTCCCCCAGCCTAAGTGTGAGAAAGGCGACCTATAAGCCATATACATTTTAGAACATTTTTGAACAATAAAAAACATCAGATAAGCAAAAGCACCACTTTTTTTGGTTTCTGATCTTGAGGGCAGATTTTGTGTCCTTAGGGCCTGATTTAGAGCATGATGGATGGGTTATTCAGAGGCTTATTTTTGTGACGCAGGAGCTTGCTTTATATTTACCAGGCAGCACTAAGTTACATTTGTTTGGCTTAATGCTGCCTTGTAAATAAAGTTCCCTATAACACAGTTTTCTGTATTAAAGGGGTGTGCAATGGATGTTGCTGGGACTGTTCCCAGCAACATCCATGGCTTTTTGACACTGCCCCAGAATTACGAGAAATCGTAACTCCAAGGCGGTGCCAAAAACGTACACCTTCCAAGGGTAGGTGTAAGGGAAACACAACAAGGAGAAGTAACTTTATTTCTCCTCTAATTTCTTGCAAACATAGAAAGAGGAAAAAGCCTCTTGTGAGTTTTTTTGTGCAAGAAGGTTTCTCTTCCTGCACAAACAAAATCATCCCGGCAACGCAGGCACCCTTGCTCCATGGTGCAAAGGTGCCTGCGTTGGCACACAGCAGCCCATTGCGCAACAGCATAGGGGAAAAGGACAGGAATGCGCACTCTCTGATAGATGCCCCGCATTCCTGCCCTTTTCTTCCGTTGGATGGCAGCTCAGCAGGAAGGCTTGCGGCGCTGCCCTATGGCAAAAACGCATAAATGAGGCCCTCACGCTCTAATGAGGCTGATATCCCACTTACTGTGTTACCGGTGTATTATATGCTATGGCGCTTGCAATAAGGCAAGCAGGATGTCCCTTACTTATATGACGGCTTTGTTCAAGTTCTTTCATAAAAAAAGTTTAGTTTTTCTTACATTTTTTTTATCATGCTTCAGATGTAACTAACTAATCAACCTTTATTCCAGGTTAAGTTTTGTATTTAAGGTGCGCACAAGAATTACTTCACTGCCTCCTTTCTGTGATACAAAAGGGGGTGGTGACAGTGGCGTAACGAAACTTGAGGGGCCCCCCCTGCAAACTCCATGGAGGGGGCCCCCCCATTCTCCGTGCCAGTCTAGAGCTCTCAGGCCAGCGACCCACCATACTGCAGGAGATGTGGGTCTATCGTTACGCCACTGTCACCAATCCAGCAGTTATAAGTAACACTGATTGGTGGAGGTAAAGGTTGGGCTTAGTCTGCCCCCAGGCTATCAAAGGTGGTGGTCTATTCATTACAGGGTCCCTGCCATCAGTAGGCCGGGGAAGTTTGCCCAATTTTAGGTGGATTTCCTGATGCAGACTCCTGTCTTGATATACAATATCGGGCCCACTCATTATTCAGTTTTGACAAAAGTGCATCCACTGCTCCTTCTCGTTTCCGTTTTAAAACATTAGACAAAGCGACAATGCAGTATTTCAAAAGCAGATGTAACTACAAAGAGCACATTTTGATAATACATTTTTATTAGTAGACAATAGCAATCTTAAGAGGCATTGCATAGCTTCATACACACTTTGACCCCAATTCCATCACAGTCTCTCTCTCTCTCAGTCAGTCAGTCTCTCTCTCTCTCTCTGTCATTCAGTCTCTCTGTCAGTCAGTCAGTCTGTCGGTCAGTCTCTCTCTCTCTGTCAGTCTCTCTATCTCTCTTTCTGTCAGTCAGTCAGTCAATCCGTCAGTCAGTCTTCTCAGTCAGTCAGTCTCTCTCTCTGTCAGTTTCTCAGCCAGTCAGTCTCTCCGTCAGTCAGTATTCAGTCTCCGAGTCAGTGAGTCTCTACTCTCTCTCCACTCTATCTCTCTCTCTCTCTCTCTCCATTCTCTCTCTCAACTCTGACTACTCTATCTCCACTGTCTCTCTCTCCACTCTCTCTCCACTGTCTCTCACTCCACTGTCTCTCCCTCCACTGTCTCTCCCTCCACCGTCTCTCTCCGCTGTCTCTCTCTCCACTGTCTCTCCACTCTCTCACTCTTTCTACTCTCTCTCCACTCTCTCTCTCTCTCTCTCCTCTGTCTCTCCACTCTCTCACTCTTTCTACTCTCTCTCCACTCTCCCTCTCTCTCTCCACTGTCTCTCAATCTCTCTACTCTATCTCCACTCTCTCCCTTCTCTCTCTCTACTCTCCGTCTAATATCTCTCCACTCTTTCTACTCTCCCTTCTCTCTCTACTCTCCCTTCTCTCTCTACTATCTCTACACTCTCTCTACTCTTCCTCCACTCTCTACTCTCTTTCTCCTCTCCACTCTCTCTCTCTCCACTCTCTCTCTCTCTCTCCACTCTCTCTCTCTCCACTCTCTCCCTCCACTCTCTCTCTCCACTTTCTCCCTCCACTGTTTCTCTCTCTCTTCTCTCCCTCCACTCTCTCTCTCTCCCTAAACTCTCTCTCTCTATCCTCTTTCCCACCACTCTCTCTCTCTCCTCTCTCCCTCGACTCTCTCCACCCTCCACTCTCTCCACTCTCCACTCTCTCCACTCTCCACTCTCTCCACTCTCTCCACTCTCTTCTCTCTCTACTCCTGCTGCTCCACTCTCTCCCTCTCCACTCCCTCCCTTTCCACTCTCTCCCTCTCCACTCTCTCCCTCTCCACTCTCTCCCTCTCCAGTCCTCCCTCTCCACTCTCTCCCTCTCCACTCTCTCTCTCTCCACTCTCTCTCTCTACTCTCTCTCTCCACTCTCTTTCTCTCCACTCTCTCTCCATCTCCACTCTTTCTCCACTCTCTCTCTCCCCTCTCTCCCTCTACCCTCCACTCTCTCTCTCCACTCTCTCTCTCCACTCTCTCTCCACTCTCTCTCTCCACTCTCTCTCTCCACTCTCTTCACTCTCTCCACTCTCTCCACTCTCTCTCCACTCTCTCGCTCCACTTTCTCTCTCCACTATCTCCCTCCACTCTCTTTCTACACTCTCTCTCTCCACTCTCCCTCTCCACTCTCTTTCTCCACTCTCTCTCCCTCCCTCTCCACTCTCTCTCCCTCCCTCTCCACTCTCTCTCCCTCCCTCTCCACTCTCTCTCCCTCTCTTCCTCTCTCCACTCTCTCTCTCTACTCTCTCTCTCCACTCTCCCTCTCCACTCTCTCTCTCTCCACTGTCTCTCTCTCTACTGTCTCTCTCTCTTTACTGTGTCTCTCTCCACTGTCTCTCCACTGTCTCTCACTCTCTCTACTCTCTCTCCACTCTCTCTCCACTGTCTCCCTCCACTCTTTCCCCACTCTCTCTCTCTCCCTTCTCTGTCTCTACTCTCCCTTCTCTCTCTCTACTCTCTCTGTCTCTCTCTCCACTCTATCTCTCCACTCTCTCTCTCCACTCTCTCCTCTCTCTCTCTCTCCACTCTCTCTCTCCACTCCCTACCCACTCTCTCTCTCTTCACTCTCTCCACTCTCCACCCACTCTCTCTCACTCCACTCGCTCTCCCCTCTCTCTCACAAAGTAGTGTGTGTTGCCATGGGCGTCCGCAGAAATGTTTCCTGGGGGGGCACATTTTTAACTTCATCACCATACCCCTTGCACTCTTCTCACCCTCCCCCTTGTACCCTTCTCACCCCCCCTTTACTCTTCTCCCCCTCCGCCTTGCACCCTTCTCCCCTCTCCCTTGCACCCTTCGCCCCTCCCCCTTGCACCCTTCTCCCCTCCCCCTTGCACCCTTCTCCCCTCTGCCTTGCACCCTTCTCCACTCCGCATTGCACCCTTTTCCACTCTGCCTTGCACCTTTCTCCCCTCTACCTTGCACCCATCTCCTCTCTACCTTGCACCCTTCTCCCCTCTCCCCTCTGCCTTGCACACTTCTCCCCTCTGCTTGGCATCCTTCTCCCCTCTGCCTTGCACCCTTCTCCCCTCTGCCTTGCACCCTTCTCCCCTCCGCCTTGCACCCTTCTCTCCTCCGCCTTGCACCCTTCTCCTCTCTGCCTTGCACCCTTATCCCCTCTGCCTTGCACCCCTTTCCCCTACACATTGCACCCTTCTCCCCTCTACCTTGCACCCTTCTCCCCTCTACCTTGCACCCTTCTCCCCTCCTCCTTGCACCCTTCTCCAAACCCGCCTTTCACCCTTCTCTCCTCTACCTTTTACCCTTCTCCCCTCTGCCTTGTGCCCTTCTCTCCTCTGCCTTGCACCCTTTTCCTCTCTGCCCTGCACCCTTCTCCTCTCTGCCTTGCACCCTTCTCCTCTGCCTTGCACCCTTCTCCTCTCTACCTTGCACCCTTCCTCTCTCTACCTTGTACCCTTCTCCCCTCCGCCTTGCACTCATCTCCTCTCCGCCTTGCACCCTTCTCCTATCTGCCTTGCACCCTTCTCCTCTCTGCCTTACACCCTTCTCCTCTCTACCTTGTACCCTTCTCCCCTCCGCCTATCACTCATCTCCTCTCTGCCTTGCACCCTTCTCCTATCCGCCTTGCACCGTTCTCCTCTCTGCCTTGCACCCTTCTCCTCTCTGCCTTGCACCCTTCTCCTATCCGCCTTGCACCCTTCTCCCTCCCCTCTGCCTTGCACACTTTTCACCTCTGCTTGGCATCCTTTTCGCCTCTGCCTTGCACCCTTCTCTCCTCTGCCTTGCACCCTTCTCTCCTCTGCCTTGCACCCTTCTCCCCTCCCCATTGCACCAGTCTCCCCTCTGCCTTGAACCCTTCTCCTCTCTACCTTGCACCCATCTCCTCTCTGCCTTGCATCCTTCTCCCTTCCACCTTGCACCCTTCTCTACCTTGCACCCATCTCCTCTCTGCCTTGCACCCTACTCCTCTCTACCTTGCACCCTTCTCCCCTCTGCCTTACACCCTTCTCCCCTCTGCCTTGCACCCTTCTCCCCTCTGCCTTGCACCCTTCTCCCCTCTCCGGTGCACCCTTCTCCCCTCTGCCTTGGACCCTTCTCCTCTCTACCTTGCACCCATCTCCTCTCTGCCGTGCACCCTTCTCCCTTCCGGCTTGCACCCTTCTCTACCTTGCACCCATCTCCTCTCTGCCTTGCACTCTTCTCCTCTCTACCTTGCACCCTTCTCCCCTCTGCCTTTCACCCTTCTCGCCACCCATTGCCCCCCCCCCCGCGGACACCCACATGGTGCCTTCTAACAAGAGTGCTTACGTGAGGGCACCATTTTCCTGCCTCATCCCTTCTCATATGAGCTTTGCCCTGGAGAATGCGCTCTATGGGGGCCCCCGATCGACCCTTGTCAGGGTCCTGAGCAGTGCTCTTTGCTGCCTCCTGCTCTCTGGGGGCCTACTCCACCCTTGTTAGGGTCCCAGCAGTGCTCTGTGCTTCCTCCCGCTGTCTCTGGGCCCCTACCCCCACCCTTGTCAGGGTCCCAGCAGTGATGTGCTGCCTCCTGCTCTATGGGGCTCCCACTCCACCCTTGTCAGGGTCCTGAGCAGTGCTCTGTGCTGCCTCCTGCTCTCTGGGGCCCCCACCCCACCCTCGTCAGAGTCCCAGCAGTACTCTGTGCTGCCTTCTGCTCTCTGGGGCCCCCACCCCAACCTCATTACGGGCCTGGCACCTCTGACTGAAGAGAAATAAAGTATGTTGATACTTTGTTTCTCTTCAGTCAGAGGGAGGGGGCGAGGGGCTCGGAGCAGGCTGCAGACAGCCTGCACCTGCTTCAGAGGGAGAGAGGCTTGATTCAGCGCAAAGCAAGCCTCTCTCACCGAAGAGCTGTGGGGGGCCGGGGCCGTTCGGGCTGGACTGTTCCCATGAGGCACAGGGTCAGACTGACTTGCATATGTCCATGTCTGAACTGGGGTGGCAGAGTGGGCTAAAGAACGGTGATGGATTAAACTCAGATCTGTTGACTGGGTGTGAGTGTTTCATTGGTTCAGATGCTCCGTCCATCACCACCCCCTTTTGTACCGTCATTTCTGTGATGAACACTGTATTTATGGAGAGTTTTTTGTGGTTAATGAAACCAAGTGACTAGAATGTGGTTGGTCTGAGCTGAACGAGTTGCACAGCGGGTCAGTGGCACATGAGCAGTTTATGCAGCAAATTGCATGGGTTCATTTCCTATACACTTAACTAATGTTTTAAACATGAACATTTCTACAATCATTTGTAAACTCCTCATGGGCTCTTTATATTTGTCGAAAACACAAGTGCTAAGTAGATTTATATGTTGAAACATTTGCATTTTAGTGTTTTCATTTTTTTTGCTCGTTTTCCATTTTTATATAATGTGTTCCTCTGAGTATTGATAGGTGCCTTTTTTATGCACGTTTAAACAAAGCTAACTTTTGTTGATGTACATTTAAATTCTGAATATGTTTTATTTGTTAATCTACAGTAATCTACAACAGTCTGTAATCTGGATCCCTGCCCCAGTCAATATTCTGAAAGCGCCCTTATTCCAGATATCAGAGAACAAAACTTTTACTCTTTCGGGCCTGATAGTTACCAGTCAAAGCTTTCAGTGCAGCTTTGGTTAACCAGGTGACTTCTTTAGCTCTAAGTTTTTTTTAACTTTAGCAGTTTAAGAGATCTTAAGCTTCTGTTTGACCGGCCAACAATGCAGGGGCCCGTGAATTGATGGATGATTTATCTTCACTACAGCTGGCTTAATTAGTAAGAGGTCCTACACACACAGCTAGTCATCTTCTAGATCCAGCTTTTTCTAACCTTCCGAATCTAGAGGTTGCGTCTCCTTGGCGTAAAACCTGGTCAGGCCATTGTCTGATTCACATGTCTTTACCAATATTTAACAATATTAATAACGCCACCTTCAACACTACTATGAAAAGGCCCTGGCAATAAATTCAGTCTGGCAGAATCCAGCAGTTTTATATCTGCCAATATCCCTCCGTTAGATGCCAATGTGCATCATGCAGAATGAATGATAAAGTCCTGGCTCACCGCAGCATTTAACAAGTTAATACCGCCCTGTCAAGTTCAGGCCAAGAGTAAGTCCTCAGCCCACTGGTTCAAAGGGGAGTTGATTGGAGTTGATTGTGGAGAGAAAACACTGCAAGGTGTTTGAGCATGCCTTGAGAAAGTCATATGACGCAGTGACAAACAACAAGTTATATCAGTGCAATTAAAACATACCATGTATCCAAAAGGAAAATGCGAACGCAGTTCCTTTCTGATAAGATCTGAGAAGTAAAAAATCCTGTAAAATAAATTTTCCCCATTGTAAACAGCTTCAGGAAACTAGTCACTACAGGGCGGGCCAGTTGAGGTCTACAATGACCACTGCAACAATATACCAGGCCTTTTTATTGAAAAGATCAACACCATTTATACCCACTTTCTGACTAAGATTTTCGCCAACACTGAGGCCTGACCTGATCAGTCAGATGAGTTACAGTCTGTCGCAGAATTAATTAACTACCCCTCCTAATTTCCCCTTGTTCTCCACTCTTTGCTCTATAGTGACATCAGGCTCTCTGGAGGACTCCCTCAAACCACACTGTCTTACTAAACTCCCCAAGGTCATCCTTCTCACATTTCTTGGGGTGGCCAATCTCTCTTTGTCCTCAGCCACTGTTCCGCAGGCTTGGGAGCAGGGGAAGGTGATATTCCAAATGAAAAAAGTCTCTTGACCCTACTACACCCAAAAACTACAACTATATTTCCCTGCATTCTGTCCTTGGCAAAGTTGTAGAAAAACATGGCAACAAACTCCCATCTGAGTTTTTAGAGGGAAATCACATTTTTGATATGTCCCAAAATGGCGTCTGTTACAATCATAGTTCTGAATCGGCTCTGCTGTCTTTGGCAGGGCCTCTTTAAAGATCAGCGGATAAAGGCTGTTCCTCAGCCCTTATCAATTTGGAACGGAGTGCCTTTGACACTGTATCACATAACATGCTCCTCCATTGCCACTGTGATATGGGTGTTGGCAGCAAGGCTCTATTCTGGTTTGCTTCCTTCCTTAGCAACTGCCCTATTCTCTTTAACCTTTATGACAGGCCCTTGGCGGAGACTGTGACATTCCTTTGGAATCTCAGTAATATTATCTGCAGATGAGACTCAACTTTTTGTCTCATTCTCTGATTATGCCTCTCAAGACATTGTTAAGTTTCAGGTATGCTCACAGGCAAGCTGGATGGATGACAATTTGAGGTGAACACTGGTGGGCATAGGGGTCGAGGCCTCCTCTGTCACCCAAATAATCTATTAAAGCCTAGGTGTTTGGTTTGATGATTCCCCCCTCCTTTGAGACTCATCTGAGATCTTTAGCAGGCTGTGTAGGTTTCCTAAGTGGTCTCAAACCTATCATCGGATTTTCAAACCCCACACTCGACAGTTGATCATTCAATCTCTCATCCTGTTGTGACTTGACTATTGTAACATTTTGTATCTGGGTTGCAAGAAATCAATCTTAAAGAGTTTCCAATTGGTCCAAAATATTGCAGCCAGACCACAGTTTTCCCTTCCTAAATTCTGCTTCTCTTCTGGGCTCCTTCGGAAGCTACATTGGCTGCCCACCAAGAAGCGCATTCACGTTGAAGTGCTTAGCACTGCTCATAAGATTATGCATACCGCAGGAGCCCCAATTCTCTCAGACCTCATGCTGCCCTATCTTCATGACAGAGCACTTTGCTCTGCAGAACATAATCTTGCAGTGATCCTCCATTCAAGAGAAAGTAACTGGGTTCTGATGTCTACCCTCTGGAAAAGCATGTCCCCTGATTTAAGGACTACTCCAAGTCATGTTTGCTTCAGAAAGAAACTCAAAACATGGTTGTTTGCATCTTAAACCCCGCGTGTCCCCCACCTCTCTTGCTGCATTATGCCTGTCTACTAGGGTCAACGCTTGGATGCCCCGTTGCTGGGGCAGCCATGTGCTACACTAATCATATTAACATAGCATTAACATACGTTTCCACTGGCAAAGAGCCCTGCCCATACATAACTTTCAAAAAGGTTAAATTACCACATAAATTGCGCAGGTGCAAAGACAAATTAATTAGGGAACTAATACATTTTCATATATATTTTGATTGGACCTTTGACAGTGTACTAAAAAAATTCAGTGTTTGTTGAATTACTTCACGCTGTGAGAGTCAAAAGTACTAGTCAACAGCTATAGAACACTTTGTGGAGTGACAGACATGCCAGCGCTTTCAGGCACACAAACACACACACCCACACACCCACACACAGACACACACACACACACACTCAAAGACACACTCAAGAACTTTTATTTAATGCTTACTTTCCGCTGACGAATATCAGTCCTGACTGCTGCTGTTGGTACTTTCCCTCAAACAGTTGACTTGTGCCCTTAATGGGCACTACCACAAATACTATGGGGAGATCCCGAAATACAGGCAGGGCCGGACTGGCCATAGCGGGCACTGGGCAATCCCCCATGCGCCGCATGGGTGGGGACCGGTTTTGGGCCCCTGGAGGCCTATTTTGTTACAGGGCCATTTTTGCAAAATCGACCCTGTACCAACATCGGCCGAAAATCGGCCACGGCAAAGAGCTCGGCAGCACCCACATACCCCCCCCACCCAGTGGGGAGGTGGGGGGCTGGCCGTGCACTTTGCGAGGGCCGGTTGTGGTTCCCAGTCTGGCCCTGCATACAAGGAAGAGGTGCAAGTAGGAGTCCCTTTTGGAAAGGTGGTTCGGGCAAGCAGGAGTTACTCAGGGTGAGTGGGCAGGGTCCTGGTAAACAGGAATGGCTTATGAGGAGGAGGAGGCTTTCTGATATATTTTGGTACATTTGGGCAGAGGACAGAGTGAACTATCTGGAAGATAATGGAACCCTCAAGGAAGGATACACCAAAGTTACATCTAATGACAGAACTTTCTGCATATCTGCTTCCCCTGCTCAGGAGGGATTTCTTCTTCTTGTTTTATATTGTTAGCCCCTTTTTAGAACGGCTAACAAAGGGAAATATCAACAATGCACAGTGGTTTCCATGATGACATGTCATGGGTTGTTTTTGTGAAATAATAACAACATGACAACATAACACTTTGCTTCAAGAAGCTGCTCAGCAGCACTGTCAAGGCGAAACCTAAAAAGCTTTGCGAATCGACCCATGAATCACAGAGCTGCAGTGCTTTTTTTATGCCCGCAAGTGTTCTTCTCTGTCCAGGAATCTTCTGTGGTTGTGTTGAATTCCAGAGGGAATTATACTGAGGATGCACAAAAGGAGACAAATTGGTTTTCCCATGAACAGTTTTTACTGGATGTACTGATCTCTGGCCCCAAACTGTGAATGAGAGCTCCCCTTTGAAAAAAATACCCATCGCACATTAATAAATCCATTCCAAAGTTCTTAGCTGAACACATTTATTTAACCCAAGAAAACAACCCTGGGGCGCTAAGTAGTCTGTTGGAAGATTCACACAAGTGGATACTATTCTTTTATATAGCAAGAGTAGAAAACAGACAAGCACAATGGAAAAGACAAACGTTGTATTAAAAGAGGCCACAAATATACAAAACAATTATAAATTGTGTTTTTTTTTCATTTCAATACTGAGTATTTTTAGGAAAAGAATACTAAAGGCAGTGAAGTAACTATCAATAATACAGCAAGTGCAGCTGCAGTGGTGACCAGACATATGAGGGGTCAGTGCACTCCAACTGTGCTTTGCTACAGAACTTAAGATCAAGTGAGATGCATTTTACATGCTTGAATTAGGACCTATGGCTCCCATGCTACACCAATGCAGGAAAACAAGCACTGCAGTAACACTAAAATCAAGACACTAATGCCTCAAATACCTGACATTAATTATTGTCACTTGTATCAATATTTAACACAGGGCAACACAGTAAGATAGATTTCTGCGCTGCATCAAATAGGGAGGGCGGAATGGCACCATATTTACTAGGATATGCTGCATTACAGCTCTCTTACTGTGCTGGTGTACTATGTGCTGCCTAGCACCAATGCAGGCACCCTTGTACCATGGTTCAAAGGTGTCTGTGTTGCAGACAAGATTGCTTTTGTGCAGGAAGGGACACCTTCCTGCACAAAAATAATCCTTAGAGGCATGTTCCTCTTTCTAAGAGAGCTGTAGAAAGCAGTGCACTTGCAACGTGTAAATAATGACGAGAAATAAAGATGTTTCTTCTTGTTTCGTCTTTATCAGGAAGAGGTACAATTAGAATGCATTTCTAGGTTTATTACTATTAATAAACCTGGGGATGCGCTAAAAATCAAGGATGGAGGAATTCCAGTGCACCATCAGAGTAAAAAACCAACATATGGTAGTTTTAAGTGCTGCAAAATGTAGGGGGCTTCTGCAAAGAAGCACAGTTTGCAACACTTATGCACTCACACACAGACCCACTCAGGGATTCAAACACCCACTCAGACACTGATGCACCCACTCTCTCTCCCAATGAGAGGCTTATGCACCCACTCAGTCACTCATGCGCCAATTCACTTAACCAGTGAGAGGCTTATGCAGCTACTCACAGAGTGATTCAAACACTCATGCACACACTCACAGATCTATTCACGCACCCACTCACAGACCCATTCATGCACATGCTCTCTCACCCAGTCAAATGCTCATGCACCCACTCACATACCCACTCAGACACTTATGCTCAAACTCTCTCACCCACTCACCCACCTGCCACCCTCTCAGATGTTTATGCACCCACTCATAGACCAACTGAGAGACTCATGCACCCACTCACCCACCGACTCAGATACTCATGAACCCACTCTCTCACCTGCTGAGAGGCTTATGAATACACACACAGATCCCCTCACACTCTCACATAGCCACTCACAGACACACTCAGAGACTCACACACCCACTCAGGGACCCACTCAGAAGCTCCTGTACTCACTTAGTCTCCCAGTGAGAGGCTCATGCAGCTACTCACAGACTGATCCAGACAAACTCGTACCTACTTATAGACTCATTCAAACACTCATGCTGACACTCACATACCCAAACAGTCACTTATGCACCCACTCACTCTCCCAGTGAGAGACTCATGCAGCCAGTCACAGAACGATTCAGAAACTCACACACCTGCTCACAGATCCACTCAGAGACTCACACACCCACTCAGACTCATGCACCCAATCACAGACCCACTCAGACACTCATGCACCCAATCACAGACCTACTCAAAGACTTACGCATCCATTCACAGACTCACTCAGACACTCATGCACCCACTGACTGACCTACTCAGACACTCATGCACCTACTCACTCACCCAGACAAATGCTCATGCAACCACTCACATACTTATACACCCATTCTTTCTCCCACCCAGAGACTCATTCACCCATTCAGAGACTCACTCAGACACTCAAGCACTCAGAGGCTTATGCACCTACTCAAAAACTCACTTATCCACTCACAAATCCACTCAGAGAATCATGTTCCTATTCACAAAGACTCATGTACCCACCTACAATCTCATACAGACTCTCATGCACCCACTCACAGACACTTTCAGTGACTCATGCACCCATTCACAGACCCACCCAGAGACTCATGAACACTCTAATAGACCCTCTCAAATACTATGCAGCCACTCACAGATTGACTCGGAGGCTCATTTATCCACTGTCACACTAACTCAGACACTAATGCACCCACTTATAGTGCTACTGAGAGACTCGTGCATCCTCTTACAGAGCCACTCAGATACTCATGTACCCACTCTGAGTCCCACTTAGAGAGTGACACCCATTCACAGACCCAGTCAAGACTCATGGGCCCACTCACAGCCTCTCTGAGAGATTCATGCATCTACTCACAAAGGTACTCAGAGACTCATGCCCCACTCACAGACCTACTCAGACACTCACACATCCCTAATGTACACACTCACAGTTTCATGTCCAGTCACATTCCCATTGAGAGACTCACATATCCACTCACAGACCCACTCAGTTATGCACCAAGTCACAGACCCGCTCATATTCTTATGATTTCCCTCACAGATCCACTCAGAAACTAATGCACCCAGTCAGACACCCACTTAGAGACTCATGCACTCACTCACAGACACACTGAGACACTCAAGCACATTCTCATAGACCTAGCATAACTCTCACATACTCTCTGACAGAGCTTCTGAGACAGCTGTGTAGCCACTGAAAGACCCACTAAAACTCTGATATATGCACTTGCAGGCACTCTCGGAGAGTGACATATGTGTGTTTTTGTAGAGTTATTTAGATAGTAATGTACCTAGTGTGATGCACAGAATTCCTTATTTCTAGTTAATAATTTTGAATGTGGTGGTGGGTATTGAATGTCTGCTTTTCTTATGTGTGTTCATGACATATTCACAATCATAGTGATGTCATCACGAATATTTCAAAAAATTTAAAATAAGTTATTTATAAAATAAATGAACAACATTTTTAGAAATAGGGTGGCTCTGAGAAGAAACTTTGTGCTCACTGTGTGTATGTGAGAGCTACTAATAAGACTGAATGTAGAATTTCAGGTTGCTGTGAAACACCATGTTGCCTTCGTCTGTGAAGTGAACTCCAATACTTCTCTAGATTCCATGCATGTCACAACATAGATTGTTGTTGTAGATAGAGCCCATGTTATGGTCTGAACCCCCTTTTTCCCCCTGAATTTGTTACAATGATCATGAATAAGTTGAGAATATGCACAAATACCCTATAGTGTTGGGCTTCTTTATAAAAGTGTATGAAATGGTTAAGATATACTAACCATTCAAAGTGGAATAACAAAAAAAAAGAATGAAGTATATGTTTCTACTTGCTGCCTTCCGTTCTATCAGATGGTCCATAGTTGAAAAGAATACCATTAATGACTGCTTTGTATGAGAGTGATGTGCCATTCTTACACTTTTTTCATGTCCCTAGAGTATTGTATCTGATACCAGCAAAATAACAATTTTGATCAACAAACTAAATTTCCAGGTAAGTGTATTACAATTAATTTGGAGATAAAAATAATGAAAAGGTACATGTGTATGTGAAAATGTTAATAGACAGTTTGAAATATTTAAAAAAAATATTGAAACAACATGAGATGATGTATAAGAGGTTGTTTGAGAAGTTTTGTATATTTAAAGCAGGGGAGTAAGACACTTTACAAGTGTATGAGAATCTAACAGTTTGTCTTATGTGCAGACTAGGGGGCCCATTATGATGTCGGGCGGATTGCCCCCGCCAGGCTGGGGGTAGCCACCGCCAGCCTGGCGGGGGCAACACGCCCGACATCCACACTAGTTTTTCCCCCGCCATATAAGTATGGTGAGGGGGACCTCGGCGGACGGAAAGACCGTCCGCCCCTTTTCCGCCCCGGTTGCCTTGCGGTCGGGGTGGAAAAGGAATAATATGGTGGCAGTGTCTATCAGACACCGCCAGCCATATTATGATGGTTGTTGTTAGGTGCCTTTCCATGGCGGCGATGCCGCCACGGAAAGGCATGAGGTCTTCACTCTGGGGGCTCCCTGCCGGCCCCCAGAGTGAAGTATAGGTAGGTGGGGCACATCGGGGGTACTTGTGGGACCCCCCTTCATTTGCATTAACACAGCGCCAGGCAACGCGCGGTGCCTGCCGCTTTGTTAATGCAAATGCTGAAATGCATTTTTAGCATTGTAGCGGGCAGTGCAGAGAGTACCGCCCGCCACAATGCTAAAAATGCAGGATGTGCCCGCCACTGTGGCGGGCACATCCTAATACCCCCCCTTATGGCGGGCGGTCCCTCTTTCCGACAGGATGGCAGGCGGTCAAAGTCCGCCCGTCATCCTAATGAGGCCCTAGGTGTGCTGAAAGTTGCTTCACAAACTGTTGCGCTGTAATTTAATATTGTACATTTGCTGCTTACTGCATGCTGTAATGGGTAGAAGAAATAGAACATTAGGAGTTAAACTTATACTTAACAATGTATTAGAAGTGAAAAAATATACATGTCTATATAAAATGTGCTGCTCTCTGCAAATGTTTTTCTTTGAATTCTGGGTCTTCTAGTCCTGTTTATTGTATTTTGAATGAGGAGTACAATGTTCAGTATTTAAAGGAAAAAACATTTCCCCACAGGTATAGATCCCACATGAATCTGTGAAACTTCTCAGCTACATATTAGATACCCTTTAGGTTAGTTGTTGGTTAGATTATGGTACAGGTTTGTATGTGCTTAGCTGGTGAGACATGTTCTTTAAACTAATACTGAATCTGAAGTGTATTATGAAAGTTATAGGCATAGTTAAACATGTAGTATTGAAACATGGATCAACTTTACTACTTGTCACGCTGTCTGGGCCCTCTCACAGCTAGCTTCATGTGGCATGTAAAAGCTGTTTCACATGCCTCCAACCCATATTTTAGTACACACAAGCCACCTCTTACGTAGCTGTACGTATGTCATAAAGCATGATGTTTTATCCTTAAAAGATTCAGCAATGCCCTTTTGAGTTTAATAAGTAATTTCTACACTTGCGGGCCCGATGCCAAGCAGTACATAAAGTGTACCTCCCATAAAGGAACTGACATACATGTTTACAAACCATAGAGCCTATCTGTCATCTACTCTCAGAAGAAGAGACACACTTCTACATTCACTCACGTACTCAGAATCCATTTATGTATCCAGCAGTATGAAAAGTAGTTGGACAGACACCTACATACTCCTGTAAACCCTAACACAGGCACTGAGATATTTGTTTACCCACTTATATACATGGTTAGAGATCTATATAACTATTAAAACAGAGAGTCGTATTCTGGCACATTCATGTTTACTTCTTATGGCACTGTTACAGTTGGTCTCATAGGGGCACATGCATCAACAGAAATTGCATTTGCAAACAGTGCAAATCGCTAAATTTGCTCGTTTGCGAATGCAATATCTGTTTTTGGAATGCATCAATTATTATTCAAAATAGGAATCGCAATTGTCTTTGCGATTCCTTAAAAAGTCGCAAATGCCATTGCGAGTTGGTAAGGAATCGCAAATTTAAAGTACCCTTAATTTTTTTGCGAATTTTGGAATGCATGAAAATTCGCTATTAGCGATTTTCATAGAAATCGCAATTAGGAATTCCTAAAAGTAGAAGAAGTGTGAGCAGGTGGTATTTTTTTTTTCTTTCAGAACATGAGCAAATGATTAGCCAACTATAAAAGGGGTTCCACATTACCTCTGGAACTCTTCCAGGATGGCAGCAGTCATTGTGCTAGCACGTAGGTGGTGTTTGAGAGCGGCAGGAAGGAGGAGAAGAATACTTAATGAAAGAATATTTAGATTGCGCATCACTTTGCTTGGGCAGACACAGGCAGACATATATGATAAGTATAGGCTTAATGCTGACTCTATTTTAGATCTGATAGCAGAATTAGATCCCATATTGCATAGGCAAACGCGTAGGACTCAAGCCATACCCACCCATGTACAGGTGTTATGTTGTCTTCATCTTCTAGCCTCTGGGTCCTTTCAAGGTGTCATTGCTGTTGCTGGGGGGGTTTCACAGAGTGCGTTGTCTAGATTTTTTAAAGACTTTCTCAATGCAATGCTCCAAAGGATAAACCATCACATAAAGTTTCTTACCACTCAGCAGGAGTTGCTTCAGACCAAATTAGACTTTTATAACGTGGCACATTTCCCACATGTAATAGGATGTGTTGATGGAACACATGTTTACATTTGTCCTCCAGCTGCAAATGAGTACTTTTTTAGAAACAGGAAAAATTACCATTCATTAAATATTCAAGTAATCTGCATTGCAAAAGGAATCATCACTGACTTAGTTGCCAGTTACCCAGGGAGTGCCCATGACTCTTACATTTTTAAACATAGTGCCATCCATGCTCGCCTGCTGTCTGGAGAATTTGGAGAGGGATATTTACTAGGTAAATGTAATTAATCAATGTCTTATGTATTTCACTTTTGTGCTTTGGCATTGAACTGGTACTCATTTTAAATGTTCTCCATTAAACATAGGAGATAGTGCATACGGTGTGAGGTTATACATGCTCACACCTTACCTGACTCCAACAACCAACAAAGAACAGCAATATAACCATGCCCATACCTCAACTCGCAGTATAATACAGAGTTCTTTTGGGGTTATGAAGTCAAGGTTCAGAATTCTGCATAAGACTGGAGGAGCACTGCAATATCGCCCAGATGTTTGCTGCAAAATAGTTGCAGCTTGTGCTATCCTACACAACCTAGCCACTAGGAGAGGCCTTGAGCTTGATGAGGAGGATGTGCTACCAAATAATGACAACCAGCCTCAACAACCCCATGCTAGACTACATGGACCTGACGCAGCAGAAGGGGGGAGAAGAAGGGCAGAAAACACTCAGCATTATTTTTTTTAAAAAGGTGAGATAAATGTAATTTGCATTCAAAATGTGTATTTCAATAATTGTTCAAATAATATGAAGAGCTTTGCACTCCAGAAACATTACTGCATGTATGTAGGAGAATAACATAAACTTTTACCAAACTTTAATCAGTCAAGGTGCACTTTTAAACATATTCCAAAATCATGAGCATATTATGCAATTATTACAGGAAATTATTTCTTCCTCCCACGCAAACCTAAAGCTTTAGTTTTAATTTTTTCAGAAACTATTGGTTCTCTTGTGTGTATGTCTTGGCCTTTTGTGCTACGGCATTCAGACACTTCTTTTGCTTTAATTTTGACACTGCTTCCATCACAATCAATGTTTAAACCCCCGCCAACAGAATTATTTAGGTTTTCCATAGTTTGCATCTTATTAGCAGCACTTTTCATAGACATCATACCTTCACATAGCTCACCACAACATTGTCTAATATCCTTCTGAATGGAAATGGTATGTTTAATCAGTCGTGCATTGCTAGTAGTTACTCTTTTCAAAGCCCTTGCATATGTGTGCATGCTCATCATTGTTCTCATGTGTCTATTGCAATTTGCAATTTTCTGAGCTTCCATGCCATGACAAATAGTCTCCAATGCATTTGCTATGCGGTTTAAATTGTGACTTGAAGCCTTTTGCGCATCTTCAATCACTTTTGTTAATGATGTGAAACTTTTACTCATGTCACTAATGTCTTCACTGATATGACTCAGTTTGCCCTTCATAATCCTCATATCATTCCCTTGCAGACGCTGCACTTTCAATAACTTCAGTTCAACCTCACTTGCAAGGGCATTATCTTCTAAGGAGTGTCTTGGATTGGAAGACCTTGGCCTTCTTCTGAAGAATTTCTGGAGCTTTTTACGACAACTTGACTGTTTGTTTGATGTGCCAGTGATTCCTGCACTTTGCTGTTCAAGTTCTGTGACAATATGTTCTTCTTCAGTGTCTGAATCCTGAAGCTGACGCACTCTCTTTCTACCTTGCAATGTGTGCACAGTTGGTGAAGATGTCTCTGAATTTTGCTCTAGGTGTTCTGTAAATCCATGTTGGTGTCTTCAAAATAATTTTTTTCAGTTTCTGTATCAACATCTATTCATGAAAAAAGTGCATTCACAATATCAATGTAAAGAAATGGCATGTTGTAAAAATCACTGTTTTGTTGGGTAATAAACATGCTAAATGAATGCCTTTGAAGTACCTCAATAGGGAGGTGTTTTTTTTGAGAAATAAAATGTAAAACTTTATGAAACCTTTTACTAACTATGTTAGAAAAACTACAAGTCCCATGATGCACTACTTCCTTCATTAAAATGCCTTTTAAACCTACATATGATAATGCAAAGAGTATAAAACTGTATGGCTTTTAACCTTAGCACTAATGAAATGTTTAATTACAACCTGCAACCTCATTTGCTTAGAATTAAAAATTAAAAAATATTTCACACAGTAATCTTACCTTGTGAAGTGACAGCATGCTCAGAGGTGTCTATTTGAATCACTCCAATGACTGCTTCTGTCACAAGGGTCCCCTCAACCAAATCCTCCAAGGGGGTAGTAGGTCTGTCCCTGGGAGGGCCTCCACAAGTTCTGTTGGCACTTTTTATCCTTGTCGCAATTCTTTCTTTTGCGCGAGAGCGTAAGTCATACCACCTTTTTTGAAGGTTGGTGATATCTCGGTCGGCAACCCCCGCAGCATTAACTTTTACCTGTATGGCCAGCCACAGTTTTCTTTTGACTGCTTCTGGAACCTTCAATAACTGCTTCCCAAACAGCTTTTCCTGCCTCTGAGTAACCTCCTCTATCAAAATCTGCAACTCCTGTTCACTGAACTTTATCTTCCTTTTTCTTGCTTGAAGGTCTTGACTGCACTTTCTGGCTACATTTGTTCCTCTGCTGCTCTAAAAAAAACCCTCCTGCTGCAGCATGCACAGTTCAAATGACCAACTGCCACTCTGTAGTTCAAACTAGGTTTCAGGTGTGCCTAACCAGTGTGTGTGATTTCAGGGTGTGTTCTCAATGCAATGCATGAATTTGCAAATTCGCAATTTTGCGAATTTTTTGCGATTTCTAAAATTGCGAGTTTGCAAACAAATCGCAAATAAATTGTGATTCGCATAATTTTAGCGATTTTTACAGAATCTCTAAAAAATCCCAATAATGATGATGCATTCCATTTTGCGATTCGCAACTTGCGATTCCTTAAAATTTACAAATTATGAATCGCAATAGAGACACTGAGATATGTGGCAAAGCACTCAACACTATAGTAAAGTATGTAGACGAGTTCTCAATTAAACATGGGTAGATACACAGGGACACAGTAGTGATATGATAAGACACCCTGTAAGAGACTAATACAGACAGTGATACCGGGAAAGACACAGAGACATTCACATGAAAATTTATATAGTAATGTTAGTGATATTACAATAATATAACTGTTTATATTGGTATGTCAGTAGTAACTGATACTAAATAACGAAAAGCTAAATATAGCTATTTTGTTTTCTTTTCAGACATCAATTTCTACTTAAATACCAACAGTTACAATGCCATTAAAAAGTGAGAAACGAACGAGCTGAGGCAAGGATACTATGTCCTCACAACTGAGAAACAAAAAAGGGGCAAAATGCTGAACAAGTGTTGAAAGAGGAAAGTGCTGCTGGTAAGAGGTGAAAGACATTTCTTTAAATTGTAGCGGCACAACTAGAAACAGTACAAAATAAAGTAAATAAAAAACAAAGTTTAAGACCAACTGAAAAAGGAGAAAAAGTCAAAGATATGAGTAAAAAATTGTATAAAAAACACAGAGCTTAACCAGAAAGAAGTTCAAGTAAATCAGACTTAGAATATTCTTTAGTAGAGTAATTAGTAATCTAATAGTATGAAGAAGTATAAAAGAAGAAGAGAAGCAGTAAGACAAAAGGAACGTGTTGAGTTTAAAATTGATTAGGGCTTTGCTTTCAAGAGGGAAATATATATTTTGATTATAAACAGAATGCAGACACTGGATGAAACAGTGTTGTAGATGAGGAAAAGAAGCCAAAAGAAAAGACTTATCAATAGATCTAATGTTTGCAAAGAGTTCCGATGTGAATGGAGACATACTTCTAGTACTGAACCTTTCTTTAATGAAGAAAGCTAATTCCATGAGAACACATTAGTGCCTGCATTTGATGAATCTGGATGATGTTATGAGATGAAGGATGCTACTCCTATTCCTATAGAGGTGACGATTTCTAGAGAAGTAAAGTAAGTTATAGCTGAAGAGGTAAAGGGAAGGCATAGACAGGCCCCTGTATATAACTGGAACAGTGGCAATATTTGTACTGTTCGGCAGGTATCTATTGATATGAGGAGAAATTTGCTACACATTTTTCCCTGCAGAAGTATGAAGCTATGTTGCAAGGATTAGATCCATGCAATGTAAGAAAGTATACTAATTTCCAAGGACACTCACTTGCATGACTGTCAAAGAAAGTGTGCCAAAGCCTTTTTCATCATTTCAGAATGTTAGCTGTACATCATTCAGAAATGTGAACAATAGTTAGGAGGCTTTACTATGTCAATACTTCTGCCTTTTGCTTAGGAGATATGAAAAGAGTTATTTTGCATGGTACAGTGGCACAGGTATAAACGGAAGAGCAGTGTAGGGAAAATGAGGAATTCTTATCTTGAGGTGTACCTGAGTAGGAGACAGGTATTACTGTGAATAGGTTTTAAAAAGAGATTACAAAATGCAACACAGTGTGTTCATAGAAACTGGACTGTGTTTGTATATATTGCCACTGCAGTCACTCCAAAAGTCAAACTTGTTATGTTGCTATGTCACAAAAAACTGAACAAGGTAACACAGATAAGTGGCGAGAATTTGCTGCTTATTTATTTGTAGAGGAGCACTTTGATTGTTCCACATGACACATTTATATGTAAGTACTATTATAATAAGTTTGGGGTCAATAAAATACCAGCTAGAGTAGTCCACAACAAGTTAGGATTAGTTCAAATCCCTTAAGAACTATGGGCCCGATGTAGGTAAGTTCATTTTACCACTTCTTAAATACCGAATCATACCGATCCGGTATTTAAGAAGTGGTAAAATTGAGGGGAGAGATGTAGTTATTTCAGATTCGGTAAATACCGAATCGTTAAGATTCGGCATTTACCGATTCTGTAAATACCGAATCGGTAAAACCCATTGATTCCTATGGGCATTGAAGCCCATGGGAATCAATGGTCATTACCGAATCGGTATTTACCGATTCGGTAATTACCGATTTTTGCAAGGGTGCAGGGGGTGTAACTTTGACACCCTCTAGCACCCCAATTCCGGACTGGTGTGCCATGTGGCACACAGACATGCCCTATGGGCATGTCTGTGTGTCACATTGCACAGGTGTGCATGCACAGATGTGCATGCACACCTGTATTTGGTATTTTACCACCCAATTGGATTGGGTGGTAAAATACCGAATCTTAAAGCCCTGTGGCACTCTGACATGTGCCAGCTACATCTGCATTTACAGAATCGGTATTTTACCAAGTCTGTATTTACCAATTCGGTAATTGTACTGAATCGGTAAATACAGAATCGGTAAAATACTGATTCTGTAAATGCATGCCCTACATCTGAAAACCGTAATACTGGTCGGAAACGGCCAAATTCAGCCGTTTCCGACCGGTATTAGGGCACCTACATAAGGCCCCATAAGATTTATATGTTCATGAATCAATTCTAATACAGTCTATACATCCATTCCAAGCTAAAGTCCATATGCAGCCAAAGACAGGTAAGTTACATCCAACAGAGTTACAGAAAGGTCTTAAAGGTAGAGTTGTGTACTTGCCATTAGATTTCAAGCATAATATTGAAACTGAAGGGGTGCAGACAGATTTAGAAAAAGCAATTATAATCCTAGTTAATGGCATTCTTAAGAAGATTAAAAAAAAGATGGCAAGAGCTAGTAGATGTTAGTAAAAAAAAGCTACATTATAGCTGGTACAAAATAATATTTATTATAAAGATGAAGATGTTCCTCAAAATGTAGCACATAGGCGGGATGAAACATAAACATCAAGTGGTCAGATTGAAAAGGTGGATCGAGCGCAATCAGAAGAAATTAATGAACACTACAGTAGCCATTTTCATTCTACATAAATTATTGGTGATGCAATTGATCTCTTCCAAATGAAAGAAGTAAACAGAGCTCCCTTGAGTATGTGGGGAAACTTTTAGAAGCTTCATGTTTCTGCATCTTTTCCTCACAGAAATTTGAGATAGGTATGATGTCCGATCTGTACGGATACCAGCAGTTGAGTACAGATCAATTGGACAATAATGACAGGATCCTCAATATCACCACTGCATTCCCTATATATTTCACCTTTTATTTGAGAGCGGCTTCTCATCTCTATCTTATACAGTAAACCACATTCTCAAGACTGAAGTGGATCTGCAAAATATCATGCAAGGGAATTTGTGGTCAAAGTTCAAGGAAAAGATGAGAACCTGGAATACAACTTGATTAAGTTGGATCACTGACATAATATAGAATGACAAAATATAGACTTACCAAAATATAGTCACCAAAATATAGAATGACAAAATATCGAATTCCGATCTACAAACAGGCAAGTACAAAAATATCGAATCCAAAATATAGTCAGTAAAAAATATAGTCAGTCAAAATATCGAATTTTTTTAAATGTCTTAAAAGTAATTTAAAATTAATGAAATAATAAATATAATTAACTAAAACATACTGTACAATACTCAAAAACCCTTAAAATTAAGATATAATTAATTTAAGTTATTATTAAAAAATGTACAATATTTTACCGTAGGATAGCAGGAGGGTAACATTTAATATTACCACTCCAGTGAGTGCAACAGTAGGGAAAGCGTTGGATAGCGTAGGGGTAAAAAATACTATTCCCACTCCAGTGAGTGCAACAGTAGGGAAAGCGTTGGATAGCGTAAGGGTAAAAATTACTATTCCCACTCCAGAGAGTGCAACAGTAGGGAAAGCGTTGGATAGCGGGAGGGTAAAAAATACTATTCCCACTCCAGTGAGTGCAACAGTAGGGAAAGCGTTGGATAGCGTAGGGGTAAAAAATACTATTCCCACTCCAGAGAGTGCAACAGTAGGGAAGGCGTTGGATAGCATAGGGGTAAAAATTACTATTCCCACTCCAGAGAGTGCAGCAGTAGGGAAAGCGTTGGATAGCATAAGGGTAAAAATTACTATTCCCACTCCAGAGAGTGCATCAGTAGGGAAAGCGTTGAATAGCGGGAGGGTAAAAATTACTATTCCAACTCCAGAGTGTGCAACAGTAGGGAAAGCGTTGGATAGGGTAGGGGTAAGAATTACTATTCCCACTCCAGAGAGTGCAACAGTAGGGAAAGCGTTGGATATTGGAAGGGTATAAATTACTATTTCCACTCCAGAGAGTACAACAGTAGGGAAAGCATTGGATAGCGTAGGGGTAAAAATTACTATTCCCACTCCAGAGAGTGCAACAGTAGGGAAAGTGTTGGATAGCGTAGGGGTAAAAAATACTATTCCCACTCCAGAGAGTGCAACAGTAGGGAAATCGTTGGATAGCGGGAGTGTGAAAATTACTATTCCCACTCCAGATAGTGCAACAGTAGGGAAAGCTTTGGATAGCGTAGGGGTAAAAATTACTATTCCCACTCCAGAGAGTGCAACAGTAGGGAAAGCGTTGGATAGCGTAGGGGTAAAAAATACTATTCCCACTCCAGAGAGTGCAACAGTAGGGAAAGCGTTGGATAGCGGGAGGGTGAAAATTACTATTCCCACTCCAGTGAGTTTAACAGCAGGGAAAGTAATGATTTAATATATTATTAAAAATAAATTAAATATCAATACCAATAAAACATTAATTGAAATTAATAACCAATTTAATATTATGTAATAATTAATTAGAAATACAACTACATATTAGTTATTAAACAGTAATAACCTATTCATAATTATCCAACAACTAATTCATTTTAAATAACAAAAACTAATTAATAATAAAAATTAATACCAATTAAAAATTAACAGTAAATTAATTATCAATACACAAAAAGTATTTTTAATATGTAATTAATTAGAATTACATTACTTCCCACCCTATTCCCCTATAAACCCACATCCCACTACAGAAAATACATTAATACAATTATCATAATTATCAAATATTTAATTAATACAAAATAATTACCAATTAATAAAAATTAATTGCCAATTAATAGAAATTAATTACCAATTAAAAATTAATTAACCATAAATTTAAAATCAATACCAATAAATGAAAATAAATATTTACTTTTATTACAATTAAATTACTTCCCACCCTATTCCCCTATAAACCCACAACCAGCTACAGAAAATACATTTAGAAAATTAACATAATTAACAATTATTCAATTAATAAAAATTAATTGGCAATTAATAAAAAATAATTACCAATTGCAAAATAACAATAAATTCAAAATGAATACCAATAAATAAATAAAAATATTTAATTAATTACAATTAAATTACTTTCCACCCTATTCCCCTATAAACCCACAACCCGCTACAGAATTAAATTACGCAAAAATTAAATAACATAAAATTCATTAGTTAAAATACATTAAACATACATTACAAAAATTAATATACACTTTTCACACATATACTAACATACAAAACACTTTTAAAAAATCGATATATTTAATGCCTATATTGTATATTTCGATATTTTGACTTCTATATTTTGAAAATCGATATTACTTAATTAAATTCGATATTTTTAACCACTATATTGTGTTCATTCGATATTTTGTCCATTCTATATTTTTACTTCGATATTATGTCCATTCTATATTTTGGAATCGATATTATGACTGTTTACCGATTAAGTTGATGGCATGCCAACATGGCATCAACGAATATTGGTATTGTGATCATAGTGAGTTAAATGCCTGTTGAGAAACCGAGGAGCACCGACTTGGTTCGTAGCAGTCAGTTGTGCTGAGTATGCATGCGATGACCTCCTTGAATTTCTGCGAGAACCAAGCTCAAACATAAAAATCATCCTTCTTGAATACACCAGGAGAGCCATTTGCAGATATTTTAACCACAGGTTTCAAGTGATGGTGGCTTTCCTTTGCAGCAAAACTAATCCGCCTCTTGGCCAAGTAACTGATTTCATTTTTCACAAAGAGTACCAAGCGAGAGGTGCTCCACATAATAACATGCTGTTATGGGTGAAAGTTACACTGAAATTTGGTACTGACACGGATTAGTCTATCTTGTCTTTCACACAACAATATGTGACATGCACCATTGCTAAAGATGTTGGTGAGAAAGCCTTGAGAAAACAAATTCTATGGTTTCAAACTCATAGGTGTGGGAAATACTGTCAACAAAAATACAGATGTAAAACAACATTTTACACGGGTGGTATAATGGATTCCTATGACCTATCATCTGAGAAGGAAGAGTCAACAGCTTTTTGTCTGCAGTCAAATATACCCTAAAACAAAAATCACCCAAAAAAAAATATAACCTGAGTAGAACTGATGCTTGCAAGTATATCAATGACTACAACCCTATGATTCTCAAGATGTGGAATGCAAATATGCATATACAATTTGTTGCAGACTACTCATCGTATTTGCTCGCTAAATCAATTCATATATAGCATATCACAGATGACAAAGATGAAAGAATTATGGGAGGAGCCTTCTGCTGAAAAGAGTCTTACCAATAAATTGTAAAGCTTCAGCTTGAAAATGCTTTCCCACAGAGAGATAGGATCCTATAAAAGCTCAGACATATTGAGCTTGGCTACTTTGCTCTCCACTTCACTTCACTTCAAAATACTTTATTCGATTAAAAACAGAGAATAACCATAAAAGTAGCATGAAAAAGTACAATTTACAATGGGTCAGGTGATCATTATTTAAGATCTCAAAAAAAGAACATATAAGAAAACAAAAACATAGATACAGCATAAGAATTAATTCATTTGAAGGGTTTTACGACACTTAAAAACTAATTAAAAAAATTCAACGAGTGATGCTACCATAAAAACAGTTTCCATTTTTTGAAACTCTAATAACGCTAAGCGACATCTATAAACAATTAAGTCTTTAAGAATGGGGATAATACGTTTTCTACGATAAAAAGTGTACAATTTACAAAAGAATAAAATATGAATATCGGATTGTGGGGACACATCATCACATGGGCAGGGGCATAAGTCTTTCGACCAACAATTCATCACAGGAAAAGATAATAACCTAAAAACGATGTTAAATCTAAACCGGGTTAAAAGGAAATGTTCATGGTTGGACATGTATAAAGATAGGTATACCTGTAGTTTCTCTCAACTTATGATTGCCTGATGGGCAGAAACAGTCTTTTTTTTTACCTCTTCCATTTGTCTTTTTTCCCTGAGGTGAGCAATACACAGATTTTTCAGTCCTCTTCTTGAGTCCTCTTCTTCATCGATAATGGATCCTCAAAATATTGAGCACAGCTTAGTTCTTCAAGAAAATTTCTGACATAGCATATCCATTTAAAATTGTTAATGTTGTCCAGTGCTAGAACGTCCTTTAAAATAGCCCGGTTAACCACACACTCATCATTTGTCCAAACCCTGTGCCAAAGAAGAATCGGCTGGATCTTGATTGTGTCAGTAACAAACACCAAACCCAATTCAGCATGGCATATAAAGGTCGCAGTGCTTTCAGGGACGGACAAGATGTGACGTAAAAACGTATTTTCCATGGTTTGAATTGTGCTGACATTTGAGTAACCCCACAATCCTGATCCATAAGTAGCTACTGCTATACAAGTGGCATTATAGATGGTTAAAATTTCCTTTATGGGTTTTTTTCCTAGCTTTTTTATAAAACACTGTAAAGCCATAATGGTTTTGGAAAATAACAAGGTTCTAGCATTAATTGCAGTAGTCCATGAGCCACTTTCATGAAACAAAATGCCCAGATATGGGAAAGTAGAAGTCTTCTCTAAGGGATTGGAATTTATAAAAATAGGCTTCAAATGCCTGCTTGTTCTTGTCCCACAGTACATAGACAATGTTTTGGAGCAATTAATTTTCAAGTCCAAGCTAAGCATGAAACTATTAAAAGATGTAACCAGAGTTTGAAGTGCCATTGGGGTGCGTGCCATCAGATCTGCATCGTCCGCGTACAGTAGGGCAGGGACAGGCCTCTCACCCACCATAGGCATGTCCCTGCCGTCCTGCACGAGGCGATGCTCCAAACCATTTGTATACAACAAAAATAAAAAGGGCGCTAAAACGCACCCTTGGCGTACGCCGCGACCAATCCCAAAGTGTCTGCTACATTCTCCCTCTTTCCCATACCGGACAGTTGCAGTGGCCCCAGAATATAAGTCTTTCAGGAAGCATATAATAGCATTATCTACCCCCAGTTCGGCCATAATTGCCCACAGTTTGTTATGTGACACGCAATCAAAAGCCGACGATAAGTCAACAAAAGTGAGGTATAGACGTTGTTTTTTAACCCTTATATTCTTCTGTTGCAAGATAACCACATTTAGTCCTTGCTCTATAGTCCCTAAACCCCTTTGGAACCCATATTGAAAATCACTTAGCACCCCATATTCTTCTGCCCAGCTTTGCAACTTAACTAAAACCACTCTCCCAAGAATTTTTATGGAGGAGTCCAATAAAGAAATTGGCCTATAGCATGTGCAGTTCTGCCTATCACCTTTCTTAAAAATCGGGACTATAATTGATGTAAACCAGGTAGGGATTAGGCCTTTTGCCAAAGCAACATTAAAAAGCTGGACTAGCATTGGCCCCCATAAATCAGTATTGGCCTTATAGAGGTCGGCTGTTATGCCGTCCGGTCCAGCCGCCTTACCCCCCTTAGTTGCCTTCAGGCTCGCAAGGACTTCAAGAAGAGTTACAACCAATGCTCTAGGTAGATCTAAATTTACCATCGTAGAATCATAACCTGTATCGGGCACTGATTCAACAGCCCTATAAAGGGAGGAAAAGTGAGCCACCCACTCATCTTCTGTAACGGCAATTTCCATGCATGCTTTTTTATCATACAGGAGCGGAGTATTTATAACCCTCCAGAAAGCAGCCGGATCCTTTGATTGTGACGCCGAACATAATTCATCCCATGCCTCCCTTTTTATCAGGTCCTTC